>NC_059077.1:106064561-108564561 GCF_020497125.1 Mauremys mutica | reverse complement strand
TAATCCTTGTGCTTAAGTGCATTTCTTCAATAAGCCATTAACATTCTTTGGACTTTTTACTGTTGTACCTGAAAGGCTGCTTGTGGGTGTTTCCAACCTGTTTCAGTAACACATACATAGCCAAACTTCATAACTTCACATACAACGATAGCACATACCATCCAATGAGATATTAATGTTTAGCAGATCAAGACTTTTAGAATGATACCTCACAAGACATACTTTGTACAATACGTATCCTAATTACATGACAGTGGTGAAGATTGGGGTGTTGGGGGTCACAATGTATTTCTTAACCCTTTTTATCTTCTCCTCCTCCTGCCTGTGAGCTAAAGACTTTCAGATGATTACAAAGTGATTTGTCTATAGCCACTTAGCCCCTTATTATTTACATTCTCAAGTGCTACAGTTTTATTTCATGGTACTGGCAAGCAGAATGGTTTAATTTTTAAGACACTGGACTGAGTCTAGGGTTGTGGATTCAATTCCTGGCTTTGCCATAGATTTCTCTGTGACCTTAGATGAGTCAATCTCCCTGCCTCAGCTCAGCTTTATAAAACGGGAATAACAAATCCTTCCTTTCTCCCAACCTCTGTCTGTTTTGTCTATTCATCCTGTAAGCTCTTTGTGGTTGTCGCTATGTGTATGTACAGTGCCTAGCTCAGCTGGGCCCTGATCTTGATGGGAGCCACTAAATACTGCTGTGATAGTAGTAAAGAATAGAGACTGCAATTTCTGGAAAACACCCTTCCCGAAATGTCACATGGTGGTTGTCATTAGAAAGAAACACATCGTACCATAGTACTGATTGTTGTCTCAATAAATTGTGATATTTTTGTATTCCTAGAATGCAGTTCCATAGTTAAATTTTACAAATATGAATATTCCATTTTTAATAGCCCCTGTTGTAGCTGTGCCACGAAGGCCATTTCTTCCTTCTCAACCCCTGCTAGTGAGTAGTGAGATGTCGTTTCTGCTTTATTAGGCCTCTTAGATGATTTTGCTTCTCAGCATATCTGTCAGACGGTTCTACAAACAACTTCTTCCTGATTTAATTCCTCTGAAAAAGAAGTGACCTTGAGTTCTGCCAACAAATGAAGAGATATCCATAGCTTTGTTGTATGGCTGCTTATGATATCTTTGCTCTTTATTGTGTCTCTCTTTCAGTTCTGTCTAGCACATATTTAGATTTTTCCCCTAATATCACTTTGCAGCCCAAGTATGTAGAGATCTGAAAAAAAGAGCAGTCCTCTAGGATATGTTGAATGATACGGCAACAATAAACCTTTCAGAGCTTCTGTTTTTCCTTTCATAGAATCTGTTATGTGCAGAGTTAGCACTTTTATAATGGTTATGGATCAGAAGAGGTCACCAGCCGGAAAAGAGATCCTGATTACTCTGAGGTTGTATAGCATTTCTAGTGAAGCCTATGAAGAGTAACCCAGAGAGTTTAGCTTAACTCCCACAAGGCCAGCTCTTGTTTCCCCTGCACACAGTTTACAATAAATGGCACTTAATGTCAAACTGACATTTCACAGTGTATTATGTATGTCAATTACCTTTTAACTGGCTAAATGTTAGCAATGGCTAAATATGAATCACCCAGAATGTAAATACTTAGGAACAGGCTATCAAGGTCATGACTATGTTGTTCCCTGTTTAATTTCCCTGTGCTTCTATTTTAATTCCAGATTCCTACCTGTAATTTCTACAAGTGACCATATACTGTTGTTGGTAGGGTTGAGGTTTTTTTATCTTGAAGTCTGACCCTAGAGTTCTTTTTGCAGTCTAGTTTCTGTTGATGATTGTTTACACTCTGCTAATGCACTCTGCTCAGTTCTTCCCTGAGTGTTCTGATTTTCCTTTATAGTATAACATTCAGTCTGATTTGCTAATATTTGTTGACTGCATTCTCTGATGTGTAACAATGAGTAATCTCTTCTCCCACTCTCAAAGATTTTCATTTTAAAGAGTTTAGCACTCACTGTCAGTCACTTTCTTCCTTTGTGGTTGATTCATAATTTACTTGTCAGCAATATTTCCTTTTGACTTAGTTCTCTTTGACCATTTCTCTGTCTTGTTTCTATTCCTTATCCAGAAATAGCTGTATTTGAATAACTTGGTACTTAAACCACATACACACATTTTACAGCGGCAAACCTTGTAATGTGCATATGATTAGCAGTTTTGTGCATATACATGCAGCGCATACTTGTTGGCATATGCATAGCCATATTTTGCAGGTGCAGCTTAGGTACCAAGTTTTGAATCCTTAGCATAAAAGGCTCAACAAATTGCATCTGTGAGGGTCATTAAATCAGTAGTGTATTAATCTGGATGCTGTTTTTCCATATTCAGTGAGGCGCAATAGTCATTGATTGCTTCAGCTGATGAATTTATTTGGCCACAGATGATTATCTTCCTTGGCAGGTGCTGTGTGCAAGTAGCAAACATTTTTGAAGGAACTTTATGAGGCGGGAGATAGCTCAGTGGTTTGAGCATTGGCCTGCTAAACCCAGGGATGTAAGTTCAATCCTTGAGGGGGCCACGTAGGGATCTGGGGCAAAATCAGTACTTGGTCCTGCTAGTGAAGGCAGGGGGCTGGACTCAATGACCTTTCAAAGTCCCTTCCAGTTCTAGGAGATAGGATATCTCCAAACATTTGCTATTTCAATCCATTCTGTCTTGCATTCTGAAATTTCCATTGAATTTCACTAAAATAGTTTAATTTACAGGTATGAGAAAAACACGTGCAATCCACTTCTTGTGAATTTTCACATAGACACAGAAGTGCAATAGTGCCTCTCAAGGAGAGCTTTGGAATATGAGGTGGCTAAAGAAAGAGAAACCCTAGTGTCTATGGACCCAGGCCTCCCTTAAGTAAGGAAATTCAAGACTTGATACATTGAGAACAAACTAGGGAAGTTTGTTCTACTGATTTTAATGTTTAACAATCATTTGCAAGACCATATAGAGCCATTTGCCAAGTTTTCTGGAAGTTTGGTCCTGTATTCTCCTTTTAGAGGATGATGATGTGGAGCCCAGTCCTTTGTGTATTTGACTTTGGTTTAAGGAACTTTTTGCCTTAAAGTGCAGAATTACTGGATATTCTTAAAACCAAAGAAATGTGCAGTGACAAGTATTTATGAATGCTTTTTGATTCAATATTTAACTTTTTTCCCCTTATTTTTCTCTGAAGTGCTTTGGAGTGTTTAAAATATTATCATCTAATCAGGTATTGAAGTGTGCACAATGTTGAAATAACACTATCACTTTACAATGCGTATAACCAATACAGGTAAAACATGGTGATTTCAAAAAAAGAGGGAAAATTATGAAAAAAAAATCTGCTAGTAAATCATTAATCATCAACAACAATGGAACCGGTGTTGGTAAATTTGATTTTAAATGCATAGCTTATTCTATTTTTCCTTTTAATACTTAAAGCAGGGAGAGGAACTGCTGTCATATTTGCATGACTGACAATGAGATTACAATTTTCATATGTGACTAGTGATTTTGGGGTATCTCAGTTTTTCTGTGCCCAGTGGAGATGTTTTGAAGAGGCCTCATTTTCAGAACGTGCTGAAGGTCGCTGTGTGAAAATCAGGCTTCTTTAAAATCTCTCAAGTTGAGCACTCAGAATTTGAGGAACCCAAATTAATTAATGATTAGAGCTGGTTAAAATGTTTGGATTTTTCAAAGTTCTCTTCCTCCCACACCCTCCCACCTGACTCTAGTACCAGCCAAAATTTTCAGTTTTTTTGAGAAGAAAAAGTTCAAACTTTGCAAAACAATAAATTTTGAGTATCCAGAGGGATAGCCGTGTTAGACTGGATCTGTAAAAGCAGCAAAGAGTCTTGTGGCACCTTATAGACTAACAGACGTTTTGGAGCATGAGCTTTCGTGGGTGAATACCCACTTCGTCGGATGCATGACATGGGGGGATGCATGACATGCATCCGACGAAGTGGGTATTCACCCACGAAAGCTCATGCTCCAAAACGTCTGTTAGTCTATAAGGTGCCACAAGACTCTTTGCTGCTTTTAATAAATTTTGAATTTTACTGTTTTTCCCCAATCAGGTATGGTAGTCATTTCTGAAAATTTTGGCCTAAGTGTTTGCATTTGGGCAGAGATGTGGTAGGCCATCCTACCAGGTGGATGTCATCAGAAACAATGAATAGGGGAGGAAGTCTTTGTCTTTGGACAGTCTTCTTTTTCTTTAGCTTCAGGAGTCCTAGAATAATTGCAGTCCAGATTCTTAAAAAATACATAAATAAGAGTAACCCATCTTTACCTGCTAGCCTTGGAAAGGAGATATCCAGGATTTTCTATTCCAAGTCATCCCCCCCATCCTTTACCCTTCCCCCTGGGGTTTCATATACTTTAGAAGAGGAGAAACTTTTTGGTTAATAGAGCTGGCAGAAAAGTTTCCTTAAAAACTACTCTTTGGCTTAGAATGCTTTTTTAACCCAAATGAATATTTTCCTAAAAATTCCAAATTTGTTTGAATTTTTTGGTTTTCAACAACAAAACTTTCATACCTGATTTGTTGGGGGGGGGGGAGAACCCCTGTTTCTTTCACTTTTCTACTCCCTCTTCCTGCCCCTTTTTGCAAGTGGGGAGCAAGTAGACAAGTGAGTGTTTGTGTTTTCCGCTTCAAAAGGAAACAATTACAAAAAAATAGTTTAGAAACTTCTTGACTAGCTCTATTTGTGAATAATTTTGATGCACAAGCTGAGATGTTTTTCAAAGCCACCCAAGGTTTCTGCACATTGAATTCCTATTGGATGCCCATTAGCTGTCAAGAGCAAAATTATATATGTACTGTGATAGAGCCGGGCCCGTTGGGAACAGCAGAGTAGTAGAAGGGAGATATACTGGCCACTGGATAAGCAGTTTTCTGTTCCCTGAGTGACCAGAGCAGGGGCTGCTCCAGGCTAATGAGAACACCTGACTCCAATTAACCTGCTAAGAGTCAGGTGAGGCTGTTAAGCACCTGACTCTAAGGCCCCTCTGATGCGATAAAAGGGCTCACTCCAGTCAGGCCAGGGAGCCAGAGGAGAGGAAGTGCATGCAAGGAACTGGGAGCAAGAGGTGTGCAAGAAGCTGAGAGTGAGCAGGCGTAGTGCTGGAGGACTGAGGAGTACAAGCATTATCAGGCACCAGGAGGAAGGTCCTGTGGTGAGGATAAAGAAGGTGTTTGGAGGAGGCCGTGGGAAAGTAACCCAGGGAGTTGTAGCTGTCGTGCAGCTGTACCAGGAGGCACTCTAGAGAGCTGCAGTCCACAGGGCCCGGGGCTGGAACCCGAAGTAGAGGGCGGGCCCGGGTTCCCCCCAAACCTCCCAACTCCTGATCAAACACAGGAGGAATTAACCTGGACTGTGGCTTCTACCAGAGGGGAAGGTCTCTGGGCTGTTTTCCTGACCCATAGGGTGAATCTGTGAGGTGAGCAAATCTGCCAATAAGCGCAGGACCCACCAAGGTAGAGGAGGAACTTTGTCACAGTACTAAGAAAAGTTATCATACTTTCCTTAGTGAGAATTTGATATTTATATTCACTCTCCTATTGGAGTTCTCTGAAACACTTGCAAACAAGTCGTGAATGTCACAACAATAGGGCAAATACAAATCTCAATTAGGCAGCTACCTGACAAGTGGTCATTGACTCATGAGATAAATGTTCCAACTCTCCCCCTTCAGTTCTTGGTCCTTTTCTCTCTACACCCTGGAACTTCTATCCTTAGTAGTTGCGTCCTTATGTTTAGATGCAGTGCAACCACTCAGAAACCTTTCCAGTCATGCATCTACTAGACAAATTGGTTGATCTGTGGTTGTCCAGAAGATACAGTGGAAGTTGGGTCTCACAGGCAGGACTGCCTGGAACTTTTACTGGGGGTTTGTCCTCAGGTACAGAGTTAAGCATACCTACCCCTCTGCCTTTGCTCACAGTGTTCATTCTTTAACAACTCTTTTGTGCTCTGTCCCCTTTGGCCCTTTCTTTCCTTGGCTAATTTCTCTGGAGCTACTCTGATAGGGTCCTTTCTGTCCCTGGGCTATCTCACTTGCCTGGCTGCGTGGTTCCTTTGTTCCTGGATCTGTCTTTGTTGCCATCCAAGTCCCTCTCTTAGCGAAAAGCAGGAGGGAGTTTGTAATTGTCGTCCTACTTCTAGAGCCACAAATTCTAATAATCACTCCTGCTTCTCTGCAGTCAGGTGTGATTTCAAACCAAACATCTGAGCTGTGTCCAGTTAGGATAGATCATCCTGGTTGCTGAGGGGAACATAACAATAGCTGGCATAATTCCCTGAGACTTCCCCATAGTAGTAGTAGCTACAATCCCCTAAGCATTCTCTTCATTTCAACAATTTGTCAGATCTCATCATGGCTGAACAACTTACACGTAAAATTCAAATTGCCTATGGATGTTTTGTTTGATTAGGTAAGGTCCTGAGCTACAAAGCTTGAATCTAGATCAGAACGTTTCAAAGGTTCAGGGCCGTGAAGACCCATTTCCACAGTTAATATTGCACCTCTCTGTCACCTACTTAAGCATGGGTATTAGCGAGGTCTTGCCCATTTTGCTTCTCACCATTTGGATTAATGGCGAGTGCTCTGTGAGGATGAATTTCACCTAACAGACCTTAATACTAAATCTTGTCAGTATTTTTCTCAGAACTCCCAGGCTTGATAACTTGAATACAATATATGCCAACAAGAAGCATTATATATGATACTGTGTAAATTGTGGATAATTTGCAAGTGCAGCAAAAGCCAGCTGCAATTTAGCTTATAAATTCAGAAAATAGAGTGCATTACATTTATATGGAATGCACAAGTCATATTTTCAATCTTAGAATCGTAACTACATGACAGCCTTTGTAAATTAGACTGCAGTGTACGTGAAATAGGGCACAGTGTGATATGTGCATATATACTATATACAGGAAAGTGAATCTATGTATATTCATAATATATGGAAGGTTATGATCGACAAATAAGGGTTAAAATGGAAGTGAGAACTCAACCTTGACTACCGCATGCTTTGTGCATGCCTCACTATAATAAAACATGAAAGTTTAGAGCCTCTTTTACACTAATGTTCTGTAGTAATTTTAATGGAATTGGTACACATACTGATGAATAAATATGAATGTGTTATGGCATTTAATTAATTTTGGATCTGCAAAGGTTTGCACGTGTACATTGCAACTAAAAAGTAGCAGATCACAGCTGTGGTTTTTTAAAAAGGTGGGAGTGAAGCTGGTATTAAATTTTCACTAACCATCCTAGTTTAAGGCTCATTTATGTTGAAATGTAGATTAATATGCATATGGGAATACAGAAATTTGCCTTTAAGATGGTGCTGGTCTATGGGGAATCTTCTTGGCAGGCCCCATTACTTGGATGCTGGGGACCAGGGCCCCAGTGACCTTAAATACATAGGAGGTATAGCAGCCCGGGGATTCACGTGTGCCTGATCTCAGATGGTTTTCCGCTACCACTTGTGTGTGTTTGGTGCATTTTCATGCACCAAAGACCCCTAATCCCAACAACAAATTAGAACAGGAAGTGGTATTACCGGTACCACCACCTCTCCTGTGTGCTCAAGAGATGGTGTTGAGAAGACCATACAGAAAGCAACTCTGCCCTCACAGCCCTCGTCTCTCTGTTCCCTGACTCCCCAGTCTGCTGCTGTTTAACTTCTGCTTACACATTTTTAAAATGAAAGCTCTGAATGCTACAGTTTTTGCTCATTTTGACCCCAATAATTTTATACACCCAAAATTTCCACTAAGGTCACTGATAACACAGGGTGTACCGAGCATACAGGGCCAGTCTTTCCATGACCTTGCCATTAAATATACTTTTAAGAGGCCCCATCTTCCTGACAATAGGTGGCACATCTCCACTTGACTTTGATGGGAATAGAATCAGATCCTAAATACCAGATTCAAAGTTGGGCTGATCTGCATATTAAAATTAATAGCAACACTTCCTACAGAAATCACAATTTTTTATTAGAGAAAAGGGATGGTAGTTTGCTGTGAGACCTGGTGGGTTGTATATTATCTTTAAATATTGTTAACATACAATATTCAAAATAGGACTGATTTAGAAATGCAAATTACTATTTGTCTCCTCAGGACATTGAGCATCACCTATGAACTATACATGAAATATGGTTGATAAGACTGTTCACTTGGAACTGGGATAGGAAATTAATATGTAGTAAATAAAATATTAATATATTCAAACCCAGAGGAATTGAAATATTGGCGAAGACAGGCTATTTACAACCTGTAGTATAGCACTTGGTATTTACTGTGTATTTATTTCTCCCCTTTTAGTCTGATATTAATATATCGGAATACAAATGGTTCCTAAAAGTGCTACATTACCTTTACATGTTAGGGCCCCCATCCTGCTAGACTCTCACTTGGAAAATCCTGTTCACTACAATAGGAGTTTTGTGGCACCTTGCAGGCTCTGGTCCTTAATCTCCAAAGTCTATATTGTGATCTGCCCTGTGCAGGAGGAGGAGCCATGCAAGGAGCCTAACTCACCTCACTCCTTCCCCTTCCTGTGCCTTGTTCGTCATGGCTAAAGACAGTTCCTGTGAGAAGATTTTTTTTTCCTTCGAGGGAGAAAATCACTGAACAAGGGACAAAGAGGATGTGAGGCCATATCTCCCCACCCCCACTAGCTCCCAGAGCAGGGCCGGCAATCTGGGAGAACAATCCGCACCATCCGAATAGATGTGGTGTAGGTGCATGAGCACCGAGCGGCCAAAGGCTCAGTCTTTCCTGATTTTCCCCCACAGGGGTAGTGTGGTTCAGCACTGGCACAACTGAGCCCAAGTGGCGCTGGTGGGAGTCATTGGCATAATGTGACTGACTTAGCTCCATGAGCGTTCTGACAATGTGAACACTGACTGTGATGCTTTTTGCTAATGCAGAACTGAGTGTAAAATGGCACAGATGGAATGGTCATTTATCAGGAAGATAAAAAGCCTGACTCTGAGGTCCTCCTGTCAGAGGCCTATGGGGTCTAAATCTTCAGGGCTTCTCCACTGGGTGGACAGGTAGTTACACTTTCTGCCTCCTTCTCCATGTTGGGTAAACATGATTGAGCAGCAGGCTAATTTGGGCAGTGACTGGCTAGGTACCTTTGGAAATTAACAGGTCCTCTCCCCTTCCCATTTCCTGTTGCAGAGTATTGTGCCAACAAGCCCAGGAAGGGAGATGAGTGAGCTCTGAAGTAAGTTCTACTCCCTTGTGTTCCCCAGTTGTCTGTCTCCTCTTCTCCCCCTCCCCGATGGAAGCCAGGAATCTGCTCAGAGTTCACTCTGTCTCGTCTCCTTGGTGCACATCTCTCTTCTCTTGCGCTGCTGCTTCCCTGGACAGTTGCTTACAGCTCAAATACCATGAAGGTGTAATCCACACTGGACCAGTGTGGGTCATTGCTGGTCCATAAGAGATCTGAGTCTCCGACAGTTTCTCAGCTACAGGAAGTAGGGTGGAATTTTCAAAGCAATCTATGTGACTTAGGAGCACACATCTAAAATTTTACACTTAATACCTTCTCACACAATAGAGGCTCATGGCTTCAAGTTCAAACCTGGATAACAGCACAGTGGGCTCAATATCAAAGATGCCAGATTAAGTATCATGTCCTGCTTCCAACCAAAAGCTGAGAAAGCAAGGGAAGTGTGTAAAGACTAAAACATTATTCTTACTGTGCTTATGGGCTGGATGAAATGAGGCAATACAGAAAACCTCATGAGAAACCTGATATTACAACATTTACTGACCAAAGGAATTCAGAAACACTTGGATAAGCTATCAACAAGTGTACAAATGTTTTTAGATCTTTATCCAACCTTAAGAGGTTTTTCCGTATCTACTAGAGGCCATTCTGGTATAATTATCTGTTCCCTTGGCCATCAGCTTCCAGAGAACATTAGTAGACACTTTATCTGCCGAAAAATCACTTAAGGAAAAATTAATCTAAATTGATTATTATCTCTAGGATCATGTCCAGAGTATTGCAAGTCAATTGTTGCTGAACTGCAACAATTCTTGCATATTTTATAAGTAGCACAAAATGCAGCTACTGAAACGTTCTGTATTGCATGGGGGAAATCCTTCAATTTTTATTTCAGTATATTGATTTTAACATTTTAATGGCAGCTTATTGTTTGCAAGACAGGCGCTATCCATAACAGACTAGTTTTGTTGCTAGGACATCATCTCTGATCTCCTTTTGCTATGTTGCTTTGACATTAGGGGATGTTTGCAGGAAGCAATGGATGTGTCCCTAGCTTCCCATAAACTGCCTGATCACTGATGAATGTGTAACACACATCCAGACAGAATGGCGTGCTGTGCAGCTGTGAATCTTGCATGTACTGTATATTCTATCAGACCAGTGGAAGGATACTAGAATCATGGCAAGTTCCAGATGCTGAAGAGTAGCACTAATTGTGAAGGAATGACATTAATTATGGCTAATCCATTACTTTTTAATTACAAACAATGTGCGTGAAATCCTAGCCCCACTGAAGTCAATGGCAAAACTACCATAGAATTCAGCTGGGCCAGGATTTCACGCTGCGTGTTTATCTTTACCTATACATGTGTGTCTGTGGGTGTAAGAGAGAGAATATACCTAGGACTTCTCATTCCAGTCCGTTTTCTTGCCCAGCAAGTCCTAGTTTTACCCCTCCAGACTCCATCTCTTTGCCCAGCCCTTCTGTCTCCCCCACCCCATCTCTCAGTTCCAATTTCTTTCTCCCGGCCTCCAGTTCTAGTCTTCCCCTACACTCCAAGCTTCTTGTCCCAACCCATTCTCTTCCCACTGCAGGTCCAGCTCTTGTCCTCTAAGCATTCAAATCAGGCAGCTTCCTTTTCCATGCTGCCTGGACCCAGATTTGGGGCACTGAGAGCACAACAGAGGCTGTTCTCTATTCAGGTAGCTGGTCGTCGCTAGCTTGTTGCAGCCCAGAGCTGCAATTGCAGGGGAAGTCCTGCTTAGCCCTGGGATGGAGTGTGCTAAATCCAGATGGACTCTTCAGGGAATTTAGCTGTTAGAATCTGACTTTAGAAAAATTGCACACACTCAAAGCTTATGACTTGGCCAAATTTGGGTGGATTTTCATAGGGAGAACAAAAGGCACGTCCCTGACTCAAAAGGGGCTTCTGCTACATTTTGAGTTTGTGCTCCAAAGCATGGTGGTGCTAGAGCTTAACAGAGAAAAGGTCACCAGAATTTAACATGGACAAAACATTTTGCTCTAGCCTCAGTCTCAGAAATGGTTGGACAATTTTGGCTGAATTTTTCCAGAACAATTCAGCCTGAGGCAGAGAGACCTATAATGAAAAATTTTGATCAAAATGGCTAGTTTGACAAAATGATAAGCAACTGGAAATAATGTCTTATCATGGGAAGTGTCAGGCCTTCTTAAAAGGCAGAATTTTCAGCCTCACCTATAGTATGTTTCTGTGCATACGTGTGTGTGTGTGTATATATAATATAAAAAATACGGATTTATACACAAGTATGTGTATGATATATCTGCAAAACTGGAAATTCCCTTTAAGCTCAGTTTTAGAACTATTATACCTTCATATTCAACTGTCAGAGACATAATGAACTGATTCATATTCATATGTGGTAATCTACAATAATGAAGTGCGGAGCAGGGTTTAAATGTCTGATAATTAGATAATGAATGCAATAAAAATAGAGTTTCTGTAAGTATAGTTGCTACTGATTTGTCAATATATAAGTTCCAACACTTTCCCCTATGTGTGTTACTGAGGGAAGGAAAAATCATATTGACAGAAAATACTTATTACACCTCTTTTTCTTTAATAAAAAAGACATTTTTGCAACTACCTCCCTTGCTGCTAATTGCTATTACCATTTCTCCCCAGACTGTTCTCACTCCCAGCCCACGTAGGATGTCTGAAGATAATTTCAAATTAAATTATGATGGTTAGAAATTTAAAACACTTAAAAGAAAAGAAAAAGGGAAATACAGTTTGACAGTGTTGGAAATGCCAGTTGGAAATATGCCAAGGAAGAGGCGATGGTGATACTGTAAAAGGCTGCTTTTGGGGTTCTGAAATATACCAGGGGAACACTACCGAGACTTTCCTGCATGAAATATTTCTTAACTGCCCAGTATGGATTTGATCCAGTGCAAAAGCTAAAGTTCTATTTTAAAGTTCATCATACCCCATAACCCATTGCCTTTCTAAAAGCAATTCCAACGAGTTCCAACCTAGCCAAGAACTAAAGAACAGCATCTTTATTGCTGCTTCGCTCTTAGAATTGAGAGACGCTTTTCCACCAATGGCTTACTCTCTTGCAAGGCGTCTCCTTTTATCATTCAAACCTTTTGCTTTGGTCTTTAGGGCTCAAATCCTGACAATGGTTTGTCTGGCAGCAGGATGCATGTAAGCCCTGAATAAGATACATCTACACAGCATTTTGGAGCCTCCCAGTCGAGGTCCACAGCCTCAGTCCATCAGGGCTTGTAGTAGTGCTTAAAAATGTCTGCACAGACAGTGCTTTGAGGTTATGACTTAGACTGGAGCTCAGCTATTCTTAGAATGCTACTGTCTGATAATTACACTACACTAACTGGGAGGCTTGCTCCAAAATATTGTGTAGACCAATGGTGTCCTAAATCAGCTGTGCACCAGGCCAAGTGGCTAGGACGTTTGCTATTACATTGGCACCTATGAATTTCAATCATGGGTCAGGGTCCCATTTTGCTAGATGCTGGACAAACAAGTAACAAGGCAGTACCTGCCGCAGAGAGCTTATCATATTAGACAGAATGCAGCAGGTGGACAAAATAGGCAAACTGAATGGAGCTGAGAGGAAGAGGTCTTAGCTTGCCTATGATGGGCTAGGGTTTTATCTCAGAATGTCCATGACTGAGCACACTAGAGTTGACCCAGGGCAAGGTACTCATGCCATTGTAAGCTCCTTGGGGCAAGGACCTTGTTATGTTGCTTGCGAGTCTTACTGTCCTATACTAATACTGTGTGTACCTCCGTTTCCCTGTGTATTGCACCAATGCCTAGGTGGTGGAAATATGGGTGTGTGACTTTTGCTGAGGCCCTCGGGGCAGGTGAGGCTGCTCAGCGGTCTGCATGTAGGCAATGGCCGACGCTCTTCATGACCTGAGAACCAGGAGGGGGATGTGATCAGGTGACACTTTTCACAGGAAGCAGGACAAAGACTGGAGGAGGAGCAACTGGTGTGTCAGAGGCCAGGTAGAGGGATCTGGGGCAGTCTGCAGTGGAGGACTGGAAGAGGGGGAGTCCAGGCCATCTGGCCCAGGGTTCCCCCCAAGATGGGCTTTGCTGAAAGTCACTGACTTCTGTGTTAACAACCTCTGCTCTATGCCATGTACCTGTTGACCTGAAAACCCTTCTGCTTTACAAAGCTGGCGGAAAGTCACATCTGACTGTGGAGTTAGGGTGCAGGGCCCTCTGGCTTCCCTCACCAAGGGGGGAAGTGTGCAGTGTGAACAGGGATGCTGAACGCTTTGAGGTCTGACCAAGAAGGCCGAAGCCAAGGAGGTTTTTTGCCCTGGAGAACATGCCCTGAGGGGAGAGTCACTACCCCAGAGTCCTGTCTGATTTCATACAGAGCAGTACCAGAGCATCGGACTTGTGACTCTATCACTCCATTGTAAGCTCTGTGGGGCAGGGTTGGTCTCTTTGTTCTGTTTGTATAATACCTAGCACAATGGAGTCCTGGTCCATGACTAGGGCTGCTAACACTACAATAATAGAGATAATAAGCTCTCTGTCTCCAGGAAGCCTCACATGAATCCCAGTTCCTTTGCTGCCCACTGAGGCATGGAGGGCATGGAAATCAGCATGGCCCCGGGGCTGTGCCAACCGCTGCTCAGCTCCAGTAGAAGGAATTGTGGAGGGAAATGGATTGAGTATGTGGTCCTGGTCTATCAGCTTTAGGATCTGTGTTATGAAGAAGCTCAGACTAGACAATTGTAATGGTTCCTTCTGGCCTTAAAATCCATGAATCAGCTGGAGCTTTATTCAGCCACCCCCACCAATTGCTGGGAGGAGTTGTCTGGCCTGATAAGCTGTGTTTGAAGTGTGACTGATCGATACTTTGTGGAACTGCTGTAAAGGGTATACTCTTTTGGACTGTTCATCATTCCTGGATGTCAGTCATCAGGGGAAGAACCCACCTTTCATCACCCTGTTAGAATGCTGGGCAAGTACTCCCTCATTTGATGCCTTTCTAAACTCTCCCCAAGATGGGAGTCTGACTAGGTCCAACAGACTGCCATGTTACTCTGTCAGACCACTCTGGGCTGGCTAATTTATGTGGCAGCTTGATTGGCTGGAGTTAAT
The DNA here is from genome assembly GCF_020497125.1 of Mauremys mutica. Taxonomy (NCBI): domain Eukaryota; kingdom Metazoa; phylum Chordata; order Testudines; family Geoemydidae; genus Mauremys; species Mauremys mutica. The sequence goes on along the minus strand of NC_059077.1, from coordinate 108,550,153 downwards.
TCCCTCTTTGAGGAAGGCTTAGGCTATGGCTACACTTGCACTTCAAAGCGCTGCCGCAGCAGCGCTGTCATGGCAGCGCTTTGAAGCGCTAAGTGTAGTCAAAGCGCCAGCGCTGGGAGAGAGCTCTCCCAGCGCTGTCCGTACTCTACCTCCCTGTGGGGAATAACGTACAGCACTGGGAGCCGCGCTCCCAGCGCTGGGGCTTTGACCACACTGGCGCTTTGCAGCGCCGCAATTTGCAGCACTGGAGAGGGTGTGTTTTCACACCCTGCTGCAGCGCTGCAAATTTGCAAGTGTAGCCATGGCCTTAGATACCCAACCTCCGTAAGTAGGTGCTGAGCAACTGTCTGGTGTTGGGGCTTACTCTCTGTTTGATGCTTAGATACCATGAGAGAGCTGCAAAACCTGTCCACTGCGTTGACTTGCTGATAACTCTGTGCCATGAATGCTGCTTATGCCAATATTTGCCCTTAGTCTTTAGAAGAATAAGTTGCTCCATTTGTACTGGATGATGCAGTAGCTGTTTCTGTGTGTTCATTACCAGCATGCTCAAAACAATTGTAATGGTTTTGGTAGAGCTGGGTAAATAATATGCAATTAGTAACTTAACAGATTTTGCTGCTTTTTCTCCATATGGGTTATACAGAAGCCCATTGTGGCTTTTTTTTCCACTTATTTTTTCAAGTTTCATCCAGAAATTTATTTACTGGGTAATTTTTTGTGTGTCGCTTATTCACAAACAAGTCACTGTACTTATTCAGTGGCTGAAATGTGAACTGTTTTGATTGGACACAAGTAGCATGGTATCCATTCAGAGAACAGAAATATAAGTGTAACTCTTTAGAATCCGCTTTGCAGTGCAAATAATATATAATTCTGAATGGATCAAGTAGAAGAATTATTTAGAAAGGAGGAGCAGAGCTGAAGGAAAAAAGGAGAATCTTGTGGAAGAAGAGTTTAAAGCTAAAGCAGGCACCTAAGTTGTTTGCTGACTACAGATGATTGTCGAATCAAAGGCTATGCTCAGTGCTTCCCCTTGTGTTAGTGGGATAGTTTTTCCCCCTGACCAGCTGACTGATGGGCATTTTCTAGCTCTGGATGGGGCCTCTAATGAATTGAGACTCAAAGACTGTGTGGAGTGCATATACAGAACTTTGTGTACTGCTATAGCTGGGAATCTATTTTTTTCAAGAAGAGAAATGTTTTCCATGTGAGTTTGCATAAATATTTGATATCTATCTTTTAACCAATGGAGTAGGAGCTTTTCGTCGCAGATGAGTGTAACATGAGAAAGCGAGAGGTTTGCCTAGGAGGAAAAAAAATGAAATCATTGGCCCACCTTCAGTTCAACTGATCCCAATGGATAGATTTTGGTGGGCTTGCATTGGGGTAACTAGAAGGAAATTTTAGTCCATCATATTTAGAACTGTAGCAGACTAGCATGGTGATAAAGGTATTTGAGGCAACCATCTGTGAAAAGATTCTTCTTTTTGTCCAGATCAGGGGATGCTTCACATGTACTAGAATATCTGGGTCCATATATTTCTGGTGTATGGCAGAACAAACCGTTTTAGTATTTGCAGACGTTTCACATTGTTCCATGCAAACAAATCTCTGGTGGTTAAAGAAAAGTCATGTTTCACAATTCTAATCTGTCTTCATTGTCACAGTAAGAAAGGAAGATGTCCACTGAATTAAACAACACTCGACGTGTTCGCATTCATACAGCATTTTGGTTGAAATGTCTGAAACAAACATGCACAAGCATTTGTGGCTCAGAAAACAGTCCAAAAGGGATGGCAATTTGAGATTTACAAAGTAAACCGAATGCAGTAATTTGCTACACTCAGTTTTGTTATATATGTTTGTTTATTTAATCAGAACTAAATAATACACAAAGTTTCTCTTGCCCTCCTGAGGAATCTAGATTCAACACTTTCAGTGCTGGAGACAGAAGAAAGTGTAACCATAGTGATGGAATGGAAATGATTTTCTTTGTTCAGAGGCTTCAATATCCAACAGACATTACAGTTTTCAAGGTCAAAAATATATTAAGAAGATATAAAAATTAAAGAAAAATGTGCTGGCTTAGCTACAAAAGCTAATTTAGTTTATGCATTATAAATTATGTTAAAAATGACTAAAATGGGATTTCTCAGCAAGAACTAAATGTGTGGTTTCACAAAACTAATTTCCAAAGATGAACATGATTACAGAATTTAGCTTTAAAAGCTTTTCAGGCCATCAGAGAAAACAGCACTGCTATCAATTATCAGACTTTAATGGTGCCTCTGTCAGAAATATAATGGTATTTTTAGCATTCTCTGTGGCATTTGCTAAATTAAGAATGTCTGCAAACAAATCAATTAATTGGACCGTTATTTAATTAAATAAAACTTATGATCTGTTAGGGAACCGTAACTGGGCTATAAAATGAAACATTCCAATAACTCTCTCCTTTTGACAGAAATAACAGAGCCCAGACGTGATGGGGTAAGAATGGTAATGATGAAGATTTAATAATAATTAACATTCATTTCAAGAAACTAGTTAAGCTAATGCACAATGTTGACTACTCAAATGTTTTGTTTTCAAGTCCTTCCTAATGATCTTGTAACTGGTCAACTTTCTGCCCAGATAGACATTCCAGTTCCAATTCCTCATTGTGTTTGGTGTTTTTTCCAAAGACAATGGATGCGTGAGCACAACCCTTAACCACAGTTATGGTTCTTGAAGTCACTATAAGTGTAGAAATGGATTTATACGACTCAGATCTTCACACTCTTGGCTGCAAGAGGGCAGAGTGGTTAAAACACCTCTCCTCTACCCCAGGTTTTGCAATGCTGATCCAGCACCACTGTTCTTTGTGGCACTCTAACAGGCTCAGCAGTAAGCAATTCTTGCAGTTCGCCTAATTTAGCAATGCCCGTTGGCAAGCTGTCCTACCAGTGAAATTGAGGGGGTGGAGGTAGGAGTTAAAATCAAATAATCTCTTTGAAGATGAAGGCTAGCAGCATCCAGTTACATGATTCAACCAAAATGAGTCATTATGGAAAGTCCATATTCTCCTTCCCTCTTAATATAAATAAGATCACTACAGAGCAGATGTGTGGTCAGTGTTACTGCTGTAAGGGATCAACAGATAGACAGGTGAGGGAAAGGGAGTGCTTCAGAAGATCAGGCAATGTGATTCTGGAATGAAGGGGCAAATTAACATAGTCTATGTGCCTTTTCTAACAATCCTCTCTTGCCCACACCTCTCCCATTGTTGTAACCACAACCTTACAGAATCTTAGTGAGACTCTTAGCACATCTTGGGATAAAATTGCTTAAGCAAATCTGGTCAGACAGTTATTGTCTAGGAGCTGGAATATGCAAATCAATATATGATGATACACGGCCAGATTTGGCCTGAGGTGAATATCCATTTACTCCCATTGAAATTGACAGTGCCTGATGCACTCATTTGAAAGCAAATATCTGATATAAGTGTCGAATTCCTGTAACAGCTGGTGAAAGTGATATTTAATGGAAATGATCTTAATCCACTATTGCTGAAGTACGGAAATGAACTAAAGTTAATAGTATACTGATTGTGTGAGTTACCTCTGATGTCATTGTCCTCCTATTCAACACTTCCACATTTGTCTTGAAGTCAAGCTGCAGCGCAAAACATATATGTTGGTTTCCTTCTATGATAGCATATCCCCCTCCATAATTGGCTTGACTATTTAAATGGCTAAACCTTTTCTGATGTAGCTATATCTATAGACCTAACATCCTTCTATGGCTGAAATTTTCATTTTCTAAATTGGCTTATGTTTTAACGTGTAAAATATATGATCAGAATGGTGTTTGTGTTAGGGCACATTTTAAGGTTTTTTTTCCAGTCATATACAAAATGCATACAGTTTCCCCTCCATGTTTGTTATATAAAGTTCCAGGATAAGATTTTTAAAAGAACCAAAAAAGTTAGCAGCACAGGATCACAGCAGTATTTGGTTAGTTGTGCATTTGGACATAACTAAATGCAAGGTCATATATCGAGGAAAAAGAAAGCAGCTCACGCTTATAATATGGGGACTGTGTCTTAGGAAACAGTGACTCTGAAAAAGACTTAGGAATTATAATAGATAACTAGTGGAACAGTTTTCTGTGCAATGCTGTAGCTATGAGGGCAAATGTTATCCTTGGATGGGTAAATGGGGATATCAAGTAGGAGTAGGGAGGTGGTGTTACCTCTGTATGCAGCATTAATGAGACAATTACTACAATACTGTATCTAGGTCTGGTGTCCAAATTTAAAAAAGGATGATGACAAATTGGAAAGGGTTCAGAAAAGAGCCACATGAATTATCAGAGGCCTGGAAAACTTACCTTAGCTTCTGTTGCTTTAGTTTCTCACTATATATTTTTTTCAAGAGAAAATTAAGAAATGATTTGGTTACATGCTGCAAGTACCTACTTGGGGAAGATATTTCTGTTTGTAACTGGCTCTATAATCTAGGAGACAAATGAGATTCAGTGGCTGGAAGCTGAATCTAAACAAAATTCAGTCTAGACATAACGTGTGCATTTTTAACAGGTTAATTACTGGGTGAGGTTCTTTGACCTGCTATTCAGGAGGTCATACTGAATGATCATGTGATGTTCCTTCTGGCCATAAAAATCTCTGAATCTATAACCCAGTGGTCCCCAACCTTTTCGGCTGGCGGGCACCAGCCGAAGGACCACTGTGGCGGTGGAGCACTCACCGAAATGCCGCCGAATTTTGGCGGCATTTCAGCGGTGACACCTCTCGATGACGCCGCTTGTCAACGGCAAGTGGCGTCAGCGAGAAACATCCCCGAAATTCAGGAGCGACGCCTCTCAATGACATCACTTGTTGGTGACAAGCGTAGTCATCGAGAGGCATCCCTGTCGAAATGCTGCTGAAATTCGGTGGCATTTCAGCGGGTGCTCTCCCGGGGTCCAGGACGCAGGCGCATTAAGATGCGCCCGCGGGCACCGCGTTGGGGACCACTGCTATAACCAAATTGACTTGTGCTCTGAAGTCCTTTTAGGTGAGTTTGGGACTCCCACCCCTATTTGTTAGTCTTTTCAACCCTTATGAGGTTTGTTTCAATTATCACTGGGGGATTGCAATATCAGACTAGTCAATATGTCAGTTAAGTATCATAGAGTCATATGACTGGAAGGGACTTCAAGAGGTCATCTAGTCCAGTCCCCTGCAATCAAAGTAGGACTAAGTATTATCTAGCCAGGTGGTTCCCAAACTTGTTCCACCGCATGTGCAGGGAAAGCCCCTGGCGGGCCGGGCTGGTTTGTGTACCTGCCGCATCCACAGGGTCGGCTGATCGCTGCTCCCAGTGGCCACAGTTCGCTGCTCCAGGCCAATGGGAGCTGCTGAAAGCGGTGGCCAGTATGTCCCTCTGCCCATGCCACTTCCAGCAGCTCCTATTGGCCTGGAGCAGCGAACCGTGGCCACTGGGAGTTGTGATCGGCCGAACCTGCGGACGTGGCAGGTAAACAAACCAGCCTGGCCCACCAGGGGCTTTCCCTACACGAGCAGCGGAACAAGTTTGGGAACCACTGATCTAGACCATCCCCGACAGGTGTTTGTCCAACCTGCTCTTAAAAATTCCCAATGATGGAGATTCCACCACCCCCCTAGGCAATTTATTCCAGTGCTTAACCACCCTGACAGGACGTTTTTCCTAATGTCCAACCTAAACCTCCCTTGCTGCAATTGAAGCTCATTGCTTCTTGTCCCATCTTCAGCGGTTAAGAACAATTTTTTCTCCCTCCTGCTTGTAACAACCTTTTATGTACTTGAAAACAGTTATGTCCCCTCTCAGTCTTCTCTTCTCCAGACTAAACAAACCCAATCTTTTCAATCTTTCTTCATAGATCATATTTTCCAGACCTTCAATCAATCTCATTAAGGTGTGTGTCTGTTTGGGGGGCGGAGGGAGGGAGGAGGCGGTGACTGTAAAAATGTCATTCACTTTCTCTCCCACATGCTATGGCTTTGAAGGAGGTTGTCTTTTTCACTAACTATCAATAAGATTCTGCTATTTCTATTAAAGGTTTTGCTATATCTATTCAAGGTTCGTTGGCCTAAAATTAGATGTATCATAAAACCTTTGTTTTGGCATGGTCACACGTATAATGACAGCATAGACGTGCATATGCTGTCACCCTTCCCATTCTCCCTTGTCTAAATGTTCATGAAATCAGACAAGATATTGACATTTACAAGAATTCTGCTTTGGAAGAAAGAAACCTTGATTAAAAGGGAATAGTGGGTATTCCTGTCCATATCCTGCTGTCTCACGGCCCTGCCTGTGTGTTTTATTCAGGATGGAAGTTATATTTGGGATCATAAACTATCCCATCTCCCTGTGGGATTTTTGGTTTTTTTATAGTTTACAGTTTGAATTTTGTAGATTTAATTGTTTGGCAGTCTGGAAAATACCAGTAATAGGAAGATGATTAGATTTTTGTTGTTTTTTCCCTTATCCCAAGTATCACCAGGATGTTAAAAAAGATCAGTGTTTAAATTTATATCAGGTTTAGATCAGTCAACTTTGAGAATGGAGAGTTGAAATTAAAGCTGCTTAGCCTGTCAGCGGTTTTGGTCAGATTCAGAGGCTCACTTAGGGTAAGCACTTAAGGGTCAGGATACTTGTCCAAACTTTGACCACAATTCTTCAATCTTCAAATGGGTTGAGAATCTTGTGCAAACACATTTTCTTGTAAGATTCCTGTTATTCCTGTTTCCGGTCAGGTCAAAATTATCACCAGAACAGGGTTTTTACACAATTATGGAATTTCAGCATCCAGACAGAACTAAGAATTACAGAGATGAGGGTAAATGAAAAGTAAATTGTTAGCTCAACTTTCTTTAACAGTCCTGAAAAGTTAAAGGTTCTCTCAAAGTTTGAGGTGGTTTATTTTATCCATTTGCACTAGATTATCTCTAATTTGGATTTAGGGTAGCTTGGATGCACCAGTTAGAGGGAGCTAAAACAGCTGCAATGCCCAAGAGGATCCAAGTAATTGTTATATATGTTGCTGTGTATCTGGGTCTTTTATGGTAATTTAACAGAGGCATTTTTTCATACTTGCGAATTTACCAACCTGTTCTCTTTGAATTTTCTAAGGATATGATGCAGTGAAGGATACTTGCTAAAAATAATGGAGGTGGTTGAGCAGGAATAAAAAAAGGGTCTTGGTGACTAAAGCATGTTCTTCCTATTGTAGTAAATTAACTGCATTAGTGCCAAAGTAAGTTATGTTTCCCAGATATAGTAATGACTCCATAGCTGCCTGAAGTTACCTGGAGCAGTGTTGAGGCTGCTTAGTGATCTGTGAGCCAGTCAGCTTCTTGAGTGCATTCTGGTCACAAACACTTGGATAGCTCAGACACTAGCCATTATGTTACTGTTTTAATTCATGGTCCAGTCTAGAAGCCCACTTCCTCACTGTTAATCCTACCAATTACCCTTCTTCCCCACCATTCCCAAAAGCCAACCATCAGGGGAAAAAACGGGGAGAATTAGAATCCTTAAATGTACATCATTGTCTAGTGTCCATTCTCTCATGTGCCTTTAATTAAATCCCCATTACTCTGAATTATCAGATGTACAATCCCTCCAATATTCTTTTGTTTATTACAACAAATATATAATCAGGAAGAGCTGCTCACATGGTTCAATATACCACTGGGCCCTGCTGTTGACGCCTAGTGTTGCGCTGACAATGGAAGTGATGCTGAGAAGAAACTTCCTCATGATGCATTGTAAGGAATGAAGCCAAATAATCCCCAGCAGTGGCTTTGTTGGATTAAAGTGCTTAGGAGCAGGCCCCAAAATTTTGGATTACTGGCACGGAAAAAAGTTCTTCTATGCTGTAATCTGGTCAATAATAGTGTAATGTGGAGAAAATGTAAATGAATGTAGGTTTAACAGCAAACTACGATGTGCCTGGTCAAGTGGCTTTTCCTAAATAAAAACTTCATTCTATTGTTTAATACTAAAATGGCTGCCTGTTTTTTTGCAGTACTGATTTCCAGAGTCAGTGATCCTTCTCCCCTTCTATGTATATAAGTGCTGTGATTCAATAACATTAATGTCATTTTTTTTTTTTACTATCTGGAAGTATTTTCATAGAAGGCAGTTGATGAATTTTGAAGCTGTTAGGCTTGCTTTTCACTTGTGAGCTCTGAACAAAGCTATTAAAGAATTTTCTTAAACAAGGAAAGTTCATTTACTCAGGGAACAGGATGGCTCTGGAATGCCCACTGCTAGGTCAAATCTGCATAACTGTCTACTGACCAAGAAAGATTGCCTACCCCGGGCTGTTTGAAGACTGTTGCAAAATGTGTTGGTGGTCCTTGCTCTGTTGCTAGGAAATGGATTTCTCAAAAGTAATGGGAGGTGTCTCATTTTTTTGGTTGTCCCATTTGAAACATCTTAAAGAAGCCCGATTTACAGAGCACAGAAGCTCACTGTTTTCTGAAGATCAGGCCCCTTTAAAGCATGCCACATAAGACACCTCAAATCCCGAGTAACTTTTAAAGATCTTGGTCCTCATGTCCACATCACAACCCTCCCCCCCACTCCTCAGGTGAGAGCAGTAATTGGAAGAAGTATCACATGTCAGGGGCTGAGTAATAACCCTTGTATTTATCATGCATGGTAGGGAACTGTACCTTTAAGAGGTTCTGGCAAGAGCCAGTTGGTGCTGGTTATGTTATGCAGAGGCTCATATTAGGCAATGATGATCAGCACTCAGATACTGAATGAAGCAGACCTTTGTTAGACTTCGTGGCTTGAACGCAGTCGTACACATCATCTATGCTTATTTCAGTGTGCCGTGTGAGGTTCAAGCATGTTTGTGTATGTAAGCAGGCAAAGTGTATTTACTACATGATTCTGTGATGGTGTCTTCACTGAAATAAATGCACCTATGTTCATTTCAAGTTGCAGCGCTACAAATGTATGCATGCTTGCATGAGGCTTCAGAATGTAATTGGCTGTATTTTACTAGATAAAAATGGGAGAATATCATGACTTTTAGTGTCCTCTAAACATGGTGCATTTTGATAAAATCCAGATTTTTTTTTCTCAGTGAGAAATTGAAAAAGCAAGTACATAATCCTTTCACAATTTCATTAGAGCAAACCTCCTTCATTCAAATCATTTACCAGCATTATAATCAATTAATCTCAGGATGAATACAGAAACAAACAGGAGAAGAAAAACTTTGGAACAATTAGATGAACTCCCTCCCTGGTTGGTGCTCTGGATTCTTCATTATCTCTCCCTCTTCCCCCTATTCCCCCATTTTACTAGTATCATAACAGTAACATCTAGGCACCCAAGTCTTAGACCAGGGCTGTCATAGGTCTCACCCCCACTTGGAGCTGTTGGGTTCACAAGGTGGGGACCTGCATGGATCCTTCTAAACTTAAATCCTAGTTTAGATCTGGTAAAAGCTGCCACCACCCAATAATGTACGTGTATTGGGACACAGTCCTTCCCCAAAATCCTTGGGGATCCCAAGAGCCCCAAATCCATGGAGTTCTTACACCTAGGAGAAATAAACCATTCCCCCCTGCTTCCTCCCCCCTCCCTTTTCCTAGGAGAGATACCGGGATCCAACTACAGGGGGATGCCTCCCTCCTCCCCTTTTCCCTGAGAATCCACCCAAGGAAAGATCAACCAAGTCCTTAACAGAAAAGATTTATTAAAGAATAAAAAGAAAGTAACTGTCTCTGTATTACCAGGATGCAAAAATACAGGGTCTAAACTTATCCATCTCTGGAGAGAATCCCCCCTCCTTTCTTTCTCAGTAAAAGCAATAACAGTACAGAAGTAAAGAAATTCTATAGCAAACACACAATTGCAAATGTAGAAATCAAATTATAAGACTAATCCGCCTTTCTAATTAATACTCACTATTGGATAGTAGGAACTACTCCAGGAGAACTTGGAGACATGACTGGCCTCTCTTAAATCCAAAGAGAGCACAGAGCCAACAAGGAACACAGACAAAAGCTTCCCTCCACAGAGATTTGAAATTATCCTGTCCCTTGATTGGTCCTCTGGTCAGGTGTTTCTCAGGTTACTGAGCTTGTTAATCCTTTCCAGGTAAAAGAGACCTTAACCCTGATCTGTTTATTTATGACAAGGACCATTGTGCTAGGCATTGTACAAACAGACAACAAAAAGACAATTTTTGATCCAAGAAGCTTTGCAATCTATGTATAAGACAACAGAACAGGTGAATACAGTCAGAAAGGTGCAGGAGCATAAGAAAACATTGAGAGTGATCAAAATGAAAAGCAGTGGTCATAGCACACCAGCAGCCTAATGATTATTGAGATTTTTGTTGGCCTTGTGGCAGAGGAGAAATTTAAGAAGGGGTTGGAAAGAGGGCAGTGAGATGTTTCTCCCCGCCTCCCACTCTTTAGGTCATCCATCTAGGTGCCAGCCCAGAAGTATGTGGTCATGACAGGCAGATTCATAGGTCTGTTCACTATTTTATGAGCGTTAGCCACTGTTTGGGGTGGGATGTTGTTACGTGTTTGGAGAGAGTTCATAATCTAAGATGACAAGCAACACATGAAGGGGGGAGGAGAGGAAGAAAGCACGACCGTCTTTTTAAATAGGTATCAACAATCCTCATGGACCCTCTATGCAGCCGTTATCAGTTGACATTTTCTAGCTGGCATCATGTGGGTTTGGAGGAGGCACTTGAGAGAGGGTAGAGCTTCTATGGCCAAGACCTGTGAAGGCATTTATCAGACTGTAAAAATCATTTTAGAGTGTAAAACCCAGTTTTCGTTCATGCAGCAGACCAATCAGTCCTAAAAAGCATTTTTCCAAGTGGTTTTGTTTTATAAATGTCACTTTTTCGTTTGAGAATAAACAGGAGGCCAGGGTATACTCTGATCCTTAAGGCACAGTACTGGGACTCAGGCGACCCGGGTTCAATTCTTGCCTTTGCTGCTGACTGACTGTGACTGTGGGTAAGTCACTTAATCTCTTTGTGCAGCTGTTCTCAATCTTCTACTACCATGTTATATCCTTTTCTCCCACCCCTTGACTATTTAGATTGTAAGATTCTTGTGACAGCGATTGTCTCTTACCACCTATTTGTATAGTGTCCGGCACAATGGGGTCTTGTTGTCAGTGGGGGTGCCTATAGGTAACATAGGTAATAATGAGAAGGGGGAAATGCCTAGGGGATTTAGGTGCACAAGTCCCACTGAAAGTCAGTGAGACTAGTATTCCAGCTCTTAAGTGCTTCTAAAAATCTCACCCAATAATAAAAAATGTTAAATGTGCCGATACTATGGAGTTGGAATGGATGGAAGTACCTAGATAAGGTCCACTCATAAATGCTAGTTAAATACAATTTTTAGATGTTCTAGGCTTGGGGCATTGGCTCAAGGGATTGATAATAGTGAAAGATGCATTTTTGACATGGCTGCCACAGGAATCGTGGATTCTATGTTTTTCATCTGGGGTTTTCTTTGTTTTGTTTTAACTAATATCCATGTTTTCTGACTGTTTGGAATTCTTGTGCTTAGGTGGGTGGATGTGATGGTAACAGCTGAACCAATTCATTGGGAACCTTGAGCCGTGCCAGGTTAAACCCTAGGTTATATGTGAGGCTAATAGAGAGAACAGTAGCTTAGCAACAACACTGTGGGGACTGAGCTAGTGAATTCTCAATGTTTCAATTTCCTTTGGGGTGATGAGGTTTCTGCTGCTTCCAATTTTGGACAGGTTAGGTTGGGTTTACAAGGGTCACTCCTGAATTGGCACTGACTGTTTTAAAGCCAGTGCACAGTTGCTGCAGCACAATTATTTAACTAAACTGGAAACATAAGGTTATCTGGGGGATATTGAACAATGTTGATAATATTTTCTGAATATTGTATTTTCATTACTTTTCCCCCTCTTCACCATGACAGTGATCAGCAGAACAACTCTGCATCTTTTTCTAAAAAGTTTCATTGGTTTTACTGCAGCTTTACTAATGGGGTATATTGAATCTTGTATCTCCAAGGGCACTGGTCTGAATGTAGTTTTGGTACGATGGTGACAAGAAGTCACTATTGTCTGAATGTTTGACCTTTGTGACATGAATTTATGGTATCAGACTAGTGCTTAATAGAGAAGTGTCTCCACGTTACTATACTGGGCTTTCTCAAGCTTGCTTTTATCATCAGAGGATGGTCCATCAGGCCAGGAATAAGTCACATAGAAGAGGTGATATGCGGAGTAGAGATTACTGCATGAGGGTCTTTTCCATCCTATCCAGTTATGCCACGTCTGCAAGACATTTTCATGTTTGCATTCACTTGTGCACAATGATATTGCAGTCTGCTTCATGTCATGGATATTCTTGTCCGTCATGTGACTGTTTTTCCATGTACATGCAGACATTTTTTTTCTCACGTTTGTGTTTATGTGAATGAAAAATAGTTGTGCCTTGCGTGTGACTCACGTCGGGTGGTCATTTGTGGCTGAGGAAGCTCATGCTAGCACCACCTATGGCAGGGAGTCTGACTTATTTGATTGTCACCTTCTTCATTTCTGTGGTCCTTTATGCCCCCCTGCACCTTCTCCTGCCACACAAGTAAATATACTGCCCCTTCTCATGTGTCCCCCCAATTACATGCAGTATCCCCCAGGGGGCACCCTCCACTTTGAGATCCTCTGTGGGGTACCTGTTCTGTAGATAAATAAGGGATTTATATGTCAAAAGCTGTCATAGTAGCAGGGGCGGCTCTAGCAATTTCGCCGCCCCAAGCATGGCGGCACGCCGCGGGGGGTGCTCTGGCGGTCGCCAGTCCTGCAGCTCCAGTGGACCTCCTGCAGATGTGCCTGCGGAGGGTCCGCTGGTCCCGCGGCTCCGGTGGAGCATCCGCAGGCACGCCTGCGGGAGGTCCACCGGAGCCGCCTGCTGCCCTCCCGGCGACAGGCAGAGCGCCCCCCGCGGCATGCCGCCCGAAGCACACGCTGGGGTCTGGAGCCGGCCGTGCATAGTAGCTTTCATATGCTTTTTTTTTAATGACATGGCTGTGACTGAGTGGTCATCAGTTCTTACGTGTGAACTGCTCCTACAAAATGTAATCCTTTATGATGAAATCCCTTACCATGCAAAAATCCTAAAGCCTTGGTGCCTTTTAAAGGGATTATATGTGAGAATGGGAGCAGAGAATCATAAAACTTCGAGACAGGTTGAGAACCACTGCAGGTCTTTTCTTTCCAGACTACTGTACCTCTTTCAGGAGGCTGATTTGTCTTGTGTACCCTAAGTTTCACCTCACTGAAAAACCACTTGCTTACAAAATCATACATAAAAATACCAGCATCCCTGCACACTATTATTGAAAAATTGCTGACTTTCTCATTTTTACCATATAGTTATAAAATAAATCAATTGAAATTGTACTTAAATTTCAGTGTACAGTACATAGAGCAGTATAAACAAGTCAGTGTATGAAATTTTAGTTTGTACTGACTTCGCTAGTGCTGTTTATGTAGCTGGTTGTAAACCTAGGTAAATATCTAGATGAGTTGATGTGCCCTCTGGAAGTTGTCTGCATACCCCCAGCAGTTCGTGTACCCCTGGTTGAGAACCATTGTGTTAGATCATCCTGTGCCAGTGCAGCATGGTCCCATATCATTGGCACTGAAATAATCAATAATCACAGTACCACACATTTTCTAGCATTTACTCCAGTCTAGTTTTAAAAGTCTCAACCCAAGAGCCTTTCACCTCTTCTCTGGGGACACTGTTTAGCTGCATAATAGATCGCATTGTTACAGTGTTGTTCCTAGTCACCTTCGGTTTCCTTAAATGCATCGTATTACTTACTTCCTCATGTAGCACTAAGTAATTCCTCTCTTTTCTTGGAGTTAACATCCTTCAAATAGTTGTAGACTGCTGGCTAGGCAGGTAGAGCTTTGTCACAACTGTACCCTAGCTACGCACGTTGAATCCATTTCTATCTTTCTTCACAAGGCAGTCCCTTTTAATCCCCGGATTATTTTTGTTGCTCTCTCTGAATCCCTTCCAATCTGTAAATATTTTTTTCTAATGTGGTGCCCAGAACTGAAAGAAAGATACCATCTGTGTTTTCACCACAGCCAAATAGACTACCAGCTCCCTGCTCTGTGATGTGGTGATTTGTGCATGCAGCCTCAAAATACATTGATTATTTTTGCACCCATATCCCATAGCCAACTTTTGTCCAATTTGCTGCACTGTATCACCCCTAAGTCTCTTTGAGTGTGACAAGTTTTGTTTCCTGTTTGTCACTGGATGCATTTTGCTTGCATTTTCCCCTGGTATCTCATTTGGCTATTTTCTGTCCCATGTTTCTAATCTCTATAGACTCCTTTATATTTTTCTCTCTGTCCTAACAGGTGTTTGTAACAGCTCCCAGTTTAATACCCTCTCTCAATATCATTAACGTGTAGTTTACTATTCTTCCAGATCATTCATAAAGTTGTTGATCTTATCAACAATCCTTGGGCTACTCAAGAGTCACCTTCCCTCGACTTAATGTATTGCCATTTATGACACTTTGTCCAGTCTTTTCAATCCATTTGAGAATAGTCCTGATGGCACATCATCTGCCCCCACCCTGGATCTGAGTGTGGCTCTATTTCTCCACAACAAGTTGCTTCCATAGCACCATCAGTCTCTTTTTTCACACATGCGCCCATGGACACAGTATACAGGGAGGAGAAAGGGGGGGAAGGGATGAAATTTCTAAAAGAACCACGGAAGAGCAGACCTACAACAGATCCCAGTAATTTGAGAGTTCTGGCGGTTGAAGCCCTGCCCATTCTGTAGCAGGTAAGGGCAGGTATGTGAAATCTGAGACCTCCAGATGGAACAATCTGTATGAAATGTTATAAAGATTTCCTCCCTGTTGACTCCCCTGGTGCGTTTTTCCCATGGGAGAAGGCAACCTAGCCTAGTGTCCCTATCTGATCCACTTTGAATTGCAGCCTGTGTTGCAAGTAGAATTCCATTGGCTTCATTGGTGATTGAAAGAGAATTGATTTTTTTTAAATAGAAGGGATTTGAAGACCACTGAAGAGTTCTCCGTTCCTCTTTTCCTCCAAGTTAAAATGCCCTTAACGATTAATGCCAGAAGAAGCTGGAACAAGCTCACTAATGTTTTATATTTTTAAAAAGGAAATGATTTGATTTGTGAATGGATGTAGTGGGAGTCAAATGTCCTATAAAACCTAACTCACCCTTATGCTTCTTGGTTAGGATATGATCAAGAGGGAGAGAGATCCCTCGTATGGAATATTTGCACACTCCTTTCAATATAGTATGTAGCAATTTTGTCCCCCCCCAGTCATCTGTATTCTTAACACCTTTCCCCCTGTTAATTGTTTCTCATAGTGGCAAAGCTCTGTAAATAAATCTGGCACTTCTTCATTTGAAACTTTGCTGTGTGTGCTCTTAATTTTCTGATAAGAGATCATGGGATCAGAGAAGCAGTACACTGCACTGCTTAGAGTCATGCACTAGTGAGATAATGTGAAACTGGGCTAGTGCTATTAAAGGGCTACTCTGATGGTTTTAACATTAAATTGTTAGGTACAAACTGCAGGTGCATCAGTCTCTAATACTGCTATGCAAGCTGCTTTCCTACACCTGTGTCCATGATGAGCTGTAGAGAAGTCAGAGGCACTCTGCATGGATGCAGGTGTCTCTGCTAGCAGATTGCATTGCAGGACTGTCATTTCAGCTTTTAACCTGAGGCACTACTGCTTTGTTTTCAGGGTTTGCTTAGGGCCAGATTCTGCTACTGAATTTGATTTTGAACCTGTGGAGTAAAGTACTCCTCAGTGTGACCACGGGTGGAAGGATATGGCCTGTAGGATGGGCATCCTCCCCATCTAGTTTTTAAATATTGGAAATTGAAAGTGATTTTTAGCTATGGGCAAAAGATATTTTACTCAGGTGGCTACTGAGCTGACATCAGATCTTCACTGTCCTATAGGGTTGCAGCATAGTAACCTCTTATTCTTCCAGGTCTTTTGGAAACCTCTAATAATACATAGGAACGCTAACTATAAGGACTGAGATGCAGGGCCGGCTCCAGACCCCAGCGCGCCAAGTGCGTGCTTGGGGCGGCATGCCATGGGGGGCGCTCTGCCTGTTGCCGGGAGGGGGAGCCGCGGGACCAGCGGACCCTCCACAGGCACGTTTACAGGAGGTCCATCGGAGCCGCGGGACTGGCAACCGCCAGAGCGCCCCCCGTGGCGTGCCGCCGTGCTTGGGGTGGCGAAATTGCTAGAGCCGCCCCTGCTGAGATGGCTTTTCTACTGTAAAACCCTGTTTTCAGTTGGTTAACTCTGGCATAAAGAAACCTCTTGAACTTGGCAAATGAAGCCTTATAAGTAAATTTGAAATGAGCTGTTTGTATTTTGAGTAATAGGAGTACATTTTGTTTGAGGCCTTCAATTTTTTTGTATAAATTAAAAAGAAAAAAAGGCAGTGTTGGGGAAAGGGTTAGACAGATGATGCCTGACTTCGGCAGAGTAGAATGGCACCTTCAATAGCTCTTAGAATACAAACACATCTTTTGAGGATTAGGTACCAGCAGACAAGGACACACTTTCTGCAAATTTGTTGGTGTGAAGAAAAGAATATTCCACCAGAAGAGGTGGAAGTATGGTATAGCAGTGAGGAAGCCAGGGGGTTTCAACAGGCAATGGAGGCACAGTGATGCTAGTGGCAGATGCCTTGGCACATAGCCTCTGCTAAAAGCAGCCAGGCAGAAGTGAAATATGTAATATAAGACACACAATCCTTATTTTTGTTCCAGACCTAAGTCCTTTACAGCAGAGCTAGAGGCGGGGGGAAGGATGTAGCCCTGCTTATGCAGACCTTTATGGATGAGGGAGTGGATGCAGCTGTGCTCTCTCAAGCAAAATTGAGGACTATTTACAAGGAGAATGTAGATATTTATGGAGACACCAAGTTTTGCCTCTCACCTGTTGGAAAACAAATTCAATTTGACAAGGAATTAGGTTGGCTTGACTCATTTGACGAAGCGAGAACAGTTACTCAACAGCACCGCTGGGCAGCAGCAGGCACTTCAGAACCCCTTGGTATTGCATTTTGTTTGATCTCTGGAACCAAAATAATCCAAAAACTGCTTAACTCTGATAGATACATAAGCAGAATGTTCCTGGTGAATGTTGAGTCAGCTCGTGTTTATTCCCCTTGGCTTCCTGAACTGGAGGCTGGAGAAAATAACCAAAACATGTTTGTCAGATTAAGTTGACATGGTAATATATATTACCACTATGCTTTTCTACCTGCTTTTCAAAGGAAAAATGCAGCATCTGCTTTGTTGCATATCATTAAATTACCATGTGTGTCTATCTCATCTAGCTAAGCTGTCATGTTATGCATTTAAAATGTTTTGGTCACCACGGCACCTAGACACCATATACACAATTTAAAAAATAAATAGCCCAAAGGAACTATGTTTTCCAGCCTTCCATAGATTTTGAGGATCTTTTAAATTCAAAGTTCTTTCTCTGGTTTGTTTCCTGGAGAAGATATTTTCCCAATGTTTCTGCGGTTGTTTGTACCCCAGCATGTTTTTTTGCAAACAGATAAATCTTGCAGTATGTTCTAGAAGAGGCAAGGCATGTTCAGCTCATCCTGATCTCTGGTGATAGAGATCCATAACCGAACCAACTACATTCCACCTTTACCTCTGTCATCCATAGTGTTTCCATTGACCACAGCTGTCAAAATGGGTTTTACTGACAGAGGCAAACTCGGAGGTAGCTTGACCCAAGTCAAAGACACCAGGATCCAGCAACAGAATCCTGTATTGGGTTGGGAGCCTGGGTGATGCATCTCTTTCCTGTCTATATAGGTAGATTTTATGCCTGTTGGAAGAGATGAAGGTTAAGTATGTTTCCACAGCTCCGTGTTTAGCCTGGAGCTGCGGGAGACCTGGATCCTGGTGGTTAAGTCCATGTCTGATGGGTGTAGGCTCAGATTCCTACTGAGACAAAAATTGGAATTTCTGGCTGCTGCTATTGTTTAGGTGTATAGAAATAGCCGTACGTTCAGCATGACTCCTAGACTGTGCACTACCTTGACAACTGGAGAACAAACAAACACCTTCAGTGGAAGCAGAAGTCAGAATTCCTGCCAGGTCCTCAAACTTCTTTCCACTTTCTACCAGCATCGTTTCTATTAAACATATGTTACAAGTGGAATGCAGAGCAACACCTAATTGTGTTATAAAGACCCTTTTCTCAAACATTTTTAACTTTGTGAAACACATGACTTGAAAGTCTTTCAGGCTTGGTTTCTGTCTCATAGTTAATTTTCGTGTGTGTGTAAACTTTGAATGAAATTGATTCAGCCATTTTTTGAGAAGGAGGGGGAAATTATAGGAGGAACTTTTTTTCCCCCTTATTTTAAAAAAAGCATTGCAAGAATTTCTTATAACAGCTCTTGCACATCAGCAATTTTGGGTGGAAAACTGGGAAGCAGACTTGTGGTCAAAGATGTGCCTTCCAGTGGCCAGGAACAGTTTGGCTAAATTCAAATGGACAGCAAAATTAAAATCATGCACGGACAGTGAACACTAAATAACACTTTTAAAAATAATGATCTCTGTGTTCGTAAGGAAAATGACGGCAGTGCACATGTATCTGTGTGGGACTTTGGTTTGTACTGAAAATATGTTGACCGTTTTCTAGAGTTCTGCTTCGATAAATGCATGCCTTAAAAGACCATTGGAGCGCAGGGAGTGAAACGTTTGTTTGATATGAACTGAGGCATTTTGGAGTTCAAATATCTGTTTTCATTCTGAGATTTTAAAATTTTGGTTAAAAATGTCAAACTTCTCCCTGGAATCAGGATGGGTGATTTCTTGCCGCTGAACTACCTTATCCTTCTCAAAACACAGACTGAATTTGAATAAAATATTTCAACAACTTTGTTGTTTGTTGAAAAAGGGAAAACTTTACAAATGAGGTCTGATTTTTCCATTTGATATGAACCATTAGAAAAACTTTGTTCAAATGCTGTAATGCTTAAATAAAATGCCTTAACCCTTTAATTGCTACCCTTCACTTGCCAGATTGTTTGTCAGTGTTTTAAGTAGCATATTAAATGACATTTTAATTTGCTTCAGACATGCCAGGTACACTTGGCAATGCAGGAGGTGTGCAGCTCCCAGATGTATCTTGTACATTTGCAAGAACTGAATTGATTAATTAACTTCATATTTATGTTTCTATTTGATTCATAGGCTTGATTGGCTCACTCTGGTGACCAATTTACATGAATGTCCTAGGGATTGCATCACTGAATAATTAATCCGTATATCCAAGTGGCTGGCTTCCGCATGGATGCTTCTAGGATATTGCTTGTGTGATCTGTGTATTCAGGCTCATCACTGGGGCATGCGATAGGATGGCACGGAAGAAGGTTTTGATCCCTTGCTGAGTGGAGGCAGATTTCAGGGACTCCCAGGTCACTTTCCCTTGGGAGCAGAAAAAAGCAATGCAGAGACAAGGTGTATTCTTGTATACTTTGGTGTATATTTTGTAAATAAACAGTCTTGCTTACCTGGAAAATATAGTGTCATGAATAATAATATGCCGAGACCTCAGTAAAGGCATCACTGCCCTGTCTCTAAGAATCAGCTTTTTTTATCCAGTTGCACTTCGTAGCACATTGGTATAGTGCTTAGTGTCATGGGACCCTGGTCCATGATGTGGACCACTACACACTAAAGGAATATGGTAAATCATAATACTAACATGTAATATAACATACTAACATATAATATATTGGAAATGTATTTAGAGAAGGCAAGCTGTGTATTTAGAGCATGTTTGTGGTTCAGTTTAATCAATGACCCAGATTAGCCATAACTATAACACACATTTGACCCTTTCCTAATTTTCATGGATATAATCTCTTCCCAGATGAATTCTCATTCTAATCTGGCTGTTTAGTACAGTATATTTTGAATGGGTTATTACTATATCTGGCCTCTAGAGCTTTTAAAAACTGGGTGAGTTTGATGTGGCATTGAAGGTGTAGGGAGGAGGAGAAGAGTTGTAAAATGATCAATTAAAACCTGGGGCTATTCACATCATCTGATGATCAGTAGCACTGTATCACTTCAGAAAAATGCACAAGTCCCAGCTAACTTTGAGGATTTTGAACATGAGGGTATTTTTCTCACTAAATTTTCTCCGACTGGGGATTTTAACCAAGCAAGAGTCCAGAAAAAATAATAAACAGCTTTCCCCTCCGCACAACTCTGAGCAACCTGTCATAACTTTCCCACTAGCCCAAAAAATGATTGGGGACTGCACTCATCCTTGCTCCAGACTCTTGGATATTCATATTAGCCCAGATAACTGCTAGGGTTCATTACACTCTGAAGTTATTAGCTAGCCTCTCCTTAACTATGCTCGTCATTCTGACCCTGATCACCAAAGCACTTATGCACATGCTTAAATTTAAGTACGAGTTGTCCCATTGAAGTCAGCTCAGATGCTTGTAGTTACTAAGTACCTTGCTGAATCAAGCCTCCTGTAAAGATTGGCCTTGAAAGCTGATGCTTCAGAGAAGCGTGCTACTGAATGAGGGAAACCCTCTGAGTCATTCTGAGAAGTGGCAGGATCCAAAGTGTGTGCTTTCAGCCCCGGGCAATTCAGAGGGGCTCAGTAGGGGGTGCTTTTGAGGAACACCAACAGGTATGACACTATAATAAACTGAAAATGCCTGAAACCTCTATTTTAAGATAGGGTCACTTTTCTCTTCATCTGAAGCCCCAGATAATGGTGACTTTGGGGGTTGGGCACTAGATCAGATTAAGTAATGGGCTGATTCACTACTGCAGCTCCCCTGATGATCACTCACTCGTAATCAAAGTTGCTTGAAATTTTCTGGAAGTTGGTTTTTCAGTGAAATTTTTCTGCATAATAACATCAGAAACCTAAAAAATTAGTCAACTTTTGTACAATTAAGGTTATACAAGAAAGCACAAACTTGGCATCTCCTAACTTTCAAGCATTTGACTTTGCAACCTAAAGAACATTTTAATGTATTTTATATGTATGATCTATATATGAGGATAGGA
The DNA here is from genome assembly GCF_020497125.1 of Mauremys mutica. Lineage (NCBI taxonomy): Eukaryota > Metazoa > Chordata > Testudines > Geoemydidae > Mauremys > Mauremys mutica. The sequence goes on along the minus strand of NC_059077.1, from coordinate 108,528,963 downwards.
TAAAAAATTATAAAAGATATAAATCCACCCGATTCATGGCATAAGTCAACCATTAACTGCCTGGGGACAGGATGAAGTTTCCGTTATGGACAAGTTACTCCATAATAGTACATTTCAGGGTTCTTGCACTGTCTAGTGAAGCATGCAGCATTGACCACTTCTGGAGATAGATACTAGACTAAATGATTCCATGGTCCGATAGCATTTGGCAATTCTTTTGTGTAACTGTTACAAATTTTCACCAAAGAAAATTGATGCCTGCTGGACAGCACTTTAGCTGTTATGGGTTGCCGACTCTAATAAAAGAAAACAGCTTATTTAAAATGTATTTTTAAGCTAGTTACAATTAGCTATACAAGTGAAACAAAACTCTACTGAAAAATGCACTACAATATCACATGCCTAAGGCATAAGGTTTCAGATAAATCTTCTCCTTATTTCCATTCTGTATTATGTCTGACATGTCATCACTGTAATCATTTTTTATATGATGGTGACCTTTTGTAGGTTCTCCTCATTTTCACTCAATCTCCCTTCTATTCGTAGTCTCCCAGTTGCACTTCTAAACTGCTGAATACATGAACCAAGAGCAAGTGACTCAGCACGCTACATTTTACCCTCCAACTTCTGGCTACCCCAGAACTATGATGCACTATAGCATCTTTTGCTGAGGAAAAAGCACCATACAGGTACTTGGCAAACTTGTTCTTTGTGGTTGTAGGTTTTTCATATAAACACAATATAGTCTATTTTTCTTTTATGTGCCTGTTCTTTTGGCACAGATAAAACACAACTTTTACATAAAATGACATTTTTAAGCCAAGGTCCTTTTCAACTGTGGAAGTTGTCTGCCTCTAGGAAGATTAGGGATCCGATTTTCAAAGGGTTATCAACCCATGTGCTCCTTTTGTGCACAGTCTAAATTTCTCACCCATACACCGTACACAGGGGGTAGAATTTACATACACTTAAACTTCTTGTTCTAGTGTGTTTTGCACATGTAAATTTCATCACCTATGTCAGCAACTTTCATTGCTTCAGCAGCACATACACTGGTTTCTGCTTGTGCACAAAAGGAAGCAACGTTCCGTGTATTTGGCCCTATGTGCTCCAGAGTGCTGCTTGAGATGTGTATGGAATAACTCCAAGTGTCCTGGCCATCATTCTGCGCTAAAGGAAGAAAACTCCACACACGTCCTAAGACATATAGTGATGGGCCTAGAGTAAATGCAACTTTTTTGCCACCAAAAACCAGCCAAACACATCTAGGGGAACATATAATTCTCAGGTCTTGCCTTCACCTTTGGAGGTGACTCTGTGATGTCCTACATTTTCCTTACACCTGCTCATCTGCCAAGAGCCAAATGGTGGCCATGTCCATCATGGCTGATGTCTACCAGTTCTGCTCATGTCCTGTAAACTAAGTGTCCTTAAGAAACTTGCAGAGAGGGATGTTCAGGATGAAATCCTGGCCCATTTATGTCAATGGCAAAGTTTCCATTGACTTCAATGGAGCCAGGATTTTCATCCCATTTATGTTTGGAAAATATCAGAATGTGGTCAAAGGATTGTAGCAGTTGCATCACCAGTTTAATTTGGGGCTTCTCTTAAGTATGCGTCTTGAGCCCATTTTGTCAGACATTAGCGCCAACATAATCCAGGCACTAAAAGATGTTGGATTTACGTATATGGCATTCCTTGTATATTGCCTGAAATTCAAACCAGTGATTTCCTGTATGCAAAACAAGCTAGGACATTTCCAGCTTCCACTAAATAAGGCAAATTGTCACATGTTCCCTGCACAAGAACTTCACTGCTGGATGGGAATGGGCCACATGAGGTAAGCAGAAAATTCAAATACATTTTGACTTAATGTTCTATACTATGCTTGAGTCATTTCTAGGTAAATAAAAAAGCCATGATCTACTGACAAGGAAAGAAAATATGCTTCTTTCCTCACGCTTCTTCTCCTCTTCCTTTGCAGTTTTCCATCTTTCATGCTTTGTGACTTGAGTGCTCTTTTTAGGCTCAGGAGTCAAGTTTTTCTCTAATCATGGATATATGGGTGATGCCCTATGTGGTTTGGGCATTTCAGTACACAACTATCAATACCATATCCAACTTGAATTAATTCTATTGAAAAGACTCATAAAACACACAAAATATTCGGGCACCCTAAAACACTGTAATAAGGAAAGTGGTATTTCTATCCATCCATCCATCTATCCATCCATCCATCCATTCTTGAGGGTTCATTTTTAATTAGAGCAGTAACAATAAAGGGTTAAATGAAACCAAACTATTAAAGTCACAGAGCACTGTGTCTATTGTTCTGCTGCTGAGCGGGCTGCCATACTACAGGAGTATGGCATTCTGTTGCCGACTTGCACTTGCTAGGTGGTTCTTTAGCAGATTTCAGAGCTGTCTCTGTGCCTCACATCAATATGACCTAGAAAGGAAAGAGAGCCCAGTCAGCCCAGGACATCATCAGACTTGTAACCCTCACTGAGATCTCCTGTTTCCCTGAGGTTGTCCTAAATATAAATTCCACTTTCTTGAGCAAAGTGCATCAGGCTTTATTTTCTTCTTGTTTTGTCAAAACAGATTATTGCAAACTTTGTCTATAGCAGTGCCACAAAGTTCATAATGATGGGCCAACAAGAAATACAGTTGAGTTGCATGATGATCCTAATAAATGTTGGAAAGTTGAGTCATTTTGATTAGTGATTGTCGGGGAAAGCACTGCAGATTTGAAACAACTCATTAATTTTTCCTTAGTACAGCACTTGTCAGTTATCTTTTACTTTACAAGGAACCAATTATTTGCAAAATATTTCTGGCCAGTTCTTCCAGACTTATAATGTTGCAAATAAAATGTGGGTTGTGTTATCCAGGAGCAGGGAGTACCTTTATTTCATTGTTTTATCTGTAACCCTCAGTGAATAGAGGGCAGTCCCATTTCATCATATCTCTTTAATAATAATGAGAGGTCTGCTGTACTATAGGGGAGCTTCCTTCTGGCTTCGCAAGGAAAATATTACTTCTTAATATGTTGGGCTCATATGATCAAGAAATTATGCAACATGTTAAATGAACTGAATATTTGGTCAACCTTACTGATGTTTGTATCAGATTTGTTTTTGCTGTCAAGGGGCATGTCTACACTGTTCTGCAGTTTGGACTATAGACCGTGAATAGCAGCGTGCACCAAAATGCTGCTCTGTAACTCTCCCGTGTGGGCACTGTAGGCATGATCTTAAGTCCTGAGGTCACAATAATGTAGTCTTTTTCGAAGAGAACTGATCTCTTTCCTTTCATCCCTTGCCTTACTGAAAGTACATGCAACTTCATCTTTGCTTTGCTCAAACCTTTCCTGCAGAAGTTTCACTGAAGTGCGAAAGCTTGCTGTGCTTTGTCACCCTGTGGTCACACATGCTCGCTTTTTTGTTTTGTTTTGTCTTTTTTGGTAAAAGTATGGACACTTTTTGAGTATGTCTACACTTATGGTGGAATGTAGATGCTGCACGCCACCAAGTGTAGACAAAGCCTTCTTTACAATGCTTCTCTTCTCCCTCAGACCACTTGATTTATGCAACACCTCCTCTCTCCCCCGCGCACACACCAATTCTCCTGTCGCAAACTGTTGCTACTTTATTAAGTTTTATGTTGCTTTCAAATTATAAAGCATGACTAATTGCCAAGTAGTGAAAGGTGATGCCTCCCTGCAATTCTCATTGATTTCATTCCTCACCACTGGAACCGATCGAATCCTACTTAGCCTCACTTGATCTGGAACGAGGGAGGTTTCATTCTCTCTTTATGCTTTAACCTCTGGCCAAGGTTTTCAAAAGTAATTACAGCTTCTGGATGCCAAGCTAAAGAACCTTAAAGGGGTCTGATATTCAAAAAATGCCATATGAAAATCAGGCCCCTTTAAAACATCTCAAGTAGGGTCTCCCAAAAAATCTCTCTTGAAAATCTTGGTCACAGGCAAAGTACTTGTTCACAATCTGGGGGCAGAATTTGCCCAAGAGCATAAGCTTCAAGATGCAGAGTTTACACGGTTACAGACAAAAACTACCAGTTCAAGCACTTTTATAGTAAGTCCTTCCTTTCAGCTAGCCCTGGAACCACACCACATGCTACTTTAGAGTTAATTGTAGCTACACTGACATTGTATTGTGTATGGCCAACAATAACATCAAAACGTCAATGGATAGGAAGTTGCAGTCTTAATCATGAGCCAGTTGTGACTGGCAACATTATAGACTGAATTACAAAGAGTTCCTGGGAAATGGGAGAAAATCCCTTAAGATTTTGTAATGTATTTGAGAGGAAATTATGGCACCTTAGGCACCCTGTGTGAGGGCAATTCCATGATAGAAAATGGAGAGGGATAATCTGAACACTGTAGGAATGAATCCAGCTTGAACCCAAGCCCTGTTGTCTTGTGGTTCCAAGCAGGTTCATAACCTCAGCTGGTGTGTGATGAAATATGCAATGTGTTATGAAGGGTTAGGTAAGACATCGTATATTGCCATGTTTCCTGTGGGCTCTTACAGTGTCACGCTCAGAAATGGGAATCAACTGGAGAGAGAGTATACAGCACGGCAAGATTCAATTTAAAAGTTATATCTTCTTGTTAGTCAAATAAACGTTACTCTCATTCCTGGCTCAGTTATCATTGAAGTTCTACAGGTGATATTACTAAATGTGTGGCAAATAAAAGAAAAGTTTTGCATGCTGGGGTTGGAAATTTGGTTTTGTGGAGTAGATGTTAATTATATAGAGAGATCTGTCTCCTAATCATAGGCAACAAGTAGATAAAGAAGAGACTGCCAAGTTTCAGCTGCCTATCTCAAGCTATTTCAGCTGTTCAGAAAAGGTTGCAAGATGTTTTTTATAATTAGAATTTTTTTCCTTATCCTCATGCTATTAAAAACCAAACCCTAGCTGAATCATTTTTGCTCAGACTTTCAAAAACCAGATTAACCTTCACACAGATATGAATGAAGCCCGGAGAATTTTACCTTGAAAAATGAAAGTTTCAAAAAAAGATGAATGACTGTAAACCATGTTAGAGAGGAAAATGTTATACACTGTTAACTCTAACGGCTGCTGACTTTTCCATTATAGAGTAGGGGTATGTTTATATATACACCCAAATAGATGTGTGCAGTGACAAGATATGATGGTGACAAGTTAACTTTTTCGAACTTTAACAATTTCACAATTGTTATTAGTTATATTAAGGTACCTCCTAAGATTCTGAACAGAGATGGGGACCCTTTATGTCTGGCACTGTACAGACATCGAATAAGAGAGCCACTACCCTGAAGAGCTTACTATCTAAGTAGACAAGACAGGCAAAGGCAGGAGAGGAAATGTAACCTACCCAGAGTGAATAGGATGATGGTTTGCAAATGCATGTTAGAGCCATTATTTTGTGTTTTAATTGTTTGGGGGGTGTTTGTTGGGGAATGGATCAGCTAGACAGAGAGAAATGAGAGAGAACGTTATGGAAAGGGGGTATGAAGACATGGAAAGGAGATAGTGAATGGCAGAAGTGGGACTGAAGGAGGGGAGTATGGAAGAACAGGTGGAGTGAGCGAAGAGACTATGAGATGGAGGGTGGCAGCGATTGACCTATGAGCACAGAGGGACAATATCCTTCTGTAGAAAGCATTGTGAGAGCATCACCAGTACTTGAAGGTCCCTGCTGCAGCTGCTTGTCTGCTCATACCAACGTAACTTTCTTTCATATACCTTCTGTGTACGCATTGCACTATGTCTGCTATTGTTATGTCGTTAAGAAGTGATGGTAAGTTATTTTGACACACAACTTTATTCTCATCTAATCAGAGAGTCAGTGGTTGTACTTCAACTGCAAGTTTCCACAACAAACAGCAGGGCTTTCCATTTAATACTGAAACGGCCCAACAGTTCTTTGGTTTCTTTCTTTCGTTCAGATGATCATACTTGTTAAATGAACCACTTTAGGCCTTTATGTGGCTGCTTTTTTGGTCACATTTCAATATTTCTACATATTCGCTCCCAAGAGCTTCATCCTCTGAACTCCAAATGCTGTTCTAAGAAACAGAAACGGGTGGAAAAATTAAAACTGAAGTTGTTCTATTGATCACCATGAGGCAATTTTAATAATAAATGACTTAGGATGCTGTGATTCACATAGTAATTATAATAAACAAACAAAGTTAAACTTAAAGAATTTAGCAGTATAAACTCTGTGAGGTTACTTAGGGTATCGGTGTACTGTGGTTTAAAAACTGCTTTCTTATGCACCAGTATTAAATAAACATAAGAAATGCTAAAGCAATGTTGAGGATATTTGAATGTTGCAAACCACGCCAAGTTTGGAAAACTAATCTTCATAATAAGCATTTGTTTGCTCTGCTCTCAACATACCTCGCCGAGGCCAGGCTTTGGATGAGGACAGGTGTTTCGACATTTCAGAGTTTGTCGCCAATCTTGCATCTTATGTTTGTAGTCATTTATACCAGTGCAAAGCTGTTTTAATATGTTATATTCTGGTACTCGCTTTACACAAATGGACATGACTATACAATGTGCAAGCCACTGGTAAATCAGCCCCAGACTATATAGTGAGAGTATTAAATTTGATTTCCCTGGGACTTGTTACTACATTAATGTTATGTCAGTGTTTGGCTTTCTATTAATTTTCCTCATTTTTCTTTATGTAAGGTTACAAAATGCATCTGATTTAACAGTTCAGACTGCCTGTTGCAGATGAACCCCGACTTCTGCTAGGGATGCTTAGTCTATTGGAATATACCTCCATGGATGGAAAATTCATGATTAACTGAATTCAACTGCATAACTTACTGTATGACTAAAAGTTCTGTATACATGTACTGCCACCCACGTTCTTCCTTGGAGGAATGATTGTGCCTCTAGCAAGAAGACCATTTTGGTAAATAAATATGCAAGTAGATAGTTTGTAAAATGCATATTAGTGACTCAAGTACATATATAATTAGACATTAGAAAGCAGTGTCTACCACAGAGATTAAACAGCTCCTTCAAAGTCTATTGGGTAAATCTGTATTTGCGGCATTATACATTTCTTGCTGTTTATCCAAAAAAGCTAGACTGATCTTGCAGATGCATATTTTGTTATTCGTTAAGCATTTTTAATCATTCATTTTATTGTACATGCAGAGCCATCAAACCCCCAGCATATCAATCATTACCCATCTGTCATTCTCCTTTTGGTTCACTTTTATTCATCTTCACTGTGCGGTAGGGCTGTATTGAAGCCCCCTTGTTTTCAAGTTACATTCAGACTCTTTAGCAGTGAACCAATTCAATCAGAACAAGAATTGTCCTGAACCTTCATCCAAAGCTTGAACTGAACCCAGAACTTTGAGTTTCAAAAAAGTTCTGATAACTTTATATATATTCACATATATTCACTCATTCAAGTCCTGCTGTACTTTCTTTCATCCATCACTGAGCAACCAGGGGAAAAAGTTGCTCTCCCTGTATTTATGATTTTGTCTGAAATTGGAGAATACTGGAAAACTTGCAAGAGACATTATGCCTAATTTATAACCCATTTCCCAATAAAATTCCCAGACCATCTGAGTTTTGTTCAACATGAAGTATTGAGACAATCCTGATAAATGATGGATGAACCTCAAAAGATTTGCATTTAGAGTATGGTATGCATGAATAAAGCCCCAAATTTTAAGGGGTCAGATTCTGTTTCCCCAACTACTACAATTTATTTTGAAGTGAATAGGATTGTGCTCACATTCAGAATCTTCATCCAGTCCTACATCATGTTGAGACAATAGAACACTAGGAGATCACATGTTGAAAGAGAAATTAGTCATCATAGGCATGAGTGTGCAGTGCCAATAGAGATCATTAGTGTAAATAAAAAACAAAGGCAAATAAAAAAACACCTCAAATCCCCCAAAACTGCACCTATTATCACATGATAAGAAACACTGAGCAAATATGAAGTACATTTTGAAAACACTAGTTGACTAAAATGCCCTCCATCTAAAAGCGAGAAAATTATTTTTAGAATACTACTTACTGTTGACTTAACAAGGATGTAAGAGAAGATGATGCCTATTGAGGTTGGGCTTTTGGTCTTGCTCTTTAAGAAGGAGGGGCACGTATCTAGAAATCATGTGACCCTAGCCTTCTGAAATATAAATTGCAGGCTTATGAAGCTATGTGTTGTTTCAGTACAGCTCTTAACAGCAGAGGACCTGGAAGCAAATTATGGAATAGATCCCTCTAGGAGCTGTTTATTTGCTTTGTTTTTCCATTTGAAAAGATATACAATGTCAGGATGACCCTGAAGAGTGCATACTAGGAGGCATTTGAATACAATTGTTTGAAATGAATGAAAATGCTGTGAGATTTCTGAGTAACTTTTGCCTAAATTTTACCTGGATTATCCAAATCTATGGAAGGGTACTTGCAGACATCACTACACAATGCGCTTCCTTTAATAGACCCTAGGACTCGCCTTCTACCTTCATCCAACTTCTCTGGCCGCAAATGGCATTGGCTCCCCTATGCTGTCTTGGGGGAATTCCAATGGCTGTAACTTCTGTTTCAAGACTTTGCAGCAGTAACCAGTGAATCTAATCTCCCCTCTGGCATGTCCAGGGGCCTCCTTGAGACCTGATTTTTTCCCCTCCCTAGTCATAAGACTCCTTATGGAGGCTTGGTAAGCCCATTTCTCCCTTTTTTCATATGGGCTCAGCAGGCTCTTTGCCCTTTCTCTCTCTTCAAGGAGCAGTCTCATGGGCCTAATTGCCCTACAATCCTTTTTAGAGAACAGCAACAAATGCTGTGAAAATAGTCTTTCTCTCTCAACGTTTCCTGTTCTAGTCATGGCTAGAGTTTTTGCCACTTTTTCGAAGTCTTTTTCAACTATAGATCTGCAGAAGAGCACCGATGTTCATATTTTTTTTCTTGTTTAAAGTTTGGGATAGCTAAAGCCCCACAGAGCTGAGACTTTTATCTAGTGTGCTTGCTTTTATTCATGTGTAAAATGTCCCATATTCTGAAGACTTGTCCTAAAAATTCCAGCAAAACTCAACTGTTTTCAGTTGTGGAGGGGGTGCCAGCTGACAGCATTTTTACAGGGCACATAGGGAGTGACAAGTGAGGGGGGAATAGAATAGCAAAATAAGTCACTTTTATATTTCCTTTATCCTCAGTAAAAGCAGTGGGCAAAAATACTTAGTGATTGCTGCTCTCTGATCCAAGAGCTGGTAAGGATATGTGGTATATACAATGATTTCACATGGAAAAGGATTGTATACAAAGAGATTTTTTTAAATTTTTCTGTTTAAAAATATGGAGTGAATTCCGTGCTCCTGGAGGTGAGTGGACAATAGCAGCTATTTGAGACAGGAATATGACCTGATCCAAAGACTAAGTCATTGGAAGTCTTTCCTGCGACACCACTAGTCTTGCCCAGATAGTGGGAAATTGCCATGCGAGGTTCACACTCAACACCTGTTGTGAGAGAGAAGCTAAGGGTATAACTAAGCCCCATCTTAGAAATTGTGTGTGGCCTCAAAGTTTTGACTTTATGAAATGCTCGTAGGATGCCGCATGTAGTCATCTCACTTATAACGTATGTACCCCATGTTATAAGGTTAGATGAACTGTTTGCTTTGTAAACTTCTGAGACTGTGTAACTCACCAAACAGGAAAGAAACATTAACTAATGTAAAATCCTGGCTTCCTACAGCAGGTGCTAGGTCCTGCACACAAGAACACTGATTGGAACCAAATAAGCCATTGTGAAACATCAAAGAACAAAGACTTTGTTGATTGCTCCCTTCCTCCCCCCACCCCACAAAGAATCGATGTGTACGTGGACTTGTCACATCAGCTTGAACTCTGGGGGTGGAGGGAGGATTAAAAATCCTGAGCAAGGAGAAATGGTCTCTCTATGCTGCTTGGGTTTTGAGGGAGAGCAAGACATCTGAGCATAGGAAGAGATCCCCAACTATTTAGCTTCAGTTAGCCCTAAAGGATGTGTAGCGCTGGCATATTACAACAGCTTCCTTTTGAACAACCGTTTGAAACCTAAGACCATAGCTCATTTGTATTGTACTTGCTTTAACCTTGTCAATCTCTCTCATTTCTTTCTTAGTTAATAAATCTTTAATTAATTAATTATAGGATTGGTTACCAGAATAGTCTTTGGTATAGGTACAACTGACCTGGGGTAAGTGACTGGTTCTTTGGGACTGGCAATAACCTGAATATTATTGTGATTTTGGTGTAATGGACCATCTATCGCAAAGGCAAGTTTGCACAGGTGGCAAGATAGACTGAAGTACCCAAAGCGACTGGCTGTGACTCCAGGGTCAGTCTTTTATAGTGCCTGAGGAGTTTACACTTGATACTTGGTTGGTGAAATATAAGTATAGAATTCACAGCCAGTTTGGGGTTTGTGCCCTGCTGCTTAAGTCTGCCTGAGTTTGGTACTCAAGCCCTTGAGTAACTCCAGACATCTTGACAGTCATTATAGAAGAGTTCTGACTAGTTTAAAATAACAAGACAGGTACTGTCTGAATGTCTTTTTATGGTGGCCAAAAGCTGAAAACCTTTTTCACTTATTTGAGGAGGCTCATTTGTTTGTGTCTGTGGAATCATTCTTCCCAGCTTGAGGACTTTTGTGACTGAAAATGTATTTTACCTTCCAGCCTCCATTCTGCCAGCAGTAATGGGGATCTGAAAAGGAAATATGCCACTTTCTTGTTAATATGGCTAGCAAGAGTTCTGTTAAGTAGATGCTTACTTCGATCAATATAAATATGCTGCCTTTTGGTTTGTAATGCTGAAGCTACCCTCCCAAAGATTAGTGTTCCACAAGATGCCAGGTTTGTACTTTCCTGGGTGTCAACCTTGCGAAATATTGCACATCTCCTTGCAAACCTTAATATGACCTTGCTTCTCATGTTTGTTGGAGATCACTGCTGCTTGAGTTCCTTATTGAAATTGCTTTCTCATCTAAAATTCCATGCCATTTGGCCATCATTGTACGTTGCCTGTGGTGGGCCCTTCCCCCTCTCTCTGCTGCTTGAGACTGAGTGACTGGTTAATAACAGATATGTTTTTTGACTTGTGAAGAGTCCAAAGGGTATATGTAATCTTGTGGTCTAATGATTGTAGTATGCTTTTGACCTGCTAAGTAAAAATAATGGAAATGTATACAGGGGAGATCTGTTGAAAGTACTAAAAGGGCCTATTTGCCACTTCCATGTACCTAGCCATGATGCTAGGTTTTAATTAAATCTTAGTGATAGCAATGGTACAAGGAAAGCTCATGCTCCAATACATCTGTTAGTCTATAAGGTGCCACAGGACTCTTTGCTGCTTTATCCTTATCTCTCCCTTCTTTTCTGCCTTCTGTCCCTATGCGTACGTCTGTACTTTTTCTTCCTTCCCACCTCATGTATTCAGTGTTTAAAACTAACCTTTCAAAGAGATTTTTGGGCCAAAATGACAGTGTATACTAACCTTTCTACTTTGTAATCATCTTACACCGGTGTTTTGTATGATCTATTACAGAAAATTTAATAAAATTTTCTACAAAAAAGATGCTAAGCAGACAAGAGAGGCCATTAGTTCAAAGAGTCTGAGGCATATTCTGGTGGCAGTCTTTTCCGTTTTGAATGGTAGATAAAGCCTTTGAAGTGAAATGTGATAACTTTATCTTTTTGTGGAAAGACCTGCTTTAAGTCTGTTCCCGTGTGATAGCTACATTATGGATTTATTGTGATTTATTAAGCCTAAACTAGGAAATGTATTATATGCTCAACAGATTGCCTATGTGGTATCCTCTGTGAACTTTCCTGTTATTAATCAACAAATGATGTGTACACGAAGGGAGATGCATTTGGACAAATTCAGAGGCAGGCCTAATGTTAAATTAACTCTGCTGTAGTGATCTCCAGATAGAATTTGGGACTTATGTCTGGGAATATGATATACTTAGAAAGCGGGAAGGTGGTAAAAAAGCCATCTGATAGACTGGTGAGGATTCCGAGTAGGCGGATGCCTAGTGAAGATTCCGACTCCAAGTGGGTGGATGGCTGGAATGAAATCACACAGAATTATTGATACCTCAGCACATCATTCTAATAATTACAGGAGGCAGCACTACAGAGTAGCTTCAGGAGAGAATGGGCTCATTCACTTGAAATCTCATCTGTCTCAGCAGCTGGAACTGAAGACAATTCCATCCAAAATGAACTTGAAACCTCAGAAAGCCAAACTGCAATGAGAACACACATTATTTTTTGTCTGAATTCACAGAGGGAGCAGAATATTAAGAAAGAGAGAATTTGGGCCATGAACAGTTTGAATGATGGACTTGGAATCATTGAGCCAAATTAAACTGTTGTGTAACTTCACTAACCTCCACTAAAATTTGCTATGGATTTACACTGCTGTAGGGGAGAACAGTCTCTCTCTCTATATACAATAAAATAGATTATATTTTATAACCAACTATATTAAATATATTTAAGAGATTATTTTATCTTCCAGAAGGATGTACGTATATAATGGGCAGTCCTTTCTTGGTCTGTTGGTCTCTGAAGAATCCAGTTTGAACTAGTATAGGTTTGGTGTCTCCAGGTGGTGGTACTTCTCTGGAGGTATTAAAACCTGAGTGAATTTGCCTAATCACCCCCAGCTGTTCTTTGTTTCTCAGGGAGCTGTGATTACTCTTTCCCATGGAAATACATACCATCTCTGTCCCACAATGGTACATACATTTAATACAGTAAGATCTTGCAAAGACATTGCAGGAAATTGCCATATCTCATATCTTTCACAGGAAGGTCCTACATCTGCAGAAAGCTGTCTCAGGGTGGGAGATTTTCTTCCACCCCAAGTATCACCCCTTATCTCCCAAGACTCAAACTCCTAGGGCCATAGGAAATGCCCTCTCATTCCACTATCCCTGAATATAAAAAGGAGGAGGGAGCTCTAGGGTGCTGGTTCTGTATCAGTAAAATTATATGGCTGGTAAGCTAGAATACAATTAATTTTTAAGTTTCATGTGAAAAATGTGAACAGGGTCCAAATTTTGAATGCCTCTGAAATTGCTGTACATTCTCTTTTTCTCTCTTTAGCTCCCTGTTTCATTTCAATGAATTCTATTATTTTTCTGACATCTTACAAATCTGAAAATATTTAGATAATTAACTTTTTGGCATTTGTAGATTGCTATTGTTATCTGGCTGGTATTCATGTGATTGATATTTATTGAGTTTCTTAAACTTTAGGTTAATTTAATTTTGCTCAGAAATAAACAGAACAGAAATATACTGTCAGTACAACCACAGCAAGGTATGTGCATGGCAATTATTAATGAGTAGGATAAAATAATAATCATAAACACTACAGCACTGTAATACTGTTCATGAGGGCTTAGCATTTCTAATGAGAGAGGCTCTGATAATGTTAAATTCTGTAGCTGAGATAAGAATAAGTTTTTAACACTATATGAATGCAGCACTTTAATGTCTAATTTTGACGTACATAAAATTGTTTTGTTACATGGATTTCTAAAGATCAAGTCAGTATAAAGAACAAGGAGTTCAGGAGAGCTGGCAGTTTCTCAGAGACACAATATTAAAAACACAACAGCAAACTATCTTGTTGTGAAGGAAAGACAGGAAGAATAGTAAGAGGCCAATATAGCTCCATCAGGAGGTCTCTAATGACCTGAAAATCAGAAAAGAAATCCAACAAAAAATGGAAACATGGACAAATTGTTAAGGATGAATACAAAAAGTATAGCACAAGCATGTAGGGACAAGGGACATATCAGGCAATAAGTAGAGGGTCTGTAAATTAGGCACAAGAGAAGGATGAAGGAAGGTGTAGGTCCACTACTTAGCAGGGAAGGAAATTTAATGATGGATGACGTCAAGAAGACTGAGGCGTTTAATGCCTATTTTGCTTCAGTCTTCACTAAAAAGGTTAATTGTGATCAAATGCTTAACACAATTAATGTTAATAAGGGAGAAGGAACCCAAGCTAGAATAGGGAAAGAATAGGTTAAATAAAAATTAGGCAAGGTCAGATGTATTCAAGCAGCAGGGCCTGACCAAATTCACCCTAAGGTATGTAGGGAATTAGCTGATGAAATTTCAGAACTGTTAGAGATTATTTTTGAGAACTCATGGAGGACAGGTGAGGTCAGCTGGACTGTGACTAGCAAATGTACCTATCTTTAAAAGGGAACAAAGAGAATCTGGGGGATTATAGATTAGTCAGCCTAATTTTGCTACCTGGAAAGACACTGGAACTAATATTAAACAATCATTTTGTAGGCACCTAGAGAATAGTAGGGCAATAAATAGCCAACATAGATTTGCCAAGAACAAATCATGCCAAACCAACCTAATCTTGATCTTAATAAGGCTTTTTATACAGTTCCACATGACATTCTCAAAAGTAATGTGCTTTAGATGAAATTATTATAAAGTGGGTACATAACTGGTTGAAAGATCATGCTCAGAGTAGTTATCAGTGATTCACTTAAATTGGGATGACATATCCAGTGGGGTCCCACAGGGTTTTTCCAGAGTCTAGTACTATATAATATTTTCATTAATGACTTAGATAATGGAGTGGAGAGTATACTTATAAAAATGAGCAGATGGCATCAGGCTGGGAGGGCTGCCTCCCCCCCATTGACTCCCTGTTCCCCACCAGGAGCCGGGGCAAGCAGCCTGGGACTTCTTGCCCCCAGGGAGCAGGGTCCAGCTGCCTTGGCTTCTCCCGCCCACTCCCAGCTGGGAGCCAGACAGCCTTGTAAATTTCATGGCAGGGTGCAGGCAGGCATGGGGGTGGGCCCTGAATCCCAGCTGGAAGCAGGGTCTGCAGTCACCACCAGGGCTCCTGCCATGAAATTGACAAGACAGCCAATAGCAGATGTAAGGGATGCAGTGTCTACACCAACACTGCATGTGCCTAACTACACTGACATGATCCTTACGCCTCTCATGGAGGTGGAGTAGTTATGTCAGTGTAGAACGGCAATTACATTGGTGGGAGGAGGGCTGTACTGTAGGCAATGCCAAAATTAGGTTGACGTAAGCTGCCCTAAGTCAACCTAACTGTGTAGTGTAGACCAGCCATGAGATTGTAAGTAGTTCTTTGGGGCAGGAGCCATCCCTTTGTGTGTTTTTCAGCACCTAGCACAAGGGGGTCCTGGTCCATGACGGGTTCCGAGGTGCTACTGAAATATATATAATAATTATTGGAAACACTTGAAACCTCTGAAAACCAGATCCCTTCTATTTAGATACCTAAATATGGACTGAGGAACCCAACTATATGTGCACAGATTTGTGAATTTTGGCCTTGGTTTCTAAAGGTGAAGTAGGTCTAATAGAGGAAATAATCCTGAATAAACAGTGCATTTCCCAGTGCAAAGCTTTTCCCTTGGAGTTTATTCATAAAACTCAGCATACTTTCTCTGGGTGATGGAAGTCTAACCTTCCTATCTTTCTTTTCCTGATAGGACAAGTAATAGCTTTTAAAATGAAATGTATCCAGTAACTGGAATGAGTCAGCTAGGATGAAAAATACAGAAAGGGGTGCCAATGAACATCATCGTCGCAATCAAGCTTATCAGAGTAGCAGGTGAGGCTTGTTCTGTGGCAACTGGTTAAATTCTCTCAGGCAGCAGCTGCTCAGCAAAGCATTTCGTGCAGGAACTTGACAGTTCAGAATGCTGGCAACATACCACGGAAAAGTACAGATCAAGCAGGCAAATCAGCGTTTAACTGGCAAGCGGTTTGCTTGGGAGCTTGATGCAGTCACTGACATGGTGAATGTTACCCAAAGTGGATGCACCATCTGCTCTTTCCTCGGAAATGGCCCATCCTTGATTTTCACCTTTAGAACTCGCTTCTCTGTGAGGTAAACAATATGTTTGGAACACCAGAGATGCTATGCAGCTTAGCAGAGAAATGATGTTTTATAAAGTGTAATCCTGTGGAGCCATCTGCAGAACACAGAGCTTGACCAATGTAAGCTACTTTCCCCATCAATATTAGCGCAACTTTCCACTCAAGAGGAAATGTCTTTCTTTATTGGGTTAAAAGTCAAAGCATGATCAACTCAAGGAGCACGGCCTGTTTTACTGACAAAGGCCCATTTATTAGGCCTGACCAGTGGACAAAGATAAAGTGTGTGAGAGGTTGAATCAGAGACTCAGTCCACTCCAATCCACATCAGCCATCATAGGATGAAGCAAATTCATATAAATGGTGCCCCTGAAGAAATTCTACAGAGGGCAGGATTAATGTGAATTGGTATGTGGGATTTTAAAAGTGCGGCAGAGGGAAAAAGTGCAACATATTTGAGTAGTAAATAGTGGATTATTTTAAAAATCAAGAGGTTCATTTTAAAGCCAGGCTCACGAGATAAAGAAATGTTGCTAAAGACAGTTTCATAAACATTAATGAAAGCTGTCTTCATTTATTGAAAACTAGTTCTGTCAATTAGTAGATCCTGTATGTTCAGCTCTTAGAAAACAGTCTGGGCAATAATCCTGAGGGACTCTTTGAAAAGTGCATTGTCTGGGGCACCGGGAGTGGGGAAGATGAATATGTGTCGGGAAGATGAGTATCCACATCCTGATTACCTATTTGGTCTTAATTGTACTTAACCAAACAAGTCAGCAATAGAGCTGAGGTAGGAACGGACAGTTACATGTCTGTGCAGTGGCCAAAATATGATTTGAGAGAAATGTGATATAGAGCTGATCAGCCAAAGTATGCTGTTTTCTCTAAGCTGAAATGTTTCGCGGACACATATTCGTCTAATGAAACTTTAGGTGGGAAGTTTCTCGGGTTGGGAGGGAGAGACTCCATACCCCCCAGAAGTTTTCATCTCAGATCCTATTGAATCAGGCAGTGCAGGGACTTGAACCTGGCTTTCCGACATTCCAGGCCATTGCCCTACCCACCAGATTGGAGGTCGACAGACATGGGCACATACTTAATACAAATTCTATTTTTGTGAAACATTTCAAAAGTTTTGTTTTCGTACAAATGTGGAATGAAAACAAATTTTGAATCCTCAAGAGTTAGGCACCTTGTGTCATTCTTGCTTCTTCATCTTAAGTACATAAACTTCAATCATTCTGGCATTTTTCATTTATTCAGATTAAATGTCAAGCTAATAATTAACTTGCAATCCCCTCTTCCTTTCTGTTACACAGAGCTATTGGTTTCTTAATGTCAAAATATTAACCTCAAGGGTTCCTTTGGCCACTAATTCATATGAGCCCAAGAGGTTCAGGTAATTAGGATGACTGAGCACTTCAATTTGGGGCCCTTAGCTGAACTGAATTTTTTGAAATTGTAACAAACTTTGTAGATAGTTATTTTATGGCCATAAATGGATATTTCCTTCAAGGGAGAATGTATTCTTAACTACCAGCAGCCAATGCTGCTGCTCCGTTACCCAAGACTAAGCCCTTGTTTTGAAAGTAAGTTTGTCGGTGCTTTCTGGAGACTTCATTGCTCAGGAGTTTTGGTAATGTAATACAAAGCCTGTTATGTCTAGGTCATGGGCAGACATGCCAAACCTGCAAAAAAAAAACCCACAGAAATTGGGCTTGTTTTTGGCTTAATTGGCTTGTGAGTTGCTTGTTGGCTAGTTTTTTGCTTGTAGCTTGGGTGTTTTTTTTTTGATCAGCTCTTGGGAAGGGGGGGGAGGGGCAAGCAGTGATCCATTCCCTGTCACTCATTCCCAGCTTCTGGCAAACAGGGGCTAGGGACACTATCCCTGCCCATCCTGGCTAAAAGCCATTGATGGACCTATCCTCCATGAATTTATCTAGTTCTTTTTTTAAACTGTTATAGTCTTGGACTTCACAACATCCTCTGGCAAAGAGTTCCACAGATTGACTGCATGTGGTGTGAAGAAATACTTCCTTTTGTTTGTTTTAAACCTGCTGCCTATTAATTGCATTGGGTGACCCCTTGTTCTTTTGTTATGAGGAGTAAATAACACTTCCTTATCTACTTTCTCTATACCAGTCATGATTTTATAGATCTCAATCATATCTCCCCTTAGCTGTCTCTTTTCCAAGCTGAAAAGTCCCAGTCTTATTAATCTCTTCCTCATAAGGAAGCTGTTCCATACCCCTCACCATTTTTGTTGCCCTTTTCTGAACCTTTTACAATTCCAAAATATCTTTTTTGAGATGGGGTGACCACATCTGCACACAGTATTCAAGATGTGGGCGTACCATGGATTTACATAGAGGCAATATAATATTTTCTGTCTTCTTATCTATCCCTTTCTTAATCATTCCCAACATTCTGTTTGCTTTTTTGACTGCCGCTGCACATTGAGTGGATGTTTTCAGAGAACTTTGAGTGATAACAGCTAATTTAGACCCATCATTTGATATGTATTGTTGGGATTATGTTTTCCAATGTGCATTACTTTGCATTTATCAACATTGAATTTCATCTGTCATTTTGTTGCCCAGTCACCTAGTTTTGAGAGATCCTTTTGTGGCTCTTCACTGTCTGCCTGGGACTTAACTATCTTGAGTAGTTTTGTATCTTCTGCAAATTTTACCACCTTGCTGTTTACTCCTTTTTCCAAATTATTTATGAATGTTGAATAGGTCCCAGTACATACCCCTGGGGGACACCACTATTGACCTCTCTCCATTCTGAAAACTGACCATTTATTCCTACCCTTTGTTTCCTATCTTTTAACCAGTTACCAATCCATGAGAGGATCTTCCCTCTTATCCCATGGCAGCTTACTTTGCTTAAGAGCCTTTGGTGAGGGACCTTGTCAAAGGCTTTCTGAAAATCTAAGTACACTATATCCACTGGATACCCTTGATCCACATGCTTGTTGACCCCCTCAAAGAATTCTAACAGATTGGTGAGGCATGATTTCCCTTACAAAAACCATGTTGACTATTTCCCAACAAATTATGTTCATCTATGTGTCTGACCATTTTGTTCTTGACTATAATTTCAACCAGTTTCCTTAGTACTGAAGTCAGACTTCCTGGCCTGTAATTGCTGGGATCACCTCTGGAGCCCTTTTTAAAAATTGTTGTCACATTAGCTATTCTCCAGTCATTTGGTACAGAAGCTGATCTAAATGATAGGTTACAGACTACAGTTAGTAGACCTGCAATTTCACATTTGAGTTCCTTCAGAACTCTTGGGTGAACACCATCTGGTCCTGGTGACTCGTTACTGTTTAGTTTATCGATTTGTTCCAAAACCACCTCTGACACCTCAATCTGGGACATTCCTCAGATTTGTCACCTAAAAAGAATGGTTCAGGGAAGATGAGGGAGCATCAGAAGCAATTATTATAGCAATGGAGGAATAAGCCTCAGCATGAAGAGTATCTGACAGTATCTCATTCATATGGGCCACCACCATGAACCAGTAATGGAAGGGGCTATTTCTTTGTTGAATACAGTGTGAAGACTGCAAGCCAAGCTGAAGTACACAATTGTCTCAGACAATCAAAAAGAGAGATTTCCACTTGCCCTTGCTTGATATCTTTGAGAAATCTGAGTCAAAGAATCCCTTCTAACCAGATGTGCAATGGAGCACGTACTGTTTTATTTATTTCGTACAGATGGTTCTTTGCTGAACACTTTGCAGTCAACCCATGCATCTAGCTATACAGAGAAACAAATCCAGTGACAATAAAGAAAAGCCGTTGAATTGAAATGTTGGGTAAACTGCATCTGGAGCCACCTCTAATCAACCTAGGGTGACTGGACAGCAAGTGTGAAAAATCAGGACGGGGGTCGGGGGTGGTAATAGGAGCCTATGTAAGAAAAAGCTCCAAAAATTGGGACTGTCCCTATAAAATCGGGACATCTGGTCTCCCTAAACCAACCCAAGAAGCAGCAATGCTTAACATTACCTCTCTTCTTTGATGCATCAAGTGAGGAAAATCACCACATGTGAATTCCACTGGAAACCATACTGTGATCCTTTCCTTGTATATGTGTATATTTCAAGTTGCTGATCTTTCTTTCTGATTACCCACAAAGGGCCAGCTGTTGTGTGTGGGGAAAGAGAATATTTTTGCAAGTAAATAAAAGCTGAAATAACCAAAGTGAATTACATAGGATCAAAAGGCTTCAATTTTCACAAGGGAAGGGCGGGAGGGGGAATCAATAAATACTGAATCAGAGAAAAATCCACAGCTGAAAAAGAAAATTCAAGAGTAAGACCAATACCTGGAGAGGTAACTCAACATGACTCAGTTGAAGAGCACTTGAAGAAATTCATCTTTCAAACAGCAACCAGTGCTGAAAGAGATTTAAATAAATGAAGAAAGAAAAAAGTTATTAAAGATTTATCATACTTTGATACGAGAAATTTTGCCTTGATAAAAAAAAACAAAACAACATATTATGCTACCTGCAGAATCACAGACCTCCATTGTAATCGTCCAGCTCAGAATCTCTGTGGGCTTTAGAAAGAAATAAAAATTCCTGTGCCAATTGAGTGCCTAATTCAAATAAAAAACAACCAAACAAAAACCCCCAGCCAAACAAAAAGACCCCCAACCAAACAAAAAAACGGAGATAGTTGATGGTGAGATGAACAGAGATTCTGAAAGAGAAAGTGCCGGGTGATGGTTTTTGGCAACAGATTAGCCTTTTAGTATTTATGCTGTATGTGCTGCTTCATGCTTCAGACTTTGTTTATAATAATAAAACTTTACATTTCTGTAGTGACTGCCATCCAGTGATCTCAAAGAGCTCTGCTATTTAATTGAATTAAGCATCACAACACTCCCGTGAGGTAGTAATTATGTGTATTTTAAAGAGAAGATTTTAAAAAGTGACTACTGATTCTGGGTGTTTCAGCATTTGGGACACCACATAAAAACCTCATTTTCAGCGGGTGTGTGCTCAGAACTTTGACAATCAAGACTCCCTAAGGTGTCTCAAGTTGGACATCCAAATAATGAGGAACTCAAAATCACCAGTCACTTTTTGACAGTCTGGACTCGGGAAATTTGGGGTACTGCTTCCATGAGCAGTCCATGGCCATACCAGACTAGATGGCAACACAATCTAAAACCCTCTCCTACCCTCACTCCTGGTTTCTCAAGAGAAGACTATAATGCCCTGCTGATTCCCTTCAATAAATGCCTTCTAACTGTAGTCATATTGCAGACTATCTTGTATTTTTCAAACTATACATCATTTATTGGCACATCTGAACTTGCTTGCACAGTAACTCTATGGGTGTTCTGCCAACACCTTGTAAATAGATCT
Organism: Mauremys mutica; assembly: GCF_020497125.1. NCBI lineage: Eukaryota > Metazoa > Chordata > Testudines > Geoemydidae > Mauremys > Mauremys mutica. Next base: position 108,507,614 of record NC_059077.1, on the reverse strand, counting down.
GTGCATTAGCAGTGACAATTTTTGCGTGATATTTCCCTCTGTGATGGTCTACGCCCCTAGGGTCAGGGCCATGTGGCCTAGCACGTGGCCACGCCACTCTGCACCCAAGAGCTGCTCCATAGACTCTCGCTGCTAGGCCACACTGCCCTGACCCTAGGGGCGTAGACCATCACAGAGGGAAATATCACACAAAAATTGTCACTGCTAATGCACAGCGTGTTTCGGTAGGACCCTTCCACTGAGTCAGTGGCAAGTTGCTATGCCACTGTTATGGCCCTGGGTTAGGGCCCGGTGGAGTCGGGTGGGCCCGGGCCCCCCTACTGTGGCCACCCCACCTCTTGGTGGGCACCCCACCCCCATACACTCTGTCCGCTTGGCCACGCTGCCCTGCACCCAAGGGCTGCTCCATAGACTCTGGCCGCTAGGCAACGCTGCCCTGCACCCAAGGGTGGGAGGTACCACTCTGTCACCCTCCCTGGATCACTTCCTACCAGTTTCTGCATTGGGGTCTCCCATGAGATGTCGGGTTCTCTATGGTCAGTTGGGCCGGTCGACTCCGGTGGCTCCTCTAGTCACTGGGGTTCAGGCGGTCCCAGGGAGGCTCTGATTCCCAGCACAGTCCGGGGCTGTGGCTGGCCCTCCACAGGAGCTTTCCAGACAGGTCCTTTCCCTGTGGCCTCCAGCCCAGACTGAATTGGGCTTCCTCCTTTTATACTGCTAGAGCATTTGGAGCATGCCCAGTCCTGCCGGGGAGGTGGAACTTCCACTGTCAATAATATGGGCTTAACCCTGTCTGGGCTCGTGTGGGGTAAGCAGACCCCTCCACACCCTCATTTTCACCCTTTAATTTCAGGTCATTCCGTGTCACTGAAATAGCACATTTTGGCCAAATTTTGGAGCAGCTTTTTTTTTTTTAATTTAAACACGCAGAAACAGGAAAAGAGACCTATTTTCAAAAACATGGGGCTTAATATATTTCAAGCATACGTGTGAAATAATTTTTACTGGGATTTTGTGGGGAAGGAGATAAAAGTGCCATAGGTTCAGGCATTTATTATGCCGCTGACCCTAGTGTTTCTGTCCATAATTCCTTCTCCAGACTAGACACAGTGCATTCTCTTATGTATATGTACTTGACTTTCTAACCACATGTCCGGATGACTGTTACTGTCACTTCTTCAGTTTGCTTTGTATTGGTTTTAAAGAGGAGCATGACGGTATTTAAGCCAGGCAGCAGGCCAGAGAGATCAGCATCATCAACAGCAGGCTTGATATAGAACAGGAAGTTTAAATGAGAAATTATGAGCCTGTTCCACATCCCACTGAAGTCGATGAAAAGACTTCCATTGACTTCACTCAGTCAGACACTACAATGAACAATTGCACCTATTCCTCTGCGGAGATATAGTTTGAATTTTGAGCAGACCCTTATGGAGAACTCCTTCAGCATTTACTGGAAAACCAGTTGTTCACATAATATTTAAGACAGCATATAGCATTCTGTAGCAGGGAAATAAATGAGTATGAAACACCTATTGAGTTTCCATGAAGCCTATAAGTTTCATCCTTATCCAACTCTATAGAGCTTGCTGGTTGTTGTTGCTTTTTAACTTCATTTGAAACAGTTCTCTCATCTTCCAGACTTTTAGGTGTTGAAAGTGACACTCACCTACTTCAGTAGTTCTAGAAGTGCCAGAAAAATACTTTAATATATTACAGATGCAGAAGTCCCCTTGGGATGAATGTATTATGGTGACAGATCTGCCATCACTCATCTAGGTTACCCTTCACACGAACAGCTGTATCATCATGGCATGTTAGAAACGCAGTTTGGACTGCATTGTGGGAGTTACCTAAGTTAAAAAACAGCCTTGTACGAGCACCTTTGTTCCATCATTTGAAGAAGTTCTTACTTTCTTTACATGGCTTCTTTAATGACCTTATTATAGCGTAAGTGCTAGTTCTGTGTATCCTGCTGAGTTGTCATTGCTATAGGAACCTTATATTTTTTAACTTTCCGTACTTTGTGATTTCTCTACCTTGATAATATTGTGTGAGGGTAAGATTTGCATTTAATTACACTGTTTCAGCATCACCTTTAAAAGCTAGGTTTCCTTTTTCAAATGTGCTAAATATAAATGGGAGCCATGAAGGAATGTGCGCAGATCAATAAAGCAGTACTGATAACTACTGCAGGCAGTGTAAGAAAAGTCATTTTAAGATGCCTTGAGCTACTGTCCCCATGTACTTTCTACTGGGGTTGCGCTCACTATAACTCTGTGCAGAATTTGGGCCCTATGTAAATATTAGCCATTGTTATTTATTGAACAATGAATTTTACCAGGGCACAATTAGGTCATGATCTGATGCCTATTGAAATCAATGGACTTTGTGTCAGGCCCTTATTCAGAAAAGGTATTTTTGCAATTATAAGGCATTGGGAAAATCTGAACATTCAGAGGTCCTTTGACTGACTCCTGTGTGATGTTAGGGGTCTAGTACACTGGCTGTTGTGTGTAAGAACTGCTTTTTTATACTATATTCTTTCAATATTAGAGTATAAATTTTAGACTGATCAGGGAGTTTTCTTTAGTGATTCCCTCTGCTCCCCCAAAATAAACACTGTCCCCCTCCCCCCCATGGAATGTAAAAATGAGAAATACACTAAAAACAAGCAAAAAAACCTCAATTTTTTTTTCAGTTTTTGGCTAGAAGGAATAGGCCAATCTGTTTGAGGGAGAGGAATTTAATCTCAACCAAATCTTCCCAAATTTCCAAAGTTTAGTCAAATGAATAGTCCATATGATCCAGTGAGAACTTGCATGCTTTATCTATAAATACATCAGTTACAGTGTGCCCTTGTTGGTTATGTATTTGGCACTTAAGTAATTTTGTATTTTTAGAGAGATTCAATCAGCTAATTATTTTGTATGCTGGCAGGGAAGTTTGTGTTTCAAAGGGGTTTTACAGGGTGGGTACATATAAGTATATACCTAGCTACACAAGTAAATATTGCAATCACAGATTACTGAAGCAGTCTTGTATCATGAATTTGCTACAATATTTTTTAGGCCACAATATGCATAGGACCAGATTGTGCCATTTAGGAGACACTTTCCCTTCACTTCCCCTCCCTTCCCCTGACTCCCTATCCTGGCATGTAACCTCCCTAAGTATCTCTTAATGGCCATTGCCCTTCTTCCTTCCCCCTTGAGGCAATTCAGTCTCTTCATTGTAATTTGTTTCCATTTTGTGTTCTAATATTTTCTTTAACTGCATGACAATTGCAAGGTTTTCTTTATGATGATCACATAATGCATTCCCTTGAAGCCTAATGAATATTTAGAATAATAAATTTTGGAGGTTGGCAAGATGGTTTTCGGAAATTCTAAAACAGAAGGTTTCATTGAAACGTGGAGACCATTTCTAAGTTATAGTAAGGGAAAAGGGTAAAAAGAGAAATAGATGAGTAGATCATACAGTGCTTGAGGTGGATGCACAAAAGTTATCCAGTTGGGAAAAGGATGTTTAGAAATTTTAATCAAAAAGGGAGGAAAAGTTTATAAAAGGCTAGAGGAAAGCAGATGGTCAAAGTGTTTCTCTTTGTCTAGACAAAGAGATAAGTAACATGCAGGTTCTCTTTCTCCCTTTCATTTTTCTATGTTTTAAAGGGAATTTGTGTTTATGGGTATTTGATTATTTACTTAAAGGTCTTTGGATATTACCAGATCATAAACAAACATTTTCCCATTACCTGTGAGTAGACATGTGGGTTGGACATTTTGGAGGCAGTGTTTATAGCATAATATCTTATATTAAAATACATTCCTCTCAAATAAACCCAGAGTGCAAATAACACAATGAAAATGTAGCTTTCATGGACAGAGGGAGGCAGCCCAACTAGTGCATTGCACAGGAGTGGGAGAAGAGGACATTTCGGACAAGAATTCACTACTTTTACCATGAATGCTGTAGAATTTTTAATGCTCATGAAGTACAAACAGGATTCTTTGTTACTTAAGGTCTCATATGAGGCACATAGTAAAATTGAGTATATTCACCTTAGAAGAAAGCTGAAGATATGATGTTATTACCTTACAAAGAAGGGGAGGGAGGAAATAGGGAAGGGAAAAAAATTACAGTGATTCATGATAGTCAGCAGAAAAGGACATCCATCAGCAGTGAATATATACAGGGAGGCATTAAAATTTGCTTTTCACTTTTTCTGAGAAAAAGACATGTCTAAGCTACATCATTTAATTAATATTTAGTCCTAATCTGTATAAAGGATAATTGGCTTATTTAAAAGCTGATTAGATTAATGTTATTTAATATGATGATGGTTAAAGTGGTTCTAAGCATTTCCTATTAAAAAAATTAAAAAGCTCTGAAAGACGTGGAACATGGAGATGATGGTGGGTGAGTCGTGTGTGTGTGTTTAGTATAATTTATGATATATTAGAGAAGGTGAATGGGGGAATATCTGCTGTTTTCTCCATTATCTGCCACTTTAATGGTATGGGGGATAGACAATGGTAGTTCCATCTGCAGCCTTGCTCAATGAGAACTGCAATTCTACTTTTGAGTGGCGATTGTGCAGAGGGCAAAGTGGTTTATTATAAAAGCAGATCACTGTGAAGTTTGATCAGTCCTAATGGGTAGGCCCAAGGAAAAAGCAGTTTTGATAGCATGGTGTATTTGAACTTCATTTGAGAGTAACAGCACTGAGGGTTCAAAGTCTAGGACATAGGAGGTTTGGTTTGGGAGTGGTGCCAGCAAATATTTAACTGCTCGCTTGTAAAAGGGAGGCTTGATTATTTTGTTGTGGATGTTAATATAATTTTTTCCTTGGTTTGAGGATTTAAATGTACTGTGTTAGTATTGCCACCCAGAATGCTCAAAAATCATGAGTTAGGTTCCCCAACATGGAGATGGGCTTAAAAATTGTGAGAATTTTAAAATTAAGTTTGGAGTTCTTTTTACTTGCCTTTTTGGTTTCTGAGCCTTTAAGAGTCACTCGAGTAATTTTCCAAGCTTTTCCCACAATCACCAAGGCTAAAAATATGCTCTTTCTTAAATAAAAAAAAGGGAAAGAAAGAGAGCTGAGATTCCAAGAAGTTACCTGACTCCAATATCTGGGACTTTAAGGAAAACACCAAACATTGCAAGACTCAAGATAAAAATGCAAGAGTCGGCAACACTGATATTGCAGTAGGCTGACTTGTAGTTTGCCTTCCCACTTAGAACCTGTCGTGTGATCAGAGACACACATGTTTAAGCAGAGAACTGGAGAATGACCTATCTGGAAGTCTGTCAAATTCTGCCTACAACATATCCTGGTCCTCTCTAGGAACCAAGGACTCTGAGTTTAATTTCTCTCCAGAGAGCCAAAGGCACATTTTATAATATATCCCTGGTGTATATTTTTCTTTCTCTTTCTGTCTTAGGAGAGTCAGTTTAGCTCATGCTTAAATCTTGCCAGGAGTGCTCAGGTGAAATTCATTCTTCATATAAACCCACTGAAATCTAGGAAACATTCAGAGGGGTTTAAGCCAGATCCAAAGCAATGGAGAAACACAACTTATGCCAGGGCTGAATTTGACCCAATGAAATTTTACCAGGAATGAATTTGACCCCTACTGCATAAGCTGGAGGCTTTGCTCAAAGTGATGCTCATGTACAACTCTCACTGGGACACAGGTAGAAGTGGAATTTGGGTCTCTTAGTCATGTCCTTAAATCAGGGGTAGGCAACTTATGGCACGGGTGCCGAAGGCAGCACGCAAGCTGATTTTCAGTGGCACTCACACTGTCTGGGTCCTGGCCACTAGTCCGGGGGGCTCTGTGTTTTAATTTAATTTTAAATGAAGCTTCTTAAACATTTTAAAAACCATATTTACTTTACATACAACAATAGTTTAGTTATATATTATAGACTTATAGAAAGAGACCTTCTAAAAACGTTAAAAGGTATTACTGGCACGCGAAACCTTAAATTAGAGTGAATAAATGAAGATTCGGCACACCACTTCTGAAAGGTTGCCGATCCCTGCTTTAAATCATCAGTCACCAGCTGCTATTCCTTTTCTTAGGGTACCTTAGTTCTCCATAGTGGTGTACTTTTCATGGTAGAGAAAAGATAGGATTCGGTTTTATAACTGGAGATGCAAAGAGGCTACTGTACTGAGGCCACTGGAAACACAGACCTACCTTGCCTCTCTACGTCCTTGTGCTACCCAGTGTCATCAAACAGGGTATCCCTGTGCCCTGCCTAGGTCTAAGCAGTCATGGAAGGGACGGCTAACCACTCTGTACATAAAGTGGTGATTTCATTTTTATGTACAGTATATGTTAACAGGAGATATTATTGGCAGATAGACTGTACTGGTTAAAGATGGCACACTGATCTATTTCTTTATTTCACCATAGATATAAACTGTCTTTCTGTTCCAGTTGTCACTCTCCTTGGCTAACCTGCACAGATGGACAGAATGTCCTACACTGGAACTTAAAAAGGGCAACATTCTCTTTGATTGGACCCTGGTGCATCGTTAATTGATATTAGAGATGGGGCCACACTTCCAAGTTTGGGCCCATATTTAATAAATACTCTTTCTCGTGTTAGACAACAAGCAGGAGTTCCACAAGGAAAAAGAAAAAAAAAAGTCACATTCTTGACTCAATTCTGTCTCTTAGGAAGCGTGCTTAAATTATTATTAAACATTATTGATTTCATTTGAGAGGTATAACATGATCCAAGTCAGAAGTACAGACAACAGCATAAAGTGAAGAATTGTGTTTATTTTATTTATATTTTCGTTAGGATTATAGGACAATATTATTTTTCAGCTGGTCTTCCCACTGGGCAAATTCAACTCCTTTAAATTGTGAAAACTTCTATTCATCTTGTCATGGGGACAAAACAAGATTAGCGTTTCTTTCTGTCTCTGCGTGTACCTCTTTCTCCCGGAATTTACCTTGGCTCACAGTATGGTTTTTGTTCAGATTTTGAGTGACCCAGACAAATCCTGTAGCTGAATATTTTGTAAGTGGCTGGATTATGTTAAACTTGAGGATTGATTCAGAAGAAACCAGCTAGCAAGGTCTCTTCCTTAAAGGTCACATCTGGAGCAAGAAATAAAATTAAGACTTATCGAAAAGAGTAAATAGAAATCTGTCTAGTGTGGGGTTCAGTTCAGTGCCATGTCACTCCAGGGTGAGGAAGATTCTGCCTTTTCACCCATCTCCTTCACTATTGCACATAAAAGTGGATTGTGAAGTGAGTTGGAATTAACCCTTTGTTCACTGGAGACCAGGCAGTACCTCTGCACCTTGTTACAGATACTAATAACTGTAGCTAAATCTGTAATAAATGTGTATATTTTCCCCAGAAAATAAATGTGTGTGTGTGTGTATGTATACACATTCTTGGTCTCCTATAGTGTTTGAGAAGTTATTCTTTCCATTTCATTTCCTAGCCCATATAGCACAGCATAATTTGGCCAGCTATAGTCTATATATGGTGTGGAACGAGATTTTTTTGTAGCTCCAAAGCATGAAATGTTAAAACTGGCCGCCTTTAAAATGTGCAATTACTGGACATGGGCACTGAAATCAAGAAGGTAAGCACAAGTATTTCCACATATAAAAAAGCAATCATATATTGCCAATCTGAATGAATTATTTTAGTTTAAGCGAACATCAAAACTAGAAAGTAACAAGCTAAATCCTCATTTGAGAACAGAGTAGTGTCTGTTTCCTCTCTAAAATAGTGCATCCACTATGGTTTACAAAATGGCAGCTGGTCCTGCAGAAAGGTAGATTTAGAAATTTAAAGGTATAGCACAGAGAAAATAAACATAAGTTCCATAAACTACAATGCGTATTCTGAAAATGCAGTATGCTACTTTCAAATTCTTAGTGAGTAAGGAAGCGAATTAGGGTACTAGCCTGTGCCAGATTTCCTGTATGACCTTGCCAGGGAGGGATAGCTCAGTGGTTTGAGCATTGGCCTGCTAAACCCAGGGTTGTGAGTTCAATCCTTGAGGGGGTCATTTAAGGATCTGGGGCAAAAATCTGTGTGGGGAGTGGTCCTGCTTTGAGCAGGGGGTTGGACTAGATGGTCTCCTGAGGTCCCTTCTAACCCTGATATTCTATGACTTGGTCTCTCTGTGCCTCAGTTTCCCATTACTAAAATGGGGATAATAGTGCTTTCCTGTCTGACAGTAGTGGTGTGAGTGTAAATATATTAGACTGTGAGGGCCCAGATACTTTGGTGATGGAGGCCTTAGAAGTACAGTAGATATTAAAAATGTGTCTTGATATTCCCACACCAAGCCACCAACCCTACAATGAGCTTTATCTAGGTGTAGGGGTCAGCCAGTGTAGCACTTCAGGACTTTCTACAGGCCAAATTATCCAAGCATAGATGATAAAAAAATATTTTCTGACGTTTTGAAACCAGGTATCTTAATTATAGTTGATTAATTCCAATATGGCTGACATTTCTGTAACTTAAAAAAAATATTTCTGGTCTGCATGAGAAATTTAAGCCCAAAATAATGCAGTTGGAGTGAATATGGTATAATTCCTTAGGAGCAACCTCTACATCAGTCTCCTTCCATATCAATATATAACTTTAAAATAAAGATATAAAAAAGTAGCAGGGCGAAAACCTTAAACAGATTTTTCCGGCTATTTCACCCTCTTTTTATCTCATTGAAATGACTCTAAGATTCTTTGAAAATAATGACAATGAATGTGAAGCCCTATCTACTTTAGGACCTGCAGTGCCTGAAGCCAGACATAGCCTGGTTCTTCTTTCTGTTCAGATTTAAGTGGCTGTCACTCTTTCTGCAGGCTCTTTGAAGATGCACCAGCTTGGGAAGAATGCGGCATTTCTGAGAAGCCTTTTCTAACCAACAATACTTCAAAGCAGGGGCAATTTTCAAGGCCTTTGTAACATTTCAGGAGGCAAATTCAGAGCCCTCTTCATTGCTCCCACAGCACCCTAAGCCACCGCTGCTGTTATTCCTTACTCCTGTGTTCTCTCGGCCATGGCTCAATCCAGTATCTCTGTGACAAACTGAAGGCTAACTTGGAGAATATGACCCAAGCAGCACCATTTCCTCTAAGTGCCCATTCAAGTCCCATAGTCTTAGGGATCCTGGCCATGGGCTCACTTCATTTTATAGGAATGTTATGGTATGGCACGATTCACATCTGTCCTTTACCTTGTGAGTGTTACTCCCATCCCTTGAAGCCATCCAGACTGTAGAATATGACCTACAAGAGAAACACTACTTCCCACATGACCCATCTGAGATGGCAATTTTCTTTACCACTGAGGTAATCAGGAAGTCAGAATCCAATCATGACTCCTATGCTACCGTGCTCAGGACTCCAGAGGTACCATAAGAGTGATGAGACCCAGGGAGGCTGGCTTCTGGGTGAGTACTGCTGCCAAAAGTACTTCATGTACAAAGACACATGAATTCTCTGTCCAATGCCCCAATCACGTATTCAGGGGAGATGACAGAAAAGAGAGATGGAAGTGGGAGATGATTGGCTGACTTATCTGTGATGTCATAATGCCACACAAGGAACTTCTTATAGGGCAGAAAGAGGACGAAGAGGTCAGTGGAGAAACCGGGTAGGAGGAGGGTAAAGAGCAGACCGTGACACTGGTCATACTCCTCTTGATCCAGGCTACTGGGTTATGTTTAGGTGAGTCTATCTCTCAGACATATAATATAATAAGCAATAGAATCAACATAAGTAGGGCCTCACCTTGCTAATGCAATAGTGTCAACTTTTTAATATACAATGCATTAAATGTGCTCCCAGCTAGAGAGATAGACATTGTCACAGTACTACTGCATTTAATGTGGTGTTTGCAAATAAAACAAAAGGTCCTCAAGCCTCCTCCAGTGCGCACACAGAGGTAAGGACCCATCGAGCTGCAGAAAGACACAGACACTGAAATCAGCTCTGCATGGGAAGACTCAGCTAGGAAATTGCCCGGTACTCAAGTGCACTCCCCTTCTGGAGGGTAAAACCAACATTGTATCATAGATTCATAGACTTAAGGTCAGAAGGGACCATTATGGTCATCTAGTCTGACCTCCTGCACAACCCATCTTGCACTGCCCAGAGAACTGTACAGTGTAAGCTCATAAAATTTGCTCCCACCCTCAATATGGAGGAAGATATGCACAGCTTCCTCCCTCACCCCCCTCAGTTATGAATTTCACAAACTGGTTTCAGAGAAAACAAAAACAAGTGTGTTAACGACAAAAGATAGATTGTAAGTGATTATAAGGGTTAGCAAACCGATCAAAGCAGATTACCCAGCAAATGAAACAAACACACAAGCTACGCTTAATACTAAAGAAACTGGTTACAAGCAGTAATTTCTCACCCTAAATGTTGTTTTAGGCGATTGCAGAGTTTCTTGAAGGCAAGCTGCTCTTGCTTGCAGCTTAAAACTCCAGACATTTCTTTAACAGGCCAGACACATTCCCAGCCTGGACTCTGCTCTTCTCCCCACTTCTTTGTTTCTTAGACGTTTCCAGCAGGCATCCTGGTGGGGATTCGGTGAAGAATGAAGCCTGATTACAATCATAGAATTTTAGGGTTGGAAGAGATCTCAGGAGGTCATCTAGTCCCATCCCCTGCTCAAAGCAGGACCAACCCCAACTAAATCATCCCAGCCAGGGCTTGGTCAAGCTGGGCCTTGAAAACCTCTAAGGATGGAGATTCCACCACCTCCACAGGTAACCCATTCCAGTGCTTCTTGTTACCCTTCACATCCCTTACTAGCTGCAACTGTGCAGCAGCGTGGCTACCCTGCTCCTGCCCTGAAGGGCTTAAAACAGCCCTGGGAGAGGGCTGTGGCAGGGGAAAAGCTGAGTTGATTGGGGAAGCGGCTACAGCTGGGCCACATCTGGCCTGTATAAAAAGGCTGTGAGCCAAAGGCCCAGAAGAAGTCTTTCTCCAGGCTGGGAGAGTGCAGGGCCTGGCTGCCTGCAGAAAGGGTACTTGAAGTGAAGTAGCGCTGGGGAAAGGCCAGAGGAGCAGGGAAGCTCTGCTGGCAACTCCCCAGACTGCAGGGCCTGGTCCCACAGAGGTACTGGGAGGCAGAAGAAGACAGCAGGTCCGAACCCCCTTGCCTATGATGAGTGGTTTTTACATTGCAGTCTGCCCCAGTGAGTGGGGGCTTAGTGATGACTGGCAGTAGCCCAGACTGAGGCAAGGTGGGGATTAGAGGGTTGGGGTTCCCTGAGGGAAAGGGGTTACTGCCAGGGGGCAGCACCCCAGATAATGGGGCACCGGGTCTGGGAGGGACATGGGGGCCAAGTGGCAGCAGGACACTGGCCTGCAGGGGCGCTCTGATGGCTAGAGAGCTAATTCCCTGAAACGACCAGCAGGAGACGCCGCAGGGGTGGGTCCCGCAGCTCCACAAACTCCAATTGTGCTTTGGCGTTCCTGATTACACCCCTGCTTGCTCAAGCAATATTTTTATACTCCTTCCTAGTCATCTGTCCAAGTTTCCACTTCTTGTAAGCTTCCTTTTTGTGTTTAAGCTCACAGAAGTTTTTTCTGTTAAGCCACGCTGGTTACCTGCCACATTTGCTATTTTTTTCTGCACATCGGGATGGTTTGTTCCTGTGCCCTCAATTAAGGCTTCTTTAAAATACAGCCAGCTCTCCTGGACTCCTTTATCCCTCATATTAGCCTCCCAGGGGATCCTGCCCATCAGTTTCCTGACGGAGTCAAAGTCTGCTTTTCTGAAGTCCAGGGTCCATATTCTGCTGCTCTTCTTTATTCCTTTTATCAGGATCCCAAACTCGGACCATCTCATGGTCACTGCTGCCCAGGTTGCCACCCACTTCTACTTCCCCAACCAATTTTTCCCTGTTTGTGAGCAGCAGGTTAAGAGGAGCATGGCTACTAGTTGGTTCCTCCCGCACTTGCACCAAGAAGCTGTCCCTAACACTCTCCAAAAACTTCCTGGATTATCTGTGCACTGCTGTATTGCTCTCCTAGCAGATGTCAGGGTGATTGAAGTTCCCCCATGAAAACCAGGGCCTGTGATTTGGAAATTTCTGTTAGTTGTCCAAAGAAAGCATCGTTTACCTCATCCTCCTGGTCTGGTGGTCTATAGCAGACACCCACCATGACGTCACCCTTTTTGCTTGTGCCTCTAAACTTAACCCAAAGACTCTCAACAGGCTTTTCTCTAGTTTCATACTGGAGCTCTGAGCAATCATACTGCTCCCTTACGTAAGTGCAACTCCTCCATCTTTTCTCCCACACCTGTCCTTCCTGAACAGTTTATACCCATCCATGGCAGTGCTCCAGTCATGTGAGTTACCCCATCAAGTCTCTGTTATTCCAACCACATCATACTTCCTTGACTGTGCCAAGATTTCCAATTCTTCCTGCTTGTTTCCCAGGCTTCTTGTGTTCATGTACAGGCACCTAAGATAACTAGCCAATTGCCCTATTTTCTCAGTATGAATCAGGAGGCCTCCCCTGTTGCACCCTCCTCCGTGTGTTTCCTCCCGGTATCCCACTTCCCCACTTACCTCCAGGCTTAGGTCATCACCCCCTGGTGAACCTAGTTTAAAGCCCTCCTCACTAGGTTAGCAAGCCTGCCTGCGAAGATGCTCTTCCCTCTCTTCGTTAGGTGGATTCCATCTCTTCCTAGCAATTAAATCACGCCCCGGCCTTAAATAGGTTTTACAGATAGTGGAAACCCTTTGTTTTCCAGTGTGGTTTCCCTGCCCCCATGGAAAAATACTGGTATTCTATCAAGGAGTTCAGTACCATGTGATGAGAGCACATGACCCTGCAGTATCAAAGCAGCCATGAGTTAGAGGTAGTTTGGGGCATCCCAGGAAAGCTACTCAGGAAGGTGGGAAATTCGCATCTTCAAAGATGTATTATTCTTCCTTGTAGCCCATCCAGGCTGAGTGTATTCTGTCTGGTGGGTGTTCCCCAGGTGTAAACCCACTTGTAACTGATAAAAAGTTAATATTCCTAACTTCAGATACAGAAATGATACACGCATACAAATAGGATAATCATATTCAGTAAATCATAACCTTTCCAATGATCTCACATGACCTATCTTGCATAAAATACATCTTAGATATGCTATAATCGTATAACAATATTTCTATGAAGAATATAGGCATAGTGTCACAGGATCTCATAAAACTGGCAGCCTGAGCAACAAAATGGCAGATGCAGCAAAGAATCCTGTGGCACCTTATAGACTAACAGATGTTTTGCAGCATGAGCTTTCGTGGGTGAATGCCCACTTCGTCGGATGCAAGAGTGGAAGTGGGCATTCACCCATGAAAGCTCATGCTGCAAAACGTCTGTTAGTCTATAAGGTGCCACAGGATTCTTTGCTGCTTTTACAGAACCAGACTAACACGGCTACCTCTCTGATAAAATGGCAGATGAAATTCAGTGTTAATAAATGCAAAGTAACGCACATTGGAAAACATAATTCCAACATACAAAAGGATGGGGGTTAATTTAGCTGCTTCCACTCAAGAAAGAGATTGGGGAGTCATTGTGGATAATTCTCTGATAATATCCACTTAATGTGCAGAGACAGTCAAAAAAACTAACAATGTTAGGAACCATTACTATAGGGATAGATAAGACAGTAAATATAATAATGCTGCTGTATAAATCCATGGTACACCCACACCTTGAATACTGTGTGTAGTTCTGTTTGACCCTTCTCAAAAAAAAATTAGAAATGGAAAAGGTACAGGAGACCAACAAAAATGATTAAAGGTATGGAACACTTCCATATGAAGAGAGATTAAAAAGACTGGTACTATTCAGTTTGGTTTGGGAAAAAAAAGATGACTAAGGGGGGGACATGACTGAGGTCTTTAAAATCATGGATGGTGTGGAGAAAGTGAATTAGGAGGTGTTATTTACCCCTTCACATAACACAAGAAATAGGGGTCACCTAATGAAATTAATAGGCAGCAGGTTTAAAACAAACAAAAGAAAGTACTTCTTCACACAATTCATAGTCAACCTGTGGAACTTTGTTGGCAGAGGATGTTGTAAAACCCAAAACTATAACTGGATTAAAAAAATAATTAGATACTTTCTTGGAGGATAGGTCCATCAATGGCTGTTAGCAACCTCATGGTCTGGATGTCCTTAACTCTCTGATTGCCAGATGCTGGGACTGGATGACAGGGTATGGATCGCCTGATGATTGCCTTGTTCTGTTCATTCCCATTGAAACACCTGCCACTGTCAGAAGACAGGATACTGAGCCAGCTGGACCATTGGTCTGACCCAGTATGGCTATTGTTGTATACAAGAGCATACATTTTAGTGTCCAGTTGCAGTGACTGCATCCAAACTGGGTGATTGCATGCATGTTAGATGCTTAGAGAACTATTTTGTATGTACTTAATATTCATGCAGTAAGTTGGGTGTGCAAACCTGGGGGTATTATAGCATATACAGAATTCAGGTTTTCTTTTTTTAAACATTAGCCCCAAAAAGAATATGACTCTTTTAAACATGGGGCCTGTTTCTCCATTCCATCACACCCGTTTAACACTGGTGTAATCCCATTGACCTCACTTTCAATTTACACTGCTGTCATTAAGAAGAGAAGGAGTCTGGGGAGCTTTATATGTTACATAATATCTTGTTTCAGAGTAGCAGCCGTGTTAGTCTGTATCCACAAAAAGAACAGGAGTACTTGTGGCTCCTTAGAGACTAACAAATTTATTTCAGCATAAGCTTTCGTGGGTTACAATGCATCTGAAGAAGTGAGCTGTAGCCCACGAAAGCTTATGCTGAAATAAATTTGTTAGTCTCTAAGGTGCCACAAGTACTCCTGTTCTTTTTGAGAATATCTTGTATTTGTCACTACTTTTCTTTTAAGGCGAAATTTAAAAGGGAAGGAGGGCAGAATGGGGATTGCGTTTTTCATCCTATTTTAGGGATTTGCAGTTCAATGGTAATTATAATCATATGCAATGCAATGTTGCTGTGGAACACAGCAAGGGCTAAACTGTTATTTATCTCTGGTTATTATCCAAGCTAAAACTGTAAAGAGAGAGAAAATCTTTTGTTATTTTTGTTATACATCTAA
Organism: Mauremys mutica; assembly: GCF_020497125.1. Taxonomy (NCBI): domain Eukaryota; kingdom Metazoa; phylum Chordata; order Testudines; family Geoemydidae; genus Mauremys; species Mauremys mutica. The sequence goes on along the minus strand of NC_059077.1, from coordinate 108,492,464 downwards.
TTAGGCATTAAGGCTACAACAGCATTTTCATGAAGGGATATATTTAAGATGCTTTTTTGGAATTGCAATAGTAACAACATTTGTTCTGTGTGGTAAACAGAAGTTCTTTTGGCAGTGGAATGCTTTAGTTTTAAAATTGCCAAGAATTATTTGCTTATGTAAGAAAATTCAACCACTCACTGTGTCTGTGAGTCATGTGGAAGCAGGGCTGGAATAAATATCGGTCCATAGCAGAATGAGAGGGAGTACTGTAAACATGCATTATTCTGTTCACAACCTGAGCAACTTGTGCTACTCTGTTATTAAGAGGGGAAGAAAGAGGGATAGTGAGGGGAGACTTAAAGTCAAGCCTGGATATTCTAATGTAATTTGGAAGGGACAGCAGAGTTGTCTAAATGATAATGGTGTTTGACAGCCTGATATGTATTTATAGCTGTTACCAGCCCTGTCTGAATACTGTATAGGATTATCTGGGATTTTCTGGGTTTATCACCACAGGCATGCAGGATTAACAGCCTGAGGAAGTCAAAAAGAATTATTCAGCCAAGCCAATCCATATACGTATATAGTGCCCTTAGTACAAGGTCCCGGAGCTCTGTATGTAAAATACCATACCTGCCAGAAAGCAAGGCAAAATCAAAATCTTCAGTCTGGACTGGAAATCCACAAAGGAGGCAGACTGCTGAATATCTCTTAGTAAAGAATTCCAAGGGATCAGAGCACAGCAAATAGGGGATTCTGATGACTAGGGTCTCTTAAATTAATACTAAAGATGTTGAGGAATTTCTTGGTGCTCAAACAGAGCTTTCACAGTGAGGCATCAGCAAGTCTTGGGGACAACCAGGAGTTTTAAATGAGAGCAGATGCATTTTTTAAAATGGGAACATTGGATTTGCCATATCAGATAAAACCAATGATCCAGCTAGTCTACATCCTGCCTCATGCAGTGTCTAGTACCTGCTACATTTTAATGTACAGTGTTCATAAAAAATTTATATTGGCGCTGTGGAAAAATATTCATGATGGGGTCACATGAGATTCACCTGATTTCACAGGTTTTGTAACAAACTCAGCTCAGTTTTGTAGAAAGGTTTGCTAACCCTTCAGTTGATCTGAGCCTTCTTTTATAGCAAATCTGGGTCAAAATATGGGTTTGCATAGAAACCACACAAACGTCCCCATTATTCCCCTTGGTTTTGACTGAATCTATCTTTTAGTGGTGGGGATAATTCAAATGCAAAATTTAAAGAAAACTCAGGGGGGTCTGATTCTTCTGTCTTGCACCTTGTGTGGCCATTAAATCCTGTGCAGTGGGTATAAAAAAATATCATTCTGATCTGGTAGCATTTGCACTTACTCTTCAGGTGTGAACTGACTACACCAGGTGCTGCACTGAGCAAAATAAAAGAAATTGGTTGAAGAAATCCTGAAAAACTAAGGCCCTGATTCGCCAAACACTTGGGTCCCCTTTACACTGGCAAGTTTGTGCGCAGTAAAGCAGCTTTGAGCACTGTAACTCCTGAGGTGTACACACTGCCAAGCCACTTCGTGCACAGAAACGCAGATGCAGCGCTCTTAAAAAAAAACAAAACACCCTGACAAGAGGCATAGAGCTTTCTGCGCCGTGGTGCCAGTGTAGACACTGTGGTGATTGTAACACTGCAATTGGCCTCAGGGAGGTGTCCCACGATGCCTGTTCTCATCTCTCTGGCCATGGGTTTGAACTCTACTGCCCTGCCCTCAGGTGACCAACCGTCAGCCCCACCCCATACATTCCTTTGCAAATTTGAAAGTCCCCTTCCTGTTTGCTCACTGATGTGTGCAGTGGTCTCAGCGCATCTTTCCAGGTGGTCATGCCTGCTCCACGCAATCTCTTGCTTGGAGCAATGCCGAGCTGCTGGCCCTCATCAGCATTTGGGTCACAGCTGCACTCCAGCCGCAGGAATTATGATACCTATGGACAGATTTCTAGATGCATGATAGAAAAGGGCCATGACTGGGACACACTGCCGTGTGTGAAACACCCATGGTGATCCACAAGTGCCTGGAGAACCATTGAGAAATACCCATCTCATAGAGCTGGAAGGGACCCCGAAAGGTCATCGAGTCCAGCCCCCTGCCTTCACAAGTACTGATTTTGCCCCAGATCCCTAAGTGGCCCCCTCAAGGGTTGAACTCTCAACCCTGGGTTTAGCAGGCCAATGCCCAAACCACTGAGCTATCCCTCTCCACTTGGTGGCTAGGTGGTCTGGTGCCAGAATTGGAATGTGTGCCATCTATTGCCCCTCTGCAGTTAGGGAAGCCCATTTGTGCAAAGCCATTCTCAATGTCATGCACATTGCCCAGAGTCACGGTCTTTCGGAGCAGGATGTGATTAATGGCCCTGCACACTTCCATCAACACGAGTCCAACGGTCGACTTTCCCACTCCAAACTGGTTAGCGACTGATTGGTAGTAGTCTGGAGTAGGCAGCTTCCACGGGACAATTGCCACCCGCTTCTCCAGCAACAGGGCAGCTCTCATTCTCGTGTCCTTGTGCTGCAGGGCTCAGGCGAGTGCATCACACAATCCCATGAATGTGGCTTTCCTCATGCAAAAGTTCTGCAGCCACTGCTCGTCATCCCAGATGTGCATCATGATGTGATGCCACCACTCAGTGCTTGTTTCCGGAGCCCAAAAGCAGCATTCCACTGTGGTCAGCACCACTGTGAATGCCACAATCTCATGTTGTAGCTAGTATGCATGGCAAGATTAATGTTGCACTCTTGCCTTTGTAGTTTAAGGAATAACTCCACTGCCACTCGCGATGTGTTAGTCAGTGCGAGCAGCATTCTGGTCAACAGCTTGGGATCTGTTCCTGCAGCCAGAAACAGGCAGGACAGGGTGCGCAGTACACAAACTGTTGAAAGATGGCACCAAATGCGGAGGAAGCACAGGGATTGCTGGGATGCGGGGCAATGCATCACAGGGCATTGGGACAGGACCCGTGACCCCTTCTGCCTTCCCACAAGTCTTAGCAGCAAAAGAGAGAGAGATGCTCTGTGGGATAGCTGACCAGAGTGCACTGCTCCGAATAGCGCTGCAAGTGTGAACACGTTATTGTGCAGGCACCTGTCAGTGTGAACACACAACAGCGGTTTTCTTTCGGTGCTCTTTGAGCAGTGCTGTAACCGCCGGCGCTGTAACTTTGCAAGTGTAGACATTCCCAAGTAGGGACCTACTTCACTTTAAGCTCCTGAGCATTTCCAGTGACTTCAATGGCACTACTCACAGATATGTAAAGCATGTATCCAAATGTTTGCAGAATTGGGGTGTAGGCTGCTGAGATCTATTATTCAGCTCTTTTATTAGTGTGTGATTTGAGAGAGAGAGAGAGAGAGAGAGAGGAAAAGCAAATATATGTGCCCTATACAAAGTTAGGGTTTTTTGTACATGGTGAACATTGTTCAACATACATTTTATTCCCAGAACAACAATTCTACTTAACTTTTAAACTTTTTACCTGCGTAGCAGTCAGTACATATTCTAAGTTAATGGTGTAGCAAACACAAAAAATGTATACTGTGTTTGTATAATGGGATGAATACATTATATATGTCACGGTGAGCTGGATGCTGTGTAAAGGATATCAGGATGGCATTACTGCTAACAGAAGAAAGCAGATACTACTTCACCCAGTAGGAAACTACTATGTTGGAGGCAAAGGCTCCAAGTTAAGTTTCTTATGTGTTTAAAAGAAATATTTCAAAATTTGGGAGATTTTGACAGTTTTGAAATAAAATTTAATAGAGACGATTTCCTTCCTTTAAATGTATTTTGAGTGCTTTAAATATTTATTAAAAACAAAGGAAATTAAAAAAAAATGAAGGTAAGCGTTTTAATAGCACATAAGCCAGGATAGTCAGTACTATAATTTCCACAGTCCTGTAGCATAGCCACATTGTGAGTAAGTACTAGGGGTCAGAATATGGCTTGAATTTACTTGGCCCGGCGGGACCCATAAGAGGGAGACATAATCCTTCATTCCTTGGAGTGGTCCCTGGATTGCTGCTATGGGTAAGAGGTAGAGAAGGCTTCACATGATTAGTACTTTCTGTCCCACATGCAGTGAGTGGAGACTGGGTAGGATTTTGACTCTGCCCCTGCGAATCTTCTGGTCATCATAGATGAGCTGGCTAAAAAGGGAGGGAAATAATTTTTGCATCTTAGAGTCACCATTTGTTCTCTGAGCTCCCCCTGGCTTTGCACAGGCCTAGACTCTATTGCTTACACAGAATTAGCCTCAAGGCACAATCTACCTATAAGTGAAGAAGTGGGGTTTTATAACCACAAAAGCTTATGCCCAAATAAATCTGTTAGTCTTTCAGGTGCCACTGGACTCCTTGTTGTTTTCGTGGATCTGTATCCACAGAAGCATGGCTACCTCTCTGATATTTGGTACCTATAAGGTATTAGAGCTAACATAAAATGGAGAGAGAGGAGATAATACATACTAAATGTATGTTTGTAGGGGCTCTGCAAATAGAAAAATAAATGAATTTAGGGCTAAAATTGCAATCCGATCTGGAGGTCCGCCACGTGGATCTGAGTGCAAGGTCGGGACCTTAGTGATTTAAATGTCATACTGGTTATTTCACATAGTTGTAATGACAACATTACTCCATTGCATAGTCCATGTTCCTGAGTGCAGCCATTACTGTTATGGGCACCTGGGCAGAAATATTTTGTCTTGTAGGGAATATCATGATTTTTCTTTTTTTTTTCTTTTCCGAAACATAATGAAAACAAAATTTTTCCCACAAAACAAAATTCTGGGGAAAAATGGTTTTGAGGCTATGGAAACTTTTGTTTTGATAAAATCAAAATGTATTCTTCTGATTTTGACTTTTTAAATTTTATATTATTTGACCATATATAATGTGAAATGAAAAGTCATTTTGAGATGGAAAATCAAAGCATTCCATTTCGAACCCCTTTTCAACCTTATCAAAACACTTCTTTCAATTTTTACTTTTTAAGCAAAATTTTGCCAAAATCTGCATGTTTCCACAAAATGTTTTGCTTTTGGCAAATCGGCATTTTGCAAAGGAGATTCATTCTGCTGGAAAATTTCTGACCAAGTCTACTGTTATGACTGAAGGAGCAAAGAGGCATTTTAGTCTGCTGACTTCAGGTTAGTATTAATTGTCTGCAAGTTGCCTATTCTAGTCTGCAGATCCTTATACCACCCTCAACACTGCAGCATTTGAACGCCTTCCAATAGGTCATTAAGTGACACATAGTTCGTTGGGTCTCTGTCTCATCCTCTAATCAGGACGATGTTTGTATTTAGGGTAATGTTTTCATTTTGATAGTGTTTATTTTTAAAATGTACCCATTGCTCTGTGTGTATTAGAGCAGACAAGGTCAAAGAAGTGCTCCTTGCACTAGGAGTGAAGGTGGTGAGGTTTGTGATGGCCCTTAGTTCCTCTGGGAATTCAATCCACAAGAAAGCTCTGCTTCCTGCACAGACAAGTTTTACCTTTGTAGTACCCATGCATGATGTATGTTTGTATCTATAAAATGCGTGTACATGCATGGTACAGTAAATGAACATCAGATGAACTTCACCCCTCATTTGAGCATATGCACACATATATACGCGCACACTCACAATGCAGAGTTCTACAGTACCTAGAGGGAAGAGGGGGAAAAAAAATCTTCATTTCCTTGAAGCCATCCATAGTGTTACCAGGCTAATAAATGAAACATGAATTATTCATCGGTCTGCATGTCATATGGCTCTTTTAAATTACAGCTGGTGAAATGGCAGAACTGTAGGATGCTACCATTCCTACAAAACCAATTTAATTGTAAAGACACAATAAAATTTCTCCTCCTTTTTTAACCATTTGCTATTTTAATGAAACTAGAGGCAGCCTAGGTAAATTTCCATAATATGCAGCTAACAAGACATAAGGTACATTAATAATTTATGGGCCTGAAGTGCATTGGGCCCACATGAAAGGACCTTTTGCGCAGACTATAATCACAGAAAAGCGGTCTCATATTTTCTGTGCAACTTATTTAACATAGGCATTGCCTGTATTTATGAATTTTCCATATTAGCGCATGACATGAATACTCTGGAGTCCACTGAGCTGAGGTGAGCAATATTTTTTTTTAAATACCTTTAGGAAAAGCTCTCTGGTTTATTGAAAATTAACAAAGGAGGGGGGGAGGGGGATTCTTTTAGAATGTGACATTAGGAATTTTTAACTCCTGCCCCTCAAGTTTCCCCTTACAGGATATATTTTTCTCCTCTGATATTTACTGAAATTGTCTATAATCAATGTAGGTCAGTGTTGTATCCTTGGGGCAGCCGGTGTAGGAAGCAATCACTTGAGGCCAGAGAGCAGACAGTTAACCAAAACCTCCATTTTATTTACAGACACAGAGAGCTCATTCAGCCGGTTGAAACCGGCTGAGCTATCCCTTAATATTCTAACTCAGTTGCCATAGTAACAAAACCCATGACAACCAAATACACAACAGTCAGCAATACATTGTTCATAATGTTCCCTTCCCTCCCCTCTCACTCTAACCAAACATGATAAAAGTGCAATGGTAAATTGAAAAAGAAAATTCACAGGTCAGATCCTCAACTGTTGTAAATTGTCATAGCTCCACCGAAGTCAACAGAGCTACATTGGTTTACACTGGCCCCTTATTCTTGGAGCATATATTTAGGATACAAGGGCGGTATTTTTCCCCTTCATTCCCTCCCTACACATTTCTAGGAATTCTCCTCCTCCTTTCTGTACAATGAGCTATTCAGTCATAATATTACAAATGAATCTGTTAATGGTATGTCACAAAAATATGCACTTTGGACAAATTTTCCATGCTTAGGTTCCTAAAGTTAGGTACCTAAATCCATATTTCGGCACCAAAATAAACAGGTCTGATTTAGGTGCCTCTTAGACACCCAAGTTTGAAACTTTTGATGGTTTTAAATGAAAGTTTAGTTTTTCTTTTGTTTTGGAACTTAAGAGCACAGGATGGCAATCTCATCGAAAAGTACCAGCTTGCTGAAGTGCTGTGAGCCAGCCCAATTTGACCTTGGGCATGCAGTATTGCATGCTATAAAAAACACTTTCGCATATTTGTGACATAATGGATGAAAATGCTCATGTTTAAAATCAGATTTGAACCAGATTTGAAATCTAACTTGAGCTGCTAAGGAAAATGAATTGTATGGTCTCCATTCAAATCTCCAAAACATACAGATAGACATCACTCCTACCACACGCTATCCCTGGCAGCTGTTGTCCAGGGTTGTGAATTACCTCACGCCAACGCTTTCATGTGGAAATTACCTTACCTGGCCCCAGTGTGGGTGCTAGGCACTATAAACTGAAGTGTCCCAAAATGTACTATTGCAACAGCAGTGCAAACTATGCCGGGTGTGAATAAGCCAAAATGTTTTGTTCTCCTAAAGCACTGCTATGTGGGCACACTGAACCATTACAAGCACAAATGATACAACCAACAGTTTTGTGCGGTCAATTCTCCCTGCAATGGTTTGCTTACCATAAACGCTCACCATAAAATGAAAGAGATCTTCTTGAGTTAGGCTTGGGATCTTTAGCAAGGAATGTCTAGGTAGAACAGCCATAATGGGTCAGACCAAAGGTTCATTTAGCCCAGTATTCTCTCTTCCAATAGTGGCTAATGCCAGGTGCCCCAGAGGGAATGAACATAACTGGTAATTACCAAATGTTCCAAAGAGCTGGAACTTAATAGATGTGGATAAAAAGAAGAGCAACTTCATTGCAATTTTGCCTATTTATCCAACCTCACAAGCATACAAATCCATCAACAGGAAAGCGTAATGAGCTGGGTTCTGCCCTGCCTCACACATCAACAAAATTGTTAGCTGAGTTCTGACCTCAGAGTCTTACTAGTAGGTGATGACTTAAGAGGCAGAAAGATCCCAGCTTGATTTTCAGATCTCCGGTTGAGTTATCAGGGCTGGTAGTTAGGAAAAGCATCTTCTGACTTTTCAACTGAGCAAATTAGGTATGAAAGATATTGAGGTAGAACAAATGTGGAAGCTGTTACACATGATCATTTTTATGGAGTTATTTTTGTGACTACAACTGAACTGAAATGTAGGCAGAAAGTGCCATAAAGGCATCGCTTTTTCATTTTGGAAGTCTCATATCTGTAGAATAGCTAAGGAAGTGATTCCTAAAATATCCTGAACTCCATGAAGAAGTGTTTAGCAACATCAGGGTGTTGTCATGCAGTTGGTGAATAGTGAAATCATTTACATTATGCCAGAGGTGTGCTTGTTGATGTACTGTGTGATGAAGGTGAGTACCAAAGGAAACATACTCAATGAAAACTCCTCATTTTGTTCTCATTTGTAGAGCAGGTGCCCAACAGGGGAGAAGAGCCAACATGGCTTCCTCCTCCCCCTTGTGTTCCTTGAATTAAGGTTCAAGCACAATCACAGCCCCTGTGCTTCTCTGAGCAGAAAGCTGTTTCCAGCTAGTACATCCCTGAGGTGAAAGATACCTCACCAAGGCCAGGATTGTAGCCTGGTCCCTCCTCCATGCTGGCCAGCGATAAAAAGAAGAGCTTTCTGTATCCATTAAAGTGGGAGGGTTATGGTGGTTGTACTCCCCAGATTGATGGGCATTTCTGTTGAGACATTGAGGCCCGTGGCTAACACTGGCAGTCTGGCCTCCTATGGTTTGCTCATTTTTCAACTGCCATCCATGTGTCTGCATGGTCAGCAGCTAAGACAGCCTGATCAGCCATCCAAGTTGGTATATTCTAGTACAGGACATATATTTTTGTCATAAAATGACGTTCTGACACTCTGCAGTCAAAAGAGAAGTGATGTCCGTCAGCCAAAGCTAATGGCCTACGTGAGCTTTTGTCCTGGGACCAGAGAGTAGAATTTTGCTGCAGTCTGCTCATTTCTTAGAATTTTCATAGAAAAGTCAAAATTTCTAGTCTTGTAAAATGAATATTTCCTCTGTCCAGAAGAGTGAGTTTTCTCCCTCAAGAATGATTGTTGGTTAAATGATCCCAAATGAGCTATATGTTGGAAGCCAAATGGGCCAGAGATCTTGGACCTGATTCTTAGTTATTTTTCACCAATTTTACCCTGGCATAACTCCACAGATGGGAGTGCATTTAGTGCTGATTTACACCACATGCAAATGAAATCAGAACCAAGCCCATTAACTGCAAAGTGCAAGGAGTCTAACAGAATGAAGCCTAGTTAGGCTTATTCATCTGAAGTGTTTGAAAGTGTAATTACCTTCTACAACCAGAGAGAGGTGATTTATGAAATCTAATGTGTATTATAGATTGTATGAAATTTATTGTGCAGACGTATTTTATTTTGTTTTACAAATCCCGAAAAAATCAAAACCCTGGAGATGTACAGATAATAAAATACCATTCACTAGGTCATTCTGTGGTATGCTCTTTATCCAGGGAGTCCAGCTGGTTGGAATGTCGTTTTTGATCGTGTGAATTCATGGAGGCATCATTTCTGGAAAAGTTTTAAGTGCATGTAAGTTAGCACTTCTGGCTATGGGACATAATTTTTAGTGTTGGACTAACTCAAAATGTTCAATTTCAGAAAAAATATTCACAGTTTCCAATGATTCTCTGAACGAGACATACCCACTGAGTTTGCTGAAAATCTCACTAAATAGGCTTTCTTGCAAGATTTCCAATACTGCCTGCTTTCTCTTCAGACTACATATGACTTGAGTAGCCTTACTCAGAGCATTTAATATTTGGACTCCTGTTCTTACCAGGAAGGCTTATATGTAGAGCTGGTCAGAAATTTTTTGTAGAATGTTTTTTAAATGAAAAATACCTATTTGACCAAAATGAATTTTTTTCACAGAAAACTTTGGCGTTCTGTCAAAAAGTTTTGGGTTTTAGTTTTAAGTGAAAAAATTTAACAAAAACCCTGAAAACATTTGCTGAAAATAGATTTTGAAAAAGAAACCCAACCACTTTCCTATTTCAGTTTTTGACAAAAATCAGAGACTTTTCATAGGAAATGTTGAAAAAAACCTGATTCTATCAATTATTACTTTTCTTTTCCCCCTATCTGCTGCACCCAGGTGGTTCAGCCCATAAGGGTATTGGGCGGTGGCTCAGCAGAATTCTGCAAAGCTGCCATTGCAGGAACGGGTGGCTGTGCTTCTCACTCCCATGAAAGCTTCCCCAGGGCAGCATGGTGGTCCTTCTTCATCCCACTGCCTACTGATGCATTCTCAGTCCTTCCTCTTCTGGTGCTGCAGACTGCTTACTGCACCTCCTCCCTATTGTGCCATCAGTCGGAGGCTTCTCTTCTGGAGAAACCAGACCATTTTGTTGCGCTCCACGCTTATAGGTGGATGAGCAAGCTAGGACCTAGGGTGTGTGTGTGTTGGGGGAGAGAACGGTGTGTGTGCGCGTGCGCACGTGCACACACACACACACACACACACACACTATTGTAGCTTTTTGTATTTGTTTGAGAGCTGGTTAACAACTGCAGACTGCTTTTCTCAAAAATAATTTGGTCAAAACTTAGAATTTTTGAAAAACGTTTACCAGCCTATACGTTGAGGGGAAAACAGGCTAAGTTTTTTCAGGCAAAAGCCTGAAATATATGTTTTGCGGAAAATATCCATTGAGAATTTGACAATTTTAGAATGGCTCCAATTTATTTATTTAATGTCTTCCTCCTCATGCTCCTCTGCAACAGTCTCACTCCTCCTTTCCATCTCCCGTGATCGAAGCCCCAAAGAGCTTGCCAAAAGCCCCAAGGAGCCCTCTCGGTGCCAATAATCATGTGAATATTTGTGCTCTGATGTGTGTTGCTCTTGCTTTCTGTAAACATTCTAGTGAATATAAAACTCAGTCACCCCTCTGTTCCTGAACTAAGGAGATTAGGGTATACGAGAAAAGGGACTGTGGAATAACAGCAAAGTGAATTGGCAAGTTTTATCCACAAAAATAGTTGCAGAGCCCCATTCCTTGTTCCCCCACCCCAAACCTTTATTTGCCCATTTCTGGTTCCTCTAACTCATACATCTGGGGGGGGAAAATGGAGAAAATCTAGGTAAGCTGTAGCAAACATTTTTATATGAACGAGGTCCTGAGATTCTAATATGCAAACTGTATCCTTGCCTGGCTAGAAAAATAAAATTGTTCTTGTAGCACCAATGTACTAACATTTAGTTTGCTGTCATATTAGGTTTGTTTCTGTTGACATTAGTGCCATTTTCCACATACCCGTTAAGCAATTTTATGTTATTACTTCACAACACATCATTTGTGTCACTCTCTTTACTAACATGGGGTCATTATCTTGCCAGTCAACAATGACAGATGATTTATCCAAAATTCTCTCTGACACGGGGTAGAGAAAAAGAATAGCTTTGCTTCATATTTTTGTGTGGCGTGTGTGTGTGTGAGTGAAATTCTTACCTTGACTTCCACTCCTTTGGAATGTTTTCCAGTGCAGCTGTGTGTCTGCATTCCAGCCCCACCAGGTGCTTTATACAATCGTTAGATACAACAGGAGGAGAGGAAATGTCTTTAATTGTGGAAGATGAGTTTCATGGTCCTCTTTGCCTTTGGGTTATGACATCCACTTGTCTCATTTACAAGTAGAGGCCGATGAACATTTGCAAATAGGGTTTTTGCCGGTATTTGTAAGATGAAGCATGGGGAAATCTGCACAGAGTGAACTGAAAAATGTGACTCCTCTGACTTCCTACTGAGTATTTTCCCCCATATGCAGGTTGTTTTCAAATCCCCACCTGAACAGAAGCTTGGTAATTATATTTTTCACATCTGATACAAAAGTAAAAACAGAATGTAATAGGAAGTTTTGGTTTGTCTGGTTTTTTTTTTTTTTGCAGGTGCCTTTGATTTTTGCAGGTGCCTTTCCGCTACATATCCACTCTGTTTCTGAAAATACCACATGAAGGTCTCAATCCTGTAATGAGTTGTGTGCATGTGGACCTCTGTATGCTCCAGATGGACACAGGGCTTTGTCTGGCAGGATTGCAGGATCAGGGCCTCGTGGTTGTGATCATTTTGCTTGCCCATTGACCTGATCATTTTATTTCCCCTTCCTTTTGAATCACAGCACTGGCTTCCCCTTTACCAGTGTGTCAAGTGCAAAAGATTTGTGAATGCCTTTTATCTTGTCACCTTCAACACCACAGCAATAGTAGTCTGGCTGCCCCATTTTCCCTCTTCCTCTACAACCATATTTGTGACTAATTGATCAGACCAGACATGTGCCTATTATCACTATGTTTGTACATTGTGTCCTTTTCTTCCTGTTCATAATCTATCTTTACCTTTTTAGAGTGTATACTCTTCAGAGCAAGGGGCTATTTTTTCCTCTGTGTTTGGGAAATGCCCAAGTCCAAGCAATAAAGTGACCTTCAAATGGTGAACTTACTGTAATAAAGAACTTACTGCAATAAAGTCTGCATGAAACAGTAGCTCTGTGAGGTTTGAACTGCTCCTGCACAGATCACTGGAGATATTTAACTCTGAAGCCTAATGGTGAATATTTTAGTCTCAACACTATTCAGCCAAGCCTCACAAGTAGGGTGTCAATCAGGCTGTTGTCATGGTAAGCAGAACAGACAAGAAAGAGAGGATTATGAAATTGTCTTCAGTATACAGTGAGTGGTGTCCTGTTTTGGCACCCTAAGCAAGCAGAATTTGGGGGAGCGCCATTACTATTTTTATGCCAGGTCACCCCCTAGCCATATATGTATGGCTGTATGGCTTTTAACCGACACTGATGTGACTCCACTCTGGTAGCCAGAGACAGGTGTTGGATTTGGAATGGAACAAGAGAGAAAGATAGAAAGTAGCAAAACTAAAGAGGTGGGCAAAACTCCATGCTTAGAAATCTTGGTCTCCGGCCACCTGAAGTATCACATTTGCATTGTGGGTCCAGTAGAAAGAAAATGCACTCTCTTTACATAGCCATTTCTCTGTGGAGTTTAGTCAATTCTTGAGCTATCTTTTCTTTGTGAATAGCAATTACTGTGTAGTGTAGGCTGATGCTTTCTCAAGCCTACAAATGCAAAATTATTTTTTATGATTTCTTAGCTGAACTTGCAATGACGCACTAGTGGCATAAGGAGGAAAGGACTTAAACAGCCTGGTCTTTATCTATGGAGAAGTCACTGATCCTCCCTTTTGGGAAGACATTTAAATGGAAAATCAAACAAACATACCAAACATCCAAAGCAACTTCTTTTCTCCTGCCAACAATGAGATTAAATAGTGTGTTGCATCTAAAATGGAAATGGGAAAATCAGTCAGCCAAAGAGTCCAAGCACAGATTTCCCAAACCAGTATATTTAATACATTTTTACTGGTGATGAGAAACTGAAATTTCTATTTTTAATGGACATTTTCTAGATATTGATGGGCATCGCTAGTGAAAGCAGAACAGGTAGGGAAATACTGGTTCGTACAGAAATGAGATAAGAGAATGATGGAGTTTTTTCCTTCATAGTAAGAAATGTATGAATTGCCATCATTACTAAAATAGATGCACCTAAATAAAACCTTTGTACACTCAGTCTAACTTGGACATAGGCACTGGTCTTTGTCAACCCTCACTAAAAACCAGAAGCCAGTAGATAGCAGAGATGGGGGGAGGGATAGCTCAGTGGTTTGAGCATTGGCCTGCTAAACCCAGGGTTGTGAATTCAATCCTTGAGGGGGCCACTTAGGGATCTGGGGCAAAAATCTGTCTGGGGATTGGTCCTGCTTTGAGCAGGGGATTGGACTAGATGACCTCCTGAGGTCCCTTCCAACCTTGATATTCTGTGATGGGTAAACCTTCCAAGGCTTGGAGGTTTGTTTGAAATCATTTGTTTATGTATCTGCCTCCATTCCCAAACACTATAGATAAAGATTTGTGGGGAAACTCAGGCTTGGATACATGAGGAAACAATTAGAGCTGTGTGAATAACTGATTTTTTGGTTCATTGGCGATTTTTCAAAAAGGCAGGGGAAAAAATCATTTCAGGTCAGCTCAAAAATTAACATTTTCAAAATGTTTGGCAAATCAAAAAGTGGAAAAAATCATTTCAAGGTCAAACAAAACATTTTTTTTCAATAATACCAAAATGTTTTATTTGAATTTTGACCATTTTTTTGACATTCTAAAAATAAAATTAAATAAAATCCTGAAGCAATACATCATTTTCAAACTGGAAAATAGGCATTTTGTTTAGAAAAGGTCAGAACAAAACTTTTTGTTAAATTCACAAAATGTTTTTGTCTCCCCAAATCTGCATTTCTTGGCGAAAAAAGTTTTGGCCAAAAATTTTGCCCAGCTCTAGGAACAATGCACGGTGGGAATTACCATTGAGGAGGTAACCAAATATAATTTCTAATTACAGTATATTTATACATAGGTAAAAGTGTGTTTTTATATTATGTGGCATATTTGTGCATGTAGTATGTACCCAATTACATGTGATTAAATAGTCAATATTTGTAAAGTACTTTGCCCATAAAATGTGATATATAGATACTAAGTATTCTCTATTTAGCAGAGGTATTAATAATGCTTTGTACTTATTTATGTATTTTATTTCAATTTAAATAACAACCAAAGTAGATGCTTATCCAAAGCTTTAGATCCTCTCACACACCATTAATAACACAACTGAATCTTAGCAGCATTAGAATGATCAATTCAAAGGAACTTGGCCAGCCATGTACAAAAACTTTTTTCTGCTCCTTCATTTTTCTGGTAAGAAAGAACCATTCTATGTTGTTTTGGTTATTGTTCATTAGCTGATAGAAATATGGTTAATATTTTTTCACAATAATTTGTCTCTTAAAAATCATTTCATTTGAGAGGTTCAAAAAGCATTTCTCATTTATTTGATTTTTTTTGGAGGGGGGGGGACCTGTATGACCTTTGACTGACACTGATGTGATTCCACTCTGGTAGCCAGAGACAGGTGTTGGATTTGGAATGGAACAAGAAGGGTTTAAAAAAAAAAAAGGCAGCAAAACTAAACAGGTGGGCAAAACTCAGGTGTTTTTTTTTTTTCATTTTCCCTTCCCTGTCTCTCATTTTCTTCTCCTCTCCCTTTTATTCCCCCCTCCTTTTCAATTTCTCCATTGGAAAAGGGGGGGGGGAGAATGATGGGGGATGGTAAAGGGAAAACTGAAAACCAACCAAACAAAAAATTGTTAGTTTCCTTTAAAAAATGGAAAGTTTCAAAACAACAGCAAAACTGTAAAAACAAAACCAAAAAAAAACAAAAAAAACCCTTCTTTGTAAATTAAATTTTTGTTAATTAATAATCATAACATCCACAAGCTGATTTCCAAACACTCGAGAATGATGGTCTCTTCTCCAACTAGCCTTTAATCTAAAACAATCAGATTAAGGGGTCGGGTGGATGAGAATAATTGTAGGCAATTTATATATAAAGTCAACTTGATTAATTATAAGTAGTGCAGCAGAAGTACGCCTTAAAGAAAGACAGGGTAGGAACAAACATGCAGATGCATTCAGGAAGGCCATACCATGCATTGAAGTTCACGTGGGAGAAGACACAGAGGTGATTGTGCAAATAGCTGACAAATTTATTGAACTCTCTCAGGCTTGTAGCAATGAACATTTTGAAGTACTTTCCTATGTGCCCTTTTTGTAGTCAAGGTAAAGCATGTGGTACTGTATACAAATAAAATAGCTAGACAAGACTTCAAAGCATTCTCTTATTTTGACAATATATTCATGATTGCTTTTTTTATCCTCTGCCTACTCACCGAGACCTCTGTTACACTTGCTCCTCCGTGTCAAACAGACATGCTTAGTTATAGAGTTGAGAAACAAACAAACCTGTGTGTGTGTGTGAAATTGTCTGTTATAAATTACATGTACAACGTTTTAGGAAAACCTGAGGACAGCTCAATTGTGCATAATAGCATGAAAACGCAGCCTTGAAAACAAAGATAATTTTGCCTGGAGGAGCTTATACCTCTCCAGACAGCTTGGGGTTGCAGAGAAACTGTGGATTATTAATAGAAATTCTGTGAAATATTTGCAATGAAATTTGTAATGTGTCATTTGAACCCATTCACTTTTCATTGTGAATTCATAACTGATCCATTTTTTCATTAACTTTTTGTGCTAAAAAGAAACCGTCTTCAGCCCAACTGACCAGTTCATAAGTGAAAGAACAAGTAAGAACATGCCATTCTATGATTTTTAACATTTTCATGCTTAAAGCTTTTCATGAAACTTTTACCAAATGCAAAATTAAGGAGGTATAATAACCAGGTCCAACAGAACCACAGATAACTCTGTATAAAAAATTTAATTACACACAATCACAGTTAATATCTTTAATGTCATCTTCTCCCCCTCCAATACTCTCATAGGGACATCCATCTCATGGACTATAGACACTATGAAGTAGTCTGTCTTATTTCCAGTCTACTAATTGAATGTATGCATAGTATAATTGGAAACACCATTAATATCTCACCAATAGCTTAACAAGATATTATTACAGAATTTTTTGGCACAGCTTTAGGACATTGTGGAATCTGTTTAATAAAGGTGGTACAGAATATAAAATATTGTATAAAGTGACATGGGCAAAGTCATACATCAACTCTGTTTCTCTGTAAGGAAATGAACCAGTGTTATTAGTATTGTATGCAGTGAAGTCAACAGTAAAGCTCTCATGGACTTCAGTGGTTCAGGATTAGGGCCTTAAGGCATGGGGAAGAGTGCTCTGAAAAAGAGCCAGAAGTAGTATGCAATTATCCACTATAGAAGTTGTTACTGGGATATATGAGAATCACATGTCTTGTGGTCCTTGATGATGATTGGAATGTCCCTACTACTTGTCAGTTGTTTGAGACATTGTAATCATTGGCTTCTCAAAGGTTTCCGTAACAAGACGAGTCTCTGCAGTCTCTCCCCTGGCATATAACCGGTAAAAAGGATGGTATTCTGCCCGAGAAGAAGGAAAGAGGTATTGTTCTCCGAAAACAAAATTTTCTCCTACTGCCATCACTTTTGATTATCTGGGTAAAATAGACTTTTAATGTAAAATAACATACAATGAAGAAAAACATATAAAGGATAAAAGGTTTAACATTAACCACATTATAAAGTGGCTATTCCCTGACCCAGGTAACTGGGGTTTCGGAGGGTGTCCTCATATGAAGAACTGGCTAGCATACTGGGGTTCCTCTATGGAGAACGGAGGTTGGTCCCTGTTTGTCAATGCTGATATTTCTGACAGCTGTTCGGACATATTTTGTGGTGAGACACTGTGATTCTAGTGCTGACAGTTAGTATCATGGGTATTGATGTAACTATAGCTCCACCAAAAAAAAAAAGGGTGGGGAATAAGCCATACTGTTTTCCAAGTTTGTAGTTGGTTGTCTTTGGATTTGCTTTGAATGTTGGGTGAAAATTCAGGTCATGTCTTATTTTATCCATCCTCTTCATATGTCCTTTGCTTCATTGACTCTACCTTTGTTAGGGCAAGCACTGTGCCTAACTCTTTTTGGAAAATGCCAAGGACATTTTTGGTGCTATCACAACATAAGGCTGACATTTTTACAGGAGCTTAAGGAAGTTAGCCACCTATCTTCTATTGACTTTCAGTGAGGGTTGAGTGCCTAAGTGACTTACACCTCTTTGAAATCCCAACCAAAATAATCTTTCGTTATGGCTTTATTTATGCAATTGTCCAACTCTTCAGGCAGCCAGTTACCTTTTATTTTGTCAGCTTCTGTAGATACTGGAATATAAATGTTCCTGCTACTTCAAGGCAGCCAAACACACTAAAGGGATCACAGCAAAATCTGTTCTCAGAACTTTCTGTCAACGTTTAAAGTCCTGGTCTTAGGGGGAAAGGAGTCAATGAAGCAAGTGAAAGAAAGACATTTTCTAAAATATTTTTTTACATTTGTCTATGAAATTAGTACTGGTGCCAAACTGAAGGACTGGAGAGTGGAGTCCTGTATTTATCCACCAAACAGGATATCCCTCACCTCTGACCTGCAAAAAAGAGGCTAGATAACTAGATGTGAGAGGACTAGTGGTGATCTAAGCTCCAGATCCACTCTTGGAGTGATTTGATAAAAAGAAATAAAAAAGCAACTGATATTAATAAGGCATTACTTTCACAGAGCACTGTTTTTTACGATGAAGAGATGGCAAATTTAGCAACCCATATTGCTGTCTGATCCAGGGGTGCTGAAACAATTTGTATAGTGGGGGTGCTGAGAGCCATTGAATCAAACTGTAAACCATGTATATAATGGAAACCACCTCAAGCCAGGGACTGTGGCAGCACCCCTAGTTCCAGCACCCATGGTCTCATCTAAACCCCTCTAGTTCCCTTGGTGTGAGGCCAGAATGTAGGCTGTCAGTCAATCTTATTTAAATATTAGCTGTGGATGGTGGTCAACCTAGAAACTTTTCAATGACTTCTTTCTTAACTGAACTTTCTTCATCTAATATTAACTGTTGATTGTTATCAGTTCTCCAGTTCAGAGCTGGACTAACTTGGAAATTAAAACAAAAATAACTTTTGCAGGCAAATGAGTTTATCTTCATGTGTCAGGTGAAATCAGAATTTTTGTTTGGCTAGAGGTTTAATGGTGTTTCTGCCCTTTCAGCTCTGATTCCCAAATAGTTTTACAGAGCACTTGGTTTTCTGCAATAAATAGGTCAAGGGGATGAACAAAACTTATTTGGTGGGCATTGAAAGGTTTCTGTAAGAATTCTAGTTGAACATTCCTCTGAGTGACCTGGGTACTAAATACTGTATCCCTGACAAAGGTCCCTAACTCTAATTCTAATTTATTGCTCAGTTTGGATCCCTCTTATTTTATGTCAGTCCTCAACCTGTTCTTAGCTTTGACATCTCAAAACTGCTTTGCCAGGCTGTAGAGATTACAGAACTGGCCACATTTCTACACATTGGAAACAGCAACGAATCACAGATGGGAAAGGATAAAAAGAATACATACATGAAAGCAAACTGGTAGAGGATCTAGAGTGTGTGTGTGCGCCTGTGTGTTTATCATGCCCATAAGCTAATCTCAGCAGCTGAGCTGGTGTTAGTTATGTGAGGGGGGGGAAAATTCCCTAGCTAGCCTCGGAGAAAATGAAAGACAGAAATAACGATAGCATATCTATGCCAGCTTCCCAGACTGGCAGTCTTCTTTGCTGCAAGGTACAGTTTCTTGGCAAAACAGTCACAAGAACTATATGGAAAAAGAGAATTGGAAGCAGATTTATATTTTTATCTGCAAGGAATGATGTCTACAACATAAAAAGGGCATTTTAGAATGCAAGGGGTTAGTTTCTGATTTTCAGTAATGCTGAGTCCAGTAGCAGCTGAAGGTTCTCAGCGACTTTGAGCATAGGACCGTAAATTAGGCCCCGAGTCAGCAGTCTATCCCTATTCACTTAAGCTCTTGCTTAACTCTTGAGTATAGACTTAAGTCAGCTAAAGTTCAGCATGTGCTTAAGTGCACTCTTGAATAGGGATGAACTTAATTTGAAAAAAGGATTAGAATTTGATTACATTTGCTAAAAACTTGAAACAACAATTACCCCCCTCAAAAAAATCTGTCCATCTGCCCTCCCCTCCCCACAACCAACAAACTAAAAAATCTGTTTTAAAAAAGCTCCAAGCCTTTCAACTGAGAATCTGTCACTTCAGAGCACATTAACAAGGAAGAAAAGTTCCTGGACCATTTGCTGTCAGTCATAACTGAATACCTTGCAAGTAGCTTAGTATCAAAAGGATAGATAGATAATTAAATATCATACCTACCTGGGCACTCAGAAATATCACCAAAACACCCAAGGTAGTCAAGTAGCTTAAATTTAGTACATGAAAAAAATGTTGGTCAGGTGCTTAATACCTAAAAGACAGACAAAGAAATATGGTTACTTTAAAAAAGAACAGCATGGTCCTGGAGATTTATCCATTGTTATGACTAACTAATAACAATTTATGTTGAAATTGATTTTGCTAATCCTATATAGTATTCAGGGTAGTATATATGAAAAATCACTCATATGAAGCAACTTCCTCTCCGGAGTGCTCGTGTCAGGATTTGGCATGTATGAAAAATGTGTGGTCTAAGCTCAGGACTAGCAGCCAAACTTTTCTAAATTCTAAGCCAGGCTCTGACAATGTGTCCCTTTGTGAATTTGGGCAGATCTCAGCTTCTCTGTTTCAGATTTCCCATCTGTCAAATGTGGCTAATGAAGTTTGTGGACAGAAAATACTAAGTATTACTATTACATGCACTAACTTCCATTTGTGGGTAGTAGGTGTAGAAATTAGTCTGAACTTTTCTACCCAAACAGAACTAGCTCTAAACTTTTCACATACAGATATATAAAATCTTACTGTGGTGACAGCAGCAGGATGGGACCTTTTGTTGCGATTCAGAAACGGTTTCCTACTGTAGCATCACAACACACCAGCCCCTGGGGACAACTGATTCTTTTGCCTCCAAGCTCTGATACACATTAACTGTCAGAAATGTTTCAGATCTTATGCTAGCTAATGTATAGTGTTATTCAGACTGCCAGCTTGTACTGTACTCTGTGGAACAGTTGATCTTGAAAGATGTCATTTTCCCCTCATTTTCTGACTTGCTTTGTTACATCAGCGTTGATTTATTTTACACTTTTTGACACTGAGAGATTTTAGAAAACTGATCATGTCCCAGAAACTTTAAATTAAGGAACTGACTACTGCAAGCCCAGGAAACAAACAAAAACACACAACATGAAACCCCTTTTCTGTTTTAGGCTGCCTAAAAGACAATTGAAGGGAAGGCGCCTACACTCTGTGCAGCCTACATTTTAAAACACACATCGTGTTTTCAAAAGGTTAGGAGACCAGACACCTTCCTTTCCCTTTTTCTCTGGCTTCAGATATAGTAAGATTTATTAGACAAGATTCTCATAACTGACTAGTGATTTGGGGTAGAGCTGGTTGAAAACTCTCCAATGGAACAGTTTTCTTTTGGAAAATGCTGATTTGACTAAATTGAACCATTTTGCAAGAACGTATTGATTTTGTCAAAGTTTGACAAAAAATATTGAACCGGTTAGTTTGATAAGGTCAAACTGTCATTTTAATAAGTTTGAAGCATCTTACTTAGACTTTTATATTATATCATTTATGATATAATATATGTCTTGTGTTATAAATGATATTATAAAAAGCATGGCTTTGAGAAGGTTCTTTTGGTATTTATGAAACAATTTTGGGGGGGAATTTTGTTTTGCAGGAAATTTTCACTTTGTTCCAATTTGAGACAAAAGTAAATTTCTAAAGGTCAGAATTTCCTGCACAATGGAAATTCCAAATTTGACCAGCTCTAATTGTTGGGTATCCAGCTGGAGACCATAAGGAACCATTATGATTATCTGGTCTGACATCCTGTAAACACAGGCCAGAGAACTTCCTCAAAATAATTCCTTATGAATTAGCACCTATCTTTTAGGGAAAAAAAGACAATTATGATTTAAAAATTGCTAGTAAGAATCTACCCTGACCCTTGGTAAATTGTTCTGATGATTAATTCCTCTCATTGTTGAAAATGTATGCCTTATATCCAGTCTGAAATTATTTAGCTTCATCTTCCAGCCATTGGATAGTGTTATACCTTTTTCTGCTACACTGACTAGCCCATTATTAAATATTTATTCCCCGTGTAGGTACTTATAGACTATGATCAAGCCACCTCTTAACCTTCTCTTTGTTAAGCTAAATATATTGTTTGAGCCAGCCTATACAATTTCTATTTCACTTTATAGAATTCTATAAGGATGGGTGTATGGGCAGATGGATGTGAGCAGGGGAACCATAGAAAGAGCAGCATTCTTAAATTGTATAGGTTTTTTTACAATAATTTCTGCAGAACCTTATTTATTTCCATGATAATCTCTGGGTTCCAATCCCTGTTAAATTCTAGGAGACTTTTGCATAAAAGAAGCATACAGTTATTTATTTATATGACTGTGATGTGCACAGGTGGCGAGTTATATGGGCTCATGGTACCTGTGCTCAACCAATATTCAGGAACGTGGGCCCAGCTCCACCAATGTTTGGGCTTATATTTTACATATATTTTGATGTGAACAATATCTCTGTTCACAATTGTCCACTGAGCATCAACTTGAAGGGCACGCTTAACCTTATTGTCATAGGCACGGGAACTAGGGATGCATGGGGTCCCGACTGCTGCCCAGGGCTCCGCTACCAGCCCCATGCCTGGGGTCCCAGCTGCCGCCCGGAGCTGCGCTGCTGGCTCCCTTACCCCGACCGGGTCGCCCCTCGCCTGCTCCCGGCCACAGCTGGGGTGGAGGGGGAGTGGACAGGGGTAGGATATATATCGGCTTACAAGGCAGGTGTCGGGGGCAGGACTTGGACCCTTTCTGGGCACCACCAAAAATTATACAAATCTATCGCCCATGGTGATGTGATATATTGTTACTTAAATGTAAAACAGGACAGTGGCTTCCATTCATCACCAAGATCTCCTATTTCCATGGGGTTGGGCAGGCCAACATATTATGTACCTCAATTTGCGACATGGATTGGGATTCTCCAGTTACAATGCTGATGTGCAGTTCCTCTCCCACCTGTGCAATGGCAAGATGCAATTTTCAACACTCCATTTCAAGCCACACTTGTAAACAACAAAAGCATTTGGAAACCAGTACAGCCAGAAGGGCAGACTTCCATGAATTGGCAAGACTGTGGTGGTGGTGATCTTCTGCTAATAGAGAAATTAATGCATGCTGACAATATTGGGTATGTTGTCAACATGCATTAACTTCCCCACTAGTGGGAGATCACATGACGATATTCTTGCCATTTCTTCTGGTTGTACTGTTCGAAAGGTTTTTGTTGATTACATAGGTGGCATAAAATGGAGTGCTGTATCAACAGCAGGGAATAAGTTGCCTCTGCGTAACCCCTTCTAACAATAAAGAGGCATGGTTAAATTTTTAATGAACTTTCTCATGCTATCAGTTTGTGGAGATTGTGCATGTTTGTGGTAACCCACTAATAAAAAGGCTGTGGGGGTCACATAATTGAATAACATTTCACATGTGTAAATTGTCTTTCTGTTGCTGCCAGATTTGAAAAAAAAAGTCTTTGGCCATAAAAGATTTTCAAATTTTTGCCATAAGTGATTATAGCAAGAACTCTGTTTTGCTTTGCCAAATCGGGAATGTTAATGATATTTCCAATTTACGTTATATTTTCTTGATTTTTTTGGTGAAATTTTACTTTTGTTTTTCAGCTTCACACTGAAAGAATTTTTAGATCCTCATCTGCTGTAAATTGTTATAGCTTCATTGACTTCAGTAGCGTTATGACAATTTATACCAGCTGAAGATCTGCACCTGGACTTTTGCCCAGTTCTTGTGGCATTCTGGGGTATTCAGGACTTTTCTTCTGTCAGCCTTTTCATGAATTGAATACAAGTGGCTAACATATTCTGATAAAGCTTCCACTTGCTCATCATTCTCAAAGCCTCAAGCAACAATCAGTGTGAACTCATGTGGCAAAAGCTTGGCCTTTTCTATCAATTCTCTTGACAAGAATGTTGTCAAGTCTCATTTCTTCTTTTCTTAGCTGATGAACTTATTTCAGGAGGCTGGTAGTTATACCTCACATCTGTCTATGATGAGGCACATCAGCCTCAAGGCACCATATCTTCTCTGTCTTCTTCCAGTCTGTATACATTGTGGGAAATATTCGTCAGTGACCAGGTCAGGTCATGTATACAGAGCAGGCTGGTGAGGTGACTGAAAATTACTGGTAGCCACAGTCGTTCAAAAATGACCAAGCACAGTTCTGTCAATCAAAACACAACTTGGCTGATCAGGAGACTGCATGCCACTCTGTGTAGTGGATGTTCAGCATTTGTGTTTGTCCAAAGGTCTGAAATGCCCATGTACAGTGGCAAATGTGAATTGAATACGTAGCCAACATGGATGAGTTCCTGCCAAATATTTCCCACGCCTACTAATAGAATTAAAAGACTAACCAAGTTATTTCTTATCACAGTTCACAACCTTCTTCTATTCTCCTTCTGTAAAGTGGCTTTGTGTATGATAACTACAGGATCCTTTTCTTCCTATGAAGATCACAGAAATGTATAGATTTTAGGTAAAAGAGCTAGTCAGCAATGTTTGAGGACAAGAATCTTTTTTTTTAATTGTACAAAGCTGTTGAACTAGGGGTTCTCAAACTGGGGGTCGGGACACTCAAGGGGTCATGAGGTTATTACATGGGGCGTCGCAAGCTGTCAGCCTCCACCTCAACCTCACTTTGCATCCAGCATTTATAATGGTGTTAAATATGTAAAAAAAGTGTGTTTAATTTATAAGGGGGGTTGCACTCAGAGGCTTGAGATGTGAAAGGGGTCACCAGTAGAAAAGTTTGAGAACTACTGTGTTAAACTGTTAAATGCACCCATAATTAACCTGAGTGACTCTGTGACTAGTTCATTTGTTTTTTTGCATTGCTTTCAATTTTGGGGAAGTTCCCTTTTAGAAGTTTGAATGTAAAATGTTTATTGCTAAGAAATTTTGCCCTGTGATAGGCAAATACCTTTTGCTATGGTTTTAGTGCTTTAGGGTCTGCCTGACTCCCTTCTTTTCACAATGTAATGCTTCTCAGAGAACACTCAGACATGCCTAGAAACTTTATTCCTTATTTTCATTTAATAAAATAGAACACTTCCTGTTGCACTCCCTCTGTCTTCTCTATGTAGATTGTAAGCTCCTTGAGGGTAGGCACTATTATTGTGTGTTTATATACCCCAATGATGACCTGATCTATGTTGGGGGTTTTTAAACACTACTAAAATATAAATTATATTAATAAATTATAATAATTAATAATACATTAATAACAATCTTTTTTCCCTCCTGCTATTTCCATCGCGTTGTGCGTTGCAATCATGTCTTGTATCTTGTCTTATTTACCCTGTAAGATCTTTGGGGAAGAGACAATGGGTAAAATCCTGGCCCCATTGAAGTCAATAGGAGTTTTGCCGTTGACTTCAAGGGGCCAGAATTTGAGCACTTTTAGCTGCTTAAAATACTTATTTTTGGAAAACATTCACATGAATGAGTTTAATTTCAAGAAGCAGATGTCAACTCTCTTTATTTCTGTCTGCCTCTGTCCTAAAATGTCTAAATCAATGGTGCTTAGTCCATATTTCAGTCTATAATTTCTACCCACAAACTTAACAATAGTGTCTGCTTTATGTGGTCCTACTTAATGAATGGCTTGATAGGTTCGTTCTGAAGGACCAATTTGAATTAGGTCAAATCCTGCACTCTGTCGCCAAGTTAGAACTCCAGCTGAAGCCAGTAGGCATTACATCTAGTGTCATATTTGGCCCATTATCACTAATTTTGTCAGGTAGAGTAATGCATAGTTAGTCACAGATACACAGTTTCATGTATATGAATCTTGACCTCCCTGCATGGATTGTTGGAGGTTATTCTCATTTGTAATGGTGGGAAAAATATCACTTGGTCTGTTTTATATCCTAGTCTAGCAGATGACCATTCTCTCGCATCAGTTTATTAAGAGTATGTTCCTGACCCCATTGAAGTTAATAGGACACTCCATTGATGTCAGCACAGTGGGATTGGATTCTGAATCTACACAATGAAAGAAGAATTCCAAACTGATCAAGTTACAATGATGCTTTCTCTGTTGAAGTCTGTTTTGCTTTTTAGTTTTTATATTGCATTTTGTGGGGGTCTTATTTTCTGTCCACAAAATGTCCATTCATATCATTTGGGGTCCTTGAGTAGAACAAATAGAGCAGCTAACACAAAATGGCTCTCACTCACCATGTATATATGCCTTATCCACTGTTCATTGTATATCACCATTTTTTGTTCGTCAGGATATAAAGGGAAACATTTTAGGTACACCTGGTTTTTCTATGCTTAACGGTTTCTAAGTATACGATTTTTAAAAATCATAATGCAGAAGAGTGGCTTGGGTTAATGGGCTGTAGCTGCTGGACAATCCTTGCATCCCTCACAATCCCATTTTCACCTTGACTGCACACCCATCTCTCTGGTATGGTAAAACCCCTCGGTTCAGTTGTGAAATGCTCATATTTTTAGAACTGGGCTCTTATCCTTGTTTCTTTTTGCAGGATTTTTTTTCCCTTCTGTCAGTAGCATCTTTACATAATTATTTTGGCCTCCCTTTAGGTGTACATATATTGATCTGTAAATAAACTCTGGTGACCTGACTGTAAATGGTAGGCAATGTAGAACAGTGGCTTACTAGACCTTATGATAGTGTCCATGATAGCCTTTATTGGAGGCCAATGCAGAGCCACTTCTGTCTATCTTAGACAGGTACTTAATGACCTC
The DNA here is from genome assembly GCF_020497125.1 of Mauremys mutica. Lineage (NCBI taxonomy): Eukaryota > Metazoa > Chordata > Testudines > Geoemydidae > Mauremys > Mauremys mutica. Next base: position 108,465,967 of record NC_059077.1, on the reverse strand, counting down.
CATTACTGTAGTATTTCAAGACCCCATAATCTTTAATATATTCATCCTCATACCATCCCTATGAGGTAGGGAAGTGTTGTTATTCCCATTTTACAGATTGGGAGACTAAGACCCAGCTCCACAAAGGAATTTATGCACTGTGAAGCTCAGTCAGAGAGAACAATCTTGTGGTTAAGGCACTGAACTGAGGCTCAGGATATTTGGGTTCAGTTTGCGGCTCTCTCAAAGTCCTTCTGTGTGTTGCCAGGCAAATTACTTAATCTCTGCATGCCTCAGTCCCCCACCTATAAAATGGGGATAATAATCTGTTTTATCATTTGTATTTAGAACATAAACTCCCCAAGGCAGGAATGGTCTCTCATTGTGTGTGTATAGTGCCCACTACAACAGGCCAGGAACTCAGTTGTGACCCTTAGGTATTGCTAAAATAGTAAAGATTTTCACTATTGTTTTCAGTGGGGAGTTCTGCTTCAAAATCAGCAGTGAAATATGTCCTATAGACCTGCATCGAACAGTCAATCTCATCCTATTAAGTACTTTGTGGGTGCATATATGTGTTATGTAGTGTTCAGATATTGAGTATACAGCCCATGTGGCTTCTGGAATAACAGAAGTGTAGTGTAACCTGGTTACTAGCAGACATATTCAGTCCTTTTCTGCTTGTTTTTATTATCATTACTATTACTTTTTATTCTTGTTTGCTAGTTACACTCCATCATCCTAGGTAAATGTAAATGATGGACTATGCCCTGGCTCTCATCGTATTTGCTGGGCTGCTGTTGCTACAAACACCTGTTTCATCCTCTGAAGAATCCTTCATCTCTGAAAACAGGGGGATTGAAATCACCTAATGGAGAGAGAAATTGGGGAGGAAGTAAACCTTTTGAAAACTGGCCCTAGCAGTTCAGACCAGTTAATTAGGGGTTTAGTTTCTTCTCGGTGTGTATCTTGGGTAACTCCTAGGAATGTTAATTAGAGTTGTGAACAACGTTGAAGGGAGGACAAGCAAACTCAATGTGGTCATTCTATTTATATAAAGTTATCTCCACTGCGGTGACTGAGCCCAGACTGCTGTATCAGAGAATTCAGTTTCCTTAAGACCTTGGGCTGGGTTTGCAAACAACACATGTAGAGGTGAAACGAGGCAAAACTGTAAGTTCTCCAAGTGGACAAAGAAAAATGACCTAAGGAGAATTAGATTTGTTTACTTTATGCAAAATGGACACCCATAGTAGAAACAAAACTAAGTGTGAAAATCCAATGGCACTTAATTTCCGAAAGGAAGGGTAGGCTTGCTAGCAATACTAAAATTATTATGACATGAGGAGTTTAGGCACGTTGTATCTAAATATGCGTTAATGACTCTCTTCTCCAGTGACACTGTGGCATATAAATTAAGTAAGAAAAGAGCTGTTTTCAGGCATACAAGCAAGAGAATATTCAATAGCTAAATAAGAAGAAAAGTTGTAAGTTTTAACATGCATTTTGTTAACTTCGGCACAGATTCCGAAGCTGCTCATGGAAGAACATTAAAGCAACATATGGCACGCCAATACGTACTGATGGTCAGAATCAAGGCTATTTTGCTTCACTGGTGAAAGATGTGGTGTTTTGGGGTTTGTAGGTGAGGGAGGGTGGGCTTGCTGACTCAAGGGGATAGAGAAATCAAAGTTGGGGCAGGTCTATACTTAAAACGCTGCATCGTCACAGCTGCACTGCTGTATCACATTAATGAAATGATCTAGGCTAACGGGGGAGAGCTCTCCTGTCAGCATAGTTAATTCACCTCAGTGAGAGGCAGTAGCTAGCAGCAGAGAGCTTCTCCTGCTGACAGATCACTGTCGGCACCAGCACTGAGGTTGGTATAACTCAGGGGTATGGATTTTTCACACCCCTGAATGATGTAGTTATACCGAAGTAATTCCAAAGTGTAGACCTGCCCACAGAGTGACACATTCATTGTGGAGTAGGGATTGATGATATGGTTCCTGTGTGGGGAAGTTGGGCTGTGTGTGGGGGGCAAAGTACCTTTGGGATATTTGTTACTCAGCGATATAGCTACAGCAGCTGCAAACCCTGATGGCCTAGAAAAAGCAAGATTCCTGAGAGGTGTGTTCCTGAAGCTCATCCTCTCCCCACACCTGGGGCCTGAGAGTGTAAAAGGGGCGTGACGACAGCATCCTTTCTAGTTCAGGAATCCTTAACAAAATTCTGAAGAAGTGGGTGGGGAGTGAGGATCTCCATGGTAATCATCTCCACAGTTACTACCTTGGTCGGGTTTTTATAGCACACCTGTCACTATGGTATCTGAGGACTTTGAAGAGATGCACTATGCAATGTGACTAGCATCTGTCACATGGTGTCTTTTCCATTCCTCTTCTCTCCTCAGGGGGAAAAATTGGGTGTGGATATTTGGTGGCGGTTATGGAGTTGCTGTGTGCTTTGACTTCTCATGGAAGTGTGCCTTGCATTTGGAACAGAAAGGATCGAGGTGATCCTTAGTTCCTGAATTCCCCAAACCCAGACTTGACCCTTAGGGAGCTTTGTCTCCTGCACAAATGAGTTATTTTCCCGTGACTATGCCAAACGCTGCTAAGTACAGGAGTGTAAAAATGGATGTCTACCCTCCATCCATTTACAACACAAAAGGGTCCATCAGCACAACTAATGCTGTTTCCATACCCATTCCTGGTCCAAATCTAGATTGCACAGGGTCTAGGATAGGTTTTGGATAGTTAAGCTTGAAAGTAGGATATTTTGGCAACGAACTTGGTGGGGAATGGAAGTTTGAGGTTGGATGGCAGTTAGTTCGGTTTCTCACAACCATGATGCACTTAGCATTTTACTTGAGGCTATCATTTGGAAGCTTCAGATAGTACGTAATATAGTCACCTACCTTTTGAATAGGGCAGAACGATGTGAGAACATAATACTTGTGCTTTGTGCTCTGCTCTAACTTCCCATCCACTTTCATTTGCAAACGCAGGTGGTAGTGATAATCTGTAGAGACCTAATTGGCCTGGAACACATTCACTTCTGAGGCCCTCTCTCTCTTTATGCCATGCTGTGGCAGTTCCAATCAGATGGAATGCTCTGAGGGTCTGTTTCCAGGGTTGAACTCCTCAGAGCATGTAGAAAAGAATTCTCAGTGAAGAGCCCATGGTTTGAGTTACAAGAGCCGAAAGAAAAATGTGGTTAATTATAAAGTGTGTTATATTTGTATTGCACAAAACCAGCTTTGATTGAGGAAGAAAAACAATTAAATTTGGCAGACAAAACTAGTCCATAAGGTGACTCTCTAACTTAAAATGCTTTAAAGAAAAACATTTACACAGCGCTAAGAAACTGTGTTAAAAACCTGTCTGCTTGCCATGCAGATTATATATTTTGAGGGTTTTTTTTTTTATAACTAGGGACAACAGTCTTCTTCATTATTCAGGATGAATAAACATTAGTGTCTGGAGTTCTGGTTTAGATAAATATCCTAAAGTTCAGATGCATTTCTGAACCTTCTCTATACTATCCAGACCTCTTTGGTTTGCACAACTGGGCTGGAAAACTTGGGGAAAAAAAAAGTTTTACCACTGATTGTTGTTACAGGTACAAATTGTTCAGTTAACTAAATGTGCCACAGGGTTTACCTGCATCCAAAAAGAAAAGCAGAGCATGGGCAGAGCATTAGCACAATGTGTCTGATCTTGAGAAGCTTAGAAACACTTGCTGAAAGCTAGTGCATCTAACCTTTACAGGAGTGGAGGCACAAAACCTAGTGTGGCTGGTAGCTTCAGTAGCAGCTCTGTGTAACTGTCTCTTCCTCCACTTCTCCTTGCTCAGGACCCATCTAGGCCCCATTCCACACCTTGAGCGCCACTGCTGAAAAGATAAAGAGCTCCACAAGAATTTAGCTTGGCTTAATCCTTGCAAAGCCTCTAAACTCTACAGGAATGGAGCTCCTGGTAATCCAGTCTCCCTCACCGGCGAGATCATCTCAAGCTTTTAATGTCCCCTGCTCTAACACTTTCAGATTATCTGGCTTGGTGAGTACTTTAGGTGTGGTCTCATCACCACTGGGTAAATGGTGCTCCATGATGTGCACACAGCCAAAAATTGCATTAGCTTTCTTTGCTGACACATCAAATTACAAGTACCTGACACTCTCCATTATCACCTGCAGGTCTCTTACTAGTTAGTCAGAATGATTTATTGATTTCCAAGTGTGACCTTCTGATTAAATATTTGTGTTAGCTTTTTCACAGATTGACTGGTTTGTAGCAAAGACAGTCAAGGGGAAACATTGGATTTAGGTGCCTGTCATATGTGCCTTTGAAAATCTCAGCAAAATAGGTTCTGCTGATGCAGATGTGGGGAAAAAAATTCATTTAGATTCTTCTTACTGCTTGGGTCCAAATATAACACAAGTAAAAGAACAAAATTGGGAGGTTCTTTAACTTTTGGATGGATTATATTTGTTGAAGCTAGAATTATGTCCTGTAATTGCATACCCTTGATATATATTCATGTGGGCTACCTGGCAATTAAGCATTCTGGTTTCAGGATCCAATTGTAGTTTTGCTTATATATGGATATAGATGTAGATATAGTCCCCTACATCTAGCTTCTCTTATATACTAGTCCATGAATAGAGTTTTCCATTAATAAACAGAATCAGCAATCTACAACAACAGGCTTTCTGTGCCATTGAACATTTAAATGAAAAGTATGATCCTTATTTTCTTGATAAGGTCACATCTGTCAGGATAAATTGTTACTTTGTACCGGTTTCCAGCCATTTCAATATAACTCTGTTATAAAACTAGAATAGCCTTGCATGAACATATCATAAATATATCTCAAATCTAATAAATATAAATTGGCCTTTATTTTAAGGGATGACACCTAGTTTGAGGAATGATTAATAAAAGATGAACTAAAATCCATAATCTCTTTTTAAATTTTAGCTGACATGCAATGTTTGCCAGATTCAAGATGATTTTTTTTTAAGTGACTGTCTTTGACAAGAGGTATTTAGAATAGATAACCTATGGAAAATGGTTAGTGTTTTCCAAGGAATATTTTTTACATCAGTTTTAAGGCATCTCATAATTAAAGACAGCAACAAATACATGCAATTTTGGCCATCTATATGTCTCTAATGTGACAATCACAATGGAATCTAGGCATGAAAGTGTCTTTCACGACTATAAATACAATTCTAAGGTCACACATGGGGAATCAACTTTTTTCATCCCTTTCATTGAAATACATATTTTTTTTCTTTTCAGGGATTTAAAGTCTAGTAAAAAATCTTGGGGAGTATTGATTGTATCAGACAAAAATGCTCCACTCTCAATGGCATTAATAAGAGACAGATATGTAAATCTGCCATTGCCAAAAGCAGCTTTCCAACTCAAGCGGTCACATAGCATTTTTAGCTTTGGTAATAAAATAAGTGTGCCTGTGCAAAAGTACCAGCTTTGTACTCAGTAACAGCTTACACAGATGAGTGATTATTTTACTGAGAGACTGAACAACACCAGGGTTAATTTATCTCCTATACTAGTGGTTCTTGAGTGTATTAATGCCAATGCTTCTATTTCTCTACCTGAACAGTTGGACATCTGGTATTAAGGTAATATAAATGTAAAGATGGGAGAATTTTAAAAAAAAAAGTATGTCATATACTGAAAAATAATATACATATGTGTGTGTGTATGATAGTGTGGTATAAAGAGTTTACTGCTGCTTTTCTGGGTTGCCCTGCAAAACAGAGTTATGGCTTCACTATTTACAAGTAATGATATGTCCCAAACTCCTGTCCATAAAAACCTTTAAATCCCAATCTTGCACTGAGCGAGTTGTGGATGGAACTCTGGGCCCACGTAAGTTTATTGTAGCATGACAGCTTATATGGTACTAGTACACACTATGATATATTCTTTCTCTTTACATTAAAGTATATTAAGGTTTGTGATAGGGTGTTAACCCCACACTTTCCCTGAAAGGGTTAATGTAGGCTAAGAAGGGGGGCAATTAACCAGGCAGGCCACGTCTGAGGGGAATCAGGTGGCTTAATCCCCTGACTGAATGTGGGAGCCCAGTTGAGGAGGAATGAGCTGGGCTCCGTTTATAAAGGCAAGGAGTTAATAGCAGCGAGACCCTGCAGGGAAATAGGCTGCAGTCACTCCCTGGGAGAAGGAAGGTTTGTTTGCAGGCCACAGAACGAGCGTAGGCTACAGTTACTACCTTGGGGAGGAAGTTGGGAGGCTGGCAAACGCAGAGATGCGAGAGAGCCAGAAGGTAAGGAAAGGGCTCAGGGAAAAGCAGTAAGGTCCAGGAGATAGCAGACTTGGGCTGCAGATTTAGAGGGTTCCTGAGCTGGAACCTGGAGTAAAAGGTGGGCCCGGGTTCCCCTGCCAGCCACTGGGGAAGTGGTACCATAGGGGCAGTGAATGGGAAGACTTTGATGCCCCAGAAGGGAGAAACATGTACAGTGACCTGGCTGGTGGGCCAAGTGATGAAGAAGGAGCACAGAGACTGAGAAAACAGCAGTAGGGCGTGTAGTGAGCAGCAGAAGGGGTCTCTGGACCTGGAAGGAGCTAATTCCCAGAGAGACCAGGAGGGTCTACATCCTGCTCTATTTGTTTGTGGAGCTGGAAATGAATGCTTTTGCTCAGGATTCACTCAGGCAGCAGTATGGGGAAACTTTGAGCAAATACTGCACTCCCTTCCTCCCACACATAGATAAAATGGGAGCACTGAGTAGCAATGAAGATAGCCCCATCCCCTGAGATGGCCCAGGAAAAGAACCCTCTCAGCTATACTAGCTTCCTTTCCTCCACTGATCTTTCCCTTTGTGGGGTTCAAAAGAGCTACAGAGAGAGAAACGTCTATTCAAATCCCATTTGACATGCACATAACTTTCTGGACAGCAGAAATTTTCCATGCTTGGTGTTGGTTCAAATGAGCCTACCCACTTACCTGCCTATTTCTGTAGATACTTACTCATTCCTTATCAGGGCTGGCCTTACCATGAGGCGAACTGAGGCGGCTGCCTCAGGTACCAGACTGTGGGGGGCACCACTAGGACCCAGTGTGTAGAAAATTGTGTCTGCTGCTGGCGCATATGTATTCTCTCTGCTCTAGATGCACAGACACGGTGGAGTGTTGTGGTGGAGGAAGAAGGGCACAAGAGACATAACAGGCAGGCAGGAGAAAAGGTGAGAGGGTATAACAGAAAGCAGCAGGTGCTACAGGAGGAGAGAGGAGGAGGAGCCTCTTATGTACCTCTCTAGCACCCCCAGGAACCTAGACTGATTCTTCTAGACTAGCTTCTCAGGGAGCTTCCTGTTTCCTGCTGCTTCCCTGAACCCACTTGAGGAGAACAGGCAGTCAACTTTAGTAGGAGCCAGTTAGGCCCTTAAGACACTGATATCTTCCCTCACTCAGACCCTGCTACGAGCCTGCTTATTTGTCTCTTTCAATTGAGTGTTGAGAGCCACTCTAGCTGGCACAGAACAGCAATCATGAGTGAAAAGAAAACACCCCTCTGGGGCAGCATTCAGAAAAAGAAAGAAAGCAAAGGAAGCTTTTCTATATAAGTAGGAAGGAGCTCTCCTGAGATACATAGACACAAATGTTCACAGTGAGCCTTCTGGCCCCAGTGAGGATGTGAGTGGTGAGGAGATGCCTGATCTTCCAGTTAGTCAGAGTGCAGGTGACCTGGCAGCTACTGCAGCATCCATATCTCCATCTCAAATGGATGTAACCTTGCACATTCCTGAAGAAAGTGTAGATCAGAGGAGAGTGTGGTGGAGGCGCAAGAAACAGCTGCTGCTGAGTTTAGTTCCTTAAGTCTAGATGATCCAGGACTGTGGACCCACTTGAGCAGTAGCCTGAGGGACTTCCTTGTACTGCATGGGCCACAGCAAGTGAAAAATGTCATTGTTCCTCAAAGACTATGAAAATAGAAGTTTCCATCCAACACATTATTGGCGTGAAATCCCCAATGGTGACAAAGTGGAGACGCCATGGTTTATGTACTAAAAAACCCAGAATGCTGCATACTGTATTTGTTGAAAACTCTTCCAGTCTAATGTTCCAGTCACATTGGGTTCTACAGGAACAAAGGACTGGAAAAATCTAGCTAGAAATCAGGATGCCATAAGAAGGCAGCAAATCACCAGAGAGCATTCCATAGGTGGAAAAAGCTTGAGATGAGACTAAGTTTAAAGGCCACCATAGATGATTGCCATTTAGAGAACGTTTGCTACCCAAAACCTAGCACTGCGTGGCACTTAGAGCTGTATGTGCCAAACAATGGAAACTTCCTTAAAATTGTGGCGCTGATGGCTGAGTTTGATGCTGTACTCCAGGAGCATCTAAGAATAGTCACCACCCAAGAAATGTGCACACACCACTACCTTGGAAAAACAAGTCAAAATGAGATCATACAGTTACTGGCAACAAAAGTCAAACAGAAGATTGTGGCAGATCTGAAGTCAGCAAGACTCTGTTATTTTGGACTGCACACCTGACATCAGCCATACAGAGTACCTCACCTGCACACAGTGGTGACTGCTGAAAATAGGGAGCCCTATCTGTCCATTTGAACAGTGGTTCGATTTGGGTGTTGTATGAATATTTTGCCTACAAATCTAGAGCTTTAGAGGGGTGCATTTTAAATAAGTTGAAATAAGTACAGTATTCTTTCCCATATCATATAACCTTATGGGTACTAAGTATAGTACTGTTTAAATTGCAGCTTTCAGATTTAGTAAAGAGATAATGTGCATACCTCTACATGCGTAACCACCAATTCCTAGACTGGAGAGTAAATTGTTCTGCATGTTTCTTCATTCCCCTGTCTCAGAAGTTTTTCTTTGAATAGTTCAGTGTTTATGCTTGGAAGTGCTATATTGGTGTCAGCAGACAGTTGATGGATTGGTTTGCCATTCTTCTTTTTTAAAGCTCTGATCCAATGCTATTGGAGCTGATGGAAAGACTCCAACTGACTTCATTGTGAGTTGGATTAGGACCTTAGTGCCATATCCTGAGACCAGCACAGTAAGAATGAGCAAACAGGCCGTGCAAGGGGGAGTTCTGTACGAGTTAGGAGGGAATAGAAACCTTCTTCTCTGATCCTGGGAGATCCTCCTAAGGGGAAAAGTAGAGTGACCTTAGATTTGTATAATCATGGATCTACCTCTCACCTGGTGCACCTCAAAAATTCCTCTCTGAGGTGATGTGAAAGGCTAACTATCACATAGAGTGGGGAAAGAGGTCACCTTGTGTGAGCTCACTGTGCTGTGCCTGCTCTGTAGCCGAACATCACTGGATATGCATGCTCTTCCTCCCCAATAGCAGCGGGATGGGTGGGTAGTATTTGTCTCTATAGGAATGTAGATGAAGAGGTTGACTAATTAGAAATAACTATCTCAGTAAACAACTCTCAGCTCTCCAGCCATAATGGCTGACATTGTGTTACATACCAATGGAATAAATGTCTTTAAAATGTAATAACAGTGATGCTTTTAGATCCTACATGACATACAGTGCCTGTGTCGGACGGATAATAAAATGCAGGTGTTTGGAAAAGGAAATGCATTTGTTTCAAAGTGGAAGCTGTTGCTTACTTTTAATGTGTTGAAATCAAATAGTTGGCAGCTTCTCTTTCTCTCAGAACACAAAACAAAAAACAAACCCACACCACCACAAACAAACAAGCAGCTTAGACCTCTTTTTAAATTAGCTGTAGGATTATGGAGTGATCAGGCATGCAGGCTAATTCTGTTAAAAAAAAAAAATTGCTGCTCCATTGGCTAACAGTTCAGGCTTCAGTCTGGCACTCTGATCGCAAGCACCTTTTAGCAATATCAGGAGACTAAATTGTCTTAGAGAGGTTTCAGGTCTCATAAAAACAAATTTTAAAGTGCTAATCTCTTTACATGTGCCTTTCCCCCTCTCCCCCCCGCCAAAGAGTGAGCATGTATTTCTAACGGTGAAATTAATCATGATGTTTGTTAAATGTGTATCACAATCCACCACCAGCTGCAAACAACTGGTTTCTCTGTCTGATAACATGAGCACTTTCTAGTCCTACTTTTTTCCCCTATTAATGCATCCTATAAGACCTTCTATTTCCCTCTCCTTTATTTTCTATTACTTCTCCCACCTGAAAGGCCTAATGTGATTGGGAAGTGCAAATGCCACACTCGGTCATAGGAAGGGCCTGCAGATAGGCTCAATCCTATAAAACTCTCCAGAATGTTATGCTTCAGCAGGTGAACAGGAAACAAAAAGGAAGCAGCAGCCTTCAGACAGCTGGTTGTGGGAGAATCTCTCTCGTAAGCCTAGAGGAATCCCAGATGCCTGAGAAAACCACAGCCTGCCTGGACAACAGGGAAGGAACAGTAGGGCGAAGCTCCGACTATGCACTCTTCATCAATTTGGCAAGACAGAGTGTTGGGCCAGATTTCCCTGAGGTAAGAAAAAGCCTGGGGACCAGCTGTATGTAGCTTCCCCTTTGTTTGATTTTTGAATTGTTTGAAATCAAAGTGAAAGGGAGAGTCTCCAAAACTCCAGGAGAGAAAGGGAAAACCTCCTTGTGTTTTACAGGGGGATATTTTTGACGTCTGTGCCAAGCTTAGGGTCTTTGCCTTCTGTCACTTTGATTATCTTTTTCCTCCCCTTAGCCCTGCCCTGTGACATGTTTTCCTATTGGCTGCTTTTGATGGGGTCAGTTAACCCTCTGCCACTGTGACTCTTATGAACACAATCTTATTGAAACTCTGCTTTTGGCTGAAGTGGATCTGATGTGGTCACGGCTGGTGCTCATCAGCATGGCTCTAAGCACCAGGCAGAAGGAGATCAACTGAATAATAATGAACTTTTTTCCATATCATTTTGAACCATATTTAACTGAAGTGAAAATTACCCATTTAAAAGAAAAGGATTTGAGGAAGGTTCTTGTGGTGGTACATTTAGTACTTAGCACTTACACTGAAAGCATGTTAGGAACACCTGCTAATTAATCTCTACAATTCCCATGTGAGAGAGGCTGTTACCCCAGTTTCCAGATGAGGAAGCTGAGAATAGAGAGGTTAAGACTTGCCCAAGGCCAAAGATGGAGTTGGAGTAATGATTAGAACTCAGTAGCTCTTGGTTCCCCAGCATATGTTTATTCCACTCATCTCTCTAGATCTAAAAGGGCACTTGATATCCGAACAGTAGCATCTAACAGATATTCCCCGTATGTAATGTGAACATTCACATCCTCTGATTTGTTTTTAATTTAATCTGTGTATTATCATCTAAACCTAGAACACAACGCGTTTTCCTTTGTATTTGCCATCTGGTTACTAATGGCTGCTGTCTTCCAAACTTCAGCTGCTAGCTCTCCACCCTGGAAAAACGTGTTGTTGTTTTTTTCCCCTTTCCATCCTTTCATATGAAGTTTTCCCATGGACTTATTTTATTTTCCTACGGGAAAATTTTGAATTAGGATCTTTCTCATGAAAATTCTGTGGGATAAAATCTCATTTTTCCAGCCAGCTCTAACAAGAGCAGTGCTGATCAAGGGTCTGGGGAATAGGATCCAGGCCTGTGGAGGGCAGAGAAAAGGAACTTCTGCCTTAACTCAATATGGAACTAGCAGCAAAGAAAGAGTGGGGAAAAAGAAAGGAATCGCAGCTATATCTATCCTTCACCAGATACCACTAGTCCCATGACTATGGACGAAGAACAGTTGGTTGAAGGGGGAACCCGAGAAAAAGAGAGGTTATGCAGGTAGACAGAGGAAAGCATTTTGAAGAATATACAGCCACGATGCATTGTCCTTTGGTTGAAGGTGCCCACCCACAGTTGGTCAATTCAGACCATAGTTTAGGGGTGGGCTCTTGCATTCCTAACTGTCTCTCTGCTTTCAGATAGCAGCATCTGCAAGTAACACTTTCTATGATCTCCAGTTGGCTAGTGAATTCTGTCCCATCCTGGTGGATGATGATCTGGCCTCAGTTATTCATGTCTTCATTATCTCCCATCTGGACTACAGCAATGTAATAAACCTGGACATGAAGCCATCATCTCTTAGGAAACTCCAGGTAGTACTGACTGCTTGCAGTGCATTTCATCAGCAACACAGGCTACTGTGAGAAAGTAAGACCTGTTCTCTCCTCTCTATGCTGGCTTCCCATAGAAAGTTCAAGATCTTTGTCCTTTTCTTCAAGGCATTCAATGACCTGGGCCCAGGATACCTAGAATATTGCCTAAAGTTCTGGAATGAAGACAGCTCTCTAATTCTCAGGCACAATGGAAGTTTCTACCACAAGGGTAAAGCTCATCTGTTCAGGAGACAGAGCTTTCTCATGGGACAGTCTGAGGGTGTGGGATGAACTCCCAGAGAAACAAAGGGCCATCACAAACCTTACCACCTTCCGCTCCATGTGCAAAGAGTACTACTTTGAGCCTGCTTTAATGTACCCACAGAACAGTAGGTATATTAGAAAAAAAGAAAACAAAATCCTACATTGGAAAAAATGTGTAATGCTTTATGCACTATTGGAAGGGGCTCAGATACTATGGTGATGATGGCAGTATAGGAACCTATATAGAATAGAATAAAAATCGGAACATCTTGGATGATGGAAACTAGTAGTTCAACTGCCTGTCCTCCCAAAAATGCCTAATCACCTCCTACTCCTCTCCTTCCACCCATCTCCAGGAACCAAGGGCAACCCTTGGGATCCTATGAGTGTAATGGGACATAAAGAAAGAGGAAACATCTCACAATTGGATGTCAAGCCATTTAGGGCTTTACAGTTCATAACCAACACCCTGAAATGCTCCTGAAAGTGAATAGGTAGCCAGTGCAGAGCATGGAGCACTAATATTACATAGTCATAATGACTAGTTCCACTCGAGATGATCTCTTGCATTATGCACCAGCTGGAACTTCTAGAAGCTTTCAAAAGTAGGATCAAGGAAAGCATGCTGCAGTAATCTAGCCTGGAAGTTAGGAAAGGTTTTGCCATGTGAGGTCTCTGTTGGAGAGGATGGGTTGGAACCTCCAGGCCAATCAAAATGATAAAACACTACATGTCACAGCTGCCACCTAGGAGTCCAGAAGCAGTGATTGATCCAATCACTGCAAGACCATTATGGACAAAGGCTGGTTAAATTTACACACCATCCTTAGAGCTTTTCCCCTTAACTAGCAGCACCACTTCCATCTAATCTGGTTTCAGCTTAAAATAGTATAGCCCTATCTACTGTTATACTCTGGTAGATACTCAAAAATCGGGGACTGCAGAGTCTAGGTGCATTCACTCACCTACCCACCCCCAGGTGGTGATCTAATCACTGTGGTCCATGCTTTTATTCCCACCCATCCCATGTATAAACCATTATAATGTATTATATGAGAGAGAGAGAGAGAACCATGAAATTCCAAGGAACTTAAACCTGGCTGGCACGCAGCACCTACATACTCCTGAAACAAGCAGATGCATAACTAAGCAAGCACTATCTGATCATCTTCCCACCCCCCGCCGCCCCCATGTACTCTTTGTAGCTCTCACTTGTGTCCTCGTGGCAGTTTTCTCAGGGCAGAGAATATCCCTGTCTGTTGTGTAAAGTGCTTAGCACATTTTTGTCACTATGACTAAATAATCATTGAAAACACATCACACCAAGACTTCAGATTTTACTGTGACTACCCATCCAGCTCCAGTTCTAATGCACGGTAATGATCCTCATTTACAAAGCCCTAAATAGGCTGAATTTGGCTGTTTTAGTGGCCATGTTTGGAATGGCAGCTACTGACAACTGGGAAGAGGCTTCAGGAAATAGAGCTCAGCACACCTGGCAGTACTCCTTCTTGGTCACTTCAGGAGTTGTAAGGTCACACTGAATTAATAACAGAATCAGGAATAGAAACTTGATCTCTCGGTTAGTGCTTCCAACCTGAACACTCTTACTTGTTCAGAGTATGGGCCTCTTTTATGTATGGTACAGGAGTGGTAAACGCGCCATTGAGAAAATGTTGACTCTGCAATGACAACCACTGTATCTAGTGTAAATACAGATGTGCCCATGGCTCAACCTAATCCACCTCTAACTCTTGTGCAGGAACAAGGTTTGTCATTCACTAGTAGAAAAGACAGTGATCTCTTACTCTCCATCCTCTGCATGCATGCCTCCAGCCAGGCACTACAGGTAGGTTATTTTCTTTTTGTTAAGTATCAGAGGGGTAGCCATGTTAATCTGGATCTGTAAAAGTGGCAAAGAATCCTGTGGCACCTTATAGACTAATAAACGTATTGGACCATGAGCTTTCGTGGGTGAATACCCGCTTCGTCGGATGTATGTATTCACCCATGAAAGCTCATGCTCCAATACGTTTGTTAGCCTATAAGGTGCCATATAACTTTCTTTTCGTTGTAGTTCTTCCTTTTACTTCTCTTTTCTTCCTTCCCTACTTTTTCCATCTTTTCAATTCTCTCACTCACTTCCATCCCAATGAAGGGCTGCTAAACTCTCTTTAATTGCAATGATAACAAGACTGAGCTAGCAAATAGATAAAACTACAGCTGGAGACAGAATACTGGACTCCCTGTTTCAATATGGCAGTTTCCTTTGTTTCTGTCTACCAAGGATTTTATACTCCACCCATCACTGTGGTAGCTGAGTGACTTTCATGTCAAATTGATAGCACTAGTGATATCCTCAATAGACTCCATGAAGTGTCTGACACATCTCTTGTCTTCCTCCTTCTCTTTCCCTTAAATCTTTCTCCTGATCTTTGCTTCTTCCCCAGCCTCTTTGCATTTCTCTCCCTATCCCCATTCCTTTCTAAGTTCCTTTGTTCCTTTTTGGGGGGATAAACTAACATAAATATGATCCTCAATAAGCCCAATTTACAAAAAATGCCAGGACAAAAAGTTATATTGGTCAGTCCCTTAAGGGATCAGTCCTGCTCTTTACAACTTCACACAGCTTCATCATAAGGGTCTGAGGTGTTCTCCTCAGGATATATGGCTATGTCTTCAGCTGCTGTATTTAGTATATATACAGATGTGTCCATGATTAAGCCTAAACCTATCAGTATCTGACACAATAGACTTGTCTGACTTAATGCTAAGTTTAGGATTTGACTTTGGGAAAGAGAATCTGGTTTTCTCTTTTCCCCCCTTCATGTCACTATCAATAATAACCACATTTGGGTCTAAATTATTCCTCTCCCTTCTCTTCACTCCCAAAATCATAGTTTCTTTTTAAAGAAATTTATCACCCAATAGAGATGAGTTCTTTGAGTTTTATTTCAGAGTTCAATCTACCTACTACTGAAGCACATTCAAGATTATTTCTGCCCATATTAGTTTTCCTACTACAGACATATGCCCATAGAGACAAAATACTTTAGAGCATTGTACAATTGATGTTTCATTTAGTACCAGAACAGTGGTCTGCAATGGGACAAGCATCAGCCTTCTTTGTATTTATAGTTGCAAATTTGCATCTAGTCTTCTGCCAAGTCCTACCCACACATGCACACCTGCAACTCCCATGAATTTCAATAGGATTTTCATATCTGAATGTATGGGGTGAATTTGGCCCGTTGCAAAATTATTTTGGAAAGTAGATTACCTTCAAAAATCTGTCCCTTAGGGTCAGCATGCCAATGTATGACCACTGTGCATGCATTTGATACATAGCCTCATAGGTCTCTGTCTAGCCCTATTCGCATGCAAACCACATGTTAACCACACATGCCATAAGCATGCACATAAAAGGGAACTGCTCGTGGTCCTCCGATCCAGGGATGTCATCTGTGGATCCCGGACGAGCCCCCAAATTGTTGTGGAAAAATTGACCACACAGTTGATTTTGGGTCAGACACACACTGAGGCACCTTTATTAAAATTCCGATATGCATAAAGGGAAGGTCAACATGGCCCCAGACAAAGAAGGTGGGGGTAGCTGCCTTGTCTTTAACAGATTTTCACCAAGCTTATAAAGGCTAAAACCACAAAGCATAATTACACATCACACACATTATACGTTATTAACTCCTTATTTGGCATACTTTCTTCCTTTTAGCGAGCCTGTTACCATCTAGGGTTTTTCCTGTTATTGTGCCAAATGTGGTTTTCGTTGGTAGTCTGCCTGCCTGTAAGACCCCTCCTTTGCGGTTGCATTGGATAAGGCTCAGCATTCTAGCTGAGCTTCCCTCAGTTCCCCTTTCTCTGGTTTCTTCATCACCGCCCCCCCTCGTGCCCGTGTTATATAGACAAACAAGAATTGCAGAAGTTAACCTTTGTTCTATATAGCAATTGGGTTTTGCTAACAGGCCTAGGCCTGAAAGGCAGGGGTTAGGATGCAGTTTGCTTCTGACCCTATGGGTAGGGGTCTGGCAGCTAACTCAGCTTGGGGCAAGCGGGACCCCTTAAAATCCCTATCAGAATGTATGAGGTGAATTTGGCCCGTTGCAAAATTATTTTGGAAAGTAGATTACCTTCAAAAATCTGTCCCTTAGGGTCAGCATGCCAATGTATGACCACTGTGCATGCATTTGATACATAGCTTCATAGGTCTCTGTCTAGCCCTATTCGCATGCAAACCACATGTTAACCACACATGCCATAAGCATGCACATAAATGGGTGTGTATTTGTTTGCAATAGTGTACTAAAACCTAGGCCCTGACAATTTTTGCTAATTGCTCTAATGTCTGGACTCAACAGTTGTTGAGTCTAAAGCAAAACATCCAGCATGAGAGCAGAAACCTGGGTTTATTCAATATTAAACCAAATAGGAAGCATCTGGTATGTTCTAATGGAATTAGCCAAAAATATCTTTGTTTCAAAATGTATGCCAAAGACTATTTCTCAGAGTCTGGAAAATTAACTCTCTCCACATCCTCTGGCAACCCAATATTTGCTTCTTTTTAGTTTTTCAAAAAGTATACTAACAATCTGTGCAAATATTTGTTCCTTCATAGCACAAAGAAAAAGTGGCATGCTGATACTGGTAATCTGGCAAAAAGTCAATGGAGGAGTTTCCAAGATAACAAATGAAGAATTTATTCCAAAATATATAACTTTACATAAAACACTTTATATTGTCCGTCTTCTCTCACTATATAAAGGTGAGCAAAAGCCATTCTTTATTCTTTTATCTCCATGAAAAGTTTATAACCTAAGGCCCTGATCCTGCAAAGAATCATGTTGATGCTTAACTTTAAGTATATGACTAGCCCCCTTAAAATTAGGCACATGTGTAAGTCTTTGCAATACCGAGACCTAATTTCACACGATGTAAAGAAAGGGCAAAATTTGCTAGGGTAAAAAGGGAGTGGAGGAGAAAGGGCAGTGGTCACAGTTAATGATATTACGTAGTGACCAAGTGAAGGCACGTGGACAGCTAATTGGTTTAATAGATATGAAAAATCAATGATTAAAATTCTAATATATGGTTGACTCACTACTTGTAGATGCCTTGGTAGAAGGGCATTTTAAAGAGGTTGACTTTGGATAGTGGCCTTCTGAACCAATTCAGGGAGGGCATTTCAAATGTAGCTTTGGTATTGAAGAAGGTAAAGAGAATATAATTATTTTAATCCTATTTTCTATATCAAGGAGGGAGGGATAGCTCAGTGGTTTGAGCATTGGCCTACTAAACCCAGGGTTGTGAGTTCAGTCCTTGAGGGGGGGCCACTTAGGGAGCTGGGGCAAAAATCATACTTGGTCCTCCTAGTGAAGGCAGGGGGCTGGACTCAATGACTTTTCAAGGTTCCTTCCAGTTCTAGGAGATAGGATATCTCCATTAACTAATTAAAATTAATCATGTGCAGTACCACTGTCAAGATGTTACAGTTCTATGACTTTTAGGAAGTTTATTCCACAAGGATTCCGAATAGCTTTGTAGGCCTAATTTTCATTTATTTGCCTTTTCCACTACTCTGGCAGTATAAAGGGGCCTTAAAATGGGTGCAGTATAAACGAGACTCGGGTCCTATATTTCTAAGCTAATTAAATATTGCTAAGGAAATTCAACTACTGCATCTCTGTTTTCACCCCAATTTTTCCTGTGCCCAGACAGTCATTAGAATTTAGCCACTGACGTTAGTTAATTAACCATCATTGTTTGAGGCTGTGTAATAAACAAAGGATATAATGAAGTCAGTGTTCCTATCCAACATAGTCAGATGCCTTTTTCTGCCTTCAACAAAAGGAGAAAATTTTCTTTTCTTTTTATACTATACATTAAATAAAACATTCATCTCAACTGTATTTTATATTTTAATCCCATTTTGTCAAGATTCACAATTAATACACCTCTACCCCGATATAACGCGGTCCTCAGGAGACAAAAAATCTTACCGCGTTATAGGTAAGACCGCGTTATATCGAACTTGCTTTGCCCCCCCCCCGTTCCTTGTTCCCTGACCACCCCCTCCAGAGACCCCTGTCCCTAATAACCCACAGGACCCCACCCCCTACCCAATCTCCCTGATACCTGTCCCCTGACTGCTCCGACCCCTATCCACATCCCCCGCCCCCTGGCAGGCACTCATCGGCAGCAGCGGGAAGCGGAGCAACGCGGCCCCAGCCTGCTCCACTCTGCCACCTCCCAGCTGGTGATTGCGGGGAAGTTGGGGAAAGGAAACCCGCCCCATACTCACCTGCGGTGTGAAGCGGAGCACTGCAGTTGGGAGCTGGCGGAGTAGAGCGGGCTGGGGTTGGGCTGCTCTGCTTCCCGCTGCCGGTAAGTGCGGGAAGGTTGGGAAAACAATGCCCCCTGCACTCACCTGTGGTGGGAAGCAAAGCAACGTAGCCCCAGCCTGCTATGCTTTCCTCGCCCCAGCCGTGTCGCTGTGGGGGAAGGTCCCGCACTCACCTGCAGTGGGAAGCGGAGCGCCGCGGCTGTGAGCTGGCAGAGTAGAGCGGGCTGCTCTGCTTCCTGCTGTTGGTGAGTGTGAGGAGGTTGGGGAAAGGACGCCCCCACCCATACTCACCAGCGGTGGAAAGCGGAGCACCAGGGCTGGGAGCTGGCAGAGTAGAGTGGGCTGGAGCCAGGCTGCTCCGCTTCCCACCACCGGTGAGTGCGGGGAAGTTGGGGAAAGGACGTCCTCTGCACTCACCTGCAGCAGGAAGCGGAGCGCCACAGCTGGGAGCTGGCAGAGTGGAGTGGGCTGGGACCGGGCTGCTCCGCTTCCCACCACCGTTGAATGAGGGGGGATCCCTTCTCCCAAACCCCCTCCCTCGAGTGACACGGCTGGGGCCGGGATGAGGGAAGCAGAGCGGGCTGCTCCTGGCCCCCCGCTAATCCCCCGGGCCAGTCTGGGACTGCTGGGCCCCCAAATTGCCCCCCCACAGCTTCTGCCTCCTAGGCCTGGGGGGGAGGAGCCCCTGACTGCCCCCAAGACCCTCTGCCCCTTATCCAACCCCTCGTCCCCGGCCCAGCACCCTTAACATGCTTCTCAGAGCAGCATGTCAGAGCTTTACCGTGTTGTATGCGAACCTGTGTTATATCAGGTCGCATTATATCGGGGTAGAGGTGTAGAGTGACACTTTCCAGTCTTAGCAATTATTTAATATATTTCATTATACATGGTGATGGAGGTGGGACACTAATGAATAAATGGGGATAAAATCTTGAGACTGTGGCAGGCCGGTGAGTAGTTTATGGTGAAACCATCATGCATGTATTGGGTAGGGTCACTGACTTAAGTGATGAGGAGAGATGGGGATGCAGACGGGTTGTACGGAGAGCATCTGTGGCTTCCTGGTGTGGATTGGACCAGAGCTTAGAACTTGTTGGGAAATGCTTTTTGTTCCTATGAATAATTTCAATGGAAATAAGTTTTTGTTGAACTTTTCTACAAAAGTTTTTGGAATTTTTTTCAGTCTAAAACTGAAAAAAGTCTTAGGTTCATGACAAACAATGAATTGTGCCCAGTTACACCAGGGCTGAATTTGTTCCAATACAAGGAATGTATGAAAGAAAAAGTGACAAATACCCCCATATCATGCTATCACTAAAAGTACTTGTATACAGCAATGAGAAAGGAGTTACCACTCAGGGGCACTTGTGAACCAAAGAGAATTTCCTTCAGTTAGGGAAGGGGCAGGCAAATTTTTTGGCCTGAAGGCCACATCGGGTTTCATAAATTGTATGGAGGGCCGGTTAGGGGAGGGGGTCGTGGCCCAGCCCCCACCTCCTATCTGCCCCCCCATGGGACTCCTGCCCCATCCAACCCCACCCTGTTCCCTGACAGCCCCTCTGGGACCCTGCCCCATCCAACCACCCCTTCTCCCTGTCCCCTGACTGCCCCTGGAACCCCTGCCCCTGACTGCCACCCGCTGCCCCTTCTACCCCCCACTTCCTGACTGTCCCCCCGGGATCCCTGCCCCCATTCCCCTTTGACCCCTGTTTCCCACTGACCTCCTATCCACACCCCCACCCCCTGACCACCATCCTGAACTCCCCTCCCTCTATCCTACCCCCTCGCTCCCTGCCCACTTACCGCGCTGCTTGGAGCACTAGTGGCTGGCAGCACTACAGCCACGCAACACGGCTGAAGCCAGGCCATGCCATCACTGCCACCATGCAGCACAGAGACTAGATCAGGCCAGACTCTGCAGCTGCACTGCCCCAGGAGCTCCGCCCTGCTGCCCAGAGCATTGCGCCAGTGGCGGAGCGAGCGAGATGAAGCTGCGGGTGAGGGGAAACAGTGGGGAAGGGGCTGGGGGAAAAGCCTCCTGGGCCAGGAGCTCAGGGGCCGGGCAGGACGGGCGGCCAAAGTTTGCCCACCCCGAGTTAGGGCCTGCTTCTGCTTCCACTGAAGCCAATGGGTGCAGAATCTGGCCCCTACTCTATTTTTATTTAATTATTTGTAGCACCTGGAGACCTCAGTCAGGGATTGGGCCTCTGCACAGACAACGGTTACTAAATAACATCTATCATTCTGTAAACTATTTGAGCAGAGCAATTTTCAATCTCAGGGTGTCTTGTGTGTGCGTTTGAGATATCAGTAAAAGCAAATTTAGCCAAACATTCACCCATGGCAAATTTCTCCAGTAGTCCTGATGGGAAAACCATGTCTAGTTCTGGCTATCCCACTCAGTGCTCATAATAAACCAATTTTCCCATTGTCTTCTTCAGTGTCTCCTAGTCCTCTTTCAGACTTGGCCTGTTTTCCAGATGGGAAGGCATGATGTCATTCTGAAACAGTTGCCATATCAAAAGCTGATTTGTGTCTCTGTAGTGCATCTAATGTGCTGACCACTTTAAAAATCTGGGCACCTCACCCAGAGTGAAATCCTGGCCCCATAGAAATCAATGGCAAAACAAAAATCAATTGCCATTGATTTCATTGAGTCAGGATTTCACCTCTGAAATTTTACAGCAAAGTGTAATATAGAGGTATCAAAGGCTTTCAGATCTCTTGGCCCTTTGATGAGGTGTGCAGTGTTAAGAACCTTTATAGGCCAAGATATTTGTTAGATTACCTGAGTGAAAGTATTATATCACACTAATCAGTGAATACTTTTCCAGGCTTACGGTAGGTATCTCTGAAGGGTATTGAATTTAGTTTATTTCAGTTTGAAAATGAATTTAATCTTTAAAAGATGCAGTTGGCAACAGAGTTGGTCAGACCAACGACATCTGTGCTACAACATAGGGCAGGTCTACACTAAGGGCGGGGGTCAAACTAGGATACGCAAGTTCAGCTACGTGAATAGCGTAGCTGAACTCGAAGTACCCTAGTTTGAACTACTTACCCGTCCAGACGCCGCAGGATCGAAGTCCGCGGCTCCAAGGTCGACTCCGCCACCGCCGTTTGCAGTGGTGGAGTATCGGAGTCGACCGGAGTGCGCGGGGAGTTGGAACATCGCATCCAGATTAGACGCGATAGTTTGAACTCCGAGAAGTTGAACTCACTGCGTCGACCCGGCAGGTAAGTGTAGACTAGCCCTTAGTCTCTATATCTCTAGGTTTCTTGTATATGTAATGCAGATGAAAATTCTAGGGTTCTTGCTTACCTCTGAATGTAGGTTTTCCCCTCTGATCAAATCTCCTATAGGTTAAGAGGAGTTGATCAGGGAACCACACAGTCTTGACTACTATTTCAGGGTTTGGCTGCTGGTTTCAGTTTTGCTTCCATCAATAGATCTAAAACAATGAAGACATGAGATATGCAGGCTGTTCTTCCCACTCTATTGTGATGAGAGAAGAAAGGTATAAGATCTTATTCGTGTTGTGAGAGCATGCACTCCCTCTAGCAAGGCACAATGTGGATTAGAAAAAAGAACATGAGCAGCTTATGCAGAATGCTGAGAAGTACACGTAACAGAGGTTGTAAGAGAAAAACAAGCAACAACAACAATCAGACGCAGGACACCCGGGCACTGCAGGGCTTGCCTTGCTCATGCACAGTGGCCTCTCAGTGAAATTTTGCATCCAATTCCAAATCTTGCTGGTGTTCAAGTAAATCACTAAAAGTGAGTGCTGAGCCAGTTATGCTGTGCCAGGTAATTGCCTTGATTAAGATCCTTAGACTTAAACAGGGTTTCATCAAGGTTTGTGGGAAGCTACAGAAAAGTCCATTTTTGGATCTGCACCCTATATTTCCCCCCCTGCAGATGGTGATTTGCCAAAGAAAATGAAAAGAGCCTTGATTACAAGGATGATCAGCAAAGTCAAGCAGAAGTGAGAAAAACTGCTGTGTGATGGAAGTACCCATAAGCCATGGCGGAGCGTGTACTGATGAGCTATTGGGACGTGACTACAGGGCACTTGGAAGCAAGCAGCCAAACAGAAGTGGGGAGGCAAACAAGAAGAGGGTAGAGATATGGGAAAAGAGGAGGGTTCTGCCCAGGAAAATACTGAACTGCTAGGTGCAATGTCCTGCATTTTTAAAAGTATTAAGTCAATTCAGGCTCTGACTCCATCTCTGCATGTCGGGCAGACGTGATCTCACTCACACTCACACTGTCCATTTCCTCCACCTGTCACACTCACTCACTATTGCTCTCTCTACCTATCGCTCTCTCAAGCCCCCTGACCCCTTGTGTCTCTCTTCACCAATTGCTCAAACATGCTCCAGTTCTCTCTTCCTCTTGGACTCCCTCCATCTTGTTAAATGTACAATTAAATTCACTCACTCTCTCACCCACACATAGAGCTTCCTGGGAGTCATTTTTTCTCATCCTGCAAATTTGTTTGATATATTGTCTGAATTTACTAAAATTTCGAAATGAAAAGCTATTTCAACTTGAAGAACCAACTTTCTGGCTTGAAAGTGTTGAAACAGGGCATATTGACAATTTCAACCCTCCTCCCCCCCCCCAAAAAAAATGTTGTCACATCAACACATTTGTTGAAACTGACCCGGCTTCACAGACAGATTTGGTTTAGATTAATTGGCATTTTTTGGCGGAAAAAAAGGTTCTTTGAAAAATGCCTAGCAATTCTATTTGCAAGCTTTCCCACATTTTTCTTTCTCTCCACCCATTGAGCATGGGCTGGGTAGGGTGAAAGGGAAAATGAGTTGTGCATTTGTGAGATGGATGGAGAGAGGGAGAGGATGAAAGGGTGTGCACTCCCCCACCCACCCATCACATACCCTCACACTGGTCTCTCCATTGCACATTCATTCATTCATTCATTCATTCTTATCTACTCACATGAAAGAAGCATTAGCTGGAAGAGCAGTTCTGGGGAAGCAGGAGAGTAGCTTGGGTCTGGGAGTAGCATGTGGAGGGTGAGGGAAGGATGGAAGGGTGTGGGAGGTCTGGCTGGCAGGTTTGTGGGACGGAGGGGACAGAATGTGAGGGAAAGTGGATAGGAAGGGCTCTTTGTAGCAGAGGATGAAGGAGGAATGAAGGGGAAGAGGTTTGAGGAGGTTCAAGGGTGCAGAGAGTGGAGGAGGGAAGGGGTGGTGATGGGGACCAGAGATGAAAGGGGAAGAGGCCTCTGGGGAGGGAGGGATGGAAGGAGGAGACGGTGGAGTGGTTCTGTGAAGAGACTCCAAGAGGTGAGAGTGGAGAGGTAAGAGAGAGATGGGGCAGGGCAATCGGTGTCGGCAAACCAGAATACAGAGAAGGGCATTAGGTAAGGCATTGAAGGAAGGGAGGGCAAGTGCTAGGGGGGTGGGGGGGAAAAGAGTGAGAAAATAACAGGAGAAAAACGGAAAAGAAAGGAAACCACATGGAGATGAGAGAGTGGAAAAGAAATGGAGGAAGAAGCAGCAAAAGCAAGAAAATGAACATAGCTTTGAGGTATGAAATGTTATTTCTTTCAAATGCATTTCCTGCTTCCCTCCCCTTCCCCCTACTTTTAACTCCTTCCAGGTGGCTCCCTACAGTTCATTTGCTCACTGAGTCTCTTTCCACAAATCTATCCCTGCTAATTTTGCAGACTCAAGGTGTTTGGGCAGTTCCGATAAAGCATTTAAATTATTTTTAGCGTATGCTCAAGCCAGCTTTGTGGGAGGGAGAAAAGTGACTTCATAGTAGATGCCTCCTGAGGTGAATCCATTAGGTTCAGTCACCTCTTGTCAATGGATGCTGAGGAAGGTCTTTAGCTCAATTGATAAGGAGGGATTTTGACTGACGGCCCACAGAAGCGCATGATTTGGGAATCTTATTTGATAGAGGGGTAGTCGTGTTAGTCTGGATCTGTAAAAAGCAACAAAGAGTCCTGTGGCACCTTATAGACTAACAGATGTATTGGAGCATAAGCTTTCGTGGGTGAATACCCACTTCGTCAGACTTCACCCACGAAAGCTTTTCTCCAATACATGTTAGTCTATAAGGTGCCACAGGACTCTTTGTTGCTTTTTATTTGATAGAATGGGTGAAGAGAATGGATGAAACTTCCTGCTGTTGCTTCTGTGTTTGAACTATGGCACCAGTTGGCCTAAAAATAATAATGTTACTGTATCTGAGAAGTGAGGCACATGCTGGCTCCCATTTTAGATCATGCTTTTAATCTGGGAAATCCTCTCCTTTCCAGAAAGGAAGGATGGTCCAGTAGTAAGGGCACTGTTCTTGAGCTTGGGAGACCAAGTCACTGCTCTGCTACAGATTTCCTTTGTGACCAAAGTCATTTAAGGCCTGATTTTCAAAGGGGATTAGGCGCCTAAAGATGCAGATAGTGAGATTTTCAGAAGTGCCTCTCATGCTGTCTGAAGTGGCTCACAACCATGGGTGGTGACCTCAGGGGGTCTGTCAAGAAACAGGGCACAAACCCCAAATTGGTTGTGTGTTTGGTACTTAGATTTCACCAACCCAGTAACAAGTGTGAACTCCTCAGGCACTATAACAGCCTTAACAGGAAGCCACAGACAGTCCCCTTGGGTACTCCAATCTATCTTGCCACCCAGCCAAACCTGCCTCTGTGATAGATGGTCCTTACACTAAAGATCACAACAATATTCAGGTTACTCCCAATCCCAAAGGATCAATCACTTACCCCAGATCTCTCACCAAGACAGTGCTTGTCCCCAATCCTATAATAAACCTTTAGTTAGTTTATTAACTAAGAAAAGAAGTAAGTTTTATTTACAAGGTTAAAGCAGGTAGACATAGTCTTGGGTTCCAAAAGATGATAGTAGCTTTATATTTCCTTTAGGGCTAACCCAAGCTTAACAGCTGGGGACCGCTCTGATATGCTTAGAAATCTTTGCTCCTCAGAATTCAAGCAGCAGAGTGATACCAATTTCTACTTAACACGCTTTTTTATTCCCTTCCTTCAGCGCTCAAGCTGTGATGGGATGAGGACACACACATCCTCTCCAGGGGCTTGGAGGAAGTAACCAATGAAGTCTTTTGTCCACAATGGCTTGTCTTATGTCTGTAGACCTTATGTTGGGGAGGAAGTAACACCTCTTGTGGTAAACTAGCATTTCACACTTGATAATGCTGCTCCCTGGAGTCTTAGGAAACATTTTTTATAGTTACAGAGCAAACATTTAAACACTATAATATCCATATCCCATTCTATAAGAGTAATAGGATTAATACATGCAGCATCCTACAAGCATTCCATTAAATCCAAACACATTCTTCTAACATCTATTTTAACAATACTAACACCCAAGTGAGCTAGACTGGCTTCCAGCCATGCATTTGTCAATGTTCAGGGAGGTCTAGGGCCTTGGCATGAGCTGCCACCTTGTCTTCCTGCATCACAGTGCCTATGTACGTTAGGTGAATTAAGCTTCTAAACTGAATAGATTTTTTTGAAAATTCCACTAGGCACCTATCTGCATCTTTAGGAACTTAATTTCTTTTGAAAATCTGGCTCCTACTTTCTCCCAAGTTAGGTGCCTACATGTCTTTGGGGATCTCTGCCTCTGTGCTTCCCATCTGTAAAATTGGGACAACATCTCTGTACCACACAGGGAGTGTTGTGAGGATTAAAGATTGTGATATGCGCCAGTACTACAATAATTGGGGCTATATACGTGCATGGTAGAACTGGAAGTCAGGAGAGCTGGGGTCTGCTTCTGGCTCTGTCACTGCTTCACTGTGTGACCTTGGGCAAGTCTTTTCACCACACTATGCCTCAGTTTCCCCATTTGTAAAATCAGGAAAACTAGGCTCACCCACCTTCATAAAACACGTTGGAGTCTTGTCCTATAAAAAATGATATATAAGTACTTAGTAGAGCTGGTGACAAACCGGTATGAAAGAAATCCTTTTCCGTCTCCCAACGATTTCAAAGGCATTTTTTCCTGTGCAACTCAAAAAGGAAAAATTGGTTTACTCAAAAGATTTTCACAAACAAAATGATTTTTTTTTGTTTTGATAAATTTAAAAAATGCCTCATTTTTCTCCTTTGACCCCATTTAGTTTTTTCATTTTGCCATTGAAAAGGGGGATGGAAACCAATGAAGTTAATGGAAAATGAAAAGACTGACTACATTTTTCACTCACCAGTTTTGCTATGAAAGTGGATTTAAAAAAAATACATTTTTCAAATAATCCCATCTTGAAAAAGGCCATTTTTAATTAAAATTTTCATTCAAAAAAGTTTGAGCAGCTATAGCAGTAATTAATACTAGTATTTATTTTAAAATCGATGTACCTGACTTTTAGACTAATTAAATAAAATCAGAGATTTTCCAAAATATTAATGGAGAAAAATGGGCCATTCAACCATAGATGGGGATGGGGGAAAGATATTTCCTTTAAATACAGGTTCTTTCTTCCTCCATCAAGCACAATAGTGAATAAAACTATATTGCTATATAAACAATATATAAATTGTAAGAGAAATTTTAGCACAGAATTGCTATTGGTGATGATAGACTAAAATACAGTAGGTTCATCTTGGCACATGCCTTTTCAGTTATGGAGGAAAAAGTGACAAGTCATGGCACATGACACAAACTATATATTTATAACTGAAATTCTATCACTCAGCACATGAGAAGCAATATGTGGAGCAAAGCACAGATCCCAGAATGTTGTCAAGTTTATTTATATTTGCAAAACAGTGAGACAATCCAGTGAAAAACTTCAAAAAGGGAGTTTTAGAATTGGTCTTCTGTCTTTTTACTTTATTAACCCAATTTTCATCAAACTACCATGAGAAATTCAAATGATACTGGAGGATTACAATCATTGGAATAATTTTGGCAAGAGATTTTGCAATAATAAAAATTAAAAACTCTTGTTAAACTGAAAACTCTGCCTTCACTTCAACTATGCTGTCAATGACCAGCTCCTACATAATAATTTTTTATAATTAGTTGCTTTCTTTGTCAGAATCAATGCATCCATCTGGAAATGTCGTTACCAATTGCACAGGATCTAATCATATTTTGGTAAAGATTATAGAGAAGGTTGTAGTGAGACAGTGTACTTAAATGTCTTGTATCTTCTTGACCCTTGTTTTTCTATGTACAGTACAGAAATGGCATTTCTGATTTGGTAGATGGTCTTCCTGGACATGGAAGAAGATTGGATGTCCATGCTGATATTGATAGATCCACCCAACAGCTGCCTTCATTGCTACTGAAGTGTTCCTGACCCGCCTGTGGAATTTAGCAGGAGTGCCTGGGGCTGTTGAACCATTTTTTTCTTGCTGAGCATTCCCAGGAAGTGGTGGGTAGGGCAATTGTTTAGCCCTAAGGGAGCTGTCATAGGGAGTTCCAAAGGATTCCAGAGTATCTCCTATTCTATCCAATTGTATATGGGATCCCTAGGTTAGTGAGGAGGTAAGGGCTGGAGTGTTTCAGTAAGCTGATGGTACTGTGCTCCAAATCTATATCTTACCTGACCCGTTCACTGCTGTTCAATGTCTGGTCCAGAGTTCGGCTGATATTGGGGCATGGAGGAAAGCTAGCTGTATGAAACTCAATCCAGATATGATTGAAGGGAAGTAGAGGATATGACCATATGTTCTAACATGTCTCTAAAGTGAACCTTTATTTACATGTGCAAATGCATATTTATATACACACATAGGCATCTCTGTGTGCAAAATGGGTAGTGAGGTTACCCGCATGCTCAGACTATGGTGTTGAGCACCATGGACATTGCTGGAGTTACATAACAGCAGCTATGGTCTTATTTATATACATAAACTGGTGCAGAGTTGCATTTTCTGAGAACACTGAGGCCCATTTGAAAAGTTCTTTCATGTCCATGCAGAGTAGACAGGACCTTGGCCTTGTTTAAAAGGCACCTGCAACACAACGTGAATAGAACTCTAGATGCTCTGAGATACAGTGCTATGCACCTCTCTCCTTAGAGAAGAATTTGATATCTGAACTGGAACAGAGTTGAATCTGGAGGTAATAAGGTGTATTTGGGAAGAAGGGGCTGACTTTTCAGAGACATTGTCTAATGGTCTGAACACCTGACTGGAAGCCAGGATCATCCTCGGTTGTCACACTCATACCCTCTTTTGCTTTTGTTAATCCCTTTCCCTCAGTTTCCTCTCTTAGGCCTGGTCTACACTAGGACTTTCGAATTTAGCAGCGGTAATTCGAACTAACCGCTCAACCGTCCACACCAGGAAGCCATTTAATTCGAACTAGAGGGCTCTTTAGTTCGAATTCGGTACTCCACCCCGACAGGTGGAGTAACGCTAAATTCGACATGGCTAGCTCGAATTAGGCTAGGTGTGGATGCAAATCGAACTTAGTAGCTCCGGGAGCTATCCCACAGTGCACCACTCTGTTGACGCTCTGGGCAGCAGTCGGAGCTTGGATTCTCTGACCAGCCACACAGGAAATGACCCGGGAAAATTTGAATTCATTTTCCTGTCTGGGCACTTTGAATCTGACGTCCTGGCTGGACATCGGGGCGAGCTCCGCAGCACCTGCAACGATGCAGAGCTCTCCAGCAGAGGAGTTCATGTTATCTGTGAATAGAAAGAGGGACCCAGCATAGACTGACTGGGAACTCTTCGATCTGATCGGTGTGTGGGGCGAGGAGTCTGTGCTTTCGGAGCTGCGCTCCAAAACACGGAATGCGAAGACCTACGAGAAGGTCTCCAAAGCCATGAGAGACAGAGGATACAGGCGGGATGCAACGCAGCGCCGCGTGAAAATCAAGGACCCCAGACAAGGCTACCAAAAAATCAAAGCGGCAAACAGACGCTACGGAGCCTGCCACCACTGCCCCACCAGTGACCGTGGACTCTGACGATGGGACAGTGTCGACGGCCAGTTCCTCGGTGATGTTCGCGGACGGGGAAGATGAGGAAGGGTTTGTGGAGGACGAGGCAGGCGAGAGCGCTTACAACGCTGGTTTCCCCGACAGCCAGGATCTATTCATCACGGTCACGGAGATCCCCCAACAACCCTCCCCGGCCATTAACCCGGACCCTGAATCAGGGGAAGGAGCAGTCGGTAAGTGCTTTAACCATGTTAACTTTTATTCTTAATATAACAGGAATCTTAACTGTGTGAAAAGGAGGTCTGTCTAGATATGGGGATAGAACAGAAATCATCCTTGGAGATCTCCACGAAGCTCTCCTTGCGTTAATCGAAAAGCATCAGCAGGAGGTTCCTGAGGAGAGCTGCCTTATTGGGTGCTCCGTGGTAGCACAGTTTTCCGCGCAAGGCTTTCATGAGGTACTCAGGGAGCACTGCCTCCCCGAGCACGGCTGCATCGGGCCCTGGTTCGTGCTAGCTTTCACGCAGCATGCGCTCTCTATCTCCTTCAGTGACCCTCCTCAGGGTGATCTCGCTCGGAGACTCCTGCATCTAATTAGGGTAATTACTGTAATTTTACACCTGGTCCAAAGTATTTTTAAAAAATCTACGGACAGACGGCATAGCACAGACTTAGCACGCAGCTGCGTGACGAGCGTAACGGAAAGCCAAAGAATATAATGGACGCTCATGGAGGGAGGGGGGAATGAGGACGCAAGGTATCCCACAGTTCCTGCTGTCTCCGAAAAGTATTTGCATTCTTGGATGAGCTCCAAATGCTTCTAGGGTCAAACACAGTGTCTGCGGTGGGTCAGGGCATAGTTCGGCAATTTGCGCACACACCCCACCCACCACCAGAAGTGAAAACAATCCTCTGTTGACTCTTTTACATGTCACCCTATCTTTACTGAATGCTGCAGATAGACGCGATGGTGCAGCACTCAACACCAACATCCTTGCTCCCCCCACGCTATGGATGGCTGATGGTACAAAAAGATGGGTATCCGTCCTCAACATCAGCCTATTGGCCCATGGGGCAGTGCAAAAGGACTGGTAACCATGCGTACTAGCATCTGTGAGGTTGATCAAGGGCGCCTGGCCCTAATTTTTCATGGTAGATGGTGCAGTATGGCTGTTAACCGTCCTCATCATTGCAACAGGGGGCTGAGCTCCATCAGCCCCCACCCTTCCTGTGTAAAGAAAAGATTGAATTGCCCCTGGACTAGCAGAGGGATGATGGGCTCCTTCATCCACAGTAATTAATGTCCTGCCTGGACTATCATTGCAGCTGGAGACTTCCTTCCACTCATTTCTCACAAACAAGTCACTGTGTCTTATTCCTGCATTCTTTATTACTTCATCACACAAGTGGTGGGACAATGGTATGGTAGCCCAGGAAGGCTGTAGGAAGGCCAGAATGAACAGGTGGTGTTGTTGCAGGAGCACCCCCTTGTGAATAGCATACAGCTCCAAATTTATGCAGGATCGGACACAGAGCAGCTGTGCTCTCTGGTTCTATGATACAGTGGTTCTCTAGTACACTTGCCCATAATCTAGGCAGGACTGATTCTGTTTTTAGATACCAAAAAGGAGGGATTGACTCAGGGAGTCATTCCCAATTTTTGCTTTTGCGCCCCTGGCTGCTCGGCCAGGGGCACTTATGACAGCACCAAATGGTGCAGTGCAAAAGGACAGGTAACCATGCCCATCTTATTACCATCTTATTACCAATTTATGGTATGGTAGATGGTACAATATGGCTGGTAACCATCTCAGCTGTCATGCAAAAGCAAAAGCATTTTGCTGGCCCGCCTCTGTCAGCGGCATCTAGTACACATACGGTGACATACACAAAAGGCAAAACAGTGTCCATGGTTGCCACGCTATGGCGTATGCCAGGGCAATTCTGGGAAAACGGGCTTGAAATGATTGTCTGCCGTTGCTTTCCCGGAGGAAGTAATGACTGGCGACATTTACCCAGAATCCACCGCGAAAATGATTTGTGCCCCAGCAGGCACAGGGGTCTCAACCCAGAATTCACAGACACAGGCTAGACTCAGTTAATTGTTCGCAAAAATGTATCTTTGCAAGGAATTCACTCCCTGTTTCTCATCTCACAGCTTCCACTGTCTCCAGACCTGACACAGCATCCCCCTCGCAGAGGCTGGCAAAGATTAGGCGGCGAAAGAAAAAGACAAGGGACAAGATGTTCGAGGAACGTATGGGCTGCTACCTAGCAGAGGCGGACCAGCAGAGCCAGTGGAGGGAGACCGTCTCTCTGTGGCAGCGCTCACACAGCGAACGGGAGGAGAGGTGGCGTGAGGAAGAGAAGCAGGCGACTGAAACGCTGCTTGGACTAGTGAGGGAGCAAACGGACACGCTCAGGCGCCTTGTGGATGTTCTGCAGGACCGCAGGAGGACAGAGCCCCCCTGCAGTGTATCTGCAACCGCACTCCCCCGCCACAAAGTCCCATACCCCCCTCCCCGAAAATAATCAGGAGGAGGGGCGGCCGGGGACGTGAATACTGTCACTGCACCACAGCACAGTGCTCAAGTACCCAAAAGCTCTCATACCGTACATTTGCCGAAGTCCTTCACTTCCAGACTCACAGTAGTCCCAATCCCAGTCCCATCCCCTAACTGTCTACTTAATTAATAAAAATGCTTTGCTGTTAATTACTGTTTCCGTTATGTTTTTTCAAAGAAGACTGTATTTGAATGGGGGGCGTGGGGAAGGGGGTGGTTAATTGCATAGGACAGTCACCTTTCCCAGGGTACAGACACGGGGGCAGGATCAGCAGCGGGTCACACACACGGTGCAGTCAGTAGGCACCCTGGTCGGTATGGGAGGTGTTTTCCAGGATCTGTGTGGGCGGGGGAGATGTGACTTTGCAGCGGGGGAGGGCGGTTACAGATCTTATACAGCGGTCCTTGTCCTGGACCGCTGAGTCACGCAGCTGAGGAATCTGTATCCGTCCTCCTCCACCACAAGGTCACATATCCGCCCGCACACAGAATTCCATAAAGAGGGATGGCAGGCTCCGTTGAAAGAAGCATTCCGGCACTGCGGACTGCTCTAGGAGCAGGAGCCTGTCATTCCTTGAGTTTAGAGGCGGTCTTTACATCACCGCACACCCTACCCAGCACAGTCTGCGTCCCAGTTTCAACCCTTTCACGAAAAGTCATGAATAAAGAAACCTTTGTTAAGTAATAATGGGACATGTATTTTATTTTTACACGTGTGCTGGAAGTGGGGGGTAACGGGGTGAATGGGGTATGTAACCGAAGAGGAGAGTCAACAGTAACTGGGTAAAGAAACAGGGGCAGGTTCAGCTTCTCTGTAAAGAAACTGAACAGTCACAGGTCACGCTGCTCGCTGGTATTTGAAGAGTTCCTTGTCGCTGTCCCAGGCGCCTGTATAGGGCTTCATGAGCAAGTGCATTAGCGGGCAGGCTGGGTCCCCGAGGATGACTATAGGCATCTGCACATCCACAACAGTTATTTCGTGGTCCGGGAAGAAACTACCTTCCTGCAGGCGTCTGAGCAGCCCACAGTTCCTGAAAACACACGCACCATGAACCTTGCCCGGCCACCCGACGTTGATGTTTGTAAAACGTCCCCTATGGTCCCCCACTGCTTGCAGCACCATTGAAAAGTAGCCTAATTTCTCATCAGCTGACTGTGGAAGAGGTGGACGATAAAGTGCGAGGAGGAGAAAACGGCGATGATCGCAGCGGGCTCCATGCTTGCAGTGCTGTGGCGTCCGTGCTGTCACTGACCAGAAAAGTGCATGAACAGATTGCCCGCAGGCGCTTTCAAGGAGGGAGGGAGGGAGGTTGTGATTGACGGTTCAATGACGACACTTACCCAAAACCACCCTCGACACATTTCTCCCCCCAGCAGGCATTGGGGGCTCTACCCAGCATTCCAATGGGCAGCGGGGACTGCGGGAACTGTGGGATAGCTTCCCACAGTGCACCGCTTCCAAAGTCGATGCTGGCCCCGTGAATGTGGACTCAAAAATTCGAATTAGTGTATTTAGTATGGATACACAAATTCGACTTCATAAGGTCGAATCCACAAATTCGAACTAAGTTGATTCGAAATAGTCTTGTAGTGTAGACAAGGCCTTAAACAACCAAACAAGGTTAGTAATGCTTATTCACCTGCCTTACGGGAGTGCTGAGAGGGTTAATGAGTATTGGTAAAGCAACATGAAGATTGGAATTACTAGGTAAATTATAAATATTATTATTTTAAATGATTTAACAAATGGGAGCCTTCCCTTGCATTTAAATATGAAAGTTCTGTCAATAAATAATGAAAAGTTTGAGTGATAGTAAATGAATTCCTATGCTTACAGAACTCTGGCACTTCCTGACTATTGATTTGAATCCATTCTCACTAGTTTTCTGTCAGTAATTGTCACTAGACTAATCAATCATTCATTCACTTTCAAATGCCAATATTTGCTAACATTTGAAAAATAAACAGTATTGACTGACTGTTTTCCATAAAGGCAAATCAAGCCCAGTGTAGAAGAAAGTCTCAAATTGTTCTGTAAGTTACTGGGATAAAAGCGTCATCCTTTCCATAGCGCTTGACTTTTATACCTCCAGTTTCCATTTTCTCTCTCCTCCCGATTACAGGTTTGACAGTGCTGGTAAGTGCCAGCAGTGGGTTACGGTTGCCTACACCTCTTGACCAATAGGCCCATATCCTGTTCTGGATAGCCCACTTGTAGGAGTGAGAAAATAGTTCGGTCTCCTTGTCCGCACAATCTTTGGCCTTTCTGCTGAAGTTGTTGGCAAAGGGTAGGTTGTGACTATGGTTTTGTAATACAGACAAGCAGGTTGGTTAAGCAGTTGCGGCACTTGCCTATGGCTTGAGAGACATGGATTCAAATCTCTACTCTCCTGCAGGCTTCCTGTGTGACATTGGGCAAGCCACTTAGCCTCTCTGTGCCTCAGTTTTTTATTGGTAAAGAGGGCATTACGGCACTTCCCTCCCACACAGGGCTGTTGTGAGGATAAATACATTAAGAATTGAGAGGCACTCACATATGATAGTAATGGGGGCTATTTAAGTACTTAAGGCAGACTGGAACCACCAAACTCATTACATATAGACTAACTACAGCTAAAAGATGGCAGTAACTGTGGTAATCACAGGCTTCAGTCCAATTCAAACCATAACTTAAAGGTGAAAGGCTTCATATATCATTCTGCTTCCAATTCTCTGAACTATGCACTCTCCATACATCCAAGTACTAACTTTCTTTCTGCTTAGTTTTTGTTTTTGCTTCATTCTGTAATTTAAAGTCTTTACAGAGGCAAATAATATAATATCTTTACATCATTATTATTTAACTTTGCTTCTGTATTATAGGCAGAGCTGGTAGCCCACATAGAGTTAAGTATACCTCACACTTTCCATTATATAAACCCGTTTTTTCCCTTAAACTGCTTATATCTTTGTCAAACTTTAATTGTTCAGGTTGAGCTTCTGCATGCCAAGTGTCTGTTTAAGGCTTTTTTGTTTAAGTTTCAGCTAAAGTGGTTTACAAGAACAAGATTAGGGGGAAATTGTGATTTTGCCCAGGTTAAAAACATTTTACAATCATTTAGTTGAGAAGTACAAACACTTCCTTTTTGGGGGGCGGGGAGGAAGGCTTTAAATTTGGCAAGGGGGTCACCGTGGTGTCAGAGACATGCCTTTTATATGAAAATCTGCTAAAATGTGACAGCTATAAACCTCTAAATAATTGCAGTTTGCACATTCTCAGCAGAGACTCGTTGGAGATTTTAGTTGGCAAACTCTAAAGATTCTGGGAATTCTCCATATCTCAGAACTGTGGGGACTTAGCAGAAATTTCCATGCCACTTCTGTCCACACGCCAAGTGTGGAGATTAGAGACCCAGCACATCATCATAGTGGGGGTGAATGCAAGACTGAAATATATTTCCTGTTTTCACAGACTCTTACCTCCTTGCTCTGTGGCGCACCTCCTGGCAGCTGTAAACATTCACAACTAACACTGCACGAAGGACCCCTGTGGCAGAGGGCACAGGAACTGAAAGCAGGGAGACTGTCACTCCTGTGCTCAAAATGCTCCCGCTGCTGACACTGACTGCAGATTGATGGAGAAGTAAGAACAGTCTGACTGAAAAGGAGGAGAGCAGCATATTGGATGAGTGGGTTGCAGAAACCACAGGGTAGGGAGAGGGGGCAGGAGAGGAAGAGCAGGGTAGGAGCCATCGAACTGTGCAGTGAATTGGAGCAGAGTGGAGAGGAAGGGATGGGAACAGGAGCTGGGGAACTTGGATAAGAGCCGAGGAAGATGGGAATATGCTGGGCACATGGGGAAGAAGAGTTTATCATCACTGGAATTGAACCCAAGAGTTCTGCGTCTCTGCATTCCATATCTGTCAGCAAATAGTTGTGAAACCCACTGGTTAAGTGTTGTCTTACCCTGCTTTGGCTAGTCCCCATAGAAAACTACTTCATTAGGTCAAGTAATAGATATCCATGCCGTGGATCTAAAGGTTCCAATTCTGCTGCTGACCCAAGCTGAATGTCAATATAGTTCCACTTGATGGAATTTGAGAGTTTTTTCATTATATTTTAATTAGGACATTACAGAAAAAATATGTCAAAAAAACATCAAGGTTGCAAAATTAAGCACTGAATAGTTAGGAAATGCTCGAATTAATTTGGTCCCGATGTGCATATGCATAATGATACATCTTTAATTATATGATTGCATACTATGGTTTTCCATAGGACTCCTGCCTCATTCAGTGCACAGGATGGAGCTGTTCTAGGGGTGGAGCAGCGTTGTGCAGGGAAGGAGGTGGTTGTTTGTAGAGCCCCTGCCTCATTTATTGCAGAATTTGAAAGGTGTGGAGTGAATGAGGCAGGGGATTGTGGGAAGAGAGAGGATGGTTTCATGATTAAGAAAATGGAATGTCACCCTGGATTCTGTCCCTGATTCTGGCACAGAGTTCTGATGCGATGCTGGGGAGGTCATTTAAAACAACCTTTTCACAAGTAGTTACTAACTGTGTGTTCCTCATTGTCTATGTACACAAGTTAAGCACTCTGAGGCCAGCTTTGCAAAAGAGTGCTGAGCACTCATGATGACACCTGATGTCAATTACAGCTGTGATTTGAACATATAAAGTGCTATAAAAAAAGCTAAATTCTCTGAAAAATCAGGCCAGAGGTGTGTCAAGTTGGACATCTAAAATTAGTGGATGCTTTTGACAATTCCGGCCTTAATCTTTATGTGTCTCAGTTTCCCATCTGTAAAATGGGAATAATAATACTACCTACTCTCCCAGAGATGCTGTATAGATAAATTCATTAATGGTTGTGAAGATCTCAGATACTGTTGTGAAAGAACCATAGTAATCACCAGAAGGAAATGAATAATTTTGTATCTTGTGCAAAGTTTGGATGGTTTGTGTTAAATAAGGCCTGGGGCCACACATTGACTGAGGAAGATAAAAAGAAATATTGAATAATTACCCATTCACTGAGTGAGGCAGGTCCTGCGAAAAAACTAGTATGTGAATGAATGACTGTATCATACTGCATACACACAAAGGAGCTAGATCAGGTTTTGACAGGAAATCTTAATTCTGGCATTTCTTAACTTTTGAGTATTTGGCTTTGGAACCTTAGTATTCTTTTAGTGTAGTTTTGGCTATACTTGGGATGTCACCGATAAAGCTAGTATATCCTGAGGGAAAAGATCTGATACACAGTCATAAATAAATACAGTATGTCCAGAAAATTGGTACCTAGATACTTCATCAAAGTCCCGCTTGAGTCACCTTTTTCAAGGAAAGGAAAAAAAAACTTTTCTAAAACTTTCTCCACCTGGAAGGCAAATACTGGCTAAGACCTAGGAGACAATGAACTGTAATATTTGATTAAATGAATTAACCTGGGTAGAACGGTACTCCAGCACTTGATCTCTGGATTTATCTGTGTGGCTGAAGGATAAGATGCAGAATTACTGTGCTTAGATTTCAGTTTTTGGTTTTTGTTAGTTAAAAACAAACAAGCTCCTTTTGAAGTGAATTACTATTCTCACCAGATGAGAAAGCATCTTTGGAGGCTGTACAAACAGTTGCCTATGGCTACAGAACAGCCGTTAGCCTATGCTTGGGTCATGGTGCACTCCCCATCAGGCAGGATTCACTACCCTGGTACAGCCAGAACTGAGACAGCAACATAGCAAGGTCCCCTTCAATAGACCAATGACAGGTTCACGGACACTCACTGAAGAGTGGCCATACCTCTTGCCTCTACCCTTCTCTCTCTGTGATTGGAACCAACATCACCTTTATACATGGATGCTGCCCTTCAGCTAGTCAGTTCATTATTGGCTTCTTGGGAACCTCTCTTATGAGCACCAAGCCTTTGGTGCCATTACCTTTTCTCTTTGGCTATGGCTACACTGTGAGCTAGGGGTGTGATCTCCCTGCTTATGTACACACACACACACACACGCTTTCACTAAACTAATGCGACTATAAATAACAGCGTATCTGTGGTAGCACTCCTTGTGGCAGTGGAGGCCCGTTGAGGCATGCTGAGTACATACCCACAAGTTGGTGTGGGGGGTGGTCTCTGATAAGCTTATTAGCATACTTGGAGGTTCTTCCATTGTTTTTAATATTTGTATGTGATTGCTTTCACCTTAAGAATAAATGTGCTTGCTTATAAAGAGCTGTGTGGTGACCTGTGATTGTTGACAATTACAGCTCTTCATAGCCTTTGAAGAGAAAGCAAAGTACAGAGGTTGGCCTGTATAGGCAGTCTGGCTCATTGGGAATATCCTAGTAGGCTCATTGGGAATATTCAGTAGGCGAAGAACTGTTCAGCCTAGAAAACCCCAGTCAGGAGAGAGTAGGGTGACAAGCGACCAAGTGTGAAAAATCAGGACAGGGTATGGGGGGGTAATAGGCGACCATATACGACAAAGCCCCAAATATCAGGACTGTCCCTATAAAATCGGGACGTCTGGTCACCTTAGGGGAGAGAGAGAGAGATGTAGTTCTCCACTCAAGAGATGTGATGTCTGAGAAGCCTGGAGTCTAGAATGTGTGCCCTCGAGCTGGGCTTAAATTCAGCTGGAGCCATCTGGAGCTGAGCTCCAGTAAATAGTTTCAAACCTGTGTGAGCCCTGGTGCTTCCTCACAGGGAAGGCACCCCAAGTTCCCAGTGCCTCCCCATGGTGCCAAAGCCCCTGAAGTCCAGAGCCCTGAATGGGGTGTGTCATGGGGAGCTCCAGGAAATAGCACTGGAATGGGTTACCTAGGGAGGTGGTGGAATCTCCTTCCTTAGAGGTTTTTAAGGCCCAACTTGACAAAGCCCTGGCTGAGATGATTTAGTTGGGGTTGGTCCTACTTTGAGCAGGGGGTGGGACTAGATGGCCTCCTGAGGTCTCTTCCAATCCTGATCTTCTATAATTCTATGAAATAGTCTCTGAAAATTTAAGCTCTGCCATCAATGGACCAAGGAGGGAATACAGGTGCAATTGCTCTGAACTGTGATACACAGTAGTGTTTTTTTTTTCCAGAATAAGTAATCAGGTTTATTTCAGCATGCATCCATCTCCTATAAAATTTCTAGCATGTCTTTGATGGTGAGAAGATGATTGATCAAAGAGATGTTTCTTTGTAAGGATCCAGTGACATTTCAGCAGGACACTAGAGCACAGCAAGAAAACACTAGGAAGCACACGAGGTGAAAATATCTGTCACTCATACTGCATAAAGTCTCCAATATTAATCAGGCATTTGGATCTTCCTGTTGACTGCATTGCTGTCACTACATAAAAAATAACATTTAAAACATCTTTTAATGAGAACGCCACAGTATAATTTTGTTTTAGCTTAGTCCTAGCAAAATTCAATGAAATTTTCTTTCATGGAACCAGAGTTCTCACACACTCATACAGCAGCATCTGTGGCTTTCCTTTTCCCCTAGGGAAATGCTAGGGACAGGTCAAACAACAGCAGAGCAAGAGTGTTAATCCAACTCTGTTTCAGCTCTGCACCCCTCACCCCAAGAACCCACACAGAACGTTATACAATAGCTGGCAGAGATTCAATGTAGCAAAAGATCATTGATTACTGAAGACAAATTGCTGAACAACAGTATCCTGCAGTCAACCCACCATAACACCCTCCCCCCCAAAAAACAACAGCTAAACAACAACAAAAAATAAACCTTATCTAGCCAAGAGAACAACAGTGGTCAGGAACTTTGTTGTAACAAAGATTAGCAAATACTGTAAATATGTAAACAAGTCAATCAGATTCTACTGTTGTAGGCAGAGACACTGTGCTTTATTTTCAAAGCCTTATACTAAAGGAAACATGTCTCATTGGTAATAACACGTCTGGGCACACACTGGTTTTGGATTTGTTTGTTGTACAGCACTGAGCACTTTTTTGGGCACTAAACAAATAATAAATCTGTGTCCACATTTCTAAAGTGTCTATCATCATAATACCTAGGGACTGCATAAAGGCTATAAAAGCCAGTGATAATTGCCCAGGGGAAAATTAGTTCCTTAATTAACTCCTAATATGAAGTATCCTATTGAAATCAATGGGAGGCTCTTTGTTGACTTCAATGATCTTTGGATCTGATCCATTAGGTATATATCCCCCCCCTTTTCTTTTTTTTTTTTGGTAATTTGTATTTGTTCTCTTTGGGTGCTTCGGGGAATGTTTTGCTATAAAGAGGTGACTCAGAGCAGGTTCTGAAGAGGGTAAGCATGGGTCTGTTGTTAACTTTCTTTTGAAAGTGTTCCAGCACTTAGGGCTGTCTGTAGAGAAGGCTGTAAAGATTTCCTGTCCTCCTCCATTGAAATCTGTACTCCCTCAATCTGACTGTTGTGGAAGAGAGAAGCTGATTTGGTAGGTCTTTCAAAAGATATGTGGTACTTGAAGTAGCTTAGGACTAAACTCCCATTCTCTGCAATAATAAACAAGGATGTAATGATTTCCAACATTGGGGATCATCAAGCATCCAGTATTACGCTTTAGTATCCATCAAGGATACCGAGTCTGAGATATAGATACAGGGAAGGAGCTGGTGTGGAGAGTGGTGCTGTGGTAATTGATGGCCACTGCAATGGAGATAGGAGGGAGGACAAGGGATATATGGTGGTGATGCTGACAGAGGTGCAGTGGGAGTGAGTGGGTGCTATACTGAAACTCTGGCCGGGTCGGGGTGGTGGAGGGGTTATATGGATGAGCAGTGCTGACTGCAGAAAGTAATGCAAGAGGCAACCGCTGTGAGGGGGAGTGGTTGTGGGCCATGGAGTTAACAAAATGGCTGGACCATAGTTTTAAAGGGCACTGCTGTGTGGCAGTGGCCATTTCAAGTATCAAAAATCCCAGTCTTTTTCTCCAAATGTGCTTTTGTATGAAGACACATTGGATAAAACTGCTGGATTTCTGTAACCTAGATTGGGCACCCATTACCTCACTAATCATACCTCATGCATATGAATCACCTTCTATCCAACAGTCTCAAGGTACTTCACAAATACTTCATTAAGCCCTATAACACCCTGGTGAGTAAGAGAAGTGATTTCACTCTTTTATAAAGGGGGAATCTGAGTCAGAGCAAGATTTGTGACTTGGCCTGAGTTAATAAGAGAGCTGAGAATAGAACCTTGGAGTCCATTCTGTTCCTCTAACCACCAAACTACAGTGCCTCACATATGAACAATATATGTTATTTAAAAACATAGACAATTGACCTGGGCTGAATTAGAACGATCATTTAAAGGAAA
Source organism: Mauremys mutica (assembly GCF_020497125.1). NCBI lineage: Eukaryota > Metazoa > Chordata > Testudines > Geoemydidae > Mauremys > Mauremys mutica. The sequence continues at coordinate 108,424,470 of NC_059077.1, read as the reverse complement.
AATGGCTCAATACTCTACTACAAATTCCCTGAATTATCCAGCCCCCCAAAACAGTTGCCAACTTTCACGTGGTAAATAAGAACCCCAACTTTCACAATAAGCCAAAAATCAAACCAATCCCATTTCAAAACAAGGCCAAATACAAGCCAGTCCCTAGGAACCCCAACAATCTATGTGACTAGATACCCCCGACGTGCAGTCTGGGACTGTGGTGGGCCTGCTGTGCACCCCTGACTCTCTCCCCCCACCCTCGTTCCCCTTCTTGCCAGGAGCCAATAAAAAAAAAAAAGGAGCAACAAGCTACAAGCCAAACACTAGCCAACTCACAAGCCAGTTAAGCCAAAAACAAGCCCAATTTCTGCATTTTTTTTCATGGGTTTGGCATGTCTGCCCCCAACCCTTTTATTGTTTTGGTTTGTTTTGGTTTTTTGTGTGCCGAGGAGCTGAATTGGTTGAACAGGATTTGTCGAATACAAAATTCAGTGAATTCTGGCTCTTTTACAACTATTCTTTATTTATTTGTATTCTGGGAGCCCCAGGCATGAAAAAGTTGCTCATTGTGCTAAACAAAGAACAAAAAGACAGTTTCTCTGCCCCAAGGAGCTTTCACTCTATTGTGAAGTTTTTGCAAACCATTAGATTCACAAATAGTGGCAAACAGCGTATGAGAACTTCTGACACAACTCACCAAAGAAGTAATGGCAGATTAATGGATTCTTTGTAAAGACTCCGATATTGGTATCTGAGCTTCAATAGATTTAACATTCTATTTAATGTTAAATCTGTGTATTCTTTATCAAATACACGTATTTAAAGCTGTGTGTGTGTACTTGACCAAATCCTGCAGACCAGTTTCAAAGCTTCAGAAATTCTCAAATACTAAAGATCTTAAATATGATGGTATAGAACCAATATTGGAGAAATATTTGCGAGCCCCCTCCTTTCCCTGCTGGTATTTGGTCAGATCTGCTGGTGTTTGATGTTGCATCATTCAAGTCAATGGGAGTTTTTAGACTGAGTTGAATCAAGCCCTTGAAGAAGCCATGTTTAAATCCAGATTAGTTTTAGACTAGGTTTGGGTTTGTGACTAAATCAGAGCAAAATTTTGGATTCATATTAGAAGGAGCTGAAATCTTGAGATTTTGACCAAGCACATTAGAAATCTTATAAAGGAGAACCTCAGAGTTACAAACACCAGAGTTACGAACTGACCAGTCAACTAAAATTAGCATTTTGGAACCAGAAGTATGCAATCAGGCAGCAGCAGAGACCAAAAAAAGGAAATACAGTACAGTTCTGTGTTAAACATAAACTACTAAAAAATAAAGGGAAAGTTTAAAAAAAGATTTGACAAGGTAAGGAAACCGTTTCTCTGCTTGTTTCATTTAAATTAAAATGAAAGCAGCAGGTTAAAAGCAGCATTTTTTTCTGCATAGTAAAGTTTCAAAGCTGTATTAAGTCAATGTTCAGTTGTAAACTTTTGAAAGAACCACCATAACATTTTGTTCAGCGTTATGAACATTTCAGAGTTACAAATAGCCTCCATTCCCGATGTGTTCATAACTCTGAGGTTCTACTGTAAAACAATGGTTCTTGAAAGATTTCTATCACATCTGAAAAAGAACAAGAACCTTGTCTCCTTTCTTCTGTGTGTAGATCAGATTTAAATCACAGGGCTGGATTCTGTATTTAACCCATATTTAAATGTTTAGGATTTTTTTCAGAAACAGCAAAATAAGGAAATGCTCTCAGTGGGTATTCTCAGAGTCTGCGTGAACATTTTAATAGCACACTCATATTCATATTCTAACACTTCAGAATCTCTTCTCTCTACAGTAATCAACAGGTGACTGATTATGATTAGAAAGATGCATATCATGTCATTTTCTTAATAAATAAATATTTAAATAACAAAGCTTCTGAAAGTTCGAAGGTAGCACTGTAAAAATGTCACTTTGACTCTAGCATAACCTCAGTCCTGTCAGTAAAGAAACATCCCATGTGAAAGTTTCAGCATGGCCTTCATGCTGCTGGAGAGTGGGGGGGAATGGCATCATTTGTGACACAGTCGTACAGGAGCTCCATGTCAGAGATTTGTAAACCAACTTAAACCCTGCCTTATAACTGGCTTAACCATGAAAAGAAGAATGTTACTGTTTAATATTTAAAGAAAATGTTTAATGTTAGAACAGTAAAGTTCTTTTTCTGCATACTAAAATAGGAGGAAAAATTGTTTAGAGCAGTTTGGGGAGGAATAACTAGATGTAATGGGATAAAACTCAGGAAAAGGGAGTTTGGACACCAGGCAAAATGTCTCAACAATGTGGTCAATTAGAATATGGAATAGTCTCTAAGGGGGGTGGGCAGAAACTGCATCACTGGAGTTATTCAGACTTAGTCTAGATGAAGCTGTTGAAATGTTCATTTGGAAAGATCCTGTGTGAGCAGAGGAATGGACTTAACGTTCTAAAATTCTATTTAAGCAAGATGGAAACTGGTTTGCATCTTTGATGTTGGGTTTCAATTCCCAGCATCGAAGTCCTGTTTTTAGTGAGAACGATTAGCTGCCAGCAAAAGGCTCAGAAATGCTAATTTTAGTAAATGCTACTTTCTAAGCACAGTTGTCTGTCCATCCATCATCTTATGTTGAAGTCTGTCACTGAGGTATCTGAGCATTGCAGAGAAAAAAGCTTTTCATCATCTAAACGTTGTTAGGCAGAATTAATAATGTTTTGTTTTCATTAACCTGTAAGATGGAGATTTTCAAAGCAATCTAGTGGGCTTGGACACATATCTTCCATCTCAATAGAATGCCTGTGTGTAAATTCTGAACATTACTTAGAAAATCTCAGCCTAAATAAGTAGAATGGTTACAATGGTCCCTGGGCTCTGCAGGCTAGGAAGCCAGGGCTCCGTTCCATGGTCCGTTATGTATTTGGATACCAAAACACACCCTTCTCAAATGAAGCCATGCACACCTGTGGGGGAGTGAAGTAGTGAAGTCCTAAGGTACATTCAAAAGCATAGGCCTATATATCAGAGGCTACTGCTGCTGAGTGCAAAGAGCATGCTTCTACATATACTATGTTTTTATACAAAGCCAATAATATGATATCCTTACAAATTTAACTTGGCAGTTTCATTTTGCAGGGGTCCATACAAACACATTCTAAAGCCTCAGATCATTTTGCAACCCCTGAATTTTATTTTAATATCTTTGCTCAGTTGATTCTGACTGTCACCTGTTTTTCTGTCAAATACATAATTGCCTCTGGTTTGCTCTTAAGTGGCCTGGGGTGCGGGAAAGTTTGACATCCCTTTTTACAACTCCAGCTACGTTTCTCGGGTTTGTAGTAAGCCTCTCAATTTAGGAGATTTGTGCATGGTTTCAGGTTTTATTACAAACATGCAGAACATTACCAGAAATGGACGTTGGCCTTAATAGTTACCACTTCATATAATTCTCAAATGCATGGCCTTTCACACAGGGAATAAGTAAGGAAAATGGTACAAATAAATAGGTATTGTCATGGATCACAACAGGATCTCGCTCATTTAGTCTATATATTGTCAATTTAGATTGTCGGGTCTTTGGAGCAGAGACCTGTATTATTTTGTATATGTTTAACTGTCTAAAATACTTTAGGGTACTATGGCTCTGATTCAGCAAAGCATTTAAGCATGTGCTTAAAGTTATTGAATAGGATTCAAGTGTTCAATGTTAAGCATGTAAGTGCTTTGCTGAATCAGGGCCTACATAAACGATATAACAATAGTAAATACTACATTGTATTCTCCAGCCCTTGTAACCTCCTTTCTTACATGGCATGTTATTTGTGCATAGCCTAAAATAGAGCTACTAAACCTTCCCAACTCCCAGGAGTGTAGAGAGGTTAACTTAATCAATGACTAAAAATCACATCAAAAATCTCATGAGAGGTTTACGGTGGTATCATTTATTGAATGCTTTTAATCTATTCCAGAGTTGGACCCACGGGTTTGGCACTGATAAGTACCTAAGCTGGAGGCATATTGCCTTGGTTTTGACAGCTTGGAGAAGGAAAGAGTTCCTTCTTGTGAGACTTCTACTGGCTCTTGCCATGGTCGAGCTGGGAATACATAAGAGCTGCTTCTCTCCTGATCTTTTAACAAGTCTATGTCCATTCCCATCCAGAACAGAGGCATTAAAAATAATGGAGGGAAGTAGGGGGGATATTATTAAATGAACTTTTTTGAACCTCGCTAATGGATCAATTTATGTTTTGAATGATGGTTCAGGAGGGAAGGAAGGTTCTTCTTCTATCCAAACCATGACTGCCCTTCCTTCCTATTAGCTACCTTTTGCTTTTAATGGGTTATTTGTTCTATTGAGGTTTACTCTTATTTGGATTTGACAAATGACTTTTCCTCATTTCCCCTCTATATAATAATAATCTCTCTCTTGCGTTGTTCTCCTTCTTAATGATATAATATTTAGAGAAAGACAAAACTACCTTGAGCTCTGGACATGAAGTTGTATGCTGATTTATGGGGGAGTCAGGTATTTATTTAGGTGGAGATTTTCAAAAGCACAAATGGGAGTTAGACCTAGGAAATCAGATATTGATAAGAGCTACATTTGAATTGTTTTGCAATAGCTAAGCAAGGAAATGCTCTAAACTGGGGTTTTGAAATCCTTTCCAGCTGCTGCTTAGTGAGCAGAAGGAAATTTGTCAAGACAAAGCCTATTATGGGACAATGAAGCTAGTAAAAGTGTGTAAGAGGGATTTTTTTTACTCTTTATGTATTTCTGTATCATTGCCTGTCTGCATTTCTAATGCACCATCACCATAGTAACTAGGTAGAAACACAGAGACTCATTCTTTTCTCGGTTGCACTGGTGTAAGTCATTAGAATTAAGAGTTACACTGGTGTAAATAAAAGGAGAATTAGGCATGTATAACAGCATATCATAAGAGTCCCAGGTTATGCCAGCTTCTGTCAGTGTAACTCAGGGTGCAATGCCTAGCACAGCAGAGAGTCCACCCAGGGAAAAGGTGCTGCAGTGTATAAACCCACAATCCCTGTTCTGTACAGGGTGGGCATGCAGCTGTCCAGCACATCCCAAAAACTCTGCTCTGCTGCGCCAGTGGGAAGCAAAGGGATATGATAATGTGATGCCTTGCTCTGCCGGCTGGGCTTCTATAGAATTCTATTATTTAAAGGTAGCTAGTGGGACACCTGTCTGAGGGAGGTGATTCAAGCATTGTCTGACCACTCCTGATGCGGAATTCTACCAGGGGTGCTGAAGTTTCTACAGAGACAGCGTGCAAAGGGAAGATGGGGGAGTGGCAGTGTAAGTGTATGCAGATTACTCCACCGTCAAAGGGCGGGGGGCAATCAGGCCCATTGTCTCATAAATTCTAAATCATATACAATAAAAGAGCATTCATTTTCTGTGTATGGCAGCAGCAAGAAGTGAATGGGAAGAGAAGCAGAGAAGATATTCAAGGTCATTGCAAACATTCTTAATGCATACGGCAATCCATGCCTCTGGTTTTGCTCCTACAATTTAACTATACATTACCTGAGTGCCTACCTGTGCCAAAAGCTTGTACAAATTCTTCTGAAAACCATGTGAAGCACTAAATATAATCCACTGTCATGTCAAATATACAGTTCAACAAACCAAGATAACAGAATGAACCATCTGAAGGGCTGAGTTTCCTGCCATTTTCCTCAGAATAATCAATTAAGACCTTTTCCCATAGGTGAGATTACAAAAAGTCATTATTTATAGGGCAGATAAGCACGGCTTTCTAAATGAATCTACAGGCAAGAGGAAAAATGTATTTTCTTTAAGGCCTTTTCTCTTTCTGCTGTTTAACTGGCTAATGTGGCCAGTTTCATTGCTTATGTAAAACAGCAGCTTCTTCAGAAAGAACTGATTTACCAGAATTTTAAAACTATAGTTATTAGTATTTGCATGAAAACATTTTCAATTCAATAACATCTCAGCACTGTATATGGACTGCATGTAAAAGAATGGGAACATAACATAAGAATGGCCGTACTGTGTCAGACTAAAGGTCCATCCAGCCCAGTATCCTGTCTACTGACAGTGGTCAATGCCAGGTGCCCCAGAGGGAGTGGATCTAACAGGCAATGATCAAGTGATCTCTCTCCTGCCATCCATCTCCATCCTCTGACAAACAGACGCTAGGGACACCATTCCTTACCCATCCTGGCTAATAGCCATTAATGGACTTAACCACCATGAATTTATCCAGTTCTCTTTTAAACGCTGTTGTAGTCCTAGCCTTCACAACTTCCTCAGGTAAGGAGTTCCACAAGTTGACTGTGCGCCGCGTGAAGAAGAACTTCCTTGTATTTGTTTTAAACCTGCTGCCCATTAATTTCATTTGGTGACGCCTAGTTCTTGTATTATGGGAACAAGTAAATAACTTTTCCTTATCCACTTTCTCCACATCGCTCATGATTTTATATACCTCTATCATATCCCCCCTTAGTCTCCTCTTTTCCAAGCTGAAGAGTCCTAGCCTTTTTAATCTCTTCTCATATGGGACCGGTTCCAAACCCGTAATCATTTTAGTTGCCCTTTTCTGAACCACTGGGAAAGAGAAAAGAGGAGCAATGAGGACCGGGTGATAAAGGAAATAACTCAAAGGGTGAATTAGTCCACAGAGGTGTCATTGGTGAAATGCCTATGCAGAAATTTGATAAACACGATCGGTTGAACGCTACTGTGCATTTCCTACCACATAAATATTTTGTGTAGCTGGAACAGTATGTACCATGTGTGTACAACGCCACATATGCATTATTACAGCTGCACATATTGTGTACATCAGCTTGTAGATCAGCTTGTAGTTCAATGCACATATGATTTGCTAAGTTAAGGAATGGCCTTTTACTTTCAGAGAGTTCACAGCTCAACATGGGAACAAGTATGCGATGAAAATACATGTATATGCTATTGGCTTGCATTAGTGATGGAGAAGGTGTTTGCCCCAGCTACAGGAAAACTTGCCTTCATCTTGTGATGTTTAACCATTGCACCCTGCTGTGTCTGGCAAGTTTGAGTACTGGGAAGCTTCTGGCTGTTTTAGTTTCAGACTCTCAGCAGGTTCTGTCATGCTCCTTTAAGGAAATGGAGTCAAGGAGGTGAAAGCACAGCATAAACATATGACAATAATGAACAAAACAATGGAGAGAAAATTGGATATGCAGCAATTACCAATAAAAAAAGTTTAAAAAAAAAAAGCACAACAAATTTTAAAACAAAAAATAGGTCAGGCTTTATCTTTGTAGGAGTCTGCAGCAATGTAAATGACATCTGAAGAAAGTTTTATTTGAATTGCTCGAGGCAGTGGGTTATTTAGTAGTGGATTATATCTCCAGTCAGATTATTCATTCCATTCCAGTTTCCAACATGTCCCTCCAGGAGCATTTGCTGAAATAGCAGTTGTTGGGTTAAAGTCGCAAGCAACCACAATGTGACTTGCCTCAGAACAGATGAGGGCTGCATGTGAGAGAACCCCTGTAATGCATGATGCTGATAAGAATGTACATTTGTTTCACAGTGCCAATTTTTAACATCTGTGATATAAAAAAATCTTTGCAAAAAACATGGCTTTCCTGGGTATTTATGGAGATCTCTGTTACCTCAAATGGTGTTCTGTAGCTGTGTTTTATAAACTGTAATGCAATGAATATTTGTCGGGTTGTGCAGATTTGCTTCCAAAGCCACTAGCTTTGTTAAAATCCCTTGTTTATTCAAAACAATAATTAGGGTTCTGACAATGTTTCCACTGTATTGTAAGCCCCTATTTTCATCTGCAAAATAAATGTGCTCTGAGGTGAAATGTGGCTTATCAGAAGCAAAAGGTGGTGGTGTTTTTATTTTACAGATCTATTTGGTTATTTTTTTAAAGCAAATTTAATATTTTATGTGAACTTGATGCCCCTGAAGAGAGCTGGATTGACATCCCCGGAAAGTGAAAACTTATTTTCCACTGCACAATAGCTACAACAACAAATAGTGCCTACTCCCTCCACACTGTGCCACACTACTATGACCATGCCCTATGCCTGTTCAGTCCCTGGCCCTGCTATTCATACCTCTACCATGGGTGCTAATAGAGGAGGTGATTGCTTTGATGTGATCATTTAGTGAGTGGCAACCAGGGGCGGCTCTAGGTATTTTGCCGCCCCAAGCACGGCAGGCAGGCTGCCTTCAGCGGCTTGCCTGCGTGAGGTCCCCGGTCCCGTGGATTCGGTGGCACGCCTGCGGGAGGTCCGCTGAAGCCGCGGGACCAGCAGACCCTCTGCAGGCATGCCACCGAAGGCAACCTGCCTGCCACCCTCGTGGCGACCGGCAGAGCGTCCCACCTTGACTTGCCGCCCCAGGCACGCGCTTGGTGTGCTGGTGCCTGGAGCCACCCCTGGTGGCAACTGGACCACCAAACTCATTTCATATAGCATAACATTGAGCCATTGAACAGTGACAGCTTTGTCATTACCATCTTAGCTGGATTTGACTTATTTTGGAAATGAAAGATTTTATATCCCATCATCAAACCCAGTAAGTTTTCCAGCCCGTCTACCTGGTCACTTTATAGTTCTTTTGGTGAAAAATATGCCCAGAAATTGATTCTATCAGTGGGCATGGATCATTTTGGCATCCTTAGACTCTTTGCAGGTCATGGGGTTTAGTAAAAAATGTGAGTGTACACTCGCATCCAGGTTGGGGTTGGCTTTTTTCTATTTTATCCTTATGGGAAGGCTTTTCCAACAGAGGACACATCAGAACAATTTTGCTCAACCAAATGGCACACTGAAGAAAGAGTATCTGGAGGAGTCACCTTTGGTGGTGGTAGTGGTGGGGGGGCAGGGAAAGGGGACTAGCCATTCTTCTAACTTGGCTTTAAATGTGAACAAATCTTACTTTACCCCCTTCCGCCCACCCCAAAAAAAAGTTGTTTCAGATCCTCTATACTGAACACACTGGGTGAAATCCTGGCCCCACAAAAGACAATGCCAAAATTTTCATTGATTTCAGTGGGGCCAGGATTTCACTTAATACATATTCAACCTAAGAGCCCAGACCTGTTCCACGATGTTCATGGTTATTCATGAATAATAGTGGAGAAGCGATGCAACATTGCTTTTGCCTTTCTTCTAAATCTTCCCATCTTCCTCCCTTTTTCTTAAACTGGTATTGCTGAGAAATGTGGGTATGATCCATATCCCTTTGTACCCTTCCAAGTCAAGTGCTGTTGCTGCTGCTACTCCTGCACCTCCTCCAGCTCCAGGAACACCCTCTGTAGCAATGTGCCTTCTTATCACTCAGTGTTCTTTTAATGGAAACGTGTGAGGGGCCAGCTTACCATTTTGGTTGGCTGTTGTTAATTTTCTGTTAAAATACGTGTCACTATCTGAAAAAAAACACCTTGTTTCTTTGTCTTTTGAACAACTGCAAGTAAACCATTCATTAACCTATAATAATAAGCTGATAACACGGCTTCCCAGCCCTCCAAAAAGGCTGCAACCTCTCTTCCAGTGAAATAGATCAGGCTGCAGCAGAACAAGGCAACCAAAAGAATGGGTGGCATTGTCCGGAAAGGTGTATATTGATTGATTATTACAGTTTCTTTATGTTGGTGCCTACTATGTGATAGATGCTTTCCAAGCACTTAAGGATTCTCCCTGCTCTGAGGTGCGCCACAATTGATGTTTCAAATCTTATGGATCCTCCCATCGAGAGATAAAGGCCCTTCAACATAAAACCTATGGGAGGCTGTCACTGGCAATGGAAATGCTACCTGCCCTCCTAGGGATGCAGGGAACCTCACTGGTGCAAGGAGGTGCAATTCAGTATAGACCTTTCTGTACCAGCTTTAGCGAATGAGGTCCCACTGTATGGCCCTAAAGCAAGTAGTGACACAATACTGTGTACTTGATTTGGAGGAGATAACTGGGTATTCAAGGACAAAGTATAATGGTTCCTTTAGATTTATTCCATGTGACACGTGATGAATGTTTAAGAATTATCTACCTTCACAAATTCAACTGCAAGAGCATTAAAGATTTTGGTAGGATCTACTAGGTAAGTAGCAAGGCTTTTAAAATGTTGTTACATAAATATTGTTTTCATTAGATCGTAACAGACTTTAATGGTTTTAAAGAACTTATCAGAGAAATATTTAGACGAATTAAATATTTTATTTAAAAAATTAGAGGGGCTACTCTTTTTTTGCTTTTACAAGCTACTCTATTTAAAAAAAAATTCATCCAACCCCCCCACACATAATCTCCAAGAGTCTTACTTCAATAGGAACCTCCTCATTATAGAAGAGTGCCCTGAATGCCTAGTTCATTGGTACTCAATCTTTTTTCCACATGATGCTCCCCCTCCACCCCAATATACCCAGTGTCTAGACAGGGACCTACTCCTATGTAGCAGGATGGGGAAGGAACAATGGTCATGATCCTCAGAGTGGGAACCTCTGGTCTAGTTTAATCTCCTGGAAACGCCATGTTCTCCCTCACTTTATCTATTTTTATAGCTGTCATCGTGCATGTGACAGTGACATCCATGTGATCAGAACCACCTGATGCATGCATTTAGCATGCATCTTTGACTGCTTTACCTGCACTCTCCAATCCAGCACTACAATCCATCTGCCAACATTCCAGACTTCTGAACCACTGTCAAACAGCGATAATTAAAACAAACAAAAAATCAATCCACAATAACGTTCTTCTTTCTGTCCCCTAGAGTGGAATTTCCCTGCAAAATTACACTGGTCTGAGGTACAGAATGGGCATTGTTCAGTCTGGAGCTGGGTCAGTGACAGGTTGAAGATTCAGTATCTCCTAAACCATCAGGGCTGGAACCAGGTGCTTTATACCACTGGAAAAGAGCTGTGAAAACCGACCTCCTATTTGTGTAAGTCTTTTGTTTCTATTTCTGGTAGACATGAAAAATAGTATCCATGCATCTGAAGAAGTGGTTTTTTTACCCACAAAGCTTATGCCCAAATAAATCTGATAGTCTTTAAGGTGCTTGTTGTTTTTGAGTATCCATACAGTGTTTTAAAAGCTCCCTGATGTCCCATTCCTTCATCAGGGGGGTCTGTTAGCATGGACCCTCAGCTCATACAAAGTCTTGCTGATATCAACAGGGTTACCTACAGCAGCAGGGCTCCATGCAAATGGAGCCTAGTGCAGGATCAGAGCCTCAAATAGCATCTCTGTAAAATATACTAATTACAATTCATGATGATGTGATGTGGCATGAAGGTGTATTGAAATGGCCTGCACAGCTTAATCTTAATCTAGTGAGTCAGAAACATGCCCACATACACGAGTCCTCACATCTCATAAGCATTAGTTTAGCTGGAAGTATGAAGATTTTAAGACGGAAAGCCAATCCTTAATTCCACACCAACATAAGTAGAATTGTAGCACATAGCATGCAATTACCTTGGTAAGTGATTGTATCGTCTCCAGATTTTGGCAAAAGAAGTGAATTAGCGGTGGGGTTGTTAGTTTATTGCCTGCAAGTCCAGCATTTAACCTTTGTGAAACTTAATTGGTGGCAAGAAATAAAAATGTTTTGCATTCTTGTGCCCCTGAACAAACAGGATATTTTCACATTGCTGTGCAAATCCCAGAAGATTTTCTCCTTTCCTCTATTCTTGTGGGGGAGGGATAGCTCAGTGGTTTGAGCATTGGCCTGCTAAACCCAGGGTTGTGAACTCAATCCTTGAGGCCACTTAGGGATCTGGGGCTAAAATCAGTACTTGGTCCTGCTAGTGAAGGCAGGGGGCTGGACTCAATGACCTTTCAAGGTCCCTTCCAGTTCCAGGAGACAGGTATATCTCCTATTATTATAATGTAACTTTAGTTTCCAGAACAGATCACCAGTCAAATGTTCCTCACACCAGGCAATGTCTGTATATGCTGTATGCCCAGCCACTAGGGCCTACAGAGTATCCACATGATAACATTTTAAAGTGGTGCATGGGTGAGCTGTGAGTAGGCTTCAGTTTATGAATGTTCTATAGTTCCCAAACTGTCAAAAATCCCCACCGCGGGGGGATTTCTTGCCCAGCGTGACACTCCTTGCCCAGTGACCTGAACACCATCCCATATATCAGGGTCAGGACTATATCCTCCGATCCTCCCAACCCCTTACCTTTATTCTGTTGGTTGACAGGGGAACAATGATAGGAGCATCTGCTCAGGTAGGACCTTTCCTAGGTGACCACTATCCTGTCTATTAAGTTTGGTGCAAGCACCGGGTAAGCAGCACTGCCCTTAAGTCTAATACATTTCTGTAGAGGGGGGAGCTAATGCTTACTCTTTACTCACCCAAAAGCCAGCATGTACCAAAAATGACTCCAGCCTCCAGCCCTCAACCCCCTGAAATCATACGCTAAGCTCATATTGACCTCAATAGTTCAGGATTAGGGCCTCTCTCCATAACTCTCTTGCACTTTAGCTGGTGCAAAATGCATAAGTCAAAGTCTAGTTATTCATGAAGCTCAGCTGATTGTCCACAGGTTTTGCTAGAACCTTGATTTCAGCTGGGCTCAGGGTTCCAGCTGTAGATTTTGCACAGCCCTAGCTGTATGCCCCTAAGTATGCATTGCTGACAATGGGTTTTGCATGCACGCAGCCACTCATGATGCAGCCCTTGATGGCAGGTTGGCAACGTTCATTCAGGTGATTCATTGCAAAAGCCTTTTTGCTGTTTATTTTTCTAAACAATCCATTTTTATATTATCTCTTTCTAGACAATACAAGCCATTACTTTTTTCCCCCTCCGGAGGCAATTTTGCAGCAAAGTGTTCCTGCGAAGAAAGCAGAGTCAGTATGAAACATTACAGCTTGTTGTTGTGGCATGTTTATGTATGTGTATGACACACGTTTTCCCCTGACGACTGCTGTCATATCTGCTCAGTTTGATAGTCAAAATAATGTTTTTATTACTTTATGCACTACAGATTAATCTGAATTTAAGAGAATCAAGCTGACTTTGTTTGCCTCATTCAACATCAGCAATATCAAGATATCAGAAAACTTGTTCAGTTTCAGGAATGATTACTGTTCTTGAAGATGTAAGAGGCTGATAGAAGGCAGCTTGACTTTGACTGAGCTAAATTGCCCCTGTAGGGCTTATAATGGCTCTGAAAAAAACTCAAAAGACAGTACATATGCACCACATCATTTCACTAACTTTTCTTTTCTTTTTTTTTTATACCAAGTTACAGAAGGAAAGGTGAACAGGACAAATGTAATAGATTCATCTGAGTCATGTCTAGAGATATGTGAAATATTTATAATAAAATGAAAAATGACTTGAAATTCAAGGTTCTTCGTGTGCTATTAGGAACTGAAAACTAGGCTCATTTATGTGGGGAATGTCACGCAGGTGTGCATAAATCCCCATAAAAATGAGTTTGGGTTGAAAACTGCCCCTCTTTCCAAGCAAAGGTGACTTTTCCATTGTAAACATGCAAAAGTGAGCATTTTGGTGCAAAAATGGGTATTCCAGCAAAACGTGGAGGTGGAGGGAAAGCAAACTGGGGGGAAGGATGCGTGCGGGAAAAGTTATGTGATATGAAACAGGGAAAGGGTGTGTGCAAATTTCCCAAGGGCTTTTTTATTAATATTTTTTTTGTTACAGCTGAAATCAGGACAGTTTTTTTTAACACAAGTCACTCCCATGCTCAGTTACACGCCGATTAATCACTGTGTCGACTTTCCTCTAAAATGGTACCTTATTGTCACTGAGCAACCAGAAATGAGACAGAGAAACACAGATGGGGTGGAAAGCGTTTCCACGGTCTTGAATGTAAGTCTCTTTCATCTCGCTATTGTAATATGTGATGCAGGTAGTGACCTTGCAATCTTCAAACCCCATTAACTAAACCAAGAGAGGGATGCTTTGCAGTGCCATTTTGGAAATTATATGAGGAAGCTTTGATATTGAATTAGGGTAATACTAACTATGGATGTCTTCAGATTGCTTAAAAAAAATAGAGAAGCATCTTTGTAAGTGACCCTGGATATGAAATATCAAAGGGGTCTGATCCCAACCACTGGAGCATGAGAGGGAGCTTTTTACCTACAATTTGAAAGACAGCTGTATTCAAACAGTACACAGGAACATTTGCTGCATCCTGGTCTTTTATTGACATACATCAGAGTGCAACGTACTATAATGTGCATTTTTTAACCTTCTAACCGGCATCATGATACCTTCAGGCATCCATTTTACCTGTGAGGAGGAATCAGGAGCTGGAATCAGTTTAGGAAAGTAGAAAGCTTAAAACATGATTAAATCAGTAGGCTTATGAAAATGAGCTCAATATCCTAGTTTGCTACTTCTTGTCAATTAACAAAAACGTGGTCTTGGGATTGTGTTGGAGGGTTCAGTTGTTATCAAATACCAGTTTCCTGTGGCTCCAGATTAGAGAATGAATGCATTTGTTTCTTTTTTACATTATTTTCCAGTTGGGAAAAAAAAAAACCTTTCTTGTTAGCTGTCGACAATGTCACTTCCCCTTTTCCTGTGATGGTTTCTACTGCTTCTTATTTTGAAACCGAGGTGATAATTAATCTTCCCACATTCAAGCATTGCAAACATATTTCAATTTCAAATGAGATAAGACCCAGGCTTGAAACGCCCACACTTACAATTTTAGATAGCTTTGTACCAAACATTGTAACTGGCCTGAATTTTCTTCATGGCACTGACATTATCAACAACGAACTTGTAAAGCTTTATATCTAATTGGCAGCCTCTACAAAATTGATCACAGACTCGTATGCGATCTGGAGGGTTGGAAACATACAATGCAGAGGAAATTAAGGGAATGGTTTAATATTCGCCTGCTTGTTGGATTCCCTCTTTCCTGTGTCCATACACTTTAGGCTGTTCAGATTCATGCGGCTTACTTATGCCATTATTAATTCAATTACATTGGCTGCCCATTAAACTGAGAATTAACTTCAAGGTCACTTTTAAGATCCTTCAGCCTGTGACACTTTCCCACCTCCACGAGAGAGTTACGTGTGTTCTCCAGCATTCATTATGCTCATGCCATGGTTTGTTTATTGCTAGTCATCAGCCAGATATGCACATTTGGATGTTGCTAAGAACTCAATGAAAGGTTCTAAATAGGGCTGTCAAGCAATTTTAAAAAATTAATCGTGATTAATCGCACTGTTAAACAATAACCGGATACCATTTATTTAAATAGTTCTGAATGTTTTCTACATTTTCAAATATATTGATTTCACTTACAACACAGAATGCAAAGTGTACAGCGCTCACTTTATGTTTATTACAATTATTTGCACTGTAAAAAAGAAACAAAATAGTATTTTTCATTTCATCTAATACAAGTACGGTTCTGCAATCTCATGAAAGTTGAGCTTACAAATATAGAATTAAGTACAAAAAAAACTGTATTAAAAATAAAACAATGTAAAACTTTAGAACCTACAAGTCCACTCAGTCCTACTTCTTGTTCAGCCAGTCACTCAGACAAAGAAGCAACAAAGAGTCCTGTGGCACCTTATAGACTAACAGAAGTATTGGAGCATAAGCTTTTGTGGGTGAATACCCACTTCGTCAGAAGTATTGGAGCATAAGCTTTCGTGGGTGAATACTGACTTCTTCATATGTCTGATGGAGTACAGACGTTGACATGAGAGTGCTCTCATCGACTTAGCAGGTCTTTACCAGATCTGCTAAATCAACACCGATTTAGCATTAATCACACAGTGCTGATTTAGCTGTAAGTATAGACAAGCCCTTACTCATGTTAGGTAGTACGTTATACCACAATAAGTCTGTTACAGGGTTCACTCAACACTCTGGCACTTCCTGCTGGCTGTTTTGGGGATTAGCTCTCCTCGGGTGGTGCCTTGCCACCCTCACTCCTGCTCTAGGACCCACAACTCTCCAAGGACCACAGTGTCCTTTTCAGCAACACAGCCATCTGGCCATGCCACACACTGTGCTCCCCTCTTCCAGGGGACCTGAAGTCTGTTGTTCAGTCACCCCCTTAGTGGCTACTGCAGAGAATTGCCTGGCCGCTTCCTTGTGGCCTTAGCATCCTCTTTGCCCTTGCCTCAGGGCCTCAGCCTCCAACCCCAGCAGCCAGTCAGGAACCATCTCTTGCTCCTCCGGTCCCCGCTAGCAGCACTGCTCTGTCCAGAGTGCTGGCAGTTCTCTCAGCCCTCCAGAGACTCTGTCATTCCTACTTGGGCTCCCAGCAGAGAACTGCACTCCTCTGCCCTGAAGCTCCCTTTTTGTATGGGCCTGCTTGGCCCTGATTTTGGCTTCAGTCCTCCTCTGATTGACTGCCTGCAGTGCATCCTCCCTAGGGCTGTATTAACCCCCAAGAGCCCAGAGTGGGGCAGACACCCTGCCACAAAGTCCCATTAATTTTCAGTGGGACCACTAGTTTACTAAAATACTTTTCAACAGCAGTAGAGGTATCAGAATCTGACCCAAACTAGACTAACTGTACCAGAAAGCAAGTATTAATTTTACGTATTGGGAACTGAGGCACAAAGAGATCAGTTGATCTTCTGCAGGAAGCCTGTATTGGAGTTAGGGATTAAACTCAGTTCTCCTGATTCCCAGTCCAGTGCCTGCAACTGCAAGGCGATGGTGCCCCTCTATTACTGCCATTTGTTGAATTTAAGTACCAGTTCGTTGCCTGTGTTCTTTCCATGTTTGGAATTTTCTCACTAAGCAGATATGTACCAGAAGTTTTATTGTGCAAATAAAAAATATTGTTTTCCCATTTACAATGAACTAAAGTCCCTTCTCCATTACACTGGTTGGAATCCAGATTAAAACATGAATTAATTTCATTGTTGAAGTCAATGGAATTACATGAGATTTATAGACTCATAAATATGCAGGACTGGATGGGACTTTAATAGGTCATGTAGTTCAGTTCCCTGCACTGAGGCGGGACTAACTTATCCAGATCATCCCTGACAGGTGTTTGCCTAACCTATTCTTAAAAACCTCCAGGGACAGAGATTCCACAACCTACTTAGGTAATTTTTTCCAGAACTTAACTATTCTAAAAGTTAGCAAATTTTTCCTAATGTCTAAACGAAATCTCCCCTTGTTGCGATTTCAGCGCATTACTTCTTGTCCTGTCCTCAGTGGATAAGCAGAACAAAATTATATCACCCTCCTCTTAATAGCAACCTTTTACGTACTTGAAGACTGTTATGGCCCACCTCCTCAGTCTTCTCTTCTTCAGACTAAACAAACCCAATTTTTCAATCTTTCCTCATCTGTCATGTTTTCTAGACCTTCAGTCATTTTTGTTGCTCTCCACGGGACTTTCTCCAATTTGTCCATGTCTTTCCCAAAGCGTGGTCACCAGAACTGGACACAATATTCCAGTTGAGGCTTTATCACTGCTGTGTAGACTGGAAGAATTACTTCCTGTGTCTTCCTTACAACACTCCTGCTAATACAACCAAGAATAACGTAACTGAGAAAATAATTTGATCCTATGAATTTTAGAGTTGTTAATTGTTTTATTAGACTTCTGTACACCAATTTGTTGATTTACAAAAGCACTTTATTAAAGAAATAATAAAAATAATCAATATAAAGAGCTTTTGCAAGTCCAGCTTCCCTTCCTTTTCTCTTCTGCAAAGAGTTCTATTCTTATTCCTATTACTATTATTTTGCTGAGTACCGTAGGTTTGCCCAGGCTCAAAAGGCAAGAGGCAAATAATTATGTTGATAGTATTTTGCACTTATGATGCACCAGATGCTGTTCACTGAAGTCAAAGGATGTTTAATATTACAAATATTATAGACTCTGGTCCAAGTGCTTCTTAGAACCATGTGAAGTAGGGAAGTAGTATTATACATCTTTTATGGACTGGTAAACTGAGGCACAGAGCTATTAGTAAATTGTCATGCCACACAGAGCTGAGACTAGAACACAGGAGTCATGATTTACTAAAAAAAGAAAAGGATGGGGAGGATGGAATGACTAAAAGTGCGGCAGTCTTGGGAATACGAGAGGCACTATTGCCTACACCACAATGGGACAGATCCTCACCTAGTGTCAATTGTCCCAGCTAAATGGAGTTATGACAGTTTCCACCAGCTGACGATCCATCCCAAGAGTTTCAGCCACAAACCTGAAGGACCCTCAAACAAGGTGCTCTTAGGAATGGGGATGGGAGAAAGAAAACATTGAGGAGCTAAAACTGCTGTGAGTTTAGAGTTTCTTTTCCTTTGTTGGAAATCATTTTATATATTTATTTGGGATTAGCTTTCCTAAAGATCAGTTGTGGTTTTTAATTTACAGTATTTGTTTACAGCTACACAAGAAAACAATGAATGCCTCGAACACCATCTGCTTGCATTTTCCCCAAAGGATTTTGCATATTTTCAGCAAGAAATAAGTCTAAATATCCTGCAATTTTCTCCAGAATGCTTCATAATTTTACAGCATCCCTGATAATGAAGTACAGTATGTGCCCTTTTAATAAGCCGAAATGATTCTGAATTACAGGCAGAGTCGTCCAAAATTGTGAATACATAACATGCTGCTAAAAAGAAGGATAGAAGAGAAAAGGCTGCAAAAGGAATTTCCTTTTTAGATTAGAATAGAGAGTCAGGAACTTTTGGATTGGAATAGGGAGTCAGAATCCACAAGAGCAAAGAGGTTCAGATTCTACTGAAAAGTGTGAGAAGTGACCTGATGAAACCCAGGTTTTTAATAGTGTACAGTATAGGAATGACTACCAATTGATATGCATCCTAGTACTGGTGCTTCCGGCCTTCGACTCACCAGTCCTTAGACAACCTTAAGATCCTCCTCCCCGTTTTCATGATGAGTCTTGATACTCTGTGCTAGTATGCAACCACTATCCACCTCCCATTCACCTGTACATGCCTGAATCTTCTATGGGTATGTCTATACTGCATTGTCAACCCAGATCTCTGAAACTTGGACTTGGTGTTTCCTAGCCTGGCCTTGAGCATCCACACTGCATTGTCAATCTTGGTTCACAGTTGCTGGACTAATGTGGATCCATACTGCATTACACAGACCTTCTGACAGGAGTCTGCAGCTTGAGCTGCATCCACACTGAAAAATGACAGGGTTTGGATCTGAGTCTCAGTCTGACTTGGGTTGTGAACCCCTCCCTGCCCAAAGAGGGTGCTAGGACCTGGGTCCTGAGTGCTTGCTGACCTGAGTCAGACTGGTCTGTGTGTGGACAGAATGGGGGACTTGGGCTCAAACCTGAGCCAGAGCCCAAGCTTACTGCACAGTGTAGACTTTCCCAATGGGGCTGGGAACATTCCAGGCACCAGTCTTGAGAAATGGTGCCTGATCCAATAGAGGTCTTAGTTGGATAAACTTGTACAAGTGTTCAGATAGGCCCAGTTCAGCAAAGCATTTAATCACATGCTTAACTTTAAGCACATGAGTAGTTTGATCAAATCAGTGGGACAACTTACGTTCTTAACTACTTAGTCAGGTCAGGGCCATTTGTTGGGAATCACTGATCTAGATCAAGTTGCCTTGCTGAGTCCTCTGCACGTGATTCGCTGCATCCTGAGATTTCTCGCTCCTTAAGGGCCACATGTTCAGTAACTACACGAATGGAAGTCAACCATTACTTATTTATTATTTATAAAACCAAACCAAACAGGGCACCTATTTAATGCTCTAGGCACCCAGGCAGTTAAAAGCACAATTACTTGCACACAAGAGAAAACCAGCAGCTCGCCCTTAATGTGGAACCAAACACCAGATAAAACATACTGCACAGATAAAATACCTGAATACCCAGCCCACATTAAAGAATATCCCTCAGGCAGCATTCTTCCAATCCTTTAATGCCTCCCTTAAAATGATGAACCTTGCAGTGTAACCTGAACCTCTACAGTTCTGGGCTATATTGGCCCCAAGTGGGAAGAACTTTCCTAAAGAAAGGGGCCATCCTGGAGAATGCTTTGCCAGCAGTTCCCTCTAATTTATATCCTGAGTGGGTCATGCTTGAGAGCCTCTGCTGATCACAGCTTTGTCATCTGTACATTAAAAAAAAGAGAATAAACCCTCTGGTTTCCAGGTAACAATTTATCATCATTTTGTATGTTTCTGTGGAGGATTGGAAGACAAACTTCTGAGTTTTTAGCAGGCTTATTCCTTTCAACAAAAAAGAGGAATCTGTGTGATGTGGGTAAACCTACATACAGAGCATGCACCGGATTCTCCCCATGGGCATAACGGAGATGAAGTTTCTATCCACTACACCTTCACCAAATGGTGGATTTGCCCCAGCGGGGATGGGGGAATGGCAGGCATGAGTATTGACTCTGGGAGTTCTGCCAGGAGACAGCAGATTTAAATTCCTGCCAGGGATGTAGAGGAGCTTTGTCAGTGGAGGATGTCCAAGAGAGGAGACCCTTTCAGGTCTACCCCACCTGCATAGGTCTATCAGAAAGCTCAAAGCCCCATGACAGAATGAGAACTGAGGGAAAGGGATTGATGGACTTTCAGCTGCTAGTGGCCTGAAGCAAGGTTCTTCTATGTTGCATTGGCAAAACTCAAGGGGTGAACTGGGCACCATATTTGCAGAATCTGATATTTGAATGCTGAAGATGTCTATGGGGACTATAGAGTCACTCTCTCCTTTGAACTGAACTAATTTCCCTGCTTGATGTTACAATGCAGTTTGTTAGGGGAGGAGCTTTGCCCCCCACCCCCAATGAGTTGTTACCCCAAGGTCTTTATTCGTTTTGTCATTTAAGAACTCATCCTGGTCAAATTTCAACTTGGCTGATTACTTTCTGCCTCCCTAATTCTCCCCTGTGGCATTATTTGGAGTACAATTATTTGCTTCTCATCCTAAAAAAAGCCCACAGCCAGGCTGGATATGGGCTGCTGGTACAGGATTTGCTGCTGTTTTCCCCAGAGCTGGCTACATTTCATTGGTTGGTGAGTGATCTCTCTTTATGGCATACAATCTGTAAAACGCTTTGGGTTTCTCCAGAGTGAAAGCTGCTATGCACATATAAGTGTGAAGTGGTTACTATGATTTTACATATTACTAGTTTATGGTTTGGGATCACTGTTTGACACATGGTTTCCTTTGGGCTCCTGTTTTCAGGGTGTTGTGAATTTAGTTACTATTCAGACTGCCTGAAGTTATTGTAGCAGACATTTATTTTCAGGCTACATAAACCTTTGTCTAAAAGAATTACATTGCTTGCTTGCTTTCCGCAGGCAGCCATTTATTTTTCTGGTCTTTGGTTCAGAAGCAGGCTTCCCCGCCACCCCCCCAGAGATTTAGGACTTCTAAGGACCTTTTGAGCTCAGACACTCATCTCTCTTGAGATGTGTGTATTTTGGGAGCTAGGCCATGGTTCTGAAGCCAGAGTCCTGCATAAGGAATGCTGAGGACCTGCACCACTCCAGGAAGGGCAATGAAAAGATGCACAATCTCCGACAAGGCTGCTGCTTCCATGTGAAATTGGGCAACTTCTCCCTCCATCACATTTCCACTTTTCTGCAGGCTTGTAAACTCCTCCCAGCCCCCTTTTTCAGAGCCTTGATCCCTGGGAACAGGAGCAAGCGCAAGCAGCTTCTTTGTCCCTGATACTCAAAAGGGAGGAGGGCCTCTTTCTCACCTGTCCCCTCCCTTCACAGTGCTCATGATCCGGCTTCTGACATATAGAATCATATGCATCATTTTAATCTCTAGGACACTTCATGGGACAACTCTGCAGCCTTTGTGTAGTTGCAAGATCGTAGTGAGAGAGCATGTTAAATAAATGTATTAGCCCTATGACGTATTTCTAAAATCAGCACTGACTAGTGTGACAGGGTCAGGGCAGATGGCTACAGGAGAGTGTTAGAAGGCAGATATATTAGTCCCAGATGAAGTAGCTCCCTTTTCCCTGGGTAAGGTAACAGGGGCAGTTCCAAAACAAGCAGGAACTTGCTGGGACCAACTAAGGCAGGCAGGCTAATTAGGACACCTGGAGCCAATTAAGAAGAAACTGCTAGAATCAATTAGGACAGGTTGGCTAATCAAGGCACCTGAGTTTAAAAAGGACCTCACTTCAGTTTGTAGCGTGCATGCGAGGAGCTGGGAGCAAGAGGCACTAGCAGCTGAGAGTGAGAAGACATATTGCTGGAGGACTGAGGAGTACAAGCATTATCAGACACCAGGAGAAAGGTCTTGTGTTGGGAGGAGGCCATGGGAAAGTAACCCAGGGAGTTGTAGCTGTCACGCAGCTGTACCAGGAGGCACTCTAGAGAGCTGCAGTCCACAGGGCCCTGGGCTGGAACCCGGAGTAGAGGGCGGGCCCGGGTTCCCCCAAACCTCCCAACTCCTGATCAGATACAGGAGGAATTGACCTGGACTGTGGCTTCTACCAGAGGGGAAGGTCTCTGGGCTGTTTCCTGGCCCCCATGGTGAATCTCTGAGGCAAGCTAATCCGCCAATAAGTGCAGGACCCATCAAGGTAGAAGAGGAACTTTGTCACATTAGGGAAAGGTTTGCCATTGCTGCTATTCTCTAATAATGTCAAGGGAGAGGCTCGGCCTGCTTTTTTAAAAAATATATGTTTATGGCTGTCATTCTGCAAGAGTGATGGGGGTAAGTGAGGTAAAATGGCTGAAAATTGTGATGCCAGCACTAAGTTTTTGTAATCACAGTGGAGTGAAATGTGTTTAAGATCTCTGTAATGCTGATATGCACCATGCAATATGTCTTCCATCAAGGTGCTAATTTCCTTGCCTCCAGTGACAAAAAATAAAAGCGACACTTTCTTAAACCCAGCTGTTAGGGTATCAAAGGAAACAAAATGAAAGGAAGAAATGAAGTGAGTGCAGTGTATAAAGAGAAAAACGCAGAGTGATAATGAAATGAAAAAATACACCAGAAACTGGAAATTAGTGAGGGAATGGAAATGGCGAGATGACTATTTTGAGTTACCAGCTAAGATGCCTACAAAATATGACTTTTTGTGTGCATATCAATCAATGTCAATGTCCACGTTCCTCTCTAATGGAAGCAGAAGATGATGATATATAACCACTGAAATCCACTGCACCAGGTATACGAGCTTACATGAGGTCTGATGTTTGCAGAAATCTTTCCTTTTCAGCCAGGTGCTTTACAAATGGTTGTTAGCAAGAAGTGACTGTTTTTCCAGCTAGCCTTGCCCAGCATGCACTGTGGTGTTAGCAACAACTCACTCCCACCCAAGGCCTCTGTTAGCATCAGGGTTTGTTTACCTGTTCTACAGCATATGTGGAAACATCTCCAGGTTGGTTCATTTGGGAAAGTTAAGCGAGGGCAGAAGTGTTGTGGTATTTCTATCCAAAGGACAGCGCCTTTAATAAATAGCCTTCTGCTTATTTTCCTGAACTACTCAAGCAAATCTGTGGCCTTCTGAGGACACCCTTGTCTACAAGGACTGAGGTTCAGTGTGCCACCTCCTCCACCCCAGACTCCTTAAGCAGAGTGGTTTTGACCTACAGGAGAGACGATAATGGAATGTAGCCTTAACTGCTGCATGTGTTTATGGGAAGCAGGGCCGGCTCCAGACCCCAGCGCGCCAAGCGCGCGCTTGGGGCGGCATTTTGCCGGGAGGGCAGCAGGCGGCTCCTGCGGACCTTCCGCAGTCATGACTGTGGAGGGTCCGCTGGTCCCGTGGCTCGGGTGGACCTCCCGCAGGCATGCCTGCGGATGCTCCACCGGAGCCGCGGGACTAGCAGACCCTCCGCAGGCACGTCTGCAAGAGGTCCCCCAGAGCCGTGGGACCGGCGACCGGCAGCGCGCCCCCTGCGGCATGCCGCCATGCTTGGGGCGGCCAAATTCCTAGAGCCGCCCCTGATGGGAAGGACTTTGAGGAATGTAGGATTCCTGTTAAACAGGTGGAGGGGCAAACCTCCCATATATCCCAGCCAGGATCATGATAAAAGGGGAGACACTCTGCTCTCCTCAGTGGCTTGGGTTCTCAGTTGGCATGTATCAGCTCATACTCTACTGCTCCTGGGCCATGGCGCATAAACATCACACTAGCTTTTCAACTTGTCCTTTGTGGGATGGCGTCCCCATGATCCAGGACAGAGTTGTATTAAGCAGCCCTGTGATTCTCAAATGAATCGGAAGATACATTTAGTTCAATATCAGTTCCTCTTGTTCCATCTCAAGACGGAAGATCAGCTTGGATGCTCTGGTTGCCTGTTCCCAGATTTAAATACTGGGGTCTGGGTGAATTCATGGTGCAGGTACTGTACTACATAAAGGAATAGACAGTCCCTGCCACAGATAGTTCAATTTGAAACAAGACACAACAGATGAGTGTGTCAGAGGCTGGCCAGAGGATGACAATTTTGTTTCATGACAACTTTTGAGATCTCATCATTTGTTTTCATTCTAGTTTCCACAGCAAGCTTAGGACTCCTTCCTGGGAGAAAGGCTCTAAGCTGAAATATCAGTGGACATGTGGCTCTCCTGCTTATCAAAGATCACCTTTTAATTAAAATATGTATATCTTGGTGGCTTTAGCACCCATTCCTTGACCGGTATTATCTGATACAGTTGGTGGGATTCAAACTTTTCTAGAGTATGGAATAGCCTGTCAATCTCTTACAGTCTCAAGCAGTCACTTATGTGAGTAGTCTTACAGATGTCAGTGGCATTATTCCTACTGTGTGCAACTGTTAACTAATGGTGGGTAAGATGTTTACAGTCTAGCCCTATATTATTTATTAGGAAAAATCCTAAACTTCATAATCAAAATCCCTTTGGAGTCAATGGGAGTTGAGTAAGGACTAAGAAGGACTTCACAATCTGGCCCATTATCATTAAGATATTTTATTATCATTTAAATATTGGTGTCTCCACCCTCCAAGAGCCTACAGTGTAAGACCCTGGAAAAACTTATCATATGCTTGGTTTTAAGCACCTGAACAGTCCCATAAACTTCAGTAGTAGTCCTGATTTTAAAGTTAAGTAGCATATAGGTAAGTCTTTGCAGGATTAGTGCCTTAATCAAACAGAGGGAATGATGGCAATGGACAAAAGATGGCTTTGGAATAAGGAATGGAAGGACAAGGGTAGAAACACACATGCATGACATGCATCCTGTTATGTTGTGTAAAAAGTTTTTAAGTACTTTTAAAATTATTTTAAACAAGTATGTGGCAGGAAGGGAGGGAGAGTAGAAGTAAAAATAGCACAAGTGCGGAAGTCCACAGTAGACAGCAATGTGAGGCAAGTGGGTTTCAGAGGAGGTAGTGAAGATGTGACACAGTACTACATGACAGTCATAGAATATCAGGGTTGGAAGGGACCTCAGGAGATCATCGAGTCCAGCCCGCTGCTCAGAGCAGGAACAATCCCCAGACAGATTTTTGCCCCAGATCCCTAAATGGCCCCCCTCAAGGATTGAGTTCACAACCCTGGGTTTAGTAGGCTAATGCTCAAACCTCTGAGCTATCCCTCCTCACCATTCTCCTAAGCAAACTAAGGAAATGTGGTCTAGATCAAATTACTGTAAGGTGGGTGCACAACTGGTTGAAAGACTACTCAAAGAGTAATTGCCAGTGGTTCACAGTCAAATTGTTGGGGGGATGTATCTAGTGGAACTTCACAAGAGTCTCTCAGGCCCAGTACTACTAAATATTTTCATTGATGACTTGGATAATGAAGTGGAGCGATGACACCACACTGGGAGGGATTACAAGCACTTTGGAGGGGAGAGGATTAGAATTCAAAACAACCCTGGCATTGGTCTGAAATCAGCAAGATGAAATTCAATAAAGACAAGCACTAAGTACTACACTTAAAAAGGAAAAATCAAATGCAGAACTACAAAATGGAAAGTAACTGGCTAGGTGGTAGTGCTACCGAAAAGGATCTGGGGATTCTAGTGGACTACAAACTGAATGACTTAATGTGATGCAGTTGTGAAAAAGGCTAATATCATTCTGGGATATATTAACAGTGGTGTTGTATGTAAAATGTGGGATGAAATTGTCCCACTCTGGTGAGGCCTCCGATGGAGTAGTGGAGTGTCCACTTCTGGGTGCTGCCCTTTAGGAAAGATGTGGACAAATTAGAGAGAATCCAGAAGAAAGCAACAAAAATGATTTAAAAAAAATTGAAAACCTGATAAGTCTTCAAATATGTGAGAGCTGTTATAAAGAGGATGGTGATCAATTGTTCTCCACAACTATTGAAAGTAGGACAAAAAGGAATGGGCTTAATCTGCAACAAGGGAGATTTAGGTTAGATATTAAGATCAAACTTTCTAATTACAATGGATAATTAAGCCCTGGAGTAGGCTTCCAAGGGAGGTTGTGGAATCCCCATCACTGGAGATTTTAAGAACAGGTTAGACAAACACTTGTCAGGGTTGTCTAGGTATTTGGCTCTGCTTTGGTGCAGGGGGCTGGACTTAATGACTTCTCAAGGTCTCTTCTAGCCCTACATTTTTATGATACAGAGCAAGAGGGTCATTCCAACCATAGGTGGTGGTGAGTGGAAAAAACATGAAGAAGCAAATGAGTAGGCAGAGGGTTATTGTTTCTGACTCTTATGGGGGTGCACAAAGACAGAATTAATCCTCTCTTCCATGCAGTATTAAACACAATTACGGTCTTTGCACTCCCTTGAATATAGGGACTGCTGCCTGCTACCATAACCAGTGTGCTAAGCACCCCAAAGTGGATGGATAGGATTGAGTCCCGGGCTCCATTCCATCACCTAACCACGTAGGTAAGAACATGCTGCATCTCCTCAAAGTTGCAGCAACACATTGTACTCCCACTGGGAGTTTGAGTGCTCTGGGAGACATTGTAGATCTCTGAGTAATAATGCCTCCAGAGATCCCCCTAAGGTGATGAGACACTGCACTGAGAATCATAGAATATTAGGGTTAGAAGGGACCTCAGGAGGTCATCTAGTCCAACCCCCTGCTCAAAGCAGGACCAATCCCCAGACAGAATTTTACCCCAGTTCCCTAAATGGCCTCCTCAAGGATTGAACTCACAACCCTGGGTTTAACAGGCCAATGCTCAAACCACTGAGCTATCCTTCCCCCAGTGTGGGCCTGCCCATGGTTGCAACATCTGGTCAGCAGTCAGCAACAAGATGAGAAGACTGGGCAGATCTTAGGCATGAAATGGGGAGTATTGTAGAGAGAAACAAGGACCTGATCTCCACTGTCCTGCACCTTGTATGCCCCTGATGTACATATACAAAGAGTATATAAAACACAACCAAATCAGAATGGTGACATTTCACTACCATGTTACGTTCACTTTGCACAGGTGTAAGTGATTACACGAGGTGCAGTGCAGTGTCAAATCATGCCCAAGGGTGGAGATGCAGGCAGTACTTAGAAGTGAGGATAATGAGCTAGTTCTCAGTTCAGAAAGACAACAAGGATTTTTTTAGGTTTGCTTGATGTGCTCAGTCATTTTCTGCTTTGTGGCTACACTGGAAAACAAAGAGAAATCAAAGTTATATCAGAGTCCCTGTGGATGGAAAGGTTCACTTCCCTCTTGAGACCTCCTCTTGTTTTACCATATTGTTAGCACATGCACCATGAGGCAGCAGAAATGTTAAAATGTGTGGATTTTAGGGTACAGCAGGGGATGGAACTACTTGGCAGTGCCTGGGAGTTGGTTAGCTCTAGAAAGGGAAGAATTGGGAGGAAAGATGAAAATATTATAATTTTGAGGATGTTCCTGGTAGCATCACAGGGAGGACGGTGAAGATGGTCACTCTGAGGAGTGAAGATTATTGTTGAATTGTCCCTTTCTTTTAACCATTATATTTATTAAGGATTTTATTGTTGCAGCCATATACACAAATACTGTATGGACACCCATCAGACAGATTCTGAACTGTCCCCCTCACATATCTACACACAGGCTGCCATTGAATAATGCTGTATGTTTATTTGAACTATTCCCGATGAGGGGGAAGCCTACCCACAAATGGTTCATCTCACTGATAAACTGATGTCAAGCAAAGGGGAAATCTTTACTTATGTTAGACCTTTCCAGGATCAACTCTGACACATAGTTTGATATATTTATTCTGTCACCGAGCTGCAGATGGTGCACAGGACAAAAAAGAACAGATGACAAATGGGGCTGAGGAAGTGCAAACCATGTTCAGAGGGACTGAGTCGAGTCCTCCCTTGAAGTTCAGGGACACTCGTCATACAGCTACATAGGGAATTGCCTTATTGTATCAGACTAAGGGGCCATCTTAGCCAGTGTCCTGCCTCTGATGATGACAGGTGGTGATGGTGCTTCAGAGAAGCATTGCTACCATATTTATGTATTCTAAGAACAAGAAAGGTGTAGGAATAAGTATCTTCTCCTAAAACAAGACTGCAAATGAGCAACTCTGGTGACATGGAGACACAGATGGAAAAAAGGGAGGCCCACTCACATGTGTGTGTGCTATTTTTGTCTACATATTAGATAGGACATAATTACCTATCAACGTCTCCCATATTGGTTGCTGGGCTTGTTTGTGTTCATGAGGTACTATGTGTTACTGCAACAGAGACATAAGCCAGGATATTTTTAGGCTGCTTGCTCCCCCATACATACACAGACACTTGACAAACAAGTCACTCAAGCTGTGCAAGGCTTATCTTTTTTCCAAAGCCGTTCTTTGCATATCTTTAAGAATTATGAAGTATCGCAGTCCTGCTCCCATTAAAGACAGAAGAATTTTTGCGGCACTGGGAGCAGGATTTGGGACTGTTGTGTAAAATTCTCATGAAAATTTGCCAACAGAAACGCCACATCTTAAGAGGGCCAAATACCCAGAGAATAGCAGGCACTTTTTCAATATCAGAGCCAAACCCGGAGGCATCCAAATTCACTGGTCTCTCTTGAAAATTGTGACTAAAATGGACTCACTCACACCTCGCTAAGATGACAAAGTTAATATAAAAATGAATCGTATTTTACTTTCCCATAACTCCCTCTTTCTCTGTCCTTCTAGATCTCTCTCACACACGTGTATTACTTCTTCCACAATGGTAAAATTTTGCAAGGGGGAGTTGTTAGATCCTTTCCTAGCCAATACTAACAATATGATCCTGCAACGTGTTTCATGGCTCCTGAGTGATGCCGAGCACTCTCAATCTTTAATTACTTCATTGGGAGTTGAGGGTCCTCAGCATGTCCTAGAGAGCTCTCAGAACCTTGCAGTGGGGACCCTTAAAGAGGAAGAACCTAAAGTATATCTGTGTTACATAATGGTGGGGGTGGGTGTATTTGTAGGGCAGTAACTGAGTGCTACAACCCAGAAAGAGAGGCTTCCTGACTACAGAGTCCTGGATCCTTAAAGCTCCATTACACACGTTTAAAATAAATTATGCATCCACTTGGCATCTGTTTATTAAATAATTCAGTTAGTTTAAATTCTGTCTAACTATCCTTTTTTTCCTCTAATTTGTAAAATCTCTTGACAGACAATAGAAGGAAATAAACTGAATGCTCAAGCAAGGGGCTTTTAAAGTTTATTTATTTATTGGGGGGGGATGTGGTGGAAGGAAACTGTTACACATGCCAAATGCAATACCAATTTATTCAGTGTTACAGAACTGTGTCAGCATAGGTTGAACATTTCTAGATGAATGAAGTACATGAATCATATATTTAATAGCTTGTTTACAAAGTGCTAGTCTAAAATATTGCATGAATCTTTTTTTTTTCTCCACGTGCTTAATTGCTTCCTCTTGATGTTTTTCCCGGACGTGACAATGGAATATCTCTAGTTCTGGGCAAATAGGCACTACATTGTTCCTCTAACTTGTTATAACTTTAGGGATCCAGAGACGGTAACTCAACAGGACTATCGGAAGTTGTACATTTGTTTCAAAGGGAGTAAAAATTGTGGTGGCATTCCTGTTATCCTTTTCCTTGAGCAGAGATCCTGACACCACCAGGCTTGAATGGTAAATATTTACCAGGGAAAACTTCCCTTCTTCCAACTTGCTATTTCCACAGAATTATGAACCCACTTGTTTCAGAATTTCACCACAGCAGTTTTCAAGCACCATCCTTTTATGTGCTACATTCTGCTTCAAAAAGGACATGCCATGTACATTGAGCATGCTAGTTTTGCCTAGTGTACATGTTATATGATTTGAACCTGTTTTCTATTCCCTTAGTGGGTTGGACTTCAGTACTCTGCAAGACATATGTTTGACCCACCCCAGTGGTTTAGGATTTGTTCTCTTTGTGATTGACTATTGTGCTGGAGAAATTAATGGATTTAGTCCAGAAAAGATGAAAACTATTAATCAAGATGCATTAGAGATGGGGCCAAAATAGAAATCCTGGATCCAAATAGCCCCATGCTTGGGTTCTATGTTTACAAAAATGTTGGTCAGATTGTTTATAATTGCTGGCATAGGTACCAATGCTTATCATTAAGACTGTTTATAAATAATTATAGCACTTATATAGAAAACATTTTTGTGTTCTTTACTTTGCAGCCTTAATTTGCCCTCCTTTTGCATAGGAATTATGCTAGTCTTTAATTACATGATCATACCATTTTTTTCCACAGGCCTCTGGCTTCATTCAGTGCACAGAAAGGACAGTGCTCTGTTCATAAGCAACTATTCAATGTTTTGTTTTATCCTCTAAGTTTGCTGGATAGCCCCATGTCTTATTTGCTGCCCGCTATTCAAACTCTGTTCTGAAGACAGAATTATTAATTCCTTCACAGGTTTTTCTGTGGTGCTCCTCATCATTATAGTATCTGAGTGCTTCATAAACATTCATTAATTTATCTTCACAATTACTGTGTCCCCATTTTACAGATGGAGAGTTGAGGCAGAGAGAGATTAAAGACAAAAAGCACCCACTAATTTTGGTTGCCCAATTTGAGACACCTAGGACTTCATTTTTCAGAATGCTTAGAATTATATAGCACTTCATGTGTTCAAAGCACAGTTCCCATGTACTTCAACTGCAGTTTTGAATGCTCAACATTTCTATAAATCAGCCCTCAGGGTCTCAAGTTGGTCATCTAGGAAATGAGGAATGCACAATTTGTGACAACTGGTGAAAAGTTTGGTTTAAGTGACTTGCCTAGCATCACATGTGGCATATCTAATGTGCAGTTGGTACACAACAAGCTGGAAAGTAAAACTACAGTGCTCAAGCATGCTGCATACTAAGATCCTCTTGCTGCGTACTAAAAGTTCCCCAGTGTGCATTGCCATGTAGGAGGCATGCAGATGAGGATTCCATGTCATGAATGCAGTTAGGGCTAACAATTGGTCAAATGTCTGAAAACTAACAGCATGCAGTTCCCTCCGTTGACCAGGAATGCAACTGTATGTATCCCAGTATGCCCCAAAACAGGCTGTGTTCCTCATTCTTGGAGTCTGGGGAAGGTGAAAGAGATTGGTACCTGTGATGGGATGTATAGGCCCGATGATGCAACAGCCACCAAGGGGTTAATGGACTGAGTGGCTACTTCTCCACCTGCAGCTAATTATTTGACCAGCACCAAATGGGATAAAAAGTTGCAGCTCAGGCAGAGAGTGGCTGCTGTCAGGGCATCTGAGGCGGACTCTTCACCGTCACAGACTTGGGGAGGAAGCAGTGCAAAGAGCTGGAACCTCCCAGAAGAAAATACTGGAATGAGTAGCTGCTGCTTGAGAGGGCCCTGGTGGCAGATTAATGTAGCAAGTGACTGTAGGGTAGCAAGAGTGAGTCTGAGGGAGCAAACCTTAGCTTCTTAGTACAGAGTCCTGGCCTGGAACCTGGAGAAGAAAGAGGGCTTGGGTTCTACCCGCCTCCAAGGATGGGAATATAAAGCCCTTTTGATGCAATGGTTGGGTGCAGGACTTCTGAGCCCAGGGTGGGGCTGAAGACCTGGCATAAAGTCCCTGGACTGTTTGTTGGATTGTTGGTGAGAGTATTTATGACCTGGTTGAATGGCTGAATCATGAGAAGGGGCAGACTTGGAGTGGTTGTAGACAGGGGAGCTAGAGCTGAGGAGGTTGCTACACCATGCCTGGCCACAAGGGAGAGCTCTGGGTGGTGAGTGACCCTTCCACAGGACCCTTGGGTGAAGTTACAATTTATGGCATTTTCCTATCTCAAACACAACTTAAAACTTGTAATTTAAATAGTAATTTATCTTTCTGTAAAAGTGGGGAGAGAACCCAAATTACGTATATCCCCCACCTAAAAAAGTTTGTGCTTCCTTTAAATTCAGAGCCATATTCCACTAAGGTTCATTGGTGAGCAGTGGAGGAGCCACAGATGCTCTTTGAGACAAAGTATTACTTGTATTTATAGTGCTAAACTTATGAGCTGCATGTGTTTGTGAATGAATTTTGTGTATTTCTCTCCCAGTGGCTCTCGTTAAGAACATGACTTTTGTGCTAAAAAGTGGTGGCACGAAAATGTTGATAAGAGGACAAGGCAGGTGTGTGTGTATGTGAGTTTAGAATATTGCACATCTCCCTGCATATGATTTGGTTTTCTGTGTATATTATCTCACGAATGTATGCATGTGGGTTTAGAACACTGTTACCCTTTTTACACCTGAGACCTTATCAAAAAATTAGGCCTAGGGTTGTTTCCATTTGGAGGCGAAATTGATGATGGAGTCAGGTGTTTCTTTGATGGCATCCTGTTTATTTACAAAGAATGTACACAAAGCCCTGTTTCCCTAAACACAATAGGAATCTAGCAAGATCCTTTCTTTGCTCACAGTTCCAAGCCTCTTTTCAACCACCCTTGTACCCCAAAAGTTCTCTCACTAAGCTTTTTCTCAGGGCCATGCTACCACTGCTTCTCTGTCCTTGGCTTTCTTCTCCTTCTATGTCTCTGTTTCTCTGGCATTTCTTGCTGCTTCTCTCATGCACACCTCCACTAATCAATACCTAGCCCCTGCACTTGCTATATTGCAGGAAAAACCCTTCAGTTCTATGATAGTTTCTACTGGAGTCCTGCAATCTGCCCCTATTTTGGGTGGTGCTCCCATTGTTTTCTGCTATCCAGTTCCATAAAGGAGCTCAATTGCTTTTTACACTTCTCCTGAATGAAAGATGACTGTTACACTCACCAGCTTAAGTGAGGTTTAACTCAACCCATAACAATACACACTCTCACACACAAAAGCAGTCATATACAGAGAGATTTGTAAATATTTGAAACCTACATATATAATTTGTATGTATAAAACCAATGCAACAGGTTAGGAAGATGTCCGCAGGGATGGCAAGAAAGTAGAGCATAGGGTGTAAGATGGAGCTACCAGTGTTGAAGTGGACAGATATGGTCTGAAGAAGAACATGTGTTCCAGGAGTTAGGTTCACTGAGTTTGGACTGCATGAGAAAACTAACTATGGGAAGAGTTCCTCATTGTAATTATGCAGTAGGCAATATACCCGCATGGCAGTCCCGGATCATCTGGTGAGCTGCATTAGGGAGTAGGTACTGCCTAAGGGTACATATACGCTGGAATAAAAGACCCATGGCATGGGTCCCAGAGCTTGGGATCCAGCCCGAACCTGAATGTCTACACCACACTTTTACAGCCTGGCAGCCTGAGCCTTGCAAGCCTGGGTCAGCTGACCCAGGGAAGCTGCATGTGTTTAATTGCTGTGTAGATGTTCCCTAACGAGCATAGGGCATCGCTGTAGGGTATGTGGTAAAGAGAATAGACAGGATGGTGGTGATGGATGAAGAGGAGTACATCCTTAATATATTCTCAGGATCCCACTTATGCTGCAGCGATGAAATTGACAAGAAAGACGGGTTGTCACCCCTATGCAGATAGTGGGGGGCGGGGTGCCAGATAGAGCCCAGCTGCCCCCTGGGTTCCTTGCTCCCAGCCAGGCTGTGCCCACCCTGCTCCCACTCAGAGCCGGGCTACCCCCAGGTCCCATCTCCCCTAGCCCAGCTGCTGCCTGGACTCCCTCCTCCCAGCCATGCTGTGACCTGGCCTCCCTGCTGGATGCTGCCTTAGAGGCTCCTAGCTTCCCACAGGGATCCCAGTGACTACACTGAGGTTCCCCATGGGAGCTGCCTGCCAGGAACTTGGGGGGACAGCCAGGCTCCTGGCAGTGGGGAGCCGAGAGCCTGGGGAAGAAGCCAGGGCTCTCAGACCCCCCACACAGCCCCTCTTAATTCAGTGGAAGCACTCCTGATGAGGAGGACAGCGTGGACACTAACATTGTTGTAAATTGAACTAATGACTTAATTTTATAGTGTAGACATGCCCTGAGTGTCTGCTTTAGGATAATGGTTGAGAACTAGGATACTATGTACAGTTTTACACATTAGGAACTGTTAGGAGACTAGCTTTACACAGCAGCAAATTTCTGCTCATATCTCATCCTCTGCTTGCAAAATACCAGCACTGAAAATGAATGTGAAATAGATTATTAGTGACTGATATCTATTCCAGACCATGCAACAGTAAAGAAATTAAGTTCAAAGAAATGCTAATTAACTCAAAAGTGCACTTACTACCTGGAATGACATGAGTTCAAAGGCATTTGTACCAGGTTCTTTTCCTTGGCCAGAACTATAATCAGTTGATTTTAGCACAGATTTATATCCAAAACAGTGAATACTTTGATCCCACAATTTCTTGGAGATCAAAGATTCATATGTACCACTGTACTTAAGTAGACCCCTGCATAAAGAATATGCTGCAGTCTGTTCTAAAGACCTTATGCACATGTAACTCTTGTCAGGTGTTAGCATACATAAAATGGAGACAGATTTTTCCTTTACCCCTTTGACTGCAAGAAAAGAGCCAGCGTTTGGAAAGGAAGATGCTTTGAAAATTGAATGAACAAATAAAATAACTCCCTATTGGTATTTTTCTCTTTGTTTTCCCCCTGATTAAATTGTTTGGGAGACTCGCAATAAAGACTGCCTCCCTTGCATTGTATTACTTCAGCTTTGCCTTAAAAGGCAAGCTCTCTCGTAAAGCGTATCAACCCTTTGTCATTGTTCACTGTAACTGTATTTTGAACAACCGTTGTTCAATTGTGCAGAATGCACATTGTTGTTGTCTTTAATTGTAATGTAGGCTTGATCTAAGTGTAGGCTAGGTCTACAAATATCATGTCACTTCCAGTCTTGCAGCATAATTTTTATTACAGTTGAATTTTCAGCCGTGCAAATGCCATAGAGAAGGTAGAGAGATATTTTTCTCTTCTAAAATAATTGTACAGATGCTGCACTTGGTTATGTTAAAAAAATGGAACTTATTTTTACTTATTTCAGTTGATTTGCAGAGCTTTCTGCCTATTCCTTGTGAATGGATTTTTTTGTGCGTGAAGTCCACACACCTGCACAGTTAAGACTTGAACTGGAACTCTCATAGGCCCTAATTCTGCAATCTGATCTATGTGAACAGACATCTGTAATTGTGCGGTGCTGCTACATGAAATCCCACTAAAGTCAAAGGTGTAAAGGTTCACCCACTTAGATCACATTGCAGGACTGAAGTCAGGATTGTTTATACATGATGAGCTATAAGGTGAGCTTTTGGGAGCTCTGCAAAGCATTTATCTGCTGTAAGTCCCTCTTACATGCATAGCAGCCAGTTGATTAGCCCTTTCATCATAAACTCTCTTCTAAACAACATTCAGTCTCAGGTCTCTGGTATTCAATGTGAACTAAAATGAATGTAGAGAAAAAGAAAAAAGAGGAAAAATCTTGCTCAGCAAGGTTAATTCAACAAATGCAGTCTGACTAATGTCCACAATACTGTCTGGTCACTACGGGCTCCATGCACTACTTATTGGACTCCATAAACTGTCCTTGATCTGCAGGAACAACTCTGCCATAGGGACTTGCATGCAGTGTTTAAGTGGAACTGTGTGGCCAGGAGCAAACTATGACAAAGAAGTGAACTCTGAAAACTGAGGACATTACCCAACTCCCATTGTAGCCATTCTTATCATTTATTTCAAAAGGAGGGGAATGAGGTCTTAAGCGCCTCCATGCCATGAGCCCATCAGGCTTGTGTTGGTTCAGAGGCCAAACTTTTTTTTCCTCTTCAGGCTTATGAAAAATCACTAAAATACCACCAGTGAATTTCATATAAACCGATGTGATTCCTAGTATGAATCCAGTGGAGCTGCTGAAACTGACAGAAACAAGAAGATACGACTAGGGGGAGAAGGGTAGATCCTAGGTCCATGTTGCCTGTATCACAGACAGTACCTGATCTTGCAAGTTGCTTGATTTGAACTTCATTCTCAGTAGCTGAAGGCACTCAGAACTCTCCAGACTGGGACCAGGTTTGGCAGCCCCCTATTACTCCTAGCTCAGCAACACATTTAAGGTCTGATTCAAAGTCTGTGGAAGGAAAGGGAGAGTCTCCCATTGTCATCAATGGGCTTTGGCTCAGGCCCTTAGTCCTCTATAGAAAGATACATGTTAATGTTAAAAAGAATTATTTTAAATGGATTGAATAAGAAAGTTAAATTATTTCCAAAGGTATTGTATTGCCTATTGAAAATAATAGCAAATGGTCACATGAACATTGTTAATTAAAAACAAAATGTATAGGTAGGGGTGGGGCTGCTTGGGTACTGCATAGGTTCACAGCTCTCAGACCCGCCTGGTATTCCTCTCTGGTCGCAGGACTGGATTCAAGCTTCTGGCCCCAGAGCAAGGAGGAGGAGAAAAAAGATATTTAAAGCAAAGGTTTGATTAAAACCAGCCAACTCACTGGGGGAGGAGTTGCCTTCCTCTGTAACATCGGGCATGGTTTAAACTAGTGTAAATGATGTATTCTCTGTAACTTGAAATCTTTAAATAATGATATGAGGATTTCCCAGGAAAGGAGCATTGGAGCTAAGTCCTCCAAGCAGCCTAGAGAGACTGCACAGGAAGCAGCCAATCCATGAGAGGCTGCAAGGGGCTAGCCAATCAGAGAGTTGCAGGCTAGTCTAAAAGGAACTGCAGTGCAGACCAAAGTCAGTTCTTTGTTGGAGCCAGAGGAGTGCAGATGCTGTTCCTGGCTGGCCAAAGGAGTTGCAGCACCATGGACAGTTCAGTGCTGGTAGGGTGTGGGGGAATGGGAAGTGCTCCTGTCTGGCTACTGGGCCTGAATATAAAAAGCCCTGAAGTAAGCGTGAAGCTTTGGTGAAGGCTGAGTCAGAGGGGGGAGAAGTAGTCCGGGGAACTGAAAGCAGTTTTGTTAAAGGGATACAGTGGCAGG
Source organism: Mauremys mutica (assembly GCF_020497125.1). Classification (NCBI taxonomy): domain Eukaryota; kingdom Metazoa; phylum Chordata; order Testudines; family Geoemydidae; genus Mauremys; species Mauremys mutica. The sequence continues at coordinate 108,387,177 of NC_059077.1, read as the reverse complement.
GATGCTGCTATTCTTAGGGCCCCTGGGCTGGAACCTGGAGTAATGGGTGAGCTCAGGTCCCCCTTCCCCCCACCCCCCAAATATGCTACTGGGGAAGTAGCCTATAACTGGACAATGATAAACCCCCAGAAGGGGATCTGGACTACCTGGTTTTGCATTCTCTGGGCTCTTCTGGCCTCAGCTGGGCCACTGTTACCTCCAGGAAGGAAGCCCTGTGGGGACAGCCCAATACCACTGTCAGGACTATTAAAGACTTACAGACACACCAGAGCAGAAGGGGTGCTTGTGAGAGGTGGGTGCCACGCCATTACAGAACTCCAAATGTTTTTTTAATGTACATTTTGCTTGTTCCTATTGCATAATTAATTACTGTGCTGTTCTCAGCAGCAATGGTATGATGTGGCTCCTATCACATTATCAGCAATAGAACATGAGAAAGTGATGGCTGTAACTTAAAATTTACAAGCAGGAGATCTGTCTCAAACACAAATAGTTTGCAAAATGGGAGTGGGAGATGAGATTTTTGCCACTCCTACTTTGCTTTCTCCTCACTTAATCTTCTTGCATTCACCTATCTCAATTCACTTCTCATACCGCTCCAACACCACAGTGAGAGTTTAGCACATCTATTTGCAAACTGCCAGTCCATTCCTCTCTCTCAGCTAGTTCAATTGCCAGTACTCCCCCAACCTGCCTGAGATAAGTAGCAAGGACACAGAGCCAAAGTCAACATGAGGTACTTGGAAGTGAGAATTACTTGTATCCTGTGTGTGTTCCATTAAACCCCAGAAAACTAGTGATCCTTTCCAAAAGATGAGCAGAACTTTGAACCAGCCCAAGTAAAAACTAAGCCCATACTACTTCTCCCAACGTGGACTAGTTGAAAATTGGTTTTTCACTTAACAAAAATCGCAAATTGTCTGTTTTCCTATATATCCATTTTTCATCAGAAAACTGAAAACCAAAAGTGTTTCACTGAGAGCTTTTTGGGTGAAAACCCTCAAACTGATGAATGTTTTTGTCTGAAAACATTTTGTTTTTTGGTGAAAAGTTCAAGTTTTCCATTGGGGGAGAAAACCTCATTTACCAGAAAACTCTAGTTCCAACTTCTATACAAAATTCAATGCTTTGTGAGACAGGGCTTCCAATTAGTTCTGGCAAGATGCCAAATCAAAGAGTCTGAGTCTTCTCCCACTAAGTCTTCTAGTAGGGCACTAACTCCCCAGGGCCTGATTCTCATCCCATTTACACTAAGGCTGCTTTAAACTGGGAGTAAATTACAGTCACATCCATTTTAAGATTCCTTTATGTTGTCATAGTGGTGTAAAGGTGCCTTGGCTTACATGAGAATGAGACCAGAAGGCTAAATAAAGCTGATAGCATTCAGTGGGCCTGATTTATCACTGTATTTGCATTAGCTTAAAACTGGATGGAAGTAGGGTGACCATATGTCCTGCTGCTAGGAGGTTTGTCTTTTATATGCAAGTGTACACCTCCCCCTTCAAAAAAGTGTCCTGATATTTCACACTTGCTATCTGGTCACCCTAGATGGAAGCCATGTCCATTCCATAGGGCATGCTGTCCTCCGCTGGTAGTGGCTAAGTCTCCTAGAGATGAATGAGCCTGCTACAAACTCAGCTATGAGGGGTAGGCCTTTTAGCTCAGGCAGTGAAAGCTCACACATTAAGATTCAGAACGCCAAGGTTCAGTCCCTACAATTGACAGCCCACCTGGGTTGTTGGCATTATATGGAACAACACAGTGGTGAATCTGACCCAATGTATTCAGCAAGGTTGATAGTTTGCTATATTAGGGTGATGAGTCTGTGCTAATTCCAGCTCCTTGTAAGAGGAGAGTCAACAGCTTCCACCTTGTCTCACTGTGGTGTGCTGGTAACTTTCCCTTTGACATACTCCATGTCTCAAATTTACTTTAAAAAAAAAAGTTAGCATCGCATAAAAGTAGGTTTCTGTGAAGCTTTCACAGCCCTGTGCAGAACCTTGGCTTCCACCTACATTCACTTATACAGTCGTCTTTCACACCTACTCTGCCTGCTGGATATAAAGAGATGAAAGTTTAGAGCAGGGAGCTGGCTGCTATACTTATTATAGTTTATGCTGTGCACATCTCTGTAAACTGTGACATTGGCTACTCGGTCCTGTATATCCAGTTCAAATACATCTTTAACTGTACTGTAGTGGGAACACTTTCAGCCGGAGACAGATATGTTTTAGTCTTACAGCTGCTCAGCCAAAAGCCCTCTGTGCAGCAAAGATACCCCGGTGTGTAAACTACCAAATACACAGGCAGGTTGAGTTGATCAGAGCCTGGCAAACTATGCTTCACCTGTTGCTATCAGGTTTTTCTGCGTTCACAGCCTGCAGCCAGAGGGGAAAGGATTTGTTCTGTTCCTCTCAGTAAAGCCCCCCTCTCTTGGCTGTCAATCAAAGTGATTTAGCAAGGCTGTCACTATCTACATTAATATTGAAATAAGCATTAAGCTTCACAAAACAATAAAGACTGGTTTGAGAGGTGCCAACAACTCACCAATTTAATCTGAATCAGATTAAAGATTCATTTTGATAAGCTCTGAAAAAAGCCTTTTTCTTCTTTAACACTCCTTTAACTTTCAGATCAGCCCATGCAGGAAGGAGGAGAGAGAGGGCTGAGTCTATACTTCTGAATCCATTCTAAAGGTGGCGTTTGGCAAATAAAAAAACATTGATTGTTTGAGTTCCCTCCACCCCACCCCATTTCTTTGCAATCGCAAATTTGGCAAAAACCCTGAAGCAAATTATTGGGCGGTGGTGATGGGGAGAAAGCGAGACATTTCAAATGTCTGCTAGATATACCTATCAAATTATTCATTTCTCAGACTGCTTAAGGTTATTTAAATTCATAGCTTTTTCAAACCACTGACAAGGTTTGCACACTGTGAAGAAAATGAATATTGTTAAGGGTTAAATGGACAGCTTCACACTTTAAATGCATTATAAATTCACCTCTGGCAGTCTCCTACTGATTTTACTCTTATTATTTTACAATCAGGGATTCTTCATAATTGTGGACCATGCTGACAATTTGCATGACAAGTGGAGAATTCAAAGAAAAGCGACCTAGGTACAGAACAACAACTTTGTTACACAAAAGAATAACATTGACACTGACGCATTGAATAGAGTATATAGATAAACACAGAACTACATTACATAGTTGTGTATGGTCACATACACGTGTGTATTATATGTGTGTATCAAATGTCAGTGGATTTGGGTGCCTGGCTCCTTTGAAAATCCTACCACGTATATACATAGGCAACAGATGTGATAAATGTATTAACTATGCCTCTTCAAATACATCACCTGCACTCTGCCCGCTGAGCTGTCTCCAGTGAAACTATAACATCCAGGGGCGGCTCCAGGCCCCAGCACGCCAAGCGCATGCTTGGGGTGGCAAGCTGCGGGGGGTGCTCTGCTGGCGCCGCAAGGGCAGCAGGCAGGCAGCCTTCGGCGGCTTGCCTGCGGAGGGTCTGCTAGGCCCGCGGCTTCGGTGGACCTCCCGCAAAAATCCGGCAAAATCCCTAGAGCCGCCCCTGATAACGTTCAAAACCTCTAAGCCACTTCAATCAGCTGATATTTTAAAAAAATACAACAATGTACCAGAGAAATATCATCCTTTCCCTCAAATGTGGAATTTCTCTCCCCCACCTCCCAAAAGTTACACTGGCCTGAGGCATAGAATGGGAATGTTCACTCCTGGACCAGTGACAGGTTTCAAGTCCGATATCTTATAACACTGCAGATCTAGATAAGGGACTTTACACATCTGGCAAGGAATGAATTACTTACAGTACTTGTTTCTATCCAATACTGCATTTGCTTTTGTCTCTGAGTTGTCCAAATCATCCTATTATAAATACATGGCAGTGTTATGTATAGAAAAGCTATTTAGAATGCCTTAGTTTTAATCTTCTCTCACCCCACCCGCACCTCTCCTTCTAAGCACTGGATTTATGATTATTTAGTCACCAGGCTTTACTGGTGGAGGAAAACAAGCAGCAGTCTTAATTTAAAAACAAAACAAACAGAAAAGCCACTGAAAACCCTCTAAAACATTATTAAATATATTTCCGTAGAATGTGTGGCATACAGAAAATACCTGACCGTGTGGTTAGGTTTAAAGGTTTGGGTTCTGATTTAGCAAAGCACTTAAGCACATCAGACGCATTATCAGCTATTCTGGGTAGGGTTTTTTTTGTTTGTGTTTTTGGTCTTCATTATTGTAGTATCTGAATTCCTCACAATCTTTAATATATACAAGGCTGGTTTTATGAACTATGGGGCCCAATTTGAATACCTGGCAGCGGTCCAGGGCTTCGGTGGCACGTCGGTGGCGAGGGGAGGTCTGCTCCAGGTCTTCGGTGGCACTTCAGTGGCAGGGGGTCTGCTCCGGGTCTTCCGCAGCACTGAAGGACCCCACCCCCTGCTGAAATGCCACTGAAGACCCAGAGCGGGACACCCTCCCACCCGCCGCCGAAATGCCACCGAAGACCTGGACCCCTCCCCCCCACAAGGTGAGTACAAAAAAAAATTAAAAAGGCACCTAAGGCGCGGGGCCCGATTCCCGGGAATTGGGGGAATCGGCCTAAAGCTGGCCCTGAATATATATATATCCTCATAATAAATCCCATAAGGTAGGGTGGTCTTGGGTAACTGTCATCATTCAACGTGCTTTCGGACATCTCAAGGGGAGATGGAGGAGCTTACTGACTCGCTCGGATCTCAGCGAAACCAATATCCCCAGTGTTATTGCAGCTTGCTGTGTGCTCCACAATCTCTGTGAGAGCAAGGGGGAGACCTTTATGGCGGGATGGGAGGTTGAGGCAAATCGCCTGGCTGCTGATTACGCTCAGCCAGACAGCCGTGCAATTAGAAGAGCCCAGCGGGAAGCGCTGTGCATCCGGGAGGCTTTGAAAGCTAGGTTCCTCAGGGAGCAGGGTAACCTGTGACTGTTCAGTTTCTTTACAGAGAAGCTGAACCTGCCCCTGCTTCAGTTACTGTTGACTTTCTTCTGTGGTTACATACCCCGTTCACCACGTTTCCCCCCTTCCAGCACACGTTTAAAAATAAAGTTAATGGAACATTGTTAATTAACAACGTTTTCTTTAATAACAAATTCACATTAAAGGGTTGAAACAGGGACGCAGACTGTGGTGGGTAGGGTGTGCAGTGATGTTAACACCGCTTCTGCACTCGAGGAATGATAGGCTCCTGCTCCTAGAGCGGTCTGCAGTGCCGGACTGGTTGTTTCAACGGAGCCTGCCATCCCTCCTTTTTGGGACTCTGTGTGCGGGGGCTATGTGACCTTGTTGCGGAGGAGGACGATTACAGATTCCCCTGCTGTGTGGCTCTGTGGTCCAGGACAAGGACCGCTGCATAAGATCTGTAACCACCCTCCCCCGCTACAAAGTCACGTATCCCCCACCCACACAGAACATGGAAAACACCTCCCAGACCGACCAGGGTGCCTACTGACTGCAGTGTGTGTGTGACCTGCTGTTGATCCTGCCCCCGTGTCTGTACCCTGGTAAAGGTGACTGTCCTATGCAATTAACAACCCCCTTCCCCCCCCCCTTCACAGACAGTCTTCTGTAGAAAAACTTGACGGAAATAGTAATTAACAGCAAACTACTTTTAATAATCAACTACACAGTTAGGGGATGAAACTGGGATTGGGGCTTTGGTGAGCCAGGAAGGGAAGGACTTCTCAACATTTAGGGAATGAGAGCCTTCTTGTATTTGTGCACTCTGCAGGGGTGCAGTGAGAGTTTTCACGGCCCCTGTCGCCCCTCCTTCTTGTTACTTTGGGTGAGGGGGGTTTGGGACTTTGTGGCGGGGGAGGGCGGTTGCAGATACAGTGCAGGGGGGCTCTGTCCTCCTGCCTGCAGTCCTGCAGAACATCCACAAGGCGCCGGAGCATGTCAAATTTTCCCTGGGCATTTCCTGTGTGGCTGGTCAGAACATCCAAGCTCGGACTGCTGTCCAGAGCGTCAACAGAGTGGTGCACTGTGGGATAGCTCCCAGAGCTACTAAGGTCGATTTCCGTCCACACACAGCCTAATTCGACATAGCCATGTCGAATTTAGCGCTACTCCCCTCATCGGGGAGGAGTACAGAATTCGAACTAAGGAGCCCTCTAGGTCGAACTAATTAGCTTCCTGGTGTGGACGGGTGCACGGTTAAGTCGAATTAACGCTGCTAAATTTGACATAATCTCCTAGTGTAGACCAGGCCTTAGTTTCACCTTGTGCGTCTTTTTTTTTTAAATAAGACCTGTCAAAAACTGTTTTAAATCATTTTCAGAACATGAACGTTCTCTCCCTACTGCTCCCCAAATTTCATAGTCTTAAAAATGACTTATTTGAGTCATCCTACAGTTGGTCAAAAATGTTTCCTACTGTCCACAAACCACATATGCAAAATTGGAAATGGAAGCTTCTTTTAAAGTTTGTAGAACGGGGGGCGGGCAGGGGCAAAATTAGGCTTAAAATGGACAGTAAATCTTAATTTTGGAGAGGTCACTCCCTCATCATAATAAAAATCCAGTGCCATTATTATCCAAGAAACACCAGCATCCATGATCATTGTGTGACTCAGAAAAGAAAAGAGGGCAAATGTATGGCTTTCTCTAATATTTGAGAAAATTCTCCCTGAAGTGAGATTTAGGGTTGGAGGTGAACACCAAGTTGGAATCATCTGGGTTTACGCTAGTTTGAAGGGTTGGATATTTCTGTTGTTGTACCCTACTAAAGCCATATATTTATTCCCTTGAATAACGAGAGAAAAATTGTGAGCAGGCTGAAAGTCAGAGGGAGGGGTGGAAGGAGGGAACCAGCCCCTGCTGGTTTGTGATTTTAAAACAAATGTAATACAAGACAAAAGCAGTGCTTTGCTTAGCTTTGTTTACCACATCGACTGCTAATTATGCTTGAGATGTTTAAAAAAATTATTGAAAGATGAATTAAAAAAAAAACTACAGAGACTAAGCCTAGCGTAAACTGATTTCCGCAGACATAAAACAAATGTTGTCTTTTATCCTTCAACCACAGGCAGTCCACATTAAAATACTTTGAGACTAGACCTAGAGATTCCGTGTCACCCTGATTATCAGCAAGTCTCTTCCATCTGAACCTGACTGGTGAGTGCCTCTCTCTCTCTCTCTCTGTTCCCTAAAATTAGATTACTATCTCCCTGAAATGATGACATGCATATCTGTTGAATAAAGATTAAAGAACAAGGCTACAGAGGAGAAAAAGATAATATATATTAGAGAATGGCACTGGTGAAAGTAGTAAACATATGGAAAAAATTGTAAAATGAGTCAAGAGGCTGTAATTTTCTCAGGCTCTGAACTAAAGGCAGGGCATCCCATGAAAGCTCAAGGTTGTAGAAGAGAGCTTCCATCTATGTCTCAGGTTTAGTGTGGCTAAAAAATGACTTCAGCTGAAAGGTGAGACCACAGGATAAGTCAGTGGAGTTTTTTTCTGTCTGAGACAGTCGTTACATGTTGTGTCTTTTTTGCTTCCTTGTACTCTCTTGGTACCACCCCAATTTCCAGGCATTCATGCTCTATGAACATTTGACAAATCTTGAATTACTAGTGATTGTGTTGATGATGTCACAAAAGGCCAAATTTTAAGTACATAGAAAAACCTGGTCTTCCATAAATATGAACTTGTATTTGCATCTCTACATTTGTGCATGTAATAACCACAATTGTGAGTGCATTTAGATGTTTAAATGTGCAGAAATCTGATTTTTTTTTATGTGCTGAGTTGTGGTAACGTTCTACTCATATTTTTGCACTTGAACTTCAGGCCGCCTTTTAAAATCTTCCCCGAATGGCTATATTTGTAAAATTGACTCTTAAAATTGTACACACATGTTCTGTGCTTTCAAAGCCACAAAACTTGCATATACAAATATTCATTTGTAAGCAAATAATTGCTTGTGAAAACTTTGCAGCCATAATTTCAGAGGCTTCAGACATTTAACACATAATTTTCAACTAAAAAGAAACTTGTTAATCCTCTCTCTGTGGTTTGTTGCAAACTGTAGTCTATGGAGCACTTGCCAGTAGCAAACAGAGTGCTGGTTCATCACATGATAGTGCTTTGACTGGTTTCCACCTGGTAAACTGAATTCAAAGAGAGCTAAAATACCTTAAATACATGCCTAATATTAGTTTTCTATGTAAGCAATTGCTGTAATTCCAACAAGAATGTTGTTAGGTCACCAGCTGGAAGGGAGATGGTCCATGAACATCTTACCGGGTGGGCCACACTATGAATAAGATTGAGAATCCCTAATCTAGCATCTATTTTATGCTCCATCCATCACCTGGATTTGTCTGTCATTTACCTGATCCATACAGATATATTGGGATATTGTTTGCTATTAGTGATGATAATTGCATTTGCCCTCTCACAGCTTAGCTGCAGCTTCTTGTACTTGAATTGGTCCTTTACTGTAGCCATAACTAAAGAACAGGTAGTTCTCCATTGTGGCAGCATTCCATGGATCCCCCGCCCCCAAGTTCTACTGAAATCACAAAGTAGCCCCATGGCATATCTGACACTAGGCACCCTTGGAGGCAGCATTCCAAACAGCAAAGATGCCAATAAGTCTCTGCTTGTGACATTGCATTTTGTGCCCATGGAAATAATAGTGAGATTACAAACTCAGCATTGTATCAATTTCAAAGTTCAATTAGCAAATTCAGCACCCAGCACTATGGATTAGTGAATTTCAATAAACTCAATCATAACTTCACCGTTGAAGTCAATAGTTGCACTCAATTTGGCTCTTCTGGGGTGAATTTGGCTTACATAGCTTTGATAGCCAGGAAACACTACAATGGAAAAATATAATCTGAAAGGTTGTAAATTTTTATTCCAGTGGAAATAAAAATAGGAAAGTCCAGTTTCAATACCTGTTCAGTTTATGGAACAAGTCAGTATTTCATAGATAATTTGAGGAATTTTTTTCAGCTTGCCAACAAGCCATCAAGATGATTGACATTTTTAATTTTTGAAAAACTTTGGGGGGTAGAGGGGAAACATTAAAATGTTCAAAAAATGTGTTTGAAATTTGTCAATGTTCCCCAAACATTGCTCTACCTTGAATATAGCGTAGGTATCAGAAGGCAAAGGTACCGCTGATTAGCATTAGACAATTGTATTGATTGTTTCATTATGTATGCTCTTTTGAGAGAGAGAGAAATTGAGTACTGTTTACTGGGTGTGGTACACCTTTTCAGGTACACCTTACAAGCCATTGTTTTGTCTGCTTTGATCAGACCATAAGGAACAGTGAAAAGGGGAGAAACAAAAACAGGAAGTCCCTTCCCATGAACATCCTGCACAGGGTATAGCCAGAACGGTGGTTGTGCTCCCTGAATACTAGAGAAGGTGAAGCAGTCTTCTTTCTAGGTCACCTATCTGTGTAGGCTGTTAGGATATGTCTACACTCCAGTCAGAGGTGTAATTGCATCACATGTAGACATACCCAAGCTAAATTGGGTACCAGTAGCAGTAAAGCTACAACAATACAGGCATCAGAATGGGCTGTACAAACCTTTCCAGGACTCTAGGTACGCACTTGGATGGTTACCCTCTTATATGTGCTTCCACAGTATAGGTTAGAGACAAACAGGGAGTTGGGCGAAGACTGGAAGTTCTCCAGCAATTGACCCAGTTTACTGGGAAAGAATCCTAGAGTGTCTCAGCACAAAGAACCCTATGCCCCGGACACAGATGGGTGAGTGCAGAGATACTGCGGACACAGTAACGGCTTTCCAGGGGTGGGGGTGCTGAGACCCCAGATGCTCAACCTGGATGATTGGCCACCAGACCTAACTGTGCAGCGTAGACATTGTGGCCTCATTCCAATTCTTAGTGCAGATGTGTCAGTTCATGCCCTCACACACAAAATCACAGCTGGAACCCTCCCTCAAATGGGAGGCCAAGGACTGAACAGGCTTAGGGACTTCTAAACTTTCACTCCATGCTACACTTTTTCACATCTTTAAATTTTGCATTTTGTTCTGCGTTCAGAACCAAAACGTAATGGAAACAACTACATTTCCACCTTGTTTTACATTGAAATCATTCAGAACTATGGACCTGACACACTTTTGGTGCGAAACCATAACTCAGCCCAGTTTTCTGCAAAAAATCCCTGAATGTTTCAATTACCCTGGTCTAAATTCAGTGTTTTAATGAAACTTGAAGTAATCCGCATTTCACGTGGTTTTGTGTTTCATAGTGAATATTTTACAGAGCTTTACCAAACAAACATTTACTTTTGAGACTTCCACTCACTTTGTCATTCCATCAATTTGTAAGGCTATTACTTCAAACAAACACATTTATCTCCACAGCTCAGGGGGGAAAAAATTGTTGCCAGTAAAAAGAGCTTGGTTTGGGACTTGCAATCTTTAGACAAACTCATTGCAAATACTAGCTGGAGACTTTCCCTCCCCTTTACTCAAATTAAGTGGGTGTGTTTTGTTTCAAAAGCAGATCAAAAAATAAAAGGGGGGAAAAAGAACTCTCTTTCCCAGAACATTTATACTCCAGGCTCAAACCTCCAGGTTTTTTTTAAATTCATGACATAGAAATTGTATTAATAATTCATAAGTTATATTAATGGCTGAGTTAAAACTTTAACAAGTTGGTGTTACAAAACTGTCAAAAATGTAACAGTGCTGCCTTCTTTAATTTCAGCTGTTTCTGATGAAGCGTAGGGAAATGCCTTTTGGTGTGCAGTGTTACCAATTATCTGACAGAGCCAGAGTGTATTTCCAGCTAATCAGAAATAAGAGCACAGAATTAAATCTCCCGTGTGAAACTCATCATTTACATATTTATGATTCAGAAATGATAATAGGGCTAATGAGAAACTCACATAGTGCCTTAAAAAGTCAAGCCAATCTTACAGTTAATTTTCAACAGATAAAGCTTCTCTGGTACACAGTAGTCGAAAGATAAAGTCTGTTGATTACAATTTAGTTTAATTAGATGTTACAAGTTATTTGTGTGGGTCTATACGTACTATACATCAAGGGATTAGTTACATAAATTGGGGGCTCTCAGGGCTAGTGGTGAACAGACAAGGGCAAAATGCTGGAAAAAATATATATACAAGGTTATTTCTGTGTCCATGTGGGCATAAGCAAGATAAGATGCATATGGAAGAAACCCATAAATCTCCTTTGGATTGGTGAATGCTCCTTTAAACCCTCTGAGCATTAGCAGCCGTGTGCTGCATATACTAGTTCCAATGTAGACAATATGTTGGACACTCATGATTATGCTCATTACGGAGTATACTATACAAAGCAGAGTCATTTCAATATGCTTGTGTAACCCTCATGCTTGTCTCAAACAGCATCATTAACTAAAGAGGTGATCTCTTCCCACCCACCTTCACACCCACACACAGTATATAAAAAAAAAATAGCTTCCCAGAAGTCACAGGGTGTTCTAATGCCAGCAGATGACCCTTTCTGTACGTAATTCAGGCTTCAGTTCACTGTGGGTGTTCTGATTTGTGCAAGAGTGGGCACAGATTTCAGACACTCTTTATATAATCTGTTATGGTCACTGACCTTATTTCCAAAGCATACTTTGATTATCTTAGATGGCCTTAACTAAAATAATACTAAGTGAAAAGTTTGCTATTCTCCTCCCCCCCACAATGAGATATTTACATTTAAATGTGTGAAGCTGTGTGAACAAGAATAGAATCCGTGCTTCCTTGGGCTCAGTTCCAAATGCTGTTTCATGACTTTGGAGAAAGGGTTTGAAGTCATGCGGCTAATATAGCTACAGGAAAAAAAAATGATGGATCGCCGTTCAAATAGCTGCATTTCATTATTCAGTGATAGTGAATGATCTCCATTGCTCATCTACTGTACACAGACAGTACATACATGCATGCACATACTGTGCCATTTCCTATCCTCTGCATAACAGGGAAGGAAGGACATTCTTTTGCCAACAGAGATACAAAAAAATAGTTCAGGCTTTTGTTAGCAATGACCTTTGAATTCATTTTCCCCATATGCTGTGCCAAGCCATTGTACAGAGTCCCCTGTGTATTGTATAGAACTTAAGGAAGAAAAGTCAGTCTGCTGATTCGCTGTAATTGGGATCCCCTTTGACTAGAAAATGAAATTCTCTTAAAAATTAAATTCTCATTTGGTTCTCCACTCAGGCTGGAAATAACTACTAGTAATTTTGATAGAGATAGTTAGAAACTTAAAATATAGATTAATTTTACCAAGGCTATTAACTTAACTTGATAAGATCAGAGAAAACAAATGCATTCATCTCCTACTTTGTTACCACAGATCGAGCTGTACAATTTCAGAACTGCAATAGCTTTTATTATTCCATATCAAAGCTTTCCTCCTGTAACGTTAAAGGACTGCAGCTTGAATTAACAAAAGCCTTCATTTTGGAGAGACATGGTAATTAAAGGAGCAGAATACACTAAGTTTCTTGGGGATGCACGTACACTGCCAGGGACAAGTTACTTCCCTTTCCTGACTTAGAGGGTCCAAGAACCAGAGAATCAAAGTGAATAAGGTGAAAGGGATCTACTGTAACACAAATAATGAAATGGAGAGTAGCTACTGCTTCCTGCATGAGGCAAGGCAGAACGCCAATGTAACCTGCTGGAAGTATAATTCAGAGTTACTGTCATACTACTGTACATGAAATTTCAAGGGCTTTGGGGAGCGGGCTTACGCTTTTAGGGACTGATTTTGCCCAATGGACACTGACCCAGTTTGGGAGAGTGTAGAATTGCACCACCCCAAGCAAGGGGAGCTCTGGGAAGGATTGTGCCATCAAACACAAGGGGAGTGTGGGTGCTGCACCATCCTTTTTTGCTCCTTTATCTGCAGCTGGCTAGCTCAGCTGGCTGGAGTGGAGGGACTAGTATACCAGGCAGTGGCAGGAGAACCAGCAACTGTGACTTACCCTTCATGGGGGGTGTGATGGGAAAAGGGCTCTTGTGACCTTTATAGCACACTGGACAAGGATCAGTCAAGTCTAATCCTCCCAACGTCATATGTTAGACAGGCGGTTGTTAATACACTTTTGCTTATAGTTCACTCACTCTCAAAATGACTGTTTGAGACATTCTCTGCTGGCACAACTCCACCAAAATCAGTGCACTGACACCCGCAGATAATTTGGCCTTACAGCTCTCAGTGCCGTAGGCTATTTTCATTGTCTGATTTCATTTTCCACACACTCATGGAACTGCTGTGTTCCTTGAGGATCACACCCATGGCTTTTGTAAGTGACGACATTTAATTAGCCTCAGATTAGAAATCTGAAACAGTGCTGTAAAGCAAACACTTAGATCACAGAGAAAGGCTAGAATGAAAAAAGAGACACTTTTTCTGAGTGTGACGCTTAGCAGCAGCAGCAGGGATCCACATATACAGGGCATTCTACAAAGAGTGGCCACCATTTTAGAGTGTTTGCAAAGGCTGCCATAGTTACTGAAAAGGAAACGGGTACTTAGCGGCAAAGGCTTCTTCATTGTTACAATTTAAAATAAAAACATTGGCCCCATTTTTAAAATGTGAGGGTAGAACTAGTTAGGACATTCACTTTCCCTCCCCCTCTCACCCACCCAATTTTTTTGACGTAAACAACAATCACTTTCTTCGATTTTTTTTGTTTGTTTTTTTATTATTGAAAAATGAAAAAAATCTGAAATTTGAAAAAAAAATTGGTTTGGGGTTTTTCAACAAAGCTTTAGTACAAAAATTGATTTGTGTGTGTGAGTGTTTGTGTGTGTAAGCAGAGTCAGGATGAGCTCTACCCTGACATCTGGTGGTAGATTATGGGGAGTGCCGAGTGGAAGTTTTCAAGTATTCGCATTAGCATTTCAGTTATTTGCATGGGCACTCCCACCCCACTTAGCATACCGCAAAGCAGCATGGGATGGTTATTTTCACAGCTGTGGGAGCCCCAATTTCATTGTTATTGGGACAGGAGGAATGAAATGTTGTCACCCTGATTGGGTAAATGGGGAACTACAAAATTGTCTTGTGATGGGGGGTTTCATTGTCAGCTGGATAGCGCTTGCTAGATGGGGCACATGGGTTCCAAAACCCATTGAAAGGAGAGAGGCTGGGGACAGATATCTGTACTGGGTGGTGCAGGCTTTTTGTGTGAGCCAGAAGCACCAATTCTACCTGTGCCTCTCTCCACTGTGGAATGTCAGAGTTAATTTTTGATTCCCTTAAGAATCTAGATACAGGTTACTGAGCTGAACTCACTGGCACTGGGGCTCCCCTACTATGAGCTGAAATCACTGAAGAGCTGGACTTGCTGAGCTGAGAGCACTGAGTACTGTGCTTATGAGTGGTGGAGCTTGAAGCAATACCGTGGAGCAGAGCAGCTGGCAGAGCGGAGTGGAGCAGTTTGTGCAGCCCTGGGTGAGTGGAGCCAAGCAGCTCGCGAGGACGGCTGGAGCAGATCACAGGACAGCTGGTGGACCAGAGCAGCTGGCAGAGCGGAGCAGCCCACAGAGCCAGCGGAGCTGAGCGTTTGCGGGGGATGGCTAGTGGAAGCAGAACCCCATGAAGAGGCAGGGCAGTTGGCCCTGAAACCACGTAAGGTGCCCCTTTCTACCCAGGCTGGGGAGGGGGACCTTTGCAGAGAGACTCTTGAGCTCTGGGGCTGCACTGACCCGGGACTGAGACTTTGGGATTGTGGGACTTTTGGGACTGTGGGTGATTTGGGGGTTGCTGGATTCAAGGGCCCCGAGAGAAGGACATGGCCCAATTTGCTGGAGTCGGTCTTTGCTCATGGTTTGACCTATGAACTCTAGCTGAGGTATTTTCCCAATTTAATGCTTGTTGTTTGTCATGTATTAAACCTTTTCTGCTACACCAAGACTCTGTGCTTGCGAGAGGGGAAGTATTGCCTCTTCGAGGCGCCCAGGGTTGTGTGTAAGATTTTCCCAGGTCACTGGGTGGGGGCTCGAGCTGGTTTTGCATTATGTTGTGGGGAAGGGACCCCTATGTATTGAACCCGGCCCTTGCTGCTATCGTCTCGGCCCGGCAGAAGGGTTACATGTGTATGTGAAAATTTCTGTTTAGTTGAAAAAAACACTTTCTGGCAAATTTTCTTTTTTAAGGTAGTATTTTGACAAGCTTTGCCTGGGTGCCCAAGAGTCAGGCACCTAATTTCATTGTTAGGTGCTAAAGAGAAGATTCTGAAAGGCACAGATAGTTAGGCACCCAACTCAGTGCCTAACCATTGTCCTTTGTGCTTTTGAAAAGCTTTCCCTAAAGGGGGAAGGGCCTGATTTTCTCCATGGAGTTTCATCAGCATAAAGAAACTGAATGAGAATGAAGCCCTAGGACCTGGTTAAAAAAGATGAAAGCATGATTTCTCGCTTCCTTGTGCAGCCATTTACACCAGTGCAAAATGGGTGCTGAAATCCACTAAACCAGAATGGTGACACATTACCTCTACTTTGCACAGCCATAAATGGTGCAAGTGGTGGAGAATCAGTTTGTAGCCAAACAGGAGAAGTGACAGAACATTGTATTCAAGTCAAAGGACGATCTCCTGACAGAAAGAGCAGCTGGATGGATATAAATACGAAGGATTAGAGTCTCAGGGTAGTTGTCGTGGTGAAAGGAATTACTTCATGGCCTTAGTTGAGGTAGGGTACTAATCTGGATAGGTATGACACAAGAGTCTTTGCCCAGCATATTTGCTAGGGGTGGGCAGCAAGAAGTAATTGAGTTTCAGTATATTTTATTTTAATCCAAACCAATTTAAAGTAATAACCAAAACCTGTTGGAATTTGGTTAGCCATAGAGGCTGTGCCTCAGTCACCTCAGAAGCCTCTGCATCCCTAAACAACTCAGCAAGTCATTTTTACCATTCTAAATAGGGGTAGTTCCAGTGAAGTCAGTGAGGCTTTTCTGATTTACACCAGCTGAGGATCTAGCCCAGCACTAATTCTTACCTGATATAAATTATTAGCTTTACCAGAGTAGTCAATGGGCTGGATTCTCCACTGCAATCAAACTCTGATTCTTAGCCACCTTGCCCTGGTGCTGTTAAACGGAAGGGGGACACCTCTAATTTACACTACTGGAATGAGGTTCCGCAACAGCAGAGAATCCGGCATAACACAGCCTTGCTCCAGCACTCCCTTTGCATCCGTGACAGGCCTCCTCTTTTCAGTCACACCAGGGGTACTCTGCAGCCATTTTAGTCTTGCTGTATGTTGTGTAAATGGCTGACACACTCTGGGGTGCAATCCAGACCAGTGAGGGGCTGTCCCCCTCTGCTCTGCAACCTGGGGCACCTCACAATGCTTTGCTGCTGTAGCTCCCAACCTGGGCTCTTCACAAAGAGCCAAATGGCAGGAAGGTTACACCTTCAGTGTCTGTGTATAGTCCCAGCCCTGACCCCAGCAGCCTGTGAGCAAACACCAGCCACACACTGACCTCCAGCAGCCTCGGTTCCTACTTGCAGGGTGATTCCAACACACTTCTAGTCCTGAATTTTCCAACAAAAACATGTTTTGCACTGTTCAGCCCTTTCCCGGACAGTCCAGATATATTAGGTTCATTTCCCCTCTAAGGAGATCAATACACAACAGTTTGCTACCATAAATGGAATTACTCATCCAGTTCAGTTTAAAGACAACACTGGATTAGTTTTAATGAAAGAATAAAACAAGTTTATTTAACGACAAAAATAGATTTTTAAGTGAGTACAAGTATAAGGCATTCAAGTCAGAAATAGTTACAGGAGAAATAAAGATAAAATGCTTGCCAAACTAGACTTGGTTCAAGGAGAAATTCTCACCACATGCTCCCAGCAATAGGACTGACCAAATTTCAGGTCAGGATCTGCCCGCAAAGTCCATAGGTTGTTTCTTTTGTCATCTCTGGTGGAAAAGAGAGAGATGGATAGGGAGAGAGAACTTGGGGTGCTTTTGTCCCTCTCTTTTAGGATATGTTTATACTGTAATTAAAAACCTGCAACTGTCCCAGGCTTGCAGGGCTTGGGCTGCGGGGCTGTTTAATTGCGGTGTAGATTACTGGGCTTGGGGTGCAGCCTGAGCAATGGGACCCTCCCGCCCTGCAGGGTTCTCAAGCCCAGAAGTATATGCTGCAATTAAACAGCCCCACAGCCCAAGCCCTGCGACCCTGAGGTAGCTGGCACTGGCCAGCCACAGATGCAATGTAGACATACCCTTCTAGTTCCGTCACTCTTTGAAATGCATTTTCCTGAGGGTTACCCCTAGATAAAGTTCCTTCCAGCTGCGAGGATGGAGACTGGGGTCATGTGATAAAAGAAGTTTCATGCTGTTGTTTGCTAAAATGCAGATTTGCCTTGTCTCCCTCTTGCTGTTTCCGGGACCCTGTTTACTACTTTATATGTAAATTGAGGGAAACACACATTCCTTTGTTTAAGACTTGCTTGACCAGACCTGCCTAATAGAGACTACATGGGTTTGAGCATGTGCTACCAACATCATTCAGGGGGGTTTCATCAGGGCCGGCTCCAGGCACCAGCTTGCTCAGCTGGTGCCTGGGGCGGCATATTCTACGGGGCGGCATTCTGCCCAATCCTAGGGCAGCACGGCCGTTTTTTTGGTTTGCTGCTCCGGCCGCCCTGTAGGGGGCGGCAGAGCGGAGGAGGGGAGCGCCCTGCAGCAAACTGGGCAGGGCAGCCCCTGTTCTTCCCTCTCCACCGACTGGAGCGGCGTGGAGCCCTCCCGGCAGGCGGCACAGTGGTCGGGACCGCGGGACAAGCGCCCCGCTGAAGCCTTGGCCGCCCCCGTGCTCTCTCTCTCCCCCCCTTCCTCCCCGCTAGACTGGGTGTGCACTCTGCTGCACGTCAGCAGCACAGGGATTCCCCCTGCACCCTGGCTCCGGCTGCCCGGCAGGGTTTTTTTTGTTTTTTTTCCCCCTGCTTTGCCGCTCCGGCCATGCCCCAGGTTTTTTGTTTTGTTTTCTTTCCCTGCTTTGCCACTCCAGCCGCGCTGCAGGTTCCCCCTGTACCCCCGCTTTGCTGCTCCGGCTGTGCCACAGGTTTTTCTTTTGTTTTGTTTTTTCCCCCTCCTGCTTTGCCACTCCGGCCATGCCCCAGGTTTTTTTGTTTTGTTTTGTTTTGTTTCCCTGCTTTGCTGCTCCGGCCGTGCTGCAGGTCGCTCCCCCCAGCTGCTCTGGCCGCGCCACAGGTTTTTTTGTTTGGTTGTTTTTTTCCCCTGGGTTTCATAACTTTACATATAATATTGCTACATACATTTCACCATAATAATACCGACCAGCAAGTTATTGGTTTTTTTGCGGGGGAGGGATAACGCAGTGGTTTGAGCATTGGCCTGCTAAACCCAGGGTTGTAAATTTAATCCTTAACAGGGCCATTTAAGGGTCTAGAGATTGGTCCTGCTTTGAGCAGGGGGTTGGACTAGATGACCTCCTGAAGTCCCTTCCAACCCTGATATTCTATGATTCTATACCTTATAAAGCATATTTTGTACAAAGATTATTATAATGGTGTGTAGGACTTGAATATGGGGGTGTATTTGGTCAAAGTGGCACAAAGTGATTGTGGCAGGAATCCAGTCTCAAATGTTTCTTCTTCTTGATTTTCCCACTTACTTTCCCATTTTGTTCCTGCCCCATGCACAGCATCTGATATATTGCTCCCAGACTGGCCAGACTTGAGACTTGTTCCCCTCACTGGGGTGCACACATTTTGAACCTGATTCTCCTCACACTCAGTCAAGTTTTACCCCTGTGTAACTCCATTGACTTTCATAGCATCACTCGTGATTTATACTGGTGTGAGTAATAGGAGAATCAGGCCATTTTTTCCTTGTTTTTTTTTCTCTTTAACCCTCAAATTAAACTAAATGTGAAAAAAATGTGATTTTATTCCCCCCACCCACCCACTTTCTTTTTGCCAGCATGGAAAGAAGCCAAAATGTGTCAGGTTTGCTTTGCATGGGAAAGTTTTCATCCAGCTCTAATTAAAAGGAACTTTTTAACATATAAATTAACAGTTCTAAACTGCCATTCCTTGTGACTAACGCCCTCATCTGAGCACGTATTCACTGTTACAACAAAAATTGTTAATTGTAGCAGTTTCAATTTAGCTTTCGGCCAGGAATGGGCAAACCGGTTAGAACACATTTCTGTTTCTCCCCCACATTCTTTCACTCCCTCCAGAATAGGCATTTGAGGACGGACTCTCCTGACTCTGATTTGGAATCAATCCTTTTTTTCCCCCACTGTACTGACCCTAGCTCTCGTTCCGTCCAACTGCATCTGAACCCAGGACGTAGGCTGTTTCTCACATCGCCACCTTAATTTGAGTTCATTGGCCTTGTTGAATTGAGGGTGCTCATCCCCTTGTAGCCACAAGTGCAATCCTTACACTCAGAGACTGTGGGAAGCAAGTGAGACTTAGGCCTGGTCTACACCTAAAATACAGGTCGACATAGCTACATTGCTCATGGCTGTGAAAAAGGTTGTGCCCTGTGCGAGACGGTTAGGTCAACCTAACCCTCACTGTAGAAACAGCTCGGTTGACAGAAGTATTATGCTAACTCTCGGACAGGTAGATGACCTACATTAATGGAAAACCCTCTTTTCTTGCTGTAGGAAGCATCTACAGAGCAGTGCTACAGCTGCAGTGCCATAGCTGTGCCACTGTAGTGTAGACATACCCTAACACTGCTATGACTACTGGCATTTCCAAAAAGATTAGGAAAGTGGCTGAATGCACAAGGAACCACTTGGCACATCTATGGGAAGCTTAACTATGATGACTTCCATGGCTCCCACTGGAGATTGTGCCTCTGAACCAGCCCAACCATAAAGCTGTGCCTGAACAGTACCATATAGCTGGAAGTGTGAAAAGTCTCTCTCTATATTTTGAAGAACAATTTGTCCCTTAACTATGTTGAAAATCCACTTGGGAGATTAAAGGTCCCTGTGGAACTCTTAAAGACAATGGAACTTCTTGCACAAGTGAGTGCTCGTTACTGCAAGTAAAGGTTTCAAAACTGGCCCTTGGGTAAATGACCTCACTTAGCTCATCCATTTGAGCTTTGTCATTTAGGGATGGAATTGTTTTACATTCATATGCAACATTTATTGAAAATATAAATGAGTTCACATTTTCTTTTTATGTATTCAGAACTGCACGTTTGCAGAAACAACGCTGATGCATCATTTTGAAGATTTACCCCAGAGTGGGGATAGATTTTCAGAATGACTAAATACATGTACTGCTGTGCAGAACTGGGATTTGTTGCACATTTTTAACGTTGAGAGCAGGCACACACTGCAAGTGGAAGATGCTTGCAAAAACAGCCTACAAGGTTGGGGTTAATGCACATAAGCAAGTTCAAAGATCTGGAGCAAGAAATTCACTGGATTGAGAAAGAATAGTCATTTACTCCAGGAATTACTGAAGCTTGGGAGTTTACATCCCTCAGAGTCTGTTCAGTGATGCATAGCACTGGTCAAAAAATGAAAAACTACTTTCATCAAAATGTTGACATTTCAAGTTGATTTAATTTTTTGCCTTTTTTTTAGACTTTCATAAGGTTTTTCTATTTTTTTTTTTAACTGAAAACTGGGATTTGGCTAAACATTTTGAAAAATATATCAAGGGGAAAAGGGCATAAACTTACACAAAAAGAAAAAAAGCAATGCTGACATTTTTGTCCACAAACAATTTTTTTAAAAGGCCATTTTTTCCCGTGAAGAAAAAAAATTCTGCCAATTCTAGTGATGGAATGATTCAGCTTCCATTTAGCAAGACTCATTTCACCATGCCCAAATGACTAAATCAACAGCTCCCAGCCCTAATGGAAAATTAACTAAGATGTAACACAGTCATGTTCTATGTGAGTCTAGTGTATTTTGTGAAAAATGGGTTTGTTCTCTGCAGAATAACACAAACATAGATGCAGCAACTAGTGATGAATGCAGCACTAAGCTGACTTCTGTACTTTTATTACATTGTTGATAAAGGCTCAGTGATTAGGAAGCCAAATACCACAATGATTTTAGCCACTAACAACCAGAACATGGCTCTTTTGAGATCAACTCTCAAATTAGCAATGGTGAACATCACAAAGTTTTATTCTATCTTTATAATACTCCATAAATTTGGATGCTTCCCTGAAATGGTAGTTTTTGAGATATTGCCTCAGTCTTTATTACGGCCTCGTCTGCGCTAGAAAGTTGTACCAGCATAACTATGTCAGTAAGGAGTGTCATCAAATCAAACTCCCTACCAACATATCTATGCTGATAAAAAGCCCTATTGTGGACATTGTATATACGGCAAAAAAGTCCTTTTGCTTGTATGTAGCTTATTCCATTTGAGGAGCTGATATAAGTTACATGATCTTTTGTTGGTATAAGCTGCATCATCACTAAGGGGGTTTGCTAGTATAGTTCTACTGGTGTGCCTGTAGCATTAAACTCTTTTAAATGTTGGCAATGGCTCAGTCTCTCAAATTGATTCCATCTACCTGCTCATTGGGTTACAGGGACCCTCCTTATCCAGCTAGAGCCACCCTGAGTAAAGCTATGAAAAAGGGTTTGCAGGAAACCATTTATTTGATTAACCCATTTCTCCCCCCTTTTTGAATTTCATGCAAAGTGTCTTTGAGTCTAATTCTATTCTGACTTACACCGATTTTACACTTGTGTAATGCTTTTGATGATGATGTTCTTTCTGCTTTATGCCAAAGTGAGAGAGATCAGGAATGGGTGTTCAGAATTTTATGGATTTGTTTGATATTCAAAATTATTTGATGAATGTTTTGTAACAACTAGAGCTGGTTGGAAAATGGTGGTATTTTTTATCATGAACAATTTTGCATAATGAAATTTTATTCAAATTATGAACTTTAAAAAAAATTTCAACCAGTTCTAAAAAATAATCTGGCATTTTAAAAAGGAAAAGGTTTAGTGAAACTTCAACCTATGGAATGCTCTTGAATTAATCACTGTAGCTATTGCTTAAAGTATTAGTTCTTTGTAATGTGCTATTTGCATTGTGTAATTGGTCCCCAAGTCACGTGTTAGCTTTTTAATAACTCCCAAACCTACAGAGCTATACAGATGGCCATGTAGATGGTTCCAATTCAAATATTCATGCAAACATGCATTCACACTAGCATTTCTGATATTTTTCCCTTTCAGTGAATATTCTTCTGAATAAAAATTTGCTTTCACATTAGAGGAAGGCAAATAAAAGGAGCTCTAAACACAGTGGAAGTAGATGTGTGGTTTCCATTCAAATAAATGTTTGAATTCTTTTTTGTAATAGTTGGCCAGCTGTAATCATGAGGCACAGTCCTCCCCTGCCTATGACCTAGATTCAGCAATGAACCTAAGGCCATGCATAACTTTAAGCATAAGAGTAGTACCAGCTAAACTAAACTTACACATGCAATTAAGTATCTTGCTGATTCAGCCCCTGTATAATCCCATCTAGGCCTCATTCTCTACCTTTTTTCTGAATCTTTTACTGAAAATGTTGATATAGGATAAGTAAAAGCAATAACTGTGCAAACATTAATCACTGATCCACAATGGCATAATGCAACAGTGAGAGAGAAAGAAACAAGGACAAAAGAAGAGGAAGGGGGATAAGAGGATAGACACAGAAGAAAGGAGACAGACAATGCATAGTACCAGCATGTCTGTTGCTGTATGAGAATATAAATGTAAAGTCAATGGTCATGAGGTTTAAAAGGCCAAGTCAATAAAGAAATTGCTTAAAGTAATGCCAATGCTAGGAGAACCAATCGATGGTAATAAATAAGATTAGGAAGATCCTTCAAAAGTTTGGAGTAATCATATGAAAGGAAAAGTTGGTGGTACTCAAAAGGCAAAACCCCCAAAATGTAAGGATCTGTATGCATAAAACTCTTCCTCCTTTATTTTTGGAAAATATCATCTCTGAACTGTTGTTTGGAAGGGAGAAGGTAGAGAGCGCTTATCAAGGTTCCTTCCCCACTCTGAACTCTAGGGTCGTGCGGACCAGCATGAAAGACCCCCTAAGCTTATTTCTACCGTCTTAGGTTAAAAACTCCCCAAGGTACAATTTCTCTTTTATACCTTGGATTAAATAATGCTGCCACCACCAAGTGATTTAAACAAACATTTAGGGAGGGCCACTTAGAGCCCTACCTTCCCCAAATATCCCCCCAAGCCCCTACACCCCTTTCCTGGGGAGGCACTAATATCCTCACCAATTGGTACAGGTGAACACAGACCCAACCCTTGGATCTTAAAACAATGAAAAATCAATCATGTTCTTAAAAGAAGAATTTTAATTAAAGAAAAGGTAAAAGAATTACCTCTGTAAAATTGGGATGGTAAGTACTTTACAGAATAACAAAAGACTCAAGAACACAGAGGATCTCCCCTCTAGGCAAAATTTTAAAGTTACAAAACCAGACATAAACCTTCCTCTTACACAAAGGAAAACACAAGCCAAAACAAAAGTAAACTAACGCATTTCCTTGCTAAATACTTACTAACTTTATAGGATCTGGATTGCTTGCTTCCTTGATCTGTGTCCAGCAAACAAACAGAAAAGATAGACAAAGCCTGTTTCCCCGCCCCCAGATTTGAAAGTATTTTATCCCCTCATTGGTCCTTTTGGTCAGGTGTCAGCTAGGTTACCTAAGCTTCTTAACCCTTTACAGGTAAAAGAGGAATTAACCCCTTACAGGGTAAAGAAGGATTTTATGCTACCCTTAGCTGTATGTTTATGACCGCGCTAAAGACCATTGCAACATTAATTGAACTTTAAAACAAATGATCTGAATACTGTTTCAGTCACATGGCATGGGTCTGAGTTTGTTTATTTTTGTTTGTTTACAATGCATCCATTCATCGCTCTTACAATTAGAATAATCTCCAGTGCACCACTAACGAAGTTAAGTACTGTTGTCCAGTAACATTTTACAATAGGACCTTCTGAAATAGAATGAATGTGGCAAATGGAAACTTGCATCTGATTCCATCCTTTTGCACTCTGAACTCTTTCACAGGGACAGAATCTGCCCTGGTGTCTGTAGCAGTTGCTGATGAGTGGAGCACCTTCACAATGTCTCTTTTATGAGGCTGTGCTTTAAAGATTTTAAATGTAGCCCCTAATCTAGTAAACTGTTTATAACTGATTTTATAATGAACCAATGTGGCTGCTCTAAGAGGGTTAATGAAATCCCCAGCAATCATCAGCATACAAGGCATATAAATCTTTTTTTTCCCCACTTGGCCTTAAGTCAAGGAAAGGGGAGAGGGAACTGCAGGCCCATGAACCCAGAGACTCAGAACTGAAAAAAATCAGACAAATGTTGTTTCTCAGTAGGTATCTATAAAAGAGGAGCCTGAACTCAGGAGGAGAAAGTTTGTGATTTACTTTGTCATTCCTGGTATTCAAATATCTAAAACAGTGGGTAGAGGGAAGAATATTTTCTTGAAAGAAAATCAAAGTATTTCAAGTCAGCTAAACTGACCAGACCATCGTGTGTCCACTTCTAGGCAGTTTAGTCATGTCAGTTATGATAAACCTGGATTGTTGTGCACTGGGTCTGTTTTATATTCACACAGTATTTATAGTGCAAAGCCATTTCTTTCTCAAGGGTGTTTTTAATAGTTCAGTTCTCTTTGGCCCATTGTGGAAGTTTATTCAGGCTTACAGCAAGGAGAGAGAGATGTTAGTACAAACCAATGAACATGAATGTGCAATATTAGCACAACTAAGGCCATGGCAGGTACGTATTCAATCTAGAATATAGCATAATTTACAGGCCCAGCAATGGCACTTTGAAACAGGAAATTTCGTTCCCCCCACACACACATCCTTTTTTGTAGGGATACAAAAATATTTTGAATTAATCTGAATCTTTTGCACATCCACAAGGAAGAATAACTGCTTTTGTGATTTCATTGGTATCTAAGGAGTAGACTCTGGCTTTAGGCACAGTGCTGAGTGAGGGATGGTTTTTAAGCTGCACTACCCAAGGAATAGCCCCAAATGGCTTAGACCACTCCTAGGAGTCACAATTACTCCCCTGCTTCCTACTTTCCTCTGGGGAGTAGTGATTTATTGCTGCCAGTAGTAAATTGCTACTCACAACTCAAACTGGCTCAGCTGCACTGGCCAATGAGTAGGGAAGTGGGGCTAAGACTCCTCCCATTTCCAATCCCCCCCCCCTCTGGGGAGGGAGTCAGAGGGTATGTAGCTCTGCTTAAACATTGTGTACAGGCATGTAGGATTAAGTAGCCTACATATTGGCACATGATGCGGGTGCTTAGTCCATCTTACTCCCTTGCACAGGAGCATTGTCCAGTTCAGACTCTATCCCTTTCTAAACATAACAGCTATCATTGTCAAACAACACAGAATATGGGCAGTAATAATGATTATTACAGGCTTATCCCAAACACCTCACTGGAAGGGAGTCAGTCCCACCTGCTAAGTTCAGCCTTTGCTGATTTAAGGATGGGAAATGGGAAGAATGAGATTCTCTCTACCAAGAGTAATTTGAATACTGTGATAAATAGTACAATGGTCTAATCTAGTTGCAGCATGGTGAAAAGGGCAGTTACCTGAGAGATTGTTTAGCTGGTGGGCCAATAGGAGGCTAGGAAAATATTGATTGTATGTCCTGAAAATTGAGACAATTGAGTTATAATTTTTCTTGCAGAAAGCTTTTTGCGTCTAAGACATCAAACTATGTTGTCAACATGCAGACTGATTTATAAAAGTCTTGCTAGATCAGCATTGTTGTAAAATATTTAGTTAAAAGCAAAACAAAAAGGGGGTGGGGGTCAGCGAGAGCGAGAGGGGATAACCTTGTCTGCAACCCGATGAGAATTTAAATGGTGCACAAAAATACTGCCAACAGTGTTTCTGGTTTGCAGAGAAGTATAAAGAACTTTCACTGAGATTAAACAATTATTTCCAAAACTTAATCTGAGGAGGATTTCCAGTGTTTCATCCCACTCTACCCAGTCAAATGATTTTCCAGACTCAAGACAATTTACCTATTGTTCACAGAGGTCTGATCCAGCTTGTGATCAAATGTTTAAAAGTTCAGCATTGAATGTATTGGAAAAGCTGCTTGGCATCAAACCTAGTGGTAGTTGGTCTATACATATTAAGGATATGACACTATCAGTGTGTCTGTTGGCTAGTGCTTTGGTAAGTGTTTCAAGAGCTGTACAGAGTAAGCCAGCTGGCCTATATCAACAACACTGAATAAATCTTCCCCCTTTTACGTATTAAAACAATGTTTGCCAGATCCATTTGGTCTGACAATTTCAGAGCCTTGAAGATGTAATTGTACAATGAGAACAAGTGCTATTTTAGACTTGTATGCCAATAAAGGCAATTGAAATTCTGATTCCAATACAATTCCTTGATTTCCAGGGTATTTGACAGTCCAGACAATTTAATTTGCAGCTAATGAAGAAGAGTCAGATACCTGTGGGGTATAGCCAATGGGGCCATGAGTGCTCAGTCCTAGTAGTGGAAGCAAGAGTCCAGCCCAGTTAGAGCTGGGTTTAGAATAGTCAGAGTCCAGGAAACAAGTCAAGAATCAGCACCAGAAGGACAGAAGCCAGATCCCAGGGATCAGCTAGAGGCAGCACTATGGATTGAAGGTAGAAATCTGAAGCTCAAGAGAACAGGGACTGTAACAAGAGTGAGTGCACCTACAGCTATGGTACAGGTTGAGCAGCCATTGGTCTGTGCTGGGGGCCAGGCTTATTAGCAGGGCTGCTAAACCAGCAGCCAATCAGGAACTGTTAGTTCCAAAGCAGTCCAGCTGGGCTCATTGGTTGCCTAGCAACTAGGGTGACCAGAAAGCAAGTGTGAAAAATTGGGACAGCGGATGGGGGGTAATAGGAGCCCATATTAAAAAAGCCCCAAATATCAGGACTGTCCCTATAAAATCGGGACATCTGGTCACCCTGCTAACAACAGTTAGTCAGGGAGCAAGCCATCAGCTGGGTCTTAGAGTCAGACCAGATCACTATGCACTCCTAGCACTTTCTTTTAATTAAGAACAACAAACCCATCCAGATCTAAATAAGGAGAAAGTAAGAAACGTACAGATAGCATGGTCCAAATGATAGGATATTGGAGTGGGAGTCAGCTGACTCCATTTTAGCCTGCATTCTGTTCCCACTGACTTGTGTATCCTTGGACAAGCCACTTCCCCTCTTTGCCTATGTTTTCCCCTCACACCCTTTGTCTTGTGTATGGAGACCGTGAGTTGTTTGGTTCAGGAACTCTTATTGTTTCGTACATTGCACAGCACAACTGGGCTTCAATCTCTGCCAGAGCTTCTAAGCACTGCTGTAAAACAAACAAAATCCATCTTTTCCAGGGTCCGCTTCAACTAGTTGTTGATCTGTGAACTGATCTCATCCAATCACTAGGGCTATTTTGGTGGTAGTGGCATAGCTGTATGTGGTGAATGGTAAGAAGAACAATGTATCATCTGCATATTGCTGGGACTTGAGTCCATGTCATCATACCAGTTCACTCGGTGGCTGCATGTAGATGTTGTATAGGACCCGATAGAGAATTAATACTTATAGGGCTCCACAAGTAAGGGGTCTAGTGGCAGAGGTAGTTTCTCATTACTGCACTCCAGGCTTGACCCTACAGGAGGGATGTAAAATATTTTAGCAGGTTTGTATGTCCCTGTATGTCCTCAATGATTATTCTAAATATGGCTATACCTTAGCTGTACCCTGTCCTGTCCATTGTTTCTGATACATGTGTTCACAGGCAATGAAACAGAAGACCATTGGTAGAACAGGGCACTGTGGGTAAAGGGCAGAGGAACTCAGGATGTTTAGGCCATGGCTACCCTGCATCTGGGGGCTAGCCTCCCAGGCTGGGTCCACAGACTTGTGCTAGTTGGGCTCATTCTAGCACTCTAAAAATAGCTTTGTAGAAATTGCTTTGATGTTGTGGCTTGGACTGGAGCTCGGGCTTTAAAGCTTATCCCCCTCCACCCCAGGCTTCAGAGCCCAAGCTCCAGCCTGAGCTGCAATGTCTACTGTTGCCTATAGGCATATGTATTTGCTAGGTAAGGCATAGGCATAAGTTAAGGCAGTAAAGCAATGAGCCTATAGGCTTGAGGTCTGTAAGCTAATTGCTTAGCTAAACAAGTATAAGGCCCCAAAAACCTTAGCATATACAGTTAACTGTAGAACATAATAGATCACAAAATAGAATATTGTAATTGTCATAGCTAAGAGTGCCAAACTCAGGTCAGACTGTCAGAAACCATGGCAGAACTCCCAGATTGGTAGTACATTCTGTCATTAGATTTCACCAAGACAGTAGCAAAAGTGTACTCCTGGGTCATAATATTAGTTTTACCTTGGAGAGACAGACAGTCCCCTGACTCGCTCTCTGGCTTCTCTTTACCATATATTAGGTTCGGCCAACCCCAAAGGATTGGTCACTCACTCAGATCACTGGATGCTTCTGGATCTCACGCCAAAGACACTCTGTAGCCAGTTTCTTTAGTAAACTAAAAATTAGCTAAGAAAAGAAAGTTATTAAAAGGTTAAAGCAGGTAAAATATATTACAGTTGGATCAGAGTTTGTAGTCCAAATGATAGCAGAGTTTTAGTAATCTGCTAATCTCTTACAGTCGCTTCATAAGTTCCTCAGGGCTTCCCAAAAATGGCTTTGGGGAATCTCTGTCTGTTGTCTAGAATGCCCCTGACAGCATTCTGATGATTCAGAGATGCAGAATTGCTCCCCATGTGCCTTTTGATAGTTGAAAACAGTCTGGTATTTTCATCACCACCTGGGTCTTGCTCTGTTGACTAAAAGCAGATAGTCTGTGGGTCTTCCCTTGTCCTTCACATAATGACCCAGGCTTAGAAGTCAACAACCTTCTCATTCAAAGTTCTAAGGCTTCAATTCGGGTCATGTAGAGATAATGTAAACACAATGTGATAGCCAGGAACTTCACATCTAAACCTTTAAATATAGGCCCTTTGACCTAATGCTGATTAAGTAGCTATGCCTACATAATGTAAAGATAATTACAGAGTTACGGGACCTGAAAAAGGATATAGCAACAACAGGTTAATTGAGTTACACTAATGTACATTACACAGGATGTAGGTAAATGAAGACAAATACAATTAACATCTAAACGAGTGAATAGTCTAGATTAATGGTCCCCAAACTTTTCAGTGCAAGGGGGGAGCGTGATTTAATGTAGTTTGCGCACACCCCACCGGGGGCAGAGGCTGTGGACGGGAGCCGGGGCCAAGTGCGGGCTGGCCTGGGCTCTGCAGTTCCCCTTTCCCCCCAGTGTTCCTTCACGGCCCCTTAGGGGAGCGCGCCCCACAGTTTGGATACCTCTGGTCTAGATATACAAAAGTACCTTTTAACATTCCTTTGAAGTGTGCCCATCAGTGAATTGGCACACTTACCACTTCTTTGAGGTCTTGACCTGAGCTAACCAGTTGCCAGTGCTACAGTAATGACTAAATGGCTGACAGGTAACCACAAGATGCTAGTTTATAGCAACCTGGGATATTTTAAATTAGGAACATCAGCAGATGTCTGACGACAGGAGTGCCATGGTAACTAATTGACGTGCTAATAAGCTTGAGGTAAACAGGCTAGTAACTTATGGGAGAAGTCCCCCTCCCAGAATTAGTAAGATGAGGAACTACAAATAAGGAAAAGAGAGAGAAACCATTACCAAATATGCAGTGGCATCAGCATGACGTTGTTAAAGTTGTAGCCTGCTCATGTGCCTTGGAAGACGTAACTCTTGGAGATGCCAGGATGATGACCACTGGTGGCAATGAGGAGGATGACTAACACTTAGGAGCCTGTTGCAAGGGATGATGTAAGTATGCAGGTGCTCAGATGCACATGCTGTATCATCTCTACCTACCTGACTCGGTCAGCGGGTTTGTAACTTCACTAAATGTGTTTAAAAAAAAAAAACTATTACAAATACAGAACATTTTTCCTAAGTATGAATGTTACAACCATGTGCATCAGGGTTCCCAACTGAACAGTAATTTTAATACTGGGCCTGATTTTGGGACAAGAACCTTCCAAATCTCAGAGTGTTAACTGGGAATTCTTAAGTAATGAACATAATTAATACACAATGAATAGATCAAACATTACACAGTAATTTTTAGAGTTCTATACTGAGTCCCATGCACAAGCTGGGATGCTTTATAGATGCAGTGTAGATGTGCCCTGTGTTACTGTCTATAAGCTACAGCTTCCTACACAACATTGCTTGTTTTCAGGGGCTTCTATTTCCTTGCTTATTTCTAAATGTAATGAAAGGTATTAATGGCCTGCCATTAGGGGGGGTGCCTGGAGCCACTTGGCAAGATCATGTGACTCAGAGGGAAGCGTGGCACAAATGAGGTTTCCTATGTTCAAACTCTGGGGCTAAGAGGGCTGAGACAAAATTTGTTTGAGCAGTCATCAGAAAGTGAGTCTGTGAGGTCAGGGGTGGTCAACCTGAGCTTGAGAAGGAGCCAGAATTTACCAATGTACATTGCCAAAGAGCCACAGTAATACGTCAGTAGCCCCCCATCAGCTCCCCAGCCCCCAGCACCTCCCGCCTGCAGGCAGCCCCCACCAATCACACCTATTCCCCTCTCCCCCCACCCACCGCAATTAGCTGTTTCACATGCACAGGAGGCTATGGGAAGGAGGGGAGAAGCAAGGACATGGCAGGCTCAGGGGAAAGGTAGGGGCCTTGGGGGAAGGGTGGAGTGGGGGCAGAGCAGGGAGTTGAGCAGTGAGCACCCCTCAGCACATTGGAAAATTAACATCTATAGCTCCAGCCCTGGAATCACTGCCTAGGTAAAGAGTCGCATATTAAGCTCTGAAGAGCCGCATGCGGCTCAGGAGCCACAGGTTGACCACCCCTGTGCTAGGTTCTCTGGAGAGAAAGAGGCAAAGGAACTGTTTGAATAGGGCAGAGGTGCTTGGTCAGAGGCTTTGGCAAAAGACAGCAGCAGCTGTTCAAGGAAACAGGGCATGTACATTTTCTAAATACCCTAACTCGATCCCCAAGTTCTCATGCAAACTGAAACTGCCCCACAAGGCCCCAAATGTCAACTATTGCTTGGCAAAAAAGGGCGCCAATAATAATTGTCCCCACCGGGCAGGAAGACAGACAAGAGGCAATGGATATGGTTTAATTAGGCCACAACGTTATTCACTTACTGTATCTCAGAATACCTGGCTGTTGTACAGTTCCAGTAATCATTCTTTCCTTAATCAGTTCTACCTATTTTGGAGGGCTGCCATCTGCTTACCCCCCTTGAGCACCAGGTCCCAGTCTGTTGCAGAAGGTTAAGGGCGGGGGGGCAGGCTCCCTGCTGTACTGGATGTTAGGAGCCCTGAATCCCATTTTTTCCAATCTCCTTAGAGCTCCTCTGCTGCCTCATTGTAGCTGCTGCTAATTAGTAATTGATGAGAGAGAGTTCCTTCTGGAATGCATGGGGCATAATGGTCTCCCACCTTCCCCCAGTCACAGTGCACATGCTGGGTCGGTGCTCCTGGCTGGGCTGGCCACTTCCTGTTCCCCGCCTTAGTTTTCTTCAGATAAATCTGTCTCCCTTTCCCCTCTCCCATAACCCAAATTCAGACCAGACCCTTAAAAGATCCCTGTCCCCTTTCTCCTGCCAGCCCGTTGCATTAATTTATGAGCCCATTTTGGAAACAATGACATACAACTTAATCGGTTTGTTTTGTCATTAATCTGCATGCCTATCTGAGTATGAATCTGCGCACACATTCTGGTTTTAGGGAGGCACGTGGCCTACACAGGTTTGAAGGTGTAGCCCATAGTGTTCTTCTGTTATGCAACAAGGATATGAAATAGGCCTTGCAATGCGAAAAGTCAAAAGGGACAGTTTCAGCCATTGATTTCAGTGGAATTATGCGAGAGTTAAATATGGCCCTAGGAGTTTAACATGTGGAGAGACGCTATATTGGGGCAATTCTCTTTGGGGGAAATGGACTCTTGAGTGAATAACCGGGGGGTGGGGTGGATGGGTGATAGTAGGGAGAGGGATTTATGCAAAGGCAGTTCTGCCTAGGGGTAAGGGATCTTCAGTCAGGGAAGGAAC
The DNA here is from genome assembly GCF_020497125.1 of Mauremys mutica. Taxonomy (NCBI): domain Eukaryota; kingdom Metazoa; phylum Chordata; order Testudines; family Geoemydidae; genus Mauremys; species Mauremys mutica. The sequence continues at coordinate 108,354,909 of NC_059077.1, read as the reverse complement.
AGCTGGAGAGAGGACATTTCTATTTAGGGCAATAGGATCCTGTTGTGTATATTGGAAGCATGGTTGTCGACTGATGGATGTAAGCCAGAGGTCTCTGGGGGCAAGCCACAGGAGTGGCAGGGAGGAAAACTTGGTGGGGGAAACACCTAGGTGGATGTAAAAATATACATTTCTCATTTTTCTTTTAAAATGGGGGATTTATTTCAGCACTGTGAATAGATATGGTATCTGAGGAGACGGGGGTGGAGTTGGACTCCTCTATGACAGACTCTCAAGGGATACAGATACCACTTTATGGAAAATAGCTGTAGAAATTAATAAGGTTGAAAGCAATAGTGTTCTATAGAATTAAATAAGTAGTCAATAGGGAGTCTTTCCATTGACTTCAATGGGCTTCTGATCAGGCCTCTTGTAAGGTTGTATTGCTCCCCTCAGGTTTATCCATGCCTATTTAAAGCTGCATCCTAACTGCCCAGTTTCATTGGTTTGATAACAGCCAAGTAATTGCTTTAACATTCTACTCTGTTGGTCAAAAGCAATATTTGTAACTGTAGCATTGGCTTGGTTCCACTGTTGTGCCCTATTAAAAGGCCTATTTTCACAATTAGACTGACACAAACAGTTTGTGTAACTGCGAGGCAAAGTCACTTGGTCTATTATCGGTGGATACAATAAACCTGTTTTTATTGCTTAAAAACAATTCTAACAATTACAATAACAGTGCTAACTATAAACATGATTTATGGTTCAGTTAACTTCACACATGTCACAGTGCATTTCAGGTGAAACTAATCTGACCATAAGTGTATAGAACTATTTTTTTTTAAACTTTGTAGATATTTTTCTGGACATCTTTGCTTTTGGGGCTTTATTCTTTCTTCTGCGTAAGTGTGTAACTCCCATTAACTCTCATTAGAGAGACGACCACTAAGTACAGACTTCTTAGGCTGCTTTTTTACAGTGTCTAACTCTGCTACAGTAAGACATTATCAAAAGATGTGCGTGCTGTTTCACTTACTGACATTTTATATGTCTCTGATATTAAGGCATTTTAGCAGAAATAATCAATGAAAAACTGCTTTGCCAGCTGTTTTATTTCCCGATGGTAATTAACTAGCTCTGTCAGTGTAATGCAAGAAGGGCACATACTCAAGATTAGAAAATCATGGATCAGATCCCTCACTGGTGTAAAGCAGCATTATTCCATTGATTTCAGTGGCGTTCCACAGGTTTACACCAGGTAAGAGCTAATTGCATGTGTCTATTAGAGTTAAGATCATAGAAATGTAGGGCTGGAACAGACCTCAAGAAGTCATATTCATCCCCTTGCACTGCGGCAAGACCAGGTAAATCTAGTCCAACCCTGACAGGTATCTGTCTAACCTATTCTTAAAATCCTCCAATGAGGAGGATTCCACAATCTCCCTTGGAAGACTATTCTAGAGTCTAACTACCCTTATAGCTAGAAAGGGTTTTTTCCCTAATATCTAACCTAACTCTCCTTTGCTGCAGATTAAGCCCATTACGTCTTGTCCTACCCTCAGTGGACGTGAACAATTGATCATCGTCCTCTTCATAAAAGCCGTTAACCTATTGGAAGGCTGTTATCAGGCCCCCTCGCTATTTTTCTCAAGACTAAACATGCACCATTTTTTAACCTTTCCTCCTCGTAGGCCAGATTTTCGAAACCTTTAATCATTTTTGTTTGTTTCTTCTGGACTCTCCAATTTGTCAACCTCTTTCCTAAAGAATTGGGCGCAGTACTTCAGCTGAGGCCTCACCCGTGCAGAGTAGAGGGGATAGTTACCTCTCATGTCTTACATACAACAGTTCTGTTAATGCAACCCGGACTAATGTTAACCTTTCTCAGAAGATTAATGTTTTTCTATAGGTTTTTCTGTCTTTATCACTTTATTACATGAGCAGCTTGTAAACGTTAAATAATTTATTCTCGCAACACCCTTTTGAAGAAGGGAAGGATTGTTATTCCCATTTTAAATATGGGGCGCTGAGGAACACAGATTTAGGACTGAACTGCAGCTTGCTTGTGGAAGATGGTGTGAAAATACACCCACAGCACTGGTGACTTGAGAAGGGATTAGTCCCTTTGTGATTGAGCACCATAGACAAAGGATTTCAGAAAGGGCTACTCACACCTGTCTGCCTCATTTCATCCAATAGAACTGGAGAGGAAGGTTTGTGGCTGGTTGACTTACCTCTGAGATCACAATGCCACCACTTAAGAATGAAATATTATCAGGGCTCTGACTATAAACAATTAAATTCAACAGACGCTAATAACTTTTCTTATTTCCAACTTAATCTCTTCTTGTCCATGCACACATTTTTCATTTAAATATACCTTCAGATGTTCCATATAATAACAAGCCATTTCTGAGTCTGAGGTAAGCTGACAAAATGTTAGTGATAGTATGTAAACCTCACATTTCACCGGGGCAGGAAGGGGTTAACCGTCTATCCTGGAGGCAAAGGAATTAAATTCACTCATCCTGTAATACTTCCCAGAAATGTCAATCCTGTAGGAAGGGTGCCTTCCAGCTGATGTTAATAATCAGGGGTGGAAACGATATAAAGAGGAAGGGGAAACTCTCAGAAATTGCTGCCCTGACCAGAGCACATCGAGGAGAGGAAAATGGAAGCTGGGTTGCGGGCACAGGGATAGCAGCTAACCAGTGAGTCAAAGAGATTCCTTGTGGAAGGGAAGACAGACCACAGCTGATTGGGTGAGCAACATAGTCACTGTAACAAAGCCAAGGAGTTGTGTAGATCCCAAAAGATAGGAATTAGGACATCAAATGTGAGTACTACCTCTTGAGGACATATGAGAAGGTTATATCCAGACCTAAAATTGCAACACTGTTTTCAGTTTTGGATGCAAGCCAAGGACTTTGGCAGATTCAGCTCAGATTTAGATTCAGTGTCAGCTCAGTAAGAAAAGCAAAACTGCATCTTTAACTTCCCTTTGGGATTACACCAGCACCTGAGATGTATCAAAGCATCTCCACAATCAGTTGGGATTGCATGATCAACTGATTTACAGCAAAACATAACAATGTGATGAGAGACTATAATGTTTTGTAACATGACAAATTAAATCAGCCTTATCTTTAATGGAACAAACTCCAAGACAACCTGAATAATAATAGTTATGTAAGACATGCTTAGTGATAAAGGAATTTGAGCAGACTCTAGAAAGTTGCAAACATTGTGCAAATGGAAAGACCCCCAAAATGATCCTTCAAAAATACTCTTATAAAATACCAAAAACCTCTGGGGAGCCTATTGCAAACATTTCACTCTTATTTTATCCTTTATCAGTACAATGCACATTTATAAAGTTTCAGGCTTGATTTAATACAATGTGTCTTTCCATCTTTGGATGGTGCTGTATAATTGTTAAAATGAATCTGACTCCTTCTTGAGGGAGTTTCTTTGACCCAAGCTCATTAAATGAACCAAAATATACCTTTTTCCTGATCCTTGGAAGCGTTGTTGCTGCAAGTAAGTAGAATGAGAAAGACTTAATCAGGAGCAGTGAGCACACACAAGACAGAATAGCCATTTAAGCCTCTTTAAAGCATATAGTTAAAACAGAGGTTCATGTATTTTCATTAAGATAAAGGATATTAGAGGGCGGAAAGTTACAAAGGACTCTGACAAGTTAGGATGAGAGGTAAAAGGAAAGTTGATTCATAAGTAACTCTTGCAGTGTCAGAGTGTTTTTGTTTTTCCTTAAGGAAGGCTGCAAAAAAAAAATCAGGAGGGTTTTGGTTTTTTGCCATAAGAGAAAATGGCAGAAAGACAGATGTTCTTCCCATTAGCAACAAAGGGAAAGGAAAAGGAATTATTTTATCCCTGATTATTATTATTATTATTATTATTTTATTTATTTCTCTTAAGATAATGTCTGGAAGCCACAAACAGGGATCAGAACTCCATTGTACTAGACTCTGTACACACATTGTGTAAGACAGATCCTGCCCCAAACCACTGACAATGACAGCAACAAGTGGATAAAAAACAAATGGGGAAGAGGACAAGGTTAACAGTGAATCAAACCTGCTTCATTCAGACAGCAGAAGTGTCAGCATGCTAGCTGCTTTTCCGTTAAGCGGGAGGAAGACAATGGAGGGTAGGATGGGGGAGATACTTTAAGGGCTAGATCATGGAACCCTGAGTAAAGGAAAACATGGAGTTGCACTGCTCCTGGATCAAACAAGGGACTAAACTGTGACTCAATCACAACGTGGTCCTTGTTTACCCCAAGGGAAGAGTAAGGTATGCTAACCCTATACCTGGTGGGGCTTAGAGTATGCTCCACAATGGCTTAGTTGTGCTGCCTGACACACTCTGGGGGAGGCATAGCCTAGGCTTTGCTAACTGCCCACCACCTAGGTGCATTGAGTTTTTTATTTTGAATTCTGAATAGCAAGCCATAAGGAAAAGTATGTTTGGTGAGTGGAAGGAAACCTTAATTGAATAATAGGCATGTTTGAGATAATTATGCTGTATCTTTGCAGATATAAGGGCTGATTCCCCACTCTGGCACTTCGAGTGCAGAAGGTGGGGGCCCACAAGGATTTAAAAAAATGAATACTTGCCACTCCAGGCTTCTATTAAACCCCCCAGGTTACAGCTCTTCTCTGACCTTGGCTTGGTAAATGCCGCCACCACCCAAGTGAAAAACTGCCTCTTACAAATCCTGGAAAAACTCACTTGGGAAGTTTTCCCTGAGGCCCTTCGGCTTTTCCACCTCTCCCTCGGGGAAGCTGAGAAAGAAAACAAACAAAAGGGAAATCCATCTGTTGCCACCAGATAATTAAAAAAACATACACACAGACCTTTTAAGACACAAAACCAATCAGGTTCTTAAAAAAGGTAAATTTTATTAAAAACAGAAAGAAAGAAAATACATCTGGAACTTAGGCTTTTATTAGATTTTAAAAGAGCAAATCCAAAAATTAAGCACCCCAAAATAGCTTTCTCAGGGGTTCAGCTTAAAGGTACAAGCAAACAAAAGCATCTGGGGTTAGCACAGAGAAGTCCACAAGCCTTACAGAAAATAAAAGAAATAAACCTAATTGCATCTATCTAAACATTCCATGTCCCAATGAATCCTCCTAGGTATGGACGATGAATTTTCATACCTGATCCAAACTTTACACAGCATTCCAGCTGCCCCCACCTCTTCAGCCCAGAGAGAACAACAAAGAGACAAAGGGAAAGCTTTCCCCCCATTTTAAAAGGTTCTAGCCTTCCCATTGGCTCTTTTGGTCAGGTGTGCACTCCCTTTTCTTTATCTGGGGGACTTTTTAACCCTTTACAGGTAAAGCAAGCAGCCACCAAGAAGGACTTTATTGCTAACTGACTGGCTGGATGCCCATAAAAGGGAGCTATCCTCCTCCCCCCCCCCCATTCATTTATCACAGCAGATACAACTTACCTAACTTACCAGATCTAACTTACCTAATAAACCAATCACGGATTATCAGAACATTGTTTGGTGATAAATGAAATTAATTTGTAGGGGGTGTATAAGGGACTCTACCCTGATCCTGGTGGATAGATGACCACATCAGGAGGCAGTGTGACCTAATGAACAAAGTATTTACTGGGGTGTGGGAGAAGTGGGTTCAGTTCCTGGCTGTGCCACTAGCCTGCTTGGTGATCTTGAGCAAGTCAGTGCCTTCCTTGTACCTCAGTTTCCCAATCTGTAAAATGGGGATAATGATGCTGACCTCCTTGGTAAAGCACTTTGAGATCTACTGTTGAAAGCACTATACATGAGCTAAGTAATTATTGTATTATTATAACCACTGAAAGGGCACTTGCTGGAATCCTCCTCCTCAGTCTCTGCTGAGTGGATATGAAGCCAGAATTACCTTCCCCAGCCTGAAAGGTGGCCTCACTAGGTCAGGGTTGAGGCACACTATTGGGGTGGTGTGATAGAAAAAGCTGTCCCTGTTCATCACTCCCACGGGTTTTTCAACCTAGCACCTTTCATAAGAAAACTTTATTCCTTATTAAAATATTCAAAGCTGGGAATTTCCCCTTTTTGATAGTATAATCATACCTATTTCCAGCCCTAATCATTTGGAAGGTATTGGACACTAAGGATGGGGATTTTTGAAAATGCTCCTCATTAGTTTACTTCTGCTACTATTAAAATCAAACCCTTTTGAAAATCTCACCCTAAACCTCACTGGTGCAGCTCTGAATATTGCTTGTCCTGTATATCAGGCCAGAGTCATTGGGGAGAAATAGAAGGGGAGGAGTGGAGCAGGTCAATTGCTTGTTTTTAACTAGTAGCTGTCTTAATGTGGTTAGGAATTGCAAGTGGGACAAACAGTCCCTGGTGAGATGTATTCTGGAACAGAGGACAGGTGAGACATTCAAAGGGGCATGGTAGGCACTACTCATCATATATGATTCCACAGTATATCACACCGATTTTGCCACTATATTTGGAATGCTCACTATGGAATATAGAAGTTTTTTTCTGCATGAGTTGAAAATGGCAGCATTACACATGTGGGGTGAAGCCATAAGTGAGTTATGCTGGACCTGCCAATGATTGCTTATAAAACCTTTATTCATTGCCACATATACTCCTATTTTTTTCTGTAACATTTTAGAGAGATTTAAAAACAACCACAATTGGGACTACTTTTCAGACTAAACTCTGTGACTGGAATTGTCATTTATGATATTTGTACAGTGACTAGCACAATGGCTCCCCTCTTTGGTTATAGTTTTTAGGCGCTGCTGCATTAAAAAGGTTAAATAATAAATTCCTCCACCTGCCAGACCAGATGCCTTAATTATAATAGGCCAGATTCTGCCACTTTTATTCATGTTGAGTAGCCCCTCTCAGTATGTAGAGCCATGGCTTCAGGGGGACTGCTTGCGAAGTTAGCTACTTCTCAACGCTAGCAAGGATGGATGAATCTAGGCCAATGAGTTTGTCCATGCAGAGCTCAACTGGAAGCCAAAAATCTAAATATAGCTTAACCTTGTATCTCTAAATATAGCCTGATCTTGACCCATGCCATTTCCCCACCTGCCAGATCTCCACACTCCCATGCCAGACCTTGTATACACCTGCCTGAACCCAAACCCTACCCTTAGACTGACCCCAAAATCTCTGATGCCTCCTATCAGAGCTCTGCTCCCCCAATAATCCCTGGCCCACTATTCTTCCATTCTCTCTATGCCAGATATCTTCAGTCCCCATTCCCAATATCTTGGCTTCCCACCCCCCATTGTCCTCCATAGTCTTCTCCCTCATCTTCCCCATGCCCTCTGCACAATAACTCCTATCTGAATAACCTGATTTCCAGCCTCAGAATGTTTAGGATTGAAACAATACATCTTTCTAAAGTAATAATGTGTCTGGTATGAGATCAGAATTGTACTGAGTTTGGAGCTAAGGTTGTGTGTTTGATCTGGCGGAATTGGAGATGTGCAATATAAGTCACCATGTTAGAATTGAAAAGGAGTTTGCTGTGGAGGTGAGGGGACTGAGGGCCAGATTCTCACCTGGGGCCAATCAGTGTAGCTTCACTGAGGTCAAGGGAACTTCATTGAGTTACACCAGCTGCGAATTTGACTCTGACTACATTTGGGCATGATGATATTTGGTTGATAAGACATTTGATTAGATGTTGGTCTGGATGTTAACACTGGTTTAATTGGCCATTTCCTCGTTTATATTTGTTGCATTGATAGGAAATATACTTGAGCAATCTTAACCCCAAAGCAGGCATAGTTGGTATATCAACAGAACTACTTTCATGAATAAAACCAATAGGATTTGACCTTTAATATATCTGCCCATGTGTAAAATTCTAATTGGTTAAATTCTAATATGGTGCATCATATCCCACAGAAGTAGATGAGAGTCTTTGTGCTGATGTCAGTGGGAGCTGGATCAGATTCAGCATGATTACAGTACACAGACAAAAACGTAATGGCTATTTTACTAATATGATTTCTTCAGATACTTAACAAATATTCTCCAACCCACAACAACAGTAGTGCTTGGTACAAACTAAGGAGTAACTGGTTGCAAAATTCTCTTGTAGAAGCACATTGCCTCCTCCCAACATCAGTACATTTTCTATCATGATTTCCCTCCTTTCAGGATTGCAGATAAGAGAAAGCAATGAGCACTGAAGAAGTTGTTAACCTTTCTGCCTTATTCATTTATCAGCTAAACAAAAAGCAATTAAGAGCCTCAGTTTAAAACTACTGACCCATCAAAATCTGAAGAGCAGTCTCAAGAATGTGTCTTCTGAGGGGAAGAGGAAATAATTAAATCTTGTCTCCAGATTTGGTTTCAGTGTCTCATTTTACCTGGGTGTAGTGTAAGTAGAGAACCCATCTTCTGGAAATGTATATATTTCTGTTACCCAGGGTACAAACGTACTGCTGTCATTATAGTTTTCCAGGTCCTGTTTAAAAATCAACAGCTCTGGATAGGACTGCCTGTGCCGATTAGAAGGGAAGACAAAACTAAGTAGGTAAAGAGGGCATTTGGAAGGAGAACTTACAAATAGCTAAAGACACTGGCAGGTAATTTAAAGCTCTAAAGTACAGTTACAAATCGACTCTTCGTAGAAAAGTTTAAACATGATTAAAATTTGAACAATGAAAATGGTTTAATTTAGGATCACATTTAAATAGTCCCCTCCTACCACAGTAGGATCAGGGCTGAACAACAAACACAGTTATGGAGCCCCAGCCCCTGGTCGGGCCATGGCAGCAAAGAGTCTCTGGCTCAGGTCTGCACTCAGGCTGAGCTGCAAACAGTCAGGCCTCCTAGCTCTAGCAGAGGGCCAACAAGTGCAGGCTTCTTGCCTCAGAGAGGGGGAGACTGCCACCCGTGTGTTGAGGTGCGGGGGGGACGCAGGCGCACCCACTCCACTGTGTCCCAGCCAAGGGCCCTAGCAGTGGCAGAGTGGTCTGCCACTGGGTCAGCAGGGATCCTGACTGCAACATGCTGACTTGCTTGGTGTCAGTGTTGCAGCCAGACGGGGTCAGCTACCCCTGCGCCACTTCCTAACTGCCCCTTAGGGCGTATCTGGCTCTGTAGAGGGTCGTCCTGGTTGTCAGGGAAGAAGGCCTCTGTTAGTGCTTGCAGCTCCTCCATGCTCGGGTCTGTAAATGGCCCTGGCAGTCCTGGCTAGTCTTCAGCTCCCTGGGGATCTGCAGCAGCCTCCCAGCTTGGGAACTCACAGGAAGCATCTGGCTCCTCCAGCGGCTGCCTCCCCACTGAATTCTCCGGCCGGCCTTTTGTACTTCCGGTCCCGCCCACTGACTTCTGGCGGGAGGGTTGAGCATGGCATGGCTTCACCCACCAGGGTTTAATGAGGGGCTCCTCCCCCTCTGGGTCTGTGGGCGGCCACAGACAGTGAGCCAGTGAAATCTAATTATAAACAGCTAGTGAAACTATCCTTATTAGATTCCCTATGTAAGCTGAATGAAATGCAAAAAGGTAAACAGAGCACAAAGATGAAGACAGAACATGGAGAATAAAGGTTACCTCTCCATAGAGCATAAAAAATACTACTTGCCTATGTTCCACTTAAGACTTATTTTAACTTCACTGGGGCTATGCATATACTTTAGTGCTTTGCTGGTACAGCACACAATGGTTCTCAGATGGCATGGGTTGAGGATATAGCTCTGTTAAATCAATGGTGCTATACCAATTTACACCCACTGATAATCTGTCCCATTACTTCATAAAGCCAAAAATTGCCATTGTTGTATGACTAAATGTTTTTTTCCTGACCACTCATCCAGCATAAGTATTTATACATCTCTCATTACCATAGCAGGTTTTCACAATCTTTAAGGTATTTATCCTTACAACAGCCCCTGTTAAGTAGGGAAGTTCTATTATCCCAATTATATAGATGGGAAACAGAGGCACAAAAAGATGAAGTGAGTTGTCCAAGGTCCCACAGGAAGTCTGTGGAAGAGCAGAAAATTGAACCAAATGTATCTCAAGTCCTAGACTAGTCATCCAGCCACTGGACCAGCTTTCCTCATGGACAAGCTTTGGCCTCTGATTACTCTGTAGTTAATATTTTATTCAGTCAGTTTTGTCTCCTTTCTTGTTTTCAAATTGGCTGAAAGCAGGTTACAATTTTCTCATTCTTGTTATTTGAAAATATTCGCTTAATGCATTCTATAGTATTTGGTCTATAGATTATTTGCAAGCAACTAGCTGCCAAAATGGGAGATGTGTTGATCAACTTTCATTGGATACATGGGTAACCTATTATTGTTTCTGTTCCTTGACTGGGGATTCATAACCTTTAGAATCAATTTTCCTGTGCATATATGATTATGAATTAAAAAAATTGTTTTCTTACACAGAAAGAAAATGTTCTCTAACACTAGCTTAAAATTATCTGTTTCAGCAAACATTCCTGCAAAGTAAACTAATTTAATAGAATATTCATATAAATAGGTGAACACAAAAGAGCTATGTATGAAATGGCAATGAATTAAGACCTGGATCCTAAAAAATGCCCTATGTAAATGGACCCTACACTGGTATGGAACCTCATTGACATCTGTGTGGATGCAGGGGTTTTACCTCATGAAACAGTTTGAAAGATTAGGGCCTAAATGTTTTATCGGAGGTAATATTTGCAGAACATTTTTTATGTATTTGCCCAGCTTCACTCACAGTTTTCCTACATAGTGAATGAAATACCAGTGAAGCATCATAGTTCTCATACTCTAGTTAAGTCAAATTTTATTTAATTTGTCCATAGCAACCAAAAACTGTTTGAAGTAGGATGAGTAGTTTTGGGGGCATCTGACTTCTATGAATCTTTTTCAGAAGATAGATCTCAGAGAAGTAGCTTCAGAAGGAAAAAGTCCATTCAGCACTCTCCTCTTTAATTCCAGCAGCAGAAGGTTTCAGGTAACAATTACTTCCTTTTGGTTAGCCTTTTAGCCTTCTCCCTTCTCTGGTATTTATTTTCCTCCTTGTTCAGAGGCCTGGTGATTAAAGTCTACAGTATCCAGATAACTCCTATTGTCTAAATTAACCAGAGGCAGTCAACCGCTAGGGCCTATGTAAACAGCAAGGAAAAAAAACCCAGACACTACCAGCAGTTCAGCAGAACAACAAAAAAAAGCTGTCAGTAGAGAATTTGCAAATCAAGTCCAGAGATTTGTATATTATTGACTTTTTTAAGGTATTGCAGTGGTAAGTGTAATGTATTGAAAACTGTTAAAGTTGTGATCTATAACTTTACATTCTCTGGGGTTTTCCTGATCCTGCTTCCAGGCAAGGGACTCTGTAGGGAAGCATACGACTTGGGGTTAGCAGCAGCTAGTTTGCAGACAGACAGGTGGAGAGAGTTGCACCTCTCTATTTTAAGGAGCAGCTTCCTTTGTCACTCTCTCTCTCTCTCTCTTTTTGGGTTCTCTGTGTTTAGAATTCGAAGTAATAAATTAGTGTTATGTTGCAACCTTCCAGCAAGAATATTTCATGTTTTCATATTTATAATGTTTATTAATTTTCCAAATACAACAGATACACTAATATCCCAGATTCCTCATAATATACAAAGTATATAAAGACAGTTAGGATAACGCTAGGGGAAGGAAATCTGAATCTATGTTAACCATAGACCTCTAAAAAGCCAGCTGAATGGCTTTCAATATTTTGGGCATTCCTATTCTGCAGCATGTCAGTCGTCCATTAGCTGCGAGGTCATCCATATCACTGAACCAGGCAACAATATTTGGCAGGAACTGTCTTTTCCATTTTTGCAGGATTAATTTTTTAGCAACCAAAGGTGCACACTGCCCTTGTTATCAGGTAATCTCCATGTATCAGGACTATATCCAAGAATGACACTTCAGGGGGAGGGCTCCAACTTAGCATCCAATATCAAATTGATCCTTTGACCCACCTTATACCAGAAATTTTTGATACAGGAGCACTTCCAAAACATATGAGCTCAGGTAGCATGAAGGGAGTTACGTTTCCAACAGTGGTCAGCATCTATGAGCCCCATTGCCATTAGCCTATGTGGGGACCAGTATATTTGAAAAAATGTCTTTTGGTGAATAAGCCATAGTCTCAGTTCAACATTAGATTGTTAACATTAGATATATGTATTCCATTGGGTCAGAGAGACTTGTGTAGCCAGATCTCTGTTCTATCTCTAACTACCACAAAGATGCCTGGTTTACCAAAAATGATAATTTTCCAAGCTGGGAAAACAAAATCCTCTCAGAGATAAGGGGAACTGTAATTTGTTCAGAGTCAATCTAGATTTCTTACCTGTACCCCAATAGAACGTTCTGAAATATTATTGCATTACTTAAGATAAATTTTGAGGACTTTACAAAATTCTGGGAAGGACATTCATTTTCTATACATTAATTTTGACTCACAAACTGAGGGTTCATGAACTCCATCACCGCAAATTGTTAGCCACTTTGGCAATAATTGGTTCTATATTTATCTTAGGGACATCCTGAATGTTTTTGAGAATCAGTATTCCTAAATATTTAATAAAAGAGGATTGTCATTGAAAGTCCCAATTTATGGGCATATTTGTTAATGCCTAAGACTTCTGATTGACCCAATTATTTTATATCTTGAGAGGAATCCAAACTTATTAATAGAGGTTAGAAGCATAGAGAATATTCTTATGCTCTCTTTGGCCTGTCCTGAAACCACAAATGTACTGATATGCTCAGAGGGCAATGGCTAAAGGTTCTAGAGCTAAATCAAAGAGAAGAGGAAAAGGGGGAGAGCCCCGCCTCGCACAAAACCTGGACATGCACAAGCCCATGGGTCCAGATCTAATGCATCCGAGGGTGCTGAGGGAATTGGCTGATGTGATTGCAGAGCCATTGGTCATTATCTTTGAAAACTTGTGGGGATTGGGGGAAGTCCCAGACGATTGAAAAAAGGCAAATATAGTGCCCATCTTTAAAAAAGGGAAGAAGGAAAACCAGGTAAACAACACACTGGTCAGTATTACCTCAGTCCCTGGAAAACTCATTGAGCAAGGAAACCATTTCGAAGCACTTGGAGGATAGGAAGGTGATCAGGAACAGTCAACATGGATTCACCAAGGGCAAGTCATACCTGACCAACCTGATTGCCTTCTATGATGGGAAAACTGGCTCTGTGGATATGGGGAAAGCAGTGGACATGATATATCTTGACTTTAGCAAAGCTTTTGATACAGTCTCCCACAGTGTTCTTGCCAGGAAGTTAGAAAAGTATGGATTGGATGAATGGACTATAAGATGAATAGAAAGCTGGCTAGATTGTCGGGCTCACCGGGTAGTGATAAATGGCTTGATGTTTAGTTGGCAGCTGGTATCAAGCAGAGTGCCCCAGGAGTCAGCCCTAGGGCTGGGTTTGTTCAACATCTTCATTAATGATCTGGATGATGGGATGGTTTGCACCCTCAGCAAGTTTGCAGATGACACTAAGCTGGGAGGAGAGGTAGATCTGCTGGAGGGTAGGGATGGGGTCCAGAGTGATCTAGACAAATTGGAGGATTGGGCCACAAGAAATCTGGTGAGGTTCAACAAAGACAAGTGCAGAGTCCTGCACTTAGGACGGAAGAATCCCATGCACTGCTACAGGTTGGGGACCGACTGGCTAAGCAGCAGTTCTGCAGAAAAGGGCCTGGGGATTACAGTGGAAGAGAAGCTGGATATGAATCAGCAGTGTGCCCTTGTTGCCAAGAAGGCTAATGACATATTGGGCTGTATTAGTAGGAGCATTGCCAGCAGATCAAGGGAAGTGATTATTCCCCTCTATTCGGCACCAGTGAGGCCACATCTGGAGTATTGCATCCAGTTTTGGGCCTCCCACTACAGAAAGGATGTGGACAAATTGGAGAGAGTCCAGCGGAGGGCAACGAAAATGATCAGGGGGCTGGTGCACATGACTTATGGGGTGAGGCTAAGGGAACTGGGCTTGTTTAGTCTGCAGAAGAGAAGATTGAGGCGGGATTTCATAGCAGCCTTCAACTACCTGAAGTGGGGGTTCCAAAGAGGATGGAGCTCGGTTGTTCTCAGTGGTGGCAGATGACAGAACAAGGAGTAATGGTCTCAAGTTGCAGTGGGGGAGGTCTAGGTTAGATATTAGGAAACACTGTTTCACTAGGAGGGTGGTGAAGCACTGGAATGGGTTACATAGGGAGGTGGTGGAATCTCCATCCTTACAGGTTTTTAAGGCTCGGCTTGACAAAGCCCTGGCTGGGATGATTTAGTTGGTGTTGGTCCTGCTTTGAGTAGGGGTTGAACTAGATGACCTCCTGAGGTCTCTTCCAACCCTAATCTTCTATAAATCTAAGATTCTATGATCTCTGTAATGGAACTGGGATGGAAATAATGCCTTTGGTAACTATTCAGAAAAAATATCAGTTGACTAATTGCAAAATCACAACTAAGAAACAGCTCAAATTCTGAATATTGGAAATCAATTCTTAGCATTAAAAAAATCAGATTTTCATTTAGGGCATAGCTGAACGGGGTTTGGAGAATACAAAATCCACCCTCAGTTAGGGGTGACACACAGCTTCACTGGCCTACTTGTGCAGACGATAGATGGATAGAGGTATTTGCTAGGTATGGTAAGAGTATATGTTAAGGCAGTAAGGTAATGAGCTGAAAAGACCTGTAAGCTAATAGCTTAGCTAAACATGATATCATGCTCCAAAAGCCTTGGCATAAGCAGTTAAGCAGGAGATCATAAGATATCAGAAGATAGAATGCTGTAATGACTAAACTGCTGACAGTTAACCCCAGGATGCTAGTTTATACCAGCTTGGGATATTTTAAATTAGGAACATCAGCAGATATCTGACCACAAGAGTGCCATGGAAACTAATTGATGTATATGTTAATAGTCCTAAGGTAACTTATGGGAGAAGGGCCCCCAACAGTAGTAGGGTGAGGAACTACACATAAGGAAAAGGGGATGAAACCCCTACTGAATATGCATTAGGTGTAGTGGTGTCCTGGCCTGTGTGCCTTGGGAGATGTAACTCTTGGGAGGCGCCAGGATGAGAACCACTGGCGATGGTGATGAGGAAGATAATGACTGACACTTCAGGTTGGGATGGAGTGAGCATATGGATGCTCAGACACACATTCTGTATGGTCTCTATCTACCTTGTTGAGCTGGCGTGTTTGTAACTTTGCTAATTGTGTTAATAAAACTCTTATGAATACAGAAGGGATTTTTCCTAAGTGTGAGTGTTGCAACTGTGCACCCTGGGGTTCGCAGCTAAAATACTGGGCCTGCTCTTGGGACAACAACCTACCAAATCTCAGAGTATTGATTAGAAATTCTTGAATAATCAATACAATTAAGACATAATTAATAGATCAAGCAAGGCAACAAGGGCAGAGAAGAAACTGTCTGAGTCACAATTCCTCTCTGGCTGTCCCCTTGGGCTGGTAGGTGAATAATGCCTCTTTTTTGTGGAGCAGCTCACTCTCCACTGTGTGCATAGCCAGGTACTTTCATCAGTGAGTAGAGGGTGGGGCCAGGGTTCCTTCCACTGCCCCCCTTCCCAATTCCTTTCCCAATCTGCCCACTCGCATGTGGTGAGTAGTATTGGGCAAATGGCTCCTGATCGCTTCTTCACAGCCAGACCCAGAATCTGAGCAGGAAAGCAAAGAAGGGTTTTACTCCCCATTACTCCCTTGCAAAACAGAATAAGAACTGGGACAATCTAGCCCTGCCCCCAAATAAGACTGAACAACAAAGAAGTTCAAGTACATTGAAACTTATTCACAGATTCATGGTGAGCAGAAAGAGGTTAAATTTATTGGATACATTATTCATTGTGGACTATTTGCTCAGGCCTAGTCTGATTCTTTCAGAAGGGAAAGATGCTGCTGCTTGGAGGCCTATGTCCTAGCAATGGAACACTCAATTCTCCTTTCATCCCCTTAACTAATGAAAGTCTACTCTCCTGTCATCTTTTTGTCAGTGTGATTTCCGGGCTTTTTGCGATTTGATTATTGACTCTCTGGGTTGTTGACTCCATTGGATTCAACTACGTGACCTATGCTAGTGATATTATAGTCAATGTTTAGTATAATGTTTCACCCAAACAATATTTGTGGCTTTCTACTCATGTTCTTCTAAGCCACAGTGATTTTGATTTCCTTACTTTTTATCTCTGTAATAACATTCTTTGAAGCATTCTGTACTTGTTGATATGCAAAAATCAATATAAGTCTCTCTTCAAAAAGATGAAAAACAAAAACCCAGCCTTGCACTGTGGAGAATTACTAGTTATCGTGGATAAAATATGCCCTGTGTCAGATAAAAATAAAACAGAATTTAGAAGAAAACAAGAAAGGAAGGTCTCTTGCAGAGCACAAGAAGGGAGGAGCAAAAATATAATATCAATATGAAAAGGAAACTGTTATTGAAGTTACTTGCCACAAGGTCATCTGAGAAGTGTTGTTAAGTTGTAAGAACTGAAGGAAATTAGGTAAACATAAAATTCCAGATGTAAAAGAAATGCATGTGTTACTGCAAATGACTCTCCAAGCCTGTTACAATGCTACTAAAGTCAATTGGAGTTTAGGGGATGCTGAACCAAATTGCAAACCCAGTATATAATGGAAACTGTTTTAAGCCACAGGGTGCGGCAGCACCCCCAGCATGCTTAGTTCCAGCACTTACGTTGGAGTCTACCATTGACTTCAACAGGTGCTGGGTGAGATGCTTAATTTCTAGATGCTTATAGAATCGAGGGGTACAAGATATAGATCTTCATTCCTTACAATCTACTCTGTATGTGAAGCACTCTCCTGTGATAAATGTACATATATGGCTAGTCATCACAGAGGTAGGTGATAGCCATGTACTATGAAAGACTGTGATGGTGTGTTCACCCCACACTTGTTCTGAAAGGGTTAATGTAGGCTAAGAAGGGGGACACTTAACCAAACAGGCTACGACTGAGGGGAATCAGGTGCCTTAAGTAATCCTCTGATGGAACGAGGGAGCCTAGCTGACGAGGAAGGAGCTGAGCTCGGCTTGTAAAGGCACGAAGCTGATGGCAGAGGGAGCTGCAGGGAAATACTCTGCAGCCATTCCTTGGTGTGGTGGTTGGGGGCTATACAGGCAAATAGTCTGCAGTTACTCCCTGGGAGGTGGGACTTTGAGTTGGCAAACCCAGAGAGCGGGAAGATATGGAAGAGGCTCAAGGAAAGACAGAAAGATCCAGGAGGGAAGAGACCTTTGGCTGCTAAGTAGAGGCTCCCTGAGCTGGAAGCTGGAGTATAGGATGGACCTGGGTTCCCCTACTAGCCACTGGGGAAGTGGCTGGACCAGGCAGTGGAGAGCAGACTGCCTGGGATATTTTACCTTAAAAGACTCTGATACCCCAAAAGGGGCAAACACTCACAGTGATCTAACCAGAGGGCCAAGTTGTGAAGAAGGAGCACTTGGAGTTGCAGAGATGGGTGGAGAGACCACCAAAGTGCAGTATCTGAAGCAGCTAATCCCCAGAGGGGCCTGGAGACGGTGCCTTAGCCATGAGTGAGCCCCATGAGAAAGACATGCACTAATATTAGTAGAGCTGGTCAAATTATTCATTGGGGAAAAAACTGAGCTGACCAATTTATCTCTTATTTTCCTGCTCACAAATAGAAATTGACAGAGTTGTACACATATAGGCCCCAACATTGCAATGAGCTCTGTGCGGGTGGATCTCTGTATCCATAATAAAGATCATTTTGAGATCAGGACCTTATTCAGCCCATTCATAATAACAGTTTATGCAACCACATTTCACAATAGGGGTTGTTTGTGAACTGTTTACTTTGACTATTGTTCATTATTTGGGATGACCTAAATTATATGGTAGCATTTCTGCTTCTTCGTTGTCTAGCTGAAAGTTTTTAAAAAATGAACATTGGAGAATATAACCAACAATTTGAACTCTTGTTCCTTCATGGATAACCTTGTTCACATGCAAACACAGGTCTCAGGGGGGTGGGTGGGCTTTGTCTCCCTGTTCTGTGTAATTGCCTAGACCTCGTTGTTGCTCAATAATACATAAAGTATGCAATTAGCTGTGAACTTAGGCAAGTTAGCTTTATGATTTAAATATAGTGGCTATACAAATGCGTTACCATCTGATGGTTCTTCAGGAGCCTTTGTCAAATAATTGATGGTCTCAGTGAACAAATATCCATATCTTAAGAAATAGCCCCCTAATCAACACTGTTTAGCACCCGTACAAGCCATCTCAGCAGAGAGATGAGGAGACAAGTGAGCTTTGTTATCAGACTCTCATCCTGGCATGAAAGTGATGAGGACATTGGCAGGACAATATGGAGAAGCTTGTACTGCCACTGTGAATACACTGACTAGGAGAAATCCGCTCATGTGGAGAGGGCCTACCCATGGCCTCTGCACTACTCACACTATACTGAGGGAATAAGTGTGACTGAAGTTGTGTACGAATCTTGCCTGGGCCCTCTGCACAGGGGTGAATTCCATTTAATCATAGAGTGAAAGACTTCCACTTCCACTGTCATGAATCTGGAGCCTTTCACAATCAGCGTGTTGACTTTAAATTTAGAACCCATAAATAAATTGGAGTAGATAGTAGGAAAAGGGAAATGAGACTAGCAAAGGAAGAAGAAAAAAAATACTTAAACATATTAGGATAGTATTTGTTGCCTCATAGAAATTTTTTCTAGCCTTTAATTATGACATACACTCCCAAGTCCCATGTGATTAACAAATTAATCTTGAAACACTGCCATAACTTAGCTGCAGATGGAAAAATTAAGTGGTATCTTTACATTCTTGCCCCCATCTCATTTAAGAGATATTTTGTAGCACTTGGATTCTAGTACATGTAATCAGGCTGCACATTTCCTATCACATCCAACACCTGGCTATCTCCCGTGTGCCAACTGTGCACAGTGCAATGATATGTCTAGAGGTAATTATTTCTATCACCCACATAAGAGTAAAATATATAAGATTTATCACAGGTTTACCTTTTGTACAGATTTCATTTTTTACTTTAAATGCCTGTGTGGGTTGGCCTATGTGGTGAAACATTTGGATGTGCTTTGAAAATAAAAGTGTCTTGATACCCAAATATTAAAGGGTCCCAAGCCTTTGTCCTTATTCTGGCAATACTCTTTCTGGAGCCAAGATTCAAACAAACCACAGACAAAACATTTTCTGAACAAAAGAAACACACTCGTATCACTCCCATTTCCAAAACTAAATTAGAGGTAGAGATAGGAAAATACTATGTATGTATTTTTATTTATGGAATGGGACCACAGGTGTAAGACAGGCACTTATAAAATGGCCTTAGAAATAGGTGAGACCTTTATCCATGCTCTGGCCCCTTTGCATCATGCAGAAGGGCTGTAGCAGTATAAAGGAATCCTAAAAAACCCTGGTTGTAGCTGGGTGAAGAAAAGAACATAAGAACAGCCATACTGGGTCAGACTAAAGGTCCATCTAGCCCAGTATCCTGTCTTCCAACAGTGGTCAATGCCAGGTGCCCCAGAAGGAATGAACAGAACAGATAATCATCAAATGATCCATTCCCTGTCACCCAGAGGCTAGGGACACCATCCCTGCCCATCCTGGCTAATAGCTATTAATGGACTTATCCTCCACGAATTTATCTAGTTCTTTTTTGAACCCTGTTATAGTCTTAGCCATCAAAAAATCCTCTGGCGAAGAGTTCCACAGGTTGATTGTGCGTTGTGTGAAAAAAAAATTATTTCTTTTGTTTGTTTTAAATCTGCTGCCTATTAATTGTATTTGGTGGCCCCTAATTCTTGTTACGAGGCGTAAATAACACTTCCTTTCTCCACCCCAGTCATGGTTTTATAGACCTTTATCATATCCCCCCTTAGCTGTCTGTTTTCCAAGCTGAAAAGTCCCTGTCTTATTAATCTCTCCTTATATGGTAGCCCCCTAATAATTTTTGTTGCCCTTTTTTGATTTTTTTTCCAATTCCAATATATCTATTTTAGATGGGGTGACCACATCTGCATACAAGATGTGGGCATAGCATGGATTTATATTGAGGCAATTTGATATTTTCTGTCTATTATCTATCCCTTTCTTAATGATTTCCAACAACCTGTTTGCTTTTTTGACTGCCGCTGCACATTGAGTGGATGTTTTCAGAGAACTATCCACAATGACTCCAAGATCTTTCTTGAGTGGTAATTTAGACCCATCATTTTAAATGTACAGTTGGGATTATGTTATCCAATGTGCATTACTTTGCATTTATCAACATTGAATTTCATCTGCCATTTTGTTGCCCAGTCACCCAGTTTTGAGAGATCCTATGTAGCTCTTTGCAGTCTGCCTGCGACTTAACTATCTTGAATAGTTTTGTATCAGCTGCAAGTTTTGCAAAATCACTGTTTACCCCCTTTTCCAGATCATTTATGAATATGTTAAATAGGACTAGGCCCAGTACAGACCCCTGAGGGACACCACTATTTACCTCTCTCCATTCTGAAAACTGACCCTTTATTCCTATCCTTTGTTTCCTATCTTTTAACCAGTTACCAATCCACAAGAGAACCTTCCCTCTTATCCCATGACTGCTTACTTTGATTAAGAGCCTTTGGTGAGGGACCTTGTCAAAGGCTTTCTGAAAATCTAAATACACTATATCCACTGGATCCCCCTTGTCCACATGCTTGTTGACCCCCCTCAAAGAATTCTAGTAGATTGGTGAGGCATGATTTCCCTTTACAAAAACAATGTAGACTATTCCCCAACAAATTATGTTCATCTGTGTGTCTGACAATTTTGTTCTTTATTATAGTTTCAACCAGTTTGCTCGGTACTGAAGTCAGGCTTACTGGCCTATAATTGCCTGGATCAACTCTGGAGCCCTTTTTAAAAATTGGCATCGCATTAGCTATCCTCCAGTTATTTGGTACAGAAGCTGATTTAAATGATAGGTTACAGACTACAGTTAGTAGACCTGCAATTTCACATTTGAGTGCCATCAGAACTCTTAGGTGAATACCATCTGGTCCTGGTGACTTATTACTGTTTATCTTATCAATTTGTTCCAAAACCTCCTCTAATGATACCTTAATCTGGGACAGTTCCTGAGATTTGTCACCTAAAAACAATGGCTCAGGTTTGGGAAGCTCCCTCACATCCTCAACCATGAAGACTGATGCAAAGAATTCATTTAGTTTCTCAGCAGCGGCCTTATTGTCCCTGAGTGCTCCTTTAGCATCTCAATCATCCAGTGATTCCACTGGTTGTTTAGCAGGCTTCCTGCTTCTGTTGTACTTTAAAAAAAAATCCTATTACTTTTTGAGTTTTTGGCTAGCTGTACTTCAAATTCCTTTTTGGCCTTCCTACTTATATTTTTACACTTCATTTGCCAGAGTTTATGCTCCTTTCTATTTTCCTCACTAGGATTTAACTTCCACTTTTTAAAGGATGTCTTTTTTTCCTCTGACTGCTTCTTTTACTTTGTTTAGCCACAGTGGCTCTTTTTTGGTTGTCTTACTATGTTTTTTAATTTGGGGTGTACATTTAAGTTGAGCCTCTATTATGGTGTCTTTAAAAAGTTTCCATGCAGCTTGCGGCGATTTCACTTTTGGTGCTGTACCTTTTAATTTCTGTTTAACTAACCTTCTCGTTTTTGTGTAGTTCCCCTTTCTGACATTAAATACTACAGTGTTGGGCCACTGTGGTGTTTTTTCCCACCACAGGGATGTTAAATTTAATTATATTATGGTCACTATTACCAAGCGGTTCACCTCTTGGACCAGATCCTGTGCTCCACTTAGGACTAAACCAAGAATTGCCTCTCTTGTGGGTTCCAGAACTAGCTGCTCCAAGAAGCAGCCATTTAAGGTGTCAAACTTTGTCTCTGCATCCCGTCCTGAGGTGACATGTACCCATTCAATATGGGGATAGTTGAAATCCCCCATTATTATTGAGTTTTTTATTTTTAAAAGATTCTTCTAAACCAGGATCTGGAGAAGACAGCCACGAGGCTGCCTCTCAGGAATGCCCTTGCGAGCCTTGGTGCAGGGGGTGTTTTTGGGGCAGGGTCTCGGCATGCAGTTCTGTGAAGATTCCAGGCACCCACAGTAGCCTTCTCAAGGTGTTCTAACTAAAGCAGGCACCAAGATCTGTCTAAATTTTGCTAGAGACCCCAAAGCAGGCCAGGACCAGAAGGGTAGAAGGTGAATTAAAATAGTTATTGGTTCCTTACCCTAGGCTGTGAGTTCTAAGAGGCATAGCACAGAATCTCACCCATATAATAAAAGCATTCTGAATTAATCTATCAAATGGCCTCCATGAGTAATTTTCCTCCCTGAAATATAATTCTGTGCAGCCTACATTGGGCCAAATTCTCAATATTTACTCCTTATTCATGCAAAATTCCCCTTAAAGTTAATGAAACTAGGACTAGGGTAAAAATGAGTGGCTACTTCAATGATTTGGTCCAATATAAATATTAACTGTATTTCACTATTCCTGTTGTTTCTTGTGTATGTATAGGAGTCTCTTCTCTGATTGGGTGAGCTTTGGATCACTCTCTATGTGAAGTACTTTGGTGTCAGCGAACACTCATTGAAATCAATACGAGTTGTGACTGATACAATATTGCCTGATCCAGCGTTCTTGAATTTAACGCCGCCTCTGCTATGTTTGTGGTAAGATTTTTCTTCCCCCAGTCTGAACCTTATTGTCAAGGATATTGACTTAAATTAGCCTCTCTTTCTTGGCTTATGTCTATTTCTGTTATATTATCTGTCTGCAGTCTCGCCTTTTCCATCAAGAAATACCCTGTTTTATCACATATATCATATTTAGTGTATAAACTCTTTGAGGCAAAGATAATGAGTTAATAAATACTCTAGGGACTTACTACTTTTTTTTTTAACATTCCCCTTCCCCCTCATGCTGCTTATCTGTCTGTTCTAGGAATATTTGCTAACTAGATTGTATCAAAGCACATTTACAGTGACATAAGGTAGCAAAGAGGTCATGTAAACATCATAGTCCTCTGCATTGCAGATTCTAATGGCCAATTTTTTCACTCTATGGCACTTTTTTATTTGCTTGTCACATTTTTGACAAAGATATGGAAAAACAGTAACAGGAAGCTCTGCTTTTTATTTTTTAATTCAACATAGCATAACTTAATGTGCATTGTAGGTCAAAAGAATATAGTCCCTAAAAATACTGTGGGTGCTAAGACTCAAGAATGCGCACAAATGAGTAACTGTGGGTGGAGTGGAGAGCAAAGAGCTATCAGGGAAGGTAAAAATTAAGGGATCCTTCCCATCCCAACTTAGAAAAAATTAGAAATCTTCACTGTATATACTCGAGGCATTGTTGGTCTTAAGCCTGGGCAATATGAGCAATGATATGTGATGAAGCCTTACAACCTCCATTCTTGTCCCAAATACATTTGCCGGCTGTATTGCCAGATAATTTTTGGGCAGCTTTACAAATGGTGCGAGAATGGCTCTTATCAAATGCCCTGTGCAAATAGGGCAAACAGCAAGATAGAAGGCCAAGAGTAGGACCCATGCCTTTACTACCACCTGGCTTATTGTAAGTGGATTTAATCAAATCTAATACCGCTCAGGTTCATTGTGCTTTACACCTTGGCCAAAAGGCTTGGTCAACAGTCCTATTACCTCAAGCTGTGATCTTATCAGATTTCAGAAGCTGAGCCTGTTATAGGCTCACTTTTTAAGGTCAGAAGGGAACATCACGAGCATTTAGTCTGACCTGCACATCACAGGTCACAGACCCTCACCCCCACCCCTCTTGTAACAGGCCTGTAACATCTGGGTGAGTTACTGAAGTTCTCAAATCTTGATTTAAAACTTTAAGTTACAGAGACTCCACCATTTACTTGAGTTCAAACCAGCAAGTGACTCACGTCTCACCTTGTAGAGGAAGGCAAAAAATCTCCAGGTCTGTGCCAGGGGGGGAATTCCTTCCTGCCCCCAAATATGATGGTCAGTTAGAACCTGAACATGCGGGGAAGAGCCACCACCCCGACACCTGGGAAAGAATTCTCTGTAGTAATTCAGAGCCCTCCCAGCTAGTGTCCCGTCTCTGGCTGCTGGAGATATTTGCTAATAGTATTTGTGGAGGGGCCATATGTCATGTTACGTCTGGTTTCCAATTAATTGTAAGACACTTTAGAGCGAGGACCATGTCTACTTGTTCCAAGTCCTCCTATCCCTCCGTGGTGGCTTTTCAGCCCAGTTTAAACCCTCATCCTCCTCCCAGTTTAGCAGCATGCTCAGCCACTGATTTCTCTGTGGCTAAAACAAAGCAATGCAGGACAAAAAATAAATGAGGAATTAGTCTCCCTCAAACTTCTGTTCAGCTATGCTCCTGGCCAGTCCTCTCCTCTAACCACATAATTTTACAATGTAAGCATTAGGTTTTTCTCTATTTCAGCCATGACCTGCAGGAACTAACCTCTGAGGGGGAAAAAAGACTCTTTCAATATTCAATAACTTTCCACACTGGGGAATAAGCTGAGATCAGCAGTTTCACTTCACTAGCAATTTCTTTCCAGCCATTAATTAACAATAATGGCTAGTGAACCTGTATTCAGACTGGTTCCAGAGACACACAGAAAGAGAGTAGAGAATCTATGGAGAATGATACTCCGTCACTATAGGAAGCTTGTTCAAAAGAAAAAGATAAGCAATGTTCAGATTCTACCTGTGAGAGATTAGAATGCTTCGGGAAGAGACAGTGGGAGGCTGCCAGCAAAGTGGAATATGTTGTCATAAAAAAAGTAGGATTTCAGTAGTGATGGTCTATTACTATATATTGGCCATTTGGTGCCTTATGTGAAATGAGCTGAGTTGTTCAGTTGAGTTCAGAGTAGAAAAAGAATTAAAAATCCTATCCCATTGGGCACTAATTGCATACAAAAAGTGTTCCAGTCTCAGCAGAGATGCTAAGGACAGAATAAGCAGAAAGACTGATCCAGGGGTGGCTCTAGGTATTTTGCCACCCCACGCACGGCAGGCAGGCTGCCTTCGGCGGCTTGCCTGCGGGAGGTCCCTGGTCCTGTGGATTCGGCGGCACACCTGCGGGAGGTCCGCCAAAGCTGCGGGACCAGCGGACCCTCCGCAGGCATGCCGCCGAAGGCAACCTGCCTGCCGCCCTCACGGCGACCGGCAGAGCGTCCCCCGTGGCTTGCCGCCCCAGGCACGCGCTTGGCGTGCTGGTTCCTGGAGCCGCCCCTGGACTGATCTGATGTGGTCCCTTCAGAACATGTCCGAGGTGCACTAAGGAGGCACACATGGAAGTTTGTACTGGTGTTATCCTTAGGGACTTGCTTCTGTGGACAGAAGTCTTCTGTTTGTGAGACCGTCCAGCTGGCACCTTTCACAATCATTAAATTTAGTTGGTAGTAGTGGAGGAAAGACAGTTTGACTGTTTGCTGTGAATTAAAAAAATAAAACACTTGGTGCAGACCATTGTATTTCTGTTGGAGCATGTAGGAAGCTGGAAACTGTCTATGTGGGGGAGATGGTCTCCATTCTCTTCGTGAGGGAATGTGCCTAACTTTCTTGGTAAATGCAGGTGTTTGGATTATACTTTGTGAGCAACATTTGTGAGCAACAAATGCTGCACTCATTGCCCTTATTTTATGTTAATGAATCATTTGCAATTTGAACCTCATTTCTGCTAATATATTCATTACTGGAAGGGACTAGACATGTAATCAGAACAAATGATTTTCTTCCCATGGATTGTTCTATTTGATAATTTGCTATTCATTTATAGTGTGTGATTGGTTACCTACGGTATATTGGACTATTTCTGCTCCCAGATTAGATCAATAGCATTTAAATCTCTATTGAAATGAGTATACAAACAGACAGCAAGGAGTATGATTTTATAAACATGGGCCTGACACAGCATCAGAATCCACTACCACAAATTGCTGCATTTCTGTGGAGTCAACTAGACTCTGGATGGGCACAGAGGTCCAAGCTAGCAGATCCTGGGATGCAAAGCTGGGGCAATAGGCAGTACAGTGAAAGGAATAGTCAATTTTAAATTTTATAAGGATTCCATTTTTTTTATAAAAAATCATATATCATAGTCCATTAACCAGTACTTCATAGGTGCTACATAGTAAAAGTTCAGAAATCCATTCAGTGGGACCTTTTGATTTTTTTTTCATTGTTATGTGATACATAAAACTGCACAACAAACATAATATGCAGAAATGTCTGTTTGTGAAAAGCTGAATCATCCTCAGAATCACCTGTGAATCACCCTTGCACCACTAAAGAATTTTCATTTTGTTCCAACAGTTTGTTCATTACTTGATGTATATTTTCCCTGTATTTTTGCACAGTTCCGCAATCAGGGCAGGCCTTAGGGGCAGGCTAATCATGAGGCTGGCCTGGGGTGCCAAATCATCCTACTTGGGGCTGCCAAATCTCCTTGCTTTTTTTTTTTTATTTGCTTGCATCTTTTTTTGGGCAGGGGGTCGCCACCAAAACCATTTTTTGCCCTGGGTAATAAGACACCTGGGGCAAGCCCTGTCCACAACATTATGGTGACATTGGTAAGTGACTCGATAGTGAAGTTTATGTTGAGAAAAGCACTTGAAGCAGGGTTAAGATCCTCATTTTGCACTTCTTTGATTAAATTGAATCCCTAACTTTGGCACAATAACACTTTAGGGGACACCCGAGTCACATTTTTAAAGGAAAATATGTACTAATGTTCCCTTTTTAATGCTTTTCAATCTTCATTTGTAGATAGGATTCCGCTAGGTTAAACTTGGACAAACACTCTGTATATGTAAGCCAGTCCTCTGACCTATCAAACCAATTTTCCCCCAACAGCCAGACATTTTAACCCCCCCCCACACCTTTTTTTTTTACCTCTTTGCCAAATGTGTAGTTAACTCTCAGATTCAGTGGCTGCAAGCTGCAATTTCCTCATTAATAACACTAAGTCTTGGTAATCAGTCTCTATTTCACTGTGCTCTTAGATTAGAATACCATCCTCCACTACAATGACAGTTTTTATCTCTTGCTCTTTAGACAACATGCATAATGTGAAGGAACTGCATGGGCACAGTTGGGGTCAAATAGCCATGTTTACTAGGTATGTACATCATACAAGGCCTAGTTACATAATGGTCTAGCTATTGGTCTGGCAGGGTGGTTACTGGAACACAGAAGACCATTTATGGGGGCCACTGGAGGGCTCAAACTACATATTCCTTATCTACATTTGTAGGGTAATGCAGTACCCCACAAGCATATGTTGTGATATTTCATGAATTAGTGGCCTCCAGGTATGGTGTTTTAGGACATTTGTTACCTAAGCAGATGAATACAATTCAGTGAAAAAAATGAATTTAACACTAAAAACATTTTTCTAATCAAGAGTATGTGGGGTACAAATGTACCCTAAATGTGTTGCACTGATATTCTCTTTTAGTAGTTCTCTGTGCACATTTGCTTCCAGTGAGAAGAATAGTTAACATGTGCTAATTAACAATGCATTGCAGTGACAGTGGTTGCTGCATACAGTCACCCTAAAGGAGAAGGTACTCCAGGGAGGTTGGTCCCTTCAAATCCGGGCTTATTAGGTATCTTCAACATGCAGTGGACTGATGGTGGTAGCCTTTGCCTAACACCTGTGAGGGATTTTAGGTCTAGGTATTGTGCTCCAAATACTGCACACTCTGAGAGACTCTTGAGGTGATTTTCTGTGTTGTGTAATTTGAGATGGTGAACAAATGGGTATGATATTCTGCTTCTGACCACATAAAATAGATTTTCAATTCTGAAAGGGAATCAATGTGATGACAATGTATTAGATGATAGTGACTTTGTGCCAGATGGTGTTGAGAGTTGCTCTGAGAAGGAAAAACACGTTTGTTTGAAGATGAAAGTGATGTACAAAGAAAAGTTTGTGTTCAGCCCTAAAATAAGACCAGAAGAAATGTATCTGGGGATAACTTCTTCATCAGAATTCAGCTTGATCTGTGTTGGAACAATCCATTGAAAAGAGCTAGACATACCCAGTGAGATGCATCCAAATTGCAGCAGAGAAAATTATCATCAGTGTTTGGGTTTCCAAGGCAACTCACTCTGGTTTCCTGCGTTCCAAAGAAGAGCAAGTCAGTAATAATGCTATTGACAATACATCATGACAAGGATGTAGAAGGGGATAAAAGGAAACCCCCCAATTCTCCACTACAAAGACCCTAAAAGTGGTGTTGATAATATGGACCATCTTGCACGAATGTACTCCTGCAGGTGCAAGATAAATCCATAGCCAATGTTTCTTTTCTTCAACATGCTTGTTGCTGGCACTGCAAGTTTCATGGTTTAGGTCAGCGAGAATCCTGCTTGGCACCCCACTCAACCAAGACAAAGAAGGTGCTTGTTCTTTGTCAATCTAGGAGAACAATACAAAGATGCACATTTTAAAAAGAAGAATCCTTGATGCCATCAAAGCAACACTCTCATCCCTTGTCTATCATTGAAAACTAGCCACCACAGGAGCACCTAGTAAACTCAGCAGTAGATGCTGCCACATTTTCCCAAGGTTGGCTTATTAGAAGAGCTCCAAGCAATGCGGACTATGCAGTGAATTTGTATTCAATGAGCACTCCACATTGTTGATGATGATGTGTGAAAATTGCATATAGGCTCTCACTGAATGAGATTCCTGTTAATTCTTTTAATTGCCTTGTTAAAGTTTTTTCACATAAAACATTAAAGAATTGTTCTTAATTTCTGACTATTTGGGGGACAAAATTCCCTCACAACACAGTTAATGTAACTTTTTTCCCCTCAACACGGGATGAAGGTTAAAGAGATCTAAGCAATCCTATACACTATGTTCCTAGTAGCAGACCATAGAAAGATGATTGTCACACCAGTGCTGGGATTTATAAGGCAGTGGTTTCTACTGCAAACATGCCCTTTCATCACTTTTCATCTTGATTGTATATGTGCAATATGAAGGACTCTATTTCATTCTAAACTGTCAAAATGAAACAAAACTTTTAGTTTCATTTCTATTTTAATTGTCATTTTGTTAAAGCTTTTAGAAATGGAAAAAGTTCAGTTTTTCATTCTCTGGTTTTGATCTCTTTTAAAAATCACATCTACCCCTCTTTCCAGTGTGTGTTTAAAAAGAGAGGAAACCAAAATTCCAAAAACTTGAAAATGAGAAAAGTTTGGTTTTCAAAAACCAAATTCAAATTACATCTAAAATATAATCAAAGCAAAAATTCTCATTTTATTTCAAAAAGTCAATTGAAAATGAAGAATTTTCTGACTGGAAAATGAAAACAATTAATTGAAATTGACATTTTCCAAAGGAAAAAGTTGATTTAGATATTTTTCAATGAAATTATTTTTGTGCAAAAAAACCCTTTAACCAGCTCAATAGGTAACATAACTGTACTTCTGACTCAGTTTTAGACATGCTGATTGTGTTGGGTTTCCCATTTTTAATGTTTTCTCAGTTATGTCAAATTCTGTTAATTTTCCATAAGAGTTCAAGTTATTGTCATTACATGAAAATTGGGAGTTTTATATAACTAATTACATGTAAGCATTTAAATTAAATCATATATGCTATGGATAACATAGGGCCAAAACATACCTACACAGCATAAAATATAGGGAAAGGAAATGTATACCTGTAACTTTTCCCTATGTGTTTAATCAGCAGAAATCACAACACATGTTTCTCTTGAGGTGAAGCAATTAGCAGGATGTGGAAGGGGAAGAAGCCACGGCTTTGTAACCGTTCAGCCCACTGAGCAGAGCTATTCATGTAGAAAGTGTTCCATAGCTTCACAGAAATGGTGTGTTATGTGCCAAACAGCTGTCACTCCAACCTGTACACACTTCCCAGGTCACACTTCAAGTGTGTCCAATCTCCTGCGGGTGTCAAATAGGTGGTGGCTTTTGACCCATAGTCTGTGGATACTCACTCTGGACCTGATCCAAACCCACTGGAATCAGTGGACAGACAGCTATTGACTTCAGTGGGGTGTAGCCATTTCTACAGTTTATTTTTATATATATACATTAATGGATACCTACAAAATACAAATATTCACTGGTGCAATGGGCAAGAGCAGTGAACGCTGTTCCGAGGTAGCAGTGCTGGCGAAACAGTTCCTGGGTTTGTGGTACATTGTCAGAAGCTGGAAGCAGCAGGTACAATTAAGTGAACTGTTTTCCTTTGAGGGACAATGCATTTAATGACTATTGTCCCTATTCTGTTCAAGTTCTTACACCATGCCCATCACCTTAGTGTATTAAACCTGGAGCCCGTATGCATTTATTTAAAATTCAAACAACTATTGTTTCAGTTCCATCTCTTTCCCTTCTGATAGCTCTGTGTCCACCCTCCACTCTCACTCTGCTCCCCTTTCTGTATCCTACCTGCACCAAAGTCATCTCTTCAAAGGAGTCAGCAGTGCTTCTTCTCTCCCCTACTGTGCGTTCTGCCTCCAGACTTGAGGCTGGATTTGCTCCTGAGCTGGTGCCACTTTGTTCCCTCCCCTGTACTGTTCCTTATCTTGGGCTACACCAGCTGTGTACCGACATGAGAGTACTGACATGTATTGTACTGTATTGACCTCAACATAATCCCTGTCCTGCTGCCAGAGGCAAATAGCATTATGTTTTAAAATTGGCCATATGACCACCATTAATGGGATTTTAGATAAAATCCCAAGAGTTATTAGGTTTATCTATAATTTATAAAATGTTTCTAAGTTTTATAATATAGAAATTCATTGCAAAGTGAAATGCACACTGACACAAGACCATTACATACTGCAAACTACCATATTTCATGTTAACAGACTATTTTGTCACTGTTATGCAGAAGACACACTGATATATAGAGAAAAATTCCTAACAGATCTGTTACCCTCTGTCCTTTCTTTTCCCTTTTTTCTTTGCATTTACATCTAACAATTCCCCAAAGAACCTAGCTTCACTTTTAGTCCTTCACAAAATCCCTGAGTTTCTCTTTTCATCTGGAGTCTCCTTGCATACTGTGTGTCTGTCATCTCACCTGATACATAAGGCTTCACAAAATTCCAAGTAACTGCTAGAAGACTTGAGGAATGCTGTATAAAAGAAATTATGAGAGCACAAGGATTACTTTGCTCTCGGGGGATACCACTGAACTAAAATCAATCATATGAATTAAGAGCTTTGACAAATAAATAATTCATGTTAAATTAATTAACCAATTGTCAAGACAGGCTTAGTGCGGTTTTCCAGGTTAGCCTCACAACGTCAGCAGAGCCATAATAGCCCTGTCATTTTTGCTTCCTGCATTCACGATTCAAATTCAGAAATGGGATGTTATTTGTTTAAAGCTTTAGCATCAGTCAAAGGCTACTTTTATTCCCTTTATTACTAGCCAAAATAATGCTGTGTGCATTTCTCTCCTTTTATTCCCTCTCTCACCCATTGCAAAATACCAAAGAGCAAAGCAACTATTTCTTCATAAACACTCTGACTACTGTGTTGAATAGTGTTGACATTTACATAAACGGATTGCAGTATAGTTGTTGAACATATACTGGGACGATTCTCTAATCCCATTTTAATTAGATGGATGTTGCAAGCATACAAAAATCACAAGCTTCACTCCCTGTGGTGATGCCATACTGGCAAGGAATCAATCACCAAGGCTCTGGTTGCCATAGAAACTGATAGCTACTGCACCACCATCTAAGTGGTAAATGATTGGTGGTGTACTCATAACACAGGGAGAGCAATGAGTTTTTATATCCTGTCCAGCAGCTGTGCCAGAGAGTTAATTAAAAGCAGAGAACATGAAATAAATCTAAATCTGTGAAGAAATGAAATGTACAGTACAAATTGAATTCCCGTGTTGGACAGAAATTAATATGCAGTGCAAACCACAGAGCTGCCTGAACAAGCAGCAGCTAGGAATCTTGGGAAACGGTACCTTTGAGGCAGTCAAAGCTGAAATGTGGAGAGTGTACTTCCTTATCTTATTACTTAAACAAGCACTTTGTTCAGCGGTTGTGTTGACTGATGCATGCAAATTGCAACCTCAGATGTTAAGGGTTTGCTCAAAAGCAGGAAGGACAAAGCTTAACTAAGATTTAATTAACAAACTGTTGGCAACTGCAGTTTATCAGCTGTGAACATGATGTAAGTAAATGTTTGTACTG
This sequence comes from Mauremys mutica, assembly GCF_020497125.1. Lineage (NCBI taxonomy): Eukaryota > Metazoa > Chordata > Testudines > Geoemydidae > Mauremys > Mauremys mutica. The sequence continues at coordinate 108,322,615 of NC_059077.1, read as the reverse complement.
CTGTACTAGAATCCACCAGACAACCTCTGTGAAAGTCAATGTGTTTTTATTGATAAGCTGTGAATTATAAATTCATATTTCAAATATCACAGGTATGGTAACAGCCTTATGAAATGGCTTTCCCAGAATAAAAGTTTGTTCTGCCTAAAATAAAGTATTTTCCATCCAGTGGGCTGCAACAGATCAGGTATGAAATATTGAACTATAGAGAACCAAGTTTCCTTAGGCCACTTCTCCCTCCCCAACAAGCTTTACTATTTCAGCAGCATCATTTAGAAGACTGACTCCAAGTGAACTGTGTGCAGAGCTCTGTACTGTTTAAAAAGTTAAACACTTGCATAGGGCAAATGAACCCAGTGAGCAAACATGGACAACAACAAAAGATCTTTCTGCTGGTCACAAGTGAAATTAAAGAAGGAAATGCTAGCAGTGTGCAAAAGTTTCATTCCAAAACTCAGAGGAGTAAATCTTGATCTTAGGTTCAAATCTCGAAACAAAACGACTGTTGCTGAGTTTCAGCTGAACCATTTTTAGGCCCCCTCAAACCTCTAATCAAAGCTCAAAACAAAATGTGTTTGCTGTCCCTGGAAAGGTATAAGGTTTCAAGACTTCTGCAGTTTTTGATTTTGCAATGAAACTTTTGATCCCTATTGACTTGAACAAACTCTTGTGTACACATGACAGATGGAATGGGGTGAAAGCAGCTGGATTCATTTTCAGATGTGGCTCTGTGTCATGTAACCCTGGCAGCGTTCCTTCCCGTTCTTTACCATTACTTTGGAACAGTCAAAGAAAAGCTCTCTCACAAAGAACCCTTCCTACATTGAGTCCTATGGCTGTGGGGATGGAAGTTGGCAAGTTATCATCAGTGTTGGGGGATACCCATACAGTGCAGTCATAATAAAAACAAAGCTTATGCACTTGGTACATGGGCAGGTGTGGGAGGGGGACAATTTCCTTGTATACTTGTACTGTGAAGTAAAATATTAATGGTACTAGCAGTATTTCCTGTTCTAGGGCATGCCTTCTATTACCTTTTCACTGTTACGGAAGGTATCATAAATAAGATGAAACTTCCTGTTCACTATCAGGTCTCACTGCCTTGATTAAAAGAGTTCTCATTAATCTGTTACCCACTTCGCCTCATGAAGAACATTGGTGAAACCCACTCAGATCAAACAATGCTTACAGAGCAGCTTGGTCTTCTTCACCACCATATGCTCAAAAGCTACATAATGTAAAGGTGACTAAAGACTGGAATGTCAACTGTCCACTTCAGCAAGTAGTTTGTAAAGCCTCTCCTTAGTGGCTACAAAAATTTGACTGTAACCTTAAGTAAGTTGCACACCCCTAGAAAGGATACGTTAGTTTAGTGCTTATTTTCCAAAGCTGCTCAGAAAAGAGTTTTCTTAGAAAACGTCCATTATTTTTTTTTCAACAAAAGAATTGGAAAAAAAATCAGGTTTCATTAAAACAAATGTTTCTTGTTTTTCAGTTTTCATAGAAATGTAGGACTGGAAGGGAAGACCTCAAGTCCAGCCCCCTGCAATGAGGCAGGACCAAGTAAACCTAGACCATCCATGACAGGTATTTATCCAACCTGGTTTTTTTAAAAAGCTTCCAGTGATGGGGACTCCACAACCTCCCTCAGAAGCCTATTCCAGAGCTTGATTACCCTTATAGTTAGGCCTGGTCTACACTGGGGGGAGGGATCGATCTAAGTTACGCAACTTCAGCTACGTGAATAACATAGCTGAAGTTGATATACTTAGATCAACTTACTGTGGTGTCTTCACCGCGGTGAGTTGACTGTCGCTGCTCCCTCGTAAAATTTGCCTGCACCTCTCGCCGAGCTGGAGTACAGGAGTCAACAGGAGAGTGCTCAGGGATTGATTTATTGCATCTAGACTAGACGCGATGAATCTATCCCCGCTGGATCAATTGTTGCCCGCCAATCCAGTCGGTAGTGAAGACATACCCTTAGAAAGTTTCTCCTAATATTTAACCTAAATATCCCTTGCTGCAGATTAAGCTCCTTACTTCTTGTCCTACCTTCAGTGGACATGGAGAACAATTGATCACTATCCTCTTGATAACAGTCTTACAGTATGGGCAGTCTTCTTTTCTCAAGACTAAACATGCCCAGTTTTTTTTAACCTTTCCTCATAGGTCAGGTTTTCTAAATCTTTTACCATTTTTATTGCTCTCCTCAGGACTCTTTGAATTTGTCCACATCTTTCCCAAATTGTGGTGCCAAGATTCAGACACAGTACTCAAGCTGGGGCCTCACCAGTTCCAAGCAAAGCAGGACAATTACCTCCTGTGTCTTACATAAAACACTCCTGGTAATACAACCCAAACTAATATTAACCTTTTTTGCAGCTGATCACACAGACTCATGTTCAGTGTGTGGTGCACTAGAACCCGCAGATCCTGTTCAGCAGTACTACCGCTTAGATAGTGATACCCCACTTTGTAGTTGCGTTTTTGATTTTTCTTTCCTAAGTGAAGTACTTTGCACTTGTCTTCATTGAATTTCATCTTGTTGAATGCAGACCAGTTCCCCAGTTTGTCAAGATCATTTTGACTTTTTTAAACCTGTCCTCCAATGTGCTTGCAACCCCTCCCAGCTTGGTGTCATCTGCGAATTTTATAAGCATACTCTACTCCATTATCCAAATCATAAATGAAAATATTGAATAGTACTGGACCTAACACTGACCCTAAAGACCCCACTAGATTCAGCCTCCTAATTTGACAGCAAACCATTGCAAACTACTCTTTGAGTCTGCTCTTTCAACCAGTTATGCACAGACCTTAGTAACTTCATCTAGACTACATTTCCCTAATTTGCTTATTAGAATGTCAGGTGGAATGTCAAAAGCCCCTTACTAAAATCAAGGCATATGATGGCTACTGCTTCTCCCCTATCCATTATGTCAGTAACCCTATCAGCGAAGGAAATTAAGTAGGTTTGGTATCATTTGTTCTTGACAAATACATGCTGACTATTCTGTATAACCCTAGTATCCTCCAGGTGTTTACCAACTGATTGTTTAATAATTTGTGCCAGTGTCTGTTTTGGTTATTTTGATTTACAAAAACCTGAAAGCTAGAAAAAGGCCAGTTTTCATCAACAAGATGTTTTGAATTTAAAAAGAGGAGACAGAGCATGTTGAAATTTGAGAGGCTATTTATAGGCCTCTTGGACTTTACATACTATAAACGGGTATTTTATAATGGGTTATAATGGCAATATGATGCCTAATTTAACTAGCATTATATCAGAGAAGTCATGTAACTGTCCTCTAGGGCTTAATCCTGCAGCTCATATGCATGACTAACTGCTATTGAAGTCAAGGAGAGTTTGAAAAGGAATGCAGGCTTGGTTTCAGTTGTCAGCACCCGTTATAATTTTGGTCAATGATGTTACACAATAGAGGGTTATAAACTACCATTGCGATAGGTTTTACCACTCGCTCTCAGAAAAGTAGCTCAGATTAGGGTAAACCACAAAGGTTTGGGGTTTTTTTTTTCCCCTGGAACAAATATGTTTGTGGCATGTGCCAGACTAGTGCGAATAAACTCGTTGGCTACTAAAGTTAATTAGCAAACAACTCTCATGGAGTAATAGGGAAAATATGTTGGTCATCTACATTTTTAGCTAAATGAGTTAACTGCCTCATCCTCTGAACAGCATGTAACAAAGGCTGCAGTGTGTATGGAGTGGTGGAAGGGGAAGACCGGGGAGGGGAGGAAGTAAGGGGTAAATAAACGTTGTAGTTAACTGCTTTATCCCTGTAATTGCTCCTAATTTAGGCTGTGTGGTGGTTGAAAAGAAATTGAATAGTATATGCCTATTGACCAAATTATTAAAATGCATGCCTACAGTTCCTTAGAAAGAAGAGAAGTTAGACTGAAAAGTGTATGAGTCAGATAAATTGTTATAGTCAAACGAGCAACAATGATTTACCCCAATCTAGATTCTGGTGCTAAATCCCTAACCCCTGCCTCAACTATTAATACAGTGAAAATAGTTATGGTACAATATAATTCTTAGTATGCAAGAATGAAAGAAATATCAAAACAAGTTACATACATGTCATTACATCAATGAAAAAAATATCCTACTGCGTTATTTGAGACATCGGTAGTCATGCCACTGGTCTACAATTTTTGAGAAGTCGTCTGCTTCAGAGATAAAAGGTGGTGTTTATTATATATTTTGATTGCTGAATTCAAATATGACAATTAAAACAACTGATTGGCTACTGTTTCTAAGTTATGTAAGTTTTTACATTTTATGTCTATGTATATTGTGTAGATAGTAGAGTTTTAATCATAAATTGTAAACCTAGGTCTTTTCATGTGTTTATGGTTGCTTTACATGATAATATTTCACCTGTCCTGTTTATGTAACACTTTAAAAATCAGCAAAAGGGTTATCTAACTAAAATTTATTATGAAACAAAAGGCAAAAAACTATTATGTACATAGTTTAGTCCTATTCAGTGTCTACTCGGCGCTTCTTGGCTTGTCTCTTGTATTCATTAAATGGAGCATCTCTTGTCACTGTCCAGCAATAGTCTGCAAGCATTGATGGGCTCCATTTGCCCTGATAGCATTTCTCCATTGTTGCAATGTCCTGGTGAAATCGCTCGCCGTGCTCGTCGCTCACTGCTCCGCAGTTCGGTGGAAAAAAATCTAGTTGAGAGTGCAAAAAATGTATCTTTATTGACATGTTACAACCAAGGCTTTTGTATGCCTTGAGGAGGTTTTCCACCAACAACCTGTAGTTGTCTGCCTTGTTGTTTCCGAGAAAATTTATTGCCACTAACTGGAAGGCTTTCCATGCCGTCTTTTCCTTGCCATGCAGTGCATGGTCAAATGCATCATCTCGAAGAAGTTCACGAATCTGAGGACCAACAAAGACATCTTCCTTTATCTTAGCTTCACTTAACCTTGGAAATTTTCCACGGAGGTACTTGAAAGCTGCTTGTGTTTTGTCAATGGCCTTGACAAAGTTCTTCATCAGACCCAGCTTGATGTGTAAGGGTGGTAACAAAATCTTCCTTGATTCAACAAGTGGTGGATGCTGAACACTTTTCCTCCCAGGCTCCAATGACTGTTGGAGTGGCCAATCTTTCTTGATGTAGTGGGAATCTCTTGCACGACTATCCCATTCGCAGAGAAAACAGCAGTACTTTGTGTATCCAGTCTGCAGACCAAGCAAGAGAGCAACAACCTTCAAATCGCCACAAAGCTGCCACTGATGTTGGTCATAGTTTATGCACCTCAAAGTTGTTTCATGTTGTCATAGGTTTCCTTCATATGGACTGCATGACCAACTGGAATTGATGGCAAAACATTGCCATTATGCAGTAAAACAGCTTTAAGACTCGTCTTTGATGAATCAATGAACAGTCTCCACTCATCTGGATCGTGGACGATGTTGAGGGCTGCCATCACACCATCGATGTTGTTGCAGGCTACAAGATCACCTTCCATGAAGAAGAATGGGACAAGATCCTTTTGACGGTCACGGAACATGGAAACCCTAACATCACCTGCCAGGAGATTCCACTGCTGTAGTCTGAAACCCAACAGCTCTGCCTTACTCTTGGGTAGTTCCAAATCCCTGACAAGGTCATTCAGTTCACCTTGTGTTATGAGGTGTGGTTCAGAGGAGGAGGATGGGAGAAAATGTGGGTCCTGTGACATTGATGGTTCAGGACCAGAAGTTTCATCCTCTTCCTCTTCCTTGTCTGACTCAAGTGAGAATGATTCTGGTGCATCAGGAACCGGCAGTCCTTCTCCGTGGGGTACTGGGCGTATAGCTGATGGAATGTTTGGATAATGCACAGTCCACTTTTTCTTCTTTGACACACCTTTCCCAGCTGGAGGCACCATGCAGAAGTAACAATTGCTGGTATGACCTGTTGGCTCTCTCCAAATCATTGGCACTGCAAAAGGTATAGATTTCCTTTTCCTGTTCAACCACTGACGAAGATTTGTTGCACAAGTGTTGCAGCATATGTGTGGGGCCCACCTCTTGTCCTGATCTCCAATTTTGCAGCCAAAATAAAGGTGATAGGCTTTCTTAGCCATAGTGGTTATACTGCACTTTTGTGATGCAAAAGTCACTTCACCACAAACATAATAGAAGTTATCTGCACTGTTCACACAAGTACGAGGCATCTCTGCTCACTTTGGCTAAACAGAAATGTGTCCCTTTGCAAAATCAAACACTGACAAATAAGAGAGTACGACACTGTATGATTTCTAGAGCTGATATAGGGCAATTTGTTCAGCAGAGTGATGTAAGCTTCGTTATGATTGCATCATCCATGACTTCTAGGACTAACATGATGCAATTCATATCATGTATGACGCAATACCAGCTTCAGATTGCATCATTCTTGTTTTGCCTAAAAAGCAAGTACTGTCCAAACCCAGTCATAGATTTATTCATAGATCCAGTCAAAGATGTATTTTAGTCATTTCTGGTTTAAATTGAGATCCCTTCCCTTTATAACTCACTTATCCTCCGCCATTCCCAAGTCAAGGGTCGTATATACTGACCCAATAGCATATCTTGAAAACTAGAGCCAATCAACAATTTTAAGCATCATTTTCATTCTCAGTGACCCAGAATTAGTAAAGTTTGACTACATTTATTTCAGAAGCATTTTGGCTGTAGAGCGAGCAGTGTTATTAAAGACTATATTATAAGACATTTGCCCAAGGGGGCAGAGCTAGTGTCATGAGACATGTCATTAAGTGCATGTATCTAAGAAATAATGGACCTGAATCTGACAATACTCCTAAAACAGAAGTATTGCCATTGAAATCAGTGGAATTACAACAGTGTAAAAATGACATGAAAGCAGAATGAGGGCCAAAGGCTCAGAGGTAAGGATAAGGGCCAGAGCCTCAGCTGGTGTAAATCAGAGTAACTACTGAGGTCAATGTTTATGCTGCAAATTGACTTCAATGGAGCTACAGCAGCTCAGCATCTGGATTCCTCAGCGGATGTGCACAAATGCTTCCAGTGGCAGGACGCTGCTGTTTTTCTATTTATATCGTCTTGTAATGGGTCATCTTTGCTGGAATCAAATTCAGCTCCCTGTCTGCCCACTGTGCTATGTGCTGAACTCATTCACAACAAGCTGCATTTGATTTGGTGCTTCAGTCCATTGCTTCTGTTCTCATCAAGATTGGCACAGTCGACCTGCACGTGTTCTGTCCTAGAGAATCCAATCATCTCTCTTATTACTGCTAAAAGGCATATTTTTATACACCTTCTTCCTCCTCTTCCTCAGCTACACTGGAACAAAGAACACTCCTCCCACACAACAGCTACCCCAAATGTCATGCCTTGACATCTGTAGAGTGAAGTTCTTTATCCAGCTGTCAGTGCCTATGCACTTATAAAATGTCATGTAACTTTTTTTGTCTTTTGTTAAATGTTAGGCTACAATGTATTACCATTCCAGATGTCTGGATTATAATATGGCTCTGGACACGCATTGTTCAGAGCTGTGTTCTCATTGGATGAGTAGGTCGTTTTAACAACATCTGGGCTGCAGTGCACTGTATCTCAGGGTGAAATTTTCAGTAATGCCTAAGTGATTTAGGTGCCTAGGCCCAGCTCCCCAAAGGTATTTAGGTGCCCAACTTTCATTGTGAGAATTTACATCCTAGTATCCCCAAAGGTATTTAACTCCCATTGACTTTCAAAGGGAAGTTAGGTGCCTAAGTCATATAGGTGCTTTTGAAAATCCCACCCTCAGTCTCTAAGGCTCAACTGATGAGTGACAGTAGCTGGACATTCCCAGTGGAGGAACCCAAATTTGCAATTTGCTCACAGACTGGTGACCTTCAGACTACAGTGAAAGGCTTATTCTGAGGCATTCTTCCCAGCACTGGTGGCATATTCAGGCCCCTCTCCTGAAAGTAAATTAAGTTGTCATGGGATAAGAGGGAAGATCCTTTCATGGACTGAGAACCGGATACAAGACAGGGAACAAAGAGTAGGAATAAATGGTAAATTTTCAGAATGGAGAGGGCTAACTAGTGGTGTTCCCCCAGGGTCAGTCCTAGGACCAATCCTATTCAACTTATTCATAAATGATCTGGAGAAAGGGGTAAACAGTGAGGTGGCAAAGTTTGCAGATGATACTAAACTACTCAAGATAGTTAAGACCAAAGCAGACTGTGAAGAACTTCAGAAAGATCTCACAAAACTAAGTGATTGGCAACAAAATGGCAAATGAAATTTAATGTGGATAAATGTAAAGTAATGCACATTGGAAAAAATAACCCCAACTATACATACAATATGAAGGGGGCTAATCTAGCTACAACTAATCAGGAAAGAGATTTTGGAGTCATCGTGGATAGTTCTCTGAAGACGTGCCCACAGTGTGCAGCGGCAGTCAAAAAAACAAATAGGATATTAGGAATCATTAAAAAAGGGATAGAGAATAAGATGGACAATATCTTATTGCCCTTACATAAATCCATGGTACGCCCACATCTTGAATACTGTGTACAGATGTGGTCTCCTCATCTCAAAAAAGATATACTGGCATTAGAAAAGGTTCAGAAAAGGGCAACTAAAATGATTAGGGGTTTGGAAACGGGTCCCATATGAGGAGCGATTAAAGAGGCTAGGACTTTTCAGCTTGGAAAAGAGGAGACTAAGGGGGGATATGATAGAGGTATATAAAATCATGAGTGGTGTGGAGAAAGTGAATAAGGAAAAGTTATTTACTTGTTCCCATAATATAAGAACTGGGGCCACCAAATGAAATTAATAGGCAGCAGGTTTAAAACAAATAAAAGGAAGTTCTTCACACAGCACAGAGTCAACTTGTGGAACTCCTTGCTGGAGGAGGTTGTGAAGGCTAGGACTATAACAGGGTTTAAAAGAGAACTAGATAAATTCATGGAGGTTAAGTCCATTAATGGCTATTAGCCAGGATGGATAAGGAATGGTGTCCCTAGTCTGTGTTTGTCAGTGGGTGGAGATGGATGGCAGGAGAGAGAGATCACTTGATCATTACCTGTTAAGTTCACTCCCTCTGGGGCACCTGGCATTGGCCACTGTTGGTAGACAGGATACTGGGCTGGATGGACCTTTGGTCTGACCCAGTATGGCCATTCTTATGTTATGTTCTAATAGTTGCCATGTAACAAAGTGAATTGTTCATGGTAGCTGGAGTGAAGTTAGGTTTTCATTCTGTTTACCAATTTTGTGTTCTATAGCCTGATTCTGATTTACATCATTGTGGCCCATTTAGCATAATACTCTGAATAGACACTTATTTAAGTGTTATCAGACCCTATATGTACTGAACATTTAAAAAGTCAACCATTACAATACACTTACCACTGCTATATCCTGGATTAGGTATAGGAGAAAACTTTGATATCTTAGATACCATTGCATGGCATTGTAACGGGGTTCACTCTGCTCCACCAGTTTCCAACAATATACAGGCTTTACAACAGCCTGACCAGGAACAGACTAGGAGACTCCGACTCCCTCTGAGCCTGACCTCCCACTCTGCCCCCCTTTTCTCTCCCTTCCTTCCAGCCTTATAGCTCCTGCTAATGAGGCTGGCAGGTGTGGTCAGTTACCAGGCAAACATAGGGTGGTTCACCTAGCCCCAATCCATTCTCCCTGATTGGGGCTGGAGTGGCAGCAGCTGATTAAGAACTTCTGTAGCAGCACCCTGGCACAGGCAGTCATAGGCTTGGTCCACACTAGGACTTTAATTCGAATTTAGCAGCGTTAATTCGAATTAACCATGCACCCGTCCACACCACGAAGCTATTTAATTCGACATAGAGGGCTCTTTAGTTCGACTTCTGTACTCCTCCCCGACGAGGGGAGTAGTGCTAAATTCGACATGGCTATGTTGAATTAGGCTAGGTGTGGATGCAAATCGACCTTAGTAGCTCCGGGAGCTATCCCACAGAGCACCACTCTGTTGACGCTGTGGACAGCAGTCCGAGCTTGGATGCTCTGACCAGCCACACAGGAAAAGCCCCGGGGAAATTTGAATTCCTTTTCCTGTCTGGCCAGTTTGAATCTCATTTCCTGTGTGGACGTCATGGCGAGCTCAGCAGCACTGGCAACGATGCAGAGCTCTCCAGCAGAGGAGTCCAGGGAATCTCAGACTAGAAAGTGGGCCCCAGCATGGACTGACCAGGAAGTCTTGGATCTGATCGCTGTGTGGGGCGATGAGTCTGTGCTTTCGGAGCTGCGCTCCAACAAACGGAATGCAAAGACCTATGAGAAGGTCTCCAAAGCCATGGCACTTAGAGGATAAGCCGGGATACAACGCAGTGCCGCGTGAAAGTCAAGGGGCTGAGACAAGGCTACCAAAAAATCAGAGCGGCAAACGGACGCTCCAGAGCCCAGCCCCAGACATGCCGGTTCTACGAGGCACTGCATGCCATTCTCGGTGGGTCTGCCACCACTGCCCCACCAGTGTGCGTGAACTCTGAGGATGGGATACTGTCGACGGACTGTTCCTCGGAGATGTTCACGGACGGGGAAGATGAGGAGGATGAGGCAGTCGACAGCGCTTACAACGCTGATTTCCCCGACAGCCAGGATCTATTCATCACCCTCACTGAGATCCCTCCCCAGCCGTTACCCCGGACCCTGAATCAGCGGAAGGATCAGTCTGTAAGTGCTTTAAACATGTTAATATTTATTTTTAATGGAGCAGGAATAGTTACTAGTTGAAAAGAAGGTCAATATATATGGGGATGGAACAGAAATCCTCTTGGGAGATTTCCGAGAAGCTCTCCTGCAGGTAATCGAAAAGCCTCCGCATGAGGTTCCTGGGGAGAGCTGCCTTATTGGGTGCTCCGTGGTAGCACACTTTTCCGCGCCAGGCTATCATTAGGTACCCCGGGAGCATTGCCTCCACGAGCATGGCAGCATAGGCCCCTGGTTTGTGCTGGCTTTCACGCAGCATGTGCTCTCTATCTGCCTCAGTGACCCTCCTCAGGGTGATCTCGCTCGGAGACTCCTGCATTTAATTACAGTAATTTGTGTACTATTAGTATTGGGAGTGCTTCACTGTTCCTTTGCATAACAATGAGCGTCACTTTACAGCCACGTGGTGGAGGCTGCAGAGTGGCAGCATACAGGGATCTTTCCCAGGGAACAGACGCGAGGGGGTGCAACAGGGGCAGAGTTTATGCTTTCAGGATTGCCTGTAGCAAGAGGACAGTGGTATACATTGACTTTTAAGCAGCCAAAAGTTTTTGGCTTACCATGCCTGTCTGCTCCACAGATTCTGCTGTCCTGCCCCACTTGTCTGATCTGCAGTGCAATCCCCCAGGCAATGAAAGCGAATTCCGAAAATTCGAACTTTCCCTGAGTGAGTGCTGTGCATGGTCTTGTTCACAGAGACTGACTAGACTATGTTTCTTCTTTGCAAAACTGTATCTTTATAAGGAAGTCAATCCCTTTTTCCCATCACACAGCTGCAACTGTATCCCGACCTGCTCCAGCATGCCCCTCACAGAGGCTGGCGCAGATTAGGCGGCGCAAGAAAAAGACACGGGACGAGATGTTCGCAGAACTTATGGGCTGCTCCCGAGCCGAGGCGGCCCAGCAGAGCCAGTGGAGGGAGAACCTCTCTCAGCAGCAGCGCTCACACAGCGAACGGGAGGACAGATGGCGTCTGGAGGACCAGCAGGCGACTCAAACGCTGCTTGGACTAATGAGGGAGCAAACGGACACGCTCAGGCGCCTTGTGGATGTTCTGCAGGACCGCTGGCAGGAGGACAGAGCCCCCCTGCACTGTATCTGCAACCGCCCTCCCCCGCCACAAAGTCCAATACCCCCCTCACCCAAAATAACAAGAAGGAGGTGCTCCAGGGGCCGTGAAAACTGTCACTCCACCCCAGCAGAGTGCTCAAGTACCAAAAAGCTCTAATTCGCTAAATTTTGAGAAGTCCTTCCCTTCCTGGATCACCCAAGCCCAAGTCCCAGTTTCGTCCCCTCACTGTGTAGTTGATTATTAAAAATAGTTTGCTGTTCATTACTGTTTCCGTCATGTTTCTTTACAGAAGACTTTGTGTGAAGGGGGGGGTTGGGAGGGGTTTGGTAATTGCATAGGACGGTCACCATTACCTGGGTACAGACACAGGGGCAGGATCTACAGCAGGTCACACACAGTGCAGTCACTAGGCACCCTAGGCAGTCTGGGAGGTGTTTTTCATGTTCTGTGCATAGGCGGCAGGTGCCCTGCTCCAGCTATATTTGGAGCTGGGTCTCTCCCCCGGCCCTGCCTGGATCGGGCCCTGGCCACCACAGGTCTCCCCCCCCGCCCCGCTGCGCTGCGTACCTGCCTGACAGTAGAGCGGCTCCCCGCAGAAATGCTGTCTGGTGCCCCAGGGTCCTAGCGCCTACCATACACAAATGGCAAGGCAGGCTGCCCTTACCCTGCCCTTCCACCATAGCCCTGAGCCTCTCCAATGCCCCAAGCCCTCAGCCCCAGCCAGAGCCCTCAGCCCCCTACACCTCCTCCCCCTTCCCACACACCCCTTCCTACGCCCCCACCCCCAGCCCAGAGCCTGCACCCCTCACCCCTTCCTTCACACCCACCTGTAAACGTCCTCCCCCGCAGTCCTCCCCCGCCACAAGGCCACATAGCCCCCGCACACAGAGTCCCGAAAAGGAGGGATGGCAGGCTTTGTTGAAACAACCAGTCCGGCAGTGCAGACCGCTCTAGGGGCAGGAGCCTGTCATTCCTCGAGTGTAGAAGCGGTCTGTACATCACTGCACACCCTACCCACCACAGTCTGAAACACCCTGTTTCAACCCTTTAATGCGAATTCATTAGTAAAGAAAACGTTGTTAATTAACAATATTCCATTAACTTTATTTTTAAATGTGTGTTGGAAGGGGGGAAACGTGGTGAACGGGCTATGTAACCGCAAAGGAAAGTCAACAGTAACTGAAAGAGGGGCAGGTTCAGCTTCTCTGTAAAGAACCTGAACAGTCACAGGTTACCCTGCAACCTGAGGAATCTATCTTTCAAAGCCTCCCGGATGCACAGCGCTTCCCGCTGGGCTCTTCTAATTGGACGGGTGTCTGGCTGAGCGTAATCAGCAGCCAGGCGATTTGCCTCAACCTCCCATCCCGCCATAAAGGTCTCCCCCTTGCTCTCACAGAGATTGTGGAGCACACAGCAAGCAGCAATAACAATGGGGATATTGGTTTCGCTGAGATCCGAGCGAGTCAGTAAGCTTCGCCATCTCCCCTTGAGACGTCCGAAAGCACACTCCACCACCATTCTGCACTTGCTCAGCTGGTAGTTGAAGAGTTCCTTGTCGCTGTTCAAGGCGCCTGTATAGGGCTTCATGAGCCAGGGCATTAGCAGGTAGGCTGGGTCCCCGAGGATCACTACAGGCATCTCCACATCCCCAACAGTTATTTTGTGGTCCGTGAAGAAACTACCTTCCTGCAGGCGTCTAAACAGAGCAGAGTTCCTGAAAACACGCGCGTCATGAACCTTGCCCGGCCACCCGACGTTGATGTTGGTAAAGCGTCCCCTATGGTCCACCAGTGCTTGCAGCACCATTGAAAAGTAGCCCTTTCGGTTAATATACTGGCTGGCCTGGTGGGCTGGTCCCAGGATAGGGATGTGAGTCCCTTCTATAGCCCCACCGCAGTTTGGGAATCCCATCGCGGCGAAGCCATCTATGATGACCTGGACGTTTCCCAGGGTCACTACCTTCGAGAGCAGTAGCTCAACGATTGCGTTGGCTACTTGCATCACAGCAACCCCCACGGTAGATTTGCCCACGCCAAAGTGGTTCGCTACTGACCGGTAGCTATCTGGCGTGGCAAGTTTCCAGAGGGCTATGGCCACTCGCTTCTGCACACTCAGGGCTGCTCGCATGCGGGTGTCCTTGCACTTCAGGGCAGGGGACAGCAAGTCACACAGTTCAAGGAAAGTGCCCTTACGCATCCTGAAGTTTCGCAGCCTCTGTGATTCATCCCAGACCTGCAGCACTATGCGGTCCCACCAGTCCGTGCTTGTTTCCCGGGCCCAGAATCGCCATCCCATAGCATGAACATGACCCATTGCCACCATGATCTCCACGGCGCGGCGTACCGTGCTTTCTGAGAGGTCTGTGCCACTCTGAGACTTCATGTCCTCACCGCTCTGCCGGAGCCTCCTCACCCGATTTCTCAGCATCTGACTGTTGAAGAGGTGTACGATAAGGTGCGAGGAGTTGACAACGGCCATAAGTGCAGCGATGATCGCAGCGGGCTCCATGATCGCAGTGGAGTGCTGTGGCGTCCGCGCTGTCACTAACAGGAACAGTGCGCGAATTGATTTCCCGCCGGCGGGAGTGACGGTGGAATGCTGACAGTTACCCAAGACCACCCTCGACACAGTTTTCCCCCCAGCATGCATTGGGGGGAAATCCCAGAATTCCAATGGGCAGCGGGGACTGCGGGAACTGTGGGATAGCTTCCCACAGTGCACCGCTTCCAATGTCGTCGCTTGCCCCGTTAGTGTGGACTCACAAAGTCGTGGACATACAAATTCGACTTTGTAAGGTCGATTCTACAAATTCGACTTAAGTTGATTCGAACTACTCTTGTAGTGTAGACATACCCATAGACCAATACTGTCCTTTGATATGGTAAGAACTGCATTTTAAACAAGTTCATGGTACTCAGATGCTAGTGTGGTGTGTGCTAAATAAATGTGTATAGAAATAAATTTGTTAAATGAAGTAAAAACATAGAATTAAATATTAAAGCTGTTAAAATATAAACTAAATAGGAAGATTTGAATCTCTCCCAGGGGATACAGGCATTCCATTGCCACAACAGATTCATCACCTGATCGTCTTATTTATATAAGCAATGTAAATATAAAGAAGTTGGTTTTACATTCACCTGAGCATACTCAGAAGAGAAAGAATGGAAAAACCTTCCCCCATTATTCCAAAATAGAATGGGTGGGGGAGAGCAGGCTAAGGACGTTCAGCCTAAATCCTGCAGTTCTTTTAGAGTGCACAAAAAATCCCCACTTCCCTTTCCATTCGTCCCGTTGCAGGTATTTAACAGCAATTCAGAAGAGGCTGGTTTCCTTTCAGATTTTAGCTTCTGTTAAAAGGAACACTAAATCGGAAGCAGTTTACCACTCTTGGTTTGACTCTTGAACAAAAACTGAAACCTGAGAAGAACCCCAGCCACCTCTGAAGTGCTACTGAATGCAGCAGCTGTGTGCTCATACCTCAGAGGAAAAGGTAGCATTCAAACTAGTCTCCTAGTGGTTCAGTCATTGGCATATTTAGGCTGTGTCTACACTACAGATTATGTCGGCATAACTTAGGTTGCTGAAGGGTGTGAATAAACCACCCCCCAAGTGACAGAAGTTACACTGACCTAAGCACCAGTGTAGACAGCACTGTGTTGGTGGGAGAAACTCTCCCATCGACATAGCTACCGCCACTTGTGGGGGCTGGAGTAGTTAAACCAGTGGGAGGACTTCATGGGTGCCTAGGCCATTTCTCGATTTCCTTTCTATCTGAACTGCCCAACCATGTGCATGGAAGAGCTTCCCATTTAGCTTTTTACAAATAGCAGTCAGGGAAGTGGCTTTTACATAGGAAAAATGAATTAGATCTTACACAACTATTCCCACTGAAATCAGTGGGATTTCTTGCATGAATATTGGAAAGACCTGGTCCAAATCTCATTGAACTGAATGGGAAGCCCTCAGGGTAAAAATGTGCCCCATCAAAGGTAATTGCAAAACTCACATTAACTTTAACGGGGTGAGATTGCTCCCTCAGGATTCTCCAAGATAAGGGCTCCACAGTGGGGTCCTCAGGATATAGAACTAGTTCCATGAAGTGATCAATATAAAAAAGATAACACTAAGCCAAGCTGTGTATACTTTTCCTAATGCATCAGTCATAGATCCCCAACCAAGTGAGCAGATAGCTTGAAAATTACATTTCCTCTCATTACATAGATAGGGTAGTTTAAAGAGAATAACCTATGCAGTCAGCCACTCTAAAGTGGCCATCTCTCTCTCATCATATTAGGAACAATGGAACTATAATACCTCTACTTTACTGTACACTAACATTAACACCTACAACTGTATGGAGAGAGTTCTCTCTGCGTGCTTTGATACAAGTCTGCCGATAGAAGGACTTTGATCCATTCAGAAAAAAGAACTAGACAGATGGGAGATGCAAATATCGAGGGAAAATTTGCAGAAATGAATTTGCCAGCTTTAGTGTCTGCAAATTCCAATGTCTTCCCTTATGTATAAGTCCTTAGAGACATTAATAGAAAATTATTATCTTTGAATAGGTGTTTGAAATACCCTACAGACCTGAATAAAGATTGGTGTGTCTGTAGTAAGGGGGTTCAAAAAATCCTATAGAAATTATTTTATTCTCTATTAAATTGTACAGGTGTTCAGAGCAATTTCTACACAACCTTACTGGTTTCATCCCTATTGAATTCTATAGGGCTTTCCATAAGTGTTTCCAAAAGTGGGGTTTTTGTTGTTGTTGGGGTTTTTTTGGGTGGGGGGAGGGGGTTGGAGGATGCTGTCTGTGTTAGCAGGTGGTTTAATCCTTTGTCTGTAGGCAGCTATAACTCAATCTGCTGTCCATGGGAAAACTTTCAAAAAGAAATTGGAGCTGATTTTGATCTCACTTTCACCAGTTTTATAGCAGTGTTTAACTCCAGTGAATTCAATATAATTGCACAAGTTTAAAAGTGGTGGTATTGTCTTTTGCCCTGTTTAATTAACCAGAACATCTAGTAAGTACTTGGAACTCTTAATGATGCATCAGGGATGAACTATTTGAGAGAAAAATTATTTTGCTCAAGTGCTTAGAAATGGACAAGATGTCTCCATTTTCCTTACCAAAGAAAGATTTGTGTCAAGCGTTCAGTGACTGACTAGCAGCTGAAGCTTGTGGGATATGTATGTTTCAAAAAAACCCAAACAGATTGAATATGAGACAGTGTTAGACCTAACTCTCTTTAGGACATCTCAGTGGGACAGAGCTGTTCCCAGGGGAGACAGACCGGTATCTACAAGTGACCCAGAGTCGTGGCATGGCTCCTGTCAGTCATCAAAAAACTTTTGTGTAGGAGATAAGTCCAAATCCCTTGCCTTGGTGAACTGAACTGAAAGAAAGCAGTGATCAAATGAAGACTTGATTTGACAGTTTGACAATAATGACATGGGGCCAAAGTCTGCTCCCAGTTACACCTATGTAAGCTCCCATTGAAATTCTGCTGGTGGAAGTATTACTAAAAATCATAAATATTAGCTGCCATCAGAATTTGGTCCTTGAAGATAGACTGGCTTCTTTTGCAGATTTTCTGCGACATTATGTAAACTCTGGTCTGATTAATGATTATTCAGCTAATGGAATGTAGACTCCTCCATAGATTTCTCATTTGAGCTAGAGAGGACCTGGATGAAGATAGATTTCTTCTTTTTCAGTTCTGACAAAAGACTATAGAAAATAGAAGACAGTTGTATGATGATGAGCTGCATGAAAGTGCTGTGAAGATCTGTATTTTCCATGAAGTTATCTTTGCTTTGTAAATGTCTTTCATAAAAGACCAATGTATACTAGCTACTGTCCTTTTAGTTCCACAAATAAATAGGGATTTAAAAAAACAAAAAGAGGAGCTTGGTGCAATTTCGATAAAGGTGGAAACAATGGCCACTTAACTTGTTAAGCTCAGCATAAAAGATGAAGTGAAAGAGGTGAAATCTCAGCATTCTCACTGGGTTCTTTGTGCTGAGAGCAGGAAAGCCCAGCAACTAAAGTAGTGAATTATTTGGCTCGACATCATTCTTTGATTACTAAAAATACCATACTGTACTGTCTGCTTGATTCTATTCATACAATAGGAACATACGGTAACAGCTAGAGAGCATATTGGGTCAAATGTAGTAAAATATTGTTTGCACTTTACTAATGATTCAGTGACATTCTTCTAAAGTTATTATTTATAATGATAAATATTTATACAACATCATACATTTAAAGGGCACTTAAAAATCGGGCCAAATCCTCAACTGATGTAAATCGATGTAACTCCTCTGAAGTTAAGGAAATTACACCATCCGAAAACTGCTAAGGATCTGGTCCAATATCTGTTATGTCCATCAGCAATGAAATCAATTTTTAGCTATCAGTATAAATCAGCAATTTATTAGGCTGTGTGTGTCAGTGTCTTGGTATGAGATTTGAAATCTCTGGGACAGATTTTCAAAAGTGCTTGGTGTCGACCGTTGAGGGGCTGGCCTTCCAATGGAGCTCAGCAGCCGACAGCGCCTTCTGAGAACTGCTGAATGTGAAGCACTTTTTGAACATTTTGGTCACTTCAGTTCGTTGCCTAAATGAGAGCTGAGTTCTAAATCAGAGGCTGGATTTTCAGGTGCTTAAACAGGGACTGCTGTGCATGGAGATCTTCTGAAAACTTGGCCTTCTGAGTCTGGCTTCAGAAATAATAGCCTACCAGCTGTAAGTCACTAGTCCTCTGCAGTGGTAATATGATTGAAAGTAACCATGGCTGTGGTCTGTGGCATCGTGAAAAGATGGTTTGCTGCCTATTTGAAGATGTGACAGTCATACCCCTATACCAGTGCTGCTGTATTATCTGTAAATGTGCACGGGGGGAAAAGTATGTGCTGCACTGTACCTGTACAGCTGCTATTCAATGATCATTGATTACACTTTTAGATTTTCAAGGTCAAGTAAAAGTCTAGCTAGAAATTTACTGCAGAGAGAAAGCTACATTCTTAGTAGGAAAGTCTTTTTAAAGCCTTTTCTAACTTGTGGCAGTGATATACTGTATGCTGCAGGCTCACTATGTCTCTTCAGCAGGTCATATATTTTCCTTTATGCTCAGCTGAGTGGAACTAAGATCAATTTTTAAATCACATTGCTGTATTATCCATCTTTACAGCTCCAGACACAGTGGATAATTGTTTGCTATTTTAGAGGTTCTTGAATTACACCACTAATGTTTATTTTTTCCCCTGAAATGCTATTTTATGGCTTTAAATGATCACTGTTTACCATTTAGAGCATGTGTGTGTATATCATATAAACACACATACACACATTCCTCCCTGCAACGTATAAAATATACTTCTTTTGGGTGGATGGGTGGGTGTATTTAAAGGAGAAGGAGAATATAGTCACTATGAAAGGAAAATCTCTGTGAAAGGAAGAACTCTATTTCCATTAGCTCAATAAAACTCTCACTGAAATGCAACAAAGCTCCTTTGCATGAATATCAAATACATTAATAATTTAGTTAAAAGAATAAAATTCCACTGTTCCACCACATGGAAAGATAAAGTAGAAAGCTGACCTATTTTAGGGAATAGATCTGTTGTAAGAACATGCTTTATGTCTTCCGAACTAAATTTGTTTTTGTATTTTCATTGTTTATAAAGTGAGTGATTTTTTTATGAAGAAATTGTATTTTTTCCTTAGCAAGGTCACTGCTGTTTCCGTGTGTGGGTATCATTCAGAGAGAACACAGAGAGAGAGAAAGAGTGAACCTTCTGTTAGTGATGTTTTTGGTGTTCCATGGAACAGCATCCCTGTAAGCAGGTGTCCTAGAACTTCAATTTGCACATTGCAATACACTGAAACAATTCACAGTATTCATTTACTTTCAGCACAGCCCTAAGCTAAAGGGGTGCATGAGCTGCATCATCCCAGGAACAACTCCAGGAGGCACTGTGCCTCAGGTTCACCTCAGGTGGCAGCAATTTAGTGCTGGCCTATAGCAGCAGCAGCAAATTATGACAGCTCAGTGCTAGCTGAGCTCCACTGGATAGTGATTGGGGGTTGGGCATAGGGAGAAGGTTCTGCCTATTCCCAACACCGCACTGCTCACTCCTTATCCAATTGTACCAGAGCAGGGAGTAAGCAAGCATACTGCACCCACTTATTCCTGCATGCTCAGGCCCTGTGTTGAAGGATGTAAAGGGGGTTCTTACTCCCTCATGTGGTTCAAGTCACAATCAAGCCACATCTGTGGATATTCACTTTACTCAGTTTCACTATCCTGAGGTCCCACAATGTGTGTGTGTTTAGCGTCTACAGCACGTTGTCACATTTGCTATTCAGTGGCCTGCTATGGATGAATTAGCCTCTAGCACAACTTCAAGGAACTACAGGTCTGCTCTAATTTACACTGGCTAGAATGGCCTCTTAGGCACCATTCTGCTGGCCAAGGACCTTCAGAGTATATTACCCTGTAACCCAGCCCCTTCTGGCCCCTCTTATACTTCCATCCCATCGTTAGCCAGCCTTGACATGCCCCTTGAACGGGGAATGCTTAGTCAGCTTTATACTAGCTGTGGATTCCTCTCCATCAGAGGAATTCTCATCTGCCCTGTTAGAGCTGGTTTAAGATCTGCTTTGTGCCATAGACCCCGTGTTTATATTAACCACTGTGCTAGAAAGAGCCCTACGAACTCTAGATAGTGCCCATAGAAGTCAGTGACATTTTTTGAAAATGATTTGCCAAGATGATGATAGAGCAGCACCAAAGCTTTCATGAGCTCCTGATGATGTCGGCATAGGAGAAGGAAATGCAATGGCATAAAATCAGATCACTGTATGGAACAGCCAAACCCTGTAATAACTGGGAATTATATAATAGAAAGATCATCACAAACTTTTTCTGTGTTTTCAGAAACCAACTGCATGCACGTTACCACTACGCTGAAGGAAGCTTATGGGTTATATTCTCAATTTGGGCCATGAAGTTTAAGCCACACCACTCTCATCTTTATTCTGATGGATAGTGTATGTGGTTAGCTCCCACCTCACATCAGGATATACTCGTTTGGTTTGGTATGTGAAGATAGAAGAGAGAGCTGAATAAAGAGTGGCATTTATTCTGGACATAATCTAGCCAGTGTCAAGTTTATTTAACCTTCCCTCCCTTCAAAACAACATCAATAAATCTGACAGCCATTCAAGTTTAAATACCAACAGGAGCGGTGATAAAAATGAAGAGCTAGAGATCCAACAACAGTAACTCATTGACATTATGCCAAATTCATCCCAGGTGTAAGTCCTTTGACTGCAGTGGAGTCACGCTGAGGATGAATTTGCCCAGTGTGCTTCTGATTACAAGGCATTTCAGTTCTAAAGTGGGGGATAAAGTTGCTGACCCAAGTGTAATGAAGAGACATGGACTGGCAGGGATCAAATTAAGGAAGATAGAAACTCACTGAATTGTAGTAACTTGAAAGTAAATTTGCCCTTGCAAAACTTTATTCAAACATTAGAGCAGGCTGTTTTTGGAGTTCTCCAAATCAGCTATGCAAGAAGACAAAATGCACATTCACCCATGCTGCAAAACAATATTATTGAGATTAGATAACAGCAGAGAGAAAATGTGTATCTCAGGCACAGCATTGCAGAATCTGAAAACCAACAATAACCAAGCCCAAAAGGAGAGATTATACATTATGGCAAAGGTAAGACAGTAGGCCAGGTTCATCCTGGGTGTTGCACCACAGACCTCCATGGTGAGACACCAAGATTAGGGCCGGTTGAAATATTTCCCTTGAAACTATTTTTGAGTAAATCATTTTTGATTAAATGAAATTCTTCACAAAAAGCCTTGAAGAAAACAACAACCAAAGAATACTTATGTGATGTTCAATGTAAGGTGAAATACCCCTATGAAGAAAGCTAGTTCAGCCCTCTGCACCATTTAAGAACCACAGAGTGGCTTTGCAATGGAGCCATTGGTGAGTGACTCTGCAGAAGTAGCTGGACACTGCCTACACACAAATGACAGCATCTCCATGCTGGCCTTTCATTTGCTTGGTAGACCATAAGAAGGGTTGAGCCACAGTAAGTCTAGGGATCCCCATTTATGGGGATTCAGTGGCTTCAGTGATTCACACAGTGGGCTTGGATAGCATAATGTGGAACAGCTCTAGGGGCAGAGGGCTGCATAGAAGCCCTGGACTCGGGCCCTGACTTGGAGATTGGGTTTCACCTCTCCAACCCTGTGCATTTAACCTGCATAGAACCGGAACATTCATGCTTTCTGTGGGTGGAATGAATTTTACCCTAGGTAAGGCAACAAGCTGAGCAACAATGAAGCCCCCAATGAAGCAGAGGAGATCATGAAAAGTTCTGCATAAAATTGTAAAATATTAGGAACAGCCCATTTAAAAAAAAAATCTCTTCTTATGTTATGCCTTGATGCATTAGATTCAGAGTCCAATACTGTTGTGAGCTAAAAACTGCTTTAATTATCCTTAGCTTTGTGGTAAGTGGCACCCCATTTTTATTCTAGTACCATGGGTGAAGAATATCCTACACTCAGCCTCTTCCACATATAAGTTCCTATATTCTCATGGGCCCATGAAGAATTTCTTTATATTGGGTAAGATATGGTGCTTACTAAACATCAACATAGCTTCACTTTTTTTTACTTTCAAAGTAATTTTAATATCAGCTTAATTTTGGCCTTTTTCTCTTCAAGATCCTGAAAAAATCTTTAGATTTATTTACATAATATCGTGATTATTGTGTTACACAGTAAATTTGCAACTTCAGCATCCACTGGTGCAAATGGCATAATCAGAATTATCAGGCTCAACACACATCCATATTTCTGCAGGGCCTGCAACCCTATAAAACTCCTTTTATGTGCCATTTGATGGAAAATACAAAAAAGTCATCATAAAACATGGAATCACAGAATCATAGGACTGGAAAGGACCTCGAGGGATCGTCAAGTCCAGTCCCCTGCGCTCCTGGCATGAGTAAGTATTATTTAGACCGTACCTGACAGGTGTTTGTCTAACCTGCTCTTAAAAATCTCCAATGATGGCAATTCTAAAACCTTCCCAGGCAATTTATTCCAGTGCTTAACCACTATGAGAGCTAGGAATTTTTAACCTCCCTTGCTGCAATTTAAGCCCATTGCTTCTTGTCCTATCCTCAGAGGTTAAGAAGAACAATTTTTCTCCCTCCTCCTTGTAACAACTTTTTATGTACTTGAAAACTGTTATCATGTCCCCTCTCAGTCTTCTCTTTTCCAGACTAAACAAACACAATTTTTTCAATCTTCCTTCACAGGTCATGTTTTCTAAACCTTTAATCATTTTTGTTGCTCTTCTCTGGACTTTCTCCAGTTTGTCCACATCTTTCCTGAAATGTGGTGCCTGGAACTGTCTTGCTTACAACACTCTTGCTAATACATCCCAGAAGGATGTTTTCTTTTTTTGCAACAGCGTCACACTGTTGACTCATATTTAGCTTGTGGTCCACTACGCCCCCCAGATCTCTTTCCGCAGTACTCCTTTCTAGGCAGTTATTTCCCATTTTGTATGTGTGCAACTGATTGTTCCTTCCTAAGTTGAGTACTTTGCATTTGTCCTTATTGAATTTCATCCTATTTACTTCAGACCATGTCTCCAGTTTGTCCAGATCATTTTGAATTTTAATCCTATCCTCCAAAGCACTTGCAACCCATCCCAGCTTGATGTCATCTGCAAACTTTATAAGTGTAGTCTCTATGCCATTATCTAAATCATTGATGAAGATATTGAACAGAACCAGATCCAGAACTGATTCCTGCAGGACCCCACTTGTTATGCCCTTCCAGCATGACTGTGAACTGATAACTACTCTGTGGGAATGGCTTTCCAACCAGTTATGCACCCACCTTAAAGTTGCTCCATCTAGGTTGCATCTCCCTAGTTTGTTTATGAGAGGGCCATGTGAGACAGTATGAAAAAGCTTTACTAAAGTCAAGATATACCATGTCTCTCCTATCCACAAGGCTTGTTAACCTGTCTATCAGGTTGGTTTGACAAGATTTGCTCTTGACAAATCCATGCTGACTGTTATTTATCATGTTATTATCTTCTAGATGTTTGCAAATGTGTTGGTTAATTATTTGCTCCATTATCTTTCCAGGTACAGAAGTTAAGTTGACTGGTCTGTAATTCTCTGGGTTGTCCTTATTTCCCTTTTTATAGATTGGCACTAAATTTGCCCTTTTCCAGACTTCTGGAATCTCTCCCATCTTCCCTGACTTTTCAAAGATAATTACTAACGGCTCAGATATCTCCTCAGTCAGCTCCTTGAGTATTTTAGGATGCATTTCATCAGGCCCTGGTGCCTTGAAGACATCTAACTTGTTTAAGTAATTTTTGACTTGTTCTTTCACTATTTTAGCCTCTGATCCTATCTCATTTTCACTGGCATTCACTATGTTAGATGTCCAATCACCACCAACATTATTGGTGAATACCGAAACAAAGAAGTCATTAAGCACCTCTGCCATTTGCATATTTTCTGTTATCGCCCCCCCCCCCCACACCATTGACTAACAGGCCGACCCTTTCCTCATCTCTTGCTTCTAATGTATTTGTAGAATGTTTTTTTGTTACCCTTTATGTCTCTAGCTAGTTTGATCTCATTTTGTGCCTTGGCCTTTCTAATTTTGTCCCTACATACTTGTATTATTTGTTTTGTATTCATCTTTTATTATTTGACCTGGTTTCCATTTTTTGTAGGAATCTTTTTTGATTTTTTGATCATTGAAGATCTCCTGGTTAAGCCAGGATGGTCTCTTGCCATACTCCCTATCTTTTTCTATCTTTCCTACGCAGTGGGATAGTTTGCTCTTGTGCCCTTAATAAGGTCTCTTTGAAAAACTGCCAGTTGTCTTCCATTGTTTTTCCCTTTAAACTTGCTTCCCATGGATCTTACCTACCAACTCCCTGAGTTTGCTAAAGTCGGCATTCTTGAAATCCAGTGTCTTTATTTTGCTGTTCTCCCTCCTATCATTGCTTAGAATCATGAACTCTCTCATTTCATTATCACTTTCACCCAAGCTGCCTTCCACTTTCAAATTCTCAACCAGTTCCTTCCTATTTGTCAAAATCAAATCTAGAACATCCTCTCCCCTAGTAGTTTTCTCCACCTTCTGAAATAAAAAATTGTCTCCAGTACTTTCCAAGAACTTGGATAATGTGTGCCCTGCCGTGTTGTTTTCCCAACAGATGTCTGAGTAGTTGAATCCCTCAACACCACCAAGTCCTGTGCTTTGGATGATTTTTTTGTTAGTTTAAAAAACATCATAATCTTAGATAACAAAACCCCAAACTTTTCATATTCTTGAAAATAAGTTTTATTTCCTGAAAAACCTCTTGTTTGTCTGCACTTACAAATGTTATGTCTCTGTAAAAAAACTGTATTATTCAAGTTGACCTTTTAAGAGCAGTCTAAAGGATTGACACCTATCTCCCATTAAAATTAAAATAATGCTGGTGTTGAAAATCTCAATCCCAATATTTTAGCTAACAACTTCTATATTTTAATTTTTTTTAATATTTAAGCACTTTTAAATAGTATAGTCAATTTCATTTTTATCTTATTGCTGATAGTGTCTTTCTTTAAACTCTGAATATTTGCTAAAACTCTGGCTGCATGTTTTTCCTCTTCATTTTTTCCATCATTCTTGGTTTGTTTTATTTCACCTTTCCCCTGCAGAAGTCTAATTCATTCCTTGTTAGTACGATGCCAGTGGAGACAAAAATGAAATTAAAACTCTACTCCCCAAACAGGAACAATATGTTTACTGCCTAAGACACATTTCAAGAACAAGTTTTTAAAGTTTTCAAGAACTAATTTAATGGCCATTGAACATCATAAAGTCTCTTCTCTGATGTGCAGACACACTGAATGGGTTTAAATTGTGCTGTAAAGTATTAGTAATGATATCTGACAGCATCAGTATATCAACGTAATTAAGTTAAACACAGGTATCATAACTAATGTTACAATTTATACACGTCTGTAAAAATAAACTGATAATGATTTTAAATGCTGATAAGTGCCATTGCACAGTCAGCATTATCAGCTTGCCATGTCATTCACCTCAATATCATTCACTTCAAAATCTTTAAGGAAGACATTATTTTGAATGGTGGACTCAGGCTTACTTTGCAGAGTAGCTGAAGTAAAAAATGAAAATAAAAAAATCAGCAACCACTATTAATGATGTAATGAGCACCGAGAAAAAAAGGATTTTTTAGGAGCAAGTTAGGTAACTTCTTCATATGGACCATGACTAGAACTGAAGTTTCTTTGTTGGCTACTCATACTGTGTGTCTATGCGAGTTATATTAAATTAATGTAAACTTACATAATTTAAAAATTACAGCTCTATCCAAAATTTCTTTTTAACCTGCTCCTACAATTACAAAAATTTAAAGACAAGAAAAAAAATCTTTTTTTTCCCCAGTGTATTTACTTCATGCATTTGACAGAATCTAGTGTATAGTCCGTTTCACGATTTCTCCTGTCGGTTGGGTTAGTCAGCTTTTCCTATTGTTTGCGTAGGTCTTTCACATAGCAACAGGAGAGGGGAAAAAACATTTTTAAACATAGGAAAATGTGACACTAAAACCAACAAAATGGTCAGGGGGGATTGGGTTCAGCTGTAGTACCTAAAATTACTTTAATATCTTTTTTTTAATTAACTAGATTTCAAGTTGATGATGAGCCTTTATCCATCAAAGCATATGCATAACTTTAATAGACATAGAAATAGGCATAGTCTCAATTACTTCAATGTTACACAAGTAGTAAAGTGCTTGGCAAGATTTGACATCGCTGGTTTCCTAATTTCTAATGTAAATATTTTATCTCCACACTATGGTACAATCACTGGTTTCAACAGTAGGCTTAACAATAGACTCCTTGAGTTATGTTCCATAACCCACAAGAACAAATTGTTTTTACTATTTGTATTTTGGGAGGGGGAAGAAAGGAGGAAATAAGAGCTGCATTTTAAAAGTCTCTAATTACTTAGATATTCGAAGCAACATAAATATATGAAAAATGAGATTTCCGAACAATATTTGGATGTCGTGATGGATTATTAGCTAACATAAGCTCCCAGTAGGATGCTGATGCAATCCTTGGATGCATAAACAGCAGAATCTTGATCAGGAATAGAAAGGTTATTTTACTTGTGTATTTGGCACTGGTGTGACTTCTGCTTGAATACTGTGTCCAGTTCTGGTGTCCACAATTTGAGAAGGATGTTGATAAATTATAAAGGGTTCATAGAAGAGCCACAAGAATGATTAAAGAATTAGAAAACATACCTTATAGTGATAGACTCAAGTAGCTCAAACTGGAAGCTGAAGCTAAACAAATTAAGATATTAGGTGTATATTCAGAAATAAGGTGTAAACTGTTAACAGTTGGGATAAATAGGAGTTATTCTGATGATGCTCTGTGGCTGGTGTTATCCACGAGATCAGACTAAGATGATGATCACAATTGTCCCTTCTGGCTTTGGAATCTATGAATTTGAGATGAGAATGCTCAGAGGGAGGTGACATCTGCAGTAGTTGAAAAGCAGGTCTACACTACGGGGGAAAATCGATATAAGATACGCAACTTCAGCTACGTGAATAACGTAGCTGAAGTCGAAGTATCTTATATCGATTTACCTACCGTCCTCACGGCGCGGGATCGATGTCCGCGGCTCCCCATGTCGACTCCGCTACCGCCGTTCGGGTTGGTGGAGTTACGGAGTCGACAGGAGTGTGTTCGGGTATTGATATATTGCGTCTAGATGAGACACGATATATCGATCCCCGAGAAATCGATTGCTACCCGCCGATACGGCGGGTAGTGAAGACGTACCCATTCATTTCTACTGGAAATGCAGTCGGGTCATACTTCAGCTGACAAAAGTTGTTGAGACCAAATTCGCTTTTGAGGTCAAGTCATTGACATATTTTCCCCAAGGCTTGCTTCCTAAAACTTTAGGTGGAATGGGGCAATTACGTGAGGATCTTGCAACAGTTACATCAGTTAATTCTGAGATTATTATGCAGATTGAGTTGGATTCACAGAAATTGGCACATGAAGACGTGATTTGCACCTTCTGCCAGAGGTGCAATTAACCCTGAGACAGGGCTGGAGGGTGTTTCTGCTTCTTACCCTTCCTTGGTGCTTCTGCCAAGAGAAGACAGCTTTGAAATCGGCAAGGGGATACCATAAGATTCCTGCAGATGGAAGCTGCTGAGGAGATGCAGTGAAGCAGCCCCTTCCCGAATGACCTGGCCTCATCATTTTCTTTGCCAATACCACCCACTTTTTCAGCCATTCTAGCCACTGCAGGCTACACAGAGGAGGGAAAGAAAGATAAGGCCAGCTTCTGCCACTCCAAATGCTCATTGACAGCTTTTTGGCCTTGAATATAGTATAGACCTTAGGCTGAACTTAGTTCATTTGCTATCCTAATGGTAATTAGCTGACAGAAAGCCACAGAAACCAGAAGTGGGGCCAGGAACAATGTAATTTCCTTGGATTCAACCCTGATAGAAGGATGATAAAAGATGCTACCAAGAGCTTCAGCTTTCGGCTCCAAGCTCCATTACACTCTGCTCTGGGTGAAACATTTCAGTGATAATAGATTTACTGGCAAAGGTTTCTTTGTCTGGCTGGGAAAGAGTCTATACTGCATAAGGCAGAAGGGTCACTGAGATGAAGTAACAACCTTCCATGCTGATGACTGCTTGGACTGGGTCATTAACTGTGAACAGCCCATCTAATTAAGGCCTGCCAATAGATTACTATTTGTGGAGCAAGCCCGTCCTGACTTAAACTTAAACAAAGACATTTTAAAGATCCAAGAAGAGAAATCATTTAATTAGAAAAGAGAGAATTTAATTAGCAACTCAGACGATATTTGTAAAAGACTTTCCATGAACTGAAGTTCATATCCTGGACATCTTATCAGAAGAGAAGAGATTCCTTTCCAATCTTCCCTTGAAGAAAAGTGCTCTGAAATCTATGACAAAAATCTAAACAAAAGGTAGGTATTATTATTACTAATGAATTATTAGGGGCACCTTGATTCTAAGACCATCTAAAACATTTATCAACTGTTTAATAAATAACTTTTAACATTATGGAACATTTATGTGAACTGTTCTGTGAATTCGAACAATCATTGCTTACTGAATGCTGGCCGTGTGTGGGTTTCCTATTTCCTGCCTATATATAAAATTGTTATGTGGATATTGCTTATTCATAGAATTGAAATTAACAGGGATGGTCAGTTAGAAAGACAATTAGATTATGGTATCCAGTTTTAAAAGAATACAGTGTGTACTAGTAAATTAGTGTAGATGTATTTCTCATGACTCTTTGGTAAGGATGGGATTTTAAAGTACCCAGTGTCTAACCTTGATACAACTAGAGTAGTGAAGAGATATGGTTATGAGAGATTGTGATTTGGAGATGCTCCCTCATAAGGGACTGTGTTTTGAGTGTGGGAATTTAGAGATCCGCCCTGGAGCCAGGGGTTGGGAACATTGCATGGCTGTGTGCAGCAGTTCACTAGAGATGCTCTGTTTTATTCCTTTCTCATTCACTGGTTTGTTATTTAATGAACCCAAGATGATTATAACTAGGGTCAAATCTTGCAGTACTTGTTCACACAAGCTGTCCTTATTCATGTGAGTAGTCCCATTGATTTCAGTAGGACTACTCACATACAGCTAAATCCTCACTGAGATTGTGCCTCCAAATACATGTGCTGAGGATCCCTTCCACAAATGGATCCCCTGCCTGCCATACAAAACAGTATCTTCTGGGGTGGCTCCACCACCACCTCCTCCAGAACATGCAGGGGCACCTCCATGTCCTCTGAGGATGGGGTGAAGAGTGGCCAGGCCAGTGAAAACGAAGTGGGCAGGGGATATATGCACCATCTCCACTCTGGCACTGTACTGTGTCTTTTAATGGGGCCCCTGGCACCTGGAGTCAGCTACAACCAGGGACAGTCTCTGGTAGCTTGGTTCCAACAAGGGTCAAGGGGACTGCCAGAGACCACAGCTGGTGTAGAGGTACAGATGGCTTGGACCTCATGAGGATCCCCAGGACCTACACTGATCTCAGGGGAGCTGCCAGGTTTTGGGTGGCGGGGGGAGGGTCTCATACACTTATTGAGGATATCTTCAAGGGGGTTTCTATGGAGATTTTCCTCAGAAGCAAAAGGTCTGGAAAGCAGCCACATCTGAGACTTCTCCCAGCACAGTTGAAATTTCAGTTAACCCAGGGCTCTGTTGGAATCACTTTTTTTTTTGTGTGTGTGGTTTTTTTTAAAAAAGACAAAAACAAATAAAAAATACTCCACTCAGTCCTGGCATCATATATGTGTGAGAGGCTTGGCAGAATGACAAGAAAATAAGGCTGGAGTGTACTGTGGTATAGCTATCCGTAGCTGGCATACGGTTCCTTAGAGATCATTGCCAATTGATGTAAGTTAGAGAAGACCCTAGACTGCTCCATCTAGGCCTGGACCTGGAAAAAGACAAATGTACCATGAGAATGAGGGAACCATAACCTGCTCCCTCCTGGGACCCCCTTCCATCCTGCACTGAGCAAATCTGGTATAGAAATATGAAAATACACTGAGAAAGGTGATTCTCACATAAAAGTGATTGTCCACTAGATAACTAAACTAATTACTACAAACTAAAAACTATGGAAAATCTCATGAGAAATTTTATTGACATGAGATTTCTTGCTTAATTTCCAAAACAAGGAGGTTTGTGTGCATTTAGATTAGTTTTGAAAAGATTTCAGAATTTATGGCAGATTTTCTGAATCTCCACGCTGTAGGCATAGATCTTGTTGGGCATGAGTAAACTTGCATATAGCTTATTTGAGTGCCAGGTTAAACTGTAAACAAGAATGTGACAGACTGGGCTGGAAATGGTGGTTTTGGGGTAGTTGACAGAAATAGGACCACAGTGAACTGATAAGCTTGAAATGTAGATAAGGTGAGGATATACATGATTGGTCCTTACACGGTCTGAAAAGCAATTGATCCTTACATTATTCGTGTGATGTCCAACCAATTTGATTCAAGAAGTATAGATTTAGTAGCTAGGAAAAATGTATATAAACTGTTTAGTGTGACATGATTTGGAATTGTGGTATCATCCTGTACCTAAATCCCCTGTATCTGGGCCGGGCCAGCATGGGCATAGCTCTGTTACATGCTTAATAAAGTAACCTGAGTCATAAATTGGAGTTAAGCTGAGGTTTTTGGATCCCAGAGAACTGGATGAAGTGTTCTCCCAGAACTGGACTGGAGAAGCCAAGTGGAAAAAGTCTCTCAGGGTGTGATGCTGTAAGAAGTCTGGGGGATACTTTAGGATATTATGAATATCAATACTGTATTGTAAAATTGAAATGAGTTGTGCCAGATATGCCATATAATATATCTGCAAAAATATTATAATTTGCCATATATGATAATCTCATTTATGCATTTGTATCACCTTTGTATTTTGGGTTATAGACATGTATGCATATCTGTATTACAAAACTTATGCTATGCTTCTGGGTGACACCCCAGACAGTTTGGCATCAGCACTGCCTAGCCTGCTTGACGGCCCATCAAGGGCCATCAGCTATACAAATGACCCATTGAGAGAAGGCAGATACACCTTAAGACTCAGCAAGGCATGCCTATGGACAGAACTCAAGCCATGTGCTGGGCAGCTTGTGTTTGAAACAAAGGAAGCACAGGCCGCAGGGCAAAAGACTATAAAAGGCAGCTGCGTCTTCTTCATTTTGTTGTCAATCCTGCTTCTTACCTCTAGAGGAACTTTGCTACAAACTAAAGCTCTGAACAAAGGACTGAATGACTCATCCAAGCTGTGGATGTGTTCCAGAGGGACTTTCAAGCCAGCAGGCTCATCAGTACTGCTAGGAACCTGATATATGGACTTTGAAGTCTTTGTATGTATGTGACTGTTTTACCATTTAACAACTCTCTTGTTATTTCTTTTTTCTTTATAATAAACCTTTAATTTTAGACACTAAAGGATTGGCTGGCAGTGTGGTATTTTGGGTAAGATCCAAACCTCTACTGACCTGGTAATGTGGCTGACCCTTTGGGGTCAGAAGAACATTTTGTATATGTGAGCAGAGTTTAAAATAACTTCTCACTGGACTGAACCTAGGTGCTGATTGAGAGCCAGAGACTGGAATGCAACAAAGGGGGCTGTGTGATTTCTTTTTTTTTTTTTTTTTTTTTTGCTTCTTAATAACCAGAAGCACAGTTTGTGACTGGTTGGGAGATTTAACTTCAATGTTACCCACCAGTCTTGGGAGTATCTATTCTCACTTTTGCAGCCTACCCTGACCTTGGCATTTCCAGAGAGGGCTGCCCCAGGCACCACGGGTCACAGAGGGAATCCCAACACACACTAAACAACCAAAACCAAAACCACAGCCATTCTATTTAATGGTGGATTTCATGTATGTAGGTATTTAAACTGCATTCCTCACAACAGTATCTGAGCACTTACAACCTAATAATTAGATATTTTCCACAGTCTTTGCCTTTATTCTGTTCATCAGAACCTCTTCAAATGAATTGTGATTTTTTTCAGTTTTGTTTGTTATTCAAAGATATTTGATTATCTTTTTACAGTTGTTTAACTCAAAAGCTTGTTATTTAAAATTAAGTTGAGTTGGTTAGTGGTAATTCGTTTAAGTGACATAGTATTGTTTCATCACTTACTGGACAAATGTAACTCTTTTAATCAGATTTCTAAGGTAAATGCTGGTGGAAAACTTTCCCTAATCCTTTATGCTGTTCACATATACATCCCCAGCAAGCAAACAAAAACAAGGATATAAATACAGCCAAAGTGAATTCATTGAAACAATTCAGTCAAATAGTCCCAGGCACTTTTTTGTGGCATTATAGGCTCATCTCTGTTAATCCATACAGAATGGCACACAGAGTGTACCACAAAGATGACAGCTAAGTTGTACCTGTTCTTTCAATTCAATACTTAACAGTTAGCACATCTATGCCCACAGTACTACCAACCCTAAGAGTTCAAAAATTATGAGCTAGAACACAAGCCATGCCAAGCTCACGCTTAGAACAGCTAGTGGTGGGAAGTAGGGCCTGGTCATGGGCCTCTGGGAGCCAAAAAGCTCCTCCTGGTATAATTTAGAGCATCCTAAGTGCTGGAGCTGAGCCCTTCCACACTCCTTCCTAACGTGATTTGACCTCTCTATGTAAAGTAGAGGAGTGGATGATATACAGCTGGTGTAGCACTTCATGGCAGTGAGATAATGCTCAGCAGCCTGCCTGAGATGCCTTTCGGTGCCCTTTGCACAGCTAGAATAGCACGAAGGTCACTCTGAGCCGAGAACCACCAGCGTTCTGCCCCCTGCCTTCCCACTCCATACTCTCCAACATTTCCCTGGCCCCTCACAGCATCATTCTCTGCCACCCTAATATTCCTCTACTTTACCCCCCTGTGCTTTTCCTATGGCTTCTCATTCCTTTGTCCTGTCCCCTCACATTTCTTAACTCCCCTCCCCACCCCACCCCATTTCCTGCCTAACTTCAACACAAGGAGAAATGGAGTTGTTCATAGGGGAAGCTACGTTTCCGCTCAGAAAGGGTGAAGGGAAACCTTGGCTTTCATAACTGAGGGCAGGCTGCCTTCAGTCCCACTATAAATATTAGCAGATGGAAGCCATTTTTAATAAGGGGCGGGGATCACAAGATTACTCCAGCTGTCTGAAATACTGTTACCCATTTTTGACCCAAGTGGATAGCCAAATTCAGGGTCTTGGGGGAAGGTTTTCATTAGGAGGAGAAACTGAAGATGGAGTCCGGGGTTTCTTTGATGCAATGCTGTTTATTTCCAAAGTCCTGTTTCCTCAAACACTGCAGGAATGAAACGAGAGAGAGAAAGTTTCTTTGCTCCCAGTTCCAGTCAAAAGCTTTCTCTTAGCTTTTCTAAAGGCCAGGTTACATTGCTTGTTCTGATTTTGTCCTTGGCTTTTTTGGCACTGTTTTTTCCTGCTTTTCTCAAACACACAGCTCCACCAATGAATGCCCCAGTCCATGTGTTTGTTATATCAGTCCCCAGGAAACCTCTCAGCTCCCATAGCATGGCTTCTGCTCAGCCTTGACATGAGGAGCTATTGTTTGGGCTATTATAAAGCAAACAGACATTTAACTGCTCCTGATCCCTCATTTAGCCTGAATGGGAGGGTGGCTGCCCATCAGTTTGAATGTGGTCTAATCCAAACCATAACACTACCTAAAATCTTGAATTTCATGAAAAAATTGGGAGATGTGACAACTATGTATACACTACTATGTTCACTTAAAGTATCGTCTAGGATCTGTCTACATGGAGGGGAGTGAATTGCTCGACTTTGAAAGTCGAGTTGCCTACTCAAACAATAGTGTTTCAATTCTTACTTTTAGATGTTATTTATAAAGCATCTAATAGAGTCATAGTCATACATAGAGTTTAAGGCCACAATATCCTCTAGTCTGACCTCTGATATATACATGTCACTAACACCACCCAGCCATTTCCACTCCAAGCCCAATAACTGGACCTAGACCAAAGTATTAGAGCCCTCAGAAGACTAAACTGTTGTGTGCCACGGGCAGAGAATGGAAAAGATGATGTCCCAATGCTCAGCAGCCATCTTGCAAGCTTTGGCCCTTACTCAAAAGGGCCACTGGCTCTCATTATTTTCAAGGGGACTGATGCCAGGCTGTTCTAAATGAAAGCTAGTTACCCTTCTGCCTTTATAGTTTGGAAATTAGATAGGAAAGTGTGAGGAGACAAGTGCATGTTGGAGTCTGGGGTGGGTGACAGCTGTATAATAAAGATACAACACACAGAAATGCTGGTAACAGACTGAACTCTATTTCCTGGCCCTAATCATCTATCATGGGTCCAGGTTCCAGATGTTAATGTCCCATCACATAGCGGGGGTCAGTAACAGTTACTATCTTTTAAAAAAAAATGAAAATAAAACACAGGCACCACAAACAAATCAGTCAGTAATTATTGACTGTGAACCTTGATGTCTTTCTGATTACATGGCCACTTGTTCTCAAAATAATTCCTTCAGAAGTGGTTTGTTCCACAATTGAAATGCATCTACCCATCTGTTGTTCGTGTTTTTCACTGTCAGAGACAAGGTGGGCATGAGTTACTTTTGTCAGCACAGAAGCACTACTTATGACCATTTTAGATGTCCTCAAGAAAAAGAGAGCCAATGTTCTCCTTGGTTTGCTTAGATGTCCTTTGTTTCTCCTGTAGTAGTGACCCATGGGGTGGCTAAGGTGCTGATATTGTTCCTGTTACCTGGGAAGGCTGCAGTTGGTTGAACTGTTCTCTGCATGTATTCAGGGGTATAATTATTGATATTACTGACTAAAGGAAGTGTTTCTCCTTTATGCTTCTGCTAGTTCTGCAGAGCCAACACATCTCTGAAAGAGTAAGCTAGATTTTGTGCTGGCTCATTCATCATCACACCTATTAACTAAGTTCCAGCTACAGAATGTTTGTTAATGTTGGGTCAGCAGGAAAGAACCCAGCTTGATTTTCTGATTGTACATTAGGTTTCCAGGGGTGGAAGACAGGCTTTCCCTTTTAATTTATAAACTGGGAATATTAGAAAAGGAAGTAATTGAAAGACAATAAACATTGGATCTTCACTGTACTACTTTTGCCAAAGGTTTGTCTATATTAGAAAAGTTGGACCAGTGTAACTGAATCAATTTTAAATTAATCTAATTATAACAGTGAAAACCTCACTTACACCACTTTAAGCCTCATTTACATAGATTTAGCTTAATCCAGCAAATTAGAAGCTGAAAATTGAGCTGGATTCCTAAACTGTCAATTTTTAATTGATTTAGTTACACTCATCCAACTTTATAGGCCAAACCTATGCCACTTTTCAGAACAGAAACATGGGCTAAATTTTTTTCACATAGAAGACAGGTATAGGGATTCTCTCTCTCTCTCTCTCTCGTGTGCAGTAACTTTGATAGCTAACTGAAAGTTTTTTCACATTCAGGACAGGAATGGGGACTCATTTCTAATTGTAATTTGATCTCTGACTGAAGTTTTGGAGGACATGTATACAGACGCCTTCCTGTGTGTACATTCTCTGGTGTCTAGTAAGACACAACAATGCTTCTGCTTTTGACTAAGCGATAGGATCTCTCCCTTCTGTGGATTCTCTGATGGGCTATAAGCTCCCGCTTTTGCTGAGCGTTTTCCCACATTTTCTATATTTACTGGTATATCATTTCTCTCTCATGTGACTGCTACCATATCTTTTAAGATCTCACTTCTTCTAGAATTGCTTCTTATTCATGACATGTACTGCACAGTATAAAGTATTGGTCCTTTCTTGTCTGAGGTGTCTTCTGTACAGGGAGCCATAAAAGTGCTCTGAAACGCCTTTCACATTTTGGGGGGGAATCTAGTTCATCCCTGGATTGCCTCCTTTTCTGGCTTTGTGACTTCTACTGTTTCCTGAAGGACGCTTCAGTCTGACAAGCATGAAACTCCAAAATGGAATCTTATCTCCTCCCCATATAGTTTCCTCTCCTTCTCACACTACTCAAGCACCCTCTACCTTACCTCTGATGTCCTCCAAAGGCTCTGGGGGTTATTTAACTCCTCTTTCCTCCCTGGTGTTCAGGAATCATCACATACTTTGTTCCTCCTCCATGCAGCAAGATCTTCAATGTCCTCTCTCTCCAAACTCTGAAGGCTCTTCTGGGTATGCTGAATGCAGCCTGGCAACTAAATACTGCTTCCTCAACTAGCCACTGGCTCTACTTGGCATAGGGTCTCCATATTACCTTGTATGTGGTTGCTGGGAAACTCACAAGGATTACCTAGCTTCTGATAGTAACTAAACACTAGAGATTATGCGGCTTCTCTTAGTCTCATATTCAGTGTTGTCTCCAACTAGCAACATGAATCAGGGGCTTCCAGCTCATGTCGCACTCCAGCATGGCCTTTTAGGTTTAGGAAGCAGTGACCTGTGCCATGGACCTTCACAAGCAACCTGTTCTAGATCGGTAGATGACTGTCACACAAAAGGCAAGGGTGGTAAAAGGAGGGATCTAGTGAAATCACAGCCCTGCTCACAAATTTTTCAAAAATATAAAATGAGATTCACAACTAATACCAAAATCCAATATAAAATCAAGTGGATCAAAGTGAGGACTTTGGAATTGTGTTGATATACTCTTTACGAAGACACAAAAATATAGGTTTGCTCTAGGAATTGACACAGGTATGAAATGAGACGCATGCAGTATCAGTCTCTAGACTGATCTGGTGCAGTTGTCGCTTCCAAAATGCCAAGAGACCATCTTAATTTTTCTAATTTGTATCATATGTTAAAACTTGCATTGAATCTAAATGGAACCACTTTCTCATGAGCGTCCTTAGCTTTGTCTTCTACACTGTAGAATGGGTTGGTACTACCGCAGCAGTTTTTAAATGAAGAAGCCTGCAGTAGTGACCATAGAGAAGAAGTAAGAAGTGTAAGGAAGTTTAGAAATTAAAAGCAATGATGTAATTAGGATGCTCTCAGCATCATACAAAGCAAGACATTTACATTGTTCAGCCGTCTCTAATTTGCATAATCCACAGCACCTCTAGAGAAGCTGTTGGGTGGCCATAATCCAAATGAAGCTTCAGGTTTCACTTGGCCTGAGGACTACACATTAGTCACCCAAATACTAGGTGCAAAGATTAAGCAAATGTGTTCTCATTCATAGATGGGTTGTGAGTAAACCTGGGTGGGAAATATTTTTGCCATTCTGCAAATATTTTTGAGATTTCAATTTTTTTTCTTTTGTGCATTGGATGATGCACGTTTTTCACAAAAAGAAAGAAAGTGTGAGAGACACCCCAGAATAGCCAACAACTCAGTGATTAGGCAACATGGTAGCCCCAGATTCAAGTCCATGCTCTGTCTGATGCAGGCTGGGAATGTGAACTTCAGTTTCTCATGTGCCAGGTGAGTGTCCTAACCACCACACTATTGGCTATTCTGGGATGTGGGGCTATATCTCTCAGTCTCCCTCTCTCTCTCTCCTCAGAAATTTCACCCTGGTTTCGATGAATCAACATTTGTAACAAAAAAAATTTCTTTGGAAAATTCCTAACCAGTTCTGCTTGTGAGTTTAGGTACACAGTGCATTGTAACACAATGGGCAAGATTCTATTCTTCCTTACGTGGGTCTAAATCAGGAGTGACTCCACTGAAGCCAATGGAAATACACCAGTGTAAAGCTAGGATGAATTCAATATGTTTTTGGATGTGGAATCGTAGGCCACCAAATGAGGTTTTGCTCCTAAACTCTGTCTTCATGGATTGCTTTGAGCCTAGCTTAATGAGTCAACTCACTTTGCACCCAAGAGATAGCACAGCAGTATTTCCTAGTGTTTATGTGGCAGTATCAAGCTTTGTCCCCTATGAGTAATAAGAGCAACTTTTGATGCTGAAACTGTTTCATATCATTTTTTTTTGTTTGGCTGTACAGTTCAGTAGATGTTTTCAGCTGCACTTCCCTCTCTAGGGTCATGGTAGTGTGTCAGACACTCATTCCTTTACATTTACTGAATGCAGGATTGAAAACAATCAATAATCAGTGGTCTAGCCAAAAACTAGGAAAGATTGGATGGCCAGATGGCCA
Source organism: Mauremys mutica (assembly GCF_020497125.1). NCBI lineage: Eukaryota > Metazoa > Chordata > Testudines > Geoemydidae > Mauremys > Mauremys mutica. The sequence continues at coordinate 108,283,959 of NC_059077.1, read as the reverse complement.
AACACACTCAATTTACAACAATAAAGCAAAGATCTACAGCATGAAAATATGAGAGAGGTTGTTCTGCAACTGAAATTATAAAGACAGAAGAAAATGCCTTAATGTTTGAGGTATAGTACTGATGCAATTATAAATTCTTGTTTTCAGTACCTAACAAGTACAATAGAATTACCAATCTCAATTATTGATTTTGGGGGGGAGGGAAATGCATGCAACTATTTGTCTGATCTAAAGTATCACAAACTGTTTTTGACAGCATTGGCTATTCGTTCTGGTTCCCATTTTTATTGCTATTTCCCCCACTTCTTTCATGGTTATACAATGAAAAACACTCACTTCAGACGATCCCAGACTTTTTAAAAAGCTTAAAAGTATCAATGCTGTTAAAGAACTGCACTGTGCTAGTTAAAGATACTAAAAATATTCAGCAAAGAGTCCTGTGGCACCTTATAGACTAACAGACGTTTTGGAGCATGAGCTTTCGTGGGTGTCTGACATGCATCTGACGAAGTGGGTATTCACCCACTAAAGCTCATGCTCCAAAACGTCTGTTAGTCTATAAGGTGCCACAGGACTCTTTGCTGCTTTTACAGATCCAGACTAACACGGCTATCCCTCTGATACTAAAAATATTCAATTAGTAAATGCTTCGGGGTTCTATTGCTCCTCCTTATGCTCCTTTGAGAATGTGTAGGGAAAGTCAAACTTATGTCCTGTATGGATAAATTACTATATCATACCCCCCACTTAATTGGAATCAGCTCACAGAGTAAGTGGAGGAAGAGGGGAAAGGTGATGAAGGAATTCCCTTAAATAGAGGAAATAGAAATCCCTCTATTTCTGGTTGTTAAACAGTACCCACTCTGCATTAGCACTGGTTTTAAAATATCTTACGTTGGCTGCCATACACAATTAGTGTCACTACTTTGCAAAATGGCTGCCAACTGCAGTAGACTCAGAACTGACATTTGCAAACACATTTCATAGAATATTTATACTGAGAAATGATTCTTACATTTTGAACTTTCACACTTTTGGGCTAAGCTGAATGGGTGCGATTTTTCTGTTTCTACAGTAGGGAAGCACATCAATGACTGAGACATTTGTCTTTGTTGCTTTAAGCATTCACTTCAGGCCTGAGCTTAAGCAGAGTATTAATAAAGTAACTACATAATGGAGACAAGAGTTTTAAGAATACAGTGCTTTAACCATTAGAAATCTCTTTTGCGCTCAATATTAGCAGTGCCAGATTCAATGAAAAAAACTATAAAAAAGTTAAATTTAAAGGAAATCTTCAGAGCACCCAACTTCAACCATAATATTAAAGAAAGCAAAAGTCTTCCATATCATGTACTTGTTTCTGGTGTCAACTAGTCCAAGACATGCTGGGGAATGTAAAATATTAGAGTAATCCTCAAAAGGTCAGTTTAGCTTTAAACGCTACAGCACACATAATATGAAGTGAAAATGATCTGGTGGGAGTGTGTGCCTGGGCATGCAAGTATAAAAAAGAAAGCAGACCATTATTTAGCACATGGCAAAAAGTACAGCTACTCGCATAAGAAGCAACTCTTTACAAGCTCAGGAAAATAACTCCCGGAATGAGTGCATTGGGGTTCCCACTTCTGAGAGAACAGCACATAAAACGAAACATGAACAGGAATTTAAAAGGAACAGCATTAATTAATTGGGTAAGAGACATTTTCTAGTTTCAGACCATCAAACGGACTTCATTTTGTGCCAGTGCTTCAAATTACCTGAGAGACTTATCTACTGAAGACAGACCTAATCGGAACAAATGGCAAAAGCTCTTGGGGCTTCAAAAGCTGATATGCAAAGATGGCTGGAATTCAAATGTTAGCCACTACTGAGTGTACTGCATGAGGCTTTCAAAATACAAATTAACCCATTTACTATGTTTTAGATAATCAAAATAGCATGTTTTGCCTTTTATAGAATTTCCCATGCTTTACAAAACTCTGCCTTAAAATCTACTGGCATATTAAAGTAAGAGTCACTCCAAGGGCCCACAAACATTTTTTAAAATTACAGATCTGCCTTTTTCTCCCATGTAACTTAGTTATTATCCCTTAAATGATATTTTCCAAGTTAGCCAAAACTCCAAAAGAATACACACTATCCCTAAATAGGATTAGATATGCAGTGGTATCTCTTCCAGACAGATTTTCTAAACTGGACCTGTTCTGGATGCTGCTTACCTCCATCACTCTCAAAAGTTTGCTTTTCTGTGGCGACACTAACTCCAATTAAATCTAAATCTAAATGTTTTAGAAAAGAATAAAAACAAGTGCTTAAAACTAATTGACTAGAACTTAAAACTGAAAATTTGTTTCTGGTAGGCTCCTATTTTCAGAGGTTGGACCATGAATCAAAGAAGTGTATGTGTTTAATGTCCTGCCAATGTTAGAAATATATGCAAAAAATAACAAACATACAGGGACTTGGAGTTACTTTAGGGATGAATTTATCTCAGTATATCTTCACCAAGATGACGTGCTAATTCCTTTCTTGTTTCTTGAAAGCAAAAAGCTCCATACTAGAACACAGGGTTCTGTTGATACGTTAGTGTGATCCTAGGGGGTGAGGATGGACTGTTACTGTTACCATCCTTTGCGCTACATATTAAATCAAGATCCCTTGGAATTTTTTGAAAAGAGTAAGGCCTGGTCTACACTACGCATTTATACCTAATTTAGCAGCGTTAAACCGATTTTACGCTGCACCCGTCCACACAACAAAGCCCTTTGTATCGATATAAAGGGCTCTTAATACCGATATCTGTACTCCTCCCCGACGAGGGGAGTAGTGCTCAAATCGGTATTGCCATGTCGGATTAGGGTTAGTGTGGCCGCAAATCGACGGTATTGGCCTCCGGGAGCTATCCCACAGTGCACCATTGTGACCGCTCTGGAAAGCCATCTGAACTCAGATGCACTGGCCAGGTAGACAGGAAAAGCCCCGCGAACTTTTGAATTTCATTTCTTGTTTGGCCAGCGTGGAGAGCTCACCAGCACAGGTGACCACACAGAGCTCATCAGCACAGGTAACAATGCAGTCTCCTGAGAATCGAAAAGAGCTCCAGCATGGACCGCACGGGAGGTACGGGATCTGATCGCTGTATGAGGAGAGGATTCCGTGCTAACAGAACTCCGTTCCAAAAGACGAAATGAAAAAACATTTGAAAAAATTTCCAAGGCCATGATGCAGACAGGCCACACCAGGGACTCAGTACAGTGCCGTGTGAAAGTTAAAGAGCTCAGACACGCCTACCAGAAAACCAAAGAAGCAAACGGAAGGTCCGGGGCAGGGCCAAAAACATGCCGCTTCTACGCTGAGCTGCATGCAATTCTAGGGGGGTCCGCCACCACTACCCCACCCCTGTCTGTGGATTCCAAGGTGGGGGTGGTAATCGCAGCCATGGCTGAGGATTCTGCGGACGGGGAAGATGAGGAGGAGGAAGAGGACGAGCTTGCAGAGAGCACACAACACTCCGTTCTCCCCAACAGCCAGGAGCTTTTTCTCACCCTGACGGAATAACCCTCCCAGCCCTCCCAAGCAACTATCCCAGATAATGAAGCCTCTGGTGAGTGTACCTTGTAAATATAAGACATGGTTTAAAAGCAAGTGTTTTTTAATGATTAATTTGGCCTAAGGACTTGGGATGCATTCGCGGCCAGTACAGTTACTGGAAAAGTCTGTTAACATGTCTGGGGATGGAGCGGAGTCCTGTTAGCACGGAATCCTTGCATGACAAAGCCTAGCTGCGTATGGTCCCGGTGATTGCTGGCATTCAAGCAACATCCGTTCTTTATCTCGCTGTGTTATCCTCAGGAGAGTGATATCGTTCATGGTAACTTGGTTGAAATTCAGGAATTTAAGTAAGGGGACAGAGATGGCCATTCCTACTGGGCTGTTTGCCTGTTGCTTAAAATAAATCCTTCCCTGCAGGTAGCCAAGCAGGGGGAAGGGAGGGGCGCGATTGGCGCTGCGCTTTTCTGCGTTTGGCTAGCAGGGATCTTCCCTGCTACCAGCCACGCGGTTGGGGGGGGGTGGTGGAAAGGGGGGTGTTTAGCAGTGAACTTCCATGATACCAGCCACGGGGTGGTTTCTGCTGCTGCACGTTAACAGGAAAGAAGCAGCACTCAATGGGCTTTGCTTGCTATTTGGGATAGGAGGGCGCTGGATAGATGAAGGCTGCAGAAGACGAAAGACAATGGCTTACCATGGCCGCATGCAAGCAGAATTCTGATGCCCGGACCTGTGTCTGTGATCTGTAACACCAAAGCTGCATGCACTCAATATTAAGAAGCAAAATGCGACCTTGTAGTGAAAACACATGTGCTATGTAAGGTGAATAGTGTTGTTCACCGTGAAAGAGTATGACCATTGGTCTCTAAAATGTATCTTCTTAAATACTTCTCTCCCTTTTTTCCCTCCCTCATGCAGCTGCAAATTTTTCAAGCATCCCTACTCCGTCCCGAAGGCTATCTCAGATAAGGCGGCGGAAAAAAAAGACGCGAGAAGAAATGTTTTCGGAAATCATGGAAGTGACCCGCAATGAAAGAGTGCATCTGAATGAGTGGAAGGACGTGGTAGCAAAGTACAGGAAAGATGCCAGTGACCGTGAGGACAGGAGGGACCAACGTGAAGATAGGAGGGACCAACGTGAAGACAGGAGGACAGGAGAGACGCTCGAGATGAGAGGAGAAATGCTCGAGATGAGAGGTGGCGGCAGGAAGATCAGCGGTGCAACTCTGGGGCTGCTGCGTGATCAATCTGACATGCTCCGGCATATGGTGGAGCTTCAGGAACGGCAGCAGGATCACAGAGTGCTGCTGCAGCCCCTGTATAACCACCCTCCCCCCTCACCATGTTCCTTAGCCTCCTCACCCGCCAGACGAGTAAGAACTCGTGGTGGTAGGCTCCGTGTACCCGCCCACTCCACCCCAGTGGACAGCCCAACCAAAAGGCGCTCATTATTATGAAATTATGAAATTTTTATAGTGGCCTTTTACTTCCCTACTATTCTCCTCTGAAACCCCACCCAGGCTACCTTGTCAGTTCTCTTCCTTTTTTTTATAATTAAGTAATAAAGAATACATGATTTTTAAACAAGAGTGACTTTATTTCCTTAGAAAGCAAGCTGTGATCGAAGGTGGGGTGGGTGGCTTACAGTGAATGAGTCAATCAAGGGGGGAGGGTTTCATCAAGGAGAAAGAAACACAACAGTCAGACTGTACCCTGGCCAGTGATAAAACTGGTTTTCAAAGCTTCTCTAATGCGCACTGCTTCCTGGTGTGCTCTTCTAATCTCCCTGGTGTCTGGCTGCGCGTAATCAGCGGCCAGGTGATTTGCCTCAGCCTCCCACCCCGCCATAAAGGTCTCCCCCTTACTCTCACAGAGATTGTGGAGCACACAGCAAACAGCAATAACAATGAGGACATTGGTTTGGCTGAGGTCTGAGCGAGTCAGTAATGTCCGCCAGCGCGCCTTTAAATGGCCAAATGCACATTCTACCACCATTCTGCACTTGCTCAGCCTGTAGTTGAACAGCTCCTGACCACTGTCCAGGCTGCCTGTGTATGGCTTCATGAGCCATGGCATCAAGGGGTAGGCTGGGTCCCCCAGGATAACGACAGGCATTTCAACATCCCCAACTGTTATTTTCTAGTCTGGGAAGTAATTCCCTTGCTGCAGCCGTTTAAACAGAGTAGTGTTCCTGAATACGCGAGTGTCATGAACCCTTCCTGGCCATCCCACGTGGATGTTGGTGAAACGTCCCTTGCGATCCACCAGCGCTTGCAGCACCATTGAAAAGTACCCCTTGCGGTTTATGTAGTGGGTTCCCTGGTACTCCGGTGCCAAGATAGGGATATGGGTTCCATCTATCGCCCCACCACAGTTAGGGAATCCCATTGCAGCAAAGCCATCCACTATGACCTGCACATTTCCCAGAGTCACTACCTTTCGTAGCAGCAGCTTAGTGATTGCTTTGGCTACTTGCATCACAGAAATAATCCTCATGTCCTTGCCAACCATAGCAAGACACAAGCGTGCGCCTTCCACCTGAAATGCAATCAGGTCAAGCAAAAACTGCAGGCATTGTGGGATGGCACAATCCTTGACGGCTACAAACATCCAGAGTGCCTGAGGGTCACATGAGACCAAATGCAGACATTCAAAGAACACATCAAGAAGCTGAAAAAGAAAGTGAACTCCAGGAATTGGGTATTTCAGAAACTGACCAACACAAAATGGGGAGCTGACCCCAAAACAATCATGCCCTGTTTTACTCAGTTGCAGAGTATTGTTCCCCTGAATGGTCATACCCAAACTATGTACAGAAAATTAATACTGAACTCAACCAATCCTGTAGATCATCACAAGGACTTGGAAACTGACTCCCATGCTGTCTCTGTACTGCCTAGCAGGGATGGCACCACCATCAGTGAGGTGGGATGCCTTCCATAGAAAGGAGACACCAAAAACAGGTGCATGATCCAGGATACCCATTATATAGACACATTTCAACACCCAAGAAGCTGATTTCCAGAAAGATCTTTGCCTCTGAAAATTCCTTACTCCCCAAATCCCTTTAATTAATTAAATTAAATTTAATTATTAATACCACTGTGGAAAGCTACAGAATAACAAAATGGCAGGAAATGCCAATGATCTTGGAGAAACTGGTTCTTTCAGAACAACTTCCCTCCCTCCCCCAGGCACTGTGTATGAACAAAAACACTGGTGTAGTCTAAATCGCATGAAAGCTGGGGTGGCAAAGACTGGCGACAATATGACCAAGTGGACGCTGAGGAATGGCTTTTTATTTGCCTAGGCAAATACTAGAACACTGCCTGATGCAGTGCCCCCATCAACATCCTGTACTCTGGAGCACAGGCGCTGACTTCCAATCTCTCAGGGGGTGCTCGACCCCCGGCTCTGCCCCAGGCTTCTCCCCCCGACTCTACCCATTCCCCCAAGTTCCCACTGCCATCCCACCTCTCCCCTCCCCCACCCTTGCCTGCCTCATTCTGCCTCCTCCCCCGAGACTCTTGCACGCCACGAAACAGCTGATCGTGGTGGGCGGGAGGCACGGGGAGAGGCGGGGAGGCGCTGATCAGCGGGGGCCGCTGGTGAGTGGGAGGCACTGGGGGAGGGAGGGAGAGCTGATAAGGAGCTGCTGGTGGGTGCTCAGCATCCTCCATTTATTCCCCATGGGTGCTCCAGCATTGGAGCACCCACGGAGTCAGTGCCTCTGCTCTGGAGGAACTATTAGCGATAATTGATAACTCCAGATCTTGGCTGTGGTTTTGGTGCAACAAACTATGATGACGATAAGTCTGCATTGCCGTTCTGAGGGTACGTCCGCACAGCAGCCGGGAAGTGTAATACCAGCTCCGGTAGACATGTGCATGCTAGCGCTACATGAACTAGCAATGTGGCTGTGGCAGCACAGCTGGCAGCTCCAGCTGAATACACACCCAGGAGGCTTGGCAGGATTGTACTTGGGTAGCTAGCCCGAGGCACCGCCCACACAACCCTAGCCTCACTGCTATTTTTAGGTGTTAGTTCTTACAGAGCTAGTGATTCTACATCTACCTGAGATGACTCCGCCCAACTGCTGTGTAGATGTACCCTCAGTTTGGGCCTGATCCAGTGCGACTGATGTGAAAGGGAGCCTTTCCATTGACTTAACGGGCCTTGTATCAAGCTTGTACAGAATTTTGAATGTCCAAATCTATCACTGAACTTTAAAAGGTTGCTCTGGTTGTTTACTTATTACCAGCAATAACTTTTTAAATAGTTGAACGTGGAGGGGCATGATTCACACTAGCATTTGATTCTTTCTTGATTTTATAAGGCTGTATATATTAGGGGTACGTATCCATTGGGCCAGGCAAAGCTGGAAAGACATGGGCAATACTCCTCTAACTCTGTCTGGTCTAAAACTAGGCCCAAACCTATATGAAATGATGTTAAAAACACCATGCCCTGCCTACACTAATGGTCCCACAGTTACTACCACTAGTTCTCCAAAAGAGTTAGTGCCGACAGCGCCACAGAATGGAAACTATATTTCAGTCCTAAGGAACTACTGCCACAGCCCCATAACAGTAAAATAAGTAACACATTTTGGGATTCTTCTGGGTACAATGTGCTCCGTGTTGGCCAAGATGAAAGACTGTACTTTAATATCTAATAGGTCCTTAACAGCCAAGGGCTCAACACACTGCACATGTACCAGGGTGGTGCTTATGACCCAATAAGCCATAGCAGAGTGTGAATTAGTAGGGTGTGGGGATATGACCGAATCATGCCCTGAAGGTACGTCTACACTGGAATAAAAAAGCCACAGCACAGTCACAAATGGCCTGGGTCAGCTGGTTCGGGCTTGCAGGGCTCAGGCTGTGGGGCTAAAAATTGCTGTGTAGTCATTTGGGCTTCGGCTGGAGCCTGGGCTCTGGAACCAACCCCCATCATGGGGTCCCAGAGCTCAGGCTCCAACATGAGCCCGAGTGTCTACACAGCAGCCAGCTGACCGGGGCCAGCCAGAGGTGTGTAGATGTAATATGTGTGTGTGTTAATTGCTGTATAGATGTAATCTAAGTGTCTGCAGCACTGCAAATTAATAGGTCTTTTCTACTTCCAACTTCTCTGGGCCATGAGAACCTTAAGATTGTTGTTAATAATATTACTAACACTTCCTGTTTAACAGCTTACATTTTAAGAGCTACAAATTGTATTTATCTTATCTGTCCCAAATGTTAGGCACTTCTAAGCTATTATTACGAACTCTTGGCTTAGCAAGTCCCCATGGGCATACTATTCAACAGTATTTTATGATTAGGGGGATTATCTTTTGCTTTGACCGTACTTTATTTTTATTCCCCAAACATACCTAATGTTATATCAGCCTTTTTGTGCATGCATGATAGTCAGCTGGCATAAACAGGTGCAACTCTCACTGAAGGCCATACGTCTATGTATATGGGTCCTCCTGGATTCCTCTGTTTACCAAACCCCATCATCAAAAATCAGGATCATAGAATATTAGGGTTGGAAGAGACCTCAGGAGGTCATCTAGTCCAACCTCCTGCTCAAAGCAGGACCAACACCAACTAAATCATCCCCGCCAGGGCTTTGTCAAGCCGGGCCTTAAAAACCTCTAAGGATGGACATTCCACCACCTCCCATTCCACCCATTCCAGTGCTTCACCACCTGCCTAGTGAAATACTGTTTCCTAATATCCAACCTAGACCTCTGCCACTGCAACTTGAGACCATTGCTTCTTGTTCTGTCATCTGCCACCAAGTGATTCTGTGAAATCCCCACATGATGTTGTGAAACCCCACACTTCTCCACATTTTCACATCATTAGTTAAAATACTTTCTCCTCCTTCAAATACCTACTTAAGACTCATTACTGTCATGGTGGCTACAGAATGCTGCAAGTTGATAACAGTTAGGCAGGTGGTGAGCTACACTATATGCACAGCTACTATCTACAAAGACATGATAGAATTATTATTAATGCTTCCTCTTCCCTCCTGCCCCATCCTCTCCCCTTTTTTTCATCTGCCTATTGTGTCTTGTCATTGGCTAAGACTGTAAGCTCTTTGGGATAGGGACTTCCTTTTTACTGCATATGTGTAGAGAGCCTAGCATCATAATCTCTCATTGCAGCTTCCAGGTGCTAGTATAATGCAATTAATAATTAATAATAATAAGTAAATTGAGATTTGCCATATAGTATATTTTATAATAATAGCAGACCATGACAAATTGCAATGTACACTCAGAAACACATTCGGAGGCTGATAAAGAGAGAAAAGGCACCAGTAATTATTATATTGGCACCACAATTTTTTTCAGTGAATCTCCAATAGACAGGGTAACACAGAGACAGGCTAATGTATAACGCACCTGATATAATCAATTACTGTGTATTGTAAGATTGACCTGTTTTTTTCCCCTCCTGGTTTTCAATCTTGTGTACTACAGACAATGTGTAATATGGAGAGTGTGATAAAACTAATGGTACCAACTCATGAAGACTAGCATAATAATTAGAAGGCCCACACAAGATTTTTTTTCTTATAATGAATCAGCAAAGGTCAACAGAGCTTTCATTGAAATAACAGTTTTATAACTCAAAAAACCTTTACAGCAAAGATACAAACCTGAATTGCTAGACAAGCCAATCAGATAGTCCAGATTCCAGTAACAAATCCAAAGAAGCAGCTCTTGCTTAGGTGTTCAGGAAGCAAATAAACACGTCAAATCTTCAGACTTACAGTAAGCTACACACATCAGCCAGAACTGCAAATTAATGTAACCGCAACTGCAGCATTCAAAACAGCACATTTCAAGATCCTGTTCTTGACTAGGCTGTACAACAACAGTGCTACAGATTAGAGAACTAGCACTAAAAGCCCAAGGCTCTTTAGTCTCAAGAACAGGTTTGAATCTCCTCATTGCTTTTCAGGATGCGGATAACAAGTAAGTATGAGGAGTAACATGGCTAATCTTGACTCTACCTGGCAAAAATAATGGGCTGTTGTCGGCCACTGCAAAAGGAAAAAGGATGAAAGGAAAAATACTGTATGAGAAATTTATGCCGAACGGATTAAAATATTAGTAGGTCTATACAATGTGTTCACCTGGTATCCTGAAACCAGAGTGGGTTCAAATTCTATGCCAAAACTTTAAGCAATTAGACCACATTTGTTAAAATTCATGAACCTGTGCTGCTCTGTCTAGGTGTACATATACCTTCACAACACTACGGTGCAATCTTTTCCATCAGAAGTGGCTCCGCCAGCAACCTCCCCTCATGCCTCAAGTGTGTCCACCCCAAAAGTATGCTACACCTTTCCGATATTCAGGGATCTGATAGGTGTCCACTCCTCCAGAGGTGTGTCTCTCTTTCTCTCCCAGATCCATTTTCTGTGCCAAAACTCAAAATACTTTAATTATGGAGGATCTGGTTGCAACTCCATAGTGGGGGCTGAGTCTTGCACGTAAATCATGTATTTGTTGTCATTTACAGAGACTAGAGTGTATCCTCCCCAAATGCAATGTGCTTACTTGTTGATTTTTATAGTATTTGATACCTTAATTAGAGTTAAAATTATTTTTAAAATGGAACCTCTAAGAAATATAGCACATAATGTCACACCGTTTTTTTTTGTCCCAAATCATCTTAATAATGGGATAGCCTTCAAAATTTCCATATAGTGACAATTAATTGAAATCTTGTTCATATTGAAAACTTTAGATTGTAATTAAGTTAAATTATTAATTATTGTTCTATCTAATTATTATTATAGACTAATAGACAAGATCAGGTCTATAGCTCAGGTCATTCTTAAGGGGTGCTTGTAGTGATGCCATGAAATATGACTGATTAAGAAATTTTAATGTTTGTGGTCGCAGGTTAGATTGAAAAGATTTTTAATGAGCGATTCATTTCTCCCCCCCCCATCATGACAGGGAAGGGCTGAGGTTGTTGGGGTGCTTTAAATGTACATGTCAAGAGCTTCATGTGTTACTTTTAAGTTTAGCTTAACTCTGAGTTTTCTGGGTTTGTAATACTTGTTTTGAGGATAATTGCAAGATCCCTGTAATTTTTTTAACCCTTAAATTACTGACATGATATTTTTCCTGGGTATTAGAGCTGATCAAAAATTAGAAGATCTGCCTTCCAGGAATTCCAATATATTAACATTTGTTTTCATTCCTATTTGGGATGAAAAGTTGAACTATTGAGTCCCCAGGGTGAGATCATAGTGCATCCTGGGCGATGGCATGCAGCTAGAGAGGAGGGCCCACAGGACAGAATGGGGGCAGGAGGGACCATGGAACTACAACTCCCAAGAGGCACTGTGGCTGCTCAGATGAAGGAAGATACTCCCAAACAAAACATTTCGATTCAGGTTGAGTCAACAGAAAGTTTTATTGTGATTTTTCTCAGTGGAAATTTCAGCTGAAATCTTTCCCCACAGATAATTTAGATTTTGACAAAGTCTAATCATGAGCACGTTATTATTATTTATTAATACTGTTTATTTAATATTTGTATTATGGTCCCAATCAGGAATCAGGACCGCTTGTGGAAGGCACTGTCACACAGGTATAGCAAAAAGGCAGTCCCAAAGAGCTTACTGATGGTGAGATATCTATTGCAATATCATTTGAGACGCTCTGCATCATTTACTTATGGATTTCCTCCTTGTGAGGAATGTGACTAACATGGTTAAAACTTTTGAACTGCAGTATTCTCTATCTCTTTCTCTGACAGTGAGATGTTTTCTCCTTCCTAATCGCCTCTACTAGGTCACTTGATTCTTTTTTTCAGTTTGTCTTTATTGTAGTGTCAATGGCCCACCCTGAACTGGAAATGTATGGAAAGTAAAGTGATTTTTCTTAGATCTGTCCCTTGCCTGTAGAACTCTTATTATTTGCCTGATTTGTGATTATAGCTAATTGTATTACTACTTAGGCTTGCTAATACAGCACAAAAGCAAAATGAATTGCTAGTAATAAAAAGCTTTTAGAGGCAATATTTAAGCAATAATGACCTCTGAATGAGGCATTTCCTGGCAGCTAATGACTGGCTGGATGAGTAGAGGGTCTGATATAAAGCTGAGGGCTCTTAACCCAACCAGCCATTAGCTGCCAGGAAATTTCTGACCTGGAGATCACTAATGCTATTATAAATCATAAAAACCTAAAGAAAAACTAATTATCTTCTTGTGTGTTAGACAGCTAAAAGTTGAACTGCAAGTTGCCATGGATGTGATGTTCTGTTTCCAGTACTTGCCTTCTCTCAGCTGTTAATCACCAGGATAGTTACAAATAGGAGAACAAGACTCATAATTCCATCGGGTTTAGAATTGTACTTTGGCTATGATTTTTCACCCACATATCTGAATCAAATATAAATCTCTTCTTCCATTCACCACGCTAGATCTTTATAAGAGTAAGGACTAAACAAGAAGAATTTATCCTCCTGCATCAGACAACTTCTAACTAAGGGGAACTGGGAAGAAACTTTCTTGTACCTTCTGCTGAAGCATCTGGCCATTGCCATAGGCAGGATACTGGACTAGGATGGACACTGGTCTGATCCAGTATGGTGATTCCTGTGTTCCTAGAATGGAGACTGGGGTCTGTTAATATTAATCTTAAAAATGTCTTTGTTCAATGTCCCCACATTACTCCTAACTTCACATTCTAAATAATTCTTTTCCAGTCTTCAAATATTTTCCATGATATTCCAAGTGCACCTGAGTTTGCTCCTGAAATGCACCTTGTGAGTTTTGCTCCACTGCTCTTTTGAGCAAAATTGTCCATTGAAGACCCATCCTGCCCACCTTCCACCCCATCCATTTACCTTTTCTCCTTTCTCTTTGTGAACACTGTGACAAATATTGCAAACCCAGGCAGTATCTTTGGGGGCTATTTCATTAAATATATGAATGATTTATGAATGACTGTGTTCTACTCCATGGGGGAGGGATACCACACCTCCCCCAGAAACTAAAAATAGTGGTCAGTGATTAAAGTGAGTCCCTGGGACTAAACAACTCCAGAGAGGTACTACCCCCTGAAAATGGTTTCCATAGATTGGTTCAAGATGGGATTTCCAGAGACGAGGATACAAAGGTCTTTTGGTATAAAAGGATGTGTTTTAACTGACTCAGAGCCTTTTTTCTGATCTAGCAAATGGACAGAACCTTCTGTCCACAATGGACCCCAACCCTTGCAGGACAGTTGGAAAGATTTGGGCCTACTAGGGCCCCTTAAGATTGATAGGTGACCTCTGGTAAGCATGCGTATAGGAACTTCTATAATGTTCTATGTTTTTGCTGTAGTACTTTTACTTTAAGAATAAATGTGCTTACTTAGAAACAGTTGTGTGATAACTTGTAACTGCTGGCGATACATTGTTCATAGATCTCAGAGAGAAAGCAAAATGCAGGCACTAACCTTTAGCTAGACTGGCTTTCTGGGGATTTCACAGTCTAAGGCAGGAGCTGTTCAGCCTAAAAAAACCCAGTCAGAAGGGAGTGGGCCATGAGTCCCTATCCAAAGACAGGTGATAACTCGATATCTGAGGCCTGACTGGAAACAACTGGAGTAGATCATGGAGGGGGAAATACAGATGCAGTTACCCTGAAACTGTAACAAACACATCTCACCCTTTTTATACCAGTCTTGGAAGTCTTTGGGCCAGAGCTTTGGCGTTATTCTTTATGAAGAGGTGTTGTTACAACAAAGATAGGGTTGTATGTGGATTGGAACCATTTTATGGCAGGGAGCGAGCTATAACTGTCACCCACATAATGGAAATGGAATGTCGTTTGAATAAAAAAGTATTCCGTTTGGGGAAAACTGCTGTTTTCCCTAGTGAAATGACTCTGGGCATGATGATATGTCAGCTGCGTGCCTCATTCTTGGAGTACTTGCTGCATATTACAGCTTATTGCAGTTTTTTACTGCTAAAAACAAACAAAAAAAGCCCTCCTCATCAGCTTCAGTGTGAAGTTTTATGTTCCCTCATTCTCTCAATATTTTCCAGAGGTTTTATGTTTATATATTTCACCCATGTGAACTCAAAGCTCTTTCTTGGGTAAATGCTTGTTGTGATTTGTACACCCTTGTTGATGTAAAATCCAAGAGGAAATAGAAAATTAATAAATCACAGAAAAATGCAAGAGTAGTTACACTCCTAAAGCAGCATGTGCTTACTTAGTGTAGAGTTAGCAAACCTGAAGAACACTGAGGAGGCAGCACTGTGAGGCACAGGGCCAGAGTGCTAGAAAGCATCAAGGCTATACTAACGCCAACTGTATCAGTTTGTCAATTGACTCTGTGCTCTCCCCACAGCTACTTCAGTGGGATTCAAGCTTGTCAGTCCAGGGGCCAGACATATTATTTAAAAAATGTCCTGGGGCCACAATCAATACTTTGGGACATATTCTTTGCCCTGTTTCTGCTCCCTTTGCACCACTCACATGATGCAAAAAACCCCAGAAACCATGCCTAAGTCCCCTGCTTGATTACCTCGGCATGGGGGAGTCCCCAGGAGATGTAGAGACAGCTCCTAGGCCTTCTTCCCTACAGAACAAGGGGTATATTTGGAGATGAGTATGGCTGGAGTGTGCTGGAACTACCCTGGCTGCCTGATTAGCCCAGCCTCTGCACCTGAGGAAAGAGCGGAACTTAATTAGCTGACCCTTATAACAGAGGCCAGCAGGAGTAAGGAGGGGGACAAAACCAAATGGATGGGGGGGGGACTGTTTGGGGAGCCCTTGAGGGCTGAAGCTGGGTAGGAGCCATGAAATATTCCTATGGGGAATTACTGGTGCAGGAGACTGGTTTTGGGAAGGGGCAGTTACCCTTGCACAGACTTTGAATAAGAGTTGGTAAGGGGTGGGGTTGTGTTTGATAAGAAGATTCAGTTAAAGAAACTACCAAAGCTGAAGACAGCTTCCCTGGATTCCTTGAGAAAGCACAGACAAGGGTTACCTCAAGGAGTGAACTGACCCAGCAGAATAAAGCACCCTCTGGTAGGAGGAGTGTGCTATAAAATAGGCTCAATGTATTACACAGAGGTTATAAGAATTCAAATCATTTGCTAATAGCTAATATACAGCTATATATTTTCTTTAGGCAGAAATGGTCTCTGTTCCTCCTACACTCCCTGCTAGAAATGTTTGATACCTTCCTCTGCTGAGTTGCCATGCAGTCCTGGAGAAGAGAATGAAAAAATAATGTAATCTGGGAGACAATTAAGACTCAGCATTAAGGTAAAAGAAAAGGTATGTTTATTAGCTACATTGGGCATTCCTGGTTACTTACCGGAAACTAAAGTCTGAAAGTGCCTTTTCCCTCCATGTGCTAATCTGAGATGTATTCTTAAAGGTCTCTCTGCTTTGATTGCTCTAATCTCTGAGCAGAAACTTGGAATGTGACTTTCCAGCAGATTGTAATATATAGGCAGAATTTAAAGATATCTCAAAGAAGTGCCGAGAATGTCTCTGCACAGTGATGGAACTTCATTAGTTGATAACATATCTGACCTCTTTTTAAAGTATATAAATTGTATTAGCACATACTATTGCCGCTGTGAGGGAGGGTGGAGGTCTGTTATATCTCTAGATAGTAGATGTAGAGTGGACACCAAAGTAATATCCTCTAAATCAGTAGGAACGCATTCTGAGTGCATCTCTTTGCTTCCAGACCAGATTGATAGAGGCCCAGAGCAGCACCTCAGCACAGTTAGACATGGAAGTATTGCCAAATGCAAGAATTCAAAAATCAGAAGATGAACCAAAATTACCCATAATTCTAGTCTGAAATCCACAGAAACCCATGTCAGGGCATGCATCCCTGCCTTGTGCGTGTATACTACTGCATTACTGCTGGGAATACCGTACCCAGAAAAGAGCTGACTTATCCTGCTTGTGGGGATATTTGATACTGAATGCCAAATACCAAGCACTGCTTTAGATTTAGGCACGTCTTTGCCTCTTCACCAACAACTCAGGATGGCAGAACCCGGGGGCAGTGGGGCTAGAGCTGCACAATGGAAATATTGCGGGGGCTCTGCCCTTGCATCAACCTACACACACACAGAGGGGAGTGGGACTTGGAAAGGCTGGAGTGGCCAGCATGGCACCCAGGATCAGGCTGGGGAGCAGGTACCAACTGCCAAGATCCCCCTTCCAGCCTGGGGCAGCTCTTCCCCACCCTGAGTGTCAGTAATACCCTTCACTCCCCCTTCTATACCTCCATCCGGCCTCCTCACAATGAGCTTCTGCCTCTCCTACAGCAACTGACCTTCCTCAGACCCGTCTCCAAGCTCCTGAGACCTGTCTTATGTTAAACTTGGTAAATGGATTCATTCTTTAGCATTCCACCAGTGAAGTATAGCAGTTAGCAAAGGTGTAGATACCACCACAAGCCAATTTTAGATCACTGACAACTTAGCTAATGACCCAGTGCACTAGGACTTGTCTATAGGAATGGCCAGTTCCCGACACACTGGGATGGGAATCTTTCTTGCACTAGCCTGCAGCACTGACACACATTAATAGCTTATTAATGTGCTTTGATCTACTCCTCTTTGAAATGGGACTGGATGAAAGTGCATTTAATGAACTGTCAGCAGGGTCCACATGTACAGTTAGTCCATGGCAGTCCATTGAGTTGGTCAAGAAGGTGAATGAAGGTGAGGATAGGTTTAAACTCAGGCTACAGCTTTAATTAATTATATCATGGGGTGGAGCACTACATTGCCCACCCCCAGCTCACGTGTCAGGCACTTAATTGGTTCCTGTGTCTTACAGACTTACACCACAAAGCAACAGCAGCTTTGGGGGGACCCTCCCAGGTCTACCCCATGAACGCCGCTCAACTGTGAAACTGCTTCTCTCTCCATCCCCTGCATATAAGGGGGCCTTGCGACAGGGGCCACAAGGCTGGGTGGAGGGAACCTCAGTCTACAAAGACTTCAAGATCCAACCATTCAATCCCATGTCTCATTTTACCTCTGGGAGCTGACCCTTTTAACCCTTCTTCACACTGGGCGCACCAGCGATTGGCATGGATGCACCTCACACTCACCATGCCTGATACCCATCTCCTGCCCGACCCAATCCCTAATGTCGCACAGCCAAATGTCAGGCTGACTCAGTGGGCCCACTTCCTTACTCCATGACAGAGGAGCTGCAGAGGGTTCACCGTGCTGCCACAGTGCCAGTGACACGTGATCCCTGCAGACGCAAGGTTGTGGGAAGGCTGCATGCCCATTGACTGTTACTGGTCTATTATTTGTCACTGATTTCAGTGTGTCAGCTGAAACTTACCTATCCAGCAAAACAAAAATTTGCACTTCTATCTCTCAGATGCACATAGACTGACTTGCAGCTCTGCAGAAATAATCTGAAGGGAAGAGAGGTATGAGCCATCAGATAGACTAGGGAACACAATTCTTAATCTGGGGGAGGAAAAATATAGGGCAAAATCTCGTGTGATTCTTTTAAGCAACAATCATTCAAGCCAATAAAAGAATGTCCCACAGTGGATAAAACTCCCTCGCCAATAAGCCACAGTGTCACATGCTTGAAGACCACTACTGATAATGTTTTAATATGATTCCTTCTTAAGATAGGAAACTGTTCCTTCAAAAATTTGCTAACACTGTCCCCATTTTATATTCCAACCTAATTTATTACCTATTCTGCTAACTCTTTTTAGACATGTGGAGAAACCACTGAACTCAGATCAAAAAGAATATTTTTCACACACAAATTCATAAGACTTAAAAGTCAAGTCTTGTACAAAATCATTTCTTTGAACATGATGTTCTTTACTTATTTTGGATTAGTATAAAGGGCTGGAACTTACTCCTGTTGATTTGAGATAGTTACTTTTGATCACTGTTGCTTAAATTGCAATGACATTTTTCTCTAGTTCCAACTCCAAGGACACTAACCTGCTCCTTGCATGGAATGACAGGTTGTGTATTTTTTTTTTTAAATCACAAACCCAGGACATCAATACCTGATAAAACAGCAGGGCCTGCATAGTGCAGTGGGTTAATGAACTAGTTTCACACTCAGGGGCGGCTCCAGGCCCCAGAATGCCAAGCGCATGCTTGGGGCTGCAAGCCGCGGGGGGGCGCTCTGCCGGCGCCGCGAGGGCGGCAGGCAGGCTGCCTTCGGTGGCTTGCCTGCAGAGGGTCCACTGGTCCTGCGGCTTCGGAGGTCCGCCGAAGCCGCAGGACCAGCGGACCCTCCGCAGGCAAGCCACTGAAGGCAGCCTGCCTGTGGGGCGGCAAAATGCCTAGAGCCACCCCTGTTCACACTGTATGGCTAGCTTCAATCATAAATGAAATGAGTTTGGTAATTTCAACCAGTTTCAAATGGCTGTTTGTTCAACTGAAAATATTTCAGCACATGTGGCCTGAGATTATTAGTATTTACTTATATTTATATTGTGGTAGCATAAAAAGGCGTCAGCCAGAACTCCATGGTGCTAAGTGCTCAACAGTTTTATAATTAATGATAGTTCCCTGCTCCAAACAGCTTGCAACCTAAAAAAGATAGAAGAGTATCTGGCCTGGGATTGACGAGATGTAGCAAGTGGTCAGGATCATAGCCAGCGCTGTGGGTTATTTTACACAGCTCTAAGCCTGGCTTTAAGTGCCACTGGTTCCATTTCTTTCATGAGTACCCAATTCAACCAAACATCAAAGGTACCCATTGATTAGCAAATCCTGGGGATTAGCAAAAATTGTTTTCAATAATCTTTCTTTTGAATTGAACCCTTTTATGAGACAACAAAACACAAGGCCCAGTTATGGCATCTGATGCATTCACGTAAGTCCAAGTGGAATCCATGGGACCATGCCCGCTTGTTTGAGGGCAGAAATCAGCCCACAGGATCTTACATATCATGCGTATGGCAAAGCTTGGTGTTTCTATTGGGGAGGGGGGAGAACCTAGTTTTAGATGCTGAAAATCCTTGAGTTTATTTCTATAAACTAAATCCTTTATTTCTAGACCAAAATCTTCATTTTTGTTGGAGTTAAGGCTGAAAATATTTCCTTTCAGACATTAATAGAATGTTAGAAGCTTTAAAAATTGAGATGACTAGACAGACTGGAAATGCACAGTTGAGGTTCTAATCCCAACTTTATTATTAATTATTGATATTATTTATTATTGTGATGGCACCTTCAAAGCCTCAGTCACGTACCAGGACCACATCATGCTAAGCGCGTTGCAAACTCAGAACAAAAAGAGCTTATGGTTTAAACATAAGACAGAAGTCAACGGGTGGATACAGATGAGGGAGTGCGAGGAATCAGTGGGACAGCTATTGGTCAGCACAATAGGCAATGGTCTCTGCACACTGGTGGCCTAACATTGTCAGTTTATTTTAGGCATCACAGCAAAGGAGAGTTTTAAGGTGGGATTTGAAGGAGAGCAAAGACGTAGCTTTGTGGCTGTTTATAGGAAACTCCTCCCAGAGGTGCAAGGCATCAGGGAAACTTTGACTTTGCTACCATATCCCAGCCATTATTGTACAATGACTCAAAATCAGACAGCTCTAGAAATGATATATTTATACTTCACCCACTCTGAGAAGTTGTAAGTATAGAACCAAAAATTAGATTCTAACACCACCATTGGCACGACTTCAGTGAATTAATGCATTGAGTGAGCCCCTGGTCTGATCATGTAATATGGTGACTTTAATAGGAGATGTGAGCAGTCATCCTCTCATAGGATTGGGTCCATTAAGAGAGATTAGCCCATATTAAGAAATTGCACTGGTAGTTTATATGGCATAATTGCTAATATTGAATAGAACCTTTAAGCATATCTTTTGAGATTTTCAGATGGCTTCAAGGTACTATGCCTGCTCTGTGGAATGTTCCCAAAAATCAATTCACTGAAATTAAGTCAAAATCAAGCTTGTAGTAAAGTAATGCTTTAAAAAGTGGCCACCAAGCTTAGACCAGATAATTTCCTCACACAGAAAAACTCACAGAAGTTCAGCAAGATTTCTCACATGAAGTTACTTAGAAATACTACTAGTGTGTAGCAGCAGCAGCAGAGAGTCCTGTGGCACCTTATAGACTAACAGACGTATTGGAGCATGAGCTTTCGTGGGTGAATACCCACTTCGTCGGATGCATGTGCCACAGGACTCTTTGCCGCTTTTACAGATCCAGACTAACACGGCTACCCCTCTGATACTACTGTGTAGAAGAGGAGTACGAGGTGGGCCTACCTTCCTGTGGAATAAGAAGGGGCTTCAGCCCCCTAGATCTGTATACATCACATAGGATCCACTGGAGGTCAAAACTATCTGCAGGGATGCCCTGTGCTTTCCTAATCAGGTCTGGGTCCCCCAATGCCCCCTCTCACTCTCTGCCCACTACTGGTTCTGGAACCCAACCTTAAGGGAAGAAAAAAAAGATTCCAAAGCACAAAAGACCCATCTTATAAACTGAATACAACCGAAGGGTACCTTAACTTTTATGTGGGGTTCCCCACAGCATTGGTGTAAGCTGGGTCTATGCAGATAGACCCACAGACCCACACACAGCCCTGCATCCTTGGTTCTCCCTGGCTTCTCTCTAATTGCAGACCCCTGAGCCCCACGGAGCCCTCCATAGGACCTGGAAAAGGGATGGTATTATCACATAGGTAGTACTCCCTCTTCTCTTCAGAGGGGCCCTTCCATAGTGGGATCTCAAGGGTATGATCTCTTCTGTTCTATATTGGATCATATACTGCCCTCATCATCCTTATATGTGAGCATCTTGTACGTGTGAGTTAAATGACATGACTAATATCTGCCATGTGTGGTTCATCCTATCCCCAGTGAAGAACTGTTCTTCAGTGAAAGGTTTTTTTTGTTTTAAATGTACACACTGTCATGTATTTATGTTAGAGAAGGCAGGTCAAACAAGGGCCCCTTCCACTTGGAGAAAAAAGGTGGTGTGGTATGTGATGGTTTTCAGTTCCTCTGGAAATTCATTCCACACTATCAGACTGGCCCTTGGTAAAGCTCTATCTCCTGTGCAGACCAGCTTTTTCCTAGTAGTAGAAAAATACATTGTGCCACAGGAGCAGACTCGTTGAGCACAATCTTCATTCTGGACCTGGAGGCAACCTTTTTGATATCCTGAGCCCAAGCCACCATATAGCTTGAAGATAAGGATCAAGACATTAAATGATTTGATGTTCTATGGGAAATCAATGTAGAAATGAAGGTAGCCCTTAATACCGTATGTCCATTTCAAGGTTCTAAAAAAATCATTCTCAGAGTGAAAGGAAACAGAATTTTGAATTTTAACATGACAATAAATGGAACTACAGAATAATACAAATGGTGCTTTTCTTTGTTAGTGTAACATACAATAATCTTAAAGTTCAAAATCAAAAAGTGGAGCTCCTATGAAATGCTAAATGTCTAATGTAAGTTCTACTCAGCCTCATTACTGCAAACCTGTATGAAGGGGAATATTCCCACATGCACAGTGTTGCAGAGCCAGAGCTGACTGAATTAATAAAGTGGTCCCAATTTGACAGTTTTGAACTCAGCATTAAAATTGAACCATCTACACTCTAATAAAAACCTCAGGGGGGGTCTGATGCCTTACAAATCTCTATTATTTAAAAGAATTGGCAGTGGAAACCTTAGAACTTTAATAACATGAGGACAATTTTAGCAAGAAGGCAAATACTTGTAACTTCTAATTCAGCACCATAAAATGAGTTCCTCTTTTTAAAAAAGTTTTGTTTTTTTGAAAACTGGCTTTTCATTGTGAATCAAAATTCATGTTTCTCATTATTACTTTGTCATTCATACATTTATTTCTGTGCTTAAACATGCTCATGTACATTTCCTTCTCTATCTTTTTTAGTTTCAATATTAAAGCAGAATCCATGTCCTCCTATCATTTTCTAGTCATGATCACTTGAGTGTAACATGCACACCAAAGGCAAATTTACAATTCTGGGTGTAATGTTCATCCAGTTGGATTCCTCATCCTATAGCAGGGTAAAATTAATTTCTTGGGCCCTGACTTTGAGAGATGCGGAAGAGCTGTATCTCCTACTAAGAGTTGCTTGGTGACAACGAAGTGTGAAGTTGCATTGCTCTGTTTACAAGTAATTTTGCTTTTCATATCTGGAATAGCACAGCAATATTAGAAATTAGATTCGTTCACTAGAGCATAATGGAGAGTTAGAGCAATACAAAAAATGCTGATTAATGATGGGTAAGCTGAGGGGCAGGTGTGGATAGCTGACTCCAATGTTATCTGTAACAACAAAATCATTATATAGCATTGCATATGTTTGACTGTATCCATCTTTCCCTCCCTTTTTCATGTGTCACTTTTCTTCATAGACTTTTGAGCTTTTCTTGGCAGAGGCTGTTTCTTTGTAGTTGTTTGTACAGCACGTAACACAACAAGGCTTTGATTCTGACTGGCAGGGCCTTGGAGACTACTTTCATGTGAATGTTAAATACTAAAGGGTAAACCAACACAATTGCAAACCATCGTCCCAAGGAGAATGGTCAAAACAAACTACAATGATCCAAGGAAAACAAAATCCAACAATGTTCCTCCTGGCAAGAAGAAGATAGCCCTTTTTTCTCTAACTCTTCAGAAGCTGGTGCTGATATCTGCTGAGAATGTGACCTCCTTAGCTGTCATGTGAAACTGGCAAAGCATTGCAGAAAGGTGAATGCGACTCTAACCCTGAACAAAGAATTTTATTAAAACAAGGAAAATAAAGTGACCTCAAAACTACTCTGTCTTTTTCTTTGCTTGAGTGTAGAGCTGCTGCCTAGAACCTTCCCTCCCACCTCCCACATCTCACTTGGCTTCCTACTGCAGATTTATAGAAACAGCTAATGTATACTCATGCCAGTATGGTGCTGCACTGTGGGACAATGTCACTTAGAGAATCCTGGGTATCATTGTCTCTTCCCCATGTAGTTGGGGGCATGTCCTTTCCAGTCCATGGGATGTTAGCAGGCATTGTATCTCAACATGAGTGAGACATTGTGGTACTGAACTACCAGATGACTAAGGAATCCAGCCCCAAACCAGGCTAAAGAGAGCATCCTTTATGGTGATCAGGGCACTTCTGCTGGCCTCAGCACTGGCAAGCAGTTGCCTGGAGACTAGTTGTTGACACGGTTCAGTGGACTCTTCCTTAATAACTGTAAGGGTCTGAAGAGCTACTCCTTGCAGGCTAGACTCATACATGTCACTAGGAGCCTTTCTGGACTATGTGGCAAGCTAGAGCAGTGGGGGCACGAAGAGCAGAGAGAGTGATAGCACTGTTTTGTGGGAATCAGGAGAAGACTCCTGCACAGCTTAGGAGTTGCACATTAAGGAAAGGTGGCTGCCAGGCAGAGTTCCTAACCCATCAAGAGTAGAGATGTTTTTCTCGTTGGCTTAGGAGACCCAAATGGTGGCTGCTTGCTCCCACAAGCCTCACCT
Organism: Mauremys mutica; assembly: GCF_020497125.1. NCBI lineage: Eukaryota > Metazoa > Chordata > Testudines > Geoemydidae > Mauremys > Mauremys mutica. Next base: position 108,259,888 of record NC_059077.1, on the reverse strand, counting down.
TAAGTGCTTGTGGCTAGTGTACAAAGGGAAATGGGTAGGTACTTAAGTATTTTGATGAATTGGAGCATATAAGATGACGATATAAGCAACATATTGATTTCCATCAACAAATCAGCGCAAAGTTCAGCCTGCAAGATTTACAGGGCATTGGTGTGTATACCTGGATATGTTTAACTTCACTATAGCAAGCTCCACCTGAAGCAGTGGGACAGAGGCCTAGTCTATACGCAGTTTTTGTACTGATTAACTAATTTAGTTAAGGGTGTGATTTTTTTAATCATTATAGTTGTGTTGGTACAAGCCCTAGTGGGGACACAGCTATATTAGAGGTTTCAGAGTAGCAGCCGTGTTAGTCTGTATCCGCAAAAAAAAAAAAAAAAAAAAAAAAAAACAGGAGTACTTGTGGCACCTTAAAGACTAACAAATTTATTGTAGCATGAGCTTTCGTGAGCTAAAGCTCACTTCTTCGGATGCTTTAGCTCACGAAAGCTCATGCTACAATAAATTTGTTAGTCTTTAAGCTATATTAGAGATAACATTGTCTTATGCCAAAATAGTTATTCGCCTTCCCATACGGCAAATAGTCATCCTGGTATAAAGCATCTTTAGATTCATATAACTGCATTCACACCAGGAGTGTTTTAATGTTTTACCTATACTGGTATAGTCAGGAGTAGAACATTCTAGTGTAGAGAAAGCCTTATTGTATTGCCATATCTCATATCAAAAATGTGTTCTTGCCTTAATATACTGTCTAGGCATATTGGGATTTGAGAACATTTAGTCTTCCTGCAGGTCATAGGAGGTGCTTTGACTACTCCACCTCAAAAATCTATGGAGAGAGTGAATCCACGGAAGTTACTTCTCAGCCCTGACCTTTCAACACTTTTCCCTGTCATATCTTCAGTAATAGTTTTCTCTCATTGATGCTATAGCAATGGTGCTGAATGCCAAGAAGATAACATGATGCAACTCCCAGTTGGTCCTTTGTAGGTAATTTCTCCAGGGTACCAAAGTGCCAGCACACATTTTCTGAACACACGGGTGTTGGGTCAGCCCATTATCCAGAGTATTTTGGTGGTAACCATGGCTACACCATATAAGCTGAGTATTCCAGTATCCACACCTCCATTTATTTACTTAAGGAAATGCAAAACCATTTTACAGTGAAGGTGAAATTTGCTAAGTACAGTATTAAAATCAGAAAGAATATGATAATAAACGCTCTCGGTCCCTACCCACCTAAATGGCCTTAATGTACCACAGAGTTCTTCTGCCACCCTCAGAGAGGATGGGAATATTTTAATATAAAAGGGGAGAAAGCGTAAAAGAGCTCAAAACCAAACAACGTGTAAGGCTATTAAATTCAAGATCCAAACCAGAAAACAAAGCGACTGATCAAAAAAAACCTAGCACCTTCTTCTGCAGATCATAGCCTTTGCAGGGGCCTATCAACACTTCATGAAAGCATCCCTATACTCACAAATGAACTGAATTTCAAAGACAACATAAAAAGTGAATTTTAAAGCAGCCAGTAAGAAACGGAGTTCATTTCATAGTAAGAGCTCCAGCAGGAGCAATACATTTTATAAGCGCAGAGCTCCTTGCAATCTGAATCACAGCTCAATGACCAGTTTAGACATTTCAAACAGAACTTAGCTACTACTCAATATAATGACAAATGGGCAGTAGATTTAATTTAGGTATAGAGGGCAACATTTTATATACTCTGCATTTCATGCCCTATTTAAATACAGGTAAAACCCAATTAACTGTATTGCAGACTATGCAAAGTTCTACTCTTTCTGTTCTTCAGAGGTTATTATAAAATGACTACCAATGGAGATAAATGTGCTCTAAAGCTAAATAACACACAAGATAATCTAGGTCAGTAAAGTTTCCACTCCTTTCCATCCCTAGAAGGAGGAAATTGCATGGAAAAAAAATTCTGTCCCTCAAATCTGACATTTGTATAGAAACTGAATTTCATTTGAGTTGCTCAAAATATCTGAAAGTTTGAGTCTCCCCGAAGTCATTTGGATAATTGGAGTAAACCTGTACACACTGAGTCAAATATTTCCCATGTTTAGATATATACATCTTCATTAAAATTAAGGGATTGCCTGGGTGCTAACTGGAGACAGAATTTGACCCACTGAATATCGTACAGTCAGTGTTCAAAGTATTGTGTGTCAAAGGCCACCAGGTCAATGTTGTTTTCTCAGTGATTGGTTACAATTGCATCCTGTAGCATTACAGCTCATGGTGTTTTGTTTTGTTTTTCTGTGATGTTTCTTCTCCATTGTTAAACCTTAATAATAGCTAGCTCCTTCATGCAGTGCATATCACCCATAATCTCACCATACTTTATGAATAGGGCTGTCAAGAGATTAAAAAAATTAATTGTAATTACTTGCACTGTTAAACAATAATAGAATATTGTTTATTTAAATATTTTTGGATATTTTCTACATTTTCAAATATAGAACTTTCTACATTTTCAATTTCAATTACAATACAGAATTCTAAGTGCTCACTTTATATTATTTTTAATTACAAATATTTGCACTGTAAAAAAAAATAGTATTTTTCAATTCACTTAATTGTAGTGCAATATCTTTATCATGAAAGTTGAACTTACAAATGTAGAATTATGTATGAAAAAACCTGCATTAAAAAATAAAACAATGTAAATCTTTAACACCTACAAGTCCATTCAGTTCTACTACTTTTTCCGCCAATCGCTCAAACAAGTTTGTTGACATTTGCAGGAGATAATGCTGCCCGCTTCTTGTTTACAGTGTCACCTGAAAGTGAGAACAGGCATTCACATTGCACTGTTGTAACTGGTGTCACAAGATATTTATGTGACAAATGCACTAAAGATTCATATGTCCCTTCATGCTTCAACCACTATTCCCGAGGACATGAGTCCATGCCAATGATAGGTTTTGCTCATTAATGATCCAAAGCGGTGCGGACCAACACACATTCATTTTCATTATCTGAGTCAGATGCCACCAGCAGAAGGTTGATTTTCTTTTTTGGTGATCTGAAGTTTCTGCATTGAACTGTTGTTCTTTAACTCTTCTGAAAGCATGTTCCACACCTCCTCCCCTTCAGATTTTGGAAGACACTTCAGATTCTTAAACATTGAGTCTAGTGCTGTAGCTATCTTTAGAAATCTCACACTGGTACATTCTTTGTGTTTTGTCAAATCTGCACTGAAAGTATTCTTAAAACGAACAACATGTGTTGGGTCATCATCTGAGACTGGTGTAACATAAAGTATATGGCAGAATGCAGGTAAAACATAGCAGAAGACATGTAATTCTCCCCCAAGGAGTTCAGTCACTAATTTAATTAACACTTTTTTTTAAACAAGCATCATCAGCACGGAAGCACGTCCTTTGGAATGGCGCTGAAGCATGAAGGGTTATATGAATATTTAGCGTATCTGGCACGTAAATACCTTGCAATGCGGGCTACAAAAGTGCCATGTGAACATCTTGGGCGACATTGTAAATAATAAGTGGGCAGCATTATCTTCCGTAAATGTAAACAAACTTGTTTTTCTGAGCAATTGGCTGAACAAGAAGTATGACTGAGTGGACTTGTAAGCTCTAAAGTTTTACATTGTTTTGTTTTTGAGTGCAGTTACATAACAAAAAAAATCTACATTTTTTAAGTTCTACTTTCATGATAAAGAGATTGCACTACAGTACTTGTATGAGGTGAAATGAAAAATACTATCTTTTGTATATCATTTTTACAGAGCAAATATTTGTAATCAAAACTAATAATATAAAGTGCGCAATGTACACTTTGTTTGCGGTGTTGTAATTGAAATCAATACATTTGTAAATGAAGAAAAACATTCAAAAATATCCAATAAATTTCAATTGGTATTCTATTGTTTAACAGTGCAAGTAAAAGTGTGATTAATCATGATTAATTTTTTTATTCGCAATTAATTTTTTGAGTTAATCACGTGTGTTAACTACGATTAATCAACAGCCATATTTATGAAGTATCACTACCCTTATTTTTCAGCTGGGGAAACTGATGCACAGACAAGTATAGTAATTTGTCCAAGGTTACACTGCACATATTTGGCAGAGACAGGAATAGCACCCAGACAGCCAGGCCAATGGCCCTGCCCGTTGGGCCAGATTTCCTGCCAAACCCCGAATTATGACATTTAGCTCCAAGTGTTCCATGTAACACTGCTAACAAAATATAATTCCACAGACTATCCCAGAAATAAGTGCTGCATGTTGCATTGAAATGCTACTAAATGTGCCATAAAAGATCTACAATAAAAACAATATAGCTCCCCACATCTGCTGGGATTAAATGGCTTAAATGCAAAGGATTATTATCTTTGTTGTTGGCATTTATAATATGATTAGCTGACATTAACAGAGCATGTGTAAGGGCTGCTAAATTCTATCTGGAGGTTACACCCAGTCCTCTTGCTGTATAGGGCATGGGCTTCATGTTGCAATTTTAAGAGTAGTGCTATATAGTTCCCCTCCTACAGCAAGGCACTGACCTTAAATCTTATAGAACATAGTCAGCCTTGGGTCAGCTGAGCTTCCACACCCCTGATGGCCTCTGGCTGCAGAAGATGAGTAAATTGCCCTGGGAGGATAACCCCAGTGTGAGAGTCACCCTGCAGTGCTGTACAGCCAGTAGAGGGGTTCATATGCCACACATGCTCCTTGTGGCATGCTTAGCAAGAAAGAAGGGATGGGGATAGTAACTGTGTGGGCCTGGTCCAAATGCCACTTATGCTGAACATAGAGTAAATGGTCCCTAGTGGCTGTTAGAGGCCAGCATAAATTCTTAGAGTTGTCCCTAGCCTGTTACAGCACAGTGCATGATGGGAAACTTGCATCATCAAGATCAGGGAAGTGCAAGTGGAATCTTTGTGCCTGCTGTGTGCACCACCTCCTGATTTGTACACAGTGGATTCTGATAGTACAGGGGATCTGGCGCACTCTCTCTGATGGTACTATTTTCCAGTACATCTTGGAATAGCTTATTGCTGAATATCACAGGAGTAGACTGATATTTGAAGGCTAAAATACAAGGTTGGGAGTCCAGCGATCTAGCGTCTGTTCATTGTTCTGCCAGAGGCTTCCTGCGTGACCTTGGCTAACTCCCTTATGTCCTGATTTCTTCCATGTATATAACTCTCACTGAAGTCCATGTAAGACGTTCATGGAACATATATCAAGATTAGACCTTAAAACTGTCTCATTTACCTGTTTTTATAGATGGAGAAACTATGTACTTGCTTACCTTACAGTGGGGTAGTGAGGATTCTTTAATTACTGTTTGTAAAGCACTTTGAAGAGTGTTAAAGAGTTATAATTAAGAAGGGACACACTGGATTACTATATCAGGCAGGCAAAAGAAGGACCGCATTTTTCAAAAGTGAAATTGTACTTCTAAAATACCGTAATAAAGTGGCTTGCTGAAGATCGCAGAGGGAGCCAATGTTAGTGCAATGTTTATAATTCAGGAATTTCCATCTCCCAGGTATGTCCCCAGAACACTCTGCTTTCCCATGTAATGTTTATAGTTTAAAACATTTTATTCTGTGAGGATCTGAACAGATCAAGAACTTCTAAAAACCTCTTAACAAACATGACTTCATTGAGACAATTCTGTTAACAGACACAACATACATATAGCCAATTTCCTCCAGTTCTAAAGAGTCCATTTGGAAAGTTGTTTCTGAGGAATGTTACAATGAGACATTTGTAGTTTCATATGGTTTTGCTGGGATACTTGGCAGATCAAGTTTCAAAGGAAAACATCGAATTATAGTATTTACATGTAAATCCTTTTTGTTTCTGGTTTTTCAGAATGGCCAAGCTTGACAGTAAAGCTGTCTGAAAAATGGGAACATTTTTCACAAACACACTGTCTCACACACAGACACAAATAAATAATAAACAGTAAATAGTAAGTAAAATTCCTGCATTTCCCACTGAAAAAATTGTAAATTTAATTTTTTTTTTCCAACCAGCTCTACTTGACTGATTGATTGATAAACTCTCTTTGGAATATGGACATTCTCTTTTGTTCTGTCTTTTGTACTACCTAGCACAAAGAGGTGCTGATCTCTAACTTGGACTCCTAGGCAATACAAATAATGAAGACTAACAACAATAATCTGATGCCTTTTTGATAGGTCATCAGATTTAGTGTATATACCAGACAAAAATTGGCTTCCCTAAGCACAATTTTACTTTTATGAAGTCTGATATTTACACTTTTAGGGCTTAGAATTGTTTCCTACTTTTCACGTGTTATGCTATAGATTTTTCCCCCTTAAGTTTTGTTAACACAGTGACCATTTATTTTGTACTAGTTTTTCATATTTGTGACTGTAGGGATAACATTCAAAACAGTCAGGGCCACCTGAGAACACTCATTTATTTCCTACTTTTGGATTTCTCATCAGGGTCTCACTTCACATTTACATTCTGAGGCTGCCACTTTCATTGTTTTCTCACCAATAATCTCTCTTCCATCATTCGTTCATGTACAGTGTAGAATCCTATACAGTTTTAGGCCTTGCCGTCACACAACATTTGCACCACTTTAATTATACGGGTATAGTATCTGTCTCCTAAGGTGGATGTAGTTATACCAGTATGATGGTGCTTATATCAGAATAGTTTATTCCCATATGGGAACAGGAATAAGATATCCTGATATAATCATTATAACTGTGCCACACCAGGGCATTTATCACTATAACTATTTCAGGAAAATATCACACTCCTAACCAACATAGTACACCAGTACAAAATCTGTGGGTAGACCACACAGTGTTTAGACTTCAGGAAGTTCTACTCATCACAATCAACACAGCTACTCCTTGAGTGTATTCAGAATTGTGTTGGCTATGTTTTGTGAATAAAATAATATTAAAAAAAAATAAAATAAGTGTTTACTCCTCTTTTCACTGTCAAATCAGTAAGAAAGTCAACTGGATTCTATTCTGGTTTGAAAGTTATCACCAGAATGTTTAACTAATTTATGACTGCAGGACCTTCATAATTGGTGATGAGTGTAGCTGAAAGAACCAGCTTGATTTTGAGATTCCAGGTTGGCTTTTCAGGGCTGGCAATTACAAAATGTGTGCTTGTGTTTGTTTTTTAAACAGAGCAGATGTGATTAGGAAGCTATTGAGAGACAATAAACGTTGAGCCCCACAATACCATTATTACCACGTCACTTTCCAGAATAGAACTGTGCCTTATATTCAGTTGTTGCCTTTTGTAACAAAAAAAGTCTTTTTTATACCACCTCAAGTCAAATATAAGAGTGAACTGTTGATCCATTTAGCTGTACCTTTATTATCTATATCAATATTATACCCCAATATGGAAAACAGAACAAATTCTACTTTCATACACACCTTTCGAAAACCAGAGAGTGACATTACTGAATTTCAGTGGTAATTCTATTGATGTGAGTGGTTACGCTAGACTTGCACCAGTATAACTAAATGCAGAATATGGCCAAACAATCTTTTGTGCCCTTTGGTGGGCTGCACGTCCTCCATTAGCACTACTCCACTGTCTAACTGGCTACGAGATGGTACCAAGAAAACCTAGATCATGATCTCCAAGACACACTTCTTTGTCCCAAGCAAGGGAAACAAAAGTGCTAAGGTCTCTTCTAAAGCCATATCTTCTGCATGATAAAGTGCACAACAGGTGCTGTGACACTAGGCTGGCCAACATTCAGGACACAAACATATGTATATTATATTAATACCATGCACATAATACCTATTAATGTGGTGCATACTATGCTTATATATGGTAATAGCAGTGAAGGACTTAAAGAGCTCAGTCTGTTTAGTTTATGAAAAGGGAGATTGGGAGGTGATGTGATTGCAACATTTAAGTACCTTCAAAAGGAGAAAATTCTAGGTACAAAAAGGCTTTTTAATCTAGCAGAAAAAGGCACAACAAGAACTGATGGCCAGAAGCTGAAACTAGACAAATTCATATTAGAAATTAGGCACCAGTTTTAACAGTTGGGATGATTAACCATTGGAACAAACACCTAAGGAAAGTGATGGATTCTCCATCTTTTGATGTCTTCAAATCAAGACTGGATGCCTTCTTGGAAGATATGATTTAACCAAACACAAGTTATTGGGCTCAGTATAGGGGTAACTGGATAAATGTAATGACCCATTGTGCACTGGTTCTCAGTGTCCCTTGTGTCCTTTAACTCTGTGAATCTGGGAAGGTATTTCTGTGTTATCATTGTTACTCCAGAGAAACTCCTACTGGCAAGCAATTCAGAGGCCTCAGTATGCCTATTTCTGCATCGTCACATGGTTAAATTCATTTGGAAGAAGGGGAATCTAATCAAGTACTCATTCAAAGTTCTAACTAAGCTCATAATATAAATTTAAGGGTTGCAATAAGACATTTTGCCATAAAGCTCTCAGCTAGATACTGCTTAATTCAAGTTCACTGATATAAATTGGGAAAGGGGTTGGTCCCGTCTTTTTTTTATCCTCTCTCATACTCATTCCTCTTACCTTCTTGTCTCATTTCTTTCTTTCTTTCTCCATCCACCACCTTTACTCTATCAATGATTAAACAGGGTTGTCCATCTGCTTGCTTGTGTAGGAAGGAAGGAAGGCAGGCTGTCATAAAAAAACTGTGTTTTCCATTATATTATAAACACACTTAGACTAGGAATAAAATAGGAGATGGGAATCCAGGAATGGAAAACCAAAGACATGATCTGGATGTGCCTCTCTTCTTCATTCTCTCTGGCACACACAAGAAGCAAGGACATGAATGGCTCAGAAATAAGTTGAAGAGCAGAGTTGCTGAAATTTCCCCTCGAACTCCAGCTGTGCAGGAATCAGAATTCCCATTTGTCAGGAAATGTCAGTTTTTAAAAATATGATTTAATTTGCTCATTGGGTCCCCCGCTGGCCGGTTCCCCAGACTGCTCACCTGGCGGGTGAGTTAGTTGCCTGCCTGCCAGACACCATGAATGGATGCCTTGGGTGCCCAGCTGGCAAGCTCTCTTGTGGGTGGGCTGCCTAGGTCTGAGGTTTCACAGGCAGCTGGATCCCCTCAGAGTTGAGGATCCTGGAAGTCAGGAAGTCTAGGGAGCAGAGAATTGTGGGGATCATTTTGCTTGGAAACACCAATGTGTTCTAGCTGCAAGACTGTTGCAGTGTGTCTGAAACACAATATTTCTTTGAACTTTCTTCCTGTGAAAAAATGTTTAGGTTTTGATTTTTTTTGTCCTTTTTCGTGTCCTTTTTCAAAAACAATTTTTCTTACAGGAAGGAAGTTTCATTTGCACGGCAGCTCTAATTATAATATAAAACAAAAATACATTTCTAAACAAAAAAATTATTTTGAAAGAAAAATCAAAAAAGACTATAAGGCCAGAAGGGACCATCATGGCCATCTAGTCTGACCTCCTGCAAGTTGCAGTCCACAGAACCTCACTTGTTACCTCTGTAATAGGCCGAGGACCTCTAGCTCAATTACTGAAGGCCTCAGATCTTGATTTAAAGACTTGAGGTTACAAAGAAGCCACCATATACTGTAGTTCAACCCAGCAAGTGATGCGTGCCCTATGCTGCAGAAGACAGCAAACTTCCCCACCCCTGGTGTCTGCCAAGCTAACCTGAGGAAAATTGTCTTCCCAACCCCATATACAGTGGTCAGTTAGATCCTGAACGTGTGGGTGAGACCCATCAGCCAGACATTTGGGGAGGAATTCTCTGTTGTAACTCAAAGCTCTCCTCATCTAGTGTCCCATCCTTGGCTGTTGGCGATATTTGCTAATAGCAGTCACAGATTGGCCACATGCAATTGTAGACAATCTCATCATACCATCCCCTCCATAAACTTATCAAGCTCTGTCTTAAAACAAGTTAGTTTTTTTGCCACTACTACCTCCCTTGGAAAACTTTTGCAGAATTTCTCTCATCTGATGGTTAGAAACCTTAATCTAATTTCAAGCCTAAACCTGTTGATGGCTAGTTTATATCTGTGGGTTCTTGTGCCAACCTGTCCCAGTCTGATAAGGAATGCTTCGTTTTGACTGTGTTGCTAAATGAGCTTTTGCTGAAATTGACACTTTCTCATGGAAAGTTTTGATTTAGATGAAACAACATATTCTGATGGAAAAACATTCTGGCGGAAAATTTGTGACCATCTCTAGTACAATTTTCACTTATTTTTAAATGTGTGGATGCAAAGGAAGATACAGGCCCCTCCCCCAAGCAACTTACATTCCAAATTCTGCATATACCAAATAGCTCAAACATGCATTCACTGAGGATTTTATAGATATATATATATATAGTCACAGACAAAATTATATTAAGATGGAGTTAAGGTTGAAACAACATGTGCATAATTTAGGGTAAAACAGTTATGAATGATGCATCAATAATGTATGTGGTCCCAGTTTAAACTGATATATTTATGATGCATGTAGACTGGTGCCAGCTCTTTCTAAGGCTATAGGTGTCGGCTGCACACTAACAATTCATAATTAGAAACCAGACCAGTTCACCTGTATGTTAGTGTTGTTAGAATGTATTTAGCTGTTATAAAATACTTGTAAATTGCTGCATGCATTACTCTTACGTGTAATGTCTATATCCCATGCTATAAGGTAATATGTAAGTTTTTTGCTTTATAACTGTAAAAATGCCTGTTCTGAACTTGTGAACCCAGTCAGGGGAGGAGTGAGTCCCCCACTCATCAAGAAGGACTATCAAGACTAAATGGGCCATTGTGAAATCTCATGATATGAAGACTGGGTTAATGACCCATTTACACCCATGAAAGTACTATGTGCAAGAAAGCTCGTCCCAGCAGCTTGAATTCTAGCAGAAGGACATTAAGACCGCTGACATGAAAATTTTTCATGTGTTTGCTGTTTGGATTCTCATAGGGCTGGAGCTAGGGGAAGGGGTCTTCCAAACCCCTTTGAGCAGGGGGTTGGACTAGATGACCTCCTGAGGTCCCTTCCAACCCTGAGATTCTATGATTGATTGAAAAGCAAAGATCCCCTGGGTTAGCCCTAAAATACATTCAGTGCTGACAGATTACTACTTTTTTGTCACCTTTTTGAACTGTAACTCATTTGTGCATATCTTACCTGCTTTAATCTGAAAATAATACTTTCTTTTTCTTAGTTAATAAATCTTTAGTTAGTTTTACTATAGGATTCTCTACAAGTATTGTCTTTAGGGTGAGATCTAAGGCACAAATTGATTTGGTGTAAGTGACTGGTCTTTTGGGACTGGGAGCAACCTGAATATTTTGTGAGCGACCATTTATCACCAAGTCCAGCTTGTCTGGGTGGCAGTTATAGATGGGAGTGCCCAAGAGGACTGTCTGTGACTCCATGGCAAGGCTAGTACAGTACTTCAGGGGCTTCACATTTATTACTGGGTTGATGAAATCTATTTATAGAACATACCACTGGTATGGGGTGTCTATCAAAAAGCTGGGCAGTCTGCCCTGAGGTTGGCACTCATGGTTGTGAACCACTCCAGACAGCATGACAATATTAAACTTTTTTTTAAAAAATTCCCTTTTTTAAAATTCCCTTAGCGCAAAGAAAGATGCATTTTCTGTAGACTGCAATGGGATGATGTGAGATGTGGAGATAAAAGAAAGACATTTTACAGTACTTAATACGAAACAGGAGAAAAGAGGAAGGTCTTGTGAGACACTGCACTTGGACATTAAAGTACTGGATACAGTCCTTGCCTCTGCTCCAGAGTTCCTGTGTGACCTAGGTTAAGTCACTTGGTCTCTCTGTGCCTCAGTTCCTCATCTGTAAAAGTTGAATATTATTTCCTGGTTTCCACCAAATTGTCTGTCTTGTCTACTTAGGTTGTAGACTCTTAGGGCAGGGCTGTGTATTACCATGCCTGGGTCTAGAATTAGAGGCCGTTGGGATATTTTTGACAAGATGTATTTTCGTCCAAATATGGTGCTTTGTCAAAGTCAAAATATGTAACAGAGATGTATTGGTTTCAACATTTTTGTCAGGAAGATTTCCCAGGACCATAGCGCTCTGGTCACCAGCGAGCGCGATCCAAATTGAAAACCTGAGTTGTCAATCCAAAATGGTCGTTTTGACACAATTCCATTGCACAAAAATGTTCAGAAAGTTTTGTTTTTATTCAAATATGTAACACAAATTTTAAAGCCTCAAACAAAACAGAATTGTTGTCCTGCGGCCAACTCCAGATAGACCTATCATAAAGGAGTCTACCCTCACTTCGGGTCTCTAGCTGCCACTGTAGGGTGTGTAGTGGTAGTGTTGAGGAAGAAAGGACAGATGATAGAGATGATGTAAGGCACAGTTTGGCAGCCTTCCCTCTTTGTGTAGTAAATTAAATTTGTCTCCCACTATCTTATCCGCCAGTTTCCCGCTATATTTATTTTGCTCAGTTGTAGTTAAAAATAACTAAGTTACAAGCAAACCTGTTATAGTTGATGGGTTTGGGCAGAAAAATCCAGGTGGAGCTCAACAGTGTTCTTTGGACTGGACATTACATAAAATTCAGCAATTTTGGTTGAATTTCACTGTGAAGTTTTTTGATTCATTCAAATCTGAAACTCAAAGTATGTGAAATGGAATGGAAAATTCATTGTGAATGGATGCCACTATCTTGCATGGCTGTAGCCTATAACTTTTAATCAATGTGTAATAAAAAAAATGTAACGTGCCACCAAATTTTTAATACGGCTAGAATTAGACCTGAATAGTACAGTATTTTTTCTATGAATACTCAACCACACTTCTTAATAACTTCATCTTGGCCGTGTTCCTGCCCCTTTTGAGGTTGCTGTCTGTGAACATTTGAGTGATTGAGTCGCAAATCTCTTCATTATTTAGGGATAGATTAAGCCCTTGGACACACCCTGTGTAAAGGACAGTACATAAACTGCAGCATGCCAGGGATCACTGTGCCACATTGACGCACTTCTGAGATACCATCCTTCATGTGCGTACCTCTTGTATTGGATCCTGGAGTGGTACGACCTTTATATGGAGCAACATATCCCTCATGCGCAATGGCTCTATCTGCACCTCACCTTGCTGGTGAGGAAATATTGGGTACATACTCACTGTCCCCATGGCATGTGAGAAGGTCTTTAGGGCATTGGGTTGGGTTGGGGGACAAGGGGTAATGATTGCTCAGTATGGCCATGGAACGCTAGGGCACAAACCAGCTCCTAATAAATAGCTGCTTGGATCAAATATAGATTATCAAACTGGTCACCCAAAGCTTTAACAGACTCCTTAGATGAAAGTTTGCTATTTTATTTATTTATTTTAAATTCAAAATGGGTTGGTATGGACCCAGTCAGGAAAGCGGTCAGAATTTTCAAATTTTGAAATTGATCAAATTTCAGATTTGAAGGCAACACACCAGCAACATGGCTAACTTGCCCTCCTGACCAGCCCTAGTTCGGATAACTTTATAAAAGAAAAACAAACTAGACTGCCGTACCACCGTACCATCTTCCTCACTCCCGGAAGTGACGTCAGGGAGTGAAATCCCCCACCCCTTGACCTGCCGCTGCTCACTGGCAGATGCTTATGGGGTAGCAGGACTGCAGTTATCTCTTGGTGCAATTTGCTCTAGGGGCTGTTTGATGAGCCTTATGTCTGGCTGGAGTATTCAGGGCAGTCCATTTTAGGGCTAATTTCCCTTTTGTAATTGGGAACCTTACTCTCCTTGGCTCAAGGAGGCATTAACCTCCATTCTAATTTTCATTCTTTTTCTGATTCATACATTCCTGATGCTGTCAAAGTATGAACAGAAAAATAGGAACAGGGTGCCATTGGAAAAAATGTTAAGTGATATTCTTAGGATGGCACAACTGTCCAGCACAAGGAGCACTTCCCTGGAACTACAATCCCCGACATGTTTTCCCTTAACTATTATACACCACTCTAAGCAGTTTGGCTGAGAAAGTCAATCATTTTCTTCCAAATCTGTTACTATACACAGTCCTGATTTTAAACTAATTCATACAGCCGTCCATGCTCTTGATGCTTAACTTGACATTGCTAATAATAAAATCACCCATCTTGAAATGCAACTGGAAACCATAGACAAGTATCTTGCACATATGGAGAAAAAGATTTTGACCTTGTAACAATGAATGAAAGTACCAACATTCTAACTGGTGTCTGAAAAGTAATTTCTTGTTATATTGGGAAATAGAGAATCTAGACAATTTCAACAAAGCCTCTCATATGTTACAGTGTGTTATAAAAGCTCTGATGTCTGCATGGATGCCTTTTGATAACTGGAGGACCTAACTAAAGCTTTTATCCTGAAGTGAGTTCTGCATAGAATCTTGACTTCAGCTGGGCTTCATGCGAGTGCAGGGCGTTTGCCTCTGTAAAGCTCATTACAAGATCAGGCTTCATTTTGTATTGTCTTTATTAAATTCTTACCAAGAATTTGGCATTCCCGGTAAGATTTTTTCAGGATACCCAATAAAGATTCCAGGCCAGAGCCTCAGCCAATGCAAACGAGACTTAAGTGAAGCTATGGTGATTGATACCAGCTGAGGATCAATCCACCATCTAAATCTTCAGCCAAATCTCCTCTTTGCATTGTTGCTATAATAGAAGTATTTATGCCTTCCTATGAGAGAGATCTTGTGTTGCAGTTAGTCTGGAAAAAAAACTGAAATATTATATATAATAAAATCCAGACCCATCCAAAGCTGCCCACGCTCAGTGTGAAAATGGTTTTGCTTAAGGCTTGAGATTTGCTGCTCTCCGCTTCCAAACTCCCATTTGCTTCCTTGCCAAGCCTAGATTAAATCAAAGATCAAAAACATTATAGATTGTTTGTTTGTTTGTTTTCACTATGAGGATGGGAAAATGTTTTTGGCTTCTTCAATTAAGAATAGGGAAGTTAGCTGCATTAATTTTGATCATTGTCCCCATCTTCATCTGACAGATTAGCATCTATTTCATGATTGCTCTTGTGTTGATCAGAGCAAGATCAACTATTTTAGGAGATTTATTTTATAAATGTTAATTTTTTAAAGTAAATGTCTAATTATTTCCCCTTTTATGATCCCGTAAGAGGTTTTGTTTGTCTGGGGACGTCTCTGTAGATAACATATATTTATGGATTTCTGATACTTATTTGTAGGCAAACTTTACATTCTGTCATTGGTTGAGAATTAAATGTCATCATAATCCTGAAATGATAAACATTGTTACAAAAGCAAAATATTTCATATGGTTGTGCCTAGAGCCTGAAGTTGATTTTGGCCTTCTATGAAGAAGGACCAAAGTAAATGATCTTACTTACAGCAGCATATAAGTTGCTGTAGCTCTGCAGAAAACAGTGAATTAAGACTCTAATACATCCTCATGCATGTTAGCTTATCAGACCCACTTCTTACTTTTATAGCAATTTGTGTGTGTGTGTAGAGATGAAATGCCTGTACATTTCCTTTCTGTAAACTGCACAACTCATTACTGACACCATGTGGCGATTACTTCATGTTTCCCAACTCCACAAGGATAAAGAGGATAGAGTAGAGCTGATCAGAAAATGGAATTTCTGTTCTCCAGGAAAGTCAGACTTTAAAAATAATAATAATAATAATCCTGAATCAGGACAAAAAATTACAACATCAAAATCTCCCAAAGGATAGAAAAGTAGAAAAAAAAAGATTCTGAAATATTGCAGTATTTCATTTCAATATTGCCGAATTGTTTCCTCTAGATAATGTCATAATGTTTAGTTTCAGTAAGGTAAAAAAAGAATACTTTCAATAATGTTTAAATAATATAATATATTAAAATTATTATAATTTAAACGTTTAAATAATCTTAAACCACATGTTTCAACATTACCAAAAAAATTGACAAAGCCATAACACACAATTTAAAATATTTCCTGTCAAAATCTCATTGAAATTGACATATTCCATGACACATTTCAGTTTTGACAAAAGTGAATTTTCAAACAGAAAACTTATGTTGAAAAATTCTCTAAAAAGTAGATAAGGAACATAAAAGGATACCTTTTATTGGGCCAGATTTTTTTTTAAATATACTAAGTTTTAAGTAAAAAAAGTTCTTTCTGAAAATGTTGGGAGATTTTACAAAAATAGTTTGGCCCAATAAAAATGATCATTACTCTGGCTGCTTCTTCCTCCAGAACAAGCTTGATCACAAATATATTTCTGCATCATATGAATAAAGCAACAGAATATATCTAGTGTTTACTTCCTGCTACTATAGGGTAAAACCTAGAGAATAACATATGCAGTTGGAGAGCTGCTGTCAGATGGTGGTTCAGGACTGATCTTGTGCTTCTAAGTTTTGAGTCTAACTAAAGGCTCAAAGCAGGAAAGGGGGTAAACTATTTGAATGCTGGGATAGATCTTAGTGCACACAAAAGGGCAGGGATATCTAAATATGGCAATTTTTATTCAAGGAATTATTGTTTTGCAATAATGCCCAAAGGCTTCAATAAGGGATTTGGGCCCCATTGGGCAAATGTATGATAAAGACATAGTCACTGCCTTAGACAGCTTACGGTCTAAGCAAGAGACCACAGAAAATCCAACAAACAGATTGGGGGAGAACACAGAATAATAGGGATACAGTTATGATTAGTGTGATAAGCAGCAGTCTCAGCACACCAGCTGCATAGCCCTTGCCAAGTTTTTCACAGGCATTGTGGCAGAGGAGGATTTTAAGAAGAGAGCTGAAGCAAGGTAACACGGTGGCACTGCACAATTTTCCCATGCATACAGGGCAACAAGGGAAGAAGTGCTGAGTTCATGCTAGAAATTTTGACTAGTGGGCAACAAAGTCTGGCATCACTGAATGAAAGCAGATGTCAATGGCTTTATACCCTGTATGAGGTGATAGACAAGGCACAGCTAAGCCACAAAGGGAGGACACGTAACATGTGACTTACATTCTTTTAGCCACAAGTATGCATCTTTATTGGACTTATGCAATAGCCCACAAGGCACTGAAGACATTAAAGAACATCTTTTTCATACATCCAAGTGCATTACATGCCATAATGTCATTCTGTTTTATGCCACATAAGGTATTGCTGAGTTCGGTGCATGTACTATAACTTACAGTTTCCTTGTGATGTTTAGGGTGATAGTCTTTAATGATCAGAAATTGCTAGTCATTGGCAGCAGACACTTCATGGTGTGGAGCTGTCTCCAAAGTATAAAATTGAAAAGGGCAGCCCATTATCATTAGACTGGATCTAGGTAGGTAATAGCCCCTCAGGCACACCCATCTCTGTATATCTAACATACATTTTCATTTTTATAACTCTACTCTTGCCCTCTCCCCATCACCCCCATCCTACCATTGGCCAGCATCTATGTAGCGTGTGTCACTGAACAATGCAGCATGACCGTTTATTCATTTGGAGCCTGTGATGGGAAGGTCTGTGGGCCAACACCATGCCCAAGCTGCTCCTTGTCTTGGAGGGTGACTATAAGGTATTCAGAGATGTATTGTCTCACTTCTGTATCTGGGACACAAGGTTCTTGTGCCACCATCTGAAGAGAGGGAAAAATTGTCTTAGACTTTGTTGTCCCAAGATGTGCGAAAACTTTAGTGATTGTCCAAGGGTCTGGCTTCCTAGGCGAGAGATGACTCAGCCCCATCTTCGGTCCTGATCTATTGACAGAAACCAATCCTTAACCATCATGTAGCTGCAGGGACTGGCACAGTCATCCAGGAAAAGCCAGCCAGCCAGTTCCCCCTTTTGAATGACAGTGAGTACGCTCTGCAGCAAAGGGGTTTTGAGTGGTCTAGCTAGCAGATAGGGCAGGTTCACCATGACACTCTATATCCTGACAAGGAGAAGGTCAAACACACCAACCAAATCTGCTGAAATTCTGGCTATAGTAGAGCCCCAAAATGGGCCAGAGGTCTTAGGGCTTTCTGAGCTATCAGATACAGGTGATTCTACCCTTATCTGAAGATCAGGATGCCTGACTAGATGGCACACTGCATAATCTGATGGGGACATTTACAGGCTATCTGTTCCCTGCCTGAGAGAAGCACCCTGTTATCCCATCAGATTCTTAGAGACTGGAGTAAGATCAGAAGTAGAATTCTATAGTATCCCTGAAAAAAATGTGAGACACTGTAACTTGGGAAGTCCAAGAAAAACTAAGGCTAGGGATGAATGAAGAATCTAGTAGGGACTGGTGCAGCCTAATTCCCCTGATCCCTAAGCTAGATGGGAGCATTTGCTTCTGCATGGATTTCTGGAGAATAAATGCAGTTTACAGACTGACGTCTATCCAATGTACATGAGCTTATTGACCGGATAGAGAAGCTAGATATAGCACCACTTCAGAATTACTCAAGGGAACTGCCAAGAGCTAACTGATTCCTGGGAGAAAAAAACAGCTTTTGTCAGCCCACTTGTTCTGTTCCATTTAATCACCATGCTCGTAGGACTACATAGTGCTCCAGTGACCTTTGAGTATATCCTGTGCCAGCACCAGTGGCATGCAGCCATGTCTCCGGATAACATGTTTATCTTTAGGCCTGACTGGCAGTCATATCTGTGTGGTGTGCAGGTCCTCCAGTCTTTGAGGGATGCCAGACTCACTGCTAACCCTGGCAAAGAGAAAACAGGTATCTGGAAGGGAATGGGAAGGTTCAACCCCCTTCTAAAGTGGAGAGCCTACAAAAAAGCCCTGTCCCTAAACACAAGAAGCAGTATGGTCCTTCCCATGGGACTTAGGCTTCTAAGTGCCTAAATCATTTTTGAAAATGAGACAAGCTCCTAAATCAGTTAGATGTTGCAATGCCTCAATTCCTGTAAAAATATGAGCCCTGCTTCTTATCAAAGCCGAGAAGAGGTAAGTTCAACTACAGAACTTCAAGGAGCAGGCAGGCTCCTGCAGGAGTCGCTAGGTCAGGGCACTGGCTAAGAGGTGAGGGGATAATAAAATAAACTATGAAAAACTAAAAGCAAATCACACAAAAGATGCAAAACACAAATATACAATGTTAAAGATAATTAAAACATAATAAAACAATAACAATATAGTAAGAAAATAAAAACAAATACCAAATAAAATAGAAAAACAAAAATATAAAATTAAAAATGTAAAAAATAAGATTACAAAGTACAAAAACAAATATAAAATGCACATACAAAATAAACAAGAATAGGATAAAAACTAAAAGACAAGAATAAAGTAATTACAAAAATAAATACAGAAAAAATAAAACATACAAACAAGAATAAAATAAACATTTACTTAAAATATTTTTTTTAAATTCAATTTCACGGGATATTTTGAAATTTGAGATTCTGTTCAAATTCTGAAATTAATTTCAAAACCACAACCATTCCCAAGAAACGGAAATTCTAGCTCCCGCACTGCTCTGCTACCTTATTTTGCCCAAGTTTCTGTGTAAACCAATTAATTGCGGTAGGGTCTGAAAGAGATTCTGGCATGGCCCAGGAAGGATTGATGACTGCGAGCTAACTTGCTGGCTTACATGAGTTGGAAAATGTGAGCAGCTGACTGGCTCCTGGAAATAAGGGGAAACGTAGGCAGTATGAGAAAAGGTGGAAAAGAAGGCAGCATGAGCTGCCAAAAAGACAGTGGTAGAAATGACAGTCAGCAGGACGGTCTGGTCAACTACCCACACTTTCATTAGTAAAAGGGAAAGGATGGAGAACATTCTCGACCTACTGGTGGCACAAGAGAAACAGCACCAACAGACCCAGGCTTTCCTGCTGTATCTCCTGCAAGGTCATCTACACGGTCTTATGGCGGTATTTAGAGTACATGTATGGCTAGCTCTCCCACAGCCTCCCCCCCCCCATCAGGGGATAAATAGCCATGTAGATGGTGAGGCACTGCTTAGGCAAGTACAGTAAAGACACACTTGAAGCCTGTGGGTATGTACCCAGGTACATACCCTACATAGCTCCCTTCATGCCCAAGCAGTGTCTCCCATTGACACAACTATTTTTAGCAATATAGTCTCCTGCTCGCTGCCTGCTGCTAAAGCCTTCTCCCGCCACAGAGAGAGACTCCAGCAGTGGAAAAAGGCCCTGCCAGCTCCTTACTGCTGGAGGTTTTCCCCATCTCAGGGAAAGACTCTGGCAGGAGGCAAAGGATTTGGTGGGGAGACAGAGCTTGAAAAGGGTCTGGCACCTCCCTGTTGCCAGAGTCTTTCCCCACTGCCTTCCCTATGCTAGAACCTTTCACTGACATGTGCAGCTACACACCACTGTGTGGACTCAGCTTGCTTTTCACTGTGGCGTGTAGTTACACATACATTACAGGCTGCCGACACTGGTGTGCAATGTAGACATAACCACAGAGTCAACAAAAGCAGCAATAGGCACAAGACCAGCAACAGGAACAGTTCTGGAAACACCTTCGGAGGGCTCCAGGGAGTCTTGCTGCTGCTGGAGAAGGTAGATCAGGCAAGCCTGGCCCTAGATGTGAAGTTAGGGCAGAATATGACCCTAAGGCCTGCATCTGCGCTTTCAAGTGGTTGGCTAGTGCAAATACTAAGGTCAAGGCAATGTACTAAGACTTCAGTGGTCAGCAGTCAAGCTCATATCCAGTCTTCAAAGCTGCTATTTTAGACAGACTGGAATTGACTCCAGAGACATATCACTGCCTGTTCCAGGTTGAATCATTTCAACTGCAAGTACATACGTGTATAGTGGCCCAATGATTGTGACACCTTGCTACCCATTGGTTGTGTCCAGAGATGAGTTCCAATGAGAGAATGATGGATCTGGTTGTCTTGGCACAATTATTGCAGCTCCTGCCTGCTGGAGTCCAAACCTGGGTATGGCATGTCCAGCCATCATTGGTAGGTCAGGCAACGCAGACAGCAGAAGCCAAGGGAGTTGAGTACCCTGAGTGGCATAACGGACCAAAAATGTCTAACTTGTGAAGGCAAGATTAGGAGATGCCCCAACCTGGGGATTCAGGGGAGAATTATCAAGGAGACAGAGTCATTGTTAGCCCTAGGTAGGGTTGAAGAGCTACCAGTTCCCCGGCCTCTGTCCTGATAAGGGTCTCTTGCCGTGGGGTCTGGTCTCTAACCTGAAGTTTTCTGAGAGAATTCATGGGTCAGTAGCAGGGTCTGCCTAGCACATTGACTTTACACAGCTCATAAACTGGGAACTTCTTTTCCTTTCAAGACTACTTCTCCTCAGCCTTATACTCCCCCTCTCACCAGGGACAAGTCCCTGACTTTTGATTGGTTTAAAAAGTCTCTCTGACTTTTCTCTGTTTCCTTAGGCTTCCTTCTGAAAATGTGGGGATCTCTTTGCTAAAGAAATTGGGGAACTGAGGGAGGGAATACTGAACTGGAATTAGTTAGAATTTGGTTGGAGAAGGAAGTATAAGAAGGAGAATATGAAAACTGATGGATTGGGGGCAGGTAAGGAAGAGTATTTTACAAAGTGAATGTCATAGATCACCATGTGAGGTGGAAACATTTTTAAAGGGAACTCCTTGTAATTTTGGCAGCATATTACTGAGCTGTTCCCAGAAACGTGCAAGTCTATTGTGTTAGAAAACCTAGAGCTGCCCTAGGAAAATGTACTAGAACATTCAGGATGGGGGAAGCAAGCCAGCCAACCTCACCCCACCAAGAGATATAAGGACTAATTTCCCTTGTAAGATATGAATAACTCCCACTGAAGTCAAAGGCAGTCACTTGTATTTGGGGAGGGGGGGAACTAGGCTCTAGGAGGGACCTAGATAGAAGTTTTCTGCACCCATTCTCATGCCTATGACCATGCCTTGTGATATTAGAAGTCAAGGCGATCGATAGCCAAAATCCAAACAAGGCAAATACCTGGAAATATTCAATTCGCCCACCTCCACCCAAGATCAAACAGTGAATCAGAGAGAAATTGTCAGCCTTAGGATACTTGAAGAGGGGTGTGTGTGTGTGTGTGTGTGTGTGTGTGTGTGTGTGTGTGTGTGTGTGTGTGTGTGTGTGTGTGTGTGTGTGTGTGTGTGTGTGAGAGAGAGAGAGAGAGAGAGAATTGATTGTTCAGTACTAGTAGAAATGAACATTATGGAGGTAAACTGAAAATTGCTCCATTGCTTAACCACAGTCAGCAGTGAAACTGGTAGCACACTATGATGGCTGCTGCATGCATGCGGTTCTTTGATGTGTCACACAACTAAGTCCAGATTTCAAGAGTTAGATGTCTTGAGACAATGTAGAGCGAACAGTGTTAAAGATTAGACTTGCAAATCTCAAAGTACAAGATGTCAGTCTAGTGATGTTAAAACAGCCACTTAGAATAACTCACACAGTTACTGTAGCGTATTATACAGAAGAATCATGAATATGCAATCAGAAAACAGTTTTGGATCCTGATCACCATCTCTGTCAATTACAGCAGTCACTTTCTTTGATGTTGCCTTGTCATTTTGACAGTGATTATACCTTTACATGATGTATTGCAGATATTACGCTTCAGTTGTTTACAAATAGAACCATATCTTACACTTTCACTATAAGAGTAGGACGTTTTAAGTAAGGAAAACATTCCTCATAATAATTCTTCCACTTAAGTCAGTCATGCATGAGCACAAGGGTTGCAACTGAGAAAATCATGCTGTGCCACAACTGTATGACACAATCAAACCTAACAATACCATTTTATACCTTAAAAGCTAAGTCAATTTGGAGTCTTACAGTCAAGCGACTAGAAACTAATGTGAAGGATTTTTCAGATACTAATGCAAGTACTTTGTAAAATAGAACAGTTTATCAAGTTGAACACTTTGTTTTTAAAATCTATCCCTACCACTATAAAATTTGTTGAAACAAAGTTTTAAGGAAAGCAGGAAATGACCAGTCAGTCTGTGTGTGCGCTCACCTCCTCCTTCCCTTCTCACCCCCAAATCTCTGGCTCTTGAAAGAAGTCAATTAAGTCTTTGGCATTTTCACAAAGGATTTAAAATCACAAACAAAAAAGAAACAAAAGATAATCTACAATTAAATCATAAAATGATTATAATGAATATTCCTCTCCAGTCTTAAAGCAACAGCTAATTCGTTATTTACTATTTAAAGTTGTGGTTGTATTTGTATACCTCCATCAAATTAATTTGTTTGAGATAGGGATTGGAGGGTTAAAAAATTGATACAACTCAGTTGTTAGTAATTAATGAATAATAGCAATTAATGCTTTTATATATATATAAAATATATTATATATATATATATATATATATTAACATATTAATGCACTCCCATATTCTAGGTAGTTGCAGTAGGCTGTGCCTTTCAGAGACCAGTAGTGTCCCACATCAAGAATCACACTCAACTGGATTGAAGTGTGGTACATATAGAGTAAGATCTAAGTAAACTTTAATAAGTTTGTTGGGACCTCCTGAATTATGTGTCCATATCAACCGCCTCCATGTCTGATAAGAAACTAGAGATATTATAGGGAAATGTTTTCCCTATGAATTTTTGCTCGCTTTTCACACACAGGTTTGAGTTCCTATTGCTAAACAACCACGCTAGAACCGGTCAGAATGTTTATTCTGAAGAAAATTTTGACTTAAAAAAAAACAACCTGATTTTTTTCAGTTTTTGGCAATCACATGTCTAGATGGTAAAGGGTCATTTAATTATATATAAAAAATACCCTACTCCAACCCAATCCCAATAAAATGGATATCAATTGCATGGCACCTATTAGCCATTTACCCAGGCATTTTAGAAAGAATCAGTACGTACAATTCCCAGTTCTCAATAAATCATTAAGTCATCTCTATCATTTTCTCCCATATGGAACCAACTGTAAATACCCAGTACCATTTAATCAACAGCCAATCAGAATGAAGAACAAGAGTTTATTTATTCCCAGATGCCTGAACACTGTACTTTATAGAATTTTTCCATTCTCACTGAAGTGTTTGTGCCTGGAGGGGAACTTCTGGTTCACTAGGAGGTTTAATGTTCTCGCTTTTGCCGGTGTTCATGCTTATTTGTCATGCCACTTTTTTGTGGCAGGGACAATGATTGGATAACCCGCCATCAGCATTATCATTCCCAGCTGAAAAATGTCTAGTTCTAAGTGACAGTGGTGTGGTGATGATGAGAACTGAATGGGGTACAGAAAGTCAAACACTCCTCTTTGCCACTTCTCATGATACTTTCCCTCTCTGTAATTTTGTGCAGTTCTTAGCACAGTGATAGGTGCTATATAAAAACAAGGTGTTAGTAAATGAAATTGAAAGACAAGAAATATAAAACTGATAAATACATTTTTGCATTGCCTAATTAACTGGTTGAATCCAATGCAAAATATGATTGAGGTCAAGAGCTTAGTAGCATTCAAAGATGTGCATCTATATGAACATTAGAAGTATGCAGTTACTGTAGACATGAAAACAAGTACAAAATCTTTCATAATGACAGGTTTCAGAGTTCAGAGTAGCAGCCGTGTTAGTCTGTATCCGCAAAAAGAACAGGAGTACTTGTGGCACCTTAAAGACTAACAAATTTATTTTAGCATGAGCTTTCGTGAGCTACAGCTCACTTCTTCGGATGTTTCAGAGTAGCAGCCGTATTAGTCTGTATCCACAAAAAGAACAGAACAGGAGTACTTGTGAGACTACTTAGAGACTAACAAATTTATTTGAGCATAAGCTTTCATGGGCTACAGCCCACTTCTTCGGATGCATGGAATGGATTTCACATTTGGGGACAATATATATCTTCAAGTCAGCAGCACTGCTATGGGTACCCGCATGGCCCATAGTATGCCAACATTTTTATGGCTGACTTAGAACAACGCTTCCTTAGCTCTCGTCCCCTAATGCCCCTACTCTACTTGTAACATAACATAAGAACATATGAGAGATCAAGATCAAGATTAAAAGAGAGATCACTTGATCATTGCCTGTTAGGTTCACTCCCTCTGGGGCACCTGGCATTGGCCATTGTCAGTAGACAGATACTGGGCTAGATGGACCTTTGGTCTCACCCGGTACGGCCATTCTTATGTTCTTATGTTATGGAAAAGAAGCCCTTGAGGAATTCCACCATGATTTCAATAATTTCCATCCCACCATCAACCTCAGCCTAGATCAATCCACACAAGCAATGGTCACATAAATACTACCCTATACCGGAAACCTACTGACTGCTATACTTACCTACATGCCTCCAGCTTCCATCCAGGACACACCACACGATCCATTGTCTACAGCCAAGCTCTAAGATTCAATCGCATTTGCTCCAATCCCTCAGACAGAGACAAGCACCTATAAGATCTCTATCAAGCATTCTTAAAACTACAATACCCACCTGCTGAAGTGAAAAAACAGATTGACAGAGCCAGATGAGTACCCAGAAGTCACCTCCTACAAGACAGGCCCAACAAAGAAAATAACAGAACACCAGTAGCTGTCACCTTCAGTCCCCAACTAAAACCTCTCTAGCGCATCATCAAAGATCTACAACCTATCCTGAAAGATGATCCCTCACTCTCACAGATCTTGGGGGACAGACCTGTCCTCGCTTACAGACAACCCCCCAACCTGAAGCAAATACTCACCAGCAACCACACATCACTGAACAAAAACACTAACCCAGGAACCTACTCTTGCAGCAAAGCCCGATGCCAACTCTGTCCACATATCTATTCAAGTGACATCATCATAGGACCTAATCACATCAGCCACACCATCAGGGGCTCGTTCACCTGCACATCTACCAATGTGATATATGCCATCATGTGCCAGCAATGCCCCTCTGCCATGTACATTGGCCAAACCGGACAGTCTCTATGCAAAAGAATTAATGGACACAAGTCTGACATCAGGAATAATAACACTCAAAAACCAGTAGGAGAGCACTTTAACCTGTCTGGTCATTCAATGACAGACCTGCGGATGGCAATTTTGCAACAGAAAAGCTTCAAAAACAGACTCCAACGAGAAACTGCTGAGCTGGAATTGATGTGCAAACTAGATACAATCACCTTAGGTTTAAATAGGGACTCGGAATGGCTGAGCCATTACAAACATTGAATCTATCTCCCCCTGTAAGTATTCTCACACTTCTTATCAAACTGTCTGTACTGGGCTATCTTGATTATCACTTCAAAAGTTTTTTTTTCCTTACTTAATTGGCCTCAGAGTTGATAGGGCAACTCCCACCTTTTCATGCTCTCTGTATGTGTATATAGATCTCCTCAATATATGTTCCATTCCATGCATCCGAAGAAGTGGGCTGTAGCCCACGAAAGCTTATGCTCAAATAAATTTGTTAGTCTCTAAGGGCAGGTCTACACTAAGGGCGGGGGTCGAACTAGGGTACGCAAGTTCAGCTACGTGAATAGCGTAGCTGAATTCGAAGTACCCTAGTTCGAACTACTCACTCGTCCAGACGCCGCGGAATCGAAGTCCGCGGATCCAAGGTCGACTCCGCCACTGCCTTTTGCAGTGGTGGAGTACCGGAGTCGACCGCGGCGCTTCCGGAGTTTGAACTATCGCGTCCAGATTAGACGCGATAGTTCGAACTCCGAGAAGTCGAACTCACCGCGTCGACCCGGCTGGTAAGTGTAGACTAGCCCTAAGGTGCCACAAGTACTCCTGTTCTTTTTACAAAACCTTTATGTTTCTGGCCAGAAATCAATCACCTACCAAAGGGGCTTAGAAGGAAATTTCTCCTGTAGCCAGGTTATTCCCTAATTGTCTGGTACAATGGTTTTTGGTACCTTCTTCTGAAGCAGCTGGTACTGGCCAAGGTTGTAGATAGGTTATTGGACTACATGGACCACAGCTCACATCTGGCATGGTAATACCCATGTTTCTATGGTAACATACAATGATCAATTTACACAAACTCAGAAAAACTGTATCCATTGAAATGAAACAGAAATATACTCATTCAGAACCTTGGACTGGATCCAAAGTTGTAAAAAGTCATTGTCCTTTTTTCAGTTTTTGAATTTTAACCAAAAAAACCTGGCTGTGTAAGTAAATAAGTAACTAGCGGACAGAGCACTGAGCTGGGACTCAAGAGACCTGGGTGCTATTCCTAACTCTGCCACTGGCCTGCAGGCTAGCCTTAGCAAGTCACTTTACAGCTTTGTGCCTCAGTTTCCCCATCTGTAACATGGGGACAATGATGCTTTCCATCCTTTGTAAAGTGCTCTGATCAAAAGTGCTATAGAAGAATGAGGTGGTATTCTAGTGATAATTACAAAACATTAATATTTTTTAGAAAGCTGTCCCTTCAGAAGCATGCCGGTATGCAATTATCTACATTTGTTTTCTTTATCTTGAGAAATTTGATGCTAATATTTTAAAAAACAATTACATATGATAATTATCAATCCAACTAATATAAATGCTGCTACACAGAGTTACACTAGGGTCCATTTTGCCTAGTACCCTGTTTCCAACAATGGCCCATCAGTGCTTCACGGGGAGTGTACAGAACATGGCAATTATGGAGTGATCCACACCTGGCTTCCGCTTCTGGTAGAAGATTAGGGTCACCCTAAGCATAAGGTTGTGTCCTTAACCACCTTGGCTAATAGCCATTGATATATCTATTCTCTATGCACTTATCTTTTTTGACCCAGTTACACGTTTGGCAATCACAACATCCCATGGCAATGAGTTCCACAGGTTAGGTGTATATTGTGACACAAAATATTTCCCTCGTTTGTATTAAATCTGCTGACTATTCATTTCATTGGGTGACCCCTAGTTTTTGTGTTGTGTTAAAGGGTAAATAACACACCATTCATGATTTTATAGAGCTCTATCGTGTCACCCCTTACTCATCTCTTTTCTAAACTAAACAGCCCTAATCTTTAGTCTTTTCTCCACATGGAAGCCATTCCATACCCTGGATTATCTTTGTTGCTCTCCTCTGTACCTTTTTCAGTCCCACTGTATACTTTTTGAGATAGAACTGGACACAGTATTCAAGATGGGGCTGCAAAATTGATTTATATGGTGGCATTATATTTTCTGTCTTATTTTCTATCCCTTTCCTAATAGTTCCTAACACACTTTTTTAGTCTTTTTGATAACTGCTGCGCATTGAGCAGAAGTTTTCAGAGAACTAGCTATGGTGACACCAAGATCTCCGTCTTGGGTGGTAACAGGTAATTTAGAACCCATCATCGTATATGTATACTTTGGATTATTTTTCTAGGGTGCATTACTTTGCACTTTTCAACATTTGAATTTCATCTGCCATTTTGTTGCCCAGTGCCCCAGTTTCATAAGAGCCCTGTGTAACTCCTCGGAGTCTGCTTTGGACAAAACTATCTTGAATAATTTTGTATTGTTTGCTTCTTTACTATTCACCCCCTTTTCCAGATCATTAATGAATATGTTGAACAGTACAGAACCTAGTACAGATCCTTGGGGGATCCTGCCGTTCGCTCCTGTCCATTGTCAAAACTGAGCATTTATTCCTACCCTATCTTTCAAACAGTTATTGATGTATGAGAGGACCTTCCCTCTTACCCCATAGCTACTTAAGCGCCTTTGATGAGGATTTTGTCAAAGGCTTTCTGAAAATCCAAGTACACTGTGTCAACTGGATCATCCTTATCCACATGCTTGTTGACTCCCTCAAAGAATTCTAAAATATCAGTGAGGCATGACTTACTTTTACAAAGCTGTGTTTGACTCTTCCCCAACAAATCATGTTTATTTGTGTTTATTATCATTACGTTCTTTACTATAGGCTTCTACCAATTTGTCCACTACTGTAGTTAGGCTCACTGGCCTGTAATTGCCAGGATTTCTGGTGGAGCCCTTTTAAAAATTGGTGTTATATTAGTTACTTTCCAGTCATCTGGTACAGAGGCTGATTTCAGTGATAGTAGTTCTATAATTTCATATTTGAGTTCCTTCAGAACTCTTGGATGAATATCATCTTGTCCTGGTGACTTATTACTGATAATCAATTTGTTCTAAGTCCTCTTCTATTGACAATTAACATTCCTGGCTTCAAATTTTCACTAATCTGAATGTCATTCATTGCAATCTGAAAACAAAAATGTTCTACCTATTATCCCTTTCACAAATCTAACACCCAGAAAGAGAATAATTTTTGCTGGAGAATTAGCTTTAAAGTTGTTTCAGGGGTGTTCGCTCACTCAAGCAAATGCTTAATTGCATTCCTTAATGGTAGCATATATCTACTCACATTCACAGGTTTCTAAAAGGAACTTTATTCTTGTTTAGGAAACTGAAACATCCAGACTATAGAATTTCACCAAATGTTCCTGCATCAATCCCATCACTTCTGGTTAAGCTTGAGCATATATTTTAGAAAGGCATCTGATCTTGATTTAAAGACAAAGTATTGGAGATTCCTCCATCACCTCAGATGAATTGTTCCAACGTTTAATTACCCTCACTGATTTAAAAAAAATTGTGCACATTATTTATTCTACTTGTTTTTGAAACAGTACAATAAATAATGTTACAGATGAAATTGCTTGGTAGGCCCAATCCACCCTATCCTGCTCATCAGAATGCTATATCATAGTCTGCTGGCTTGCTAGGAACAGGTATCAATGGTTCTACTCTATTGCACCTAACTTCCAAGTCTAACTGGCTTGGCCTATTTGGATTTGAAATCAGAGTTTTGGGTCTCCTAGACAGACTTGCCTAAAGATGCTGAATGAGCCCCATTTGTCTCAGTGTGAAGGTCGTGACACTGGGTGATCTAGCATTAAGCTCTTTAGCTTAAGTGGATGGCATTGTAAAAGTGGCAAACAAGAATTAATGACTATGATGTTCACTACCTTGGAAAATTCGTATAGTTGAGTTGAACTTACAATAAATTCCAAGAAGTGGTGGTGTTTGCATCTGGGAAAGGAGGCAAATGATAAAGTGTATAAATGCAGCAATGGCAAAGTCACAGGAAAAAATAGTTTTATGTGCACTTAGGAAGTCTGATCAGTGCCAATTGTTCCATCAAGGATGAGGCTAACAACAGATGTGCTTTAGCTACAAGTGTTGCACTGAAGCTGATGGAATTATGGACTGATAAAAACATAGTGAAAAATTTATCATACCAGTATTACTATATGGTCTGCAAGCAACTGCATTACATGGAACAGACATCAGCGGCTGTAGGCAATAGAGACGAGTGTTTTTTTGGAAGATGGCAGGTATAAAGTAGAATGATTTCAAGACAAATGAAGTAGTTAGAAGGAGAGTAGGATGTGAACTCAGGGTACAGGACTGAGTTGAAAAGATTGTGATGGTAGGGACACTGCAGAAGACAAACGGATGATAGGATTGCAAAGAAAATTATGCAAACACAACCAAGGTCAGTCCAACCTAGAAGCTGACCAGTGACTAGATGGCAAGATATCATATGCAGAGACATGACCAAGCTGGGCTTCATTAAGGAACAAGCCCTGGACAAGAATGAATGGTGACACTGAACTGCTCCTTGTGTCTCAAAGATGCTTTGGGACTAGAAGAGGAGAAAGAAGAGACATTAATTATAGTCTGAATTTGACTTGTAGTCTGGATTTGGTGTTTGAATAATGGTATATTCTGGGAACTCAGAAAAAAATCTGGGCGCATCTAATTGTAGCTGTTTCAGATAACACATCAGAAGGCAAGTTTTGGGTGTTTGTGTTTGGGTGTTTGACCATGGCACATCTCAGGGGTGATGGCATTGTATGTTTTGAGGTGATTATATTTGTTTCAGAAGCATTTGCAAGAAGAGCTTTATGGAATTATGGCTTTGAGGATGCTGTGTTTCACTACAATGGTATTTCTAGCAGACTTTCAAGGGCAATGTCCCTCTTTTAAGATCACTCTTTGAAAAGTTCTAGAGTAGTCATTCCTTGCCTGGCTAGCTCTGAGGGTTGATACAAAAGTTGGTGGGGCCATGGATCTGTTTATCCACCCAGGTTTTGATATGCCCAAGTCAGCACAGTATGTGAGCTGTTCCTTATAGCCCACCCCCTTTCAGATACCTAATACCAACAGAGATCCTAAGACAGAGCAGTGATTGCACTCCCCTTTTGCCTTTCCAACAGAATGTTGTGCCTCAATATTTTTGATGATCTAGGCCTATGAGACTAATGACTAGACTAAACTACTAAAGGTATCAAAAGTGTCATGAGGAAGATGGCTTGGTGGCCCAGTAATAGTGCTCTGTTGTGTCATCCAGAAGGTCTGAATTTGATTTCCTGTTTTTATTTAGTTTCTCCAGTAGGTAAGAGTTTGGGATGGTGTTAAAATAGCACATCCAGCCCCTGAGAGAGAAGGGATCCTCTTACATTCATCTGATTACAATGCAGCATTGGATAGTCTTGAAGAGCCCTCACTGTTCAGCTGAAAGGGTACAAGACCATTAAAATTAGAGGGATTTTAGGGATCCATAGAAGTGAGCAAGTATTGCAAAAATTGTCTCAACCACATAAGTAATTAGATAAACAGATTATTTGTTTTCCTTTTTTAGTGCCCCCAGCATCTTTTGCATTTGCACAGAGCAGCGTACTTGTACTGTCTGAATGTTCACAGATCATGCACAAACATTCACATAGACTAAAATTTACATTTAAACACGGATATTCACCCCAGAAGTGCTTGTGCAGTCATCCCACCAGAGAAGAGAGACAATATCATGTGGCTTATCTGAACAATCACAGTTAACCAGCAAATTGTTTGTGAATATAGGGTATCATTAGAGTTCAACAAAAATTGCCGTAAATATTCATTGTATACTTTCCAATAACTAATAAAATTAATGGAAACTGAGAACTGCTTGCATACATGCCACGAGTAGGGAGGGGATCCCGATTCATCAGATAAAGTACTACTTGCAAATTAATCACTCCACTCTAGTTCTTCTGGTGAAAACCGGGAATACACAGGGTGGGGGAGATCTGTTAGCGACAAGAAAGATCTGATCTTTCCAGAGAAAAACTAGCAGCATTATTTTTGGCATACATACAAACCTTTCTTCTGGTTCTGCTTCCACTAGTGCTCTCTATAGAAGCATGCAGTACCTGTTGTACATTTCTAGCAATGAAACAAGCAATGATATTCTGGTCATTAATTCCCGGACTGTTTATCTTCTTGTTTACTCTCCAACAAAATGATTGCTGTTTAATTATACTACAAATAGGTTTTGCCAGCCAATTGTACAGCAGATGTTATTTACTCCCTAAACAACCCTCATAAGACCAATGCTGCACATCTAACAAACCAAAATGTAGTCTATCAAGTCATATCACAGGCAACATTCACAGCCGTCCCGTCAGTCTTTTAACTATTGTGAACTTATAGCCCTTTCCCACTTCAGGATTGTCCAGATTCACGTTCATTAATAAGGCACACAGACTGCTACAGAGCAGATAACACATAGTTATCCTCAGTAAAAACATTTGTTTAAAAAAATTTAAACCTTCTGGGCCAGATCTGTAACTGGTGTAAATGAGCCTATTTTCTTTGAAGTCAATGGAGCTATATGGATTTATACGTGCTGTGAATCTCGTTCTCTATCTTTAAAAATCCACCTTCATTTTCTTTTATTGAAATCCACATAGCAGACTCCCTCACACACCCCTCCAACTTCACCTACCACACCTGGACCAATCTCCAGGACATCACTGCAACAGAGGGGAAAAAATATCCAGGTACATGCCCACAAGCACATAGTGGGCTAAATAACCCCGGCAGCTCTCCAAAGCATTGTTTACCTTCTCAAATTCATAATCATCGTAAAGGAAACATTGTTATGGATGTTATTGATGTTGCGGGTATTTTGCTGGTTTTTTAATGAACGAGAATAAGAACCGTTAAACAGTTAAAACCCAATAATCTAGGAGGTAAAAAATCCAAATTAAATGTAAAATAGATTTCTGTAATTACAATGATTTCAAGTGAAAATGAAATGGAGGCAGAGCCCTGGAGATTCTCTCTTGGCTTGTGACTCCGCATACTCCAAACAAGAGAACTATAGGAGGTGTGGGTGAGAGCGGCAGCTTTATAAATCACTCTAATGAGATGGTCAATCTGCATCTGTCATCTCTGTGGCTCAGGCTTTCTATTGCTGCTGCAGCTGCTTCTATAAATGCCTCTTGTTTATAGAAGGGCTCATCTTACTCAATTTTTACTCCGATAACCTCTCCCTGACTTCAATGAGAGTTTCTCCTGAGTAAGGACTGTGTTAATATTGAGGGCTAGATGACAGGCCTTTGTGCAGGGCTGCACAAGAAACCCTCTCCCCTGCCTTCTGCTACTGCCTGCGTTCCTCTAATGAAATCAGTCCCTGCCTGCTGGGGAGCTCAGGGACTGGGCACTCCAGTCCTACCAAAAGATCAAGCCAAAAAAGGGATCTGGGATGGAGGTATGATCCTCCCACATCAAGCCATAGAGCAGGACAGGCACATTGTGGGTGACAGCAAACTTACTCCATGCTATTGTGTAGAACTCACTGCTCACCTCCATGCACAAAGAGCGGACCCTTAGCAATTGTACCTCAAACAGGCCCAGTCTCCCTCGTGCTCTTACAGGAGTGGTGGGTTTGTTTCTTGGGTTTTTTGTTTGTTGGCGTACATGGCAGAAACCTGTCTTTCCCATTCTTCTGTCATTTGCTGCTGCTTCCATTTGCTCTATGGTGTTGAGATTGACTGTTCTGCTCTCCCTGAAAAGGGTTCTTCCTAAGGTTTCTATTGGTTGCCTTCATTTCCTCACACCAGTTGGCTTCCACTTGACAGCTTCATGTGGAAGTCTGTTATGTGGGAGTTTTGGCATCCAGAGTACATGCCCCAAATACGTCAAACACTTCCTTTTGATGCTGGTTGGGGATTTCTTGTATGTCTTTGGTGGTGAAGTCTTTCCAACCAACGCCCAGAATCTGACATTGGTACTTATTTTCAAAGGTGTCTTGTTTTCTGTCTAACATTTTAGTAGCTCTCCAGCTCCCGTGACTGTAGGTTAACACCAAGATTACATTTGAACTGATAATTGTCAGTTTTGATCTGGTGCTGCATATCTTGGATTTCCAGATGTTACTTGTTGGTGTCTTGGTTTCCAGGGTGTTTGTTTTAGCATAATTAATTTTGAGCCCTGCTTGGCCTGCAGTTCTTGACGAGTTGCCTGTCTGTTTTTTGCAACTTATCAAGGTTTTCACTCAGTGCAATATCATCAGCAAAGTCTAGAATTTCTACACATTTTCCATCTACCCATGCTGTACCAGTGTCTGTGTTGCTAATACACTTCCTCATTAGCCAGTCTATGGCAATGCCAAACAACAGTGGAGATAAAATGGGGCCCTGTTTCACGTCAGCATCCACAAACACTTACAGAGCACTTCCTCTCTGTACATGGCCATGATTGATGTTGATGACTTTACCTGGGATTGTGTAGAACTGAATACTGCACAACGTATGTCTGTGCAGGCTGTCAAATGCCTTTTGACAATCAATTACATTGATGAAGAGGGGAAACTTACCATTCTGCATATTCTTCTGTGAGGGTCCTTAGTATTAATATCTGATTACCACAGGATTTCTTGGGTCTGAATCCAGCCCATTCTTCTTTAAGCTTTGCATCCACTGCCTCTTTCATCCTGTGTAGCATCACACTGCAGAGGCTTTCCCTACAACAGAGATAATGTAACTTTTCCCAAGTTGTTACAGTCAGTAAGCTCACCCATTTTGTATATTCTGACTGATTCCATATTTCCATTGGCCAGGATGGGTCTCTTTTTTCCCCTCAAACTTAATTGAACAGGTCTGTCAGTATGCAGGGGTGGTGATATCAAGCACCTTTAGCATTTCTGTTGTAATATGATCATCTCCTGCCACTTTGTTATTTTTTGGCTTTCTGATGGCAGCTTGTACTTCTCACATCTCTGTTGGACCCATGTTAATGTCACTTGATAAGATCAATTTGATGTTTTCATCAAAATCTAGTGCTGTGGTGGGGCTGGGTGCAGGGGCGGCTCCAGGCCCCAGCATGCCAAGTGCGTGCTTGGGGCGGTATGCCGCGGGGGGCGCTCTGCCAGTCGCCGGGAGGGCAGCAGGCGGCTCTGGTGAAGCATCCGCAGGTGTGCGGGAGGTCCACCGGAGCCGCGGGACCAGCGGACCCTCCACAGGCACGTCTGCAGGAGGTCCACCGGAGTTGCGGAACCGGCGACCGGCAGAGCGCCCCCCGCGGCGTGCCGCCGTGCTTGGGGTGGCGAAATTGCTAGAGCCGCCCCTGGCTGGGTGTCTAGAGGACATCTTTGAAATGTTCTGTCCCTCTGTTTTCCTGTTCTGCTTCAGTTGCTGTAATCCTTTTTCCATCTTTGCTTTTTATTGGCCCATTTTCTGTTTTGAAATTTCCACACCGGGTTTTAATCATTTGGTAAAACAGTTCTGTGGTTTCCTATCATAGCAGCCACTTTAGCTGCAGGGACTTCAACATCTCACTATTTATCAATCTTTCCTTGCTTAGTTTTGGCTGCTTTCTTATACTCCTCCTTTGCCTTTTCCAATAGCTTGTTGGTCTTAGCAGTCAGGAGGTTTCCTTTCAGTACTTTTCTTTCTTTGATGAGATTGCACGTCTCTTGGCTTATCCAATTCTTGCTCTGTCAATGCTGACATCCAGCTATGACTGCTGCAGCTTGAATCACATTGTCTCTGAGTACTGCCCCTTTTCCTTCATGTCCAGTCAGTGTATCACCTTCCTCTGCCTCTGGCAGTGCCTCATACCTGTTCCTTAGTATTCTGGAATTTCTTGCAGTACTCTCTTGTCTACAGTTTTATAGTGTGGATTTTCTTTCCCCACTTTCTGTTTAAAATTGATCTTTCTCAACTTTAATTTCCCTTTAGTAATACCACGTTGTGCTGCTCAATCTGGCCTTGCATCTTGGACAGAGGACCTGAATCTCCAGCTAATGCAGATTGTGGTTGATTTGATTTTTCATTTGGCCATCTAGTGAATTCCATGTTTCTTTATATAGGTCTTTGTGAGGGAACAGCATTCTTGCATAGCGTCTATGTTGGACACTAAGCACAATTCAGAGTGTCTCAACATTTTGGTTGATGGTTCCCAACCCATGCTCTTTCTATTCCTTGACTGTCGCATCCTGCTTTAGCATCAGAGTCAGCCATCACATGTTTAGATATTCTGTCAATTACACTTGGGTGAACTCATCTTTATCCTCATCACTATGTTCCTCTGTAGGAGCATTGCACTGTATGATTGATGTCTTTAGGACTCTGGTTTGGACTCAGGTGCATATGAAGCGTTGATTGATAGGTTCCCAATTGATGAGTGATTTTTTTTTCCTCAGAAGGTCATAGCGAGCACTATGTCCTCTGAGTAGTTGCTATCACTATGACCTGAGCCAATGAGATGTTTCTTCTCTGGCTTGAAGCACTTCTTATCTGCACTCACTCACCTGCTCTGATTGGTGCCCAGATTTCAAGTCTATAGATGTCCAGCTCCCACATGTTCTGTGAGATCTTTGATATTGGAAACATTGTTCTCACATTCCAGTAAGAATACATTTCAGAGTTGGTTACTGCTAGCATCAAACTTCCAGGGGACCTGGCTTCCAGAGACTGGCTTTCACCCAAAGCCTTCATACAGCATGAGGGGTTGGCAGGGTACTCTTTTTACCCAAGCAGTAGCCGGGTTTTATTTCTATAGCTGTTGGTGCAGCTCCAGTAACCACAATGATCTAGCCCTGAGCATAAGTTTCAGGATTTGTCCCTTTGTACATATATGTGTATTTATGTCTCTTTCTTTCTTTTAAATGTACAAAGAGTGAATTATAAAATAATAAAGATCATAGGTTGGCTAACTAATCAAAATGTCACTTCTTGTATCCGTAAGGGGGACAGGACTACTCAGCTTCGTAAATCTCTCCTTCTAAGTAAACCCAAGGTGAAAATCTTCATCAGCTAAGAGACACCAGAGAGTGTTCATTGATGTAAATGTACATTACCTTACCCAGTGCTAGTCGATGCAGCTGTAGGAGTCTCCTGTCTGAGACACAAGCATCTGGCTATGTTAGTAAACAGTCTGGCAGTAAAATGTGTCAGTTTATAGCAGAGCTGAGAGAAGCTGCCAGCGTTCACTTCACAAATTTTCACAGCAAAATGGTGACAGTCTGAAAAGTTTACATGCCACAACCTTTCCCTTAATTCTTCTGAAGCTGTCATTCCTCCAGATTTTTCTAACATTTACACAACATTTCACAAATTTTTAAACTGATCAAATAGTGGAAACCTCTTGCTCCATAAAAGTGAGTTGTGTAAAAGAAAGATTCCTTTTCCATGCCTGGGAGTGGCAGACCAGAGTTAAGTGTTTACTAGTAATAGCTGACATTTGCATGAGGTATTACTAGCATAATCAGTTCAAACAATATTGCAGAACAATAGGGACATGTCTTCACATAGCAATAATAATAATACTTAACATTTACATACATCACTTCACACCTTCATAGAACAATATGACTAACTAATTAATCCTCAGAATAACCCTTGGAAGGTAGGTATGAATTATTATGCCCATTTTACAGATAGGAACAATGAAGGCATGTCTACATTGCACACTTCTTTCAGTGGTGCATAAAGTAAATACACTACATACCCCCAGTATGTGTATAAATGGTAGTGAAGATTGTGATGCACTACTTAAGTAACTAGAGTACTTAATCTTGATCGCTGTGGGTATTTATACATACATACCCAAAGAGTTAAGTAGTTGCCTGATCTGTTGATTGTGTGCTAATTATATTCACAAAGCTGCCTCAAACCCCCAGGTTGGGACTCCACTGCTGAATTCCCACTTAGCTGCCACCTAACCCTGTAGGCACCTACATTAATTCTGGCCCTATGTTTTTGCTGTAGAAGTTCCCACCTCAGAGCATGCTGCCCCAGACACCTATCTCCTGCCGAAGCCCCAGAACTATCCATGAACCTGGGGAAGATAGGTGTTCACCTGCCAAACTTGCATGTGACCCACTAACCAGTAGGCATACTCAGGGGCCACCTAGAAGATCAGGGCCCTTTCAAAATCTGGCCACAGGAAAAAGAGGCTGTGGTGTGCACCTTATAACCCAGTGGTTAGTGCATTTTCCTGGGGAATGGGAGACCTAGGTTCAATTCTCTCTTCTCTACCAGAGGGCGAGAAAGGATTTAAATAGGTGTCTCCTACCTCTCAGGAAAGGACTCTAATCACTGAGCTGTGGGATACTCTGATGTAAGGATTGTTCAATCTTTCCTGTTGAAGTTGTTCTACTGTGGATAAATAAAGAGTCATTGGCATAGGGAGACAAGACCTAAGGTTTTCCATGTCCCAAGTGGGTGCCCAAACCACCAGGCTCAAGAGTCACTTAATCTCAGGATCATTCTCTGGCCCAATGAGACTTTAACTTTATACACAATGAAGCAGCTTCAACAGAAGAGAATGAGAGAGTGTCCCAGTATATCCCATAGCTCTGTGGTTTGAGCACACTCCTAAGTGATTTGGGAGACCTGTGTTCAAATCCTTTCTCCCCTTCAAGCATGGAGTGGGGAAGGGAATTAAACCTAGGTTGCCCACATCCCAGGTAAGTGCTGGGCTAAAAATTATAAAATGGGCTCTTCCTCTGTCTGTGTAGTGTGGAATGAAGTGCCTGCTTCACTCTGGGGTTTCCAGTTATGGAGGGCAAGCAGCTGGGTGCGATCTCCCAGAGGCAGGGTTGGCTTTGTGGATCTCATTTTTAGGCACCTTCTCGCCCCATTCATTGTATAGAGTCTAGGCACCTAATTTGGGTTTTGTGGATATCAGTGTCATTTCTGGGATTTTTTTCTAGGGTTCCTAAAAGTTAGGCAACATGATGCTTGGCATTGCAACACCTAACTCCCTTTGTGGATCTGTACCTGAATGACTCCTTCAAGGCCAAACATGACCCTTACGTTGAATTTGGACAGAACACCAGGATTAACATAAGCTTATGCAAGCAGAAAGCTGTTAGAGCTTCAGTTTTTTGTCACATATTGATACTTACAGGAACATGTTGACCCTTGGTATTATGCTGAGGCATTATTTATGCCTGATTAAGGGCCCAATCCAATTCTTACTGAAGTTTGAAGGCCTTTTTTTTGTTGTTGAAAAAAATTATTTGAAAAATTTTGACCAGCTCTTCCAATTGCTCTGGGTGCCTCGGTTTTTTGATGCCCAGCTTGACACACCTTCTGGAAGGCTGATTTTCAGAAAACATGTATCACCTGCCCTCTGAATATCTGACTCCTCTTACAGAGTCTCAGGTTGATTCCTCCCATTCCGCCCTCCCCAGCTGGAAGCATCTAAAATAACTAGTCAAAGCTTGGCCTGGCCTGTCAGACTGTACACTGACTAGGTGGCACATAAACAGCTCAGTGATGTGTAGAGCTGCTTGGCCTGGAAGTATATTATGGGTCTGTGAATAGTGCAGTTACATCAGGTTGCAAGAATGGTAGTTCCTGTATCAATGCAGCCCCTTCCTCTTTGGGTCAGCAGCTGTAGAGTGACTTTTGAGAGTACACAGGAATGTGTGTTGTACATAAAGATAGAGAACTCCTGGGGTGGGGGGGATTCTACTTCTCTTTTCTTGCCTGTAGCTGCTTCCTAATGTCAGTGACAGAGACATATCTTTGCCGTCTCAGTTCTCTCTCATTTGTAACCAGCTGACTCCATAAAATTTCCCATGAAGCCCTTGGGGTCAATGTTCTGGTAGGCATCTATAGATTTCAGCACACAATACCATATTAACTTTCTCTTAACAAGAATCACGTTCCCATTCCTAGTGGCTTCCTTTATGCACAATGAGCTGAAAATGTACCCCATAATGAATGTTCTGTCACCAGGAATAGTATGCAGGAGCTCCTGTTATAGTCTTTTATGGAGGCTCAGCAAACAAAATGTTTCCAGTGAGGGTTTTTCTCTATTATAAAACAACAGTCTTTGGTAGATTTTATTGAGCTTCTAAAAGCAGGAAAACAGCTTGTTCCATGAAAAATGCTTCCTTTTCTGCAACCAAGAAATCACTGGTCTGATGTTAAGGGCCAGCTATTAGTCTTTCTTCAGCTGAGCAGGTGGCAACTGTTCTGTATTCCAATTCAGCTCCCCAAGGTCAGAGCTGTGAACCTGGGTAATGACTGTGTTTATGCTGTGCCTGGCTTAAAAGTCTACAGAGAAATACTGTTTCTGGTATCTCATTGAAAAACCAGTCGGGCACAGAAAGTCTTAGTTCTTGCTTCTTGTCTGTAGTATATTTCTTGAGTTTTAACTTGAAGTCAGATAGTTGTAGTCTCACTTCACAGCTGATCAAAGCAAACAGAATCTTTCAAAAAATAAATGTCCTCCTCTATGAGGGCCAATCATTTTTTTTTAAAGTTTCCATTGAACTAGAATGTTCAGAATGTTACAACCCACTGAAAGTCTGACCAGGAGACTGAAGATTGAGTACCTTTTTTAAAAAGCCCCCTTTCTGCAGATAAAATAAACTGATTAGAAAGCAAAGGTGTTTGCACTTCAAAACACTTTTGCATTTGCAGTCAGGTAGTTAGAGATGTAAGCTCCCAGCTTTGTAACCTCAATTCAAGTGGGTGCAAAAAAAAAAAAGTGGGCACAATTTTGCAAGAAATTGTTTGCTGTTATGAAAATCTGGCATTAAAGGTGCCAGAAGGTTAAAAAGCAACAGTGCAGTGATAGAGGCCAGAGTCATCACTACAAGTATGTTAATTTGGAAGCAGCAGGCAACTATAATAAAGAAGGACAGATAGATGTGAGAGATTATTATTAATTATCTAGCACCACAGGTGTGCATAAAACTTTATAGGAAAAGATAAAGACACAGTACTTGATTCTTCATTGCTGTATATCTTGTGTAGTAACTTACACCTCTGCAGAGTGAGTTGCTAAGTACGTGTACAATGCCACCAAATCAGAATGGTGGCATTTCATACCCACTTTCCATGGGTATACACAAACTGCAAAGCAGTGGAGAATCAGGCTCAATGTCTCTCCCTCAATAGTGCAGTTGGAACAAAGACATGATTAAAGAACAACAGACATTCATAGACAAAAAGAGTGGAGAAATGCAAACTTTGGGTATAATTTTCCAAGCAGGCCTTTGCCACACAGAAATTGCACCACTTTATTTTAAATTGGTGCAAAGCCACATATGGACACTTCTTTCAGTTTAAGTGCGGCTTATTTTAATTTAGTTTAAATCTATCCCTGAGTAACCTAAGCTAACTCACTGAAAGCCTGGTTTGTATCTGAGTGCCACATAGCCTGTTGCACACATTTAGCTAAGTCAATTTTAAATCACACCTTTAATTAAACCAGTGCAGGTCTGCATGCAGTAAGACACTAGTTATAGCTTAAATCACTGTACTGGGGTTGCAAGAAATTTTTAAGTATTGCTTTTATTAAAGAAAGAAGCATGTTTCCCTGGAAGATTAGAGTTGACAGGATTTGTAGACATGTATTTTAAGAAAAGATTTAAATAGGTAAAAGGTAGAAAATAAGTATATGCAATGGAGAAGGCTGTGCCACACATGAGGGGCAACATGGAACAAGGAGAAAAAATGATTGTGGGAGAAGAGTAGTAGGGGCTTAATCAACTTGGGACAAGAGCTGGCAGGGACAAAGGTGGCTTCATACCATATCTCCCCATCAATCCTGTGGCAAGCCAGGGTCACTTCAGTTACCAGGCAAAGCAAAAATAACCTTAGTCCTGGTCTAAAGTCTGCTGGATGATAATGGGCCATTACATTAGCCTGGGATTTCCAGCGCACCATGGCAGCAATTGGGGGCATAAACTAGCTCATTATATATGAAAAGTTGTGGAGCTTTGAAACCCAAAACAAAACCAGATTAACTTTATATGTCTGTGACAGAATCTTTATTACACTTGTAACAAATGCAATTCTTCCTCTGTTATTTACTACCAGTAAGAACAGTCAAACTGGAAGACTAGGCTAAACCAACAAGCATAGCCAGAGTGACAAACACTTAAGCAGCTATAAACATTTATTTTGGCACTGCATCTGCTAGCACACAGCAATATCACAGCAAAACAATTTTTATCACAGTAGTATCTTCTGGGAAATATTCCACTGTTGCCTTATCACCAGTGCACCCGCAGCAATGTTAGTAACTGTGGGAGCTCCAGTGTGTCATTCAGAAGCTTACATAGAATCATCGAAATGGAGGGCTGCAAGGGACCTCAAAGGGACCTCCAGCCCCCTGCACTGAGGCGGAACCAAGAAAATATGATATAGTGTAAATACCAATGGCCTACCTACTCTAGTACTTCCATCATTGTTCCCAGGGTTGGAGTGGCAACAGTGGCAAAGAAAGGATGGTGAATGTTCTGAACAATTCCAGTCATTATGGGTCAGCCATATTGCCTTCTGGGCTCTGGTGCTCATTGTTCTAATGGGGTGAGGAACAAAGGAACCCCAGTTAGTACAGGTGAATTAAAGCTGTTCTTTAGGTGTGCATCTATTGTTTTGGATAACATGAAATTGTTCCATCAAGAATTATAATAAAGTATCCTACTGTCACCATGCCTCTGGGTCACAACTGAGAATATCAAATTCAGGAAAAACTGCTGAGAAATAGGGGGACCCCCCGCCCAAACTGGAGGTTATTCTCCCAAAAGATGTATCAAACCAGCAATAAAAGTAAACTTCTGTTTCACCACACTGGCTAACAAGAAGCCAGAAAAGCAGTCTCCTTAGGTATTCCAGTCCTTGTATCACCACCAAAAACACTAGACAAAGATGAGTGGTTCTTTAAAATCAATTTAATCAAATAAAAGGTTCTTCTAATCCCAAAGGACCAGCCACACATCCAGGTCAATATACAACTCAGATCTTGCCCAATAATCATGATATTGCCAATCCTTTAATATCTAAAATATAAACGTTTATTTATAAAAAAAAGAAAGGTGAGAATTCAAATTGGTTAAAGGAATCAGATACATACAATAAATGCAAAGTTCTTGGATCAGATTTGTTAAGTCTCTGTTTGCTTCCAAATCACTGGAAGTTCCTCGGTCCCTTGTTTAGAATGCTCCCATTAGTGTACGTTCAGAGGTTTAAGCAGGAAAGAGGCAAAATGGAGATGTTTCCAGACCCTTTTATAGCTTCTGCCATGTGGAGGGAAATCCATTGTTTCAAACAAAGCCCTCAGCACAGCTAATGGAAAATTACAGGTAGCAAGATGGTGCTTGAATCACATGGGCAAGTCACATGTCCATGCATGATATCGCTTAGTCATAGCAGGGAAGTCCATTTAGTGTAGATGGGCGTCTTCCATTGTGAGTTAAGTTTTCTTTAGTGGGCCATTCAATTCGAATAGTTCCTTCACAATGTGCAGGCTAAATACCTTGTGGGTGTTACCACAGGAGCAAACATAATTGAAATACAGGTGTAAAGTACAGCTGTCAAGAGATTAAAAAATTACTTGTGATTAATCATGTGATTAAAAATATTAATCGTGCAATTAATCGCACGGTTAAACAATAATAGCATACCATTTGTTTAAATATCTTGGATGTTTTCTACATTTTCAAATATATTGATTTCAATTACAACACAGAATACAGTGCTCACTTTATATTTATTTTTGATTACAAGTATTTTCACTGTAAAAAACAAGAAATAATATTTTTCAATTCAACTAATACAAATACTGTAGTGCAATCTCTTTATCATGAAAGATGAACTTACAAATGTAGATTTTTTGTTACATAACTGCACTTAAAAATAAAACAATGTAAAATTTTAGAGCCTGAAAATCCACTCAGTCCTATTTCTTGTTCAGCCAATCGCTCAGACAAATGAGTTTGTTTACATTTGCAGGCGATAATGCTGCCCGCTTCTTGTTTACAATGTCACCTGAAAGGGAGACCAGGCACTGTTGTAGCCAGTGTTGCAAGATATTTATGTGCCAGATGTGCTAAAGATTTATATGTCCCTTCGTGCTTCAAACACCATTCCAGAGGACATGTGTCCATAGTGATGACTGGTTCTGCTCAGTAACAATCCAAACCGACTCATGTTTATTTTCATTATCTGAGTCACTAGCAGAAGGTTGCCACCAGCAGAAGTTTGATTTTCTTTTTTGGTAGTTCAGGTTCTGTAGTTTCCACATTGAGTGTTGCTCTTTTAAGACTTCGGAAGGGATGCTCCACACCTTGTCCCTCTCAGATTTTGGAAGGCACTTCTGTTTCTTAAACCTTGGGTCGAATGCTGTAGCTATCTTTAGAAATTTCACATTGGTACCTTCTTTGCATTTTATCAAATCTGCAGTGAAAGCGTTCTTAAAATTAACAATATGTGCTGGGTCATCATCCAAGATTGCTATAACATGAAATATATGGCAGAATGCGGGTAAAACAGAGCAAGGGACATACAATTCTCCCCCAAGTTGTTTAGTCACAAATTTCAACAACACATTATTTTTTTAATGAGCGTGATCAGCATGGAAGCATGTCCTGTGGAGTGGTGTCCGAAGCATGAAGAGGCATACGAATGTTTCGCATATCTGGCACATAAATACTTTACAATGCTGGCTACAAAGCAAATGCCTGTTCTCACTTTCTGGTAAATAAGAGGGCAGCATTATTTCCCATAAATGTAAACAAACTTGTTTGTCTGAGCAATTAGCTGAACAAGAAGTAGGACTGAGTGGACTTGAAGGCTCTAAAGTTTTACATTGTTGCATTTTTGAATGTGGAGGTGGGGGGTTGTACATAATTCTACATTTGTAAGTTCAACTTCCATGATAAAGAGATTGC
This sequence comes from Mauremys mutica, assembly GCF_020497125.1. Lineage (NCBI taxonomy): Eukaryota > Metazoa > Chordata > Testudines > Geoemydidae > Mauremys > Mauremys mutica. The sequence goes on along the minus strand of NC_059077.1, from coordinate 108,214,996 downwards.
ATTACAGTACTTGTATTAAGTGAATTGAAAAAGAAGATTTCTTTTATCATTTTACAGTGCAAATGTTTGTAATACAAAATAATATACATTGATTTCAATTACAACATAGAATAAAATATATACTAAAATGTAGGAAAACTTCCAAAATATTTAATAAATTTCAATTGGTATTCTATTGTTTAACAGGTCAGTTAAAACTGCAATTAATCACAATTAATTTTTTTTTAGTTAATCACGTGAGTTAACTGCGATTAAACGACAGCCCTAGTATATAGCCAATACTCATAACTTCAACTACAAAAATGATATATGCATACAAATAGCATAATCAAATTCAGAAAATCATAACCTTTCCATAGATACCTTACTTGACATACTTTGTACAAGATGTGTTGCAATTATATAACTGTGGTAGCAAGAATGATCTACATGGTCATATTTTAATCAGATAACATCACACCTACGTGTCAGAAGAACAACAGAAGCATCCCCAGAATGCTCCATTTATGCTTCCTCCCCTCCCTGGATGTTCATGGTTGATTTCTTTGGTACTAGCACAAAGAATTCTGCCATCTGCTAGAGGGATGCAAAGGGGTTGCTCTGCAGTCAATTCACAGGAGGAATTCTGGCTGACTCAATTCTTCCTGGGGGTTAGTGGAGACTGCATTACAGAGCTATCACACTCTGCCACCCTTGAGAGGATATAAAATGCACTGACCTCCACACAACTGCCTCCATCCCGCCATACTCTTTCTGGTCTCTTTTAAGGGGAAGCACAGAAGCTGCACCTCCCAATCACATCATGGCTGGCCTTTGCAGGAAGAAATGGGGGAGTTTTCTACACCCCTTTTACACACATCCAGGGTTTGGTCACAGTTTTGCCTAAAGGCATCTAATACATTGGTTAAACACGGATTAACAGACTCTGTCCTGATCTACTAAAGCTATATGGCAAGAATACCAAGCTGCAGTATACTAGATTCATTCATATTTCTCTATAAACACTGTCTCAGCTTAGAAAATAAAGGTATGTTGTCCATCTATCAATGAAAAAGGTGAGCTGTGCCATTTTAAAATCCTTAAAGATAATATCATTAACACAAGGGATACAATTATGACACTGGGAAGAGTACAAATCAATTCTGAAAATAATGTTTGACAGATAAGAGGATTAAGAAAAGACTTTGGAAGAAAAAATGGTCATTATGGCCTATAATTACTAACACAGACAAACGGCCAGATCCACATTCTAGTCAACTGTACTCAAGGGAACAACACCAATTTACATCAGATAAGGACGTGGCAAGATCTCCCATTTTATTCTTCAAATAGAATCCCTCCTCTTTAGCATGGTAGCCTGGGAAGGACATTTCACAATATTTGTAATAAGTAGGTTTTCTGATAGCTGGGCTTATGGGCAACATGTCAATATGTGCATAACCATCTATGACTGAGTGTCTGAACCAACACCCAGTGAAGTCAATGAGAGCTGTTCCAATGACTTCAAAGGTCTTGAGATCTAGCCCTAAACTCTATTTCTAGCCTATGCACCCATTCTTCATTCAAATCCCACCTTTAAACTCACTCCTTCCAGGACGCTCCATCCTAATAAAAATGTTGTCACCCACTTGTGATACATTCTCCTAAGATTAAACTATCCTCTGGGTTTCCCAGTGAATTTTGTGTCTGATTTATTTTTCAATTTATTTAGTTTCTTAAGTTCTTTGCGGTTGGAACAAACACTTCTTGTGCCTTGTACGACACCAAGTTCATTGTCCTCGTGTAGCAAATTGTAATAACTGCATGCATTACTTACCAGCATGCCATGGTAACAACCTGGCCTCACTTCCACAAGAACTGAACTATCTTCCAAGATGGGAAGAATCATCTTTTGGTTAATGCATTGAACTAGGGCTCAAGAGTTTGTTTCAATTCTACGTGACGTTGGGTAAGATATTCAGGAGGTCAGCCCAGATGATCTGGTGGCCCCTTCTGGCCTTAAACTCTGACTGTGACTCCGACTTCCAGTTTCTTTTCTTTACTGTAATAAAAATATCTTTAATCCAAGTTCATTTATATTAGTATATTAATGCAATTATATGATTGAAAAACATAGATATTCTATAATATAAAAATATGTACACTCAAACTGTGTTAATCTCAATTTATTTATGGTAACAAAAACAAATTAACATAATTAGCTTTTAAAATCAATTTATCTACTATGCTTATCCCTTCTTCCCTGACCCTCTCCCCCCAGAAACAACTAATCATGGATCTTTGATTTTTAAAATGACGTAATTTCATTTTTCTGGTCACTTCTATAAACTTATTGTGAGCTTATCTTCCACTTTTGCATAAATGGTCACATTTTATTTCAGATCTACGATTATTTTGTCATTTCTGGGAGCACCCATGATATGGTAGGTGCCCTACAAACGCAAGTGCTTTCTTTCCCAAAGAGCTTACAGTCAAACACATGCAAAACACACAAAACAGCAGGGAAAGAGGTAGAACAGACAAGAAAAATGGGCTTAGTGATGATTGGCCACAACTTGAAATAATTCCTAAATGCTATTACTAGAGATACAGATAATCTCCTGTTGTCCTCCAGTCTTGCCATTATAAGTCAGCAAATAACCTCTGGGTAACATGACCTTGGAGGAACTTGAACTCCAAAGCCAATTGGATTCAGTGTTAAAATGAAAAAAAGTTACCAGTTTCAGTGGGGTTTTCATCAGACCCCAATTGACTAGCAGCTTTGTGGAGTAGTTCAGGAAGTCGACTCAGGAGCTGTGAGAGAAGCAGACAGAAGTGCATTGAGCTAACATTACTGGCCGAGCAGAGGAGATGGAGGCATTGGAAGACAATACAAAAATGAAAGGCAGATAAGTAGGGCCACGAAGACACGGATAAGAAGCTTGGACTAATTATCTGTGAAGAAATAAGAGCCTGTGGAGGTATTTAAAGAGGTTGAGGGTGACAGAGTCAGAGTTTAAACCCAGAAGAGACCACCAGATCACTAGTCTGACCTCCTGTATATCACAGCCCACCGACACCACCCCACACTCAATCCAACAACCTGACCAGAATTATGAGCAAGGAAGATGATCTTAGCAGCTGTTTTTCACATGAAAGGACTGGAGTAGGGAGATGTGTGTGCCAGGGAAGCCTGAGAAGAGGAAATTATAGTAATCAAGGCAGGAGATGAGGGCCTGGGTGAGATTTTTAACTGTGTGGAGAGAAATAAAAGGATGGACCTGGAAAATATTTGGACGAAGAAACAGCAGGATTTGAACATGGCTTAGTATGATACGGGAAGAGAAGAGTCGATGACAAGGGTCATGCTGTTAACTAGTGCAGAGATCAGGAGGGGGGAGGGTCAGATAAGAAAGGTAAGGAAGTCAGTTTTGGCCATATTAAATTTTAGTGACGTCAAGAAAGACACCCAGGAGAAGATTTCAAAGAAGCAGCTTGACATGTGGGGTTGGGTGGGGGGTCAGAAATGAACAGGTAGGTTTGAGGAGTGATGGCCGTAGCCCTGTGAACAAATGTCTTCAACTAGTGGACCACCAAGAAAGCCTTGAAGAACTCCTATGAAAGTGAGATGTAATAGGCAGATCTGCTGAAAAACACACTGATTACTAGACACTATATTTGCTTGGGATACATAAAGAGATTTTTCTTCTAATGGGGTAAATATTTGATGGTCACATTAGTTATTAATCTTATGCAAATGAGGCTATCAGTTAAGTAATTTGAATAAGCAAATGAAATCATCACATTCTTAGTTTGCTGTTGTTCAGGCAGGAATTTCTTAATCAATATTTATTTACCTAGCCATCCCAAGTAGAGCCAACTGTGGCAGTTTAAAGTCATTCCATGTTATTGAGAAACAAATAGAAAACACTTTTCTGTTTACTTATAACTACTATGCAATTTAATCATCTCTTTGGGAGTCCACTTGCCATAATATTTCAGTGATGTTCAGCTGCTAAAATGCATTGAAAGTGTTTCAGAAGAAAGCCAAATTAAACTAAACTGTACCCTAATCCCGGCTGGCTATCTGAACCAGCAATATTGTAGCTACACCATATTGGATACCAAAGACTGGGCAGCAGGATATGCATGATTCAATTTATCTTGTCATTTCAAGAGACAAAACTCTTGTTGGCCTAAATTTTCAACAGTTACTAGAGCTAGCTGGAACATTTTCAACTATATTTCATTTAATTAACGCAAAATGTTTCTGATGACATTGGGAGGGAATGTGTGAGAAGAGAGTCTCTCATTCTCTGTGTAATCTGGTGGTTAGGGCACTGATCTGGGATGTGAACAGACCTGTCGAGAGAATTTGGGGACTCCAGTGCATAAAATTCACTGGGGCCCCATTCTCTCCCATTTCACTTTATTTACACAGATGTTACACATGTTTTGGGACGCCGAGCTTCAGGTCCTGTTACAATTGTCAACTTGTTCTACCCTCTCGTCAGGCCTGGATGTGGGAGACCCAGGTTCCAGTTTCTGTTCACGCTGATTTAGAGTGATCTGCAAAGAAAAACTCTCCTCTGAATCATGCAGAACAGAGACTTACACCTGGGTCTCCCTCATCACTGGCAGTGCCCTATCCACCCACACATACGAAATCAAAAGGCTCAGGTTTTGATCCAAATATGGACATTTGGACAGTATTCTGTTTGCACACCCATGTTTGAAAGGTTTGGTTTTCTATTCCCGGGGGGGAGGAAGACAAATTTCAAAACTTCAAAAGTTGCAGTGAAATGGAATTGCAGTCAGCTCTGCATGGGAATTGTGTTGCCTCACAAAATCAAGGCATCCAACATCCCTAGTCGCTCTTGAAGATTTAGGCCACTGTTTCTGTTTTGAGAAAAGTTCACCTTCTTGGAAACCTTGAAGATGTTATGCATGAACATACAAATGGCTGACGGTCGATATAGTTTGAGTTAAACTACATGACTGCTTTAAGAAATCCCACGTGCAACTCACCAGCCAGCCAACTTGCCAGCCATGCTAATAAATGTACTAGGTGCATCAAACTGTAGATGGACCCAAGCTGCAAAATACAGATGAGGTTATGGAGAAAATCTTCCTGAAATTCAAACCATCCATTTCTAGTCCCTGGGGCTAAAAAGATGCTAGTGGAAAAAAACAGCAATTAAAAAGTGATCCATGATTTTACTTATGAGCTTACTAATTACTCTTGCTAGTCAGGCAATGATGTCACTTTCTGAGGAAAAATTCACAGCAAAGCAGGGTAGAGGCCATTAAGTGTTACTTATAGAAAGCACTTATTTCAATCCCCAAAACATAGCCAATATTGCCTGAAATGCTAAATTTTTAATGCATTTTCAAACCTTCATGATAGGAGTAGCTGCCCCTTGCCCTCATTATATTGTCAACAGAATGGGAATCATTAAGTGGCAGTGAATACTTTGTTGCCTACACTCAGGACCTCTGAGGTATCAATTAGTCACCAAGATGCTATTCTGGGAGAAGGAGTCATGGAGCAATATTCTGTGCAAGCCTACGCAAAGGAAGTTGCGGATGAAAGTAGAAGTGTGTGTGTGGGGGGGGAAACACCTCGTATCTTGAACTGTGCAGAGACACCATTCAATAAACTGAGAATGTGGAAAGAATGTGCTCGCAAAACTCAGTCATATTCACCTCCGGAAAAAAAAAGATATTTTTCATCTCTTATTCAGAACAGATAAAATCTGAAATGAGTTTCATAGCATGTGCTTGTCTGAGATGTTGGGAAGTGTTGTAATGGAAAGATTTATCACTGTCTATGCATTCACCTGCTCTTCTAAACTGAGTAGGAAGGCAAGGAAAAAGGAGAATAAATATTGGGTGACTAAAGCACTTGCTGAATTTCCTAGACATACACATCCTTTAAAAATCTGTAAGCACCCAATTGCAATGGATCCAGTCCTCTCTTCTCTGTGTTTGACTGCATTCATGAAAAATCAATAACTTAGCAATGATTAATAGTTATGAGGTTTCTCATAACCTCACCATAGAGGCTAAGGTACTTACACACCACAGGAAGCCTGCACCCACATCTTAGAGAGGATTGGCAGAATGCTTGATCGTTGCACTTGTGCTCATGATGATGTCATCAGAACTCCCTGATGGGTGCAAGTAACATAGCTCACAGTAGCATGACAAATACTGGCTAGTATTACCTGGCCACGGGTGAACCTGAAAAGATTTAAATTTCAGATTCAGTTTGGCTAAATGACAAAATATTTGATCTTCCTCATAAAACTCATCTGTGGAAGATTCTTCCTATCTCGCCACACAACCCACCCCCAACTGGCCCTGAATCTCTCCTTACCTGCTGTTTTCTTCTTGAGGAGCGCAAAAAGCCTACCTACTGCTAATGAAGATAGGTCACAAGCATCACTCCTTCCCAGAAGACCTGACACTGCCGGTAAGGAGTGCTGATAGGGATAATGGTGGGTGGGGAGTGACTATCTCTCACCCATCTCCCACGAAGATTAAGGAGTGGGTCTTAACCAAACATTTCTAAATCTTGCCAAAGCCCTTCTTTCACCCTTTCACATCAAAGGCTAAGATTCACTCATGAATTTTTCTCATTAACATGCAGAGAGAAAGGAACTGAGTGGACAAGTGGCCAAAAAGAGTTTTGACTGAGTGAAAAATGTGAAGGGGCACTCTATGAGGTCTCTGGGAAGTTAGAGTCAATGGAGTGAAACCAAGAGCTGTTTTTCCACCCTGAATTAGACTGTAATGTGCAGGGAATGCTAGGGTTTTATAGAAATTACTCTAAATACCTGTAGAACTTTAAAACAGATATCACTGTGTATTAAACTATTCTATAGATTTTACAACAGCAGAGATATTACATTCTATAGGCTGGTTCTCAAAACCTACAGAAAGAATATCAAACCTATAGAAAATATAAAGTTACATTTGACAGGACTTCAGTAAGGAGAAAGTTTTGCAAACTTGTATTTATATAATGTCACGAATATAACTGCCCTCCTAAAAAGTTCCAATAAGTATTTTTAAGAGCAGTAGCTTTTCAATAAGCGTGATGAGAGTAGACTTAAAATTGCACTGCTTCCCAAATAGCCTGCTATCGTACGATTATCAAGTTTTCCTATTCTGTCCAAAAACATCTCTCTACAGTTATGTAGCCCCATTTTCTGCAAGAGCTATCCTGGAGTCAGGGAAGCTGCAAGGCCGTGACAGAGAAAATTGCATGGTTTCCACTTCACCAGGCCCAGAGATGAAAGCTAAATATTGTTTTTGTGTATAGTCATGTATAAACTTACAATCACGGAATGCATTCTGCCCAAATATTGTTATACCTTGACATTAATGTTGTCTGTAATATCCATCCTTAAATGCTAGGAAGCTGCAGAGTTCTGGTAAGAATAAAGGCACCAAACTTTTGCGAAGTAGAGGCTGACTGAAAGCTAAGCCTCTTTTAGGATAATCAGGACAATTGTAGCCACTCATTTATGCCAGTGTAAACCGGAAGTAATTCTACTGAAATAAATGGAGTTACAGCAGCTCTACAAGATTATCCGGATGCCATCAACATTATCATGGCAAATCCCAAAGGCTGTAGCCTTCTTGAAAATCAACCACCACCTGGATCAATCTCTAGCGAGGTACCTAAGGTGGTCTGGCTGGATATGCAGTTTATGTCCATCACTGGTGATCTTATCATAGTTGCTAAAAGCTTCAGCCCCACCTCATCAATGGACATCTAGAGACATTCCTTGATAAGCATGCTTTGTAATTTGTTGGTCGTCCACCCTAATATGTGCATACCAAGAATGCCACCAAAACCGAAGCAGTGCTGATGGAGGCGCTTGCTGGGTTCAGCTTAGAATGCCCTCATTTCTGATTTTATCCTGCCAATTGATATGGATCAGCTCATGAAAGTGGCGCCAATTGAAAATGCTGCTCTTTGGCATTCCTCAGTGCCCATGTTTCACTGCTATACAATAGAGTTGGTATATCCGTGGTTCTATAGATCTGCAGCTTCGTAGCAAGCTTGATGTCATGACATCCCCAGAGAGGCCACTGAAGGGCTCAAAATATGGCAGCAACTGCTGCTGTACAAGTGTCCACATATTTCAAGCATCCTCCAGCACAGTCTGTGACACTTCCCAAGTATTTGAAAGTTGCCACCTGCTTGATGTCCTGTCCAGATATTTCATGTAGATGAATGCAACATTAGCTACATTTCCTATGCTAAGTACACTCTGTAAGAACCGTAAAAAGACATTATTAACCTACAATCCATATACTCATGCCTACTGTAGCTGGCACATTGCTGTGTACTTGTAGAACTGGAAATTGGGATCTGATTTATTTTCCAGATCATTAACACATGAATTATCTGCACTAATGCCTCGGATTCACCGCCTAGATTAAGGGCTAATTTTTTTAGTTGGCCTTATCCCATATTCTACATTTTCCTCACACAACTTGTTGGCCTATGCAAATATAGTGGATGTGCATGCAAAGTGCGGAAATAAATGCCTAACTGGGAAGCAGTTTCTGAATATTATGAATCGATTTTTACACAGGTGAAGTTTCCTTCCACACCTGCATCCAACCCATAGAGGAATTTTCTTGTACTGTGATTCCTCAAGTTGCTCCGAAGCATAGGGTGACCATCACTGGTTAAAATCTGTCCTCTTTTCATCACTCTGTAACACTGTCACCATGCAGCCCACCCATACTGGGTTCTCCACCGGAGTGGCTTTTATCCACTCCAAGTCTTCTAACACATTCGCCTACAATTTTATCCTGAAATAATGGTCTGTTCCCTGTTGTTTTAGTCCTCAGAACTTCTGAATCTTTCTTTCCTTATAAAGACTACAGCAGCCCGCCCTTCCCATCCGCCACACGGTTTCTCCTGGTATAGTCAGACACACCAGGTTAATCACAAAGTGAGAATAATTATGCTAATTGGCCACCCTTCCTTGACAAAAGGCCAGTTACCAAATTGTTCTCTCTCCTCCAAACTCCTCATCCTTCCCTGCCATCTCCTTCCAAGCCCTACTCTTCCCCACAAACAGCTCTTCCAAAACCCCTTCATTCTCCCCTCCCTTTCCCCAAACCCTCAGCAAGGATATTTGGTCAAATGTGGGATACAGTGTCTCTTCCCTGTTTGTATTCCATCATCTGAGTTTTTCTGTTAATTCCTTTGTTTCAGCACCTTTTAATACCATTTCCATACCTTCCCTATGACTGTGCATCCAGGGCAGCTTGTCTTTTACTGTCATTACTGCAACAGTGTTCCCCCATGAAGGGTAAAAGAAAAGTACCTCTTTTTCCCTCCCCTCTCTAACTGCACTTGGGATTCTTTTGCCACCACCGTCTGTGTACTCAACCCAGCAGTTCGTCCAGCCATCAGTACACTAGCATGCTAGTGGTCATATTCTCTAAGGCCACTCATGCCCAAATCTAATTTACCCTCTAGGTTTCATATATTTTAAGGCCAGAAAGGACAACACCACCCTAGTCTGACCTTCTGCATAGGAATTTCCCCCAAGTGATTACTGCATTCAATCCATAAATTCTGGCTAAGCCAGAGCATATCATTTCGAAAGTCATCCAATCTTTTCCAGACCTTCAAGCAGTTGTGTCTATGTGTTTCGGACCCTTTCCAGTTTTAAGGCATCCTTTCTGAAGTATAGACACCAACACTGGAAACAAAATTCCAATAATGGCCTGACTAATACTACAGAGAGAGGCAGTAACTACCTCCTATCGCCGCCTCAATTTTATCGGTCAGCTTCCTATGTGTTTCTAAAATACCCTATACAGTCCTGGCAGTATATTGTATACAGCAAATAAATAACAATAGGCCTTCACAGTTGCCGCTGCATGTGGCAAACTTCTGGTTCCCACCTGCTCCGTGCAGTCCTGCAATACTTCTAGCCATTTTTTCCTGTGTCCTACTTACCTAAGCTCCCAGAAACTACCTGCCATTGCTGTCATGAGACTCTCACATGATGTGCACGGATACTCATAACAAAAAAAGCAAAGGAAAAGTTCACTTCCTCTTGCTGCCCGCTCTTGTGATGACAATGCTCTACCCTGCCCATCCTAGGTTGTATATAGTCTACCCACAGCATTTCCAGTGCAAATATTTTCAAATCAGAACGTTTCAGAATATTTCCCAAACACTAGCATCTCCCTGTGGCTGAAATTCAGCCCTGTGCAGAGGTCCAGTACAAGGCCAGTGTCCCACTTACGCCCCCCTGAGCCCATTAGAGCGAGGCTCACGTGGGAATTAAGTAGTGCCTATGTATTGTATTAGGCCTCTGCCCACCGGTGAATTTCACCCTCTTTTGCGTATTTTCTGAATTGAAACATCTACCTATTCACCCATTTCTACAGTACTTGCTTATCATGTTATGATATCAGAGCAGTGCTAGGCTCAAGGTAGGCAGGCAAACCAGTGTATAGTAATGGGGCACTGCCTGCACTCAAACACAGCCTCCATCCCAGTCTATGCTTCTTAGTGCCATCACAAGACAGGCTTAAAACAATTGCACATCTGTGTGCTACGGCACATTTCCCCTTTCCTTGCATGCCATTATTTTATTGTGTGAAACAGAATAAAGAATGAATAGTAAGCAATACAATGCTAACTACTTCATTATAGCTTCTGCATTTCCTGTGTTTTATGAATGTATAGTCAGACTGATTTGAATGCAGCTCTCCACCAGAGCACAGCATGTTAACAAAAAGAAACTGTACCACTTGTTTCCTGTGCAGTCCTTAAATTTTGCGCTGTGTATTATTGTCCATGTACTTCCCATGGGAAGGAAACATTCCATACAAGAGGTGTTACCACCACCCCACCACCACCCCCGGTGACTCATGGACTAGGGCACAGAGTACATTGCTCACCCTAATTAAACCATCATAGATTTAGAGGAAATAGAGAACTCAGAATTAGAAGTCTGCCACAGAGGTTGTGTAGTGACTATTGAGACTTCTTAGACTTATTTTTGTCACTGTAGCTGCAGCAAACTTGGAAATGATCCCCACGGTTCTTTTTAACTAGAGACAGAGGAAGAAACCAGAACCTTGAATCTGAACCCTTTTAAATTAATTGAGGGTTGGGGGAAATTCAGCTCCACCCCTATTACATTTGTTTCCAGGTTGAATCAAAAACCACAAAGCATCTGGTCTCCAATTCCAGTTCAAATGCAGCAAAAACCTTGAGAGAGCAGCTGAGCTCAAGCAATTTAGACCGTTTAAAGGGAGAAAATCTCACAAGAACAACGTATGTGGTTTTGGCACTGTTAGTTAGCCCTAATTTGGTCCTGACCCTGATCTCGAAACTCTAGCCTAAATGAAGCACTGACTCCTCAATTCATTCTGGATTTAAACTTTTCTAGAAAAGATCATGTTTGAGTCATGTAACAATTTATATACAATGAAAACTGACCTGAACTTTCACCCTAAACCATAAGTGCTGGAACTGGAGATCCTGCCACACCCCCTGACTTGAAGTGGTTTCCATCATACTCAGGATTTACACTTTGGCTCAATGGCTCTCAGAATCCCCACTATACAAATTGTTCCAGTACCCCTGCCCCAAACACTAGACAAGCACAACATGAGCTAGTTGGAAGGCTTGAAAACGTTTGGATAAATATTTTCTTCTCTTTTGCACAGCTTTTATGCTCCCACGTTCTGGTCCAGGGCAGAAAGCAAAAGTACTGGAATATTATGAGAGTTGTTTTCCTCATGTTGCTGGACTAAGCAGAAGCGGGAAGTCCCTGAAATCTCACATGAAAACCTGAATTCATAAGATTTCCAACTAAGATTTCAGACTAAAAAAGTTCTTATCGGATGTGGTTAAGACCTTCAAAAACATTGTCATCCTAGATGTAATTTTCATGGTGTCTTTGCCAGGAAAAAAAAAAAGCACCACTACCACCATATACCCTGCCTATGAAAAATATTGGGAGTGATAAGGAGCACTGACTAGGACTTGATATTAAAGATGCTGAATGACAATAACATGTCAGCTTTGCTGAAGATTGTTCAGAGGTCTAATGAAACTCCTACAAAATGAGAAATGCTGTAAAAAATTCATTCTGCCAAATACTCAGCACAAGATAGTAGTATAGATAGTGTCCATCACAAGCAGGTATGAAATTTCTCCTCTATAACATGAGGCACTTTGCTACACATTTATTAGGTCACTATCAAAAACTGATGACCCTCTATTACATGTGAGTTCAATCCATGAAAGGTGTTGGACTTACAACCTTCAAAACTTATCCACAGAGCAGGAACAGCACAGGCAGTAGCTGTTCATGTTTCCCCACCAGTATGCTCCACCCATGACTTATCTTATGAACACTACTGGTAGGTGGCCTTGCAGAACAGGGTTGTGGTATATTAGCAGAGCAGGAAGAGGAAGACTATCACGCCTCAGTCCATATACGTGCTTTAGAATAAATAGATGACTTCAGCCTTCTGGGCTGTCAACCCATCACTTTCATAAGTGCAAACTTCGCTTTAAATTAAATGCAAAACACATTAAAACAATGCAGGGATCTCAACCCAAATACTGTAAATAGTATCCAAATTATCCAGTTACACAGTTTATCCTCCATCCACAGAGAATCCCAAAACAACAGACCTCACCTTCTAGACCAGGGATTCTCAACCTTTTTCTTTCTGAGTCCCCCCCAAACACGCTATAAACACTCCACGGCCCACCGGTGCCACAAGAACTGGTTTTCTGCATATAAAAACCAGGGCCAGCGTTAAAGGGTAGCAAGCTGGGCAATTATCCAGGGCTCCATGCCACAGTGGCCACTTTGAAGCTAAGTTGCTCAGGCTTCTGCTTCTGCCCCAGGTGGCAGGGCTCAGGGCCCCGGGTTCAGCCCCAGGCAATGCCCTGGGCCCCAGCAAGTCTAACACAGGTCCTACTTGGCAGAGTCCCCTGAAACCTGCTCACGGCCCCCCGGAGGCCCTGGATCCCCGGTTGAGAACCACTGCTCTAGACTACATTTTTGAGGAAGAGGAAAGACTTACATTCCCAGACGCTTCCTGTGCGCTGCATATGCAAATAAGTACTCGTTCTCCTAGATACCTGTGGGTAAACCTTTGTGAATCCCAGCTGAGACATATGTTCTGAGTGCTTAGATTTCCATGCACTAAAGATGGCAGACGTTTTGTTAAGCACCACCTTTCAGAACAACAGAATTGCTGATGCACAATGGTTTTGTGGGGGATGGGATTTGACCTCCATTTCCTAAAGTACGGTGCTACCTCAGGAAGAAGCACATCTTGAAATGGCATGTTACAGCACCAAAAATGATCATCTGGTGACACTGCCTTAGGAAACTCCCTTTTCACCAGCAATAGTTACAGCATTAATATTACGCCACACACTACTTGAACATATCGATGCATATGCTTGTATTCTGGAGGTGGCGGCCCCTATTGTCCCATTTCTATTTATATGACTCTGTACTGCTATTTTGCAATGGTGAATTGTTCTTGGGCAAATTTCACCATGGTGCCAGCTGCTAGCGTCTTACTAAAGCTGTTTTCTCATGTATTGTATGCTATTATTGTTTTCCACCACTGTCCCTTAGCAATCAGTAATCCTGTGCAAAAAAAGAGCATAACAGTGCAATTAACTTCTGTCAATAGTATACATTTAGGCTCGTTAAAACAAGGCTTATTAGTGCTTCCTGCGGTAATCACCCTAGCCCAGCTTTTCCAATCAAAAAAGTACAATAAGATACAGCGGTGTAATTTTGTGAATGATTATTAAAGCTCACAAAAGGCAATGAAAAAATACAGTATGAAAATATAATAAATTGAGATATTTCAGTCATACTTTAGGATGCTGAAATTGTTGCATTAATTTTAGAGCTAGCCACTGCAACAACTCTGTGATGCTGAGCATAACCTCGTACAGTCGGTGACTCTATTGCCCACACAACTGGCTTGGACTGTGAACAGCAAGAAGGTCTGCTTTATGTCTGAACCCCTTCTCTTCACAGATGTTAAGGCCAGAAGGGACCATTATGATCATCTAGTCTCATCTCCTATACAGGACTCAGAGCCTCACACACTAATTTCTATATCAAGCCCATAATGTCCATGGAGGTTTTATTTTCTCTGAAAGTAACATATGGAAATAAATAATAAATATTTACAAAATGTGCTTCCCTGGAGCTGGTAAAATCATTGAAATGCTTTTCAGATGAAAAACACCCTTGTCATAAAACTGCATTTATTTGATTGTTTGTTTTTGCAAGAAATGACTCTCCCTGGCTTCCTGCCTGGCAGGCTTTTGTAAGTTTCACTTTTTGCCAGTGAAACTGACAAAAGCTTTCCTGAAGGGCTCTTGAGCTGAGCACCTTGACCTGACTCTGTCTCTCATCTCCCTGCCCTAACTGGCAGAGAGTGTAGGCATTCAGCCTCTCTGGGTCTTAGTGATGGATGGAATCAAGGGTGCTGAGCACCAGTGAGCAACTGGAAAGTCAAAAAATTCTGTTTTGGTTTTCCTGAAATGGATTTTTTCTTGAAAATCCTTCCTGCAATCAATCAAATTTAAAAAAGCATTTTTTAAATGTTTTGTCATGGTTTGGGACCATTGTTTTCCCCCCCCAAAAAAAATTCACAGGAAGGTACTTCCATTTTCCAGTCAATTCTAGGTTCCACCTATACTGGTACCAGTTAGAAACTGCTGATTTCTTCTGCCATCATTTTGGAAACTTTAGTGCAGACTGACTATGTAACACCCAATGTGGCATCTTTCAGACCAGACCAACAGTAAAAACAAGCAAGCAGCATCTTAGCAATGCAGGATACACACAGGGGCAGAATGGGCATCTTAAAAGCTCTTAAAAACATATTCCCGATGCATGATTTTTCTATATATTGTCATGTTTTAACAACTTTTCAATCCAGGAGTTGCACCCTGTTTGGCATACACTGAACACACCTAAGCATAACCCCAAAGCCTCTTTTTCACTCTTAAATGTTCACTAAAGGGTTTTTAAAAGAGTGAGAGCGAGAAACTGAAGCAAAATTTTTGAAAAAAATGTGCCTTTCCCTGCCCCCAAACTTCAAAATTTGATTCCTATGCACCAACAGAGTACGCACATATAGTTACACAAACACACACAAACACTTTGGTCTGCTACACTTGCCTTCTTCCTGCTTTGCATGGCTAATCTGTATGGCGCTGCAGCATCTTGTAAGTGTCTGAAAGGTGTCAAGCACAGACAGACAGGAATGCATAAATAAAGTGTGTGTATTGGAGGGGGGGAATTCTCAACTCTGTATTTTCAGACAGATGTGCTATCTTGTTCTGCGTGAAAGCACCCAGCAAAGCCAGTTTTGTTTGTTTTGATGTTGATCCTACTTTAATTAATTCAATTTGCTATCAAACGCACAAAGCAACAGCCACAATGCCACTTATACGCTATGGCCTTAAGTTATCATAGTTGAGACCAACTGCAACAAATTCTCCAGCTATCCAAATAACAGCTTGAGTGCTTCTCAACCACAATGACATATTTTAAAAAGGAAATAAAACAAACACGCAAGCTGTTGAGAGATTCTGACTGGATGGTGACAAAGAATTTTTTTAAACACATGAAGTAAAATACCACATTAGTGTGTGTGTGTGTGTGTGTGTGTGTGTGTGTGTGTGTGTGTGTGTGTGTGTGTGTGTGTGTGTGTGTGTGTGTGAGAGAGAGAGAGAGAGAGAGAGAGAGAGAGAGAGAGAGAGATAAAACCTCTACCATCTATTAGTTTCAGTTCAGGACTAGTAGGAATGCTGCCTTCAAGCAGAAGTACTGAAAATTACCAATCACAAAAGAACATCATCTAAGAAGGAGGAAAAAAAGATAAACAAACAATTCAATACAAGCTTTGTAATGACCACATATTTCCAGCCACAGCAGGTTGCTGCCTGGTCCCTGCAGGAAAATGACAAATGAATGCTATTTAATATTTTGCTTGAACAGTTTTTCCTTTCAGAAAACTATTTGCAATACGATAATGAGAGGAGCCGAGCTGCAAAGAGGAGCATTTTGTAAGGATGACTACCTTTCTAGGGCATATCATCTGATACATGCTTTGTTTATCCAGAGTGAATTCAGTGGTTAAAATGATTAATTGAGCCCATTTTATGTTACTCATAGGCGTTCTCGCAAAGGCGGCGACTGCTATTTTTTCCTAGTGACACAGAAGCCTGCAGTACACTAGCTATAACAAAACGACATTTCTAAATTTAGCCGTTCATAAATCTTATAAGATGCCAGCCCTATCCAGGGGGCTTTCCCCCCCTCTTGCTTTCAGATCTTGCTCATAAATACAAAAGACATCAATGTGTATGCAGGAGATGCAGAAAGATGCTCCTTTTGCTGCACTACTGAACTCTTCCAGGGTATCAAAGACTTCCAACAGGCATTTGGTAAAAAGCGACCGATTATTTTTTCTTCAGCTGAGGAAGAAAAAAGAACTGAATCTAATTGGTGAATGTATACAAAATATATAATTACTCATATTAAAGAGGCAGCACGATCTCATAGAGAACTACACTAGAGGTGAGGGGGTCAGGAACCTGAGTTCTAGTCCTGACGCTGCCACTGACCTGGTGCATGACCTTGGGCAAATCATGTCAGTGCTCTGTATCTACCTTTCCCCTCCCATCCTTTGTCTTGCCTATACAAAGTATGGCTACAGTCCACTGGAGGTGTGATTGCAGACTATGTATGCATACCTGAGCTAGCTCAGGTACCAGCAGCAGTGAAGCATGATGAGAGCTAGTTGAGTATGAGCCCTCCAGGGAGCATGTGTACATACTTGCACTACTAACCTACGCTGCAGCCCTTGCTGCGTGGAACTGCTAGTGGTACTAGCTAAATTAAAGCTAGTTTGGATATGCAATCACTCTTCCAGTTGCAATGTAGACATCCCCTCAGATTTTAGACTCTTTGAAGCAGGGACTGTCTCTCACCATATGTTTATACAACGCCTTGCCCAATGGGCTCTTAGTTGATTCCTCTCAGAACGACAGTAATACAAATAATAAAGAGCAATAGTGCCGCCAAGCCTTGCACTTAAATACTGAAGCCAAATTTATGGTTATACTCTGAGGCATGAACCCAGAATATTGTTCTATCTTCCTTACTGTAACAGTAGATATTCTTAACTATATAATCAGCTTCTTTTACTCATGCTAAGCTTTGTCTCAAAAGCTTGTGGCAATGAGTCCCACCAGTTAATTATCCCTGGTGTTCTAAGTATTTGCTGCCTTTCAATTTCACTGATGGTCTCCTTGTTCTTAGGTATACCTTTATCATAGCCCCATTATTCTTTTTCCCCTCAGTGGTGAGCAACCTGCAGCCCATCAGGGTAATCCGCTGGTGGGCTGCGAGACAGTTTGTTTACATTGACTGTCTGCAGGCATGGCTGCTTCCCGCCACTTCCAGTGGCTGGGAACAGTGAACTGTGGCCGCTGGGAGCTGCGGGCAGCCGTGCCTGTGGACAGTCAATGTAAACAAACTGTCTCGCGGCCCACCAACGGATTACCCTGATGGGCCGCCGGTTCCTCACCACTAGCTATTTGTTGCATATCAATATAGAACGTTTTTGTGATGACAGTGGCGGTGTTGATAGATCGTATCTGTCAGTCTCTTCACTATTCTGACACCAGAGACACAGGGCCCAATTACTTCTTGCACTGCAGCCTTTCATGGCAGCATAAAGGCCCCTGGGGAATTGCCCCGGCAAAGGGGATTTCCTGCATGGGGCAGAGCAATTCTGTGTGCTCCCACTTCCCTAGTGCAGGGAGCCTGTTGTGGCTGAAGAGAGTATGGTTACAATATACTACACTCTGGATACTCTCAGCCATCTGTGGGTCCCTAAAAGGCTGCCGCAGTCAGAATGTAGGTTAGTTAGGCTCCTAACTGCTGAAAGCCAATTCCCAACCCTCCACCATAGCCCTTCTTTCCACGCATAGAGATGGAGCCACCAGGGGTCATTTACTTACATCAAGACCTCTACTAGATGGGCAGAAAAGGGATCCTGTTTGATGCCACATCTGAGAGATGACGTCTTTAACATGCAGCAACTTACCCCTCCAGACTGGATATGACCCCAAGTTGTGGTGTGAAACAGACACGCCCTCTGAGCCTACTGATCAGTGGGTTACCAAATTTAGAGTAACAAAAAGGCCACACAGATCATTTTAGGGTCAATCTTGGTGTGGCCTGTGGCAATTATTAGAATACTCATCCAGTTCCACTCTCCCTGCCATCTCCAGCCATGGTTTTTGGCTGCCGTATCTCAAGAGCTGCAGATGTTTGCAATGCCCTTGACACGGAATTACTGGCAGCAGGGAAATTTATTTAAGCCTTTCAATGCATTTGGGTGTACAGTCTGTGTTTGGGGAAATGGACAGATGCTGTTTGTCATGACAAAACCCTTCTAGTAATGGGAAAACCACAACAAGCCACCCACTTAAACAGATGCTGCAAAGTGAATGTGTAGCGCTGATGTATGGCAATTTTAGCTTCGCTTCTTCCTGCTGTGGAATAGCACCTCTGCAGCTGCAGAGTGTAAAATTAAGGCCTGGGCCGTGCTGCAGGTTACAATACTTGTCAGAGATACATACTTCAGACAGAGTCATTTCTTCCTGAAAGAAATTTTCTGATGGGACTGAATATAATAACTTTTCCAACCACATCTCCCTTTGTTTTGATATACTCATTTGAAAAACAGCATAAGGACATTAAAGGGACACCGTCAATTCCAGTTTGGCCCCTAATTTTATTATTATTTCTTATTCTTTGTATGATAGCTGCCCCACCCAAGATCACGTCCCCTTTCTGATAGACGTTGTACAAACACATAGTAAAAACAATCCCCGTCAGGGCAGTTCATAAGCTCAACAGACGAGACAGACAAAAGGTTGGGAGAAAGGTCAAGTACAATTAAAACCACAGGTGAGGAAATATTTTTCTTAAAATGTATTCTCTAATTTGACTGCGTTGCTTTAAATGGAACATTTTTCAATCAACTATGGATAGAGGACATTCTCTCTCTGAGTTATAAAAGAATGTGAGAAGTTTGAGAGTTTGGATTTCTTTCAGAAAAGCATCTAAAAGTTCAGATGGGTTGTTGTCCAAACTAAAAGTTTCATGAGAACAAAGTTCAGCTCTGATGAGAACTGCATCACTTCTGATGGCCACTGGAAATTCCATGGGAGCCTCTTTTCTTGTGGTCTCTTGGTATTTCCAGATGAAGAAACAGTCAAACAAGAAGTGGAAAAAACATACCAACAAAGCCCCACACTGTCCTCCTTAAAACTCCCCCCGCCCCCCGCCTACCATTTCATCTCCAAAAAGCTCAACAATGGCCAGGCAGGTGATGTGATGTGACTGCTGCTTATCACAATATTCACAATTGTCTCATTGTTCCTTTTGTCCATCCCCCCACCTCTGTTCCATCTACCTGCTGTCTTTCATTTTATAACTAGATTATAAACCCTTAAAGACCATCTTTTTGTTACACATTTCCCATTATCTTAATACAAAATAATAATAAATATAATAAATATCACAAAACCACAAAGAAATTTTGAATTGTTCGGTTCAGAGTTTGGCTCTGGGAAATTAATTAAAGTCTGGGGTGGACTGTCTGCTACCTTCTTCCCCCAAAGCGTTCTGCTACCCTGAATGTTTATTCATATGAGATATCATCACTAAATAGTTAAAGAGTTCAGAAAATCTTGTCTGATGTTCGCACAATACTGTATGGCAGCTAACATACACATCATCAACTGGAGACCTGGCAGCATTCTGTCAGGTGCAAATTAAATATATTCTCTCCATCTACTTGTGGTTTATTCTAAGATTATTATAATGGTCACCTGTTCAATAATATTCCCATTAAAAACTCTCTTTAAGGTAGCTGGGGTGGCTTTGCAGGAAGCACTCCTGTCCCTGCCCGGTACACACACACACACACACACACACACACACACTTCAGCATGAGAAAATCTTTATCAAGGAAAATTAAAATAAATTGTTACAAGCAAAATAAACATAATCAAGAGCTTTTCCAACCTGGAGTTCACCCAGCCCTTGGGATGGAACCCTGTGGTCTGATATATCTTCCCCTGAGCGTCTGTGCAAGGGGAGAGAAAACGAAGCTGGAATTAAGTCCTTGTGTACTGGTGCCCCTTCCCCCCAAAACATGGCTCCAACTGGGACACCCAGGGTCTAGCTTGGTCACCATGGCTGGGCGCTGAAGCAGGAATTTGGCATGGGTGGTTAAACTATATAATCTCATTTTTATTTACATCAATGTATTCTTTTGCATATTCAGTATCAGATACTATAGTACAGGAGTCGGCAACCGTTAGAAGTGGTGTGCCAAGTCTTCATTTATTCACTCTAATTTAAGGTTTCGCGTGCCAGTAATACATTTTAACGTTTTTAGGTCTCTTTCTAGAAGTCTATAATATATAACTCAACTATTGTTGTATGTAAAGTAAATAAGGTTTTTAAAATGTTTAAGAAGCTTCATTTAAAATTCAGTTAAAATGCTGAGCCCCCTGGACCAGTGGCCAGGACCCAGGCAGTGTGAGTGCTATTGAAAATCAGCTCGTGTGCTGCCTTTGGCACACGTGCCATAGGTTGTCTACCCCCGCTATAGTATAACCTGATATAATATTGAGAAACACTCTCATATTTTCTCACACACTCGAGCAGTATCTCTTTCCCCAAAGAAGAATAAAAACATGACTAGGATGAGCAAACTACTGGCTCAATCCAGGTTGCCTCAACGTTTTAGATTTATTCCTTCTCTATGGCACATGCACAATGCACCTAGCAACTAATCTGACATTTTCCTTCTGCTTCCCCCATATTTTTCATTGATGGGCAATTTTATGTTACTATTACCTTTAGACTACAAAAATAAAAATACATGCCAGTGGCTCCAACTTCTCACTCTGCATATAAAAATGTATGACTTTTAAAGCCTTACAGTGATGATCAGATCTCCTTGTAGCAGATATTATCACTCCGAGGTTAATGTCAATGTCAATCCAAGTAGAAGAGTAAAGCGATAATTAGGGTTTGTCAATTATGTATATATAAAGAAAGCATAATTACTGATGAATGTCATTTTTAAAATTTAAATCTGTAAGCTACCTATATTTCTTATTATACACCGACTTTTTATTGCTAAGCCATGAACGCTAGTTTTATGTGGATTTCAAATCCCCGCTTGTGAAAATAATAATAAAAATCTTTAAAAAGTAGAAAAAAGTACCTCCTTAATTCAAAAGTAATGGGCATGATGAAATTCAAAAAATCCTGGCTGAACATCATTTGGTTTTTAAATGTCTGTGTCTCCTCTACAGACTGAGTTTGTCACCTAAGCAGTCACCAGAGTTTTTGGTACCAGATTAGCAATCTTAACATCATCTTTCACCTCATCTCTTTATTAATTATTATTATGTATGTGACATTGCAGTAGTCCCTAGCTAGAAGCACTAATCATGGATCAGTAACTACCTGTACCAGATGCTGTATGAACATGGAACAAAAAGATTGTCCCTGCCTCAAAGAGCTTCCACTGTAACTTATTTATAATTCCCATTCACATTCTCCATTAAAACTTGTCAGCCCATATATGAGCCATTGTGAAATCTTCCACAGAATAAAACACAACTATACTACCCTGAATATTTTTCCTGAACCAACAGGATCTGGGGGCATCCTGTCCTCTAATTCCACTTTTGCAATATCATTCAGTTTTATATTTTTTTTCAACCATTGCTATTGACTAGCAATTCACTGCAGCCTTAGCCCTGCAATTTATGTGGCAATTGAAGTTTTTACATTACTGCTATCCTTCTAAACCAATTAAACATATCTCTGTTACACCTCATGGAATGCACTTCTATGTATGCTAAATGATTTAATTAAAAACTGTCCTTCTCCACCCCCTCTGTCCATTTGTAGGAATCCCTTTCTCCAACTAGCAATTAAAAGGATAACTATTCATTAATGGGAAGCAAAAGGAATCACCAAATACTCCCTGGAGGTAAATGTGCCGATTTAAATTAGCTTCCTTAAAAGTCTGACCTTACAAATATTCAATGTCATTTTGCTACATACAACTCCTCAAGCTGCTTATCTCCAAGGCTCCAATGTGTAATTTTCTGTTTATTCAAGATTGTATTAATACAAATCAAATGAAAATTACATATCACTAATAAAAGGGTGATAGTACCACACAACAATGCAGGTTTCATCAAGAATGAAGACTGTATGGCTCTGGGGATTAGAAACAGGGACAGTTACCAGAAATCGGCAGGAAATTTTTTCCAGCTCCTGAACAATTCCACATACCCCGCACCCACATGCTCCAGATTCCACAAACATTTTCTTGGTAGTTTGGGGGATTTTTTTAACACAATCACTAACGCCCTGATTCAGCAAAGCACTTACACATATGGTTAATATTCCGCACTGAATAGTCCCACTGAAACGTCTGTAGCCATTGTAGCCTGAGGCCCTAAATCTTACAAGAGTGCACGAGCACTAGGACTCAATATGACCACTCACCTGCTTCCAGGTTCTCATGTTCATAAGTCTTTGCAGGATCAAGGCCTTAGAGGACAAATGATATGTGAAGATTTGAGGCAGAGAGGGATACAATCAAATATATACCATTTTAATTTATATAGAGATTTCCAATTTTAAAAATTAGTGTTATAAATAGATAAAGAACATGGCAACCACAACCATATTCCCCTCAGCCTAGGTGTTGATTGATTGATTTCCTATAGGCATCATGTACTATCTTGTACTATGCTAGCATCCACAGTGAGCTAAGCACTATCGATCTAGGATAGGGTTAGGGTTACTGTTCAGCCTAGGATTAAAGTTGTATAGGAAAACACAATCCCTTCAGCAAGAGCTTACCATCAAAAGAAGCCGAGCAACAAACAAATGCCGGAGTACAGAGAGAAAACATGCATTCAAAAAATACTTATTACCCGTAAGTAAATAGCAACTGCCTAAATCTTCCCCTTTGCTTAATCTTTATTAGATGGCTAGTTTCTCTAGCATCATAACTGAAGTGGCTTTTGAGGCGGGACAGGGTGGTGGCCTTATAGGCTAGTGCAGAAAGGATGCAGGGAATGCATTACTGCAGTTCAAATAATTGATATCACAAATGAATATTAATAAAGCCTTTGGTCTCAAAGTCACTTAGGTAATGCAGCCCAAAGCAGTAGATACCAAATGTATTGTCATCTGGCAAGCTTTTGGAGGGCTGTAGGAGATAAGAACATAAGACTAGCCATACTAGGTCAGCCAATGGTCCAACCAGCCCAGTATCCTGTCTTCTAACAGTGGCCAGTATCTGATGCACAGAGGGAGTGAAGGGCAATTTATCCAGTGATCCGTTCCCTGTCATCTAGTCCCAGCTTCTAGCAGCCAGAGGTAGACAAATAGGTGGTCTCAAGGTAATTCCTAATAGGCAGGTATCTGCATTGCCAAACCCACTGTCACAACTGGCACCGTTGCTGGCAAACACTTTAGAAAGATCAGTATATAAGGCCCTAATACACGCCCACTGACTCCAGTGGAAAGACTGCCACTGACTTCAACCAACTGTGGCTCAAGCCCACAATGAATGAGGAAACAATTACTTTTTCGCTACTAGATGTCAGTCCTCAGATTTAGGGTTGAGGCTGACTGGAGTAGAGCAGTAAGGGCAGCTTGCATTGCTATTGCCCGTGTTGCATTTGTCCTGTGACTATATAGGAGACACCAGTCACACCAAGTGAATATATCCACTTGGTTAACCCACAAGTCATGTTTACTTATATCAGCTACTACAGAAACATAACAGTCAAATGTTCCAAACTCAGCTTCATTGGCAATTGCTTTGTGAACCCCTCTTCACATTCAGAGATCTTGGCACCATTATTTACTTTACCGAGAACATCACCACTCTGAGCAAAGCAGCCTGATGTGTCAAAATGCAAAGAAAACAAGCTTTCAAACTCATCTTATATCAGACCTCAAGAACTGTATCAAAGTCAGTTACCTTAGATATGAAGAATAATATGGGAATATCTCGAAGATCAAGATCTCTTTTAACAGAATTAAACTATACCTTCCCTTTGCTGAAATGGTATTGTCGCCCCTTTTTGACTCAAGTGGCTAGTCTAAGTTTCAGGCCCTGTGGATATTCCAGGTGGGAATGTAAATTGGTGGTAATCAGGTATTTCTTTGATACAGTTTTGTTTATTTACAAAAAAAATGTACAAAGGTGTGCGTCTCTGAACACAGAAGGAATCAAATAGCAGGAATAGCTTCTTTAGCTCAGAGCGCCAAGAACACTCTTTTCAGCCTGCACCCCTAACCCAAAAAAAACCCTCTCACAGCTTTCTTCCAGAGTCAGCCACCATGCTCTCAGCAGCTCCTTTACAGTGTCTCTCATCTCTTCTCAGTTTAAACCCCTACCCAAAACAATATTTAGCAAAAGCTCCTGGATAACCCTTATGTTATCTAAAGGGTGAATTCATACCTATTAACCTCAATCCCATAACAAGGTTTCACCGACTCATAACAGTATCCTTTAGAGCAGGGGTAGGCAACCTATGGCACGGGTGCCAAAGGCGGCATGCGAGCTGCTTTTCAGTGGCACTCATACAGCCCGGGTCCTGGCCACCGGTCCAGGGGGCTCTGCATTTTAATTTAATTTTAAATGAAGCTTCTTAAACATTCTGAAACCTTATTTACTTTACATACAACAATAGTTTAGTTATATATTATAGACTTATAGAAAGAGACCTTCTAAAAAGGTTTAAAATGTATTATTGGCACACAAAACCTTAAATTAAAGTGAATAAACGAAGACTCGGCACACCACTTCTGAAAGGTTGCTGACCCCTGCTTTAGAGACAAGCATTTGAGTTGTTTGAAGAGCTAGGCAGAAGAAGACTGACACAATATTTATGCATTTTAATACACAACATAGGGGTGAGGTTATTCTGAAATCCTATTATTTATTAGATTTACTGCTGAAAGAAAGAGTAGCTGGAAATCAATAGCGAACTTACTGGAATAGTTGTCTGAACCAATAGATGTATCAGATATAGGGGGAAAAAGCATTTTTTGAAGTGCTATGTGGGATCAAAAGCATATCTAATCTTCCTTGCTCTTGGAAACCATTTGAACAAACTTGTAAAAACTACACAGGCCTGCTGTCACCAGAAACTTATTCAAGCAATCAAACCGCTAACAGAGAACCACTCTTCCTCACATTCTAGTGATAGTTGATGTGCATCTGCTTAGGATTAAAGTCAGTCTGTAGAGGACACCAAGTCTCCATTAGATCTACTTCTACTTTCCTTTAGTTTTTCACTCTTGCCTTCTCTCCCACACACCCTCCATCCCCTCCTAGGTTTTCATTGCTGCACTAATTTGTTGGAAAAACAATCAAATATTAATCACAGGCTACAACTGAGTGCTGACTATTTCAAATCCCATCATTATAAATTGTTAAACACCAAGAGTAAAGTTTTAAACAGCAAGTCCTGTGTTCTCCCCAGAAACGTTGTTTAAAAGGAAAAGGCATCAGAAGAGCAGAGAATGATATCACAAGACAAAATATTCGGTATGGAACATTCATCCTTCATAAGCTCCCGAAAGTTTCATTGCAGCATGGAGAGATTCAGTTTTTTTCAAAATTCTCTCAGCATGAAAACAAGATTTACAGGTTTAATTGTATTCCTTGTCTCTGCACAAAGAAATTTAGTTATTATTATTTGTAGTGGAATCCACTGACTGACAATCATACCTGCAGGAGTTAGAGCTTGGCAGCAGACATAGAGTCCAATCCTACAATGAAATCAGTGGGAGCAGAGGACACTCAGCAACTCAGAGGAGACTCTCAGCACTTCGTAGGCTTAGAGCTTGCAGTAAACAAATAAAAAAGAATGCTGATCATTGCTAAAAGACAAGTGCTAACACCAATGCTAATGGCCCCCGAGTGGGTGCCAAGTCAGAGCCATTGGAGAGCTGTACTGGAGGAGCACCAGGTACCCCTTTCCAAAAATGTAGCAAAGAGCTATTTCCTGGAACACTCCCTGCCATGCTTTCAGAGACATTATGTTTGATCCATAGCTAAATGTGGTTCCACTTTCCCCCACCCCCACTTTGAGCACACCACTCCTACCAGAGAGAGCCTAAATTTGCCCTAAATAAGCTATTAAACTATATTTTATATAGACATTAAATAAGCATTTGAAGGGAAGTTACAATGGCTTCAATTGCCAATTCAGCCACAGGGAATGCGAGCTGTATTTTTTCTCATAGATGTATAATAGTAGGAATACCTTCAGGTCTGAATTCCATGGACGTCAACTGGGACAGTTCACATAAATAAGGACTGCGTGATCACGCTCATATTGTTATAGGGATTCTGTATACACAACTCCAGTTGGCATAAGCTGGCGTTTTCCACCTCAATCAAGAGAGTATATGGTTGTAAAGGAAACTGGAGTAGAGGGGCTAGATCCTATCTTCAGTTTCATACGTGAAAACCCAAAGGCCTCCGTGAGATAGCAGAAGAGTTAGTGAATGCAGAATTAGATCCTGAGAATTCATTTCAAATTCCAACATCTATTACAGAGAGATCAAGTCAGATGCACTGGCCAAAATTTTCAGAATTGGCTGCTGATTTGGAATTCCTCAGAATGTTGACATCCAACTTGAGAAACGCCCCCCCAAAGGGGTCTGATTTTGGGAAAGAGAATTATGCACCCACCTTTAAATATCCAGCTTCTCTCCTCCTTACATCTCAAGCTATGCAAGAAAATCACAGGTCACTTCTAAAAATTTTGTTACTGGGTCCACTTCTGCTCCCATTATACATCCATACCAAACAAACACTCTCACTTTCCTCTGGCTCCTCCCCTCACCATACAAGCATACTTTAGTCTCTCTTGTCTTGAATAAACCCACCCTTGACCCCACTTGCCTCTCCAGCTACTGTGCCATCTCCCTTCTCCCTAAGCTAATCGAACATGCTGTCTATAATCATTGTCTGGTGTTCCTCTCCTCCAGTGCCATCCTAGATCCTCTCCAGTTACATCTGCCCCTTGCACTCCACTGCCACCACTCTCACCCAAGTCTCTGACGATATCTTCCTAGCCAAATCTTGGAACAAGAATTCCATCTTCATCCCCCTTAACTTGTCAGACATCTTGGACAGTGTCATCCATGCTCCTCTTCTTAAATGTTTGTCCTCCCTTGGCTTTCATGACTCTGTCATCTGCTTGTTCTTCTCCTATCCCTCTAATAACTTCTTCAACGTGTCCTTTGGAGGATCCACCTCATTTGCCCTTCAAGTTTCTGTGGCAGTTCCACGGGTCTCTGTCCTGTGCTCCCGTCCAGGGGCGGCTCTAGGATTTGCAGAGCCACAAGCAGGGCAGCACGCTGCGGGGGGGCGCTCTGGCAGTCGCCGGTCCCTCGGCTCCGGTGGACCTGCAGACGTGCCTGCGGAGGGTCCGCTGGTCCCGTGGCTCCAGTAGACCTCCCGCAGGCACGCCTGCGGATGCTCCACCACAGCCGCGGGACCAGCGGACCCTCCACAGGCATGCCTGCGGGAGGTCCACCGGAGCTGCCGGCCGCCCTCCCACGGGACGCCGCCCCAAGCGCGCGCTTGGCGTGCTGGGGTCTGGAGCCGGCCCTGCTCCTGTCTGTTCTACACCTCACCTCTGAGTAACCTCAAACACAAATTCAAATACCATCTCTGTGCTGATAACTCACAGATCCACCTCTCTTCTCCAGATCAGCTCCTTCTGTTCAAACGAAAAACACCAGCCTGTCTCTCTGACATCGTTTATTGGATGTCTAGGTGCTAGCTCAGTCTCAACATGGCTAAATCAGAGCTTTCAATCTTACACACAGACCCCAACCTACTTCCTCAGTCACTGTGGACAACACCACCACCTGCTTGTCAGCAGGTCAGTAAGCTGGGTATCGTCTTTGACACAGCCCTCCCTTTGGGTCCTGACATCTAAATCTTGTGGATTCTTTCTGCATAACAGCTCTAATATACAGCTTTTCCTATCCATCTACACAGCTAGAATTCTCATCATCTCACATCTTAATTACTGTAACGTCTTTTTCTCTGGCCTTGACAAGTGCAATATAGCATTCAGAATGCTATTACAAAGATTATTTTCCTGGCTCAGTGCTTTGACCATATCAACTCTCCCTTTGAATCACTGCACTCAAAGGTGCCGAGTTTCTAATCTGCTGGGAGTGTTCCCTCCCAGCTCTGCCAAGGCCCAGGCCCTACTCCACCCCTTCCCCAAAGGCCCCACCCGACCCTGCTTCTTCCCACTCCCACTCTGCCCCCACCCTGCCTCTTCCCACCCCTGCCCCCGAGCATGCTGCACCCTCGCTCCTCCTCCCTCTCCCAACTCCTCCTAATGCTGGGGAAACAGCTGACCCGTGGCAGGCGGAAAGCGCAGGGAGGGAGGGAAAGATGCTGATCGGTGGAGCCTGCTGGTGGGCAGGAGGCACTGGCAGGAGGGGGAGGTTCTGGCAGGGGGGCTGCCGCCATTTTTTTCTTTTGGGTGTTCCAGCCCTGGAGCACCCACAGAGTTGGTGCCTATGACTCCATTGGCTTCCCCTTCTCTATAATATCAAATATAGCTAGGTTTCTCTTTCAAAGACCTTTTCTGCCGCACCTATCATCTTTAATTCACTATCGAAATGTCACCTCTCACCTTCAATTGGCCAGTGCTGCCGACCTCTTAGTCCACTTGTTAAATTTTAAAATGGCACCTTCATGCTACCACACTGCCCCTTATGCTTGGGAGGAGTTCCCTGTAAACATCCCCAAAGCTACTTCATTATCATCCTTCAAATCCCTCCTTCAAACTCTCCTTTTCCACGATGCTTACAAAAAACTTGACAATGGGTAGGCAGCTGGTGTGCTGAGACCACTGCTGTCATGCTGACCAATATTGTCTCATTGTTTCCTTGGATTCCTCTGTCTTTATATCTTTGTTCACCTGTTGTTTCTTGTCTTGTACTTAAATTGCAAGTTTATTGAGGCAGGGACCATGTTTTTGCCCTGTGTTTATACAGTGCCTTGTACAATGTGCTCAACAAAAGGGTTAAAAGAAACATCACATGTATGTCTACACAATAGATTATTCCACCATTTTCCAGTAATGCATTTTTTTAAACTGAAGTTTTGTACATTTTTTCATGAATACAACTTTCTTTTGAAGAAACCAAATTAATTTGTCTCCTTGAAAGCAATAGTTTCTATTTGTCGGATAACGTTGAATATTAAAATATACACCCACTAGAAATAATTCCCAATAGAAACCCGGGGAACCATTTTTTACATACACTCATCCATCAATGCTACACCAAGATGAGGATGCATCAGATATTTTTTGCTGATGTGATTTAAAAGTTTTAATAATAAGAGATTGCAACTTCCTTCCCCCCGCCCTCCACAGACGTCAGTAGAGACTTCTTGTTCCAGTGAAAAATAGTGTCATTGCATAAGTTCAATTTAATTTCCTTACATTTCCTGGTGAAAAATAACAGTAAAGTAAGTCTGAAAATTAGATTTTTCTACATCATTGTAAAGCTTTCTCAAATAGCTGAAGTCTATCTGATTTTTTTAAATATTCCATTATAAAAAGTTAGAACTGCGCAGGTCAGCCCTCGAAAGGCAATTATTGTTCCAGTAGTTTGAAATAGAGTCTGAACTTTTATTTAGCTGTTTCAGATTTAATTAAAATTCTAGGTCTTTCCAATAGATTCATAACCTTGATTATTTGGCCAAAATAGAGGGGCGGGGGGAATTCTTGACCAGTTAAGAGAGAAAAAAAAATATTGTTAGCTTTGCCTGTTTTCATTAGTTATATATTAACTACAACAAAAAAGCTTTGTAAATGCCTGAAAGCTAGTAATAGTAAAAGTTTCTGAAGAGCAGGATATTCATTTTTTGCTTTTGCGAATTAGATTCAGTTCACAGGCGTGCGCTCACACAACACACACACACACACACACGTCTTTCGCAACAGGACCTTCAAAAGAGGGGTTGTGAAGGTAATGACTATTATTCATATGCTTTTTGGGCATTGGGGAGCAAAATTCTGCTAGAAATACATATGAATAGCAACCATCTAGAACAGGGGTGGGCAAACTATGGCCCAGGGGCCGCCTCCGGCCCTCCAAAGGTTTTAATCCAGCCCTTGAGCTCCTGCCGGGAGTGGGGTGTAGCGCTTGCCCTGATCCAGCACTTCAGATGGAGAGTAGGGTTGAGGGTTTGCCCCACTCCACACAGCTTGCAGAAGCAGTGGCATGTCCCCTCTCTGGCTCCTATGCGTAGGGGCAGCCAAGGGGCTCCACACACTGCCCCTGCAGCTCTCATTGGCCAGAAAGTGTGGCCAATGGGAGCTGCAGGGGCGGCACCTGCAGACAGGGCAGCCACAGAGCCTCCTGGCTGTGGCTGTCAATAGAAGCTGGAGTGGGGACATGCCACTGCTTCTGAGAGCTGCTTGAGGTAAGCGCCACTTGGAGCCTGCACCCCTGACCCCCTCCTGCACCCCAATATCCTGTCCCAGCCCTGATCCCCCTCCCTCCCTCTGAACCCCTCAGCCCCAACCCAAAGCACCATGAAAGTGCCTTAATCATAATTGAATTGCATGGCATCAATACAGGGCAGAGTTAAGGTTGTTTGGGTGCTTTAATTGTAAATTTCTTACCTTATCATATTTGGATTTCTTTTAAGTATAACCTTAACTCTAACATTTACTGATTTTGTAATGCCTGGTTTTTAAAAAATTACACCATACCTGTAATGTTTTTAAACTTAAGTTACTGATGTATACTTACAATCTTAACTCCATTTTAACTTTTTTTGTATGGGACTTTAATAAAGATACTTTCTTCTTTCACAGAAAAAGGTAACTCTTTCTGCGATTCTTTACCATCATCACATACACAGCATCATCTCGGGAAATTCCATTCAGGTCCAGATTGGACAGAAGCTAGTAAAGAAGTTTGTGTTATTGCTTTCCATTTTGTACCTGTCCTCTCCACTAATCTCTAAGGGCCCTAGTCTTGTTAATCCAGTATTTTTCATGACCTCTAGATTTGCTAAATTCACTTTAAAATTAAGAGAAATCCTAATGGGCTCAGGAAAAAAAGTCACTTTATAGTTAGAAATTTCACTTGTATTGCTTGGTGTATTCTTTCATAAAATTAATTAATATTGAATAGCTGTTTAATTTAATATTGCTTTTCCTACAAATCTATGGTGATTAGTACATAGTACATTAATTTGTTCAATATGTTGTTTTTTTTAAAAGTGGACAAGACTGCATATTGCATCATCTGGGTCCCACAATCAAAGAACAGTAAATATTAGTCCTAAAATAGAATTGTAATCTGTAATATCAACTAATATGAAAGATCTGCATTTCCTTCTGGCTAAGCTCAGCTCAGACGTGTTGGGTCCCTGCTTTTCGTTACATAGGCCTTCTGTGAATGGAATCCATAATGGACTGTAGTCTGGAGATTCATTCTAACCAGAAAATTAGAACTACTACATTTAGTTTAGAAATGAAGATGGGATTTACGCAGGTGCTTAAGAGCTTCCCTGAATCAGGGCCTAAGCAGCCTTCAAGCTAATTTTTCCTGATACCTACAAGTTCATTAGCTGCACAGAAGCATGCATCTGAGGCAAACCAAATGACTACAAAGCTATTACGAGGCATGTTGGATGGACGGAATGAAGTCACCTACACCACCTTGAATAGTTAACGAGTTTCTCTTACCTTTTGAAGTGGCGCTGCCCAGCAGATTCCTGCAGCGCTTGCCAAGCCAATTGGCGGTAGCCTCAGCAGTGAAGTGCAGCCCTTCAGACCACCATGAAATCTGGTCAGCGGGCAGGCATCACGGAGGTGTGACGTTGTCTGTCTTTGGCCACAGCCACAAATGGAATCCTTTCGCTGGCCCCAGGTGTGTGGAGGCTGCCTGCACATGGACCGTGGCCCATTCAAAATTGGTTCAAAAGGGACCATGAGCAGAATGGCAAATCCAAGCTGGGTACCCGAATGGTCGGTTCGGTTACACAACTGGTTTTTTTTTTTTTTAATGTCAGCAGTAGACCATTCTTCACACCACACTGACATTGTAGAGACATCTGAGCAGGGCAAGTGGGCCCACCCTCTATGGCAAGGGTGCGCGTGGCTGGTCAAAGAGTTCTGTGACTCGTGGTAGCCTCGCACGAGTAGATAATAGATCAGCACTCGTGTTGCACACCCTGGGAGTACCTGGTTCATACCGGGGAACTCAATAATCCAAACAGCAGACTGCATTCAAAGTCCTTTCTAGGGCCGAATCCTGGTCATTTGCCAGCCAACCGTTCCGATGCTATTCTGCCTCCCAACATCCGAGCTATTGCGCTAGCCCTGAGAAGTCTGCAGCTCACCGTTGAGAGATGGTCAGCAGCCAAACACAGCATTATCAGAAAATCACTAGTGACTTGCTTAGTACATATGAATCCGTTGCCCACAACTGCTGGCTTCCTGCTTGGAAAGGATGAACAAATAATTCTGTACAATTATTTCAGTCATCCAGCAATCAATGGTATCAATGCTAAAGTAAAGTATTTTGGCCCACCTGTATGACTTATAAGCACAAATAAAAGTGCCACATTTTCTCTAGATACAAGATGAGTTTCATACCAGTACTGTAAAGATCAGTCCAGTGACATCCAGTAAAGATCAGAAAGGAAATGTCCATCTTTACAAATTTTGAGCCTCATCCCGTGAAGGGCTGAACACCTCTGGAGTCCGGCAGGAATTAAAAAGCACTCAGTGCTCCACAGTCAGTGCTGAATACCTTGCATGATCAAGCCCTTTCATTGCTTTTTAATGGCTTTCCTTAAGATTTAAAAAATATTGGCAGGTAACATGAAATATTCCTGAGAAACATGATGCACTACGTGTGATGTCCTTGGAGCTCACTGAGTTTCATTGAATGGCAGCAGGTGTTACAGATAATATTCAAGATCATTCAACTCTGTCCTGTAGTCCTTTGCTTTTCAAAACGAAATCAGGACAAAATAAAAATCAAAAGTTTATGGGTCCCGTGGGTGTTTTCATTTAAAAAGCAATTGATAAATACTGAGCCTATCATACAACTGAGCACAAGGGGGCAGCACCATCAAATAGAAAACTGGGGTGGGCGGCAGGGAAGATTTATGAGTGCATGTGATTTCCTGGATTGTCTGGACAGGGTCATTGAACTCTCCATCTTTGATTATTTTTCCCATCATGTATTCAGTAATCAGAATACAGGATAGTGGAAGATACTGTACAGTCTCCTGCCATATTGTTGTAAAAGGGATGAGAACTGGTAAACTGTCCGACGAAAGGCTTAAAGTGGAAGCTACTATTAGCCAAAGCAATGAAGCCATATAGCTCATACTGTCAGATCCTGATTATTTCATTTAGTAGTAGTACTATGGTAGCCATTAGAGGCAAAGGCTGCTTGTGCTAGTCACTATACCAACATATAATAGCGAGATAGTCCCTGTCCCAGTGAGCATACAAACCAAGTGTGGGACAAGAGGAATGAAAAGATTTGCATTTAAAATAATGAGGTCATTGTACAGTTTGGTCGCACAGAAACAAACCCAGAATAGAATGCAGTAAGTGCTAGCATAATGAATGACATTCTTGAGGGGATTCAGGCTCTGATCTGCATGGGTCAAGGGACTGGATTTCCATAATTACTTTAATTCATTTAATTAATCTGTAATTAACCTGAAGCCCATGTGGCAGGCATACTTAGCAGTGAGTCTAACAATTTGGGATTTGATAATTTGTTGGGAGGTAGTGTAGGGTGGAGGACAATTTAAGCTGCTGGCATGAAGCCAGGTATTTGCATCCCAGGGACCCCAAAATGGTGTACTGCAAAATGCACCCAAGAAAAAAATGCTTTTGTTTTATTTCTGATATCAAGATAAAAGTAATTTCCGAGCATTGTAGGTATAGTATGCCATTTGCTAACTAGATACTCATGTGATCTTGGTCTCATTCTGAAAGGCACTAAGGTCCAGATTGTGAAAGATATTTAGGCATTGTTCACTTAGGTCTTGCAATGCTGAGCTGATTTAGGGTTTGTCTATACAGCAAATTACTGCACAGCAAGCCAGGTGTGATTTGACAGTGCACCTGCGTGCCGCAGAGGGACACTGCTACAGAGCACTGAAAAACCCTGAGTATGGATTGATGTACTGCTGTTTGAAAGCATAGCACGTCAATCCACACTCTGGGGCTTTCCCTGTGCTGTAGCAGTGTCTAGGCAGGATGTTATTGCACGGCAAGCTGGTGCGCTGTAGCTTCACCCTGTTTGGCTTGCTGCACATTAATTCGTTGGCTAGACAAGCCCTTAGAGAAGGTAGGTAAAAAAAATGTGCCTTGCACTTGGAGCATAAGGTGATGAGGTTTGTGAGGGTCCTTATTTCCTGTGATAGTTAATTCTACAAACTCAGACCAGCCCATAAGAAAGCTCTGTCTCCTGCAAAGACGAACATTATCCTCATGACAGAGAGTTCCACTGAGCCTGAGACCTTTAGATATCTGCACCCAGATAAAAGGCCATGACTTTGAAACTCCGATTGACTTCAGCGGGGCAGAGTGCTGAGTGCTTTTCAAATGCTGAGCACTTTTCAAAATCACAACCTAAATTTTCAAATGCAGCTGCATTTTTGCATGAAGCTGTGATAATGTGTGCTTCCATCAAACCCACTTTTTAACAAACACAAAGCATAGCTGGTAACAGGGTATGTTTAATTATAGGAATAGGAAAAATCTATTTTTCCATTCTCAGATTTTTTTTTAAATACCACTTTGACCTGATATCTAAAAAGCTTCTCCAAAGACCAATGCGTACATTGCCAACCCATTGACGGAGAAACCATTCAGAGCCCAACCAAAAATTGCTAATGTAAGTTATTTGCTTCTCACAGATAAATTATCATTTTTCAGGCAAAAATGTGGCCTAAAGGTTAGAACCTTACACTGGAACTCGTGTGTTCCCAGCCATTGTATATTTTTTGGCAAGTTACTCAAGTTTTGAGGATTAGTTAATGTTTTTTAAACTGGGTTGAGATTCTCAAGTGAATGGCATATGAATGCAAACTAGTTTTAATAATGACCATACATTTTGTGGTAACATCCATTAACTAATTTTTAATACTCTAGCTGTTGTTTAGAAAATTATTAATTCACAGCCACTTTAAAGTATCATGCAAAACACAGGAGGACAAATTCTATAGTTCTTTCTCAGTCAGCACTCTCATTCACTTCAGTAGACATTTTGCCTAGGGAAGTACTACAGAATTCGGCCCAATGTCTGTATCATCATTATCCTTCGCTACTCGTACTACAGCTGTGACATACACTACCGTTCAGATACCCGGTGAGAGATCAGGAGATTTTAAGTGAAACTGCATGCAGACATCTGATAAAGCTCTTTTTCGTCCCCTGAGGTAAATTAAAACCCTAGTAACTTCTGTGACAACTGTACATTTACTCTCCCCCATTACACACTGGCACCATTAGTTCTGTGGTTATAAAATGCCATACATTCTGACTGGACATGGCAATTTGTACATGTTCTCTCTACTATACATTAAGGTGTGTTTGTTAAGACTATGTCTTTTGGAGCTCTGCAGAACTAAGCCAGCAGATGGGAAGATTAACTGACATATTGTAACAAACATGTAATTAACTATTCCACTGCTTGTCTGTGGCATGAACATAATGTTCCTTTGGTCACCTTAGATTTTATGAAATCACATTACTCTTTTCCACACTGCTTCATGAGAGCGTGGGATAACTTACTGAAGAATGCTATACCACCCAGACACAAGGCTTTAGCTTCAAAGATGATGGAAAGTGAACTGGACTGACTCCATACATCAGCTTTGTGATGTAATTATTCAAAATACATGAAGGCAAATGTACAGAGAACTGCAAATACTCGCAAAAAGGCTAATGCGCAAATAGACAAATATAGCCTCCTACAAACTAGAAGAGGTGAAGAGTACAATCTATTATGATGCCTTCTTGAACAATCCCAAACCAATCTAAATGAGTGTGTTTGCTGCTCAGTTAGCACAGTGACAGAATCTCTGGAAAGCCCTGAGAT
This sequence comes from Mauremys mutica, assembly GCF_020497125.1. NCBI lineage: Eukaryota > Metazoa > Chordata > Testudines > Geoemydidae > Mauremys > Mauremys mutica. Next base: position 108,178,685 of record NC_059077.1, on the reverse strand, counting down.
ATATACAGTAGAATGTAATAATTTGGGATTTTCTTTTCACAGTCATTATTTCACATCATTTCCTTGCCATGCTATATCCTAGTGGCTTTCAATCTGTGAGCCGCGGACCTGTGGTGGTCCACAAACTATGTCTAAGATTTCCAAAGGGGTCCAACACCTCCATTCAAAATTTTGTAGCGGTCCGTAAATGAAAAAAGGTTGAAAAACACTGCTATATCCTGATGCTTCAGTAGACCTTTTTGTTGCTGTTCTATATTCCATGTTCTTTCCACTGCAGCAAATCTCTCCCTGAGTCAATATGAGTTTCGTATGCCTAAGGAATACAGAATCAGGCCCCGTATGGGCTTTATGTCCTGTTACAGAGCTGACATACATTATCTTCCAGGCTTTTATGGGGCCTTACTCTGCACATCATCTTCTTACTGAACCATTAATTTAAGAAAAGTGCTGCCCCTTTGTGCTGTCCTTTGTAGAATGTGGTTGTGTTTTCTCCTGATAACACAACCTAATGCTTGTCACCTCTTGTCTTCACAAAAGGCGCCCACTCTTTCCCCTTTCTGTTCAGCAGAGAAGAAAGAAAGGATAATGGAGTCTTTTGGTTGCGCCCTGTGACATGGCACAATCGTTAATTTTTACTGTTGAAGCATTCTCTGCAAATGGCTATGAATAAAACATCAAAATTATCATGAGTTAAACAATGACTGCAGAATATGGCCTCAGTTGGGTTCTCCAGGTGGGTAGATTGGTGTGACAACATGTCAGGGCCTATAACAGAAAAGCTCTGGTTAGAGGAATACAGGTCAAGAGGTAGCATTGTCCAGTGGATAGGGCATTGGACTGAGGTGAGGCAACTTGGGTTCTACTCCTGGTTCTTCCACTAAATACTGACCTGCTTTGTGATTTTGACCAAGTCACTTCATTTCATTCCCTTCCACCTTTTGTCTGTCTTGTCTTTGTCTATTGCATGCTCTAAGGCCAGTGACTGTCATTTACAGTGCCTGGCACAATGGAGCCTAATCTTGGCAAGGGCTAGCCGGAAAGGGAGCAGATAATCTTTTTCCCTGGAGGCTGTGAAGTTCCTTGCAGGTCTCTGCTACAATTGGTGAACAAACTTGTCAGCTCCTGAACCAGAAATCAGAGAGTGACCTCAAGCTTTGTAACAAAGCTTTCCAATGGCTTGAACAATGACTGATGCAGCTCTACTAAATCACGCAGGGCTAGATTCTCAGAAATCCTCAGCACTTCATTTAGGTGCCAAAGTGGGTGGAGAACACTTCTGAAAATCTGGCCCTGATATTTTAGTAATTCAGTAATAGTCAACATTTTCTGATTATTCTCTTTTAATGTCATTTTTCTATGTGCTAAGATTTGGGGCCATGTAAATCCTGTGACCACATCTTATAATTATCGGATTCAATTAATTATGCTATTGATTCTCTCAGAATGTCTCCATGAGTCACGCTATCCACTGTCAATAGTGTGACACCAGGCTAAACGGACAGAGCATAAACACTCAGCATTGCTTCATTTCAAGAGAAGCTGTAAAACCTGTACTCACCAATGGAGAGTCCATAGGGCTTCAGGCTATGCCATATGCATACATGAGTGAGGAACTGATACAGTGGCAAAGAGTTTGAGAGAAGCATCTGACAATTGGTATTCAGGCCCCTTTGATATTGTTCTCGAACCATCATTTTGTGCAGTTTTTAAGGTGATGTAGGGTAAAAGCACACAAAAGACCAGATTTCACGGTCCATGATGCATTTTTCATAGCCGAGAATTTGGTAGTGATATTATTTGCTGGATTGTTCCCTGTTGTTGCGAAGAGCAGCAGCAGCTATAGCAAGAATAGCTATTGTGTAGGTGCTATTTCCAAGCCCCCAGTATAGCACTTGCAGTAATGGATGTGGAATCACAGAATCCTAGAGAAAGACAATCCTTTGAGTTGGCATAAATGGAGGGGATCAGATCTGACTGTGGGGGAAAAGTGGAGCGAAAGCACTAGTGCAGCTGATGTTTAGGTTGGAAGGGGGATGCAAAGCAGCCTGATCCTGCCACAGGTGGGCAGTGGTAAGGAAACATGCCCGCTCCTGCTACAGCCATTGTCTCTATTAAAAGCACCACCGCAGTTCTCCTAGTGGCCATTCTAAAGTTTATGGGGCACTTTGCATGGGCTGTTATCTGTATTATTGAAACAGGAGAATGCGAGTTTCCCTTCTTTGTTCTGTTGTATTGGAGTGGAGGGATGAGGACGGGCGGTTTCCTGTCATGCCCTGAACCAAAGCTCTGATTTGTGATGCAGTGGTCCGGCTTATTGCCCAACCCCAAGAGACAGGATCATGGGAATGACCATCTGGTACCTACTGCTAGCAGAAGAGGCAAGTAGGGAGTCCTATTGTCTGTGGGGAGTCGAGCAACCGAGGAATAGGGGTACCCTAGAGAGGTAAACATGCAAGTGAACAAGGGGGGATTCGTTCACTGCCAATCCTTGTGAGCATACTGTGTGGGCTCTGACATGCATAACCAGCATGAACCTGCAGCACCGAAAGCCTATGCTGGTCAGGAATTTGGAACTACCACACAAGATCAAGTCAACCATCCCTCTAGTCCCGTAAGAGACTTAGATAGTGGCTAGTGCCCGATGCTTTAGAGGAAGGTGTAAAATCTTCACAATTCAACATTATGCAATTTTTCTGTTAATATAAAACAAGGTACTGGTGATTGCTGAACTAGGACATAGATTGTTGGATCAAAAGTGGAAGAAAGAGGGCACTGCAATGGTCTTCACTGATGCCAGTAGCCCTGAGATGAGGCAACAGGGCTGTAACAAGCCCGATCTAGAAACACCCTCTAGGTAATTTTTTTCTGGCTCAGTGTGAGGCTAGATATTTTTCTGAGGCCAGCTCCAGTGCTGGGAATTGTTGTCTCATCCTCACATGGTCCTTCTATCCAGAACCATACTCCCAGCCTCCAGTGGCATTTATCATCTCTGCAAAATGAAGTGCTTAGTCAGGCTAAGAGCTATATTCTCTCACATTTTGTTGACCCAAATATTTCTGTTTACTTCTAATTTTAGCATGTTATCAGCACACTTAAACTACAATTTTTAAAAATAATTATTCATTTTTTCTGGAAACAGAAAGTAAATCCCCTCCCCCCCCACACACACACACTCCCATGTTGCCACCTGAGGGCATCTACTAGATACAGCACAATTTCCTTAATAGAACACCTTATCATGCAAGCATCCTTAGGCACTGTGCTCTTTTAAGGGGGATTATACATAAACTCAGACGAAAGCAATATTAACAAGATAATCTTCAATTTGAACACCTTTAGCAAGGAAGCATCCCCTCATTTTAAGGCTGAGGAGAGGTGCATGCGAGAGAGATGTCCAGCTACAAGGACATAGTTATTAGTCCACTTTAAGATAAACTTTTTGGGCCCGATTTTCAAAAGAGTTCAGCACCCACTGAAGTCAACAGAAGCTACAAGTGCTGAGTACTGCTGAAAATTAGGCCAGCAGTTAACTGAGGATGTTTCTCAGTAAATAGCCAAATGCTTCATCAGTGGTCATTGGTGAACAGTTTATAAGCATGATCACTATTTCTTCCCACTGGAACGTTGATGTTTAAATAGCAGTTGTTTATTGTCAGGTGCTATTATTTTTTACTATGTAAAGTTCTGTGATAAACAGAAATGAGCACACTTACACATAATAAGTATCCTATGTGTATCCTGGGGCAGTTAAGCAGTGGCAGTATTGGCTGTATGATCAAGACTTCGGAGCAGGGAGGAGCGCTAGCTCTCTGAGGCTCAATCCAGATAAGCCTGAGGTGGTGGTGGTGGGATTGGGGAAGCAGCTGGAAGATATGGAAGGAATAACATCTGCCCATCTGATTGAGTGTATGTTACTCATATTTGGAGTTGAGATCTCTGCTTAGATTCCCAGCTGCTGCCTGGTAGCAGCAATGGACAGAATGGCTTCCCCTCGCCGTCCTCCACAACTGCTTCTGAAAATGCAACTTTGTCATCTGAAGATTAGATCACTTCAAAATGACGTCTGTGTGGGGCCTGGAACCTGGGAACCACCATTCAGCAGCCTCTCATTAAGAACTCACAAGACATCTCCTCAGTCATCTTCTTCATGTCAAAGACATTCTTCTTGAATCTCAGCGTGGGTTTAGACCATTCTAGAGGCACTATTGACATGATCTTCACTGCTAACCAGCTGCAGGAAAAATGTAGAGAACACCACAGACCACTCTACCTGGTGTTCAATGACCTGACATTAACAGGGAAGTGTTGTGGAAAATCCTTCTGAAGTATACATGTCCACCGATATTTGTCACCATTCTTCATCTCCTTCATATGACATGCAAGTGATGATCATCTATAATGTATCTACTATGGCTCCTTTTATGGTTAAGATGGGTGTAAAAAAGGGCTGTGTCATTACCCCGGCATTCTTCACCATCTTCCTTGCTGCGATACTTGATTTCATCACTGGTAAGATACTGGTAGGGGTGTGGCTAATCTACCAAATGGATGGAAAGCGGTTCAACCTTGGGCACTTCCGAACCAAAATCAAAACATCGCCAACTTCAGTCATCGAGCTTCAGTATGATGATAATGAAGTGGCGTATCCATCTAGAAACTTATTAGACCAGCGCTCCATGACATGCACTGGCTGCCTGTGGGATATCATGTGCAGCCTAAGCTGTTGGTTTTGACCTATAAAGCCCTAAATGGCTTTATAATAATGTTATCCTTGGTGCATTTTCCATGTTAGTTGGCCTCATTCCTGATTTTTTTCCCCACTGATTGAAATGACTACAGACACTCTTGAAACACAACTGATGCAAAACAATTTGCAAACAATTCCCTTCTACACAGGTGCCAGGAAAAGAAAAAAAATTGGGAAGGTACAAAGTAATTTAAGGAGGAAGCAAAACCATCCATCATGTTACCTGTCCTGGTCTTAATATAGATCGTCATGTCACTTTTGCTGCTGTCGTAAGCACAGAGCCTATCACTGTAACCATTTCACTGATGTCCCACATGCCATTCTGCGCTCCACCAGAGTCTGAGTGTTGGAGCCATTCTGCTGCTGATCCCTGCCCTTCCATCTGCTTTGACGTCTGTGCTAGGAGCAGAACCAAAGATTCACATCTGCGGTTTCTCTCATACAAGCCTCCAGCACCAACTCTCTGCAGATGCTCCAAGCATGATATAATAAGGAAGCTCATCCAATTGTTTCTTACATGCTGAACATGAGTTATGTAGAGCAAAGCTGAATCCATCAAAGAAACAAAGTTTCCTGTTTGTCCAGATGGATGCTACAAATCAGAGAGATTAATATTTGTGTTGTAGCCGCATCAAGTCACTCATCTCAGCTTAAATTACAGGAGAGGTAAAAATACACCAACAAGAGGGACGTTTAATAATATTAATGGCAACTTTTAATCATACAATTGCCAATTTCCTAGCATAGGTCATTGATATACTGACACAACACTGTAGAGCATTGATGGATGAATCTCTAAAGACTCAGAAGTTCATTTCCATTTGGATAAGCACCCAAAGTCTGAAGGGGTATCTGAAGCTGTTTGGTCTAGATACTGGACTGAAAAAAATCTCTTGTGAATAGTCACCATCAGTTGTCCAGTACTTCCTGGTTTTGTCTGGGCAGGAAATATTGGTAAGATAGCCGTGTAGATGAAATCTGAAGTGGTAGGCAAAACTGGCACAAAGCTGCACTGTTCTTAGTGCCAGTTTATAGATGTGGGTAAAGATCTTTAATGTATCTGACTCGGAACAGGAATCCCCTGAGGAGCCTCTACTGAAGAAAGGTCTCTCCGGTGATTATTTCAGCCAGAAGCAGAAGTGACTGTTCACCAAAATGAAAAAAACTAAGGGCCAACTTCTGCAACCCTTTCTTACCTGAGAAGTGTCATAACAAACAATGGGGCAGTTCAGGCAAGTAGGGGGTTGCAGGATAGGTCCTCAAAAAATATATTCTTCTGAAAGCTAAAAAAAATAGCGAGTTCATTCTGGATGAAGGTTTAGGTCAGTTCTTTAGCAAAAAGAGTTGCCCATCACTAATAGTAAGTGAACAAAGTTGTTCCAACAGCAATTCTTATTGTTATTCATTATTTATGTCTATAAATAGAGGGCATCCATGACTCTGCTGGTTATCTATTCATTTCAGGGTAGAGTTTAAGGAGTTGGTTTTGGCCTATAAAGCTCTAACTTCACTTGCTCAATTTTGTATAAAATAAGCAATATTTTTAAAGTACTCTTTGCCCTCAAATAATTCAGGCTTAAACATAAACCACCTCTGTGGTCATAAATAGTATATTATTCTATGTCTTTAGGTGATCATTTGATTTGTTTTCCCCTAGAAGAAACCATACAGAGCGCATATCATTCCTAAGTGTTCTTGGGTAACTATTTGGATTGGACTCTTGACGTGTGCCTTTTAAATTATTATAACAATTAGTAGCCTTAGGCACAGCTGATCCCAGCAGTTTGTATCTTCAATGTGCCCATCTGTGCCTCAGTGCTTCCTCTTCCCTCTCTGTGTAAGAAAAGATTCTTCTTAAAGCTGTCAGGCCCTCTAGTTTCCAGTAGAAACTGTCACTTCAGCTCTATATTAAGTTTATTTTGTAAGGCCTTTGTGTAATCTTTCAGAATAATCTTCAGCCCCTCAGCTAGTTAAGACTTCAAGCATGCAGAAGGATGACAGTGTTGTTTAGAGATATGTAACTAATTTACAGCCACAAACAAGCAGTTGTTCTGATTTCCAGTGTTTTTCCTGCGGAGGAATCCTCTGAAAGTCTGATACATTCTTGAAATACTGAGGATTTGTTTCTGGACCATCTAATTCTCTATCTCATGCCAATTGATTACATACAATCAACCAGGGCCGCCCAGAGGGGAGGGGGCAAGAGGGGCAATTTGCCCCAGGCCCCGGGTCCTGCCGGAGCCCCCACGAGAGTTTTTCGGCGCCCCTGGAGTGGGGTCCTTCACTCGCTTTGGGGGGCCCGGAAAACTCTTGCGGGGCCTGGGCCCCCGGAGCTTCTTCCGCTCCCGGTCTTCACCGGCGGGGGGTCCTTCCGCTCCGGGGCGGAAGGATCCCCCGCCGGCGAATTACCGCCGAAGTGGGACCCGCCGCCGAAATGCAGCCCGGTCTTCGGCGGTAATTCAGCGGTAATTCGGTGGCGGGGGGCCCTTCCGTTTCGGGACCTGCCGCCGAAATGCCCCGAAGACCCACGGCGGGGCCCCCCGCCGCTGAATTACCGCCGAAGACCCAGCTGCGCTTCAGCGGCGGGTCCTGCTTCGGCGGCAGGAGGCCCCTGCCGCAGGTCTTCGGGGCACTTTGGCGGCGGGTCCCGGAATGGAAGGGGCCCCCCGCCGCCGAATACCGCCAAAGCGGGGGCCCCCCACCACCGAAGACCCCAGGCCCCCGGAATCCTCTGGGCGGCCCTGCAATCAACTGGCAGGCTGAGCCATTCAGGTATTTCTTTCAGTCTTTCAGAAACTATCATTCTTGTGGACCACTGGAAGATGCTGCAATAGGAGTTTATACACTGCTACTAAACAGAGATAAATACATGCCACCACCACCTCTACTTAGCTGAAGATACAGAAACAAGTGTGTGTTTGAAAACACTGTTTGACCCTCTCTTGATAAAAATCCTCATTTTCCACTTGGAGCACAACTCCCCCACCAGTTCCTCCTGATTGTTAATGAGACCAGCTTTCTTCTTTCCTTCACATAGCCCATGAACAGTGTTATTTTCACTACATATACACAAGCAAACCAAATAGAGAAAGATGCCTTATCTAATAGCTATTATATTTAACAGTTAAAAGAGAAAAAATAAGCTTGTATAATGGTCAAAGTGACTCACTACAGTAAATAATAACTTGTCTTCTGCCTAGATTCCTATCCTATCCCCTCAGCATAGCTGAGGCCTGGTATACACTGGAGGGGGGATCGATCTAAGATATGCAACTTCAGCTACGAGAATAGTGTAACTGAAGTCGATGTATCTTAGATCGACTTAGAATCACTTACTTCGCATCCTCGCAGCGCGGGATCGATGGCTGCCACTCCCCCGTTGACTTTGCTTCCACCTCTTGCTGAGCTGGAGTTCAGCAGTCAACGGGAGAGCAATCAGGGATCGATTTGTCGCGTCTACACTACACATGATAAATCAATCCCCGATAGATCGATCGCTACCTGCTGATCCGGCGGGTAGTGTAGACGTGAGTGACTCTTATCTTGTCCTTTCATCATCTTGATCCTTCTGGAGTGGTCAGAGGCTGTTGGTTAAAATGGCGTTCTGCCACTGTGGAGCAGGACACAACTGAGGACTTGATCCCTCAGGTCTTTGCATAATACACAAAGTTGTTGCATGTCAATATGAAAATATGAGCTGAGGCAAAGGAAAGGCACAAGTAAGGGTAAGTCTTCCACAATAAGTGGAAGTCTGTTATTCACCTACCACTCATTCTCAAAAACAGAAAAGGGGCAGGAAATGGATGAAGAGTTAAGGTGCCTGAGAGGGCATGGGCTTACATGATGTCATATATATGGAAGTGGAACACTTAACTACATGTTCCCTGCACTAGCCTTACTTGTGTCACTAGACAAGAGTAATTTGGCATCCACACAACAGCACCTTCATTATGTCTGGATGGAGTCTTCCTGAACTTCCTTTTCAATCCATCCAGATTGTTGACATTGAAAGCATCAACACAGTTGTAATAGAAACAGCCCGTATGCGAATACCATCAGCTCTTTAGTCTGAAGCTACTGCTAGTCTTCTGAGAGCTATCGTTAAAGACACTAACTTGTCTGAATCTGCTGTTCTGAACCTTTCTTCAGAGGTTGCCTGCTCTGTAACTGTTCTATGGTTAGCTCAAGGAAGGACTTACACATTCAGTGTTTTCAGCTCCAGCATTTCAGGAGATAAACTATATATGGATTCTATCCAGGAGGTCCTTATTTTCCAATTTAGTAATCTGTTCAACAATAACCATTTTTCTCTTTCTTATCTGTAGTGTGACAGAACACAAAATATACATTAGGCCTAGGGGATTCCAAAACCCAAACATTTAGCTTACCAGGCCAATGGATAGACTATACTCGGTAGTGAATACTTATTGTGTCCCTTATTATATAGGCTTTGTTACATGCTGTGTTCCACATTTGGCAGGTTGAGACAGGTGGGTTGAAACTTTTCAAACAACAATTTTCCTGACAAAATATAGTATTTTATTGAAATAAAGATATTTTTTCATGGGCAAACATCCATTACAATGAAATTTTTTCAACAGGAAAGTTCTAAACAGAATATTACATTTTCATTGAAAATGTTAAGTTTCATTTTGACATCTCCTAACTGAAACTTTTCAGAATGTTTCCTTCTGCTAAAATAACAGCTATTTTGACTTTTTGTCCCATTTTTGTGGGGACAGAAATTCTGTTTTCCCAAACAGCTCTAGGTGAGAAGTTGGAACAAATCACTTGAAAGGGTGCATGGAAAGGCAGAGAAGACAAGAAGCTAAAAAGAAAAGCCTCTTCCATCCTAATACATTGCTCCAAGTGCTCAGCAATCAGTCCTGGGAGAGATTTTTGTCTCTTGCGGCACAGTTGCTGCTTCTGAGGTAGGACAACGTTGCATCTGTGTCTCAGCTGTGGGCTATTTAATACTGATTTGCCAGTGGAAAAGAGTACCTTGTTCCATTTGAGATGGTTTTTAACCAAAGAAGTTTTAAGAAGCCTTGAATCGTGAATAAAAAACATTTCTGAATAAGTCACGTATATGCTTATGCATGCACTTTTAAAGTGACACATAGCTGGCAAATCACCCCAAGTAGAGACGCCACCAATGGCAACAACATTACAGAGTAATTATTTTCAGTGGACAAAAGGCTCCCTCTGGAATAGCTGTCACACTGTCTCAGGCACAAACGTTCTGTCCTCTCCCATCAAGTCTCTCTCTTTATCCCAATTCATAGTTTCTACCAGTGTAAATATTGGTACTTAAAAGTTCTACTGCTACACAGAAGTAAAGCGGAGAACAGCAGCAAAGACAAATATATAGTAAAGCCCCAGTCCAACACCTATGTTCATAAACTGGCTCCTTTGTAGTCAAAGGCTTTATCTCCAAATATACACCACATCATTCAAATAAACTGTGAATTTATGTCTCTAATATAAAGTTTTTAAAAAGTAAGATTCATGCATAAGAGCCAGTCCAAATGAATGTTTCACTGCTTGTTTTATAATTGTACGGGCTCATTTGAAATCGGACTTCTGGGTGATTGATATTTACAGCATTGCCACAGCTCAACGTTGCCTTTAACACAAAATTAGTTGAGTGCATTTTGTACTTCATTAAAAATACAGGTTACTGTATATAGGTATTTACTAAGCAAACATAATATTCGGAAGGCAAATTCAATGTACAGTTATGTAGTGTATCTATACATGCACACTCTGCTTTTCCATGGTGATTTGAGCTGTCCTTGGCTAGAGAATAGCCCAAATAGAGCATTGTACCAACAAAAGATCCTCAAGAGAGTGAGCTACAAAGATCATTGGAATCATGATAAGTGGTGGTTTTCAACCTCATTCCAAATGTAACTGACAAAGGGCACATCAGTCTAAAATGTTTGGTCACCCAGCTAATTAGAGACAGGTTGAAAAACTTCAGAGAAATATTGTAACATATAAAGTATTTTGGTGCAAATTAAGGCCCTTATCCAAAGCCCATTATTGGGAGTCCTTACACTGACTTCACTAGGATTTGGGTCAGGCCCTAAATCTTTAGGCCAAATCTTCAACAGAGGAAAAATCAGTGCAGCTTCATTGAAGTCACAGCATCACTTTGAAGCTTTGTCTTCAGTGGTGCTACACCAGTTCATATCAGCTGAAAATCTGTCCATGTGTTATATTCTATTTAATTCTATTTTGGATGATTAAATATATAGTCATTTCCTTGCCATCCTCCATTTTGTCAATCAAATTTGACGTTGAAATCTTTGTTTCACCCTACCATAGTTAGATGGCTCTCAGAGAATTACAGATCATTGAGGGACCTGTGGAATGCCCCATCAACCGTCTAAAGAGACATGAGGTTCCAAAAGAGTAAGGTAGGAACTAGGATCAGTGTCCAGACTATACAGAGGATGTGGAAGAATCACCTACTGGTGACCCATCTCTGAGAAAAGCAGTCAATATGCAGTGCATTTATGATTAAAAACAACAAGGATAAGCTTTTAGGTAAGGGACTGTCATTTACAATGGCATAGGCTTAAGTCGTCCCACTGACATCAGTAGATTTTAAACTTGTGCTGTGCCAAAAAGGAATACTTATCTGAACCAGGGACTGTGTATTTGTACAATGCCTAGTGCAACAGAGGCCCATCCTCAGCATTGCTAACTCTCACAATTTTATCCCGAGACTCGCAATGCTCACTGTTTTTCTGGAGTCGTGGAATTATGCAAGATATTACTTTTCATTTTTTTAAAGTAAGTTCCTAGCTCTCCTGGATTGGGAGGAAAAGCTTGAAAACGTGACATACTAGCGTGCACTAGAATTTTCCACCATTGTAATACGGACAAAGGCACCATGCAGATCTGGCCAGAGTCTTGCTTCCAGCATAACCCTACTGTAGACAAAATGTCACCAGATCTGCTTTTACAAAATTTCTCTCTCTAAAAATGTAATAAAACTAGTGAATTTTACATGGCTCCCAGCTCTCTTTGAGACTTGCCTGCAATAGTGCACACTCAGCAAATGTACTCTAGCTACTGAACAATTGTCTCAAACTACTCTCACTGGCAACTGGCCACTGATAGATAGCGCTAACAATCTATGGCGACGAAGGGATCCGTTTTCAAAGCCTGGGCAGGTGCAGAGGGGATTAGCCATGCAATACTCATCAAGCTGTCTGAACTGTTAGAGATAAGTCTCTACGCCATGGTTAAAAAATTATCCCTAAATGTGAAATAAAATATTTCACAGTCACAAATATTAACTGTTTTGCTGCCGCTCCCCATGACAGGCAAATGTCTCCAGTACTGCTTCTGGCTCTCATTCCCACCATGTGATCTGGTAGCATAGACCCCTGCACCCATGTAGCATCTCAGACTTTTATTGGTAAAACTTTTGTCATTCAAGACTGTGAAAAAAACACCCCCACGAACGACAAAAGTTTAACTGACAAAAAGAGCCTGTAGGAACAGTACTTTGTCAGTGGGAGAACTCTCCTGCCAACAAAGCTACCGCCTCTCATTAGGGGTGGAATATTTTGTCGGTGGGAGAGCTCTCTCTGGCCGATAAAGAGCAGCTACACGGTGCAGCTTTTAGCATCTGAAGTTGCATAGCTGCATCACTAAAAGGTGTGTAATGTAGACATAACCTCAGTGAAGGAATATCAACAGGATAGCAAAAACTCAATGAGACTCTACAAGCAGATCAGGGCATAAGTTACCAGATGGATTGCAAATAGAGCTGAGTGATTAATGGGAAAGTACCTGTGAACATCTTTGCTAATTCTGAATTTCATTTGGATTTAGTCATATCAAGACCTGCTCTTTTTTTTTCCTCCTTCTTTTCACAATCATTTTTGCAACAGCAATTTTGACCTTCTGAGGTCCCTTCCAACCCTGAGATTCTATGATTCTATTAATTTCATTCTTATGTATTTACAAAAAGCAAGTCACAGGCCAGTAGCATGATTTGTTTGATCAAGGAGTGAAATTTAGTTCTTCAATACATATATTTTGCTTAAGGTGGAAGCAGAAGTAATTTGTTAAGGTGAGTATGCAATCATGGAACAGAAAGAATATCATGTGACCTAGTAAATTATGAATACAAGCTAAAAGAGGGCTTGATTGTGCCATGAAAGGTGTAGCCCTGTACTGGGGGCTATATGGCATATCACCATCAAAGAGGGAATACAGGTCTGTTGCATCTTATGCGTATTTAACATGCACGATTTCAGCTTTACACGGTTGGCCATTCAATTCAATGTAATTTTGACTATACATGCTAATCACGGAACGGAACCCCCGCGTAAGATGAGACTTGCCTGTACTGGAGGTTTTTTGCCTCAGACAGACAGCAAGGCCTCCTGGTGCTCACTGGTGAAAAGGGAGAGAACTGTGACATCCCCTGAAGAGGTTCAGTGTATGCCCCTGTGTGTGTGTGGATTCCTAGGTCCACATTTCTGTGCCCCTTCCTGCCTCTGGGGGGATATGCCGTGACCCCGTGGGGAAAATTAGGGAGCAATCCTTGAGGTTCCAAATTCAGGGACTGAAACTCTGGCTGGTACTTACATGGGCAGTGCAGAAAAAGTGCTCCTTGCTACCTTGCCACCCACCCGCAGTATGCACGCACATAAGGGCTAGGCAGAATCTAACTATGAATGGATGCATGCTACAAGTAGGCCATAAGCCATCCATAGGCAGAAAATTATTCACGTAATCCATCTAGCAGTTACAAACAACAGAGAAATCTGGAAAGAGGGATCCTTTTGTGGATAATTCAGGAACAGTGAAAAAGGGTTAAATTTTCCAAATAAATTGTTCACGGTGTACATTTCAACTAGTTCTAACAATAACATTTCAATGTCATTTCAATCACATTCTGAGGCATCGATGGAACAGCGCTGCAATCCTGAGACTGAAGCGGAGAACCAGCAGTCCGAAGCATTTAGACGAAGAAGGATGCGTCCTTCCAACTACAGAGCAACAGTTGTCCTTTGAAACAATAGAGAATGGTGTTTTTCTCAGCTCTAAACCCTCACATGTGAAAAGAAATGATGGTTTTCCTAAAAGGCCCAAATGGGCCTGAAGCCTGAGACAGTATAAAATGCCTCTAGCTTTCACCTTGCACTGCCTGGAATCCATTGGTGTGTCTGGGCCCAGTTCAGTTATTTTTATCGGTTTTATTCATGTAAGCTGCTGAGCACTGCTGAAAGAAGCACTAGCACTCAGCATCTGTGCAGCACCTGTGCAGAAAGCCTTTAGGAAAAGCCCTGTGCAATTTCATAGAGAACAATAGTCATTCTATAGGATTTTAACCCAACCTATGTAACTATTAGACTATATCAGCTGGTTCAGAAATGTTATAGCCAGGAGGTTAATGTCAATTCAGTGTTATAGATTTTTTTAGAGTAGTTTCCATGGAACCCTCTTGGTTTAGATTCTGTAGGACTTTTCTGTAAAGGGAGGCTTCTGTACAGTGCATGGAAATATCATTGTAATCAGCAACATGAGCCAACCTCTACATCCACACTGAAGTGAGTACCAGCAAGCAAGAGAGAATTTGCATGGATGGAGACAGAGCATAGATGCCTAAATGCAGTCCATGGGCAAAAAGTCCGATGTGATTTATTTGGGATGAAGGGGAGGTCTATAGAAATCAACCTAAAACACTGCTTCCATTGCCATGCCACCCCCCGCCCCCAACAATCCATTGTTTATTACACCCACTTGTTGCATCTTGTCTTAAATGATTGCAACCCTTCAGGGCACAGACTATTTTTTACTATGTGCCTGTACAATGTCTGGCATAATGGGGCCCTGAAATACCTGTAGAATGTAACATGGAATGCTAACCTCACTTTAGGTTTTCTGACCCATCCTCTACAATTCTTCAGCAGAAGAAGTTCATCTATTGAATTCTATAGGATGGCTCAAAAGAAGCCTAAAGAAAGCTTACCATTATCTATTGAAGCAAATATGAATTTCCATGTGGGTTGGATGTATTTGATGTAAATAGCAAGCAAATCTAGGATTTTCATTGACTCCTACTACCAATGAGGAGAAGTGGTTCGCTTGAGTGTGCATAAGAGCCGCACTTAGAAGACAGGGGACCTGCTGCCAAACTCAGGGGACACTGAGACGTACAGTAAAAAGCTGGGGCATGTTCTTCTTTCCCCTCACCCCATCACATACTGTGCTTATGGAAGACAATGAGAGCAGGGGAGTTCAAGAAGGCCAGCCACTGACATGCTTTGACATGAAATGCTTCCAAAGGCTCTTTGGATCCCTTGGAGCCATCTGCTCAATAGCTCGTGACCCGCTGGGCACAGTGATCTTGGCAGCCTACTAGCCGGCAGTGCTTGCTCGCCTTTTCTTACTTGGCACCATGCTAGACAAGCCCTACCAACACTATTCTTTCACAGCCATCATCTGTACACCTGGCCTGAGGTGAAGAAGCATTTTGAATGTATAAGTGCTAGGATTCTCTGCAGTTTGAGGTCTTCAAACCGCAATTTGGGGACTTCGATAACTCAGACATAGGCTAGGGGTTTGTTATAGAAGTGGATGGGTGGGATTCTGTGGCCTGCATTGTGCAGGAGGTCAGACTCGATGATCATAATGGTATCTTCTGACCTTAAAGTCTATGAGTCTATGAGTCTATGAATTGAATAAGGACTGCATTATTTGGCCTTCTATTTTTTATTGTCAGTATTTTGTAGGATATATTTTTCAAAAACCCTTTTATTGCCACAGATTGCTATTCATGGTGCTGAGAGAATAGCTGGTAGACATACCATGAGAAAACTATGGGTTGTATTGTAGCAGCCAGATAAAGGAACCCTGGGATAGTCCATGACAAACACAGGTAAAACACAAATATTAAGGCAGGTGGTTGTATTCAAATGTATTGGGAATCTGTATGCACACCCTTACAGGAAACGGATATTCTCTGATTATATTCGATCTAAGGGCATTTAGGACCAAATTTTAAAAGAAAGCCACTGATCATATGAGATTTGTGAAATTTCTGCACATGTAACAGACTAAGTTACACTATAAACTGGGATTTGTTTGTGCAGCTAGCCATTCTATATGAGTAAATGTACATTTACCTGCACAATTATGCATTTAGCCAATACCAGGAAATGAACTGGGTAATCCAGAGCTAAAAAGAGAAACCTGAGCTAAAAAGCCAGGCTCTGAAACCCACAGCTATAATAAGACTATTCTATGTAGCCTAGGCACAGATGGCAATACATACCACCCACTGACCAGTGGGTTTACACGTGTACACTCAAATTTTGCGGAAGGCACTTTTGTTTGAAAGAAGTGGCCCTTCATTCTTTTTACAAGCAAAAACTGCCTTTTCTCCATCGCATCATCTTTGGACCCACAATGCCAAATAGTTCTTTACAAAGCTAAGAAACATGCAATATTCATCAGTTTTGCCACCGGTCTGACTTTTTCACACTGTTCAGCTAGAGAGTTTAGCAGCTTTATTTTTAGGACAGGAATGGCATCATATCCTGGGGGAAGCTTGTCAAGATTTTTCACTCTGACCTCCCAAAGACTATCTGCAAGTGTTGAGGGGGCAGTGAGATTAAGAGGAAACTGGAACACTGCCTGCTTTTAAACACACCGACAATCCCATCATAAATGCCGAGTCATTGGAAACATTTAATGTTACACAGATGGCTTCCCAAATAAATTATTATTATTTATTTGTGATGCAGCAGCACCTAATAGCTCCAATCAGGAACAGGGCCCTAGTTCCCACCAACTCTCTCTCTATAAACATGACTGACCAACACTGTAACTTGCAACAAAAGTTCTCTGCCAATCTCAGGTATCTGACCCCATTTGTCCATCCCCTGTATTATTTAAAAATAACTAATATTTGTTAAGTTCTTTTAAAGTGCAAAATGCCGTAGGATTAGTAAGTAACATTACACATCATTGACAGGGCAGTTGTGAGGCTTAACTAATAGATATTTGTGAAATCCTTTGTGATATTGGAATGAAGGTGCTACAGAAGTGCAAAGCAGAAGTAGAAAAGTATACTTGATAGGGCAGATTGTGATACCATTGCTCCCATTGAATCGAGCCTTCTACCAGGAGTAGTGCAGTGAAGTGAGACCCCTTGTGGAGCACATTCTGCCTCCATATAATGGGGGGGAAAACCCAGGGGGAAAAGCTGTTTAGTCCTGTTGCTAATTCATGTTAGGCTGAGGACGTCAAGTCTTTTGCCTTTGGCGGACCAGCTCCTTTTCTTTCTAGGTCATTGCACAAAGTGAGAATGATTAAATGATCTATTATTTTTAAAGTGATAATTAATTCTAGGAATAGCAGTTGAAGATCTTAAAGGTGTTCAGAAAAAGTGATTCCACATTCCTGAAAATTATTTAGTTTGTTGGTGTGAAAGCCACATGCACACCCAACTCTCTCTCTCATGCACACATACACTTTTTGTGGGGAGACGGTTGGGAGATGTCCAGGCACTCTCCACGCCAAATTTAAACATTGAGAGGGAGGACAACAGGATAAGAACAGATATAGCCAGAGGGAGGGGTTTGGACATAAGGAAGGGGGGGGGGAGATGGATACTAGACCAATAGGTCATACTGGTGGTACTGGGTCCCTACCAAATTGGGTAACAAAGGTGAGAGAAGCCAAACAGCAAAAATTAGGAAGTTTGTTCACCAATGTGAGAAGCCTAGGTAACAAAATGGAGGAATTGGAGCTCCTGGTCCGAGAATTGAAACCGGATATCGTAGGAATAACCGAAACATGGTGGAACGGTAGTCATGACTGGAGTACAGGTATGGAAGGGTATGTGCTGTTTAGGAAAGACCGAAACAAAGGTAAAGGTGGGGGAGTAGCATTGTATGTCAATAATGAGGTAAACTGTAATGAAATAACTAGTAATGGAATGGATAATACGGAGTCTGTTTGGGCAATGGTCACATTGGGGAAGAAAACTACTAGAGCCTCCCCTGGGATAGTGATTGGGGTGTGCTATAGACCACCGGGATCTAGCCTGGATATGGATAGAGAACTCTTTAATGTTGTTAAGGAGGTAAATACTAATAGGAACTGCATGATCATGGGAGACTTTAACTTCCCGGATATAGATTGGGGAACAAATGCTAGTAGTAATAATAGGGCTCAGCTTTTCCTAGACGTGATAGCTGATGAATTCCTTCATCAAGTAGTAGCTGAACTGACGAGGGGGGATGCCATTTTAGATTTGGTTTTGGTGAGTAGTGAGGACCTTGTTGAGGAAATGGTTGTAGGGGACAACCTTGGCTCGAGTGATCATGAGCTAATTCGGTTCAAAATAAATGGAAGGATAAACAAAATTGCATCTGAGACTAAGGTTTACGATTTCAAAAGGGCTAACTTTACTAAATTAAGGCGACTAGTTAGGGAAGTGGATTGGACTAACATATTTAGGGATCTAAAGGCGGAAGACGCCTGGGATTATTTCAGGTTGAAGTTGCAGGAGCTGTTAGAGGCCTGTATCCCGAGAAAGGGAAAACAGTCCTTAGGTAGCAGTTTTAGACCAAGCTGGATGAGCAAGCATCTCAGAGGGGTGATTAAGAAAAAACAGAAAGCGTACAAGGAGTGGAAGATGGGAGGGATCAGCAAAGAAACCTACCTTATTGAGGTCAGAGGGTGTAGGGATGCAGTGAGAAAGGCCAAAAGCCGGGTAGAGATGGTCCTTGCGAAGGGAATTAAAACCAATAGTAAAAGGTTTTTTAGCCATATAAATAGGAAGAAAACCAAGAAAGAAGAAGTGGGACCGCTTAAAACTGTAAACGGAGGGGAGATTAAGGATAAGCTAGGCATGGCACAATATCTAAACGAATATTTTGCCTCGGTCTTTAATGAGGCTAATGAAGGGTTTAGGAATAGTAGCAGAGTGACTGATGGGAATGAAGGTGCGGGGTTGGAAATTACAGTATCCGAGGTAGAAGCCAAACTTGAACAGCTTAACGGTAGTAAATCCGGCGGCCCGGATAATCTTCATCCTAGAATATTAAAGGAATTGGCGAGTGAAATTGCAAGCCCGTTAGCGATAATTTTTAACGAATCTCTAAACTCAGGGGTTGTACCGTTTGACTGGAGATTAGCTAATATAGTTCCTATTTTCAAGAAGGGGAAAAAAAGTGACCCGGGTAACTACAGGCCTGTTAGTTTAACATCTGTAGTATGTAAAGTCATGGAAAAAATATTAAAGGAGAGAGTAGTTACGGACCTTGAGGTCAATGGCAATTGGGACAAATTACAACATGATTTTACGAAAGGTAGATCGTGCCAAACCAACCTGATCTCCTTCTTTGAGAAAGTAACAGATTTTTTAGACAAGGGAAATGCGGTGGATCTAATATATCTTGATTTTAGTAAGGCGTTTGATACGGCACCGCATGAAGAATTACTGGTTAAATTGGAAAAGATGGGGATCGAAATGAAAATCCAGAGGTGGATAAGGAACTGGTTAAAGGGGAGACTGCAGCGGGTCATATTGAAAGGTGATCTGTCGGGTTGGAGGGAGGTTACCAGTGGAGTTCCTCAAGGTTCGGTTTTGGGTCCGATCTTATTCAATCTATTTATCACTGACCTCGGAACCAAAAGTAGGAGTGGGCTGATAAAGTTTGCGGATGACACGAAGTTGGGAGGTATTGCCAATTCGGAGAATGATCGGGATATCCTCCAGGGAGATTTGGATGACCTTGTAAACTGGAGTATTAGTAATAGGATGAAATTCAATAGTGAGAAGTGTAAAGTTATACATTTAGGGATGACTAACAGGAATTTTTAGTTATAAGCTGGGGACGCACCAGTTGGAAGTAACGGAAGAGGAGAAGAACCTCGGAGTCCTGGTTGATCGCAGGATGACTATGAGTCGGCAATGTGATGTGGCCGTTAAAAAAGCTAATGCGGTCTTGGGATGCATTAGGCGAGGTATTTCTAGTAGAGATAAGGAGGTGCTAGTCCCGTTATACAAGGCGTTGGTGAGACCTCATTTGGAGTACTGTGTGCAGTTTTGGTCTCCCATGTTTAAGAAGGATGAATTCAAACTGGAACGGGTACAAAGAAGGGCCACTAGAATGTTCCGAGGAATGGAAAGCCTGTCGTATGAAAGGAGACTTGAGGAGCTCGGTTTGTTTTCCTTAACCAAAAGAAGGTTGAGAGAAGATATGATTGCTCTCTTTAAATATATCAGAGGGATAAATACCAGGGAGGGAGAGGAATTATTTCAGCTCAGTACTAATGTGGACACGAGAACAAATGGATATAAATTGGCAGTCGGGAAGTTTAGGCTTGAAATTAGATGAAGGTTTCTAACCATCAGGGGAGTGAAATTCTGGAACAGCCTACCGAGGGAAACAGTGGGGGCGAAGGACCTCTCTGGCTTTAAGATTAAGCTTGATAAGTTTATGGAGGGAATGGTTTGATAGGATAACGTGATTTAGTCAATAGGTCAATAACGTGCGACCACTGGTAATTAGTACCGAGGGTCAATGTTGGGATATTGAAAGTCTTTTTCCTGAGTGTCTGGCTGGAGAGTCTTGCCCGCATGCTCGGGGTTCAACTGATCGCCATATTTGGGGTCGGGAAGGAATTTTCCTCCAGGGTAGATTGGCAGTGGCCCTGGAGGTTTTTCGCCTTCCTCCGCAGCATGGGGCAGGGGTCGCTTGCTGGAGGATTATCTGCTACTTGAAGTCTTTAAATCAGGATTTGGGGACTTCAACAGCTGAGTCAAGGGAGAGAATTATTTCAGGAGTGGGTGGGTCAGCTTTTGTGGCCTGCATCTTGCGGGAGGTCAGACTAGATGATCATAATGGTCCCTTCTGATCTTAAGTTCTATGATTCTATGATTCTTACTCTCCTTTTAATACAGTTACAGTGGATACACTAAAGAACATTTAAATTTTGGAATCTTCTGTAAAACAGGCCTCACAGTGCAAGGAAACTTACACAGGTAGCTACAAATATACAATATATAGCAACAAAGGAAGTTCCCACCAACTGTCTCTCTGTAAACATGATTGACCAACACTGTAACTGGCAACAAAAGTTCTCTGCTAATCCCAGTGCAAATGTCTAAAACTAGAATAGACTTCACTATTCATGCTACATTATTTTGCCTATGACATCTTAAAATCTGATCTTGACTTGCAGAAATATGACTTTTCGGTAAGAAAGGAGTTGGAGATAGGATCTGATTAGATACTAGGAATAAGAGGACTTCATTCATTTTAAGGAGTTAGCGGATATGACTCTTATTTAAGTTCTTTCTTATTCTCTGAATGCACCACCATCTCCCTCAGAGCTACGCATTCTCTGTATCTACTAGGAAAATATATTCATTATGTCTATCTATATTACTAATAATACTGAGGAACATGCTAGCAGGATCAGTATTACAGAGTCTGCATTTTCCTTAGGATTCAGGAAAAAAGAACAAATAAAATCCAGCGTGTCCTTTATAGACGGGACATTCAGGGACTGAGGCCAAAGCTCTTCTCGCCCTATCTTTGGTCCCCACAGGCAATCCCCAAGATACAGGAGGAACAACCCTATTCCAAATCTTACCTTTGCTGCCTTCAAGAAGGGAGGTGGCTTATCCCTGCTTCCTTCTGGAGCTAGCTAGCCCATTTTGTTCTTCCCCCAGATCATCAGTGGATACCAAATTCTCTTCCCCTCAAGAGTTTCTTTGAGGGGCTGTCTGACATGGTTGTTGATGTCACCTGAACCCTAAGGGTGTTCCCCTCCCATAACACAATAGGAGAGGGACACACCTTTTGCTGCCCTGTTGAGTTCAGGATAGAAGCATTCCATAAAGCCTAATGGAAAAATCACGCACCCTTCCACCACTCTATGTAACTAACAAACATTATATTATGATCTTTTAAAGTGAGTATTTCTGTGCACAGCAGGAGAGTTGTCTAACATTCAAGAGGGGATAAGCAAGGCCAGCAATGAAGAAGAAAGGAGGACTACCACAAACCAGTGAATAATGGTTTTTCATAACAAAACTACAAAACTTTCCTTGTAGTGACCTGGGCCAAACTCTTCTCCCATTTTCACCTGTATAAATCCATTACTTCAATTGAGTTCCTCTGGATTCACACCATGAAACAGAGCAGAATTTGGTCCCTCATATACAACTCAGACTAGGCCTACAGGAACTTCAGTCATTCAAGATCCAACATTCCACAGTCAACATGCCAAGCTTCTGTCAGAGGGATGCTCCCAGCATGAAGCAGGCATCTTTTCTTCAATCTTTTTCAATGTTTTCCCCTAAGAATATAGTTTAATTCAACATCTGCCACAACTACCTTCATTTTTACTTACTCAGGTTTTTTATCAATTAGGGGGAAAGCAGCTCCCTGGATATTGATTCTTGCATGTAAAACCATCTCTGCTTTTGCTCATCTTCAATCAGAAGATTTTGTCATTCAGACTTTGAACAGAGATAATTTATACACATGGAGATATCACTTAATTACAAGTGTCTCATTTAATTAAATGCAGCTCAGATGTTTAGAGCAGCCAAATGACCGATCGGGGGGCTCCTTTCTAAAGGGCTTCATTCTCCTCTCCTTTCTGATTCCTCACTCAGGCAAAACTCCTAGTGAAGTCTTTTAGCTGCAGTATGATCCTCAACTGCACAATATGTCCAGGGAATATCTACTGATGTCAGTGGCAACTACCTACACTAAAAGAGAACTATATGAGACAGAGACACTATAGGATGGATCAACTATAGAGTTTTGGCCACATGTTTTGTAAAAACTGAAACAAAGTGGTCTCAATCACATTGTCCTTGGACAAGCGTGCACATCACACCAATCCCTTGGTTCCTACGCCTGCACCAATATAAAATCCAATTAAAAGGTAACTTTCTAGTCAGCTTCTTTGTTCATTTTTCCATGATTATTCAAGCACTTTAGCTGTATTGGATAGGAGTGAATTTTTAGACGGAATATTCACTGATCACCAAGTTCAAAACTGTATATTTCATTGTAAATTTCTAATTACAGTAATTTCACCCAGTTAGGGAAACAGAAATAATACCATGTGACTTAATAACCCTGCACTCATTCATGAATGATGTGCAGATGAATCGTGTGTTGAGTAGTTTGGAATAATGAAGACATGTGAGAATACTGAGATCTGTTTAAAAGAAATCCCAAAAGGGATGGGAGAAGCAAAATTCATTGAATTTTAGTTGAATTAAATTAATTTAATTCACTAATTAGTCATCCAGATCTATTGGCATCCTCATTACCAGCGTTAGTGGGGAAGTCCAGCCCTGAATAGGCCTGGTGGAACTACTCCACAGAGGTAACTTGGCAAGGCAACATAGAAGATTTTACATGGCTGTTGCCCCTGGCAACCATTCCTGTACTGGACAGAAAATATTAATCTCTAGGGCTGTCAATCAGGCACATTTCATGAATACTAAATTTACGTGAAAGAAATTAAAAGTGGAGCAACTCTTATGGGCAGATTCTGGTTCATTAAAGTCAATGGCAAAACTCAGTGTGAAATCCTGGCCCCACTGAAGTCAATGGCATTTACCACATTAACGTCAATGGGACCAAGATTTTTCCTGCATTTACTACAATGGAATCAGGGTTCATTCCTTAATGGATATCAGTCTGAATTGTCTACCATTATAAAATATGCACTCTGCTGGGGGTTTGAGTTGCTCCTGTTCTCATTCACTGTGGTAAAATGCAATTAATCAAGTCTGCAATTCAGATTAAATGAACTCCTGTACGTACTCCGAACTGCTGCATAAATAGAATCTCACTGCTGGGGGGAAAACGTTTTTACCAGTTACACAAAAAACAAAGAATCTGCTGGTTTTGTAAAATTTTTGTTGTTGCTGTTATGGTGAAAAGGAAGTTTGTAGGCAAAAACTGCTGCTTCTTCTCATAAGCCTGTGCCACACTCAGAACAATTAAAATGACCCTTTGCCCTCTGTCTCTTCTGGGAAAACGGAGATGGAGCATGCACACTATGATGGCAACCTTAAGCAGTATGTTTACTGAAACATCTCCATCTAGCCAAGTTTTTAATACTACATTAATCACCATATTGGATTATCAGAACTCTGAGATAAAAACAGCTACATACCTTTTTGTAACTGTTGTTCTTCAAGATGTGTTGCTCATATCTATTCCAGTTAGGTGTGTGTGTGTGCACCGCGTGCATGGAAGTCAGAAACTTTTTCCCTAGCAGCTACCCATCGGGCCGGCTGGGGAGCCCCCTGGAGTGGCACCAATATGGCGTTCTATATAAGACCCTGCCAGCCCGACCCCACTTCAGTTCCTTCTTGCCAGCTACTCCAACAGAAGAGAAGTGGGCGGGGGGGGGGGGGAATGGAATAGCTATGAGCAACACATCTCGAAGAACAACAGTTACAGAAAGGTAAGTAACCATTTTTTCTTCTTTGAGTGATTGCTCATATCAATTCCAGTTAGGTGACTCCTAAGCCTTACCTCAGAGGTGGAGTCGGAGTCAAAGAACCGCAGACTGAAGAATCGCTCTGCCAAAGGCTGCATCATCCCAAGAGTGCTGGACGATGGCATAGTGGGACGTGAAGGTGTGCACCGAGGCTTACATGGCAGCCCTGCAGATTTCCTGGAGGGGAACATGTGCTAGAAAGGCTGCTGACGATGCCTGAGCTCTCGTGGAGTGAGCCGTGACAGCAGGCGGAGGGACGTTTGCCAAGTTGTAGCAAGTACGAATACACCTGGTGATCCACGGAGATATTCGCTGAGAGAAAACCAGAGTGCCTTTCATCTGCTCCGGGATGGCGACAAATAACTGGGTTGTTTTACAGAAGGGCTTTGTTTGGTCTATATAGAAGGCGAGCTCCCTTCTAACGTCCAGAGAATGGAGGCGCTGTTCCCAAAGGTCAGCATGCGGTTTTGGGTAGAAAACCGGCAGGAAGATATCCTGATTCACATGGAAATGAGACACCACTTTTGGCAGAAAAGCTGGGTGAAGTCTTAGTTAAACTTTATCTTCATGAAAAATGGTAGCTTCATGAAAGGGGCTTCATGAGAGCCCCTAGTTCAGACACCCGACGTGCGGAAGTGATGGCCACTCAGAAGGCGACTTTCCAGGAGAGATAGAGGAGCAAGCAAGAGGCCAGTGGCTCAAAAGGGGGGCCCACACGGCAGGAGAGGACCCAGTTAAGGTCCCATGCAGGCACGGGCGGCTTCGTTGGAGGGTGGATTTTTTCCAAGCCTTTGAGGAAACGCCACACGTCCGGGTGCGCAAACACCGAGCGCCCATTCGCACCTGGGTGGAATGCAGAGATGGCCACGAGGTGAACCTTAAGGGATCCAAAGGCTAGGTGCTGGTCCTTCAAGAACATCAGGTAGTCCAAGATGCATGGGATCGAAGCCTGGAGCGGGGGCATCTGCCGCTGAGTGCACCAGGAGGAAAACCTCTTCCACTTAGCCTCATAGGTAAGCCTAGTCGACAGCTTGCAACTTTCCAGGAGCACCCGCCTTACTGAGTCCAAACAGGTGTGTTTAGCCTAGTTCAGCCAAGATCCTCCAGGACGTGAGGTGGAGTGACTGAAGGGCTGGGTGTAGGAGATTACCATGGTTCTGTGAGATGAGGTCGGGGCTGAGAGGTAGGCGTAGGGGAGCCTGAATTGACAGGTCCAGCAGGACTGAGTACAAACACTGGTGCGGTCAGGCAGGGGCCAACAGTATGACGTACGCCTTATCCCAGCGGACCTTGATGAGCACCTTGTGGACCAGCGGGAATGGTGGGAAGGCATAAAGCAGTTGGTCCAACCATGTGATCAGGAAGGCGTCCGCTATCAAGCCTGGGCTGTGACCCCAGAAGGAACAGAAGGCTGGGCACTTCCTGTTGGTCCATGAAGCAAACAAATCAACTCAGGGAAACCCCTAAATGCAGAAAACAGACAGGATGATGTCCGAGCGGATCGACCATTCACGTGTGAGGAAATGCCTGCTCAAACTGTCCGCCAGTACATTCTGGACACCCAGCAGGTACGAGGCCTGAAGGTGATGGAGTGGGCTAAACAGAATCAGGCCCACGGCGCCCCCCTTCCCTCCCCGGTTGCCCGGCCAGTACGTCCTTTGGCCCTCGTCGCTTCCAGCAGCTCCCATTGGCCTGGAGCAGCGAACCACGGCCAGTGCGATGGCGATCGGCTGGACCTGCAGACGCGGCAGGTAAACAAACCGGCCCGGCCCACCAGGGGCTTTCCCTACACAAGCGGCGTCACAAGTTTGGGAAACACTGCTTTAAAGGATCTTCCTCGATCCCTTCTGATCCATCCTTTTAAGGACAGTACATGGGAGCCCACAGAGAATCCATCCTTCTGTGGAAAACACAGAGGAGATATACAAACATGGGGAAGGAAAGCAAACCATCAGGCAGACAAACTGAGGAGGTGGATGATGAAAGGGAAATGGGCATTTATGTGGCCCAAACAGATTTATGGAGCATCTTGTCAAAAAGGTAAACTATGAAGCCATTTATGTAACGTCATTACATATGAAGCTCTGTTGATACACCATTTCTGGAAACCACACAAGAATTTCCTTTTCTGACACAATCACATTTATTCCAGGAGACATGAGTAGGCACTAGCCATAATATAAAAGAGCATTCATGAATTTTCTAGGATGCAGATCTGGCAAGATCCGTTGGCTCTGTGTCAGAAACACTCCATATTGTATAGTACATGGAAGAACGGGATACCAGGGATATAAACATGGGAGTAACAGATGGAGAGAAAAAGGAGATTTTGGTTCTACCTTGGATTTTCATGTAAACATTGCATTGATGGCAATAGGAGTCCAACATGCAGAGTGGGAATGAGGGTGGATCATGGTCTTAAAAACATTATATGGTGGATAATTACACAGACACCATACACTGAAAAGAGGGGACCTTCTGGCCAATTTAAGGGCATGAAAAAGATAATGGGATAGACATGTTAGGGTAGACGTGGCCTCCCCAGTGGTGGGTCACACATAACATATACCTGTGTGCATTATAGGCTTAGTGATGCAAGGTGCTGAACACTCTGCTCCAGTACAGAAAAGCACTTCAGCATATACTTGACAGTAAACAGATGCTTAAGTGCTTAGCTAAAACAGGCCAGTGTGCTTAATGCCATGCTGGATGGAACCGTAAGCAGGGTTTGTTCCTGGCTATTAGGAAGGGTCACCACCACCATTGCCAACTTTCACACAGTAAATAAGCACTCCAACTTTCACAATAAGCCAAAAATCAAGCTAATCCCATTTCAAAACAAGGCCAAAACAAGCCAATCCCTAAGAACCCCAACACTCTATAAAAGCAGCAAAGAGTGACGTGGCATCTTATAGACTAACAGACGTATTGGAGCATGAGCTTTTGTGGGTGAATACCCACTTCGTCGGATGCATCCGACGAAGTGGGAATTCACCCATGAAAGCTCATGCTCCAATACGTCTGTTAGTCTATAAGGTGCCACAGCACTCTTTGCTGCTTTTACAGGTCCAGACTAACATGGCTACCCCTCTGATACCCAACACTCTATGTGACTAGATTCCCCTTGGTGTGCAATTTGGGATTGTGATGGGCCCGCTGTGCACCCCTGACCGGCTCCAGGCAGGGCCGGCTCCAGCCAAGGCCGGCTCCAGACACCAGCTGAGCAAGCTGGTGCTTGGGGTGGCGTATTCTATGGGGCAGCATTCCACCCAATCCTAGGGCAGCACGGCCGGTTATTTGTTTTTGGGGTTTTTTTGGTTTGCTGCTCCGGCCGCCCTATAGGGGGCGGCAGTGCGGAGGAGGGGAGCACCCTGCAGCAAACTGGGCAGGGCAGCCCCTGTTCTTCCCTCTCCACCGACTGGAGCGGCGTGGAGCCCTCCCGGCAGGCGGCACAGTGGTCGGGACCGCGGGACAAGCGCCCCGCTGAAGCCCTGGCCGCCCCCCTGCTCTCTCTCTCCCCCGCTCCCTCCCCTTCCTCCCCGCTAGACTGGGTGCGCACTCCGCTGCACGTCTGCAGCACAGGAAGTCCCCCTGCACCCTGGCTCCGGCTGCCCAGCCGGGGTTTTTTTGTTGTTTTTCCCCCCCAGCTTTGCCGCTCCAGCCGCGCCGGTTTGTTTTTTGCGGGTTTTTTTCCCCTGCTTTGCCGCTCCGGCCATGACCCAGGTTTTTTGTTTTGTTTTGTTTTGTTTCCCTGCTTTGGTGCTCCGGCCGTGCTGCAGGTTCCTCCCCCCGCTCCAGCCACGCCGCAGGTTTTTTAATTTTGTTTTGTTTTTTTGCCCCTCCTGCTTTGCTGCTCCGCCCCCCCCCTTTTTTTTTTTGCTTGGGGCAGCAAAAAAGCCAGAGCCGGCCCTGCCCCTGACTCTTCTCCCCCGTCCTCACCCCGCTTGCCCCTTGCTCCTGCTTGCCAGGATCCGATTGAAAAAAAAAAACGCAGCAACAAGCTACAAGCCAAAAACTAGCCAACAAGCAACTCACAAGCCAATTAAGCCAAAAACAAGCCCAATGTCTGCATTTTTTTCACAGATTTGGCCTATCTGGTCGCCACACATAGCTCGGATTCTCCCAGGGACACTGTGAATTCAAGGCAGACTAAGTTTACAGTCTCTAAAGATGCAGGCCACTTAGACCTAGGCCTTGTGGGCAGAGCTCCATTTAGGCAAAGGGGCCCCTTCATAGAATCAAGTCCCTCTTCAAAAGCACAAATGCTGCTTTTAGAAAGGGCCTGCTTCCCTGAAGCCCAGCTGTCAGTCTTTCCCTCTGGGACTCCATTCAGGTGGGGGAGGTGTATTTTCCTCCCTGGTATGTAAGTTCAGTGACCATTAGAAGACTGCTCTAAATCTGTATACTGTATACTCCCAATTATTCAAACCCCCGCATTATCTGAACCCCTTTCTTGTCCCCCATGCAGGAGTGAGTGAGCAGGGTTGTGCCAGCAGAGCTGCAGAGGGGCTCCCTGCACTACTGCAGAGCTGGAGACACCTGATCCTTGCAGGCACAGGATGCAAGAAAGGCTGCAACCCTGGCAGGGCAGAGCAGAGTCCTGGCCAGGGAGTCTCTTCTCTGCCCTGCTAGGACCTCAGCCTCCCCTCCACACCTGGAGCTTGAAATAAATGAGAGGGCAAGAACTGCAGTGCAGGGAGCCCTCTGAAGTCCTGCTATCACAGGAGTAAGTGAGTGGGGCAGTGATAATGGAGCTGCAGAGGGTTCCCGGTGCTACCCGATTATCTGAACTCCTGATTATAAGAATGGCCATACTGGGTCAGACCAAAGGTCCAGCTAGCCCAGTATCCTGTCTTCTGACAGTGGCCAGTGCCAGATGCTCCAGAGGGAATGAACAGAACAGGTAATCATCAAGTGATCCATCCCCTGTCACTCATTCCCAGCTTCTGGCAAACAGAGGCTAGGGACACTATCCCTGCCCATCCTGGCTAATAGCCATTGATGGACCTATTTTCCATGAATTTATCTAGAACTTTTTTGAACCCTGTTATGGTCTTGGCATTCACAACATCCCCTGACAAGTAGTTCCACAAATTGACTGTGCGTTGCGTGAAGAAATACTTCCTTTAATTTGTTTTAACCCTGCTGCCTATTATCTGAATAAAATCCATGTCCCCTGTTATTTGGATAATTGGGATTATACTGTATATGTAAATTGATACGGTGCTAGTAGATGGTGCTGAAGAACACAAAGCACAGTTCCTAGGTTTTGTAGAATCAGTAAAACTCCTTGTGCACTGAAAATAGTTACCTA
The DNA here is from genome assembly GCF_020497125.1 of Mauremys mutica. Classification (NCBI taxonomy): domain Eukaryota; kingdom Metazoa; phylum Chordata; order Testudines; family Geoemydidae; genus Mauremys; species Mauremys mutica. The sequence continues at coordinate 108,149,097 of NC_059077.1, read as the reverse complement.
AATACAGCCCCTTACGCCGCTCCTCCCCTGGCTGGGGGTGCGGTACCTTCACTCCATCACAGCAAGTCAAAAAACTGACATTTACTCTGCTCATAAAGATGTGTTTTGTTCTACATTTGTTCACTTTCTGCCATGCTGTAAGCTTGTAGTATAATACGAAAGGGGCTGTACAGGCCTCCCTGAATGAATAGGTGATTCCTACATAATGATATCACTAGAAGAGAAATGTTTATGGCTTGAAAGGCTACAAAGGTTGCACTGTCTGAAATGCACTTTACACAAACATTTTGTTAGCTTTAGATTCAAGTATAACTCATTAGTGGCCACTGACTTTCATATTTTCAGATGAGAAATGAATTTCTAAAGGGCATTTCTCCCTTTTTGCACAGATGGCTGATTCTATAAAACCAAGATCCAGGAATGCCTCTCAGTGGAAAAACCATGTCATAGCAGAAACCTCAAATCTAGGAACTAACTTCCAATCCAAGGTCTCTCTGCATCGAGTAATCCAGTCTATGAAAATGTATCATGAAAACTGCAGAAAAGGAAATAAAATCAACAGTATGAAGGCAATTAAATTATACATTTGTGTAAAACTAAATGCAAGAAAAAAAAGTACAGTGTCTAAATAGCATGTGTGTTCTGATGGAATTGTATTCTTATAGCAGCTGTCAGAATATTGATGGGTAGCTTTCAGTGACAAAGTAACAGGATTATACTTAATTATTAGTTAAGCTGAGTAACTGATTTATGAATATGATTTTTTTATTTTAAGAGAATTATACCCAATCGTGGTAATTACACTTTTTCTAAGACATTAGCTTCCTATATAAAATGAAGACTTGACTTTTTCTGATTAAAATGTCCTGCCTCATTGTTCAAAATGTATGATAATATTTCAAAACAAAAGAAAGTTCTTGTAAATAACAGACCTAATTCTGAAGTCCCTACTCAGGAAAAACTCACATTGATTTTAATCCAAGATTTGTCTGTGTAAGGATTGCAGGACTCCAGCATGAATTGGTCAAAACAGTACAATCAACAATACAACCAATCAATCTACAGTAATGAGAGAACTAAGCCAAAAGAAAAAATATATATATAATAAACATGAAACATTACAAATACATAAAACCATAAAATTAGACTGTTTAATAGAATTCATTATTATTTAATCTTTTAATTTCAAAGAACTAATATCAGTAGGCACACCATTCTAAAATACAGGAGTTGCTCAAGAGGACACAATTTATCTAGGGTTTTTCCAGTGGAAATCCTCAGACCACAGTGAAATTACTGAGCTTTACATACAACTCAAAAATACTGACTAAAATTAGGATCTAATGACTTCATCACGCAGTACTCATTCTGGCAAGACAGGAGTAAGAGTTGCAGGATTGGGTCTTTAACAAAATGAAAGAGCTAAGCAACACCATCAAAAAGATAACAGTGTGGGACCATTAATTTATGGAACATATCTACAGATACTATTAAATGCTGTGCTAGAAAACCTATTGAATTCCAACAAATTAGTGTTACTATAAAAGAAATTGCTATGTTCCATAACTAGTAAAGGGGCCTATTTGTCAACCTGTCCTTTCATGCTTCTCAAAGGGCAACAAGCCACCCTGTTCAGCTGATCCAATTAATAAATAATACTTTAATAATAACTACAGTAATGCAGTAGAGCCCCACTAAATCACACAAGAAACTGGCAGACTCATTACCAGTTATTGGTGGGGTCTACCTTGAAAAGAATGTTGTCCACACCCTAGCATAGCAGCTACTGTCGTCAAGGGTGCTTCTGTTTATGGAGGCCAGTGCACAGTTTGTAGGGGGTGAGGACAAAGCATTCTCACTGGAGGTTGAGCCTGTTGAAAGATTTTTTTAAAGGGACTTGCAGAGTCACTCCAGCACTACTTGGAATTTGACAGAGCTCCAGCTTCTGAATGAATGGTAGAGGGGCTGTTGGGATGTGTTCCTTTCATGGGTTTCCCTGCTTCCACACACCGTCTCCTGCACCAGCCTCTCTCTTACCACTTCCTCCCCATCGTCTCCATGCTAGATTCCTCTCCCTAGGGGAAGGCTTAATCAGTAGCAGCAGGGATTCCCTCCCCGATATCCTCTGTGGGGTTTGGAGTTCTCCTGTCCCAGGTCTGGGGAAGCAGAGGATTGGCTGCAGGTTTGGAAGATTATAATTCCTGGCTTTTTGGCCTGAGTCTCAGGCTTCTGTGATTTCTCAAGCTTTCAGAACTTTGTGGGCAATAACGTCTTTCAAGTGCCACAAGTATCATGTGCAGTAACCACAATCATGAGAGTGTCACTGAAGAGAATAGAGGAGTGGTTCTCAAACTATGGGGCGGGCCTCTCCAGGGAGGCACGGAATGTTTCAAGGGAGGTGCGAGCTGTGCGCTTTCCTTTTTTTGAAAGAGAGAGAGTGTGCTCTGGCTGTCAGCCCTGGGTGGCTGGTGCTCACACAGAAGGATCAGGCACAACCGGGAGGTGAGGATAAAGGGAACAGCCAGAGCCCTGCCACCCAGACTCAGGCTATCCTCCCCTCCCCGCCCATCTCTCACCGGGCTCCGACTGTCAGCCCCAGGGTAGCAGCAACAGCCCAGAAGTTAGGCTGGCAATGAGGTGCTAAGTCTGCTGTGCAAAGTGACAAATATCACTTTTCTTACTGCCAATCTTACTTCTGTGCTGCTGCTGACACGACACTGCCTTTAGAGCAGGGCGCCCAGCCACCAGCCTCTGCTCACCGCTGTGCCTTCAGAGCTGGGTGGCAGTATGTGTACTTGTGGGGGGGAGGGGTAAACCTCTACAGACACAAAGAAGGGTGAGCCCAATCACACAAGTTTGAGAACCAATGGATTAGAGAACAGAGAGATGGATCTTGCTAAAACAGGCTGCAAAGACAACCACCCTGGAATCCCTGAGCCCCATTATTGTCCAAATTCACTTTATCCTGATTTAAAGCAATACAAATTATTAGATTTTTTTCCCTTTAAATAAATATGTGAGAGAAAACAGGTGTGAGGGTGTTGTAGGGAAGGTCCAGGGGGCAGCCCAGAGGAAAATCCCAGGCTTTTCTTTGGCTGTCTGGCAGGGGACAAAATAGTTGGAGCCAACAAGAGGGACAAACTCTTACAGCACCAGTTCCTCAACTGGTATAATTTGGTGCAGCTCCACTGAATACCTGTTTACACCATCTGAGGATCAGACTCACAGTGTGATCACAGAAGCTGCAGAACAAAGATTTACTTCTCTGCTCCCTGATGCTGCTTGTGTGACATTGCAAATAGCTGTTTAAACAAATTCTCACACTCCTGGGGAACCATCAAGGCCCAGTCAATATTCTTGTGTGACCCCCCCAGAGGAGCCAGCCAGAGGAGGTAGAGGTGTGAGGTCAAGAGAGGCACTGCAGAATGGCTGCCTGTGCAGATAGTCTCGGATATGCAGGAACTGGAGCCTTGTTTCCCTGCAGAGCCTAAGGCTTTGCTACATTTCCAGATAGCACCTACCTTAGACACCACCCCTGCCTGAGGGAAACTCCAAAGGAAGATCTTCCCAGAGCACTGGCCTTCACTTGACACTTAGCTTATGTGACAAGAGGTCCTTGTGGCATTCCATTAAGCAATATGATGTTCAACCTGACTTTGCAGTCAGTGTGACAGGGACTGGTATGTTTAACACCATGTCAGCAGCTGGGAGAAAACCCTTCTGGAACCAAAGGTTCCACAACAACCAGACAATGTGTAACCTCTCTTGTCCCTGACTGCAGAGTTGTGTTTAATGTCATGCTAGCTAACACAACTCCTATAGGTCAAGTCTTACAGGATCTAAGTGTCTAGCGTAGATAAGCCCAAAGTCCTAGTGGCCTTTGTCCCCTCCCATGTCTTTTTTCCCTTGTGGGATAGTGTGCCCATCCCAGGCAAGATTTTACCATTAGCACTGCAGAGCCACTATAGCTATAGCAAAGTCATAGGTCTTGCCATTTTAAACATCATGGTTAGAATCGTCTAGTATTGATATGGAAGCCACTGAGAGAGCACTATATTAATTTTACAGAGTGGTTTTTCGGAGTACGGCCACACTGTGCATTGAATGTGCAGGCATTTTATGATGTTTTCTTTCCAGCCAATCCACATGTACACTAAAAAAAAAAAACATTCTGAAGCTTCTAGAATCTGGACTAAAACTAGACAACAACTGAAAAACAACTTCTGAGTCAGTAACCACAAGATCAATAAAAGAGTCTAAGTGATAATCAATGACAATTCAATTCAATGTAACTGTACCAAAAGTGGAATTAAGATAATTTAAAAAGACCATTAAAAGCATCAGACTTTTCTCCCCTCCCTTTGCTATGTAGTTCAAAGCCATTTGATATTAATTTGGTAATTGGTTCTTTATTCGCATTGCCTTATAAATTATTTAGATTGCAACAGAAATGTCACAGTTTTGCCAAATTTTGAACTTGATTTATTTAAATCAATCTGACTTAGCTTTCATTTGTTAGATACATAAATAATTGCAGTTGGCATGTGCAATGGTTTCCCTAGCTTTTCTCCAAACAAAATCATCTGCCATTCCTTGAACTCCAGCAATAAATTAGGGGTCAGACAACTACAGTATTACGTCTATCCTTTTCTCTCAGTTAAAAGAGCCTATTTATTTTTCACTGTTGTTAAAAACTCAGACTGAAAATAATGCACAACTAAATCAATGTCAAGAACCAAATCTATCTGTATGATACAAGGTGGGTAAGGGAATATATTTTATTAGACCAAGTTCTGCTGGTAAGAGAGACAAGCTTGTCTCTCACTCACCTTGTCTCTCTAATATCCTGGGACCAACAGAGCTACGATACTGCATACATCAATGTGATAAGGTGTTAAGGGTCTGCAAATCATAACACAATTACATCAACTTGCTTAAAATACATACTAGGTATAAATGTACAACTAATTTTTGTATACTGTGTACAAAGAGGAGAGATGCCCACTTAGCTACTCAGTACAAGAAGTTTCAGCATAGTCTTTACCAAAAATAGGTATCACACCAAAAAAATGCAAATTAATGTGTTTGGTGTAGGCCCACTATTATTAATTAAATATGTTCTGGACAAGCATTCTGGGCAATCAAAAAATGATAACTAGATTTATTAAGATGGTGAGTTTTGCAATTGGCTGATTCAGACCTTACTGGCACACAGTAAAGAGATGAATCAATCATACCCACTACATAATGAGATTACTGCATATTGAAATTTCTTAATAAAATCAGTTTGATATTCTGATCTAAATTGCTCAGTACGTCATCTAAGGCAGACATTTTGAAAAGCTTTTACAGACAGACAATCTATTATTTATGATCACTGAATAAAATCTAATACTATCTAACTAAATCCTGAACACTAACCATTTGAGATAACCAATAACCATCAATAACACACACAGTCAACATATAGGCACGGAATACCTTATATAAATATAAATCTGAACCAACAAATACCACATTTCCAGAACACAAAAGCTCATATGAAGATTTTATCTGTCAAAAACATATTATATACCTTTGAAACTAGTTTCTGCTGCGTTGGTACTACTTTTTACAATGTCTCTCGGACTTGCTGATAACTCTCAAAATCCAGGAACAAATACGTACACAAGGTAGAGTAGTTAATCAATAATAAGAAAAATGTTAAATGGAATTAGTTGCTTGGTGTTTTCTAGTAAACTCATGTCTCCTGATCCCAGCACCTTTCTATTTCTTGGTTATCACTGAGGTTCGAGGCCCAGTTGAGTCTTCAACTCTATGTTTCTTGCTCTAAAGGGAAGATCTAATTGCTTATGGGTTTTGTTCTTAAAAGGTCAATTTACAGGCCTGAGATAGGAGTATTACTGGATCTTGATATAAACAAAACTGCATGTGTTGAGGAAGGGGCAAATTCTACAGGCCTTATGCATGCAAAATGCCTATTGATTTCACTGAGTTTTGCATGAGTAAAAACAGAGTGACACTATGGGATTATTTTTGCCCCAGAGGAGGAACTACTATGACTGAGGACTTGTCTTCACTGTGCTTTAGTCTGCACTAGAAGGATATGTCATGCATTAGCCGGCCTATGAAAAGCACCTTAAGGTAGTCCTGTTTGAAATGGGACTATGTTAATCACACTAGTGCACATTAGAATTTACATCCCTCTGGCGAAAATTAAAGCACCATGTAGAGATGCCCTCAGTTAACTGGCCCATACAATCCTATTGTCTGCATGAGAAAGGTAAATAGGTAGAACTGGTTACAATTTTGCAATCAAAAATGTTACCATTGATAAATATGGTTTCATCAAAACTACAGGGAAAATGTCAATTTTGACTGGAAAATTAAAATGAAAACATTCATCTCAAATCATCATTTCTACATGAACCATTTCATTTCCTAAAGAAATTTCAAATTAAAATCCCAATTTTCTTTTCCTTTTAATTTTAAAATGTTATTTAGTCTCAGTTTTTGGAAATCAAAAAGTTTTGTTTTTCATTTTGATTTGGGGTTTCCCTTTTCCTCCATTTTTTATTCCCTTCCTGCCTTTTCCACTGTAAAATGATGATGGGGAGAAAGTGCAGAGAAATCTACTTTCTCATCTTCTTACTTTTTCAAATTTGTAAACTTTGTCCAATATTTTCCAAGTGACAGAAAGTGTGGGGGGAAATCATTTTTTCACACTTTAATTTTTGTACTGAAAAAAGTGAGGGAAGTTCTCTCATTTTTAAAATATGTAGCTTTAATACTTTTCAAGTGAAAAAAGATGTGTGAAAGTATTTCCCACCATATTTTGTAAACTGCCTCTCTCCTACTTTTCCCCCTGGGGTAGGGAAAAGTCAGGAAAAGTTTAAAAAAAAGAAAGAGGAGGGAAAAAGCTCAAATCATCAAACCAATAGAAAATCTAAATGTTTCAGGTTTATAGCAACTGAAGTGAAAATACATTTTAAGTGAAAACAAAATGAAAAACTGTTCTTTTGATTTGGCATTTTGAAATGAAATGATTATTTGTTTAATTTCTAAATATCCCACAGAAAAACAAACAGAGGGGATTCAGTAAGCTCAATAAGTGAAAGACCTAGGCTGAGTCTCAAGATATCTGGGTTCAATTCCTGGCTCTGCCAGAGACTCCTTCTGAGATCTTGAGTAAATTGCTTTCTCAGCTTCAGTTCCCCATCCCACTTAAAGGAGAATAATAATAATACTCCCGTTGTCTTCCTTTTTGTCTGATTTCTCCATTAAGCTCCTCAGGGTAGGAACTGTCTCTTTATTCTGATTATATATATAGCACCTTGCACAATTGGGCCTCAATCTTGGTTGATGCTGTCACAACACACAAAATAGATAACAAAATGTTGACCAAGAAGCTAATGCTCATCTCAAGACTGTTTCATTTCTCCTCATAGTCATAGGCTTTAAATTATTTATTATTAAACTTTTTCAGTTTCTTTGCTTATAACAAACCAAATTCTATGTGCCAACATATAAAACAACTACAAAAGCACTATACATCAGAAAAAGGAAATGGATTTTTATGGCTCATATCAAAACAAAAACAGAAATGTTTAAAAAATTAACAACATGGGTGAACCACTTATGCTTAACAAACTTTCCCATATTGTGTCTAGCGTGGATATTGGTTTCCTTCTCCAGACTTTAAGAAGAGCTCTGTGAAGCTTGAAAGCTTGTGCCTTCCACCAAAAGAAGTTGGCCAAATAAAAGATATTCTCTCTCTATCCTGGGACAAAAGCAGCTACAACAACACTGAGAACAAAAAGGAAATCAAAGTCAAGAGGAAAGGGGGGGTGTATTTTTGAGATGGGAGAGAGACAAAAAGGAAAAAGGGCAGGAAAGGGGTATATGAATTTATGGCACATCTTTCATCTTGGTCTCCTGAAGGGATCTTCAGTTGACCAGTTCTAGCTCTATCTCAAATGGACTCAATTTTTTCTCAGATTTGCCATCTATTCAGGGGCGGCTCTAGCAATTTCGCCGCCCCAAGCACGGCAGCACGCCGCGGGGGGCGCTCTGGCAGTCGCCGGTCCCGTGGCTCCGGTAGACCTCCTGCAGACGTGCCTGTGGAGGGTCCGCTGGTCCCGCGGCTCCGGTGGAGCATACGCAGGCATGCCTGCGGGAGGTCCACCCAAGCCGCGGGACCAGCGGACCCTCAGCAGGCACGTCTGCAGGAGGTCCACCGGAGCCGCCTGCCGCCCTCCCGGCGACAGGCAGAGCGCCCCCCGGGGCATGCCGCCCCAAGCGCACACTTGGAGCGCTGGGGTCTGGAGCCGACCCTGCATCTATTGCATGTGATCCTTTCATTCGCACCTAGGTCCGCCAGTCCATGCACCCATATTTCTTTTTTATTTTTAAAAGGATCATCGCATACATATTCATTTTACCATCAATATTTTTTTCACTTAATAAAAATAAAAAAAATTAATAACAATTGAATAGTAAAGTGCACATCCCCATGAAAATATTGTACTGGAAATACATTAGTATAAGTGATATATTGATTTGTATTAGGCAGATGAGGGACTCAAAGATGGTCTACACTTTAAAGTATGTTGGAAAGCAAACGGATGGTTGATTTTAAAGGACTAGCAATGGGACATGGGGTTTTATCTTTAGTTTACTGTTTCTAAATCAATTCCAGTTGTTAGTGATCAAAACTGTTTGAGTCAAAAGTAATTTAACATTTATGAAAGGACTTGAAAATCTCAGAGGAGTTTTTAAATGGACAGGTGCACCACAATTAGCACTCTCAGGATATGGAAATTGAATTACCTGTCCCTTGCCTCCTTATGGTTTGGCTTTAACTCGAGCTAGCTAACCAGTTTATACATGCTAGTCTGAACATTCAACAAATGTTTATGCTTTACCCAAAGAACTGAACCTAAAACTGCACCCAAAGGGGAGGCTGGCCTTGAGCTCAGTTGAAAATATACCACTGCATGTCCTCTTAGTGATATAGTTTCCTTAGTAAAGGCCTGTCTTCAGTAAAGGCAGACACAGCGTTAACATTCCTTATGTGGGATTCTAACCAAAACCAAAAAGCATGCTAGGATTATTATCTAATTGTGTTTACTTCTGAATAGATGTTAAATTCTAACTCTGTTTGGTTCCTGCAGCACCAGGGCTCCTCTGTTCTGATTAGTTTTAATTGTGCGACCCTGGATACCCATGCTAAAGACAGTCATTTAGTTAGTTTAGCAGATAAATCTCACAATGAGCAATTAAAATAATCAACTTTCGGGAGATAATTTAGAACCAAGTCAATGCCCCATTGGAAATCACTTTTAGGCTACTGTGGTTTTATCAAAGAGGCTTCTCTAAGAACTTGAGAGTATTCCCCCTGGTTCTTAACAACAGGGAAAACCGAAGATAGAGCTAAAGATTTAATTGTGGAAATGCTAAACCCTTTAGAAACCTTATCACCCACACATTTATAATTAAAGTTTTAACTTTTTTGTAAGCTGGATTTTGAATTCTCTTGAATAAGCATATAATATAATCTTTTCCTACATAGAGTTGGACAACTTTGAAACGTAAAATGCGCTCAAATAATGAGCATCCAAGCATGAGACCTGGAGTCAGAGTAGAATTTGAAAAATATCATATTTTTGATCCTTTACTTGATAAACATCCCCTTCCCCAGGACTGATGGAAGATCAGAATAATCATTCCCCAAAGGGTTTAGTTTAGAAGGCTATTGCAAAGGGATACATTGCTCAAAGTTCTCATAGTGGTAGGAGAACCGCCAAAGGTTTAGAGATTCCATGCAGTTTGGGTGCTTATCCCAACTTCACCTAAACTCTCAGAATTTTTTGAGTCTGCAAAGTTTGTGAGAGCAGACTGTGTGTCCTATCAATGTCTACCTCTGGCCTGATAGAACAAGGAAACTCAGAAAAACATGAACATAGAATAAAATAACTTGTAATTATTTATTATTTGTGTTATGATAGCACCCATCTGCAAATAGGGCCTCGTGCCAGGCATTGTACACCCACATAATAAGAGACAGTCTCTGTTCCAAAGAGTTTACAATTGAAATAAACAGGAAAAAGCGGAGGAAGTATTTATAACCCATGTCACAAATGGGGAATTGAGGCACCAAGATTAAGTGATTACCTGGAATCATACAGGACGTCTATGAGAGAGTTGGGAATTAAACCCAAATCTCCAGAGTACCAATCTAGTGCTTTAACCACTGTCTTGAAAATTTAAAGTTATCAGCTCTTTTGAACATTAAAAAAATTTGGCTTGGATTAGGGCTGTCGATTAATCACAGTTAACTCACATGATTAACTCCAAAAAATGTATCGTGATTTTAAAAATTAATCATGATTAATTGAAGTTTTTAATCACACTGTTTAACAATAATAGAATACCAACTGAAATTTATATTTTGGATGTTTGTCCACATTTTCAAATATATTTATTTCAATTACAACATGGAATATAAAGGGTACAAGGTTCACTTTATAATATTATTTTTATTATACATATTTGCACTGCAAAAATGATTAAGAAAATAAATAGTATTTTTCAGTTTACCTCATACAAGTACTGTAGTGCAATTTCTTCATTGTGAAAGTGCAATTTACAAGTGTAGATTTTTTTTGTTACATAACTGCACTCTAAAACAAAACAATTTAAAACTCAGTCCTACTTCTTATTCAGCCAATCACTAAGACAAACCTGTTTGTGTACATATATGAGAGATAATGCTGCCTGCTTCTTATTTACAATATCACTGCAGATTTGACAAAATGCAAAGACGGTACCAATGTGAGATTTCTAAAGATAGCTACAGCACTCAACCCAAGGTTTAAGATTCTGAAGTACCTTCCAAAATCTGAGAGGGACAAGGTGTGGAGCATGCTTTCAGAAGTTTTAAAAGAGCAATACTCCGATGCGGAAACTACAGAACCCAAACCACCAAAAAAGAAAATCAATCTTCTACTGGTGGCATCTGACTCAGATAATGAAAATAAATATGCATCAGTCCGCACTGCTTTGTATTGTTATCGAGCAGAACCCATCATCAGCATGGACACATGTCTTCTGGAATGGTGGTTGAAGCATGAAGAGAACATATGAATCTTTAGCACATCTGGCACGTAAATATCTTGTGATGCCGGCTACAACAGTGTCATGCGAATGCCTGTTCTCGCTTTCAGGTGACATTGTAAACAAGAAGTGGGCAGCATTATCTCCTGCAAATGTAAACAAGCTTGTTTGTCTCAGCAACTGGCTAGCTCAGTGTACTTGTAGGATCTAAAGTTTTACATTGTTTTATTTTTGAATGCAGCTATATTTTGTACATAATTCTAGATTTGTAAGTTCCACTTTCATGATAAAGATATTGCACTACAGTACTTGTATTAGGTGAACTGTTTTTTACGGTGCAAATGTTTGTAATAAAAATAAATATAAAGTGAGCACTGTACACTTTGTATTCTGTGTTATAATTGAAATCAATATATGTGAACATGTAGAAAACATCCAAAAATATTTAAATAAATGGTATTCTATTATTGTTTAACAGTGTGATTAGTCACACAATTAATTTTTTTAATCGCTTGACAGCCCTAGTTTGGATTTAGTTTAAGTTTGGGGAGAAGGTTATAGATGGTTCTTATTCAAAACAGTTTCCTCGCCTGTAGCCAGACAAAGTAGAGTTCACTGTTGAGAAAAAGCCTTTGACTAGAACCAAGGCAGTCCATTCTATCCATGAGTCCTATGTGTAACTCTAGGGAGGATGAGGAGGCGGCTCAGAAAAAAAAAGACACTGAAAAGAAAACACACTATTAATTTTCTTAATTCAAATTAGTCAACATGTAAACCTTACAAGAAAGAACAAACCACATAGTCATGGTTGTCATTAAAAAGGTAACACAACTTACTGAGATCATTTATTTTGCCACAAGATTAGGACTAAATATTGGAATTTAAAATAATAAAGTTAATGCTAAGATAAGAAAAATGTTTCCTTTTTAATGGCAACCAGTGTGCATGCCAAGCACATGCTTTTCCTTATTATTAACCATCAACAATGCATTCAGCTCTGTACATGGTAGCCCGACCCCAACCAGTTTACAATCTAATGGAAATGGTATTACTAATGTAAATTCTCAGGGTAAGAATACACTGTAGTGATGTTGAGAAGTCACCCCAATGTTGCTAGAGCTCATATGAGGGAAATGAGGACTGAGATCATCTGGCTCTAATCTAAGAGGATGAGAGGTGCAGCAATACAAAAAATACTCACATCTCCACATAAGATCCGGCATGGGTCTTTGGCAATAAAGTCCCCAGCACTACCAGAGCAATATCATGCATCTCGTTCTTTGCGCCCCACAAGCCAGGGGAATGCTGGCAGTACCCGTTGGTGAATTAGCTAGCTGGCAGCTGCCCTTTGCAGCTTCTCAGGTCTCACAGGTTCTGGCAGTATTCAATTGTGCTGGCAGACAGCACAGGATGAAACGTAAATGAGGCTAACAGCAGCTTTGCTCTGTGGCAATTTTGGTGGAAGGCACCTGCTTTCAGAATGATGCCTCTTCTCTTTCTGTGGTTGGGAGGACATCTCTAATCCTGCCATGGAAACATGGGGCCGCCCTGGTGACTGCAGATGGCAATCCCTCTTCTCCTTTAAAAGGAAATGAAACTTCCTCCTTTTGGCAGAAGGTCTACATGAGTAATTGCATATACAAAATATTTATTGGTGGGTGCAAAACATGCAGCTGGAGTCATAAGCACTCTTCTCTGCCATTAGGCCTCTCCTTAAACTTGTAAACATAAAACACAAAACACAACACAACAGACACACACACACGATGTCATCCAGCAAGTGCTCCATAGCTGCCAAAGTTCATGGAGTTACTTGTATGACCTTCTTTTAAATACTCAACATGTGTCAGGACAATGTAGCTAATTAAAAGTGACACATGAAGTTTCTGATATACTTTAACAACCATATTCCATTATTGTGTTAAAAATCAATTGTTTCAGGAAAAAATGGTTTCACTAGGGGCCTGTCTTCACTTAAAACACTACAGTGGCACAGCTGTAACACTTCCGTGTAGACACTACCTATGCCGATAGGAGAGGTTCTCGGAAGAATTCTTCTATTGACCTAGCACTGTCTACACCAGGGGTTAGGTCAGTATAGCTATAGCTCTCGGGTGGTGTGGATTTTTCACACCCTTCAGAGACTTACCAATACTGATGTAAAATCCTAGTGTACCGCAAGCCTAACACTGAAATAGTCAACAATCTTTATATACAATAGGGCAAGCTACAATCATCAAGTGGTATCATAATTTATACCTACTTGATATATCCTGGCTGTCTCCTTCTTGTTCTGGGAATACCAACTGACCCGCCTTTTGTTCTCTAACATTTTCCCTTTAGTGATAAAAGCATTACACCCCCATATGGAACTAAACCAACATCTAATTTACCAGCATTTGATTCTGCCCTCAACAGATACTGGAAAAGGATAGCTGGCATTCACAGGGAATAGAGAATCACAGATGAAAGGGTCATAATACTACAGATGAAAGGGTCACAATACTATCTGTGAATCCAGTTTGTGCTGTCTGACAGTTGGACACTAAGCAGATTTTCGCCAGTGTAACAAATGGCAATGTGGAGATACAGTGACTCATCAACAAAACCCGCGGACAGAAAATAACTATTGTGGGGAGAGGATTAATAAGGTTTACTGTCAAGACCACACAGCTAATTTTGTGGGGGCCCAATCTGAGACACCTAGGGCCTCACTTTTCAGACATGCTGATCACCCACAGCTACCATTAGCTATATTTGGGGTTGGAAGAATCATAGATTTATAGATTTTGGGTCAGAAGAGACAATTAACTCACATAGTCTTACCTCCTGCATAATGCAGGCCATAGAATTCCACCAAGTGGAAGCCCTTAACTAGAGCATTTCTTTTAGAAAGACATCCAGCTTGATTTAAAGACTCCGAGTCATGGAGAATCCACCTCAACCCTAGGTAAGTTTTTCCAATTACTCTTGCTGTTAACAATTTATGTTTTTCTAGTGAGCACCTCTTAAAAGTCAGTCCCCGGCTGTCCCAGAGAGCACATTCAGAAACAGAGGCACCCGGAATCAATGGATATTTTGCAAATGTTGGCCTACAGGATTTACTCAAGCCCACAGAGTAAGTGGCAAACCAGAAATAGATCCCAGGTGCCTCAACTCAGAGAGAGAGCTCCTCTGCGCTCACTCTTGCTGCCTCTCGCCCTTAGGTTCTCAAATCTAAGAGTCCACAGACCGTGTCCACACACAAACTTGCACTGATGTAAATAAAGTTGTGTTTTCAAACCAATTTAGTTAAACAGGTGGAAGATTGTCTAATAATACCTCGCTCCTGGCTCTTTTCATCAGTAGATATCAAAGCACTTCACAATCTTTAGGGTGTTAATCCTCACAACGCCTGTGTCAGCACAGACACTCTTATTTTGGTTTTTAAGAGTGGCTTGTTGCAGTTTTGTGTACCCAATAAAAACTTGCACAGGTGTAACACAGCTCCGTTAGTTCTAGCACTGCAAGTCTGCATGGAGTCAAGGCCTAAGTAAAGTTACTGAGACACCTAGTGAGTATTGTCATGAGTATTTCCAAAACAACATAATCAAGAATGATGTGTACATCTGAGTATCAGGGAGACCGATTAACTCAGTTTAATGAGTAGCTTTACCTCTCATATCTCAATCTGAGACAGTTACTCCCATGTGACCAGACACTTAAGAGTTTAAACATTTGCAAGAGAATTCAGCTATTAAAAGAATTGTGAAAATAAACATTAAATCCATGACACCACCCACCAAAAGCAAAAGAAAGAAAAAACTTACAAAAATTAGGATTGAAACTGTTTGGTTATCACCCCATTATACCTATGTATGGCAGCCACATATAGAACCAGGTTATAGCTTCTTCTGCGTTGGTTTGCAAGCAGGGGCGGCTCTATGTATTTTGCTGCCCCAAGCACAGCAGGCAGGTGGCTTTCGACGGCATGCCTGCAGGAGGTCTGCTGGTAACGCGGATTCGGCGGCATGCCTGTGGGAAGTCCGCTGGCCCCGCGCCTTCGGAATACCCGCCGCTGAATTGCCACCAAAACCACGGGACCAGCGGACCTCCCGCAGGCATGCCTCTGAAGGCAGCCTGACTGCCGCCCTCATGTCGACCAGCAGGCCGCCCTCCGCGGCTTGCCGCCCCAGGCATGCGCTTAGTGGAGCCGCCCGTTTGCAAGGCATAAAGAGCCCCTTTGCCACTGGGCATCTATTCAGGAAGCAGCCAAAATTGATGCTTCTGCTTTGTGAGTACAAGCCGTGAGGTCAGTGGGAAGTGTCACCACTGATAGCAGCACCTGACACCTCAAATGGGACACTGATGGATCTGTCCCTCACCCCACCTCCCTCCTCCACTAACCGGTAGTCAGTAGCCAACACTCACGGGAAAGCTCATGTTGTGATTGTTTTAAGGGATATAGTGGTTGTAGCTCTGTGTGTTCTTCTCCTGGTTCCAAAGCATTCTGCCTACTTCTACCTACTGGTAGGTTGCCTCTTGCTGCTGTCAGTGGTGTGGGACATCCCCATTTCTCTGATGGCGTCAATGATTTGAAAAGCAGTATAATCCAGAGCAAAGTAAGAGACTATGTCTTGAGAGATGGCCGGTGATATCACATGGTGATAATGATGGGGTTAACTGCTACACATCCTGGAACCGCAGACCTCTACTCATTCTCTAATCAACTTTCCGTTCTGCAGGGTGAAGTCCATTGAGGAGCACCAAGGGCCAGATTTTTAAAAGTGTTTATGTAGTTAGAGATGCATACAGATGCCTAGTGGGATTTTTCAAAAGTGGCTAACTCCCATTGGGTTAGTACTCCCGCGGTAAGTCAGCTGCTTTTGAGAATACTATTAATCACTATCTCCATCTCAAGGCATCTAATACCTTAAAAAATCTGGCCCCAAGTCCTTGGAGGTGGGGAAGGAGAACAGATGGACAAGTGGAATTTTAAAGCTCCAAAATGGTGAATACTTGTGGACCTCTGTTGCGTTAACACAACAACATCTATTGAATGGAGTGGCACAAATTCTGCTTTCACTTGAACACACACAACCCCACTGAAGATTTAGTTTAACAGTTAATTAGTGGGACTGGAAAGATCTATGCTGGTCAATTCATTTCATAATTAAAACCTATGTTGTATATTATCTTATGTGATTCATCTTTAGGATGAGACCTTACTATCCAAGAATCTGTCTGCTCCTTGTGGATATTAACAAACCATGATGTTATTTAAATAATAGAAGTTTCTGCTCATGTCCTGGCTTGAAATATCTATTTCCTTCAAATTAGTAGGGGGGATTTTATCACGGGGATCCTGATTGCCCCTCCCAGGAAAAATGATTACATACCTGTTACTGTTGTTCTTCAAAACATGATGTAGCCGCATGCATTCTACTGAGGTGTATGCACACCCAGTGCTCATGAGCCAGAGAACTTTGCCAGCAGTACCCATAGGAGTGGCGTTCATACCCTGCAGCCTTAGCCCCTCCCCAGGTCAGCACCAGACAACCTTCTTAGTGCCTGGCCACCAAACATCAGGAGTACAGATTCCAATGCAAAGGGGACAGAGGGCGAGCTCTGGAATACACGTCTGCATCACATCTTGAAGAACAAGAGTTACAGGTAGGTAACCAGATTTTTCTTCAAGTAGATGCAGCCCTGTATTCTACTTAGGTGTCTCACAAACACTATTCATAGGAGATAGGGCTCAGAGTCTATTTAACTGAGACTGCAGGACTGCCTTCCCAAAGTTGGCATCTGATCTGGATGCAGCAGTAGTGGTTTGTAAAAATATGCACAGAGGACCAAGTAGCAGTCATGCAAATGTCCAATATAGGAATGTCACTTAGGAATGTTTTTGATGTTGCCTGGGTTCTTGTGGAATGAGTTCACACCCTTTGAGGGGGCCATAGCCTGGGCTACTTTGAATGCTGCCATGATACTGGAAGATATCCACCTGGAAATTGTCCGGGAAGAGTCCGCTTGACCCTTCATTCGGTCTGCACATGAGACAAACAAACAAGATGAGGAGGGGAAAGGTTTGGTCCCATCCGGATGAAAAGCTAAACTTCACTTGACATCCAGCTTGTGAAGACATTGTTCCTCTGGGGTTGAATGCGGCTTAGGGGAGAACACTGGTAAATATATAGCATGATTCAAGTGAAGCTGGGAAACCACTTTGGATAAAAACTTAGGGTGCAGCCACAGGATGACTTTGTGTTTAGAAAATTGCATGTAAGGAGGCTCCACCATCAAAGCCTGAAACTCACCTACTCTCTTTGCAGACACTATCACCACAAGGAAGGCAGTTTTCTGACACAGAAGGGAGAAAGAAGATGTTGCCAGAGGCAGCCCCATAAGAGCCGCTAACACAGCAATAAGGTCTTACAAAGGAAACGGTTCTTTAACTGGAGGGTGGAGACGAGTGACTCTTTTCCTGAACCTCCCTGCCACAGGTTTGAAAACACTGACTTCCCATGGATGGGCAGAGAGGAAGTCTATGTATAACCCAATCTGATGGTGCTTAGGACCCAGTTGTCAATGGCAATCAAGTCCCAAACACTGTAAAAATGTGTTAGCTCATTCCTGGACGGGGATGGGGGTGCACAGAGAAGGAGAGATTGCTACTGGATCACTGTCCTGGACACATGAGACAAAATGGGTGCTTGCTGGATGCTGGGTGGTGGGATGAGCTGGCTGGTTAAACCCAGAAGCAGAGGACCTTCTCCTTTGGGATCCGCGGCCCTTCCAGGAATAGTCTTGCTGCCTTACAGGAAGGGAGCACTGTCCGAAACAAACACCGTGAATAGTATTGCTGCTGCTGCTGACCTCTGTAGTGGCATCTCTTCAAGGCCAGAGTATTGACTCCCAAAGAACGTAAAGTAGCTAGGGAGTCTTTTAAAGAGAGTAGGGTTTCATCGGGTTTTTTTTTCCTGAAAGCAAAATAAGGCCATAAAATGGTTGGTCAACAATGGTCTGCTGCACATTGGGAGCAATGCCCAAATTCTGCTGCCATGAGGTCCTCCTCATGGTCATGACCAACATAATAATTCTGGCTGTAGCATCTGCCATGCCCAGAGATGAGCGCAACGAGGTGATGGCCACAATACAACTTTCTGCAATGAATTCCATCAACTCTTCCCTGTAGGGTTCTGACAACTGGTCTGCAAACTTAGACATGGCTGCTCAATTGACAAGTCATATTTAGAGAACACCACCTGCTAGTTCGTGACGTACATTTGCAGGGAACAGGATGTATAAATCTTCCTCTGCATAAGGTTCATCCTCTTGGACTCTTTGTCCATCGGAATAGACTTATACCTCCCCTGCCTTGCCCTATCATTTGCTGCAGTTATCATCGGTGAGTTAGGGGCCAAGTGGGGGTAAAAACCCTCAAAACCCTGCATAAGGATGAAGTGTCACTTGTCCAAATGCTTCACTGTGGGAGGCAACGAAGCTGGAGTATCCCAGAGGGCCTTTGCAAGTGCCAAGAGAGACTCATTTATCAGAAGGGCTATTCTCACCAGCACTCATGATTGGAAAGTATCCAGCAGCTTATATGTATTCTCCTGCAGGAATTCCACCTGAATACCCAAGGTAGCAAGCATATCCCAGAGGAGGTCATGATACATCTTAAAGGCCTCAGGTACCGAGGGAGAGGAGGATTCCGGCATGGTAGAATCATCCAGGAAAGGCATGGAGGCAGTTTGCTGTGCTGATGATGGGTCCTGTCTCTTGCAGCACAGGATCTGGTTGGAATAGTCCCAGAGGTCCAGCTCAGCAGTCACTTGCAGTAGAGATGACTTGGAGCCAACACTAGGACCACTAATCTCAATCTGGAGCGAGTCAAGGAGTGGGACCTCAGGGACCAAGGAACACCCCAAGGATTCCAAGGAGGCCACTGGCATACGGATAAGGCACTGGTGGCCAGTAGTCACCAAGCCAAGAGCTTCTGTCCTGACTACCTACCCAACGATAAGGGAGAGGATGACCCCAACCTGGATCTTGTGGTGTCCCGAATGTTCTCTGTCACAACATAGGAGCCAACCCTAAAGGGGCAAACAAGCAAACAGACTCATCTGAAGCTCAATATGGGGGCAGCATTGGTGCCAAAGAGGAATGGAGGACTAGCACCAGTGGTACCAAATGAGAGACATTCCCACCTGGTACCTAGAGAGGCGTCATTACAATGGTACCAAACTCGATGAAGACATTTGCTGCCAAGACAATGATGTTGATAAAGGATGTACCAATGTTGATGGGGCCATTGGTGCCAGGCCCAGCATCAGCCTCAACTCCAATTTCTGAGGCCTGAGTGGTGCAAGCTGTGGTGCTGATGAACCCAGTAGCTCTGTGATGCAGCCAGAAGATTCCAAGAGTACTGTGACAGGTTGGATTCCTCTCCCTGTCCAGGATGCCACCTGATGTACTGAGATAGCACTGAACCCACATCTCTTGGAGAGCAGACCCAAAGGTATATTGTCTTGCACTGTATAGAAGAATCTGCACAGTGCAGACTCATAAAATTTCACCCTCTTCCTCAATGTGAAAAGAGATATGCACGACTTCTTGCTCCCCCAGTTAGAAATTACATAAACTGGGGTTAATAATAAACAAAACAAATGTTATTAACTATAAAAGGCAAATTTTAGGTGTTAAAGAGATAGCAAACAGAACAAAGCAGATTATTAAGCAAATAAAACAAAACATGCAAATTAAGCTTGATTCACTAAAGAAACAGGTTACAAAATGTAATTTCTGACACTAAATGTTGAATTTAGTTAGGCGAGTAACAGTAACAAGGAAGGAGTTAAAAAAATCAAAAGAAGCGACACAGCCCTGGAATGCTCCCACGCCCCCTTGCAGGGTGGCAAGCAGCCCAGAGACAGCCAGCACAGGAACAGAATAAAACATTGGAAACAGCTGCAAGGAACATACAAAAAATATATGTGCCGTCTCCTGTTATAAATATTTTTGGTAAACAGCAGCTTCAGGTAGCTACCCGGTGCCTGAAGAATGGGGACAGAAATGGAAAAAGGTGGCCCTAGCAAAATTAACAGATGAAACTGGGTCCACTGCATTGCAACCACCACCTTAAAATAAAAGCCAGGTTCAGGTTAAACTTAAACTGAGACCTAGACTGGTGCTGTCAGAACAGGACAAGTAAGTGTGCAAATGGAAAAAGTAGCAAACAATACTTTCACTGAATTGGTAAATCAAATGAAGGAAAAAATGGAACAGTTCACAGAGCACATTAGGAGACAGGAGCTGCGACTCAATCGCAGGAGAGTGAATAAAAAAGAATTTCAAAGTAAAAAACCAAAATGAAGTGAGTTAACACCTAAAATTGATGCATTAAGACATGGAGTTGCCCAAAAACAGTTTGCCTCATAAAAAAGAGCACTCCCGCCATCCATTTGGCATGCACACAAAAGCAACAGACAGTGGGGGAACAAATTCAGGTTTTACTACTCCTACTCTCCTCTCAAAGACAGGATAAAAACCAGGGGCGCAGTTCCCAACTGTGCAGGTTCCAAACTGCTTTAACCCACAGAACCACACTCCACACTCATATCTAAAAACATATCTTTCTTTCTCACTGCTGCTGCCTGTACTTTCATCTCGCTACCTTCCTAGGTTGCTCTTCACCACACACACCCCATTTCCCCCGCCTCTCCTCTCTTCAGCTCTCTCTCTGCGTTTTACAAGTTAAAAGTTATAGTTTTTTACAGAAATCTGTAAAGCAGAGGTCGGCAACCTTTCAGAAGTGGTGTGCCAAGTCTTCATTTATTCACTCTAATCAGGGGCGGCTCTAGGCACCAGCAAAGCAAGCACCTGCTTGGGGCAGCCCATTTGCAGGGGCGGCAGGGATCCAGCATGGGAGCTGAGAACCAACAGGGGGCCCTGGGAGCTGTAGTTCCTTAGTTAGCACACTGAATATAGCCAGCCTTGCAGCAGGGAAAGAACTACATTTCCCAGCATTCCCTTGGCCACTACCAACTGGAAAGGAAGGAGGGGAACCTTATGCGGAAGCGTGCTGTGAGTGGAGAGTTGCACTGTGAATGGCAGGGAGACCATATTTTAACTTTCAAAAACCAGGACACTCCACGGGGAGGGAGGGTAGCCCCACCCCTCCGACTGTCCCCCACAGAAATCCCAATCCATCCAACCCCCCCGATCCCTGTCCCCTGATCACCCCCTCCTGGGACCCCTGCCCCTAACTGCCCCCAGGACCCCACCCCCTATCTAAGCCTCCCTTCTCCTTGACCCCAACTGCCCCCTCCTGAGACCCCCCTAACTTCCCGCCAGGACCCCACCCCCTACCTGTCCCCTGACAAACCCCTGGGACTCCCATGCCTATCCAACTGCTGCCTGTCCCGACTGCCCCCCCAACCTCTGACCCATCTACCCCCCTTCTCCCTGCCCCTGACTGCCCCCCCAAACCTCTGCCCCATCCAACCCCCCCTGCTCCGTCCCTTGACTGCCCCCCGGAACCCCCTACCCCTTCTCCATCCCCCCAGCCTCCTTACCGTGCCACTCAGACCAGCGTGTCTGGCTCCGCACAGCGCCAGACACGCTGCTGCATACATGCTGGCGTGCTCCCCCGCAGAGCCCACAGCCTCCTCCCTGCCCCACATACACACCCAGCACCTGCCTTCCAGATTTGAACACCTCAAAATTCAGGAGTGCTCAAGCTCAGTTTGGGCAACTGTTACTTCATTTCTCCCAAATCAAATATACTGGATGCTTGCTGGATGCTGGGTGGTGGGATGAGCTGTCTGGTTAAACCCAGAAGCAGAGGACCTTCTCCTCTGGGATCCGCGGCCCTTCCAGGAATAGTCTTGCTGCCTTACAGGAAGGGAGCACTGTCCGAAACAAACACCGTGAATAGTATTGCTGCTGCTGCTGCTGACCTCTGTAGTGGCATCTCTTCAAGGCCAGAGTATTGACTCCCAAAGAACGTAAAGTAGCTAGGGAGTCTTTAAAAGAGAGCAGGGTTTCATCGGGTTTTTTTTTCCTGAAAGCAAAATAAGGCCATAAAATGGTTGGTCAACAATGGTCTGCTGCACATTGGGAGCAATGCCCAAATTCTGCTGCCATGAGGTCCTCCTCATGGTCATGACCAACATAATAATTCTGGCTGTAGCATCTGCCATGCCCAGAGATGAGTGCAACGAGGTGATGGCCACAATACAACTTTCTGCAATGAATTCCATCAACTCTTCCCTGTAGAGTTCTGGCAACTGGTCTGCAAACTTAGACATGGCTGCCCAATTGACAAGTCATATTTAGAGAACACCACCTGCTAGTTCGTGACGTACATTTGCAGGGAACAGGATGTATAAATCTTCCTCTGCATAAGGTTCATCCTCTTGGACTCTTTGTCCTTCGGAATAGACTTATACCTCCCCTGCCTTGCCCTATCATTTGCTGCAGTTATCATCGGTGAGTTAGGGGGCAAGTGGGGGTAAAAACCCTCAACTTGCTGTAGAAAAAGTAGGATAAAATTGAGCAAGAAATGCTTCCCAGTGGTTATTAGGACTGGAATTGCTATTTTCAACAGCCATTGCCTTTTGTTTGTTTGTTTGTTTGTTTGTTTAAAAGGAAGACAGTGATATTGCATTGGCAAATTCCCCATAGAAAGAAAGAGTGGAACAAAAGAATAATAAAGGCACCTCAACTTTTCCTCATTTATGGAGAACAGTCTTATAATATGCATCCAGATATCCTCCAATCACACAAGCTGAAAATTGTTCCACTTTACTGCAGCTCTGTAACCATATGAGAACCAATCCTGTCTGTGTTTTGTGCACATCCAAAATTCCTGCTGAATGACCCACCCTGGGAGCGAGTTACCAGTGACCCAGCAGCAGAAGAAGGGTGCAGGTGTGTGGGGGGAGGAAGAGCTCAGGGCTGGGGCGGCAGGAGGTGTGCGTGGGGAGCACTAGTTGGAGGGAAGGGGGGGCAGCCAAAAAATTTTTTTCTTGGGGCAGCAAAAAACCTAGAGCCGGCCCTGCAAATCAGATAAAAAGTACGAAGGTATTGGACTATGTGTGTGTTTCGGTCATAAGGGAAACCTGAACTACACCCCCTGAATCGAAGGGACAAGCACTTTGCGACCGTCTGTACCTGGCCAGTGCGGAAAACGGCCAACTGAAGGGTAACAGATTTTCAGGCGAATGCAGGGTAAGGTTATGGAGTAAAGAAGTCTGGTTGATCTCAAACTTGATCTCAAGTTGTATCGATACTATAGTGTTAAGATAGTAGTAAATAGCTAATGAATAATAATTGTACATGTACTTGTGCTTGTCTTCAGTATAACTTGCCATTTATATTAATCCTTATTCAGTGCTGGTCTTTAATATTGCTTTTCTTATTTTGTCTGTGTTGCCTTTATAGTCGAAAGTCATTAAAACCTTTTTTGAGGAATAATCAGTAGTTTTAATTTTTCTTATATGGGCACTACTCAATCTCATTACATCTGTGTTGGGAAGTAGTGATCACCCAGGGCCCAATTAGGGTCTTGACATGTGCCTCCCTCCTCCTTTATCTCCGCACTTGCATAACACATATCTTAGTTATGTCATATCCATATCACAAGCATAATTCCATAAAGAATATGGAGTGTAAGTCACAAGAACAACAGAGGATAAGGTGATTGCTAGTGCCATGGCACTAGCAAACTCTTGAACTAGTAGACAGTCCAGGACTGAGAGGCAAAACAGCTCCGATGATGCCCAGTATGCGACCAGCATGGAGGCAGTCAATGCTGGTGGATGTCATCGGTACTGGACTCAGTATATGCCCCATGGTCAAAATGGGAGTTGATCATACAGGATCTCGCAGCTCTTAGGGCAGCACAGGGGAACTCTGACTCGATCCACAGGCAGTGAGAAGGAACTGAGGGGGTGAGGTACTACTGTCCTTATATGGCTAGGGCCGCAGGACATGAGTGTCTCCCCTATTGGTCCTGCTAGGCAAAGTCTTCAGCTCCAGTGCACTGGAGTGGGTGCACCCCACTCAGTATGGAATCACTGCCTTGCTTTCCTGGTAACTGTTGGGGGTGGATAAAAGCTGACCAATTGCAGGTTTTCTTCCTGGTGTACTCAAGTAATGACAGTGAGCAATTTCTGTTAATTGATTAAGGGACGTAGACGCAGAAGCGAATAGGATTGTGTGAGTTTCTTAAAAAGAATGTTACGGTTATAAAAATGTGTATGCAAAGTCTGCATGGGCCAAGCATTCAGGAAAAGTTGCCTTGTACTGTTCTCACTGTCATGAAGCCAGCACCCATAGCATAGTCCAATCTTCAGGGCCTAACTGTGAATCTTTCACATTGACGTAATGAGGGCTATTCATGAGATTAACTACTTACTTATATGAGTAAGGAGCTCATCACCTACCTGAAGTTTTTTCCACAGCCAGTCCATTGTGAAGATATATCCAACACCTTTCTAATGGTGTCTTCCATCTTTTTATTAAGTCTAAAGTCCACATCCTCAGCTGGAGTACAGATGTCGCTCTAGTAAAGTCAATGATGATCTTTCCCCAAAAGTGTTAACACTGGTCCTCTGGGTTCTGCAGTTTGTCCCATCAAAGTCAGTGGGAGTTCTGCCCCTGAATGTCACCCTTTGTGTTCAAAACATTAGCTGTCCCATTCATGGCAGTCATGTTATCTTCAGGATCTTGAATACTTTTCTTAATTTCACCCAGTCAGACCATGGAAAAAGACTTTGTCAGATCTTTTCAATCTTCAAGAGATATCTCCCAGTCTCAACTAATATTGTGGTACCGTTGGCTTCAATTAACTGCCACATAGAGTAGCTGCCTGCTTCCTGTGATATTTCAGAGTTCTTCTGATTTATCTGGGTTGATGGTGGTGATAAAGTGTCTTGATTAGCGCATCTTTATAATGGTAATGCTTTCCATAATGTTGAAAATTTCTTCCATTTCAAGGCTTCAGGCATTTTCACATTAAATCTGTTCTAATAATACATTTCACAACCGGGGGGGAAATCACCAGATAGATAGTGTGTCTTGGAGAGGAGACAAAGATTAAGAAATCAAATGGGCAAAGGCTGGGGCTCATCAGTACAACATGCTTCTCTAAGAACCAGTAAGAAACAAAAGTATTTTTGTAAATGATTTTTTAAGATATGCTGACCTCTGAAAACAGGAAATGAATTTAGACTGAAATTGACCATTCATTTTTCGCACTTGGATTTCTTTAATTTTTCCTACATAAAAACAAATAGCATAGGGTGGACACAAAAAAGTCAAGCTTCACATCCACAGAAATTGTGGCCTCTCATAATGTATGCAGGAGCAAGTCCGGAAGTAGTAACCTACAGTTGGTTTCATAAGCACTACACTGCAAAAACGGATAAATAATCAGAGAACGTGAGACATCAGAGATGGAAAAAGTATGTTATTTTATCTAGTCCACCCCTACTGTTCTGTGAAGCGTATTTTCCAATCTAGTCTTAAATGTTTCAACCAGCAAAGGGGATCCTGTCACTGCCCTCAAGAGACTATTCCACAGTCTGAGAGATCTCACTGTTTGGAAAGAGTTTTTTCCTGCTATTTGGCCTAGATTCTCTTTTGCTCTCTTTCGTCCCATATCTTTACAGGACACAAGAAACTCTGCAAGGTTTGTCTCTTGATGCTTCTGCCACATGCTCCCTCTAGGAAAAGAGAGATGGAATGGGTCACAACGAGTGTAGGCGGCATAGCTCCCAAGTCCTACTGAGCCTTTTGCCTCTTAAAGTCTTTGAGGCTTTGCAGGTCAGTCCTTCGATATTCCTCCCTCCCATGACAGGCTGACAAACACCCTCAGGAATCATTCTGCCAATGGCCACCCTCTCCAATACACAAATATATGTCTGGGTGGTGCTGTTTCCTTTGCAGTGATAGGGCAATGCAGACCGGAGAAGAATGCTGGATGTTCAGGCTGACACGTTGCCAGGGAAGAATGCTACATGAAGCCAGTTGCTTCCTGATCACACCCTAGCAATCCTCTTGAAGTCCAAGCAGAGGTATGAGCTGCTTCCACAGCCCCATGTGGAGGGAAGGCTTGCTTCACTGGTTTCACTTCCCCAGTTTTGCTCTTTTGGGAGGTTTAAGTCCCATTTTGCTTCTAATTGCTCTTCTGGTAGTGAGCACAGGGCTGTCAGTCATGAGGCTTTCAGTGTACTGTTCTCCTAAGTTAGGGCTCCTAAAAGGACCCAGATGTCCTATGCTGTTAATTGTTGCATTGAAGATATTTGGAGTAGTTAGTTTCAGTAACAGGGATCGTAGTGTTGCTGATCCCTCTTGAGATCTCAGCAGGGTATAACCATCTGGGCACCTAAATCTCATTAGTTTAAATGGGAGTTAGATGCCTAGGATCTTTTGAAAACACCCCTACACATACCTGACCACACTAGACACCCCTAGGTATCGTTAGGTAACTAAATACGTATTAGATACCTCTCTAGAAACAGTACAGGGTCTGCTTACCCAACCCTTCTCTAGCACTTCTGTTATTCACTGTCACTATCGCCACCTGATGGCCAAATGAAAACTTGTTCAACTAAAATTTCAAACAACGCTACAGCCAGCTTGTCTTCACTACTGTGCTACATCAATGCAGCTGCGCTCTCCTGTTGATGTGAATACTCCACCGCCAGGAGAGGCATGGAAGCTATGGGTATGGCTACACTTAGAGCTACACAGTGCTGCTGTGGGAGTGCTCCCGCGGCAGCGTTTTGAAGTGCGAGTGTGGTTGCAGCGCCAGCGCTGGGAGAGAGCTCTCCCAGCGCTGCACGTACTCCACCTCCCCATGGGGATTAGCTTACAGCACTGGGAGCCGCACTCCCAGCGCTGGGGCAGTGTTTACACTGGCGCTTTGCAGCGCTGTAACTTGCTGCGCTCAGGGGGGTGTTTTTTCACACCCCGAGTGAGAAAGTTGCAGCGCGGTAAAGCGCCAGTGTAGCCAAGCCCTCAGTTGGCAGGAGAGTGTCTCCCGCCGAAAGCGTAGTGCAGACACCACTTTAAGTCAAGGTCACTTACGTTGCTCAGAGGGATGGTTTTTTCACACCGGAGGGATGTAAGTTACATTGATTTAAGCGGTAGTGTAGACAAGCCCTCTCTCTTGCTTATAAGCACCCAAACCTTTCCATCCATTTTATGTCCACACCCATAAAGCTTCTAGATTTTTTCTAGTAACTAAATATTCGTATTTTAGGCTGTTCATTTCTTTACTAGCATAACGACCCAGGAGCATTCCCTCCCCATTGATGACTAGGATTTTGGAACAACTAAAGAGACTTTACACAGAGAATCTTTGCAAGGGTTTTATACTGAGCCTACTTCATACTGGGATAGAGACTGCTATGTGAACACTCAAACAGTGAGGTGATGAACAATGCTCATAGCTATTGGCCACAGCTGAATTTCAATGTTTTGTTACATCCCCAGTAACTGAGGACATAATCAGACCAATGCACAGATAGCATTGGTTGGACTGTTGTGAAATCATACGGTTTAGCTTTGCTCCAGGTTGGTGTAATATCTGATATTTTTTGCAAAACTCTTACAGAAGCAAAGTTTTTGTGCAAAAGGAGTACACATACTACGTCTTTCCAGAAGCATGTATTGTAGTACATGTAAAAATCACACCCACCCACATCCACAAGAATATGCAAGGAGCCGTTGCTCCCCGCTCAGTTCCTGTATCCCCAGTGAGTTAGAAGTGCTTCTTATGCTGACAAGGTTTCTCGTCAACCAGTTACTGTATTGCCACACTGTTGATACCTGGACACTTCTGAGCCTGTTGGAACTCAGACGCCTCAATGAAGGCTCTTCCCTATAAAAGTGTTATTTTGTTTACCCTTCCTTAGGAGAATAGGAACAGGTTCAGCTGCAACAGACTTTCAGAATGGAATATCTTCCCTAGATCCACGACTGATTGATTCCAAAGAATTTGATTATGACTCATTTAACATTGCTCTGTGTCTTTCCAGGACAAGCCGGTAGTTAGATGTTCTCGCTCCACATCTATAAACACCACTTTTTATGAATATGCAAAACAGACTCACATGACAAAGGTGATGAGTATTTCAAAACAGATCCGAAGACCAGGGTTCTATGGAGAATATTAACTCTATGGAATTGCCACTGCAAGCAGATCATTTTGTTTTAAAACAAAAAAAACAAATGTTTTTAAATTTAAAACTGAGTCCAAGATAGTCATTTGGAAATACTACAGTAGAACCTCAGCGTTACAAACACCTTGGCAAGGGAAGTTGTTTGTATCTCTGAAATGTTCGTAACTCTGAACAAAATGTTAGAGTTGTCCTTTCAAAAGTTTACAACAGAACATTGACTTCATACAGCTCCGAAACTTTACTATGCAGAAGAAAAATACTATTTTTAAGCCTCTTAATTTAAATGAAACAAGCACAGAAATAGTTTCTTTGCCTTGTCAAATCTTTTTTTTTTTTAAACTTTCCCCCTTTTTTTTTTTAGTAGTTTACATTTACCACGGGACTGTATTTGCCTTTTGAGGGTGTGGGAGGTCTCTGCTGCTGCCCAATTGTTTACTTCCCATTCCAAATGAGGTGTGTGATAGACTGGTCAGTTTGTAACTCTGCTGTTCATAACTCTGAGGTCCTACTGTACTGCATTATTCTGGTACAGCAGCCCTAAAAAATGTAGCCATTTAACATCCAAATTAGTTCTTAATCTTCTCCAGTGAGCAACAGTAGTTGAAGACAGAAGAAAACATGAACACTATGGGCTTCATCTTGATCCATTTGCAGTCAATGGCAAAACACTTAGAGTGGGACCTGCAAATGTACTTAGGTGCCTAAATCCCAAACTTAGGCTACTAAGTCTCTGGTTTCTGTGCCTCAGATGCAGTTTTGGCTCCACTACGATCCATGAAATTCCCACTGAGCCCCGTAAGCTCCTAAACGCACTTGGCACCTAAATTTTCAGGGTAAACTTTCCCTGGGCGCCTAAATTTCTGCCTCTGAGCATGCACACTGCTGCCTCCCTCTAGGCATCCAGATGTCTATCTCCTGGCTGGCCATGCA
Source organism: Mauremys mutica (assembly GCF_020497125.1). NCBI lineage: Eukaryota > Metazoa > Chordata > Testudines > Geoemydidae > Mauremys > Mauremys mutica. The sequence continues at coordinate 108,119,875 of NC_059077.1, read as the reverse complement.
CTAGATTGAATCACAAACCAGACAAGTCAAGTGACCTAATACTTATCTCACACGCAGGGCCCAATCTGGTAGGCAGCTTCTGAGCATACCAACAAGACCGGGCCCCAGTCAAAATCCCGCCACCACTACAGAAGCTGTGAAGGTGGTGTCCACCTTATACCTTTAGCCCAAAGGTTAGAGCACTCACCTAGGATGTGGGAGGCCAACATTCAATTCCCCCCTCACTGCTAGAGGGGGAGAAGGGAGAGCCCTCTTCAAATCCTACCTCTCAGGAGAGTACTTTAACCATTGAGCTATGGATATTCTGAGGTGGGGCACCCTCAATCTCTCATGTTAGAGCTGGTCTTCTGTGGCTAAATCAAGCCATTGGGCTAGAAATAAGACAGTGACTGTGTAGTCCACTGGTTAGGGCACCCACTTGCGGGGTTAAAAGATGCCAGTCCAGTCCCCCTGCTCCAATCACTCTATTATTTATTCACATGGGAATAGCTGCAACTAGAGAGACTGGGGAAACCCTAGATCAGATTATCCCATAGCTCAGTGGTTAAAGCGCCTTAGAGGTAGACCTCTGTTCAAATCATTTCTTCCCCTCTTGCGGAGGGAGGAGAATATAACCTGGGTCTCCCACATCCCAGGCAAGTTTTTTTTACCCCTGGGCTAAAAATTATAAGGTGGACATGTCTCCTCCCTTAGCCCTAGGTGCTTAAACTGCCTGACTTCAGGTGGCACATTCCTTTTAGTGGCTCACTAAGCAGAGCTAGGTGCCCATCTCCAAGAGAGGGGCGGGGCTTAGCACACACCCTTCTGGTTAGCATCTTCCATAGACTAGCTTAGGGGGCTCCTCGCTTAGCATGCTGGGTTTTGTGGGTCACAGTCTTAGATGCCCCCCTTTCTCTTCTCATTGATTGCATGGGGACTCTGGGCATGACTCAGCTTTGTAAATGGCAGTGTTGTTCCTGTAATTTTCTAGCTTACAAATTAGGTGCTACGATGCTGAGAGCTGCAACGCCTAAGTGCCTTTGTGGATCCCACCTTGACAAGAGTAAAGAGTAAAGAAAGAAGGGTTGGGAGACAGAGAGAAGTGGTCAAAATTAGATGAAAGTTACCAAGTAAACAGATCTATTGTCTTGCCTTCGATAAGGAGCATCTTCTTCCCCCATTCTTCAGACATCTGTTGATACCAATTGCAGCAATGCACTCATATCAACTAACAACAGATCTGGAGAATACCTGGCCGTAGATTCAAATTCTAAAATTCTAAGAGTAACTCTGTAGATTAAATCTACAGAACAATCTTTTTTTAAACACACGTCTATGAACCCTGCAGTGAAAGTGTGCAGTAATAAGATTGTTCTAGTAAATCACCACTCCATTTTTCTAAATAGCAGTTCTTAATTTTATATTTGTATTGTAAAAACAAAACATTAAAACGTGTAGCAAGAGTGCAATTCTCACCTTAGTTACTCTTGTCCTTCTAAGTTCTTTTCTAACTCTCACCTACCCCATCTATGGTGACTTTTAAAGCAGTAGCTCTCAACCTTTCCAGACTATGTACCCCTTTCAGGAGTTGATTTGTCTTGCATACCCCCAAGTTTCACTTCACTTCAAAACTACTTGCCTACAAAAGCAGACACAAAAATACAAAAGTGTCACAGCACACCATTATTGAAAAATTGCTTTCTTCCTCATTTTCACCATAAATTATAAAAAAAACAATTCAAATAGAAATAGTGTACTTACATTTCAGTGTACAGTATAAAGAGCAGTATAAACAAGTCATCTGTATGAAATTTTAGTTTGTACTGACTTCACTGGTGCTTTTTATATAGCCTGTTGTAGAACTAGGCAAATATCAAGATGAGCTGATATACCCCCTGGAAGACCTCTAAGTACTTCCTAGGATACACATAGCCCTCGTTGAGAATCACTGTTTTAAAGCATTTGCCCTTAAATCATCTCTGTGAGAAAGATAGCAGTTAGAACATTCAAAGATGTGCAACTTTCAAAGAAAATGAAGAGCTCTGGAATAATATTTAACACTTACCATAGCACCTTTCATTGGGAGATCTCACAGTGCTTAACAGGGGAAAACACTGATCTCTGTTTTCCAAATGAGGAAACCAAGGCTAATGACCCAGTCCAGCAAAGTTTATACTTAAATTTCAACCAGTGCATAACTCCGTGGCTATTTAGCAATGCGCTGATGCTTAACTTTATGAGTATGCTTTAGTTTAATTGAAATCTATGAGACTTAAGTACATGCTTAAGTCCTTGGTTAAATCCAGGGCAAAAAAGTGAACAAGAGTACATTATAGCTAAATCCTCACTCGGGACTTCAAGAGCAAGTCCACTGTGTGCTATGAAGCAGGGATCTTAGGCTGGCATTTCAGAACTTGTTCTCTCACAGGAATCTCCATCTTGCTTGAGAGGTACCACTGGGATAGATTTAACAAGTGATGATATGTGCTTGGAGTGTAACCTAGTGTGCTGGAGAAAATGAGAGTAAAAACCATAATGCAGTAGAAAGAAACAGCTTCACAAAGGGCCAGGGCTATTCACTCCAACTCTTACAAAGAGGAAGTGCATTAAGATAGCTATAAAAGTACAAATTCTGACAAAGAGCTTTTGAAATAAGCCTATAAACTTTAATATTATGGTGTGAATGGTCGGGATCCTTAGTTCGCAAGTAAGGCATTTTCTTAATTACGTCTATTGAAATAACAGCAACATAAAAACAATAACCAGTAAGAACAATATCATTTGGCAAGCTGATGGCTTGTCTATATGGTGCAGCAATGCAGACTACAGAGGTGTGATTTCTACAGTGCACTGGCACATTACTCATTAGCTGGTCTGTGTAGACCCTGCTGGTGCACACTAAAAGTTCTCTAGTGTACTTTAATGGAGAGCTGTTTAAAATAGAAAAATGTTGTAAGTACACTATGGAACTCTTCGTGTGCATCATTAGAGTCTACATGAACCAATTAATGTATCTCACACTGATGTGCTTTAGAAATCACAACCCAGTAGTGTGCATTGCCCCACTGTGTAGACATGCACGGATTTTAGCATTTTGGCCTCAACTGCACATACTTAAATCCATCCCTGCTAAAGCACACGCTTAAATGTCTGAACAGCCATGCTTTCCTGACTTAGGGCCTCAGTGAAATCAAATGAAACAGGGACATCTACTGAAATGTCAAAGTAAGTTAATACTGAAAGCTTGCTAATTTCCATTGATGCTAATACCATCAATTATAAGTGATAAAATGGTTGCATACTTTGATAAAATATAATCATTCAGAAGATATAATTTAACAAGCCAGTTCTCCAAATAATTAGTCTTCATAATTGTTTACTCTTTGCTTATGCCTAACCCTGCCCATGTCCTATAAGCACCTAGAAAAATCCCCGATGTTTGATTGAAATAAACTTTAGTTCTACCAGATAAACAGCAAAAAAGACTGACTTCAGTGGCAGCATGATCAGGCCCAAAGTCAACCTTTTGTTATGTTTTCTAGATAGCAAGCAACAAAATCAGCATCAAATACTTTCTCAAAGGCATGTCTCTGTTTTAGTTGCTACATGCAACTAAAAGAACTTCCCTTTCTAGTTCTGCAATCCTAGAGCTCTTATCCTGCAATAACTTTGACTTTAGCCACATATACATTCATGTTGCAGGACTGCTCAAATATGCAAAATTAAGCACACATATATGCAAAAATCTGCATTGTGCCTGAGAAGTAATTTAATAAAATGTTTCAAACATTTTGGGGAGACCCAATCCTGGTGGCCTTATACAAAAGAAGAATCCCACTGAAATCAATACGACTTTACATACAAGTAGAGAGAGCAGGTTTTGATTCTGTGTCCACTTGTAACCAGGATCTTTGTAATATACAAACACTTCCTATTATTTAAACAGCATCTCCCCCAAATTCATACTGTAACCAGTAAAGGAAAATTTAAAATACCAGCGTATGTAAGAGAAACATGTCTCTCACCTTTGCAGATTTAAAAAAATAATTCCTTATGAACCAAAATCCTAATTTTCTTTTCAAAACATCAAATTGCAATGAACTAGAATAGCCAGAAGATGGTGCTCATTTGCTTTGACTTTGTTCATTGTTTAGCTCCGAGATTCACAACACAAGGTCTACAAAACTCACAATAAAAATAAAGGTATAAAGAAATTGTACTTGCTGTCATCATTTGAGAAGAATTTTATGAATGAAAAAATCCACAATACAAAAAATAAAATAAAATAAATCCAAAATACAACCCAAAGTATGGGTTCTATTAAGTGTAGTTCAAAGGACTGATCTTCAGAAATTCAAATCCCCACGCTGAAGTAGTTTTTACATTTGGACCAACACTATTAAAAATGGGTGCCTAAAATCAGGCTCCTACATCCACATTTAGGCCCTGATCCTGCAAAAATTTTCACACATCCTTAACTTTATGGGCCAGATCCTCAGCTGACTTAGCAGAGTTCTATTGACTTCAACTGAGCTATGCTGATTTATCAATTGACAATCAAGCACTATAATCTAAATGGGGCTATTCTCAGTATGCAAAATTAAGTATGTGCATACATTTTTGCAGGATCAGGGCCTTTGACACCTATATGAAGAGCCTGATTTTCAAAAGTACTGAGCACTCAGCAACCCCTATTTACTTCAGTAAGATCTTTTGAAAATCAGGCTGCTTATTTCAGGATTTATCAACTTAACATTAAGGACTCATTTTTTAAAGTCTTGGTCTTATTTTTGTTTGCATCATTGGCTTTGGAGACTAAATACACAAAGTTGATTAAATATTTTTTAAAAGGGAGAGGAAAGTTATAATGGATGTTCTTCAGAATCTATCTATTTCTGTTCACAAACAAATGTATCCTAGTTATTGTTTCATTTACAAAACAATTTGAAGACCGTATACAAACAAAATATATGTATAATAAAAAACCCAGTTTTAAAATCAGTGCTAATTTTTAAACCAGCTCTTCACAGCAGATATTCTGGATGGAAAAATACATAATTTAAAGTATTTTCTTTTTTGCTTAAAAATTTTAGTTTTGCAAGCCATTCTACATTAAAATTAAAAAACATTCAAAAGGTGTACAAAGCCTCGTTGTGTTCTTTTAAAAAGGAACTGTTCTGCCACCTCTAATATAATATTCTATGGACTGTGGGTTTAAAGCATCCTTTGAGGTTTGACATACTAGTCCAGATGTCATCACAGCTGCATATTTTGGGAGTGCATTGCGAAAGGGAATATGCTAAAGGCACTACTGGTTTTCTTGATTTAGCCTTGAGTAAATTCCACTGCTAGTGACTGACTCTTTACTCGGAAAGTAAGAAGCATCCTTGATCACTCCTGAAAAGGAGTAGTCCATTGCTGGGTGAAAAGACAAAGCTGGAACCAGTCCAGGTGTTAAGTAGGGTGACATAAATCCAGGCAGCCCTCTTCCAGGGGTGGAATAAGCCAGTTTTAGAGGGCTAATCCCCAGTCTAGGGTTTAGGCCATAAAGATTTGTTGCATTTCCAAATGATGTAGAACTAGTTTGAAGAGGGGAGAAAGCTGATGTATTGCCAAATGCTCCAACACCTAATCCTGTGAGGCTAAAATTAGAGGCTCTCTGTAAGGCACTAAGTTCAGACCTAGATGGGTTTGCAAAGTCTTTGACATTTTGTTTATTCTCTTTCCTATTCAAGATCTGTTCTATGGCTTGGACCACATCTCCTTTGCAGAACTGCAGGATACTCTCCAGCTTGCTTCGTTTATGACTAGGAAAGACTTTGGTGAGAATGCCAAGTGGGTCTTTTTGTCCTGAAGCAGCAGCAGGCGGACTGGAACTGGAGGCAGCAAAATCCTTGGACCATTCACTTTCATTTCCTGATTCCATGTCTGAAGAAGAAGGGGATCCTGAACTTTCAACACCTTCCAACTGCTGTTCCAGATTAGGACACTGAACAGTCTCTCCCTTTTCTGAGATTTCCAGGCCAGACGACTTCACTCTATAGCTTCCACTAGCTTCTGCTGACTCAAGCGAAGATATCAGGGGAGGAGGATGTGATAGGACGACAGGACCTTCCAACACCCTGAAGTACGATTCATACTTCTGCACCTGCTCTTCTGGGAAATAAAAAAAAAAAAGATTAATTTAGTCTAAAACTCCCCCACTAGCCTTCAAAAGCCTTATAAATAGCTACCAAAATTTCCACACAGTACACATTACACTTCCCAAGCAAAGATATAGGGTGAAATCCGAGTCCCATTGAAGTAAACAGTAAAATTGGCAAGGACTCCAACTGAGCCATGATTTTATCCCTTGGTGTTCGAAGCAATGAACAGTGTAATGACGACTGAAATCTGAAAAATGACTAAATAAAAAATTGCACCTTTGTACACAATGGATCCTTGCCCAGATTCTCATTCATTTCAATGGAGCTATGCTGGTATACAATAAGAAAACATCAGACTCCCCCTGTTTATTTAGTTGTATCAGCTCATTTAAGTGATGAAACAGCCATGTTGGCTCTGCAGAGCTAAGAGAACAGGCAGGATTCTCTTCCTTCTTGTTCTTCATCAACAGAATTACTTCCTAATTTCAGACTTTCGTTAGAATGCTGTGTGGGAAATTGAGGAAATTCCCTCCAGTTGATTTTGACTTGGGGGAGACTGAGGAGGGGAAGCGGAAAATCAGCTTACTCCTCCCTCCTTTTTAGTTACTTTTTATGCTCATGAAGAAGAAAAATTATTCATTTAAAAAAAAAAACCTGAACAATGGGTGATGCTCACTGAGTAACATTCTTTCATCTAAAGGGAAAGATCCAGATATTATTATTTTTAGCTGAGATACAGACAGAGGAGGCAGCTGAAATTAAAATGAATAATGATGCAAGACTTTCTAAATTGTTCAGCATAGTACTTACATCATGTCAATACTTTTTGGGGAGGCCATAAATAAATATCGGACATGCCTAGAACAAAAATTTAGGCCCCTATCCTTCCATTGCTCCCATGCAGGTAAACATTTGTGCCTACATAGTCACACTGATTTCACTGGGGCTCTCCATGGGCACAAGGTTCTACCTGTGCACACAAGATACAGAATTAAGGCTTTAATGGTTAATTAAAGGAAAATCCACATAATTTCATTGTAGCATAAATGTGGGGCTTCTGTTTTTGGTCTTTTATTAATTTAAATTTTCCAAGGGTTATTTTTAGCAATTTTTGCACTTTATATAGATATTCAAAAATCAAGGTCCCCCCCACCCTGGCTCTCTCTTTGTATATACTGTAATGAGTAATCTCTTTGTCATGTTCCTTTAACATCTTACTGTTTCAAACAGCGTGACATTAAAGTGTACTAGGGAACCTCTAGTGTACTACGGCAAGATCTACATGGACCAATTAAGGCTAAACATGTTAGCACATTTTAGAAATCACACCCACTGCAGTCCGCATTACTGTTCTATGTAGACAAGTTGTTAAATACAAGTAAGCATTTCCAGGGTTTATTGGATAAAACTGGTTTATTATCCATTAAAACCTAAAATCAGAAGCCCACAAACATGTAAATATTTAAAACTTTCTCATATTTGCACAATCCTCTTAGCAACCATCCCACATAGACTTTCAGTGTTTAAAAACGAAGGCTCGAATCCTGCAAAGGCTTATAAGCATATGTAGTCTCATAAGGGCTGATTTTGCACTCACTGAAGTAAACAAGAGTTTTGCCACTGATTTCAGTGATGCTTAAGCCTTTGCAGAATCAGAGACCACTGAATAATCTCCCATACATTCATGATCCTTAACACACTGAAGCACATTTGGAACAGCTATAGTCAAGATTTGTCAAAATATAAAGTACAGCTCAATTAATGTTAGCATTTCTAGATTTAAGAAGATTCCTTAGGACATGTTACTTTCCTTGACATGTCAAATACCCAAATGTGTATGCGAGTCTTTCAGTTAACTTTGCTGTATATCAAAACTATTGCCAAAAGCAAGGATTAAGGACCTGATGCTGCCACCCTTAGTCTCTACAGTCCAGTGTAGTTTAAATGGACTTCACCCTTAAGTATTGATTTGCAAGATAAATTTTAACAAAAAATGCAAGAAAAATCAGCAGGAGTCATTGTTTTTGTTTTAAAAAAAGCTATCTACTTCTTTGTGGCATCATGATACCAACTTCATAAACACAATACTCCTAAACTTACAAAATGGTTTCTTGCATCTAAATTTTTGTTTTAAAACTGATCATCTCTTATTTTATTTGTAAAAGCTGCATTATGTATATTACACAGATAACATATTGCTTACTATACTTACTATGCAACAGTTGCATATGTACACAGTAGCCTGCATAATAACATAATATTGCACATTTAGCATTTATATATACACACACATGCAAAAATAAAGACCCTGATCTCGCAAACACTTAAGCACTTTACTTATTTGAATTATCCCACTGAAGTCAGTGGGACTACTCGTGCTTAAACACATGCATAAATGTTGACAAAACTGAGGCCATATATCACTGATATAATCTTAAACTTATCAATACACAGTATATTACATTAAACATGACATTTCCTATTTTACTGCATAACATATTGCATTTTGTTATATCGTGTGTGTGCATATGTATATACATACACACACGCCAAAATGCAATATATTACATATAGAATAAATAGAAAAGTGCATATTTAATAAAAAGTGTGTTTATACGCTGTGCATATCATTCATGCACAACATGCAATACACTGCCTATATGCCCATAAACATGCAATACATATGTACATATACAGTACTGGCACAACGTGCAACCTTGGCTAGATTTTTAGAAGAGCTCAGGGCATGAGGCTCTTTTGAAAACCTGGCGGTAAGCGTCAGGCTAGGACCCGCTGGGTGCTGAGCACGGATAAGCAGGTTCTGGTTTGGGAGCCTACAGGGGAGCAGAGCTCTGTTGGGTATCTGGCCCCTAACGCGTGCATAACATCAGGGTGGCTCCCCGAATCGCCAGGCTGCCTCTCCGGGGCGCACGCAGCTCGCACCGGCGAGGGGAAATCGTGGCCACGCTGAAGCCAGGATCTGCCGCAGAGGGGCCAGGATTCCGGCGCGGCTGCGGGTCCGCTCCCGGCCCCACGCGCTGCGCTGCCCGCCCCGCCGCCTCGCCCACCTCTTCTCCCCGGCGGGAGCTCCGCGCTCGCGGCCCCGCACGCCGGCGCCCGCCCGGCTGCTCCGCGGCCCGTGGCCGCCAGGCTCAGCGCCGCCTCCCCGCGGGCGGCGGGCGGGCGCTGCTGGAGGAGGTGCTGGAGCCCCCGGGCCTCGCTCTCCTCCTGCGCCTGCTGCCGGCGCAGCGCCACCTGCGCGGCCATGACCCGCTGGCGCTCGGCGATCAGCGCGCACTTGGCGCAGGCACAGTCCCGCCAGCGGCAGAAGCGCTTGTGGCCCTTGAGCGCGGACACCACGCCGTGGTTGCGGCAGCGGGCGCACTTCGGGGTCCGCGGCGAGCAGGCGCCGCGCTCCGGGCAGCAGGGGCTGGAGCCGCCAGTGGCGGCGGCGGCGGCTGCAGCCGCGGCGGCCGCTGCCCGCAAGAAGAGGCTGGGCGGGCGGAGGAAGGCGGGCGGCCCGGGCAGCGCCGGAGCTGGGGGCGGAAGGGTGGCCAGCCCCGGGGGCAGCAGCGGGGAGCTGCCCGGCTCCATGGCCGCAGAGAGGAGCCCGGTCACCGCGCGCCCTGGGGGGAGACCCGCCGCCGTCTGCCCCTTCTCCCCTCCCGGTGCGGGGAGTTAAGCGTCTCTCCCGGGGGGAGCGGGGCGCAGCGCCACGCCCCTTGCAAGGGGACAGCCCCCCAGAGAGAGGCGGGCTGGTGGCGCTTGGTCCCCACTGCCCCGCCGCACCGCTGCGTGGTGGGAGCCAAGGAGGTTGCTCCACACTGACGCGAGGATGGGACTTATTTGCGAGAGTGAGTTCAGGTAAATGGGGCGAGAGCTGCACAGGTTTCCCCTCCTCCTCCACAGCACTTCCCTGTTCCCTTCCAGCCTGACGCAGGGCTCGGTTCTGCAAACCCCTAAAACCGTGCTTAAGCCTTGGCAGCATGAAGCCTACAAATATGGGCCCACCACCCATCGGGGGTGGGGGAGACTCAGGTTCAGTTCCACTTCTGCCGGAGGAGATGAAAGGATTTCAGGTGAGCCATAGAGTTTAATGCTAGAGGGGCCCACCAGATGATCTAATCCAGAGGTTCTCAAACTATGGGGTGGGCCAGCCAAGGGACGTTTTTTTCTTTTAAAGAGCTCTGGCTGCCAGCCCCAGGTACTGAGGCTCCTGGAGCCTGCTTGTTAGGGCACCCACCTGGGAGGAGGGACTCTCAGGGGCCAGGCTCTCTGCTCTAATAACTCTGTTTAGCCACAGTGGAATAGCTTCAACAGGAGAAACTGAGGGAGCCCCAAATCCAAACATCCTACAACTAGGTGGTTAGAACACTCTCCGGAGAGAGGTGGGAGACCCCTCTTCAGATCAGGAGATTGGAATGAGTTTAGGTGCCTGCAGAGTTCGGCCAGAGTTTCGTAGTTCGGAGTGGAGCCTAAAACTAGGATTTAGGCATCTAAACAGTGCTTAATTTGTGCCAGGGCTGAGTCCCGGCACCTCTGGGCTTGCTGCGTCAGTTATGCAAGTAAAAAAAATTGCTTGTGCTCTGGCACTTCTTCCTTGACAAATTAAGCACTGCATCTGTGTCTGTTTGTGGACCCAGGCCTTGGTGTTTCAGAAAAAGCAAACCATAAACAGTTCACCCAACCATACAGAATTTTCTTCCCAACAACCAAAAATGAATCAATTAATTAAAAAATTGACACAGAACATTATATTGTTGTCTTTTGATAGATCCATGGGTGCACATTTGTATTTCTCTTCTGATCTTTGCTTATAAGGTAATTCCTGGAGTTTGTTAGGAAAAAGAAAAGGTGGTGAGGATTCACAACTTTTGTATTAATTAGAGGGAAATAATTTTTGAAATTCTAAAAATTCCAGCTTGCTCTATAATTGTTGGGAAAATGGGGGCAATTCATGAAAGTTTTCTTCTTTCTTTCAAAATGTGAAAAATTTCAACATGGTCCCATAACTAAAATTTACATTATATATAACGATGTGAAAGTTTGACACATCGTTTAACAGCATTTTTCAAAGAAAAGTAGGATAAATGAGAGCATTGGCTCGTGATGAAGACTGTGGTTGACAGCTCTGCTCCTCTGGCACAATGGAACTCTCCACAATAAAGGTAAAGCTTGTGCAGGAGGCAGAGCATTCTTAGGGGCTGGACTGAAGAAGGAACTCCCCCAGGAACTAAGGACCATCACAAAAATGTCACCATCACCTGTTCCAAGTGCTAAACATGTTTCTTTGACCTTGCCTGCTCTAACATATATACAAAACCAAAACACTTCCCAAAGCTAGACACTCCATCACAGCCACTTCTCCCACTGTGGAGAGAGAACAAACAACATTGGATAGATTTTCTTCATGCTGTTTAATGCACTATTCAAAGGTGCTCAGAAACCATAGGGATGAGCGCAGTATAAGAACCTATATAGAACAGAATTCATACAACCTGATTAGCCAATATCACAGACATTAAAACATATTTCCCAAAGTTGCTTAGGGAAATGTACACCCAAAAGTTAGTTAGGTTTTCTAGATGGGAAATGACTGACAAAGTTATGTTTAAAAAAAATCAGAACTAGTGCTGGCTCCTGTACCTTCTAACGTCAGAGGGAGTTTTTGACTTGGGGGATCACTCCTGATCTTATTGAAGTCAAGAGCAAAACTCCCATGGACTTCACTGGGAGCAGGATATGTATTCAAATACATATTTTAAAAAAGTGAGTGTTGCAACAGCAACAACAGATGAGGCATAAAACAATAAAGATACTTTTGAAAGTTGTATCGCCCCCATTATTCTGCCATTTTATATTCCTATTCAAAGTTTATGAGTCAAAAAAAAAAGTATGGACCCAATCCCACATGTACTGAAGCCATGGGGAGTTTTGTCATTGCCTTGAATGGGAGCAAGCCCTTTGTGTTATAAATATAGATAATTTACTAAAGCATTGTCAGAGCATTATATGTTGAAAAATCTCCCTGAACAACAGGAATTGGGGTTCCACTAAGGTGACTATTCTGCTCCTTTTATGTGAACAGTTTTTTTGTTTCTCTCTTGGTGCACAGAAGGAGGGAGATGCAAAACTTATGCTGTGGAATAATCCACTCAGACTCCAGCCCATTTCTGCCAAGTTACTAATGATTTTAAGCAAGAGGACTGTAACATTCCATCCTTGATGCACATGTGTGCATACCCTTTCTGCACCTGTTAATGAGTACATATATAGCACATAGCTAGGGAAAGAAGTGGATTCCTACAAGCCCATCAGGTATTTTTTCTGCAGTTAATGAGATTTTTAGTGTCATACTAACTAGTAGAATGATGGGAATGGTCGGTGTGTCCTGTTCCAGAAAGAATAACCTTAAGTCACCTTCATAATAGCCATATTTTCCTTTTCTTCAAGGTTCATGTTCATATTGTGCAACAGACCATTGTATTACAGGATCCTCCCCCTCCACTCTTTTTTTTTTTTTTTTTTTAACTGATTTAAGACTCATTTAGGAGTGCTCCAGTCAGGGCCGGCTCTAGGTTTTTTGCCGCCCCAAGCAAAACTTTTTTTGGCTGCCCCCCCCCGCCCCCAGACATGAGCCCCCCCGCCCACCAGTGCCCCCCACTCACACCCCCTGTTTCCCCAGCACTGGGCTCCCCCCCAAATGTGGGATCCGCTACCAGCACACTGCAGCCGAGCCCTGGCCCAGCTGCGACTCTGTCCCCATGCGGGTGGAGCTGCTGGGCGGCGCGGAGCGGGAGTACTTCCAGGTGGCGGCGCGGCTACGGGGTGGCGCAAAGAACACGGCCCCCTCCCTGGGCTTCGCAGCACTGCTGGTGGCCAAGGTGGATCAGTTCGTGCTCACCGCCCTCACCCCTGACATGCTGGCGGCCAAGGACCTGGAGAGCCCCCTGGACCTGCTGCTCTTCAGCCTCACGGTGCCCTGGCCCAGCCCCGGCAGGAGGGAAGGCAAGGGGGGGAATGGGGTCGGGGGGTGTCCGGCTCAGAGGGGCTGGTCTCAGAGCTGGGGGTCGGGGCTGTGGGGGATGGGGCCGGGGGGGGTGTCCAGCTCAGAGGGGCTGGGCTCGGAGCTGGGGGTCAGGGCTGTGGGGGGAATGGGGTCAGGGGGGTGTCCGAATCAGAGGGGCTGGGCTCAGAGCTGGGGGTCAGGGCTGTGAGGGGGATGGGGCCGGGAGGGTGCCCAGGTCCGAGGGGCTGGGCTTGGAGCTTGGGGTCAGGGCTGGGTGGGGAGGATGGGTTTGGGGGGGTGCCCACCTCAGAGGGGCTGGGCTTGGAGCTAGGGGTCAGGGCTGGGCCTGGGGGGCAATGGGGTCAGGGGGTGCCTGGCAACCACCTCCCTGAGACCCCCCCAATCCAACCCCCCTTCCCTGGCCCCTGGCCCCTGACCGCCCCTCCCCCCACAGAACCTGTGCCCCCTGAGTGTCCCCGGGACTCCCTGCCCCTTAGCCACCCCCCCGGCCCCGGCTGCTTACCCCCGGCTCACTGCGCGCCTCGAGAAGCGGCCCTGCCCAGCGAGGCAGCCGCGTGGCTCCGGAGGGGGCTGAGCTCTTCCCCGCTCAGAGCCGCGTGGGGAGGGGCGGGGCTGCGAGCTCCGGGCTGAGCTCAGCTGCCCCCACTCGGCGTGGAGCTCCCAGCCCCGCCTGCTCCCCACACGGCTCTGAGCGGGGCGGAGCTCAGCCCCGCCCCCCCAGCCAAGCTGCTGCCGCGCTGTTTAGGACCCGGGCGCGTACAAGCGGAGGAGGAGCGTCCCGTCTTCTGCAGCCAGGCGGGGCCGCGCTACCGGTAAGGGGCCATCCCTCTCCCCCAAGCGGAGCCGGTAGCGCGGCCCTGCCCCGGCTGCAGGGGACGGGCCGCTCCTCGGCTCGCAGCGGCAGGATGAGCTGGGGCCCCAGCCTTTTGCCGCCCCCTGTATTTTGCCGCCCTAGGCACCAGCTTGTTTTGCTGGTGCCTAGAGCCGCCCCTGGCTCCAGTACTGGTACACTTGTAGAGAAGGTGAGAGAGAGGCTTGTCCTTCCCTCCTTTCTGCATAGAAGTTTCTTCTTATTGCTCTTGCACAAGAGAGCCACAATGCTTTAGGCCAGCAGGTGTTGAGCACAAGAGGGAGAGGTGCTGTCTGGATTGGTCAGTGGCCTTGGCTGTGCTTTCGAGTCGCTGACAATGTCAAGAGGCCTCTTCTGAGTGGAAGTGAAAGCTGTATGTTGTCTAAAAGCATAGCAAGGGCTGCTGGCGTGTGCTTATCCTGTCCTTCCCCTGACATTGACACTGAAGGTACATGTCTGCCCCGGCACTAGGGAGGCAAAAGACCTACCGCCATTATCACTAGAACTCTTCAGAGGCACTTTAAGCCAAAGTGCTCCGCAGCACCTTGCAGAGTCAAGTTCAAAATGGGAAATAAGGCTGGGCCTGCTACTGTCAAAATGGAAGCAGCACCTTAGGTACACTCAGGGGTGAAAGTAATTTACAGGACTTACCGGTACTGCTGGAGTCCTGAGGGGGCATGGCCTCATCCGGAAGAGGCGTGGCCTCTCAAGATTTAAAGGCCCTGGGGAACCAGCTGTGGCTGGGAGACCCAGAGCCTTTAAATCAACCGGGGGCTCCCAGCTGCAGAGGTGGCTGGGAACCCCCCGGGGCTCAGGGGCAAATTAAAGGGCTCGGGGCTCTGGCTGCCAGGGGGAACCCCGAGCTTTGCGGGGCTGGGGCAGGGATTTAAAGGGCCCAGAGCTCCTGCCGCTGAGGGAAGCCTGGAGCCCTTTAAATCCTGGCCCCAGCCCGCTGCCGGAGCCCTGGCCGGGATTCAAAGGGCTCTGGGCTGCCCGCAGCCGCGGGGAGCTCTGAGCCCTTTCAATCCCCGCCGTGGAAGTCGATGCGGTCAGGCACGGCGTACTGGCTCTTGCCAGTACCGGACCGTACCGGCTTACTTTCACCTCTGGGTACACTGTTGTTCTGCATTCTTCAGGGGGAAAAGAGGCTACGCTCTTCTTACAGTGGTAGATTTACTCTACTCTTTCCAAGCAGCAAAAGCACTTAAATTAAGGAAATCCATCATTTCTAAATTAATTTTTAGATCCTTGCCAGCTGGGCTGTAAATCGTTGGGTTTTTTTGTTTGTTTTTTACTAAACTGTGAATATTGACAATGGAAGGAGTAGAAACACTATCATCAAAATTTGGTATTTTGATTTTTATAAAAAATCCCAAATCACCCACACAATAGATTCACTATGGGGGTTTTGATCCTATTTTCCCCTGTGGATTCAATCCTGCAGTCCTTATTCATCTAAAACGCCTAGTGACTTCAGCAGGAGTTTTGCATTTTTAAGAACTGTAGGCTTTGACCCACTACTTTGGTAAGAGATAGTAGTTTGGTTCCAGCATGATTTTCTGTTATAAGAAATAGTGTATATTTTAAACTTTGTCTTCAGGCTGTCTGGAATTCCTTCTGCCAGAGATTCTCCTGGGGCCTTCATTATCAGTGTTCTAATTAAACGAGCTGAGCGATTAGAAAACGTTAGCCATTCACTACCAGAGCTCTGAATAGGAGACGAAGCCAGTTCCTCATTGGTTGCTTGACACTCACATATTTTGGTTCTGGATCCTCTTTGAAATTCATTTCTTTTGTGAGCATAAGGTTGTTTTTATGAGGTGTTGTCAGGCCTCTGGCAGGATTATTGTGTGTGTTAGAAGGTGGTAGTTTTTCAACAAAGTCTTCAAAGTCAAGGCTTGGAAAATAAAAGCCGCAGATCAGAATCAAACACCATAAAATGCTTAATGTTGGGCCTTGTCTCAAGGCTCATATGCCTGGTAGATATTTTTTATTCAGCTTTATCATCATTAGAAAATTAACAGTTATGTCGACAATTTTCTTGAAGTAATTAAAATAAATGCTCAGCTATAATTTTCAAGATAAGATTTAGATCATGGGTAGTGTTCAGTAAATTACTAAATATTAGTTGGCCCTATTGTGCCATCAGTTTTTAAGTAGAACTCTTCACTGAAACCAATATGGTCCTTGGTCTCCTCTCTCTACCACAAACTGAAATCAGTAATAAGGAGCATTTGGCACATGACGATAATTTAATTTAGGTGTCTCTTATTCATACAATTTTTAAAGCTGCCTTCGCTTTTTTTTAAAAAAAAAAAACATCTTAAACTGGTAAGGTTGTGAAGCTGCTGCCCCAGTCACTTTGATCCTGGAAATAAAGATGAGTCTGTGAATTGCTTTGTTTTACCCATGTCACTTTTCCAGTCAAGATTCACAACACGCATACATTATTCATGAACACTTAATGAAAGAGCTTATTCCAAGTTCCTAGGATGATACCTTTGAAAAAGCCTTCCATCAAAAGAATGACACTCACATCACTGACACCCCCATCTATTCCTGAACCCCTACGAAATAACAGAAATTTTTTTAAAAAATCAGAAACGAAACCCCTATTCCAAGCAGAGTTTTGACCCTAAAAGGGGAGACGTTCCAGAGACTCCATAAATTCCATTAGACACTTTTCTGTTGCTACTGATTTTACATGGAAGGCCCTCAGATACTACGGTGATAGGTGGCAGATAGACAGCCAGACAGATACTGTAAAGTGGATGCTGAATGACCTGCATTAGATATTTATACGAGCAACACTATAGCCATATTTCATAGAGTTGAATTAAAAGAACAAAGCGTGTGCAAGAAAAACAGAAGAAATTCACATCACAGGGTTAAATGTGCCATATGTCCGTCAACACTGACACAATATTAAGAAACTCATTAAGGTGGCCGCAAAGAGCAGCTGGGCTGCTCCCTGATGAGTCTGTTCTCCGCACTGCATGCTGGTTTTTGCTGTGGGGGAGCAGGAATAAAAAGGACACTCCTATTAGAGACCAAATAATGTCCTGCCCAATTTGCAGGCATGAATGCAGTCAGTGACCCTGTTGGTAGTAATGCAAAATGCATTTATTTATACAATGTATAAATCATCATCATCATCATCCTCATCCATTATCCCAAATCTCTTATTGCTCTTTGGCTAAGCCTGTGCTACATACAGATCCAGGGAGTATCTAACATTTCACATTGTTCTGCCCAAAGGAGTTACTGACAGTGAAAAACTGTCTGAGCAAAAGAGAGATCCTCAATGTTTGATTTCTTTTATGCACTTTGTGTGTGCATGCCAACCCAACCACAAATGCCATTACTTAAGCAAAGGCCTGCTCTCCTTTAACACAATGACAAAACACACATTGAATAGAAGGACTACAGGGTCAGTACCATGATGCATCATTATGTTAGGCTATAGTTGAGCAAGGTATGGTGGTCCTATCACAGTAACAGCTTCTGGCTATTGAACATAGGAGGTTGGGTTAGGAAAATACATGTGCAATGATTTATAATATAGCTACATTCCAGGGGCTGGGGTGTGATGACTCCTGCAGTCTTTACTCAAGACAAGTCTCCTACTGAAGTCATCAGGAGTTATGCCTTAGTAAGGATAAGATCAGACTCAGTGGGTGAAATCCTGGCCCTTGAGAAGTCAATGGTAAAAATCCAATTTCAAGAGGGCCGGGTTTTCACCTGATTTGCTTTTTCCTGTTTTGGATCCACAGGGCAACTGGTTTCCAATTTATATAGTTAAATCAACAGCACTAGTTCTAAATTTTAAAGGCAAAATCCACTGGAATGCAGTTGTCATTTGAAAAGTCAATTGAAATCAGTATGTAGGGTGCTTTAAGATTTCAAAACTTGTATTTCACCCTCTCTCCACTTTTTGTAAACTATTTTGTGCCATGATTGTGCCAGTTGAAAAAAATTATAAGATTAGGCCCAGGTCCTGCAAAGGCTTCTGCTCTTGCATACCTTTAAGCACATAAATAGTTCCTTTGAGTTCAGTGGTTTTGGTTTGTGTTACATCTCTGTGCAATGAGATGTAATTCTGGAATTATACAGCTTTTTGTAATAATTTGTTATTTTTTCATGTAATTGTGATTAAACGTGCCATGTTACTGTAGATTAGCGCTCAGTAATAAATTACAGATTTGCCTAAAAGGAATGAGGAATTATGTCTTTAAAAAGAAATCACTACTTTTTTGTGCTTACTCACAATATTTTCAAAAGTGGGGGCCCCAAATCAGGTGGGCTAAGTTTTTTCATGCAAGTAGGAAACTGAGAGCTTCCCCAGAAAGGAAGAAAAGGTGTATTGTAAAAAAGAAAAACTAAAGGCCAAAGTGTATCACCACGATCTAGAGTCACAAAGGGATTTGGGCACCCAACTGCCTCTTTAGACATCTACGTGCAACATTTAGGCACCACTGACATTTACAAAACCACCATTCATCTGCCACCTAATCCTGTAGGCACCTGTGTTTCCCCTGGTGGGCATGCACAAAACCCCCTACGTCCTGATGCCACCACACAACTAACTAACAAGCTGCTTGGAGCTCCTGCTCCTGTCTAAGCCCCAGTAGGATTCTCAAACGAGGCATTCCCTCACCTATCTCGCCTGTGGGCAGGGCCAGATTTACACCTTCTGCGCCCCTAGGCACAGCATCTTCAGCACCTCCTCTGCCTATAGCTGATCTTCGTGTTGCACACAGTCTTAGAACGGTAAGGTGGTAAGTTCCCTTAAGGCTACAAAGGGCCATGCAGGTGGGGAAAGGCGCCTCTTCCCCGGCCCAGCTGAGCCCCAGAGCTTCTGTGGCTGGGAAAAGGCACCTCTCCCCCAGCCCCAGCCAAGCCCTGGAGCTGCCTCCGCCAGGGAGAGGTGCTCTCCCCTGGCCCTGGGCTGCTGCAGCGAGAGAGGGCTGGGGGGAGTCCTCTCTCCCCACTACAGCCCCGGGGCAGCCTGCACCCCAAACCTCTCATCCCCAGTCGCACCCCCAGCCGGAGGTCTCATCCCTGCCCCCCCCCCCGTACCCCAACCCTCTGCCGTCTCAAAAAAACCAACTTGGCACTTACAGCATTCTGCTGGGAGGTGGGAGACCACGATTCAAGTCCCTGCTCCAAAACAAACAGAACAGGATTTGAAAACAGATCACCCACCTCCCAGGTGAATGCCCTAACCACTGGGCTATAGTCTATAGTAGGGCAAGGGGAGCCTTGTCTCTCTTTTCACAAGAAAGGCCTGACCCAGTTTAGGTGCCCAACTCCAGGAATGGGTTCATGGCTGAGAATCCTGAGCTGAAATACATGTCTTCCTCCAGCCTGTCACTCAGGCACCTAAAGCCCAAATCACTGGGAATTAGGTGCCTGTGTCCCTTTGTGGATCTGGGACCTAAACCCTGCCCCTTTGCCCTACATTTCACCCCTGGCTACTTTAGGCAACTTCACATTCAGCTTGCTGGTTTCTGTGACTCCCTTCCTTAGGTGTCTAACTCTCCCCATAGAATGCACAGGGGAGCTTGGGTGCCTAACTCAGGGCTGTGAATTCCACCGGATGGAAGGGGTTAACATGTTGTTACACCTCTGTTCCCTTTGTGACTGTAGCCCCAACTGCTAAAAATTCAGGCAGTTTCTTCTTTCCATTCTCACTTGCACCCAGCAGAAGCCAAAGTCTAAGATTCCTATGTGTAAATGGCAAGATCTAGGAGTCTTGAATTAGCCAAATCAGGGTTTGAACGCATGCACAGCAATAGCGGAGGAATGGTTTTTGTTATTTTATTTTTGTTTTTAGTAAAAAAGCAGTTTCAGAAATTCTCTGGGTTCTGCCAGCATCTCAAAACACACCACTAACTGATGATGCAGACATTTGTATGACACAGGTTAGTAATACTCAATATTTTTCAATTTGAGGACAAGAAAATGACTAGTAGAAAAGTAAGATATCATGCCCGATGAAGAAAATGTGTATAAAGCCTATTTCCCCTCTGTCTTTGCCTTCTGTTAATGACTGATGTGCACAGCCCAGGGGCAGGGTTGAGCTTGTTCATACTTGTCTACTTTCCAATTAGCAGCACAACAACAGTGCATGTCTGTCTGTTGACATATGGCCATAATTACATCACAGGGTTAAACAATAGCCTCCTTACCATTTATAATATCTTCAGTCAAAAACAAAGAAATATCAAGTTCCTTAGAGATTCCTAGCAATTAGTATCTGGGAATAATGTCTGCCAAGGGAGTCTTTTGATTTTTCTTTCAGATCAAGATGATAAAATTCCTGTTGGAATCGGTACGTAGCACAGCTTTTGTTTTGATTTTGGATTCAAAGGCTGTATTAGTGTGTACATTTCTCTTAATCTGTCACTAGATAAAATCCAGATTTGTGCCATAAACAGTGAATAGCACACATGTAAGAATGCAAATAAACAAAAGTTTGATGTTTGTTATCAGAATGTCTGAAGATTATGTTATTTCAATTTACCGCTAAAGATTTAGGGCCTGATTCTCCATTGTCTCATGAAACCAAAGCAAAAATCAGAATTTTAGCTTTTTGTACCCACTTTGCACTGGTGTGAATGACTAAATAAGATGAAAGGCAATGAAAACTCAGGCCTGTGGTACATATTTTATATCAGATTCAAAATAACGAAGGAAGTATTAAAGAATGGTAGCATAATTAATGCCAATCAACATGGGTTTTATAGCAAATAGGCCCTGTCAAAACAATTTTTTATGAGATTACAAGTTTAGTTGACAAAGGTTGACATAATGTACTTAGATTTCTGGAAGGTATTTAATTTAGAATGATTAAATTATTAGAAAACATGCCTTAAAATGATACATCCTAAGAGCTCAATCTATTTAGTTTAACAAAGAGAAGGTTAAGGGGTGACTTTATTACAGTCTGTAAGTACCTACATGGGGAACAAATATTTAATAATGGGCTCTTCAGTCTAGCAGAGAAAGGTCTAGCATGATTCAATGCCTGGACGTTGAAACTAGACAAATTTAGACTGGAAATAAGGTGTAATTTTTTTAACGGTGAGAATAATTAACCATTGGAACAATTTACCAGGAGTTATGGTGGATTCTCCATCACTGACATTTTCTAAATCAAGGTTGAATGTTTTTCTAAAAGATGTACTTTAGGAATTATTTTGGGGAAGTTCTCTGGCCTGTGTTCTACAAAAAAATCAGACTAGATGATCACAATGGTCCCTTCTGGCCTTGGAATCTATGACTCATTCCTGGCACAACTGGGTCCAGTTACAGGGTCCAGAGTTCAAAATGGAAGTTGAAAAATAGGAAGAGGTTCAGAAAAGAGCAACAAAAATTATTCAAGGTCTGGAAAATAAAGATTTCTGATAGCAGGAAAAGGTATGACAAGATCCAGTGGCTGGAAGATGAAGCTAGACAAATTCAGACTTTAAAGTGAGACTTTAACACTTGGAATAACTGTACTGGGGAAGTGTAGGATTCCCCACCACTTAAGGACTTGAAATCAAGATTGGATGTCTACCTCACACAGAAATTATAGGTTTGTTTTAGAAATTATTGGCTGAGGCTCCATAGTGTGTTTTGCAGAAGGTCAGATTAGATTATCATAATGGTCCCTTCCAGACTTAAAAACTATGAATAAATATTCATATGGATACATCAACCTAGGAAATGAATTACACCAATGAGTCAAACTATGGTAATTGGTAATATTAGTTGGGGAGCAAGATAGAGGATATTGCTCAAAATCATACAGCGCAGTAGAAGTTTTCTACTTTCTAGTGTGAAAAGTAAGCGGTGAATGACCTCCTTGACTCAGACATGATGCATGTTAAGTGACGCTGCCAGTATTAACCCAGAAATTAGGTTTTATTTTTTAAAAAGCTATTTTTTAAAGTGCCTAAGAGATTTAGGATCCAAATTGCCATTTTCCAAAGTCAGTTAGGTGCTTAGGAGTCCAGGAGAAACAAACAGTGTCCCCAGGCTGACACACCATATGGGCCTGCCTTACTGTGCAGCTGATTCATAGTCTCACATGGTGGTAGAAATTGTATTTCAGATTACGTCTTCACTACCCGCCGTATCGGCGGGTAGCAATCGATTTCTCGGGGATCGATATATCGCGTCTCATCTAGACGCGATATATCGATCCCCGAACGCGCTCCTGTCGACTCCGGAACTCCACCAACCCGAACAGCGGTAGCGGAGTCGACATGGGGAGTCGCAGACATCGATCCCGCGCCGTGAGGACGGTAGGTAATTGGATATAAGATACTTCGACTTCAGCTACGTTATTCAATGCATCTTATATCGATTTTCCCCGTAGTGTAGACCAGCCCTCAGTCTCCCATTGACATAAATGGGAGACTGCAAACACTTGCCTATGTTTCTTCATTTTCTTGTTTTTCTTTTCCTTCCAGAGTCCCATAATACTAATTTCAAGACTTTAGGCAAGGCAGTTAAGGTTAGAGATCTGTGTAACACTGCCTAGGCATGCTAGAGTCGGGAGAAGGCACAATCTGTCTTAATATTTTATTAAAGTACTGGCACTCTGCTCAGTCTGAGTCAACTCAGGCTTCTGGAAACAACTAATTCACAATGAGCATCTTCAGGTGCTTAAGCAGTTTATTTACATAGTCACTCACATACTTGTGGCTTGATTCCTTTAATTACACTCTAGCAAAGGGTTCATGGTAAGGGTTCTATCATGAGCTCACGATAAGAGTAAGTCACTGCCGGGTAACCAAAGAAAGACTTTTCCCTCTCAACTGTGAACACTGGACTCAGAACATACTTTGTATAGTCTACTGACATGATCAGAGTTGAAATCAATAGGAACTTTGTCTATGAGGAAAGTCATGGCTTGTCAAGCAGGTGCCGAGTTGATGCAGAAGGCTGGAGTCCAAGTTACAATATTGCACTGGCAGTGTGTGATTAACAGATTATAAGGATCTGCAAGCAAGTGCGGAGTTGCAAAAACCTGTAATATTACTATTCCAGTCCCCATCGCGCAAATTTCGCTCTGATGAATTTAGCCTTTGAATAGTAGCATTTTTAAAAAGCTTAAGTTTACTTAAGGTATTATAAATAAAGCAAAGTTTATTCTTCCATTAGTGATGTGTCAGTTTTAAAATGTGTTTTTATAGATCATGTTTCAGATCCTTTCTAAAGTGTAGGTTTCTCATTAGCTTCTGGCCAATGCATGGCACTTGTAAAGTTTCTCAAGGCATTTTATATGTGTATTTGTTAGAATCATCTTTTTTTAGGATGACCAGACGTCCCGTTTTTAAAGGGACAGTCCCGTTTTTGGGGACTTTTTCTTATAAAGGCACCTATTACCCCTCACCCCCTGTCCTGTTTTTTCACAGTTGCTATCTGGTCACCCTAGTCTTTTTGCAATCTTTTTCTCAAGTGATTGATGGAGGGTGTTTTGGCCATAGTTCATGCCAATTTGATTTAAAGAAGAAAAATACATGGTTAAATAAAATCTGGTATGTTTGCATGCATATAGATTTTGCTTAGAGCTGTATGAAGCTCTGCAATTTTAGTTTAGTTCACATCAACGTTTTCTTCAGTTTTTGTTCAAATGGCTTAATCACACTGTAGTTGGGGATGGGGGGAAAGGGGCAGTTTGTCCAGGCCACATTTTTGAGAAGGCCCCCAAACTAAGTGGCTTTGCGACCCCATGTGCTGGGTCACCAGGCCACTCACAGGAATTGAGCCTGCTGGCCCCTCTTTCATAACAGAGAGGCCACCCGGCCAAACCTGAGTGGTGCTCCAACTTCTGTGTACCAGATTGCGATGCTTGGAGCAAGAAGGCAGGGCAAGCACTGCGGGACAGGAGCCACTGCTGCAGAGTGAGTGTAGTGCAGGCTCACTCTCCAAACCTCCCCTGCCCCATAGCTTCTCCTCAGCTGTAATTTTTTTGGAAGGGCCAGGGGCCGCATTTTCAGATTTTGCCCCACAACCACAAAATACTCCGTAGAGCCCTGACCTTAAGTTTCACATTCAAGCCAACTCAGTGTCCATGGACACGTCAGTTCGGGTTGCCAGGTGCCTGGTTTTCAACCAGAACATCTGGTCAAAATGGGATCCTGGCGGCTCCGGTCAGCACCACTGACCAGGCCGTTAAAAGTCCAGTAGGGGCTGGCAGGCTCCCTACCTGACTCCACGTGCTCCCCAAAGCAGTGACATGTCCCTCTAGCGCCAAGGCACAGGGCAGCCAGGGGGGCTCCATGCGCTGCTCCCACCCCATGCACTGGCTCCGCAGCTCCAATTGGCTAGGAACCACAGCCAATGGGAGCTGCGAGAGCAGAGACAGAGTGCAGAGCCGCCTGGCCACCCCTATGCTTAGGAGCTGAGGGACATGTTGCCACTTCCGGGGAGCCTCCAGAGGTAAGTGCTGCCTGGAGCCTGCACCCTCTCCTGCACATCAACCCCCTGCCCCAGCCTGGAGCCCCCTCCTGCACCCAAACTCCCTCCCGGAGCCTGCACCCTGTACTCCCTCCCACACCGCAACCCCCTGCCCCAGCCCTGAGCCTCCTCCTCTACCCAAATTCCCTCCTGAGGCCTGCACCCCCTCCCACAGCCCTGCCCCAGATCTGAGCACCCTCCTGCACCCAAACTCCCACCCAGAGCTCCCTCCCACACTCCTAACTCCTCGGCTCCAGCCCCCCAGTTTGGAGCCCCCTCCTGAACCCCTCACTCCTCATCCCCAGCCCCACCCCAGAGCCCACACCCCACCCCCTGCCACATCCCAGATCCCCCTCCTGCATCCTGAACCCCTCATTTTTGGACCCACCCAGAGCCCACACCCACGCCAGAGTCTTCACCTCCTCCTTCCCCCAACCCCTTGCCCCAACCCATTGAAAATGAGCGAGGGAGTAAGGGTGAGGGAGAGCAAGCAACAGAAGGAGGGTAGATGGAGTGAGCAGGGGTGGGGCCTCAAAGAAGGGGTGGGGCAAGGGTGTTCGTTTTTGTGCTATTAGAAAGTTGGCAACCCTAAAGTCAATTAATGTTCTTTGTGAGTTTCTGAAGTTCTGACTTTCACTAAAAATGACCTAAGTTCCTTTAAACTTTGCAACTACATAAAGTGTAATTTCCATGTTGCAGTGATAAACCATCAGTGTGGTTTAGGGGGTTTGTTGTGACATTTGCATACCATGGAGGGTCAATCTAGTGTGGGGGGATGATTGTTCTGCAGTTAAGGAACAGGACTGAGAATCTGCGCCAAGATTTTCAAAAGTAATTATTATCCATAGGCGGTGAGTTATATGGGCCCGTGCAGGGCCGGCACTTCCATTAGGCGACCCTAGGATGCCAGGATTCGGGGGGCGGCATTTTGTGTGCTTCTGGTTCCGCTCCCGTCATGCCGCCGAAGAAGGACCTTCTGCCGATGTGCCACGGGAAACAGCGGCAGGCAATTGAGCAGCTCAATGACTTCTTTGGTGGTGCGACGGGAGCAGAACCGGAAGCTCCCGTGTGCCCCATGAGGAGCGCACAAAATGCCGCCCCCCGAATTCTGCCTAGGGTGCCAGAAACCCTGGCACCGCTCCTGGGTCTGTGGTGCCCATGTTCCAGCAATATTCATGAAGGTAGGCCCAGCTCCACCAATATTTGGGGCCCAAGCCCTGTGCTTTGGGGGGCCCTGCGCCATAGGTCAGCAATGTGGGGTGCTCTCAACTCGGGGGCAGTTCCCTCGCCTCCCCACAAGCAGGTCCCCCTGGCCTCAGAGTCACCGTAGAGGCCCCAGCACTGACCCAGCTTCCAGCCCATTGGCCAGGAACCCCGGCCAATGGGAGCTGCAGGGGCAGCACCAGAGCTGTCTGGCCATGCCTCCACAGCAAGGAAGGGGGATGGAAGAGAGAGCCCCAGGCGTCTCAGAGACACACAGACACAGCCGGGGGGTTGTGGGAACAGACGGAGCTGGGGGCTGGGAAAGGAGCAGTGATGGGCACCCTGGGGCTGGCATAAAATACACAGTACAGAGGGGGCTTCCTGAGGGGACTATAGCAACACCCCCTTTCCCCCGCAGAGCAGACCTGGGCTGCGGCTGGCTCCCCCATGTCCCACAGAGATGCACACAATCCTCTGCCCCCACCCCGAGAGACTCCCCAACGGCCTCTGTGCCCCTGTCGCCCCTCTCCAGAGAGCCCCCCTTTGTGCCAGATAATTCCCCTCCCCCACTGCCTCCCCTGCTCCAGAGCTCCCTACAATCTCCTCCTTTGCCTCCCTCCCCTCCCCGCCCACTGGCCAGGAGCCTCCCAGTCTATTGGCGAGCGCGGCCAATGGGAGCTGCACCTGAGGCCGGGTGCCTGCTTGCAGATGCAGACCTGCCTGGCTGTGCCTCCATAGCCACAGGTGAGCAAGCCCCAGTCATCATCATCACAGGCGCAGCAATTCTCTGGGTATTTAATTTCACTGAGGCAAGTAATTCAATCTACTCTTCCTTTCCACACAATTTGTGGCTTTTCCTGTGAGAAAACTTAGTGTCTTTGCAAAGAAGTCCATTTATAGGTTTTTCACTTGAGAAGTATATTTTCTGGTTGTTCATAAACTCATTTATTTTGTTAACTCTGCTTCATAGGCCATTTTAAAAGTCACTTGAATTGTACCTGTTTTTTTCCATTGGTTCAAAAACACATGGAAGATGGGCAGATTTTTATTTCTGTGGGCCAAACCACCCTGTGTAGAAATGTAAATGTTAGAGCTAGAAGAGCTTTGCCAAGGGTAAGGGTCCCCTCAGGAAATTGTCCTCAAGTCATTCATTCTTCTGGGCATTCCATTCTATTGTTCCCTCCTATAGTGATAGTGATCAGTGTTCCCAGGCACAGGGAGAGGCAGAAGACTGGGTCAACCCTGCAGTGTCACTGCTTCTATCCTTGTTCTCCGTCTGCTCCCTCTACCAGCCCCGTTGGTCTCCCTAGGATCCCCCCTACCATTACTCCCTCTGCGTCTTCTTTCTCTGGAGCGTCTCATGAAGTAAAGGCTGTCATTACAGGTTATCATCTCTGTAATGTATTTAATTTTGATTAATTTAATGAACTATGGGAGTCCCCTTCAGCCCTCTGTATACATTGATCCTCTTCTTTCTATATGTTTTGCTCATAGGGTTTTCTGCAGCCCCAGGGCAGCCAGCAATAACCCCTGGGCCTTTGCAATGGGGTGAGGAAATGGGACCATGGGTTCCCTGTTTATGTGATTTTCAAGAAATGTTATCATTAGTCAAGGTACCAAATGTGTTTAAATGATGTAAGTGCCTTGTAAAATCCCAAAGCAAGCTCATCTTCATTTCTCATATAATCTCATAGACAGTATACACTCATTTTTCATTAATTATATAGGTTGAATTTATTATTATTATTTTATTTATTAGCTAGGTTACTGGGTTTTTTTTCCAGTGTGGCAAAATGTGTGCTATTTTATGGGTTGAATGATTGAATGACATAGCCCTCCCTGCCCTCCCCAATGTCCGTCACTAAGTCCGGTAATTTTGTCAAGTGTTCATTGCACAACATGGTGGTGCCTACCCCTGCCTTGTGCTTCACGGCGTCCAGGGTGGCCTAGGGAGTTAGCAGGGGCCTGGCGCTGGCAGCAGCGAGTGACCTGGCCACAGCCCACTCCGCTCTACCTCGCTGGCTCCAGGCATTGCTCAGGGGCGGGGGCTTCGGGGAAGAGGTGGAGTTGGGGGCGGGATGGGAAGAGGCAAAGTGGGAGCAGGGTTGCTCGCTGCTGTCGGTTCCAGGCACCCCGCTAACCCCCCAGGCCACCCTGGACCCCTGAAGTGCGGGGCCTCTGGTGGTTGCCCTGGTCTGTCCTATGGATGGGAAGGATCCACTTGGGCACCACCAAAAATTATACAAACCTGCCGCCCACGCTAGTATCCCAATTCTGGGGTTTCCAACTTGAGACATATTATTACAGGGGTCTAATTTTTTAGAAAATGCTGAGAATCCACCCTCTCAAAATCAAGACCCTTCGAGTTTTCTCAAGTTGGATATCTCAAAAATCACTTATTAGAGCTAATAATAACCACAGAGGTGTGATGAGGCCAAATTCATTAATGTTATAAAATGCTTTGAGACCAATAGTACTACAGAAGCACAAAGCATTTCAGATATTTCATACATCTCTAAATCTTGGTATGAATACATTCTTGTTTGAACTTTCAACCTTATATTCAAACATGTACTACTTTTTTTCTTGTTCTCATTTGCATGTTTCTTTTATATTCAGGGAAAAATATGGGAGCCTCCAGATGGCTAATCAACACCTAAAAATTCTCCTGGCTATTATTCAGTGCTACATCAACCATTGACTAAGTCTGCCTTCTAGATAAGATAGATATACAGTGTATACTGGATACAGCTGAAAAGTGGATGCCCTGTAGGGAGGAGCTCAGGCACTTTGTGAAATCCTGCAGGACACTAAAGAACTCTGCCACAGGATTTTTGGGCTAGATTCTGTTCTAACATTTGTAAATCAGGAGAAGTTCCATGGGGAGTTACAGAGATCCACTGATTCCATTGACACCATGTACTATAAGGCCAATAAGCTAGTTATCCAAAAGTAAAAGTTAGTAATAACTCAAACTATATAAAACCATAAAATAATTGCAAGCTCCAAAGCAAGAATTCCATATACAGCAGAAAAGGGGAACATATGGTCACAGTATAGAGATCACCCTATGCATTTCCTCACATAATATTCCTTATCGATTACAAATAACAGTATAACTCTGGACATATATAAAAAGAGCATAACTGTTTCCAACTCCCTTTGTCCTACTTAGCTCTCTGATCCAGAATTATAACGCACATTGTTAATAGGAAAAGAAAAATGTATGTCCTACATGAAAGATCTTCATTTTACTGGGAAATAATAATGTAGATGTAATTAAACTTTTCAGACATTTTTCATGTCTACATCTGTGTTTGTTACTTATGAACATGTAAAGAAGTAGAATGACTTAAATTGGAACTGAAATACTTTGAAGTAAAACCTCTTTGTCTTCTTTTCAGCTTCCTGAATATTGGAAAGAAGTTTTCATTTATTTAAGATGCATGCCACGGTAACAGTTCAAACAAGCTTTCAGGCTTCAGAGACGATACGTTCAGAGAGGACATTAGGTCTGATGCATATGCTAATTTTTAAGATGGTCACTTCTGACATCATTGAAGCTGACATTGCTTTGGAAATTAACAAAGCAAAAATATTGGATTTTCTCCCTGTTTTGAACACTACATGTGCAAGATTCTCCAAGGCTGGTTCCTTATCCTAATCTTCTTTCAGTACTGAATTGAATTTTTTTGACAGTAAATTCCCCTGGAAGGTGTACAGGTACATTTGTATCACATTAGGACATGTCTCAAACACCATAAATGCCAAATATTTTATTTGTTTCAATATTATTTCTTATTCCCATCCTTACTAAGCATTAATCTATGCTATGGTTGATTTGTATCAACGACTTCCAGCAGTGCTTCCTCTCTGAAATTCCTATATTCCGTGGGCTTGATCCTCCATTTTCCATTGAACTCTATGGCAAAACTCCCACTAATTCCAGAGGGAACAGGATAAGGAACCATATCGGCTCCAAAAATATTATGGGCTAGATCCTCAGTTTATGGTGTCAGTGTAACTCCATTGACTTCAATGAGGCTGTGCCAGTTGACAGCTGGCCTATTCAAAAATGAACAGTTGAGTCACAAGCAGACAGATGTTGGGAGAGGGTTAGCCATTTAAATGGTTATGTTAAACAAGATACAGTAAGGACTAAGTAGGGTCCTGAGCCTGCACAGGGCTGTGAATGCTCAACTCCCGTTGAAATGAATAGGGATGTAAGGGTACTTAGCATCTCACAGGACGTGCTCACTGCTGTGAATGACAGGGTCCTTGGTCCCCTTCTGATGGTTCATGAACCCACAACTTGGAACTCTGGGCAGGGTTAAGGAGAGAGGCACCAAGTTGTGATGTGGGTTCTGGGAAGCAAGCAGGTATTAGTGCTGGGATGAGATGAATACATTTTAAAGTTAGAAGGGACCATCAGATTATCTAGTGGCTCCGTGCACCACTTCCAGGATTGTTGCATGTGTGTGAATAAAGCAAGTTATTACTAGAATATATCCAGAATCCACATCGCTAGTTTCTTCTGCACTGCGAGGCTGCCCTGCAAGGCATCAGATACCTGTTTACCACTTGGCAGAGGGGCAAAATACCTTCCACCATTCAAGTCCCTTTGGACGCTGCTCTGGGGATACAGAAAGAAGCAATAAGGAGTGAGAAACAAGGGACAGAGCCTGTCGGGGCTGACAAGAGGCAGAGGAAGGGGGGACAATTGTACTGGGGCCCCAAGCTCAGCTCTCCCCCAC
The DNA here is from genome assembly GCF_020497125.1 of Mauremys mutica. Lineage (NCBI taxonomy): Eukaryota > Metazoa > Chordata > Testudines > Geoemydidae > Mauremys > Mauremys mutica. Next base: position 108,089,458 of record NC_059077.1, on the reverse strand, counting down.
CCTCATGCAATATGTCTGTACCTGGGATGAAATGTGGGGGAGCAGGATCCCAGAGAAGATGATGTGCCGGGGCACCACATTTCTCTCAATGGGCCTGGAGGCTGGTGTCAGCCAAACACACATAAATTGATGCAAATTCAAAGATCCACGGTATGTATCTGAGAGTCCTCATGCACGCCATTCCCATATTCTGCTCCACCGAAACCTTGATCACTAACGAATTATTGAAGGTTTTAGAAGCCATTTGGCTTGCAAGATCATTTGTCCCTTCCATTCCCCACCAGAGTCTGGAAGATAGTGACATAAAAGAGAAAGTCTCCCACGGCTGAAACGTAAAGCCTACCTCAAAAATAAATGCCTTGTTAGTTTTCAACCAGCAACTCACAGCTCTTCAGTCTTGCGCCTCATATAAATCATCTACGTCTATGCACAGCAAGTGTAAAACGCTACTGTTCTAATTTGATACCACTGTGTATAGATGTAAGTGAAAACACAAGGTGCAAGACAATGGAGAATCAGGCCCCAGGTTTTTTGTTTAAATAATTAAGTCAGTAGCTGTTCTTAATACAAAACAAAAAATTCCATTCACATTGTGGGAAATTTACCCTGATGTAGAAGCTGAATGCAAGACCCTCCAGGTCACGTTTAATTGTAACTTACTGCCTAGATAGTCTCATTGATTATTGACTTGTGGAGTAAGGTATAACTCAGTTTGAGTAAAGGTAGCAGAATTCATCCCATAAGTCCCATGGTGGGGCTGTGTGTGGAGTGGGGGGTGGGAATCGTAGTCAGAGCAACCTGGGATATACAGGGGGCTTTTGCACTGAAGCTACATGTACAGCTGTGAAGGGTGGCAACGGCCTGGGGAGGGTCTATGGGACCTGAATTCCATGAGCCTACACCCTGTGCTACCTACACCTCTACTCAGACCAGCACAAAGTGGCCTCAGCATGGTTGTGAATCTGAACCGATATTCTTTCACACTTCTGTAATAACTCATTGCTACAAATGATTAGCTCCATGTTTCATTATATGCTATTATCCTATGCTGGGGTAGTGTTTCCCACAGATTTCAAAGTGATGTTCTCCCCAGACTGAAATGGTAGGTCAGAATGACCTGCAACATTTATAGGAGCAATCTAATTTAATTGTTCAAATGTACATGCATGGAAACATTTTGAATCCTGCTTATAAAATAGAACAATTATCCCTTATTTAAAATTAATATGAGCCATGTGGCATGAATTAGAAAGAATGTAAAAAATGGATTTTGAAGACAGTAGTAGGATTTGGAGCCAGTTTTAATGACATCGAGGAGAGCTACTGTATTGCTCCCACACCCTAACACTTTTCTTTTTAGTTAGGAGATCCAAAAAGTTTTATGGTGGGAAAAGCATTCAGCAGTGGCCAAAGTGCTCCCAGTGAGGTTAATGGGAGTTTTATTTCAATGGCAGCAGAGTTAAGCCAAGTATGAACCCTTTTGAAAATCCCATCCTTATTGTATAAAATTGGTACAATACATGCTCTGCCCAGCATTTCTAAATTGTTTAACACAGAAAATGAAATTCTGGAGACAAATGTTCTGAAGAAAACACATATGCATGGTGAATCTTATCCAATCTCTACACAGTCCCATGCTACCTTCTGAAAAGATGGAGTACTGGAAAACATGATCACCACCACTGAAGGTATTTTTTTGAGCTGATTAAAGAAAAACATGTCAGAGGACAAGACCTCTTACTCGATGTTACAGGTAGAATCCTGTAATGCTCACAAGTACATGCAGACCCTACCAAGTAGTAAGCTTAATACATTGCTAACCTTCCTATAACTATCACCCACCCAGTGCAAGCTCCACCTATCAATTGTGAACATGTTGTAACTTTAATTCAGAATGGATATGGAGTAGGCAAAAAGACCCACTATCTCCCTCTGAGCCCAAATTTGATAAAATTATCCCACTACACAGCGCATTTTCTGTCTGAATAGTGCATGCACCAATCCTGATTTTTTTCTGAGTATATTCAGTCATCCTAAATACTTGACACAGGGCTTGCAAACAGATCTCAGCCTGTGGGTTGCTCACCAACTGTTCACTTCACCTGTTTGCTGTTCATTGTCGGAGATTTATGCGGTGTATAAGTAGAGACACTGCCAGCAGATCGAGAGACGTGATCATTCCCCTCTATTCAACATTGGTGAGGCCTCATCTGGAGCACTGTGTCCAGTTTTGGGCCTCAATTGGAAAGAGTCCAGAGGAGGGCAACAGAAATTATTAGTGGGCTGGAGCACATGACTTATGGGGAGAGGCTGAGGGAACTGGGATTGTTTAGTCTGCAGAAGAGAAGAATGAGGGGGGATTTGATAGCTGCTTTCAACTACCTGAAAGGGGGTTCCAAAGAGTATGGATCTAGACTGTTCTCAGTGGTACCAGATGACAGAACAAGGAGTAATGGTCTCAAGTTGCAGTGGGGGAGGTTTAGGTTGGATATTAGGAAAAACTTTTTCACTAGGAGGGTGATGAAGCACCAGAATGGGTTACCTAGGGAGGTGGTGGAATCTCCTTCCTTAGAGGTTTTTAAGGTCAGGCTTGACAAAGCCCTGGCTGGGATGATTTAGGTGGGGATTGGTCCTGCTTTGAGCAGGGGGTTGGACTAGATGACCTCCTGAGGTCCCTTCCAACCCTGATATTCTATGATTCTATGATTTATCACCTAAGTTTCATGGCATTGTTTCTGCTTCCTCAGTGGATGGCTGAAATTGTTTAAATATTAGAATAATGAAAGGATGAACAATGCCAAATGACACACACCTAGTGTGAACATTCTGACAAATAATCATTGGTGGTAACATTTGTGGCACCCACACTCAGGAACAATGCAGGAGTTGTCCAGATATTCATGAACAATAATAGGATCCTTATCAGCAATAGTGGAACAAACACCTCCACCTTTAGTTTGTAAATCTCTTTGAGGTCAATGGTTTCAGTGTGACTACTTGTGCAACAAGTCCCTACTGAAAGTGAATATTTGTACTATTCAACCTGATCTCATTGAATGTCTGACTTGAGATGAAAAAGAAGATCTTAATGTAAGAATCTGGGGTAGACTCACAAAAGGACTTAGAGGCCTAAGATGGCAGTTAGGTGTCTAAATCCCAGGACCAGGCACCACTGGTATTTACAAAACCCCCACTGACCTGCCACCAAACCACGTAAGTGCTTTAAATCACTCAGCACATTTTTGCAGTAATAGTGCCCTAGGTGCTGATGTTTGTGTCTCTGCACAAGCACACTGCTGCGTCACTTTCGGTATTCAGTTGCCTAAACCCAGTGTGATGCTTGAATCAGAGGAAGATATGCATTCCTCTATCTAACGCACCTATAGGGTCCAATCCAGTGAGTGTGCTCAGAGCCTGCCTACCAAATTGGGCTCTTGCAGGCAAGTTCACCTAGAATGATGAGAAGTGGGGGGAGAGGAGGAGGAGGAGGAAGACCCTAAATTCCTGTGTGAATCTAGCCCTTAACACATGACCCTGGCTGATTAATATTTTCTCCATGAGCTGTGGTTCAGTTTGATAGCAGCAAATGATTTTGATTATAAAGTAACAGGAGAGCTCGTCTCATAATGAACACTTGTCATCTAGGCACTGTGCTTAGAAGAAATGGATCAATTGCTGCCCAGTTGCTATGGTCATTAGGCTGCAAACGTTATTTTAAACCACTGTCGCTGTTCCTACTCACTAACTGTCCATAACCTTTCAGGTCTAGCAGGATTCCTTTTCTCCCTTCCGTCCACCCCACTGCACCTCTTCCCAAGTGACAGACTGTCAGGCAACATGAAGCACACCTTGTGTAAACGTCTGCTTTATTGCCGTTGACTGAACATTCCATCGGTTCTCAGGTCCTTTTGTTATCTCTCACTCAGGCATTGAGATGTCTGATGGAAAAAGTAGGAGGACCAGAAAGGGAACCTGACAGATGCCTCTTACTTTCCTAAAAGACCACCATGATTGTTTGTGCATACCTCCTCCACAACTTTCAGTCATGGAACCCTTGTCTGTTTAGACTCCAGCAAAATTAAACATGCAGTTTGGATAAGAATCACACAGAAAATGGACAAATAAATGTGTCTTGCTAAAATACATAGTAAAACATTTGGGTTCATTTGATACAATTGCATAACGCAGAGGCTTCCAGGTACGGGTACATAAAGGGTTATAAGTTGTCATTGTTCCATCATTAAGACTCCCATAGAAATCTGTGGGAGTTTTTCTTAAAAATAACTGATAGCAGAATATGATCCAATGTGCACAGTAAAGTCTGTGCTTGGAAGCAAAATGAATAACCACTGCAGTACAGAGTGAAGAGGACACTAGGGGTCAAATTTTGCTCTTTGATACACCTGAGCAAATTGGGGATTGTCTAAAGACCTACGTAATTGAGGGTAGAATTTTGGGCCACTTCTCAAGGATAGTGCTGAGATATTTGGAATTACAACTAGTATTCATTGAAGGCCAGCTTATCAAAAATGCACTCACACATTTACACACACCAAACGTAGCTTTGTGGAAAGAACACCCAATAGCATAATTAAGCCATAAGCAATAGGGGTACGTAGACTATCAAGGCCCACATCCTGCTTTTTGTTACACCCTTCAATACCACTGATTCTGGGGTTGCATGGATGGGTTTGTACAGGTATAACTGAGGGCAGACTATGGCCTCATTTCACACTTCCTGCATTATGAGGCAAAATCCTCATATTTAGTGGGGATATTTTCAAGTGTTTGACTCTCATTCACTCTCCCTAAATTAACTAAATAGCACTCACAAATATATGAACCACAAACTAGGAGAGTATCAGAGGGGTAGCCATGTTAGTCTGGATCTGTAAAAGCAGCAAAGAGTCCTGTGGCACCTTATGGACTAACAGACGTATTGGAGCATGAGCTTTCGTGGGTGAAACCCACTTCGTCGGATGCATGTAGTGGAAATTTCCGGGGCAGATATATATATGCAAGCAAGAAGCAGGCTAGAGATAACGAGGTTAGTTCAATCAGGGAAGATGAGGCCCTCTTCTAGCAGTTGAGGTGTGAAAACCAAGGGAGGAGAAACTGCTTTTTTAGTTGGCTAGCCATTCACCGTCTTTGTTTAATCCTGAGCTGATGGTGTCAAATTTGCAGATGAACTGAAGGTCAGCAGTTTCTCTTTGAAGTCTGGTCCTGAAGTTTTTTTGCTGCAGGATGGCTACCTTTAGAATATTTACAATTACAATATACAAAAACCTGTAGGAGCACACTTCAATCTCCCTGGACACACAATAGCAGATCTAAAAGGTAGCCATCCTCCCTGATTGAACTAACCTCGTTATCTCTAGCCTGCTTCTTGCTTGCATATATATACCTGCCCCTGGAAATTTCCACTACATGCATCCGATGAAGTGGGTATTCACCCATGAAAGCTCATGCTCCAATATGTCTGTTAGTCAAACTAGGAGAGCAAACATACAGGTCAGTGTTTGTAAATTCCAACCTATATCCTTTCTATGGGATGGTTACAAACAAACATAGAACCACTCATTTTCTATTAAAATTCTAAAGGCCTTTTTCCACATAGACGAAGTGTGTCCCCTCGGTTTTGTGAGTGCAAAAGCAGAGACTTAGTTAATGCTGGGCTGTAAATCTGGCCTAGAATTTTCCAGTCTTAAGCTGTTTAAAAGATATAGATGATTCTGTCTTTAACAAAGATTGTTAAACGATTCCTTTGGATCACCTGGGTTTGAAATATCAGGCACAGATGCATGAGAATTAGAGGTGCCACTGCTGTTGTCTCAGCTTTCCCTACAAGACTTCTATTTTCCAGAAACAATTAGATCAGGGTATTATGCTGTGTAAGCACAAAAGGAACTAGTTCACACTAGTAGAATGTTAGATACAAAATGATGGTCAATTGCAATATCTGTAGCGCCCACATTTACTCCACAATCAACATCTGTTTCTCTGGATGTGATAGAATGGGACTATTAGCTGATTTTTAATGCAAGCTTCAGACTCCCAGTTCATTCAGTCCATTGCAACAGTTGCTGTTTGCAGGAGCTGATCCTGTGTGGAGGAGCTGCAGTCATTGGCCAACATTTTCAAAAGTCATGCGTGATTTTGGATGCCTCCGTTTTTAGTTTTCCAACTTTGACATCTTAAAATAGGTGATTTTCAGAGGGGTGGGTGAAAAATCTCAGCCATTGTGGCTGAAACTCAGGTTTTCTGACTTCATTTTTTATGTTTCATTTTTTAACTTGTTTGCAGCTATATTTAAAATGGTAATTAGACATTGAGTAAATTGGTATGTTTAATGACCAGTGGAGTGGGTGCAGTGGATGATGTATTTCTTTCTGTAGCATAGCTTTGTGTACCTGAATATCTTCAGAACTTAATGGAGAATCCTCCAGGGTCAATTGGTTTCATTATGGAGTAGCTAAAGCAGGTAAGATGGAGACTTGCTTGAATGAAAAGGTCAAGCACAAGGAGACAACGATATGGAGCTCAGACAGAAGCACAGACAGGGATGGGTGACAGAGGGCAAAAGGATAAACAACCTAACAGAAGGGCACTTAGGATGCTAGAGCAGATTAACCAGTTTGCCATTGTCCAAGAACTTGATGAGAACAAAGATAGTGTTTGCAAATCCGAGCCTATATCCTTTCTGTGGGATGGTTACAAACAAACATAGTAATGCACAGAATGTGAGGGTTGGGGTACCTCATGTGAAACTCATGTATTTCAGCCTACTCTAAATTAAAATGAGATGAAAGAGAGAAAAGTTAATTGTTGGAGATGTGCTGTACATAATCTTAATTACATGCCTCTCATGTGCAGTCTTGACCCAGAAGCTCAAATAATGCATGATCTCCCAGAAACCTGGGTAAGAAACTTTACAAATGGAAGCATCTTAATGGCAAGAAAGGTGGTAGAACAAGTAGTTATGGCACATGTCTGAACCAACTACACAGAAAGACAGATGGAAGATCCTATAGGATACTTCAAAGACCAAGCACTAGTTAGATTCAGTCAGCTTAACATCCTCTTGGGTCTACCTGTGAGAAACAATACTTGTATGTGCTTTGGGCTGTGAAAGGGGAAACAGTTATCAATGCACAGCTAAGAAAGTGCTTAGAAACGTACAGGACAGAGGTAGGCAACCTATGGTATGCAAGCTGATTTTCAGTGGCACTCACACTGCTCGGGTCCTGGCCACTGGTTTGGGGGGGCTCTGCATTTTAATTTAATTTTAGATGAAGCTTCTTAAACTTTTAAAAAACCTTATTTACTTTACATAAAACAATAGTTTAGTTATATATTATAGAGTTATAGAAAGAGACCTTCTAAATATGTTAAAATGTATTACTGGTACCCATAATTAGAGTAAATAAATGAAGACTTGGCACACCACTTCTGAAAGGTTGCCGACCTCTGATATAGGATCTAGACCAGGAGTGGGCAAACTTTTTGGCCTGAGGGCCACGTCGGGGAATAGAAATTGTATGGCGGGCCGTGAATGCTCACAAAACTTGGGTTGGGGTGCGGGAGGGGGTGAGGGCTCTGGTTGAGGGTGTGGGCTCTGGTTGGGGGTGGGACTCAGGAGTTCGGAGGGGGGTCAGGGCTGGGGCAGAGGTGCGGGAATGAGTGCTGGTTCTGGCTGGGGGTGCAGGCTCTGAGGTGGGGCTCGGGATGAGATGTTTGGGGTGCAGGAGGATGCTCCATGGTGGGATCGAGCGGTTTGGAGAGCGGAGTGGGGGGATCAGAGCTGGGGCAGGGCTCCAAGAGGTGCTTACCTCAAGCGGCTCCCAGAAGCAGTGGCATGTCCCTTCTCTGGCTCCTCGGCGTGGAATGGCCCTGGACCCTAGGCGTGGAGTGGCCCCCTACCTAGCTCCCCAGCAGGAGGTCACGGGCCAGCTTAAAATGGCTCGCGGGTCCCGGATCTGCCCCATGGGCCATAGTTTGTCCACCCCAGTCTAGGCACAGTCCTGAGTATGGAGTAGTTGGGAATTGCACCATCCCTAGAGATGCTCAGGGATAGACTATGTTTTAGGTTTAAAGTCATTAGATGTGAAGTCACACTAGACTAGACAATGTCTTGTGTGGGTTAAAGGTAGTGAAAACTCTGGCACCAGAACAATTATAAACTCGAATCCAGAAAAAGATGTCTCCTAAAATGGCTGGTCTAACAACTGAGTATGAGCTCTTCCAACTACATTAGAACTTTTTAAAATAAAGGCAGCAATTTAAACAAGAATATTATTTAAAGAATTATAAGAAGGAATAATATTTTGCTCTTGTAAGCAATGACATACATTAAAGTAACATATCAATATTTCATATGTCAGTTTTCTTCTTAGTTCCTCAGGGCAGGGGCTGTGTATGTGTATGTGTCTGTACAGCACCTAGCACAATCCTGATTGTGGTCTCTGAGCTATTGTAATACAAAAATAAAATATGAATAATAAATAATTTTGCCTCACTATCTGTAGCATAGGGAAGTAAAGGGAGTAATGCAAATTCTAAGGTGACGTTAATTTGCTACCTATGGTAAAACCGGAAAGATTTTGAGAGCAACTGCTATAAATAAGGAATTTATTCCTATCCAACAAAGATCAGTAGGAAAGTTATTCCAGAGCTTGGAGGCAAAGCAATAAATATCTACACCTCCAAAGGACATGACATTGGGTTGCAGGGCTTCCAATAAAATGAGAACACACTGTAGCTTTCCCAATACACATTAGTGTATTGGAGATTAATAACCAATTTCTTTAGTACAATTTCTGTTCATTCATCCCCCGAACAAACAAAATGAATCAATCTCAGGCAAATAAAGCAAAACCAGGATACTGTACTTTAAGCACATCCTGCAAACAAGAAAGTAAAGAAAAGATGTGTGAGCAAAGATGATTAATGACTCGTCTGCCAACAAGTACCTGTATGAACCAATGCAAGGCAACACATGGAAAGTCTGCGGAGCTGGAGGCAGTTAATTGAGACAAAAACATTACAGTAGTTATGTGTGCACAACTGTTAACGTGGTGAGACTTCCTCCTGATTTTCAACAGAATGTGTTGATTTTTATTCGGGCTTTGCTAAATATATGGGTTTTTTTGCATTTCAGTCTTCATCAGACTGGGATGGATGTAGGAAAGCATTCTTGTTTGTCAGAAAGGGCGACTTGCCACTAACCTGTACTGTGATAACGGACACAGAGCTAATTAGCACAGAGATTTTAAAGGGAGTGTTTCTGTATATTTTTTTTCCAAGGATCAATAGAGGATTTCATGTAAAAGTTATGACACATGAAACAAAGCATTACAAGTAATATTTTAAATTATACATATTTCTTATGTCCCCTTTACAGTGGTATCTGAAGTCTATACCTCTTTCTCCTCATTTCTAAAAGATAACTCAGAGCTGATTAAATGTGTTAGATGGACATCTTTGGAGGCCAACATTCTCTGTTTATCCACAGAACAGAAGTCAAGTCCTCCGTTTTATCCATAGGCAAAACAGTGACCTTTTCCGCCCCACTTCCTCACCAGTGCACCTCCATTCTGATCTGCAGACAACACACCTATTTGTGATAGGGTAGCTCATTGTCATAGTCCATTCAGCCTTTGACCTTTCTGCTGTGACTAAGGTGACAATTAGTGCCAGTCGTGTCTGTCATTTTGTTATGTGGACACTTAGGCCCCAATCCTGCAATTTGTTTTATATGGAAGGATTGTTGCACCTACCACAGCCCTGCTCGACACCAGTGTGAATGATGAATGGTTCGGTCTCAAGCAGGTCTGTCATTGCTCCAACACTCTTCTCCATTTACCTTGCTGTGATCCTGATTCTCATACATGACCGCTTTCCTGATGGAATTGGAATTGAGCGTTGTATGGATGGCCAACTCCTCAATCTCTGACATCTCCAAACAAAATCTAAGATCATGAGAATTGGCATCACTGACCTTCAGTATGCAGATGACTGTGTCATTCTCGTGCACACAGAGGCCGACATGCAAAGTACCCTAAATCTTTTTGCAAATGCCTATTACAGTCTGGGTCTCTCTCTCAACATCGGGAAAACCAAGGTACTCTACCAGCCCTCAACTGCATAAACTACTTTTCGTACTCCACAAATCACCATCAGTGGAGAACCCCTTGAAAATGTGGGTCATTTTCCATACCTTGATAGCCACCTCACCCACCAGTCAGCATTGACACAGAAATTGAATACAAGATCTGCTGTGCCAGCACATCCTTTGGAAGACTACTCAGAGTCTTCAGTGATAGGGATCGGCAAGCAGGCACCAAGATCTTGGTTTACAAGGCAGTTGTCATCCCCACCCTTCTCTATGGGTGTGAGACATGGGTAACCTACAGATGACATCTCAAGCAGCTGGAATGGTTCCAGCAGTGGTGCCTCAGGAGAATTCTCAGAATCCGCTGGGAAGACTGACACACTAACATCAGAGTTCTCTCTGCAGCCAACATCAGCAGTATAGACACACAAGTCATGAAATACCAAATCCGCCGGGCTGGCCACTGTATACATATGCCTGACGCTCACCTGCCGAAGCAAGTGCTCTTCTCTCAGTTAAGTCAGGGAAGAAGGGCTCACAGAGGGCAGTGGGAGCGCTTCAAAAACATACTGAAAGTTCATCTTAAAAAGGGAGGTATCAACCCAACAAACTGGGAGGACTCCCCGTGGAACAGAACACAGTGGCACCACACCATACACCAAGCCACAGCTCACTTTGAGGAGAACACTTTCTGAAAGGTTGCCGACCTCTGATATAGGATCTAGACCAGGAGTGGGCAAACTTTTTGGCCTGAGACAGAGACATGACAAAGGAGGAAAGAAAGGGCACAACCCTCCAGCCAACAATTATGTATCTTCCAAGATTACACCTGTCACTTCTGTGGGAAAATCTGCAGGGCACAAATTGAGCTCCTCAGCCACTTAAAAGCCCAGCAATGAACCCCCTTGGCAGACATCATCCTCGCATCGGGGGACAGCCACAGAAGAGGAATTGCACCTACCTCCGAGCCCGATTTGACTTCACTGCTTTGCTCGGCACAATAGACCACCTGCATACAATGAATTGCTGGATCGGAGCCCTAGTCACTAGGAACTGGATAAAGATAGAGATGGGGTGGATAAATCCTGTAGCAGGACTGAAGGGGTTAAAGAGCAACTCTGGGCTCAAATGGGACAGCCCAGCTGCACCTGAAGAGCATGCTTCAGATGGAGGTGGAGTTTAAAAGGAGGCCAGACCTCTCTGAAGGGGGGCTGGCAGGGCAGCTCCTTAGAAGGGACACTGCAGCAGCTCCTCTGGAAAAAGAAGAGCTTATCTGCTAGGCCCAGGCACTAAAGGTGCAGTTGATAGTTTTCTTTCAGTACCTTTTGCTACAGACTGCAAAGCTTGGACCAGGACCATAGAGTGGAGGGGTGGGAAGTGGCACAGAAAGGGTAGCTGTAAGGCAGTGGTGGGCAACCCTGTGGCCCACAGGCCTCATGCAGCCCATCAGGGTAATCTGATTGCATTTCCTGCAGCTGCCATTGGCTGGCAACAGAAAACCGCGGCCACTGGGAGCCTCAGGGGGCCATGCATGTGACAGTCAACGTCAGCAAAATGTCTCGCAGCCCGCAATCAGATTACCCCAATGGGCAGCCTGTGGCCTGCGGGCCGCATGCAGCCCACCACTGCCTTAAGGTGCTCATGGGTGCCTTGCCTTTGGTAATCCCCACAGGGCCCTGGGCCAGAGCCCCCTCTGCACTAAGGAGGAACTGCCCCCTTAACCACTAGGTGATGCTTCCAGCAAGCGTCAGACATCACAAAGACCTCCAGCTCTGTTCACAGAAATTACTCAGTAGCCAATAGATGTTAGCATGGTAGTAATTTGCACTCACTACCAGCCCCTTAGTTTCAGAGTTGTGACCTAGATGTGAAAGATTCCATATCCAATTACCAATCCCCCGAGTCAGCTAGTCCACATGATTGTGAGCTCTTCCGTCTGTACTAGAGCTTTTTAAAATAAACGCAGAAACAAACAATAACTAAGAAGTGTTTGAAGGGGGAAAAAATATACCATAGGCTCCAATCAGCAAAGCATTTAAGCACATGAGAAATCCCATCTCTGTTCACCAAAGCACTTACATCTGTGCTTCTTTTACAGATAAACACTGAATTAGAATGAAGACAAAGCCACAGTTCTCTGATGCAGCAAATTATTTCCCACTGCTCAGTCAAAGAGAGTTGGTCTCCTTCCATTTGGCACCAGCAACATCTTGAGAATCATGTTCCTGCTTCTCAACTACCTGCAAATATCTGTGTATAATTGGTCATGGTTTTGTTTGTTTGCTACATAAGAATGAGCTTGTTTTGGTATAAAACTGATCCAGCTTTTATCGCACCTTACCTTCCTGAAAGAAGAAAGAAAAGAAAGGTACCTTTGTCTTAGCAACTAATTAGCAGCTTATTAAATGGAAGATTATTTCATTACCAAACTCCAATGAAAACACCAATTGTTTTTAATCCTGTCTGTAGATTTGTCTGTAGATTCTAGCTATCTGTAAACCTTGCAAGCCCCTTCCACAAAGCAACATACAAAATGCAGATTCAAATCCTCTCCTCCGCTACATTTGGTGTAACCCCATCTCAGAAAGCCTTGCAAACATGAATTGCCTCACAGGAAGGTCATGAAGCTTATCATTCCTATTTTGCAGATGAGGCAACTGAGTCTCAGTGTAAGCAGCCCAAAATCATACAGCAAGCTGGTGATAGAACTGAGAATATATCCAAACATTCTGGTTGCTGGTTCCTTGCTGTAATCACTAGTTTGACAAATTTCCTTCTGAAGGGGCTATAAAAATCACAGGACTGTACAGGACTCCCATTCCTGCTTTTATAACTTTTAAAGGCTTGGTAGAATCTTCCAGCTCCTTTCTATGGAAACTTCAGCACTGGCTTTCAGTTGGGAACAGTGGCCACACAATATCACAGTGAGCTACAGCAGAGTGAAAAGTCAGAATATTTGGTGTTTTCACCAATGAATGCTATAGGTAAGACTCAAACATGACTCCACTGTTTCAAGTTCCATTTTAAAAATGAGTATGAAGCAGTTCAGGCACAGGTAAGTGTTGAAGGGAACTTCCGAAATATATCACTGAACTATCCCTGAGTCATTATCTTGAACATGCAGTGGATTAGGTAACGGCATTCCTTCAACTTTCAAAATCTTACATTCAGTGGGACCTCTCAAGGTCTCCCACATCCCAAATGAGTGCCCTAACCCTGGCCTATCTCTCACAAAAAATTGGGGGGGGAGGAATCTAGACTTTGCTCTGCTGCAAAAAAAAATGGGGACACCTCAAAGTTTTTCACAATGAAATTCTTGTTTTCTGGCCAGCCCTACACCTGACATTTATGGAATTGTTCTTGGGGATTATTTAGCCACAGTAAATGTAATGGCTAGTTCTTCTCCACTGCTGTTTTAGTATTATTTGTGGGAATACACAATCTTACTATATTTCAAGGGCAGTCCCATTTATTAGAACAAAAAGTAAAGGCTGACAAACCCTTGTGTTATGGTTTGGAAGCTTGTTAAATCAATCCTGTCGCTAAAATACAAGATTGCATGGGTGGCAGGGGCTGAGAACTCAGCCCAGCCGGGGTGAGGCACTCAGCCTCAGCCAGGACTGTGGAAGAACTCTAGGCCCTGGCTGTAGCACTGAGCCAAGCGCCCCTCCCTCATTCCGCCTCTTCTGTCCACGGCTCACCTCACTCTGCCCCTTTCTCTGCAGCCTCACCCCCTACTCACTCCTTCCTCCCCCGCCCCCGCTGTGGCCCCGAGACCAGAAAAGCTCTGTGCCCCCACCAGGGTCCCAGAGGTCTTCTAGCTGTGGGCTGTGGCAGAAGGAGATTTTTCCAGGGGCCCCAAATCCACCACAGCCCTCAAACCCCCACATACACCCCAGTGGCATGAGGTTTGGGGAGGCTTAGCCTCCCCCAGCCTCCATTATGCACCGCCCATGGTTACAGAGACAAGCTTTCAAGCCACATGGAGCTGTTCTTCAGGTCGACCTGAAGAAGAGTTCTGTGTGACTTGAGAGCTTGTCTCTCTCACCAACAGAACTTGCTCCAGTAAAAGATATTACCTCACTCACCTTGTCTCTCTTCCTGTTTAGTCTGACTTCAGGTAATATTACAATTGAGTAGCAATGGGGTGAAGTCTAATACTAGGTCATTTATTTTAAACCTGAGAATTTGACAAACCTGTCTCCAAGGTGCTGCATTGCACATTTGGGAATTTCTTTAATCTCATCACATTGAGATGGGCCTAAAAAAATTAATAGTTGAGATGAGCAGAGAAAAGCCTGGTTCCAACTTTCTGAGGGTCCTCTTTCTCCTTCGCCTGGGTTCGTTGATGTCCCCAGCTCCCTATCCTCAAAATCCTAGTTAGTTACTTTTGCCTGCCTCTTGAGCTGTGACTCTCCAGTTCAGCCACCTCCTCACAGCTCCCTGTTCTTGAAGATCCTATCACATAAACCAACACTCCTGAGTCATACAGAGAGAACGGGATGCCATGTGTGGCGCTGGGTGGAGACTGTTGGAAAGGCAGAGACAAGAATCTGTGGGTTTTAGTCACTGATTGAAGACTCGTGAGCCCCTCACCTAGTGAAACTCAGACATCAGTGATTCAGGAGCCAACATTACCCAAAAGAGCCACAGTAGTGTGAATTCATTGTTTAATTTATTATAGTACTATTCATATTTAAACAGTATGAGAGGGGAATATTTTATATTATATATTTATTCTCATAAAAAGTTAATAACTTAGTGCAAGTTGATAACTTAATTGATTAATAACATAGTAAAAGCATTCTGATTAGTTAATAACTTGGATCGGTTAATAATTCAATCACACAGTGTTTTGATAGGAAAGAGCCGAGGACACACATTAAAGAGCCACTTGCAGCTCACGAGCCACTCTCTTCATATCACTGCCCTTACGAATGCTAATCAATCAAAACAAAATGAGAAGAGAGATGCCTCTTAGGGGTATTGGCATCCATCCATCCTAGATGTCAAACCTAGGCCCCTCTGTCAGTCTACGTGGATATTAAAGATCCAACAATCCTATTGAAATTATTAGAAGATATCCCAAGTGACCTTAGCCAATGTCCCGTTTATCAATAAAAACAGGTACATCTAAAGCAGGGCATGAACTGCTGTGTTTGCCTGCACAATACTGCACCGCTCTGCTTTGCAAACCGCTTGTAGAGGCTGACCTTGACTATGAAAGGTAAATGCACATTCTGCTTTCTTTGAGCTATAGCTTTTAGATGAATTTCAGCATCCTGCCAACATTTTGCTCATGACTTGCTGAGCTATAGTTGCGCAACAATTAACGCTAAAGATTATTTTTTCCAATTTCTCACAGACCTTATTTAAATCAACACTTAAGTGTAGCCCAAAGTAGAAAACAAGCTGCCCAGAACCTTGCACACACAAAGGTGGGGAGTGAGAGAACATTCTTTCATGGTTCATTTGCAAGAATACATATGGGAAAAGGAAAAAAATAAGGAAACGAGAAAAAGGAGCTAATTTAGGGATAATGAGTTCAAGAATGACTCAGTAAGGAAGAACAAATGTATGGCAATAGATGTAAAGCTTAGCCCTTGGGCAGGATTACATTCAGAGCTTCTGCTCCAACAACATGTTGTCAAGCATAACTGAAGCGGGAATGTAAAACAAAAAAGGCCAATTTATCTTTCCTGCAGCATGATAACATCTGAGAGAAAATTAACTGTTGCTTTTAGAAACATACTTGTTTTGCCAAGTACAACTTTTTCTCATGTTTAAAAATCACTCCGATTTTCCCTTAATCCCTCTCTTTTCTCTTCCCTCCTGCCCCAGCCCCACCCAACTTGGACAGAATTTCCCCATGAAGCCTCGAGCTAAAGTTGTATATAAGCCAATACATTTCACACCTGCCCTCAGCTTCTGATGAAGCCCAGAAACTCTAGGGAAAACATAACATAGCACTTGCTGTTACATGACCTGCTTGCAGTATGGGTCAGCCGGTGAGAATGCTGCTAATTTTCAGACAACGGCTAATGACAGGGCAGGAAAGCCTGCTGATGAGAAAGTCCTGATCCTGAGACAATGTGTACAAAAGCCTGAGTTAAGGAGCACCAAAGTCATTGCTTCCTAGTCCTGCCATTGAATGTATGCAAAGACGGGGAGGGGGGAAGAAGAAACAGATGATGAGGCAAAAGGGATCATGCTAAGGGCTTGCCTTTGAATGACTGAAAACTTACCCCTTCTTACAGCTATTAACTCTATTACAACTGAGGGCTTTGACTAACCCCAGTCTTTTCTGGGTAATTGTTGGGTTTTACAGAGGTAAGCAGGATATTCTTCTCACAGTTGCTTGACTTTCTATAGTGTTCAGCTTCCCTAAAATTGCCCTTTCCCCAATAATGAAGATTACACTGCATGTAACTCCCAGCTTTTCTTCTTGAGGCGTAACAATCTCATTCTTTCTAATCCAGCCAAATGCAGACTGAGAATGCTAGAGGGGCACAGGTGTGGGTTTCCTGATTACTGATGTCTACTACTGCACAAATTCCAAAAAGACTCACACCTGGCTTCATAAGGGTAACAGCAGAAAATCTGGGACTTTCCAAGGTGCCTAAGGCAGATGGGCACCCAACTCCCATTGAATTTTGATGGGATTTGGGCACCTAACTTTTGAAAGTCCCAGTCTAAGGCCATCTCTTTTCTTCCCACCCCCATTCCCATCCTCAGAAAAGTAAATCAAAATCTATAGAGAGATCAGGACATGATTTTCATCTGTCTATAACAATGAAGCCATATCTAAATAACCAAACCAGTTTTCCTTTGTTTTCTAATGGTTGTATTATGCAGGTGGACTAAGAGTTTTGAAATTCATAGTTCAATGCCATAGAGATGCTTTTAATTATTTGAACCAAATTTTCCTCTTAACTACATGCATGCAACCACATGGGGTTTAGGAAAGTTGGAATGGAGTAAGAAAAGAATTGGCCGTTTAATTAGTAAATTGCAGGGGAAGATTAAAGCAGGATCCTTGGATACTAAGGGACAAATTTTTTCATCCTTTATCTCACTGAAGTCCATGACAGTTTAATTGAATCAAGGGTGACAGAATTTGGCCCTTAGAATTTCTGCCCAGCAGTCTGAGAGACCAAGAATTTGGGAAGGGACGATCAAGGGGTCATTGGAGAAAGTGAGGAACAGAGAGGAAGATTGTATCTGCAGTGCTGGAAAAAAAAGACTAAGGAATCCCGGGGTGAAATCCTGGGCCAGGAGTCATAGTTCACTCTTTGTAAGGTGCAGAAAATGCTCTTTTGTTGTTGTGGTTGTTTAGGGGGTTGTTAAATGCCATTTGTTTATCCTAATTCTGAAGTTATATAGATGGATGAAAGTGCCCTTAATGAAAAGCAGCGTGTTAGAATACTAAGATTTAGCTTCTGGTTACCCGCGTTCAGGTTGAGGCTAGCACACAAACAAAATTATGTTGGAAACTGAGATTTAGTGGGAAATTTTCAAGAAAGCCTCTGTTGGACAGCCACTTGTGCGTGCACCTGTGCAAATGCTTTCAGCAGTTTAGCACATGTGTGTATTCAGTGTTAGAATCCGTATCCACAAAATCCATTTGGTCCAATGAGCTATAAGAATGCTGGGATTATTTCACTTGGTAAACTTTGTGTTATGATCTGTTCTCCTTGGGGCTAGATAAATAAGGAAGGGCAGAATTCTTTTTTCCTGGGCTTTGTAATTGGCTGAAGTTTCATCCTGTACATATGTGTCTATGCAGCCACTAATGAAAACTTAAACTCTTACAGTTTTTTTCCCCCAAGTGTATTGTTTTAATTATTCTAAACCTTTCTTGTTGTCATGCCTTCTATTCCTCTCTAAAACTTTAACTATTTGCAGTGGACTCAAGAGCTCACTCATAATGTAAAAATTACATTAAAAAAGGAGGAGCATTCAACTATTACACCTAGGCCATGAAGCCACATCAGTAGCTATGACTATATAGTACACTAACTTTACTGTACACAGCCAGGGCATATTCTGATATGCCTGCAGGTTGGGATTGTCAAAAGAGCCTATGGGAATTATGTGCCCAAATCCCATAGAAAGTCAGTAGGAGTTGGGTGCTGAACTCGATTTGACTTCCTTGAAAATTCCAGCTGCCGTTTCCATTTTTTTCCAGTGGGAATTGTATGCAGATACGTAGACAGGATTTGGTCCACTAAATAAAAATTATGTGATTAAATAAAAAGGGAGAGACAATGTTGTGTGCCTTCAAAGCAAAGGATTTAGGATACAAGAGCCAAAGGTCCATGTTAATAAAATATTTATATAGTGTTTGCCTTTAAGCACACACATGCAAATCAACGTTTGCTCAAAGTAGCCATGACATGGGATCTGAGATACCACAAATTTCCTCTCTGCTTAGACTAGGAAATAAGGTTGTGAATTTCAGAAGTGCTCAGCATCGGTGTAACTCTGCTCTGCTTGAAGTTCATGCAGGTTTAAACACTGATTTCAGTGAGAGCAAAGTTAAGCCAATGCTCAATGCTTTTGAAAATCTAACACTAAATGTGGGGTCTCAAATATTACTGTGTGGCAACTGTGAGCACAAGTAGACTTTTTAAATAGTGAGCTGTGTTTGTTAATAGATGTCAGGTCAAACTTATTTAAAATCAAATTGAAATACACACAGATTTAATTTCCTCAAGATTTGCTACAAATATACATGTTATCAGTCAAAGTAATAATATATTGTCAGTGAATCTCTCTCTAAAGGACCAAATCCTGCTGCTTTTTCTAATCAAAATTCCCACTGGAAACAATGGAAATTTTCCCTGTGAAATAAAACTTCAGGATTTAGGCTTAAGTGACTGGCAGCTAAAAATCATTCTATTCCCAGGACCATGTCACATTGCATAAAACGTTTCTGGAGTTTGGACTTCATAATATTCATAGAATATCAGGGTTGGAAGGGACCCCAGGAGGTCATCTAGTCCAACCCCTTTCTCAAAGCAGGACCTAATCCCCAACTAAATCATCCCACCCAGGGCTTTGTCAAGCCCGGCCTTAAAAACCTTTAAGGAAGGAGATTCCACCACCTCCCTAGGTAACCCATTCCAGTGCTTCACCACCCTCCTAGTGAAAGAGCTTTTCCTAATATCCAACCTAAACCTCCCCCACTGCAACTTGAGACCATTACTCCTTGTTCTGTCATCTGGTACCACTGAGAACAGTTTAGATCTTTGGAACCCCCTTTCAGATAGCTGAAAGCAATTATCAAATCCCGCCTCATTCTTCTCTTCTGCAGACTAAACAATCCCAGTTCCCTCAGCCTCTCCTCATAAGTCATGAGCTCCAGCCCCCCAAATCATTTTTGTTGCCCTCCGCTGGACTCTTTCCAATTTTTCCACCTCCTTCTTGTAGTGTGGGGCCCAAAACTGGACACAGTACTCCAGATGTGGCCTCACCAATGCAGAATAGAGGGGAATGATCACGTCCCTCAATCTGCTGGCAATGCTCCTACTTATACAGCCCAAAATACCATTAGCCTTCTTGGCAACAAGGGCACACTGTTGACGCATATCCAGCTTCTCGTCCACTGTAACCTCTAGGTCCTTTTCTGCAGAACTGCTTCCTAGCCATTCGGTCCTTAGTCTGTAACAGTGAATGGGATTCTTCTGTCCTAAGTGCAGGACTCTGCACTTGTCCTTGTTGAACCTCATCAGATTTCTTTTGGCACAATCCTCTAATTTGTCTAGGTCCCTCTGTATTCTATTCCTACCCTCCAGCGTATCTACTACTCCTCCCAGTTTAGTGTCATCTGCAAACTTGCTGAGGGTGCAGTCCACACCATCCTCCAGATCATTAATGAAGATATTGAACAAAACCAGCCCCAGGACCGACCCTTGGGGCACTCTGCTTGATACTGGCTGCCAACTAGACATGCAGACATATTACACACAAATGCAAAACAGAAATATTGATCCAAAGTAATTCTCATGTTAGGTAATCTGATGGGGATAAAGAGTGTTGAGATTAGCCTAGCAAAGTTGTTAAATCTTGTAAAGCAATTTACATTTTTTTAAATATAACTGTTAATAATTGATTTAGCAGGGGTCTCAGGCTGTAGCCAACTGTCTGTCCACATACAAACAACCCCTTGTCATATCAGTGACCCAAAGCATAAGGGGGAGAAAAATTCTAATAATCTGTAACAGGTGACTGGGTTTTGCTTAGTTCAGAATTAGGAGCAGCCGTAGTTTAGGGACTACGCTGCTAATAAAAACCAATGTGCAGCACAGAGTAGGATCACTCGCCTTTCCATGTTTGGCCCACATAATAACAAAAACTATCTTCAGTGCAACCACATTGCGCTTATGCATCATGTTTGGCTCTGCAGTGTGGAAGGAAATTATGGCAGGCCTGGAGTGTCAAGTGTTGCCCGCTAGTAACCAGATCCCACTGGAGACGTAACCAGTTAGCGAAGTCTTTCTATAATGGCTGGTGAGTGTGTGTCCTATACAGTACAACAGCCAAAATCCAAACTGGCACCTTTCTAGGCCCTAGACAGCAGCTCTCCCAGGGGCATCACAAAAAGAAATTCCTCCCGCTCATGCCATGGAGAATAGGGTGACCAGATGTCGGGATTTTATAGGGACAGTCCTGATTTTTGGGTCTTTTTCTTATATAGGCTCCTATTAGCCCTCACCCCGTCCCAATTTTTCACACTTGCTGTCTGGTCACTCTAACTGAGAATGCAAAACCTGTCTTTTCAATGTCATCTGCAAATGCATCCACTGTGGATAGGAATGGCTATAACAATGTAACTATGGTAACAAATGTAACATGATGTTAACCCCTCCATACACATTTCCAGACAGTTAATAAAGATTTTAACTAAGATGAGGACCTAAGACCATTTTCTTCCTAGACACACCTCTCTACGGCTCAATATTGCCATTTATGAATGACAACCCTAACTCAAGTCCTCCGAACCAATGTACTGGTTTTGAGTGTGTGTGCGCATTTTAGTGGTGTTGGCCTCTAAAGGCTGACCTACACAGAGGATAAAAGAGTCCTACTTCTATAACCATCTAGGAAAATTCTTCAATAGTTCAAATGGAATAATAGGACATGGGGGTTGGATTTGAAAGCATCAAGAATATAGGGTGGGGCAAGAGCATAATTGTATTGTCAATGGGGGATTCACTGAGCGGCTCTATCCTGAGCAACAAAACATTGTTTTATAACAATAATGGGCCTAATCATGAGAGGTTCTGCATACTTGAAACTCCTATTGACTTCAGACTTAAGGGAGATGTAGATGCTCAAGATGGACTCAGCACTTCTCAGGATTCAGTTCAAATCAATGATGAATGAGGGCAAAGGATCTCAGTGGTAAAACCCTGGTAAGATAGAGATATATGGTTTTATTCCTTTTACAGATGAGTGCAGTGAAGCACGTAGAAGTAAACCGAAGTAGAGTGACTTCCTTACATCCACAAAGCAAATCAGCAGCTAGGTTGGGAATAGGATTCCTGATGCCCGTTCCCTGATCTAATAAAAGACTACAGTATCTCCTGCTGACTGTGTGAAACAGAAAGAACTTCCCCCTCAGTCGTAATAATTCACCTTTACTATCAACAGGTGAGGAATATCCTGTCACCCAGTGGCTCCCACTGAGATCACAGGTTAATTGGGGCTTAGCAATACATAGGCCTTGTTCTAGCCCTCTAGATGAGGTAAATTTCACCTACAATGAAGAAATGCCAAAACTGACTCCCACTCCACTCCACCCGTCGACCTTCCACAGCATAATTAAAGCTACTAGTCCTCATTGGATACAGCAAAGCAAAAACAAAATGTAGAGATTCCTGTCACTACTTATTTCCCTAAAAGTGTTGCTCTTGAAATACCTCTCATCTTTCAAACTCCTATTTCTAAAACTTCTGGTACAATTAACCTATAACTTAAATTGTATCTTCTTTAGCTAGAAACAACCAATAACATTTCACATGGTAAGGAGACTTTTTAAGAAGTGGTGGGATCAAAATTAGACTTATATTAAAAAACAAGGTACATCCTGAACTACAGAGTCTTCACCATGTTTCCATAAATTACATCCATGCAGGGTTGTGCCTTAAACAAACACCGCTGTTTTCTGAACCGTATTTCCATTGTTTCACAACCTCCCGGAGTAAACTAACCAAAGGATCATCCTATTAAGTCAAAACATCCGGTTGGTGAAGTGTCTTTTTACACCTTTTGTGCCACCAAGAACCTTCTTTGGCTCAACCATGGGTGAACTGTGAGTGAAACAGTTATACAAGAATACACTATGCTTGTATGCCTCTTGTAAAATAAAACACAGAGTTGTATCTGACATGAATTATCCATCTCCTTAGCTGTAACGTCAGCTGTATTACAACACAATAAGCTAAAACAGACCAGGCATTGTGCGACTAAAAATTCTTTATTTTCACTGCATAGGCCCCACTGCCAAGCTGTTAAGAGAAGAAACATGAGCAACAAAAATACTCCTGGGTTAGTAAGTAAACTGTGGAGAATGCCCACTTAATTATTGTCTTTATAACCAGCAGTGAGGAAAATGTAACACTACTCCAGTCCCATAATAAATTTTAGCAGTATTAAAATGCTAAAGTTTCCTTTTCTTCTTATGGGTTTTCAGATTCTGGGAAGGTATCAGATTTTGTGTACATTATCTGAACAATGTGAATAAGCCTTATGTATATAAAGACAAGTATTTATTGGCCGTGAATTATAGCTGGTTTTGCTCCAAGTTATGGGTTTGTGGTGTGCCAGTGATAGAAACACAGAGCAAATAACTGAATGTGTGTCTTGGCAAATTTACCTAATACTTACTGCAAATACATTGTCCATCTATGAAATGGAAATAATGAAGTTCAGGTCTTTACATGACAGACTTCCAGCATGTTGCAAAAAGGAGACTTCCTCCATGCCATCTGGGAAGTCCCTGATCATGCAGGTTCAAACAAATCCCTCCAATTCTGGAAAGCCTTTTTTCAAATCCAAGGACATTATTACTTACATTATTGGGTCTGCTTTTTTTTTTTAAGGGGCTACATGCCCACATTTCCCACTGACTTCAACTGGAGTTGCAGGTACTCAGCAAGTTCGAAAAATCAGGTGAATGATATAGATACACAATGACCTGATATTCACAGGTACGAAGCACACACTATTCCTGTATTTTGTCCTATTTACTTCTATAGCCCTTATCAAAATACCTATATACATCACCAACATTCATGAATTTAACCTCACAATGCTCCCACATTGCCTCAATTTTGCAAATGGGCAGAGAGAGATTAAAGACTAGATTTTGAACCACTTACTCAAACATGTAGTAACACTGACTTCACATGAGTAACGAGTGAGTTACTGTCAACAATCTGAGTAAGATGTTCAAAGTCAGTAGCTTGCTCGAGACAACACAGGATGTCTGTGGCAGCGATGGTAACTGAAAGAAGATCTCTTAGTGTTAATCCAGCAATGTAACCAGAGGACTATCCTTTCTTCCTATGGAACTCAGCGGGAGTTGTGGTGTGCCGCACCTCTGAAAAAGATCAGGCCATGATGCATTCAAAGGTTAGCAAATCAGCATCCTGTTCATCATTCATGCTCTTTGGAATAAGGTGCAACAGGAACATCAGGAACATCCTGCCTGATGACCTCATAGTTCTTGATCTGAATTTTCTTTGTCACGTCCATTTTCTTTTCTTTATCAGATTGGTATAATAGATTTCTAAGGTCAGAAGAGATCTTATGGATCATCTAGTCTGCACTCCTGTGTAACATAGGCCACAGAATTTCACCCAGTGATTCCTGCTTCTACACCCAATGATCTGTGATGGAACTAGAGTATGTCTTTTAGAAAGACATCCAATCCTGATCTAGACACTCCATGTGACAGTGAATACTCCACATGCGTTGAAAAGGTCAACCTGGAAAAGTTCAGATTTCATGTTCAGCACGGAGGAATTTAGCTAGGTAGCATGGAGTTACCCAAACTGGAATTTGGCCAGTACAATAAAGGTTAAATATCCCTACCATGGGATTTCATAATGACTACAAGTCATCAGGAACTAACTTTTATGTCTCATCTGCAAGACAGCACCTTTTGGAGTCCCGTGCCTGTCATTTGTACAAGTTTGGCAACTGTTTTGACTGACCGAGCACTATTTATATTTAGGGAAAAAATGATACTCGGATTCTTGTCCATGATTTCTTGCATATAACAGACAATTTACATTGACATGACAAGAGAAACGTGGACTCATCAGTTTTTTCCCCACTCATTTCCATTAGGCTACATAATGGTAAATGACTGCAAACTGCTGCATCTTGATTCAGTAAAGAAATTCTTTCTCCCAGAGCTGTTAAATCTGTGAATGACTTTCTGTTTTGCAAAAATAGAAAAGTAAAGGACATGTTTTTAAAAAAAAAATCAAAGTTCTGTAGCAATATAGTTGACAAAAGCTTTTAACAACATTACACCATTTGTTAATTTGTAACTTAGCAAGATGCCACTTAGAGAAGGGAGAGTGCTTCAAGGAAAGCTCCCTTTCAATGTTTGCTCAGTGTTAATCCAAAAAAAAATCTACTGCCAGAAGCCAGACAAAAGACAGATTACATGGCTGTTGAGTAGCTTATTTTTCCAGATGGTCAACTCATAGACTTAGTTCATGGGCGAATAAAAGTCTAACACACACACACAGTGAAAACAAGTCCAGTAATGTCACCAAGTCAATTTAGTAAGCACAACTTGTGCTTCTCAAACAAATTATTTCAAAGTTTGGAAAGTACTCTTGAATGCATATGAATGGAATCCCATCAGCAGAGACGGATGGAATACTTGGTCAGTTGTTAAGAAAAACAAAGCTGTGAAAACGTCTTTTTAGTTGTTCAGATTATTTGAATTTGTGTCAGCAAATGTTTCAAAAAACTAGAGTTTTAGCACTCGCTTCTTAAAAAGGTTCAAACACTCAAATCTTCTGTTCCAGGTCACTTAAAGCTCCTATTACATCAGCAGAATTTTTCAAGGCTTCTTGTATCACGAAGATGAAGACATTTCTGAGTCAAATTTTCAAAAGTGGCCTCTATTTTTTGATGCACTGCTTTAGACAACTAGGACCTGATTTTCAGATATATTAAAAACTAGCAGCCTATTTAATTTCAGTTGGAGGTATATGTGCTCGCCAATTCTGAAAGTCAGGACAAAAATAGGTATGTGGGGATGCAAAATTAAAGGCCACTTTTGAAAACTTTGAATTTAGTGCTTCTCTGGTAGCAGCACTAAAATCACATGTCCTTCTCTACACTGACTACAAAACTATGTTTAGCAGCAAGTTAGTTTATACAACTCCACTCTGAGGTTGACAGAATCTTGCCTTACATGTTATTACTACATTAAGACATCATGATTGTAGCTTTATATGGTTATATGACAAAGGAATTCCTCTGTCATGCTGTACACCCACATTGGCCCCTCAGCCCGCCCAGCATTTATTCACACACACTTTGGGTCTGATTCAGATTACACTGAAATCATTGAAAGACTCCCATGACTTGAATGGAGCTGGATCAGGCCCTATATTAATAAAGCTTTCAAAATCAAGATTGAAATAATTTATTTGGCACCATTTTAATGGCTCTTTCTATTGAAAAGCAGTAGATGGACAATCTTGGAAAGGATGTTGTATAAATGGTTTTTCTGCTGGACTGTATTGTATAGTCATTCTTAGAGATGACATTTCAATTTCATACTGTGAGTACATTAAATTGGGCTAATCCATGGGCCATAGCAAAACTTGAAAGGAATGTCAGACTGTCATTCCAGAAACAATGCAATCTGGTTTTGCAATTGAATGTAAAATAAAACACCTATCACATGCATCAATGGAACAGCCCCTAGGAAACATTGATCAATGTATGCAGTATACTGTAGATGGCTAAAGGTCACAAAAGGTTTGGCTACTTTCCTTCTCTGTTAAAAGCTGGTTTTAAAATTAAAAACTTAAGTAATAATAACCTCGATGTAGGGCATTTCCTGGGGATTAATGACCACTAATCCCCTGCCAGTCATTATTAATCCCCAGGAAATACCCTCCCCTGTTCTGAGCTAAACATGAAAAACCATACATGTATGTATTATTTTGTCATTTGTTTTTCCATTTTTAAGAACGCAGCCATCACTGCTGGCTCTGAGCACACATGCAAATTCAAACAGGATAGAAAGCATTACAACTAACAGGAATGAAAAATCCAGGCCTCAATCCTGTCAGGTCTTACATGGTGCACAGCAGGGTGTACCAGATTGCTGCACTTCATCTCAAGCGCAAGTAGCAACTCTTCCTATGTAAGTGTAAGGTGTAGCCCTCCGTACTGAGAGCCAATAAGTCTCCAGCCCTTGGCACACCCACTCCCTTATGAATGGATAGTATGGATGGAGAGCGTGCTGAAGAAATACAGCCTGAGATTTTCAGAGCAAAATAACTGGGAATCAGGCCACCAAATTCCTCAGCCAGCTTTGAAAATCCTACCCAGGGGTTAACCCAGCCCTCCTTCTGCTACTGAAATTCTAACCAACAGGATTAAGAGGGGACCATGTAAATAAGAACTTCAATAGCATGGTCCCCAATTCAACGCAATACTTAAGCATGTGCCTAACGTATGAGTAGTGCCATTGACGTCAAGTTAAGCATGTGCTGAATCTGAACCATGTTGAGGATATCTCCTCAAGCACGCATGAGCTGCCTCCACACCCGCCTTTTTTTTTTTTTTAACTCTTTGGGCTTATAAGGGAGTTGGTGCACCAGGGGGCTGAGTCTTGCTGATTCATTAGTTAAAGGAGCCAGTGGGGGAGGAAGGTCTTGAGCTTTATCTTGCTTTTAAAATGCAAGATATGAAATGGCATCAAAAACCCAGTCCTATAAACACATGGCCAACAAATAACTCACACATCTCAGTTCCTACTGGGATACTATAATTAACTATTCTCACTGAGTCATACCTGCCATGAAATCTCACCTGTTTCCCATGAAATCTGACAGTATCCTGGAAGTGTCAGGTGTTACTAATGGTGTTGTACAAACAATGGCTCGCAGCACTGACCATTTAGGGCAAACATGTCCGTTTGGAGGGCCTGCTGAGCACACTGACACTTGCACAGTCTTCGGTATTTTTTTTTTAGAAGGGAAATAAACACTCACTCGTGTTTTAGGTCATAATACAACCACTAACTGAGGGGAGCTAGTGCAGTGTATAGGAAAGGGAGCAGTAACTCTTCAGCTAGTTTGGAGAGCTCTCTAGCGATGCTTACAGTGTTTTATGTTTTAGAAGCTACCAGAAGCCAGCCAGAGCTGCAGTGTGTATGTGGCAAGACAGTGCCGATTTGTGTATATTTAAGACCCAACGGTGCCCATGTAGCGTCTTCATATTTCTTTATTATGTAAAGAATTAAGGACAATAGCTAGGAAAACATACCCTGTAGACTGGTAATTCTATAAATAGTCACTGTGGTGTTTCTTGTACCTTTCACTGAAGCATCAGGTATTGGTCCCTGCCAGAGGAGATGAAATGCTGAGCTAGATGGACCATGGTCTAATTGAATAGGGCAATTCCAGTGATTCTTATTTAGTCGAAACAGATTCTAATAGTGGTGACACAAGCTAATTTATTGTCATCCTGAGAATTCATGCCTCTTAGGGTCTGATCCTGAGACATGCCGAGCCCTCTTCTGCAACCACCACTGGCTTTAACCGAAGACGCAATTTTTCATTGTTATTTTCTTTTCTACTAAGCACATAACACTCAGACTTATTTTTTTATACTTTCATGCTATTTTACTGAAAGGGATGGTGGCAAATTAAAAATCACAGACAAGATTTTCAAAGATGGATGTGAAATTCCTCACTAACATTTGTGTGCAACTATTCTGTGTGCTAATAGCCACTGTGTGCATGTATATCTAGTTTTCATGCATGGATTTGACCAATTGGGTACCTTGCTTCATGCAACTTACTATGTTCTAAGACAATGATTCTCAAACTTTTGTACTGGTGACCCCTTTCACACAGCAAGTCTCTGAGTGCGACCCCCCATCCCTTATATATTGAAACCACTTTTTTATATATTTAACACCATTATAAATACTGGAGGCAAAGTGGGGTTTGGGGTGGAGGCTGACAGCTTGTGACCCCCCACATAACCTCATGACCCCCTGAGGGGGTCCCAACCCCCAGTTTGAGAATAAATAATAATAATTGGAGATATACCTATCTACTAGAACCGGAAGGGACCCTGAAGGGTCATTGAGTCCAGCCCCCTACCTTCACTAGCAGGACTGATTTTTGCCCCAGATGGCCCCCTCAAGGATTGAACTCACAATGCTGGGTTTAGTAGGCCAATGCTCAAACCACTGAGCTATCCATGCCCCCCATCCTAAGACAACGTGGAATACAGCAGCAAGGTTTTGGAGGTTTGTTTTGTTGTTGCTAAGGGGGAGGGTGTTTTTGTATTTCCCCTAAACATAGTGCAAAATTATAACTAGAATTCTAGTGTCCTTGACGATGTTGCTATAATTTGTGGTGGGAATATATTGTAATGAAATGAGTTATACAAACCAATCGCCGTCACCAAATGCATTGCTACCGTGAACTTTGCAAAGGGCCCGATCTTGCAAAGAGCTGTGAGATGCTGAATGCTTTCACCCCGCATTGTGCATCAAGAGTGATCAGACCCTAAATTAGCACTGAATATGGATGCTTTCTGAAACCGTGAAATGATGATTAAGCTGAACACAATTCTTCAGACAATTTTAGGAATATTACACCTTTAAGCAGCGCAGAAATCAAGATCATAATTAGGGACTGCCATTTCCCACATTGTCCAGATAATTCTCCTACAATATAACCATTGTGACTACTTTGAAACCTGGGAATCTTGGGAGAAAACTTCAGAGCTGGTGTTGGGAAACCAAATTCAAATATAGCCCTTGCTCTCTGAACACTTATATTCTCCCTTCTCTTTGTGCTGCTTGCTGGTCCCCATTGTGTGACGATATCATTTGTGCACACATTCAGTGTTAGATTTTCTACCTGACTGAACCTGAAAACCTAAAGCTTAAGTACTAAATGTTTCCCTAAGGTTTGAACCGACTTAAAAGGACAAAATAGGTGCAAAAAAGAAAGAAAACAGAGGGGGAAAGCCGCTTGCTAAGTTGTTGCAATAATCTCATGCTGCGAATAAAGACTTTCAGGGTTAGAGAATGAAAAAACACATTTCTAAACAGATTTTTTTTGTTGCACAGGTGGCAAGCTCTGGAAGTACAAGATACTTGTAAAGATGCACAGAAACCTGCTGTCATTTTATTAAGTCTCCAGGACAGCAGACTTGTTTCATGATTATTTTAAGTAGTTTTGGATCTTTGATCTGTGAACATTTGAGCCCAGCACTAAAGGAAAACACAAGGTTCTTACATTCAGATACATTCCAGTCCACATTTTAACTATATAAGGCACCTATATGGCCAATTAAAAACAAGGTTTCCCATTTAAGGACAGCAAATGATGCAAATTTATACCATGATCCTGCAAGTTGCTTCATGTAGGCAGGCTCCCTAGAGCGGGGCTCCATGTAGGTGTCTGCCATTTCACACCAGTTTGCAGGATCAGAGCCTTAGTACACCTTTATGAAGAGTGGTGCCAAAGCACTTGCAGTCCAGGTAAGATGGGAAGTAAAACTGTGGGAAATATTTATAACAAAGCTGAGGGAAACCCTGTGAGTGACCTTGGAACAATTTATGACGTAGAGTTTCACACTGAATTTGGGGCTTGGATATGGGGGTTTGTGTTTGCTAGAGCCTGAATCTCAGAGGAAGCTCAGGAGGTGAAAATCCCATAGGATGCCAAAGTGGAAGAAGATTCCCAAGAACCCCTGAGAGTTAAAACTGCCAAATTTCATACAGCTCCACTGGATAGTAGGTAACCAGCCTTCCCACTAATTAAGAAAAATTAAGTGTACACTGTCATTTTATAATGTTACAAGTATTTACTGCAGTCAAATCATACCCTTGAGTTCCAGGTGTTGGCCGCTGAACATCTCAATTACTCTGTAAATTGCATGGTATGCTAACCATATGCTAACTTAAAATATGCGAACGTACGTTTGTGTCCCTACGAATGCACAAAGGCCCAGATCCACAAAAGTATTTAGGTTCCTAACTTCCTTAGAAATCAGTGAAAGTTAGGAGCTTAAGTACCTTTGTGAATCTGAACCTTTGTGTTATCTGGATTTTTGTTGAGAGCATAAGGCAGGTTTAGGGACAAATTCAAACCTCCAGATCCAAACCTCTCAATCTTTTACACTGGTGCCTTTTAATGCTGCAGAAGAGTAGTGCCTTTTTTAAGGGAGCTCAGTGTTTCCCAAGGAAAGTCCTTGTGGCGCACATGGGCTTGAGGAAAGGGAAGGAAGGTGGGTGGGTGCATCAGTGCATATGCAGAGCATCTGGATCCAAACGTCCATTTTGGATCTGGGTCAGAAGTGAAACTGAAGGACACTTCAGTGATAACTGAGTCCCTAAATGGTGGATTTATCACCAGCTTTTATTCTCTCTATTTCCACCATCCATTGGCTGAAATCAGTGCTTAATTTGTAATGAAAGAGGTGCCAGGGCTCAAGCAATTTGGTGTCAGGGCTCAAGCAATTTTTTTTTTACTTTCATAACTGACGCAGTGAGCCCAGAGATGCCGGGGCTATGAACTGCCAAGCTTAGAGATGCCAGGGCTCAGCCATGGCAAGCTCTAGCACACATTAAGCACTGGCTGAAATATGGCATGACCAGATCTCTCACTATTCTGGGCCAACCAAAGTCTGGGGGCACCAGGAGCACTTGGAGAAACAAGCTGGGGCCAGCCACCGAGAGGGAGAATACTGCCAAATATGTTGTCCTCTTGACAAACAGAAACCTAAGACTGAATTTAGTGTCCTGTTGAAGCTGATCTAACATCCCAGCATTTGAGTAAAACTGAGTGCAGATCAATCTTTGCCTGTGTTTGGTGGCCGTGGGGAGCCATTAGTAGGACAGAAATTAGGTAAGAGCTGGTCTTCTCGTGCTGCTCCCTTCATATATGAAGTGAAATGCAGTGAAAGGACCAGATTTCTTATCTGGGCCCCCTACAGGTCTCCCTAAGGCGAAACAAAAGGCAGCATTAAAAAAAAAAAAGAGAGAGAGAGACAAGTACAGATACTAAAATGTTTGGGGTTCTTCAGGCTTACACAAAATTTTACAGGTTCAATGCACAGCCTTAGTAATCACTGAAGTCTAAGGATTGTGGCATTGTGCCTCCTCCCTAGTAGTAACATACCCATAGTACACCGGTGAGAAGTGTAAACTGGCTATTGAGTTCGAGGGATGGGGGCTGATTGAGAAGTCCCTGCCAAAGTATCCATGGATTTTTAAAAATGACCTAGCTAGTTTTATGGGGATTGAAAAGCTGGCCCATATAACTCAGTCCCAGCTCAAGCAGATTTTAGATGAAGACTGCAGAATTTGAGATGCCCACACTGCAGAATGTTGTGATATCATAAAGAGAGCTCTAGTTAGTTTGTTTTTAAGTGGCATTGTATTCAAAAGTAAACAGTTCTCACAATATTCCTTCATGTACTTCTGATGGTTACAGCTGGCCATCAGGCTAATAAATGGGTTATTTTACCAGGATTCTCGGTGAGTAGAGGTGTTACAACTTTCCTCTCAGCATCACTCTGTTTATTTTCTGCCACTTAGGCCAATAAAGTTTACATCACATGTTAAAAATGTGCTTCCAAAAAACCTTAAATCAATCTGCCATCAGTGGTCTCCACACAATGGAAACACACTTCCTCATCTATAGGGAGGAGGGAATACTTTTCCCTTAGCAATTAGCTCTTCAGTCACTTAACTACAGACAGATGGTGGTGTTCCTTAAACCATTATTCTCATTTGAGATTGTACAAGAATGATAATTGTGCACCAACAGCTCCGTGTAGTTCAGTGATCAAGAATTTAATCGGTAGCAAATAATGTCCTCCTCTCTGTATAAGAAAAAGCAAGTTTGATTTAGTGGAGACACCTGATTGGAAGGGTCATATGAAGATAGCCATGTAGGCCAGAATTCATTTTGGGTCTGCTTATGTCACCCTTACTCATAATGTGTAGCACTTTCCTACAGAAGTTAGAGCTTGATGAAAAAAGGGTAAGGCAAGAATGTGTTGTGGAAATTTTCAAAAGAAATGACAAAATTTTTATTTCCTGTGAAGCGTGTTGGTTGTGAAAATCTTTTTGCTTCATTCTTTTTTCCATCTAAAAGTAAACAAGTGACAGAAAGTGAATTGAAACTTTTTGAAAAATTTGTCAAAAAAAAAAGAGAGAGAGAGAAATGTCAGTCAAAATGAAAGCTTCATGTAAATGTTTTTGTTTTGGTGAAAAATGCATTTTCCACCAAAAAAAATCAATAGAAATGTTTTTTACCAGCTCTACACACTAATAATCATATTGAATCAATGGGACAATGTATATAGTAAGGGACTATCTAATAAGAGTAAGGCTGTCACAATTAGACCTGTGATTTGAGTTTACTTGCAATACTTCATTTACTATATGATTTTATTCGCCTAACTAGGAAAAAATCAGTGTTCCAACATAATATGCAAGTAAATTTTACAACCAGCAGCCTGCATCGTATTGCTTTGTGTTGGATCAAGGTGTGCTGGAATAAGTTTGTACGTGTTATGTACCTTTGTTGTAAATACCTTTGTTTTTACAGTAAGGAAAACAACAAAGTAAGAACAAGATATCAAGTATCTCCGGTTTCCACACAGTCGGTTTAAAGGAACATCACATTACACTGGTAGAAGTTGTAGCAAATCTTACCGTTTCCTAATCAGTATAAACAAACATCACCCAAATGCCACAGTGAACATGCCTGTTCTCTTGGAAAGACTTGATAAAACGAAGAGCAGCAAAAGATCTTGTTTTTTTAACCCTAAAATTATCCTCATCTGAATAAAAAAAAAATCTGGCACAGGAGTTTTGCAGGGACTGGTGGAGAGAGATTGGCTGCAGGGTGAATAAGAATAGTGGTTGCTCTCTGGTTGTTATAGCAGGCTATTGCAGTAGGCAGAGTCAATCTTGACTCCCACTACAAAGAGGGCAATTGCAGTTGGACCCGCATAGTGAACATCTACATGCCCCACACCCTTGTTCCTCATTTGTGTCTGCCCTGCACTTGAGCCCCAGTTCTCGATGCATGGAGCACAGAGAGGGTACCTCTAGTCGAGCTAAGTTTTATGTTGCACAGATTATGTGGATCCCTTACATTATCCTGGACAACAAGACCACAGTGGTTCTGCTGCATCTGTGGCAAATGGGAGCAGAATTTTGTTAACATCAACCAATTAGACACATATGCCTGTGTACTGGTTGGCTCAGAAGTCAAGAATAGTTTGCCTGGAACTCACACAGCAGCCAATCAGGTTTTCTATCTGAATAGCTGCTTACTGACTAGATATCACATGTATCTAGTATTTTTCCCCCACCATTAACTTCATCTGCCCATCAGAACGTGTGTTTTGGACTTCAGAAAATACCCCTGAGAAATAAATGTGGAAACTCTTACCTTTATCATATACTTGAACTAAGAACTAAATAATATCCAGAGCATCAGTAAACAGACTTAAATAATGAAGTATTGCTTGCTTTGGGAGATCCGGAATGTGTTTAATTACTGGGACCAAAAGAAAGAAGATCTTTCATAAAGCTTGTTCTTAGTCTGAAGAGTCTAAATAGAACGGACACGAATATGAAAATTGCTTGAATTATCATATGCTACACACAGATATTAAAAGGTATTGCAGGAAAACCTGTAATCTGATTTAGATCCTTAGCTTTCGAAATTCTAAATGCAACAGACTTTTGCTTATCTTCATGGAATAGGGGACTTTTTCTGGAAAAAGAGGCGGCGTTTTATGTGACGAACAATAGAGAATAAAACCTGTATTTGGAGAACAGAGAGTTTTAGATAAGAGTTGATCTATAATTTAGTATCCAAATCTGGTAATCCAAGTACAGTGGGGAAAATCCTGGTCCCTGAAGTCTATGTGCATTTTGCCATTGACTCTAATAGGGCCAGGATGTCACTCACTGTGTCTGAAGAAATGTGAGTCCCCATGCTACTCCCAGATTTTATTCTACCCATGGCTACCATTGTTGTGTTCAACTACTTCTAGCAGGAGAATGTTTGAATCTGTTTCATAACAAGGTAAACCCCAGCTAGACCCTCTCTCTTCCAGTTACCATATTTCAGAGGGGCTTAGGATTGGAACCCAGAAGCAAACCCACCCTCTGATTTTCATTTCAGTCAGATCAAAAACTGGAAGGGACATTTTATAAAATGTAGCTTAGATTCAGCCCCGAGTTATTAATTAATTAGAGGAGCTCTTCTGGGAACCTGGATGGCACATTACCTAGAAATAGATTTTGCTCTCAAGAATACTTGCATAAACCCAGAGAGACTTCACTGAAGTGAATAGAGGTACTCTGTTTTTATACTGGTGTAGCAGAGCAGACTGACTACGAGTATTAACTGAACAAGGCCTTTGGGCAAAATCCTGTAATGGTACACACTCCAGGCAACCTCACTGGTGTAAATAGGGCTGTGAGGGGTATGAGTAAGGGCAGAATTTGGCCCATAATGGTCACTGTCTACTGTTTATTCACTCCACATGAAACTGTTAGTATAATGAGAATAATAGGCACTATCAGTCTTCACAGAAATTAAGTCTCTTTAAGACAGATTTTCTTGTTCAGTTCATACCACTCCCTTCTGTGCATGTGTGTTTTCACTGTGTGTCCAGAATGCTCCTCTAGAGTCTGAATTTAGCAGACGTTGTGTGGCAGCTTAGAAGAGTATGTGAGTTTGTGCCTATTGCTTTCTTTCCCTCCTTGGATAGTTGAGCTGCTTATGATGGATGAGAGGAAATTTAACACTATCTACTGAATATGCTACTTTGTCATGTGAACTAGAGGTAACTCTCCAGGCAAGACCAAGACAACAACCTGAAGACAGACAGGGAAAGAGAGAGGTTAGAAAAAAAAATAAAAAGGATCCTTCCATTCCACATGGGATCTTTTTCTGAGAATGAAAACATTTCTGTATTTGTTATTTGGTATCCATGGATAAATTCATGTCCCTCTGTGTGTACAATACCATGACATGATGTAAAATATAAAAGGATTGATCCTATAAATACCTCTTCTCAATCTCAAGAGAAGTTTAAATCAAGGACCAAATCCTACTTGAATTAGAACCAAAACATTTGGCAATACTAATTTATGCCATTTGAAAGCTCATCAGATTTCTTCCCCAGCCTCCCTAGTCCCCTTGTACGCCTGTTTTTCACTATTAAATGAGTAAGCATGACCTAAAATACAACCGCATAAGTTTGTTACCGCCTAAGATTTAAAGTCAGATTCTCTGCTGATATAATGGGCACAGCTCCACTTACTTCAATAGCATTTTGATGCCCACAGGTGGTAAAGGCAGTAGTGCCAGTTCATGGTCTTGCACTGCCAGCTGCAAAGTTATCCCTCTGCTAATTTATCATAGTTTGAATACAGAATTGGTTAAGAAACGCCAAATAATTTAACTCATGTTCCCCTTCTAAAATTATATTGTGAACCACTCATGAATTGAGATCTATCAGTTGGTTGCATTTGCTGATGCCAGGTCTGAATTTGGCCCCATGAGCAGAACTCTGATCTCAGTTGCAGTCTTACAAATCCACCGGAACTCCCCTGACTTCAGTGCATTTACTTTTGACTGATACCCATGTAACTGAAAACATAATCTGGCCTTGTAGGTTTACATTTTCTAGTGCTCTGTGTTGTGTCGAACTGGTTGAAAATTTCTAAATTTCCAAGAAAAATTGTTGGAATTTTCAACCGGTTTTCAATTGGAGTTTTATGGTGTTGTGGCATCCTAATCATACAGAACTTCTGCAGTCTGCTGTTTTTTTTTAGAAGTGGGCTCAAGCTGCAAAGTTTAGATTGGGATCTGGGCTTCCCCAAAGTGGAGGGCTGTTTGGAAGCAGAGCATTGCTTTGCTCCCGTCTCCAGTTGCTGTATCAGATTAGCTCAGGGGTTTCCAGCCACAGAAACA
The DNA here is from genome assembly GCF_020497125.1 of Mauremys mutica. Classification (NCBI taxonomy): domain Eukaryota; kingdom Metazoa; phylum Chordata; order Testudines; family Geoemydidae; genus Mauremys; species Mauremys mutica. The sequence continues at coordinate 108,053,101 of NC_059077.1, read as the reverse complement.
GAATGATCAAGTGTTTTCAGCACTGGACTGGGATTCAGGAGATATGGGTTCAGCTACTGGGGCTGCAACACACTTCCAATGGGCCTTGGATAAATCACTCAAGGCTAGGCTCATACCTTGTAATTTGCTTTGAAGAGGCGGCAGCATGTAGCCACACTGCCCCAGAGACTCAGACAATTCTGTCCCTGCTTCCTCTTTGCTCCCTGGAGAAATACAGATGCACCAGCCCCTTTCCTGGTGCAGCTCATTTTCCCTCTGCACCAGCTCAGCTGTGTCTGGCCACTCCCATGTCCATTCCCCATCTGCTTCTATAGGAGGCAGGGTAGCAGCTTTACAGTGGTTGCTCGTCCACATGCATTATGAGTTACAATGTGGATAGCCTGCACAGGGGAGTGCCAAGGTGATTTACATCACCGGGGCATAGGTCAGCTCATGACTGAGCCCTTTCTGTCTGAGTCCCTCAGTTCTCCAGTGATAACTCCTTCCTAACCCATGGGGTGTTGTCAGTTTGACCTACATTTTATTATTGCTCTCTGTAACACGGTGCTGGCTGAGAGAGCCAAGCCAGGCCTGTTAGCCCAGCTCCGCTTAAAAGGGGGATTAGTTAGGACTGGCCGGGGAGGCCCGCCTGCCCTTTGGCCCCAAGCCCTAAATTCAGTGCTAAATGATGCACTGAGTTTGTGGAGGGGCCGGGATCAGGCACCGCTACACTATCTTACAAGACACATTCTAGGAACTACAAGCTCATCCCAAAGCAAGGTATAGCATACTTACATCCACATCATTCCTATAAACATCTATTACAAATTCATAAAATGTGGTTTTTCAATACCCAAGAGAAAATACAATAGTAAAAAATAGGGGTTCTTTGTAGTGAAATTACAGTGCGGTCATTCCTGACTATAAATGTGAACAGTATACAGTTACATGGTGGCTGATTACATTATAGCTATGGTAAAACCGTCAGAAACATGGTAGCTCTGTAGTCAGATTATGGCAAGCACTTTATTATTGTTGGCAAAGCTATGCTGATCTGTAATTTGATATTAACACCTGTTTAGTGACTCTAGTTTTACTACAATAATTATAGCTTGTCTATGAGTTTTATTATGCTATAATACTGCTATTAACAAAGTTATAGTTATGTTTAGAATCTGACTTAAAAGATGTCAAATGCCAGGAAAATCTCCTCAAATCATGTCTTTGCACAACACATTAAAGAAGCTCTCTCTCTCTCTCACACACACACACACAGTTGCAAGTCCTCTGCTGAGTACTGGGTGTTGCAATCCTTGCGTAAGCGAGGGCATTAAGAATTAAATGTGAGTCAGAACTCCGTATTTCCTTGTTTTTCTTGGCTTACATTAGTCTGACATCACTGCAAGCTGCAGGAGATTCTGTGAATTCCATACAGTAGGAAAAGGTTCTTTGGTGATGGTGGGTTTTTTTAGTTCTATTTTAACTAAATTGTGCCAGATCCATAACTAGTGTAACCCAGCATAGCTCCACTGAAGTCAGTGGGATAAGGAATGACACTGAAAGCAATGGAGCTCTATCAAACACAACCTCAACTGAGAATCTGGCCCATCAGGTTTCAACCTTCCGGGCAGTCATTGTCTCAGGTATCATGGCTTATTTATGGATTATTGACACAGAGTGTAACAATTCCTTTGCAGCCTATCTATGTTCCCTTGCCAGATTCCAATCTCAAGGCTCAATTCTGGCCCTGAGGTCCATGTGTATATTTTGCCATCCCACATGAAAAATGGGCTCAGCCGCCTATACAGCAGTATTTCCCCCTCCTGGGTCCCAGACATTGCTGAGGTCTCTCTGTGGATCTGCACAAGGTAAGGGGAGAGGCGAGGAGCACTGGGTAAGCTGGTAAGGTTCACTAGTCCATCCTTCCCTGGTTCCACAGAACTCAGATTGTATAACTGTTTTGCAGCCTCACCTCCACAATGCAAATCCCCATTGAAGTCATGTCCCACAGGAAATGGCTGTGACACTCTATACCTAAGGGGAAGTGCCCTGTAACCCCCATATTCATCATGTATATATAATTGTGATATTTCATCTGAAGCAGGCCATATGAGGTATCGGGGAAAGGTTATGATCTGCTGAAAGCCATGGTTCTATCTAAATATGTACATCGTTAGTGCATATGAAGCTATGAGATTATGTTGTATGGTTGTCACTAAAACATGCTGTGAGTTGGGGAATTGTCCAGATATTAGATCCAGAGACAAGGACAAAGGAGCTACCCAGTGCCCGGGAGGGTGTCAAACAACCCTCAACAGCCATTGTCCTACAAGGGAGCTATAATGCAGTGACTCATTTGCACAAGGCAACACCAGAGGAATTACTCAACCTTGCCTGGTGACTCAGCAATGGCCACCAGACATGCCTGGACTTGTATTCTCCAAGCACATGGGACTAAGAGTAGAAAACAGAACACAGGGGCCCCAGGCTTGGCCTTTTCTCCTTCTCCCACATATGCAGGTTTACAAAGGCTCGTGTATATCCACTTTCCATTGATGAAGTGGTGAACCCATTAATAAACTTGCACTGCTTACGCTGAGCAGTGCATGACGGTGTATTCCTAAGGTACAAGGCTGGGAGCTGGAGGGATTTGGCTGGTGCCTTTCTCTGTGTGATTTTTGAGTGGCTCCGGGAGCACTCATGCAATGTAGCTGGGTGTAGGGCTCCACATGCTGTTGTGCTGAGTGATCACAGTGCCTGTGGGGGTTTGCTGCTTGTCACTAGCGAAGCATTATGAGAGATAGCCCGGTCTGGAGAGTTAAGGGGACACAGCAGTCCCATGATCCCAGGCTGTGCCCCCGAGATCCCGTCACAACAGCTGCTGTGGACACCCCAGCAGCATGACTCCATTGGAGCTGAGCTGGAGTGGGGGAGGGAAAGGCACAGACACCTGCAGAGCCTGGAGCATCAACAGGGTTTGGGAACTGGTACCACCGCTTGTTCCGCATGGGCAAACCCCACCACACTGACAGAACAATGGGAGTGAAAACATCATGACAGAAGCGTCACAGAAATTTCCTTCCTTTTCCCCCACCTCTCTGGGCCCCTGTGTGGAGGTGTATTAGGCCCTCACATTTCCCTAGACTGGGAGGGATCTTGAGAGTTCTCTTTGTCCAGTCCCCTGCCCTCACCCTGTGCTGGTCTCTTCAGTTCCCTTTCCCCTGCTTATAAAAAAGTTTTCACCCAGTCAGGGAACAGAAACTATACCCTGTTTCTTAGGTGACCTGGCTCTCACACACTAATAATAAAATAAACCAACTCTAATTGTTGATAATTTGCAAACAGATAAAAGGTAAAATCTGATTAATAAATTATGTGCGATGAATCCCTCAGCCACCTCTAGTTGTTTGTTTCATCTTGCCTTCCTAATTTGCCAGTGTTATAAATCTAGCACTAGGAGAACCACCAGCATCAATGGGCAAATAGATTCAGTGTTAACGTTACCCAATATCTGGAAAGCATCTATTGCAGTGCAGTAGATCATCAGTGCAAGGCACTCTGGACTGAAGAACAATGTAGCATAGAAGCAATCATAGAATATGAGGGTTGGAAGGGACCTCAGGAGGTCATCTAGTCCAACCCCCTGCTCGCAGCAGGGCCGCTCCCCAGACAGATTTTTGCCCCAGATCCCTAAATGGCCCGCTCCACGATTGAACTCACAACCCTGGGTTTAGCAGGCCAATGCTCAAACCACTGAGCTACCCTCCCCCATTTAGCTGAAAGATTCATTCCCCATAGCATCAATATGAGGCCAGATTTACAAAGATTTTTAGGCACCCACATGAATCTTTAGGTACCTAAACACTTTTGTAAATTTGGCCAGAAGCCTAGCAGAATGAATTGCCACTATTTTTAATTTTTAATCAAGTAAAAAAACAGGCAAAAATAACAATGAACTACAAATTCTACCCCGTAAGCTGTTGTATACATGTGTCTTTTTGCATGCTGAAGGATGCAGAAATCGTTTTTTTGGTTTTTTTTTAAATGGCTATTCATGTCTACAGAGCCAGATACTGTCCTTTCATTGAAATAGAAGTTTTATTTCAGGCAAATTCTTGCCTACCTATGGCTAAGCAAACAACTTCATGCTTAGTAGTAACCACTATCTATTTTTCAGACTTGCTTTGCTGATCCTCAGTGTTAAGATTTAAACAAATGCTTGTTCTGTGTGGACTAGAAGTATAAACCTGTGCTCAGTTGCTCCAGTGATTTATGAGTATGAAAACACATCACCAGAGCAAGACACACTGATGATAAATTATGCAAACAGCATCATGCTCCACAACATAAATAATCCTATTCAGAGGAACAGCGCCAGGAGATGACTGAGTTCAGTCATTCTCAGTCACAGTGTGGTGTTGCTGTTTGTCCTAATCATGTTGTCTGTATACAGCTATGTCTGTTCTGCGGCTATAGTGAAGCATAATGGGTGTGAGAACTGCTTAATCGCCCTCATCACTGTAGTGTCTGAGCACCACACAGTTGTTAATGGGTTTTATCCTCACTGTACCCTTGGGAAATAGACTCCGGGGAGTGCTACAAGGTCAGCCCGGTCCCTGGAGCCCCCCCCAAAAAATTTTTTAAAAAGGATTGGGGCAGCCTAGACCATTCTCCTTCAACTGATTCAGGCTCTCAGGGTTAATGCTATGGGGTTAAAAATACCAGGGTAGACATTCTCACTTTGACTGCAGCCTGGCTCAAACTGGGTAAGCCGGGAGGATCTCAGTGCCCAGGCTCCAGCCTGAATGGAAACATCTACACTGCTATTTTTAGCATTTGGAGTAATTTGTCTGGTATCTCCTGAACAAATGCATTAGCAATACCAAGTGGCAGGTGGTGTCGGAGAGAAGCCTCTGGATTCTTTGACCATGGGATGGTGTTCCAAAAAGAAGGATTGCTAGGCAGAGACGGGCTCTACCTAATGAAGAGAGGGAAGAGTATCTTCGCAAGCAGGCTGGCTAACCTAGTGAGGAGGGCTTTAAACTAGGTTCACCAAGGGAAGGAGACCAAAGCCCTGAGGTAAGTGGGGAAGTGGGATACTGGGAGGAAGCACAAGCGCAGAGGACTGCTGCCTCATACTGACAAAGCAGGATAATCAGCGAGTTATCTTAAGTGCCTATACACAAATGCAAGAAGTCTGAGAAACAAGCAGGGAGAACTGGAAGTCCTGGCACAGTCAAGGAATTATGATGTGATTGGAATAACTGAGACTTGGTGGGATAACTCACATGACTGGAGTACTGTCATGGATGGATATAAACTGTTCAGGAAGGACAGACTGGGCAGAAAAGGTGGGGGAGTTGCATTGTATGTAAGAGAGCAGTATGACTGCTTGGAGCTCTGGTATGAAACTGCAGAAAAACCTGAGAGTCTCTGGATTAAGTTTAGAAGTGTGAGCAACAAGGGTGATGTCATGATGGGAGTCTGCTATAGACCACCAGACCAGGCGGATGAGGTGGACAAGGCTTTCTTCCGACAACTAACAGAAGTTACTAGATCACAGGCCTTGGTTTTCATGGCAGACCTCAATCACTCCAGTTCTGCTGGGAGAACAATACAGCGGTGCACAGACAATCCAGGAAGTTTTTGGAAAGTGTAAGGGACAATTTCCTGGTGCAAGTGCTGAAGGAACCAACTAGGGGCAGAGCTCTTCTTGACCTGCTGCTCAGAAACAGGGAAGAATTAGTACGGGAAGCAAAAGTGGATGGGAACCTGGGAGGCAGTGACAATGAGATGGTCGAGTTCAGGATCCTGACACAAGGAAGAAAGGTGAGCAGCAGAATACAGACCCTGGACTTCAGAAAAGCAGACTTTGACTCCCTCAGATAAATGATGGGCAGGATCTCCTGGGAGAATAACATGACGGGGAAAGGAGTCCAGGAGACCTGGCTGTATTTTAAAGAATCCTTATTGAGGTTGCAGGAACAAACCATCCCGATGTGTAGAAAAACTAGTAAATGTGGCAGACAACCAGCTTGGCTTAACAGTGAAATCCTTGCTGATCTTAAACACTAAAAAGAAGCTTACAAGAAGTGGAAGATTGGACAAATGACCAGGGAGGAGTATAAAATATTGCTCAGGCACACAGGAGTGAAATCAGGAAGGCCAAATCACACTTGGAGTTGCAGCTAGCAAGAGATGTTAAGAGTAACAAGAAGGTATGTTAGCAACAAGAAGAAAGTCAAGGAAAGTATCAGCCCCTTACTGAATGAGGGAGGCAACCTAGTGACAGAGGATGTGGAAAAAGCTAATGAACTCAGTGGTTTTTTGGCCTCTGTCTTCACAAGCAAGGTCAGCTCCCAGACTACTGCACTGGGCAGCACAGCATGGGGAGGAGGTGACAAGCCCTCTGTGGAGAAAGAAGTGGTTCAGGGCTATTTAGAAAAGCTGGACGAGCACAAGTCCATGGGGCCGATGCACTGCATGCGAGGGTGCTAAAGGAGTTGGCAGATGTGATTACAGAACCATTGGCCATTATCTTTGAAAACTCATGGTGATCGAGGGAGGTCCCGGATGACTGGGAAAAGGCTAATATGGTGCCCATTTTAAAAAAGGGAAGGAGGAGGACCTGGGGAACTACAGCCCAGTCAGCCTCATCTCAGTCCCTGGAAAAATCATGGAGCAAGTCCTCAAGGAATCAATTCTGAAGCACTTCAAAGAGAGTAAAGTGATCAGGAACAGTCAGCATGGATTCACCAAGGGCAAGTCATGCCTGACTACCTAATTGCCTTTTATGAAGAGATAACTGGGTCTGTGGATGAGGGGAAAGCAGTGGACATATTATTCCTTGACTTAAGCAAAGCTTTTGATACAGTCTCCCATGGTATTCTTGCCAGCAACTTAAAGAGGTATGGGCTGGATGAATGGACTATAAGGTGGCTAGAAAGCTGACTAGATCGTCGGGCTCAACAGGTAGTGATCAATGGTTCCATGTCTAGTTGGCAGCCAGTATCAAGCGGTCAGCCTGGGGCCACTTTTGTTCAATATCTTCATTAATGATCTGGAGGATGGAGTGGACTGCACCCTCAGCAAGTTTGCAGATGACACTAAACTGGGAGGAGTGGTAGATATGCTGGAGGGCAGGAATAGGATACAGAAGGACCTAGACAAATTAGAGGATTGTGCCAAAAGAAATCTGATGAGGTTCAACAAGGACAAGTGAAGAGTCCTGCACTTAAGACGGAAGAATCCCATGCACTGCTACAGACTAGGGACTGAATGGCTAGGAAGCAGTTCTGCAGAAAAGTACCTAGGGGTTACAGTGGATGAGAAGCTGGATATGAGTCAACAGTGTGCCCTTGTTTCCAATAAGACTAGTGACATTTTGGGTTGTATAAGTAGGGGCATTGACAGCAGATCAAGGGACATGATCATTCCCCTCTATTAGACATTGGTGAGGCCTCATCTGGAGTACTGTGTCCAGTTTTGAGCCCCACACTGCAAGAAGGATGTGGAAAATCTGGGAAGAGTTCAGCGGAGGGCAACAAAAATGATTAGGGGGCTGGAGCACATGACTTATGAGGAGAGGCTGAGGGAACTGGGATTGTTTAGTCTGCAGAAGAGAACAATGAGGGGGGATTTGATAGCTGCTTTCGACTACCTGAAAGGGGGTTCCAAAGAGGATGGATCTAGACTGTTCTCAGTGATACCAGATGACAGAACAAGGAGTAATGGTCTCAAGTTGCAGTGTTGGAATGGGTTACCTAGGGAGGTGGTGGAATCTCCTTCCTTAGAGGTTTTTAAGGTCAGGCTTGACAAAGCCCTGGGTGGGATGATTTAGTTGGGGATTGGTCCTGCTTTGAGCAGGAGGTTGGACTAAATGACCTCCTGCGATCCCTTCCAACCCTGATATTCTGTGAATCCTTCTCACTATTGTAATGGCAGGGGAACTTTAAAGCAAAAAAAAAAATGCTAAGGTGGTCCATGATTCAAAAAACGTTGAGAACCCCTGGGCTAGTTGCATTATGTTTTATCATTGCTGAAAGCATGAAGGATGGACAAATGTTGAGGAGAAGTGGTCAGACTACATGGAACATTGGTCAGATGACCTATTCCAATGCAGAATTAAGTTTACTAATATTATTTGTATTACACTAGGACCAACACTCAGGCCCCATTGTGCTAGGCCCTGTACAAACAGATAGTCCCTACTCTGAAGAACGTACATTCTAAATATACAAGGTGACAAAGGGTGGGCAAATGGAACACATCATCCAAGCAGAATATCAGGAACTGAAGCAGGGAGTACCAAGCCCAGGAACAATGAGTCTGAGTCTGAACTACAAGACTCTCTGCCCTCCCAAAAAAATGACAAAGGAATATCTAGAAACATAGGAATTGCTAGACTATCTGATCCAAGGTCCACCTGGTCCAATAGCCTGTCTCTGACAGTAGCCAGCACCACATGCTTCAGAGAAAGGTACAAGAACCCTGCAGTAGGCCGATGTGGGATAATCTGCCCTTCACATTAGGTTTTACCCTGATCTCATGAAGCATGATGCTTACTAGCCCTTCCAAAATTTGTATTAGCCATAGTGATTCTAACTCTTCATATTCTTATTATCCATATAAATGTCTGACTCCTTTTTAAATCTGTGAATTATTTCTCAATTCTGAGGGCTTCTCAGAGCTAATTTTCTGCAGACACATACCCTACACATCAAAACAATGCTCTTATTTTGGGTATTGGACCAAATTCTTCCCTCAGACACATCCCACAGGCAGCGTCCGCTGGGATGAGAGTCACTGTTTACACATACATCAGAACAGACTTTTACCCACAGTTTCTCATAGGATTTCCTAGCTTTTCCTACAGACAACTTTAAATGATGAGGAGTGTTTTTAGTCTTTTATTGCTTGGGACCATGAGCTCCCTCTTGTGGTTTTGGCAAATGTATTTTAAAAACAGACAGATTAAATGGATATGCCACTCTCAGACCAAGGTAAGAGTTTATGTGGTATGACAATACAAACATAGCAACTGCGAAAAGAAAAATGCAATTTTGCTCAAGAATAAATTATACATGTCAGTAAGGCAAGAAAAATAATATTATATATATAATTTCACCCCAGAGCCATAGGCCTTATACTCTACTGCCTCATACCTCATGTATTCACCTACATCAGTGCAGAGTTGGTGTACAATGCACTGAATTCAGAATGGCAGCACTTTACACATACATTGCACAGGTTTAAATGAATATATTGTATATAGGGGGCAAGAAAACAGAGGACAAGGGACTGAATAGCCACAGAGACTGAACTACCCTTGCTAGGGTGACCAGATGTCCCGATTTTATAGGGACAGTCCCACTTTTTGGGTCTTTTTCTTATATAGGCTCCTATTACCCCCACCCCACCCCTGTCCCTATTTTTCACACTTGCTGTCTGGTCACCCTAACCCTTGCCTCTACAGCTGGTCCCTCCAGGACAGGGTTGAGCTACAATGGTGACACAATGCGGGGAAACTTCCTCTGTGCCCCCACCCTGCCTGCACCTAACTATGCATAAACACAGGACTTCACCTTTCATGGCTGTCACTCTAGCACTAAATTTGCTTTAAAATATACACATTTTATTAGTTTTCAGATGCAAGAGACACTGTCAACAGTGGCCAATTTCTGTGATCCTCAACTGAGTAAATATTTCATTGCCTTCAGTGGCTCAATTAAGGACCACCAAATATGGGCCTATATAACTCCATAATTAACCATGATACCAGTTATAAGTTACAAGTTGCGATGTCACACAGTAGCAACTGTTTATTTAGTGCCACTTGAAACACAGCCTAATACCGCGATAGCATGTTCAGTTGCTTGCAGTTTTAAATAGAAGACTGCATCTTGAACCGCTACAAGATACAAACCCATCCATTTTGAGCAACTGTGTAAGAAAAACAAACAAACCGTAGTTAGTAGTTAATGAATCAAAGTGTTAGACTACAACTTGGCTCACTGATGACTACGTAGTTAATTAACTTCTAGGCAGAAATATTAATCTTCCTTTCCTGGCATAAACAAATCTCATAAACCCAGTGTACCAACTTTCTCAAACTATATTTCCCCCTTAACTCCATAGGCAACGTATACTTTAATACATCATGTCAAAAATAGTCTTAAAATTTTCACCTACTTTTTAAAATCACTTTCACATTATAAAAAACAAAACAATCACCCCAAGACATTTGTTCTGTAATCCTGTTTAAAGGGGAATACCTCTTTTTTATTGTATACTTTTATGGCCTCTCTGACTCTGAATGAGACTGTGTTTCTTGAAGAAAACACATTAATTTAGCCACAGTTGCTTAGTACGTCACTTGGTGCAGCATTGCTCAGACTCTTGGAATAACTGGCAATCCCAATTAGCAATGAGCCTTTAATGTCTCCCCTCTTGTAACTTGTACTTTACAGATTCACCATTTCCTTACAATAACATTTTAAATATTAGCTAATATCACAACTATGTAAACTGCAGTGATGAATACATACCTGAACAGCAACTACATTATATGCTTTCTAGCCACTCTTCCAAAGTCACTTTTCCCTCATTTTTTCCCCAATTATCATGTTTCCTCTGGACAGGACCACTGTCATTCATTCATTCACTGAAGAACGCCATCTATTTGTTATCTTCTGTCACAGACCTGTGTTTTCAGCAGGAGAACTGTCTGCTACAGTGAATGCTTACATTTAACAGTTATTGACATAACAGTTTAAAGTTTGGTTCAGCGCAGACTTGTGACAAAGTTGACTTGGCAGACTTTATGAATTACGTATCTCTGTCCACGGTGGGTTTTTTTCCTTCTCTCCAAAAACAAAATTACTGGATAATAAATTAAGTGCAATAACCAAATTTTATTCTGAAGTAATGTACAGTGTGAGTGTTTGTTGTACACAGGGAGGACTTTCAAAGGAGCTTCAGGGAGTTAGATTCACAACTCCCACTGAATTGAAAAATACCAACACCTCCCTATTTTTATATACATATACACCCACAAACATATATACAGAGACAACTGTAACTGGAGGGGGCAATGCCAGCTCTGTCCATAGCACACACAGTTATATACACACGTGCACATGTGTATTCGAGTTGGATGAATACTAGAAAACAGTCCGTGAATTACGGTAGCTTGGTTTTTATTAAAAATGCATTTCTACTGCTTTGTATTTCTTTTGTTTTTGCTTTCCACAAGTATTCTAGCAAATGAGTTTACAGTGAGAAAACGGCCATTTTTGAATTTTGACTGTATAATCCCAAATATTCACACCAGAAACCCTATTCCAAGATTTACACTCCCAAAACCAGGCACATGCTGTGAGACCTGAGTGTCTAATCAAGAACAGCTCAGTGTCAAATACTCTCAACAAACAGCTCATGAGCATACTGTAGACCAACAATTATTCACAGCAATTAGCAAATAATTCTGAATAATTAAATACATTTAAGAAAATTGCAATTACACCTCTACCCCGATATAATGCAGTCCAATATAACGCGAATTCAGATATAACATGGTGAAGCAGCGCTCCGGGGGATGGGGCTGCTCTACCTCATTATATCTGAATTCGTGTTACTGCAAGTGGTTCCTCTGCGCCCGCCTGTTACTTGCTGCGGCCTTTCCCGGGGCCCCCCCTGCCCCAGCTCACCTCCGCTCCGCCTCCTCCCATGAGCACGCCGCAGCTCCGCTTCTCCTCCCTCCCAGGCTTGCTGCGCCAAACAGCTGATTGGCGCGGTAAGCCTGGAAGATAAGGAGGGAGGGCGCGCTCAGGGGAGGAGGCGGAGGCAGAGCGGAGGTGAGCCGGGGCAGGGAGCAGTTCCTCTCCTTACCCCGATATAACGGTCTCACCTATAACACGGTGAGATTTTTTGGCATCTGAGGACCGCGTTGTATCGGGGTAGAGGTGTAGTTTGTAGGCAATTTCAATTTGCAACAACAACAACAACAAAAGAAGCAAAAAACTATCCTTTAGTTTAGGAATTATCCTTTATGCCTTAATAGTCCAAATGGAAGGGCTATGTGAAGTTTTGTTTCTTTTTGAAGTAATAGTGCCTGATTCAGCCAACATTTATGCATGTTGAGTAACTTTGCTTGTATAGATTTATCTATAGAACTACTTATGTGCCTGTATTTACACTCATGAACATTGGGAGACTTGGCCCCATATACAGTACTTGGTTGATCTAATTCTTCTTTCCTGCATGTAAATCAGGAGTTACTCTGCTGAAAACCAGTGGAGTTACGTCGATATAAAACCACTGTAAGGGCCAGATCCAGCTCCCACTGAAACAAAAAAACCTCAAAACTCCCAACTGACTTCAACAATGCAAAATCAAGCCCTTAGGACGTGATCCAAAGCCCATTGAAGTCAATAGGAGTCTTTAAATGGTCTTCGTTGGAGTTTGGATCAGATCTTTAGTGAGAAAGTGAAATGAGAATTTGGTCATCTGTCTGTATGCACCTGCCTGTATGAATATAATATAACAGTTATAAAGATAGACATGTTTTTAATGCCCATTTCTTAAGTGAGTCATGGAAAACTGTGTATGAAGTATGAAAATTGTTATGATAACTAATTATCTTGAATATATACAAAGAGAATACATTTTAGTAAGTCACAAAGATTTTGGCTGGACTACTCAAAATGTTTTGATGTGGTTTTAATATTTTAAAAGTCTGCCAGATTCTCCTGAAAATGAGATACTACTTGCCAGCAAACTATGTCTAATTAATATTATATGAATGACTCGTTTTCGGTAAATGCAGCCATGAGTAGACAACTTGAACACTGCATAAAAGCACTCAATATTTCCATGTAAAGATATATTTTAAAGTGCACATATTCTACAGAGGGCACCCATCAAGGTGAGAAAGGAGAATCAGCAAACATGAGGTACAACTAAACCAATATTCAAAGTGTTATTCAAGCAAGAAATTCTTATTCCCAAGAAGTGCAATTAGCCCGTCTGCACAAGGCCTGCACAACACTGACATCCTATTTTGAAGGCTTAAGTGGGACTAAAGTTTTGAATACACCTTCTGCTGTCCCTCTGCACAAAAGGTGAATTTCAGCCTGTGTGTAAAGAAGGCCTGGTCTTCCACAAGGAGGCATGGTTATGGTTGTGACATAGAGACGTCTAAGCAGACAGCTCTCACCTCACATCTGAGAAACTCACTACACCAAACATGCGTAGAGTTTAAACTCATAACTTTGCTAGACACTAAACATCATAGACCGAATAGGATTTATGGCTTATTACAACAATCTGTAACTCCCTACATGTCCCTTCCCAGCTTCCCTGCCCCACCATGATTGGACAGGTGTTAACAGGCCACTTCACCTGGAATGGTCCCTTGAAGTATGTGTTAACTACTTATGCTAAACAATCAGTTCCGCCTTGTCTTTAGCTGTGACACTCTGAGTACATTTACCAGACCTGAAGAAGAGCTCTGTGTAAGCTTGAAAGCTTGTCTCTCTCACCACTAGAAATTGGTCCAGTTCAAGATATTACCTCACCTACCTTGTCTCTCTGATATCCTGGGACAAACACAGCTACAAACAACATTGCATACAACATGTCTTACAGGCTATTTATGCATAAAGAGTAACATGTAAGCTACCTACAAAATTGGGGGGATGGGAGGGTGGCACTCATGGAGCTTGTGGGTGGGGAAATGGATGAGCACAAAGAGCCCACCCCTGGCGTGTGCAATGAGCTCGGTGTATACAAGCTATGAAGTGTGCAATCCTGTAGTAATTAAGGATGAGATTAAAATGAATATTGAGGAATCCTCCCTCCACAGACCTAGTGCTTTGTACTGCAGAAGCTACAGTATGCAGCCTCTTGTCTCTGTGCCTTCACTGGAGATTGGTCAGATTTCTGCAATTTGCTATGATATTGCACTCTGATTGTAATGCCTGCTCTGGAATTCCATAAGGATGTCTAAAGTTGCAGTGAAAGAGCCAGAGGTTTTTATTATGACTGCAGGCCTGTGCCATCAAACACTGAAACCTTAACTGGCATTTGGAGATAGGACAAAGTCAGAGATAGAAACAGCAGGTACTGAAAAGGGCTGAATTCTCCCTTCTGGTAATACAAATGAAAGGGAGTCAAATCCCACGGAGTTTGTCAGCCAGGGGTCTCTCACCAATAATGCTAGGCACCCCTCCTCCTGAGACTCTGACTTTGGATTATGTCAATCACAACAGCCCCATTGATTGCAGCTGTTGGGGCGAGTTAGGAGGTCAGGTACCACAGTGATGGGCATAAAATACAAGAGCTAGAAGAGAACAGAATAGTTGCAGAAAGAGAGATCCCAGAAAAAGCTTCCACTCCACATGCTATGCTCTGTTCCAGATCCTATTGCTATCCTAGTAGATATCCACCCATTAACCCCTCAGATTCCCCTCTGTAGTTTTACTGCACTGCCATGGGGTAAGGCAGCCTGTGGAGTCACAACCCTGAGGTAATTGTGCTAGCAGGGAAAGAGAGGGCCAGCAAATCACTGCAGAGAGATGGGTCTTTCCTGCAGAGGCTCTGAGAGCTGTAGGGTTGGGAGCAGAATTTCTAAACCCTTGCCCTCCCCTACTGGTGTAGGCATGGAAGAGGTAATTAGAAAGAAAATCCAGGTGAACTTGATGGAATTTCTTGGAGCCTTTGTGGCTCCTTAAATAGGAGGGTACGATATGGCCTTAGATAGTTATTACTTTACTAAAGTGTTAACTCTTGCTAAACACGTGGAGCTCCGGAACCAAGTGTCCCTAATGTACACTGTATTTAACATTAACCATTAAAATGTATATGGGAAGGCCTGCTCTCCTGGTCCTCCCAAGCACCTGATCCTCCAGGACTGGGATGTGCACTTTTCCCTATAATTTATTATTACAGACTTTTAGTTATAATACATCACGTTATAACTCCACCTGCTGGTCAAGTGCTGTATCTAGTCTAAAGTTATGCGGCCGCTGCTTTCAAAGCATTGTTTGATTTTAGGGAATTAGGAGAGTGTAGTTTTTACACCATCTTCATTTATTTATATTTCCAAGTTACTTTTTGCTATGTTGACATTAATTTGTACTCAGTTGTAAATTAATGTCATTAACACACGATAAAATACAGTGGATTAGTGCAATATCATCTACTGGGCTTGATTCAGTCAGGTAGAAAACCAGGTGTAGGGTCCTTGGCTCAGGGGAGTTTGCCAGAAGGGGGTTTGCAGCGCTGTAGCTGGCCTGTCAGAATACCCAACACTGGTTGAGGTGGTGGCATGGCCAGGGTGCCCAGAAGATACAGCCCATGAATTAATGCTCCACCTGAGATAGGGAGTCCTGCAAACACTCCATATCCTCCTTCTGAGGTGATTTCCCGCCTTGGTGCAGCTGCCCCCAGTGGAGCCAGGGGGTGCAAATTGCAAGGCTGATTCAAGCCCGTTATGTCTTACAATGGAAATTTGCAAACAGCGACAAGAATTCAGCTAATCCATCACATCATCTGACATCATCTCAAGGTGACTTTAAAATAATTCCAATCCTTAGATTTCTCTGTGATCAAAGTGTTATTTGTTGATTACATTTACAAGAAGTGTTTTCACCTTTTAAAGATTATTATGCATCATAATGGATAAATGGAAAGAACATGTCATGTAAGTGATAAGAGCACTAAGTGCCGCTATGAGTTATGCCAGGACCCATTCTGGCCCCTGGTAGGGCTAAGGATCAGAGGAGGAAAAAACAGTCTTAAATTACCTTTGCATGTCCCCATAAGGAGCTTAGTTCAGCTCAGAATTAAACTCACTGTTGAAACAATAGGTTAGAAATTATAATCTCAGATGCCAGCAGCACCAAAGCAAATGTGTGGGTCTCGCTTTCCTTTTTTGCCTTCGGATCTATTTCACCTGAAACGAGGAAGCACAGTTACCATCCCAGCTGCTCTCAGCTCAGCCATGCTTGCATTCCATCTAACCTCGCCATCACACCATGTGCAGTACCACCACTTCTCAGCCGGATAAACTTCAACTGGGACCTCCTGGGTCCTGGTGCACTGGAAGAGAAGTTACATTTTAAAGCAGTGGCTTCTTAATGTGGAGAAAACTCTGGGGGAAAGAATATGGACTGGTCTCTACTGAGCAGAGTAACAGTGCATTGCCAGGCTCCATCAGCAGTGTTATAACTGGGTTATCTGTGCACAGAGCCTAAGACCATGGGAGCTAGGAAAGCAAAACAAGTTATTTACAAAATAATCAGCTCATGCCATTTTCTCCTGGATTTTCACAGGTCCTCTAAAGCTCCCTGGTTGCTGTACGTGAAATGTAAACCCTACCTTGCAACATTCAGTACAGTAACCACTACGGTATTCTTCCCCCCAACCCCAAACACCATAAGCTCCGCTGTGCCAAATCGCTATTTATCCATCACTATATTTAAGGAATTTTAATAAAACCAAAGTGGTGCAATAGAACAACAGCTATTTACCACTGACCGCAGCAGCAGGATCCAAGGTGTTCATTATCTCAATTACTTTAATGTTCATTTGCTCATTGGATAGCCTGGTGCTGGAGAGCAAATCTCAGAGATAATTGTATACATTCCCTGCATTATACAGTGTGCACTAGTCCCATCGGCAGCAACGTGCAATTATATTCTACTAATTAATGTGAATTAATGAGTTTACTGGCTTGATGGTCCAAAGAGGTCCCTGCTATGTGAGTGTTGAATATAAGGTTCATAAAATAGCTACCCAGTACAGACTACTTGCGGCCTGAACAAAAGAAATATATAAATTAATAATGCCCAACCTCCAGTGGAGCAACTAAACTAAGCCCCCAGATAACCCAGAGTGTTTTTTGAAGGGTTTGTTTTTGTTCAGTGCCTCCCCCAATGAGTGAGTCAAGCAGTTTTAAAGCAAGATGGACTATCACATTTACCGGTAGGGGAAAATTGTCTATATTTAAGGCATCCCTTATGGGCAATTGGTACCCAGTTCAGTTCCAACGCTTTTGCTAATGAAAAATCTATGCAAAGTCTCTAAGGACTGAGCACCTGCAGCTACTACCAAAGTAAAAGGGAGACAGAAATGTTCAACATTTCTCAGGATCAGGCCCTTGGCAAATAAAGAAAATGTTTAATTTTTCCCCCACTCCCTGAAAGCTCAATAAAATTCTTAAACTTCAGAATTCTTAAGTGTTTAACCCCCTTAGAAGTCAGTCAGACTTCAGCATGTGCTTAGGTGCTGCCCTGAAACAGGTTCTAGATGGAGGACACTCTCTCCCCCAGGCAGTTCTCAGAAATGTGTCCAAATACATTCTTATGTTTCTATGGGGTTTAATAAAATGGGTTCTGGATCAGTGGTGGGCAACCTACAGCCCACAGGCCACACGTGGCCCGTGAGGGTAATCTGCTGGCGGGCCGTGAGATACTTTGTTTACATGGACTGTCCACAGGCACAGAGCCCGCAGCTCCCAATGGCTGGGAATGGTGAACCACAGCCACTGGGAGCTGCGGGAAGCAACCATGCCTGCAGACGATCAATGTAAACAAACTGTCTTGCAGCCCACCAGCGGATTAACCTGATGGGCCACAGGTTGCTGACCACTAGTCTAGATCCTGTATTGGCCTCTTTGGGTTCAACTGCAATACAGATAATAAATCAATCATCATATAGCTGCATAGGTAATGCACATTTTTGGGAGCTATGTTTTGCATCCTGAGTAAAAAGCTTTTTCAATAACTTATGATATTGCAAAAATGCAGAGCTGTAATGAGGCATTTTAGTGCCTGGGGTGAGCAAGCATATTTGTACCCCCTAGAGATGATGTGGGGGGCACATGGGGGTCACATCTCCCCCCCCTCCCACCAATTTCTGTCTTCCATTTAGCACAGAGGGTTTCAAACTGTCACCTCCTGCCAGGAGCTGGTGGATCAGAAGCTGGTGGGAGCCGCCCGGCCTGCTCAGGCCCCTAGCTGTCTGCATTGTGGGAGCCAGTGTGTTGGCTGACTTCCCAGCAGAACCTCACTACCCTGTTCCCTGAGCCAGGCTGCCTCTGTACAGCCAGGCACTACCCAAGCAGGGCAGGCAGCACAGCTCCAATCTGCACCCCAATGTGCTCTTGCCTCGCCCCAGAAGGAGCCTAGTGCTGGCCAGTGACACTCTCTGGAGCAGGCCCCTGCCTGCAGAGCCCAGCTGTCAAGAGATGCTCCCCAAGGTGCTCAGTCACTGCTACCCTTGTGCTCCCGGCTCTGCTGCTGCTCCTCAGCCTGGAGGCGACACATGGGACAATCACGTGCTTCCCCCAGAACCTTTAAATTGTGCCCCCCCCATCAGAAGTTACGTGTCACCGCTGGGTTGCGGAGTGGCAGCAGAGCCAGGAGCACCAGGACGAGGGCGAGTAAGTGCCTTGAGGAGCATCTCATTGCAGCCGGACTCCGCGGGCAGGGGGCATCTCCAACTTTGTGCTAAATGGAAAGCAGAAGTCTGCGGTGGGAAAGGTGTCACATGACTCCACATGCTCTCCCCAGGCAACCCCATTTTTCCTCCCCTGCAGCTTTGCACTCTGGGCAGCTGCCCCACTCACCTTGCCCTAGTTACGGCCCTGCAAAAACGTGAGGCATATTCTGAAAAAGCCACCACAAACCTTCACACCCAGCCAAGATACATTCACACTAAGTATTGGGAGGCCTTTCTTGCTCTTCACAAGTGGTGTGTTCCTGCAAAGTGCTGATCAGAGCTGGACTTTTCCAGCTGAAAGCTTTTTCACTGAAAAATGCCGATTTAGACTGACTGAACTAGTTCATTATTGCAGTTGAACCTCCCCCACCCCAAAATAAAAATCTGAAAGAAATTAGTGTTTTGACATTTTCTAAACAAAATGTTTTGATTTTTAGATTCAAAACAACTTGTTTCTAAATTTACTTCAATTTAAATTTAAAAAATTGTAAAAACATTTAATGCAGCTCAGAACCTAAACAAAATGTTTCATGTCAGGTCAGGTCAAACAAAATATTTGTTACACCCCAAGCTAAAAAAATTGTAAACTTTCTAATATGCCATGAGAAAAAAATTAATTATGGGTGTAATCCTGGCTGCATTGACGTCAGCAGGAGTTTTGTCATTGACCGTGGGTGGAATCCTTATCCCACCAAATGGGACAATGAATGTAAAGATAACAAAATCAAGCCTTTTCTTGTTGATCCATTCCTTAAAGTGTGTTGCGGTAAGTCAGGGAAGATGCTTTCACATACACGACATCCACTTGAGCTGCAATCAATAAGCACTCCATAAAAGCTTGGATACATTTTATTACTACCAAGTTAAAAAATACTTCCAGCATTGGCAAATGTATTACTAACTACATAATTGCCTTATTATATAACTCTACTAAAAATTTGCATTACACCCAAGACATGACCGTGAAATATTTTATTTAATAAATAATTTTGAATCGAGAAACCATTGACTTTAAACTAGAGTTTGCTGAAAACGCTAAGGCATTTTTACCAGTGACTCATAATAAAGTAATTGGGTAGTTAGTAAGTAACGGCTTACAGGAGGGACACAAAATGTATCACTTATGTGGAGAGACCCTGGAAGCAGAAAGTTGCAGTTGTCATCAGCATTGTAGGTTTCTTTCATTCTGCAAAAGGCAAAAGGTGTTCTTCCTTTTAGTATAGAGGTCATAAACTATACATTAATCTGAGCTCAAACCTCCTCGATTCACTATGAAATATTTAAAGTTGAAAGGGGGGTGAGCATATGTGAAGCGGGGAGGGACCTAGTTATAGCCCCGAGAGCACAAAATTCAGAACAGGTGCATTTGGAAATTATTTAAATTGCTCTACCGTGTTGTTGTTTCTTCTCTAAAGTCTCATGGTCTGATTCTCCTATCACTTACAGCAGCTTTACACTGGTGTCACAGCACTGACTTCTGTGCAGATACTCCTAAATAATACCAGTGTAAGCAAGAGGAGTATGAAGCCCTCAGTTCCCGTTTCTGGAGTAAAAAGGTCTGATCTTGCAAAGTGCTGAACTCCCTCAGTTCTCACTGGAGTCAGGCAGCTCATTTCTTTGCAAGATTCGGCTGTAATGGGCTCAATCCAATGCCCGATAAAGTCAAAAGGAGTCTTTCAATTTAATTTGATTGGATTGGATCTGTTAGGATTTGTGCACTAGAAAGTAATCACTTCCATAAGGTTTCATTTACTATTTGCTCTGTACATACCTCCATGCTACAGTCCTCCTTTCCCCTCTTCCCTCTTTCATTTCTCAGAGTGTGAATGTATCAGATTCACTCCTCACAGAAACTGACAGGTTCAATTTGCTACTGAAAAGACAAGTGAGTTTTTTCAGAAATAGTTCCTTTGCAAAATAACTTTTTTTTTAAAATCAATTTTTCAGGTAAAGCTCCTTCCAGGGCTTCCGTTAATTAAATTTTCATTCAATTTAAGAAGCATTGTCTTGAAAAGCTATGAAGTAGTTATCAGCAACATCAACTGGAGGGGAACAAAAAGTGCTCCTCTCTGACAGCGAAGAATAAATTGGTTTTAGTTAGGGAGACTGGCTATTTAATTCTCTTCCACCCAAGGAATTTTCCAAGCGACTGGCAAAACATCAAAAAAAAATTAGATACAGTAAACATCAACATGCACTGAATTGCTTCTCCTGAATTCAGTGTATTAGCTGCAATAGCCATCTATGGGATAATGACAGACCAACCACAGAACAAACAATGGATACAGAGAATGTAAATAAAAACCCAGACTATGCTGCCAGGATTTATATCATATCCTTATTTCTGATCACCAGGTTACCAGAGGACTTTTTAAAGTCTTCATCTGCAGGGTTAAAATTGTGTAAGTTCTGACTTATCTCTGTGAACATTATGGCAGTGGACAGATTTATATTGTATCTCGAAAAACAAATCAAGACAAGCCTATGCAATGCCATTCATTCCACCCACCTGGCTCTCCAAGCCACAGCACAGAGATATGGAGAGGAGCTGCCCTGGGAAAACCGCCGGTCAGAAATCATAGGCCATCTTATGGAAAATCAAAATTAATTTTCTTGCTGGTATCTTTAAGTAATAACTATACACATTTAATGCAGTTAAGCAGAAACTTAGTTATCTGATCAGTGGCAACTGATCTGAATTTGAAAATAACTGTGTTCGTGCAAAAGCAAATTAAGTGTGGTTAGTTGTTCACTCACCCATTACTACTGGGTATTGAATATTTTTCTTCAACAAAAATTCCAGAGCATAGAAATAGTTTACGGGGAAATAATTCAGTGTACCCAGAGATAGCTCTAAAACCTTCTGATTTATTCGCATAATTCAGATCCAAGCACGTCTATGAAACAGGAGTGAGCTGGAGGCGCACTCTGGGTATTGGCATGCAAGCAAGAAAGAGTATGAATGAGCTCGAGACTAAGCATGGGGCATCTTGGGTTCTGTTCCTGACTCTGACCATAACTAGCTCTAGGGCTTTAGACAGATCACTTCACGTCTGATTCTTCACTCACTTATACCATTTTTAAACTGGCGTAACTACACTGAGTGGGGGTCATCGACATGATGTGTTAGTCCACATTACAAAGGTGGGCATTTTAGTGTGCTGCTCACTAACTGGGACGTATGGACCCTGCTGGTGTGCACTAAAAGTGCATGTTAAAACAGGTTTGTTTGAAAATGGGACTACATTAAATGCACACTAGGGAATTTTTAGAGCTCACCAGCAGGTTCCACACAGGTCAGTTAGTGCACAATACACGAACTAACACACCATGTAGACAAGTCATTGGATGTATTCCTGATTTACACCTGTGTATGTGAGGAGAGAGTCAGTACCAGTCAAGCCTACGGCATAAAAGGGAGCTAATGTGTACCACTTTCATAAAGTCATTTTCAGGTCCTCTGATGAAATCTTTTATATAAGCACAATATATTAGTCTCATGATATGAGTACACCGAATATCTCCTGTAGCTTCTAGAATTCCAGTCACCTGAACATTAAGAAGATGGTCTTAGGGAGTGTCGTCACACTGAATATTTGTTTATTAAAAATAGAGTTTGGCTGTTTAAACACTTGGATTTTTGTCGTGGCAGCCATTGTCAGTTTTTTTAAATGTGATCCATTGTATTTTGTTGGTGTTATTTGAAAATAATTCTCCTTTGAGAGCATCCCCATAGTGGTCTGTTTGTCAGAAAACAACAACATATCAAAATACCCAAAAATGGTTCACGTGGTACCGTCAGCAGCACCTGCAGCTTGCACACAACCGACCTTTAATTCCATTTTATTGCATCTTTTGGGCCAAGTCCCATACCCAGCAAACAGCCCAGAATGTAGGTCTGACGCTGAGGGGCTGAGAGTGAAGGGCTGCAGCTCTTGTGCTTGCCCTCTGCTAGGGAGAACACCTAGGGGACCCACACAGTCTTAACGTATGCACCCCCAAAACACAGCTGTGTCCTCAGATGCAGGGAGCCTCTACGGAGTTGTGTTACACAGTACATAGGGGGTTATGTCTGGACCTCCTGTGTAGGCTCGCCAGCTCCTATTCCCCGTCCCCCTCAGACAGTGTAAATATACTGGTTTTGCACTTGCCAGGGATGCAGAGATGGAAGGCAGGATTTGTGTCTTTGTGTCTTTTGTCTCAGTTACATAGCAGCTGAATTGATAATGGATCTCCAGCGGATCTGAAAACAGGATATTTACTGAATTTGCAGTAGCCTTCACAATATAATCTCACGACTAATATGTACTATTGGTACCAATAGATTTGTATTCATATTATGCCTCCCTCTTCTTGCTGTAAAATAGGATTCATGCCTTTCAACAAACAGGCCTACTATTTCCTATAGACTGAATTATAGAAAGACGTACACAACATAGGGGAAATTCTGCTCACCGCGACACCAACGTAAATCTGGATTTCAAATGGTTTATACAGATGTCATTGGGAGCAGACTCTTGCCTTATAAATTCCACAGTACATCTTTACTGGACATAGAAAACATTATTTAGACCACAGTGCTTGATCACAGTTTTGTGATTGCACATTTCGTATGCAACTATTATTTATAACCTCTTAGCAGACTTAGTGGGATGAAGCTAAGTTTGTGTCTGAAGTAAGACATCACTCATAATGAAAGACAGCTTAGAGGTAGGTATCCAGCGCCATTCAAGGCCTTTTTTTTTAAAGTAATAGTTTCAAACACTATAAAAAAATGTTGGAGGTTGTTTTTTCCAGCCAGTGTAAATAATTTGGAATCTGCATCCATGACATCATCACAGCTCTTATTCAGCTGCACAAAGACATAAGTGTACATGTGAATGTGTTCTCTTACCATGTTTCTAAAATTCCAAGCTCACTAGAACCATTAATGTGATGAGTGATAGCTATTGACTGTTTAATGGAAAATAAATTAACACACCAGCTTGTTACCAGTCTGAGAACATACATCTATAAAGGAAAAAGTAATTTTAAAAAATCTGCCTGTTTGCTGAGCTTATGGACACAAGAACTTTTCTGATCAAGTTATGAAGTCAAAAATGCTCCAGTTAATCACTTCAGATGTCATAACGTAGTACAGTTGGGAAAATTTGTTTTTGCCAGATTTAGGGCTTGAGCCAATGTCTGCTGAAGTCAATGGATAAACTTCAATGGACAGTGCATCAAGCCCTTAGAACACACTTAAAGGTTGAGAGTGCTAGATTTAGAAGAGAACTCAGCATTCTGGTTCAAGTTCTATATAAGTCTGGTAAAACACTTCTGAAAATGGGTCTTAGATTCCCAAGTTACTTCAGCTCTTTAGAAAATTTTACCCTTAGGCTATTAACTGTTTTGTTTTTCTTTTTTTCATTCCCGTAGTTGTCTTAGAGTCAGAGCAAGAATTTTTAAATGAAAATCTTTACTATTTGTATAATACTCATTTTCATTTGATTAAAACACTTGTACATGTTTTAACTACACTTCCCTTGAAAAACAGCAGTTTAAGTTATGGGGGAAATATTGTGAAATTCAAAAAATTCCTAAAACTTAAAAAACACGTAACATGCTGCTGGTTTCTTCCATCACTGTGGAGGGGAAAAAATTGGTTACCTTTCCAGAGTGTCTTTTCTTTGCCAAGGACAGAAGTTCATCCACAGCGATCTCAGAGAGCTACAGTGTATTGTGACACACAGGATTCCTTCCTTTCCTTTTTCTGGGTTGGAGACCACAAAATGTTAAGCATCCTCAACTCAGCACCTTATATAATTAGGCTTCTCCCCTTTGCGCTCTCATACAAAATGCACATGTACACATGCACTCCCAGAGCCTATCTTTAATCAACTTTTGATCCTTGTTAATGCATTTGTGATATTAATATACATGCTAATGAGCCAAATTTGCACATTATGCAGATTGAAGGGATTGTAATCTTGTATAATTTGCACTCTTCTGAATCACTCATCACATAAATTACACCATCTTAGTCTCCATGAGAAAGTTTTACCATTTATACTGATTTTACCAGTGAAACCAATATAGTTATACTGGTATAAAACTCCCCACATGGACACTCATTCTGGAAATAGAGTGGCTTTTTTTTTTTTCAGTTTATCTTAAACCCCTTCCACAGCAACAAACTAATCTGAAACAGGCAATCTTATGCCAGAAGATGAGGGTCCACCCACGGGGTTGTACCAATATAACTATACCTATTTAAATTCACTCCTTAATTTATATCAGTATAACTTTCCCCAGGCAGACAAGCCCTTAGACTTGCCTCTGAATTTGTCCCTATTTTATATGCATCAGTGTTTAAGTTACACTAAAAATATTCTAAATAAATAAATACAATCAAAATTAAGCAATGAAATGGATTTTCACTCCAGTTGAGAACAACAACAAAAAGACACAGAGTGTAAAGCTTTATTTTCAGTTCTGCTCATGGTATTTCATTTTCTCATGTCACTTAATATCATGTTGTGTCATACAGAGATGAAGCTGAGGCATGAAATCTAGCTCAGTATCCAGATCCAACATCTGATGGGTTTCAGATTCAGTGTTCCAGTTCAGTTCCATCTCTAGTCATACCCTGCCTTGCTAGCAGTAATGGAAAAGAAAGACCAAACTTTCAAAGGTGGCTTCAGCTAAGACGCAAAAATAGTGCCGGCATTTCCCCCCCCCCCCATCTCTGTTTCTGGAAAAGCTCTCCTCTGTGTGTGCAAATGGCTTCTGCACTTGCCAACTGCTGAGCTGCTGACTGCTTTGGAAAACTTGAGCCATGTGGTGGCCACTGCCTAGGGCACATTGAGGTCCCCAGAGAAGGGAGTTAGATTTGACATTCTGGGTGAAATTCACCCCTGAGAAGAGTCAACACAAAGTGTATGCACCTCCTCAGTCCCAGTTAAGCCATGCAAATCAAGGTGCATAGCACTTGTGCTGGCCCTCTGCAATGGGGTGAATTTAACCCATTGCAAAAGAAAATGGAAGGAAGAAAACTGGCTTTCACTATTAGCAGGCTACGTTGTAATGAAGGTAAGGCAGTAGGAGCAGTTCAGCAGGCAGCTTTTCATACAGGATGCCAGCTGATACTTAGGGCACATTATCGGATCTGAATTTTTGGCACATGCTACATCTTTTTATTGATGTTAATTTAAATGCATCATTAATTGCAAGCCTAGCTACTGTGCACATTCTTGATGCTTCCACCTTTAAAAAAAAAATGGGGGGGCAAGCACTCATAGCTCTGAGTTAATTGACACCCAAATTAGGCCTTCATCAACTTTCAAGCAGGGTTATCCCCTGAGGTCACTTAAGATTTTTCATTAAACCATATTGTTCCATCAGCTGTTAAGGTTTTGTGTTTACACAAGGAAAGGAAAACAGAAAAAGGCATTCCAGCTCATTAAGGGCTTCTCAAGCTGGTGTAAATCAGGACTGAATCCACTTTACATCATTGTAAAATTGATGTAAGAGACTAGAACAACTGACAATCCAAAAGGCCTGAGTCTCCTTTCCCTTACACCAATGCCAATCAGAAGCAACTCCAGGTCAACTAGTTTACACTAGTGTAAAATGGTGGTAAGTGAGAGGGGAATCACACCCCATGAATGCATAATTGGCTCTGAGCCAAATCCTACAATAACCACACAGGGCCCAAACACCCCCCTCTGCAGTGAGGA
Source organism: Mauremys mutica (assembly GCF_020497125.1). Taxonomy (NCBI): domain Eukaryota; kingdom Metazoa; phylum Chordata; order Testudines; family Geoemydidae; genus Mauremys; species Mauremys mutica. The sequence continues at coordinate 108,026,900 of NC_059077.1, read as the reverse complement.
CCCACGCTGCAGAGCAAATTGCAGTACAATGGGATGGAAGCAAAGATGGACACAAGAACTCTGGACCCAGATCTATACTTCTCCAGAGGTTTCTTGAGGAGGGAAGGGGTATATTCAGTGTCCAGTTCAGACCCACTTCTACAGTCTATCTTAGGTACTTATATGGCCCCATCAGCAAAGTGTCTGAGCACCTCACCACTTTTAATGTATTTATTCTCCCAACACCCTGGGAGGTAAAGCAGTGCTATTAAACCCATTTTACAGATGAAGAATTGAGGCACAGAAAGAATGATTTGTCAAGGCCACACAGGACATCTGTGGTGAAGAAGGGATTTGAACCCTGTTTTTTAAAGTTTTAGGCTAGTGCCCTAGTCACTGGATCAGCCTTCCTCCTCCTCAGTGAAGATATATAGATATAGATATACACACATGTCTCAGAAAACAATATTACAAGAAAAGCTACTGTGTAGCCCCTGAGCCTGACGCTGCAATCAACATTTTACAGTTCTGATTTTAGCCCCCATCTATGTTAGCTAAATGAGGCATTGCCAATGGGCACACAAACAACAGTCCCTGAATGAATGATGCCACCCAAACTGCACACACAAGACCCTAATTCTTCTGCATCCTGTATCCTAGTCAAAACATAACCTTAATTTTACATTGCTTAAAATATAGCTAGAGCACACAACACACAGCAAAACATGTACGGCATGAAATGAATGTTATAGTTGGAGCTAATCAACATTTTCCAAATTTTTAACAATTTTTTTCCATTGAAAATTTTAACTATCATCTCTGCCTACCCCTGCCCCCCCCCCCCCAATTGTAAGATTTTCAGATTTTCTGACCAGCTATAGAGCTGGCTGGAATTTTTCATTGATCAAAAAAAAAAATCTTTAAAAACAAACAGTAAAAAAAACAAAACCCACAGCCACTTTTTAAATCATTTTTTTCAACAAGCTCTAGCTAAGCAGTGTATTAATGCATAGTATATGGCCAAGCAGAAAGATGGAGATATTCAAGTAGCTGTGGATTATTCCAATCCCTGTGGACTAAATTCACCAACTGAATTTAAAAGCATGATATACATAGGGCCTGTAAATGCTCTGTAGTCTCTCCAGCACAAAATTTCCCAGTGGAATCTCTCTGGGTTAAATGAGACCAGAATTTGGCCCACTAACAAAAAAAAATCACAGTTGATTGGATAAAAAATGATCTTAAAATTAGAATGCTAAATTTCAAGTAACATAGAAGTTTCCATAACCTCTTAAACAGCCATGAAAAATGCAGCAAGGATAGTTTCTCAGGTAAAAAAAAACTGTGCAGTTCTTCAGCTTCCTTAAATTCATTACAATGAAGCCCACTAATAGCAAGATGGGTTCCCTGCCCTCACTTCAGAAAAGGTTAACGATGGGCCAAACCCAGCCCCTCCCCTGGGGCCACAGCAGAATCAGGGGGATGGGGAATGGAGTACCAAAGCATCAGCAGCTGCAATGAAATATTCCTGCTGAGTGAGAGCATTGCTATACTCATAAACCAGGCCATGGGTTATTCAGGAATATTTTATACATAAACTTTAATGACAGAAGGGACCATTATGCTAATGTATCCTGACTTCTTGCATAATACATCTGTCAGAATCAAGGCAACCCAGCCCACAGTCCAGGTGTTATCAGGAACTCAAACCCTGGTAGTGACCACACCCCTATGCACCAGAACTCTCCTGCTGATCTTTGACCTGAGTCCCAGATTTAAGAGGAGAGAGGGTAGGGAACGGAGCTCTGGTGTTCCACCCAGTTCAGAATAAAAGAAACTCCGTGCTCCAAAAATGAAAACATTGGCTTTCTTTACACTAAAGGAAAATTTTAAGTGTGCATCAGTGGTTAAACTACATTGAAACAGGAGGGGGAGCTCTCACCACGTTAGCCAAGGAAGAGAGGAAGCGTAGCTTAACCAAGCCAAGGAGCTGTGTTTCACCATCACCAATGCCTCTCCTTCTTGCTTTAACCCTTGGTGTATGTTATCACCTGTACGGTGTTATACAGCCAATAGACATGGGGACAGTGGTTTCCTGTCACACTGAGACTGCTCGTACTCTGTTTACTGGACACTGAAGGAATGGGAGCAGGCCTTGCATGTGTGGGGGACCTCTGGTTTCTTAGCCAGATGCACTGCCCAGTCCTGCCACCATGCAGACAGAAGCTGGTGTCACCTGCATTACAAGCTGTAGGACTGGAGTGCCTATGAAGGTGCTGACAAATGACAGACACACCTCCACCACTGCATTAACAGTAGTGGACTGCACCTCAGCCCTAGCAGTGGCCTAGTGCAAGCTCCTCTTCTTTACCTTCCCCTAGAGTATATGGTAGGCTCCAGAATAAGCCAGTCAAAACAAGGTAATGACTCAAACTGGAGTTCCAGGCTTCCCAGGAAGGGGAATGAGTTTGAAGCTAAGGGCATAATAGCAATTGTTGGGTTTTGCACTGTGACAGCAGGAAGGAAGAAAATTTAAAGCAGGCAAATCTCAGCATTTCTGCTGCCAATACCAAACATTCAAAATCTTGAGCCAGGTTCCAAAAATCAGGAGAGAGTCTTTAAAAAACTCATGATACTATTTTAAAGTACTACATTTGGGGTTATTTTAATTTGCTTTCAGATACTTTAGTGTACACTTGATTTATGATTTCAAGCTTTTATTCACAACCATAAAAACTAGAAATGTAGTAGGGGGGGGTTTAATGAAAGCTAAGATTCTCATGCACTCCCTTGTTTCCAGCAGCAAGGACTTGGAGAAAAACACCAAACATTGCACGACTTGCAATAAAATCATGAGAGTTGGCAACACTGCAGCATTAGCCTAGCCCAATTACACCCCATCTCATCGCAGTAAAGCTATACAGCTAGTCATGGAGGAACCTCAAAAGATTCCCAGCATGCACATTTATCCAAACCATCAGAGCTTACAAGGAGCCATCTAGCGCATGCAGTCCCCCATACATTCCCCCACCTCCACCCATCAGACCATCCTCTGACAAATCCAGTTGACTTACCCGGTGCTGTCTTCTCATCAGAAGAGACAACCTGCTAATTGCTCATGTCTTCAGGGGGCAATTAAGCAGGGTAAAATCCTGGATATTCTTTGAGGGAACAAGGTGCATGACAGGCACCCATACAGAAGTGAGTCTTCCTGAGAGATTTTTCCCGCTTGCCTCAGAGAGAGAGGATGGGATATGAAGTGACTCCTTTGAGAAAATAAATCAAAATGGATTCTGCCAATTCACCTTACCAAATAAGTTAGGTTCAGCCAATTGGGAACCAGAGCCATTACCATGTGACTTATGTAACTAGTCAAACCTAACAATCCCAGCTTGAAATGGTGACATGGAAATTTGCCACAAAATCTCCACAGCAGCTTCCTATGCAAAAAGTTCATACAAAACAAAATTCCTAGGACAGTATATGCCCGCAAGTCTCCAGAGGGCTAAAGAATGCAGCTGAGGCAAGCACCAGTCAGCTCTGGCACCATAACTGAAATTTTTGAAAGAGAAAGAATCACATATTATTGAAATGTGTCTTATCTTGTATTAAATGGTAAACAGTCCATTTAGGTTTTCATGAGCCTCACAAAGAAGGAGAAGAAAGGCATTGCAATTAATTTTTCTTTGTAATGTCCTATAAACCCCAAACCAATGCAAATCTTCTCTCTGGTACTCAATTGGAGTACAGGTTTGTTTTATAGTATGTGCGTCAGTATTAGAGTTGGTCAGAAAATGTTAGTCAAAACAGTTTTTGTAGGAAAGTGCCATTTTGATTAAACCCAAATTTGTCATGAAGTTGTCATCAAAACTGATGACATTTCCCATAAAAAAGTTTCCAAAATGAAAAGTTTTATGTTACAGGAAAATTTTATTTTAGAAACATTTCATTTCAAAACACAATCTTTGTTTCAAAATTTATTTTATTGTATTTTTCATATTATATTACTTATTTTTATATTATTTCATGACATGTCAGTAGTAATAGTGCACAATGACAGCATATCACATCATGTCAAGTGTTATGACGTATGATGTGGCATGCCAGATTATGCATTACCACTGCAGACATGTCATGAAATAATGTAAAAATAATCATAATCTCTTAAAAAGCAATTTGGGCCAGAAAGAGAGAGAGATTGAGACAGAGAGCACAACCATGAGAATGACTCTATAGTCTGGCAGTTAAAGCAATCACCCATGATGTGGGAAACCCAAGGTCCAGTCTTCCCGCTCCAATGATACTTTCATTATTTAATCCAGAATGTAACAACTTCAACAGGAACATCTGAGAAGCTCCCTAAAGAAGACTATCCCATGGCCAATGATTACTGCACTGTCATGAGAAATGACAAATCCCTGTTCAAAATCCTTGCCCCCCTTAGGTGCGAGGAGGACTTGAACCAGCGGGCTCCTGTCTTTCAGGGGAGTACCTTAACCACTGGGCTAAAAGTTATGAGGGCGCTTCCCCAGCTTCTTGTTAAGATGGCATAGCAACCCTAACTCAAAAGAGAGCTCCTGACTGAGAATCACAAGCAGAGATAGGCACCTAGTGCACAGAGGCATCTATCCCACCAAGAGGGGTGTGGCTTAGCACACACATGCTCCGACCACGGCCTCCCATTGGCTAGTTTAGCTAATATGCTGGCTTTTGTAAATTGCATTCTAAGGTGCCTGTCTTTCCCAATTCATTGTATAGGGAACCCCAGTGCCTAACTCAGGCTTTGTGAATCATGATGAAGTTTCTAGGTGTCTAAAACTTGGGTGTTGCGATGCTCAGAGTCACAACACCTAAAACCCATTGAACATTCAGCTCTGAATGCTTCTTCTCTTTTCTTGGACAAGGTCTCAAACTGTTTTTAATAATTTTTGTTTTGCAGGAAATGTCTAAAATAGTTGTTTTCGTCCTGATTCAGAAAAAAAATTGAAAGTCAAAATGTCCTACAAAAAATGGAAATTCTGAGTTTTGACCAACTCTAGTCATTATGGAGATCACATGGCACTAACAAAATATGACTCCAAAAACTTTCATGAATCAAGGGACAGTTTTATTGATGTGGTTAAATTATTGCTTTAGAAGTAGAGGAGGTCAACCCCCTATAAGAACATTTCTTAAATCTATTTCTAAACTCTAGACAGGCACAGGAATCTCACAATATATGCTCATGCAAGTGCTTTTAGGATTGTGGGATTTGAAAACACAAATTAAACAAAGAACAACAGGAAACATGCTGTTCTCACAAAACTCCATAGTTTCTGTTGCCACTCAGGTAGTCTCCACATTCTCATCAAGGAGGATTTGAAGCACCATCCAGCTCTCAAGCTAAACAAATTACTAAGCAGAAAACTTAGAGTTACACTCCAATGACAAATGGATATGCACCCCATAAATGTATTCCTCTAAATGGAATAAATATATTAACTAACACTGACCCCCAAAGGAAAAAATGCTATTCAGAGTGGAAGGAATAAAAACATTCAGGAAGTTTATTTTACACTAAGTTCTGCCTGCAACAAATAATGTAGAACTGTATTGACAATTTGCAGATACTTCTGTGTTTTTAATTATTGTTAAACACTGACAGTTTACTTGACATTATACAAACTGTAGATGAAAGCACAATGTTTGATCCTACAAACATTGACACATACATTCAAGTTTTACTCACAAGTGAAATTATGTATGTTTTTAAGTGTTTCCAGAATTGGGGCCCAAATCTTTACCACAACTAGATTTAACATAAAGTATGATAGGTGTGGCACAGTGTAGATATTAGGGTTGCCAGGCGTACAGTTTATGACCGGAACTCCCAGTTGAAAAGGGACCCTGGCGGATCCAGTCAACACCGCTGACTGGGCCATAAAAGTCAGGTTGGTGGGGCAGGCAGGCTCCCTACCTGGCTCCCTGCAGCTTCCCAGAAGCGGTAACGTCCCTTAGCTCCTAGGCAAAGGCACGGCTAGGGGGACTCTGCATGTTGTCCCCACCCCGAGTGCCAGCTCCACCACTCCCATTAGCTGGGAACCGCAGCCAATGGGAGCTGTGGGGGCGGCACCTGTGGGTGGAGGCAGCATGCAGAACCACCTGGCCATGTCTCTGCTGAGGGATATGTCGCATCTTCCAGGGAGCCTCCCCAAGCTAAGCAACATTTAGAGTCTGCACCTCAACCCCCTGCCCCAGCCCTTATCCCCTTCCTGCACCCAAACTCCCACAGCCTGTCCCCTGCACCCCCTCCTGAGCCCCATCCCACACCCAAACTCCCTCCCAGAGCCTGCACCCTGCACCCCACACCTCCTGCCCCAGCCCTGAGCCCCCTCCAGCATCCAAACTCCCTCCCAGAGCCCATACCCTGCATCTCCCTGCATCCCAACTCCCTGCACCAGCCCAGAGCCCCTCAACCACTCATTTTGGCCCCACCCCAGAACCTGTACCCTCAGCCCAGAGCCCGTACCCCCTCCCACACACAATCCCCTGCCTCAGCTTCAAACTGCTTCCCACACTCCAAACCTCTCAGCTTCACCCCCCAGCCTGTAGCCCCCTCCTGCACTCAAAACCCCTCATCCCTGGCCCACCCCAGAGCCTGCAGCCCAGAGACTGCTCCCATACCCTGAACCCCTCATTTCTGGCCCCACCCAGGAGCCCGCACCCTCTGCCCCAGCCCGGTGAAAATGAGCAAGGGACAGAGGGGGGAGATGGAGTTAGTGGGGGGGGGACCTCAGAGAATGGGTAGGGCCTGGGTAGGGCAGGGGTGTTCGGTTTAGTGCCATTAGAAAGTCAGCAACCCGAATAGATGTCAATGCACTAGGCCCAATACTGCAACACACATACATTTACATATGCGAGTAGTTCCCTCCCACTCAATGAGACTGCTTATGTACAAGCATAACTTTACTGACATAAGTGTTTTCAGGATCAGGGCCATTATTTGAAAAACCTGCAGTTAGTCTTCTACCAAAGTCATGAACCTATGTTCAGATCTTTACCTATCTTCTGAAGAGATTCACTGAGCCATCTTTAAGCATGCCGGGGTGTACCAGGAGAGAAAAAAGTATAAGCGCACTTAAAATCAAATTAATAAATACATAGTAAATTGACCTGTGAAGCAAATTGCTTATCAGAGTGTAATCAAATAAATCATGCAGATTAAAATCCAACTTTTAAAATCATTGTTAGCTTAGATTTTTGTTTCATAACATTTTGTGTAACTCAGATTTAACCATTCTGTGCGAGGTTTATTAGCACCACCTAGTGCTAGTATTTAGAAAGGGACACCATTTTACTCATCCTCACAAAGCCACTGCATTAGTAATATACCCATTGTCTTCCTTGCCATTGCTAGAAATATAAGATGCAGAGTCACAGACTTCATTTTGGCATCATCCATAAAGGCTGAATGTCAAATTAATAACCTGGATCACAGTAAATCAGACATTACGGAAACATTCTGTCCAGATCTGATCACAGCACTAGCACTGACTCTTTAGCAAATCAGGTTCCTGCCAGACACTGGCACCTTCTCATGGTCAGACTGAAGGCCAGGTAATGGCCATCTCGCCTGGTCTTGATGAAGCGCTTGGTTTCAAGGGTAAGAGCTGTCTTTTTGCTTGGTTAGAATGCATGTTATTTTCTCTTCTTTTTTTTTGGAAATAAACAAACAATACAATAATTATAAGTTAAAAGCAAACAAGAAACGGGGAAATTAGGTTTACTTTCCCCACATTTTTAATGGCGTTTAAACACCATTTAAAATGACACACATTTCATATCTATTGCACATGTCCAGCTGTCCACATGGAGTATATCAGTATACATAGGTGAGCTCACCCCCCATCTCGTTCCCACTCCAGCTCCTTTACATCAGATAAAGAGACTGGCATGGCAGAAAGGGGCCCTAAAAGCCTCATATCCAGTCAGGGGAGGATTTCCCTGCTGCAGGCACTGTGGTTGACAGCTGTAAGGCTGCCCTCTAATTACCCCACACACACACCACCAACAACAACTCTAGTGTAGGAGGCCTGGCAGGATAGCGAAGGGTGTGTCAGGGCAAGGTTGCAGTGTACAATGCTACAGATATTCTGGGCAGTACTGTAGCCCAGGAGGCTGATGTAATTTAGACAGCCCCCCCCAGAGCTTTCTAAATTAAGCTGGAGGACCCAGAGCAGCCTGGGCACAAAGGAGGAACCACTCCCCCCGCCCCTCTTCCCGAGCTGAGAGCTCTGTGCTGGGCCTCAGAGCCGCGGCACAGAATCTCACCAATAGCCATGATGTTACTTTACAAGAAAGATGAAATCTAAAAAGACAACATACCAAATTTTCAGCATCTGGGGGGAAAAAAAGTGATGATGAGTATTATTTATAATAGCACCCTCCAGGGTCTGTACCTTCACATCATGAGGGGGTTTATTCTGAAATTGACCACCTGTGTCCTTGTGGCCCAAATGGCCACTGAGGTGAAAATGACCAATGAAGTCTTGTGAAAGGGCCATTCTGGGATCCTGCAGATTGAGCTGGATGGCACTCAGTCCACAAGGAGGTGATGCCTCTTTGGGATCTGCCATGGTGATGATAATTTATATCACACCTCTGCACTCAGTGCTTTCTGAGCATTCAAGAAGGATGGTCTCTATTCCAAGGAGCTCACAGGCTAAGGACAGATAGACAAAGAAATAAAGGTTAGGGTTAGGGGAACAACAATAGGCAACAATATTTCCACGTCAACTCAGTTCACTGAAGGCTGTATGTCAGAAGTAAGTCATTAACAGGGGTTTAAACGTGTACAGTTTGAGCCCATGTAAATGAGCCCATGATGGTTGTATTATACACAAGAGACCACATACAAGGCACTGAGGTGAACATGCAGGAAACTGACAAATTGGTGGACAAGACTTATTTGCACTGAAATAAAATGATAACTGAATAATTAAAAAACACATTCTATTTTTATAACAAATTAGTTCATGCAGACTGCAATGATAGCTTGGAGCAAATTCTTAATCTTTTATGACTTGAAAGCACTCAGACATCTAATGAAAAACTCATCCTAGGAATAACTCAGTAAGCCAATACAGCTATTTCAGAGATTAATTTGGCCCAAAATCCTAAGAGTGACCACTGATCACTTCATGTTTACTAGTTTTATTCCTAAATAAAAAGGTGGCATTTTCTATTTCAGTCTTAAGTTAAATCTGCTTCAACCCAACTGGAAAATAAGTTAATTAGAGGAGTGACTTCCAGACTTTATGATCACAGTTTTCAGCAAACAAAGAAAAAGTAGCCAGTTTTAGTTCGTTTTAAAATTGCTTGCTCTTCAACAAATTGTGATGGATGCGTGGGTGTATGTTAGGGATGGATAAATTGTTTCAGATAAAATAAGAATACCTGTGAGCTGTTGTACCGTAACTCAAACTCTCAACTTTTTGAAGGTTTAAATATGTTCAGATAATCATTAAGAGCATGTTTGTGAGAGAGATGATATGCACACCCATGGGTGCTTTTTGGTTTATACAGGATACCAAAATACTATAACACCCATGAAAAGGCAGAATGGTCTAATCAGCTGAGCAGTAGTAGGTAACTAATGCCATGAGGCAGCAAAGCATTTGCATGTATGTTTAACTTAATTTTACACATGCCATTCAAGGCAAACTTTCAGGCAAACCAATTTCTCCTTTCATCATGGTCTTGTGATAGGGTGTTTACCCCACCCAAGATACTAAAGATTAATATGGGGCTCAGAGGACAATTAACCAGCCTGTGTTCACCTGGGGGGAAAAGCCAGGTCTAATGAGAAATAAAGCCCAGGTGTTTCAGAGCAAGGTATTGTCTCCATAAAGAGCTGAGTGAGCCCAGTTGAGAAGAGGAATGTGGAAAGTACTGGCTTTCTGGGAAGGGAAGGGGTGTGGGGGGAAAGCAGGTATCTCCATGAGTAAGCTGGAGGACTAAGATGGGGTCCCTGATAAGCTAGAGTCCCCTGGAATCCCTGATTCAGGGTAGAAGTGTGCCAACCCCTGGACCGGGGAATTGATTTATCCAGGGGGAGCAGCAGCAGTGGCATACCTGTGCTAACTGAGCTCTGCTGGGCTGAAGGTTTGGGGCAAGGGGGTGTTTGTTGGGAGGTTGATAACAGACTCTGTGGCCCAGGAATGGGCTGGATTCTGCAAAGCTGTCTGGCTGAAGGGCCAAGACACTCCTATAGATGGAGTAAGCCAAAAGACAATGAGGGAAACGGAGGCCCATGTTGCTGCAGCACTGTACCCAGCCTGGAGACGACAGGGTAGGGTGGCAACTTTGCCACGGTATAAATAAATATGCAGTCTGTATGTCCAGCAGGAGTTATCCAACCATCCTGGAGCAGATGTACAGTAACTCCTCACTTAAAAGTTGTCCCAGTTAACGTTGTTTCATTGTTGATCAATTAGGAAACATGCTCATTTAAAGTTGTGTAATGCTCCCTTCTAATGTTGTTTGGCTGCTGCCTGCTTTGTCTGCTGCTTGCAGGAAGAGCAGCCTGTTGCAGCTAGCTGGTGGGGGGCTTGGAACCAGGGTAGACCAGCAGCCCCGTATCAGCTCCCCACTCCCCTAAGATCCCTGTGCAGCAGCTGCCTGCAGTTCAGCTGTGTCCCTCCCTTCACTGCCATGTGCTGCTCCTGCCCTCTGCCTTGGAGCTGCTCCCCGAGACTCCTGCTTGCTGTGCAGGGGGTGGGAGGAAAGAGGAAGGAGGCTAATATTAGGGTGTCCCCCTTTCCCTTGCTCCTGCACCCTGTTTACCCCATCTTCCATAAAGCAGGGCTCAGGATGGAGGGAACTTGCAGCAGCTGTGGTCTCAGCAAGCTGATCTAATTAACAAGGCAGTGTACTTAAGGGAAACGTGCATAGCTCCCTCCATTCCTGCTGCCTGCAGAGTGAGAAAGTTAACCTTTTAGGGCTCAGCCAATTGCTAGTTCATCATTTAGCAGTAAGGGAAATATCCCACCCTCTGACTCCTTCACCTCAGCCAAGCTTCACAATCATCACTATATACCAGTATTAAATTGTTTGTTTAAAACTTATACTCTGTATATGTGTGTGTGTGTGTGTATATGTATGTGTATATATATATATATATATGTCTTTTGTCTAGTGAAAAAAATTTCCCTAGAACCTAACCCCCTCATTTACATTAATTCTTAGGGGTAAATTGGATTCACTTAACATCATTTTGCTTAAAGTTGCATTTTTCAGGAACATAACTACAACCTTAAGTAAGGAGTTACCGTATGTGCACAGGCATTTTTATTAATTCCTACCACCCTGAATGTGTCCCATGCATGTTACATGTGCTGTCTCTTGGTTTTGTCTGGGCATCAGCATTACTACCATTGTCTCTTTGCCACTGTGTTTTGCAATAATCTCCTACTATGTATAAGTATCCGTCTTTAGCTGTGGGCCTGTCTTCTGCCACATTTATAAGGAAATGCAAGTGTAAATGCACTTATGTCTAAATGGCATTGAGCGGGGCATGCATAGCTCCTCACAAAGGGTGGTGTTTGAGGTGGAGGTGGTCCTCCCTGGAAGAACCAGGGGGGATCTAAAGTAATATGGCTCTGGAGTTCCTAACATCCATGGCAAACAGAATGGATAAATTGTGTTTCTGTTTCAGCTCATATGCTAGAACAGTAGACTGAGGTCTCCACTGCAGCCCCATGCCCTGAGTCTGGGTTAGGGGAGTCATTTCACTCCCTCAGCTGTTGTGTATTTCACCCCTAAAGTCTGATTACTCAATCCAAATCCAAACTCTGTGGTTCAAGCCTCTCTCTAACAGGGGCGGCTCTAGGATTTCCGCCGCCCCAAGCAGGGCGACATGCTGCGGGGGGCACTCAAGCAGTCGCCGGTCCCGCGGCTCCGGTGGACCTCCCGCAGGGATGCTTGCGGATGCTCCACCGGAGCCGCGGGACCAGCGGCCCCACCGCAGGCACATCTGCGGGAGGTCCACAGGAGCTGCCTGCCGCCCTCCCGCTGGGACGCCGCCCCAAGCGCGCGCTTGGCGCGCTGGGGTCTGGAGCTGGCCCTGCTCTCTAATTATCTCTATTTAAATCTCACTTTAAAATGTCTCTTCTTCCTTGCCTAGGTCGCTTATAATTCTTCTCACCCCCTCCCCCAACTCCTTAGTAGGATTACAACTGAATGTATGACTTAAAAAGCTGAAAGCATTTTTTTCCATTTATATTATATATTCTCCATTGCACAGTACACATTGATACCATAAGGTGCTGTGGATGTTTTTGTATTAAAGATGCTGTACAGAAAATTGGTTTATTACTTTGAGCTGGTTTTCCACCTCCTTTTCTGTTGCAAATTATTTATGGCCAGTTATTTTAGTTTTTAAATACAGCGGAGAAGCTGGATCTAGAGACATCTGTTAGCATTAAAGACACTTTGTTTTTCTTCAAACAGAGTGGGAAATCCCCATGAATAAGAGAAGGAAATCTAGGGATTTTCCCTGAGCAGCAGAGAAGTGTTTTGAAATACGACCAGTGACACTCAACTTGGGAATGCTGTGTATCGTTAGGAGTGACTCAGTAGGCTTGTTTGGGCAAAACAAACTTTACAGGGACTTAATAGCAATGGACACTTTACTTATTTGTCTGTCGGATGGTGTCTTTGTCTTCTAACGTACCCCAAGGCAAGTGGGGGAACAAGGAAGCAGGACTAAGAGTTACCATGATTTTGTTCAGCTGGTTTTGTGGGTTCTGCTGATGACATGCTTGGGGCAAATGTTCAATCTGTCTGGACTAGTTTTTTCTAATGGGACAAAGAAGGTGAGCCTACCTTGGATTCTGCACCTCTGGATTCTTTCCCACAAACCATCACGTGAAGCAGCCTGAACGGATATTGACTTCCACCATTGTCATGTATATAGCTATGGTAGCAGCTGATGCAGGGGGAGGATAGGAAACATGGCTCCTGCATGCCCATATGACCATAGACCAGCAACAGCAAGCGAAGCAAGGAAGCAGAGAGGAGTTAAGGATCAATATGTGATGCTCCCCACTACAATCTTTACATTTGCATTTATAAGTAAGTGATAGACTCAGGGTATTTCACAGTATTTTCTGTTACTGTGGTAGCTTATCTCCAAGTGGCAAACAAAAATTTTATTGGTGACTGGTGTGTTGAGGTCAAGTTCTCATGTGTATATCCATCCACTAGCAGCTTCCCATTGAATTCTGTGGGGACTTCATGTGTAGCCACAGGCACAAAGCTGCTTTTGAAATAAAAATCCTACTTCTCTTTACACAAAAAGAGAAAATATTAGTAAGGAGGGCAGAGAAAACGTAGCTGATGTCAGGCCAGCGGTCAGACAACTGAGAAGAGCAATACAAACGCCTATAAGTCACACACAGGCTGCCATAAAAACCAGATTAAATGAGAGGGGGAAATGGCAACAGATAGAAGAGGATGTGTTTTATGGCTGCGTCATCAATAGTAAAACTGACGGGAAAGCAGTCTTTGTTTTGTCCAATCCCATGAATACCACACTGCAGTTCACAGGCATGTGACAGGAGACAACTTGACTGTAATATGAAGTGAATATTGCAATACACCATTTATTTGGTGCCCCCTAAAATAGGTGTCCTCATATAAAAGCTACCACACGTCTGCTTTCCTCAGAATTATGTTTTTGTCAAAGAAAATTCCTGATTTTTTTTATTTATATATGTTACATGTATGCCTCATGAGTTATAGTTTGCCTCTCATGTCTCCATTTTCCTCTATGGGCTAGGCTCTCCACCCCCATTTCTTCCTTCATTTTGCACCATGGGCGGGATCTCTGATTATTCAACACAGAGGAGAGACTATGATGCATAATGGGAGATGTAGTCTGACCAGGAAGCTTGGCCTAGAGAGAATAATGGGAGCATGAAGCACCAGAACTACAACTCCTATGAGGCACTGTACCAATATTCCCAAATCAAAAGTTTTAATTTTTTGGCAAAAATATTTTGGTATTGGAATTTTTGAGCAGCAAAAATTATCTAGTTGAATTGTTTCTCAAGTTGTTTCAGTTTTTAAAAGGAAATTTTTTGACCAGCTCTACTAAATAACTTTGTAGTGCTAGTATCAGGGGAAGTAAGCTACAGCATTTACTTTATTGGGAGATCCTACCAGGAAGGAACCATCCAATCACTATGTTCACAAAACCTGGCCTCAAAGATGCTGTTGGGAAAGTCGTTAAGGTTGATAGCTATGCATGAGAGATATAAGGACAACACCACACCTGTGAAATGAAGGACATATATATTAGAGGAAACCCAGCTGGATGTGGAGACATAAAGTGCTGTTCTACACCGGCCTTGTCTGTGCACATAAGTACCACTGGAATTAGAGCAGTACCACCCCTTACTGTGAATACAGTTATTGCTGGCAGAAGAGTGCTTTTAGTGGTATAGAGTATTTCCATATTGGAAGAGGATTCAGTTACCAGTATAAAACTGCCAGTGTATAACTGTGTCTATATTAGGGGTTGTACTAGTAGGACTATTTCAGTTAAAACAAAAATCAAACCACTAACTGACATAGTGTTGCAAAAACTGAGGTTAGACTACACATCAGAGAAGTGACTAAAATTGCAACATGTGGTTTACAAATTAATTGTGCTTGAGGTTATTTATGCTATATAAGAGAATACCAGAATTATTATTGACATGTTACACACATTTCAATAGGTCACTTAAGCATTATAGCATCCTAGTAATAATTTCCTTAGTATTCATCTAAAAATGTTTACTTCTACTTATATTCTATTTTAATTATCTTTATGTGCCTGAGCCTACTCCCACATATTTTTCCAAACCTTTAAAAAAGGTTCAAGTCAGTTTTTATTTGCAATGACTTGGTTTACAATTTCATTTTCCAGAGATATCTATAATAATTCAGTTTAGAGCTTCTAGATGATTTCCCCTTTTGCCATCTCACCTATCCCTTCCACTCCCTCATTACACGGCTATGACAAGCAAGATGAGCTGTGATTTTGCATCATCTAAGTCCCTATGTGCCAAAAGAAGTTGGGCTTATCAGGGCCAGACACCTTAACTTCTTCTACTTTGAAGTCTTAAGGAATTGTTGTGCAGTGCAAGGGGAATTAGTAAACTAACCGCAGCAGACTCTGATTCATCTTTCTACTGTCTAACTTTGATCCTTTCAGGTGTTTTATGGAGGAATGCAATCGCAATCATAAAGCAAACTGATTCCCACGCCAACGCTTCAGCATTGTGTGGGCAGTTTTCTCGATTTGTTTGCTTTCCTTCACTTGTGAGATCTGTTTCTGATCTCATATTCAAAGGAACACCTTGCTGGGTGTCTTGTAAGTCATCAGCAGCACAAACATTATGTTGCTGCTCTTTTTTGAATGCAGTGTGTTCTCAAATAACCTCTTTGAGTATTACAGGCCTGCTGAAATAATTATTTATTAGCTACCAGCAATATTCTTGATGCTGTGCAAGATACAAATAAAGACAGTTCTTCCTCTGGAGTCTACAACAGACAGAGAAGAAAAGAGCTCTAGAGGAAGAAGTTAAGAATAAATATTATTCCTATTACAATTGTGCCTTGGGACTGGGGCACCCTTATCCTAGACTCTGATCAGCAGCATAGCAAGTGAGAGTCACTGCCCTGGAGACCTTACAATCTAAATACTTCCTTTGTCATGTCTATTATTATCCCTAATTTACAGATGGGGAACTAAGGTACAATTTGTCTTTTGTGAGATTAAGTGATATGCCTGAAGTCACAAAATGTCTATAGCAGAGCTGAGAACTGAATTCAGGCTAATATCTATCTTGTCTGTAAATATATGGGGTTCATTTTACCTACAATCCCCCTTTTTAAAATGCTGTGGTGAAGATGACATTTCACTGATATGGGTGGGTGTTTGTGGGCCACTGAAGCAGGGGCGGCTCTAGCAATATCGCTGCCCCAAGCACAGCGGCATGCCGCGGGGGGCGCTCTGGCGGTCGCCGGTCCCGCAGCTCCGGTGGACCTCCCGCAGACGTGCCTGCGGAGGGTCCGCTGGTCCCGCGGCTCCGGTGGAGCATCCGCAGGCACGCCTGCGGGAGGTCCACCGGAGCCACCTGCTGCCCTCCTGGCGACCGGCAGAGCGCCCCTCGCAGCATGCCGCCCCAAGCACGCGCTTGGCATGCTGGGACCTGGAGCCAGCCCTGCACTGAAGAAGGCTCTTTAGCAAAGGATTAGACAGGGCCGCCCAGAGGATTCAGGGGGCTGGGGCAAAGCAATTTCAGGGCCCCCTTCCATAAAAAAAAAGTTGCAATACTATAGAATAATATATTCTTGTGGGGCCCCCTGTGGGGCCCAGGTCCTGGGGCAAATTGCCCCACTTGCCTTCCCCCCAGCCCCCAAATTGATTATATAGAAGAAATCTTCAAGCAATATTCAAATGTGCTGAGTCCCTAGCTTGACAAAGTTTGGTTTGTCAGGCTCATTCATTGCCATTTGTGTGGCTAGCTCTCTGCTTAAGAGTGCATCCATTTCTGTCTATCATAATTACTACAGGTAAAGGAGCTCAGGCTTGGCTGTAGGGATTGTTTCTTCTTTGATATCTTTTT
The DNA here is from genome assembly GCF_020497125.1 of Mauremys mutica. Taxonomy (NCBI): domain Eukaryota; kingdom Metazoa; phylum Chordata; order Testudines; family Geoemydidae; genus Mauremys; species Mauremys mutica. The sequence goes on along the minus strand of NC_059077.1, from coordinate 108,010,263 downwards.
CAGTGTGAGCATATAGCCAGTGTGTTATACATACTAAACCTACAAAATATCCTAAAACGGGGTTCTGCTACCTGTCTTGTTCCAAGTGTGTTCCACAGAAGATATAATGCCATCAGTAGGGTATGATGGGTCATCAAAGAGTGTGCAAAATGGTGAAATATGCCTTTATACCCCCAAAAATTTAATTTAAAGTTATATTGTGAAAATTCCTCCTACTTTACTTGGGGAAAATTTCTTCTTTTGAAGTTAAAGAAGTTTTCTTATTCCTATTTGCTGATCACCTTTAATAACACATTAGAATTAGCATTTAAATAGTGCTTTACATTTGCAAAGGTTTTTATGAACATTAAGGGGTGCCTTCTGCCACACTTATTCAGAAGGGTGGGACCTTATTCTGGGAGCAGCCCTAATGAAGGAAATGGGTCTCAGGATGTGTAAGAGAGGAAGAGTCTGGCCTTGAGAGCCTGATTTTTCAAAAGGTCAGAATCACACACACTCAAATGCACCTATAGTGTGCACAAACGTATTGTGCATTAGGCATCATATTCAAATCCATTGACCACTCCATTTCATCTACTCAAAATAAAATGCTGAAAGCAAAATGAGGTCTTTACAAGGATGGCCTGCTAATCTGTACACATGGATCGGAATCCAACCTTTGTCATCTAGTTTGTAATTTTATAAAGGAAGTGTGGAGTAGTAGGGAGGCATCCAGCTGGAGGGGCTAGAACACAAGACTAAGTTAGGACACCTTGGTTCTAATTTGAACTCTCATACTAACTTGCTATCCAACCTTGGGCAAGTCACTTCCCTTCTCTGTGCCTCTTTTCCCCATATGCAAAATGAGGCTAAAATACATTCATTCCCACTCCACAGGGGTGCCATGGGGCACTGAGGAAGGCTTGGGCTGCCTTTTGCAGTTTTCAGATGGAAGATGCTATATACATGTTAAGTGTTATTCTTGATGTCTACACATCTATAGTCTTATATACTGATAATATAAGTAAAAATAAACAAATGTAGCATCATATGAACAATGGCAATCAATAGAGAAAACCCAAATTTAAAAAAAAACATAAGTAAGGAGGAATAGGTGGTATGGTGGATTAATGTACTCACTTTTTCATTTTGGAAGACAAGAGTTCATGCCCTGGCTGAAATCACAAATCTAATGGCACTGATCATCTCAAATTTATCTCTAGCTGTGTACATTTTAAACCCATTGCAGGCAGATCTGCATGAAGTCTCCAGGACTGCAGTAGTAGGGATGTGTTGTACTGTAGATGAGGCATGAGGATGTGATGTGTATCACTAAATTAATTCAAACAAAAGAAAACAAATGTAACCCCTCTATTAACAGCTAGCTTGCAAACAGTAATGCTTATTTTACTAAGCTCAGATAAGAGTATAAGTATCTGGCTTTAAAGAGCTTCTAAATAACTGACTAAAGCCAGGATGTTCGTCTCATTAATATTGCACTATTCATCTTTATTGTGAAGAGTCATTTCTCAACGGGAGTGCTTGAATGAACAGGCGAGGTAGAGAGAATATCTTGGGAAAATGCTAATTTTGCTAACAGCACGGTGCCAGCTGAAATCTGTATGAAAACAGGAAGTCTGTATTTAACTGGGTCTCTGCAATGGTTCTGTCAGCCATCTCTGCTTCATGCACTCTTCCCTGGGAAGTATTCTATGTAGTGAGCAGAGCAGAGGGCTAGGACTCTGGGGTTCTGTTCCCAGTTCTGCTACCAATTTGGTCTCTGACCTTCAACCAGTCACTTAACTTTTATTTGTTATGTTTCTGTGCAATTTTTACTGCTCAAGAAAGGCTCCAAAAAATCCTATTGATTTCTAAATTAAGCCATCATAAAAGTATTAGAGTGATAGGCATGGGAATCAAAACCTCCTCTCCTCTCTACAGAAGCCCAGTAGTGTGGTTCAATTCTCTTCTGGATCTCACCTGCATAGATGAGAGGACAGTTCTAGCCAATCCTTATTTATTGAGAATGACAAAAAAGGTGCCAGTTATTGACAGTGGGGATGGAGTGGCATGATTTGGACTCCAGCCCACTTCCTTCACTCTGAATCAAACATGAAAGGCTCAGAGTCACAGCACTTGAACCAACAAGTTGACCCCACTCATATTTTCTGTTTCTCCGGAGACATTTAATTTCATACACTGAAATAAAGGAGCATTCATTTTCTTCCGCTGGTTTCACTCCAGGCTGCAAAGAGGGTATAACAGAGTACTATGTGCAAAAGAAAAGAGAAACGTTGGCCCATGTGATAGAAAACAATAAAAAGATCATAACATCGACCAGTAAACATTTTCTATTTAATATTTTACATCCACATCAAGTAGTTTTTCTGCTGCTGTCATCAATTATTTATTTATAAACTTAAAATGTCTCATTCATAACTGATGGCAATTAACTATAGGCCAAATGTGCTACATGTTGAGAAATCATTACATGTGAGTAGAACCCCCTGAGATCCTGGGGCAGCTCATGTAGATAGGTCCTACATTTTTTAAAAATAAACAGCCAATTAAGCATTAATAAAAGTTGCTACAAATTGCATCCACATCAGATTCTGCCTGGGTACTTAAGTGGCATGTTTTAGTTATATTACCACATCCATATCCATGGATAGTTTTCTGAGTATGCTTCAGGAGGCTATGAACTACCTCTATCTAGTTTTGAGATGGATCAACATCCTTTTCAATAGTATACAAACCTGGGTAATTGAAATCCAGCTATAAAAGAAACTAGGTTAACCAGAGTTTGATTAGACCCTTCAGGATAGTACTGAGTATGAATATTTGCCTGCTTTCTAGACTGGTCATCTTTAAAGCTTCTCTTCATTTTGCTCCTGGGTTAGGAACACAGGTGAAATCCTAACCCCATTAAAGTCAAAGGAAGCTTTGCCATTGACATCAGTGGAGCCAAGATTTCAAGCCAGAACTCAGCTTTTCTATATCTTATTGATTGGCTTTCCCCTTCATCTTTAATTCTTTTAACCAAAGGATTGGATGTCTCTCAGACCTTGGCACAGTGTAGGTCACATTTAATAATGACTTCCTAAATGTTCTGGAGGCATGGGCAAAAGAGTTGATCATCTTCCATAAAAATGAAATTAGCTCAGAGCTCAACCACCCTTAGAGAATAAAAGCTGTTCTAAATATGTGCTAAATATCATCATTAATTATTAAAAGTCCATTGTCAAGATACAAATCATGGTTGGGCCCTCACCTGAGAACTACTTGTAAGGTCCAATCAAAGATATCAATTACTTCAAGCTAAAAGTACACTGTAGCATATTGACAAAACTATCACTTATTCATGATGAATAAATAACACCCGTGTAAATAATTTTAAACAATGCTCATATTCCTAAAAGTGTGCAAAAAAAACCACCCACAACTAGTTGTAAATGTATCTATGAATATTAATATTACACCAAATACCTGTGTACACACGACTTTATATATAACAATGTTGCCTTAGGTGTTTATAGTGTAATCTAGAACAATACTCTTCCAGTTTTCTGTGAACCTGTGTTCTTACTGGTTGTACACACACACACACACACACACACACACCATACTTAAAGCCTTACACCTAAATATACCCACCAGTATATTTTACAGACATATTTACCTGCAATAGTCCTTTTAAAGACAAGAAGAAAAACAGAAAAAACCATCTAACATGTTTTACTTTTAAGAGTGCAGAATTTAAAACACAGCCTACACACAGTACAACCCAAACATCTGATTTTGCAAAGGTTTTTGGTCTTTAAGAGCCTCCTAAAGTTGGGGTCCTACTGTGCAGCAAGCAAGCCAGATTATAAAGCAGTTTGAGGTTCTTTTGGGAAGAAAAGCTTTTATGCATTGAACCCCACTATTTAACCTCTGTAAGCCAGGCTCAGGCACCACGACTTTCCAGGGTAATATTCATTTTTATAATCTTGTTCCTGCTTCAACTAATCAGCTGTTAGTCTCGTGGAGTTGTCTTCTGCCTCTATCTTAACATAAAAAAGGTCTTCCTAATAGGGCTTCTCTCTTCAGTCTGTTCTGAGATAGGCCATGTCAGTCATAAAAACCCAGGTAATTCTTGCTAGATGAGAGAGCTACTTCCTTAGTGAGACATTTCTGCTAATGGTTTTTACAAACTAATTCTTCTCTGAATAATATGAGGATTTCCATCTGGGGCTAATCAGACACTGGACATCAATGCAAGTGAGTGAATAAAACTCAGTTTTAATTATGCCATTCACATTGCATTGGCCCACTAAGCTAAAACTCAGTGACAGGACCTAGGCCTGAGTCAAAGAGACTATGTCAGATACTGGTGCAGATTACACCGTGCCAGAACCATTATGAGAAAGTGCCACTGTGAATTCAATGCTCTTTGAAGAATTTTTAAGGCACAGCTGTTGACAAGTCATTGTTGCAGTCAAGGGCATTTGGTGAAGAATGACATCCCTTTCTGTCATTGAATTTCAAGTAGTAGAAGGCAGTCTGAGCCACATTAGTAGCTCAAACAGTATCACTGTATGACAGTGCGGTAGGTTGGTCAGTGTAGAATCGTTGCAGATGCTTTGCATCATGTTGTCTTTGATTCAGCTCACCCAGAAGGGGGTTTGCTCTTGTTGCAATAATGGAACAGATCAGGAAAAGCAATATAGGTCTGTGTATGTTCACAATGCATCTAACCAGGCAGTAACAGCAACATAGAAAAAGTATAACTCTACCAGCAAACACTTCCTACCTAATAATAATAATAATAATAATTCCTTATCAGAAATTTTCTTTTCTTTTCTTTTTTTTTTGAAAAAAAGAAAAGAATAGCTAGCTGCTTGTAATGCCTGCTAATCACACAGAGTCTTTTCTCCTTTCAGGATACACAAACCACAGAACTCCGATGACTCACCCTGAAAGAGCTTTTAAATATACCAGGGACGGAAGGGCATGCTGTTTTTGCCTTAAAACTTCCTGTCAAACTCAGAAACTGAGTGTATGTAAATATTTTTTGGACAAAGTTTTAGCAATAATGAGAAATTCACCTCTCTGTAACCCTTCCGGTGAGAGAGCCTTGCCTATCTTGTGAACTGTCAGATTGTATCCTGTTTGCTGCACATATCCTTTTTTATTACTGTCCGAAGCGCAAAATTTTAATGTAGGAAACTACTGTCTGAACACCAAGGGCCATAGTGTCTTCTTGTGAGGATGTAACTCATTATCTTTAATAATTACAAGTTGTGCATGAGTTGACTTTCTGTCAGTGGGAGATGACTTACTAATCTAACTCATTTGGACTGTATGCTCTTTGGGTCAGGGACTGCCATTTACTAGGTGTGATGGGTTGGATCACAGAAACCCCCTTGGAGCTGCCAACTGATGTGTTGAGACTACTTCTGCCCCTGCTTTCCCTGACAGCTTGGGACTCCAGCACCCTGCCTTGTTGAGCCAGACACATCAGTCTGCTCCAGCACAGATCCAGGATCTGAACCACGTGCCCCAACGCTGCAGACTTAACTGAAAGCAACTTAAGAAGTGTTCCTGTCTTTAACACTCAGATGCCCAACTCCCAATGGGGTCCAAACCCCAAATAAATCAATTTTACCCTGTATAAAGCTTATACAGGGTGAACTCATAAATTGTTCTCCCTCTATAACACTGATAGAGAGAGATGCACAGCTGTTCCCCCCCCCCGGCATTAATACATACCCTGGGTTAATTAATAAGTAAAAAGCCATTTTATTAAATACAGAAAGTAGGATTTAAGTGGTTCCAAGTAATAGCAGACAGAACAAAGTGAATTACCAAGCAAAATTAAACACACAAGTCTAAGTCTAATACAGTAATAAAACTGAATACAGATAAAATCTCACCCTCAGAGATGTTGCAGTAAGTTTCTTTCACAGACTGGACACCTTCCTAGTCTGGACACAATCCTTTCCCCAGTACAGTCCTTGTTCCAGCTCAGGTGGTAGCGAGGGGATTTCTCATGATGGCCGCCCCCTTTGTTCTGCTCCACCCACTTATATTTGTTTTGCATAAGGCGGGAATCCTTTGTTCCTCTGGGTTCCCACCCCCTCCTTCTTAATGGAAAAACACCAGGCTAAAGATGGATTCCAGTTCAGGTGACATGATCACATGTCACTGTAAGACTTCATTACCCCCTTGCCAGCACACAGGTATACAGGAAGACTTACAAGTAAAACAGAGCCATCTACAGTCAATTGTCCTGGTTTGATGGGAGCCATCAAGATTCCAAACCACCATTAATGGCCCACACTTTGCATAATTACAATAGGCCCTCAGTTATATTTCATCTTTTTAGTTTCAGATACAAGAGTGGTATATTTATACAAATAGGATGATCACACTCAGATTATAAGCTTTGTAATGATACCTTACAAGAGATCCTTTGCATGAAGCATATTCCAATTACCTTATATTCACACTCATCAGCATACTTTCATAAAACCATATAGAGTACAATGTCACACTAGATTTCTAGAGTGTCTAGCACAAGGGGGCCCAGTCTGGTTGGCATCTTGATGTTACTGCAATATAAACATCAAATAATATTCATCCATGGAACCACAAGTGTTGAATCCCAAGAGAGCTGACTCAGTCCCTGATCCTTCCAAAGTAAACACAGTGAACGCCCCACACTTTACTATGAGCATGACTACCAAAGGGGACCTTAAAAACAGAGGTCCTCTTTGCTATAGTGCACATCAGGAGTGAAATCATAGTCCCATCAAAGTCAATGGAAAGACTCCCATTAACTTCAATGGGGTCATGATTTCACCTTGGGGCTCTTTTGGGCAGGCTTTTTCAGGGGTCCGTTCTGTCTCACCTGCTTCCCAGCACATATATAGGGCTGCTCAGGGAAACAGTGAAGCCTGTTGGGCCTCAGTGTCATCAATATGCAGAGGTCAGGCAGCCTTCCATCTTTTTATTGCACTCAGACAAAGCAACATCTTCACTATCCAGGTACCTGGTCAAGTTTCAGACTTAGATGAGAATGAGTTGTCTGAAGCTCAATTCAGATAGGACAGGGAGGATTCTAGATGGATTGGGGAAGCAATAAAGATGAAATTCACCCATGGGCAGAGAGGCAGCAGGAGGCCTATGTACTACTTAAGACCTCAAAGTAAAGTGAATTAGTGCATTGGCCTTTTCTCGGACTTTGTACAGAGGTGGATTCCACCCTTAGTGTATAATAGGAATGGCATCTGTACACCCTTTGCCAATGGAGTTCTTATTATGGGGAATTCTTCTGAATCCCTAAAGGCCCCAGGAATTGCAATTTGCTGCAGTAGCCAGAAGTATCATTTATCATTCATGAATGGAGTGAGGATTACAACTATTTCTCTGAGAGACAGAAATCCAGGCCTTTGTCACTCCCAGAGTGAAATACTCCAGTGAGAACTGCACAGACTGACACTTGAAGACCATATAGAAGTGGTTCAGAATATAGCAACTTGTTTACTCAAGAGGTGTAAGCTTCAGGGAGCAAATGACACCATACCTCCAAGACTGCACTGGCTTCATTCATGCCATGCAGGTTTTAAATTTACCCTCTCCAAGTGTTACAAGTGACTACATTTCAGTGGTGTTTTAATATGCATAGTTTGTTTAGGAAGAAAGGCTCTTTACAAATGTAAATTACTACACTTGGAATGTTTAATCCTGATTTGCATTTATCTTTCAGCTAAACTAATGTTTCCCTGTTAGTCTGAAAATTCTCCCAAAATAAACCGGGCAATGCAGCTATGCATTATGAGTACAGATATCTGTGGCCCACCAAACACTGTAGGAAAACCTAAATCTAGTTTATTTCAAAATAAACTATATGAAGAACATATGCTTTATTTTTGTACTTAATTCACATTAAAAAACAAAAAAAATCCAAATATACCTGAATCTGTTCCAGAATGTCAGGCTTGCTGCATGGGGGCATCACAGAAACCAGGGCTCTTACCCCAAATGTGAGATGCAGTTTGCAGAAAAGCCCATGGGGTTTTGTTCCTATGGTGCTCAGGAGCTTGCAGAATTCTAGAAGGAATGTTGCAGTGGGGAAGCAGACTGTGGTCTGCTGGAAGCTGGGAAGAGCAGATTGGACTAATTGAGGAGACTAAAGAAACCTTATTTTGGAACCTCTTCATTGAAAAATGCACATGGTCAAGCTGCTAGGACAGGGGCCACCGAAATGGCCCTTCTTGCATAATTTAGGTCTAATGTGATCCATTTGATTATCTTAATTAAAAAGCCAATTAAACACCTACACAATACAGCTGACAGTTTTGTTATACAATGTAGATGTCTCGTCGATTTCGGTTTACATAGGTTTACAGCATGGTTATGTTTCTGAACCCTCACTGCGCACTACCACCCACGCGTGCATCAGTCTCTGTTCAAACAGCTCTTTGCAGGTTTCAAGGAGAATGAGCCCGCAGAGGCTACAACAGGAAGGAATTGTAACTGCTGGATGTGATGACAGAAAAATTGTGACTCATGTGAAAGTCAAGGACTTGGGGCAGCATGATTCACACACATTTATAAAGTTTAGCTGCCAAGCCCATCTAGTTCCCCAGGACAAAAACTCACTAAACTAGCTGCTCCCTGCAAGCACCAAATAGGATATCCGCTAAAAAGTCAATTGTAAATTAAGCATACAGAAGAAAAATGCCACTGAACATACTGTACAAAGTCCCTGTACATTTCATCTAACAGTACTATCATTATAGCTAACACCCCCATGTGACAGAACAATCAGGTCTTCCATAGAACATGGAACACTAAGTGTCTAAACCATTCAGATTGCGCTCATCACTGCACCATGAATGCCTAATAAAGTTACCATCACCACAATATAAAGACCCACAAGTGCTCCACTACCCTCCCTCCTTCCCCTTAAGGAACCAGGAAAGTCTATAGTTAGCTTCAAAAAAAAAAAAAAAGCCCTGCACTTCTTCATCCCGCATATTCTTTCAAGATCTGCAGTCACACACCAGTGCTCAGTCTTTTCTTCATATTTCTGTGACCCACATTATGCATGGATGAATCAGTAGGTTGAGGGAAAGTCAAAGCTTCTGTCAAATCCTTGCTTTGTTAGCACTAGCAAAGTCCTACAGCAGGAGTTCTCCACCTTTTACATAACACAACCCACTTTTTCATACCAGGATCATCTTCCTGTGTCCCTGCCTTCTAGACAGGACTCCTTCTCCTTAAACAATAGTGGACCAATAGAGTGCTCGGACCCCACCCCTTTCCCATATAGACATAGACACACACACACACACACTCTAACACCTGTTTGCAACCACCAGGTTGAAGACCTATGTCCTACAGTAGTGATATCTAGCAGAGAGATTCAGATTTTAGGCCTACTGTAATCAAGTCTATGGGGGCAATTATGTGGGGTTGTAATGGGGCTCACTCACCACTCTGGCACCTCCTTCTGGCTGTCTTGTGGATAAGCTCTGCATGTTAGTGCACCCTCTTCAGGTGGTGCCTCACCACCATCACTCCTGCGCTAGGACCCATGTCTCTCCAAGGACCGCAATGTCCTCTTCAGCGACACAGCCCTCGGGCCATGCCACACACTGTGCTTCCCCTCCCGCCACCTTCCAGGGGACCTGCAGTCTGCTGTTCAGCCACTTTCCTTAGTGGCTACTGCAGCAAATTCTCTGGCCACTTCCTCGTGGCTCCAGCATCCTCTTTGCCCTTTCCTCAGGGCCTCCACCTGCAAACCCCAGCAGCCAGCCAGGAGTTGTCTCTTGCTCTCCCAGTCCCTGCTAGCAGCACTGCTCTGTCCAAAGTGCTGGCAGTTCTCTTGGTCCTTCCTCCCTGGGCTCCCAGCAGAGAACTGCCCTCCTCTGCCCTGCAGCTCCCTTTATATATGGGCCTGCTTGGCCCTGATTGGCTGCTCCCTTCAGCCCGTCTCTGATTGGCTACCTCCTGCGCCGCTTCCCTAGGGCTCTATTAACCCCGCAGGGCCCCTGTGGGGTCAGTGCCCCATCACATGGTGTACATGGCAATTTGCTGCAAAGGTCACTGCTACCCTGAAATCCTTCTCTGTGGCACAGACCACTGAAGGGAGAGGAAGTACATACATCAGGCAAGACCGAGGGCTAGTATACACTGTGGGGGGATCGATCTAAGATACACAACTTCAGCTACACAAATAGCATAGCTGAAGTCGAAGTATCTTAGTTCGACTTACCTGGCCATCCTCATGGCAGCGAGTCGACTGCCGTGGCTCCCCCATCAACTCTGCTTTCTCCTCCTGCCGAGGTGGAGTACAGGCGTCGATTCGTGGATCGATTTATCATGTCTAGATGAGACACGATAAATCGATCCTCGATAGATCAATTATTACCCGCTGATCCGGCAGGTAGTATAGATGTACCCTCAGACAGGGCTGTGGGAGACTTAAAAGAGGTCTCGTGAGAGCCAAGACATTTGTTGATGTAGATTATATGTGCATTTTTGTGCGTATGATTATGAACCTACCTTTCTGAACATCAGGTCCTAAGGGCCAGACTCTGTCACTCTTACCCACATGGAGTCCCATTTTCTTCATGAGGATTTCCCTCACAATAAGGTTCCACTTCATTGAGTAAGGGTGTCAGGACATGGCCCATAATGTTTATAAAAAACCTTTGCAAATGTGAAGCACAATTTAAATGCTAATTATTAGATGTTATTAAAGATGATCAGCAAATAGGAGCAAGAAAACTCATTGGATGAATTTAATGCTGATGCCCTGAGCGCCATCTGTCGATAATGGCCCTATGCAGTGTTTTGTAGCCGTGTTGATCCCACGCTCTTGGAGAGACAAAGTGGATAAGGTAATAGCTCTTATTGAAGAAGAGCTCTGTGTAAGCTCAAAAGCTTGTGTCTCACCTGCAGGAGTTTATCCAATAGAAGATATTACCTCACCCACCTTGTCTCCATTATGGGCCTGTTACTTTTATGGATTTTCAGGCACTGTGATCTGCAGGCCACACTCATGCGATTTCCCCTTATTTGCCCATCCCAGCAGATTTCACCACACAGCACGCTGACTCCTCCTGAAGACGCATCATCCCTTCCAATACCTTTTAATGCACAAAGGGCCCTTTTTCACTACAAGGGGAGGCACTACTTCTGAAATCACTGTTTCTATTAGTACTCATTTATGCAATGGCATTTTCTTGTGTGTGGACAACCCAGAAGTCACCACAGCAAGAAATAGTATTGATAAGATGTAGAAAGACAATTAATTCAGGGAAATCCTATGGTCTGTGTTATACAGAAGGTCAGACTAGAAGTTCACAGTGGTCTCTAATGGCCTCATAATCTATGAATAAGATGCAGTGAGACAACTAAAAATAGAAAACACCTTGTTACCATGTTTCTGGGGCTAGACACGGGCACAAGAGCGCGTGTTTTGGTCATAAGGACATTGTTATAAACTATCAGCACATGTGATAGGTTCTCTCTCACCCAGAGTGTTTATCAAGGCTCAAATTAAACAGGAAGTTGTAGGGGTGGCAAAGGGAAAACAAAGTTCCTCTTCTCAAAATAAATCAATCATCTTAATCTCATAGGCAAGGACAGAAGTATTTCCATTAAATATTTACTATTCAAGCCCTGCTTGTCACAGTCCCTATGAACTTTGATTTCTTTCCTAGAAGTTCAATTCTATGCAACGTCTTCCACCTAATTAATATACAACATTAGTTCTATGCTATATGCTATTAGCCAAGCGAACTCACTTTCCACCTATTTTTTTTTTTAAATTTTATTGACCATTTTCTTTTTTTAATCTTCCTCCGTCCTCTTTCAATGTTCCCCTGTAATCAAAGATACAGAGGAGATCATGGAGTAAGAGTCCGGTCAATACAATCATATGTCAAATTACACAGTGGGGCTCAGCTCTCCCTTACAGCCCTACCAAACACTTAAATAAATAAAAAGTGAGATTCCACTGGTTAAAACACTTTACGGTGTGCAATCCCTGTCCCATTTCAAACACACACTCCTCCCACGTGGAGAGTGACTGGGAATGGGGGGAACTTGAAAATGTGTAACTAATTATTTATTCATATTATTAAAAGCTCAGCACCAGCTGTTGCCGTGCTGGAGACTGAATGGTGATCAATATGCTGATTTCAGCTGTGATTGCACAGCGCCAGTCAGAAGAGCAAAAGGAATCCGCTGCAGTGAACCTGTGTAAGTGCAAAGGAGACAATACAACATGCAGTTTGGATGCCAGACCTCTGTTTATAACAGATTGCATGGTTTTTATAATGATGGTTTTCGAAATAGCAAAACATCAGACTATTTTACTTAAAATGGAGGGTGAGGGAGAAGTGTTGAGTAGGCCATGGACAAAAGTGATAGGTTAGGCTCATCATGATCAAACATACCACTCCTGTAGATATGTAACTAAATAATTAGTAACACAATTCAAACATGCATTCTCTCTCATGTAACTACTTGTACATTTGTGAGAGGTTTAATCATTTTTCCTCCATAATATTCAGGTTCTGAACACCACATAATTTGTATTTATTCAAATATCTTGATATTAACAATGGGTGAACCTCTCAGTAAGTTTGGAGGGTCCATCAGGATAATAATCACCTATCTGTATTTCCTTGGCCCAGAAAGCAGCCTGGGAATCTTGCTAGTAGAGATTTGGAACTGCACTCACATTGTGTTTTCTAACAGTATTTTGGTTCTTCTGCTTCCAGCTGAAAACAGGAAGTGATACAATAAAATGCATCAAAGTGAAAAAAGAAAAGTTAACTGAATTTTTTCCAATGTTTGGTTCAGGGTTGGCTTAGATTTTGGCTGAGGATCTGAGTTGATATTTGTTTTATCTGAATCACTTCACCCACCCCTAACTGGTATCCTGTCTTTTAAAAATACATTTGGAGGTTTATACATGCTTCCAACTAGTAAATAGGCCCTGTACAATAATAAGAGAAGCTTCTCATGACCTCAGGAAATTGCTCAATAGCTACAGAGCTTGGGTGGTTTCAAGCATCACAAATGAATTACTGAGGTACCATCTTTTTTGTCTCTCTGTGAAATGCAGAAAATGTGCACTTCCATAATGCAACCTCAGAACAGACAGAAGATGATGCCAAGAAAAGCAGATCGTACATTTGTCCCATCACGACAGATTATTCTGCTTTCACATGGACTAGTTTTTCATGTGGCAAATAAGCATTTATCAAAGCAAGATATCTAGAAATATGTCGGATGCTTTTGACAAGTTGTGTGGGGGGAACACACTGTCTGTGGTAGATGGGAAAAACAAAGGCTTGCCTTTTTGGACAAGTCATGAAGGGAGCTCTTCCCATGGTCTAGGCATATTTTATTGTTTTAAGGGATAGAGAATCTTTCCAAATGCTCTGGTAACCCCAATCTAGTAAGCAGTGCAAGCCAGTGTGTGGCCTCCAGGAAGTTCAGGTGTAAAAAACAAATCTTGAAACCTGTTTAGACTGGCGTTAAACCACTCATATGGGACCAGATACTCAGTTGATGTCAACCATGATAACTCCTTTGACTACAATAATTTACACTACCTCATCCACATCCAGGATCAGCACATAAGATGAGTGCTACCAGGGACAGAACTGAGAAAAGGGAGCTAACCTGCCTGTACACAAGAGGTGGCATGACTGGCCTGTAACTCAACCAGTCTGTGCCTGTGTTTTGTTGCAGCATCAAAATTCATGGGTTTGGCTAAGCCTTCATTCCTTTGGGTCACTAAGAAAGGATCTTTTTACTTGTGTTTTAGATCTCTATACATTCAAAGACATTACAAATGGAAAAGGCCTACTCAGTCCTCTAACCCATCTTCCTGCTAGTGCAAGAGTCTTCTGTGCAGTACAGGTTGAACTTTCTAGTCTGGCACCCTCGGGACCTGACCAGTGCTGAACCAGAGAATTTGCCAAACCACAGGAGGTCAGTGCAGGGTGCCAACAGGTCTTCATAGGTGCAGGAAGTAGGGGTGCGGGGAGTGCTGCAGCACCCTTAGTCTTTGCACCCAGCATGGCCCCCTGCCCAGGAACCCCACTGCCACCCAGGGTCCCAGACACCATCCCCAGATCCTCCTCCTCCTTCCTGGGGCTTGAACACTGCAAATCAGCTGTTCGTGGTGCTCCGGAAGCACTGGGAGGGAGGAGGAGGGGTTGGTAAGCACAGGGCCGCCAGCACAAGAGGCACGGGGGGAGGGGCAGAGGGGGGAGCTTGGCGCCGGTGGATGCTCCGCACCCACTAATTTTCCCTGTGGGTGCACCAGCCCGGAGCACCCATGGAGTCAGCACCTATGCTGGACCATGGATGTTGCTGGACCAGAGAGTGTCGGATTAGAGAGGTTCAACCTGTATTTGTTTCTAGTGCTTTGTCCAGTCAGTTTTTAAAAGGCCTAGATTTGGGGCTTCCATCACCTCTCTTGTGAGACTCATTCACAGTCATATAGGTTTCATTGTGAAGAACCATTCCTGCCATTCCACCTACATTTTCCTCCTCTTGATATTATCTTCTTGCTTCTAGTTTTATCCACTTATATCCTGATAATTAAAGGCCTGAACCAAAGTCCATTGCAGTAAAGAAAATCATTCCATTGGCTTGAACAGACTGTGGATAGGGCCCTATTTCCTTTTCTCCCTTGATATTGTCTCCCTGAAAAGGAGAGGCTTACACAAACAGCTAGCAATATTTTCCCTGTGAAGTACCAAGATTGTATCAACAGGAAGACATTATGGGGACAAGCTTTTATATCGACAAGTTCTGAGCTTCCTGAATTTCATTGGTGTTTGAATTTATTAGTTGCTTTGGTAAGGTAAAAAGGCAAAGCAAAACCTTCTCCCCCTGATTTGTACCCCACCCAATCTCGTGCACCACTGCCAGCATCAAACATTCAAAACTCATGTGTCGGAAGAACAAATACCATGAGTCTAGCTTAAAAATTCTGAGTTTTTAAAAAGAATTTGCCTTTCTATTGTTGATCCTTTAGGATTCAGATTTTCAAGCATTTCTCTGCAACCATGAGCCCTAGAATCTTACTTAGCTTTCATTTACAATAAACAAAGCAGAGATTCTCACAATCACACAATTCCAGGAACAGTGGCCTTAAGAAAAAACACCAAATATCACAAGATTTGCAATAAAGACAAGTAAAAGTGGCTGGAGATTTGGGTTAGATTCACGGCAATACACTGAGAAGTTAGGTAAAAACAAAATACTGTTGCTGAAATGTGGCAACATAACACTTCTTTATTTCTTAGAATTCATAATGAGAAACCAAAAACAGAGTCACAACTCTCCCCATCTTACTGTAGGCTGGCTGGCTGCAGACAGACCATTGCTAGGCCCAGGTTACACTCTTCCGTATAGAGACCCCCTACCCTGCAAGCAGGACCAGGAAAAAAACCCTGACATTTAAAGTGACAACCTACAATTTTAACAGAGTTTTCAATACATCACAATTTGTGCAGGATAAAACGCCACTGGCTCAAATCTGGCAGGGGCTGCTCCATCATATCCTGCACCAGCTCAGCCACCTAACTCCACCACCTTCTGCACCACGACCCTCCATCCTGTCATCCGGAGAGGCAGGAGATGTGGCAGACAGATGCTCCACTACACCCAATTCCCTGGTCCCTGAGAGGCCTTATACTAGAGGGATCTTATGCTAGCAGCGTAAGTTACAGTGGCAGAAAATGGTTGATAATCAGGGAGCCACAATCTGCTCCCTGTTGACTGCTGCGCACACTGCACCTGAACTTTGCTAAGTCTAACACAGCCTGTGTGCAGTGGAGAATCTAGCCCACAGAGATCAAATAAATTGATTAAGAAGCCTAAATAGGTGACAGTTTTATATAGTAACTTTTCTGATTATAACCACACTAACCACACTCCTGAGTGTAACCACACACTTACAAGTCAATCTATCAAATTCAGCCTTTTTGTATCTGCTTTAATGCACTGAACTCAGTTGCTGTTCTTTGGTATTGAAAATTCTCAGAACAGTGGCTGTTATTACCAGTAAGCAAGGCGCGTGTCATGTGGCGTTTCCACACTTGGGGCAGCATACGCCTTTTGTACTAAGCAAGAGACATGAAAGGGTAAATTCTGCTCTCCATTACTGCCATGCAGCCCTACTGTCGGCAATGGGGCCAATAGGTGAAACTAAGAGTTGAATATGGCCCAAAGAACATAACAAAAGGCTGTCCCCAATGTGTGTCCTGCTCAAGTACTGTCATTAATAGAAATATACCCGTTTGTTATCCAGTGCTCTATATTGAAGTCAGAGGATAGGTAAGTACACACTGCAACTAAGGACGAAATAGCTAGAGCTGAGATTGAATAGAAGGTATATATCCACTGTCTACTTTTAATTCATTCAACAGATACAATTTTGCTCTCACTGAATCTCCTGAGCTTAGGTTTTTACTATTTTAGGAAACAATATCATATATGCCTTCTTCCTCTTCTCACGTGCTGAAATTACAGTCTATTTTGGATTCTACTGGAGTTTGGGGATTTTTTTCTTCCTGTTACTTACATTATGAAATCCCGTAGATGTTCGTGTATTGTAAAATGTGACACCTTTTGTTATTTTTCCCCTAGAAGGTTAATCATGAACTTCTTGAAAACTTGTCCTTCCTTGGCTTTTGTGACTCGATCCTCCTCCTATATATCTGATCACTTACATCTCATTTGGTGGGTTCTCCTTTTCCTGTCTGCACATTTTGGTGGTTGTCTACCACAACTCTAACCTTGACCCCCCTCTTCTACACTATCTCCCTAAGGGACATGATCAGATCATGCAGCTTCAGCTACCATTGTTATGCAAATTACTCACAAATCTACCCTACCACTCATGAATTATCTCCATCCATCCACTCCTCCAACTCAGCTTGTCTTGCCATAATCGTACGTTCGCTCTCCTTCTCTTTCCTCCACTCTCCCTTCTTGCCTCCCATACCTTTCAGTGTCTTTATTTATATTACCAGCTTCCTCCCGTAATGTGGTGTCATCTTTGACTCTGTCCCTCTCTCTCTATCCCACACATACTAGTAGATTTCAAATCTTGCCATTTCTTCCTCCCTCATGTTTCACAGAGCCAAGCATTTCTCTCTGTCCACCCTCTTGCCCAGAACCTTACCTCCGGACTTAACTATTCCAACCCCCTCCTCCCTGGCCTTCCCAAAACCTCTAGCTCCATTCAAAATGATGAGGTTGTGATAATCTTACAGACCTTTTGTTCTGTCCACATCTCCTCCACTGGCTCCCCTCCCACCACTGCATCAAATTTGATTTTCCTATCTTCACTTTTAAGGGCCTTCACAGCTCCTCTCTTCCTTACTTATCTGCTCTTGTATTTTTTGAGTGACTATGTTCTCCCTCTACTCCACGAATGACGCCAGCCTTGATCGCTCATTCTTCCACTTCTCCCAAAAGGGCCTTTGCACCTTCTTACACATTGCACCTTGTGCATGGAGTGCTCTCCCTGGTTCCAGCAGGCATTGAAAGAGAGGCAGGTAGCTCAGCAGACAGGGCACTCCAGAAACCGGGTTGACAGGCCACTTCACCTCTCTATGCTTCTATTCCCTCTCCGACCTTTTTTCCGTCTTGTCTAGTTAGAGATTAAAAATCTTTGGGGCATGGATTGTCTCTTATGTCTTCATACAGTGACTGCCACAATGGGGTCTCAATCTTGGTTGGGTGCTACAGTAATCCTAATAAATAAATAATAGATAAGGTGCTGACAGCTTTAGTTTTCAGAGCTCTGTTTGTACCTTTATACTTGCTAAAACCTAACAATACAGGGCACAAGCTCAAGTAACAGAAACTATTTAACACAACCTATTTCTGGTATTAAATGGCATTTTATTTGCTGTTTGATTGGTATGATTTGATTTATATCATATCTCAGATGAATGTCTTCATGTCATTTTTACCAAGGCTCTCTGACTTTGCAGCATAATCATCACTATATCTATGCAGACTGGAATAGGGTAATAAAAAGAGTAGCTGTAACACAGTTTCTTCTTCTCTCCTAATATTCAATAACCCTTTTCTTTCAGAGACAAGCTCCAGTACACTTGCATGGCAAATTGCATCATTGCCCTGTAAAATACTATATTATAGACTACTATTTTTCTGATAGCAACCAAAGAAATTAATAGGAAACCCACCACCCCCCTCCCACATTTACTCTTATTCAATGGTGTTGAAGACATGTAATAGTTTCCCAAAAAATGCTTGTCTCATTGGAGGATTGGGTCCTAAGCTGCAGCAAAGTAAAACATATCAATGACCTTGAAAGGAAAAATAATATTGGCCTCATAACATTGTTTGCTTCTTTATATGTGCAAAGAAAGCCTATGTAACTCCAGTGCCTCATAAACACTTGGGAGAAATGGTTTCTTCGTTCAAGGTTCAACTCTCCCGTACCTTTGCTCATAACCTATACTTCTCTGAAATCTTTTTCCCCCCATCAAAAAAAAGGACAGCAGAAGAACCTGGAAACATCAAACATGTGATCCCTGATATCTCTAAGATTAAAAATATCAGGAAAAAAAATATCAGCTCTTCTTCATAAGTCACAAGGAAACAAACCCATTCTAAAAAAATCCATTGCAAGCCACCTTGAAAAGCCTTCTCCTTATAAGTCTACTGAGAGCTAATGCCATTAATCCTTGCTATTACCCACTTAAAGAATTCTTCCCTTTTCAATTTGTATTTGTACATAAAGTTTGGCCAATGACATTTCATGCCATGGCTTATTAAATTCTTTAAATATGCTAAACTTCCTCTTTCTTCCTGTCTATTTTTTTTCTACCAAAGCCTTCCGGATATTTGTTAGAAGTCAAAGACTGTTAACAATTAAGTAAGCGGATATGTCCACCCACATTCACAGCCTTGTGGTCAGCCCTACAGATTCATTCTTGTCATTTACTACAAGTGCTTATATCCTAAATTCCCAGTATACAGGGCTTAATTTGTGCCGGGGCTTGCCAGGGCTGAGCCCCGGCACCTCTAGGCTTGGCAGTTCATAGCCCCGGCACCTCTGGGCTTGCCACATCAATTATGAAAGTAAAAACATTGCTTGAGTGCCGACACCTAATTGCTTGAGCGCCGGCACCTCATTCACTTCAAATTAAGCACTGCCTGTATCCCAGTCTCCTGATTAATTGGAGTGTTTGATTACAGTGGCACTCCAAATATTTTGTCAAACACAAGTTATGAAATGTGCAAAAAATGGAAAAAGACTTTGGTAGATAATAAAAGGGGTAACAAGAAATTATTAAAAACTTAAAAGATCTGGGGATGGAGATTAGAACATTTTTCTTCATCTTGAACACTGAACAGAGTCAGTCTGTCTGGCCTTACATACCTCTCAGTTACCTTCTGATTTCTTATATACTGAACCATGCTACATGATCTTGCAAGAGAGAATTTCATGCAATTCTTAGAAATAGGCCCTGGATCTTGGTGACCTAATTTAGAGATGTGCGGAGCTTCCACAAATTTCACAAAGCATATAGAAGGTGCAAGTTCTCAGCAGCTTTGAAAAATCAGTCCATCAAAGTTGCTCAGTCACTGAGACTAATGAACCTTGGATCAAGCCTTCAAAATGGATAAAACTGAACTGTGGCCACTAATTACACACTAAGTGCTGTCCCATTGCTTGAATTAGTTGGAATAATTGGAAACATTTTGGCAAGGTGCATAGAAACGATCATTCCAGATAACACTGCACTTTGCCAAGTAATTTTTTTTTAAAAGATAGATTCTAAACAGATAATGGCTGAACTGGGTGTGATATTGGCCCTATTTAAATGCTGCTTCTGCCTCTGCAAATATAGCTTATTTGGTAGAATGTGAGTGTTTGTTTTACATGCTTTGCTGGTGTAGATTCCCATCCCTAATACCAGTGCCTACTTTCTATCAGCTAGAATTCTTGCTAATATTCATCTGACAAACCCTTTCTATCATCTCCGAGGACTGAGAAAGTGTGGTCATTCTCATTTGTGCCTGACATTTCTGGGTATGAAAAAGAGAATGTACAAATTCAATCAGTTCTTTATGGCTATTAACTGCTTCTGTTTATAAATGAAGCCAGAACATGCAGTGGGGAGTTTGTCTGCTATTACATGTTTGAGGAAAACTTTGGATGAGCACAAGGTTAACTGCATCAAATGAGAGATTCTCT
This sequence comes from Mauremys mutica, assembly GCF_020497125.1. NCBI lineage: Eukaryota > Metazoa > Chordata > Testudines > Geoemydidae > Mauremys > Mauremys mutica. Next base: position 107,990,018 of record NC_059077.1, on the reverse strand, counting down.
CCTTCAGCCCATAGTCAACATTGTACTAGAGCCCCTATTAAATGGAGCGTTTCTGGGATAAGAGGCCTGATTCTCCACTGCCCTGCACCTCATTTGGTCACCTAGGGCTAGACTTTCAAAAAGTACTGAGCACTTGCTATTAGTGCCTGACTTTCAAGTTAATGGGAGCTACTGAGTGCTGAGGGTTTTTTTTGGAAATCTGCCCCTTATATCCGTACAACATGAGTGCAAAGCAGAGCTGGCCAGGGGAAGAGAATATGCCACACCTTTTGACAGGATGTAACAGCATGCCCACGCCCCCAGCAAGACATTCGGCCAATCTGAGCATTGTCCCATATTAGGGGCTCTGTGCAGTTTGAACTGTCGAACCCTTCAGGGGTGTGTCTACACTTCAAGCTGAGGGTGTGATTCCCAGCTCGTGGAGAAATACTCGCGCTGGAGCTGATTGAGCTAGTGCACTAAAAATAACATGCACCCATGGCAGCGAGAAGGGTGGCAGGGGCAGGGACGGCTCTAGACATTTCGCCGCCCCAAGCACGGCGGCATGCCACGGGGGGCGCTCTGCCGGTCGCCGGTCCCGCGGCTCCGGCGGACCTCCCGCAGGCGTGCCGCCGAAGGCACCCTGCCTGCCGCCCTCCCGGCGACTGGCAGAGCACGCCACGCAGCATGCCGCCCCAAGCACGCGCTTGGCGTGCTGGGGCCTGGAGCCGCCCCTGGGCAGGGGCTAGGTGCCCCAAGTGCATGTCTAGGGTCTTGAACAGGTATGTACTCAGGGCAGCTAGCCCATCCCACAGCTCACATTGCCTGGTCTGCATTCTATTTTTAGCCTGCCAGTGTGAGTATTTCTCCTTAAACTGGGAATCACCCAGCTCCAAGTGCAGACTTAGCCTATGAATGAAGTTTGTCTTTCAGTGCCAGTCAAAAAGAACTTTGGCACAGCCTAATTATACTGCATGTGGAGCCCTTTCCCTCCCCCCCCTAATTGGTGGGGACTCAGAGAGAAGCAGCATGACTCAATGGATGGGGCACTTGAGTAGGAGTTAAGATTACTGGGTTTTACTCCTGACTCAGCCACATGACTTGTTGCGACTTTGGACAAGTCACTTCACCTCTCGGTGCCTCAGTTTCCTCTCCCACCTTCTCTCTGTTTAGACAAAGCTCTTTGGGGCAGGAACTGCCTCTTATTGTGTGTATGTACAGTGCCTAACACAATGGGCTGAAACCTCTACATGCTTCTGAAATACAAATAATAAAATAATAGATGTGGTCATTGTGCTTCCCACTTTACTTATATTCTTAGACTTCCATCAGTTCTGTTTCCTCTACGATTTTATCAATGAACAACAAAATTCAAACTACTTCACCAGTCACAGCCCCGGTTATATCGCAAAATTCATCTTCTTTTGTTTCCACCCTGCCACGTCCACTCTGAAATGACACCCTCTACACCAGCCTTTATTCTCCTTCTTCATGGGATACTTTTTCAGTTTCCTTCCCCAAAACTCTCACTACTGCAGTATCACCATATCTGGCAAGACCTGACAGCGGAAATGCAGCACATAATGAAAACAATAACAAGAAGATGAATTGTTAGGAAGTGCAGATGACTAAACTAACTGATCACTTGATTTTAATTATGTAACCCTGCCCTACCCATTTCCTCACTTGTATGTTCTAATTTAATCTAGATTGTCACATCTCCAGATCAGGGATCTGTCTTTCTCTGTATTATGTAAAATGGCTAGCACACTTTTGAACTCTGTACCAATTATAATAGAAAAATTATGTAGGCAAGATTGGAGGGAAAGTAAGACTATGCAAATCAGCAGAGAGAAGTTGTAACTATTTAAAACACAGGGTCCAATCTCGCTCCAATGACAAAATTGCCAGTGGTGCAGAATTAGGGCCACAAGATAAAGAGAGAATTTCTCAGATATTTTCCATTGCCTAATATTCACCAAGAACCAGGGTGCTCCATGGTTTAACCTAGGGTGGGTGGTGACACCTTGTACCTCATGTTGACCACTTTTATAAAATTATGATACCTTTTGTAAAAAGTATGCCTTATAGGTATCGTATCTTCTGAGCATAATTGTCCTGTTAAAATGCATGTAACAACATAGTGTGTAAAGCTATGAGTTTTACTGTATGATATTACTGAAGTATGGTATGATTCTGGGGAACCCCCACAAACTAGTTCCTTGGAGACAACAAAGGACTGACCAACACTCAGCCAGGTATTAAGAAATTATCAATTACTTAAGAGGCTATTATCCAGCAGGTGAGAAGGTATAAACAAGAAATTTACATTTCCTTACAGAGACAGTTCAAACCTCACGTACACAAGAGACTGCTTGTCGCTTGCACCCCAATGGGGGGTAATCCTCAAAGAGGGAGGAGAGGTAAAAGAATGACAGACAATAGCTTCTACCTCACCACTCCTCCTCCCCCCATCTCTCTGCTCATGACATCCAGGAATACCTGAAGGACATTGAACTAGGGGAGAGATGCCTGGCTGTGAAATTTACTGCAGTTTATGGTGAGACAAACATTTTGCTTTTACTTTGCTTGTCAAGTTAGGTATTAGCTTTTATTTAGCTTTTATTTTCTTTGCAACCAATTTTGACTTTTATGCATTATCACTTGTAATCACCTAAAATCTATCTTTCTGTAGTTAATAAACTTATTTTATTGTTTTATCTAATCCAGTGTGTGTTCAGATTGAAGTGTTTGGGAAACTCCACTTGAGACAACAAGGCTGGTGCATAATCATTTTCCTTTGATGAAATGACGGACCTTCTATGAGCTTATACTGTCCAGGTGGGTATGGACCAGTACGAGACACACATTTCTGGGGAACAAGGTTGGTACTGAGAATTTACAGGTATTAACTTACATGTAATTCACAAGTGGCTGGGAGAGCATTCATGTATTCAGCTGGGAGTGATTTTACATGCTAGTGGCTGTGTATGAGCAGGACTAGGAGCGGTGGCAGTTCACAGCAAAGCAGTGTGAAAGGGACCCCAGGCTGCAGACTTGAGGGGACACCACTGTTCAGCAGACCAGTGTACCCGGGGAACGTCACACCAGGATTCAATCCTTCCTAGTTACAAAATCATCAGTTATCTGCTTCTGATCCATTACAATGAAAGTTTGGAAAATCATCTAATTCTTCTTAACAATAGGGGCCTGATCCTCAGCTGGTGTACATTGACCTAGGCTGATCTACACGAGATGAGGATCTGGTCCTAGTTGTTGGCAGATGGTCAATAACAAAAAGTCATTTGTGAATGTCCATTCAAATAAAATTTATAAATTCACTTTGACAGAATTCACACAACCCCTTTATTTCACTTTCTGAAAACAGTCAGAATTGTGGACTTTTGTCTGCAAGAATATGAGAGGTAAAAGAGTTGTAGATGCTTCTGCAAAATCGTATTCACACGATCACAACCTAGATATTCTGTGTAATTAGTCTGTACTGTGACATGCCAAGCACCCTTTGGGTGCTGTAAAATAATAAATCATATGTGGTTTCTTATGCAACATCAATTTGGACATGTGATCATGCTGTATCTTTTATAGTGTACAGTAAACCACCTCTAGCGTAATATAAAGTCACACATAAGGAAAACAAGAACTGAAAATAACACATATCTGCAATGTGGCTGAGTTCATGTTTTGGCAAAAACTTAAACTTTAACATTTCCTAAGTTCTATCTGCTTGATAGCTCATATTTCACACTGCATTAGCATTCAGAGTTCTTGTTTGGCTGATTTGGGTATTTTTGTTTGGTTTTATTTTCTTTATTTTCATTCTATTTCCTTAAAACAAACCAAAGGCAGAAAGTCACCTTTAAGAGCTTAATTAACTCTTAAATCTTAATATAAAGTTAATAATACATTACAACCAAGTTTTATGGTACCTTACATTGGTTCTCAGAGGTAAAGCATGGCCAGTGAACCCAACAATCTAAGACTTTTTAGACAAAACCCAGAGTGTTCTGCTGCTCAGGAACCAACATTTATTTTTATACATCACACTTTAGTAACTTCAGACATACTGAACCAATATTCTTCCAACTTGGCTTGTTTTCCCTTCCTCCCTGAGGGCTCTGTTGAGCAATTGCCTTATAGCCTGTTCTCGGGTACGAGTATGCAAATATCAATGGCTTTAGCTGGGTTGTATATAGCTAGGAGCAGAATTTGCCTTGGACAATTTGAAGTTTTTATCTTCAGCCACTTTTAAGTCACAGAAGTACAACTCCAACAGACGGGAAAGGTGTATTCCTTTTTCCATCAAAGCACAGAATCAAAAATGGATTACCCTGATTGGACTCAGACTTCCCAAAAACTGATCCTTTGAGCTGTGACCAAACACAGAACATTTCAATCCAAAGAGAGAATTTTGCCTTAAATAAATATAAATAAAAAAAGTTATACACAACTGAAAAATGGGTGAAAGAAAAACCACCTCTCAACATTCACTAAAGTGTTTCCTGCTACAAACTCTAGGATATTATTATTATGTTCTTCCCAAGAGAGAACTTTTCGGTGAGTAGAAGAAAGCAGCAGATATACTTATGCTCAACCCAGGAAATACAGAAGTGATGCTGGTAGGAAGGGAGTGATCAAGGGTATCAGTCCCACAATAAAAATACAGGAGTACTTGTGGCACCTTAAAGACTAACAAATTTATTTAAGCATGAGCTTTCGTGAGCTACAGCTCACTTCTTCGGATGCATAGAATGGGACACACAGACAGGGGATATTTATACATACAGAGAACATGAAAAGGTGGAAGTATGCATACCAACAGGCAGAGTCTAATCAATTGAGATGAGCTATCGTTAGCAGGAGGAAAAAAACTTTTTGAAGTGATAATTAAGATGGCCCATAGAAGGTGTGAGGAGAACTTAACATAGGGAAATAGATTCAATTGGTGTAATGACCCAACCATTCCCAGTCTTTGTTTAACCCACAGTTAATAGTATCTAGTTTGCATATTAATTCAAGTTCAGCAGTTTCTCTTTGGAGTCTGTTTTTGAAGTTTTTTTGTTGCAAAATTGCCACCTTCAAGTCTGTCACTGAGTGGTTAGAGAGGTTGAAGTGTTCTCCCACTGGTTTTTGAATGTTATGATTCCTGATGTCAGATTTGTGTCCATTTATTCTTTTGCGTAGAGACTGTCCGGTTTGGCCAATGTACATGGCAGAGGGGCATTGCTGGCACATGATGGCATATATCACGTTGGTAGATGTGCAGGTGTATGAGCCCCTGATGGCGTGTCTGATGTGATTAGGTCCTATGATGGTGTCACTTGAATAGATATGTGGACAGAGCTGGCATCGGGCTTTGTTGCAAGGATAGGTTACTGGGTTAGTGTTTATGTTGTATGGTGTGTGGTTGCTGGTGAGTATTTGCTTCAGGTTGGGAGGCTGTCTATAAGCGAGGACTGGCTTGTCTCCCAAGATCTGTGAGAGTGAGGGATCATCTCTAAGGATAGGTTGTAAATCTTTGATGATGCGCTGGAGAGGTTTTAGTTGGGGGCTGTAGGTGATGGCTAGTGGTGTTCTGTTGTTTTCTTTTTTAGGCCTGTCCTGTAGTAGGTGGCTTCTGGGTACTCTTCTGGCTCTGTCAATCTGTTTTTTCACTTCAGCAGGTGGGTATTGTAGGTTTAAGAATGCTTGATAGAGATCTTGTAGGTGTTTATCTCAAAAGTGGTTCTCTTGAAGAGGGGATGTGGGCTGAGCAGCAGCCAAGCCTGGCAAAAAGATTTGTATGTACCTTTGTATGTTCTTACCATTGTTGTGTTTATTAATAAAGCCAAACCTCAGGAAGGGGGCAAGTTTGAACTTTTTACACTATGTATCTGCATAGAAAAGATGGGAAAGATACCTACTCAGACATACCTTTGCCCTCTTCCCCCCGCAATTCATGCTCTTAACCAATGCCTCCCAAAAGCCACAACCCCTATGCCCATGTGGAACAGAGAGAGAAAACAACTTTTTTATTATGGGCTTTGGTGCTCTCTAGTTTTGTGCAGCAGTGAGACAGGCATTATAGAAAAACCTTAGCTATAAAGGTAGATGGGAAGAGAGAGAGAGATTTAAGAGTGGTAAAAGTGAATGGTTGTAAAAGCTTTGGATAGAACAATTTGAAAAGTTTCTGTGATTTTTCAGGATCTATGTGAGACTTCCTCTGAAATATGCCCTGTCTACAGAACCTGTGCATCCTGGGACCTGCCTAAAGAGCTGCATCCCTGGGCATGTCTGCCTTTTACACCCTGTCTTGTATATAACTACCAATTTACAATACTTCAGCTCAAAATGAAACAGTGTTATCTACTTAGTCTTCAATTATAGTGACATTTTATTGTGTAGTATAAAACACATCATATGATTCATAATGAGTCAGCTGGAGAAAGGTCAGGTGAATGTTTCTACTATTGCAATAACCTTGAATACACAAAACTTTCTCACAGATTAAATAAATAAAATGTACTCTTTAACCTTTGCCCTTTGGACCGCTCAAGCAAGGATAACTTTTAAATTCCCAATCAATACTTTCTTCAAGTTAATATTTAAAGAGACGTTTGAGGTGAGCGTATGTAGGAATTTTAACTTTGCACAAGAGAACAGCTTTTCATAAGCAAGTATCAGTGAAATACAGGACAGGGAAATCTTCATTAAAATACTGAGACAATATGCCTCCATTCTGATCCCATAGTGATAGACCTATGGCCAACACAAACCTATGGAGAGGAAGCAGGAAGATTCCTGGGTTCTCTATTCCTCACTGTCAGGTGCAGAAGATGATCCAGGGCTTTAGGGACAGAGGGCTTGGTGCCAGAGGTGAGAAGGTTTGGTGATAGAAGGAAAGCTCTGCCAACCATTGTGGCTGGCACTACAAGGAGCCATCCATTCCTGGCCTCTTCCAAAACCTTTGCTGGCACTGGAGAAACAGCTCTTCAACTGCTTACTGGCTGGGAGTGACCTGTTTGCATGCTTCTGGCTTGTCAGAAGAATATATTGCTATCGTGCAGCATGCAGGGGCTCAAGTGGTTTGCAAAGCCAGCTCTCTAGTGAACATAATACATTTACTTTTCTAGAAGCCAGGGAGCCTCTTCTCTGTCCTCCACACCAACCGGTGGCGAGCAAGTGTCTTTGGCCATTTGCTGTTTACTCTGACGGTGTAAATTGGAATACCTGCAGCTTTGGAAATATGCTGTTTTAACGTGTTCACTTCCTCCCCTCTTCCTGGCATCTATGTCTGCGGGCATCTAGTGAGAATTCTTCCCTAAAGCCCTTGGTTTTTAAAGCATGATCTCCTTTTTTGCACTTAAAAATAATTATTACCTGCCCAAGTAAGGACATGTAGAGTTCTCCCTAACTGACTGTGCCCACAAAGACAGTAGCAAGACCCCTGCGTGTCCTCATTTGCACCCCACCAATAACTCCAAAATTCCAAGATCAAAGGCTGAAATAACTTTAAAAATCAGGGCCTTGATATTTAAATATGATTATATTATCGTTGTTTCCTTGTTAAATTACAGAAAAAAGACTAAGACTCAGCATAGCTTTTCCCAAAATTCAAATAAAACAATATAAATAACCACAATAAAACGAGTTAAGAATCCTTCATGCGATGATCATACAAGCACTGGAACTCCTGATAAGCAAAGAGCTGATTTTCTTTGGGTCTTATGCTCTAGCTTTTGGCAGGTAAAATTTCCCCTTTACACAAGATGAAATACAGAAATAATCAGTTACTTTAGTAGCCCTATGAAAACAAGTAAATGTGTCTATCCAAGGGCTGACTAATCTAACCATAAATCATTGTAAAGATTATGGGAAAGACTGGCGTGAGGGGAAACAGAATTGCTATTATATGGCTTCACTGACAAGGGGTCTCTACCTGTTTATCTCTAAAAAATGGCCCAAATGCAAATAATAGTGGACTGAAAAGCTTGACACAGGCTCTGAGAGATTCGCACAGTTTGCCTCCACAGGCTCCTGAGCTTTGCCTGTTTGATGTTGGAGCACTATTCACTCCTAGTCTAAAATGTGTAAAAGTCACTTTGCTGAAGTCAGTTTCAGGAACTGACACTAGAATAACTGCCTGTCGTTTAAACAGAGCCAGTTCTCCGCCCATGAGTAGCCATTTGGGATGTGGCTGATTAATTGTATTTTTATACACATACCATATTTGTTTTTAATGTCATTTATTATTTATTTAACATTGTGGGTTTACACAGCACTTTATAATAGGTAAAATATGCGGAACTAAGAGCAGAGACCCACCCTGGAGTCTGCACCTGCAATGTACTGCGTGCCTCGAGTAGCGTAGAGTTCGCTCAGCTTCCACCATAACCCATGCTGAGCACTTCGCAGGATCAGGCTCCTGAAGGAGAATCGGTCTCAATACAAACTTTACTCTCAGCTTCATCATGTGGCTTTGGGACACTCCCAGGGAGATTTAGGTTGCAAGTGAAAACATTGTCTTGGCAGCTTGGAGCAGACATAGTTGAGTTCCCACAGACCTACTGCAGTTCAAAGGGGAATGATACTCAGGCTTTTTGAACTTAGAAGAGATAAGTACCTGTCAGCATGAATAAATTCTGAAATGGACTAAATAGAACCTTGCATTCATGGTGTTTTTAAAATTCATCCTTTCTTAATATGAAACACACCATAAACCAATTGGCTTGCATTTCCGTAATAAAGTGCTCAATCTACTGCAGACCAACTTAGGTTTCTATTACAAAAAATACTTCTATGTCAGGTTGGCCAGTGCAAAAGTGCATTCAGCTGAGCTGACTGGTCCCTCGTGAACTGTTAGCCTCCTCCTCACCCCGGTAAGTCTCAGTAGTAGCATGGGCTCAAACCAGAAGTCTGACTACCCCCAAGCCTTGACAGAGTTTGTATCCAGAGCATGTGCGGATGATTGGTTATCATTGTTTTCTACTAATTTGTACATGATCCCATTATTCTGTATTCTCTTCAGCATGACTTGATGTGAAGTTCCCTTCCCAGAGAGGTAACTATCCTATAACACAGCAGTTCTCAGCCAGGGGTCGGGGCACCCTGGGGGGCTGCGAGCAGGTTTCAGGGGCTCCACCAAAATAAACCAGAGAGGAAGGCCAGTGTTAGACTCACTGAGGCCCAGGGCAGAAAGCCAAATCCCAAATCCAGCTGCTCGGGGCTGAAGTCACTTCTCCTGAAGCTCAAGCTATTTAGCTTTAGCTGGGCAGTTGCTCGGCTTGCTACCCCCTAACACTGGCCCTGGCTTTTAATCTACTGAAAAACAGTCGTTGTAGCGTGGGTGGGCTGTGGAATTTTTAGAGCATGTTGAGGGGGCCTCAGAAGTGCAAAGGTTGAGAACCTCTGCCATAAGGTATCCTTATTGAGTTAAACTACACCAGTGTTGTAGGGACGAGTGTGCCTGGAAAAACCCTGAGTCTGGAAAAACCCTCCTGGTGAAGATTATTATGCATCTTTATTTGGAAACAGCTCTCAGTGCGTGATCTCAATATATTCTTAAAATATGGCTGGGGAGGAGAGACAGGACCATTGGATCCAGGCCCAGTAATCTAAGTATGCTCTGAAGGAGACAGTGGAAGGAGAAAAACAAGGGCCTGCTTCTCAACTGCCTTTCACATCTGTGTGGTCATGTGCACCTGGGCAAAGTGGGTATAAAAGCATTTGGGAGGATTTTACACCCACTTTGCACAGGGGTGTGTAGGCAGTGAAAAATCAGATTCAAAAGCAGAGGGGGGAGATTGAGGTGTACAGGAAGAGAAGGGAAGGGAAGCAGCAGGTGCATGTCTGTCCCCTAGGAAGACAAGTCTGCTCAGAAAACTTTACTTTGCCATTTTGATGTGTGTCTTTGTCCTTCTATTGGCTATTTTCCTGTGGTTTTCTGAATGGCACAGAGAATCAGAAAGCTCATATACTGCAAAGAATGCAACATGAGCCAGCAGCATGCTTCCCTTCTGGCACAGCAGAGTGGAATTTGTTGTTTTTTTCCCACTTGATTCCGGAACTATACAAATAATGAGAAACTCATAAAATAATACTTTCCATAACATCTTACATGCAAGAAGCTCAAAGTGCTTTGCAAACGTTAAACAAACCTCACTACACCAAAGGAGGTAAATAAGAATTACTATTTCATTTCACAGATGGAAAACTGAGGTATCGGGATAGTTTCAAGGTCACACTGGAAATCTATGACACAGCTGGGAATAAAAACGCAGGTCTCCTGAGTCCAAGCCATGTGACCTGGCTACAAGAGCACCTTTCCTTCTGTTAATAAAAGGTGCATCGCATGCACAGCTGTGCTTCACAAACTGGAAAATTCTACTGTCTACACTCATGGGAACAAGCGTTCTTCGCTCTGCTCTGTCCTGTCAGGCAGGGTGTTTGGAAAGTGTTTTTAAAAACAGCCTGGCATCCATTTTCTTCATATTCTAACCTGTTTAAAGCAAAAGGGTGTCTAATCATTTCGCAGTGATACTGAGCCATCCGGGGCATCACGCTGTAAGAAGGGCCAGTTAGAACAACACTAACTTGGAGGGAGGGCCAGAACATTAAAAGTGTAATTTAATGGATGGCCAACAGGGGGAGAGGCAGCCCAATTAGTGAACTTCCAAAGAAAGAGCAGAAAGCTAAAATTTAAATGCAGCAGTTAGATCCTTGGGAGTTGGTGGTGAACTTGCAGTGCAGGACTGGGCTCATTAACCCATTAGCCGATTCTGCTTTGAACTGCAGTTCTTGCAACACTTTTAAAGCCTAGTACATTTCAAAGCCTTTCTCACTTAAAGGAATGTGCCCATCACCTTCACCTACTCCCAGTATCCCTGTATGATTTTTCACAGTACCATACTGAAGAAAAACACAAAATGTGCAAATGTTCACATTCCACTGTTCACAGATTAGCTGGGGCATTGGGAGACCTTAGCGTGTTTTAATGCCCTCCCTATGCATTCCCAATTCCCTGCTCTCTCTCAGCCTAATTGTGTTGGAATAAAGGGACTCATATGAGAGATGAAGGAAATTGAGTATAATTTTCAAAAGCACCTAAGTGATTTAGGAGCCTAAATCCCATTGACTTTCAATTAAATTTAGGCTCCTAAATTCGTAAGTGATTTCTGAAAAATAGGATTTAGAGGCAGATTTTCAAAAGGTATTTAGATAGGCATCTATGGGGCTTTAAGCAGCAACTAGACATCTAACTCCCATTGATTTCAGTGGAAGTTAGATGACTAAATTGCCTAGGTGCTTTTGAAAGTCTCACTAGACACCTGTCTAAATACTTTTGAAAATCTGGGCCTAGGTTTCTAAGTCTTTTGAAAAATGTATTCATTCATATTATTAACCTTCAGAGAAGACCCTTACAGGCAACCTGATTATTTAAATTGAGGATTATCATAAAATTAATCTTAAAATGTATTTGAGGTTATTGGACAGAACGGAAAAATGGGGCATAGGTTTAAATTAAGAAGAAGTGTAATAATCCAGGAGGTATTATTTCCTGGCAAGTATGGTGAATGGGGAGAATGATCTTTCAGTCAAGGAGGTGGGTTATGTGTTTACGCAAAAACTGAGTTTCTGGATGCAATTTTTCAAATTAAAGGATTATTAGATATTTTTTGTTGTAGGAAATAGCTGACTCCTACTATGAAGTGCCAGGAGAGGTATAAGATTTTGCATTTCATCAGGGAATCTCAAATAACTTTCTAAACATTAATTAATTCTGCTTCCCATGACTCCTATAATTCAGGGAACAAATAGGTTTAGTGACTTGCCCAAAGTCAGAGAGGAAACCTGTGGTTAAGCAAAGAACAGAACCCAACTATTACCCCGGGACCCAGCCTCTACAGAAGTGGTTCTCAACCAGGGGTACACATACTGCTGGGCATACACAGTAGTGTTCCAGTGGGTACATCAACTCATCTAGATATTGGCCTAGTTTCACAACAGGCTACATGAAAAGCACTAGCAACGTCAGTACAAACTAAAATATCATCACACAGACAATGACTTGTTTACACTGCTCTCTATACTGTACATTGAAATGTAAGTGCCAGATTTATATTCCAATTGATTTATTTTATAATTATATGGTAAAAATGAGAAAGTTGGCAATTTGTCAGTAATAGTGTGGCTGTGACACTTTTGTATTTTTATTTCTGTTTTTGTAAGCAAGTAGTTTTGAAGTGAGGTGAAACTTGGACAAATCAAACTCCCGAAAGGGGTACAGTAGTCTGGGGAGGTTGAGAGCCACTGCTCTACAGAATATGTTAGGGACTATTTATATAAAGAGTATATGTCGGGGCACAAACTTGTGGACACAACCTGCTTATTCTACGTAGCCTTGGTCATGGATTTTCTGAGTCATTGGACAGACACTAACGCTACTGGAGATTGGGCATTCCTGAAATGGCATCCTAAACCCAATCCCTGAACTGCTGATGAATGGAGGTTAGTGTTATAAATATAAGAACATTCAGGGACAGTGGCCAAGCCTAAGAGATTTTGGCATTCCAGTTCAGTTTGGACTGGTGTGACCCCCAAGTCTGCATGATTCTCCAAAGGCTGTCTGAACTATATGAAACCCTTAAATTCACAAATTCACAGATTATAAAGCTTGAAGGGACAACTGTGATAATCTAGTCCGATCTCTTGTACAACATAGGCCATAGGACTTCCCCGAGCATATATTTTAAAAAAACATCCAACCCGTCACAGATTGGATCACAGAGACCCTCTTGTGAACTGCCACCTGATGTGCTGAGACTACCTCTAAGCCCATTTTCCCTGGCTAGCTTGGGACTTCAGTGCCTTGCCTGGTTTGAGCCAGACACGCTTGCCAGCTACAAACACAGACCCAGGTCTGAACCACATCCCCCAAAAGCTGCAGGATTAACTGAAAACAGCTTAAGGAGTTTCAGAGTGGTAGCCGTGTTAGTCTATAGCAGCACAGAGAATGAGGAGTAGCTGTGGCACCTTAGAGACTAACAAATTTATTTGGGCATAAGCTTTCATGAGCTAAAACCCACTTCATCGGATGCATGGAGTGGAAAATTCATGTTCTCTGTGTATATATATCTTCCAACTGTATTTTCCAGTGCATGCATCTGATGAAGTGGGTTTTAGCCCACAAAAGCTTATGCCCAAATAAATGTGTTAGTCTCTAAGGTGCCACAAGTACTCCTCATTCTTTTAGCTTAAGAAGTATTCCTGTCTCCAACACTCAGGTACCCAACTCACAATGGGGTCCAAACCCCAAATAAATCCGTTTTACCCTGTATAAACCTTATACAGGATAAACTCAAATTGTTTGCCCTCTATAACAGTGATAGAGAGAGATGCACAGCTGTTTGTCCTCCTTCCCCAGGTATTAATACATACTCTGGGTTAATTAATAAGTAAAAAGTTATTTTATTAAATACAAAACGTAGGATTTAAGTGGTTCCAAGTAATAACAGACAGAACAAAGTGAATTACCAAGCAAAATAAAATAAAACACACAAGTCTAAGCCTAATACAGTAAGAAAGTGATTACAGATGAAATCTCACCCTCAGAGAAGTTCCAGTAAGCTTCTTTTACAGACTAGCCTCCTTCTAGTCTGGGTCCAGCAATCACTCACCCCCCTGTGGTTACTGCCTTTTGTTTCAGTTTCTTTCAGGTATCCTTTAGAGGTGGAGAGGCTATCTCCTGAGCCAGCTGAAGACAAAATGGAGGGTTCTCCCAGGGCTTTATATAGTTTCTCTCTTGTGGGTGGAAACCCCTCCCTCCCCCTGTGTAGAATCCCCTCTACAAGATGGAGTTTTGGAGTCACCTGGGCAAGTCACATGTCCATACATAGAATCATAGAATATCAGGGTTGGAGGGAACCTCAGAAGGTCATCTAGTCCAACTCCCTGCTCAAAGCAGGACCAATTCCCCAGACAGATTTTTGCCCCAGATCCCTAAATGGCCCCCTCAAGAATTGAACTCACAGGCCAATGCTCAAACCACTGAGCTATCCCTCCCCCTAGTTCTCTACAGGAATGCTCCCAAGGAAAGCTTAAATGTGGATTGGCATCTATCAAAGTCTACTGTCAGATTATGTGTTTCTTGATTGGGCGCTTACGGAGAATTGTCTTTTCTCAAGAAGCTGATCAAATGCTTCACTGAGGCTACTTAAAATCAAATAAGTACACAGCCAATATTTATAACTTTGAATAAAAAAAAAGATACATGCCTACAAATATATTCAGTAGATCATAACCTTTGCAGAGATATGTTACATGGCATATGTAGCATAAAACATATTCCAGTTATGTCATAATTTACCTTCATAAGCATATTTCTATAAAGCATTATGGGGTACAACATCACACAATCTTTGTTTTAAAAATAGCCTGTAATGGACAATCCATCACAATGGTAAATTGTTTCAATTGTTAATTCCCTCACTGTTTTAAAAAAATAAAATGAGCCTGTTTCCAGTTTGAATTTGTCTAGCTTCAACTTAGAGCCATTGGATTTTGTTATACTCATGTCTATTAGAGAGAAGAGCCCATTATGAAATTTCTGTTCCCCATGTAAGTACTTATAAATTATAATTAAGGCTATGTTTTAGTCACTGGTATTTTTAGTAAATGGACAGGTCACGGTCAGTAAACAAAAATTCAGGGCCCATGACCTGTCCATGACTTTTACTATATATCTCTAACTAAAACTTTGGTAGGGGGCAGCACATGCTCTGGGAGGTGCCACAGGTGCTGGGGGATGTGGCCCGGGACCCCTGCTGGGGCTGGGGGGAGAGGGTTGGCAGGGCTGGTAGGGACTCCCTACCTGGCTCAGCATGTTCCTGCAGCTCCTAGGTGGAGGAGAGGCCAGGGGGCTCCACGCGCTGCTTCTGCCACAAGCACCAGCTGTGCAGCCCCCATTGGCTGGGAACTGCAGCCAATGGGAGCTGTGGGGGTGGGGCCTGTGGGTGCAGGCAGCACACGGAGCCCCCTAGCCCCTCCACCTAAGAGGAGCTGCAGGGCCATACCAGTGGGAGCTGGGGAGCTCCCCACCCTGAAGTAAGCAGCCCCCTATGCTCTCCCACCCCCTGCCCCCACCCACACACCCAAACTGCTGCTGCAGGCCAGGCAGCTCCTGAGCCAGCACCAGCTACTGCAGAAGTCACTAAGGTCATGGACAGTCATGGAATCTGTGACTTCCGTGACCTCCATGATAAACTCACGGCCTTAATTATAATAAAGTCACTCCATCTTCTCTTTGTTAAATTCAATAGACTGACTCCAGGAATTCAATCACTATAAACCATGTTTTCTAATCCTTTAATCATTCTCATAGATTTTCTCTGAACCCTCTCAAATTTTTTAACATCTTTCTTGAAGTGTGGACACTGGAACTGGACACAGTATTCCAATATCAGCCACACCGATACTAAATACTGAGGTAATAAAACCTTTCTACTCAAGAGCCCCTGTTTATGCATCCAGGAATAGCATTAGTCCTTTTGGCCACAGCATCACCCTGGAACTCATGTTCTGCTGATTATTCACCAAGGCCCCCCAAGTATATTTTTTTCCAGAATCACCGCTTCCCAACATAGAGTTCCCCATCCTGTACATCTGGCCCACGCTCTTTGTTTCTAGATGTATACATTTACATTTGGCCATATTAAAATGCCTATTTGCTTGCAATTAACTTGCCAAGTGGTCCATTTGCCTCTGTATCAGTGACCTGTCCTCTTCATTATTTCCCACTGCCCCTATCTTTGTGTAAGCTACAGAGTTTATCAGTAATGATTATATGGTTTCTTCCAGGTCACTGGTAAAAATGTCAAATAGCATAAGGCAAAGAACCAATCCCTGAAGCACCCCAGTCAGGGGCGGCTCCAGGCCCCAGCACGCCAAGCACGTGCTTGGGGCGGCATGCCGTGGGGGGCGCTCTGCTGGTCGCCGGGAGGGCGGCAGGCAGGGTGCCTTCGGCGGCATGCCTGCGGAGGGTCCGCTGGTCCTGCGGCTCCACCGAAGCCGCGGGACCAGCGGACCCTCCGCAGCCACGCCTGCAGGAGGTCCACCGGAGCCACGGGACCGGCGAGCGGCAGAGCCCCCCGTGACATGACGCCGTGCTTGGGGCGGTGAAATGTCTAGAGCCGCCCCTGACCCCAGTAGAAACATACCTACTCAATGGTGATTTCCCATTTAACATTTTGAGAGTCAGGTAGCCAGTTTTTAATGTATTTAATGTGTGTCAGTGTTTTGGTGTCATAGTTTCTTAGTCAAAATGTCATGCTGTACCAAGTCATATGCCTTTACATGAATTTACGTACAGAACATGAGTGCCATGACCTTCATCTACCAAAATTGTAATCTCATTAAACAAAAATATCACGTTTGTCTGACAAGATCTATTTTCCATAAACCCATGTTGGTTGGTATTAATTACATTTCCTCCTGTAAATCCTTATTAATCAAGACCCACTTCAGCCATTCTCTTGTTTTGCCTAGGATCGATGTCAGGCTGACATGCTTATAACTACCCAGGTCATCCCTTTTATCCTTTTTAAATATTGACACAACATGAGCTTTCCTCCAATCTTTTAGAACTTCCCCAGTGTTCCAAGAGTAATTGAAAATCAACTTTAACCATCCAGCAAGTTACTCAGCCAGGGTCTGCACATCTCCCAACAAGCTCTCCCATGAGATTTACAGACCCTCTGCTCCCGATCAGAGCTAGAAATGCCACAAGAACAATCTTTCTAGTGGCATTTCAGCAGGTGTGGCCCTGTCTCGAACCTGCAAGTACAAACCACAAAAGACTTTTCAATGTTGAAACATTTAAGACCTCCAAAAAGATTCTGTTCTGAAAATGGGGCATAGATTCTCAGAATGTGGAAGAAGTGTGGAACTGATGTTCGTATTACTCACCAACAAACACAGGCATAGACTGCAATCCTTCATATAGGTGTGCTCACAAAGATCTTAAGTCTGTGTGGAGCCACTTTGACTTCAAAAGGAACAAACTCTGCATGGGATATGGGTCTGTACTGGTGCATCTATTTACAGAAATAGGGCCTTTTTTGTACATCTGGCAGCTGCCTCTCTTTTATTTTAAATAGCTGGGTTTCCATTTCAGACCTGGTAGTTTTCTTTGCTATGTGTGTTATTTCTGATTCCTTCACCTGGAGACAGTTTTCTGTTGGGCACAAGTAGGTAATTAATAAATACTTTTTTAAAAGGAAAGAAAAAAGTTGTAGCTTTGCTGGGAAATCAGTCTGAACAACTCAACAAGAGATGCAGGAAACTTATTGAAAGTGACCTCAGAGATCAATTCAAGACAGTGTATTGAAATAGAAACTGTTTCTCAGATCTATATCTGCTTACTCATTATCTCACCTGTTTTTATCTCAGTGGTTTTTAATAAGAATTCACTCCCAGATGCTAATGGATGATGAAGGTATATTGGTGGAGTAGTACGGTGAACATTAGCACAGGCAGAAGTGGTGTGTGGCAGAAGAATTCATTCCATAGTGATGTCAATCACGCCCTGTTCACAAAAAACTAACATTCAATTACAGAAAAATATTTAAATGAAAACCAGTTGGAAAGCGTGGTGCCTTCGGTTCACAGCCTGGGCTCATTGTGGAGAAAGATTGCTCTAGTATTCTGGTCTTTAAGTCAGATCAAATGAAAGGAAGTGAAGAGGAGCACAGCTCCCCCTCCCCTATGCCACCACCGCAAGCTTGGTTCATTGAGCGCAGGAGAGCTCCCCATCCTCTTTGAAATGGGAGGTAGGGAGCTCTCAGTGTACCACCCACGCTACTTTAAGCAGTGGTGCCCCCTGGATCCACATGTGGACCTCCCTTCTCTAACAGAAAGTGGACTCAGCCACCTTCTCAGCACTATTCCACAGCCACCTCCACACAGTCAGCTGAGGCATCTTCATTCAGCCGCCCCAGGCCCTGGGCATGGTGATGAGTATCATCCCTCACCCAGCTCCAAGGGCCTAACCCAGAAAAAGTCATAAAGACACAAGTAATATTTCATTTTCCACATAGACCTCACCCCTCCCCTCATCTCCAGGGTCCCTGAGGTGTTCTGTTAGCTTGGAATAAGGCACTCATTTTAAGTAGCAAAGGTTACAGAACAACCTTACAGATTGTTAAGTATCTGAGGCAGCTGCTGGTGGTTACTTCACTGCATATCAGAGCCATTCACTTGAAATACTTTCAGTATCTGAGAAGCATTGATGGAATTTAGCATGACTGCATCTTTTTTTTTTTAAGTCTACTCTTTTATTTAATTGTAAAAGAGTAAGAGAGGCAGTTGAACCTGTTTTTCATTAATCACATTGTACACGTAACATGACGTTATCCTACACAGAAAAGAGAGGATAAAATATGTTGCAGAACAGTAATGACAATGAGATGTTTCCACCCATGAACATTCACGTGTCCTTTGGAAATTGAACTCTTAATACTATTAACACTGTCATGAAATACGTATCCGCTCTTCTTTCACCACAGTTTATTACCATTGTCATCCCACAATGAAATCTCCTCCTGGATATTCTCAGGGAAGGCAAAATGCACATCCCTGACAAAAAGGCAAACTCCCAGCCAAATTTCAAGCCCTTGCTTCAAATCACGGAGGCCCTAGAGCTTCTCAAATAAATGATTCTAAGAACTCTTTTTAACATGGGCAAAAAAAAACCCACCTTTTTTTCCCTACTCTTGTTTTCTGAAAAGACTGAACTATTTTAGTTGAAACGTCCCCCAAAAAGTTAACCCTTAGGGTACATCTATACTACCCACTGGATCGGCGGATAGTGTTTGATGTATCAGGGATCGATTTATCGCGTCTCATCTAGATGCCAAAAAAAATCAATCCCCGAATCGATGCCTGTACTCCATCTTGGCAGGAGGAGTAAGCGGAGTCGATGGGAGAGCCGCAGCAGTCGACTCACCTCCGTGAGGATGGCCAGGTGAGTCGAACTAAGATACTTCGACTTCAGCTACGCGAATAGTGTAGTTGAAGTTGCATATCTTAGTTCGAATCCCCCCGATAGTGTAGCCCAGGCCTTAGACAAATACTTGGCTTGGAAAATTCAGCCCAAGTAGTTAAAATTTGGCAGTTATAAGCAATGGAAAATAAGGTCTTATAATAGGAAATGTCAGAAAATATTAACTATATCAGTACTACCAGCTCTATATCATCTCTGGCTATAGATTAGATGATGTTGTTGAAATTTGGTTAGAGATGAAGAGCTGCTGTACATCACTTTCTCTTCTGGCTACAGATGCCCTGTTTGGCCCATTGAATGTGGCCGACGCTAGACATCTTGGAATTGTTCTGCATTAACATGGTGTTGGACATCTGACCAACTGAGGTCAATTTTATCATTCTTATTCATTCAACAGGTTCCTGTGGGAGAAGTTATAGATCTGTCTTGTGAAGTCATTTTTTAAAGACTTTGGAAAGGTCTCATATTTAGTCTAGAAATGATAAAGATCTTTGCTTATTGTATTTATCTGATGATAGGATGCTCTAAAATACATGACAAGACATCAGTTGAAAATGTTAGGCAACAGCCTATGACTTGGCACATGTTCTATTAAATATATGATGAAAACCAAAACATTCCCAGGAGTACAAGTGCATATATACCTTTAATAGTAGGATAGATCAGTAAAACCAGCACACACATCACCCCAAAACAATCAGCTGTGCTTTAAACCACCTACAGGTTGTCTGGAAGTTAGCATAGTTGAACATTCCTGTGGTTTTCTTATTTCTTTTGTGTTATCTCACTTAGAAATTTTAGATGCTTTATTTTCTTTTTTGGAATACAATGTTCTTTACACATGATCGATGGTTTGTTGTTCCATTCAACAGAACAGGAAACAAAAGGTTGGTGGGGTGGGTTTTGTTTGGTGGCTGTGTTTTTTGGGGGCGGAGGGGTTAGAATGCCTTATAACATTCGTAGAATTTTTCTCCTAGTAACCACAATGTTTTACTTGGCAATACTGAAGTATGAAAAAGATGCTTAGGACGTGACTATTAATCAGTCGGGAAGTTAATGAATCTGATTAAAGATATTTAGAAGACAATTTAGATTTTAAATGCAAGTGACTCCCATTAAAATGATTTCCAAGAGGTTCATAAGGTGAGCAAAACCGATTAAGTACTACCATGATTATAGTGCAAAGTTTTAATTAACCGACACTAGCTTAATTTTGGTTGTTCACTTGTATATTTATTTGGAAAGAAGTTTGTCTTTTGTAATAAAAACTTTTCTGAGATGTGGCTATCCAGCAGAGTTCTCTCTGTCTATGTAGGTACTGCTGCAGCCCCTATCACTTTAGCATCAGAGTGCCTCACAAACATCATTAATGTATCTTTATAACACCCTTTTAAGATGGAGATGATAACACGTCCCTATTTTACAGGTGGTGAAACTGAGGAACAAGAAGATTAAGTGACTTGTCCAAGGTTACAAAGGAAGTGTGTTGCAGAGCCAAGAACTTGAACCAGATCACCTATACCCCAGTCCAGAGCTTTCATCACAAGATAATTGTTCCTTTCCAATACAAGTTGGAAAGAAAAACCACTCCAGCAAGCAAGCGGACTTTTCAAATAAATTGTATATTGCGTGCCTAAGGAAAAATCTTCATGTACCTGGTCCTTTAAGTCCATTGGTAAGTGGGTAAGCCTGTACGTTTATAAACTCTTTTCATACTTCTCAGAGGCATTATGACATGGTGGACAGAACTCAGCCCTGGTAGCTAAGAAGTCCTTAGTTCTAATTCAGCTCTGTCACTGACTCACTGCATAGCCTTCGACAAGTCACTAAAAGTGCAGTTATAGTTAGAAAAGTAGCTGTGCAAAAATGGTATCTTTTTACACAAATGATCACAGGGTCTGATCCAAAACCCACTGAAGTAACTTTCCATTGACTTCAATGTGCTTTGGAACATGCCCTTATGCCCCAGTCCTGCAAACATTTATTCATGTGCTTAACTTTATTCACAGTTGGCCTGATCCTGTTTCCATTGACGTTAATGACAAAACTTTGATTGACATCAGTGGGGTAAAATCAGACTCTTAGTAGTCCCATAAAATTCATGGTGCGTAGTTAAGCACACAAATAAGTCTTTGCAGGATTGGAGGATTAGTGCTTACTCAGAGTTATATCACGTTACTTCAGTAACATATATAATCTTTATTCTGCAGAGTAAGGGCAGCTAAAAGAGAGCTGGATTTCATTCCTCCTTGTGCATCAGTTGTTTACTAAGTTCCAATCAGTTACACCTGTGCTAACCCAGTGAGTACTGCAGGCACAAACACTACAGAGCCTATCATTTGTAGATAATCAGGCTACAAAGCTGTGAGTGAGGACAGAATTTGGCTTGTAGTACATTTATGACAGATAAAGATACACAAGGAAGAAAAAATCCAGCTTTCAGACTCCTCAGCAGGGTTTGCAGGGCTGGCA
This sequence comes from Mauremys mutica, assembly GCF_020497125.1. Lineage (NCBI taxonomy): Eukaryota > Metazoa > Chordata > Testudines > Geoemydidae > Mauremys > Mauremys mutica. Next base: position 107,968,513 of record NC_059077.1, on the reverse strand, counting down.
GTTAGAGAAAAAAAATGTCTTGTAAACTGAGCCCATTCAATAAGGAAATGATCCAAACCATAAATATAAGGCCCCATCTAAAAAGTCAGAATAAAAAATGGTAATTTCACCTTTCAGTAGAATGGTGATGATAATGTGTTCTTACCTGCCTCACAGGGATAACTGATGTCTGTACAGCGCTTTGAAAATGTTAAGTGCTAAGTATTATTGGTATTTCTTCCAGTGTCTCCTCATCTTTTCAGAGTGAGACTCATGGCGGCGATTTTTCCATCTTAACAATGAAAAAAGAGGCACACAAGTAAAGCTGTGCCAAACTTCAGGAAACCTGAGACTTAACCTAGGTCATTTCTGGTCTTGCAAAACTTGATGACTTCATCTTGAAGCCGGGCACAACTGAACAATTTCAACCAAGTTTCGTTTTAAGGTTTTTTTTGGCTTTGAACAAACCAAAACTCATGCATATGAAACACAAATCAGAAAACCCCATCAAACTGAAACTACGAAGTTCAGCACAGTTCTACCGACAGCCATAAACAAACTTGTGAACGTGCTACTTCATTTTATGCTTTTATTTCCTTTGGAAAATGAAAAATATTGCTATCCTAAATCCTGATTTGATTCTACAATAGACTGATAAAATGGTACAGTCCAAATGTCCATGCTAACTTAGACCTGTCCAAACTTTGATTTGCAAGATTGGATTCACTGTTATTGCAGGAAAACTGATTTGCAGTTTAACCAGAAAACTGCACAAGTTTTTGGTTATCTGATACAAGAAATTTATTAAAAAAAGAGGAAATTTATGTACAGTATTTACCATTGCCAAAGTTGATAAACTTATGAGATAGTTCTGCAGTTTTCAGCTCAGTGACCATGTTTATTACTTTACTAGGTCCGCATGAAAACTCTAGTCTGAACTGCATGAGGAATGATTGACAATACACCAGAACCATGCTAATTCATGTTAATTAATCTGCACACCAAATTCATAGCCAAAAAAAAAAAAGTTGTCTCTTCACAAAAGTTTTACTAGCAGGAGACCTTGCTACAGCAGATACGTCATTATTTTTAACAGTATACTATATATTTGTATATATTATATACTAGAACATTATGAACATTATCAGAAATAATGTAATTGATTACTTAAGAGCAATTCCTTTTTATAACGTAATATCGTAGAATAGTTAAACTCCAAGACTAAAAGCCAATGAAGTTTAATCCCAGATACAATTATTAGAGTTTAAAAAAAGAACTATGGTTCAATGGGTATTTGTCTTTACTGCTATAGTCAGACTATCTATTATAAATTCCTCTACTCTGAATAGCTAATGTCCTCAGAACTTCCATCCATACGTCCACCATAAACATGACCAGTTCAGTTTCTGATCCTCTCTGTACTGTCACCCCACTTAATTCTAGTCCTTCCAATAGCAACCTCACAAATGTTTGTTCCCTTGGAGGAAGGTTATTCTCCTCTGCCCCTCCTATTAAGAGAGTTTTCTTATTTATTTCAGCTGTATTTGACATCAGGAATTAGGTGGAGTGACAGGGTGGGAAGCTGATCAGAAATTGAGGTGACTGTTTCTTGCAAGCATATAGTCTTCTGGATGCAGTAGTCAGAAGGCAAGGTCTGAATAATCAACATGCAGTTATTGAGACAAACCAAACAGTGATTATGCAACTCCCTGTATTCTGATTGTCTAGTGACCCTGGGCCAGTCAGAGTCCAGAGATTTGTATTCTGTACAGTTTATTAAGAATTACCTGCAGTCCTGTAAATCTCCTCAGGCAGAGTTTAGGGAAGTGCACTAACTGAGAAACAAATGCACAGCTATCGATCAGCAACTGTGCAGTATCCTCGCGCTTCCACTGGCCGCGACAATTCACCACCAATGAAATTAAAACTAAGATGCAATTGCCAAAATAAGGCTAGATCGTGACATTATGATCTAGCCCCAAGCACGGGGCAGCGAAGCAGCCTGCCAACAATATTGTGACTCGCTCCTCCAGTATTCAATACTGCGATATCCAGTGCTCCGATATTGAGGCCATACTCCTCCTCCCCTGGCTGCAGTGTGTGTACGCTGAAACGGGTCCTGCAACCTGCCGCAGCCCATGCTCCCTGGTATGCTGTCATGGCGGCACTGCCAGGCACTTTGCCATGGTTCTGCCCCCTCCTGCCTACTGGTGGCGTGAGATGGGTGTAGTGGCTCCATGCAGCCTGCTACCCTCTCTGGGAGCAGTGGTATACAAAGAGAAGAGAGCGGGCAGGGCCAAGCTGATGCTCTAGTTTGTACCAGTGTCTGCCCTGCTCCAGCAGTCTGAAAGCTAAACACTGCTAGACCTCTGCACAGGGCTGAATTTCCTCCGCAGTGAGAGTACTCTGAAAAGTACTGGATTGTGGATTCTGAGGGTTTCATATTTATTGTGGCTCACTGATTCCACGTAGTTTACAAGTAAAAAGGCCCTGCTTCTCTGCCAACCCTACAATCTCAGCCCAGGATCTGAAAATCAAAGCATGTTCTTTCCAGCTTGTACATCAGCACCGGTAAATGAAGACTCTGCAAACCAAATGCTGCCTCTAGTTGCGCACTGTCCAACCACATTGTCCTTAGATTGTGCCCTCAGTTACAACTGTGCAACTCTGTTCACTTCAGTGGAAGAGGGAGAGACCTGGGCAGAACTGAGGACATCATTTGAAGACAATAGGGTTGTACGAACATGGAAGGGAGAGGAACACAAAGAGTAAAACAGGGAGGGGCCATTTTGGCATTTCAGTCTTAATAACATCCCTTTAAAAGATGCCATGCAGGGGTTTTTTGCTAAGTTTTGTTATAATTAATAACACTTGGATATGTAGCACTTTACAGGACATTCTAAAATGTTTTACCAAACAGGTCCAGGTCACTCTCATTTCCCTAATCGTCTCAGATCGTATAGCAATGACCTGGACATTGCCTTGCCCCCAAGATTAAGTAATTTACAATTGTATCACAGAGCTGTCGGAAGGATAAAACAACTAACAGTCCTGCATTCTGAGTGCAGCATAAGGGCTCAAGAGGTGAGGGGGCCACCGACCACGGAAGGCCTATTTCAGGCCAAAGAGTGAATAGCTTACAAACTAAAGCTCACAATCTCTTCAGCTTTCTAGACCTTCTTCACACATACTGACTCGTGCACAGCTCTGCCCTGGACTGAGAAGGCCAAATTTACAGAAACAGAAACTCAAGATCCACACACAGAAATTCATATGTGATTTTCCACCCTTTTTTGTACATGCAGTTACCACTACTGCACACATATTACCCAATTTGTGCACAGAAGTGTAAGCCTGTAATTGGACAGGCCTTTTTTCATGTAGCCCTCAGGCCCCTTTCTTGGAAAATTTGGCCCAGAGTGCTCTAGGAAATGGGTCTGGTTATTCCCAGGAAGACGAGTTAGCAGTAATACCTATGCTACTACAGACTTAGAACTTTAAACATAGGTAGAATTTTAAAACAACTGGTCCCACACTAGTATCAACTGTGACATTCATGGAACTCTGGACCGGAGTTGACAAGAAAAAATTGGCTCCGAAATTTTAGCTGTGTTAACTGATGGTGGGATTTTGAAATGCATGCAGCACTGGTCTAACTTTTCTCCCATTGAAGTCAATAGGAATTTTTTCCATTGACTTCAATGGGAGCAGAATTAGGCCATTGCAGAATGCTTTAACACACACACACACACACACACCTTAATCCTTTGTCATGTCAACTCTAACAGCGTTTAAAAGAGAACTGGATAAATTCATGGAGGTTAAGTCTATTAATGGCTATTAGCCAGGATGGGGTAAGGAATAGTGTCCCTAGCCTCTGTTTGTCAGAGGGTAGAGATGGATGGCAGGAGAGAGATCACTTGATCATTACCTGTTAGGTTCACTCCCTCTGGGGCACCTGGCATTGGCCACTGTCAGTAGACAGGATACTGGGCTGGATGGATCTGACCCAGTACGGCTGTTCTTATGTTCTATGAGCTTATTGCACTTGCTGAAAGCATTTACAACACTTAGTCAGGATATTTCAAGTATCGGATTATATCTTCCTTCCAGCACAATCACTATCTAAGTTATGGGATATCCAGTCTCTCTTACCACGAAAGAAGACAAATTATCTAATAGCACTTCATGAAGGGATGGAAAATGCCTGTGATTAGACACTACATATTGGAACAAATTTGGTTTGCCACAGTTTGGTTTAATCTTTTCTTTAGTTTGGTTCATGTGGAGTCCCACCTCTTGATTCTACCCAGTGTCTCCAGTTCAAACAAATTTTTTCACAGGGCTTTTCTCTCACATGGTACAAAGCAGAAAGGAGGACGCTCCCTTTGGAATGGAGCAAAATGTCAAATATTCTCCCTACTTCAACAAACACAAATTTAAGAAAAATTCAATCGCTTGCACAGTGCACTTCTGGGTATAAAAATAATTGTACGTTCTAAAGGCCTGATCTAACACCGATTAACGTCCGTAGGCTTTTGACCAGGCCTTAACTGTGGCCAGGACAGATTCTCTTACAACATATTAAGACTCAACAAGTCATGCTATTTACGAGCTGCGCAATGTTCTTTAGCTAAAGTCAAAGGCTATTCAGACTTCTCAACATGTTTGATAAATTGTAACATACAACTTGTTCTCTTAAAACTCTTGGTAAATTTAAATAAATTCAGCTTCACAGAAGTCGTGACTGATGTCTCATTATACTGATATGGGACCCAGTTCTGCTCCCATTGAGCCAATGGGAGTTTTGCCAGGGACCTAAATGAAAGCAGGATCTGTCCCTTAGCCCTTTAAAAGATTACTTTGAACGCTGCAACTTACATAAGGAATTCTGACTTCACAGAGTAAATGCAAGTAGATGCACGAGGAAGAGTTGCAGGACCAGACCTTAGATGTTGTTGGAATCAATGATACAACTCGCAATTACAGGACATGATCCCCGTGTAATATCAAAGCTAAAATTGTAACAAAAGCTGCCACTGTGGGGGGAGCGCCGGGCAGGATCCAATCCCCCCGGGGGGCAGGATACAACCAAAACCACCCCAGGGCCTTCACCCCCCCGACTATTTACTGGCCATAAACATTTGCAACAGGCCATAAACATTTACATATGGTCCTGAGCCCAAAAAGTTTGAGAACTATTGTTTTAAACCACTCTCCATCTTCCATATTTAGATTCATGAGTCATTTGTGTGGGTAGGGAGGGGCTCTCAGGTTAGTGTCCCTCGTGGAGAAAGTCCTATAGAATTTAACAGAGATGAAACCAAAAGCATTCTCTAGAAATTACTCTTAAAGCCCATAGACCTGAGTAAACAATGATATCCTAGCAACAGATGTTTGTAAGCGTCCTATATAATTTTATAGCAGAGACATAGTCACTACATTCTGTGGGCCAAGTAAAAGACCTCTAGAAAAGCTAGTGAACAACTGCAAAAAAGAAAGGAAGTATTGCAGACAGGAACAGCAGGTCTTTTGGCATATCCTTCTCCTCTTCATGCCCCATTGCAGAATGTGTAAAAAGTAAATATGCACTATGTTCAGACCCATTATTTATTACAGATTAGAGACAAAATAATTTGATCTTCCAGATATCACTCCGTACCAAATAAGCTAACAGTGATGCTTCCAAGTATCCCTGGGCCAAATGTGCAGGCTGCACTTTTACCATATAAGGGTCACTCATTCAGGAAAAGATTTGATATTCTTAGGGAGAAAAGGACACAGAGCGTTGCACAATTTTTAGTATTTGGTTTTTTTAATGGAATGTTTTCCATCCTGGCAATTCAGCCCTAAAGGTAATTGTCTGACTCACACTGTCTAATCACACAAAATTACAATAGTATCCGGTATGAGTGGGAATCAACAAGTATTAATTTCTGCTTCATGTTTCCTGTAGCTGAAAACAGGTTGTTTTGCCTAATTATAGAGAAAATGTTCTTTTGGTAACATATTTAAGTACTGATCAGCCTGGACCAATCTGGGATCCATCCAAACACCCTCAAACACGGAGTTGTGGGGGTTTGTTTAATGGCCTGAACAAACACCGCCCACCTCCACCCCAGCTATGATCACCCTCCAAGCTGGAAGGGTCCCATGTTCTCCGACTGATGTAAGTGAGAGGAGGTTCAGGGCTGCATTGTGAGGTGCACACCTGAATTTTATGGCTGGAGCCCACCTCTATTTTTACAGGGACAGAGAGTTCATGTCCGGTTAAAATGGACAACAGCCTCTCCAGCTTGGAGAATGAGGCAGTAATTAGTTCATTAGTCCAGATGACTGAAAATCTGCCATCATTCATGGTAATAGGAAACCTGCCAAAATTCATCTTTGTCAACAAATAATTAATGGCCAAATTACACCCTTGAATGCATACACACTTCTCCCATTGACTTCACTAGGAGTCACATGCATGCACTGGGGGTGGGGAAGGGATTAACTGGCACTATCAAAATATTTTTCCTCTACATTATCTCCGGCAAGCAGAACCACAGATCCTTCTCCCGTTGAATCACCTGGCAGAACTCCCTTTGGCTTCAGCTGGAGCAAGCTCAGGCTCTCAGTTAACAGGCTTATTTAGCATAGATGAAGATGAACTTCTTTAGTTCTGAAACTTGTGAACAAATACATTTGAAAAAATTAGAGATTTCAGATATTAAAAATTAAGATTAAAATAGGAGGAAAAACTAATAGGAAATAAGACAAGCATGCGAAAAGAAGATTAAGGGCCAGATCGGTGAAACATGCACGCACATCTACTGCCCCAGCAAAAATGCACAAGCATTCACTGCATCTAGAACCCATGCAATGAGATACCCAGCTCCATTTCTGGAGCCTTATACTATGTGACAGACCCAGACCAGTGGGGTACAGGAGTCTGGTAGAAGGCAAATATACTGGCCACTGGATGAACAATTTTCTGTTCCCTGAGTGACCAGAGCAGTGGCTGCACTAGAGTAATCAGGAACCTGCTAGAACCAATTAAGACAGGCAAGCTAATCAAGACACCTGGAGCCAATTAAGAACTTTCTAGAATCAATTATGGCAGGCAGGCTAATCAGGACACCTGGTTTAAAAAGGACCTCCCATCAGTTAGTAGGGGGGGGTGTGTGTGTAAGGAGTGAGAAGGTGTGCTGCAGGAGGAGTGAAGTGTTCAAGTGTGGTCAGGCTTCAAGAGGAAAATCCTGCACTGAGGATAAATGAGGTGTTGGAGGGAGGCCATGGGGAAGTAGCCCAGGGAGTTGTAGCTGTCATGCAGCTGATACAGGGAACATTGTAGACACCTGCTATCCTCAGGGCCCTGGGCTGGAACCTGGTGTGGAGGGTGGGCCTGGGTTCCCCCATCCCCCCAACTCTTGATAGGACACAGGAGGAGTTGACCTGGTCTGTGAGAAACACCAGAAGGGAAGGTCTAATTTGGAAAGGGATCTGGCCTGTCCCTGATCCACTAGGTGGGACACAGAGACTGTGGGGATTGTTCTCCATTTCCCCCATGCTGGCCAGTGATGAGGTTAGCTGAGTGAACAGCAGGTTTGAGCCACTAGCAAAAGTGGCCAAACTGAGGGCTGCCATGAATCTCTGAGGTGAGCAAATCTGCCTCCAAGACAGAGGAGGAACTTTGTCACAGCTATCATATTTGAGCTGCAGAGTGAATTCCATTGAAAGAACATTGTTCTTCACTGCACTAATTGGCGTGCAGATTTGGGACCCATGAGTTGCACAGACTTTTTTCATTCTCCTTAGAAAAACTTTGCCTTACATATGCCCACAGCCCCACCAAAGATAAATGAAGAAGGCAATATATTTTTCTTCATGTGCATTTCCTTATTGCTAGATCCAGTTACATTAACCTTTGATGGCTTTGTCCCTCTATACTAACTATGGGAAACAGTTTTAAAAATTCTGGGAATTACTTGCCATGGCAACACATATACCCACAAAAACAAACACAAAGAACAGCTGCAAACTTGGGGCTCTTTCATTGAAAAGGAAACACCCAGGCTGCTTTTTCTCCCTCTTCCTTGAATTGGAAATAAGTGCTGAGCTAGTCATGAGTACATCTTCAGAGGTTTTGTGAGAACAGTCTGTGCTGACATTTGGAAAGGTCTTCTAGTCCCTGTATATGTTAAACTTACCATCTTCTTTCCATATTGTTCACCTCCCCCACAAAAAAAAAATTTTTTTTTGCCAGAAAGTTTTGAGCACCCACCCTCAGGCAGGGGGAGGAAGGAAATCCACCTTCCTTATTTTAGGTGCTTGAGCACCATAATTAGCCTCTAGTTTTAAGAAATCACTACTTTTGAAAATGAGAATACTTTAGGCCAGGGATGGTGTCCCTAGCCTCTGTTTGCCAGAAGCTGGGAATGGGCGACAGGGGATGGATCACTTGATGATTACCTGATCTGTTCATTCCCTCTAGGCCACCTGGCATTGGCCACTGTCAGAAGACAGGATACTGGGCTAGATGGACAACCCAGTATGGCCATTCTTATGTTCTTAAACATTTTAAAATATATTAATACTTTGTTCCAAATTTGGTGGCTTCATAACAAACCCATATTGGTCTCAAATAGCACAATCCTCTAGCCAAGCGTTGCAGGTCTGTGAATAATAATGGTCTGCACCTCCACATGTCTCCGTACAGAATCCAGTCAATGGCCCCCCCAGGAAACACTGAGAGCTACCATAATGTAACTGTTGAATAATAAAAGCCTAATCTACAGCTGAATCAAAGCAGAGCCCTCATTTTGTGATCTCTGAATATGAAATGTCAATATCTGGCCCACTTTATATACTGTATCATTTTGTTATGGTTTTTTATTCAGCCACTTACAGTCTGAATCAGTTCTCAGGCTGGCATTGCTCCACTACAAACAGTGGAGCTTGTGACCAGACAAGCTGTCACTAGGAAATCAGGGAAGGATCCCAGGTTAGGATAAGTTTAACAAAAAGCTAGACTTCCCATCCCCCCATCTGTTTTTTGTTAGAGCCCTGAGACTGGAGCATTAAAAGTGTGAGTCAGAGCTCCTCACTACCACAGTGCTGGGTGACTTGGGGGGGAAGGGGTGAATCTAGGGGGGGAGGGGATGACAAGGGAAAGGCATGGCTGCCATTCTTTTTATAGCAAACCCTGAATCATGATTGGGGGGAGGGGGAGTCTGGGGCCTTTAAAATACCAACCCCCTTTTTCAGGGAGTTATAGGAAGCACTGCTATGAAGGAGGAGGTGGGGTCTTGCTGAGGATAAACCTGGGAGGCAGAATTTGTGGGGAGTGTAAATAGAAGCACTGGGGTCACCTAGTGGGATAATATCTCATCTTTAATTACTGCTGTATTGTGAATATTCTTAGAATTTCTATCCCTTTGCACTTTGGAGAACTGGTCTGGTTGTTAGTCACTGTGTCTTATGATATAATACTCCCCATGATTTAATAAGATGATAAAAATAATAATAATAATAAAGTCTCCTTTATCCAAGGGGTGTCCTGACGCTTTGCTGTGATTTGTGTACAGAGTTATGCTAGATTTCTTGGGGCAACTGAGTGTGGAATATGGACCTTAGTCATTTTATTTTCTGTGAAGTACCATGTATTAAGTTACTATTCCATTATGTGGGTATCTATTCACCTAAATGCCTTATTTTGTCTTGGCTATAGAGTCACCTCTGAACAGTAATTATTTATAATGTTTCATGAAGTTGCTCAGAAAAACCTTTGCACTAGCAATGAATTTTCTCACACTCCTTGCTTTACAATGCCTTTTCTATGATGATATTTGCTTAATATTTCTCTTTCATTTGACCTATCTGTTAACATTTTGGCCACAAAGAAAAATTGTTTGCAATTACCTCTTGTAAAATATTATAAAACTGCCTCTAATTTCATGTGGAAATTTGTTGTACTCAATATATGGGTTAAATGCTAGCTACTACACTGTAATGAACAACAATATAGTCAGAGTAGACCAAAACCTGCAGTCATTACTTGACAACATGCCCTTCCAAGTCCCTTTGAGCACCTGCATAATTTAGGAGCTCTGTAAAAGTGCGATTTTAGATTTTTAAAAAATTCATGTAAAAAACAAATTGAAATATTCTAATGGGAATACTCAAATCTGTACAAGTGGAAACCTCACTAAAAATTAACCAGCTTATTTTCTTCAAAGTCCACTTGTTCGGAGTTTGACACATATAATAGAGCAAAGTTTAATATTTTAGCTGTTTTAGGAGTCATGGGCGTAAAATTTGTTACTAGAACACGTACACATATCATTCACCCTCATGCACCGCCAAATATGATCCAACAGATTTTGCTTTTTAAAAACCCTGCAAATAGCCTTTGGGAACGTAGAGAAATTTTTGACCTGGAAAAGGGAGTTTAGAAAGTGAACTGGAACTTGCCTTCAGCAAGGTGTGATGTGTAAGTAGCTCCACCCCAGGAGTAATGGCAGAAGGCATTTTTGACACCCCTGTGAGGCACAGTGCCAACCCTAACAATTCTCTGCTCTACAGGAGAGTAGTGACTTATTGTTGCCATATACCAGTAGTAAATTAATATCCATCACAAACTAGCTCAGCTGCACTGGCTGGCAAGTGGGAGGGAGGGTGGAGCAAAGGGCTGTGCCTAACATCAGATAGGACATCCTCACATGGGAACAAGTAAACAAGTGCATAGCCCCACTTATTCCTGCAAGCCTGGATCCAAGGACCAGATATTCCACATACAAGTACAAGGGGCGTTCTTACTTCTGCGTGCAATCACTTGTCCCAATCTAGCCCTTAATGGGAGTTTCAAAAAATGCACCCGTTTATTCAATGCAATAAAATTAAAGTTCACAGATATGAACTCCTCCCTGGATTCATTCCATTATCAGCCTGAAACCAGCTGATAAATAAAGAGAAAATAAATCTCGTGATCATTTTATTGACCCATGAAAAGTATTGGGAAAGGACTTTTATCAGCTGACATAATGTATAGAGGTATTTTAATTCCAGTGCTTATCTTTATGACAGACAGCTGATTGCCTACTATAAATTTTGAATGGTTTATCTGAGAAAAGGTCTTGCAGTTGTTTATTGCAAGGAAGGTTTTGTTTTACACTGTACTCTTATAGACTATGAACTTTTGAATCATCCACGTTGATGGGGGTGTTTTTTAAATCAGCAGATTACTTACACTTGAAACTAAATGTTGCCTTTAAGCTTTTACTAATTGTGTGACTTAATTTTCTCCTTTTTTTGTGTAGGTGTGTTATCATTATTTGGGATGCAGTATTTTATTTGCATTATGATAACGCACAGAAGCCCCAACTTTTGCTTGGTGCTATACAAGCACACATTAAAAGGCAGTGCTTGCCCTGAAGAATTTACAGACAAGACAGAGGAAGGAGAGGGAGAAGAGAACATAAGAATGGCCATACTGGGTCAGACCAAAGGTCCATCTAGCCCAATATCCTGTCTTCCGACAGCGACCAATGCCAAGTGCTCCAGAGGGAATGAACAGAACAGGTAATCATCAAGTGATCCATCCCCTATCGCCCATTCCCAGCTTCTGGCAAACATTGGCTAAGGACACCATCCCTGCCCATCTTGGCTCATAGCCACTGAAGGAGTATTACCCTTATTTAGCAAATGAGAACTGAGGCACAGAGCAATTAAGTGACATGCCTAAGATCAGATAGGAAGTTTGTAGCAAAGCCTGATCTCTTGAAGGTTTATCCACTGCCTTAACCACAACACCATACTTCCTCTCTCAACTTTATTTTGGCGGACTCAATTACAATGTGGTTAAAAAAAAAATCTATAGGATGAATACCTACTGATACCAACTGATTTTATTTAAAGACACTGGCACAATTAAACTTGACTGAGTATGCAGTGTAGTGTCATTAAACATGGGCTTCACACATTGACAGCTTAGTGAAGAACTCTGAGAACTAGATTTGGATGACTTGAGGAGTTGGAAGTGGGATGATGCAGAGCCTTTCACTTCCAGAGGTCTTCTGACTCTAATCCAAGAGTCATTATCATCGGGTGGCTGCTTGCAAAAAAATGATGTAATGCTTCATCTCCTATTCCTAGTGGACAGACTAGCCACATAATAGGACAATCATCATCATAACTGGTACTTTTGTTCACAGAACCAGAACTGCACAGGATTTATTTCCACTGCTAGATTCAGGAGAGAAAACACTATGAAAAAATATTGCAGTATTTTCTGCTTGCCCACACCCTGACTCCAGGATCTCTCTCCCTCATCTCCAGCCAGCCGGATCCACAGCTTTTTCTATACCCATTTTCCTCCCGTACACTCCCTCCTGAGGGCCCAGTAATTTCTACCCAAGTTACAGTAACTATCTTGAATGTGTAGAGATAATATTTATATACTTGTCTGTATTGCGGTCCCTTTTTGCCCAAGCAGTTAGCCTATATTCAGGGCCTTTCTGTTAGGAGGATAAATTGATGATGTCAGTCGGTTATATTCTTTGGCATAATCCTGTTGATTTATAAAGAAAGTACAGAATCCTGTTTCCCTGAACACAGTAGAAACACAAACTGGAGTCAGTTTCCTTCCTCACTATTTCTAAGTCTGTCCTCCTCACTCAGTTTTGTGCCCAAGGAGCTCGGTCTCTCTACTCCCTCTCAGGACCACACTCATGACTGCTTCTCTCCTTGTCTGCTGATTTTCTCTCACTAATAACACACAGCCCTTGCATTTACATCTACTCCCAACGTAATCCCTCAGACCACACAGCTTAATTCTGCTCAGGTTTTGGCATGCAGCCAAGTCATGTCTCTCTCTCTCTCTCTCTCAATATAAATAAAAGGGCTTAATTTCTACTTCCATTTAGCCTGAAAGAGTGGTTAGCGCACACATAAGCTTTACCAAGGTCTGTGGTGTCCATAGAGCAAAACCCACTTGATGGCAGCCATTAACACCTTCCAGCATAATAGTGTTTAGGAGAGAGCTGGGTGGATACCAGGGAGTGATTGGGAAAGCTCTCAACTTTAGGTGGTGAAAGAGGATCCTCCGTTTTGTGGGCATTGGTCTTTTGTCCTTCTATAGTTGAATGGACTGGGGACACAGCCAGAACACTGAAGGAGTGCATTGGTATGAAGTGGAAATAGGAGTAGGAACATTTGTACCTTCTTCAAGGTAGGGACTGGACTGTCTTCTGTATTTGGAAGAGGCCTATCAGAGAGTGGGCAGAGTGGTTGTGGAAGTCAGAGACTAAGCAAGGATAATTACATTATTTATTTTGTTGTGGGCTACCTTGCATAAGGAAAAAAACTAAGTTATCATTAAGAAGTTGGAGGAAGGCTTTTTAGAAAGCTTGCAAGTATTGCAAAAGGTCAGACCTTATTTCCCACTCACTCTCGCTCTGCTCTCAGTCACTTTTGTTTTCAAACAGACCTGCGGTAGTAGCAGACTAATTCAAGTTTCACAGAGCAATACAATAAAAATTTAAAAAAATCTCCCTTGACTTACCACTGCATTTTTCAACCCTGAATCTATTCTCATAGTAACAGACAGAATGACTCATCTTGTCAAGTAAAATTTGATGCATACCACAAAAAGCAGACCGCTCGCAGACGACTGACTACTACATTTTGAAAAATAAAAATTAAGGCTTAATTTCCTTTCAAAGCCACAGCCCCAAACACATTTTTAACATTTTTTTATTGCTACCTCTATCCATCCCTACAAACAGCAACATTTTAGTCGTGTCTCCAGGAGTCTGACTACAATGAACAAGAGAGTATGAACAAAACAGGGTGAGGGAAGAGAGAGAGTCTCTTGTAGAGTTACATATCCCTATTAACAGCACTACATTTAAGTCCTCAGATTCAATAGGCTTTGGACAAGGGCCTTAGTGAGAGCACTATCTTCTCAAAAAGCAGTGACAGATGGATTTTTAAATAGATAATAAAAGTTCTCTGCTCATTTCAAGCCAAATAATGTTAAGTCCTTTATGCAAAGACCGTCCAGTAACAGAGCATCTGAGTTTTCAAGATTAACCCAAAACCCTGGCCATTCCCAATTCGCAACACCTGGGGAAGAAAGGGATCAAAGATTAGACCTTTAAAAAAGGTGGTTGGCGTGCCTATTTTATTTGTGCTCTGTATCCTACCAAAACCTAAATCTCTTTATTTTATTTGAGCAGCCAAGACAGCAGTTCTAATACTAAAATAATAAAGTGAAACAGGAGTCTTTAAATCAAGTTGGAGGCAGTGGGAGAATGGTATAATATTTTAATTCCAATTAAAGCTGTCCTTTATCTCAAGAGATCCCTACATAGATGTAGTCCTGCTCTATCATATAAAATGACTTTTGCTATCTGAATTACCGGTATGTTGAGGATTTGTTCACTATTGTCCTCTAGCAAAAGCATTTTTTGGTCGGCTCAGATTAACTAGGGTTTTCAAAGATGGGAGGAGCTACTGAAATCTGTTGGCCAAAATCTTGGCCCAGAGTTTACCATTATTCTGGGATGTCAGGAAAAAGCTGGCACATTTACCAGGTCCTGTCCCAGGTTTGTGCCTTATTCAATCTGGGTACAAATTTGGTTAGAAGTTACCTCTGTGTTTCCATTAGCATAGTCACAGACTTCAAGCCATACCTCTGACTTCTTCTGACAATGTACCATTTTGTAATTCTCTAATTCATGGCCTACTTCTTCAGCTGTGATTAAAACATCTGTTCCTTCAAGTGTAAGCAGCAAAATATGATAGATCTGTCATCCTCCCTCTGTCAGGTAACTTTGGACTCCAAGGTGGATAGTTTCAAGGGGCCACGTTCATCTCTTTGAAAAGAGCCTACACAGTTCCAAACCACAGAGCCAAACCTCTACAGCAACACAGGGAAAAGGTCTTTCCAGCTGCTGCACACCATTGAGATGAGCTCACTGCCAGCTCTGAATAAGTTATATCATCAAGGCAAGATGGACTGGATTTACATTCAAAGAGATCCAACAGCTGGAAATCCCCAGCTCCTATGCTAGCCCCTCAACTGGAATGGCAATCCTGGCAGGGGTGTGCTGGATCCCTGAAGCCTGGCTACAGATTTGGGTGGCGCGCGTGACATTCCCAAACCCTGTTTAGTTCCATTCCCACATAAAGACCACATCTTCGGCCTTTGTATGGGGAAAGGTAATTTTCATCCCTACAGCAGTCTAAATTTCATATTCATTTCCGTGGTGACTTAAGTTAGTGTACTCTTCCCCATTTCATAGAGTGACTGAATCATTTTCAATATGGCTGTTTCACCTACTGTGCCAGTTGCTATGCCACCTTTCCCCCATTTTAGAGAGATGGGCTTGGTCTAATTACCTGAATGCAGGCCCAGGAGCTGTGAACTCTTGGATACAGATTCTGGTACCAGTTCCCGCTGTAGCTTTAGACATGTCATTAACTTCTCTGTCTTGGCCTTCCCATCCTCACAGGCATTGTAATAATAAACCAAATACGCATGCATAGCATTTCCGACACATTAGTCTTCATCACTTCCCTCTGAGGTATCTCTATCTATCTACTCTCTATCTAACTTAAGTGGTTGTATGAGCCTGATTACAGTACTATCTATTAAATGTATTTATCCTCACAACACCCCTGGGAAGTAGGGAAGTGCTATTATCCCCACTTATGCATGAGGAACGAAACAGATAAATTAAATGACTTGCCCAAAGTCAGACAGTAAGTTTGTGGCACAGCCAGGGCTGCCCAGAGGATTCAGGGGGCCTGGGGAAGGGCTGGGTCTTCGGGAGCAATTCAGCGGTGGGTCCCTCTCGGAGGGAAGGACCAGCCACCCACCACAGAATGAAGCGGCGGCTGTAGAGCAGCCTAACTGCCACCAATCACAGCTTTTTTTTTTCCTCCTTCGCCAACGCTTGCGGCGCTTGTACTCACCGAGCGGCTCTCGGAGGCTTCAGCAGCACTTCAGCAGCGGGTCCTTCACCCGCTCCAAGTCTTCCGCTGTACTGAAGGACCCACCACCGAAGACCCGGAGCGAGTGAAGGGCCCTCCACCAAAGTGCTGCTGAAAACCCGGAGTGGCTCGGGGGGGCCCGGCAGGGCCCATGGCCTGGGGCAAATTGCCCCCACTTGCCCTCCATCCCCCTCTGAGCAAAGCAGGGAACCCAGCTTGGGGTAATTCCCAGCCTAGTGCCGTAACCATTAGACAATTTTCCCTCATCATCATAGTATCATTCAAATCCAAACATGATGAGAAGATAAGTGACATGCTCAAGGCCACACAAGAACCAGCATTAATACTCAGGAGTTTGTGGCTCCCAGTCCCAGGCTTTAACCACTAGACGATGTTGTTTCTGTTGTAAGGATTAATTAACGTTTGTTAACTGCAATGTAATTGGTATATAATATTAACATAGCATTTCCCTGAGCTTTCAGACCATGGTCAGCTGGATGCCCATGTTATCTCTTGCTGTAAATAGGATTACATATTTAACTAGGGTGATTCTTGCTCATATACACATTGATGATGAACTGTCATATTTGAACTCAGTAAGGATTTTTCCCTCCCAGGCATTATGAGAAATGGCTTACAAGGTTTCTTCTCTGGAACAATGAACAGGAGTGACCTGTTTCGAATCACATGGGTGGTT
Source organism: Mauremys mutica (assembly GCF_020497125.1). Classification (NCBI taxonomy): domain Eukaryota; kingdom Metazoa; phylum Chordata; order Testudines; family Geoemydidae; genus Mauremys; species Mauremys mutica. The sequence goes on along the minus strand of NC_059077.1, from coordinate 107,951,859 downwards.
GCCACATGTAATTACAGGGGTTGGGCAAGGGTGGACCTTGCTCATTCCTACTTTCTACTTTTTGTTTCCTTCAGACTTCCACTCTAGTCTCCAGTGACTCCTGCAAAGTACCTGCTGTGTGATTTTAATGTCATAGCCCCAAAATTTCCAGATCTACTAAATTATTAAAACTGTTTCTTAACAAAGGACTTTCATCCCCAACATTCTCAGGACTGTCTTCAATGCATCCCAGCTCCCACAGATCTCTATTGATCCTGCAGCATCTCCATATATTTTAATATCTCACCCCTCATTACCTTTATGGGGCATGATTCCTGTAATTCTAGGGAATCAAACCACTGTATAATTTTCCCAGCATCTTTGCCAAAAGCCCAGAAGAATTTGGCAAGACAAATGTATGTTAGAGATCTAATTACCACAGCTTGTCTAGTTTCAGACACTGCAAAGAACTCTGCTCTGGAACACTGTTGATGCACTAGAATATGGAACATAAATCCTTGCGATGACATAATAGTCATTCTTCAAATTATTACTGTTATTAGTATTATACTTAAGAAAAAAATCAGATCTTTTATTGCATATAAAATATATAAACACTCTTGGGTTTCTGCCTGATTCCCATAGTTCCTCTTTATAGGATAGGCAAAATGCTGAGTAATCGTCTCCAGGAGTATACATACACACATCCTAAAGTTCCACAATAGTGCTGTTTAAGTTTACTCGCCACTAAGACCTACCATTTGTCTCCAAAAATCAATTTTTCAGCAAGAGAAAGGGAAATTACTGGGGCGGGGGAAAGGGGAGAGGAAGCACTTTTTGTTAATGCAGTTATCACCATCTATCCCCTTAACTTCCTGTTGTGGGCATAAGCAACCAATCAACCCACCCACTGGTACTCCAGCCTTGCTACCTCAAGCAAAACCAGAAGAGTTTCTTAGATGTCTGTGGTGTCGCAGGACTCCCTGTGTGGGGCCTGAATGATTTGGCAACCCTCAATATGCTTGCTGCTTCCTCCTGCTAACACTGTACCTCACCACTGAGCATCTGGGGCAGCAAGCAATCCTACCAGAGACTCTTTCGATTTATCCTGCCATCATTAGTGACAAAGAAATACTGACATTCATATCTTCTGCAATAGCTATACTTCCCCAATCTACCGAGCTCACCAACTGTATCCTCCACGTGAAACAATGAATTACTTAGAAAAAATAGTAGCCCACTGTTTGTCAACTGACATCCCATAACCCTTCCACATTCTGTTCCCAAACTTGCCAATTAGCAACCGGTGCCAGCTATAGACGCTCTCTGAAGTGTCCCTTCCCCTATTAGATTAAAAGATTAACCAAGAAGAAATTCCCTGAAATTTCCCCACAACAGACTGTCTTTCAATAGACTTACAGAAAGCTCTGGGGTGAGCCCCACCTCCCAGGCTCGGATACTGACCGGCCCAGTCGTGTTGTTTGTGTTTCAGATGGAATCTTATTTTCAGTTGAGCTGTGAAAGCTCTGGGCCACTCATTATAACTGAAGCAAGGAGTTATGGTTCTATGGGTAAAATTTTCAAAAGTGCCTAAGTGGTTTAGGATTCAAAGAGCCAGATTTTTTTAAGGTATTTGGGTGCTCAAATGTGCACATAAGCACATAATGGGATTTTTCAAAAGCACCCATTTCCCAGTGGAATTTTGAAAATCCCACTCAATACCTATCTATATCTTTAAGCACCTAAATACCTTAAACTCTGGCCATGTGTCACATTACATGTCTACGGGCTAGATCCACAAATGGACTTTGGCACCTGCCTCCTTAGACACGTATGTCCAACATTTAGGGCAAGCCTAGACTACAAAATTAAGTTGACCTAAGTTATGTTGATGTACAACACCAGAGTGATTAAATCACTTTTGCAAGTCCACCCTATGCTCCTTGTGTTGGCGGTGTGTGGCCTCACCAGGAGCGCTTGCACCAATTTAACTATCAGTGTGGGGCATTGTGGGATGGCTTCTGAAAGGCAGCAACAGTCGATGTAAGCAATAACATTGTGTTGACCTAACTACATCAACCTAAGCGCTACGCCTCTCGCAGAGGTGGAGTTGTTAAGTCGGTGTAGTGGGCGAGTTACATTAGTGGAAGCTACATTTTAGCATAGATGCTTAGCTACCTTACGTCAACTTAACTCTGAGGTGTAGAGCAGGCTTCAGGCACCACTGGGATCCTCAAAAATCCCTATTCAGCTGCCAAGGCACAAAGCCACTCAAGTCCTGACTCACCAACCTGCTTGGCAGCCTAGTTCTCACCTAAGCCCCAGTGTGATTCACAACCTAGACATTTCTCTGCCTATTTTATCTGACCTTAAAATCTGAGAATCTATCTGCCTTGTCTATCTTGATTCATATGCGTACTCATCTTCCATAGTTTCTATAGCTCCTTATTGCCAGAAACCCACGCTGACTGGGATTATATTATTGTAAACAATAGAAAAACCAAGGAAATTTTCACCATGGTGAAAGGAAAAAGTGATGGGATTTTCTCTCAGCTCCAGAGTCTGGAAAAGTGACTGGATACTGGGGAGCAATATGTGGGTGCTGTATGTCCTGTTTCTGCTCCCTAGGATGTGTGATACCATTTGCATTGTGATATAAACATAACAACACAAATAGCACTGCAGGTTTTGGTTTGGCAGGTGGAGTTCGCCTGGGCAGACTCTCACGTGGCCAGTTCAGGAAGGTTCTTTTACCACCCAATTGGTTACCCAGCCCAAATTCCCCCTTTGCCTGATTGACTGGGATGCACAAAACCTATTTAATGCGCTGACCGAGGTTAACGAATGAGAAGCAAGTGGGTCAAATCCTCAGCTCCTGCAAATTAGCTAAGTGCCATTGAAATCAATAGAGCTACACTGGTTTACTCTGATTATCCCCTACATTATCTGACTTCAGGGCCTGGGGGGGAGTTCTATGGCAATTTGGGCCAAGAAAGTAAAAGCACAAGGAGGGAAAACCTAACCTCACTGAAGTCATAGGGAGTTTTGCCTTTGAATTCAGTGAGGCCACAATTTTACCCAAAGGGTTTAAGACTTTTTCCCCCCACTGACCAGAGTCTTGCCATACAGATGAAGGGAAGGAAAATTTAACTTATGTAAATAGATCATTGATGCAGAGGCAACCGGCAACCAGCAACTTCAATATAGTTTACCACCAACCTGAGAGATACCATGGGCCAAATTTCAAAACAAAGACATCCAAGGTCTTTTGTTAATACTTTGTTCAAAGAAGACATCACATTTTTATTCCCAGGTTGTATCTAGTAAGGACACAGTTATTATTTCCCAGCCACCTTTCTGAATTTTCCACAGCTGAAGTCACATGTCTCCTTTTTAAAGTAAGATATTTGGCTTTGTTAATGACCCTGTGGGTAATGTTAAAATCAGACAAGAGTTATGTGTATGTCCATTTTTATTTGGCTTTATGCTTTTTCACTCCTTTTGGTGGGCACATGCAAGCATGTGAGGGGAGATGCTTCTGAAATGAACATTCCTGCCTCCAATCCTGCCCCTGACTACTGGTGGGCAGAGTTACAAAGACTTGTTAGCTATTTGGAGCTTACTGATTATTAAGCACTTGCCTGGGGCAGAATATCCCAGGGTACCATTAATAAGTGAACAGCTGCCAGCAGTTAACATTGTGTGAGATCTGAGATATTTTAGTTATTGTCCACAATCCTAAGGAACACCAGAAGTAGCCATGGAAAGAGCAACAGCACCTCACAAGAGTTACAGCAACAATCAGCAGGAAAGTGAGTAAGCATTATTCTGTGACAGGAGCAGGGGATCTGTGAATTCATTTATTCAGCAAAAAGTGCGGATGATGTAAAAACTGTCTGTTGCAGAGTATAATATTCCTATGCTGTTCTCTTCCTCTGTAAAGTTCTGCATTGTACCTACCTGCAAAACATTCATGAACCTTGTCGAAACTGCAGAGAAAAAGGGGGTGCATATGTATCATTTTTTTACTGTTTGTATTGCAATGGCACCTTGGAGCCTCAGTAATTGGCCAGGACCCCGTTGTGCTAGGTGCTGTACGAAGAGTGAACAAAAATGGCCCCTCCCACAAAGAGCTCCAGCCTAAGTATACATATTAAAATCACATCATACACTATATTCACACACACAGCATAGTGAGTGTGTGAGTGTGTGTGAACACTCCTCTCAAGCCTTCATTTGGCTGGCAGACTCAAACTGGGGAAAGCAATCAAACTGGGGAAAGCAATCAAGAAAATATTTGGAGTGATGGGGGGGGGGAAGTCCTTTGTTTCACATTTGTGGTTTTCTAGCCCTTGTGATCTTCATGTATATGAAGAAAATAAACTACAAAGGGGCTGGATTTGTTTTTGTTAACAGAGGCAACGTGTGTTCCTGTGACCAACTGATTGGATAATAGGACTCGTATGATTGCCTTTTGTCTGCTGACTCACCAGAGGGCAGCAGCCTTCCAAATATTATGTCAGCATACAGGAATGTAAGACATGCTTGTTATTCTTTGAAACAGGTCCTCAAACAAACAATCTCCTTGCATGTTGTATACTGATGTCAGCAGTACTGTTTTCTATGTTCTGTTGGCAGTCTGACCACTGTAACATTTTAGGAAGTCAGTGAGCCAAGGGAAACTGTGTCTAATATAGAAAAAAAAATCCTCTTACAGCTAAATGTTTCAGTATCAGTATAGTACAGTATCACCAGCTCCCTCACACACAGCCTATTTTCCATGTCCCACTTGAGGGAGGAGTTAAGCTGAAAAGATTTTAAGATAGAAGTTCTCTTTTGCAGTTAGACCATCTGACAGCAGGATTACTGGGTTTAAATGGATGCCATTTTCTACCCATCAACTTTCCCCACTTAGAAACACTGGAGGGCAAATCTAAACCTCTGAGTTTGGGAGGGGAACGTTCCCTTCTGCTAATACAAAAATAAGTCGAGCTAACTCTCCATATAGGAAAACAGGAAGTATGGTTTGAAAGATGGACCAACTGAATATACACCTCACTGGCTACCGTTGTATTCAGCTTTCTGAAGTCAACCAAATACTCACTTCATACATCCTGACTGTTGCTAGCAGCAGCAGCCCTAAGCCAGCAGTGCTGATCAGTGCTGATCAAAGCTCTGTCCAGCCTAGCCAACAGCACTTCCCATCCTCGCAACCACGTAAGGAGAAAAGCAGAGAGAAAGCCATCAGAGATCATCTGGATGCAGATTTAAGTCCATGAAAATGTTGCCATTGTTTACTGTTGGAAGAGGACTGCGTCTAGAATTTATCTTCAACTTCCATTCTAAACAGCAAATGAAGACAGGCACAAAGGAACCTCATCTGAGAGATAAAGCCATTCCTTCTGTGAACCTTGTCAATACATCTATGCCTTTGACTCTTTCCTTATTCATATATATGGGTATAGATACAGGTATAGGTATAGTTATAGCTAAGATAAACAAACATACACATACACACACACACACACCCCTCAGGATTTTGTTAAAAATTTTGCTTAAGTAATAGTTCATGGGAGGACAAGAGAAATCAAAGACTATGATGGGAATGCAAGGCCTTATCAGAAACCATCATCAAGAGACTAGAAGAATTTTGTAAGCACTGAAGAAGTGTGGTATGCATGCATGCAAGACCACAGGCCTCAGTAGTACAGCTTCATATCAATGTTTTCAGAGTGTGAGAGGGCTTGCACACACCAGCAGCCTTCCTTACACTCAAGATTAAAGGTCACATTCTTCTTGAACAATGTAACTACTTGGTTTTCATTGCCACACTTCAAAAGAAAAATGTGATTTGGGTTTAGATATGGCTGGGTACACAAAGAGATCTTTTTGAGCATGTTTCAGTGGTAGATTTGGGTTTATTAATTTTTTTCATAGTACAGTAACATCTAGAGGCCCCAACTGAAATCAGGGCCCTATTGTGCTGGGCATTATACAAACAAGACAGCCCATGTCCTAATGATCTTACAATCTAAACAGACTAGGCAGACAAAGGATAGGAAGGAGAGCGGACACCAAAAGATGAAGTGACTTACCTAAGGTCATGCAGCAGATCAGTGGCAGAGCTGCAAATAGAACCCAGGTCTTTTAAATCCCAGGCCAGTGCCTAATCCACTTGTTCATGCTGCCTTGGGCATAAAGATCTTTGCTACCCTTTTTATCTTCCTTACCCCTAAAAGTGTAGCTATTTTGTTGTTGTCAACTTCATCGTTTGTGGAAAAAGATCATCCCACAAAATGGCATTATTGAGCAAGAAACGCCAGCTGGCGAAAGATGCAGCTTCCATGGCATGCACAGATAAGCAGAGCATGTCTGAGAAAAAGTTCAAGGCTACAAAGTACATTAAAGCTTCAAGTATATTTATACCCGAGACCAATGTCAATGACCCAATGCAGCCTTTACAGCTACTTGGGGCCTCACTTTCAGGAGCCACACACCACATGCATAAACTCAACTGGCCAGATAGAGCAACATGCCCAATCCATGATCCCAAGTGACTTCAGCAACAATTCACTACAGAAGAGACTGTGTAACTGCCATCCCAAGCCCCTCAATCCTGCAAGGTGTTTAAGGCCTTCTGGACATTTTAGTGGATGTGAGGAGCTTGAAATTTTCTAACTGGAGAACACACCTCTTTTTGTAAGAAGGGTGTCTCACTTTACAAACGGCTTGACTGATTAACCTCACTTCTGTGAGCTGCAGGGAGGAACTTCCTCTCTCCACTGACAAGCCCCATGATTCGGCTCACATGTAAAATCGAGTCCCACAAGAAAAGATCTAGAAATGTGGGTTTTTTTAAATGAATGCTTAGGTCTCTAGTAGTCACCTGGTACCCTGTTTTAAACCCATCAGGGATGACATGCCATTCTGAAGTGATCATCCAAAATGTAAATTTTTTAATTGAAGGTTCATCCACTTTTGTCCCATGCACTAGATCGCAACCAAATGGGCCCATTAAATTAGGTTCTCTCTCTCTCTCCATTTTCAACTATAAAATGGTGGTGGTGGTAGGGGGAGTTGGATTCTTTGGACAGCAGCGAACATCTTTCATTTTGGTATGTTAGAAGACAACCCCTTGTCTAATTCACTTCAGATTTTAAAGAAATATTGTTTTAATTCTGGCCTAAAACTGTAAGTTTACTAATAATCTGGCAGAGGCAGTGAACAGTGAGGTCACAAAATTTGCATTCAATGCAAAATTAGAGGTTTATCATGACTAACAAGCTGTGGAGAACTTCTCAGAGACCTAACCAAAGGCCTCAGTTGTGGTACCCTTGTTCACTTTGAATAGTACCTTACTACACATACTACTCTCTGTGAGGTGGGGGCCAACAGGTAACACAACAGTAGATGAAATTCATGGTTAACAAGTGCAAGGTAATGCACTCTGGAAGGAATAATTTAATCTACCCATACACGTTGCTGGGTTCTAGCTTAACTATAGCCACTAAGGAAAGAGATTGTTCCACAAGTGACATTATTGGACATCATTGTGGACCGCTCAGTGAAAACCTCTGTTCAATAGGCGGCAGTAGCCAAGAAGGCAAACAAAATGCTAGCCTGTATAAAGAAAAGGAGAGACAATAATACTGAAGATATTAGAATGCCTTCCTCATTGGCATACTGTGTTCAGATCAGGAACTCCTATCTCAAAAAAGAGCTAACGCTAGTGCCTCTTTTTGCAATAATTTTAACATCCATCAAATTAAGTTTGGGTTTAATGGTTTTGTTCTAGTAGCTTTGTTTTAGAAACTGGAAACTGTGAGGTGCACTCCCTTTATCCCTATAATGATAGAGGTTATTCTCTGGTGTTGATATCATCTAATTATTTCCAGTGGATGGCACTGTGTACTGAACATCAAGAACCCGCTGAACAAGTTAAGCTTTCTGAAAAGCAAGCAGAATCCTTGTTAATCAGGCCTCAGCAGATCCAGATTGCGATAGTTCATGCAACAAAACGACCCTGTGCAACTTCATTGTAGCTCTCTCAAGCTATGCTAGCTTTGAACATTTTGCTAAATTTTAAACATTGCCAGGTGGTACCTGGTGATTTAGTTCCGTCCCATATGAATTTGGTGCCCGTGCTATCTACAGTACCACAAGCTTAGTTAGTGAGAATGAGGAACTTCAAGATCTGTTTCACCTCAGTTTTCTGCTTGGTCTTCTCCTTCCTCACCACTCCTAATACACCACCATCCAGCCTTCATTCACTCTAGTTGGTTATGTCATATGTTCTCCATCTGCTGCTGCTTTACCTCCCCAGCCTTCCTTATCTTGGGCCAGTCACAGTGCTGCCTTCAATTTGCTGTAATGGGTAAGATAAAGCACATTCAAAGTACAACGCTGGATACAAAGAGTTCTACCTTGATAGCTCTTTGGCATCATTGCTAACAAAATGCCCTAGAAAGCACATACAGCAGTGTCCCTAGCAGATTAGCTTGTGTTATTTGCAGTCATTCTGACACAAGAGTTTACTCTACAAATCTTATGTAGAAGGAGAGCATTTCAAATGCAAATCACATTTCATTTTTAAGTATTGATTTTCAAAGCCACAATGACTTACGGTAAAAATCCAATTTATGACCAGCATGGCACACACGCTGAGATTAGTTCACAGCCAGTGGTGAGCTATATATGGCATCAAATATTTACCTTTTGATACATAAACAATGGGATTGTGTCTAGTTGAAACCTTCTCTTTCTCGTTATGCATTTTATCCCAGACTACTACTGATATATTGAGCAAACAGAATACTGACAATTAAACATTGTATAAACCATGTCCAAATATACCCACCCTGTTTAAAAAGAACCAGTCATCAACAGGACTTAATTTTATATGGAACCTGTCCTATGATCTGGGTAGCAAAGCTTCTTCATGAATATATGAGAGTCCCCAGAGTTACTACAGCTCATTTTCCTAGTAGTTCTAATCCTGTAAACATTTCTGATTTTTAAGAACCCCACTAAGCACTTTTTTCCATTTCTTCCATGCAAGGATCCATAGACAATTTACATCCATTCACTATTTAAGCATCATAAACACCCTTGTGAGGAAGGCATAATTCTACTTATTTTGCCAAGAGGCTAAACCAAGACAAAGAGGGGCAGATCCTCAGCTGATGTAAATTATCATAGCTCCATTGACATTAATGACAATTTACACCAGCTGAAGATTTGCCCAGTGACAAAGTAAATCAGTGACAGGGAACACAGGAGTCCTAGTTCCAATTCCCTGTTTTCACCACTAAATTGTCTCCTTATGTTTTCCTCAGTGAAGGCTGCAAAGCCTTTGGAAAAAACTTGAGATCCATGGTGTTTACAATGAAGTCTCAAAGAGGTTGGTTTTTTTTTAATTAGTGTGATAATACATTGGCCTGAGGAATAGCTGCAGACATTCTTTATACATTCTCTTTAACTAAAAATAATAAAAAGGTCTCGCGCTCCCAAATATTGAATAGAAAAAAACAATGTTTATTTACAAAACTGCTGGCTCACTATACCCCCCACACTGAAATTCCTATGAGACACAATAAAGATGCAAACAGTCATCTGAATTCCTAGCTCAGAGAGCTAAAGGAGAGGGATGATATCATGGCTCCACTGAAGACCATGGCAAAACTCCCACTGACTTCAGCAGAGTCAGGATTTCATCCAAGATATTTACTTGAATTCCCGTAGGTTATAGCTAATTACATTCATTGTAAAAAGGACAGAAGCTGCCAGTTTCAAAGTTTGAAGATATCCAGCCACTTATTCAACTGATTTTCAGCTGTCTTTAAGCCTGATAAGATTTTTAGCCATGAATATTAAAATCCAAATAGAGTGTACCAATACTTTATTTGGGTCTATAACTTTCTAGGTGCTGCATCTAAGGGCTTGGCTACACTTGCAAGTTAGAGCACATTAAATTAGCCACAGGCACCCTAATTCCTGAGGTGTCCACACTGGCAAGGCGCTTACAGTGCCTGGACTCTGCAGCTGGAGCGCCCCTGGTAATCCGCCTCCATGAGAAGCATAGAGCTTGCTGCGCCCTGGCTGAAACATCTGGGTGTCAGTGTGGATGACGTGTTGCATTACTGCACTGTGATTGACCTCCAGAAACATCCCATAATCCCCTGAAGTCAAGTGGCCACTCTGGTCATTGTTTTGAACTTGGCTGCAGGTATGGGGATATCCCCTTTCAAAGCTCCGTTTCTGACAGCCGGCATGCTTATCTTCTCCAGGACACAAAGCAAACCATTACTGTGGAATGCTGCTGTGTGCGCATGAGAGAGGCAGGGGGTGGGGGATGATGTCAAGGTTTCCCACCTGCCGCTGTCTGAACTTAGAAGACAGCATGCTGACACTCTGCACCCCAAAACACACTTTTTCTCCCCCGACATACAACACGCTCCCTGTCACACTCCACACATGCACCCATTTGAAAAGCACGCTGCAGCCACTTGCACAGTGGCATAGCTACCACAATGCACTGCTCTCTGTGGGGTTGCAAGAGCTGCTAATGTGGCCATGCCACTGCACTTGCAGCTGACAGTGTAAATACACAGCAGCGTTTTCCCTGCTGCGATCTCCGAAGGCTGGTTTAACTCCCAGCGCTCTACATCTGCAAGTGTAGCCGAGCCCTCAGGAAAGCTGTTTATCAAATACTCCTATTAAAAACATTCCCCATTACATCAATCCAAAAATCCCATGGAAACCTAGTTAACGTGAAATGGATACTCCTTTGGTGATAACTTTGTATCGAAGTTTTATAAAACATGCCAACAACTAAAAAAAGAAACAGCCCCTGGTAAATGAACCAAATGATTATAGCAACAAAGGGTTCCTTTCTGTCTGTTTCATTAAGCATTGCAGGAAAACTTATCTTTCTTGATAGATTATGGTATCTTTGACAATTTGTTTTCTAACAACATTTCTTCGTCCTCTAGCAAGCTGTGAATTCTGGCCTAGTCCTGCAAACCATGAATAGACTTCACTCAAGTGGTTCCACTTAAGTTACTGGGACTATTTATGAAGATACGGCTATGCTACAGTGTGGTATGAACCTGCAGTGTGGAAACTTACTAGTCACTTCCAAGCTTGCCTCTCATGGATCTCAAGTATCAGAGGGGTAGCCAGGTTAGTCTGTACCACAAAAACAATGGGGAGTCCGGTGGCACCTTAAAGACTAACAAATTTATTTGGGCATAAGCTTCCATGGGTTAAAAAAACCCAGATGCATGGAGTGAAAATTACAGATGCAGGCATTATTATACTGACACATAAAGAAGAGAAGGGAGTTACCTTACAAGTTAAGGTAAGGTAACTCCCTTCTCTTCATGTGTCAGTATAATAATGCCTGTATCTCTAATTTTCACTCCATGCATCTGAAGTGGGGTTTTATCCACGAAAGCTTATGCCCAAATAAATCTGTTAGTCTTTAAGGTGCCATCAGACTCCTCGTTGTTTTTATGGATTTCAGTTACATGGTTCTAGCTATTGTACTGCTATGTTGTTTAAGACAGAAAACTTGCATTGCTGCTGCTTATACATGTAGATCAATATAGTACCCAGACAGGGTTTTATTGAAGCGGAATGCTGACTGGATTCCAGTCTGCTGAGTTATTTGGATCAGAAACATTCTTGTTGTCAGAAGTTATCTAAATTGCTCTTATACGTTTAAAGTATTCTTCCTCATTGTTTGATGCCTTCAGATTTGTATTTTAAGGTAATGTAAAAGTCATTCTGCACTGACAGTTCAGTTTCCTCATCTGACTTGTGCTCTCATTATTACGTGAGTGAAACCAGACAATCACTACACTCTCAAATGAACTCTCACAGAAAAATGTTAAAAGACAAAACCACCATGTCACCTGTAGGTGAAGCACTTTTCACAAAGCGTTTACTCTATGTCGGACTTCTCAGTCCTTGTCCTCATAGGAAACTTGCAGAAACACCTTCAAAATATGAGCCTGGGAGCTTAAATTCATAACTTTGCTGGACACTAAAAATCATCATCTTAATAAAGACACTGGATTTATGGCTTATTACAACCCACTAGCCTCCCTATTTAGTCTGTGGGCTTAGCTACATTACAACTTAGGTCAATGTAAGGTACGTCACTCAGGGGTGTGAAAAAGTTGCATCGACTTCAACCCATGTCCACACCACGCTATGTCAGCGGGAGACACTCTCCCACCAACATAGCTTCTGCCTCTAGCTGAGGTGGAGTAATTATGCTGACAGGAGAGCCCTCCCCTGTCGACTTAGCGTGTCTTCACCGGATGCACTACGACAGCGCAGCTGCATCAGTGCATTCTAAGCAGGGCTGGCTCTAGGTTTTTTGCCGCCCCAAGCAAAAACATTTTTGGCTGCCCCCCATCCCAGCCCTGGGCTCTCGCCCCACCACCAATGCCCTCCTCCACCCGCACCCCCTCCGCCCCAGCCCTGGGTTCTCTCTCCCCTGCCCCCTGCACCCACTGCCGCCCCAGCCCTGGCAGCGCCCCGCCCTCTATGGCCTCGCTGCTGCTTCTGGCTGCCCTGCCGCAGTCCCTGGGTGGCTCGGGCTGCTTCGCACACCCCCGGCTGCGGCACTGGGGGGCGGCTTTGAGTGCCCCGTGGGGCAGCCCCCAGCCCGAGTATCCCCTGCTCGGAGCCTGCCCGGCCCAGCCACAAGGTGCGGGCATGAACCGCAGCAGCCCCAGGGCACCCCCCATGCACAACATGCTGCTGCTGCCAGGGCCGGCTTTAGGCTTTTGCCACCCAAAGCAACAAATATAAAATAAAATAAAATAAGATGGCCAGAATGCCGCCCCTGAAAATGTGCCGCCCCAACCACGTGCTTGGTTTGCTGGTGCTAGAGCTGGCCCTGATTCTAAGGACTTGTGTAAACTAGGAAATTTTGTACCAGTCTAACTATAATCGATGTAGCTTTGTGATTTACCCCCAGTAACTTACCAAAGAAAAACAATCACACTGGTCTTACACTTGGACAGCCCATCTACTCTGGAGGTTTTCACCAGTGTAACTCCAGCACTACCAAAAAAAGACACTCCCCTCCCCACAGGATTTAAACAAAAGCTATGAGATGCCTTAATATTGGCAATTCAAGAAATTAGGGGGGTTGAGCAGGCAGGTATTTTCTACTTCAGAACTGGTCCTGATTACACAGCCTTTTAGACTGTGTGGTGAACCAAAGTGTTTCCAGATCTTTTGTTTATCTTATCAGGCAAACCAATTTTAGCTCCACCCTGGCCATGCAGCCAGTTGGCCTGCAGGGAGTGGGTGTATTTCGTAGTATTTCAGAGTCTGCACAGCCTTTTTTCCTGGAAGATATTTGCTTTCCTTTTGAAAGGGAGGCCTCTGCATAACCTGCAGTTTTCCTTTACACAGAGATAGACTTTTATTCCTGAGGTATCATGGGCAGAGATAATGGGGTATCTAATATCTATATCATCCCTTCAGGTATACTGAGATATGTACCTTTAACTATTTGAATTGTAATTTATAAGCACTCATTTAAAGTAATGATTTTTTTTTTTTTAAATCTTTAGAAAACCATTTAATATTGTAACAATAACTTGGGTCCATACTATAGCGACATTCCATGGCTACATCAAACATTCCACTGTAATGGTACTAGCATTAACTGATCCAGAAGCAGTGAAGCATAGGAGGAATGGACATCACAGACCTAAAAAAAAAAAGGTATTAATTTAATAGTGTGTTAAATGAACCTCTAAGCGCTGAGATCTAAAAATCTCTGGGAAAGTCAGCTTTAAGATTTTTTTCTCTCTTTCGTTTAAGCCATTTTAAAGGGGTCCTGCAGAGGAAAATTAGAACTGGTCAGGAATTTTCCATCAAAATGTTTTTTTCAATTAAAAATTTCATTTCTGTAAAATTCTATGTGAAAAATGTTGATTTTGTCTATTTTTTTTAACTGAGAAAGTAGAAATTAAATATTTTGTTTCAGTTGGATTCAACCCAAAACAAAAACACATTTTGGATCAGTTCAATCTGAACTGAAATGTCAAACCAAATCAAAATGTTTCAGTTCTTGTCAGTTCAGCATTAATCTATATCCTTCTAAGCTGCCATGGAGCTTCATGGGAGTCACAGGACCATACGGCATCATGAGATGTAGCCTGGCCAGGGGGCATAAGACACCCAAAATACAACTCCCATGAGTCACCATGGCAGCTCATTGGATGCAGTTTAGCAGCAAACTGACTCAAAACTAAATATTTCTATTCAATTTCACAAATAATAAAATATTTCAGTATGAGAATTTGTTTGGACATTTCTCAAACTTTTAATTCTACAAAAGAAAGTTTTGAGATTTGGACTTTTCATCCAGATTCAGGATGAAAATAGCAAAACATTGGAATTTCCCCATGAGATGGACCTTTGATTTTTTTTTTTTAAATCAGCTCTAATGAAAAATCAAATATTCACCTCACCAGTGTGCACTGAATAAGAGAAAGTCTCACAAGCATAAATAAAATGTAAGGCAGATTAGACCGAATCCTGACCTCAGGTCACATGTTGTCAGTCTGAAATAACTCAAGTCAGTCAGTGGCGTTTGTGCAGATTTTTACCAGTGTAACTGAGAACAAAAACTAGGCTCTTTTTTCACCAAAATCCTGAAATAGCAAATAGGATATGAGTAGTATTCTTTTAATAAATGTAACCAACTAGTGGCATTAACCCTGTTCTATATTTTAAAAGTTGTCAGAAACCAGCAAGGGCAGCAGTATGTATATAACTAGGCTTTGTGTGTTCACATATAGTTAGTAAAACACTGGTATTTGGAACCTACATGGCTTCTACATGAGAACAATAGGAAAAGAGCAAAAGACACAACTTATGGCAAATCTATCTTGCTGTGATACTACAGAAGGTATCATGAAGTGACATCAGTATTACCCACAAAGCTTTATGAAAGCCTGAAAAGGGCCAGGTGGACAGGGATTTTTTTTATATTAGCGAGCGAGAGAGAGTAGTGTGTATGACTCAGTTTTCAACATTTCTCTCAAAATGCTCAATGATAGTAGTAATAATACTTCCTACATAGTATCTCTCAGGCCTGACTCTGAACTCATACCAATACATACCTAGAGTAACTCCACTGGAAAAAAAAATCCAATGGAATTATACTGTGTTTGCACCACTGGAGGTGAAATCAGAATCAGGCCTATCATCTGTCACATCCCTTGTACTAGCTCGATCCTTCAGCAGGATTTCTGGAGTTTAAAGAATTGGCAATATATACCAGATAAATAGTTGGGGCTGAAGTTCCCTCCTGTTCAGAGACCCAGCACAAGGCCTATGCACCACTTAAATCCTCTGAATAGTGCTCACATGGGATTTGCTGGGCTTCTGTACAGGGATGAATGTCTCCCTTCTATGTTAAATATGAGACCCCTCTTCTCTGAAACAGCCACCAGGTACTTTACTAGCAGTGAAGAAGGACTTACTCAACTACACAGTTCTCAAGTGCAGGAATGCACATTACAGCAAAATAGTCAGTACCAATAATTTCATCCCTGTTTTATTATTTTAAAAGTGTGTAGATTGAGGACTTCAGTTTTCTCAAAGAGTCATTTGGTCCCTGGCATTAGCAGAAGCTAGATCCCTTTTTGCAGAGATTTGGTCTTTCAGGCAATGTCTTGTGAATGCCTGAATTTGGAGCATTCTGAGAGTACAGAGCTGTTCCTCTCTATCCAAAGGCCCTTCACCTTTTTGGCCTTAGAACAGGATATTTGGAATGTTTGCAGATTAATGCAGACCATACTTGGCAGGAATGAAATCTGAATTTGTGTCCTGAATAATGAACTTTGACTATCAAAGACTACTGAGAACTCCAGTTAAAGCTGAAATGATCTTTCTTCATCAGTACCCTTCTGCCTATATTTCTCTTTGGCTAGACAAAGGTTTCCACGAGTTTTGAGTTCCCACTGTGTGTTGTTTCTGATGGACTGGGTGTGCTCTCTATCCCTGGTCTGTACCAGTTTACCAGAGTAAGATGCTACTAGCTAGGAGCTCTGAAATGGAGGGAGCTCCAGCACAGTGACACAGACAGACAGAAGTAAGCCTCGCTCCTTTTTCCCTCCTGCGCGTAAAGACCATATTTTAATATCTTGTATTTGGAGGGCTATGTTTGTTTGGACTAGCTCTTCAAAGGGACAGGACACTGCATTCGTTTATTAGTTAATTATAATAAATAACTATTGCTGGAGGAGTCTTGCCCAGTTTTAGGTTTTATTTCCATCACCACAGTATCTGAAGGGAAGATTGGATGGAACACCCTTCAGATCCCATCAGCCCTGCCCCTACATCAGCCATGACTTTTGTGATTATGTGAGTAGTGGCAGCTCCAGTGTTTCCAGCCCTTGTCTCTGCCAGTCCAGAGGAACAAGGGACCAGACCCAGGAACTAAACACTGGTCTCTGATACAATAGCACAACAGGTCAAAACTTTTTGATCCCAAAAACTTTTTCCACTGAAACATGGGGTTTCACCAGAATTGAAGTGTGTTGGGGGGTAGGAGGCAGGTAAACACTGACAATACAGTCCAATTTTTGGACAGGAAATTTCTAAATAAAACTTTTAATTTCAAATAGACGTTTCAAATATATTGAAACATGTTTTCAGATTTGATCAGAAAAATTTTGTTTCAACCAAAAATGTTAAAAATTTTCATTTCAGCCTTTCCAAACTGAAATTTTAAACCTTCTTCCCCAAAAGTGTTCACTATTTTGACTTCTCATTTCTGGACAAAAGCATATACTGAAATATCAGAGTTTTCCCTAGGATGAAATATCAGAGTTTTCCAACCAGCTGTGCAAAGCACTAACAATAGGGCCACTGGACTGTCCCTTGTCTAAAATGTAGTCGGATTTCTGTCAGCCTCATTCTGCAATGCTCCTCCCACCCCATTCCCAGCCACCCAGCAGCCTCTCCATTGGATTGCCTTCCTCCAGCTCTGTTTCCGAGTGTTCCCATTAGAAAGCAGCAGCTTGTTCTGTTTCTCCACACTCCTAGATAACCTACTCCACACCTCAGCTCCTCTCCATTTCTGAGCATTCAGTTTGCTGTACTTCTCCCTGCTCTGAGCCTGCATCTGCATCTTTTAAACACTGTACAAATATTTATCCTCACAACACCCTAGTGAGATAGAGACCATCTACTTTTTTTTTCCAGTGACTAGCACAATGGGACACAATCTGATTGGGGACTCTAAATGCTAATAGAGTCCTAATATTTTTTCTGAAAAAGAAATAAGTAGTATCCCCATGTTACATCCTGAGAATATGAAGCACAAGGAGGTTAAATGAGTTGCCTGAATTCCCCTGGCAAGGCAGTTCAGAGTTAGGATTAGAATTGCAGTGGTGCTGCCCTATCCTCAGACCATAAGACTCTGCTGCTTTAAAGATGTGCAAGGGACCTCTGTGAGAACTGATACAAGGAATAAGGGACTTTCCTCTTGATTTTCTGAAGTTGTTTTATCTCCCAGCTGTGTTTCTTACTCCTTCAGATGGGAATATTTGCCCCACACACACACACCTCATTTTACAAAGTGACACTACTCACAGGCACAGATAAATACTATATGGACAAACATTCAAAGCAAAAGAGGTTGCAGCTAGTGCTAGTTGGAGAAATTTAACCCTCCCAAAAAATCATATTTCTTCAGAATATGTGGTTCCATCAAAATTTAAACTTTTACGAAATCAGGTTGATTTCTCCAGAATTTCATTTTGGAATAAAACAAGACATTTGACAACGTCAAAATGGGATGATTGGACACTTTGGAATGAAATTCTTTAGATTTTCATTTTGAAATGAGTGTTTCAAAATTCTTTTTATTTTTATTATAATATACACTATTTCATTACATAATATAAACACAAAATAAAAATGTCAAAGCTGACCAAAATTAAACATTTCAAATGTCCTGAAAAAGAAAAAAGTGTACTCAGAATTTTCCTTCATGGAAAAATTTCAAAATTTTCAACCTCCGATTGGGAATGAAGCCAAATTTCACAATCTCAAAATCTTTTGCAAAATGTAACTTCTATCCTGTGCACAAGTCTGGATACAACAGGTATACTGCAAAAATCTTGCATTTGATACTGCATATATAGTTATTTAATTTACAGATAGTTAAGAGACAGTTACCTAGTTTGCATGTGTAAAAATAGCGGAGTGGTGAGGTTAGATGGGAGAGGTGCACATATGTTTTTACTCATTAGTCCTCTGTTCAGAATAGCTGGCCTGTAATGCAAAGGAGCATCATGTAGCAGCAATGTCACAAAACTTTCATAAGATCAAAGTGATTCAACTCACATCTAAAACCCTTATTCTGCACAGTTTCACTTCAGGGTGTTACAAAGTATCTCGGAAAATGTCTAGCTAGCTTTTTGCACTCCTCTTATGTAATATAAAACGGCTGAAATTGTGTTTATTTAAAAACGTTGCCCAAGAGCTGAATGCATCAATGCCAAGTTTCAGACTGGAGCCAAGTTTGGAGACAAATTTATAAGCCTGGGGGGTGAGGGGCAAGAAAGAGAACACATTTTTAAGTTAAAGTAACACACTAATACTCCAATATTTAGGGGGGGGGGACAAAATCAAAACAGCACAAAATGGTTATACAGCCCATAAGGACTAAAGTGTTATTTTTTCCACAAATATATCTTCTTAGGTAAATACCACTTCACATAAAGAAAATAAAAAGTACCTCTTATTATTAGTAAATAAGATCATTATAATGCCATCATTATACCACCATTGAAATGTAGCCATTTGACACAAGCAACATGACAATAGATTTTTTGGAAGGAATTGAAGAATAAGTTACTCTTTAAAGGTCCGGGGGGGATTTAGATTAATTATTCCAATTAGTATCTGTGCCTGGACACCAGGATTAACACTCTCAAACTTGAGTTACATGAGGTCTTTAATGAGCATGTGTGGTTATGTCCTCAGTTTGACATCTCCTTCAAAAGAGGACACTTGCAGCAGTAGCAGTGTTCCAAGCATTTCATGAGGTCATTGGTTCCGGAGAGAACCAGACAGTTTCCTGGTCTATTATCATGTGGTTAGAGTACTGGACTGATGCTTGGAAAATCCAGCTTCATTTCCCAGCTATACCACAGGCTTCCCTGTGTGGCCTTGGTCAAGTCATTTAGTCTCTCTGTGCCTCAGCGCCTCAGCTATTAAAATGGGGATGACAGCACTGCTTTACCTCCTAGGGGATGCGCAGTGAACTTCATTAATGTTTGTAAGGAATTCAGGTGCTATGGTGATGGAGGCCAAATGCATACTGAGATGGAGAAGTGTACCATGGCATTCTCCCAGGGGCGAGCACCAAGGAAATTCCTCTTTCTAAACTAACTCTTCTCTGGCTCTAAACATTTAATATCCTCCCAACTACACATTTTTTCGTTGTTGTTCTCTGTGTTTTGCATTATCCTTAGCTATACAAAACAAGCAGGTGTCTCTCATCCATCCTCGGTCTCTCAGATCCAACCACCACCCTGCCTGGCCTCACACTGCCCTGCCATCATAGAGGGAGCGACTCAAACAAAACTCTGCACCACCTAAAGGAATCCCACCAATTAAAGAGGAGGGGTACCTTACAAGAGTCAGTCAATTGAGCCTACATGATGGAGTTTGGGTTTACTACGAATTATAAGAGGCCAGGGCAGACTGGTTCAGATTAAAGGAAAGAAGGAATATGAATGTCCAAAACTAAGTTTTATCTGCAGTACACACTTTAAAAAAATGTTAAGTTCTAGAAAGCATTTGGTAATATTACTGTTTATAGATCCGAAGAGCACCACAGATTTCACTTAGGCACCACATTACACAGTGATAGCTGTGCTTGTCAGTGAGAATAGAAATGCTGTTATGGAGCCCTCCTCCTTAATGGGTGGGTTCATTGATCAAATTCTGTACTGATTAACATCCAGACCATCTCTTTGACCTCAGCAGGGTTACACGGGGTACAGGTTACCACAAAATTTGGCCCTGTAACTTTAAGTAGCCACGAAGAAGCAATGTTCTGCTTAAGCCAAAAGACAACTCCGAAGGAAAACTGAGGGCTAATCTCCAGTTATATTAGCCTATCATAAATGGAAACATTTCAGCTACTTGCTTAGGTAGCAACTACCTGTGTAGAGTTATCAGTATCTAAAATCGACTTTCAGTAATGGTACTTGAACCTGTGCCCTTTGTATTTCTATGGCACCTTTTGCTTTACAAACATCATTGACTTAAAATGTATTCCAATCCAAGTTCATGTGTGTCATACTTCTTTCCCTTGAGTCAAATCCTGAGGTTCCGAGCACCTGCATCTCCCACTGAACTCAATGGGGCTAACAGGTTCTAGGTCAAATCCTGAGATCCCACGAAATGTCTGTACCATTGCTCACCCAGTATATTTGATTGATTGTAGAATATCATGCACACCTAACAGCTCAATATGATTAATAATGAGAAAGAAGGCAGTTGAGGCAAGTATATATTATTACACCCATTTTACAGGTGGGTAAACAGGAACACAAAAGTTAAATGATTGGCCTAAGACTACATAGTCTCTGAAGAACACTTAGAAGTTCTGACTTTTAGTCCCCTGATATAAGCAATGGATCAGTGCCTCTCATAAAGCACAAGGAGACATAGCAGAAGCTCAGCTCAGATGAGTTCATAACAAGGAAGGAGTGGTGAAAGAAGTGCAGGAGCTTTTTTAACTGATGAGCAAGTTCTGCCACTAGGCTCTCCTCTGTCTCATTCACAACCTCTCAGACTCCCCCACTTTATAGTTCTGGGCTCTGGCTCTTTTAGGAGGATTCAGTGCTTCTCTTTCCAGCTTTTGATATGAAATGTATCTTTGCTGTAACTTGAGAGGAAGCACTATCTATGGCTACCGTTTGGGACTGAGTCAACAGTTCGCTTCCTGGCTGTGCCACAGGCTTTGCTGTGTGACACTCTTTCCCCAGCCTGTAAAGAGAGAATACCCATTATCCAGGAATGAGCTGAGGCTTAGTTCATTCACTCTGGAAAGTGCTTTTAGATTTTAGTTGACATTACAGAAAAGCAAAGTATTATTAGTTGCTCAGTGCCAGGCTGACCTCCTATAGGACAACATGGAAGGAGAAAGTGCAGCTCATGAGCATGCCCTCCATTTATACCTGGGTTAGCAGCTCTGGAAAAGAATGCACTGGTTTGTAAATGTATTTGGAAAGATATGAAAACAGTGCGAAATCTCCAGTCATCTAAGAACATTTTCAAAGCTAAACTGAAAACCTCCAGGAAGGAGAAATAAGTTACAGATGCAGCTTTTCAATTCTATTTCCTTTGCTTTCGTTCAAATTTACTTGTAATAAACAAGTTTTTTTTCAAAAGTCTAACTACTACGGGGAATTTAACCAGCTGCAGAATTGAAACAGCTTAATAAGATATTACTGAGAAGTACAATTCCTGGAACTCACTCACAGTGTTACTGTATTACTAAGCAATAGATAGCAAGTGACTTTTCAGTATTTATTGAGGTTTCCGGTAAATATATTTGGCTAAGTGCCAGAGCTTAAAAAACTAAAACAGGTTTTTTCATGTTTTATTGATGTGAATTTACACAGGCTCAGTTCACAGCAAGAGATGACTATTAAGCATTTTTGAAGAGGGATCTGAAAATGATGCTGCTCAGAAAACGTTTGCATTATTCTAATTTTTACAACGTTGCTGGGACCAGGTCACAGTTATCAATGGAGAGCTACCTCTGACAGCATGAACAAAGAAGCGTACGGAGAGTTAGACTCTACTATGCTTCATTCTCCTGTGATTTCAAATGGATCATGGAGTTACACCTAACATCAGAATTGTATATTGCTTCTTTCTTTTGTTCATTTCAACCCCAAATGGCCTCTAGAGCGGTTACCCCACGTAGGCTCCCTGAGCATCCCAGACTCCCTAACCACGGAGGCTCCTTCTTATTCCCCTACCTTGTAAGGATCCACGCAAAGCCCATATTTAGCTTTCCATAATCATGTAAGCATATCTCCTTCACAGTGAAAGAATCCTACTCCACCCTTCCTGACTACCACAGAGGCAGGGTAATATTTTCAAGAGTGCCTAAATGACTTAGGAGCCAGAGTCCCACTGACTTTCAAACATTTTTTTCCCCCCACTGGGAGTGGAGAGGAGTTTCAAACTCCTCAGTGACTTTTGAAAATAGGACTTCGGCACTTTTGGAATTTGACCCATAGTCATTAAGTGTTCATCAGTTAACATACAGTGGTACCGGAGATAATTATAGTGGGTATCAGGAAGCATGCTGCAATAATTGTGTGGCTAAGTGTCAACAATTTAATGGTATTGCAGTCAGACTCAAGGAGGAGACAATAATGGAGGCACTGATCAATTAGACAGATATTTCACAGAAGTAAGTGCATTGCCCCTATCAAAGGGTTTGGTAAGATAGTGTCCCACTCCACTCCCAGTGAAAAAAGTGTTGGCAAGTAATTTATGTTAAAAAATTAGCCTATATTACTAATCTGTCAGAAACTATTTATGATATTCTGGATATATTTTCAAACCAAAAATCCACATCTCTGTTATTCACATACTCATAGATTCCAAGGACAGAAGAGATCATTGTGATCATCTAGTGTGACCTCCTGTATAACACAGGCCAGAGAATTGCCCCCAAAATAATTCCAAGATTTAGAAAAAAACATCCAATCTTGGTTTTAAAAATTGCCAGTGGTGGATAATTCACAACCAACTGGAACAAATTACCAAGGTTAATTAACCTTACTGTTAAAAATGTACACCTAATTTCCTGTCTGAATCTGTCTAGTTCCAGCCAGTGGATCATGTTATACCTTTCTCTGATTAAAAAACACCCATTATAAGTACCTACAGGGGAACAAATATTTGATAGACCGTAATCCAGTCACTCCTTAATCTTCTCTTTGTTAAAATAAATAGATTGAGCTCTTTGAGTCTATCACTATAAGGGAGGTTTTCTAATTCTTTAATCATTCTCGTGAATCTTTTCTGAACCTTCTGCAATTTATTAACATTCTTCTTGCATTGTGAACCTCAGAATTGGATGCAATATTCCAGCAGTGATCACACCAGTGCCAAATACAGAGAGAAAAACCACAACTCCTACTTGGGATTCCCCTGTCTATGCATCCAAGAATCTCATTAGCATTTTGGCCACAGCATCCAAAAAAATCTCACTAGCTCTTTTGGCCACAGCATAGCACTGGGAGCTCCTGGCCAGCTTATTATCTACCATGGCCCCCAAATCTTTTTCAGAGCCACGGCTTCCCAGCATAGAATCCTCCATCCTGTATGTATGGCCTCCATTCTTTGTTCCTTCCTAGATTTATACATTTAGCTGTATACAAACCCATATTGTTTGCTTGCACCCAGTTTACCAAGTGATCCAGATGGCTCTGTATCAATGATTTGTCCTCTTCATTACTTACCGCTCTCCCAATTTGTCTCATCTGCAAACTTTATCAGTGATGATTTTATGTTTTCTTCTAGGTCATTGATAAAAGTGTTATATGGGGTAGGGCCAAGAACCAATCTCTAAGGGCTCTACTAGAAACACATCTGCATGATGAGGATTCCTGGTTTACAAGTATTGCATAGAGATCAGCCACTATTTTTGTAAAAACCTGCGCAGGAATATTATGGAGAGATCTGTGTTCCATATGCTGCCACTAGAGTAGCATCTAATTAAAGATAGAGCTGGTTGAAAAAATTTCAGCACTATGATTTTCCAACAGAAAATGCAGTTTTGTCAAAATCAAAACATTTTGCAGGAACATGTGGATTGAGACAAAATTTGTGAACAGGAAAGAGTAAACAAAGCATTTCAACTTTGTCTCCATTTATTTTGTTTTTACATATATTCATATATTAATTTATGTGAAATATTAAGTATAATGTTATATATTCTATTAATGTGGCAACATCATCAAAACAAAACATTTCAATGGTCCTGAATCTACATTTTTCAAAATTTTAATTTGGCAGGAAATTTCAGCTTTTTTGTTTTGATTCTAAACTAAACCAGATTCTGAAGTGTCAGAACTTCCCATGGAAAGGAAATTCTGGTTTCTGACCAGCTCCACTTCAAGGGCTACTCGAGTCATTTTAGGCTCCAAAGCTCTGGGGGTTTTTAGAAAGGGTCTGCAAATTAGAGATGGACTTGAACCGAAACTTTACATCTGAACATTCTTGTACATTATGGGGGAGAGGGAGTGAAATCCAAACCCAGAACTGAATTTTACAAGTGACCTGTGTCTTCATAATGGGCAAAGTCAAATTGCACCACACAGCACTACTCATCTGGTGGGATTTTCAATCTGCCCTACCTCCAACAAGATTCTTTGATACAGGGCCTCTTAATAGGCCTCCTAATGCCAGGAACCTGCCTGTTCTTCAAGGTTTTAAACAACCGAAACTCTCAGCGTTCTACGAGTTAACAAATAAATGCTGTTTCTAGGATGAAGTCCTGTGTCCATCCCCGGCTGGCTGCTGCTGACTGCTACACAAACCAGGAAGGAAGTGTGAATCAGAGCCATGGGAACTTAAGGCTCCATTAGCAATGCCAAATGAGTAAGCGCCAACCTGATGGGGAGACAAAATTCTTATCACAGTGGAGATTAAAGGTTTGTCTACACTTACAATGCGGCATCAGTGCAGCTGCAGCACTTCAGTAAAGACAACACCTATGCCCATGGGAGAGCTACTCCCCTTGGTGTGGGTGCTGAGGCTCCTCAAGAGAAGCCCGCCCACTGACATAGCACTGCCCACAGCGGGAGGTCAGTCGGTGTAACCACGTCGCTCTGGGATGTGGATTTGCTACACCCCTGAGCGACGTTTTTAGTGTAGACCAGGGCTAAATCATTTTTAAAGTATTTGACAGAATCCCCATGTGGCCAAAACTTAGAGGTTACGGTCAGCACAGAGGTCAAGACAAGGTCTCTACTCCTCAAAAGCCACAAGCGCTGTCAGTCTCAGAGCCAATGCAGGATTCCCAACCCAAGGGAAAATATATGAATAATATTCACATGTTTTTTTTACTGGAAAACCATCAGCCTTCCCCTGCAAATGTTACCATGAACCAAACTCACTCTTGCTGCTCCAGAGAGGTGCAATTCATACTGCTGAAGCCAGCTGTGTAGTCCTGTGCTGCCATCTTTTGCAGATGTTCCATGGAGAGCAATAGAACTTACACAAGTATGTTTGGCAGCATAGAAGATACCTGTGCTGTGCCCAGATGTACTTGTACTTTTCAGCAGTTATTGCTTACTAATATTTGCACATCTCCTTATGATAGGTTTCACGTCATGCTTGTTTCCTCTGAGCCCATTCCAGAAAGTATTTAAATTATCATTTGTAATCCAGATTTCTAGGGATTCAGCATGGTATCCTGGGAAAAGTAATAATGTAAGTGTGACTGTACAGTAAGGAAGATATTACAATGTGATTTAATATCTTTACTTACATACATAATATCAACATAAGCATAGAATGATATATGAACTAGCTCAGTGGAATCAAATCACAATTTATGTTACAGCATAATTCTGCTCCCAGAAAACAAATTAGCCCAGCATGGTTCCTCTGAAGATCACAGAAATCTGATAAGAAGGTAAGTGGTAATGTCATGAAGGATTATTATTAAAATCAGTCTGAGTGCTACCACAAAATGTGTTTCCAGGCAGAGAAGAAAGCAGTCCCTGCCACAAAGAGTATGCAGCCTAAATAGACACAAACAGACAATGGGTGGAAGGTGGAAGTGCTACGACAAGCCGGCACTGTGATCGCTTTGCTAATGGGCACATGGTTTGTCAGTTACCTTTTGAGTAATATAGTCTGAATTCCGCTACATCCCGCCATACATCCTCTCACTCTCTCCCTCCTGCAATCCCCAGTTTCAATTCCTTACACCCTTCCTTCCCAACGCTAGCCTTTTTCACCTGCACAATTACACGTCACTCATACAACTACATAAATGAAATAAATAAGGAGATGATTTAGTCTGCCAGCATCTTGTCGGATCACACAACACGTGGGACTACGGGAAGGATTTAAATGAGGAGAGGGTAGTGTTTCTGTAGACTGGCTCAGGAAGGACATTGTATTTTTAGAGGGCAGTGCAGAAAGAGATTAACTGTTATTTGGGCACAATTTGTTCAGTAAATAGAGCTATGGCAGTTTATATCAGCTGAGGATCTTGCCCAATAAGACTTCCAAAATAAACTACTAGTATTCATTCCCTCTTTGTACCTCTGCATTGGAGTTCCACAGCCGTGCAAACCTGTACGGAAATCTGTGCAAACCATGCAAACAGACAGGCTCCTTTTATGTGCACCACTATGTAAGAAAAAGATGGAAACATTATTTAGGTGCAGATACATATGAAATCTTTAAGTAGCTAAATACCTGTGTTTGCCAGCCTAGCTGACCATCTGTGCAAAAACCCAGAGATGATAAATCATTCTCAGGTTCTGGAAAAGAACACAGTGTAGAGGGAGACATGCCCAGAAAGCAAACAAACTGAATAACTCCTCTGGTGGTGCACTCACAAAGAAAGGAAGGTAAACAGGAGTTCTATGCTACATATTGTTTTCAGAGCTTGCCTGTCTTTCAGGGCAGAACAATCCAGTGCTCTGGGCATACAATACAAAACTTGGAAGTTCCTGTTAGCATCAGAAACCAGATGATATCTCCTCCTCTAGTCCTGGGCAAGTGTTTTCAGGCAAAAATTTCAAGCATGGCCACTGATTTGGGGGTGTTTCAGTTTTTATACACCCTATTTGAGACATCATGGCTTGATTTTCAGGTTCTGAGCACCTACACATCCTAATGACTTCAGCTGGAGTGGCAGGTGCTCAGCAGGTCTGAAAAAATCAGGCTTTAGGTGTCTCAAATAGGACACACCAAAACTGGGTTAATTATAACCACCTACCTGGCAGGATGCTTTAAGAGTTAACTAGTTAATGTTTAAAAGTTATTTGAAGATGTAAAATATTGGATAAGCCGTAAGAATTAGTATGGAGAACGAGTTGTCTTGTTCTGTGGCGAAAAATCTCCCATATTACCTCTAGAGAAAATGGCACAAACGTTTTGTCTTTGCACCAAAAGCAATGCTACAGGAAGCAGACAAACTGCAGCTGTTTGTGCCAGATAATAAGACCACAGCTTAAATTAAATAGCAGCCTATATTATTCAACATTTTGTGTTTAAGTCAATGACCAAGGAAGAGCAAAGAATAGAAACTAACCAGAATTTCACAGCCTTACTCTTTCCTGGGGGGGGGGGGGGGAATCACAAATACCATGAATGACAACTCTTTTGGAGAGAAGGTTTTGTCATTAGTGTCCATTTGGGGGTATTTTCTTTTATGAGGCAAATGCTACAGAGACTAGACTCTATTGTCCAAGTCTAGAACATTCTAAGGCTTATTTAAGAACAGTTCACACAACACACAAACAACAATTTTCTGTCATGCTCCAGACTCTACAAGGCAGCTAGGAACAGAAATATTCTAAACATGTGCTTGTTTTTTCTTTTATAAACACAGACAAGTAAGATACCCAGCAGCAAAAATAATACAAGAGTCCTTGATGGAGTGCAGGAATGGCACAAAAGAGAAGAAGAATTCCTTTGCTATGAGGAAGCCAGACTAGATGATCAGATCAGCTATCCCTTCTGTCCGTCACAGCTATTAATATGAAACCATGACTAGTTAACAGAGAACCTGAAATGAAATAAAAATCACCCAAATTTTCATTATAAACCAGACACTCAGAGCAAAACATTGAAAGTTTTGCCACGTTTCAGCAAACAGGTCAGCTTGTGATGTTTATGGTCATTTCATACTCTTTCAGACCCAACCTAAGAACAGCCAGACTAGCCCAGCATCCTGTCTTCCAATAGTGGCCAATGCCAGGTGCCCCAGAGGGAAGGAACAAGTAATCACCAAGTGATCCATCTCCCATCACCCATTCCCAGCTTCTGGCAAACAGAGGCTAGGGACACCATCCCTGCCCATCCTGGGTAATAGCCATGGAAAACAGCAAATTGTAACTGATCCAGCTGCGTTTCAGCATTTGTTGGAAACGCAACGTGAAACCTCATATAATACAATAAATGACTGGTGAAAGAATCAGTGTATGAATTACAAAAAGATGGTCTCGAGCTGCAAACATTTCAGTTAATGACTAGACTTCAACCCCCACCTTCCATATCTTGGGGAAGAGTGTTCAGATCTGCCATTTTGGTTCAGACCATTACAGATACAGAGGTCCAGCCACGAAATTCTGGTCCCCTTTCAGGTTTATATTCCCAGAAGTTTGGTTGCTAGGTTTTGGTTCACACCCATCTCTAGAGCTAACATTAGTGGAAGGAACTATTGAGGTGCTAGTTGTTTCAGGTACAGAAGTGTGCACATAAAGGGCAAACTTAAAGGGCCCGATCCTCAGCTAGTGTCAATGGAGCTGCACTCATTTATTCCAGCTGAAGATCTTGCCCAAAGTGTGCAGACCCTCAGGGATATAACAGAGAATTCTGAGCTGCGTGTACCCAGGTCTCAGACCTGTTAGAAGTGCAGCTAGGAGAGGAGTCCAAGGTTAGGGAGTAGAACTGGGTGAAATTTTGGACAAATAATTTAGTCACCCAAAAAAATGCAGTTTTGAGTTAATCAAAACTAGTAATCAATTTGACACAAATTCACCAAATAGTTGTGGGGGGGGGGGACAAAAATTGAGCTATATTTACAAGGTGACAAACTCCATTCAGGAAACAGCCAAGAGGAGGAGGAGTTGTTGGTAGCGGTGGCACTCACCTAGGATGTGGGAGACCCAGCTTCAAATCCCCCATCTGGAGCAGGACTTGAACCCAGGTGTCCAGTACCCTCATTGAGTGTCCTGGGCTATTGGGTATGAAGGGGCTGCCAGCACCTCTGCTTCCAGTTTTGCAGATCTATTCCTTCATTTCCTTTGCTTTTCGTTTTTTTTGGGGGGGGGAGGGAAACATTTTTTAAAAGAGAAAAAAAATGCACAGAAACAAAACGTTTTGTTCCACCCAAAACTAAATGTGTTGACTTTTTGGATTCATCAAAAAAATTGGTTTTGGTTTGAGCTGAACAGATTTTATTAGTAGCATTTTCAGAACTGACAGTGAACCAAAAAAAAAAAATCAATTATGTGCCCAGCTCTATTAGGGAGTGTTCTGAGTCACTCAGCCCTGAACCGCTCATATGCGCTTCATGAACAACAGTGTGGGGGAAGGGGGGGGGGACAGCAAACCGAAAAAGTTTCTCTGTTTTCTAAAACAAACCGAACAACAGATCAGCGAGAAGGAGGGATACCGAGTGAGGGGAAAGTATATTTGTATTGATTAAAATCAATACAAATAGTGATGCCAGGTATTAAGACAGTGAGAGAAGCTCAATTTGTTCTTTAAACTGACCTGTATTCCTCAATGGATCAAGTTTGCTGAGCCAAAAACCTCTCACTTCAGACAATACCGATGCTCTACACCAGCACGAATGCAGTTAATCCTGTCTCTCCAGCTGAGTTAACGGAGGGGCAGGAAGAGCTCTCTGAGTATAGCAGGGAGTGCTGTTATTCATGGAGGAGGTGCATGCACACAGGGCTCCTTAGGACACTAGCATTTGGCCCCCAGAGAAGAGAAGGGGGCACTCAGAGAAGGGGGAGGGATAGCTCAGTGGTTTGAGCATTGGCCTGCTAAACCCAGGGTTGTGAGTTCAATCCTTGAGGGGGCCACTTAGGGAACTAGGGCAAAAATCTGTCTGGGGCATGGTCCTGCTTTGAGCAGCGGGTTAGACTAGATGACCTCCTGAGATCCCTTCCAACCCTGATATTCTATGATTCTAACCTACATGTGCAAAACACCTGGTTGTCCTGAGCAGTCACTCCCTTAGCTTAGTCTCCCACTTCCTTCCTCTACTTTGTAATATGGCATTGATAGGACATCCCCTAGATAACCTTGTAATCTAATTATGGTAAAAAACAGAGGGCGCTACCTATTAAATCAATACTATGCAGGAAACTGCTCAGACACTGGGAAGTTGTTTATACAATATCTTTCAGCACAATTTGGGGACTTTCCAGGAGCCAACATAATTGTGGCAGGTTGTGGTTTTCTTGCTGACCAATTCTTTGTCAGACAGAGTTCATCTTACCCCTAGCAGAATAGAGTTATTTCTACGTGACATTTCATAGCATGGATCAACATTCTTTACAGTCATTAATTAATCCTCACAATATCTCCTGTAAAGTAGACAATGATCCTTATTCCCCAATTCACGACTTGCCCAAATCCACAGAACAAGTAACTTCCCAAACTAGAACTAGAACACAAGAGTTCCTAGCTTTTGAATTTATATGCACACAATACCAATTTCCTATGTCTTCTGAACACATATTCACATTTGGAGTTCAGAGAAAGTGGGTGGGATGTTTATTTCATAGGAACAGCCAGTGACAGTGTTATCACCTTTCTTACCAGAAAAGAGTAAACCTGGAGGATGTACCTCCTCAGCCTCCTCCAGGGTGCAGGCTGATGCAAATAATCTAGTTTATCTGCAGGCTCTTTATCCTCCTTAATTGCTCCCCATACTCCTTGCTAATCCAGCAGACCCACCAACTAACTCTCTCTCTCTCTTTCATACTTTAAGTATATCAGAAGCAGGAAATGTGTATTTCCTGTTATCTGTTCTTATGACATTACCCACCTACTCTTCAAAATTCCCTGTAGCCCAGCTAATTTCCATTTTAAAATTTTACACACACACACACACACACCCTTAGTTTCTGTTCCTTTCTATTGGCTTCGTTGGGGCTGGATTTCCATTTTACGAACATCTCTCTTTGGCTGAAACAACCGTCTTGAGACTTGCCACTTAGCAATAGTGCTTTACTTCTTCCTTTTCCACGTAGGGGTATACACACCTTCTGTGACTCTACTAAGGTTACTTAAGTAGCCTCCGTGCTGAGTCTAAGGAATTTTATGTCCTCACATTTGACATTGGGATGTTTTTGTGCTGGCCATCTCTCATGGTTTCATTTTATAAAAGGCACCTAATCACAGCTCTAGGTGGATAAGAGCCCTTATAATATAATATAAATAATATAATATAATAGGACTTGCTCTAATGTCCACAGTAACATGTTCAAAAAAGTGAATCTACCTTCTCTCATGCCCCAGTTTATCTGACACAGCCTAGGTAAGCAGCTGTTCAGAGAATTGCAACCTCTTTCACTTTTGATATTTTCAAGTGGCATCTAATTGATATGAAACTTAGAAACAGAAAACAGTGCAACTCCTGCCTTTGTCTCCCTTCCCTTATTTATCCTTACCAAACCAGTACAGGCTATAAACCTATGTACCATAGTAAGCACCCTTGACCCTGACCAACAAGAGAATAATGATAAACAATAACAAAATCCATAATAAATATCCATTTTCAGCTAGCAGTGTGAAATGTTTGAGACTGATGGAGGTTTCCATGAATACCTGGCCACTGGCCTTTTTTACTGTTGCTGATGCAACAACGTGACCCCATGAGTAACGGTGAACCAAGCTCAGTGTTTGTATTCACAAGTCACTTTTTCTCTGCGGTAGCTATCGAAATGAGCCGACTACCCTCTGAAAATTAGCATTTTGATTAAGAAGCGGTGCCGCTGGGGTTTTCCAACTCATCCTTCAATATCTGATACAGCCTTTATTTGGGGGAGCAAAGGCCAAGTCCTCAGGTGGTGCAAATCAGTATTGACTTCATTGGAGTTATGCTGATTTATGCCAACTGCGGATCTACCCCACTGTCTCCTGCACTTGTGTGTATATGGACTAAAATCTAGCAGGTCTCTTCCATCTCCAATTACAATTTATTTTCAAAATAAGGGTAATAATGTCAAGACAGGCAGAAAAAGAGAGATTCTCTGCTCGAAATAGGAGTACTAGTAAGCTGCCAGACTTCTTAAACTCTCAGCCTTAACCAGCGTGTAAGGCCAAAGGTACAGGTTTTAGCCAAAATACAGTTACTGAGTCAAAAATGATTGTCTTTAATACTATTTAAATGGAAAACCCCTTTTCTCAAAAGGCTCATTATAAAGAGCTAAAATAATGAGTTGCCAAAAAACAATACCTTTCAATCACTTCCTATGCCACAGCTGCTTCAAATTTATTTTGAGATGCAAATTACAGAGGATTTAGTGGAGCCTTGCAAAATTTTATTCACCCACTCAGGGTAAGTAATTTCTCTCAACAGTATAGTCAGTCATTTGGGACTAAACTGTCATTATCATTTACTCAGCCATAGGAGGGAGTAAATCACTCTCTGCTGAGATTCAATTCCAGCTTGAGTAGATAGCAGGAGCTATAGATGGGATCCATAAAGGGACTTAGGTTGAGTGTTACGGAGCCTAACTTTTAGGTGCCTAGAAAGTTGTAGGGAAAACACCGTGATCCACAAAGCCAAGTTAGAGGCCTAAGCTCTCTATGCACTGAATGGGGCAAGATAGGCCCCTTCGAATGTGTTGCACAAAGCTGGCATGCTAGGCGGGGAGCTGCCTAACCTAATCAATGGGAGATGCTAATGAGCGGCGTATGTGCTGTGCTATGCTCTCTCCCTCTCTCCGAGATAGGCACCTCCCTGTAGCATGGATGTAGGTGCCTATAACTTCTTAGCAATCCATGGATGGGAACCCATCATCTGGAGTCAGGGGGCTTACATACCAAAAGGCATTTCCTGCAGGAATTAGTTAGGCACCTGCTGCACTCCACACAAAACAGCCAGAGGCAGTGGTGCCCCTCTGATTGCTCTAACCACTGGGCTAAAAGCTTTCACCAGGGATGTGAGAGACCCAGGTTCAGTTCCCTCTTCTCTGCCAGAGGGGTAGAAGGGAGAACCCTGTTCAAATCCCTTCTCCCCAAGAAGACGGTTCACTGGGTCTCCCACCTCCCAGGTTGCACTCTAACAACTGAGCTTTGGGATATTATGATGTGGGTTTCCCTCAGTATCTCCTGTTGAAGCCATTCCACTCTGAATAAATAATGAAAGCAAGATGGGAGGGACAGAGCCAGGGTCTCCCACCTCCCAGGTGCGTGCCTTAACCACTGGGCTACGGAAAGCCACTGGGCCAGAAGGAGTGTGTCAGTTTAAGTGTTTATCCCCCATGGAACAGTCACTGGGCCAGAGGGAGACAGAATGACCACAACCACCACCATCTCCTCCAGCTGGATTTTGAATGCGACCCCTATCCGGTAGGCAGCCTCTGAGTATGTCTCCCAGATCAGGCTCCAGGCATCAGTTAGGGGGCCAAATACCTATCATCCCCCAGTTCGTGGATCGCTGTGTGGCTTAGGCAGGAGGTGTGTGTCTGGATGCCTAGGGAGAGAAGCAGGGTGCATGCCCAGTAGCAGCAACATAGGTGCCCAAGGTCCCTGAAAACCCTAGGTGCTGAATGAGTTTAGGCACCTACCGGATTCAGCGGGAGTTTGGTGGATTGCAGGGAAGCCAAAACTGGGACTTAGACCCCTGGGTCAGTGGTTTAGGTATCTGAATACCTCTGTGGGTCTGGGCCTACTTGCCTTATGCTCTCTTCTGTGAGCGAGCGAACAGGAATAGGGCAGAGAAGAATGGGAGGAACCCCAACTCCACCCCTCTTTCTTGTCAGCCAAAGTAGCTGCCTGGCACACTGGGAGAGTAAGGAGCTGCAAAATAAGGGGATGAATTAATTTAATGCCCTTCTCCTAAAGGACAGAGGGATAGAGGAAGCAAGGGAGAAATTGTGATGTGTCACGATTCATTCTCTAGCGTGCTCCGGGGGTGGGGCAGCCATATGCCGCCCCTTATTTGAAGCATCTTGTAAAGTTATAATCTAGCCCTTCATTATCATGAATGATCATGGAAAAGGTGAGCGAACACATTTTGTGCCTGGGCTAGAAAATTCTCATGACAATGAGGCAAGACTTCTTTCAGGGTATTCAGCCAAGACCTCTTGCCCACAATCTATGATTTGATTATGTCCCCAGAGGGCATAGGGCTAATTTGACCTATAATCCAATTTGTGTTTTGTAAAGTGTCTTCCATACAAATTATATCTCAAAATGCTTTGCAGAATTAAGTGACAATAGCAGAGGGAGAGAGAAATCAAGGGGTATAAGGCAAGAGAGAAATATAGGTTTTCAGAGAGATTGACTGGGCAAGAGGGGAACTAGAAAGGAAAGTGAACTTGCTACAGCACTAGGGAGGGGACTTAGAACATGCAATGAGAGGCTGGGATGCCAGCATTCTTTTCAGACTTCTTCCCTCGCTCCCTATGGGCCAGATCCTATGGGGCTCCCTACAGAGTAAGGGACCACTCAGGGTGAGGAAAAGTGTCAGATTCTCACCCTGCGTGACTGTAAGTCTTTTTAGACCCAAGTTTTAAGAAGCATCCACTGATCTTGGGTACTTCCATTTTTTAGGTGCCCAACTTGAGACTCCTAAAGCCTGATCTTCAGAAATGCTAAGCAATCCCAATGCAGACTGTAATCAGGAAATGAAGAGATGGTGTATCTACTGATAGAAAGGGGGAAACTGGCTCTTCCCCCATGCTGAGAGATTATTTAACAGATGGTAGTTCTTTAGTCCAGGGGTGGAAAACACCACCCATTTTTGAATTGTGTTTAGCCAGTCTCAACATCTTGAGTACATTTTTATGCATATTTCAACACATGCAGTGATAGATTCAGGCAGCAAGAAAATAATCAAGTTCAGCTTGAACTCACCAAATCACATCACTATGAGTGCCCTAAATTAAAAAGGTGTTTGTTACGGATTCCAGCCTCCCCACAGTCAAATCCTTTGCTCCTCCTGCATCTAAACCCCACCAAGTGCTAAATCCTAGAACCACTATTGAATGAAGCTATTTTGTGAGCGTACAAAGGGTATTTTGTTAAACCATTTAAGACATATTTTACAATAAATCTTTTCATTATCAGAGGCATTTTAAAAATGTTTCCCCGTTAGTCACAGTTTGCAGAGTCACTATGTACAGTATTACGTTTGGTAGCTGATGCACAAAACATTCATTTTTGATATTTAACCATTTTAAAACTGTTCTCCTTAGCCCCTTCAGGCAATGAAGGCTATGTAAACATCATTAGCCATAGCAGATATTTTCATATTTGGGGTTGTTTTAGTATGTAAAAGATTCCCTCTCAGAAAGGAAAATCATGTGAAAAAACATTACACCATAGGCACAGCTTCATTATATGAGTGCTTCTCTACACAGACTCTGAGATATTAAAAAATAAGGGGACAGACCTTCAGTTGTGTAAATTGTGATGTCAGTGGAGCTAGGACGATGTACACCAGCTGAGGATCTGCCCTGGGGAGTTCATTTATCAGACACACATGCAATGGCAGAAGACACTGCAGACCTACAGTACAACCTACTGAAGGCCCTGATCCTGAAAACAGATAGGCCAACACAGAGTCTTACATCGCCCCACTCCCATTGACCCTGCAGAGGCATAAGAGAGTTCAGTCAAGTACATCTGTTTGAAGACTTGGAGTTTACAAACTCTCTGCAGAAGCATGCAGCACTCAATCCCTGCCCCAAAGAGAATTAATGTAGTCCCAATTTACCTCTTTGCTGGGCTTTACCTCTAGCATTATCTTACATAACAAAACCTTCATCCTGAACTTCCTCCCCATGTTTGCCTGTCCCTAAGAGTTTCCCTACATAACTTCCTCTATTCCACCCCAGAGTTTGCTCTGCTCCAGGGGGTTATTCCAACTCCCTCATAGCCTGATCAGAGTTGACAAGATCCACCTGTTAGTAGGACTCATCCAAAATGCCTTTCTCTCTCTAAACAGAGCTCAAGCACCTGACATCAAGATAACAGAAGGGTCCTGCCTCCCCAGGCACAGTCTTGCAATGCATTAGCTGGTAGATATACTGAATGTGCTATGTGAAAAACTTGAACAGTTATGGAAATCCATAAAAAGGTTATTGGAATTTGCCAGGGTTTTTATTTTACATTGAGTATTCAGCCTTGCTAAATTTCCCCTGCAGGTTGAATTAGACACAGTATTCCCTCACCCCTCTCTGCCTTCAGTCCAGTCCAGTGCAGAAGGCACAGGAATAGGCATGGCAGCATGTATTTGATTTTTAACTCTGTCATTTAATTGCTGTAAAATGCTGAGAAAGACTCTGAACTTCCCAAAGCCTCATCCTCCCCATGTTACAGCTGGAGAAGCTACCTACCACCTTTGGAAAGCCCTTTGAGTCTATGCAAGGAAAAGCTCCAAGAAAGGGTTATTCATTATTCATCTTCACTTCCTGCCCTAAATGACTCTGTGGTGCTGCTTTGCACTGCTCAGTAGCTGCCAGCTTTCAGCCCACCTATTATTCCATTTTAGGGCTGAGTGAAGGGATCCCTACAGAGCTTGAAAAAATTAAACATAAACCTACTCACTAAAGGACTGAACCTATTAGCCAAAGGCTGATCCAAGAGAAGACAGCATTAAACCAGGCACCTTTTTACCCCTCCCAGTCAGAGGGATCCAGGGGGGAAATCTGGGTAGAAACCCATTCTCTCCCCTCCTGGCTGCTGTCTTACTATGACAATGTCCCTGATCACTACTGAGCCCTTTCCCCTCATCTCTCGTATCAGAGCTGACTCATGGGTGCCTGATAAATTTGTCCCC
The DNA here is from genome assembly GCF_020497125.1 of Mauremys mutica. Lineage (NCBI taxonomy): Eukaryota > Metazoa > Chordata > Testudines > Geoemydidae > Mauremys > Mauremys mutica. The sequence goes on along the minus strand of NC_059077.1, from coordinate 107,915,075 downwards.
CACCCCTCCACCCCCAGTTGCTGTGAAGGAGGGGGAGCTTTGCAGTCTCCTTCCTCCCTTTCCCTAACTCATCTATTCATGGTTTCCTCCTGCTACAGGACAAAACTGTCTCTTTCCTTCCCCTTTTACTTGGGATGCCCCATTTCTCTTGTCCTTGCCAATGGAGAGCCTTATTCTCTTTTACTCCTCACTTGCACTACCTGAGGCTTAGGAGTTTCTCTGCTCCAGAACACTAGCAGACTCACATCTCTAGCACTAGAGAAAGGGCAAGAATGTCTGGGCTGCTGCTAGGCGATTAGGAGCCACAGTAGCTTGCTCAGAGGAATAGATCTGATTTTGATCATTTTCACAGCTACTTAGAAGGTGACTGGCAAAAGCAGCAGCGGAACTGATCAGTCTCACAAACTGCACTCTGTTAGCACTCACATCTCGGCCACAGTGTTTCCTACTTGCCACTAATTTGCTTTAATCCTTGCTTGTCCATCAGCTCATTAGGTTTGTAAAGCACTTCGAGATCCTTTGGGATAAAGCAGTTAACAGTCAGAGCTTAACAAAATCTATTCTAAAGTGTGGCTGATGTCACTGACCATTTTAAAAAGTGAAGTCAGTGAATAAAGCCAGGCCATCTATACTTTGATCACGGTTTAATCATCCTCTAAATTTAGTTAATAAGTAGAAGAATCATCAAAGGTTCTGAGATTAGTAGCTCATGTTTAAGGAGAGCACTTCTCATCATTTGTTATTCCAAACTGCTTCATAGGCAACAGGAGGGTGAGCTTTGGGGAGAGCGTGTAATGTTTCATATAGTTAACAATCATGGCTTTTATTTAGTAAACTTTAGATCAGACTCATGAAACGTTCTTTTAGTGCAATGAAATCAGGGGAAAGTTAGCAAATGTGGCATCTTGGCTGCATTGCAAGGTTTGTAATATTTATTTTGAAGCAACAGTCATGGGGTATATTTCAACTGTGCTTTAGCTGTTTGGATGCAACATTTCTCCAGGGGCCAGATGGCTCAAGAGCCACCTTCACCTCTAAACTACTAGTTTGAATCCATACCAGGCTGGCAGTGACCAAATGTTCCTCCCTACTGAGGGCTATTGGGAACCTCTGAAGTGAATTCATGGTTAACAAATAGGAGTCTATATCACACAAACAGCCCTATGGTGAAACCTATTTATTTGGCGGTGAAGCAAAGGACTGAATGTCCAATTCTGAACATTTTTCAGTGCTTCTTTCCTGCGAGGTAATGAGTGCACCCAATTTCAGTGGGAATGGAGGGCAGTCGGCTCATCACAGAATCAGGCTCTGAATGCACAGACAGTATTTGGTCTATTTGTGGGTAACACTGTGCCTAGTGACTATATATTTGGACCCACCAGATTTAAGCCACCCAGGTCTACTTCACTTCTCTACCCATTGACTTTAAAGTGAACCTGTCTCCTAGGTTATTCTCACCAGCTCCCATCTCTCGCAGTGTCATAGTCAGGGAGCATGTGACAAAAGGTGGAAAGTGTCCAAAATTTAGGACACTATTTTTTCTTATTGCAGAACGTACAGCTGATGAAATGAAGCATTATTGATGCAAATGATAACTACTTTGTGTTCAGATAAATAGATGTACATTACCAGCCTCCAGTTTCTAATCTATTCTTCTATTTTATCTTTCCTTCTATACATTTGCCCCAATATTTTTTTCTTAAAACCATTTTACTTTGTTTCCTTTTCTACCTCCATCCTTCCCATCTTTATTATATTACAACAGGTATCATCAGGTGGCGCTGTTACACAGTCTTCCATTTTCTTTTTCTTAACATGAGAGAGCAAATGTTCAGTCTCAGAGAGGGAGCCATGCAAGCAGTAGAATTGGCTCGCTTTATTGGTCTCTGATTAGAGTCAATTCTTGACGTCGAGTTGCTCTGTGAGAACCTGGCATTAATGTGTGGGCTGAGATTTCTGAAGGCGAGGAATGTCTGGATGTTTGTGACCATTCCTGGTCCAAGACTGGTTATGTGTGTAAACAAAATAAGATATACTAAGAATATTCCTAGATGCCATGTCACTGACTTCTCCTCTGCTAGGAAGCTGACCTGCAAGGCCTTGGACATCTGCCACTCAGCAGAGGGTTGACACTGGTTTCAGAATGGGACAATGGTGTCAGAAGGAGCAATGGTATTTTCTCAAGTTAATTTATTTTCTTTCACTCCCTTTTTCAATCTCTTCCCTTTAGCTCTTTTAATTGGCATTTCTTTGCCTATACTCTTATCCATGTACTTTACCACCTGTCTCTGTCCCTCTACTACTATCAGATTATCTTAAATTCCCCCAGCATCTTCAGAACCTCAGTGAGCAATTTTGGCTGGCACTCAACCAGAAAAAAACTGGCATTGGTCTCCATGAGACTCTGTTCTCTCTCCAATGGGACAGGCAGCTCATTGTGACTCTGAGCAACCAAAAGTACCATGAAAATTCTTCACAGCAAGCAAAGCTTGATTCTAACAGCCCTGATTAACCAGGCCATGCACCATATGCAATATTACTACTGTGCAAGACTCTGCAAATACTATAGTGGAAGTGAAGAAACCTTTCTCTGGGCTTGTCTACACTACAGGACTATTTCGAATCTACTTAAGTCGAATTTGTGGATTCGACCTTAATAAGTCGAATTTGTGTATCCATACTAAATACACAAATTCGAACTTCTTAGTCCACATTCACGGGGCCAGCTTCGACTTTGGAAGCGGTGCACTGTGGGAACCTATCCCACAGTTCCCGCACTCCCCGCTGCCCATTTGAATTGTGGGATTTCCCCCCAATGCATGCTGGGGGGAAAAATGTGTCGTCATTGAACCGTCAATCCCGCCCTCCCTGTCTTCCTTGAAAGCGCCGGCGGGAAATCTGTTCGCGCCCTTCTCTGGTCGGTTACAGCGTGGACGCCACAGCACTGCGAGCATGGAGCCCGCTGCGATCATCGCTGCACTTATGGCCGTTGTCAACTCCTCGCACATTATCGTCCACCTCTTCCACAGTCAGATGCTGAGAAACCGGGCGAGGAGGCTCCGGCAGCACGGTGAGGAGAGTGGCGCAGACCTCTCACAAAGCAGGGTACGCCGGGCAGTGGAGATCATGGTGGCAATGGGTCAAGTTCATGGTGTGGAACGGCGATTCTGGGCCCGGGAAACAAGCACAGACTGGTGGGACCGCATAGTGCTGCAGGTCTGGGATGACACAGAGTGGCTGCGAAACTTCAGGATGCGTAAGGGCACTTTCCTTGAACTGTGTGACTTGCTGTCCCCTGCCCTGAAGCGCCAGGACACAAGGATGCGAGCAGCCCTGACTGTGCAGAAGCGAGTGGCCATAGCCCTCTGGAAACTTGCCACGCCAGACAGCTACCGGTCAGTAGCGAACCACTTTGGCGTGGGCAAATCTACCGTGGGGATTGCTGTCATTCAAGTAGCCCACGCAATCGTTGAGCAACTGCTCTCAAAGGTAGTGACTGTCGGAAATGTCCAGGCCATCATAGATGGCTTCGCCGCGATGGGATTCCCAAACTGCGGTGGGGCTATAGATGGGACTCACATCCCTATCCTGGCACCAGCCCACCAGGCCAGCGAGTACATTAACCGAAAGGGCTACTTTTCAATGGTGCTGCAAGCTGTGGTGGACCATAGGGGACGTTTTACCAACATCAACGTCGGGTGGGCGGGCAAGGTTCATGATGCGCGTGTGTTCAGGAACTCTGGTCTGTTTATACGCCTCCAGGCAGGCACTTTCTTCCCGGACCACAAAATAACGGTTGGGGATGTGCAGATGCCTACAGTGATCCTCGGGGACCCGGCCTACCCGCTAATGCCCTGGCTCATGAAGCCCTATACAGGCGCCTTGGACACTGAAAAGGAACTCTTCAACTACCGGCTGAGCAAGTGCAGAATGGTGGTGGAGTGTGCTTTCGGACGTCTCAAGGGGAGATGGCGGACCTTACTGACTCGCTCGGACATCAGCGAAAAGAATATCCCCGTAGTTATTGCTGCTTGCTGTGTGCTCCACAATCTCTGTGAGAGCAAGGGCGAGACCTTTTTGGCCGCTTGGGAGGTTGAGGCAAATCGCCTGGCTGCTGTTTACGATCAGCCAGACACCCGTGCTGAGAGAATATCCCAGCGGGAAGCGATATGCATCAGGGAGGCTTTGAAAGCGAGTTTCCTCGCAGAGCAGGGTAACCTGTGACTGTCCACTTGATTTTAAGAGAGCCTGATCATAAACCAAGTTTTCCCCACTTCCCAAGGACGTTTTAAAACTAAGGACATGTTTTAGTAATTAATAATAAATCTTTCGTTGACTTTGCATTTCTGTTTATTCGTTGAAACATGGAAGCATTCTGTGCTGGTTAAGGTGTGCACTGATGGGTGGGTTTGCAGGAAGGGGCGAGGGGTGCTGTCCTTGGATAGGGGTTACCATGACGGCTGTGGGTTTGGGCGTTGGAAGGGGGGAGGGGTGTGGGGGAAGGGTGAGTATCTGCCCCTGGATGAGGTCTCTTTTTGGGGCTCGTGGCACCGGGGAGGATCGTGACTACGGTCCAAATGCATGTGAAGGGAAGCCTGCCTTTACATTCGGGGATGTCAGGCACCAGGACCCTGCACAAGCATACACATCAAGGAAAGACCCGGGGCAGCATACACCACACAGACTGTCCCTGGTGCCTAGTGACTGCAGTCTGTGTGTGCCCTGCAGTTGACCCTGCAGCCAAGTCTGTAGCATGGCACTGTGGGCTATGCAGTGACATTACAATCCCCCCCACAGAACAACAGAAAGTCTTCTGACACCAGAAACGTGACGGAAACAGTCAGTAACACCAAACCGCTTTTAATAATGTAATACACAGTGGGGGGTTTGAACTTGGAGTTGGGACTGGTTGATGCTGTAAAGAAAGAGCTTGTACAAATTTACAGCGCGACAGTTGTCTCTAACATTATCGGTGTGCTGCGGTGCAGGGACAGTTCTCACGGCCCCTACCGCCCCTCCGTCTTGTCACTTTGGGTGAGGGGGGGACAGGACTTCTTGGCGTTGGAGGGCGGTTGCAGATGCACTGCAGGGGGGCTCTCTCCTCCTGACTGCGGTCTTGCAGAACATCTACAAGGCGCCGGAGCGTCTCCGTTTGCTCCCTCATTAGACCAAGCAGCGTTTGAGTCGCCTGCTGGTCTTCCTGCCGCCACCTATCCTCCCGTTCCAGGTGTGTGCGATGCTGCTGACACAGGCTCTCCCTCGACTGTCTCTGCTCTGCCGCCTCCGCTCTGGAGCTGGCCATCAGTTCCTGGAACATGTCGTCCCTTGTCTTTTTCTTTCGGCGTCTAATCCGAGCCAGCCTCTGCGAGGGGGATGGCGGGGCAGTCCGGGAAGGAGCCGAAGCTGTGTGATGTGAAAAAGTAGGTGATTTCCTTGAACACATACATGTTTGCCAACAGTAAACACAGTCTAGTCAGTTTCAGTTAACAAGACCAAAGAGGGAACCAAGTCTCAGGAGATCTCAGAACTAGTCCGAGATTTCGGAATACGCTCTCATTGGCGGCGCCATTGCACTGGAGAGCGCACAAGCGAGGAAAGATAGCTGCATCCCTCTTGCACAAAGTCCTGGTAAGCCTTACAGTACATACTGCTTATCAGTTACTGGTTAGCTGTGCTCTCCTGCTAAAGGCAATGTGCAAAGCAGAAAGGATAAGCCTTTAGCAGCCCCTCCCGCCAGCGCACGGGAACGATCAATGCATGCTTGTTCTCTGTGGACTCTCGCACGTGGCTGTTAGGCGAGGGTCATTGTTATGCAACCTAATTGTAAACCATTAACAATAGTAACACTACACTAATTGCCCTACTTAGATGCAGTATTTGCAGACCGAGATCACCCTGAGGCGGGTCACTCGTGCCCAGAAAGACCGCATGTTACGGGACGCACTGCACAGACCAGGACCATATGCAGCAATGCTAGTAGAGGCGATGGTTCCACTCTATATTCGGATGTCCTGGCGTGGAAGAGTCTGCTTCCACGGAGCGCCCAACAAGCGACCTCTTCCGACGAACCTCATGCGGAGGCTTTGCGAGGAACTGAATGACACCTTCGTAGAAATGTCGCTAGAGGACTATTTTTCTATCCCCATTTGTGTGGACCTTCTCTTTATATAGTTTAATATATATTATAGTTTAATATTTAGAATGTTTTAATTTGTAAATATTTAGAATTTCTTAAAGTCCATTTGTGTGGACCTTCTCTTCATATAATTTAATATATATTATAGTTTAATATTTAGAATTTTGTAAATACTGTTTCTATTTTTTCTATAACAATGTTATAAAAAATAAATGTTTATACGTGTGTTGCACTTACCGCCTGATCCTTCCCCTGATTCCGAGTCCTGGTTAACGGGCGGGGAGGGTTGGTAGGGGATCTCTGTGAGGGTGATGAAGAGATCCTGGCTGTCAGGGAAAGCGGGAGTGGGTTCCATGTCGCCTGCGCCGTCCTCTAAAGACCCTTCCTCATCTTCCCCATCGGCGAACAGGGAGGGGGAACTGTCCCGGTACACTATTCCGTCCTCGGAGTCCACCGTCACTGGTGGGGCACTGGTGGCAGACCCACCTAGAATGGCATGCAGTGCCTCGTAGAAGCGGCATGTCTGGGGCTGGGCTCCGGAGCGTCCGTTTGCCGCTCTGACTTTTTGATACCCTTGTCTTAGGTCCTTCACTTTCACGCGGCACTGCATCGCATCCCGGCTGTATCCTTTGTCTTTCATGGCTTTAGAGACCTTCTCGAAGGTCTTCGCGTTCCGCTTGTTGGAGCGCAGCTCCGAGAGCACAGACTCCTCGCCCCACACAGCGATCAGATCCTGGACTTCCCGGTCAGTCCATGCTGGGGACCTCTTTCTAGTCTGGGATTGCCCGGACTCCTCTGCTGGAGAGCTCTGCATCGTTGCAGGTGCTGCGGAGCTCGCCCCGATGTGCAACCAGAACGTCAGATTCAAACCGCCCAGACAGGAAAATGAATTCAAATTTTCGCGGGTCATTTCCTGTGTGGCTGGCCAGAGAATCCAAGCTCGGACTGCTGTCCAGAGCGTCAACAGAGTGGTGCACTGTGGGATAGCTCCCGGAGCTGCTAAGTTCGATTAGCATCCACACCAAGCCTAATTCGAGCTAGCAAGTGCGAATTTAGCGTTACTCCACCTGCCGGGGTGGAGTACCAAATTCGAACTAAAGAGCCCTCTAGTTCGAATTAAATGGCTTCCTGGTGTGGACGGTTGAGCGGTTAGTTCGAATTAACGCTGATAAATTCGAATTAAAGTCCTAGTGTAGACCAGGCCTCTGTCTTCTACACTACATGGTATAAACTCCAAAAACTCTTTATGTTGCATTTAGTCAAAGTCAGCCCAAGACTCCCCCCACTGACTTTAGCCACCTATTCTGTTTCATTTGTGGGACGTCATCTGTAAGCTATAACCACCAGCGAAATGGAAGAAACAGATAAGTCTCTTAGGGGCTATCATAATGATTGTAATAAATTCTTGACTTAAATAAAGTCTTACCAAACTGAAGAGAGAGAGGGATCAGTTGGCTGAGCAGCATTGCTCAAAGCTATCTGAAAGTGCTTTAATTCCACAACCCCACGACTGCATGAGAACATAATTCTTCCCACCCGCTATTTACAGTTTCAGAAAGATGTGTTTTATGGATCTACTGTGACAGTAGTTCTGCCTGCATGTCCATTCTCACAGGTGCTTCATCGTGTATTCAAGGACCACTGTAATGGCAGCAGGGAGAACTTCTCTCATGATAGATCCTGGGGGAAATGTCATTCAAAGAAACCAGCTTTATCATTAAAAAAAAATCCTTTACCCTTTGCTCTCTGTTCTATGTTGCCCCATTCATCATGACAAGTCCTGGAAGAACATGGTGGCCCCAGTTTCATCTTGAATGTGTGATCTTGTGAACCTGCTATAAATAGGTCTACATTCGGGTGTCAGCAAGCCCTGCCACATTGCTTATCTCATACAAAAATTGAAAGAGTAACTGTAAAAAAAAACAAAAAACCCTAGGCAGTAATAGTTAAAGGGAAGGAGGAAATCCATGTTTGCAAAGATGATCTTTCTTTTCAAGCAACATAAACTAGACAATCCTGTTAAATGTCAGACCCATTAACACAGAGAAGGAACTATGCTGTATGCAAACAGAGAAGCTATCTATGTTATCAGATGAATAATAAAACAAAAACACTTTGCACTTAGAGCCCCTGTCCAAGGATATCCAAGCACAGTAAAAACCTTAGTGAACTCAGCCTCTCAGCACTGACAGTTTTACCAAGTCTTCCAAGGTCCCACAGCTGGTGAACAGACTGAAGGTCAGGATGTCTGGATTCTTTTTTGCTGTAATCACCAGTCTTCAAATTTATTCAATTTTTTGTGTGCCCCGGAAAGGATTCTTACATACTTTGTATTCACCAGAAAGGCCAGCAGGCACAAAGTAAATCAACAACTTCTCAATGGTCCGTTGTGCCAGGTGTTAACTTTCACTAAACCTACTGCACCAAATGGAAAGTATTGTAAGTCAGCAAAAAAAAGTACCATTATCTCCTCTAGGTGGTGCACTCACCCCTCTTAAAATGTAGACGCCATCTGAAAGCCACTGCAAGACTTACGTTGTTGAGCTTACAATTTGCAGATCCTGTACAAAGAATTTGCAATAGAAATAAAACGTGCCAAGAACTTATTTCAACCAACGTGTAGTTGTATTTGTTGGCTCTGTTTTCCCAGAATAATGTGAGGAACACAGCAGGACATTGCAGTTTTAGTCCCAGATAAGGCCCTGTTAAAAGAGTGAAGGTCATCAATCCCCAGAGCAAACTTTTAAAAACACATGAAATCTTCAGAAACTTACTTTACAAAGTCAGGAAGTGATTAGGGTATGATCTGACTTTTTTAAAAGAAACCTTAAAACATAAGAACAACAGTTGTGGTACCCTAGAAACCCTTAACTCTGCCCACTCTAGCAGGATTAGAAATCTTATTTATCCACACCAAACATCAACATTGACACTAGGAGTCACATATTCTGCTATGCAGAGCATACTGAACATGGTAATTCATGCAAAATTTACCTACTACGTCTCTGCAACCTGCACAGTCACAGGTTAATTCAACTCCTTCAATTCAGCCTCTGTGCAAAAGACACCGGCATCTCATCACTTGCATTTATGATCCACAGAAAAGATTGATTCATCACGAGAGCTGGGCAAAAACTTTTCAGATAATAGTTTGTATGAGGAAAAATACAGTGTTGGTCAACCCAAAACTATTTGACACACATAGTTTTGGCCATTATAAAATGGCCGGAGGCAGTGGAGGTGGAGGGAATGATGGTGGTTCAGCTGTACCATTCCCTTCTTCTCTCAGAACCTTAACCCAGTGGTTAGAGCATTCACCTAGGATGTAGGAGATCCAGCTTTGAGTTCTGCCTCTGTAACGGATCCAAAATGGATTTTTTTTTAATTCACCACAAATTTTAAAAGATTCAAGTTGACCAGAACCTAAATGTTTTTCAATTTTTCAGAATTGCCACCAAACCCAAAAGTCAGTTATTTGCCCAGCTCCATCCATTAAACACCCCACCTTTCCAATACACCTGCCTCACGGCAGCCATGTTAAACATTGTAACCTTTTCTTAGTCACACTGTTCATTGCTGTGTATTTCTGGACTTAGTTCATAACTTGTCATTAGCATGGAAGATGTTAAAGATATCGGGATAGGCTGGAGGGGAGTATAGGCAAATGGCCAAAGTACATTTAGTGTAAGAGGTCCCTATCTCCCTATGTTATGGGTTTGTATAGTGCCTAGCACAAGGGGGCCCAACCTGTTAATATTAAATAATAATACCCAGCTTCATGATGTCCAGTAGCTGTGATACAGTAACACCTGTCCAAGATGTATGTCTTACATGGGAGCTGCAGTGAGCAGTAGGGATACAGGGGCAAAGTTAAGGTTATATGGGATAACTCTCTGTGGTTATCCATGTATTCCAAGACTTCTTGTTTTAAAATTTCTGGCTGTAACTCGCCATTTCCTGGCCTTTCTAAGTTTGTTTTTGAAAACTAAGTAGGATGGTTAGAAACATTGTCCATTTTTCCAAGGGCACAAAAAATGTTATGATTGACATAACAAATGGAGGAAATCATACACCTCTCTATTCTGCCTTAGAAATCTGAAACCTCCCTTGGCCAACTATATCCAGTTGCTTGAAGGTCACAACACCAGCCAGCAGCAGCATCCTGGAGGCAGCAACCCCCACAATTCCCTGCCTGTGGAGTACATAGCTAGGTCTATGTAGGAAAGATGTTATGATTCTGCCTTCTTCCTGCCTGTCTGGGAGTCAATGGTTGTTACAAAATGAGAACACACTGAACAGTCTGATGCAGGAGAAAATAAGATCTTAGTCTTCAGTATTGCTGGCACATCACAGTAGATAAAAACCTTTCCTGAGCACATGTACCAAATTGTGGCTACAGAAACACACATCGTTATTAATGGGAACAAACCTAGGACCTTCACTACTTACACCACCAATCCATAGGAGAGCTCCTTGGCTATGAAATTGTTTTATAGTTGTTGGGACCAGTCACTAGAGGGAGTCATGATCAGACAGATGCACTAAATCAGTGTATGACTACACACAGTTTAGTAGTTGTACTGAGCAATGCAGCAATTATCAATTATTAAAATCAAAGCTTGATTTAAGGGACTTAACTTTTTAATGCATTTGGAATAATCATGATAATACTTCACATTCTATAGCTCCAGAGATTTCAAAGCACTTTGTAATCATTAATATCTTAATCTTAGTCTTGTGGTAAGGGATAAAAAGGGATCTCGTCACTCACTAATTTAAGGTAGAATGCCGCCAGCTGTGTGGAACACAGTGAGTTTAGCAGTACATAGCAACACTCCAAAACAATTTATGACAGGAAATGATTAAAAATATTGTATTCAATTGAAACGGCAGGGAAATTTAATGAAACCTAATATAGTTAGCTGAGTTAGAATGTGGCCAGCACAACAACACTGCTCACATAAAAAGTGACATGACATTTCCAATAACCTCAATCAGCTTGTTTCACATATCATCCAGTAGGTAGCTCCTCCTGCATCACCGTACTTTTAATAGTGTCTTGGGAAACTGGTTCAATTCTGACACAGAGAGGAAGAGTGTCTTCCCTTGACTCACCAACACCTTTTCCTGCAGTATTTCAGTGGTCCTTGGAGATCTCCCATTCAAGTACTGGCCCACCCTAATCTTGGTTATCTACGATGGCATTACAACACATGCTGCTATAGCAAAGACCATTACCCCATAAGGCTGTACCCCATAAGACTTCACAGGAATATGCTTATGAATGTATATATGATATAACTGGAATATGTTTTATGCTACAGATGCCATGTAACATATCGATGTAAAGGTTATGACCTACTGAATACATTCTTCCTATTTGTATGCATGTATCCTTTTTGTACTTGAAGTTAGGAATATTCGCTGTATACTTGCGTGATTTCTAAGTAGCCTTAATAAAGCATTTGGTCAGATTCCTGAGAAAGGGATATGCAAATTAAGTGCCCAGTCAAGAACCACTTAAGCCAACAATGAACTCGAAGACGCCAATCCACATCGGAGCTGTCCCAGGAATGTGGCTTGGCTGGTAAGAAATTCAGTCATGCACGGACATGTGACTTGCCAATGTGACTCCAAAACTCCATCTTGGAGATAGACTTTGCATAGGAGAGAGGAGGGGGTCTCCACCCACAAGAGAAAGTCTACTTAAACCCGTGGGAGACCCCTCCATTTTGTCTTCAGCTGGCTAAAGAGATAGCCTCTCCACCCCCAAGGATACCTGAACGAGACTGGAACAAAGGACAGTAACTATAGGGGGTGTGAGTGATTGCTGGACCCAGACTAGAAGGGGACTTGTCTGTAAAAGGAAGCTTACTGGTGAGGTTTTATCTGTATTCAGTTTTCTTAGACATAGACTTGCATGTTCTATTTTATTTTACTTGGTAATTCACTTTGTTCTGTCTGTTACTACTTGGAACCACTTAAATCCTACTTTCTGTATTTAATAAAATCACTTTTTACTTATTAATTAACCCAGAGTATGTATTAATGCCAGGGGAGGGGGGCAAACAGCTGTGCATATCTCTCAATCAGTGTAATAGAGAACGAACAATTTATGAGTTTACCCTGTGTAAGCAGGGTAAAATGAATTTATTTGGGGTTTAGACCCCACTGGGAGTTGGGTATCTGAGGGTTAAAGACAGGAACACTTCTCTCAAATTGCTTTCAGCTAAGTCTGCAGCTCTGGGGCACATGTTCAGACCCTGGGTCTGTGTTGGAGCAGACTGGCGTGTCTGGCTCAACAAAACAGGGTGCTGGAGTCCGAATCTGGCAGGGAAAGTAGGGGGCAGAAGTAGTCTTTGGCACATCAGTTGGCAGTTCCCAAGGGGGTTTTTGTGATTCAACCTGTCACAATCATAACTGGCAACATGAAACGATTACCAGAGTAAGTCTGGTGTCTCACCACCTTCTACTGTGTGGTTGACTAATTATATCATTATTGTAATTTTGTTATATTATTTATATTGGGCACCTCATTTATTTGTATTTATTCTGACATTTATTAAGTTTCACATTGGTACAAACTCAGAGAGTTAAAATGTCTGTATACTAAACCACATTTTATTGCATGGTTAGGTTTGATTTATTTCAGGCTGCTCTGGCCTCTAGAAACAACCATGTTCGGGGGACCTGCCTACAACACAATGGTCCCTTGACACCATTAAAACACCCAGCTGTCTTGCATTGGAGACTGTGCACTATGTGTTAACTGTGTCCCAGAACTGTGCTAAGGCTTTGGTCTTGGTCACCAAGCAGGAGTCAGGGACACAGTTAACATTCATCCCCATCCACTGTAGGATTAAATTATGTTTTGAACACATGAGTTCTGCTGTAGTGGGGCTGGGTCACCCAACACAGCTATTCCTATAATGAAGATACCACAATAATGCAATACTTGGCTGAGTACAGAACTGAGTAAATCCTGCACATATAATATTAATTCAATATTTTTAAATTAATTTACTTCACCTGTGCTGGCAATGTAACTATTCTAGGGAACATGTTTACTAGCAAGTAGGTTGTGTCAAAACAGTGCATTTTAAGTGAATACAGCAGAATATTCGTAGAAAACTAATTTCAGGCTCAAACTCTTGACTGATCTCACTAGAAACCTGATTCAAAGGCCTTGTCCACACACAATTCTGAACCAGTCTAACTGACTAGATTTAAAAGCAGATGCTTATTTAACTAGTGCAAGTTTGTTTGCAGACAAGGCCTTAGAGTTGCACTCATCCAATCAGGGAACAGAAACATGTCATTCTGAACTGCAAACAACACGTTTGCAGTTCAAAATGCCATTTTGAATTGCAAATATTGAATACTCATAGCATAGACTATTGACTATACTAAGCAACTCTCCCTGTGAACAGTAGGAGCAATCCATAGGCTTTATGTTTGCATAAAACACTTGAAGCATTTTGAACAAACAAAGGCTTGTGGAAAATGTGATCTGTTCACGGACAATTCACAAACCGTAAAAATGGGCAACATTTTTTCACCTATGTTGCCAGAGTTGCACTTGTAATGGAATTTAGTGCTCTTGGAAGGCTTGTGGGTATTGTGCATTTTTGGTGCACAGCAAAGAAGAAACAAACCAGAGACAATCGTCCTGCCTCCAGTTAAAGGTGCACAGCAGCACATACATTTTAAACAAGCAGTCCTTGAATAAGCAGGATCAAAACTAGTGAATGGTTCAAAGGTCAAACTCAGATACTCACTGACTGGGCTGCATGCAGAAATGAAACTAAAACTCTACACACAGCAACACCTTCTCTTCTATAGCAGAGAACCCTACACCCAGGCCTTCCTATTCTCTGACTTTTGGCTGACAACTCAGGCCTCTGCCAAGTTCCTTCAGCCATACTCCTCCCTATTTCTGCCTTTCAGCTACACCAAAGAAGCTTTACAAGTGAAGAACAAATAGAAAAAGATTAAGTTCATGCCATTTTTGCTTCTTTACAATACCTAAAAAGCAGCCTAAAGGGTGTTGCATCTCTCTCCCACCCCACAAAAAAAGTGCTTAACAAAAGTTACAAAAGGCTCTATGGCATTTGGAAACCTAGTAAAATTATGTCTTGTCAAGGGGCAAAGAACTAAGTTCAGCAATTGGAAGGGGTAGGGAGTTCTAGTCAGACGGTTCAAAACTTTGGTCTTTTACTAACATTTATTGAACTCCAATGGCCAGTGAATACATAGGAGAAAGGATGTCTTTGTTAAAGTTTAAACATTGCCCCCCATACACGCCACCATCTCAATTAACAGTGTGCTTTCCTTAAATCTCCAGCTCCTGGATCCATCTGATTATATCAGAATCTCAGCTTTTATGTTTAAAATATGTTTCTAGCCCTTCTGGTTATAGAGAAAAGCTTGAAAACATGACCCCTAATGGCTACAACTATCAGAAGACAAATGAAGGCCCCCCCCCAAAGTTATTGGTGGTTTTAAATGTGGTGAGTTAAGCCAATCCCATGATTTTGAAGCCTAATTCATTATTTTTCAACATGTGGCTTTGACAATACCTGCACTCACAAGCTACATTGCCTAAAATCATCAAGGACTCCTCCAGCAAGCCATGGAACACAAGATTTGACATTCCTGATTATTGATTTCCAAAGCCATTAATAAGAAGGGTGGTGGGGTGTGGGGAATTCTGGTGCTTTCCTCCTTCCCACAAATCATCATCAGGAAGCAATAAAGGGCACAAACCTAATCTAATCGTACCCTTTTCAGGAGAACTTTTCAAAAAGTCTTGGATTCCTGATGGACACCAGGGGTACTCAAAAGTGTAGCGGGCTCCTGACGCCTCTCCTCAACCAGTAGCCCCAGGGCCATCTTTAGGCTTATGCATCATACACGGCTGCGTAGGGCACCTGAAAATTTGGGGCACCATTCCCGTTGCTGGCCGCAGCTGGAATCCTCTCTTCTCCAGCCCCTCCCCCTTGCTGGGCCAGCAGGCTTCTCCTCACTCCCGCCGGCCAGCTGAGGGCTCCAGCCTCTGGCTCTGCCACCCCAGCCCCGGGGAGTCCAGAGTGGTGCAGCCGGTCACTGGTGGCATGGCAGCCTGGGCCACCACCGCCTGGAGTGGAGTCCCCCCCTGGACTCTGCCTGCCTGCACTGCTCAGGGCCAGGCCGGGGCCAGAACAGGAAGTGTGAAACTTCCACGTGAGTCAGCGCAGGGGGGGGAACAAAGCCGACGGGGGGGGTGGCTTAAAGTGACAGTCTCTCACACTTCCCTAACACACACACACACACACAGACTGGTTCTTACACCCATATACACTCTGACTCTCACGAATCACAGTCCCCCAATACAGATTGTCACACACAGTCTCACACTTCCCAACACACAATCTATCACACAGTCCCCCAACACACAATCACACACACAAACACTTGCTCTCTCTCTGGCTCTCTCACACACACTGGCGCTCTCTCTCTCTCTCTCTCTCTCTCACACACACACACACACACACACACGTATCATTGTTGTTGTTATTACTACTCAGTACTTCCTGTCAAAATGCTCATGGTGAGCCAGGAGTGGCCAGGGGCTGCAGGAGGGCCATTGGCTCTGGCAAGATGCAGCCCCCATGTAACAGCAGGAAACTTGCTTTGAGCCACTGCCGCAGCATCTGCTGCTGCTGCATATGAAGCTTGGTATGTGTCAGCAATGGGGGCGGGGGTTCTGGGGGTCCGGGGGCAGGCGTGGTGGCTGTGCCCCCTCAACACACTGGGGTCAGCAGCGCTGGCTGGGGACCGCCTCCAGTGGAGCATAGGGGCACCAGTTTAAAAATACTGCATAAGGCCCCATAAATCCTAAGGATGGCTCTTAGTAGCCCAATGTGCTAGGGCAAAATTTAGGATCACTCACTTCTTTGTGTAATGCTCTTTTTGTAGTCAATTAAAAATTTGCCTAAACAAGGACTGAAGAACTAGGCACAACGTGACTAGCCCATGATACTGGTGGATTGGCAGGCTAAACTCCCATTAAGTTCAATGGTGCCAAGATTCCACTCCCAATTTTTTTTTTTTAAGTGTAGGGATAAAGTTTAAAACTTTGTTCATTTTAGCCATAGGAGTAATCCTTACTCATGTAAACACAATTGGATCCAGTACCATTAGAAAATGTCTTTTTCCTCCTACATAATTTTATGAATTATGACAGTAAAATTGGAATATAAAATGGGTCTAAAGATTCACAGTAGTTCTGTACACATATGTAATCTATAGTTAGAAAGTCAATAGCTTTTTGGTTGAATAAAACACAGCTGTGCAATTACACTATAACAACTTGTTTATCAGAAGTAATCAGTCACCATATGGTTGAACACCCAATACACTTTGACCCATTCATTATAATCTAAATGGAAGAGTATTACAATGCCATTACCAGTATATATGTGGGTACAATGGATTCTACACTAACTAAGAGACCTGTTCTTAGGAGTAAGTCTTTTCAGATGAGAAAATTTGAAGACAGTGACATGTCTGGTGGCTATAGAAATGACTCCGCAGTTGACAAATAAGGAGTATCATTTGGCTACCCAGATTGAGTGCGATCTGGTTCATCCAACTGCTTTAGAACATTCCAATGGTCTAGAAATGCAAACTTGGAAATCACAAGCACAAAAATCCACGTTTAGGTAGGACCAAACATGCACAGAACTCTTCATAGATTAGCTAATAAGTCCTCCCCAATAGCTCTGGGAAGTATTAACAACACTTTTCACATGGGGAAAGTGAGGCAGAAAGACAAAGTGATTTTCCCAAGGCCACGCAGCAAATCATTAGCAGGGCCAGGATTCAAAAAGCTCCTGACTCCCAATCTTGCACTTATTCTTCCAGCCCACTCTGCCCACAGATGTCATGAAAACAAACAGAGCATTAATTCAGAAAAGACAGCAACGAGACTTTTCAAACTGGAAAACTTATTGTTGTTCCAAGTTCTGAATCCATCTCCTCTTCTGGAGTTAACTAAACCTTGGGATTTGAAGGCTTTTCTGTCACTGGAAAGTGATTATACAACAAATTATAAAGGTCATTCCTAATACAGTGGTTCACCAAACTGTCCATCCCAAAAACCACATGGAAGAGAAAGATCATCTCACTGGACCTCCTATGGTCCATGAAGACCTTCCTGGTGCTCACCATAATTAAATATTTTGAGACCCTAGGAGTAGCAGGTTAGGGTGGGTTAGAGGGAGGCAATCTGTTGTCCACAGTTTGAGAATCACTATCCTAATATGATAGCCTGTTTTACAGCTATCTGACACATGAAAGGCACTGGTTACTTGTATGAACGCCCCTTTCTGAATGTTCCCTATATTTCCTGCAGTAGCCCGTTAAACTCTACTGGGAGAAAGTTTAGCTTAACAATTTAAAGAATATTAATTCAGCCTCTGACACAGGAACCCTAGTTGGGGCCAAGTTTTCAGCAAGCCTCCTTAATTACACTGGCATATGCAAAATAAGTAATTGTGCCCACAGATAGCCCATTTACACATGCAGCTAAGGCAAATGCCCATAAAGTTAGTAGAGCTGCCTGTGCATATGCAAGGTTTCACATGTGCACACAGTTAACAATGTCAGCTGAAAATTTAGCCTTTAATTTCCATAGTTACATAAACACCATTTCACAATGGCCATGGCTAATGTAGTTTCAGTTTCTGCTTGTACTTTCAGGCAAAAACAGACACTTTATGGCCTTATCATTAAGCTCCTCCACTGTCTGTTCATATATCTATTTTGGACCATGAAAAAGAAAGTTTACTCACCAGTAATCCAGTGTGTCATGTTCTTCCCTTCTCCCCTACACTCCAACAGCCTTGAATATCAGTGTTATGGTACCAATCAGGAAACAGGAATCAAAATTTGCCAATCAACAGCAGCGTTTAGACCCTCATCTGCCCTCTTTCCTTTTTCCAGAGAAGGAGAGTAGAATAAGTAAAAAGAACAGACAACATACTCCAAGCAAAACCCACTATGGGATTTAGGTTGGAAGGAGAGCAAGCTGTGACAAACAGGATTACTGTGATTAATCATCCCCTGATGTACAGCTCTTTTCTACCTGGCAACAGCCTTGACTGTCAATGCAAACAGCAGAAACTCCAGGAGGAGGACTGACTTGTAACGGAGCTTAGAGAACTGCTCTTCCAAATTCAGAACCTCCTATAGATGTCAGATCCAGCTGACGCTGGCAGATGAATATTAGAGGTGCACCAGGTGGCTCCCTTACAAACAGAGGCAGAGAGTGCAAGCCCCTCAGACTGACATAACGTAGGAAGAATGACATTTAACACATTTTGGAAACAGCCAATAGCAGCATTGTGTTATTGTGATATTTGGCATTTTTCTTAAAATCCCAGTTCCTGCTTATCTCACACAAGGATCTCAGCTTCCATTTTCTTAGCTCACATTAATTAGCATCTGTTTTATGCCTATGCAGATCTAACCTTTTTAAGGCAGATATCTTCTCCCCTCCAGTAGGAGCTGATGTCTACTCTCTCAAAATAAAAAAGAAATAAAGATACACTTGACAATTTTAATTTTCATGCTCCTCAAACATAGTAGGAGCTGATGTTTTAAGCCTGCTCTGTATCAACATCATTATCATTTATTGAAAGGGTTTACAAATAATAATGGAGATATACCTATCTCCTAGAACTGGAAGGGACCCTGAAGGGTCATCAGGTCCAGCCCCCTGCCTTCACTAGCAGGAACAAGTACTGATTTTGCCCCAGATCCCTAAGTGGACCCCTCAAGGATTAAACTCACAACACGGGGTTTAGCAGGCCAATGCTCAAACCACTGAGCTATCTCATCTCTTTAATACATATTAATTGAATGTTACTACAGCATCGTGTTGTTTTCTACTTATTGTGAAATAGAAATCATGATAATGAGCATGGATTTCTCTGTCACACTCATGATAAATGATATCTTGCTATTAGTATGATTCTGCTACGAATAAAAAACTGCTTTTGAGTAATATTCTGTTGAATACACATTGCAGGTGCTAAATTATCTTCTTGAAACTTGTCTTTTTTACATTTGACTGTCGAAGTTAAATTATTTCAGACCTTACAGTATTTGTCTGGTTGCTGTGGGATTGGTTTGTATTACTGTTTCTCTCTATGATGTGTACACTGATTGATGTGTCTGCACTATACACTTGTGGCAATATGTGTGAAAGGAATAGCATAATCAGAAATTACTGTTCTTAGGTGGTAGTGGTGATGCTGCTAATTCACTCTCACACGATTAACTTTGAAACCGGAAGTAATTGCTGTGAACTGGGTGAGAACATTAAACACCAATGATTGGATATACCCTCTGTCATTCAAACCAACAGCATATTCAACCAGAAGAAAAACACTGAGACATAAACTCTGTGGCACAGTAGGTTTCAGCTGAAACTTCAAATTTTAGGCCATGGTTTTTGTGGTTTTTGTTCCTTTCTAAGAATAAACATGTGTGATTTTATTTAGGCTGCATCTTTAAGTATTTTATGCTGTTGTTCTTTTTCTAGTTTGGTTTTTTAACTTTTTGAAAAATTAGAGAACACCTTTTACTTTTGCATTTTGCTGTATGTCTGTAAACTGTTGCTTCTTAAGGTGTATGTCACATAATAACCCTCTTTGGAAGCGGCAGAACGCTATTTTTGAGTGTCTGTATGAACCACAGAGCTTAGGAGCAACAGTCCTTGAACTAAACAAGTAAAAGAGCTCATCTTTTTACCACACAGTCTGCAATATGTCTTCCTATTGATTATAACTTCCGGTTGAAGCATCTAGTTTAAAAGGAGAAGATGGGCCCAACAGATATGGGGCCTGATGCTCATCTGCATTAAGACCTTCCTTTTCAGGGCTCCAACAGTCACAACCATGTGAAGGCCTGTTTACACTGCCAGAGCGGTGAAAAGGGGCATGAATGTAAATGAGAATCAGGCCCATGATTTACAATAATAGTTTTGTTAGTTGTTCTCTATATTTAGCACATTTATTTGATTATTTTAATATTCACCCCTGCTACTGTTAAAATTACTTTGTACCATCTATAAGTATTAAAAGACAATGTCTTTCCTTAATATTTTTTTCCACTGAACTAAGGTCTATGTGACAAGTTACTGTGTGACTTAATTCCCTAAAAAGAAGGTGTTCTTTCTTCAATAGACAGTTCTGACATATATGTATCATAGTTATTTTTAAGGTGCCCATCACTTAAATAGCTGACACCATAAAAAACAAACATTGAATGGGATACCGAGAGCATGAAAAAGAACAACACGCAATGAAGCAATGGAATTTATATAGAGGTTCTGTTATATAAAGAACCAATTGAAAAATAATTCCCTAAAGGACCCAGTTTGCCCCTTTATTCACACTGAGTAGTATTTTATCCTGCCAGTTCTCCCACTCAAGTCAATGAGACTACTTGCAAAGTAAAATACTACTCTGTATTTTACTGAGAATTAGCAGAATTAGCCCTATCACATGGTAACTGACAGAAATTGCTGGGACAATCTATTAGCAATAATATAGAACTTAAAATGTTTCCTGATAATATGGATGTTTCTTTATAAAGGGACAGGGAGAAAAAATAATTAAGTTATTATTCCACTGTTTTAGTTATTTCAAGTTCAGAGGTGTGTCAATAGGTGATTTCATGCTGTTTTAGACAACCATAACCGGACAACATAACAGTCAAAGCACTGAACAAGATAATGGTAGCATTCAAATTCCATGAAAGAATGATCTTAGAAAGGTGTGCATGTCCAACTGGCCCATGCACAGGTATCAGGGAGTTTTTATGCTCAATATGTTCCTATATGGGTACACAGCTGAGGGCACAATCTGGCTTTTAAAGTTTATTTCCACTATATGTTTGTACAGCACCTAGCACAATGGGGCCCTAAGGATATAGCAGTAAATCCATAATACAAATAAATATTTTTTTCTTTTTACTTACTTAAGGTAAAGGCTTAAAGTGTTAGTGAAAACTGGAAGAATGATGAAGCTCTAGGGTAGAGCAATATGTTGTTTTTGTAGGTTCAACAAGGACTTTTGTATTTTTTTTCTCTCCTCAAAACCTTTAATTCTAAAAGTGAAAAGGAACTGGGGTGAATGCCCAGGGCCATGGAAATTATAGGCCCTAGGCCCAAATTGATATTTTTTTCTTTTTTAACATTTTACCACCCATCTGATCTCTTAACCTTCCCATCTGTCAGCATCCCTGCAACCCCACAACATGGTTAGTATGATGACATGATTAAATGTAGCTTTTCCACTGTCACATAAAAGTCTCATTTACTCCTTAGAGTGGAAAGTGAGGTTCACAGAGAGTAATGGACTCAGTGAATTTTCTCCAATGACCATGAAAGGGAGAGGACAGACAAGACCAGCTTTAAGTGTGAGGGATCCAGCCACATGGTTTGGGGGCTAAGGCCCCCAGTTACCTTTTGGTGTCCCACCCGGTAGAAGGATTGGGTTGCAAAACCACATTGAACAGCTGCCAGCAAGAGAGCTGTCCTTGGTGCTAGTGGCTCCCCCAAAGATCCCTGCCGCAGTTCCCACCGAGGACTGTGTGCCTGGTTGCTAATCCATGTGATGAATGTTCTGGTAGCCAGAGCTAAATTCTAATCTCTTTCTCCCCCAACACTATCACTGTCACATCCACCACCTCCTCTCTCTCCTCTTTCAGTATTTTTCTGCAGAAATCAACATGCAAAAATATTTGCTTTCATGGTCGAGCTTTCCAAATACCACACTATATATTTTTCTTTAATCTACTAACATTTATATTTTTAAATATATACAACAACGTTCCCAGCTGCCACATGCCAACCCATAATTTGTTTGCATCTCACTGAACTTTTAAAAATAAAACTCTTGAAAAAAATAAAATTTCTTCCTGCGACAAGTACTGTGAGATTCCAGAAAAGGGATCACAAGCCTTGTTCAACTTTTTCATGACAACACCCATCTACCTCATCATATTTCATTCTATTTATCTGAATTCACTTTATCTTTATCACCCTTAATTGATAAGCATGCTGGTTTTGCCAAGGTACTATATGTTTTATTGGCAGAGGCAAGGAAAACAAGATTTGTACAAACATCTTGACACATGAAAGTGAAACCTGCGTATTCTCCAACACCCACCTGAAAGGTACAAAGTCTTTAAGTCTGGTTTTTAAAAATGGATGATTTGGAAGGGGAGCCATATTATTTCTATTAGTTGTACCTAGAGTTCCCAACCAATACTGGAGCTCCTTTGCCTTAGGCACATTATACAAAACACATACTAAGAGACAAACTGCCTCAAAAAGCTTGCAAACTAGACAAGTGAGAGGTGAGTAAAGAAAAGGAAGAAACACATATGACTATTAAACAATCATAATACCTTGCTCTTATATAGCAATTTTTAACCAGTAAAGCTCAGAGATCAGCCTTATTAACCACATTTTACAGGTGGGGAAACTGAGGCATGAGCAGTGAAGTGACAATTTCTGAAAGGTGCTCAGGTGACAAGGGCTAGTACAAAAACTTGAGTAGAATAAGCTTAGGTTGGGAAGGGAAACTGAGGCACAGTTCGATGAAATGGCTTTCCCAAGGTAACACAATAGGTCGGTGGTAGATTGGGAAGAGAACCTAGATCTCCACAGTCCCAATCTAATGCCCTAGCCATGGGTTTACCCAGATTAGCCTAGCACCAAGCAGGATTACTTTTTTTTTTTTTTGCATATCTGTAGTGCCTTTCAGCTGAGGCTTTCAAAGCACTTTACAGCCATCAGTGGACTGAGTTTCACGTCCCCTGTGAGTCTGTGGAATTACTGGCCCTACTTTATAGATGAGGCAACTGAGGCACAAACAGAGGAGGTGACTTGCTCAAGGTCACTCTGCCCGTCAGCAACAGCCTCGCTCTCCACTGGCCATTCCCAAGGCTGAAGGAAGACTCTGGAGGAGCTGGGTTTTGTTGGATTGTTTTTCCACCCCTCCCTCCTGCGCGTGGGGCTGTCGGGCGAGATTAGGCCGCAGCCCAGGAAAGGAGCTGCCTGTGCTGAAGGCAGACAAGATTACAGCCGAGCAAGGCCGCCCTACCCCCCATCCCTCGCTCCATGCCACTGGAAGCACCGTCCAGCGACGGCCCAAGCCGCAAGTCCTCCGCTGACTCTGCACAAGCGGGGAGCGTGTGAGCGGAGGGTGGGGAGACTTGAAGGTTCCTTCCCCAGAACCTTTGGCTGCCAACGTTCTACAGAAACGCCAGTCGGAAGCCAGGAGCGCATGCGCCCCCGGGACGGGCTCTCACACACCAGCGGCCAGGCAGGGAACAGCTGGGGAGCGCGTTTGCCCGGGTGCGTGACGTGACATCAGCGCCTGGGCAAGTCAGAACACGTACCGGGCGGCTGGGCTGGGCAGGGCGGGCAGGGGAGGGGAGGGGACAGGCGGGGGGCGGGGAGGTGCACCAGCTGTGCGGGGAAAACAAGCCCTGGGCTCCTCCAGCCGAGCCGCACAGACCGTGTCCCTGCAGCCGGCGCTCACCTCTCGCTCGGCGCCGCGGCGGTGCTGAACCTGGGCCGGGGAGGAAAGCGGAGAGCGACGCGGCGGGGAGAGCCCGGGGAGCTGTTCGGCGCCGCCTGCCCGGCGCTGGGCTCCCCAGCAAGCGCCGCTGCCCCCTCGGGGTTCTCGGAGGAGAGGCGACGAGCGGAGCTGCCGGCGGCCGCGCCGCGCTCTGATGGCTTAGGAGACCCGTGCGAGCTGGAGCCGCCCCGGAGACCTGCCCCGGGACCTTGCCGCAAGGGGGAAGCGCAAGACGGGCGCCCCGGACACTGGTGCTAATTGATGTGAGAGCCAGCAGCGAGGAAGAGGCATGGGCCAGCGCGGGGCCAACGACCTGGCCAGCGCCGCTGCCTTGGGGAATTTGGAGAAGGTGATGGAGCTGCTGGACCAGAGGGCGGACCCCAACGCAGTCAATTCCTACGACAGGACGCCGATCCAGGTACAGGGACCAGCGAGAGGGTTCACGGGGAGCCAGGCAGGAGCCTCAAGCCCCGGGAGGAGGTGGTGGCACAAAGGGGGGGGGCGGGCAAAATGACTCCAGGAGTGCAGAATGACTCCAGGAGTGCAGGTGCTGAGCACTAAGCACGCTCTGGTTTTGGTGAACGCAGCGCCTCGGAGACTCGGGCCCTTGAAAAGCCTCGGAGACTCCTCCAGCTATCATCACACACCGCAGCTCCAAAGTGCGTCCAGCGTCAGTTGTTACTTTCACCCCGGGCTGCTTGCTCAGAGCGTGGGGGTGGCAAAGCGATACATCTGTGTAGTCCTTCAGAAAGTCCGCCGATCCCCTTCCATGACTGCTCTGTTCGCTGTTTATTCGCCATGCACTCAATCATCCTCGCAGGCGATTAAAAAAAATAAACCTGTTTTTGTTAGCATCTGTCGCATTCTGTGACTGCTTGTACGCAGGGAGTGTTGTTTCTCATACATGTGCCAAAAATAAAAAGCTGACACTAGAAACATCAATGATAGCCGATAAAATCCAAAGGCGAAGCGGAATGGGAAAGTCTATCCCATGCATACAAACGCTGGACATTTTTTCACAAGATTAACAAAATGCTGAAATGGCGGTACACCATCTCGGTGTCCGCAGAAATATGAATCAGGAACAACGTATTTAAAGTCATAAAACACTAAATTTGACTCCTCAGATAAACATCAGACATTATTAATATTCTAAAAGGACATGCTTCAGCTGCCTAGTTATAAAGATATAAATATATGCCCGGTTTTATATTTATCCTCTAGTATTTCTTGGTCGTTTTCAGGGCCCGATCCTGCACCCCAGCTCAGACAAAGCCCCCAGTGAGTTGTATAGGGGTGATCTACATGAGGGAGGACAGTCCGAAGGCCTAGGCACCAAAGCCACCGTTATGAAATGATCGAAGAAAACTAGTTCATCTCACTGCATGAGAAAACCGAAAAGGTCTATTAAAAACACGACGGTCTCCTTTGAAAGCAGTTTTAGTTTGAATACTCTATTGTTTTTATCTGTAACTGTAATTGTGACATGATGACTCAAACTCACCAAATGCTTTAAATTCTCGAATTTCAATAATGGCTATATCTGTGCCTAAATATCATTTTCGGAAAGGCTGCGCTTTCATTTTAAATCTACTCCAGGAAGTAGTGATATAATATTTTCGTTCGCGAGCGAATACATTAACTAAACTATATACGAGTAGAAACACTAGATCATGGAGGAGGGGGAAAGGTATGCATTAGAGTGAGTTATTTATGTCATATAGTGAAGTACAGACATTAACAACTTTAAGCTCCTGCAGGAGTACTAGAAACTAAAATACATTCTAAATCTTGATTTCTACTTAGGTTCGGTTATTTATATATTTAGCAAACGTTTGTGTATATTCTCGCATAAAACAAAACTGGAATTACCTGCAAAGTTATTTGGTAAGAGATGCAATGACAATTTTTATTACAACATCAACATTTTACTGAAAAGGAGTAATTTATGCTTTTGATAATATTCCTTCAGTAGAAATTGTGAAGTATCTTTCAGTATTTAGATTTCAACATAAGAAAAACTAACTTTAAAAGCAGCGCCCTTTCTAGTATGGCTATAAGGTAATTAGAAATTGTAGCGTCTTCATGGCCATTGGACTAAGTTAAAACTGTATTTTAAATCCCTTAAAAAGAAACACACAACACAGGCGAATCATTGTTCTCGTAAAATCGTACCGGCAGAAAGCATAACAGCTGTATTAGTGCTAGTGAATGATCTGCTCTTTTAGCGCGGAGGTGGGAGGGTGAGTTGGAATTGCCATAAACTAAAGCAAAGTTAATTATATTTAAACTGAAATTCCCTCTGTATAAAAATATTGAAAGATTTAAATCTATATTATACCTACCATTCAAAAAGCAGCTTGGAGGTTGTTATTGTTTTTATTATTGTTGTTCTTGTGCCTGATTATAAATGAATTTCCAGTTTGAATTTTATATTTTCATAATGAGCAGTTTCTTACTCAGGTAACATTTCTGTTTGCCTTACCGGGAATTCTGCCAGAGTAAGGACTGCGGGATCACGCCCTTTGGGTCCACCTAAGAACCCTCCGTTTTAGTAAAATGTCATGTGCTCACAAGCGGAAAGCGTTTTCCCCAACTACATTGTGCGTGCAGCCCATTAAGAGGGGATTATTTACCGTATATCACTTGTGTGCGCGCCTGGATGCACACTGATGTTTAATACATACATGAAATAATATACACATTTACATACGGGGAGTGGGGGCTCAGACTTGATTTTCTGACCATTTCAAACAGTTTACCGTTTCTCTTGGTCTTGCAGCCTTTGTGGTATTCGACCCCTTTGGAGCCGAGGAGGCGATTGACTCTGACCATCATTTTCTTAACCTATCATCCAGATGCCCTGTTGTAGGTGCGGATCTGATCCGATTCCCATTGACTGTAATGGTAGTTGGATCAGGCTGAGACTGAACTCACAATAGTTAACCCCCTGGGATCCAATCCTCTTCCCTACCCAGGGTTGGCCATCAGTGGGAGTCTTGCCCGTCTAACGAGTTGGCCAAACACGGAGTCAGTGACTGACGGCTTCTGCCCCTCTCCTCTAGGTCATGATGATGGGAAACACCCGGGTGGCGGAGCTGCTGCTGCAGAGAGGAGCGGATCCCAACCGCCCGGACCCGCGCACCGGCTCCCTCCCAGTGCACGATGCGGCGCGAGAAGGTTTCCTGGACACCCTTGTGGCGCTGCACCGAGGCGGGGCTCGCTTGGATCTAGGGGACAAATCGGGCCGCCTCCCCATTGACCTCGCTCTAGAGAGCGGGCATCAGCAAGTGGTCAGCTACCTCCGGGCCCAGCCTGCAGGGAATGCCGCTCCGCCCCAGGCATAGGGCCCGGGCGGGTGGTCAGCTCCCTGCAGGGCTCTGCCCTGCTCAGCCACACAAAGCACTGAACTGCAGGCACCAGGTTTGTCTATGGCAGCCGGGTACCATCCCCCAGGACAGCTAGGAGCCGCCTTGTAACCTTGATACAGCAGGCTGGAAATCAGAGGTTGGCAGCAGGGGAGGCAGTGGCCACCACTCACCAGGTTTCACCCAATTTTGTTCATCTTTAATCCAGTGCTGTACCCTCCCCACATTTACAGAAGAGTCCACATTAAATTGATGTTATAATATTTCCTCCTAGAACATAACTTATTGCCCGTTTTTCTTAAATGTGTGAAGTATAATAAAAAGGAATAATATATTATAAATATGCCACTTGGAAATGTTCTCTTAAATGCTCTAACAGCAAACACGGTCTTTGTTTTTGTTTTAGATTTTTACTTTGCACAAATATGTATATTAACTTTTACTTGAAAAAAAACCCTAAACGTTCAAACACTACCACTGTAAAGGAAACCATGAAGGTAAATATACCACTTAAATTAATAAACTATTACGAGTCTGACAGAAACCAAATCTGTGTGTCTTTCTTGGGTTGCAGTTTTCCTTCCCAGAACTGGAATACGAACAGATGCTTCCTAGTGCCTGGATTTTCCAAAAGATGCGGATAGGAAAGAAGCTAGACATCTTTTCAAACATAGAAACCCGAGAGGGTCTAAGAATTTTAGATTCCTAGGGCCAGATCCAACTCCCAATGATGTTAATGGTTGACTTTGATTTTAATAAAGGGTATCTGAGGCTCATAGTGCTAAAATTATCGTTTTATTTTATTTAACAGGGTTTTAGATATTTAGGGGTACTTCTATTTGCGTTTTAGACTCATATTTTCACTTAACAACTGAAGGTGTAGACTATACTGTCAGGTGAAATCATGTAAGATGTTAAAAGTCTCTATAGTAATAAAATATTTGCAATGTGTCCCACAAAGATTAAGAACATAAGAATGGCCACACTGGGTCAGACCAATGGTCCATCTAGCCCAGTATCCTGTCTTCTGACAGTGGCAGGTGCCAGATGCTTCAGAGGAAATGAATAGAACAGGGCAACTATCAAGCGATCCATCCCTTCCAGTCCACGCTTCAAGCAATCAGAGGTTTAGGGACACCCAAAAACTGGGAGTGCATCCTTGAACATGTTGGCTAATAGCCATTGATGCACCTCTCTCCATGAACTTAACTAAGTCTTTTTTTAACCCAGTTATACTTAACATCCCCAGGCAATGAGTTCCACACTTGACTGTGTCTTGCGTGCAGAAGTACTTCCTTATATTTGTTTTAACACTGCTGCCCATTAATTTCATTGCAAGAACTAATAGTTACCCATTATATGAAAGGACAAATAATATTTTCCTATTCATTATCTCCAATAATTCATGATTTTATAGACTTCTATAAGATCCTCCCTTACTTCTCTCTAAACTGAACAGTCCCAGTCTTTTAAATCACTGCTCATAGGAAAGCTATTCCATATCCTTAATAATTTTTGTTGCCTTGCTCTGTACTTTTTCCAATTCTAATAGATCTTTTTTTAAAATATGAGACAGCCACAACTGCATACAGTAATTAAGGTGTGGGGGTACCATGGATTATATGATATTTCCTGTTTTATCCCTTTCCTAATGGTTCCTAACATTCCGTTATTTTTTTGACAGCTGCTGCAGGTTGAGCAGCTGTTTTCAGAGAACTATGCACAGTGACTCCAAGATCTCTCTGAGTGGCAACATCTAATTTAGACCCCATCATTTTGTATGTATAACTGGGATTACATTTTCCAATGAACATTACTTTGCACTTATCAATACTGAATTTCATCTGCCATTTTGTTGCCCAGTCGCACAGTTTTGTAAGATCTCTTTGTAACTCTTCACGATCAGCTTTGGACTTAACTATGCTTTTTGTATGCTTTGCAAACTTTGCCATCTTGCCCCATCCTTTTTCCAGATTGCTTTACAAAGTGCAGTGCCACAAGAAAGAAACTGTGAATGATACAGGTTTTTAGAAATCCTATGCTGCCTGACACTGAAAATACAGAATAGTTCTATACATTTCAATATCCTGTGTCTTCATTTGTTCTTTAATTCCCTAAAAAACAACTATCACACAATATCCCAAAACAAAATATTCAGGACCAACTGTGTATCTGTGTATATATATTCACAATCAATTTAGGAAAGTCTCACCCCAAAATGGAAAGAAGACTCAAATACATATTAGGGAGAAATTACACTGAAAAAGTTGAGCTTCCAACAATAAAAAAAAAGAGAGAGAGAGAACGAATACATTAAAGAACTATTCATCTAAGCAATTTCAAGCCGTTGATAATGTATCCAAAGGCATAATTTCTCAGCAGGAAAACAAAAAGCTGTAACCCAGAATTCAAAAAAATAGAAAACAAAGAAGCCAGTAAGTCAATACACACTTCATTTTTTATATATTTTTTTTATTTTGGATCTGCGTGGTCAAAACGTTCTTACTCTTATGAGAGAGAGAGATACTCTTATCTTTATAGAGTTGAATTTTTGGTGGAAATAGCACAGAGCTGGTAATACACTAAGGCAAAAACTCACGATAAAAGTAATTTCTTTCTGTTCTCTGACTTTGAATGACCTTGATCATACCAGACATCCTGTGTCAACTGCTCATTACAGAATGAAATTCACCTCGTGAAGAGGGCTAACAAGAATCCTGTGTCTAACGGTAACCCATGCCGAATCAGTGTAATTGAAGGCCTTATGCAGCTCCTCTGCAAGGAGTGAATGTTAAACTATTTTCCATACAGATTTGCTCTCCTCCTTTTATTTATGTTTCTAACAAATCTGGAGCAAATCTTGTTCAGTTTACTCACATGAGTAACCCGACTGATCTCTGTGGAATTAGCTGGGCAAATCAGAAGGCAGGATTTGGTGCCTTATTTGGATTGTTGCTGTTCACATCCCTGCCATTTAAAAAATAAAATTCTTGTAAACACTAACCGGCTCTTCCCCAACCAAAGGCCTAAAACAGATTATTCTCCTCCTTCTGGGGAAAGATGGATGGAGATTTTTAAAAGGCATTATTTACTTTCATTTGAACTCTGGGGGAAGAGAGGATCCCTCTCCCGACCTACCTAAGCAACCTCTGTAAAACCGGTATTTGCTCTCTGGACTCCATTCTGGAAAATGTGCCATTGACTTCCATGGGAGCAGCAGCAAGAAATGTGTGCGGTGCTAATCGTGTCCATCAATTTAACTTCCCTGAATTGACATGAAAGTTAAACATCAATAGACCAAATTCAAGCTCTCCTCACTTTTCAGAGCAAGCAGGTGACGGGAGAATGTACTTGTACTTGAGTTCTGGCGACCCATACCTGGGCTACTCCAATAGTGCACCGCACCCCCTCCGAGCACTCCCCAAATCACCCAGGAGCATTGAGAAGCGTGCTAGGGACTGTGGGAAAAGCAGGATGTTCACGCTAAAAAGCAGACACCTCGTCTCCAGGTCTGAACCGCGTCTCGGCGAGTGGAAGGGTTCATTGAGAGCCTGCGGTGTCAACTCTATAGATGGGGGGCGGGGGTAATAGGAACTACGCTTTGGCTACACATTTCTATAAAGTAAAATCATCTGAGATGCCCAGTATCTAAAAATCTTCATGGCTATGGTAACTGCATTGCCAATTCGCCGTGTTCATGTTTAGCACCGCGGCGTGTTTATAGAAGTAGCAGAGACATTCGATGAACAGGAGTGTTTTTGATTAGTGGTAACGGAGGTTATGCATAAGCATCGGTAGGAAAATCGCTCCCACAGACCGAGAGAAAGAGAAGAGCAAAGGTGAGCAGTTCTGGCCCCACAGGGCCCCTGGAGAAAAAAAAACTGACCGGCAAAAATGTAAGCAGAGGGGTATCATAGAGGGGCCCCATTCTCCGCTGGTGTATGGCACCATAATTCCACTGGAGTCAGTCGAGGGTTTGACCCACAGCATCCCAACATTTATTTGGCAATGGATTAAACCCTATTTGATACACACGCAGGCGTTGCCCATAAATATTATTTTCACACTAGTTATCCTTTGGGGGCCTAAGTATGCTCTCTGGTGCAAGGGGAAGCTTTGCTATTAATCTTTTGGGAAAACTATGGGGCTGTTATGGGGCCACTAACGTATTGTAACCTGACCTTTCTCCATTTCCCCTGCCCCCCCACCCCAGCATTCGTGCAGTTTCCCTAACTTTGATCCAGACTCTGCTCACTGTATTCATGTGAGCAAAATGACCAGACAGCTGATTTTCCTCTCTAGCTAAATTAGAGCTGCTGCCCAAGCCTGCAACTGGTTCTCCCACGACCATAAACATACCGGAAGAACCTCAGAAACTTGGGAGCTGATCCTGCTACTCTAACTCGTGTGAGTCATTCTTACTTATGCAAGCGGTTCTAAGCGGCCTGTTCAGCGGTGACGTTCACCACCGTGCAGAGGGGAAACACAAAGCCTATTGCAGCAACTGAGTTCCCCTATTTTGAGGGCTGGAATGGCACTTAAGTAATTGCCTAGGGCTTGTGCTGGCTCTCAGCGCAGGGGTGAATTTTATCGCAAGTGAAGGAGGTTGCCAATACATGACCCTGTAACAAACTTTTGAACCCTCTGAATGTAGAGCCCATATTCTCCCAAGTCAGCATCATTGGCTGACTGTCTGCAGCACTGGGCTTTCCAGACATCCTCTTTGCCTTGAATAGAATTACAGGGTTTGGACACTGCTGCTTCTGCATTAACAAAATGTGTGTAGTTTGTATTAAATAACACCACTGTCATTGATTTGTAACACAATGGCATTATATACTTCCCCGGGATAAGGGACTCTCCTACCAGCATTTTTTAACTGGTATTCGAATTAACTATTGATAACGATTGAAAAGGGCATTTTTACCCACCCACTCCCCCTTCCACCTGTACCACAATGGGTCAGTTTCTCCTTGCTTTACTCACATCAATAGTCCTAGTGAAATCAGTGGGACCACCAGCTTTGCTAAGGCAAGGCAGCAGGATCTGGCCCATATTATTTAATTCCTTAATCTACATTTTATTGCTGTAAGAATTTGTTAGCAAAAAGAAAAGCCACCTTTGTTATTAAATTCCTGTTTTCACTCATTCTTTTCCCAGAGGTTTTGGATGAATTTTTAAATGCTTGTTTTCAGGCTATTGATATTGATTTTTTTTTACAGCCCAGAAGAGGCGGTCTCTGAAAATATTCACTCTCTGTACACATGAGCCATCCCTGCTCCTCCATCACACGTTTACAGTAATCAAAACAAACACAAAACAAACTCACCCAAGTGCCCTGGAGTCGTCCTCCTCCCTAATAAAAACAATTCAGAAATGTTCAAAAATCGTCTTTCGAGACTTCCTGCCCTTGAAGTGTTCCCTGCATTTCTCTTGGTGTCTGGAATGTGCAGCGGCTGACCACCACCCAGGGTCTTCTGAAAACTGAACCGTCTATACTAGGGGGCTATCCTGGCATAGCTCCATCGCCTTACAGCGGCCGGCCAAAGCCAGACCCCTAGGTCTGCGGCTGCTCCGTAGTGCCCAATTCGCGCACCTGAGCCAGGCCCTTGAGCCCATTTTGTGTCTCTGCTGAAATGGCGCTGAGAGGAGAAGGAGTTCTCGTTTCTATCTGCTCAGCGGCCTGGGAAGGACGGGAAGAAAATATCTTCCCCAAACATCACCGATCTCGCCAGAATTTATTTCGTGGGTGCTGCCCCCAGATCAGAACGCAGTAAACTGATGAGTCGTTTGTGAGCTAACAAAACAAAAAGTCCAGGAACTCCCTTCGACATGCTCCTAATACCCCCTGGGAAGGAGATGTAAACAAGCCCAGATCGCACGTTGTTTTCTAAGGCATCTTCTTAATTTGCTTACCCAGCACGGGGATTAATACATTGACTCAAACCTAACTTCCCTGAGAAACGGAGCATGCAATTTCTTTTGAATAATACCCCCGCCCCCGCCCCTCACCGCTAGCTTCCTCTCACTGGCGAGGCTTCTGTTTGTTTGTTCGTTTGACACTTCACAAATATCGTGCTTTTCTCCAGCGTGACACATTGGGATCAAACCGAAAATAAAACGAGTCGGGGCATCCGGGGCTGAGAGCTCATCCTTCAACTCCCCGAGCCACCGAAACGGCGTTTGCTTTTTTTTTAAACCACCGCTTCTAAACAAGTCACCTCTCGGGAGGAGGGGGCGAGGGGCTATGCCGCGCGGGTAGTTACCCCTGGCTGCAAGGCGGGAGGAAAGTGGGGCCTGATCTGCGCAGCGGCCCAGACAGCAGCGGCTCCGCGTCTCGTTCAAGGGGCCATGTGACAGCCGCGGACAAGATCTGTCGTCTGCGAGCGACGCGGGCCGCTATTCGGGCTTTGCTCCGCGATGGGCTCTTTCCTCTGCGCCGCTTCCTACCTTCTCCAGGGAGCCGGTTCTGCGGGGTTTGCGGAACCTCCCCGCCGGCCCCGGGGGACGCCCCCCGCTCGGCCCGAGGCTGGGGGGGGGGTGAGGGAGCGCCCCCGCCAAAGGGTCCGCTTAAAAAAAAATAAAAAAGGCAAACTAGAGAGGAGAACGAATAATGTCGTAAGAGGCTTTATTTAAAAAAGGGGCTGTGATTGGCTGGCTCTCCGGCGGCCTCGGTGCACTTGGTGGAGAAGCCGGCGATGCCCGCTGGAGCGATGCACAAGGCTCCCCGCCGCCTGCCAGCCAGGGGGCGGACACCCTCGCTGCCCCCCAGCGGAACTGCCCCCCTGCTGCTGGGATCCAGCCCGGGGGAGGGGGAGAGGATGAAGAGCGGAACGGTCTGCAAATGAATGGAGCGCGCGGCAGCTCGTGCAATGGCCTGGACCTGCCTATAGGGGTATCTGTCTGTAGCTACAGCACTGGGGGCGGGGGGTGAGGGGGGGGAGAATGGATTTCCCGCTCCTTGTGCCCTGCGTGCACTTTTACTAACCTGAGCCCCGCAGGGTGCTCTCCCCAAACCGCTGCGCGCTGGCAGGAGCGCCCTAGCCAAGCATGGGCACGAGAATAAAATGCACCGTCCGATTTAAGCGCCCGAGAAACCTCCCACGCGTCAGGGCTGTTTTGCTCAAGATCCTCCAAGGCTTGTTCAAGGCTTATCCAAGATCCAGGCCCCTTCGCCTTTCCCTCGTGGTGATTGTCAGGAAGCGCTGCAGCAGGCGGGCCGAGCCTGGGCACCCCCGCTGAGGACAGGTAGGAACCAACCTCAGAGAGGGGTGGGGATGGAAGGTGCCACTCTTGAGACTGGAGGTGAAATTCTGGCCCCAGGGAGGTCAGTGGCAAAATTGTCATCCACTTCAGCGGAGCCAGGCAAAACCAGACACTGGCTTCACCCTAGTAGCCTGCTGGGTACTGTGTGTAGAGACAGCCAGTCATGCTGGTACTCTTGCTTGGGTCAGTTCTTATTATTCCGATTGATTTCAGGAACTACTGCTTACAGACTGATGGCCCGAGATGGTCCCATATTTAAGGGTGCACTATTTTCGCCCCCTATAAATTTTCTTTAGTGTACAGCAGCAGACTTTGTAAACATTATAATAAATGACAATCAATAAACGTCCACAAACTATTGCTTCATCATTATGGCACTCTGGTTGTTCCAATTAGATACAGCAGGAGATTTTTCTAGAGTAATGAAGGTGCATCTATAATCACCATCCAGTATTATAACTGGAGACAGACGTTCTCATGAGTAGGCACCAAAAATATTATTTTGGAGGGAGAAAATGGCCGATGACACACACCTCACTATTCTGCGAATAGCCAGATAGGAAAATCAGCATGTTTGCCTTTTCAGTGTGTTATTTTTAACAGTGAAATCTATTGGCCTGGTTTTATATATTTTTATTGTTATTGTATAAATATCCAAAACTAAGGTAACTTTGATTATCCGGTCATAGAGTGAAAAGTCATATCTAAAGGATCCTGAGGGGCTCGCTCAGGCAAAATTCAAGCACTTCAGTGAGAGTTTTGCCTGAATTGGGACTTCAAAACTAGCCCTTGCAGGGTCTGTTTGGCCCTGTGCAGTGCAGTTTAGGCCTTGTTTATTATGATTTATTGAATACACAATAAGCATAAAGTATTCTGTGGATTATAAAATGTGCAGCAATGTTAAACTGAGAAAGAACACGATTTCTGTAGTCTAATAGGAAGTGCCAAGACCGGTATCACCGGGCATAAAACCCACACTTTAAAAAAAAAATCGAAACAAGAGGGGCCCCGGTTCTGAGTTTTAAAATATATATAATCACAGTGTTTGGAGCAGTAAATAATTCTGTATTGCTGCTGGAATACTGAGCGCTGGTTAGGCCAATGTACAGGGAAGGTTTTGATCAAGAGCAATTATGCAGTGTACATCATTATCTTTAAATATCCATATTTAAAACTAGATGATGGGCCTCCTTACTTCAACCGCAGCGATAATAAGTAGTAAAAAAAAATCCTCATCAACATCACGTCTGTGATTAACCTGAAAAGCATAAATACCAAAATATGGGACTGATTCTGAAAAGATTTACTGCCTTTAAGCCACTGAATTCAGGGTCAGAAACCCTGCTCTGGCCAGCAATGTTTTGCTCTATATTTCTGAGCCCCCAACGAACTATTTTTATATAATTTAATTAAAAACAAAAATTAATAACAGCAAATTAGCACTAAAAAGTTCACTAAGGTATTCAAAATATGATTGTTTTGCTCTTGGAAGGCCGAGTTATGTTGTGACTGAGGCTATAAAACTTGGAATTCCCCCTCCGGCCCTATCATGGCTGTTCTATACAATATAATGATATTAAAATAAAGAATAATAAGCCTGGGAAAAGAGTAAAGTGAATCTTGGAAAAAAGAGATACAATTAAGGGCCCAGATTGTAGGCAGATGCATGCATAGCCCTTGCTGAGGTATTGGGTGTGTGTCTCTGAGGGCAGAACTGGGCACATGCATTGGAAAATACAGCAGCTGCACTGATCTTTGCCCTTTCCCCATCTGGATTAGAATGAATCTAAAAAGTGACAATCTTTATGCGTATCTAATTTGGTTGTTTTATCAGAAAGTGAAAGATCCGGGAGGAAATAAAAAGCGATGAACCGACTGAAAAGAAATAACCCAGGGCCCAACCCTTCAGCTCTAACTCCCTGGAGCAGTGCCATAGAACTGCTCCGAAGAGCAGCTACCGAACCAGACAGACCCCGAAGTTTACAAAATGGCTGATTATATTTTACAGCAAATCCTGCGTACATTAATGTAAATGGAAAGTAGGCAGAAAGTGACCTATTTTGTATGCACTCGTGTAGGATTTGTGCTAAAACTTGGGACATTTGTTTTAATTTGGCACATAAGTAGTTTGTTGATTTAAAAGCAGTAAACAAATATTATAAAATGCTATTAGGACACCCTGCATTCTGATTAATCCGCAGCAGAGTCTTGAATATCGTAATGGGCCAGAACCCATCTTTACAGTAAACCTAGAAAATGCATACAGTACAGTAAATGAAACTATTAGTAAAATACAGAGAGCATTTTCTGGCATTGGTTAAATCATAGAATCAGGAGACCAGGAGGTTTTTTTTCCTGGTTATGTCGCCTACCTTTTATGCGACCCTGGACAAGGCACAATCTCCTTTTGCCTCAGTTTCTCTGCTTCTACATTTACATTCGGGGTTTGCCGAATGTGGTGAGGCTTAATTCATGATATGTTTGTAAAGCGCTCTGAGATAGTTACACAGTATCCCTCGTCCAACAATTGCCATTCACCTGCTTGTATTGTATTCTTATTAGAGCTCTACCAAAGTTCTCCTCTACTGTGGTTCTTTTTAGATTTATTAAAATTAGTCAAGCTATTGCCATACAGGCTAAATCCATCCTTTCAATTATTTATTCAGAGACTGAGGAAGCCCTTACGTACTACGTTATCAGAAAACACTGACCTAATATATTGCTATATTGAAAATATTTCAATTCTCCATTGCTAGTGGAGGGCCCACATTTTTTCCTTATTTGCATGTTCACCTATCACAGCCAAAAAAAAAAATATCACTTTGCTGGTAAGTGAAGACACTTTAAATATTAAAATAGTTTGTTTTCTGTTTGGGGTCTAACCAAAATAGTTTAACTTTGTATAATTGCAGCTTCCAATTAGGTCTGTTTCCATCCTTATTCAAAATGATTTTTTTTTCAGTGCACTTTAGAGAGAGGCAGAAAAATTAGACCAGTTAATTGGGGTTGCTAAATTGTTTAATGGAAAATGGGAAGTTTTCTACAGAAAGTAAGCCTTCATACAAAAGTATAATTCTCTTTTTATCCCTTTACCTTCAACAAAATATTTTTTCCAGCAGTAAACAGCTGCAGTAACTAGGTTAATCAAATATAATTCTGTGGTCAGCACTTGTTCGGCAATATTGTGGTCATCTCAGATATTATTTTGTGGTACTTGCTGGTATATGCGAGCTGCTTGACTGAAACAGCACAAGGTATGCTAGGATCTGGATTTCTGAGGGAAGCGTGGATGGATTTAAAGGAGTGCAGAAGGAAAAAGGGGATAGTTTTGAGGCCATGGGTAGGAAAGGTTGAAAACTGACGATGTAGGAAAAAAAATCTTATGAACAGGGTTCTCAGAACCTTTCTTCTGCTGTCTTGTTTGGTGCTGATCTGCAGTTTTGTGGCTTGTGTCAGTTCCCATAAAATAACCCTTTTCTCTTCGGATTGGGCCAAATATATGCAGGGCACCCGAGTGCCGTATCAATTTCTTGGTTTATAAAGGCTTTTACGAGTATTTACTTTATATTAGCGTGATAGATCGATGCATTTTGCAGAACTTTAAAAGAAGCCACCATTTGTGCAGCCCATTCCCACCCCAATAGGGATGAAAAATTCGGACCTGTCACAAAGATGCCAGAAGGATCCAGTGGAACTTGCCTGGTATTGTAAACGTGCCAGACCTGGAGCTCTTCCCTCCCCGAGTGAGAAGCTGGGCTCAGATAAGGAAGCACGTTTGTGGACATCCATTTTCAAGATACACTTTTTGCCTGACAGTGACTGGGATCCTCTCTTTGCCGTGTGCGTACATATCAGGGCTGCGATCATAACTCCTACGCCAATTCCCTTTGTCAGATATGAAATAGCACCGTGCTCTATATACACAAGAGCATCTTCTAAAGCCACCCCCTTGTAAATTTGTGTACTGCTAATTCGGATAACCGGGTAGCTCTCAAGTTTCTAGGGCCTCCTGGATTTGCTACCGCAGCAAGCAAAAGTTTGTTTTGTTTTGTTTTTATCTGCTCAGCTGCTTTTTCTTAGTATTTCTGTAGCCATCGCACCATTTTCTACTATAAACAGAAAAGATTAAGGAACTAAACTTCAGAATTGTACTTCCTTAATCTAATTTCTGTATCTAAACCGAGTTTATCACCGTAGGATCTGGGCACTGACTCCGACCAGCTATCGTTTCATTTTTATTAGTCTCATTTTTTCCCTTTATACAAATCAATTGTATAGTTCCCCACTATACCCAGGAAGCTATAAAATCAGAGATGAGCATCAGACTGTGCACATCCACTGGCATTAGGGCTTGACTGATTTCATTCCCACTAGAGAAAATGCAGGATAACTTTGTTGCCTTTAGCGGAGTTTTTCACACCGGTAAAAAAAATTCACCGTAGCGCCACGGGAGTTACTTGCGAAAATTCAGGGTAGGAATAGGCTTTCTGCCTATTGTCCCTGCAGAGTTAACAGGAGTACAAACAAAGGCCAAAACCCTGCAAATTACTTTGTCACCTGAATAATTTTATGCTCGTGTATTGTACCTTTCATTCAATGGGGCTACTAGCATTTTTGCAGGCTCCAAGCCTTCTTTTCTCCCCCAGTAAATCAAGCAGTTATTTGACTAAGTATCTGACTCAGGCAGCAGATGCTTTGATTAAGATAGTTTTGTTTTTATAGTCACGTTTATGAGCATAACAACATGGTAGGTGGGTAGTTTAAAATGTTAAAATCTAATTCTCTGCTACCAGTCACCATCTTGTAACTTGTTCCTAAATACTCTTGTTATGGCAAAATAATTTTAAAGTACTTCAGAGCTGTGTGGTTTGGGTATTTAGTATTATTAATTTAGACTTTGGTAAAATGGGGGGGGAGGAAGTGCAATCTTGTAACTTTGAAGCACTGTTTCTGTGAGAGAACAACATCACGATTATGTCATTCTGTGCAGTAGTTCTATCAGAAGGTGAAAAGTAGAGGAACTGCACATAGCTTATGAACCACAAGAAACAAGGCCTCAGCAAGGCTTCTGTTGTGCCTAGGCTGCCTGATGGCCTTCTTCATAGGAGTGGATTTCACCCAGGGGGAAAAGAAAACAAAAAGATACTTGACAGTTTCCAGGTACAGTGAAAGCACATAGGCCTCTCAAAAACAGATAGCAGCATTACTACATACTCTGGTCCCCTTCCTTGTCAATAACCTGAAATACCTCTTGATTTCCAAACGTTTGACCTCTACATCCTGCTGTTTTTTCTTTCTACTACAACCGATATAAGAGCTACGTTTTATCATCATCAGTACTGTCCTCAGCATGTCCCTGATGGCTTGACTCAATCACTATTTCTTCTCTCCTTGATGCATGGCCACTAGACCAGTGGTTCCCAAACTTTAATAACCTGTGAACCCCTTTCACTAAAAATGCCTAGTCTCACGAACCCCCTCCTAAAAATGAATATTTCCAAGGATTTTCTCCTTTACCTGTGTATAAATTATAAAAGCAGTGATCTTGGAAATACAAAGTTTGTTTTTATGACATGCTTATTACACACTATTATTATTTATCATTACAGTATTGTTATTACATTATGAAAAGGGTAACACTCTTCCAAGATCTCACTTTCATAGCTTGTATCACTTTGAATAAACCTGTTATAAGACAAAGCTCCTATGTTTCATCAAGGAGTATCAGATGTGAAACAGCATGAGGACATTTAAGAAGCCAACTGGAAGAGTTCCTCCTACACAAGCATTCAGGTCTTGAGCAGTCCAGGCAAACAACACACATTACAACAAAGCTTAAACTTGTTCTTCATAATTTTTAAAACAATACTAGCTGCCTATTTAATTTAAAAAACAGCAAAAAATATCCACCTCCCTTTCCATTTCTTATAAGGAGTCTTAAAGTTAAAATCGCCTCAGTGTGATAGAGATGCTTGCTTTGATCTGCTTAGCTCTTGGAAGTCGGAGTCCCCGGGCTCCAGGCTGCACAGTGGATAGCTCTGTCCACCATTAGGGATTTTTCCCCTCCGAGAACCCCCTGTAACATTTCACAAACCCCCAGGGGTTTGGGAACCACTGCACTAGATGGAACACAAACTTCTTGCAGCACAAAATTGTCTTACTACATGCCATTTGCAGCGATACATTTCTTGTGAACTCACAAAATACACCCTCCTTCAGGACAGTTCACAGCAGGTGTCACAAGGCAGCACGTTGTGTATAGGATAGACTGGAGGGGGTACGATGAGGTTACCGGGGAGGCTAAAGGGGAACTAGTTCTAGTGATGGGGTGTGGGCTTGATCCAAAGTCCATTGAAGGCAGTGGAAAAACTTCTATTGACTTCAGTGAACTTTAGCTCCGGTCCTAAATTATTAAGATGTGGACAAGTATTTCAGGTGTGAGGACAAACAAGTAGTTTTCTTTTCACACACACACACACACACACACACACACACACACACACACACACACACACACACACACACCTCTCCTATGGAGAAAGAAATCACAAGACTTGGTTACAGCCTGGAGGTGAAGGGAGGCGGAATGAGAATAACTAATAGTTAATAAGGATGCATTTATTTTATTTGAGCCACCGACTCCCATCTCTCCCCTCAAGTGATCTTAAATGTGACACTGGAATTTGCCACGGATGGAATTAAAACCCTCAGAAAGGAGGTTTGCTGGGGTTGCGCGGCGGGGGTGGGGGTGGGGTGAACAATAGAATTTGTTCTGTCATGTTTAAAAAGCTACAGTGTGGCCCACAAGATTGTCAGATGAAAACGGAATGGTTCTGTTCCGTATCTTACAGCTTTTACAAGGCGGTTTCAGATGTAGGCTTACAACGTGCTGGTACAAGGAACGGGAGACTGACCAGTAGGGAGGCCATTCAGGATGTGAAAAGGGACACAGGAAACACACATGAGCTTTCAGAGGTTTCAGGTTTGTCAGTATGAGCAAAAACGCGATAGTGACTAAGTGCTTCTTCCCTGACAATTTCCCACTCACCCACAAACCCCAGGCCGCCCCCTGCTCTCATGGGGAGCCCCGCTGGAGTCAATGAATGAAATCCCGGCCTCAGCTGAAGTCCGTAGCAAAACTCCCATTGTCAGGAGGTGTGGGGGTCCAGGATTTCACGGACTGGAGTCTGAAGCTCCATGTGATCAGTCCAGATACGCTAACATTGCAAGATGGGCCCTCAGGGAATTGAAAAACAGCCCTTTCTTAAGAATTCCTTCTTTTCCGAGTGGAGGCATGTGTCGCCTCTCGTGGACGGTGCAGAATCCGCCATCTCAGGGGATTTCCTTGAGCCCTCTGCCCCCACCTCTGTTGTAAACCAGCCTGCCT
Organism: Mauremys mutica; assembly: GCF_020497125.1. Classification (NCBI taxonomy): domain Eukaryota; kingdom Metazoa; phylum Chordata; order Testudines; family Geoemydidae; genus Mauremys; species Mauremys mutica. Next base: position 107,873,279 of record NC_059077.1, on the reverse strand, counting down.
CGCGCCCTGCCATTACCCCTACAAACCTCCTAAAGGGGCACGCTACCCCACGGGGAGGCTAACATAAGTTAACACGCACTCTGGCGTCGAAACTTCTGCTGGTTTCCTCCATGGGTATCTGAAGGAAGAACACAGAGATGAACGCAACATGCTGACTCTCCCTGCAGCCCACCAGGGAGAGGCTTCTGCGGGGTTGAGGGAGAGGCTATTTCTTCTAGGCTAGGCCCGGATCTAGGATGGCTACTTGCTCGTGCAGAAGTGGAAGAGAGCACAAGCCCCTAACCTGTCCACGGGCAGAGCCAATTGGGTTCCCCTCTTGGACAACCTTACATTATAAAATGCTGGGAAAGAGAGATTCTGATCTTCTTGCCCACTCAGTGGTTCTTCCGCCCGCGTTCTCGTGCTCAGTGTTGCCCTTGAGCAAAATGGGATCGCTGGTGTAAGAAGCAACGGAGTAAGTAGGTGAGGGTGGTGCCCATACAGCTCTGTAGCCAGGGCTTTGGTCTGCGGATACAACACAAAAGCATCTTGATATGACGTCTCTGGATGGCTCTCGGTATTAGCGCTGAGCTGTAATGCCTTCCACCTCCATGACGTTTGTTCAAATGGATCCCAGGATAGAGTAGCAACATTCCAACACGCCTTGTGCTCTGCAGTGAAATCTGCCTGTATTTCCTGGGGCATTTCCACTGGTAACACATCACGTTTGTCTGATCACCCAATTCAAGTGATCTCAGATTGACTACGTATTGGTTTTATTGCACGACCTTTCTACCAAAGAGAACCAAATGAATATACAACTAAAGGCCGGGGAGTGATTATATTAACTTTACTGTTGCGTTGTCTGCTCGTCTGGGCAGTTATATAGTTGTAAGTAAATGTAGTGAGTGTACAGAGCTCTGCAGGGCAGAATTCGGCACGTACAGTGGAGGTGGATTTCACCTCTAGTGAAAACAGGACAAATCTTACTAGCTTCAGAAGCTACTATGCATCTTTGCTTTCATGGCGATTATTTGCTGGGATGTTATTCATGGCGATTACTTGCTGCCATTGTTCTTTGTCCGCTAAGTGACATGCACAGATACGCTGCTGGGTTAATGTCACTGGAGTGAAATGGAAATATATATTCAGGTAAGTCTAGCAGTTTATTATCTGCCTCTATATTTGCCCGTTACCGGGCTCGGATTGCGCAACCATTCTGGGTTATCTAAAATAAAAGCGCGTAGACTTCTACGGATGTCTCTGGAAACTTCGGCTGTAAAGTGAATAAAATCAACGCTGTTCACATTTCCTGCCTCCACTTTGTAAGTATTTCTCCAAACATTGGACATGATCCGAAAATACGGTACTGTAACGAGAAGTGCTTTGATAGCACTTTCCGGCGCAGGTGCTGTGTCTATTTTGCGCTATCTATGGTACCGATCGCGGCTGGTGCAGAACCCAGGATTTTCCTGGGAACGTGAGCACCTTTACTAGAAATACCTACTTCCATAGTGCCATGCATACAGCCTCACTGGTTAGCAGACAACACACCAGTCACATGACAGTGTCACGGAACCACGACTGCCAGCGAAATTTGGGAACCTCATCTCCTCGTTAATCTACTTTAACCGGTGAGACCGAGTGTGCACAGGGGAGCCTCCCGGGGGATGAAATGGTTAAAGACCCAGGGGGTGGCCCAGCTGGCAGTTTTAGCTGCAGACAGCGGGTGAAGGAGATCAAGCACAGGGGTTGCAGGCAAAGGGGATGCGGGGGATTGAGGGAGCTGAACATTGGCCTGGGAGGTGGGAGAGGCGGATGAGGGGTAATGGAACCGCATGAGCGAGGGAGACTGGGTGGTTGACCGAGTGGGATGGAGGGAGGACAGCAGCCAAGTTATTTTATTTTGCGCCCTCCTGGCCCTCCATAAAACCTGGCTTACCCGTCAGAGCGGTGGGGGAGGAGGGAGTCTCCAGAGAGCCGGGAGCTGTCCCTCACTTGCCATCCCGCCCTCTTTTTGGTCCACCTCCCTGATGGCAAGAAGTTTTCTCCTGGAAGCTCGCGTGGGTCGCTCTGGCGAGATCAGGGGAGAGATTTTGACCGGCTGGCACCGCCTTGGGGGGCGGATTCGCTGTCAAGCGGAAAAGTAACGGGCAAGGTAGAGGAGACGGCGCGTAGCTGGCGGTCAGCCGAGCCCCAGGGCGCCCCTCGTTGTAGCTCACCCTGAGCCGGAAGCGGGTGAGCACTGGAGGCTCCGGGTGGAGGCGGGCGCGGGGGGCTGAGCGAGGCCGGGGGACACACCGCGGCTGGGCGGAGAGGCGAACGCGTGTGCAAGGAGGCGAAGCGTCAGGGGGAGGAAAGCGCCAGCGGGGGAGGCGCCTGTGATGGGCAGGGATGGCTTTCCAATCCCGGCCGCTGCAGCCGCCGCCGCCTCCCCGCGCAAGGGCAGGGCTTTCCTGCCGTCTGCCCCCTGCGCCGGGAGCGCGCCTGCAGCAGGGGGGCGGGAAGACGAAGGCCAGGTTATTCCTGGGATCGTTCCCAGGGCTGGGGGCTGCAGTGTCACCCAGGGCTGGCGGGGGGGTGGGGGGAGGTACCCTGCACTCACGTGCCCAGGAAGGATGGGGAGGGACGGGACTGTAGGGAAAAGGGAGGCGGGCAAATATATCAGTCTCGGTTGCGCCCGCTGTGCCGCTATTTAAGGCGGTGGAGGGGGGAGCTCGGGGGCGCGGTGGCTATCTGGCGCCCTGAGGCATGCAGGCCGGGGCGGTAGCTGCAGGCGGCGAGAGGGACCTGCTGGCTAACGCCGCGGCTCAGGGGGACGTGCAGAGGCTGCGGCTGCTGCTGGAAGCCGGGATGAACCCCAATACTGTTAATTCCTTCGGCAGGACCCCCATCCAGGTACAGGGCCACGGAGCCCAGCGGGAAGGGAACACAGGCACCGGGGAGCGCGAGCCATAGGGACTTTGCATTTTGAAATCCGCTTTCCAGCGCTGCTGGCTCGAAGGGAGATCGCCTTATGGGGGTAGAGCCTGCTTCAAATAAGTAAAAATAAGGATTGTAACAATCTCTAGTGCCTGTGCACCTCGTGAGGCGGCTGTTGAGGGGAGCGCGTGGGAGGCACTTAAAGAAAAACGAATTCTGCTTCTGGATTGCTACATAGAGATGTGATGTTTAAAAATTCATTGCCACTCGTTTAAAATTATTATGCATCGGTTTTATGTAGCTCTTAGGGGTTGAAACGTACATATTTTCCACAACACGAATCGAAATGGGGCGCGTGTAATTATAGAGGACATGAACAATCAAGCAAAGGGATAGCTCAGTAAGGATGAATAAAATGACTGTTTCTAAGACGATTTCTATAACACGGCCCACTTTGCTTTATCGTTCATACCCCACAATTATACGCACCCCGTTTCGATTCTTCACCCCTTAAGTTCTAGAGGGAGAAAAAACTGCAGGAGAGTTTTGATAAAAAGTTTTACATTAAAAATAGCACTATTCCAGGTGTTTTATCATCGACTTCATTCATGTCTGAACATTAAACCACGTAAAAGTTATATTTAGGAAATAGTACTTTGTTTCAATTACTATTTCAAACAATACTTTGATCATATAAAATGCCAGATCACATTACATTTAATCAAGCATAACTGGACTCTGAATGACTGCCATTTTGTTTGACTGTTTATAGGGGGAAAGAATTATACTTCCAATGAGTAAACATGGCAGGGGGAAAAAGGAAGGCTGAAGTTCATTTAAAAAAACCCACAAAAGTTATCCACATCGGTGGATGAGTTGTTATTGCTGTGTGTGTGTGTGTGTATATATATATATAATTTATATGCACATATGTGGAAAGGAAACTCATCCATACATGTGGATAACTAGAAAAAAACACACTAAAACACCTTCCCTTTTTTTGCTACCCTTAAAATGGCTGACTCTCAGACTAATTTGCATAGGTTCTGTCTGTGCTCAATTACATTTGATAGTAATGTTGCACAGAGATTTCTATGATGAGTTTTTATTCCTTTTTTCCCTTCTTTTAAAAGGACATCCTTTAACCCACTTTCTATTTATCTTGCCCACAGAGATTATTGGCTAAAATAAATTGAAATTTGGACACATTTAATATAGTGAAACTTCAAATGCATTTTACTACGCATTTAAAGTCTATTAAAATAACTATATTTTGTTTGATTGTGCATGTGAAGCGGAATACACATGAACATATTTTAAACACTTAATATTTAAGTTTGCTGCAGTATTAATCAAGCTGTATTAAACCCAGGCCAAGAGTTTGTTTTAAATCATAAAAGGAAATCCAAAACAAGACCAAAAAACAGCCCTCCAGTTCTGTCGCCCATTCCTTGCGCATTAATTTGTAATGGAAATCTCTCAAATGAAAGACTTTTCTTCTACGCAGTTAATTTTATCATGAATTAGTTTTCTAGTACAGTCTCCTAGTTCACTCCGCAGAGAAAGTTTTTCAAAGAACAGTTCATTTCTCTCAATCACATATAAATGAAGGTCATGTCCGCATAAATTACCTTGATAAATGCGATGGCGAGTTTAATTTTTTATCAAATATAAAAATGGGTGCAGTCAAAAAAAATCACTACCGAGCGGGAGGTCTTACGGATGTGTATTTTGCTCTTGAGTTGCACTAGGTAAACGCTTTTTAATGTTTACCTATTCAAATGTTTAATATGAATGTTTACAGAAAATACTATCATGCATGCGGATTTGAAATATGTATTTGTGCAGTTCAAGAGCTATGCACCGTTTACAAGTAGCGAAATACACAAAACCCTAGGAAGCCTGCCCTACTGAAGCTAATGGCAGTTCTGTCACGGACAGCGACGGGGCCCGGGTATCACTCTGAAGATTTACCTCCTTGGAACACAGGTGTAATTCCAAAGTCAAGCGACCGGATTCTGGGCTCCATTACGCCGGTGTAAAACCAGAGCAACGCATAGAGAGCGTAATGCGGCTCAGACTCTGCCCTTAACTCAGATAAATTCTCCCATTAGACCAAACGAGATTCTTGCAAAGACTGAACCTCAAATCAATCTAGGCTCACTGACGGCTTCTCCCCCACAGGTCATGATGATGGGAAACACCCAGGTGGCGGAGCTGTTGCTGCAGAGAGGAGCGGATCCCAACCGCCCGGACCCGCGCACCGGCTCCCTCCCAGTGCACGATGCGGCGCGAGAAGGTTTCCTGGACACCCTTGTGGCGCTGCACCGAGGCGGGGCTCGCTTGGATCTAGGGGACAAATCGGGCCGCCTCCCCATTGACCTCGCTCTAGAGAGCGGGCATCGGCAAGTGGTCAGCTACCTCCGAGCCCAGCCTGCAGGGAATGCCGCTCCGCCCCAGGCATAGGGCCCGGGCGGGTGGCCAGCTCAGCCACGGGCACCGCATGAAATGCTGGCCCCACTGCAGTCAATGGCCATTTTGCCGTTAACTTCAATGGAGCCAGGATTCCACCCCAAGTCTTTCTACGGCAACCCGTGACCCATCCTCCAGGCAGCTGCAGCCTTGTTGGTCTCTTGCGGGGCGAGCAGGGACTGCGCTGGCTGAGAGGGAAGGTTCAGGGGCTGTGGTAGAAAACAGCTGCGCTGCTTGGTTCCAGTCAAAGCACAGAGTGTGCAAAGATAACCCACTTCTGCACGAATAGATTTATACTCAGCTAGGATACGGTCATATTCCGTTTATAGAGAGCTGCTAAATAGCTGCATTGGCGGGCAAGGGGCAGGTTTTCGCTTATTGTGTTACAATTTTAAAAAAATATTGAAAAGCACTTCAGACAAACATCGCTTCAAAAACTTTAAGAAGGAAGAACTCTTGTTCAAACAAATTAAAACAAAGTTCATAAAGAAAACAGATTAGGAGTTGGTAAAGTAGCACTGTATGTAGGAGGTGTCCTGCCTGCCTGCAACCCCCAGCTGGTAGCACTCCAGTGAGTGTGTTGTCTAAGATTTATCCACCTTATAACCGAACGGTATGGGGTACCTTTTCAGAATGCAGGGAGGACCATGAGACTGATCTAATTCCCTGTTAACATCAATGGAAAGAATCCCATAGTCGTGTTGGCAGCCTGATTCCATTTCTATTAAACCCTTCAAGAAGGCAACATAATTTCCCAGCACAGATACATTAAGAAATACATTGTCACACAAAAAAGCATCAGTTGCAAGTGTAGCCATCAGGGCGTGACTCAAAGTGGTGGAAATAAATGAGCGTCTCCTCCCGCCACGTCAATTGGTTTTTAATTAAGCCCTTCATTTACTGTGACGTCTATGCGATTCCTCGAAAGATGTTAAATAACCTGCATTACAGCTAGAAGCCCTTGAATCTAGAGCAGGACATGTCGATGAGCCGTCAATATTTTCCCCTGGTTATATAATGCATTATATAAGAAATAAATACATGCATAGCACAATCATAATAAATAGCTTCATCGGAAGTTTGTATGCAGTATGTAACGTTTAAGGAGCCTATCCTGCAAGCTGCTGAATGCTTTCAATGTTTACTTAAAAGGCCATTCAGCACCTTAAAGGAGTGGAACTTGCATTTTACTCTGATGTTTATTGGATGACAACCTTTCCTTAGCTCTGCTCTGTTACAGTCAGAAAACGCTGGCTGGTCCATTTGCTCAGCATTGGTAACGGGATTATGGGCCCTTAATCCCATACCTACTGACATTAATGGGAATCTTTCCCTGGATACCAATATACATTGGATCAGGCCCTCTAGGCGAACCAAATGATTTGAATATTAGCTTCTTATGGAGCTAACATTTTACCTCTGGAGAGCGACTATTTCCCATTACCACGAAGGGAGACATATGTACGTGAACATGAGAGGTGTTTGTGTACAGTTATTTTAAGTAAGGGACTGAACTGGGAGGATTCTGGTGTTTAGATTAAAAAACCCAAATTATAAAAACACCACACTATGGCCTAAAGAACCTTTACATTCCTTATTATCCACCAAGAGAATCTTCCCCGAGAGATGAAGCAGCAGGCGCGTATGTTGTATATCATCATCATCACGGGGGGGAGGGGAGAATGTTGTATTCAGCATATTAAATTCTTAGATAAACTAGTGTTGTTTCTGTGAATAGTACTAGACCCCTCTCATAACATGATTCAAAATACGCAAGTTGATTGATTGGTTTCTGTACTGAAGTGATCGAGCAATGCTAAATCACACAGGAATGCTTTTATTCATAACAGTACTAGAATAGGCAGCTTTGCAGTCTGATTGGGGGTTGGACTAGATGACCTCCTGAGGTTCCTTCCAACCCTGAGATTCTATGATTTTATTTAGATTTTAATTAGATCCCTCACACTATGAGGAATGTGAGTAACTTTTCCCGTCTAATTTTACTTTTGTATACACCCAAATTAATTATCCCATTCTAATTCCCACCAGTAGGGAAACTGTGAAAACACAGATTCAGAAGCCTTTAAAAATTACGAATTTTATACTAGCAATGTGAACGTGTATCGCTAGAAAATATTCCTGTTATGAAATCAATAGTGCTTTGCCATTAATGGTCCCAATCCTGGTTCCATTGAAATTATTACGGAGTTTTGTTTTTAAAATTCACAAATAAGCAATGGACACAAGCAACAGGGCCATCCAATGCAACAGCAGAAGAGCGTGTGAATGTTTGTTGTTACTGATATCTGCACACCAGCTTCCCCCCAAAAGGAAATTAATGAAAGAACAGTTTATACATGCGATGGTGTATAGCTTCTGCTTCCTATCCAGTACTGCTTAAGCTGATTAAGTAGCTGTTATTGTTTACGTGCAAAATATTAAAGTGGGTTATCAGAAAGTGACGATTATTTTATGTTTGCATTAGTGTCCTAGGTTGGGCGCAAGATGTTAGAGAGACGAGGGAATACCCTGTACGGGCTCTTCTGATGGCCAAGAGACAAGCTTTGGAGTTTACATAGAAGTTGGTCCAATACAAGATATTCCCTCACCCACCTTGTCTCTCAGTGTTGTTAAACATTCTAATACACAATTCTATATATATTAGTTGAGATTCTATTACAGATAGGTTGTCGGAAAGCTAATAAAATGTCAAATTGAACAAAAGGTGTATTTCATTAGTAGAATTTTTTAAAAAATCACTAAGATGAATAATTGAGTTCGTCTGCCAATTTGCGTGGATAAACACTGAACAGCAGCAAGAAAATTCTACCAGACTTGTTTTAAATCCACAGAGTAGCACTGATACCATTATGTATAATTCTTAAATATTAAAGATAAGGACGATCTATAACATATACACATGTAATACTTTATACCTATATCTATTAAATTCTCAGAGTAATTAAGTGATGCCAAACTAAGAGTTTTCTTGCTTCTGTTTTTAAAAAATGCAGTTCATTATACTACCCATGCAAATAACCAAAATGAAAATAGTTCCCTATAACGGTAATTGAGACTGTATTTGAATTCTAGGTTAGGAATAGGTGGCATTACACTGTTTTGGATCAGTTTCTAGGAAACTTTATTTCAGTTTTCCGACAACTCAAAAAAAAAAAGAAAAGAAAGAAAGGAAAAAAAATCACACAACAAAATTAGAAAAATCCCCATTAGCAACTACAGATCTTATTCTGCAGTCGACATGCTACGGAACTCCACCAGACAGGGCAACGCGCGTGCAGCTTCCTCAGTTCTAACTCCGGCATGACTTTCATGGTCATCCTTTGCTCCAAGTTCTCACACCAAGAAAATCCTGGAAGCATTTTGGATACTCGAGCGCTACTTAACTCATTCAGGTCCTTCCTTTGCCGCTGTCCAGCGGCAGGTTAAACCGCGGAACCTTACGGAGAAAACCTCCAGTCCTGGGTTTGTTACTTAAATTAAAAAAAAAAAAAAGAGGCTCAGCTGGAAGGGGCTGATCTCGCGCAGCGCTCGCCCGCTACCATTCCCGTTCCTCGGTATGGGAGATGAGAGCACTATTCAGAATTCATCCACCCAGGGCCCAATCTTGCAAGGTGATGACCGCCCGCAACTCCTATTAAAGTTAACGGAGTTGGAGGCGCTCAGCACCTTGTAGGACCGGACTCTGCTCTCGTTTCCTCGCATGCTGCAAAAAGAGCTGTTAAGTGTGCAGGTGTAAGGGAGCATCGGGTGCAATCCTGAAACGCCACTGCCCTGAAGTAACGTTGTCCCAACCCTCCCTCGGAGGATACCAAAGTCAGCACAAGCGTTTTTGCTGCAGTGTGAACTCCCCGTCGGTGCAAGAGTCACCAAAGGATGTAAAAGCCCTCTAGGGAGGGGGTATTCATATGGATCTCACAGAGCTGTGGGTTGCGGTGCCTAGGGATGATTACACAGTTTTGGCAAAAGGAGAGGTCGCATGCGTGTATGATGCGTGCGTATTATGGGTGCCTTTATTACCTCGGGGGGATGCGGGGGGAGACCTCACTACTTTTCCAGATTGAATGCACTAGATTCCATGAATGGCGCAGAATGTAGATCAAATGCGCGTCTACAAGCGGTTATAGGTGTAATCCTGGCCTCACTGGAATCAGGGGGGAGGGATAACTCAGTGGTTTGAGCAGTGGTTCCCTAAACCTAGGGTTGTAAATTCAGTCCTTGAGGGGGCCACTTAGGGATGTGAGGCAAAATCAGTACTTGTTCCTGCTAGTGAAGGCAGGGGGCTGGACTCCATGACCTTTCAAGGTCCCTTCCAGTTCTATGAGCTAGGTATATCTCCTATTGACTTCAATGGGGCCAGGACTTCCTCGGAGAGCTCCGTGGAAATTATACATGGGTTCTTCTGGAAGCACATCTGTCACACTACAGGTTTCATAACAATCTCTATGAAAGTTAACTCTATGTAGATATACTTACACAGGACATGGGGGGGGGGGGAACGACATGATTTCTGAATTAAACAACTGGGGTAATCTTGGGGCTGGATCTTGCCCCCACTGAAATGAATGGAATTTTTCCAATTGACTTCAGCGAGGCAGGAAGGATTATCCCTTTGAAAGTAACATGAAAGTAGTCAAATTTACTCGGTGGGGGGGGGGAACCCAGGAGTGTGTCAAAGGGGAACTAGGATTCCATTTGATAGGACTTTGCCTAGACTGTGTATTTGTAGACACTGACAGTGAAGATGGTCAAGGATACTGCTGAATCAGTTAGAGTTAGTGCGTATATCCATATAGGTCAACTGCTTCCAGGTTATCCTGGAGGAGGTGGGAGGGGGGAATATGTATATATGTGATTTTGCCCTGTGTGTCTAGATCACACTCTAGGCAAAGTCACACCTGGCAAATCTGACTCCAGTCCCTATTTTCATAAACCTGTTGATGAGCAATAAGGACACGTTTGCTTGTCATAGCAATTCTCTCCCTGGAGAATGGACTCAAACATTGCAGTATAACTCCCTGCTCATGTTCCCAGTCAAAGCATGAATGATAAGCAGCCTGTCTGCATGATGTTTGCAAGATATCCTAACACATCTTTGTATACATCTGGCATGTCTGGGTGAAATCCTGGCTTTATTGAAGTCACTGGGAGTTTTGCCACTGGTTTCAAAAGGGCCGGGATTTCACCCGCATGCTCTTGTTGCCTCCACACAGAAACTGGAAAAGCAGGATCTGCATGACCATTTGTCATCACCTTCAAGAAAGGTGGGTGTTACTTCAGCCTGAAAAGTCCCAGAACAGAGTCAACATGTATTTAAACATATTCCTCATTTAAAAACAAAAAACCACTGACCACAGCTATTCTAAAGCAAATTCGTCTCTATTTTCCAGGCCCAGCGAGGCCCGGCTAACCCCTTTACGTTAACAGCAGTGTGCACGCTAATACCGATTCAAGCCCGCCGAAGGCTCTTTACTGCTCTCACGGTCTCAGGCTCCCATCTAGCTGACAGAGTGAATCAACGGCATTTAAGCTGCTTCTTTCAAAGCCCTCCCACGTGGTTAGCTTGAGGTTCAGTTCTAGCTTTGGATGTAGAAATCAGCTACGGTCCCTTAGGAGGGAGGCGGAGAAAGGCAGCCAGGGCCGCCCCGAAAGGGGGCGGAGAAGGGAGCCCGGTTGGCTGCCCCCCTATCACGGGACTGTCAGAACATCCAGGCCCATCGGAGGGGCGGGGGGCAGCGGAGGAAGGAGCCGCTGTGCAGCCGAAGGGGTGGGGTGGGGGAAGACGCAGTAAAGCGAGCGTGCAATGAGCTGCAGGGGAATAAAAGCAGAGTCGAGGCACTGTCGGGTCCCGGAGGAGAGGGGGCATCGCAGCCAGGAAGAGCGGGATGGGCCGAGCCTTCAGCCCTCCGTCGGGCAGAGCAGAATCCGACTTGGGACCGCAGAATCCAGCCCCGGGTCCTCAGCTCTGCGCCTGCCCAAGGAGACATCCCCTGCGCCGCTCCGCAGCGCCGCGCGGGTTAAACATCCGCCCAGCCGGGCTCGGGGAAGACCGGACGGCTGGTGCAGGGGGCGGGGCGGGGGTGTAATATTAAGTTAAAGACCCCGCCCCCCCCTCATTCCAACTGGATCGTAGTTCAGCAGCAGCCCTGCCCTCCTGGCTACAGGAAAAGCCCCGAACACGTGGTAACGATGCCGTTACTTTAATGCCATTAAAATAACACCCCTCCCCCCCACGCAAGGATCTGTCTATATCCATTTAGCGAGACCCCCGGCATCGCCTCTGTGGCTGAAATTCCGGCTGACGTTTCTACGTCATAAAAGCGATCCGCGTAACTTGTCCGCCCCCCCCCCTTGCCCCAGTTTCCCCTTGGTGCTTTTTGGCATTGCCTGGGTACAGCAAGTGCCACTGTCCGCCCCCCCGCCCACGGGGAGCAACCGGAATTTCCCTCCTAAGGTCGGGGCCGAGGGACGGGCCCCCTCTCCAGTAGGGCGCCTGTCCCGGGGCAGAGGAGACGTGGGAGGCGGGGTGCTCCGGGGGCAGGGCTCGGCTTGGCCCCGCTGCCTGGCCTGGGGGGGCTCGGGGAGCGCCCCCTCCCAGCGCAGGGGCTGCCCCTTTGGGCGGGCATGCGGGAGCCCCAGCCCCATAGCTCCTGTGCCAGGGAGCGGGGGGGGGTCTCTAAGAGCCGGCCAAGGGGGAGGGCCCTTGCGCCCTGGTTCGCCCTGGGTCGCTAGCCCGGGTCCCTTGGGGTACAGGTGGGTTTTTCTACCCAGTGACCGAGATTAAAACATTTAACACCTCATCGAGTCCAGCCGCTGCCCCGCACAGGTTGCAGGGGCTGACCAGGGCCTGACACGGCTGAACTCACCTGTAAACACAGGGAGTTCGCCTGGGCAGGCGAGTTCCTCGAGGCGGCGCTCAGGAGGTCTTAGATCTTCTCCTCCCCGGGCAGTCACTTCCCACCGCCCCCAGAAGCGGCCAAGCGTGCGCACTCGCTCCGCGGCGAGGACGGCAGCTGACTCCCGCAGCCACCTGACCCCGGGGCAGCCTTGAAGGACATGCTCCACTGGAAGGGCGAATCCACGGCGCCGGTGCGTTCAATGCAGCTGAGTAGGGGGTCCCTGCGGACGTGAAGTTACTGCCTGTGGGACGCTGGAGATGACAGAAGGTAGGTCCAGTGTGTCTCAGGCTGGCTCAGGCCCAGGCCATAGGGCTCCCAGAATTATGAGCTGTCCAGCAGGGCTGGCTTTAGGCCAATTCAACCAATTCCCCTGAATCGGCCCTGCCCCTAAGAGGGCCCTGCACCCAAGCCCCAGGCCCTTTAAATTGCCACCAGAGCCCCACTGCTGGAGCCCTGGGGTAGGACCGCAGGGCTCTGGGGGCTATTTAAAACCTCCGGGGCTCCAGTTGCTTCTACTGCCCCGGCCCTTTAAATATCCGCTGGAGCCCCACCACTTCCCCAGGGCTCCCGCGGCTATTTACAGGGCTGGGGCAGTAGAAGCAGGGGAGCCCTGAGCCCTTTAAATAGCCCCCAGAGCCCTGGGGTAGCGGGGGGGGGCGCTCTGGGGGCTATTTAAAGGGCTGGGGCTCCAGCTGCCTCTGCTGCCCCCGTCCTTTAAATAGCTGCCGGAGCCCCACCGCTTCCCCAGGGCTGCCTCGGCTCTTTACAGGGCTGGGGCAGTAGAAGCAGGGGAGCCCCGGGCCCTTTAAATACCCCCAAGTCCCAGGCTGCTGCTGCTACCCCGGTGGGGGAGGGGGCACTCACTGTACAGAGTGGGCTGTACCCGCACTCCCTGCCCGCAGCCAGCCCCTGCTGCATTCCCTGCTTGCAGCCAGCCCCTGTCTACAGCCAGCCCTGCACCCTCTGCCCACAGCCAGTCTGTCTCCAGCCAGCCCCTGCTGCACCCCCTGCCCTTTCCACACCAGCCCTGCACCCCCTGTCCTGTCTCCAGCCAACCCCTGCCACACACCCCTCCCCCGCGGCCCTGCCTGAAGCCAGCCAGCCCACCCCACATACCCCTGTCTCCAGCCAGCCCCGCACCCCTTGCCCTGCCTGCAGCCAGATCCTACCTCCAGTCAGCCCCTAACCTGCCTCCAGCCAGCCCCATGTCCACTGGTGCCCTGCAGTTCCCAGGGAAGTAACCCTGCACACCTGCTTCAATGAGGGGGGCAGGAGCAGCTGGGATCCACACATACACACACCCTAGGGTGACCAGACAGCAAGTGGGAAAAATCGGGATGGGGTGGGGAAATAGGATCCTATATTTAAACAACACCCAAAAAACAGGACAGTCCCGATAAAATCGGGACAACTGGTCACCCTAGCACACCCGCAGGGAGTGGCGGGGACCCACATGAGAAACGGAGCTCATTTCTAGTTCAGGCCCATCTTTTTAAAAAAAAGAATTTTACATAGGGTTACCATACATCTATATTTTCCGGGACATATCAGCCTAAATTATAAAAATTCCTCCTGGGAAAAATATGGCAGTATGGTAACTCTATTGGTACAAAAAATATATACTGTGGCACATCCCTTAAATCACAAATTTTTATAAGGAACTGGTTGCTAAGAAATGAAAGGCTTTTAAAAAAAAATTATTAGTCATTCATGCCAGGGCCCCACTGAAAATGTTTGAATTGGGCCCCGCACTTCCTAAAGCCGGCCCTGCTCATAGGAACCCTAACCCTAGCTCGAACTGCCCTACCCATACGAACCCTAACCCTAGCTCCAAGTGCCCTACCCCTACGGACCCTAACCCTAGCTCCAAGTGCCCTACCCATGGGATCCCTAACCTAGGGCGGGAAGCCCTACCCATAGAAACCCTAACCCTAGCTACAAGTGCCCTACCTTTAGGAAACCTAACCCTGGCTACAAGTGCTCTACCCATAGGGACCCTAACCCTACAGCGAGGCGCCCAACCCATAGGAACCCTAACCCTAGCTCCAAGTGCCCGACCCATAGTAACCCTAACCCTAGCCCCAAGTGCTCTACCCATGGGAAACCTAACCGAGGGCGGGTTGCCCTACCCTTAGGAACCCTAACTCTAGGGTAGGAACCCCTACCAATAGGAACCCTAACCCTAGCTCCAAGTGCCCAACCCTTAGGAACCCTACACCTAGGGCGGGAATCCCTACCCATAGGAACCCTAACCCTAGCTCCAAGTCCCCTACCCATAGGAACCCTAACCCTAGCTCCAAGTCCCCTACCCATAGAAACCCTAACCCTAGCTCCAAGTCCCCTGCCCATAGGTACCCTCACCCTAGCTCCCAGTCCCCTACCCATAGGAACCCTAACCCTAGCTCCATGTCCCCAAGCCATAGGAACCCTAACCCTAGCTCCCAGTCCCCTACCAATAGGAACCCTAACCCTACAGTGGGAAGACCTACCCATAGGAACCCTAACCCTACCTCAAAGTCCCCTACCCATAGGAACCCTAACCCTAGCTCCAAGTCCCCTACCCATAGGAACCCTAACCCTACAGTGGGAAGACCTACCCATAGGAACCCTAACCCTAGCTCCAAGTCCCCTGCCCATAGGAACCCTAACCCTAGCTCCACGTTCCCTACCCATAGGAACCCTAACCCTAGCTCCACGTTCCCTACCCATAGGAACCCTAACCCTAGCTCCACGTTCCCTACCCATACGAACCCTAACCCTAAATCCAAGTCCCCTACCCACAGGAACCCTCACCCTAGCTACACGTTCCCTACCCATAAGAACCCTTACCCTAGCTCCAAGTCCCCTACCCATAGGAAGCCGAACCCTAGGGTGGGAAGACCTACCCATAGGAACCCTAACCCTAGCTCCAAGTCCCCTACCCATAGGAACCCTAACCCTAGCTCCAAGTCCCGTACCTATAGAAACCCTAACCCTAGGGCATGAAGACCTAACCATAGGAACCCTAACCCTAGCTCCACGTTCCCTACACATAGGAACCCTAACCCTAGGGTGGGAAGACCTACCCATAGGAACCCTAACCGTAGCTCCAAGTCCCCTACCCATAGGAACCCTAACCCTTGCTCCAAGTCCCTTACCCTTAGGAACCCTAACCCTAGCTCAAGGTTCCCTACCCACAGGAACCCTAACCCTAGGGCGGGAAAACCTACCCATAGGTACCCTCACCTTAGCTCCAAGTCCCCTGCCCATAGGTACCCTCATCTTAGCTCAAAGTCCCCTGCCCATAGGTACCCTCATCTTAGCTCAAAGTCCCCTGCCCATAGGAACCCAAATCCTAGCTGCCAGTCCCCTACCCATACGAACCCTAACCCTAGCTCCACATTCCCTTCACATAGGAACCCTAACACTAGAGCGGGAAGACCTACCCATAGGAACCCTAACCCTAGCTCCCAGTCCCCTACCCATACGAACCCTAACCTTAGCTCCACGTACCCAAGCCATAGGAACCCTAACCCTAGCTCCACGTCCCCAAGCCATAGGAACCCTAACCCTAGCTCCACGTCCCCAAGCCATAGGAACCCTAACCCTAGCTCCACGTCCCCAAGCCATAGGAACCCTAACCCTAGCTCCACGTGCCCAAGCCATACGAACCCTAACCCTAGCTCCACGTGCCCAAGCCATACGAACCCTAACCCTAGCTCCATGTCCCCAAGCCATACGAACCCTAGCACTAGCTCCACGTCCCCAAGCCATAGGAACCCTAATCCTAGGGCGTGAAGACCTAACCATAGGAACCCTAACCGTAGCTCCAAGTCCCCTACCCATAGGAACCCTAACCGTAGCTCCAAGTACCTTACCCATAGGTACCCTCACCCTAGCTCCAAGTCCCCTGCCCATAGGTAACCTCACCCTGGTTCCAAGTCCCCTGCCCATAGGTAACCTCACCCTAGTTCCAAGTCCCCTGCCCATAGGAACCCTAATCCTAGCTCCCAGTCCCCTACCCATAGAACCCTAACCCTAGCTCCACGTCCCCTACCCATAGGAACCCTGACCCTAGCTCCCAGTCCCCTACCCATAGGAACCCTAACCCTAGCTCCCAGTCCCCTACCCATAGGAACCATAACCCTAGCTCCCAGTCCCCTACCCATAGGAACCCTAACCCTAGGGCAGGAAAACCTACCCATAGGTACCCACGTCTCGAAGCCATAGGAACCCTAACACTAGCGCCAAGTTTCCAAGCCTTAGAAACCCTAACCCTAGCGCCAAGTCCCCTAACCATAGAAATCCTAACCCTAGCTTCAGGTTCCCTACCCAAAGGAACCCTAACCCTAGCTCCAGGTTCCCTACCCATAGGAACCCTAACCCTAGGGCGGGAAAATCTACCCATAGAAAGCCTAACCCTAGCTCCACATCCCCAAGCCAAAGGAACCCTGACCCTAGCTCCAAGTCCCCTACCCATAGGAACCCTAACCCTAGCTCCACGTTCCCTACCCATAGGAACCGTAACACTAGCTCCACGTTCCCATACCTATAGGAGCCCTAACCCTAGCGCCAAGTCCCCTACCCATAGGAACCCTAACCCTAGCTCCACGTTCCCATACCCATAGGAACCCTAACCCTAGCTCCACGTTCCCATACCCATAGGAACCCTAACCCTAGCTCCACGTTCCCATACCCATAGGAACCCTAACCCTAGCTCCAAGTCCCCTACCCATAATAACCCTCAACCTACAGTCGGGAGACCTACCTATAGGAATCCTAACCCTAGCTCCCAGTCCCCTACCCAAAGGAACCCTAACCCTAGCTCCCAGTCCCCTACCCATAGGAATCCTAACCCTAGCTGTAAGTCCCTACCCATAGGAACCCTAACCCTAGCTCCACGTCCCCTACCCATAGGAACCCTAACCCTAGCTCCTCGTCCCCAAGCCATAGGAACCCTAACCCTAGCTCCTCGTCCCCTACCCATAGGAACCCTAACCCTAGCTCTAAGTCCCCTACCCATAGGAACCCTAACCCTAGCTCCCAGTCCTCTACCCATAGGAACGCTAACACTAGAGCTGGAATACCTACCCAGAGGAACCCTAACCCTAGCTCTCAGTCTCCTACCCATAGAAACCTTAACCCTAGCTCCACGTCCCCAAGCCATAGGAACCCTAACCCTAGCTCCACGTCCCCAAGCCTCAGGAACCCTAACCCTAGCTCCACGTCCCCAAGCCTTAGGAACCCTAACCCTAGCTCCACGTCCCCAAGCCTTAGGAACCCTAACCCTAGCTCCACGTCCCCAAGCCATACGAACCCTAACCCTAGCTCCACGTCCCCAAGCCATACGAACCCTAACCCTAGCTCCACGTCCCCAAAACCATACTAACCCTAACCCTAGCTCCTAGTCCCCTACCCATAGGAACCTTAAACTTAGCTGCCAGTCCCCTACCCATAGGAACCCTAACCCTAGCTCCAAGTCCTCTACCCATAAGAACCTTAACCCTAGCTCCAAGTCCCCTACCCATAGGAACCCTAACCCTAGGGCGGGAAAACCTACCCATAGAAACCCTAATACTAGCTCCACGTCCCCAAGCCATAGGAACCCTAACCCTAGCTCCACGTCCCCAAGCCATAGGAACCCTAACCCTAGCTACACGTTCCCTACCCATAGGAACCCTAACCCTAAGGTGGGAAGACCTACCCTTAGGAACCCTAACCCTAGCTCCAAGTCCCCTACACATAGGAGCACTAACCCTAGCTCCAAGTCCCCTACCCATAGGTACCCTCACCCTAGTTCCAAGTCCCCTGCCCATAGGTACCCTCACCCTAGCTCCAAGTCCCCTGCCCATAGGTACCCTCACCCTAGCTCCAAGTCCCCTGCCCATAGGTACCCTCACCCTAGCTCCAAGTCCCCTACCCATAGGAACCCTAACCCTAGCTCCACGTGCCCAAGCCATAGGAACCCTAACCCTAGCTCCACGTGCCCAAGCCATAGGAACCCTAACCCTAGCGCCACGTGCCCAAGCCATAGGAACCCTAACCCTAGCGCCACGTGCCCAAGCCATAGGAACCCTAACCCTAGCGCCACGTGCCCAAGCCATAGGAACCCTAACCCTAGCTCTAATCCCCTACCCATAGGAACCCTAACCCTAGCTCCACATCCCCAAGCCATAGGAACCCTAACCCTAGCTCCACGTCCGCAAGCCATAGGAACCCTAACCCTAGCTCCACGTCCCCAAGCCATAAGAACCCTAACCCTAGCTCCAAGTCCGCTACCCATAGGTACCCTCACCCTAGCTCCAAATCCCCTGCCCATAGGTACCCTCACCCCAGCTCCACGTCCCTTACGCATAGGAACCCTAACCCTAGCTCCACGTCCCCTACCCATAGGAACCCTAACCCTAGCTCCACGTCCCCTACCCATAGGAACCCTAACCCTAGCTCCACGTCCCCAAGCCATAGGAACCCTAACCCTAGCTCCACATCCCCAAGCCATACAAACCGTAACCCTAGCTCCACGTTCCCAAGCCATACGAACCCTAACCCTAGCTCCAAGTCCCCTAGCCATACGAACGCTAACCCTAGCTCCCAGTCCCCTACCCATAGGAACTGTAACCCTAGCTCCCAGTCCCCTACCCATAGGAACCGTAACCCTAGCTCCCAGTCCCCTACCCATAGGAACTGTAACCCTAGCTCCCAGTCCTCTACCCATAGGAACTCTAACCCTAGCTCCCAGTCCTCTACCCATAGATACCCTAACCCTAGCTCCCAGTCCTCTACCCATAGATACCCTAACTCTAGCTCCACGTCCCCAAGCCGTAGGAACCCTAACCCTAGCTCGATGTCCCCAAGCCATACGAACCCTAACCCTAGCTCCACGTTCACTACCCATAGGAACCCTAACCCTAGCTCCAAGTCCCCTGCCCATAGGTACCCTCACCCTAGCTCCAAGTCCCCAAGACATAGGAACCCTAACCTTAGCTCCCAGTCCCCTGCCCATAGGAACGCTAACACTAGAGCTGGAAGACCTACCCAGAGGAACCCTAACCCTAGCTCTCAGTCTCCTACCCATAGGAACCTTAACCCTAGCTCCACGTCCCCAAGCCATAGGAACCCTAACCCTAGCTCCACGTCCCCAAGCCTCAGGAACCCTAACCCTAGCTCCACGTCCCCAAGCCTTAGGAACCATAACCCTAGCTCCACGTCCCCAAGCCATACGAACCCTAACCATAGCTCCACGTCCCCAAAACCATACGAACCCTAACCCTAGCTCCAAGTCACCTACCCATAGGAACCTTAACCCTAGCTGCCAGTCCCCTACCCATAGGAACCCTAACCCTAGCTCCAAGTCCTCTACCCATAAGAACCTTAACCCTAGCTCCAAGTCCCCTACCCATAAGAACCCTACCCCTACGGCGGGAAGACCTACCCATAGAAACCCTCACCCTATGGCGGGAAGACTTACCTATAGGAACCCTAACCCTACCTCCACGTTCCCTACCCATAGGAACCGTAACCCTAGCTCCACATTCCCATACCCATAGGAACCCTAACCCTAGCTCCAGGTTCCCTACCCATAGGGACCCACACCCTAGGGCGGGAAAACCTACCCATAGAAACCCTAATACTAGCTCCACGTCCCCAAGCCATAGGAACCCTAAGCCTAGCTCCACGTCCCCAAGCCATAGGAACCCTAACCCTAGCTCCACGTCCCCTACCCATAGGAACCCTAACCCTAAATCAAAGTCCCCTACACATAGGAACCCCAACCCTAGCTACACGTTCCCTACCCATAGGAATCCTAACCCTAAGGTGGGAAGACCTACCCTTAGGAACCCTAACCCTAAATCAAAGTCCCCTACACATAGGAGCACTAACCCTAGCTCCAAGTCCCCTACCCATAGGTACCCTCACCCTAGCTCCAAGTCCCCTGCCCATAGGTACCCTCACCCTAGTTCCAAGTCCCCTGCCTATAGGTACCCTCGCCCTAGCTCCAAGTCCCCTGCCCATAGGTACCCTCGCCCTAGCTCCAAGTCCCCTACCCATAGGAACCCTAACCCTAGCTCCCAGTGCCCAAGCCATAGGAACCCTAACCCTAGCTCCCAGTGCCCAAGCCATAGGAACCCTAACCCTAGCTCCACGTGCCCAAGCCATAGGAACCCTAACCCTAGCGCCACGTGCCCAAGCCATAGGAACCCTAACCCTAGCTCTAATCCCCTACCCATAGGAACCCTAACCGTAGCTCTAAGTCCCCTACCCATAGGAACCCTCACCCTAGCTCCCAGTCCCCTACCCATAGTAACCCTAACCCTAGCTCCCAGTCCCCTACCCATAGGAACCGTAACCCTAGCTCCCAGTCCCCTACCCATAGGAACCGTAAACCTAGCTCCCAGTCCCCTACCCATAGGAACCCTAACCCTAGCTCCCAGTCCCCTACCCATAGATACCCTAACCCTAGCTCCCAGTCCTCTACCCATAGATACCCTAACTCTAGCTCCAAGTCCCCTGCCCATAGGTACCCTCACCCTAGCTCCAAGTCCCCAAGACATAGGAACCCTAACCTTAGCTCCCAGTCCCCTGCCCATAGGAACGCTAACACTAGAGCTGGAAGACCTACCCAGAGGAACCCTAACCCTAGCTCTCAGTCTCCTACCCATAGGAACCTTAACCCTAGCTCCACGTCCCCAAGCCATAGGAACCCTAACCCTAGCTCCACGTCCCCAAGCCTCAGGAACCCTAACTCTAGCTCCACGTCCCCAAAACCATACGAACCCTAACCCTAGCTCCAAGTCCCCTACCCATAGGAACCTTAACCCTAGCTGCCAGTCCCCTACCCATAGGAACCCTAACCCTAGCTCCAAGTCCTCTACCCATAAGAACCTTAACCCTAGCTCCAAGTCCCCTACCCATAAGAACCCTAACCCTACGGCGGGAAGACCTACCCATAGGAACCGTCACCCTATGGCGGGAAGACTTACCTATAGGAACCCTAACCCTACCTCCACGTTCCCTACCCATAGGAACCGTAACCCTAGCTCCACGTCCCCATACCCATAGGAACCCTAACCCTAGCTCCAGGTTCCCTACCCATAGGAACCCTAACCCTAGGGCGGGAAAACCTACCCATAGAAACCCTAATACTAGCTCCACGTCCCCAAGCCATAGGAACCCTAAGCCTAGCTCCACGTCCCCAAGCCATAGGAACCCTAACCCTAGCTCCACGTCCCCAAGCCATACGAACCCTAACACTAGCTCCAAGTCCGCTACCCATAGGTACCCTCACCCTAGCTCCAAATCCCCTGCCCATAGGTACCCTCACCCTAGCTCCACGTCCCTTACGCATAGGAACCCTAACCCTAGCCCCACGTCCCCTACCCATAGGAACCCTAACCCTAGCTCCACGTCCCCAAGCCATAGGAACCCTAACCCTAGCTCCACGTCCCCAAGCCATAGGAACCCTAACCCTAGCTCCACGTCCCCAAGCCATACGAACCCTATCCCTAGCTCCACGTTCCCAAGCCATACGAACCCTAACCCTAGCTCCAAGTCCCCTAGCCATACGAACGCTAACTCTAGCTCCCAGTCCCCTACCCATAGGAACAGTTACCCTACCTCCAAGTCCCCTACCCATAGGAGCCCTCGCCCTATGTCGGGAAGACCTACCCATAGGAACCCTAACCCTAGCTCCACGTTCCCTACCCATAGGATCCCTAATCCTAGCTCCACGTTCCCTACCCATAGGATCCCTAACCCTAGCTCCAAGTGCCCTACCCATAGGAATCCTAACCCTAGGGTGGGAAGACCTACCCATAGGAACCCTAACCCTAGCTCCAAGTCCCCTACCCATAGGAACGCTAACCCTAGCTCCAAGTCCCTTACCCTTAGAAACCCTAACCCTAGCTCAAGGTTCCCTACCCACAGGAACCGTAACCCTAGGGCGGGAAAACCTTCCCATAGGAACCATTACTGTAGCTCCAAGTCCCCTACCCATAGGTACCCTCACCCTAGCTCCAAGTCCCCTATCCATAGGAACCCTAATCCTAGCTCCCAGTCTCCTACCCATAGGAACCCTAATCCTAGCTCCCAGTCCCCTACCCATAGGAACTCTAACCCTAGCTCCACGTCCCCAAGCCCTACGAACCCTAAGCCTAGCTCCACGTCCCCAAGCCCTACGAACTCTTACCCTAGCTCAACGTCCCCTACCCATAGGAACCCTAACCCTAGCTCCCACTCCCCTACCCATAGGAACCCTAACCCTAGGGCGAGAAAACCTACCCATAGGAACCCTAACCCTAGCTGCACGTCCCATACCCATAGGAACCCTAACCCTAGGTCTAAATCCCCTACCCATAGGAAACCTAACCCTAGCTCCCAGTCCCCTACCCATAGGAACCCTAACCCTTGCTCCACGTCCCCAAACCATAGGAACCCTAACCCTAGCTGCACGTCCCCTACCCATAGGAACCCTAACCGTAGCTCTAAGTCCCCTACCCATAGGAACCCTCACCCTAGCTCCCAGTCCCCTACCCATAGTAACCCTAACCCTAGCTCCCAGTCCCCTACCCATAGGAACCCTAACCCTAGCTCCACGTTCCCTAGCCATAGGAACCCTAACCCTAGCTCCCAGTCCTCTACCCATAGGAACCCTAACCCTAGCTCCCAGTCCTCTACCCATAGATACCCTAACTCTAGCTCCACGTCCCCAAGCCGTAGGAACCCTAACCCTAGCTCGACGTCCCCAAGCCATACGAACCCTAACCCTAGCTCCTCGTTCACTACCCATAGGAACCCTAACACTAGAGTGGGAAGTCCTACCCATAGGAACCCTAACCCTAGCTCCAAGTCCCCAAGACATAGGAACCCTAACCTTAGCTCCCAGTCCCCTACCCATAGGAACCCTAACCCTAGCTCCACGTCCCCAAGCCATAGGAACCCTAACCCTAGCTCCACGTCCCCAAGCCATACGAACCCTTACCCTAGCTCCACGTCCCCTACCCATAGGAACCCTAACCCTAGCTACACGTCCACTACCCATAGGAACCCTAACCCTAGCTATAAGTCCCCTACCCATAGGAGCAACAACCCTAGCTCCCAGTACCCTACCCATAGGGACCCTAACCCTAGGTCTAAATCCCCTACCCATAGGAACCCTAACCCTAGCTCCCAGTCCGCTACCCATAGGAACCGTAACCCTACATCCAAGTCCCCTACCCATAGGAACCCTCGCCCTATGACGGGAAGACCTACCCATAAGAACCCTAACCGTAGCTCCATGTTCCCTTCCCATAGGAACCCTAACCCTAGCTCCAAGTCCCCTACCCATAGGAACCCTAACCCCAGCTCCACATCCCCTACCCATAGGAACTCTAAGCCTAGCTCCACGTCCCCTACCCATAGGAACCCTAACCCTAGCTCCACGTTCCCTACCCATAGGAACCGTAACCCTAATTCCAAGTTCCCATACCCATGGGAACCCTAACCCTAGCTCCAGGTTCCCTACCCATAGGAACCCTAACCCTAGAGCGGGAAAACCTACCCATAGGAACCCTAACCCTAGTTCCACATCCCCAAGCCATAGGAACCCTAATCCTAGCTCTAAGTCCCCAACCCATAGGAACCCTAAGCCTATTTCCCAGTCCTCTACCCATAGGAACCCTAACCCTAGCTCCAAGTCCCCTGCCCATAGGAACCCTAACTCTAGAGCGGGAAGATCTACCCATAGGAATCCTAACCCTAGCTCCAAGTCCCCTACCCATAGAAACCCTAACCCTAGCTTCAGGTCCCCTAACCATAGAAACCCTAACACTAGAGCGGGAAGACCTACCCATAGGAACCCTAACCCTAGCTCCCAGTCACCTACCCATAGGAACCCTATCCCTAGCTCCATGTTGCCTACCCATAGGAACCCTAACCCTAGCTCCAAGTCCCCTACCCATAGGAACCCTAACCCTAGCACCAGGTTCCCTACGCATAGGTACCCTAACCCTAGCTCCAAGTCCCCTGCCCATAGGAACCCAACCCTAGCTCCAAGTCCCCTGCCCATAGGAACCCTAACTCTAGAGCGGGAAGATCTACCCATAGGAATCCTAACCCTAGCTCCAAGTCCCCTACCCATAGAAACCCTAACACTAGAGCGGGAAGACCTACCCATAGGAACCCTAACCCTAGCTCCACGTTGCCTACCCATAGGAACCCTAACCCTAGCTCCAAGTCCCCTACCCATAGGAACCCTAACCCTAGCTCCAAGTCCCCTACCCATAGGAACCCTAACCCTAGCACCAGGTTCCCTACGCATAGGAACCCTAACCCTAGCTCGGGAAAACCTACCCATAGGAACCCTAACCCTAGCTCTACGTCCCCAAGCCATAGGAACCCTAATCCTAGCTCCAAGTGCCCTACTCATAGGAACCCTAACCCTAGCTCCACGTTCTCTACCCATAGGTCCCCTAACCCTAGCTCCAAGTCCCCTACCCATAGGAATCCTAACCCTAGCTCCACGATCCCTACCCATTAGGTACTCTAACCCTAGCTCCAAGTCCCCTGCCCATAGGAACCCTAACCCTAGCTCCCAGTCCCCTCCCCATAGGAACCCTAACCCTAGAGTGGGAAGACCTACCCATAGGAACCCTAACCCTAGTTCCAAGTCCCCTACCCATAGGAATCCAAACCCCAGCTCCAGATTGCCTACCCATAGGAACACTAACCCTAGGGCGGGAAGACCTACCCATAGGAACCCTAACCCTAGCTCCATGTCCCATACCCATAGGAACCCTAACCCTAGCACCAGGTTCCTTACCCATAGGAACCCTAACCCTAGGCCGGGAAAACCTACCCATATGAACCCTAACCCTAGCTCCAAGTCCCCTAACCATAGGTACCCTAACCCTAGCTCCCAGTCCCCTGCCCATAGGAACCCTAACCCTACAGCGGGAAGACCTACCGACAGGAACCCTAACTCTAGCTCCAAGTCCCATACCCATAGGAACCCTCACCCTAGCTCCACGTCTCCAAGCCATAGTAACCCTAACCCTAGCTCCACATTCCCAACCCATAGGAACCCTAACCCTAGCTCCAAGTCCCCTACCCATACAAACCCTAACCCTAGGGTGGGAAGACCTACCCATAGGAACCCTAACCCTAGCTCCAAGTCCCCTGCCCATAGAAATCCTATCCCTAGCTCCAAGTCCCCTTCCCATAGGAACCCTAGCACTAGAGCGGGAAGACCTACCCATAAGAACCCTAACCCTAGCTCCCAGTCCCCTACCTATTGGAACCCTAACCCTAGCTCCCAGTCCCCTACCCATAGGAACCCTAACCCTAGCTCCACATTCCCTACCCATAGGAACCCTAACCCTAGCTCCACATTCCCTACCCATAGGAACCCTAACCCTAGCACCAAGTCTCCTACCCATAGGAACCCTAGCACTAGAGCGGGAAGACCTACCCATAAGAACCCTAACCCTAGCTCCCAGTCCCCTACCGATAAGAACCCTAACCCTAGCTCCCAGTCCCCTACCCATAGGAACCCTAACCCTAGCTCCACATTCCCTACCCATAGGAACCCTAACCCTAGCTCCACATTCCCTACCCATTGGAACCCTTACCCTAGCTCCAGGTTGCCTACCAATAGGAACCCTAACCCTAGGGCGGGGAGACCTACCCATAAGAACCCTAACACTAGAGCGGGAAGACCTACCCAAAGGAACTCTAACCCTAGCTCTAAGTCCCCTTCCCATAGGAACCCTAACCCTATTACCCATAGGAACCCTAACCCTAGCTCCACGTTCTCTACCTATAGAAACCCTAACCCTAGCTCCACATTCCCTACCCATTGGAACCCTTACCCTAGCTCCAGGTTGCCTACCCATAGGAACCCTAACCCTAGCTCCACATCCCCTACCCATAGGAACCATAACCCTAGCTCCACGTCCCCTACCCATAGGAACCCTCACCCTAGCTCCACATCCCCAAGCCATAGGAACCCTAACCCTAGCTACACGTCCCCAAACCATAGAAACCCTAACCCTAGCTCCCAGTCCTCTACCCATAGGAACCCTAACCCTAGCTCCCAATCCTCTACCCATAGTAACCCTAACCCTAGCTCCACGTCCCCAAGCCATAGGAACCCTAACCCTAGCTCCACGTCCCCAAACCCTACGAACCCTAACCACAGCTCCACGATCCCTACCCATAGGAACCCGAACCCTAGCTCCACATCCCCTGCCCATAGGAACCCTAACACTAGAGCGGGAAGACCTACCCATAGGAACCCTAACACTAGCTTCCAGTCCCCTAACCATAGGAACCCTAACCCTAGCTCCCAGTCCTCTACCCATAGGAACCCTAACCCTACCTCCACGTCTCCAAGCCATAGGAACCATAACACTAGCGCCAAGTCTCCAAGCCATAGAAACGCTAACCCTAGCGCCAAGTCCCCTACCCATAGGAACCCCGTACCCTAGCTTCAGGTTCCCTACCCAAAGGAACCCTAACCCTAGCTCCATGTTCCCTACCCATAGGAACCGTAACCCTAACTCCACGTTCCCATACCCATAGGAACCCTAACCCTAGGGCGGGAAAACCTACCCATAGGATCCCTAACCCTAGCTCCACATCCCCAACCCATAGGAACCCTAACCCTAGCTCCCAGTCCTCTACCCATAGATACCCTAACCCTAGCTCCCCGTCCCCTACCCATACGAACGCTAACCCTAGCTCCCAGTCCGCTACCCATAGGAACCGTAATCCTACATCCAAGTCCCCTACCCATAGGAACCCTCGCCCTATGACGGGAAGACCTACCCATAAGAACCCTAACCGTAGCTCCATGTTCCTTTCCCATAGGAACCCTAGCCCTAGCTCCAAGTCCCCTACCCATAGGAACCCTAACCCCAGCTCCACGTCCCCTACCCATAGGAACTCTAAGCCCAGCTCCACGTCCCCTACCCATAGGAACCCTAACCCTAGCTCCACGTCCCCAAGCCATAGGAACCCTAACCCTAGCTTCAGGTTCCCTACCCAAAGGAACCCTAACCCTAGCTCCACGTTCCCTACCCATAGGAACCGTAACCCTAATTCCACGTTCCCATACCCATAGGAACCCTAACCCTAGCTCCAGGTTCCCTACCCATAGGAACCCTAACCCTAGAGCGGGAAAACCTACCCATAGGAACCCTAACCCTAGCTCCACATCCCCAACCCATAGGAACCCTAAGCCTATTTCCCAGTCCTCTACCCATAGGAACCCTAACCCTAGCTCCAAGTCCCCTGCCCATAGTAACCCTAACACTAGAGCGGGAAAACCTACCCACAGGAACCCTAATCCTAGCTATAAGTCCCCTACCCATAGTAACCCTAACACTCGAGCGGGAACACCTACCCATAGGAACCCTAACCCTAGCTCCAAGTCCCCTCCCATAGGAACCCTAATCCTAGCTCTAAGTCCCCAACCCATAGGAACCCTAAGCCTATTTCCCAGTCCTCTACCCATAGGAACCCTAACCCTAGCTCCAAGTCCCCTGCCCATAGGAACCCTAACTCTAGAGCGGGAAGATCTACCCATAGGAATCCTAACCCTAGCTCCAAGTCCCCTACCCATAGAAACCCTAACCCTAGCTTCAAGTCCCCTAACCATAGAAACCCTAACACTAGAGCGGGAAGACCTACCCATAGGAACCCTAACCCTAGCTCCCAGTCACCTACCCATAGGAACCCTATCCCTAGCTCCATGTTGCCTACCCATAGGAACCCTAACCCTAGCTCCATGTTGCCTACCCATAGGAACCCTAACCCTAGCACCAGGTTCCCTACGCATAGGAACCCTAACCCTAGCTCCAAGTGCCCTACCCATAGGAACCCTAACCCTAGCTCAACGTTCTCTACCCATAGGTACCCTAACCCTAGCTCCACGTCCCCAAGCCATAGGAGCCCTAACCCTAGCTTCAAGTCCCCTGCCCATAGGAACCCAAACCTAGCTCCAAGTCCCCTGCCCATAGGAACCCTAACTCTAGAGCGGGAAGATCTACCCATAGGAATCTTAACCCTAGCTCCAAGTCCCCTACCCATAGAAACCCTAACACTAGAGCGGGAAGAACTACCCATAGGAACCCTAACCCTAGCTCCACGTTGCCTACCCATAGGAACCCTAACCCTAGCTCCAAGTCCCCTGCCCATAGGAACCCTAACCCTAGCACCAGGTTCCCTACGCATAGGAACCCTAACCCTAGGTCGGGAAAACCTACCCATAGGAACCCTAACCCTAGCTCTACGTCCCCAAGCCATAGGAACCCTAACCCTAGCTCCAAGTGCCCTACTCATAGGAACCCTAACCCTAGCTCCAAGTTCTCTACCCATAGGTCCCCTAACCCTAGCTCCAAGTCCCCTACCCATAGGAACCCTAACCCTAGCTCCACGATCCCTACCCATTAGGTACTCTAACCCTAGCTCCAAGTCCCCTGCCCATAGGAACCCTAACCCTAGCTCCCAGTCCCCTCCCCATAGGAACCCTAACCCTAGAGTGGGAAGACCTACCCATAGGAACCCTAACCCTAGTTCCAAGTCCCCTACCCATAGGAATCCAAACCCCAGCTCCAGATTGCCTACCCATAGGAACACTAACCCTAGGGCGGGAAGACCTACCCATAGGAACCCTAACCCTAGCTCCAAGTCCCCTAACCATAGGTACCCTAACCCTAGCTCCCAGTCCCCTGCCCATAGGAACCCTAACCCTACAGCGGGAAGACCTACCGACAGGAACCCTAACTCTAGCTCCAAGTCCCATACCAACAGGAACCCTTACCCTAGCTCCAAGTCCCCTGCCCTTAGCAACCCTCACCCTAGCTCCACGTCTCCAAGCCATAGTAACCCTAACCCTAGCTCCACATTCCCAACCCATAGGAACCCTAACCCTAGCTCCAAGTCCCCTACCCATACGAACCCTAACCCTAGGGTGGGAAGACCTACCCATAGGAACCCTAACCCTAGCTCCAAGTCCCCTGCCCATAGAAATCCTATCCCTAGCTCCAAGTCCCCTTCCCATAGGAACCCTAGCACTAGAGCGGGAAGACCTACCCATAAGAACCCTAACCCTAGCTCCCAGTCCCCTACCTATTGGAACCCTAACCCTAGCTCCCAGTCCCCTACCATAGGAACCCTAACCCTAGCTCCACATTCCCTACCCATTGGAACCCTAACCCTAGCTCCACATTCCCTACCCATAGGAACCCTAGCACTAGAGCGGGAAGACCTACCCATAAGAACCCTAACCCTAGCTCCCAGTCCCCTACCGATAAGAACCCTAACCCTAGCTCCCAGTCCCCTACCCATAGGAACCCTAACCCTAGCTCCACATTCCCTACCCATAGGAACCCTAACCCTAGCTCCACATTCCCTACCCACAGGAACCCTAACCCTAGCTCCAAGTCCCCTACCCATTGGAACCCTTACCCTAGCTCCAGGTTGCCTACCAATAGGAACCCTAACCCTAGGGCGGGAAGACCTACCCATAAGAACCCTAACTCTAGCTCCAAGTCCCCTTCCCATAGGAACCCTAACCCTATTACCCATAGGAACCCTAACCCTAGCTCCACGTTCCCTACCCATAGGAAACCTAACCCTAGCTCCAAGTCCGCTACCCATAGGAACTCTAACCCTAGGGCGTGAAGACCCAACTATAGGAATCCTAACCCTAGCTCCACGTTCCCTACCCATAGGAACCCTAACCCTAGCTCCACATCCCCTACCCATAGGAACCATAACCCTAGCTCCACATCCCCAAGCCATAGGAACCCTAACCCTAGCTACACGTCCCCAAACCATAGAAACCCTAACCCTAGCTCCCAGTCCTCTACCCATAGTAACCCTAACCCTAGCTCCACTTCCCCAAGCCATAGGAACCCTAACCCTAGCTCCACGTCCCCAAACCCTACGAACCCTAACCACAGCTCCACGATCCCTACCCATAGGAACCCGAACCCTAGCTCCACATCCCCTGCCCATAGGAACCCTAACACTAGAGCGGGAAGACCTACCCATAGGAACCCTAACACTAGCTTCCAGTCCCCTAACCATAGGAACCCTAACCCTAGCTCCCAGTCCTCTACCCATAGGAACCCTAACCCTACCTCCACGTCTCCAAGCCATAGGAACCCTAACACTAGCGCCAAGTCACCAAGCCATAGAAACGCTAACCCTAGCGCCAAGTCCCCTACCCATAGGAACCCCGTACCCTAGCTTCAGGTTCCCTACCCAAAGGAACCCTAACCCTAGCTCCATGTTCCCTACCCATAGGAACCGTAACCCTAACTCCACGTTCCCATACCCATAGGAACCCTAACCCTAGCTCCAGGTTCCCTACCCATAGGAACCCTAACCCTAGGGCGGGAAAACCTACCCATAGGAACCCTAACCCTAGCTCCACATCCCCAAGCCATAGGAACCCTAAGCCTATTTCCCAGTCCCCTACCCATAGGAACCCTAACCCTATCTCACAGTCCCCTACGCATAGGAACCCTGACCCTAGCTCCAAGTCCCCTACCCATAGAAACCCTAACCCTAGCTTCTAGTCCCCTGCCCATAGGAACCCTAACCGTAGCTCCACGTCCCCAAGCCTTAGGAACCCTAACCCTAGCTCCACGTCCCCAAGCCATAGGAACCCTAACCCTAGCTCCAAGTCCCCTACCCATAGGAACCCAACCGTAGCTCCACGTTCCCTACCCATAGGTACCCTAACCCTAGGGCGGGAAGACCTACCCATAGGAACCCTAACCCTAGCTCCAAGTCCCCTGCCCATAGGATCCCTAACACTAGAGCGGGAAGATCTACCCATAGGAACCCTGACCCAAGCTCCACGTTCTCTACCCATAGGAACCCTAACCCTAGGGCGGGAAGACCTTCCCATAGGAACCCTGACCCAAGCTCCACGTTCTCTACACGTAGGAAACCTAACCCTAGGGCGGAAGACCTACCTATAGGAACCCTAACCCTAGTTCCCAGTCCCCTACCCATAGGAACCCTATCCCTAGCTCCACGTTGCCTACCCACAGGAACCCTAACCCTAGCTCCAAGTCCCCTACCCATAGGAACCCTAACCCTAGCACCAGGTTCCCTACGCATAGGAACCCTAACCCTAGGTCGGGAAAACCTACCCATAGGAACCCTAACCCTAGCTCCATGTCCCCAAGCCAAAGGAACCCTAACCCTAGCTCCAAGTGCCCTACCCATAGGAACCCTAACCCTAGCTCCAAGTCCCCTACCCATAGGAACCCTAACCCTAGCACCAGGTTCCCTACGCATAGGAACCCTAACCCTAGGTCGGGAAAACCTACCCATAGGAACCCTAACCCTAGCTCCATGTCCCCAAGCCATAGGAACCCTAACCCTAGCTCCAAGTGCCCTACCCATAGGAACCCTAACCCTAGCTCCACGTTCCCTACCCATAGGTACCCTAACCCTAGCTCCACGTCCCCAAGCCATAGGAGCCCTAACCCTAGCTCCAAGTCCCCTACCCATAGGAACCCTAACCCTAGCTCCAAGTCCCCTACCCATTAGGTACCCTAACCCTAGACTGGGAAGACCTACCTATAGGAACCCTAACCCTAGTTCCATGTCCCATACCCATAGGAACCCTAACCCTAGCACCAGGTTCCTTACCCATAGGAACCCTAACCCTAGGCCGGAAAAACCTACCCATATGAACCCTAACCCTACAGCGGGAAGACCTACCCATAGGAACCCTTAACCTATCTCCAAGTCCCCTACCCATAGGAACCCTAACCCTGCAGCGGGAAGACCTACCCATAGGAACCCTTAACCTATCTCCAAGTCCCCTACCCATAGGAACCCTAACCCTGCAGCGGGAAGACCTACCGACAGGAACCCTAACCCTAGCTCCAAGTCCAATACCCACAGGAACCCTTTCCCTAGCTCCAAGTCCCCTGCCCATAGGAACCCTAACCGTAGCTCCCAGTCCCCTACCCATAGGAACCCTAACCCTAGCTCCACGTCTCCAAGCCATAGTAACCCTAACCCTAGCTCCACATTCCCAACCCATAGGAACCCTAACCCTAGCTCCAAGTCCCCTACCCATAGGAACCCTAACCCTAGCTCCAGGTTGCCTACCCATAGGAACCCTAACCCTAGCTCTAAGTCCCCTACCCATTGGAACCCTAACCCTAGCTCCCAGTCCCCTACCCATAGGAACCCTAACCCTAGCTCCACATTCCCTACCCATAGGAACCCTAACCCTAGCTCCACATTCCCTACCCATAGGAACCCTAACCCTAGCTCCAAGTCTCCTACCCATAGGAACCCTAACCCTAGAGCGGGAAGACCTACCCATAGGAACCCTAATCATTCTTCCAAGTCCACTACCCATAGGAAACCGAACCCTTGCTCGAAGTCCCCTACCCATAGGAACCCTAACCCTAGCTCCAAGTCCCCTACCCATAGGAACCCTAACCCTAGCTCCAAGTCCCCTACCCATAGGAACCCTAACCCTAGCTCCAAGTCTCCTACCCATTGGAACCCTTACCCTAGCTCCAAGTCTCGTACCCATTGGAACCCTTACCCTAGTTCCAGGTTGCCTACCAATAGGAACCCTAACCCTAGGGCGGGAAGACCTACCCATAGGAACCCTAACTCTAGCTCCACTTTTCCTACCCATAGGAACCCTAACTCTAGCTCCACTTTTCCTACCCATAGGAACCCTAACTCTAGCTCCAAGTCCCCTACCCATAGGAACCCTAACCCTAGCTCCAAGTCCCCTTCCCATAGGAACCCTAACACTAGCTACCCATAGGAAACCTAACCCTAGCCCCCATCCCCTACCCATAGGAACCCTAACCCTGGCTCCAAGTCCCCTATCCATTGGAACCCTAACCCTAGGTCGGGAAGACCTACCCATAGGAACCCTTAACCTAGCTCCAAGTCCCCTGCCCATAGGAACCCTAACCCTGCAACGGGAAGACCTACCCATAGGAACCCTAACCCTAACCCTAGCTCCAAGTCCCATACCCACAGGAATCCTTACCCTAGCTCCAAGTCCCCTACCCATAGGAACCCTAACCCTAGGTCGGGAAGACCTACCCATAGGAACCCTAACCCTAGCTCCACGTCCCCTACCCATAGGAACCCTAACCCTAGCTCCACGTCTCCAAGCCATAGTAACCCTAACCCTAGCTCCACATTCCCAACTGTAATAGTCCGGTACGGGGGCCGTGCCCTCTCAGGGGCCGCCGGGAGCCAGGCCGCCTCACTACATGGCCTGGATCAGTCTTCGGGTTCTGAAGGTCTCAGGGGCCCGCCCCTCAGGCGGGGGCTGAAACAGAAGGCACACGGTCACTGCAATGGGCCCGGCCCTCAGGCAGGGCGGGGCAGCAAACGCTAGTTCCAGGCTCAGACCCTTTCTGCAGGCTGAGCGGTAACACAGTCCATAACCCCGGCCCTCAGGCAGGGCGGGGCAGCAAACTGGCTCTCAGCTCCGGTCCTCGCAGCCAGAGCTGAGCAGTCACCAAGTCAGCAAGCCCGAGCCCCAGCTCAGGGCTGGGCACCACACAAGGGTCCAAGGGGCTCAGGTCCTTCCTGCAGGCTGAGCACCACTAAGTTAATGAGCTAAGCCCAGGCCCTCAATCAGGGCGGGGCAGCAACACAGCAGTTCTAGGCTCAGCTCCTTACAGCCGGAGCTGAGCAGTACTAATAGTTCAGGGCTCAGGTCCTTGCCTCAGGAACTGAGCAGTAGCACCAGTCTCAGGGCTCAGGTCCTTACTTCCGGAGCTGAGCAGCAGCATCAGTCTCAGAAAGCCCAGGCCCTCAATCAGGGCGGGGCAATAAACAAGAGTTCCAGGCTCAGGTCCTTATAGCAGGACCTGAGCAGTAATAACAGCCCCAGGGCTCAGATCCTTGTAGCAGGAGCTGAGCTACAACAACAGTTCCGGAAGCCCAGGTAAGTGCAGACTTCTCGGCCGGAACGCTGGTAGGAGGGGGAGTCTGCCACCCGTGAGTGGGGTGGCAGGGGGGGACACAGGCCCACCCACTCCACTGTGTCCCAGCCCGGGGCCCTAGCAGCGGCGTGGATCTGCTGCAGTCAGTGGGGATCCTGGCCGCAACACACTGACATGGGCACGTCGGTGACCTGAGCCAGACAGGGGTCGGCTACCCCCGGGCTACACTCCATCTCCCCCTCCTCGGGTACCTGCTCCCCGCTGGGCTCGGCAGCGGGGTCCCATACCATGGGCTCCTTGGCGGGCTGAAGGTGGTCTAGGTCGGGCTGCTCCTCCGGACGTGGGTCAGGGCGACGCTCAGGCTGCTCCTCGGGGTATTGGGCTCGGGGAAGGCTCGGCCCGTCCACCTCGGGATACCGGGCTCGGGGCAGGCTCGGCCCGTCTACTTCAGGGTACCGGGCTCGGGGCAGGCTCGGTCCGTCCACCTCAGGGTACCGGGCTCGGGGCAGGCTCGGTCCAGCGGGAGCCCGACCAGGAGCATCCGTCCTCTCTGGCCGCTGGGCTCCAACTGAGTGCTGAGGCCGGGCTTTTATACTTCCTGTCCTGCCCCTTGACTTCCGGGGGGCGGGAACAGGTGGCAGTGGCTCCGCCCACTGAGGGGGTTGTTCCGGTTCCTCTCTCTCAGGGGCCGCCGGGAGCCAGGCCGCCTCACTACACCAACCCATAGGAACCCTAACCCTAGAGCGGGAAGACCTACTCATAGGAACCGTAATCCTTCTTCCAAGTCCACTACCCATAGGAAACCGAACCCTAGCTCCAAGTCCCCTACCCATAGGAACCCTAACCCTAGCTCCAAGTCCCCTGCCCATAGAAATCCTATCCCAAGCTCCAAGTCCCCTTCCCATAGGAACCCTAGCACTAGAGCGGGAAGACCTACCCATAAGAACCCTAACCCTAGCTCCCAGTCCCCTACCCATAGGAACCCTAACCCTAGCTCTAAGTCCCCTACCCATTGGAACCC
Source organism: Mauremys mutica (assembly GCF_020497125.1). NCBI lineage: Eukaryota > Metazoa > Chordata > Testudines > Geoemydidae > Mauremys > Mauremys mutica. The sequence continues at coordinate 107,838,048 of NC_059077.1, read as the reverse complement.
TAACCCTAGCTCCCAGTCCCCTACCCATAGGAACCCTAACCCTAGCTCCACATTCCCTACCCATAGGAACCCTAACCCTAGCTCCAAGTCTCCTACCCATAGGAACCCTAACCCTAGAGCGGGAAGACCTACCCATAGGAACACTAACCCTAGCTCCAAGTCCCCTGCCCATAGAAATCCTATCCCTAGCTCCAAGTCCCCTTCCCATAGGAACCCTAACACTAGAGCGGGAAGACCTACCCCTAGGAACCCTAACTCTAGCTCCACTTTCCCTACCCATAGGAATCCTAACTGTAGGGCGGACAGACCTACCCATAGGAACTCTAACCCTAGCTCCAAGTCCCCTTCCCATAGGAACCCTAACCCTAGCTAACCATAGGAAACCTAACCCTAGCCCCCATCCCCTACCCATAGGAACCCTAACCCTGGATCCAAGTCCCCTACCCATAGGAACCCTAACCCTAGCTCCACGTTCCCTATCCATTGGAACCCTAACCCTAGGTCGGGAAGACGTACCCATAGGAACCCTAACCCTAGCTACCCATAGGAAACCTAACCCTAGCCCCCATCCCCTACCCATAGGAAACCTAACCCTAGTTCCAAGTCCCCTACCCAAAGTAACTCTAACCGTAGCTCCACGTTCCCTACCCATAGGAACCCTAACGCTAGGGCGGCAATACCTACCCATAGGAACCCTAACCCTAGCTCCAAGTCCGCTACCCATAGGAACTCTAACCCTAGGGCGTGAAGACCCAACTATAGGAATCCTAACCCTAGCTCCACGTTCTCTACCTATAGAAACCCTAACCCTAGGGCGGGAAGACCTACCCATAGGAACCCTAACCCTAGCTCCCAGTCACCTACCCATAGGAACCCTATCCCTAGCTCCATGTCTCCAAGCCATAAGAACCCTAACCCTAGCTCCAAGTCCCCTACCCATAGGAACCCTAACCCTAGCTCCAAGTCCCCTACCCATAGGAACCCAACCGTAGCTCCACATTCCCTACCCATAGGAACCCTAACCCTAGCTCCCAGTCCCCTCCCCATAGGAACCCTAACCCTAGCTCCCAGTCCCCTCCCCATAGGAACCCTAACCCTAGGGCGGGAAGACCTACCGATAGGAACCCTAACCCTAGTTCTAAGTCCCCTACCCATAGGAACCCAAACCCTAGCTCCAAGTCCTCTACCCTTAGGAACCCTAACCCCAGCTCCTGGTTGCCTACCCATAGGAACCCTAACCCTAGGGCGGGAAGACCTACCGATAGGAACCCTAACCCTAACTCCAAGTCCCATACCCATAGGAACCCTTACCCTAGCTCCAAGTCCCCTGCCCATAGGAACCCTAACCCTCGCTCCAAGTCCCCTGCCCATAGGAACCCTAACACTAGAGCGGGAAGATCTACCCATAGGAACCCTAACCCTAGCTCCAATTCCCCTACCCATAGGAACCCTAATCCTAGCTCCAAGTCCCCTGCCCATAGGAACCCTAACACTAGAGCGGGAAGACCTATCCATAGGAACCCTAACCCTAGCTACCCATAGGAAACCTAACCCTAGCCCCCATCCCCTACCCATAGGAACCGTAACCCTGGCTCCAAGTCCCCTACCCATAGGAACCCTAACCCTAGCTCCACGTTCCCTATGCATAGGAACCCGAACCCTAGCTCCAAGTCCTCTACCCATAGGAACCCAAACCCTAGCTCCAAGTCCTCTACCCATAGGAACCCTAACCCCAGCAATAGGTTGCCTACCCATAGGAACCCTAACCCTAGGGCGGGAAGACCTACCCATAGGAACCCTAACCCTAGCTCCAAGTCCCATAACCATAGGAACCCTAACACTAGAGCGGGAAGACCTATCCATAGGAACCCTAACCCTAGCTACCCATAGGAAACCTAACCCTAGCCCCCATCCCCTACCCATAGGAACCGTAACCCTGGCTCCAAGTCCCCTACCCATAGGTACCCTAACCCTAGCTCCCAGTCCCCTATCATAGGGACCCTAACCCTACAGCGGGAAGACCTACTGACAGGAACCCTAACCCTAGCTCGAAGTCCCCTACCCACAGAAACCCTTACCCTAGCTCCAAGTCCCCTGCCCATAGGAACCCTAACCCTAGCTCCAAGTCCCCTGCCCATAGGAACCCTAACACTAGAGCGGGAAGACCTACCCATATGAACCCTAACCCTAGCTCCCAGTCCCCTACCCATAGGAACCCTAACCCTAGCTCCCAGTCCCCTACCCATAGGAACCCTAACCCTAGCTCCCAGTCCCCTACCCATAGGAACCCTAACCCTAGCTCCCAGTCCCCTACCCATAGGAACCCTAACCCTAGCTCCCAGTCTCCTACCCATAGGAACCTTAACCCTAGCTCCCAGTCTCCTACCCATAGGAACCCTAACCCTAGAGTGGGAAGACCTAAACATTGGAACCCTAACCCTAGCTCCAAGTCCACTACCCATTGGAACCCTAACCCTAGCTCCAAGTCTCCTACCCATAGGAACCCTAACCCTAGCACCAGGTTGACGAACCCATAGGAACCCTAACCCTAGGGCGGGAAGATCTACCCATAGGAACCCTAACCCTCACTCCAAGTCCCCTGCCCATAGGAACCCTAACACTAGAGCGGGAAGATCTACCCATAGGAACCCTAATCCTTCTTCCAAGTCCACTACCCATAGGAAACCGAACCCTCGTTCCAAGTCCACTACCCATAGGAACCCTAACCCTAGCTCCAAGTCCCCTACCCATAGGAACCCTAACCCTATCTCCAAGTCCCCTACCCATAGGAACCCTAACCCTAGCTCCACATTCCCTATCCATTGGAACCCTAACCCTAGGTCGGGAAGACCTACCCATAGGAACCCTGACCCTAGCTACCCATAGGAACCCTAACCCTAGCTCCCAGTCACCTACCCATAGGAACCCTATCCCTAGCTCCATGTCTCCAAGCCATAAGAACCCTAACCCTAGCTCCAAGTCCCCTACCCATAGGAACCCTAACCCTAGCTCCACGTTCCCTACCCATAGGAACCATAACCCTAGCTCCAAGTCCCCTACCCATAGGAACCATAACCCTAGCTCCAAGTCCCCTAACCCTAGCACCAGGTTCCCTACCCATAGGAACCCTAACCCTAGGTCGTGAAAACCTACCCATAGGAACCCTAACCCTAGCTCCACGTCCCCTCCCCATAGGAACCCTAACCCTAGCTCCCAGTCCCCTCCCCATAGGAACCCTAACCCTAGAGTGGGAAGACCTACCCATAGGAACCCTAACCCTAGTTCTAAGTCCCATACCCATAGGAACCCTTACCCTAGCTCCAAGTCCCCTGCCCATAGGAACCCTAACCCTCGCTCCAAGTCCCCTGCCCATAGGAACCCTAACACTAGAGCGGGAAGATCTACCCATAGGAACCCTAACCCTAGCTCCAATTCCCCTACCCATAGGAACCCTAACCCTCGCTCCAAGTCCCCTGCCCATAGGAACCCTAACACTAGAGCGGGAAGACCTACCCATAGGAACCCTAACTCTAGCTCCACTTTCCCTACCCATAGGAATCCTAACCCTAGGGCGGGCAGACCTATCCATAGGAACCCTAACCCTAGCTCCAAGTCCCCTTCCCATAGGAACCCTAACCCTAGCTACCCATAGGAAACCTAACCCTAGCCCCCATCCCCTACACATAGGAACCGTAACCCTGGCTCCAAGTCCCCTACCCATAGGAACCCTAACCCTAGCTCCACGTTCCCTATCCATAGGAACCCTAACCCTAGCTCCAAGTCCTCTACCCATAGGAACCCAAACCCTAGCTCCAAGTCCTCTACCCATAGGAACCCTAACCCTAGGGTGGGAAGACCTACCCATAGGAACCCTAACCCTAGCTCCAAGTCCCATAACCTTAGGAACCCTAACCCTAGCACCAGGTTCCCTACCCATAGGAACCCTAACCCTAGGCCAGGAAAACCTACCCATAGGAACCCTAACCCTAGCTCCACGTCCCCAAACCATTGGAACCCGAACCCTAGCTCCAAGTCCCCTCACCATAGGTACCCTAACCCTAGCTCCAAGTCCCCTATCATAGGGACCCTAACCCTACAGCGGGAAGACCTACCGACAGGAACCCTAACCCTAGCTCGAAGTCCCCTACCCACAGAAACCCTTACCCTAGCTCCAAGTCCCCTGCCCATAGGAACCCTAACCCTAGCTCCAAGTCCTCTGCCCATAGGAACCCTAACACTAGAGCGGGAAGACCTACCCATAGGAACCCTAACCCTAGCTCCCAGTCCCCTACCCATAGGAACCCTAACCCTATCTCCCAGTCCCCTACCCATAGGAACCCTAACCCTAGCTCCCAGTCCCCTACCCATAGGAACCTTAACCCTAGCTCCCAGTCTCCTACCCATAGGAACCCTAACCCTCGTTCCAAGTCCACTACCCATAGGAACCCTAACTCTAGCTCCACTTTCCCTACCCATAGGAATCCTAACCCTAGGGCGGGCAGACCTATCCATAGGAACCCTAACCCCAGCTCCAGGTTGCCTACCCATAGGAACCCTAACCCTAGGGCGGGAAGACCTACCCATAGGAACCCTAACCCTAGCTCCAAGTCCCATAAGCATAGGAACCCTAACCCTAGCACCAGGTTCCCTACCCATAGGAACCCTAACCCTAGGCCGGGAAAACCTACCCATAGGAACCCTAACCCTAGCTCCACGTCCCCAAACCATTGGAACCCGAACCCTAGCTCCAAGTCCCCTGCCCATAGGAACCCTAACCCTAGCTCCAAGTCCCCTGCCCATAGGAACCCTAACACTAGAGCGGGAAGACCTACCCATATGAACCCTAACCCTAGCTCCCAGTCCCCTACCCATAGAAACCCTAACCCTAGCTCCCAGTCCCCTACCCATAGGAACCCTAACCCTAGCTCCCAGTCTCCTACCCATAGGAACCTTAACCCTAGCTCCCAGTCTCCTACCCATAGGAACCCTAACCCTAGAGTGGGAAGACCTACCCATTGGAACCCTAACCCTAGCTCCAAGTCCACTACCCATTGGAACCCTAACCCTAGCTCCAAGTCTCCTACCCATAGGAACCCTAACCCTAGCTCCAGGTTGACGAACCCATAGGAACCCTAACCCTCGCTCCAAGTCCCCTGCCCATAGGAACCCTAACACTAGAGCGGGAAGATCTACCCATAGGAACCCTAATCCTTCTTCCAAGTCCACTACCCATAGGAAACCGAACCCTCGTTCCAAGTCCACTACCCATAGGAACCCTAACCGTAGCTCCAAGTCCCCTACCCATAGGAACCCTAACCGTAGCTCCAAGTCCCCTACCCATAGGAACCCTAACCCTGGCTCCAAGTCCCCTACCCATAGAAACCCTAACCCTAGCTCCACGTTCCCTATCCATAGGAACCCTAACCCTAGGTCGGGAAGACCAACCCATAGGAACCATAACCCTAGCTCCAGGTTGCCTACCCATAGGAACCCTAACCCTAGGGCGGGCAGACCTACCCATAGGAACCCTAACCCTAGCTCCAAGTCCCCTTCCCATAGGAACCCTAACCTTAGCTCCAAGTCCCCTACCCATAGGAACCCTAACCCTAGCTCCACGTCCCCTACCCATAGGAACCCTAACCCTAGGGCTGGAAGACCTACCCATAGGAACCCTAACCCTAGCTCCAAGTCCCCTACCCATAGGTACCCTAACCCTAGCTCCTCGTTCCCTACCCATAGGAACCCTAACCCTACAGCAGGAAGACCTACCCATAGGAACCCTAACCCTAGCTCCAAGTCCCCTACACATAGGTACCCTAACCCTAGCTCCAAGTACCCTACCCATAGGTACCCTATCCCTATGGCGGAAATACCTACCCATAGGTACCCTAACCCTAGCTCCACATGCCCTACCCATAGGAAACATATTTCGAGGGCGGGAAGACCTACCCATAGGAACCCTAACCCTAGCTCCAAAGCCCCTACCCAGGGGAACCCTAACCCTAGCTCCACGTCCCCTACCCATAGGAACCCTAACCCTAGCTCCACGCCCCCTACCCATAGGAACCCTAACCCTAGGGTGGGAAGACCTACCCATAGGAACCTTAACTATTTCTCTATGTGCCCTACCCTTAGGAACCCTAACCCTAGGGCAGGAGGCCTACACATAGGAACCCTAAACCTTGCTCCAAGTGCCCTACCCATAGAAACCCTAACCCTAGGGTGCGAAGCCCTACCGTTAGGATCCCTAACCCTAGGGCGGGAAGTCCTACCCATAGGAACCCTAACCCTAGCTGCAAGTGCCCTACTTTTAGGAATCCTAACCGTAGGGTGGGGTGCCCTATCTATAGGAACCCTTACCCTAGCTCCAAGTGCTCTACTCTTAGGAGCCCTAACTCTATGGCGGGAAGCTCTACCCGTGTCCAGTTTCTCTGCCAACATACTATAGGGTATGACGGAAATAAATTCTAACCAGTGTGCCATACGGCAGGACGGGTGTTAATAAGTAGTATGAATATGACTCACTCTGTTAATATTTTCATCCCTGTAGATTATTCCCAGTTCCACCTACCCTACACTGAAGGGTTTCAGTGGAAAGGGGGCCGGTGCGTTCACTCTCTCTCGAACAGATCCCTTTCTAATAACCGATAGGCTGTGGTTTAAGAGATCCACTGCTGTATGTTTTGCAACGGCGAAGATCTGAACTATTCCCAGGAAGTTCATCCATGAACTGAAGGCTGAACAGGGTTTCTGTGTTTTGCCTTTAGTGTTTTTTTTTTTTGGTGGGGGAATAGGGCGGGGAAGGGAAAGGGAAGAGATGCTAAGGTAATTTAGGAGCCGATAGAAGTCTCAACACTAAGCCGCAATGTTGATTGAGCCACATTCTTTCCCTTGCTAAATGTCATTTACAAGCATTAGTGATAAATTCTTACAGGGAAAGAAATTTCAGTATTTAGAAATGCCCGGGATAAATTCAGTTTGCTGTGACGCACTGACAGACGCATCTTTTAACGGGTCCATCTAGCTGTAGAGTTTATCAAAAGGTTTGCGTGATCAGCCGCCCGCCGTCGTGAAGATAACACAAAGCACTCAATTTACCATTTGTCTAGTGCTGTCTGCTGTCTGATCCATCCCCGCCACACCCGAAATTATATATGGGAAAACTGAGGCTGGCGGGGTAACATGACTCGGTCCAAGTTGACAGACTGTCGGTGTCAAAGGCTGGAGAGGAATTCAGGGAGGTTCCTGGCTCCCAGGTCTGTACACCGAGTGCACAAGTCCATGCAGAGTCCAGGTAGTGAGTAGCTAGAGTTCATACATGGGGAGCTGAAGGAAAGGAGTTCCCGCACGCCACGGCTGCTGTTTGCCATATACTAGGTTATAGCGCGTGTGCTTTCACCAGGAATGTCTCTTTAGAGGTGGCTTAGTTGTTGGAAAGAACCAGATAAGGGAAAGTGAAGCTCAGGGATGCACCAGTCCAGTTTGCAGAGCACCGGCCACACACCCGCTGCAGTGCGCTGGGGTCTTTGAAGCCCGGTTGCAGCGTTTGGAGCAGCAGTTTAGGGTTAATACAGATGGGCTGGCGGGCAAACAAGAATCCAAAGCTTTCAGTGCTGGTTTTCCTTCTGCACTGGGCCCCTCCCCTGGGAGACCCAGGTTCAATTGCCCTAGTCCCGCTTGGCTATTGGAAGGGGCTGTGATTGTTCACTCCCTGGTTTTGACCAGAAATGCCATCCTCGATCTTTCCTAACATCTGTCAGAACAGATCGCTTATGCAAATAGGCTGGTGTCCACCACTGGACATTTTCTGACTTGTGTTTCATCCAAATAAGTTCCCCAGCTGCTTTCTAGTGTATCCTAGTAGAGCTGCTGCACAGGTCCGTGTTTTCTGTGCTCTGCCCCCGAGCCAGCTGTCTCCGCTCTCCCTCAAACTGCCTGGATAAGCCTTACCCACCAGAGTGGACCTGGGGCCAGCAGTAGGAGGCTCACACTGAGTTACTCTGCACTGTGCAGTGAAAAAAATCAAGTCCCAGATGCCAGTAGTTGCTGCTAACCTGACATGGATTCCACAGCACCCACCTGCAATTATTTCAGTGTGCAGAAGTCAGCTAGGGTGTGAAAAATCGGGACAGAGGGTGGGGGTGGGGGCAATAGGAGCCTATATAAGAAAAAGACCCAAAAATCAGGACTGGCCCCATAAAAATCAGGACATCTGGTCACCCTAAGGAAGTCAGAGACTTTTCATCTCCCGGTAATCTCCCCCCAACCACGCGTTCTGTGTGTCCCACCATTTTCCCTGAATTGCAGCATTTTTTTTGCTCATTCTCACCTCCCCCATGCCCTCCATTCCCCCCACCCCAAGCAGCTCAGTGTGCCCCCTTTTCCCATTCTAGGGTCCCCAATCTCCCAACCAGGGGTTCTGTCTGCCTCTCATTCCCACCTTCCTCCATACAAGCTTCCCTCATTCCCCATACCAGCAGAGGTATGCACACCCCCGTTCTCCTATTATTTGCCTGGGAGATAAATCATTAGAGCATCAACATGTTAAATTATACTGGAGGATGAGCAGGGGTCTTGTTATGATGGAAAGCATTAATGGATGTCATCAGCCAGTTACTTGATCATAGACAATTGCAGAGGTACTTGAGGCTTTGGCTATGCTAAACAAATGGTAGGCGCTCTTCCCCCCCGCATTTGTTTTCTTTCAGATCAGTTGGGCCATTGATGCCTGGAACATTTCCTGAAATTTGGAATTGATTGGATGTACTGCCTAAGATATTGCATTGCATACAGAAGTGCCATCCAGTTAAGTGTAAGGCCTTCGAAAGTTCAGCAAATCAGAGACAAGTCTACTTGAGAAAATCAGTTTTCCCCCCTTCCCCGCCCTCCCCAATAGCGATGAAGATCAACAGGGTTAGAAATAGCCTCCCTATCTCATGACAGTCTGGAGAATACATCTAAGCACACACAAATGTGGAACTCTCTCCCTCTCACTTTGCATCTGCTCCTGCTCTCACTGAAGTCCATGGGATTCTTTCTATTGATTGCAATGGGAGCTGGATTAGATCCTAGAGGCATGGATACCGCTTCATCAAAGCACTCAGCCATGCAATTGGCTGTGTCAGAGGCATAGTGATGTACTGCACATACATCATTCTGCTAGTAGGTCTGTCTGAGTGAGGTACAGAGTTGTAGACAGTGTGGTCCCTGAAAACGGAGCAAGATGAAGCTAGGACTTGAGTGATGTGGAAGCCTGTTTGTGGCTGTAGATACACCTGTTTTGTGGAATAAGTAGCTCATGACTGGTAGCATCCTTCAGGGCAGGACTTTTTGGATTTCTTTGCACAGAGGCTCTTGGGAATGGGCAACAGTAGGTTAGATTCTTGATATAATAGTTACTGAACTATTCTGATGCAGAAACAAGGGAGTAGCCAGAACCTAAGACAGGAAGCGCCAATGTGGTAGGGGTGAAGAGAAAAAACACACCCCATGCAAACAAAGAAGAGCGGAGGAACAAAGTAGAAAAGAGAGCATGGACCAGAACTGCAGGCAGCATGGGGGAGAAGAGGAAAAAGAACCAGATACAGGATGGTGAGGAAAGTCAATAATCCCATGAGATAAGAAATTTACATTTAAAAAACTAGTTCTATTGGGGGTGATGGAATAGAGCCAATTCTTGACAAAGGAAACCACCCCCAAACCTCTTGTTTTTCTTAACGAGACCAGCTAATTTTATTCTCAGGCAGGCAACAAAATAAGTACTTTCACAAAAATTTTAAGTATTAGTCACAGTTCAGAAAGAAACAAACCAAAAGGTACATACATTATTGAAAGAACTCTCTCACTGCATGGACAGCTGATTTCACAGAACCTGACACTCTCTCTCTCTCCCCCTCTCCATCACACCTTTTCTGGCTGCTTTCTATAAGGCACTGCTAACAGAGTGCAACTTTTTACCTTGTGAGGGTTCCTCAGGGTTCAAACTTCCCAAAATCCCAGCAGACTTCATTTTGCTAGGGAAACTGTAGCAGGGGGAGACCAAAATCATGGGGATCTTTATGTCCCAAAGCAGCTGTACCATCCAGCCCAGGTGCCATTCTCAATTATACATGCCTGTGTAGGTGGGTCAAAGCTTGCAGTCTCTTTTCTATAGAAAGTTAAAGCCAGTACCTTAAAGGCTTTGTTAATTCATTGTTGCCCCATGTCCAGTGCTCTTTACATTACAAATTCCAAGATTTTCCCTATTAGAGTTTTATAATTAGTTTCTCTTTAGAGCTGGAACATTCATAAAAACTGACCAGTCATATTTGTAAATTAAGTACTTAACCTGTATTCCTCCCGCTTTTGTATTCATTTTCTATAAATAGTCTAGCAGTCACATGTGCTGGCAGGAACAGATACTGATGCAACAAATGTCAACAGAAACTGATGACGTGTCATCTGGTCTGTGCATCCAGTCAGAACAGCTTGATTTAAAATATTCCTAATAAACTGTCAGAAGATATAGGAATTATTTGCCGATTGGACGCAAATAAAGAATACTTTCAAGAAGATTGCAATCTATTCCCAAACAGTTTGCAATCAGAGAAAGGTGAAAAAAAGTTTTGATTTTTTTTCCTTCACATCACCCAGTTTTGCTCTACAAAGTAAGAAATGAAAAAGTTCTAAGCGAGGCTAAATCTGAGGACCTTCACTAGAAAAGTCTACCTAAAGAATCATTTGAAAGTTTTGTGGGTTAAGATATTTTTATAATGTCGTTTGACAGCTTTAGATTTTAAGGGGCTTATTTTGCACTGCCTCATCTCTTGTGCTTCTGTCATTTACATCTGTGCAAAGTGAATGACAATGCTACTAAATTAAAAAATTTTTTTTAGTGATTTACATTAATTTTGCACAGGGCCAAAGGTCTACATGAACTGCAAGGCGATGGAGATGAAGGACCAAAGATTCAGACTTTTTGGTTATTTTTTACCCTTGTAGGGTCTCAGCCTCTTTCTTCCCAAGCTGGTTTTCTCTTCCACACTGACCCAGCCTTAGGGAGTCCAAAAAGGCCAAGCTCCTCAAAAGGTAGTGAGACTCCTAATTGCCACTGAACTCAATAAAAGTTAGGAGCCTAAATACCTTTGAGGATCTGGTATCAAGTGTCTAGATATTTTAGACTAACTAATTGTAAGTTAAGAATTAAGCCATTATCCACTGACCTTACTGTACATTAACAAACAAGGTTTAGCAGAGATTAAATGATCTAAGACATTTACTGATTTTGTTTGAGATACATTGCAAGCCAGAAAAAGGACTCCACCAAGCATAAGTATGTTTCAATTCCCATATGTGATAGCCCCACCCCCATGCCCCCTGGTGTCACCTCATACACATCCTGTTGGCCCAGAGGAGAACAACAAAAGCATCCCTGCCTCAGTTTCCCCTAGTGGGCTTTCAGTTAATTCAGTGATGCTGTTATGTAATGAACAGTGCCCCTTCAGGGGTCTAATTTATTTAGCAAAGACAAAACAAACATGTAAGCAACTCTTCACTCCACAAGTCCTAGTTAGGAGGGGTCAAGTCAATATTAGTCTGTCCTACCTGAGTCCATCCATCTCCATCCAGGCCTATCACCACTAAGACCTTCTCAGACCAGGACCCTCTTCTCCCATCACCTGGATAAGGGGTCCATCGCAGGGCTCCTGCAGAGGTCAAACTGCTGCAGCTCTTCTTTAGAAGAGCACGTAGTACCTCAACAACCTTGACTTCTTGCAGCTGCCTAGTAAGTGCCGTTCATGGGGACCAGGCTGTCACCACTCATAGCCCTCACAGAGCTTAGTCCCCTTTCTGGTAAGCCCTCAAACCAGTTTCCCTGAGAAGTTCCTCTTTTCAGGTGTTAAGAGCAATCTACCCAAGCCCTTAGAATCCTTTATGAGGCCCAGGTGTTCCCTAAGTAATTAACTGTCACCCAGCCATCTAGGTAATTAATTACGCACAGGCTGATCTGAGTTGGCTCATTCTTCTTAGCAGAACCCACAGCAGGTAGATTGGCCCCTGATTCCCCTGAAAGGGCCAGCCTCTGTGATGAACTACTTTTGGGGTTATCACTAAGGGATCCTGGGTTATGGGAATACATTAGGGAGTCTTAGTTCAGATTCTAATGAACAAGTGTGTACAGTAGAACCTGAGAGTTAAGAACACCTCTGGAATGGAGGCTGGTTGTAACTCTGAAATGGTTGTAACTCTGAACAAAACATTCTAGTTCTTTCAAAAGTTTACAGCTGCACATTGACTTAATACAGGTTTGAAACTTTACTGTGAAGAAGAAAAATGCTGCTTTCCCTTAATTTTTTTAGTAGTTTACATTTAACATATTGTATTTGCTTTTGTGTGTGTCTCTGCTGCTGCCTGATTGCCTACTTCCAGTTCCAAAGGAGGTGTGTGGTTGACTGGTCAGTTCGTAACTCTGAGGTTCTACTGTATTATAATTGAACCTCCTTGCTGGTAGCTTCAGGCTGGAAAGGGTCTGGAGACGCCAAAGAGGTGGCCCTTCTAGAAGGGAGTTGAGGGCTATTGATGTGATAAAGGCACTGTCAGCTTTTCTGCCCTGTCATGACTGTTAATGCAGCATTGCTGGTGAGTACAAATTCTTAAAATTCCTCTGAGAACAGCCCTCCTTAGTTTGCACTTTGTGTGTGAGAGCAGATGGTGAATTTCATGTTTGAATGAGTCAGGCTCCTTCAAGGCTGCAGCTACAGAGAAAGTGCTGTCCAAAAAGTATGCAGAAATTAAAACCACATTTTCAAACTTGCCTAAATACAAAGACGGTTTACAACATAGGGCCAATCCCCTGTCCTGAGTAAATAATTACTTTTATAAGAATCAGAACAGGCTGTCACACACCCCTGGGTATTGCGAAATGTTAGGTTCCATTCACTCATATTGTCCTGCTTCAGTCATTACCATGATGGTGGGTGAGAGGAAGCAACCGTTAGAACGGTTAGCCCACAGTTTCTGTCTTAAGGGCCTGATCCTGCCAGGAGCTGAGTGCCTACTGAATGATGCAGATTGCTCCTAATGCTAATAAGCACCTATCTGCTTTGGGTAGGAAAAAAACCTTTCCCCAACTAGGACCACCAGAACACCACAGTGTTATCAAAGCTGCTAAATTATCTTTAGTATTTATATCAATGCATGAGCTGTAATGTTTTCAGTATGCATATGATATTTATGTCAAGTCTGGGCCACTTTGCAGATGCTAAGAGGGACCTGGGTGTTATGGCAGACAGAAAATTGGATGTGAGTTAGTAATACGATATAGCTGCAAGCAAGGCCAATTTTGGACTTCACAAGGGGACAGGGTAATGATCCCATCGCAATGTGAGTGTGGTGCACCTGTATTTGCTTCTGGGCATCACATTCATTACCAGTCAGCTCCTGACGAAGGGGAGAGTGCCCAGGGAAGAGCGCCCAGGGAAGAGCAACAGAAATGATCAGGGCACTGGAGGGAACTGATGTATAGGGAAATATGAAAGGAGCTAAATGTAGCTTGGCTAAGCAGTGGCTGAGAGACGGAGGGGGAAGGGGTGGGACACACTACTAGTTTATAAATATCTGAAGGGTGTGAAGGAGAGGAATCATTTTGAGTGATGCAGAGGGGTACACGTAGGGATGCAACTGAGACAAGGGATGATCTAGGCTGAATGCTGATGAGTGAGATCTATTAGGCTTTGGAAATATATCCAAAGAGAAGTGGCAGAAGTCCCATCTCCTGAGACATTTAAATCTAGGCTGAACAAAACAATATAAACTGTGCTGTAGGGGATGATCCTGCAGGAACTTCTGAGAGTGGGAGTATTTCTACCATTTTCACTTTATTATCTATTTGCATTTTGATTTCTCTCTCCAGTGACTCTTCTGAACATAAGAACATGGAGGATAGGTCCATCAATGGCTATTAGCCAGGATGGGTAGGGATGGTGTCCCTAGTCTGTTTGCCAGAGGCTGGGAAAGGGTGTCAGGGGATGGATCACTTGATTACCCGTTCTGTTCATTCCTTTTGGGGCACCTGGCATTGGCCACTGTTGGAAGACAAGATAGTGGGCTCGCTGGACCTTTGGTGTGACCCAGTATGGCTGTTTTTATGTTCTTCTTCTTCCTGGTTTGTTTTCTTTAATACTGTGCTCCAAAGGTAATTGCTAATTTCCCTTAATTCACTCCTCAGGATATGTCTATGCAACAGCAACACAGCTACAGAGCTGCAATTGTGCCACTGTAGTGCCACAGTGTAGACCCCTCCTACACTGATGGAAGGGGTCTTTCCATTGCTGTAATTAATCCAATTCTCTGAGCAGTGGTAGCTAGGTCAAAGGAAGAATTCTTCCATCGACCTAGTTGCATCTACACCGGGGGTTAGGTTTACCAAACTATGTTGCACGGGGCCCAACATTTTTCCCGGGCATGAGCAATGTAGGTCTATCTAATTTTTAAGTGTAGACCAGGCCTCAAAGCACATTGACAGTGAAACAAGTTGGGACAGGAGCCGGAAGCAAAGGAATTCCACATTCAATCTCACTCTCACACCCCAAAAGGCTTCTTCTACCACAGTATGGCAGGCCATGTCTACACTCCCATCACTACAGTGGCACAGCTGCAGTGCTGCAGCTGTAACGTTGTAGTGTAGATGTTTCCTGCAGCAGTGGCAGGGGGTTTTCCACTGACATAGCTACCACCTCTCTGAGAGGTGGATTAACTAGGTTAATGGAAGGATTCTTCCATCGACATAGCAGCATCTACACGAAGGATTATGTTAGCCCAACTATGGTGTTCAGGGTGCAAAATTTGTCATAGTCCAAACCAACATGGCTAGATCGAGCTAATTCTTAAGTGTAGATCTACCCTTTACTACAATTATTTTCTATTGCTTCACCCATTTTAAATTCACGCCAGACCTTTCCCACAACAATCAGGATTGTTTGTCTTAATATTTTATGGAGGACCTTTTAATAATGATCTAATTATTCACTTTTTCAAAGAACTCTGGTTGTAGTAATGATGACTGATGCAAAAAAGTAGAACTAAATTATCTTCTGACATCTAAATT
The DNA here is from genome assembly GCF_020497125.1 of Mauremys mutica. Taxonomy (NCBI): domain Eukaryota; kingdom Metazoa; phylum Chordata; order Testudines; family Geoemydidae; genus Mauremys; species Mauremys mutica. The sequence goes on along the minus strand of NC_059077.1, from coordinate 107,822,963 downwards.
TCTCTCCTAATCTTAGTGGTCTCAAGGGCCTACAGTGAGACACATGTAGCCAGATAAGCCTCTTTAGGTAGCAGTGTCTTTTCGCTCTGTGTTTATAAAGTGTCTAAAACAATGGGATCCTGGCTATGCTTGGGATTCCTAGGTGCTACATCAATACAATAACAACAATTAAAATATTTAAAAACATTTTATCTTTAGTTTTTCTTCACCTAGGGCTTCATTTTTATCTTAACAACTGGTGATAATTTTCCTTTTTCATTTCCAGTCTTCTCCTCACCTGGCATGATTTGTGTTTTCATCTGTATTATTTCAGCAGGATTTCTACTTTCTGAAATATGTCTTTAAGATCTAAACTCATGTACTCTTCTGCTTAACATGCAAGGTTTTGCTTAGGTGTACACAAAAGTAGTACAGTGCTCTCAGACTTTCAACTCCCATTAACACTGTGTTGGTGAATTACTGTATAGACTAACTGCATGCTTATCCAGTATTTTTGCCATCCAAACAGCTAAACCCAGTTATCTAAATAATGTCCAGAAATAAAACAAAGCCATTTCCACACAATTTATAGAAGCAGGAGGTTACATTTGGTTTATTTATTAGACAAGCAGCAGCAGATTACTTTCCTGAAGGCAAATTGTATTCATTCTGCATATGCAGTAGAAGATGTAGAGGTGCATGAATATATACATTGGATACAATCAACAGTAGATACATTCATCACTAACATAGTTGTAAATCAGAATAAAACTAAAGAAAAAGAATTATGTAGACAAATGTAACAGACAATGCTACCCCTGGTGTACAGAACAGACAGTGGCATCAGGCCAAAATGGTGTGCTAAATTTGTCACTTCAGTTTTAGTTAATTAGGGCCCGAGCCAACTCCAATGAAGACAATGGAAGTCTTTCCAGTGACTGCAGTGGGCTCTGGATCAGATCCATAATGCACATTATTCCTTCCCAAGCTCAAGCTAAAATTGAGAAACATCATTTCATCAAGTTTCATGAATCTAATTTTTTAAAGAGGTTGAAATCCAGACTCATTTTTGCAGGAATATTTATGTACCTGTAAATATCTGTGCCTGCAATCAATTGCAGACACAGATCTAGATGTTTGTCTCCTGACTTGCTCATGCAAGCAAGTAAACATTTAAATGGTGACACCTGTACTCAAAATTATTGCTGCTGCAAAACAGTTGGCACAATTTCTTATGGTGAAACAGTGTGGCAGCAAAAGTGGACATGCTTTTAAAATTTGGGCTTAAGATGTCCAAGTTACAAACCCCACAGCAACCAATTTTTTCCATAAGAGAACAGTGAAAATCAATATAGGTAAAATATATATAAAAAAAATATAAAAATACTGCAGTGTATTTTCTTAAGTAACCTATAGTCCTTCAGTTATATTTTTGTGATAAAAGATAGTTTGCTCTCAGAAAAAGGAGATAGCAAAGCAACTAATAGCTCTGTTGTTTTAACTTTCTGAAGTCTTTATTTTTTTAAATTGATCAATAAGAGTACACAATCTAACCCCTCCTCTTCTCTTGCCTTCTTTCAGGCCAGGAATGATCAGCGAGTACTGAGCAAAGGATGAATGAAGCACTCTTTCTCATCCGAAGTTTGTAAACAAGAACAGACGTACTAGGATCTTAACTATGATAATTTGTTATGGAATGCTTATCCCATTGCCCTACCGTTCATACAATCAATACATGCCAAGGCTATTGGTAAGTTCTTCAACAGTCTTTAGCATGATACTTAACTAGCAGACAAGAAATAGACCAGTGCAACATTTACTGTATTCTTTCATGCTAAACATCAAATTCCCAAAATATTGTAACTATTTAGATGTTCAAGACTGATCCTCTCCTTTCTTCTGAGCATCCAAACTTCAGAGCCCATCCATGCTTTTAATGTTTTGGTAACATGACGGAGCACTGCACAGTACACTGAAATACAAAATCACAACAGTTGAATACACCCTGTCCCAATATACACACACAAATAACTTTAAATTTTAAAGCATTCTCAACAGCAAACCATGTTGATTGCATGCAGATTAGAAACGGGTATGAATTCTCTTGATGTGTGCCGTAGCCCTGAAAAAAACCTGAGGGTGAGACAGGGAGAACAGACCCTTTAACCTCCAGCAATTGTGAGCCTAGTACCCAATAATTACAATTTTCCATATGTACTAACTGGTGATTGTTGTTACAAATCAACTCCACAAAGTACTAGATTAAAATGAATACTTAGCTTTAAAAATTAAAGTTAAGAAAAGTCCCATATTTGGGTACTTGAACTGTTTTAAAAGTAGCATATTGGTCAGGCCCATTGGATTTACAGAAATCTATAAGTAAACTTAATCCTAAAATTCTGAAAATAACAAAAATGCTAAAAAAGAAAATGAGTTTTTGCATGTTCCTTTAACGTATGTAAAAAACCCCAAGCATCAGAAAATTGAAAGTAATGAGAAACGAGTGTTTTCCTTAAGATAAAATGCAGTGCTCATGAAACTTAGGGATGGGACTGTCCTGGGCCAAGCTGAGCATCAGAGTCTGAGAGATGTTGAGCACTCAAAATATCCACTGAGTTAAATGGAAGAAGCTCGGCCCTTTTGGACCCAACTCCCTGATCCTGTAGTAAACCCTGCCGGGAATCCCATTTCACACGAGTACTTTTAATCGCACAGACTTCATTGAGACTGCTCCCAGGAATGTAGTTACTCATGTACATAAACTTTAGTTGGATCGGAGCCTCACATGTGTAGTGAATACGCATGTCACTTAGGGTACAACTAAACACAGAAAAAAAAAAAAGTTAGCTAGGAAACACATTTTAAAGCCCTACTGTAGACAGGGGCAAGCTATATTTTAGCATGTGTTAACTGGTTAAGGAGATCCCTAAACTCTCACCTACTATCCACCATGATCTGCCAACATGTTAAAATACAATTCGCCCTGGATATAATAGGCCTTTGAAATGAATTAGTTAAAACATCTAGGCAAGTGTGTGTGTGTGGGGGGGGGGTTAATGTACCCAAAACTCAGTGGGGCTCTGCATGGTGACTGGAGTCTGTTTGTGTGGCACTCACTGCAGAATCAAGGCGTTTGTGTGAACAGACTTCCCTACATGTGCTCTAGAAGGCAGATCAGTCTTAACATGAAATTTCATTTCTATCCCAGTACTGAGCCTCTCTCAAGCCAAGATTGCTAGTTGTGTCACATTGTGTTAAACTGTATTGTGCTTTTGAGTTGAATCCAAATGACACCACCATTGATTGTCACCTAGCCCATGAGTTGAAACTCTGGTCAGCAAAGAGACTCTCTGTCCAATGTTTTCCCTAGACAAATGACTAACAAAAGATAGAAGATCATAGTAACAAACTCAGACTACCTCATGGATATGCTAAATAAGGAGCAAGTCTAAACATGTATCAGTCAAAGGGGTATTCATGAGAATCAGCTGAGCTTTCATTCGCTAAACATAGCTATGTAGGGCTCTACATAGTTTACTTAGCTTTGTTACTGAAGTATCACAAACACAAGATCTGTTTTCAAATCAAGAGTCTCCCATCATTTATGCAATTGATTCTGTGTTTGGGCTTACAAGTTAGTTAACATTTTGGTATTTCCTGGCTGGTGGCACAAAAACAATGACATCATCATGTCCTGTTCTGGAAGCCTACAGGCATTCTATCCCATCTGTTCCTTAAAGGAGAAGCATTAATACAAATGCTATATAGGCCTTCAGAGAGGAAATTATCATTAATAATAATTTATGAAGGCTATTAAATACACTGAGTCTGAAGCAGGGGTGACTCCTACTTTGACTCTATACAACTTTGATAATATATAAAATTGGCCTGTAGATGAGCTGTATGCAATGTTGTTGTAGCAATGTTGGTCCCAGGATATTAGAGAAACAAGGTGGGTGAGGTAATATCTTTCACTGGACCAATTCCTGTGGGTGAGAGAGAGAAGCTTTCAGGCTGAACAAGAGCTCTGTGTTCACTTCAAAAGCTTCTCTCTCTCATCAAGTTGGTCTAATATTTCCGCACCCACCTTGTCTCTCTGTAGATGAGCTGACAGTTCAAAAACAAAACACCCACATGAAACTGTTAAAAGCTCATTTTTATATCTTTGACCTCCAACCTAAGGTTCACTTTCTTTCTCACTGAGGAGAAGACAGGGAGGGTGCTCAGAGATATATCTGAGAGCAAAAGACAGGAGAACAGCCAAGAGATGACAGACAGAGTGAAAGATGCTATGCTGAAATCTTGTCACAGGAGTAAGAATATTTCACTCAACATCTCTGTTAAACACTGCAACAACTTCTAAAAGAGGAGGCTGGCCCATGCAAACTTCAGCTGCAAGATGTGGGGGCAGGGGAAGGAGAAAGAGGCAAAGGCCTCCCTGAGTAAGTTTCCCCACCCACAGTAATGAGCAGAGGGAAGGACAGGGGGTGAGGGGAGGTGGTGTTACCAGTAGGGGTTGAGGGCAAGGGCTCTGAACCCAATCTCATGCTTCTCAGAATTGCTGTTCATGGAAGCAGGCTTTTTACAGCAGTCCATAAGCACCCAGCTGCTGAATCATGGAAGGGGTGGTGGTTCTTTCACCTGTGTAGCAAGGCCCCAGAGTACCAGCTGGGATCTGGCACGTGCTGCCACTTTGTTTTTAGTTCAAGCAGGAAGAGAGGGCAGGGGCAGAAAAACAAATGTAATCACAAAATAAACTGCTGACGTTTAAAGGGGGCAAACAAGAATTTACATGGAAGAAAGCTTTGCCTAGCTCCAAGGTGGGGGAGGGGATTTTTTAAATGTATGGTTCAATTATAACATAGACCCAGCGTATCTCTGTCCCTACTCCATCCCATAATTGCTTCTCTCCCTATCAGGGGCGGCTCTAGGATTTCCGCTGCCCCAATCAGGGCGGCACGCCGCGGGGGGGCGCTCTAGCGGTCGCCGGTCCCGCGGCTCCGGCGGACCTCCCGCAGGCATGCCTGCAGGAGGTCCGCCGGAGCCGCCTGCTGCCCTCCCGCTGGGACGCCGCCCCAAGCGCGCGCTTGGCATGCTGGGGTCTGGAGCCGGCCCTGCTCCCTATCTACAAACAATAAGGCCCAATCTCAAATGTTATTTACCACTATTCAGTGCCTCAAAAATCCTCATCCTCCTCAACCTGCAGACTTTCCGACCACTTTCCCAAAGTGCCCCTGGCCTGGCACAACTTCTAATCCTCCTAACTTCCTTCCAGGACTCCAACCCAGCAACTCCTCAATTATTCACATCAGGCAATTCCCTATTCCTGAGCCCAGCCCCATTAGTAGCTTCCAAGCCCCAAATTCCAAAAGCTACTCCCAGTATCCTTTTCTCCACTCCTTAAACACTCAGACCTGACCACAATCAACAAGGGAAAGACTGGAGCTTCATTGCTCAGGGCACAGGGAACCTCAGCTCTCTGCAGCCAGCAGCATTGCCCCACCCTGATGTATGAACTGACAGGACAACCCCACATCGGACACCGAAGTACACAAAGGGTACATCTACACTGCCATTAGACACCCGGGGCTGGCCCATGTCCGCTGATTCGGGCTCACAGGACGCGGGATAAGGGGGTAGCCACCAATCAACCTTCTTCCCCCATCCCAATCCACAAGAATCATCTTTAGGGGAATAGACCCCATGGCTCTGGGACCCCAGACATCTACACCGCAATTAAACAGTCCCTTAGCCCGAGGCAGCTGACATAGGCCAGCCATGGATGTTTAAGTGCAATGCAGACATACCCACGGTGGCCATGTGAGGTGGCAAGACATGTGACTGTGAACTTGAAAACGTCTGTGGGTCAAACAGAGGTCACTGGATCGTTTTTAATTAAAACAAAACAACCCAAAAAGCCTACAATTTAAAAAAAAAAAGAGAGAGAGAGGGAGTCAGTTTCCCTGAGGATGATTTCTGTGGATTGGGATGGAGGAAGAAGGTTGACTTTGCTGACTACCCCTTCCTCTACCTGCATCACAACATCCCAAAGACTGCAGGAGGGTGAAGCGATCCAGCTGGCCTCCTACAGAGGTGTTGGGAGGAGGGGACAGCATTACAGGAAACTAAACTCCCCTCCCAGTTGACAGAAAAAGATAAAGCGATACTGGGGCTTATCAAGGCTGGAGCAGGGAAGAGGTGAGCCAGGGACCCATCCCATGGTGTTGGATTGTAGCCATGTGAACCTACCCTACGGTCAATTCAAAGCTTAAACTTGTTTAAGGATTCATGCTTGAGTTTTGCCTGAGACAGTGTGGCTTTGAATAGATCCAAAACATGAGGAGATGTGAGTCTTCACTAACTGGACCATATGAAAACACAGATTTTTAAAATAACATTTTTATTGGAACTTCACATTTCAAGTGCTAAGGGAAGAGCACAGGGGGACCCCTTAAAGTGCAGAGACATCAGCACTCAGGGACTGGTTTTGTTTACTGTCCCCAGGCCTCCTTCCCTTACACAGCCTCCTTCCCCAATACACAGCCCTTCATTCCTTCAGACCACCACACATACCTGGCTTCCCTCTGCTGCCTGCCCTTCCCAGCCCCACTCAGCCCTCTGTCCCCCTCAGCTCCTCTGACACCAGAAAGTAAGGGAGTCAAGAGGAGTCGGGAAGTGCTTGTGCATAAGGAAGGCATGGGGAGGAGTAGGAAAGAGATCAACATTTTAACATCCGAGACAAAGATTCTCTCTCCTAGGCAAAGGAATAAAGTGACTGGATGAAACTGAGATGCGGAATTTGCATAAGCCAACCCTGTATGTTTTTCAAGTGTTTGTCTGAAATTCTCTCTCCATAACAGTTCGAAGAGATATTTCCTTTTCACCCTAGCAATCCTGCTTTGTGCATCTACTGTCACAGTGCCAGGGTGAATAGAATTCTGAACAGCTACACTGTTATCCTCATGTTACCGAACGAACAACTTTCCTTTTGCAAACTCACAAGTGCAATTAGGTTTAATCCTTCCCATTTGGCTCAAAATTATTTTGAGCTCTCCACTGAATAGAGATGTAGGTCTGTAATGTGGAGACTCATGCAGATTTGTACTTTTCCCTGCTATAGGAGTACCACAGCTTTAATACATGTACTGCAGGTGTCCCTCTACTTTTTGAAATACTTGCTGTAAAACTGAGGCAAGCTGTTTGCAATAAAGCTTGTCAAACTCTGTAATGAACCTTTCTCCCCTGGTGACTTCATTGCATATTGCAACTTTGTTGAATCACAAATTTTTTTAAACGGTGTTTTCAACAGCAGTATCGTGGGCCATTCCATTGCAAAGCACGTACTTCTTTCCTTCCCCTCTTCCCCACATCCCCCCAAAAACCTGTTCAAATATTGTGCTTACTTTCATGTTATGCAGCGTTTCTGTCCAGTCCATGGAACCTATTTGAGGTATAGCAGTAAGAAGTATGCTTGTTGCCTTGTTCGCATTTTCTTTCAGAGTCTTTAAAACCTTATCCACTGAAACCTAGAAATACAATAAAAATGACTGATTTTCTCAAACTAGTGTGTAAAATAGATAATGTTCCACAAAACTCAATTCCTAATTAAGCAACACCCTACATCCCCAGTACAACTGTTTTAGCGCAGAACAGAACACATGAATAAAAACAAAAAATCCTCTATGCATTTTAAATTGAGATGACAACATGCCACAGAGGAGATCTTTTAAAAGAATCAATAGTTTATTTTTTTGTTTTATTGTAAAAGATATTGAATCTCACATTAAAGGCAAGTGATGGAGAATCTACCAATGTTTAATGACACATTTCCAGTTTGGAATTATCTAATTTTCTGTATAAATTATTTTTTAGATACGCTTGCTTTCTGGCCAAAACCAAAATGCTCCCCAAAAGCTAGGAAAGATTTAATATAAAAACATACAAAATATAGAACCAGCAATTTTTACACAGTTGCTTTGGCCATGTATTAACTAATATATACAACTGTCTCCATTTCTGCAAGTCCTACAGTTGCTGCTGCCATTTTCGGTGATGACTAAGGTTTAACTGGCAAGCATTCTTCTGGTTGTTCTTGAATAGATGACATGAGAAAAGAGGTATAAGAACTAAAAAGGATGTGGTTTTTTTTTGTGGAGAGCTCAAGAGACTAAGGACAAGGTCAGTTATAGGAAAATGATGTCACAACTGGCATTATACACATACTCTGATTCACACAATAAGAGGTGAACTGTTTTATTCATGATAAGAAAACTTTATGAAAGGAAAAAGCAGGGATATTGGGCTCAGTCCTGCTCTCACTAACACTTCAGTTATTTCAGAATAACTCCAATGACTTGGAGTGAATTAGGATATAAACTGGTGTAATTAAGAGCAGAATTTGTCTGGTATAAAAGGGCCTACTGTGATTTCTATCAAGAACTGTATAACTTTATGCACTTGCACTACATATAGTTTGCCATAATCTAAAACAACAAGACCAAACAAAACAGAAGCTTCACTCACGGCTTCTTCATGCTCCTTCCAGCAGTCATAATCTGTTGCCATAGCAATACTTGCATAGCAGATTCCAGCTTCTCTTGCAAGAACCGCCTCGGGAACTGTGGTCATGTTGATAACATCAGCCCCCCAGTTGCGAAACATTAAGCTTTCTGCCCGAGAACTGAAACGTGGCCCTTCAATGGTGATCATTGTCCCCTTTGAGTGGCACTTGATCCCATGCTTCTTGGCAATCTCCATAAGAACCTTCAAAAATATTATCACAGAAATAGCACATTAACCACCACCCATGTGAAGCCAGCTATTTCCTCATGCAAGAGAAGTGAGTAAAGAACAAATATCTCTGTCTAGTGTGACACTCTTGTCTCTCATCTGAATACCTTTCACGCAATAAGCCTGTCTTTAGACCAGCGGTGGCCAAACTTACTGACCCTTGGAGCTGCATACAATAATCTTCAGAAGTTCAAGAGCCGCAAGACTCACAACCTGCCCCACGAGGTGGCACCTGCCGGGGCTCGGGGCTTTATCCTTTCAGCCTGCTGAAGCCCTGAGACCCCCTTCCCTAACCCCACCACCCTGCCACAGGGCAGAAGCCCTGAGCTGCCTCCCCCAGGCTGGTAGGGGGAGAATAGGTAGGGTGTGGGGGGAGGGAAAAGGAGGGGACACTCCGCTAACCGCACCTTAGCTGTAAAAGAGACGCATGTGGCTCGTGAGCCATGGTTTACTATGAATGTGAGCCTAATGTGACAACAAGTGTCAAACAAGGAAATCCACTCCCCCCTTCAGCTTCCTTTCCCAGGGCTGAAAACAAATAGTTCTGCTGATGAGGACAGGATCAACTGTGTTTTAACATCCACTGTTGGAAAGGGGGCTAAATATCTGGATGCCTGCTCTGCATTGCTGCAGTGGGAGTTGAACTCAGATGATCCAGTTTACACCAGTGGGATTCTGTTTCTAGCATTGGGTGAGAAGGCCAGGAAGCAAGTGTGTTTGATATGCACTTGCTTATAGTGAGACTTCTGGTCAGAACAAGTCTAAACAAGGTGGTAGTGGAAATGCTGGTGGCCAATTTACACTACCATTACCACCATTGATCCCAAAGGTGGAGCTGAACTGATGATAACAAGGGTGGGAAATTTTAAGAAAAGTCTAGTGAAGACGAAGCTTAAGCATGTGGGGGAGGGAAGTCTGGTGGAAATTTGGAGAGAAATCTATTGATTTGGAGATATGAGGGTTATATCTCTGTCTTAATTCCCAAGCCAGTGGCTAAACTGTATGTTTTGACGTACATTAGATGTTGGTCATTAGTCTGTGCAATCCTGACCAGGAATGCTTTATCGGTTCATTTTTACTATTTGTAAATTGTTTCCAGTGAATTCCAATCTCTGAACTAGTATCAACAGTCAGAGAAAATGATAATTCCTTTCTCATTCTGTATTTCAGGGCAACGTCTCTTAATTTAATTTCTGGATTTACAGTTGATAAAAATTTTGGAAAGTTTCTTTTTCTCTGATATTTTTGGTAAATTTAGTTGTTAAAAATATCTATGAATTACATATCCTAGTTGTTCCATCCAGCCACAACACATTTACAGTTCTGGATTTTTGTCTGGTTTTAATTATTACAATTGGGTTATGAGAATTATACTAATATAAACCTTTTGAGGGGTTCTGATGACATGCTAAGCTCCAGGACATAGATCTAGCATATTATGATAAAATCAGAACTTGAAGAAAAATATCTGGATTGCAATAAAATTATCAATCTTTAATGTTATAATCTAGCGATTTAACTGCAAAGAGGCCTAGATTCATCTATTTTTTTTTGTTTTGGAAACAGTGATGTGGTTCCATCAATGACGACTGTGTGTGTGTAGAACCTCCCTTTTGTTATTGCTGCTCTAAGAAGCAACTTTAGTCACTTAGAAATACTATTTTTGTTAATTACACAGAAACAATAACTATCTACAACGATGCAAAACGGTAAGAAGAGCTAACAGCTCAGCACTGATACTTGAATATATTAAATGCTCTGGACACACACCGAGTCACCAACTTAGTACTTTACTGTTTCGTCTGCCTTGGAATGGTAACGGAGAGCATGATGACTAAGTGGGTTGAAAGATTTTTAGAAGACTAATCTGACCATAACTTCTGTAAGTGATTCGTGCTCTCTGTGTATTTCATTCCTCAGTGACTCTTAACATGTCTCTCTTTCTTCATTTTCCCTCTGCTCAGATGGAAGAACGTTCCGGCCCCACTGAAAAAAGGCACTTTTAACCATAAACAAGCTCTTCCCTAAAACAACAATACTGAAAAGAAAAGCAGCATTTTCTATTACTTGTTAAAATATCACATGCTCCTCCAAACAGAAATCCCAACGTCCATACAATAAGAGCTGCAATATTTAAAAAAAGTATAAGAATAGCCTAGTCTCCATCCTTAAAAGTATTAAATAAGTCTGTTGTAATAATTGAGTCTACAAATTTACCATGTCTGTGAGCTCAACTTTAAAAGTAAGTAAAAGTTCATAAGATGTCACAATAACCTATAATGGCAAATGCTGATGGGAAAAGGTACAAAAGGGAGAAAGACTGAATCAGTCTAAACAAAAAGGCCTACTGATGTAACTCAAGGGCTGTGTTAAGATCATGCTTGGTAAAGAGGAGGAGCTGACGATCAAAAGTTATGTTGTCCACCAGTTAGGTCTAGCAGCCAACATACTAGGGGATGGGCAATTCCACCTATCACTCCCTTTTGGGATCCTTAAAGGAACAAACTTTGGGAGAGAAAAATTGACTCTTGGATCAATTTTTACCATCATGGCTGTCACGCCTACTGTCTCCTGGACCCCAGACCTTCTTCATCCTAATCCTGAGAAATGTCCTGAGCAAACAGGGCCTGAGAGAGGCAGATGACATCGCCACCTCCACCAGTTCCGACTGAATCCTGAATATCATCTCGAATGTGAGACCTCCCCCACCCCCACAAAATGCATCCTTTTTCCTTCTCTGCCTTATTTCTGTCTGTCCTATCTCCTTCCTTTTTCCTTCTGTCTAATAAAAGTCTGGCTCAGCTAGCCAAGACGGCATATTTTACAACATTGCTATAAGCCTGTGACAGAAAGAGGCAGATAAAAGAAATGCTCTAAAGAGCCTGATGCTGGTATGAGTTTGCCAGGTCTCAGAGTGGCTAATACGACAATGTGCTGGGACTGTGTTTTTCCAGCAGGGAGGTTGCACGTGAAAGTCAACACCAGAGACAGAAGCTACATTTCTATCTTGGCTGTTTTCTCTCTCTTTCCTTTGTGTGTTTGTCTTGGTTTGTCTTCTTAGGCCTGGTCTACACTAGGACTTTAATTCGAATTTAGCAGCGTTAATTCGAACTAACCGCTCAACCGTCCACACCAGGAAGCCATTTAATTCGAACTAGAGGGCTCTTTAGTTCGAATTTGGTACTCCACCCCGGCAGGTGGAGTAACGCTAAATTCGACATGGCTAGTTCGAATTAGGCTAGGTGTGGATGGAAATCGAACTTAGTAGCTCCGGGAGCTATCCCACACTGCACCACTCTGTTGACGCTCTGGACAGCAGCCCGAGCTTGGATTCTCTGCCCAGCCACACAGGAAATGACCCGCGAAAATTTGAATTCATTTTCCTGTCTGGGCGGTTTGAATCTGACGTTCTTGTTGCACATCAGGGCGAGCTCCGCAGCACCGGCAGCAATGCAGAGCTCTCCACCAGAGGAGTTCATGTAATCTCTGAATAGAAAGAGGGACCCGGCATAGACTGACCGGGAACTCTTGGATCTGATCGGTGTGTGGGGCGAGGAGTCTGTGCTTTCGGAGCTGCGCTCCAACGAACGGAATGCAAAGACCTACGAGAAGGTCTCCAAAGCCATGATACAGACTGAGGATACAGCCGTCATGCAACGCAGCGCCGCGTGAAAATCAAGGACCCCAGACAAGGCTACCAAAAAATCAAAGCGGCCAACGGACGCTACGGAGCCTGCCACCACTGCCCCACCAGTGACCATGGACTCTGATGATGGGACAGTGTCGACGGACAGTTCCTCGACGATGTTCACAGACGGGGAAGATGAGGAAGGGTTTGTGGAGGACGAGGCAGGCGACAGCGCTTACAACGCTGGTTTCCCCGACAGCCAGGATCTCTTCATCACCCTCACGGAGATCCCCTACCAACCCTCCCCGGCCAGGAACCCGGATCCTGAATCAGGGGTAGGAGCAGTCGGTAAGTGCTTTAACCATGTTAACTTTTATTCTTAATATAACAGGAATCTGAAGTGTGTGAAAAGGAGGTCTCTGTATATATGGTGATAGAACAGAAATCCTCCTGGGAGAACGCCACGAAGCTCTCCTGCCGTTAATCGATAAGCATCAGCAGGAGGTTCCTGGGGAGAGCTGCCTTATTGGGTGCTCCGTGATAGCACACTTTTCCGCGCGAGGCTTTCATGCGGTATTCAGGGAGCACTGCCTCCCAGAGCACGGCTGCATAGGTCCGTGGTTCGTGCTAGATTTCACGCAGCATGCGCTCTCTATCTCCTTCAGTGCCTGTCCTCACGGTGATCTCGCTCGGAGACTCCTGCATCTAAGTAGGGGAAGAAATGTTACGTTACGCCTGGTCCAAAGTATTTTTAATAAATAAACGGACAGACGGCATAGCACAGACTCAGCACGCAGCTGCGTGACGAGCGTAACGGAAAGCCAAAGAATCAAATGGACGCTCATGGAGGGAGGGGGGAACGAGGACGCAAGGTATCCCACAGTTCCTGCTGTCTCCGAAAAGCATTTGCATTCTTGGCTGATCTCCAAATGCTTCTAGGGTCAAACACAGTGTCCGCGGTGGGACGGGGCATAGCTCGGCAATTTACGCACCCCCCCGGCCCCCAGAAGTTAAAGGGAAAACAATCCTCTGTTGACTCTTTTACATGTCACCGTATCTGTACTGAATGCTGCAGATAGACGCGATGGTGCAGCACTCAACACCAACATCCTTGCTCCCCCCACGCTATGGATGGCTGATGATGAGGATGGATTTCCATCGTTTTGTACCATCAGCCTATTGGCACATGGGGCAGTGCAAAAGGGCTGGTAACCATGACAACCGTACCAACTTGCTTGGGACCAGTCGGTCAAGGCCGCCTGTTGCTAATTTTTCATGGTAGATGGTGCAGTATGGCTGGTAACCGTCCTCATCATTGCAACAGGGGGCTGAGATCCATCAGCCCCCACCCTTCATTGTAAAGAAAAGATTCAATTGCCCCTGGACTAGCAGAGGGATGAGTGGCTCCCTCCTCCACACCCCTTAATGTCATCTCTGGACTATCATTGCAGCTGGAGGCTTCCTTCCACTCATTTCTCACAAACGACTACCTGTGTCTTATTCATGCATTCTATATTACTTCATCACACAAGTGGGGGGACAATGGTATTGGAACCCAGGAAGGCTGGGGGAAGAACGGAATGAACAGCTGGGGTTGTTTCAGGAGCACACCCTGTGAATAGCGTTCAGCTCAAAATTTATGCAGGATTGGACAGAGAGCAGCTGTGGTCTCTGGTTGTATGATACAGTGGTTCTCTAGTACACTTGCACATAATCTAGGCAGGACTGATTCTATTTTTAGATACCCAAAAAGGAGGGATTGACTCGGGGAGTCATTCCCAAATTTTGCTTTTGCGCCCCTGGCTGATCGACCAGGGGCACTTATGACAGCACCAAATGGCGCAGTGCAAAAGGACAGGTAACCATGACCATCTTCTTACCGTCTTCTTACCAGTTCATGGTATGGTAGACGGTGCAGTATGCCTGGTAACCATCGCTGCTGTCATGCAAAAGCATAAGCATGCTGCTGTGTAGCGCTGCTGGTCCGCCTCTATCAGCGGCATACAGTACACATACGGTGACATACACAAAAGGCAAAATAGGGTCCATTGTTGCCACGCTATGGCGTGTGCCAGGGCATTTCATGGAAAACGTGCTCGAAATGATTGTCTGCCCTTGCTTTCCCGGAGGAAGGAATGACTGGCGACATTTACCCAGAATCCACCGCGCAAATGATTTGTGCAACAGCAGGCACAGGGGTCTCAACAAAAAATTCACAGAGACAGCCTAGACTCAGTTAATTGTTCGCAAAAAAGTATCATTGCAAGGAATTAACTAACTGTTTCCCATCTCACAGCTTCCACTGTCTCCAGACCTTCCACAGCATCCACCTCGCAGAGGCTGGCGAAGATTAGGCGGCGAAAGAAAAAGACAAGGGACACGATTTTCGATGAATGTGTGGGCTGCTACCTAGCCGAGGCGGACCAGCAGAGGCAGTGGAGGGAGAAAGTCTCTCTGTACCAGCGCTCACACAGCGAATGGGAGGAGAGGTGGCGTGAGGAACACAAGCAGGCGACTCAAGCAATGCTTGTACTACTGAGGGAGCAAACGGACACGCTCCGGCGACTTGTATATGTTCTGCAGGTCCGCTGCAGGACAGAGCCCCCGGCAGTATCTCTGCAACCGCCCTCCCCCGCCACAAAGTCACATACCCCCCTCACCCTAAATAACCAGGAGGATGCCCGCCCTGGGCCGTGAATACTGTCACTGCACCCCAGCAGAGTGCTCAAGTAACCAAAAGCTCTCATACCCTACGTTTGCATAAGTCCTTCCCTTCCGGACTCAAACAAGTCCCAATCCCAGTCCCATCCCATAACTGTGTACTTAAGTAATAAAAATACTTTGCTGTTAAGTACTGTTTCCGTCATGTTTCCTCACTGAAGACTGTGTTTGAATGGGGTGCGTGGGGAAGTGCGTTGCTAATTGCATAGGACAGGTACCTTTCGCAGGGTACAGACACGGGGGCCGGATCAGCAGCGGGTAACACACACAGTGCAGTCAGCAGGCACCGTGGTCGGTATGGGAGGTGGTTTCCAGGTTCTGTGTGGGCGGTGGGGATGTGACTTTTTAGCGGGGGAGGTCAGGTACAGATCTTATACAGCGGTCCTTGCTGTGGACCGCTGAGTCACGCAGCAGAGGAATCTGTATCCGTCCTCCTCCGCCACAAGGCCACATAGCCGCCCGCACACAGAATCCCAAAAAGGAGGGATGGCAGGCTCCGTTGAAACAAGCAGTCCGGCAATGCGGACCGCTGTAGGAGCAGGAGCCTGTCATTCCTTAAGTTTAGAGGCGGTCTTTACATCAGCGCACACCCTACCCACCGCAGTCTGCGTTCCAGTTTCGACCCTTTAACGAAAAGTCATGAATAAAGAAACCTCTCCTCAGTAACAGTGTGACATGTATTTTATTTTTACACGTGTCTTGGAAGTGGAGGAAACGGGGAGAACGGGGTATTTAACCGAAGAGGATAGTCAACAGTAACTGGGTAAAGAAACAGGGGCAGGTTCAGCTTCTCTGTAAAGAAACTGAACAGTCACAGGTCACGCTGCTCGCTGCTCGCTGGTATTTGAAGAGTTCCTTGTCGCTGTCCCAGGCGCCTGTATAGGGCTTCATGAGCAAGTGCATTAGCGGGCAGGCTGGGTCACCGAGGATCACTATAGGCAAATGCACATCCACAACAGTTATTTCGTGGTACGGGAAGAAACTACCTTCCAGCAGGCGTCTGAGCAGCCCACAGTTCCTGAGAACACATGCATCAGGAACCTTGCCCGGCCATCCAACGTTCATGTTGGTAAAACGTCCCCTATGGTCCCCCAGTGCTTGCAGAACCATTGAAAAGTAGCCCAATTTCTCAGCAGCTGAATGTGGAAGAGGTGGACGATAAAGTGCGAGAAGGAGAAAACGGCGAGGATCGCAGCGGGCTCCATGCTTGCAGTGCTGTGGCGTCCACGCTGTCACTGACCAGAAAAGTGCACGAACAGATTGCCCGCAGGCGCTTTCAGGGAGGGAGGGAGTGAGGGCGTGATTGACGGTTCAATGACGACAGTTACCCAAAACCACCCTCGACACATTTTTTCCCCCAGCATGCATTGGGGGGAAATCCCAGAATTCAAATGGGCAGCGGGGACTGCGGGAACTGTGGGATAGCTTCCCACAGTGCACCGCTTCGAAAGTCGACGCCGGCCCCGTGAATGTGGACTCAGAAGTTCGAATTAGTGTATTTAGTATGGATACACAAATTCGACTTCATAAGGTCGAATCCACAAATTCGAATTAAGTAGATTCGAAATAGTCCTGTAGTGTAGACAAGGCCTTAGGAACCCGGATTGGACTTTAACATCATGACCAATAACAACAGCTCCAGCCCATCTCAACTAGCTTCTCTTTTCTTCAAAAAGGATAATTATTGCCATCTTTAATACCATCTAAGAGACTGTCAAACACGGTGGCTTTTCCTTATACATACTCTCCAGTTAAAGGAAAAGGAAACAAGAAATGTTATAATGAAAGCCTTCTTGAACTACTTTACATTTCAAATGCTTTAACTGTTTTGCCTTCTTATCTTGAATAAAAGGTTAAAAAGGATGTTTAATGGTGTGTTTGCCATGATACTAAGCAGGCTAAGGTTTCTGAATACCAAATGCTGAACCTTGTTTAAAACTGTTTAATGACTGGGTTATGTTAACACCTTTAATTCTTTGGGCCCATATATTCCATCAGATTAATACAACAAGCCTTCATCCTGCTATGCCACATGCTATACATGGGTAAAGCTGCTTGGACATTGTGTAAGGAAACAAGTGCCACATTGGTACCTTCTGTGAATGTTATGTTATTATTTTTAATTATTTGTATTGCAGTAGCACCTAGCAGCCCGAGTCATGGACCAGGACCCTACTAGGCTAGTGCAGAACATACACAGTACAAAGACGGTGTCTGCCTCAATTTTCTCAATTGCCCACAATGTCATTTCAATGGATTGATACTCAATCATTTACAAGCCTTTCACCCCCATGAAAGTCCCTGGGAAATCTAGGTTGCCAAACACTTTCTTAAACTAATGACTAAGCAATCGGCATTCTTTTTCCTGGAAGA
Source organism: Mauremys mutica (assembly GCF_020497125.1). Classification (NCBI taxonomy): domain Eukaryota; kingdom Metazoa; phylum Chordata; order Testudines; family Geoemydidae; genus Mauremys; species Mauremys mutica. Next base: position 107,805,472 of record NC_059077.1, on the reverse strand, counting down.
CAGAACCTAGCCTGACTTTTTCCATCATTAAACCACAGAATCTTTCATTTTCATGCCTCGCAAATTCTAACTTTATTTTTAATTTGATCAAATACCTGAGACACAGGACTAGGGAGGCAGAGACTGCATCTGGATTACGGAACCACTTAGTTAGTCTACAGCATTATAAACCACAAGGGATGTCCAAACAACTTGTAAATATTTGATTTTTCTTACGAAATCCACTAACCTCTCTGGTTTTGGTGCAAAATGGCTCAGCCATTGGAATATGACATACTCCTGGAAGATTGGAATAGCACCCATCGTAAAAAGTGTTATGTCTTTTGATAGTCCTGGAAAAAGAGAAGAGCATATTTAGAGACAGAAGCAGCAGGAAATTCATGGATGCCGAACGATTAAGTTGTCAATTGATGGGGAAAGGGCATGAAAAATCATGTTAATAAAGATCTCCAACACTATTCTTTACCTGTTTTGCCCTGATATACATCTTTTGAAATTGTGGTGGAAGGGAATAAAGCAGTACTTCTAGCAGTATATTATCAGTTCATTACAGAACATTAAGTTCAATCAAATGGAATCACAGTATGAATTACTTCTATAAAGAGATGACAATCAATTTTCAGTTCTTAACAAATTTCAGTTTGAATTACTCATAAATGTACCAAAAAAAAAAAAAAAAGCACCAGTCACCTTACACTGAACGAATGGGGCACTTTGGGGGAACAAAACATGCACAAATTCAACCACAGCAATAATGAAATTAAAAGTCATCCTCTCTTCTCAAAAGAATCATATCCATGTCCACAGCTTAGAACGCAAGAACAGCCGTACCGGGTCAGATCAAAGGTCCATCTAGCCCAGTATCCTGTCTACCGACAGTGGCCAATGCCAGGTGCCCCAGAGGGAGTGGACCTAACAGGCAGTGATCAAGTGATCTCTCTCCTGCCACCCATCTCCATCCTCTGACGAACAGAGGCTAGGGACACCATTCCTTACCCAGCTTGAAACTGAAAGAAGACTTTTCCCATTTGAAAAGGTGATCCCCACCCCCCACTCTCCAGATGGGAAACTGCTTCCCTGCACGAAAGTAACCAAACGTGCAGCTCATCACAATGCAGAATTGTCCATCACTAACAATACATATTCTTTCCATTTTGCCATCTGTCAGAATTGTGACTCGGACATCATTACACCCTCATTGTGCTGAGTCCCCGCTGAACAGATACAGAAATGGAGGCACAGGGAGCTGACGTGACTGCCCCATGTTCACACAGTGAATCAATGGAGAGCAAAGAATGGAACACAGGCGCCTCAACTCTCTCTCACGTGTCATAAACACAAGACCATTTTTCTTTAACTTCTTTAATTCTCTCTGCCTTTTGAGTGACATGGTTTAGCTGTACTCCTTCAAAACACATGGGGGAGGGAGAGAGAGAGAAAAGGAAGGGACAAGAGGGAAGGGCACTTGTAATAGGATTTGTGTCCAAATCTCCTAGTAAGCTTTGAAAATCCGACTCACGGTTAAGGGTAAGATTTAGTCATGGAAGTCGCAGATTCTGAGACTCTACTGGACTTCTGTGACTTCTTTGGCTTCAGCTGGGACTGTGCGCTCCTAACCCATGGCAGCAGCTGGAGCCTGGGCTGTATGTTCCCCCCACCCCCTGTGGCTGCGGCTGTTGCCGTCCCCGTCCCGTGGCTTTGGCCGGGACTCTGCCCCCCACCCCGGGGCAGTGGGGCTAGGGCTGCCAGTCCCTCTGCATGGGGCTCCAGCTGTCAGCCCTCCTCCTCCACGGTTATTTTTTAGTAAAAGTCAGAGACAGGTCACAGGCTCCCGTGAATTTTTGTTTATTGCCCATGACCTGTCCCTGACTTTTACGAAAAGTAACCGAGAGAAAATCTTAACCTTACTCATAGTGCACAAAAGGTGCAATAGATGCTTAACATACATGCAAAATAGGCAGGCCCCTGCCCAAAGAACTCAGATAGGACAAATTACAAATGAAGTCAAATTACAGAGAAAATGTGTGTGTGTGTGGGGGGGGGGAAGGGATATAATACAAAAAGATAGTTTTTAATATTTAAATTTGACCCTCATACCTAACATTTTACTATTTGTTGACTCTATGCTTGCCTAGTATATTTTTATATTATACATTTTCCCTCAGAAGACAGAACTCTTTTTATAATTAAACCACAATGTTGTTTTACTTTTCATGCCTAATGAATTCTAAGTTTCTTTTTTAATTTGGTCAAATGCTAGTGACACAGGAGTAGAGAGGTGGAGATTGTATCTGTATTCTGGAAGCACTTAATCTATTATTGCATTATAAACAACCGGGGCTGGCCAAACAAGTTTGATTTCTGTTATGAAATCCTCTAGCCTACTCTTTTTTAAATAATCATGGCCCTGATCCTGCAAACACTTAAGCCCATGATGACATCTTTGCAGGATCAAGGCCAACGCGATCACAAGTAGAAACATTCCTGGAACTTCTGATGAATGGAGAGTTGGTATCTCTCCTTGCTGGACCTAGTTCAAATTTAATAAAATGTCTTATTTTGAAGGCAATGGGAGTATTCCACACTGAAAGTTATGCGTGTGCACATTTACATGATTGGGGTCTTTGTGGGTTGAGGGAAAGAGGGGCTATGTTTTGTTTTGCTTTGTTTTTGTGACATTTCTCCACTTTCTGGAAGTAAAAAGAAAATGGGAAGAGAGCAAGAGAAAAAGGACAATATTTTTGATAATGCTATATTTGAAAAAATTAAAGTTTGTAAAGAAGGGGGTTTCCCTAACTGGGTTTTTAAATCAGATGTAGGAAATAATCCCTATTCAGGAAGGGTGCTTGCAACTTTAAACATGTGCTTAAATCCCACTGAAGTGATGGGATTTAAGCATATCCGGAGAGTTGCGTATGTATGTTCCTAAATAGAGGACATATTTAGCCACATATTGTAGTGCTTTCCTGAGTTAGAGGAATAATTTTTGACCATATTGTATTGACTCCCCACTGTTTCACCAATCCTATTTTAAAAATAATAATAATAATAATACACACACACACGCAGGCAGAGAGAGAGAGTGTGATGGTTAACATTTTTGAACGAAAGCACAACAAAAGCCATATTTGTGAACAATACGGAAGATTTTCTGCAAACACTCACAAAGCCTAAAGATTTAATTGAGAATGATAGATTCACACAAGATTTCTCCTCCCTCATAAATCCCTCGGTGCCTTGCCACCTCTTTTTCAGTGGCACATCCAGTGTTGTAAGTGTCTATTGTGTATATTGTCTGTTTTGCATAGTTTGATGGCTAGGCTTTTTGGTTCAAAGAGAAGAATTGCTGGTAACTGTGGGAAATCATTCATAAACACTGCCCCTGTGCAGCAGATAGAGGGCCGAAGTTTGAAGTCCTTCCTCAATCGTTATTTGAGCAAAACTTCTTTTGCACAAGGGAGGTTTAAAAAAAAAAAAATAAGGGCTTCAAGACTTGGCTCATAGTGCTTGCTCAGCTGTAATACAACTGATTCTTATCAGTTTTTCATTTATATTTTAGCACCAGGATTTTATTAAGTGGTGATGTCACTTAAGTTCTGGTTTATGTTAAGAGGGGAAATCAATATTTGAACAGTCAGTTTCTAGTTTTTCTACTTGTCTTTAAACACTTGCATGAACAATGATGTGTGCAGAAAACTTTGTATTATTAACATTGTTTATAAAAGTCTCTCCTCCAAGTTACCAGTAAACACTTTTCTAAAAAGATTTTAAATATTAAATTCCAGTGGCATGGTTTATACTAAAGTAGGCTTGAAGAAAACATTTTCAAGTTTAAAAAGAAGTACTATTCTCTTCAATATGAAGCTATTCAACAGCAAGACAGGTTAGCAATTTAAATTTACAAGCAAAACTGTACACACTACATGAAATGTGTCAAAACAGTAACATAATTTTCTCTTTATGGGATAAAGGAGGGGGGCAACCAGCTAATTTAAGATCACATACTCGTCTGTGATTTCCCTGTGTCAAGTGTCTGCTAATGAATTATTTAGAATGGGAGGAAATGGAAAACTACATAATCCTCTTCCTGCTTGATACTAGTTTAGACATTAGCAGCCAGTCACTTTCACTTGAAATGTGCAAATCCCAGACTGCAGTTTCTTGCTTAGCATATATGAACTCTATTTCTGCCCCTAGTTGTGGCTCATATGCCAAAGGTTACAGAGAAACCTTACCACAGAGTTTCAATATAGATTCAAACATGTGGGAGCTGTTACCCCGGGGATAGACTGTGACTGTATCTACTCTGAGCATGTTTTCGCACTCAGTGTGTCACAATCTCCCTCCCCGTTTCCCCCTTGTTTCAAGGAAGGAATAAACTGTGCTGGGTTTAATGTCTGATGTGCCAGGCACGTGGGTGTGCATAGGGAGGGTGGGGTGGGGAAGAAGAGCTATGGTGCTACCCACCTCCTCTCACTTACTTGTACAGAGGGCAGGAGGTGTGTGGGGGGGGAGGAAATAGAGTCTCTCTACAGAGCCTCCTTCCCCACCTGCCCTGCTACCTATGATGATGTGGGTAGCTGGTGAATGGGAATGCCTTATGGCCTCTTACTTACTCCCTTCTGCAGTCCCGATACCCAAGCCACAATTTGGTCTTTTTAGCATTATGGCTCACATACACTTCGATCAGTGGTCTCTTATCTGAATTACAGCATTTAACGGTGTTCTCTTTAGGTGTCTATCTCTTTGTGAAATATATATTATTGTTCCTTTTTTTCCAGCTGACTATTCACCTGCTCTTTTTTAAGACTGAATCCTAAAGGAATAATTGATATTTTCTTTGTTATGTGGATGCAGTTAGTTAGCAGAAGCCGTTTGTTGAATTAAATGAATTATCTGAATAATTGCTAGTCAGCATTACTACCAAAGCACTTGTGATTGTTTCATAACTACGCTAATTTGATTTTTGGCATGCTCCTTTCTCCAGCTCGAGTGATTACTACAAGGTGCACGGACAGATTTATAAGCACAACAGGATTTCAAGTTATGACTAGTTGTAACGGCTGCAGATATTGCCAGACAGTCTGGAATTACCTGTAACCAAATAACAAACAGTTACGGCAAAAAAAAGTCGCTATGCAACAGTGGCACCACATTACCCAAGAGAACTGTACCCTGTTTCTCTTTTCTCCAGAATTGTATCTACCAATTAGATTTCTAATTTTTTGTTCTGGTTTTCCTGCAGAGCCAATGCAGCTATGGTAAGAGTGAGTTGGACTATATTCTGGTTTCTACCTCATCATAAGACAAATAGTCAATAACTACGTTCCTGTTGTGGAATCTTTGAACTTATGACGATGTAAGACCCAAGAAAGAATAAGGTTTGACTTTCAGGTCTAGGTCAAGTCTGCATTAAAAGGCTGAAATTAAATGAGTGAAATTCACTTCATGTGTATATAAGGCCCAAGTAACTGAGGTTTATGGGGACGAAATCCATTCTCTCAAACTGTCTCCAGGAAAGGGAACAGCAGTGTAAACCCCTCACCACCACTACTCCAGCCTCTTGCACAGAGTAGGAAGGCTGAAGAATTCAGGCAATCATGGATCCATGGCCTTCTTTCCTGGCTTGCCCTCCAGGGTGTTATGTGGGGCTGGTGCAGAGGCCCCACCCGTCTATGGACTAAGAGGGTGTGCAAACCTGCCCTGCTGGGCCACTCTGCCTGTGTCTCCCTTTACGCAGCCCTATCATTTGATTTAAGCAGAGCAGCAGGCTGACCACGGGGTTAATGTACTCTGAGCGAATCTGATATGGAGTCACTGAGGCACAAGAAACATGGAGCCTGACAATATTATTTTTACAGTCACTCTTCAAAGTGAAACTGTAAATCTGCAGACTGGCTGAGAGAAGTAGCCTTTGCTAAATGTTTCCATTTTGTATGGAAACTTACATTTTTCTTGTAGTGTTATATTATATCACTAGGCCCATGCTAGTGGTCAAAATCTGAGTAATCTAAAACCACTTCACTGTGCACCCAGTTCCATTAAGTCCACCTCACTTTCTCCTTTCTTCCTCTACAGAGCATTACTAGTAACAAAGTGGCAAAACTAAAATTCATTATGAAAGCTAATCCTGGTGCTCAGTTTTTTTCTTTTTTGTGGCATCTCGGTTCTGTCTTTGGGGGCATTAAGGAAACCCCACCCCAACCCCAGTCAAGAAGCTCCTGCCTTGTAACAGTCTCAGTAGCTAATTTCAGTGGTACATGTAATACAGAGAGTTCGAGGAACAAAACTGACGAATGTAGAAGCAGCCTTTTAATGTGGTAACACCCCCTCTCAAAAGCTTGCTTTGCATACCTTCACCACTGAGCTTTCCAGTGCAAACAGACTGCAAGTTGCATTCTCGTCGCATTTTTACTAACAGCTCTCCGCAACAGGTGGGACAGAAACCTGCACAGTGCAGTGACTGAGGCTGTCACAAACGACAGCTTGTATCATCAAAAGAACTCTGCCAGACTTACTTCTGCCAAAGCCAATGTCTATTAAAAGGGTGAGGGTGGCGGTCACTGCCTACAAGGTGGTTTATGGCTCAGGTGGGATTTTTGGACAGAAGCAGGGAGAATATCAGGGAGTTATTTCATTACATTTATAAACCAAAAATCTTTGGTTTCTACAATTGCACACACACAGAAATAATCAAAGGCAATAAAAACATTTTTAAAAGAACCGGCACTTTATTTATAAAATTACATACAAAAAGGCACTTTAAAAGAATGTTACTTAGGTTGCAAAGTCAAGCACTCAAAAGTTAAGAAAATACTAAATTTACAGTTGCCCATGCAACCTTAACTCTGCCCCCCTCTTGCACATGCAGCCTGGGCACTGCATAAAACAGGGGTCCTGTAGGAAATATATTATGTGATCATGTAGTTAAATAAGGGTCCTGAATTAAGGTTGTGCAGACAACAGCAAATTTAGCATTTCCTAGCTTTCGGCTGTTTGAGCTTCTTTACAAACAGTCTTTTTGTATGTAATTTTTTTTTCCTGGAAATGAACAAAGATAAAAACAAAATTTGAATATGTCCAATTTAACAGCCACCCCCTTGAGCTACAGCATGAACTATATTAACTGGCAGCAGCAGAAGGCTGTTATCCGGGGGTGGGGGGAGGTGGGCTGCTGGCAACATGTGCTAGGTCCAGAGGATGCTTAGGTGGATGTCAGTCTGGTGTTCTCTCTTTCCTACTCTAGGAGGGTGGGGGCTCTTGCGTCATGTGGTGCCCCCCACAAGATGGGGCAGGGAGGTGGTAGGGACTGCTGCTGCTAGGGCCAAGTTAGACACACTTTCTGCTCTTCTGAGACCCTGATCATGATTGTACATGAGTCTCTGCAATCGTGTGTCTGAGCAAAAGGTCTTTACCCATGTAGTCATAGTGGGACCCTGTAAAGAGAAGCAAAGCAAGAAGCCTAGGAGGAAATGAGAAAATCCCTGTGCTGTTATTTGTACCAACAACTGAAAGCTAATTTATTATTTAATACAGTGCCTAAAGTTTGCTAGGTATTTTACAAAGCAAGACAGACACAGTGCCTACCCTGAGGAGTTTATACTGTCTCACTTTTAGGCACGACAGAATAAGTAAAACAATGAATAATAGGGGGGAGGAAAGGAGAAACAGCACCCGAGTTACAACTGTAAGATCACACGGTTACTTGGACTCATTAGGTGGACGTTTTGATGGTATTCACTTTTTTTTTTAAAGCAGGCATTCAAGAGGTAGGAAGCGGTGGGACTAAAATTAAGACGACTAGAGAATGAGGGATAGTTAGGGATGTGGGGTTGCCCGATGGGTTAGGACTAATACCGATGTCCCAGGTAGCTAACAGGAGGAAAATGGAGAGGTGACTGTGAAATGAAGATGTGTAAGAGTGGGAGGAAACGGACAAGAAAGAAAGAAGGTGGGAGGACAGGAAAAGGTGAGTATACAAGAGCAGGAAGGGAGTGGCAGAAAGGGTAAATGACAAAGGGAATAGACAAAATGTGGAGGTGAAGACTGAAGAAGTAGGTCTCCAAGGGAGCTGGGAACAGGGAGGGCTTGGGGCAGGGTGGGGAGAGGGGTGGGTAGAAGTTTCCTGCTGGGGCCAGGGAACATGGAGGGGGTGAGACAGCAGGAGAGAGAAGTGTGCAGCCAGGGAAGCAGGTACTTGCAGAGGCCAGGGGAATGGGAGCTGCTGCAAGTGAGAGTGAGTGACTGCAGCAACCTGCTCCCAAATCGCCTAAAGGAAGGAGCAGATGATAAAAAAAATCACATGACTTGTGATAAATTTGTAAGAGTTGGCAACACTGCAATTCTAAGCAAAATGTACATAAATGAGCTACAGCATGACCTGCAAATACAGGAAACAATTGTTCAAAAGGGGCTCCTATCGGGTTCAGTCACTTAGACACCCGCTATATTTAAAATCACACTGGTTTCAGTTTTCCAAGAAACAGCACATTGTACAAACAAAGGCACTTGGTAAGAGGTTCCAATTTAAAATGAATGGCACTGCAGAAAACAAGCCTAAACATGCAAGCATTCAGCCTTAACAGGCAGTGTACAACTGCCAGAAGCTAGGCTAAAAGAACAACCACCTTTCCCACAGATGACTCTTAAGTTGCTAGAGGATGAAAAGCACAAACAAAATGTTACACATGCAGTACGTTTACAAAATGTTGGCATTAAATACACAGTTTTTAACACCCCCCCCCCCATATGCCAAAACATTCTCAGTTTTTTATTTTTGTTAAAAGCTGGAATGGCTAATCAAGGAAGCAGACTGCAATGAAGGGGACTCTTTGGGAAGCAAAGCACTGTACACACTACACCTTCATTAGGATTCCTGGGAAACCAGAAATGTTATTAGCAACCCTTCTTTTTTTAAAACACTCCCTGGATTTGTTCCACTTTCTTTCTTTGACCTTTGTCTCCATTTCCCTGCCTGTGCTCCTATCACTTGACTGTACTGCTTTCCACTTGGTCCCTCTGCTGCACAGCCTCACCACTGTTCTGCTTCTGCAAGAGAGTCTTTTCCTACATAGCTCCTATCTACAGCAGTCTTCCTGCATCTCCCCATCTTAATCCAAATCTCTGCTGATTTTTTTTCTTTTGCAGATGCTTGAGTTTCATGTGTGTGGCGGAATACACTGCTGTATTCACACCCTACACACTACTGTAAATAATATCTGTACAAAATATGCCTTGTAAGATATAATTTGAAAAGTCATAATTCAATGGTCAATAATATCATGGTAAAATGTAAGCAACTACATTATATTCAAAATTATGAACAGAAGCCGAAATAATAACTGAAATGTGTTTGCTGATAGGCTGCTGGAGTCAGACTTGCTGGACCAGGATTGTGGCTATACACAGACTTTCAGACCTGCATGCTGTTAGACTATTTGTGAGTGGCCTCAGGTGGGAGCTACAGTAGCAAAGCATGATAAGGCACCCAATGTTGCAGGGACAGGGTGACACAGTCTCTCACTGGTCTGGATTGTACCCCAAAATGTCATAAATTACTCATTTGCTGTTGGAAAAAAAATACACAATAATTTCACAGCCATTATCCACTGATAGAGTAAAATCAGCATCTTGCAGCAAACTGAACTTTAGTGGCTCCTAAACACACCACAGAAGTGTTTTCGGTCAGCATCAAGAATAAAAATCCATCCATTCATCAGCACACCTCTATTGGTGTCTAATTAACCGAACAGAGCCAATGAGACCAAGTAGTCAGAGACAAAAATAGATACATGGTGAAAATACACTGCCTTTGACCCCTGGATCGCTATAAACATAAAAGTAACATTTCTTTAAGCAAATGCGCTGCTTGTCAGAAAATAATATGCATATATATATAAACTAAGCATAATAATAATAATGCCCAATTAGAATCAAATGTCAAAAATAGAAACGTCAAAGTTTGTGTGTGTGTGTGTGTGTCTCTCTCTCTCTCTCGCCTCGTCTTCCTCTCTCAAGTCTTTGCTTGAAGAAAAAGCCTATAAAGAAACCTCAGTGAACCTTGTACAAGTGGGTCATAGTAAATAAGGCACCTGGCTTAACAGATAGAGGGATACAAAATATCCCTCCAAGATTCAAAACTCTTTAACTCTATAAAACAGTCTTAAAATACCTTTCCTGTAGCATAAGTCATATACAGAATACATGACAGTTTGAGATGACCAAAATGAATCATTCCTGGCCTCACCACTTGTAAGAATTACACAACCCAAAAGTCATCACACAGAATCCTAAAGCTGCATACCCCTGAAGGAAGAGCTTGCTGTACAACATACAAAACAACTGTTTTGTGTGTATGGGGTTTTTTTTTGGGGGGGGGGGGCAGGGGGGAAGGGAGAATTGAGGGGGGGAAATGTGTTAAATTCAGACAATCATATTTTCTTTTGTGTCAGCCAACCAAAATTTACGGAGCCAGATTGTCCTTGAAGAAGATAACGTTAAAAAATCCCTGGCTTTGTCTCAACAGGCCCTTGTTCAATCACAAGTAAAGCAGAATTTTGAGGCCTTATTCTTGAGCACAACCAAAGCAGCTGGACAAAACTGGCAGTCTATCTCCAGTGATGCCTAGCGCTAAAAAAAAAAAAAAAAAACTTGCCAAAATTCTTTCCACTTTTAAAGCGTTTAGAATTTTATAGACAATTCAAATAGGCCTAGTTTCTGTCCCAATTCATAATTTAACAAAGCTCAGACCTTTGTCAAGTTAAAAACAGTTTATAAAGATTAAATTATTATTGCTTTTGCTTTCATTATTTTAGAGATAAGCCAAGTCTGTTACTCCCAAAAATAATTCTAAAGACTTTCTGAAAGAACTTAGTACTAACTCTCTCCTAGAGCTACTAGCACTGCAAGTTCACGTTCATACGCACAATTACTACGGACTTTTCTGTGTAGGCTTGTGAACGACACCCACAGAAGTCAATAAGAGCCGTGGATGCTCAGTGCCTCTGAAAATCAGGCCTTTTTTATTTAGGTGCCTAAATATGATATGGGCGCCTAAATGTAGGCACCTGAATTTGAGAACAATGGCCTTGGTTGCTTACTTTTCTGCCTCAATAAGATCTGCTAACTTGGTTGTCACTGTATGCATGTTTAACAAACATGCACTCAGGACAGATGTAGATATCCAAAGTAAAACCTTGGATCCATTTACCTGTACACTTTGGGTTCAAAACGTTGTGATTTGGGCCCATCTCTAATACAGATAATGCTCTCCAAGATCAGGGCTGGTGTTATAGAGGCAGGGATTGGTAACCAGAGATGGGTTAATTTCATCTGTTACAGCCTGTAACATTGCTCCTTTTACATATGATGGAGCATCCAGCATGAGAAAAAACCCTACAAATGAGGCCCAGGAAAGAAAAGAAGTTATAAAGAACGGCTGTACTGAAATGCTCTCAAATTATTATGTTTGCTTCAACATTCAGCACCTTGTAGCAAAGTTGGCTAGTGGGAGAAAACCCACTCTTTATTTTAGATTAAAAAAAAGATACTATTCCAAACATTTGATTTCCTTGCAGATTAGCTCTATAGCTTATGCTTTGTACTCTTTGTAGTAGATACATTCAGCATTGGGTAGGCTGGCATTTGAAATGCCAACTGTGTAATTCTCCCATACATTTATAAAAACACTTGGCATATAACTTGACTACATTCACCCACAATGATCAAAACCACACCCTCACCACTGTCTTGAAGATCCTCTATTATTCATACAGGGTGTGACTGTAGCTCATGTAGATATGTCTGAGCTAGCTTTCATCTAGCTACTATGGCTAAAAATAGCAGTGAGGACACAGCAGCACTGGCTGCAGCACAAGGAATTACCCAGGGTTCTGGGCGGGCCTGTACAGCCCGCTCTGAAGTCTGCGATGCTGCAGCTTCATCAATAGTGGTACTCAAGCTAGCTAGATCAAAGCTTTCTTGGGGATGCGTACACAAGCCACAATCACACCCTGTGACAGATCTCCAGTCAGGCACCAAACTTTAGTTTTACATGGTGCAATGGACCACAAAGTTGGAGGCTTTAAATGAAAATAAAGGTTTCATAACAGTGCCTTTTAAGTAAGCCATAACTCATAACAGAGCATAAGTCTCCCTTGAAGCCCACAGTCCTAGTGCAGCCTCACTGTTTATTACTGTAAATGTCATATTTCCTCCCCTTAAATAGGTTTGTGTTGTCCCTGATTTTTGGGCACATACTTTGAAAGCCCGTGTCACATAGTTGGGCACAGAGAGGCCGAGAGCTGAAGGGTAAACATTTAAAGTCTCTTTACATCCAAACAGACACCTCTCATCTGATAATTCATGAGCAACAGGTAAAATAAACTAATGAAGTTTAAGTCACAGGCTGCTTATATGTTCATTTCTACAAGCAGAGTAGTTAAAAACTAAGAAGAGTCAGAAAAGGAAAAAAAAAGTCTACTGCCAAGCACAATCTACTCATTATTACATTACGTTTGGGTTCATGCTTCTAAAAGTCCAGGAGAGGAAGAAGAATAGAGTTGTGGTTTTATCTGGTAGCAACATGGCCAGATTCTCGTGTCATATGTGTGCTTCCCATTCCTATACAGCTACTGCTTCTGTGTGCATGAACACAGTAGCTCGTGTTTTTAAATGCATGTTGCTGCAACCCACACATCTGATACAGGAACTGAGCCTTGGCAATGAATTCTAGTTATTTAGATCTTCACTGTTGATCAGTGCATATTAAGCAAACCTATTTTTTCTTATTCTCAAAGGGGCCTTGTCCATACCTAGACTTACACAGCCAAGAAAGCATTGCTTCAGGATTTCTTCTAGTGCACACAGTATACCACCTAAGACAAAACTTCAACAGCATTTGAAACAAAAATACAGGTTGTTTAATGCCTTTAATAAAACTCTTCTTTTGCAAGGGCTGCTATTTGAATGCAATAATCCTGGTGAAGTGCCTAATCCCCACTCAGTCAATTCACTTTGTATTTTTGTGCCTCAGTTCCCCATCTGTAAAATGGGCATAATAATTCTCCCTTTCTTCAACCTTTTCTCTCTCGTCTGTTGGACTGTAAGATATTTGAGGCATGGGCTGCCTCTGACTAGGTGCTTATACAGCACCTACCACTGTGGTTTTGTTGGGGCCTCTCGATGCTACTATAATACAAATAATAAAGTCATCAAGATGACTTACTCCAGGAAATGAAGTCAAAAGCCTTTCCCCATCTCATAAGAATTTCCCTTTTTGGCTCTGATACCGAAGACTGCGACTATTGACTGTTATCATAGCATCCAGGAGCTCCAGTCATGAACCAGGACCCCACTGTGCCAGGTACAGTACAAACACAGAACAGACAGACATTTCCTGCCCTAATGAATTTACAATCTAAGTTAAAAGCAAATGTGATTGGATGGCTCTGCTTTACAAAACACATCGTGTTGCTTCTTTACCTGTCAATGAACTGGTCGATCATAACAACATCTCCAGGCTGTATTTCTTCTCTTAATGAACCACAGGCGGTCGTTACTAAGATATGAGTACAACCCTCTTCTTTCAATGCCCAGATGTTGGCACGGAAGTTGACATTTGTGGGCATAATAGTATGATGTCTCCCATGCCTGCAAGGGCAGAAGTGGGATGTGAGAAGAATAAAATAAAATTAAACAAACAAACAAAACAAACAACAAGCAGCCAACCAGGAGTTTAGGAAAATTAATTTGCCTAGCAAAGCTACAAATGGAACTGTAACGCAACTTACACTGTTGTCAACTCTGAGGACTTTATCATGAGTCTTGGGATATTTGGTGTTTTTCTTAAAGTACCAGGTCTTGGAGTCATGTGAATGTGAGAAGTTCAGCTTTCACTTTTTAAAAAAGAGTAAGTCTCTAGCTTTCATGGTTGTAGAGAAAAGCTTGAAAATATGACCTGAGTGCACCCTAATGGTAAGAAACCCCAGAAGGTAAATAAAAAGTACCCAAACTTTATTATTTTTTAAAAATCTTATGATTTCTGAATACTTGGGGTTGACTCTACTGAACTTCCCATGTACTGTAATCCATTTATAGGATTTACTTGCACAAGGTCCCACACAAAAATTCTGACTGTAGGTTCCATTCACTTGGCCCCCATTGTTACTTTTAGTATGATGTGCCAGTGCTGTTACCAGAAGAGGGGCTCTGTGATACTGTGGTATTCTCGCTCTCCTTCCTCTCCAGCACCGGATGTGCTTAATTTTATAAATATAAAGGTTATTTTTCTGTCAGCATTATGACCATCATCTGGGATCTGAAAGTCAAGCTGGGTTCTTTCACCTCTTACATCTTCACTATTATAAACAGAAGTAAGTAGTAAAGATAAGATTCTGCACTCAGAATAAAACCAGCAACGTCTGATGATAAAATGGGCAGAAGAGTATCTAGCTCACCCTTCCATCCACAGCTCTCACAGAGTCTGTAGTAGTAAGATAAAAAAGTTAAAGGGGGGAGAGGAAGTTTTAATACCCCACCCCTCTCGAAAAACAGCACAAACATGGTATTTCCTCCACTCTCCATCTTTTCAAATCATGGCGGGGAAGATGTATGACATTCAATCTTTCCTTTTTTCTTTGGAAGAGGATACAACACTGCCCCTGGGGCTAGGTCTACACTAAAATCTTACATCCAGGTTTGATAAACTAGTGTCTAAAATGGCTTTCCCAGCCTCTCCAGAATGGTAGTAAACTCCATTTTTAGATCATCACATGGCAGTCAAATACACTACGTTAAAAAGGATATTGAACGCTGCTGTCCACATCAGTCCAGACAATCAAGTTCTACACTGACTGAGGTATACGGAGCAGTCGTGTTTGATACTCATTGTCTAACGAGGCAGAAGAAAAATAATATGGCGTACACCCAATATCAGGATACGGCTACTAAGATTTTGTTGTTATTGCTTGGTCCTTGGGAATCCTAGTGTATAGTTTTAAAGACATACAGAGAAGCATGATTAGACACACTATAAGTTCCAGTTTGCATGTCTGTATCTCAGACAACAATTTTCTTGTTGAGTGGGGGACGGGGAAAGGAGTAAACACAGTAAGGCATAGCTTGCAGGGAAAAAAGAATAGTTACATAAATGTGAGTGCAAGGAAAGGACCCAAGTCTCCCCAAACTAGTAATACAAACAGGCCATTAGCCTGACAGTATTATATTTCAAAATAACATGTGGAAGGTAGCCACATGACGCCCACTAATATTAATGGGACTTGCATGGCAAAATCCTGGGACATAATGCAAGACTTACCACAGGACAGCATATAACTTATTTTAACCAAAATAACCAAGGATATCAGTATTCACATGAAGGGCCATGGTGAGTAATATGGCTAACGTCAAAGTCTTCAGCTCTGAAAGAACTACAGTGACTGCCCCACCCAATTAACTGTCTTGGGTTTTTTTGTTAATTCAAGTGTCTCTCAATTTTCTGTGTTTATGTAACAGGACCTTTTTTCTTTTTACTGGAAAATATTCCATGACCTCATCTTTAATAAACTAGATATTTAAGGCCATGAAAAGAATCCAAGGGAAAAGGGCCAATGGAAACATAGCAGAAGACAAAAAGCACCCAAAGAAACAAATATTGGAGATATCCAACCAGATGTGAGATCCACACTCTGCAATTGCATCCAGCCAAACAGAGCTTGGAGAGAAGAAAATAAAGAGGAAAATAAAATCACAAAGTAAAGCAAACACAGAATTTACCCACCATATTCAAATAGTGACATATTAGCAGATGTGCTATATCCACCCTCAAACATTATAAACTCAATTATCTATATAGAATGGAAGGAAAAAAACAAAAAAAGATTTTACTTAGAGAGCTAAATACTGTATTATGAAGATGGCAACCACTCCAAAATCCTACATTTTACTATGTAAGCCTCAGGAGAGGCGTCAAGACCAGGGTAAACTGAGCAGGACCCAAACCCTATCTACCTCTAAGAGAAACTGTAAAATATATCAATAGAGTGCATAAAAGGGGCATATTACTACCCACATGACAGTGACTTAACTAGAGGAAAAGACCACAACAGAAAAGAAGATAGCAGCACAAGAAAATATGGGAGATTTCTGCCTCCACCCCCCTTTTTTAAATAAAAAAAATTAGGGCTGTCGATTAACTCGCAATTAACTAAAAAAAATTAATCACGATTAAAAAAATTAATAGCGTGATTAATCGCACTGTTAAACAATAGAATACCAATTGAAATTTATTTTAAAAATTGGATGTTTTTCTACATTTTCAGATATATCAATTTCAATTACAACACAGAATACAAAATTCAACTCACACAAGTACTGTAGTGCAATCTCTTTATCATGAAAGTGAAACTCACAAATGTAGTTTTTTTTGTTATATAACTGCACTCAAAAACAAAATAATGTAAAACTTTAAGAGCCTATAAGTCTACTCAGTCCTACTTTTTGTTCAGCCAATTGTTAAGACAAACAAGTTTGTTTACATTTACAGGAGATATTGCTGTCCTCCTCTTAATTACAATGTCACCAAAAAGTGAGAACAGGCATTTGCATGGCATTGTTGTAGCTGGCGTTGCAAGATATTTGCATGTCAGATGCGCTAAAGATTCATATACCTCTTCATGCTTTGGCCATCGTTCCAGAGGACATGCTTCCATGCTGATGATGCCCATTAAAAATATAATGCATTAATTAAATTTGTGACTGACCTCCTTGGGGGAGAATTATATGTCTCCAGCTCTGTTTTACCTGCATTTCATGTTATAACTGTCTCGGATATGACCCAGCACATGTTGTTCATTTTAAGAACACTTTCACTGCAAATATGACAAAATGCAAAGAAGATATCTATATGAAACTTCAAAAGATAGCTACAGCACTTGACCCAAGGTTTAAGAATCTGAAGTGCCTTCCAAAATCTGAGAGGGATGAGGTATGGAGCATGCCTTCAGAAGTCTTAAAAGGCAACACTCTGATGCAGAAACTACAGAACCCAAACCACCAAAAATGAAAATCAACCTTCTGTTGGTGGCATCTAATTCAGGTGATGAAAGTGAACACGTGTCAGTCCGCACTGCTCTGGATCATTATCGAGCAGAACCTGTCATCAGCATGGATGCATGTCCTCTGGAATGGTGGTTGAAGCATCAAGGGACATGTGAATCTTTAGTGCCTGGCATATAAATATCTTGCGACGCTGGCTACAACAATGCCTGTTCTCACTTTTTGGTGACATTGTAAACAAGCAGCAGGCAGCATTATCTTCTACAAATGTAAACAGACATGTTCGTCTGAGCGATTGGCTGAACAAGAAGTAGGACTGATTGGACTTGTAGGCTCTAAAGTTTTACACTGTTTTATTTTTGAATGCAGTTATTTTCTGTACACAATTCTACATTTGTAAGTTCAACTTTCATGATAAAAAGATTGCATTACAGTACTTGTATTAGGTGAATTGAAAAATATTATTTTGTTTGTTTTTTACAGTGCAAATATTTGTAATAAAAATAAATATAAAGTGAGCACTGTACACATTGTATTATGTGTTAGATTTGAAATCAATATATTTGAAAGTGTAAAAAACACCCAAAGTATTTAAATAAATGGTAGTCTATTATTAACAACACAATTTTTTTAAGTGTGCAATTAATTATGATTAATTTTCTTTAATTGCTTGACAGCCCCACAAAAAATTAAACCTTGGCTGTATCCAGAATGCAAAATCCGATTTTCTCTAGATTTGCTGGAGAATCTCTTGGAGGTCTCAAAGACGTATATTGTGAGCTCTCTCTCTATCACTAAAGTTTCAGCACACGCATACACATCCCAGCCCTCCCTATCTCTTTAACAAAGTCATCTTTTCAACCAACCATTCACTGGAGCTAAAGAGGTATTAACAACAGAAAAAAAAAAACAGACAGACAAAAAAAAATCCAACAGTCTGGCTAAAAATCCTTTCCTCTCATACCTGCTCGGCCTTCAGTTCCTTGTGATGGCATAACTGCACTAGTTCTACAGACGCCAGAGTGTCTTTCAGAGTTAACAATATCTAGATTTCTAACTTAAAAAGGAAACAGAAAAAAGTCTGACAATTTTTTTGGGGAAAAAAGGTAACAAGGCCCTTCTTCCTACCCCTCACTTTTGCAAGTCATCTTTAAGGCTGGATTTTCTTTTCTTTTCTTTTTTTATATGGACGAGATGATTTTGGTGAGGTGTGGGATGAAACCACAGTGATACATTTACATTTTCCTTCAAGCAAATGTCTCTAGCACAGAGATGGGCAAACTACGGCCCGTGGGCCATACCCGTCCTGCCCGGCCCCTGAGCTCCTGGCTGGGGAGGCTAGCCCCCAGTCCCTCCCCTGCTGTCCCCCCGCAGCCTCATCTTGCTGCGCTGCCAGCGCTCTGGGCAGTGTGGTGGTGTGGCTGGCTCTGGCCGGGCGGCGAAGCTGCCAGTCCTGCCAGTCTGAACGGCATGATAAAGGTGCGGGGGGTTGGATAACCGTTAGGGCAGCAGTCAGGGAACAGGGGGCAGGGGACAGCTGGATAGGTGTGGGAGTCTCAGGGGGCGGGGGTGTGGATGGGGTCAAGGCAGTCAGGGGACAGGGAGCGGGGGGGTTGAATAGGGGGTGGGGTCCGGGGGTGGTGGTTAGGAGCAGGGGTTCCTGGGAGGGGGCAGTCAGGGGACAAGGAACAGGGGCGGTTGGATGGGCGGGAGGTTCTGAGGGGGGCAGTCAGAGGGTGGAAAGTGGGAGGGGTCAGATAGGAGGCGGGGGCCAGGCTGTTTGGGGAGGCACAGCCTTCCCTACCTGGCCCTCCATACAGTTTTGCAACCGCGATGTGGCCCTTGGGCCAAAAAGTTTGCCCACCCCTGATCTAACAACTACACTCTTTCTTGTCAGGCAGGGCAGAACATGTACAGTACCCCAGACATCCTTTGTAAAATATCACAGATTGCATTTTCTCTCGATTGGACAACACCACAAAGCAGATTCTTCTACTGCATCTGCTTTCACTTTAACTCTGAAGGAGTACAATGTTCGTATTTGTCACTGAAGGTGGGCTGGCTCATTGTAGGATCAGTTATGCCTGGAAGGACTAGTTGAATCAGAACAGCTGTACCTCCTACATAAAGTTCTAGTATATGATAGTACTAAGACAAAGTTCTGTTGAACCAGTGGAGGCTGAAATTGAGCTAGGGTTTGTGAATGGATAGTGTTTTACAAGAGTTCCAGATTTCTGAACTGCTCTATAAAGGACAAAATTATATCACATAGAGACCAACTTTAAGCTCCTGATTCTTCTCCCAACTGAAGTCAATGGAAGTTTTGCCATTTGCAGGATCAGATCTAAATTTGTTAGTCATAAGAAGCAGTTAGTCCACCTGACACAGACAGAAAAAGGAAAAGTCTAAGACAAGCCACTTTATTTAAGACATGAGTAACACAAAGATCCTTTGAAGAGCTCATTACCTTGCTAGAAGCACACAGTCAACATTTTTTATCTTTCCCAGTATCAAAGCATCTGATGGCTGCAAAAAACAAACAAACAAGAAACAGTCACAACATGCCAGCGAGATCAGAAACATTTATTGATATTTATGCATGATCAATATCACTATGAAAAGAAATAAAAGTCTACTGCTGGAGCTTCTCATTTTCTTCAGCTCAAACAACTACCATTTAATGTGACAGATTACTAAAACAGATTACTAAAAACTAGAACTGGAAGGGCATGTTTTGCAATCACATGGTTTCAGTGTATTAACACCATCACTAACATTTGAAGTTCAACCACATATTTCACACCACTGTTCAAACATGTTACATAAGAACAGGTTAGACAAACATCTATCAGGGATGGTCTAGGTATACTCAACCCTGTGACAGAACATGCAGTTGGGCTAGATGAATCTGTAAGGTCCCTTTCAGCCCTCAATTTCAGAAGACATACAGGTAACATTATACATAATACTTTCTTTTCTTACTGCACTATTAGAGAGAGTTTTGCAAAAACTGACCATTTATGCAGTGTTGAAATACTGTAGATCAGTGGCTCCCAAATTTTACTGGTTCATATACAACCTTCTTAGAAGAAAAGATGTTTGAAGTATCACATTTAGATCTTAATAGTCTTAAGTATTTACAGACTCATTGTAAAACAAGTTTTGAATTTGGCTGGTGGAGATCTGCCTGGGAAAAATAAGAAGAGAAGGGACCTGTGTGGAAGGGCTACAGGACATGAGGTTTAGAGCTGGCCAGGAATTTTTCATTAAAATACTTTGTTGGAAAATGCTGATTCATTGAAACCAAAATTCTGTGGGAACCTGTTGGCGTTTTCAGGCCCAGAATGGCACTTCTAGTCAAAAGCAGAGATAGACCCACCTCATGATAGCATGGTGGTCAAGGCACTTATCTAGGATATGAGTGACCTAGGTTCAAGTCTCTGGCCTGCCTGATTTAGGTAAGTACCCTGACCTCCACGCTATGGTGTACTCTGAGGTCAGGAATCTCTCTCTGTTGTGTTATTTTTGGGGTTTTGTTTTTTGTTAAAAACTGCAAGAGATCTCAGTTTTGTCCTGATGCAGAACAGGAAAAAATTTTTAAAAGCACGAAAATATCATGAGACAGGAAAACAGTTTCCTACCCAGGTCTAAGGAGGTTAGACTAAGGGTATGGATTCTGGCTGGAGTGGACGGGGGACTCTGGTGGGGTGGAGAGAGAAAATAATAGGCAGAGAGTGGTGTGACAGGATGTGGCATGTGTGTAAATAAAGGGACGTTAACAGGAACAACTAACTTGCGAGGGAGTTCTCCAGGTGAAGGAGGAGAGATTACATGACCCTTGGGCTAAGTTTGTTGTTTGTAGTATGTGTGTTTGTAGTGTGCTTGCTGCTTGACTGTGTGGTCTGTTTGTTTGGGGGACCGTGAGCTGAGGCTGAGAGCTTCTTAATGAGGCTTTGATCCCTGAGCCCTTTAGCACCCATCAACCCTTAACCAGGGGGCAGGGCTACTAAGGAAGACCAGGGCTTTAAAAAGCCCACTCCTAAGCGACCAAAGGAACTAGGGAACAGGAGCGGCTAACAGGGGAGTTTTGCGAGGGAGTTTAGAGGTGGAGCGTGAGAGGGGACTAGCTACACTTAACATTCTTTAAACTTAAAGTCAAAAACACCCCCAACAAAAACAAAACAACGACAAAGGAATGAGCTTTAGGAGTAAAAAGAGATAATGCAGGCAGAAGTCCAGCAACAGAGTGGGGGCTATCCAGTTTATTGCACCCAATGCAGCATGTATGATTATCTGCCCTATGGGCAGGTGGCGTAGTGTGCATTCGGTACAAGGCGCTTCTGGCCCTTAGAGACCGTGTACAGGCTTTTGGAGATCAGAGTGGCTGAACTGGAGGAGCTAAGGTAGACAGAGAGGTACCTAGATGATACTTTCCAGGACACAGTAGAATGGTCCCACCACCAGTCTGACAGACTCTGTGCTGCTGAGGAAGATGAAAGTCTCAGGGAAGGAGAACATCCAACTGGAGTTCAGAGGGAAACAATCCCATAGTTGGAACCCTCCTTCCAGATGATGTTGTGGTATCATTTCACAGTGAGGATACTTCTCCAGGGGAGGGAACTCCAGTTATTAGGAAGAGACAGGCATTAGTAATGGGCAATTTGATCATTAGAAACATAGATAGCTGGATTTGCAATGACCGGGAAAACCGCATGGTGACTTGCCTGCCTGGTGCAAAGATTGCGGATCTCTCAAGACATCTAGATATACTTATGTGTAGTGCTGGGGAGGAGCTGGCGGCCGTGGTACATGTAGGTACCAGTGACATAGGGAAGGGCAGGAGAGAGATCCTGGAGGCCAGATTTAGGATGCTAGGTACGAGATTGAAGTCCAGGACCTCCATGGTAGCATTCTCTGGAATGCTTCCAGTTCCACGCACAGGTCCAGTTAGGCAGAACTGCAGGCGCTCAATGCGTGGATGAGACGATGGCGTAGGCAGGAGAGGGTTTACATTTCCACCTCAACCCCAATACAACGCTGTCCTCGGGAGCCAAAAAATCTTACCACATTATAGGTGAAACCGCGTTATACTGAACTTGCTTTGACCGTTGGAGTGTGCAGCTCCCGCCCCATCTCTCCTGAGCACTGCTTTACCGCGTTATATCGGGTTAGAGGTATATTAGGAACTGGGGAAACTTTGGGGAAAGGAGGAGCCTATATAGGAAGGATGGGTTCCACCTAAACCAAAATGGAACCAGATTGCTGGTTCTCAGTTTAAAAACTGCTCTATGACCGTTCTAATTTTAAGGGCTGGGGGAAAGCCAACAGGTGCGGAGGAGCACGTGATTTGGACAGTGACATTTCTTAGGGGAGGATCTACTAATGGAGATTCTCTATGTCCTACAAAGGAGGAGAGGATGGAAGATGATAAAATACAGGTAGGATATGATGAGAAACAGTCAAATGACAAAAAGTCCCATTCAATTACATCATGTAATTGCAGACAGCTAAAAAGTGACAAGTTTTTAAAGTGCTTATATACAAATGCTAAAAAACAAGATGGGTGAACTAGAGTGCCTTGTATTAAATGAGGATATTGATATAATAGGCATTACAGAAACTCGATGGAATGAGGATAATCAATGGGACCCGGTAATACCAGGTACAAAATACAGCGGAAGGACAGAACAGGTTGTGCTGGTGGGGGAGTGGCATATGTGAAAGACAGCATAGAATCAAATAAAGTAAAAATCTTAAATGAACCAAACTTAAATGAATCTCTATGGATAGTAATTCCATGCTCTAATAATAAGAATATAGCAGTAGCAGGGGTGGGCAAACTTTCTGGCACTAGGGACACATTTGGGTATAGAAATTGTATGGCGGGCCATGAATGCTCACAAAATTGGGGTTGGGGTGTGGGAGGAGGTCAGGGCTCTGGCTGGAGGTGTGGGCTCCGGGGTGGGCCAGAAATGAGTTCACGGTGTGTGTGTGGGGGGGAGGGGTTCAGGATGGTGAGGTGGGGGTGCAGGCTCTGGGATGGGGCTGGGGATGAGGGGTTTGGGGAGCAGAAGGGTGCTCTGGACTGGGACCAAGGGGTTCTGAGAGCGGGAGGGGGATCAGGGCTGTGACAGGAGGTTGGAGAGCAGCAGGGTGACTCAGGGCTTCAGGCTCCAGCTGGCGCATACCTCAAGCAGCTCCCAGAAGCAGTGGCATGTCTTCCCTCCGGCTGGCAAGGTGGCGCTGCTGCGCATTGCCCCATCTGCAGGCACCACCCCTGAAGCTCCCATTAGCCAATGGGTTCCCAGCCAATGGGAACTGCAGGGGCGGCGCTTGGGGCAGAGGCAGCATGCAGAGCGGAGCCCCCTGGCTGCCCTTATGCACAGGAGCCGAAGAGGGCACATGCTGCTGCTTCCAGTAGCTGTGTGGAGCGGCCCCCGACCTAGCTCCCCAGCATGAGCTCAAGGCCAGCCGTGGTAGTATTTATTGTGTCTTTAAAAAGTTTCCAAGCAGCTTATAGGGATTTCACTTTTTTGTGCTGTACCTTTTAATTTCTGTTTAACTAACTTCCTCATTTTTTGTGTAGTCTCCCTGAAATTAAATGCTACAGTGTTGGGCTGCTGTGCTGTTTCCCTCACCACAGGGATGTTAAATTTAATTATATTATGGTCACTATTACCAAGCAGTTCAGCTATATTCACCAGATCCCATGCTCCACTTAGGACTAAATCAAGAATTGCCTCTCCTCTGGTGGGTTCCAGGACTAACTACTCCAAGAAGCAGTCAATTAAGGTGCCAAGAAACTTTCTCTCTACATCCCATTCTAAGGTGACATGTACCCAGTCAATATGGGGATAGCTGAAATCTCCCATTATTACTGAGTTTTTTATTTTAATAGCCTCTCTAATCTCCCTAAGCATATCACAGTCACTATCACCATCCTGGTCAGGTGGTCGTCCCATCTCAAAAAAGATATACTGGAATTGGAAAAGGTTCAGAAAAAGGCAACAAAAATGATTAAGGGTATGGAACAGATTCCATTTGAGGAGAGATTAATAAGACTGGGACTTTTCAGCTTGGAAAAGAGGCGACTAAGGGGGGATATGATAGAGGTCTATAAAATCATGACTGGTGTGGAGAAGGAAATAAGGAAGTGGGATTTACTCCTTCTCATAACACAAGAACTAGGGGTCACCAAATTAAATTCATAGGCAGTAGGTTTAAAACAAACAAAAAGAAGTATTTTTTCACATAACGCACAGTCAACCTGTGGAACTCTTTGCCAGAGGATGTTGTGAAGGCCAAGACTATAACAGGGTTCAAAAAAGAACTAGATAAATTCATGGAGAATAGGTTCATCAATGGCTATTAGCCAGGAAGGGCAGGGATGGTGTCCCTAGCCTCTGTTTGCCAGAAGCTAGGAATGAATGACAGAGAATGGATCACTTGATGATTACCTGTTCTGTTCATTCCCTCTTGGTCACCTGGCATTGGTCAGCATCAGAAGACAGGGTACTGGGATAGATGGACCTTTGGTCTGACCCAGTATGGCCACTCTTATGAAGGAGTACTTTGGAGAGAGTGGGAATATGAAATAAAGGGCAGGGAGGGCTGTTGTAACAATTAGGCCTACAAAATGTACCTTAATTGTAAGATCAACTGGAAAAAGTATATGAAAGTGTATAAGATGTTACAATACCCTATAACAGTGGTTTTCAATCTTTTTCATTTGCAGATCCCCCCCGCAAAATTTCAAATGCAGGTGCAGAGACCTTTGGAAGTCTTAGACATAGTCTGCAGCCCCCCAGGTGTCCGTGGACCACAGGTTGAAAACCACTGACCTATAACAACAAATGTTGATGAAAGCAGGTAAAGTTGTTTTTAATAATAAATGTTATAAAGAAGTGCAAGAGAACCAGAGGGACTAAATTTAGTCAAAGCAAACAAAATGCCATATTAATATAATTCAAAGGCTATGTTAAAATCATGCTTGATACAAACAGAAGATGTAAAACCAAAAATTAATGAACCAAAATTAGTACATAAGATATTAGGCCTGATTGGAGAACAAAATAATGAAAGGAGGGGCTACTTCATCCATCACTTCCTTTTTGGGTCCTTAAAGAAAGAGATTGTGGGGAAGAATAGATGGAAAGTACAGACGGATGCTACTGAAGCAAACTTCACCATCATGGCTGCCACACACACCATTCTCTGCGACCCCGGGCCTTCGTTAACCAGACCCTGAAAGGTGTCCTAACAAGACCAAGCTAAAGAGAGAGGGACCCAGATAACAGTGCCACCTCTCCGGCTCCAGCTGAATTCCAACCACCACTTGGGGTGAAATGGAATCAGACTTTAACTGCAGCAGTAACAGCACCAGCCCATCTGAATTAATTTAATTTAGTCTGAAAATGAGAAGACTGAGAGGGGACACGATAACAGTTTTCAAGCACATAAAAGGTTGTTACGAAGGGGACAGAGAAAAATTGTTATTTTTAACCTCTGAGGATAAAGCAATGGGCTTAAATTGCAGCAAGGGAGGATTAGATTGGACATTAGGAAAAATTTCCTAAATGTTAGGTTGGGTTAAACACTGGAATAAATTGCCTAGGAAGGTTGCGGAATCTCCATCATTGGAGATTTTTAAGAGCAGGTTAGACAAACAGCTGTCAGGGATGGTCTAGCACAGGGGTCCCCAACCTGGTGCCCGCATGCCCGCAGGGGTGTCTAAGTGCACCCGCGTACTGGCCGGCGGACAAGCATCCGCTGAAATGCCGCCAAAATTCGGCTGCATTTTGGCAGCGACGCCTCTGGATGACGCTGCTTGCCACCGACCAGCGGCATTATCCAGAGGCGTCGCCACCGAATTTTGGCGGCATTTTGGCGGATGCTTGTCCGCTGCCATGGTTGGGGACCACTGGTCTAGCTGATACTTAGTCCTGCCATGAGTGCAGGGGACTGGACTAGATGACCTCTTGAGGTCCCTTCCAGTTCTATGATTTTCTTTCCCAAAAAGGACAATTACCACCATCTTTGATACCATCTAATATCTGTCAAATAAGCTGATTTTCCTTCTAAAATTATCTCCCACTAAAGGAAAAGAGAACAAAAAATGTTAAAATAAAAACATTATTTAATACTTTAAATTTCCAATGCTTTAACTGTTTTCCTTCTTTTCTATATCTATATCTATATGTCCTTTCTCTTGGTTAAGGGATTCCACAGCCCTCCTTCATGGGGTTGTGCCATGATTCAAGCAGGCTTCCCCAGCCTCACCAGTATCTGGGTTCCAGCCCCATTCCACAGAGCCTGCCACAATCCTTGGACTCTCACATTCTGTCCTCTTGATTCTGGGGCCCCACAACTACCCTTCTTGGTGCTGTTGTGTGATTCAGGCAGCCTTCCTCAATCCACCAGTTTCTCTCCCGGTCCTGGTTCCCATACCAGAAAGCATCTTTCCGAACTCAGTGCTCCCCTGCAATTCAGCTGTTTCCAGTCTCCTTAAATCTTCTTAAAAGTCACCTGAGAGCTGGGTTTTATGTTAAGGAGGTAGCTACCTGATCAACATCTGGCCTCCATTACTCTTCTAGTCTGCTGCTCGCTTGAATAATTGTTTGCATAAAGGAGCACATGCACTGGGACAGGGGTTGGCGGGCCCCAGGTCCCCCATCCCTTAAAGAGGACAGACCACCCTGTTACAGTGTACCACTGCCAACAAACTCACCAACCATGGTTGTGGAACCTCTGCTGTTGATAAGTCACCTGCAGCTTCCTTCTCCTCTTCCATCCACTCTGACCATGAAATTGATTACCCTACACTACTGTACTATAAAACATAATTTTCATATTTCCTTATGCTACGGTGGATTGTTTTTCACAATGGCGGTCATGAGGTTAAACAGTGGAAAAATTAGAACGGCAACTCCTCAGAGATTCTGAAAACCAGGCCCTAAATTGGTGCACAGCTTCATTTCCACTAAAGTTTAAGCCACCTTCTTCAGTGCCAGTCATTCCATTCTTACCCTGGGTCTTAGAACCAAAATACACATTTACAAAATCTTTTAACTTTACTTCTTTCTTGATCATAACTACTAATTAATTAATTAATTATCTTCCAAGTGTTTAGAAATGTCCATCCATGCAATTTTAGGAATGCTATGTCTAATACTTGCCATAGAAACACTATTTATAGTTTAATGCTAAGTACAATATCTCAGTTGTCATTTGATTTTATATGTGCCATTTTATTCTCACTATGTGGTCTCTTCAAGTGCTATTTTATTGGACTATGCTTGAAATTCTGCCAGATATGGAATCACAATGCTTTTAGAACAAGGGAATTGTCCAGAGGATTTATTTTTAGAACAGTATCATATCCTGATTTTTTAAAAAGTCCCTATTTAATTTTAACCTACTGACATTTGAAACATCTAATTAGTCTTGCTATTTCCCTTATCAAATGCTTACTTGCTGTTCTGAGCCAAATGTGGCTTTGGGAGACCAAAGTTTCCTTAGGGATTAGGACAAAGAAAACCCATATTGTCTAGTTACCAAGGGATTTTGTTCTTACAACATTCCACAGCACAACTCACTACACAGCTAATGTTTTTCAATTTATGAAGTATCACAGCAAATTTGCTGTGTACCTAAAATCATCCATAACATAGCTCAGAGCTAACACTGCAGGATAATAAAATAATGTGTGTGTTTAAAGTCACAGTTAATAAGAGCTACTGAAATTGAATACCTCAGACCCGAAGAAACATTAGAGAACAGAATAGTAAATTGATGCATTAGCTCTTTCACATTGCAAAGTACAGATTCAAGTGTATTTCGAATTATAAATAAAATACTGCGGAATGGCTCCTGTGACAGTACAGGGAACCCTCCACACCACCACTGTCATGAGAGTGAGTGAGCAGGGCCGTGGCAGCGGAGCTGCAGAGGGCTACCTATCCAGGCAGGCACAAAGCGAAGAGAAGGCTGCCGCCCTGGGGGGGCAGAGCACAGACCCCCGGCCAGGACTGCAAGGAGGATAAGAATGACTCCCCAGATGCAGGGGAGGCCACCCTGCTTCTGAATGGCTCCTGCTCTCTTATTAGCCAAACTCCATGTTATCCAAATAAAATTTATGTTCCCACATACTAATCAGATAATTGAGAGTATACTATTTATGCTAATGGTTGAGACGCTCCTTAATCCCATGAGTATTCTCACTGAAGTCACAGGGAGTACTCATAAGATTTCATTTTTTTCTTGCATAAATATGCGAGTACTCCCTTTGACTTCAATGAAAATTCTCATATGATTAAGGACTACTTCTATACAGGTTTGCAGGATCAGGCTTTCACAATGGAACATCTCCAGTGTAAATCCACAGAGACTGCAGCAAGGAGAAGAGAAAGATCAAGAACAGGAAGTTCACACACACAGAGTGAAAAAACAAGCAGGTAAACGCATTAAAAGGACAATGTATGTATATTTTCAACAAATGCCCCCAAATCCTAATTCCACGCTATAAGTAAGATGTAGCACTGTATGTAGAAAATGTAAAAATAAGAGCACAATCCTCTAAAATAGAGCTCTTTGAAAGAACTGGACCATGATACCTTCCTTTAAATATTCCCCAAGTTCATTAATCAAACGATGCACCAGCTTGAGTGGAGGTGGAAGGGGACGTTAAATCTATCTCATATGACCTAATTTTGCTTTAATAAAAACAAAAAGCTGATCTACAGAACAAAAGATGCCTTGGTTGTGAACCTATGCCAGCACACTCACAACTGACAAGAATAATTGGAGAGCATTAAAATTTGCTTGCTGCTGAAGATTTTAGATTGCCTTTGCAAAAATAGTTTTAGAATTGAGTCATGTTCTTCAGGAAATGTCCTCTGAACAGAGGTTTTAATGTAATAGTAGTTTTGGAGTCCAGTGATAAGGAGAAATATTGGCTGCAGCTAACCAAGGGTCAATGCTATGAATCCATAGTGCTCCCAACTCCTTCTGACTTCAGTGGGTGTGCCCAACACCTCTGAGGACTAGGTGCTAATGGGGATAAGGCAGTGCCAATCGCTCACAGAATATTTTCCACCCCCAATTTTAGTCTCAATGAGAGGAAGTGGGAGAGGGGAAACAGATCTGGGATACTGATGGAAAATTCCTGTCTTTAAAACCAAGCACAATTCGTAGATATTTCAAGTCATTTGTGGGATCATGCCAGTACAATCGGAGAACTGAAAAACGCTCATGATGTTTTGTATAGTGACATTTTCCAAGTTCCTTCTGAATCTCACATTACCCTTAGGTATGAAGAAGGGTTTATTAAATGAAGAAAGCAATCTATCCAGTAGGCCAGTGTGGGGAGGTAGGGAAGGGGACGAAGACGGCTCAGGTAACTCATTTTAACACACACCCTACCAGCTGCTCCTTGTCATGCTCCCTACACTAAATGAACAGCAGTAAAAAGATACTTGTTCTGTTGCAGCCAAAAGGCAGGGCTTGCAAGAAACATCGAAAGTTTCAGAAAGGTCTTCTGTTCTGGCAGTACGTTGTTAAAACGAGTTGCCAAGGAAGCTTTAAAACATGGACTGTACTCTTTTTGCTTCTTTACAATCTGAAAAGCTGGAACACTTTTTTTTTTTTAAGTTGTTTCTTTGCTTGTTTTTTTACATTAAAGGTACCCGGACTACTGACTCTGATCTTCCAGGGTTTTGCTAGAAGGCCTGTTGGAGGACTCAGGGGTATACTGGGAGCACTCTCACACATTAACTGAATTGTTAATGGTGTTAAGTCTTTAACAAATGTATCCTTTCACCCATGTGCTTATTAGGAGATAGAACTAAAAAAAAAGTGTTAACAAACCCACAAAGTTCTGAACAGTCCAGTTAGAAATCCCTTTACCTCTCAATTGCTCAGACTGATATTCTACTATTTCACTACAGTAACTCCACACTTAACGTCCCCGCCATTAATGCTGTTTTGTTATTAGGTCGCTGACCTATTAGAGAACATACTCCTTTAAAGCCCCCCCCCCCTTTTTTTTTTAAAAGGTTGGAAGAGACTTCAGGAGGTCATTGAGTCCAACCCCCTGCTCAAAGCAGGACCAATCCCCAGACAGATTTTTACCCCAGTTCCCTAAATGGCCCCCTCAAGATTGAACTCACAACCCTGGGTTTAGCAGGCCAATGCTCAAACCACTGAGCTACTCTCCCCTCCAACAACATAAACTCCACAGCTGAGCAGAGCAGAGTCCTGCAATGCTCCCTTATAATGTTGCTTTGCTCCCTCTGCTCCACCGGCCCAGGGCTCCTGCCAGGGAGCAGGCAAGCCCCTGCACCCTGATCCTGCTCTCTGGCTGGAACGCCTGGCAGGCCAAGCAGGGCAAGCATCCACACCCCGCTACGCCCCTGCCTCAACCAAGCTTCACAATCATCAGTGAGTACAGTATTAAATTGTTTAAAATTATTTTTAAAACGTATACTGTATATGTATATAATGTCTTTTGTCAGGCGAAAAAGATTTCCCTGGAACCTAGCACCCCACTCCTCCCCCACCATTTACATTAATTCTTATGGGGCAACTGGATTTGCTTAACATCGTTTTGCTTAAAGTTGCATTTTCCAAGAACATAACTAGGACTTTAAGCGAGGAGTTACTGTATTTCTTCACAGCATTCCAGAGTAGACAGGCCCTGATTTGCCAATATAAAAAATAAATATAAAAATCAAACCAACCAACCCCCCTCACCTTTTACACAAAATTGTAAAATAAACTCAAAACTTCCAGACCTTCTTTAAACATCCTCATGAACAAACAAACAAATCTAACAAGTCAAAACAAGGGGAAAAAAAAAATTTATTCACCGACTAACGAAAACTAAGTCATTTAGGGCCTGCTCCTCCTACTTTGTTTGAGTTAATGGACTTCACCCAATGATTTCATTTTTCACCCTTCCATTTTATGGTCCCAATCCTACAAGTGGCTGCATGCGACAGGACTAAGGTCTCAAATCTTACGCTAAGGCACCAATCCTGCCAACTGTTCCATTTTGGTGGTTATGGCACTGGCATGGACCCCAACTGATGTCAATGGGGCTCTCTGCAGGTGCAAAGGTCCACCTGCATAGAACACCTTGCAGGATCAGGGCCTATATTAATATGCCACGCTAACACGACTACAGTTATCACTAACTCACTTTTAGATTTATGCGACCCCATGTTAAATTAAAAAAAATAATATAAAAAACAAAGGGCAAAATGGGCTTTTATAAATTGTCCAATTCTAAGTTTAAAATCCACAAGTTTCTTAGATATATCAGTTTCAACACTCAGGATTTTTCTCCCAAGTTTAATTCTGGTTCTAATGTGTTTTTTCCTATGTATGTAGCCCTATGTAATAAAAACAAAATGTCAAAGCTTTTGTTTTCTCCTTTTAAAACATGACTTTACTGTGTTACAATGCATATACAGTACATATTGCTATTATGACTAAAGAGTTCAGACAAAAAAAAATGGCTGAATTCTTCCTTATCATTTCCTAATGCTTAAATTAAAAAGTTGATTCATTGCTTGTAGAAGATCCAAGACTAAGAGTTTTAAAGTCCACCCCATTTACTCACACAGGCCTGAGCCTGCCAAGTGACACACCTGCACAGAAGCCCAATGATTTCAGTGAGATTGAGCACAGGTTTTAGGGATCCTACAGGATCTGAGCCATATAAATACAGCAACAGTATAGGCTTCCCCACATTGTCCTGCCAATGTACCCCAAACTCTGATCTGAAGAGACCTTTCCAAGGGCAGGAGGACAGTTAAATCTTCCATGTGAATAAAGCCCCAGAATTATATGCTGAGACTGCCAATAAAAAGGTGTCAATTGCAATGGTAATTTTTCAATACACACAATTTCCACAGAGAACGTTACTAAAACCAGCAGCTAATCATATAGAGGAAATGTCCGATGGCAACTATTTTGTTTTTGCTATTCTAGCCTGGATTCAAGACAGTGTCACAGAGGTGAAAGGATCTCTGTTCTATGAGAGATTCTTGTTTTAGTTTTGGGAGCAGGGTGGGGAAGATGGAGGGGTGCAAATGAATAAGTCCCCTTCATCCTAAGGTAATAAAGGTAATAATTGGAGACATACCAATCTCCTAGAACTGGAAGGGACCTTGAAAGGTCATTGAGTCCAGCCCCCTGCCTTCACTAGCAGGACCAATTTTTGCCCCAGACTCGTAAGTGGCCTCCTCAAGGATTGAACTCACAACCCTGGGTTTAGCAGGCCAATGCTCAAACCACTGAGCTATCCTCTCCCCAGTACTCTTGCAGATTTTACAGGGTGGTTGGAAATTCAAATATCTACCTCTAATTCAGCTTTTCCCTTACCTTATTACCTCCCCACCATGGCCAATTGCCACTGTCCACATATACTCCATTCTCCCCATGTCCCCTACACTCACAAAGTCTTCCCCAACACCATTTTGGTTGGAGGTGGGGTTCTCCTTCCATATCTTGGACCCTACAGGGTAGTGTTGAACCCCATGAAAAAGATATACAGGATTTAGGTTTCCACAGAAGTTCCTCTCCATAAAATAACTGTTATTGCCACTTATCATATGTCTCATGAACTGTACTGGTATAAGATGGTAAACATACAGGAAAATATCACAAGGATGGCTGTTCTGAACAGTGCTCAGTCTCCTCTTCTGCAGATATTATGGAAGATTGAAGTTTAATTTCCAGTTTTGTTATACACTACTTACATGAGGTCACTTACTCTCTCTGCCTCAGTTCCCCACCTGTAAAATGGGAATAACAACATTCCTTTTCTTCCATCCTGGTCTATTTAAATTGCAAGCTCTTTGGGGCAGGGATTGTCTCTTACTATGTGCTGGCACTATAGGTATACACAGTTGGCTAAACAAACAGACCTAGGGCGAGATCCTCACCCTGGCTCCAGCCACTTTTGCTTGGTAAAAGGGCTGAAGTAACATAAAACCTCTGAAAGCCCAGAAGCTGGCTGGTAGTGAATTCATCCCTGCATAGGACCAGCAAAAGACAGCCATAAAGCCGTCTCCCAAAGATCCCCTTATAAATCTTGGTGTAGGGGGACTACCCGGGTGGGGTAATGATAGCATGTAATACTGCAGAGATTCTAAGTAGTGCTGGGGCCGATAGGCTGCGAGGGAAGGCTGCCAGGGCTGTCTAAATTATGCCAGAGTCTGTGGAGCAGCCAGAAGTGGAAAGGTGCAAAGGTATCGTAAACCCACCATATCCCACCCCGGGGGCTGTGGATTCTTCATTGTGCTTATCTCATCATATTTAAAGAACAGTGGATGTGGGGGAGGATGGGGTGTATTCTCTTCCACACTTGGTTGCCATTATAACACCTTGCCTCTGACAGTCATTATAAGTTGACTCTGATACAGTGTACAAACCCCATACTGGGCCCAGGTATCCCCCACCTCTCCCGACCTGCAGAGCATCCTCCAACTGCAGAGGCGGCTTAAAAGGGAGCAACTTAGCTCACAAGGGGGCGGTGGGGAGGGAGACAAACTTGCCTTGAGGGCTCCTGGACAAGAGTGCCGACGAAGCCTCCCTATGGGGAAGAGGGCTGCGTGCTGTGCCCAGTTGGGGCTGAAGGTTTAGCTGTCTTTTCTACTGATGTCTTAGGTCGTACTTGGAGCTGTAAGGAGAGACGGGTAACTCCTAAGATGCCAGACCCTAACTGACTCTTATAGGCCCTGAGTCGGAGCCTGATGGAGTGGGAAGGACCAGGCTGCCCTACCAACTTCTTCTGCTGCAGATGGGGCATAAGCCTCATGATAAGGAGAGGGCAAGGGCACTGAAAACACAAGATGATGCTAAGCCCACACATGGGTGAGGAACTGGACTGAAAAGCTGTCCGGGGTGGGGCGAGGCTGGATGCTGGGTGCACAACCATCTGACCCTCAGAGGACTCTATTACACTGACCAACACTTGGCACTCTATTGTGTGCAGTGTCTCCTCCATTGACACAAAGGCTGAAAAACTTACCATAAAGCACACAAGTAACAGTCTCTTAAAAAAAAAAAAAAACATCTTAGCAAGTCATAAGAAAAATATTATACAGACCTTGCCATAAGGAGTATCCACATATTTTTCTGTTCTTCCTTCCAAGATGTCAGGATCGTCCAGGCCAGTTCCACCAATAATTCCAATCTTACAAACAAACAAAAATAAGTATTAGAGCTCTAGAGATTACATTGCATTTTAAATCTGACAGTGACACTAACCCTGGATTT
The DNA here is from genome assembly GCF_020497125.1 of Mauremys mutica. Taxonomy (NCBI): domain Eukaryota; kingdom Metazoa; phylum Chordata; order Testudines; family Geoemydidae; genus Mauremys; species Mauremys mutica. Next base: position 107,771,134 of record NC_059077.1, on the reverse strand, counting down.
CTAGCCAGCTACACAATTTATTTTCTGATTCATCTTTGCTTGAGATGGGCCCAGAACCATGGATCCAAAAAGCACCAATCATTATAGCTACAGCTCAAGTTTCTCATGAAGACTTACAAACGTAGTTGTACCATGTCACTTTAGACCATATTTCATTTAATTTTCCCCAGTACAAAGGCTTGACTACCACTCCCCAGTTCAAACAGACACCAAATTTACAAGTTATCAAACAGCACAAAGAAAGAGTCGCTGATTAATCATTTATCCCCACTGTGAAAGTAAATATTGGTGTTAACTGGCAAACTTGATAACTGATGCCAAAGAGATCAGCACAACCTATGCTGTAATCAAGGCTGTACCACAGATAGTATTCAGATGAAATTGTGGTACACCTTTTCTGCAATGGGAAAAACAAGGACAAAGACTCAGTACCTCTGGTCACCGGGGACATAATGATTCCCAGAAATGCAACACCGGACCTACTTTTGGGTTCAGAGTATTCTTTTTAAACCTTGTAACCCTTGTAACCCTCAAAGAGTGATGTTTAATAATACCTGAAACGTAACAATGTGGTTTAGCATAACTCTATATTTGTGTTATAAAAAGCTAATTCCTATATGTGGAGTTTGCTTTCCAACCAAGGCCCACAACAAACAGCAATTATCCTTACAGTAGTACCAGCTTCCCCTGCTGCTACCAAGCCAACTTAACACACGTACAAAGAAACACCATTTCTGTTCTTGGCTCTACCACCAGCCTGAGAAGCCCCAGGCCTCTACACAGAGTGTCTGATAAGGAGACAGTATTCACAGCCAGCTTTGCGGCATCTTCTGTTAGTGAAAGTATAAAGAATGTGAATTCATATTCTGCTGGCAATACAGGTTTTTTTGTTTTTCTTTTTAAAAAAGCTTTGTGTTCTGGTGCAGTCTGCACAGAGTCAACAAGTGCCAGCACAGTACTAGCAACAAAGAGAGAATCTCCATTTAGTTTTAGCAAACGCTGACTTCTTCAATAAAGCGACATCCATAGGAATAAAGATTTTGTGCATATCCTCTTGGGGTCAGTCAGAAAAGCAAAACGGTTAAACTGTCAGTGCCACATGTTCACAATGAATACTGAGGACAAACTGATTGATTACTGCGTACTTCAATCCAACCAAGCTGTGCAGTCTTCATAATAAAATTAATAATACAATGAGAAAGAAACATACACTTCCAAGTTATACCTTCCTTTGGCTTAACCAGTCGTCTTTGTATCTTTTAGGGTCTGATCCAACTCCCACTTAAGTCAATGGGAGGTTTTCCACTGACTTCAATGGGAATTAGATTAGGCTCTTCAGAGCAGTGGATGTTTTTAATTGAGTGGTCCCCAAGCACACTGTTGGCACTTAAAGAAATAATTTCATCCTCTGTTACACGCAGCAAAAATATTGCTTTTTTCAATTGGCAGTTACTGTTGCAATGTTTGTCTCAGTTTTAAATGGAAGAATTCAAATTGTGTTGAGCTTTTAAAAACAAACAAAAAAACCCACATACACAACCCCCCCATTTTTGTCCCCCCCCAATACCTTGTCAGTAATAAAAGCATGTTATCTAAACTCTCAGAATGTTTTCTAGCTATACAGCTAAGGATTTGTATCTCTTAACAAAATAATAATAATAAAAAAGCACCAAGTGGAAATCCCAGTGACTTAAATCTAAACCAAAAATCTGTCTCTTGCTCTCAATTTCTACAGCCCTATGTTTATAGAAACCCTACAGATGCCCTGTCATTATACTGCAATTAGCTCATCAGGCATCTCTTTTCAATAAGCAAAGACTGTGGTCCTTGTTATGTGCCAAATACCGGTACTTTTCCATGTGAAAGCCTGGTTCATGTCATCTGCTGTGCTGTAGTATTTAAACAGATTTTTTTCCTTTTGGCGCCACCTTGTGCTGTATGTGTGTTATTGCAGGCAAAAAAAGAAAAACAAATGACAATAATATTTGCTTATAATTTTTGTAATAAGAATGGAGATTTTTGCTTTAGTGTTATTCACAGATCATGAGTATTTGGACAAATGCTGGTTTGTTCATGAAAATACTCAAGAGTCCTGAATGCTATGATTATTTGCCTGAAAACTGTACCTGAAGTATTATGAGATATTTATTACTCAAGATTCTCCTGTTCCAAAGTTTCAGTCATCCTCATATGGAGTAGAAACAACATCAACAAGGCAATCAAAGGTGGGATTTGCAGGTCACGTAGACATACCCACACTAGCATTAATCTAACTAGTACACTAATAATAGCAGAGATGATACTGGCATGGACTTCTGCAGGGGTGCAGGAACAATTTGTATTGTGGGGGTGCTGAGAGACACTGAACCCCACTGTAAACCCTGTATATAATGGAAACCACTTCAAGCAGGGTGGATAAAAATCAATGATTTATTTAATTTAAATTGGATTTGTTTGATAAAATGCTTTTTGAGGAAAAAACCTATCTAAAGATAAAGATATATTATAGCTCAAAGATATCTCATCATGGAATAGAGATTATAAATTCTAATTCTATAGTATGAGACAATATATTCATGTAATGTTTAAGAAAAGTGTTGTAAATGAGTTCCAATAGTTCATGGCTTGGGGACTCAATCTTATGGGGTTCCACAGGCTTCTGTATAGATTATTTAGGTTAATCTTTCTATCTCCCCTATGAGACTCAGCGCTCAGTTTAGAAGATACCATCAGAGATGCTTTGTTTTGCAGTTCTCAAACTGCATTTGTGTCTCCAGAGGAAACAGGCTTGTTAACAGCAAAAATGTTTTAAAATAAATAAATATATAGAGAGAGGTGAGAAATAACAGACCTCAACTCTATTGTCCCTCTGCAAATTTGTGAACACAGCGTCAATCCCTTACCTCTCTCTAAAAGTGCAAAGTTTCAAAGTTCAATGAATAGAAGATTGTTGGGGGCAGAATAGATCTGGACAAGAAGAAGAAGTCTGGAGATAAATGTGAGAAGGGAGGGACATATGCTTTTTTTGTTAAAATATTATATTTGCTGTTGAAGAAAAAAAATCCAGAATACTAAACGTTGATGTTTTAGTTAAATAAAACAATTTAAATGTCTGTCTGGTGATGTTCTCCTCCTAATACAGCCTGGCAAGAAAATCCTCCAAATATTAATGATTAACCTCTTGAATTGGAGATAGTTCACCTCCCAATGACGTCATAAATATCTGCTTCATCCTTTGGTAAATGAAATATCCAAACAATCATTCATTTTCTGATTTAGCTGTAAAAGTAATCTAAAAAGTTTTCAAAATAAATCACTGTTTAAAAATGTATAGTGTACATTTTCTAAAAATGAAACCTACATCTACCTGAGTTGTGAAGAATATGTATTAAGGTTAAAACAACAAACAAGAATGCACTTTTATGTCGAAAACCATGATTAAATCGAGTCTTCCTGACTAGTGATTTAAATCAGGATTTAAATCAATTTTATTTAAGTCAAATCCACCCTGACTTCAAGTCAGGAGGTGCTGCAGCACCCACCCCCCCTTCATCCCTAGTTTCAGCACCTATGGACTTCTGCACAGACTAGCAACGTGAAAACGTACTCATGTCCCTGCATGGGTTTATAGAGCGTGCACTGAAGCCAGCGCTGCTGCATCTTCAGTGCTATTTTTAGCTGTACTAGCTGTTATGCCTGGGGGAATTCTGCACCACTGCGAAATGCAGAATTTGATGTTTCCCCTGCAGAAATGGATCTGCAGAGCTGCTGGTGGCCATTAGGGGCATTGCAGCCCGGTGGGGATGGAGGCTCTGCAGCCTTGCTTGATCCTCATCCACCCGGGGACGGGAGGAGGCCTAGGAGTCCCGGCTCTGGCAAAGGGTGAGGAAGGGCACCATGTCCCCCCGGGGAATAGTAAAGAAACTCAGGGAGTACAGGTCCTGGGAGAAGGGTGCGCACATGTCTGGGCCAAGGGTGCCTCGTAGCTGGGCTCTGGGGGAGCGGAATGCAGTTGTCAGTGGCTGGGTTCTGGGGAGAGGGAGGTGCAGGTGCCTCAGCTTTTGCCGTGCCCTGCAGCTGGGCTGTGGGGGGAGGGAGGTGTGGCCATCTGGGCTCTGGGGGTGCCCTGAAGCTGGGCTCGGGGGTGGGGGAGAGGGTTCTGGAGCTGGAAGGTACTCCATGGCTGGATTCTGGTGGGAGGGAGTTCAGGTGTCTGGGCTCTGGGGGGGGGAGGGCCCACACAGCCCCCTCCAGTATGCCCCCAATTGGATTTCTTTAACTCTCTACTCCTGGGGGAATCTTTTTTCATTGTCGTCTATATTGTTGACATACTCGCTGACAGGTATTTTGAAATAAGTTACCAAAATAATTGAAATTGGAGTGATTATACTGTGCTATTGACAAATAAAATATGCAGAATTTGGCAGAATTTCAAAATGTGTGCAGAATTTTTAATTTTCTTGGCACAGAATTTGCCTAGGAAGTATGTCTCGTGGTAGTATGTCTACACAAGCTGTTATTGGACCTTGACTGAAGCATAGACATATCCTTATGGGACCAATCACAAACCACGATCCTACCACAGGCTGGAAATTGTTCACATACTCTTCAGTGTTTGCTGAATTTTGTAACTCATACAAATCAGGATAGAAATTGTGAAATGTTTTTATTATTCATTGAAATTCTAAAAAAAAAAAAGAATAAAAAGGGTTAATAATCAAATTGTTTTTAGTTGGGAACCACATATCTGCCAACATAACTGCAGCCCAGCATATAAGATTGAGGATAATTTCCGCAGAGTGTGCTTTTCAACCTGAATTGTTCTATCTAGTAAAACGATAAACTTTGTAATTAAAGAGAACAATGCAAACTGGAGATATGGGGTTCTTCACCATATTATCAGTTGGCTGATGAAACTGGCTGATGTCTGTAGAACTTGGGCTACCTCCTTAGTTTTCACTACTACTTTTTTGTCTAGCCAGAATCTCTCTCTGTAACCCCTCTCATTTAGCAATATGGGTTAGGCAGGGTGATTGAGACTCCCTGGTTGAGAATCCACAATACATGTTCTTTTTCCTAACTGACCTTACTCTTACACCTTCCCTCCTCCCAAAACACAATCGATGTGACACCATTTTTTATTTTCTGCTTTAAAAATCACAGCAAAACTTAGTTCCACTAATAGAAAATAGATTCTGTTTCTAAATTTCTAATAAAAAAAAATCACAGATGCAATGGGATTTGAACACACTCCCTTTGTAATATAAAGCTGACAATTTAAACTCACAGGTAGGTGTCAGAGAGTGGCTTTGCTATGATGCTATTTGAGGAGCTGGAGCTACCATCACAGTCCACAGACAGCTTTCATCTCTGGGAATGCCACCAATCCAGGGAAGGTCTTATGCCAGGCTGCAGGAATGAGGAGCAAGATGTCATCATTACAGAGATGAGGAGGTGGGGGAATGGATTACAGTGGTGTGCATTGCTGGGGGAAAGGTATGCCCCCCAACCTATCCGTGGTGTTGGGGGAATAGGAGTGGGTAGGGATTTTGGGGATGGTTGCAGATGCAACAATGGAGATTGGCAAATAGGAGGATAACCTAGTGCAATATGGGAGGGAATGAATCTTAGAGGCATGGGCCATCACCCTTATCTACCCTTTGGCAACAACTGGAAGCCACTGCAGAGAGCTGGGGAGGAAAGAAGGAGTGCTTCACAATGGGGAGGGACAATGCCGAGTCAGAGTAAGTTTTCTGCAAAGAGAAGATACACTAACTAGAAGCTGGGAGAATCACCATCCCTCTTTCCTTGTGCCACAGCTGTGCTAACCACGCTTGGGGACAGGGGACAGGTTTCAGCCTCCCAGGCAGGTAGTTCTCTCTAAAAGAGCCAGCAAAGGCTCATTAAAGCAGCTGCACCTCTGAGATGAGGAACTGACAGATAAAAGCCAGTTGTTTACCTGTAACCACTGTTTTTTGACAGGTGGGTGCAGATATATATTCCACTCAGGTGTGCATGCTCCCAAGGGGAATACACAGCTGTGACCACTCGAAGAAGAGAAAGCACATCAGCTCCAGCACTGGACTTCATGCTTCCCTTCCACAAGCCAGTCCGGCTGCTCTTCTTCCTGTTTCCCAGCCTCTGGGGTTGGTCAGATGAGGCTGGAGTTAGGCAAAACAGCAGTTGGGCCTAGTGGCAGCATGGAACCATAGAGCTTACTGCTGCAGCAAGTCCTGCTTTCCTAGACCTTTCTGTGGGTTGTCATGGACACAGCTGCTCAGATAGTACCTCAATGGACAGATATCCCCGCGAGGGAGACTAGGCCTATCCCGACCACAGAAAAGAAAAATGGGGCAAGGCAAACTGGGATACCCCAAATTAGCTTCCCTTTTCTCTCAAGTCAGGGAAAATTTCTTGTCTACACATTGACCTCAAGAACTGAGGGAGCTTCTTCCAGTCCTTGTTTCCCAGGTCCAAAAAGCTTGTCCTACAGGGGGGGGGGTGCAAAGGGCTAAGTGTAACAGCTTTAACTATGGTGCCTCTGTCACTGGTGTGTATTAGAGTGACCCCATCGTACAGGCTATAGTACAAACATAAAACAGAAGGGAGCCCCTGCCCCCAAAGAGTTTACAATCTTAACGCCTAAATTAACGCTAAATCAGAATTAACAGAGTCAATTATTACAGGAGCTGGAGGAAAGTGGAGCCTTGCAATGGAGCTCCCAGGGAGGGGGCACAGAGCCTCAGTGTGGATGAACCTGGCCTCGCCTAGCTCTTATTCCACAAGATCCGTATGCAGGATCATTTACAATTTTCGGACAGTGACGACAGGATTAGAACAGAATTCTGCAGGGCCCATAGCTTTAACTACAGCATTTGGTACAATACATGGAGTTGGGGAGGAAGCAAATCCCCAAAGCAGCAGGCAGTTAACAAATCAATACCTGGCATGCCTGGCAAACCTACAGTAAACAAGACACTGACCCGGTTAATAATTATGCTTTTCCCCACTGTTTGACCAGAGCCCAGAAATAGCTGTAGGTAGAGCACAGGATTCTTAGTGCCAGGACAGGGTCTAACTTTTCCCTTTAAAGGCTGGATTCTGACACCCAGAGTTGTTGCGCTATCATGCTCAGCTGCTGCTGCTGCTGCTTATTTGGCTGAAGCAGCAGCACCCTGTGAGTCTTTATGGCAACTGTAAATGAAGGCGGCGCCCTGCCTCCCCTCCACACTCGAAAAGAAACCCCCTAGGAAGAGACTTTTATTAGACAGGAACACACGCTGGAGGCCTCAGCATGTCCGCACTGCGCCCACTGGGGGGTGCCCTGCAACACGAGCGGCAGGGCCCTGCCGGGCGGGCAGGCGGGGGCGCCGCGCCCCCAGCAGGGAGGGCGCTGGGCTGAAGCGGGGGCACAAGGGTGGGCAGGGAAGGGAAGGGCGCTGCCCCCCCCCGGAGCCCATGTGCCCCGCACCCCGGCGCAGGCAGGAGCCTGCCACATGCACCCAGCCGCAGAGGCGCCTCCCTCGGAGCCCACGTGCGCCAGCCCGACGAGTCCGCACCCCGCGGCGGCCGCCAGGAGCTCCCGGCGGGCAGAGGCTGAGCGGGGGGCGGAATCTCCCCTCCGCCGGGGCCCGGGCGGGAGCCCGCAGCGCCTCTTACCTTCACGGCCGGGGCGGCCGCGGCTGCAGCCATGTTTGCTGGAGGAAGGACGAGGAGGCGGTCCCGGCTCGGCTCGGCTCGGCTCGGCCCTGCCCTCCGGGGGCTGCAGTCGGCGGAACGAGCCCCGCCCCCTGCTGCGAGGCGGCAGCCGCAGCCTCTGGGCAGCGCCGACCCCCCACTCTGCGCTGGCACGGAGCTCGCCGCTGTCCGGCGCAGGGTGCGGGGCTAGCCCCGGGGGGCTGCAGCCTGGCAGGAGTGGGCGCAAGGCCGCCACCCAGGCTACCAGCGCGCAGCCCTCAGGGCTTCCCCCCCTGCCCGCGTGCTTCCCCCGGGGGCCAGGGGAGCCCGCTGGCTGCTCCCCACTGGAGCGCTGTGGAAACCTGCCCCTGGCGATCTAGCTGCTTCCCCAGAGCGAGCAGGCGCGGGCTGGCCTCGGGCAGGGACAGGGGCGCCAAGCCCTAGCGTACAAAAATGAGTCAGGCCTCTCCCCAGTCAGGTTAGGTTACACATTGAATTGTGAGGGTGTTTTTAAAAATCGCCTTCCGGTGTTGGGGTGATGAGGGTTCCTGTTTTCAAGCTTTTCTTCACAAGCATGAAGGCTACAAACTTACTGTTAAAAAATTTTTTTAAAAAAAAGAAAGCAATAAGCTTAAATTCTCACATAAGAACCCAATTCCTGTACTTTCACAAAAGCACTAAATATCACAAGACTTTGAGGGTTGGCAACACTGTTGCTATTTTCCAGGGGAGAAACAACACTGTCCTGAACAAATACATCAGTCATCTTGTTCTTATTCAAAGGGAAAAAGCATGAAACAGTTATGTTATTATTCAGGACTGGAAAATGTGTAAGGGAAGGGGGCCCTGTTCCATTTGGGGACACAGATTTTGGAGGATAGATGTGTCACAAAATTACTATAAACATTGCAGTGTGCAGAACAAGCCAAGAAGATGCTGTGACATCACTGACACGAACTGGGACCATATAGATCATTGTTGCAACCAAAGTCCTGTAGTGGCACCAAATCTTGTATAAAGGGGGTTAAATAAGGTGTCTAAGACAAGGTTATGGTTATGGTTTGCTGGTTATAATTATGCTATCTGTGTGCATGTATCATTTTTGTATTTTTGGGCTTGGCTACACTTACAAGTTGCAGCGCTGGGAGTTACAGCGCTGGTCATGCAGCTGTGTAGGGCCAGCGCTGGAGTGTGGCCACACTGACAGCTACCAGCGCTGCAGTGTGGCCACACTTGCAGCACTTTCCAGCGCTGTATTGAGAGGTGCATTGCGGGCAGCTATCCCACAGAGCACCTCGTCCCATTTTGGCGCTGAGTATTGTGGGAAGGGGAAGGAAGTGTGCGGGTCATTCCGCTTCCTGTGTGCCAACGCCCCGTGGTGCATCGCTTCACATCCCAGCATTCACTCTTTCCGGCAACGTTTGGCGCCATTGTGAGTGTCTTTCTGTTTTACTCTCTGTGTGAATCGCGATTTCTGTGGCAAATGGAGCCCGAGCTGCTGAGGACTGTGCTGATGAGTGTCGCCAGCACAACACGTTTGGCAATCGAGCTATTCCTTCAGCTCCAAAGTGACAGTGAGGAGTCTGACGATGATATCGATATCGATTCTCCTGCCGCGTGTGACACTAAAGTGCTTGTGGCATTCACGGAAATGCTCAGCACCGTTGAACGCCGCTTTTGGGCTCGGGAAACAAGCACTGACTGGTGGGATCACATCGTCATGGAAGTCTGGGATGACGAGCAGTGGCTGCAGAACTTTCGTATGAGAAAAGCCACTTTCATGGGACTGTGTGCTGAGCTCGCCCGCACCCTGCGGCGCAAGGACACAATATTGAGAGCTGCCCTGACGGTGGAAAAGCGGGTGGCTATTGCAATCTGGAAGCTGGCAACTCCAGACAGCTACCGGTCGGTCTGGAACCAGTTTGGAGTGGGAAAGTCGACCGTTGGAATCGTTTTGATGCAAGTTTGCAAGGCAATTAATCGCATCCTGCTAAGAAAGACCGTGACTCTGGGGAGCGTGCAGGACATTGTGGATGGCTTTGCACAAATGGGTTTCCCTAACTGTGGAGGGGCGATAGATGGGATGCATATTCCTATTCTGCCCCCCCCCCCACCTGGCATCAGAGTACGTTAATCGTAAGGGGTATTTCTCTGTGGTTCTCCAGGTGCTTGTGGATCACCGCAGGCATTTCATTGACATTTACACAGGCTGGCCTGGAAAGGTGCATGATGCACGCATCTTTCGTAACAGTGGCCTGTTCAGGAAGATGCAGGCAGGGACTTTTTTCCCAGACAGGAAGATCACAGTAGGGGACGTCGAAATGCCCATTGTGATCCTTGGAGACCCTGCTTACCCGTTACTGCCTTGGCTCATGAAACCCTATACAGGGAAGCTTGACAGGAGCAAGGACCGGTTCAACTACAGGCTGAGCCGGTGCCGAATGACTGTGGAGTGTGCTTTTGGCCGTTTAAAAGCTCGCTGGAGATGTCTGTATGGGAAGCTAGACTTGGGGGAAAGCAGCATCCCCGCGGTTATATGCGCTTGCTGTACCCTCCATAATATTTGTGAAGGGAAGGGTGAAACATTCAGTCAGGCATGGACCACCGAGGTTCAAGTCCTGGAGGCTGAATATGCACAGCCAAAGAGCAGGGCTAATAGAGAGGCCCAGCACAGGGCTACAAGGATTAGGGATGCCTTGAGGGAAGAATTTGAGGCTGAAAGCCAACAGTAATGTTTGCTGCCTTGCATGGGAGTGAATTGCACTGTTTACACTGTTATTCTGTTATCCCTAAAATGATTTGCAGTGCCTCTTTCTTTACTGGGCTAAGGTATCTTTCACTATCTGCTATAATAAAGACTGTTTTCAAAGCCAAGAATTGTTTTATTGAAAAGAAAAAAACTTCCTTGACAGACAGACACACAACATTTCATGAACACAAGAGGGCAGGGGTGTGGGTTGGTGAACTGTACAGTCACAAGTTTGCATATGTCCTGTCTGGAGTGCTGTTTAATGAATCCTGCACTTCAGGGTGCATATACTGCATGGTGATGGGGTTTGAGTGCAGAGGGTAAGGGTGGTAGGTATCAGGGCTGGTTGGTGAACGTACAGGTGTTGGAGGCAGCTGGTGGTGGTAAGAACCTGAATGCTGGGGAAAGGTGGTTTGAGCTGACATTGGGGCACAAGGCAAAAAGCTTTGGGACACGGGGAGGGGGGGGGTAGCACGGTAGTGCTCTGCTTGCATGGCAACGAGTGACTCGATAGAGTCCACTTGGCGCGACAGGATGCTTAGAAGCTGCTCTGTGCTTTTCCTTTTGGCCACTACATTTCTCTGCCGGTTCCTGCTTTCCCTCTGGCGGATCTTGCTTTCCTTTTCTCTCCACTCCTTCAATTCTTTACTCTCTCTAGCAGAGTGTTGAAGAACAGTTTTCAGCATGTCCTCTTTGCTCTTTCGGGGATTTTTTTCTCAAATTGTGCAGCCTCTGTGCTGTGGAACATCTGCTCAGTCCAGTAGTCAAGGTCACTGTAGAAACCCAGAAATGACAACATTTAACAGGGGCAGCATTGTATTCACTATCTCCAGACATTAATAGTTACACTGAGGGAGTTCTCACTTTAGCATTCTTTTACCACACACATAACACAACAGAAGCCACGAAATGGTGAGTGAGGGGTGCTTATAGAGGGAGAAGTGGGGCTTGAGTGATAGAGGGGAGCTGGTTGCTTCGGGTAATCTGGAGTGATAGAGGGGTTGAGTGAAGATGCAGCTGCAGGGGTGATCTTCACTATCTCCCCATCTCTATCACTAGCTTCACTAAAGAGTCTCCCAACATTTTTCACAGGAGTTAATCCTGGAAGATATCTCCTTGCTGCGAGTCACTAGGGAACAGCGGGAGGCTCTTCTACAGCAATGTGGATTCCGCCCGGGACCCCATGCGGGTTGCCTGTGTTCAGCGATGGTCCCCCCCCCCTCGCGGCACAGTGGCGCGGACACGTCAGCGTGACTGGGACAAGGAACACAGTGGCTCTCCCTATAAACCTGCGCATGCATATTGCCCACGCTCTGGCTGAAACTTTTGCTGAGATCACTGCAGCCGATTACCGCGACGTGATAGACCACATCAATGGGCTATTCCACATCTAGGCTGGCATGCATGCAGCCCTAAACCCCCTTCCTCTCCAGAAACATTTCCACCCAGAAAATAAAAGCCGCTTACCGGTAACCCGCTCCTCTGCTTGTCCTTCTGCAACTGCTGGCTGCTGCGATTGGGTACTTTCCTCCTGGCTTGAGAAGAGCTCCTGGCTGCATGCCCACTCTGGGATGTCTTCCCCCATCCCAGTAGCTTCACTCGCGTTTTCCTCCCCCCCCCGCCGCCTCCGCATCCGCCTCCGCCTCCTCCTCCTCCTGTCCCCCAGCCTGCTCAGAAGTGTCCATCGTTGTCCTGGGATTGGCAGTGGGGTCACCCCTAAGTATCGCGTCCATCTCCCTGTAAAAACGGCAGGTCGTGGGGGCAGCTCCGGATCGGCGATTACCCTCGCGGGCTTTGTAATAGGCACTCCGCAGCTCTTTAACTTTCACCCTGCATTGTAGTGCGTCCCGATCATGGCCCCTATCCAGCATGGACCTTGATACCTGCTCAAAGATATCGTAATTCCTATGGCTGGAGCGCAGCTGGGACTGCACAGCTTCCTCCCCCCAAACACTAATGAGGTCCTGCAATTCGCCAGTGCTCCATGCTGGGGCTCGTTTGCCGCGTGGAGGCATGGTCACCTGTAAAGATTAACTGATTGCACTCCACACCTGGCTGCAGCAAACAGGAAGGAGATTTTTAAAATTCCCGGGGCATTTAAAGGGCGGGTCACCTGAGGCAAGAGCAGTAGAGTGCAAACTGATGAGCAGAGTGGCTGAACAGGAATTCTGGGATAACTCCTTATTCCCTGGAGGACAATTAAAGCGCTGGTGAGTGTCCACACCTGCTGAGCAGCGCTGGATCACCAGCGCTGCACTCCTTATACCCCAACCGGGATGGGTTTTCAGCCAGCGCTGCAACCAGGGAATTGCAGCGCTGGTTGTGCCCTGCAAGTGTGGATGGGGTGTAATTGCAGCGCTGGAAAGCCTCCACCAGCGCTGCAACTTGTAAGTGTAGCCAAGCCCTAAAAGTTATAAGTGATGGCTCTATATTGTCTGTATTCCAAATTTATGCTATGCTTCTGGGTGACACCCCAGACAAGTTGGTGTCAGCTCTGCTTAGCCTGCTTGATGGCCCATTAAGGATCATCAGCTATACAACTGACCCATTGAGAGAAGGCAGACACACCTTGTGACTCAGCAAGGCATGCAGGGACCTGCCTGTGGACAGAACTCTAAGGTTTTTCTATGCCATATGCTGGATAGAGTGTCCTTGGGACAAAGAAAGCAGAGATCACATGGAAAGAGATTATAAAAGGCAGATGCCTCATCTCCATCTGGTCTTCAATCTTGCTTCTTAGCTCTGGAGGGACTTTGCTACAAATGGAAGCTCTACACAAAGGACTGATGACCCATCCCAGCTGTGGATGTACTGAAGAGACTTGATTTGAACCTGCAGCTTATTCCATCATTGCTACAAGCCTGAACCAAGAACTTTGCCATTACTGTATGTAATTGATTCCATGTAACTAATTCTAGCTCTCATCTATATCTTTTTTCCTTGTATGAATAAACCTTTAGATTTTAGACTCTAAAGGATAGGCCACAGCGTGATTTGTGGGTAAGATCTGATTTGTATATTGACCTGGGTCTGGGGCTTGGTCCTTTGGGATCGAGAGAACCACTTTTCTTTTACGGGGGTATTGGTTTTCATAACCGTTTGTCCCCATAACAAGTGGCACTGGTGGTGATACTGAGAAACTGGAGTGTGTAAGGGAATTACTTGTGTGACTTGTAGTTAGCCAGTGGGGTAAAACCAAAGTCCTCTCTGTCTGGCTGGTTTGGTTTGCCTTAGAGGTGGAAAATCCCCAGCCTTGGGCTGTAACTGCCCTGCTTTAAGCAATTTGTCCTGAATTGGCACTTTCAGTTGGGTCCCACCAGAACCAGCATCGTTACAGATGCACAATGTGTTCACAAGAGAAAGTGGAGCAGATAAATATTTTGATCAAAATGTTTGAGGATTATTGGCCTGGTACATGATGTGAAACAAAATAGCAGTGTTGTGTACTTACCAAGCTTCCAGGCCTGGAATGCTACATTTCATAAATGTGCAAATCAGACTGTTTTAGGTAGAATCCACAACAATATCATTTCAAACTCACACATAAGAATGGCCATACTGGGTCAGACCAAAGATCCACCTAGCCCAGTACCCTGTCTTCTGACAGCGGCAAATGCCAGGTGCCCCAGTGTGAATTAACAGAACAGGTAATCATCAAGCGATCCATTCCATTGCCCATTCCAGCTTCTGGCAAACAGAGACTAGGGACACCATCTCTGCCCATCCTGGCTAATAGCCATTGATGGACCTATCCTCCATGAACTTATCTAGTTCTTTTTTGAACCCTGTTATAGTGTTGGCCTTCACAACATCCTCTGGTAAAGAGTTCACACAACACACAGTCAACCTGTGGAACTCCTGTCTGATGCAGTATGGCTGTTTGTATATTCTTATGTGTGGGTTTGAAATTACATTGTTGCAGATTCTATCTAAAACAGTCTGATTTGCACATAGCTCTCCTTTTTGCTCATCCACAGTAAGAGATTTTCTTCTTAACCTATCAGACCACAGTCACCATTACCCAAGACAATCATATTTTAAAAGTCTGAGGAGTTGGAACCAAGATAACTAGCCTTGGGAGACACCCGGGAGATCAAAGAAGTTAGCCAGGTGAAACCTGAACTCAGCTGAACTGTCCACAAGGGGACTGAAGATCTTCAATTTGCATCTAGTGGCAGTGCTTACCTGATGTGAGCCAGAAGAGAAAAACATGTGCTACACATGATCAATAAATCAGCTGGCAGCCTACCCAGAATGGAAGTAACTGGTGATGCTCTGCCCATCTCCTCTTCTTCCCTCTCACTCCCACTATTTGCTTCCCCAAGAACATGCCATGAGCATACCACCTACTAATGACATCAGGCTAGAGCCTCAGCTACAGATGAGGACCCTTCTCCACAGCAGAGAAGAATGCATGCAAACATGCCCATTTCATTCCCCCAATCATGGGGCCATTTTGTGCCAGGCTTGTCCCCTGTTGTCAGTAAAAGCAGCCTGCACCATCTGCCAAGGAGCCATTATGACATACAAGGTAATTCAACCAATGCCAACTCTGGGACATTCATCTGGTTACAGTGGGTGGCATATACTACAATGGTTCTTCCCTCCTCTTTTACAGTGAGATCAGGACATCAAATGTAAATACATCAATCATCTCTCCCCTCCTCCCTTCTTCTTAACCCTCTTCCACCTTAAATTAGCTGTAGGTCCTAAAACTTTAAGCAGATTATAATGTTTTAAAATTCTGATTTTCATTTATTAAAAAGAAATGTTGACAGTGGATGCATAGCTACAGAAAATGTGATCTGAATGAACTTAGAAGTGATCTTATGCATATATACATTTCTGTAGTCAAAACAGTTTTCTGTAGCTATGTATCCAGTGTCATCTAAAATTAAGAAGGAAGAACAGGGAAACTGATAAATGATTAAGTATTATTTACACGATCCAAATAGAAGAAACAGCACATTAAACACAATGTTTATTAGGTAGGAAGATCTGTTCATAGAAGTTCATATCAAATATAAAAAAGTAAATGGGCACCATCTAAAAGTGCAGGTATTAAACTGCATCAAAAGCAGGACTGTCCTGTAAGCAAAAATAAAATAAATGATGTTTCTTTCATCCTCAGCTCTAAAGATGAAATTCTGAGTTCATTGAAGTCAGTGGGAAAACTCCCATTTCACCTTTAGAATGTAGTGGAGAAAAACATTTTCACACGGAAACATCTCCATTTCAAGATAACACGTGTTTATGATAAATAGGGAGAACAATGTTTTCAAAGTTAACTATTGCCAAACGGCAAATAGATAGTAATCACTATCCTGCAGGTGGCAGTATATTTGCATGCTATTGATATTAAAACACTGTATGAGTGACTGAGAGAAAGAGACAGAAAGTACAGTTTCCTATTTCAGTAGTTGGAAAGAGCTAACCGTAAATTATACTTCAGTAATCAGTATAAAAGTCAGTACCTTCACATTAACTGTAGACAGTTCCTTGCAGCAGTGACTGTACCTTTCTCTGTGGTTGTACAGCACCATGCACTACTATGGGACACAGAAAATGAAGGTGCACAGACACAATGTGGTTTACAGGAGATGAATGGCTGCAGAAAAAGAAATCCAATTTTTGACTCCCAAGTGGCATTTTCTTTTCTGAATAGAATGATCCCAGACATCGTGGGACAAATTGTGTCCTCAGATATGCTCATGGATGACAGTCCACCCCTGGTGCTGTGGCCAGGGCAAATCCTTCTGCACTACTTAAGCCCCCTGTAGGAGCAGCACAGTGGATAAGGGTACTAGTACCTATATAACCCTATGTACTGCAGAAAGGCTCTCCATGCTGGGCCTCCATAGGCCAGGATAGAATTCCATAAAGCAGTTTGACCCAAACAAATGGTACCCACAGAATCCATATGTAGGCCCAGTGGCCCCAGCACCCACCGAAAAGCTGTTTGCTATTCTTGTCAATAAACTGGAATAGTAGGTGTACAATAGGCCCAGCCTCACCTCCCTAACACTTCTGTGCACCATCAGTCTAGATCTTGATCTTTTGGGATTTATAAAGGTAGAATAGATTTCATCCATGCAGTGGAGCAACTCCTACTGAAATCAATAGGAAGTAAACATGAGTATCTAAATGCAAAATTTGGTCCCAGGAGTGCAAATTTTTGTCTTAGTTGTATCTGTAAAATACAGTACCAGATAGAGAACATGCCCTAACCATTTGGGCCTCACCCAGACCACATCTAATGTGACATACTTGCAATGTTTTCTCCAGAAATTGAAATCAGGGTGGGTGTTGACTGATGAGGGGTGAAACTGTTAGGGCACAGGTGGGGTGTATAACTCCATAGTAAACACTGAAAAGTGTTTCACAACCATTTTATTAGATTTAACTCATGTTTTTAAATCATCACACAAATTAAAGTTGGTTACACAAGCCTCTTATGAAGCACTAGATCTATATCCTTCTTTGTTTCTTCTTGTCATTTTGTATAATTCTTTTAAGGAACTTCTCAAATGCACAGCATTAATTTTTGGTGGCTTCTCATGTGTCCAGTACTTCCAGTCCTTCATGATATGCTCATGATCATGCAGAAGGTAATTTATTTCAGAACACAAAATTCTATTCAATGAGGAAAAAGAATGCTCAACTGTAGCTGTTCTGACTGGGACTAGAAAGAGATAATGGTGATTGTCTTCTCTAAACTTAGTAGCAAAAGTAGTTCACCAGCCTTACTACTTAGATCTGTCCCATCTTGGTAGATACTTTCCAAAGCCAATAATAATGGTTGCAGTAATTTTAAGACAACAGCCATGGATCGCTCAGGAGAAAGCCAGTGGGTTTTCCTAGGTTGGACTAATTTGAATTTCAGTCCCAGTATATCTTCTATATTTTACAAGACATTCAGTCCTTTTGAACGCTTGCTGAAAAAAGAGTTTACAGATTTTTAAATGCCTTTTGAAGATTCTGCAGCTTGTACTAGTGCTAGTTGGAGTAAATGGCCTCTTCAGTGTGTATAGGAGAGATTAGAGTTACACTTTTCGCTGAGAAAAGCTTGTACTACTCTATGTCTTCCAGAGAAGTTTGCAGCTCCATCAAATGCACAAGCAGCCATCTCTTTGGGATTCAATTTACAAGCATTTAACTCTTCTAAGATGTGGGTTGTCAGAGTTGCAACCGATGCGTCTTCTATTACTTGAATGTCTAGAAATTCATCTACTGGCCTACCACTGACATCAAGATAATGTACGTAGTGACTTAGTACTTGACACCTATTTGCATCGGTTCATTCATCAGCCATGTATGCACATTTTCTGAATGTGGTGAGAGAGTTCTTCACTTTTTCAACTGCTTAGTCTTTCACTCTTGCACTGCATGCTTCTAACCAGTCAGCTGAATTTCTTGCAGAAAGATAGTGAGCATTTGCTGGTCTTGGTCGGAACCAGTGTCCAATTTCAGGATTAACAAATGACAATTCACTTAACATTGCCCTCCAGTTTGTAGTGTGTGGTATCTGTTGCTTAAAGAGAAAGTATGATGTGACCGCCATGTTTGTTCGCATAAACTGTGTTGTGTCTCCAGCATTCTTAACAGCCTCATTAAGTTCTTCTAAAATTGGCTTTGACAATGACTGGCTTATAAGGCTTTCTGCATGTCGATGCAGCCTTTTCACATAGTTTGTCAACACTGGCTTGGCTGATCAGACTGGCAAACCAAGCTCCTCCACTTTTATTATATAAATCCATGGTATGGTCACATCTTGAATACCACGTGCAGTTCTGGTCACCTCATCTCTAAAAAGATATATTGGAGTTGGAAAAGGTACAGAGAAGGGAAACTAAAATGATTAGGGATATGGAATAGTTTCCATATGAGGAGAGATTAAAAAGACTGGGAATTTTTAGCTTTGAAAAGAGGACTAAAAGTGGACATGATAGAGATCTATAAAATCTTGACTGGTGTGGAGAAAGTGAATAAGCTCCTTCACATAACACAAGAACTAGGGGTCACCCAATGAAATTAATAGGCAGCAGGGTTTAAAACAAACAAAAGGAAATACTTCTTCATACAATGTACAGTCAACCTGCTGAACTTTTTGCCAGGGGGTGTTGTGCAGGCCAAAATTATAACAGGGTTCAAAAAAGAACTAGATAAGTTCATGAAGGATATGTCCATCAATGGCTATTAGCCAGGGATGCAACACCATGCTCTGAGAGCCTCTGCTTGACAGAAGCTGGGAGTGGATGACAGGGGATGGATCACTTGATAATTGCCATGTTCTGTTAATTCCCTTTGAAGCACCTAGCATTGGACACTCTCAGAAGACAGGTATGGGCTAGATGGACCATTGATCTGATGCCAAGTGGCCATTATGTTGTTATGTAAAAAATAATTATAATATAATAAAAATGTTTAGTACAGAAACTCCCCAAGATAACAACCTTGCGAGATAGCAACAATGTGAGATAATGACCTTGGCCAATAATGCGTTTTAAAAATCTTGGCTACTGGGAAATATATATTTATATAAGTTTCTCAGTCACAAATCTAGCATTCTGGAGCAACGTCACTAAAACATAGTCCAACAAACAAATGTTCCTTTAACGTGCCCCTCCCTTCTCCCTCTACCACAGCCCACTCATAGTTGTTGTCCTTGGTCAGCAAAGACCCAGAGTTCAGAGGTGCTTTCGCGTGAGTTAATCTCCCACCCTGGGGTGGTGCGGGGAGAAGGCACCTCGCTTATTCCTACAGTTGCTCGCTACTCACTCCGGGCACTCACTCTGGCCACTCCTGTTTGTTGAGCCACTGTTCACTCCACCACTCCATTACCGATGGCCCTGCACCATCACCTGCCACTGTGACCTCTGCTAGTCAGTCTCTTGAGGTTCCATCCAGCTCAGTGATTTCAGCTCTCAGTGGGGGAACCTCACAGCGAGTGCAGACTGGGCTGTGTTTTCCACAGAAAAGGTGCAGCAGGTCTAAGCACTTAGACCTGATTATTAGTGATTTCAGCTCTAGTGGTCACTTAACAAAACCAAAGACTCTCTATGGAACCTAATAAGCTCTCTCTTTAAATAGCAAAGAGGAGCAAGTTAAACAGAGCCTGTGACTCTTAGGCATAGCAAACACCACCAAGCAAAACCCCTGTTATTCCCCCGCTCTCCTCCCATCACTGGGATCTGCCATCCAAACCCCTTGCTTAGCGAGAGCAGTTCAGCTGAGGGTGACCAGCACTTAATTTGTAATGAAAGAGGTGCCAGGGCTCAAGCAAGTTTTTTACTTTCATAACTGATGCAGGAAGCCCCGGGGTCCTGGGGCTATGAACTGCCAAGCCTAGAGGTGCCGGGGCTCAGCCCAGGCAAAAATTAAGCACTGAGGGTGACCCCTTCAGTCAGGACAGGCTAAGTACAATTCTGCTGCCCTTTACTCATACAATAAGGATAACAACATTTCATGATCCCCACAATCAATACTAAAGTGATTTGTAACCCAACACCAGCCAAAATTGATCACTTGGGCAACACAGGTCTGTCGATACCTAGGCAAAATAGGTGAGTTCATGAAATTACAGTCTGGTCCTGAAGCCTTCACACACCCCCATTCCCCGGCTCATCACTAGCTGTCAGGGGAGAGCTCATTTAGATCTTGCTTACAAATCATCATTTGAAATTATAATGTGCCAACATTGTCAGAAAAAACAACAGCTGTGTGAAGAAGCTAGATCTGCCACTGAGAATTGGACCCAGGGCCTTACAGTCCATTATGTAAGAACCCTTCCAAAAAAAGGTCCTTCTGACCAAGACAGTAGATTAGTCTCAGCTGGAAGTTGATCTTCATCTACCTTCCAGCACTGTACTTCCTTGTGTCTTCAATCTGTGTTAGAGGTCTGTATATGGAGCTAGTAAGTGCAAAATAGATACGGCTAAACCTTTCATTTTAGTAAAAACTGGATTGTATTTATGTCATCTGAATTTTAGGACACCTGAAATGAGTTAAAATGAAAAGTAGCTGAGTCTAGTAAAGCTAAACTCTAGTTCTTATTTCAAAGCAAAAGTCATAATACTGCATTTGGTAAATGAAAGCAATGGGATTTTTCTCATTCTGTAGTGACAGCTGAATTCAAAGTGTGAGTTATCAAGGATAGTATTCAGATTTACCTTTATCCTTCATTGAATGGAATCTAGTTATGAATCATCTGGCAAAAATGCTTGGGGTAGAATTACTAGTGTTTAATTATTCAAAGAAAAAAATACCACAGTTGTATTGCAGTATTCATTTTTTAGGATATGCACACACACGCAATCTTTTTTCTGTAAATGTGAAGACTTATCTAAAATAGATAGATTACAGTAAAAGGTATTTCCAACACACCTGTCACTGTGATGTCTAAGCACTGAATATACAAATTAAAGATCTCATCCTGCTCCCATTTCAAGTCAGTGGCAAAATTCCCACTGAGTTCATCTGAACAGGATTAGTTCCTATAGTAACATTAATATTGTCCAAAGGGATATCAGCTTTCCTTCAGAGTACAACTCTGCATGTTTCTTGAGGAAATTTGACCATGTCATGATGATTGGAAAACTACTCACGATGTTTCTGTAGTAAGTGACATTGTCAGCACTCGAGAAGGATTATAGGTAAAAAATACACAAGTGGAGAAGCTGAGTTGGACACACTTAAAACATCGAATTCAGCAGTTCACAACTAGGGGTCCAGGGCCCCCTGGGGGGGCTTAAACAGGTTTCAGGGGGTCCACCAAGCAGGGCCAGTGTTAGACTCCCTGGGGCCCAAGGCAGAAAGCTGAAGCCCCACTGCTGAAGCCCGGGGCCCCGAGCCTCACCACCGGGGGCTGAAGCCAAAGCCAGAGCATCTTAGCTTGGTGGGGGTCCCTGTGGCATGGGGTCCCGGGCAGCTGTCCTGCTTTCTACCCCCTAACGCTGGCCCTGGCTTTCATAAGCAGAAAACCAGTTGTTGTGGCACAGGTGGGCCGTGGAGTTTTTATAGCATGTTTGGGGGGGGGGGGGGAGGGCTCAAAAAGAAAAGGGTTGAGAACCCCTGATCTAATTAATGCGTCCATATGACAAAGTATCCCATCATTGCTGAGCATCTGTTTTGTCACATTCGAGAGAGTGGATAGATACTCACAGTCAGAACTACAAAAACCAGTTGAAATATTGATCTTCATGAAAACTAATACCAAAGTACCTTTACATTTTAAACGGTGAAGATATGTTGTTAGCAGTTTTTATTTAATAAAAGTAAAATAAACTGTAATACCACCAACATTTACATTTCTTTTTTGGTTCGTATTTCAGATCAACAAATCTCTAATACAATTACAGTACTTTTATAAGACTGAGTTTGAGTTACTGCTTTGGTTTCTTGCTCAGTTGCACAGCTGCTGATGCGGTATTAAATCATGAAAATAATCTCATGAGAGTGTCAGGAAACTTCATGAATTTCAATTTGTGGTGTTTCCTTCATAGCAGCTGATTGAGGCAGGGCATGCCTCTTCTCATTTTTGGATGACCCAAAATTTGTGGGGAAACTGCCTGAGTTTCTTTCACATGGGAAGTACATTCCCTAGACCTATGTCAGATTCTGTGTTCAATAGTGCACTCTACACACAGATGTAGGATCAACCTTAATGTGTGATTTGCTTGATTGATGTATGGGACAAAACATATACATTGACACTTACATGATATATGTATGATGCGTGCAACACATTGGGGGAAATATATATATTTCATTTGCTTTGACTGAGAGACAAGTATATTTTGCAAAATGAATGAAAAATAGGTACTTCATCTGCTCCACAGAGCTGATTTCAGTTATATCAGTATACATTCAACAGTGGAGCTAATCTGGACTGACACCAAATGATTTCAGTGGAATTACTGCAGATTTATACCAATATAACTGAGACCAGGATCTGGCTCATATATTAAAAATCTCTCAGAAAGTGATGGAGTTGAGATCTTGTTGTTTTGTATGGACCTTTCATTCATCTTCCCACCCCCCACTAATTTAACTCTATTAATACATATATTCAGATTCTCAGATAGCATATATTAACCTCAATTTACACCAGCTAAGAATCTGGCTCAAAATATACAAATTTCTGAGATTTCAGAGGGATCTTTTATTTACTCATTCATGGGTAACAATATTGGTTTGTGAATTAAATATTTTAAAATGTGCCTCTACTGCATCTGTTCCTGGTAGGAAAATGTTTTTGGTAACTCTGGTTTAAATAGGTAAAAATTAAAATGTCGTCAGGAATGGGAAATGGAATCTCATTCGATGACAGTTCATCAGTAGGTTGTAATCTTGAAGTTCTAAACCTAACATTTATCATTGTGGGCTGCTTCACCTGTCACACAGCTGTGTTTTGAAGATGTAGTCAGCTCTCCGCAGCAGCCACGTTCAATTAGGAGCGGGCACTTCAAAAAATATGAAAGCAACATGTTTCAGGACGACCATATATTATCAAAAAAAAGCACCATTTATGAGATTACTAAAGAGGTTATAATTTCTGTTCAATCTGTATTTATGACATCACAGAACCCCTTGAAACAAAATTATAGCCTTGCATTTTCCCCAGAGGGAGCTCTTTGTTCTTCATATTGTAAATGATGGAATATAAATCAATTTATCTGAATAATAATAAGCAAGAGTTTTTCAATGAAATCTTGTGTCAGTTTTACAAAAGTGGAAGAAATACACAATGCTTTTTTTCCTCTATTTCTCCCCAATATGTAAGGGTTGGGGGGTAGGTAGGAATGGTTGGCAAATGACTAACATTTTCATTATTTAAATTATAATTGTATGATGCATAAAAGCTTGATTTTCACTTACACTAGGCTACTTTACACCTCTCTGGCAGTGCAATAGGGCATTAAAGTAGGAGCAAACTATATTTACACCAATTTTAAAGCCCTTTATGCTGTTAAATGTAAAGTGTAAGGAGGCCTAGTGTAAATGAGACTCAAGAGCTGAGATAGTTTTACACTGTGTGTGTGTACAGTATATACCCAAATATGTTGCTTGGAACGCTGAAAATCAGACCTTGTAAGGCAAGGGTGAGGAATCTTCTTTGTATCAGGGGCCACTGAACCACCGAAAAAATCAATGGTGGGCCACGCACGTTCAACTCACCTGCCCGGGGGGGCGCAGTGGCTTCCATCCCGCAGTGGGGTGAGCCAACACTTGTGGCTCCAGCCCCATGCGGGGAAGCCCCAAGACTCGGAGCCGCGAGTGCCGGCTCGCCCCGCTGTTGGGGGGGAAGCCTCGAGTCTCAGCGCGCCCCTCTCTGCGGGTGAGTTGAACGTGTGTGGCTCATGGGCTGGATGAAAATGAGGAAGGGCTTGGACCCAGCCCATGGGCCGTAGGTTCCCCACCCCTGTTGTAAGGGGTCTGAAATTGGGGGTCTCCAATACCGAGCTCTCCAAAATCACTGATCTTGGCCATACACTTCTGTGCGTGTGTGTAGCACTGTACAGCTATACTGTATATGTAAATGTCTGTGGGAACAAAGATTTGTCTGTTCTCAAAGAGGCTAATCCACTACACTGCAAAACTCGTTTAGAGGTGCGGTCTCATGGTCTGTGTGCAGCCCTAGGAGGCAGGAACTCCTGAGTTCTAATCTCATTTTTGACTGACTTCCTTTGTGGCCTTGGGCCACAAATTCTCTCCCTCAGTTTCTCCATGTGTCAAATAATGATGAGGATAATAACATTTACCTGTTTCAGAGGGTGGGCAGATTAGTTAGCAAACTTTTGTAAAATGCTTTGAAGATGAAAAGCATTAAGTATTATTATTATATCTTTACCAAAAGATGCTGCAAACATGTAATTGTCCCAATTACACATATCAGGACTTTGTATTGCTTATGCTAAAGCTAGTTCAAAGCAAGAAGATTCATATTACAAGAATATTTAAGAAAAAGACACAGTCAAGTCAAACTGACAACTAGCATTGACTCATGTAGATCTTGACATTAGCAGACTCCTACCTTGGACTGTTTAAAAACTTTTGATGTTTGTTCTCCCCTTCATGCAGAATTTATGTTGAGACTGATGGGACTTAGGTACACGTGCAAAAGGGAGAACCGACTCCATAGTCTTGTAGCACTGAGAACAGGGTAGGAAAAAAAAGAAAATACACGATTTATTCTGTATTCTACTATGATCAAACCTGTGCACGTAAAGTACTTATTAACTCCTTGTCTTCAGCTGTATGCTAGAAACAACGGCTATTGCTCAATCCTGAAAGATGGTTAGCATTCTCAACTTCCACTGACGTCAAACTCTCAGAACGTGGAGCTGAAGTCCCAATGTTTTCTTGGACTATTTGATTGACTCAAATGGGAAGTCAGGGCACTCAGCATTGCACAGAATCAAGCGCCTGGGTCAGGCTTAAATTCAGATTTGAAATATCTTTTCAGATATGCTAATATCATGGCAAATTCTCAAGAGGCTGAGATAAAAAGCACACTCAAGTGTTTCATATGTTAAGATATAAAGTTAAGGAAAACTCACCCTCCCACTTAAGACAGAGCTACTAATGTCGAAGATCACTAAATGTTACGAATAGTTTAATAGCACTGTAGCCTGGAAGCCAGAAAGGAAATATACTGGAAATGATCCTGTACTCCACCAATTCCCTGTGGGTAGAGGGCAAACCTAAACATAACTAGAGAATTATGTTTTCTTGTGTTGGCCACAATAGTAACTATGTTTGATTAAGAACAAGTAATAATATAGCATCTTTCATATTGAAGCGCTGTGACATTGCCCCAGGTACAATCTGGACTGTTAAACAGCTGAGTCCCCTCAGTTCTTGAGCCTGGGGTGCCTTTTACACTGCTTCGCTGTGAGAGCAACTACTCCTGGTCTGCCCCCACACAGCCTCCAGCATGTAAATTACTCCTAGCTATGCTGTCTGAGTGCGATGGCCAGCCACTGTTGAATTACACTGCAGAGTAATACCAGAAAACTCCTGGTGCTAGACTTTCCCTTAGAAATATGCATCTTGTACTGCCCAGCCCTCACGTGGACAACACAAGCTCATATAAAGTCTGTCATTTTATTAATAGAAAATGATATGCATAAACCATGTTATCTCAAATGGATTTTCTCAAACACTGCAATCCAAGCACACTGATTTAGATAAAACAATAAAACAAGTTTATTAACTACAGAAAGAAAGATTTTAAGTGATTACAAATAATGAGTCATAAAAGTCAGAACTGGTTACAAGAAAACAAAAGTAAAACACAACTAATGACTAATTTAACAAGCTAAGTGGATTCAAAGCAAAAGTCTCTCTCACCACATGCTTCAGCAGTCTGAGGGTGTCTACACTGCCCATGTTACAGTGCTGCTGCGGTAGCGCTGTGACATGGGCAATGTAGACATGCTTTATCACCGGGGGGGGGGAGCTATCCCGGCGCTAAACCCCCACCACCACAAATGAGGGATGGTAGCTTTCCTGGCCATAAAGCACTGTCTATACTGGCGCTTTTCAGCACTAAAACTTTTGTTGCTCTGGGGCGGGAGGGGAGGTGTTTTTTCACACCTCTGAATGACTAAAGTTTTAGCACTGAAAGTGGCAGTGTAGACACAATCTTCTTGGCTGAATTCCTTTCAGATAGGATCCCTCCCTCGGTCCAAAGCTGTTTCTTTGTTCATCAAGTGTTGTGGCTGCTGTGGGTAGAGAAAAGGGGCAGAATGACTTGGGATGTCTGTTCCCCATTTTTATACTTTTTCCTTTTCTTTGAGAATCATCTCTAGCTGGGGTTCAGGAGATTGAAAAGTTTGTGGGTATGGGAACCTCTAGCTGTTTCTTTGCCAAGATGTATATTTCTCACTCACACCCTTTTCCTGCTGAAGAATGGCCACTTAATTAGTTGACAGTCCATTTGATTTCACCGACACCTGGCTGAGGCCTCAGTTTGCCTTTTCCCTCTGAGGAACTGGTTTATGGCTGCTTGCTCAGATTTAGATGTCTTAATAACATCATGCAGTACAATCTTATAACTTTACATACCACATTGCCACACATATCATGAGCTTCCAAATGATACCTTACAAGGCATAGTTTGTACAAAATTTATCATAGTCTTGAAAAAGGGGTGGGCATAGGGATACAGACTGTCACAAGAATCCCAAAGCACTTTAAACACCACAACATCAATTTTGCATCAGAATGTGCTGGGACAGACCCTTTGTCCAAGCGGAAACCCACTGACTTCAGTGGAATTTTGCACATATGCAGAGGGCTGCATGAGCAAATTCCAGTGCAAAACTGGGGAAGGTCTGTCCAGAGGTGGTACTAGGCATAAACAGAGCAAGCAATTGCTTAAGACCCCAAGCAGTTGAAGGGGCTCCAATTTAGGTATTACCTCCAAAATACCATTCATCTTATTTAATGTAAACTTTTAATGAGTGTATTAGTGTGTGTTGTATTGGTATAGATTTTGGTTTATGGAAATAATGCAATTAATGTTTTTAGTGGGTGAGTGAGAGGTAAAACAGGGCGTTTGGGGGGGAGGACTTTGGGGCACCCACTGATGCTGGGGGGGCCTCCAGGGCTCCCATTGGTACTCAGGGAGGGGCGGCACGGGACTGCTGCTGCTGGAAGGGTCCGGCCCAGGACTGCTTCTGTTGGGTGGGGTTGGTGCAGCTGACCCCGGGGCCACCTGAGCTGCTCGGGTGGCCCTGGGGTCAGTCACGCCTGCCGGCTGCAGAAGTCACAGAGGTCCTGGAAAGTCACTGAATCCGTGACTTTCGTGATCTCCGTGACAGACTCGCAGCCTTAGTTATAAGTGATACCCGGGTCTGAGCACATTTACACTGGTAGGGTTTGCCAGTATAGCTACAGAGGTAGAACTATACCGGAACACCTTTTCTAGTGGCCTGTGCTTTTTATCTCATTGCCTAACAATGTGCAGAGGCAGGAATATATTTCACATTGTATTTCAGATCAACATATAAGCCTAAGTCAGTCAAACCCCCATGGATCAATGTGCACAGAAAAAAAATGTATTTTTGGTAACCATTAAATTGTTCAAGTATCTGTCCCCCTACATCGGGGCGGGCAAATGTTTTGGCCTGAGGGCCGCATCGGGTTTCATAAATTGTATGGAGGGCCGGTTAGGGGAGGGGGTCATGGACCAGCCCCCACCTCCTATCTGCCCCCCCCCCGGGACTCCTGCCCCATCCAACCCCTCCTGTCCCCGGACGGCCCCTCTGGGACCCCTGCCCCATCCACACGCCCCCGCTCCCTGTTCCCTGACCACCCCTGAACCCCCGCCGCCCCATCCAACCCCTCCTCTCATTCCTGACGGCCCCTCCAGGACCCCTGCCCCATCCAACCACCCCTTCCTCCCTGTCCCGATATCCCCCAGAACCCCTGCCCTTGACTGCCCCCCGCCACCCCATCCAACCCTCCATCCTTCCTGACTGCCCCCCAGGATCCCTGACCCCATTCAACTCCCTGTTTCCCCCTCTGACTGCCCCGACCCCTATCCAGACTCCCACCCCCCTGACCACCACCCTGAACTCCCCTCCCTCTATCCATCCCCCCCTGCTCCCTGTCCCCTTACTGCGCTGCCTGGAGCACCAGTGGCTGGTGGCGCTACAGCTGTGCCGCCCAGCTGGAGCCGGGCCATGCCACCGCAGCCGCCATACAGCACAGAGCACCGGGTCAGGCCAGGCTCTGCAGCTGTGCTGCCCCAGGAGCTCACAGCCCCGCTGCCCAGAGCATTGCACCAGCAGTGGAGCAAGTGAGCTGAGGGGGACAGGGGACAGCAGAGGAGGGGCTGGGGGCAGCCTCCTGGGGCAGGAGCTTGAGGGCTGGGCAGGACGGTCCTGCGGGCCGGATGTGGCCTTCAGGCCGTAGTTTGTCCACCTCTGCCCTACATAGATCATTGGGGATGGAAAGGACCTATAGTGAACCCAAATAGTCTCATTCCCCAAAACTTTCCTAAATCATCCTTACTATTACGAACTTCTTATATATTAATTATCATAATTTCCTGCACTACTTATTTCTCAGGCAGATTTAAGCAACAACTTAGTAAGCATCAAATCTCAGTTGTGGGTCAGATCCTCAGGACTGGCCTTATTATGCTTGATTAGCTCAGGGAGGGAGGGCTCCTTGATCCTAGGGTTGCTGGTCCCGAGGCATAACTTAGGGTTATTCTCAGTCGCAACTGCCTCTAAGGGGCTGTTTGGGTTGCTGAGGCATACAAACAATCCAATCACCCCTTCCCCTTCGTCCAAGGTATACAGGGGGACTCCTCAGAAAGCCAATCAAACTGGTATTATGGCTGCTTTGTGCCATCTGAGCACAAGTCCAAGCAGTCACAGTGGGACTGAGAACCTGGAGCCCACACCCGGGGTGATTCTGTCCACCAGCTTCTTAGGAGAAGGTTTGCTGAAAAGATGAGTTTTGCAGTTGTTCCAATTTTCTACTCTAGTTGTTAAAGCTTTTCTCACTATTTAGAAGAATGAATGCATTATGGTTATTTGAGACTAGGCACAGCACGTAAGAATATAGTGTTTGCTATACTGGATCAGACCAGCAGGTCCAGAATCCTGTCCCTCAAAGATGCCAATACATGATGCTTCAGACAAAAAATCCGCAATGTAACTAGCTAATTGTACAACCTTCAGCATTCCTTTCCCTGTGTAATGTACTGGCTCAGCATGATCAAGTCTCCCTCTCTCTCCAGTGGCTTTTCAAGAGACGGGACTTTCTTCTAGCGGCATCAGCTGAGAGAGATCTCAGCTCAAGTAGTAGAGTTCTGTGTTTCTAAAGCCAGAGTTCCCGGGGTCTATCCCTGATGCTGCATGTGTATGGGTTAGCTACCAACCAATGAATCTGAGTGCACGCTGCACGTGGATTCATCACACCACCTGTTCATGAAAGTTCTTATAATATGTACTAGAGCCAGATATAGTGTGGGCACCCTCCCTACACAGCTCTGCCGGTGCTTGCTCAGTCCTGACCTGCAACATGCCTGTGCTTCCAATGGCTCGTTGTAACTTGTGGGGCAGATTTAGTTTTACACGCATTACGCAAAAAGGAAAAGCGGAAGAGCTAGAGCAGTTCACGTTGCTTTGCCATTGATTTGGTTTTAGTTATTCTTGTGATGGGGTTAATTGGACTCTGACAGAAGTGACTATGGTAGAACCTCAGAGTTATGAACACCAGCATTACAAACTGACTGATCAATCACACCCCTCATTTGGAACCAGAGGTACACAATCAGGCAACAGCAGAGATTAAAAAAAAAAAAGGCAAATAGAGTACAGACTGTGTTAAACGTAAACTACCAAAACAAATAAAGGGAAAGTTAAAAAAAATTTTTTGACAAGTAAGGAAACTTTTTCTGTGCTTGTTTCATTTAAATTAAGATAGTTAAAAGCAGCATTTTTCTTCTGTAAAGTTTCAAAGCTGTATTAAGTCAATGTTCAGCTGTAAACTTTTGAAAGACTAATTATAAGGTTTTGTTCAGAGTCAGAACATTTCAGAGTTACAAACAACCTCCATTCCCGAGGTGTTTGTAACTTTGAGACTCTACTGTAGATTAGTAACACGTAGCAGTAATTTTACTATATTCAGAATCCATTAGTCTTCTCCGTCCCTACTCAGGCAGAACTCCCATATGCGTTATATGACTTAGGGCTAGATTGGGACTTCAGGCATAGCCCTGAGAAAGAGGTGATACATAAGCTGACCCACCCCAGGAGTAGCCCTGAGCAGCACAGTGACTCAGAGACACCTCTGAGTCACCTTGCCTCTCCTGCTTCCTTCTTGCTCCAGGGGGTAGTAACTGACTGCTGGCCTATAGCAGCCAACAATGACTACACCCCCATGCCACCTCCTCCCCCTGTTGCATGCTGACGCAGCTCTGCTGGCCAGCAAGTAGTGAGATTGGGGCCAACACTGCACCTATTCCCTGTCCCTGCCTGCTCCCTCCTGGCCTGCTTGCTCCAGAGCGGGCACACAGCCCTACTTTCTCCATTGTGCCTAGAACCCTCTCGAGACTCTAACTCCCTTCTGTGGGGATATAGTGCAAGTCACAGTTTAGCCCTTAATAAGGATTTCACAACGGGGTCCACATACTTTATCTGAAAGTTGTTGCCTCCTTTACATTGGCCTCTTCCAATAGAGAAACCAGACGTCTAGGACAGGAAGGTGAAAGCAAGATAAGCAGTTTAATGACCATTCAGTTGTTATTGCAATATATTTTAAATGAGCTAAAGAGGCATTTAAAGGCAGTTAGAACTTTAGCTAATGTCTTAGCTCCTTTACAGTATTGACACACGCTGGTTAACTAACTAGTGGACAGCAAATTTGTTTCTTCCTTCATGGAAACAAAAAATGAACACTAACTCCCCAGCTTAGTAACGATCTATGAGACGATTTGGGGGAAAATGCTTGTAACAAATAACTTAAGTTCCTGCTAGGATAACAAATCTATCTACCCAAGAGACTTACCATAGTATCTGAGAGCCACACAGTATTTTTAATGTATTTTTCCTCAAAACACCGTTGTGTTGTCGGGAAGTGCTATATCCTCATTTAATAAACGAGTAACTGAGGCACAGAAAGACTGAGTGATTTGCCAAAAGTGACATAAGCAGTCTGTGGCAGAACAGGGTACTTAATTCAGGTCTCCTAAATCCCAGGTTAGTCCTAACCACTGGACTATTCTTCCTCTATACAAAAAATGAGTAAAAAATATATCTGCAAAGCAAAAAGGCTTATAAAATAAGGAGGGCCTGACTCCAGTGGTATGTAGAGGACTTAAAGGTGGCTTCTGAGGGAATGTTAGATAGGGATGTACAGATGAATTTATTTTACTATGTAACTCTTTGTAATAGTTGTGAGAGAAGATTCCTGTTATTTTGCTACCTTGCTCATTTTGCCTTTGGTGCCTGTTGTCAGACTATTGGCTATTTCCACTTTATTGACTAGTCTGTATTTAGTCTATGACAGGCAATTCTGCATATGATTGAGCATGTATTGAAAGTAATAAAATCTAAATAAAAAATAAAAAAGCAGTCTCAAGTCTCTGACTTTTCTGCAAAGACAGGTTGCACAGGTGAGCATATTTTCCTGATCCTCAACGGGTTTTTTTAGACTAGATTAAAATAGCAGCAACTCATAATTTTTGTTCTAAATAATGCGGAAAAGTGTGTTGCTAGGGCCAAAATTAGAAATGTGCTAAATAACACAGAGGAATCCTGACAGTCGCACTCAGGAGCACTGTTAAAATACCTTGCGCATTGTCTCTCGTACAGATTGCCTCCTTCCACAAAAAGAAACAAGTGGATTTTGGTAGCAGTTGGTCAAAGATTCTGTCATGTCTGCAAAGACAAGGAAGGAAAGTTTACATATCCTTTCCCAGGAGTTTCTTTGGGCATAGTCTGCACTGAATCCAGCGATGGAAAAGAGTGAGGTGGGTCCCAATGCTCTCTGCCACGCAGGCACCAGAAACTAATCATGATCACCAAATCCTAGAAAACAATCCTTATTCAATGCTCAAGCAAAAGACCAACCTTCAACCTCATGAAAGTCACTAGCGCTATTATTCCTGGGGGAAATTCCTCCCTAATCCCCAATCTGGAGATGAATGTAATCATTTCTATTTGTGAAGGAAACACAATAATTAGAGAGACACTTTCAATTTAATAATCAAACTTCTCTCTGAAAATATTTGAGGTCAATTTATACAAAGAATGATGGTTTGGCCCTTCATCTGTTATTACAAACCCCTAGCGTAGACAGGCAAAGCTGCTATTTTTATTTATATTATGACAGTGGCTACAGGTTCAAAACTAGATCAGGGCCCCCTTGCCCTAGGTGTTGTATACACAATTAAGGCCCCAAGAGTTTATAATTTAAATAAACAAAGCATGGGAGGGGACACTGAGGCATAGAGCAAAGCAATTTGCCTAAAGTCATTCAGCAGCTTAGTGAGAGAGATGGGAATAGAACACACATCTCCTGACTTCCAGTCCAATGCCCAGTCTACTGGACCACACTGCAATTTATACCTATGTAGTTTACTCCGGTTTCAAGCAGAGACAAATTGTACAGGCGCAAATTACAATTCACAGTGCTTTTACATGGGCTTATCCTGATGCAACTAAACTAACAGCTAAAACCCCTGGTGAAGAGCTCTGTTAATTACCTTTGTTATAAAGTTTGTTAACTTTGACCCAGGAAAGCACTAAGTTCATGCATGACATTATCCAGTTCACAATCTGGACTGTTGAACAGTAGTGTACCCTCAACTCTGCAACATGGGGTGCCTTTTACACTGCTTCACTGTGAGAGTAACCACTCCTGGTCTGCTCATACACTGCCGCTAGCATGTAAATCATTCCCAGCTGAGTTATAAAAGCGCTCTCAGCCAGCCATTCCTGAATTATAGTACAGAGTGACACCAGCAAATTCCCAGTGTCAGAAATGTGCACCTTGTACTGCCCACTACCTTCCTGGACAATACAAGCATAGGAAGTCCCTCATTTCTTAAATAGAATATGATATTCACAAATCCTGTTATCTCAAATGAAGTTTCCCAAACACTTCAATCCAAACGCACACTTGTTAAGATAAAACAATAAAACAAGTTTATTAACCACAGAAAGATAGATTTTAAGTGATTAAAAATAATGAGGCATAAAAGTCAGAATTGGTTACAAAGAATAAAAGGTAAAACACAAACTTATACCTACCTTAACAAGCTAAGTGAATTTAAAGCAAAAAAGTTTCTCTCACCACATGATTACAGCAGTCTGGTTGGATTCCTCTGAGCCAGACACCTCCACGAGCTCAATGATGCTTCCTTTGTCTTTCAAGTGTTGATGCCGTGAGTAGAGATGCGGGGAGAAAGGTGATTTGTATTCTCTGTTCTTCATCTTTATACCTTTTCCTCCTCTTTAAGAATCATTTCCAGTTGGGCTTCAGGAAACAGCAGGTCTGGGAGATGGGAACTTCCAGCTATTTCTTTGCCAACATGTAAATTTCTCGCTCAGACCCTTTTTACTGCCAAAGAGTGACCACTTAATCAGGTGACAGTCCATTTTGATTATGCTGACATCTGGCTGAGGCGCTGGCTAATCTTTTGTCTCTGGGTTTGAAGCTGTTTCCCTAGACTTGGAACAAGTCTGATACAGCAGAATTGTATAATGTTACATACAATGTTGCCACACATATTTTACCAGGACAAAAATATTCAACAGATTGTGATCTCTCAAATGGTACCTCATAAGGCATACTTTGTACAACATTTATTATAGTCTTGTAAAATACAAGTACAAACTGTCACAATATGCTTAAGTCTTATATATTTAAGAGAATTTTCAGACAATAGCTGGAACTAGAGAGAAAGTAACACATACCCCTGACCTTCTTCAGGTTTAATCAGTGGCTCTGTGACTGGAATGGGGCTAATGTGTAAAAACACATTTAAAGTGAAATGTTTAGCAGGTCTTTTAGCAGGTTCTACAAGTTAACACTGAGCAACAGCCATTTCTCTTAAAAATTATCACTTTCTGTTCTCTAGTTTAATGAGACTAAATTTGTTCAGGAACATTCTTGATGGCAGTATGATCTGTTTAATTTTTTTCTCCATAGACTACTTTGCAGGGCAGGGAATTCCGTACAACTGGTTTGTCTTGTTACTAACATGCATAATCAAAATCATTTGGGTTTAACAAGCTGTAGCTTTCTGTCAAAAGCTATTATATGTGTAAAAAGCCCGCAGCCAGAAAGGAGCTTTATCTATTTTGTAGTCCCTGTCATAAAGAAAACCACAGAACTAAAGGAAACACTGTATTGTGCATGCATGTTCTGAGTACACTCGGGGTCTCTGCGCCAGGTCTGTGGTTTGATTTTGTGGCACAGAAAGAGAAGTACAGTCTGTGAGATTATGGCATTTTTTAGCATGGCTAGAACAGGATACACCATAATTCATGGATTTAGTCAAGAACTGAAAGGCAAAATCACTGGGCGAAGAGATTATGACATTCTTAAGAGGAGAAAAATCTATTATTTGCTGAAAGGAAAAAAAAACTAGGTTTTTATTTTCATGAGCTCTCGCCACCTCATTTAGAAAGTACTTACAAATCTTCCCTTTCGTGGATTTTCTACATAGGTGAGGTGCTCACACTGGGATAGACTGCATGCCCAATGACTCATTGGGATTTTTGGAAGGAAATTTGAGTGGGTGAAGAAAAAAAAAAAAGGTGGCCAACTAATAAGAATTAAAAGTTGATGTGTGGGCAGATCTGTAGGGCAAAATCCTGCCCTGTGGTGCACAAGCTAATGACATGGCTCTTTGTCTACTTTTGTTACAAAGTGGGTGGCAAAAGGGGATGGGTGGATGGGATGATGACACACAGATCTCTCTAAAAAAATTCTAGAGAGAAATTTCAAAAGCACTCAAACACCTATTGACTTCAATGGGAGCAGAGCAAGGCCAACCCGAAGCATTTCTGCAAATCTGACCACAATTTAATGTTGTCATTTCCTCACTTTAAGTGTTTGCAACTTTAATGTTATTTTAATGTTTTTATACATATCTATGGAACATAGCAAGATGATAAGTACTGAAAAAGTACTAGAATGTCCAGCTACCACATACAGATTTATGCCTATTGTGTGTCTTTAGTTGCTAGTCTTCTATTGGAGAAATTGTATTTCCTTGCTGAAATTCAATAACAGGAAAATAAAAATGCAAACACCACCACAAAATGCTTTTCTGCTGTAGTGTTTCCAGTAATCCATAGCATATCTGGCTCTCCTGCCCTGGGATAAATAAGAAAATTAGGAGATAAAACAAAAATCGAGATGCCTTGTGACCTGTATGGTCATGTATGTATGATTACTCAGTATTTTATTATCCTTAAAAAAATTCCCTAGAAAGTACCTAAGAAGAAGTGGAATGTGTGTGTGTGTAT
This sequence comes from Mauremys mutica, assembly GCF_020497125.1. Taxonomy (NCBI): domain Eukaryota; kingdom Metazoa; phylum Chordata; order Testudines; family Geoemydidae; genus Mauremys; species Mauremys mutica. The sequence continues at coordinate 107,735,707 of NC_059077.1, read as the reverse complement.
AAATAACATCATTTATACTTAATACTTCTACAGGGTCTTGTAATTGGAGGATTGTAAAGATGGACTTGCTTATTTTCTACTACCTTGCACTTCTGATCAGCAAAGCACTTTAAGGATGTGTTTAACTTTAACTATGTGAGTAGTTCCCCAGCAGTCAAAGCAAGTATTCATGTGCTTGAAGTTAAACCTGTGCTTAAGTGTTTTGCTGGATCAGATCCTCTTGCATCAAGTCAATGTAAAACACTCCCAATCAGAATTCTCCACTCATTTCCCCCCAGTGGAAGCATTTGACATCTGCTTTGCGCAGGTGCAAATGGCTAAACAAGGTTCAAGGCACCAATCACAGCTAGAGTTTCAACCTTAATTCTCATTTCTTACTTTTAGCTGTTTTAAACCACTGTCCAAAGATGCATCTCTAAGCTTTTGTACAGGAAAAAAAAAATGAGTGACTTGAAAAAGCACATGTATCTCTGGGCTTCAGAAGAGCATCCTCTCTCATTCTCTCTCTACACATCTTATGCCCTTTCTTCCTCACTCCTTTGCTCTTTTTTCTCCTATGTTCCTCTTCTCACCCTCTCTTCTATTGTTTCTGTATTGTTCCCTGGCTTGTGAGTGTCTTCCCCTCCCTCAATCCCTGCCTGAGTTTCTTTTCCTAACCCACCAGACTCACCTTTCATAAGGCTTTTATTTGGGTTTCTGAAATGAACATAGAAAAGCCAGGAAATTCAGATTCAAAGCTGACTTTCATCTTGTACGTAATTTATGTCACTGCCTTTTCATGCTCACAACATGGTGAGTTATGGACATACGGCCTAATACAAGACATCAGGGGACCTACACCAGTTGGGCTTGGAGCATTAAGTTGAACTATATATTTCCTGTCTTTTGTCACATTGTGTCACAAGCTTCACATTATTTAATTGGGAGTTTTGGCAAGTTACTTTTCTCTATAAAACCGTGCAGACCAATGTGATGAATGATCCAGGTGTACTCTGTCTTTTACAAAAGCAGGTATCTCTCTGGCAGTGTTTCAGCAAAGGAGCTTACCCAACAAGATTTGACCGGCCCCTCCGCACCTGGGGAGCTGCTTTTTGTTATACACACACTGAGCTGTCTTTTCTCTGACTGGGCTTAAGAAATCAGTCTGATACCCCATTTAAAAATACTGCCCTGGTAGTCACTTAAAAGCAACATTATACCAAATGGAACAAGTGGCTCTATTTAGATTGCTGGGTGGCTGATCAATATCCACTGATAAAAGTTTGTACAATTAACCATGTGGGAAATTTAGCATAAAATAATCTATTAATAAAAGTACAAGAAAATTATAATTTTTTGCTTGTTTCTAATTGCCAAGAGCATGGGAAAGAAAAATGCCAGTATTTCCTTAAAAGAACAGTTGGATCAAGTTGGATCATAATTTACTTTTTGTATTAACAAACTCTTATTTAAGCCAAGAACAACAGAAATGCTTCCCTGATATTTTAAAAAATAATTCCAATGGAAATAGATCCTTGTTCAATATTTAAGAAACAGCAACCTGCTTGGAGACTCTCTCTAGTCAGATACTCACGTCCGCTAAGGAGTGTGAAGATATAGCAAAGCACCAAAAGTGTTCAACTCTCTAGCTGATTATTACACGATCAGTAAAGACAAACAGGTTATTATTGCTATTTTAGACCAATTGTTCAATGAAAAGGATTATCTTAGACATGAAACTTTTTTTGCCACTCAAGTTTTAAGATCTTGCATGGGCAAAACAGCTGGTTGTAGACTAGCATGAACCTAATCATTCTAGGTATCTATTTATAATGCAGGATCTGAGAGCCTAACAACTTTTTAATGGCAGCTGCAGTTTTAGGAAGTGAAAAAATTATTTTGCATTAAATTTTCTACATCCTATGTCATGTGTATTTTTTTTATGAATGTGAAAAAATTACTTTATTTTCTAGGGATAGTGATAGTCACACAATAGTTTTTTTCCACATTGGATTATAAACCTGTGCATGTATACATGTGTGTTACAGTAGATAACTCACTGACCTACTACAAGTTTAAGCTGTGATTTTCAAAGGCTCTGTATGTGCATTCTGGGATATAGGACACATATTCCTTAACTGGAAGTTATGAACTTGTGTAAACACTTCCTTTCTGAGATGTCTAAGGCCTGGTCTACACAACAGACTATTTTTTCCACAGGACCTTATTCAGTGCATAGGATGGACGTGCTCTGGGAACAAATCAGATTTCTGCAGTGAAGGAGACTGTCTGTAGCCTTATCTGTTGGAAGGGGTGTAGTGAGGATGGTCTTCATGGTCTGAATGCTGCCCTGAGGAACTGCATTCTAATCCTGCCTATGCCACAGAGTTCCTATGCAATGTGGGGTGAGTCACTTAAACCAAAAACTTTTCACAGATGGTTACTAAGGGTGAGATCCACTAAGGGACTTAGATATTGCAACACTGAGCATCATGGTACCTAACATTAGGTTTCCAGAAAATCACAGAAGCAACTCAGTGATCCATAAAGTCACCTAATTCAGCTTTGTGGATTGCAGTGTTGTTCCTGGGAAGACTCTGGGTCCAGATCCCCTGCTCCAGTCACTCTTTATTTTATCCACAGTGGAACAGCTTAAATAGGAGAAGTGGAGAGAGCTCCCACCACAGAATGTCTCATAGCTCAGTGGTTCAAGCACTCTGAGAGGGGGGAGACCTGTGCTCAAATCTGGCAAAGAGAGGGGAATTGTTTCTAGGTCTCCCACATCTCAGGCAAGTGCTGTAACCACAGGACTAAAAGCTATAAGGGAGGCATCTCTTCTTCTGAGCATGCCTACTGGATCAGCCCCCACATGCAATTTAGGCAGCTGCAAACCTATATTTCCCAGTTCATAAATTGCTGTGGGACTTAGGTAGGAGATAGGTGGTCGGCTGCCTAGAGGGAGGCAGCAGTGCGCATGCTTAGAGGTTGAAATTTAGGTGCCAAGGGAACTTTTACCCTGCCAAGTGAGCGTATGTGCCCACTGGGCTTGGTGAGAGTTTTGCAGATTGCAGTGAAACCAAAACTGGGATTTAAGCACCTAAGTGAGATGTCAGTGCTTAAGGAGAGGGACATGGATCAGTGTTCATGTTACGCTCTGCATCAGCCTGGGCCAGGGAAACTAATGATCAACCAGCGGACCAAATTTGGGGATGAATCCTGGTCATGTGCCACCTGAGGCACATTACACATACGCTAAGAAGTGCCTATGGCTGGGGGTTAGGCACCTAAGTACCTATGCGGATCTAGGCTTCACTTCCTCATTTTCTGGGTGCCTGACTGGAGACCCTGGGGTCTGATTTGCTGAGCACTCACAACTGCAACTGAAGCCTGGGGAAACTCTGCTCTTACTCTGCTATCTAATGCTAAATACTCTAAAAAATCAGGGTGCCTGACTGAAGACCTCTGGTGTCTAAACTTGGGCACTCAAAATTAGTGGATACTTTTGACCTTAGTCTCTCTATGCAAGAGCTCCCCCTCTATAAAATGCGGGGTAATAATACCCCCTCATTTCCCAGGGGTATTGTGAAAATGAATTAATGTTTGTGAAACACTCAGATACTATAGTGATGAGTGTTGTAGAAAAGCTCATGAGTAAATTAATAATTTCGTCTTCAGAGTAGAGTTGAATAGTGTGCAGTAAATAAGGCCTAGGGGAATACATAGACTAATGAGGAGAAAAGAAAATACTGAATAGCGGCTCATTACATGAGCACTACCCACCCCGTGGCATGTGATTTAAGACTATCAATGCACACACACAAAGGAGCTGAATTAAGCTTGCACAGGCAACCTTAATTCTGGCACTTCCTAACTTCTGAGTGCCTGATTTTAGAACCTTAACCAACACCCAAATTCCATCAGGTGGGATCATACTGACAACCATATGGTTCATCAGTGAAATCTTTAGATCCATTGCAAAGACCTCTGCCACCTGAGCTAACAAAGTAACTGACAGCAGTAGTAGGTTGTCATCCTCTATGTGGTCCAGGACAAGAAGTGGACGAGACACATTTTGCCAGTGGATTTCCCAGATATTTGCTGACATCTGAGGGATGATTTGACTCAGGAATCATGGCTTCCATTCCAGGGTCTGGAGGGGAATGTTCTCTAACGGTCATGGACCCGTCTGTCAGTTCCCCCAAGACTTTACCTTTTTCTCAATCCCCTTCCACCTGTCCCTGCCCAATTCTGTCTATCTCCTGGCTCCTCATCCTAGTCCCAGTCTCCTTGCCCAGCCAGTTCTCCCCACATATCCTGGCTCATCAGCTCAGTCTCCCCTCTCCCAACTTCATTGGTTCCCCCATCTCGTTCTCCTCCCCCCTCCATTTCTCTTGCTCATTTCCAGTTTTAGCCTCTTCCTATCTCGCTCCCAGGCCCCTCTGCCACTCCCGCACATCTTTCAGTCCCAGTTCCCCTCCCCCACACCAACCTCCAGTCCCAGTCTCCCTCTTACCTCCCAGGTTCCTTGTCCCAATCTACTTCCTTCTCCCCTTTCCCCCAGTCCAACTATTGTCCCCTCTGCATTTGATTCAGGCAGCTGCCTCCTCCAAGCTGCCTGAGTGTTAGCAGGGAAAGCAATAGGAGCTGAGGACAGTCTCCCTGTTTGCAGTTCCTTTGCCTGGTCACCAGCCAGCCTGCAGCTGCAGTTGTAGGGAAAGTCCTGGTCAGCTCCCTGCCGCCCTGGCCTGGACCATGCTCAGTTCCCACAGACTTTGGGGAATTTAGCTGCTAAGCTCTAGCAAGTCTCTACTGAGCATGTACGAACTGCTTTTTTTGAAAGGCTTATAATTTGGTCAAATTTAATTGGATTTTCACAGGGATAGCGACAGATATCTCCCTGCCACTAAAGGCCACCTGCTAAATTTAAAGTCCCTGCTCCAAAGCATGGAAGCACTATGGGGGTCAGAAATACTGGGATATGCGCTGTGCTGAAATGCCCTTAGCAGTAATATACTACGGAGTGATGTGTTATGTACTGGTTTGATTCATAAAGCGAGCCTGTCACAGCCTTTAGGTAGATGTACCCAATTAAAAGAATGCACTAACACAGGAAACTGTTAAATCTTCTAGCTGACATTGGGGGTTGAGTGAGACTCGGTCAAATGACCACCTCAAGGCAAAGCCCTTATAGTTATACAGGCCCTGCAGCATATCCTGCAGGGCAGTAGACTCACACCAATGTGGACAGCATATTCCAGAGTCAAGGGCCCCTCAGTGAGAAGGTTCTGCCACCAGCCCCAAGATATTTAGAATTTAAGGGCTTCTACCTCAAAACCCCAGATTCCAACTGTTGAGACCGAACACAAGTGGAGAGCTAAGCCAAAGTAGCCAAGACCAGAACCATAGATGGCTTGATCAAACAATGTTTGAATTTCACCAGAAACATACTGGGAACCAGTACATGCTAGAAAGCACAGGCATAATGTGCTCCATACAAGAAAGACCACTCAGTGCGGAGGCACACTTCAGCTGTAGCCCTTGGGAAGAGCACTGCAGTAGTTAATTCAGTATGGAGGTGACAAAACATGGCAAACAGTGGTGATGGCCGCATCCGATAGGAAAAGATGCAATTTCCTGACAAATGTAGATAAAAAAACATATTTGACTACTTTTTCATTTGGGATTCACTGCATGTTAAAGGCTTTTACAGCCCTTGTAAACAATAGAGAAATTAGGATGAAAATTTCATTCTACGTTTTCAATTATTGTATATGCCAGATGCCATGATGGTAGATATTCTCGCATGAAGAATTTTTACCCAGAGTTAAGGACAGATTAAAATGAGTACAAAGAAATCTGGGAAGTATAAAACAAAGCAGCATACTGACTGTGAAAAATCAAGTTCTAAGCCATCTGGAGCTGGCAGTTATGTCTATCCTTGCCAGACAGATTTTTTAAAATACATTTTGGTTATAATTACTGTTTCATTTTGGAGATATGGGACAACTCCTTACTCACACTTTCATTAGTCTAACATCCTTTATAAAGACCCTTCAGCTGCTGAGAAAAGTCCTCGTCCTGAACTGTGTCCAAGCTGTGCGTGATACAGCTCAGGAACGGAGAATAAAAGGTTGGTATTAAGCCATTTTTACACCCCCAGTTTAAGGGCTGTCCAGCAATGGAGCCAGTGCCAAATGGAAAGCCGAGCAATCTCAGGACTGCTTTACTTTATGGTGGCTGCCCAGGGTTCCCAAGGGGCTGTTCCAATAGCCAGGCATTGTCAGAACATAGCGCTACCATGGCCATACTCCGTTTCCTCCAAGGAATCTCTAATTTGCCAGATTCACCAGGTTTCTGAATGTTTAGCACTGCCAGAGCAGCACAACGTGGCTGAAGAGTACCCCATCTGAGCATCTGGTCCAAGGTACTGAAACAACAAAGACTTTATTGATTTGCATAAAAGACACATTTAGCATAAAACAACTGATGTCTTGCAAATAAGTTGTGACCAAGTTTCCAAAACTGAAATAATTAAGTCTCTCCAAAATGCTAACAGTATTATTAAAAGTTCATGCTATAATCTCTCATTTTAGCAGTGGCATGTTGTCTGTATATGCAAGGCATGCATTGTATGTCCTGCATGCCTGACTAGCTGTGCGTTATTCAACTGGCCTACCATGGGACAATTCTGTCCAGGCCCCTTGGGAGACACCATTTTGTGCACAGCATGACCTCACATGTACTGTATATGTGTGGTCACATGGCATGAAGGATGTCACTTTGGACCTAAAGCATGCAAGTGAGTTGTTGCATGTCTTACTAGAATTGTCACAGCATGCCCCGGGCCTTAGTTAAATTCAAATATATGTATTGCCTCTTTGCCAATATTTGCAAGCGTCTTACTTATTGAAGCTGCAGTTTTATATATAATATAAAAGCATCAGTAATTGCATTTATCAGTCAAATTAAATTTAATAACCTGGAACTAACTAAATCCTGTTCCACGTTTATAGTAGATTTACATGTCTATTGCTATAGAGATAGATATATACATATCTCTCAAAGTCCAGCACATGTAACAGCTGGAACACACAGTAACAATTATAGCAAAGGTACCTAAGCATTTCCATTCTAAAACCCGCATTTTTCAATGGGGGGTTGATTATGACTTTCTCAAACTTTTACCTTTCCAGATGGGATCTTTGGCCAAGGGTGAAGGTTTTAGGAAAGTTTGATCAAAAGTAGTTCAGCAATTACTGAGAACAACAAAAAAATCTTGCAAATCTTTTTGGATAACTCCCAGGCCTCCATGTCTGGGAAAGAAAGATGAAAATTGGCAGTGATAAGCTCCCCACTGTAACCCTGTGAAAATCCAGTTTTGATTGTACATGGTACATGGATGGTAATTTTTTTAAATAATAATAACCCTTCTTTTATTAATGATCTCTCCAACTGTAACAACAGCCATATGACTTGAGCTATAAAACAAAGTCTAGTTCCTTACCAGCCCCGCTCCTGTGTCAGAGATCTGTATTACACCAGCATACTAGGAGAAGAGGGCAGTAGCATGCATCAGAAATGACACATTCTACTAAAAATGTAAGTGGAGTTTGGAATTCCAATGCACCTTCCATTGCAAGCTCCACTTCTCAGGCTCCTGTCTCCCCCCTTTACATCACTCATTCACATTTACTGCTTCTTTTAAAGAAACCACTATTTTAGCAGAGAACACCCACTGGCTACTATTTTAAGCTCTCTGCTTTGATGTGCAAATGATATGCTTTACATCTTCATTACAATTAGTATATATGCATGATCAGATTACACAGGTAAACAGACACGTAAGCGGTTTCCTAGCTGCTGCTGTTGTTACTGTGTTTTGTTTTGGTTTATCACGAAGCATACAGGTTACATGCATCTGCTGCAAATCTTTATTGGAAAACAAATACCGTTAATTACAATTAGAGATGGCTTTGATCTGAAAGACTAGAGCCAGCTCCTCCCTCCCCAGACTTTGGGGATGCTTGGTCTAAATTTTGGGCATTATCTTTCCCTGGTCTTAAATAAGGGGAGAAAGGGAGAGCAAGCCCATGTGTGGCTGCATAGGAACCTTCCGTGGCTCTAAGTGTAGGGCTGGGAATCTGATACCCACACCAAGAGCAAATGGGTGGAAGGTAGGGAGTGGGAAGAAACGTTGTTTTGCCCCCTGAGTGCATAGTCTTAATCTTTAGACACAGATTACTGACATCAGAGACCATAATGGATTTTTTAGAAGTGTAAGTATCTGTGATGTGGGTGCAGCTATTATATACGATATCAACGTGAGGAACTAATGGGTTGCAAAATTCCTTTTTACAGATCAGTGTTTATAAGCCATCTGGAGGCATAGTTGGTTGTAAAACATATTTTGAACAGAACTTTGTTTATACATTTTACTAGGGATCTCAGAGTGTGTTACAAAGGAATGAGATACCAGGAGTGCAATGAGTGCAGACAAATGGAGCTGAGCCGATGCTGTGCATGCTGATCTGTTCAGAGAGGAAATACTTGGTAGCGCATGGGGGGCTATCCCTATCATTTCAGTTTGAACAGCCACTAGGCATTAGAGGAGCGGACTCACCCCTGCGGCGCCTCCTGCTGGTGACTTCCAGGAATTAGCTCGTTCCAGTTCCGGAGCACCCTCTGCAGACCGGTGATCTGCCTGTCCTCTGGTCCCCATGTCCCTCCCAGACCCAGTGCTCTGTTGTCTGAGGTGCTGCCCCTTGGCAGTAACCTCTCCCCCAGTATTAGGATCTCCCCTCCCCAGGGAACCCCCACCCACTATCCCCACTTCGCCTCAGTCTTGGCTACTGCCCAGTCTCCATCTAGCCCCAATTCACTGGGGCAGACTGCAGTATAAGCCACTCACCACAGGCAAAGAGGTTTGGACCTGCTGCCTTTGCCTACCCCTGGGCTGCCCTATGCAACCCCCAGTACCTGTTGGCCTTATGCTAGGCCTCAGCCTGGGGCTTTCCAGGCTGGAACTCCCCAGCTCCTCTGCCTTTCTACAGCCCTGCTCCCCTCATGTACCCGGTCTCTAGCTCCCTGCAGCCAGGCCCTTCTCTCTCTGTAAACAGCGAGAGGGACTGCTGTGCTCCTGGCTCACTGCCTCTTATAGGGGCCAGCTGGGCCTGATTGGGGCTTGGCCACAGCTGAGCCTACCTTCCCTAATTAGCCCAGGCCATAGCCCTCTCCTGGGCTGTTTTCCACCCTGAAGGGCAGGAGCGGGTAACCACCCCCCTACAGTATTGCATAAAGTACTGCATTTCTAATTATATCTGAAGTACTGCATCTTCCTAGTACTGCACTGCAGCATCAGTACTGCATCTGAGCCCTGTTGTGAAATTTGACCAGACAACCTTAGGGTGCCTCTACACTAAGAAAATATATCAAGGTTAACTTGGGCCAGGTCTACATATAAACTTACATCGGTATAGATACGTCACTCAGGGGTGTGAAAAATCCACACCCCTGAGCAACCAAGGGCCGGCTCCAGACCCCAGCGCACCAAGCGCGCGCTTGGGACGGCATTTTGCTGGCAGGGCGGCAGCCGGCTCCGGCGGACCTTCCGCAGGCACGTCTGCCGGAGGTCCCCCGGAGCCGCGGGACCAGCGGAACCTCCGCAGGCATGTCTGCCAGAGGTCCCCCGGAGCCGCAGGACCGGCACTGCCAGAGCGCCCCCCGCGGCATGCCGCCCTGCTTGGGGCGGCGGGATTCTTAGAGCCGCCCCTGTGAGCAACACAGTTATACCGACCTAACTGCTGGTGTAGACAGCGCTACATTGACGGGAGGGCCTCTCCTGTTGACACAGCTGCTGCCTCTGGCAGAGGTGGATTAGCTCCCCCTTCGATGTAGTAACAGCTTTACTGAAGCGCTACAGCAGCACAGCTGCAGCATTTTAAGTGTAGACCTGTCCTTGGTGTAAACTGCAACCCTTTTCCTAGCAAAGACCCAAATTAACACCCCCTGCCATGAGGTAGCTGTCTGAGTCCTTTAGGGTTTGCAGAAAACAGTCTTCCTGAGATTAAATACAGTGACTTGGAAAAAACAAACAAACAGGTTTTGTGTAAAATATTGGTCCACTTCCACCAACTTCACTGGGAGCAGGACTGGGCCCTTAAACTTTTGATTAAGATTTAGACCCCAGTCCTGCAAACCCACTCATGTGGTTAACTTTAAACTTGTGAATAGCCCCATATCAATGGAACTATTCACAAGCTTAAAGTTACACACATAGAGACATGTTTAGATGATTGGGGCCTTAATCTTTAAAAATGCCATTTTGTTTAAAGTCTTTAAACCTACCTGGGAATTTGTTCACCTGGAATTATTTCAGGTTTCCTGGAATTAATTCCTATGAGAGAGAGAGGATTTTTTTTTTAACACGACAAAAGCTTTATTTCAAGGGCATCCAAACCAGTGCAAACTTGAACCAAGAGAACATTTATAGCACAAGTAAGTTAGTTTTGCCAGTAAAATGTTTTATTCTCCTGGCTGAGCTTTTAGAGACTTTTGTTTGAATAAGGGCTTTAAATGCTCACAGCCTGTCTTCACCTTGATCAAGAAGAAAGATACAAGGGCCAGTTGTGAAGTGAGGACTGGGTCTCAGGAGGTGTGGGCTATCTTCCATGTGTGACCTTAGGCAAGGCATTTCATTTCTGTGCCTTCTGCAAAATGACGATAATATTAATGCTTACCCACCTTTGCAAAACACTGAGCTCTAGGGATGAAAAGCGTGACACAAGCACTAATCATTACTATTATTATGAATCTCCCATTGAGTCATAGGACCAGGGCCCATTGTCCTGTGTTTAATATATCACAGTGTGTTGCAATGGAGACGACAGTGACATCATAAATAGGATTATGACTTCACTGCAGGATAACGCAGGAAGAAAAGAAGGGCTATGGGGAAGCAAATCCTTATTAAAACAAATATTTTTTATAACTGGCAAGGGGTATACAGAAACCAAGTGAAATCATGGCAGCTGAACAGCTAGATGTGTGCATGTGTTATACATAAGCTATTTCCATATGGAACTGCTCCTTCAGAACTGAAGTACTCCATAGCAAACAGCAACCAGTCTTCTGAATAATTGTGTCAGCCTTTCCCCTTCCACTCCTACACATGCTCCTATACAGTAAGTGTCCACCTCCATAATGCCAATGCAATGGCTCCCATCATTACTAACAATGACATTAAATCTATTCAAGTGGATGCAGAAGCTGAAGTCAGCACAAAAAATTCAAATGATGACAGAAACAGCATGATATGCAGAAAGGGGTTGGTTATTATATCACATGTTTAGACATATAGGTCAGTTCATCTTTAGCTAAATATCCAGTTATTTAACAGCTGTTATGAGTCAGCCGGATAGAGGATTATTTTTTTTTTTAAGTGTGGTAGTGAAAAAATGCTTTAATCTTGAACTACAATAGAAGAACAAGTTAGGTCAGGTCACATCTAATAATTTTGGTTCTCCAATACTACTTAAAGGTGTATCATTGTTCATATAGAAGGTGAAATGGTTTGCCATAGTTCTTCATACAGCAATCAGAAAATCGCTGAGAGAGGCTTTTCAGTGACTACTATGATTAAGCATTATGGGATAAAATCTCAGTGAACTGATACTAATCAAAATGCTTTATATAGTATTTAATCCTTCACTCATCATTCGCTCTTCTCTACCTATGCTATTATGCGTTCCGCATCACCATACTGTCTAAGGACCTCACAACAATCAATTAATTTATCTTCACATCACCCCTGTGATAAGGGGACTTAAGACACAGAGATTATGGACCCAAATATTGGTCTTAATGTCCCCTTGTGTGACTTCAAAAGCATAAAGGGGCTGAAAAGCTGGTAGATCTGGCCACAAGGGACTATCCCCAATGTCATCGGTTTCCCTGGGGATCATATAATCAACGTAATGGCTTTGCATCACACACACCCCTTCACAACTTTAGCATAGGAGGTCTCTTCGGGGTGTGACTGTTGGTAGGGGGTGTGGCTGAGGTGCAACTGTACACCTAGTCTCTGTTGCCAAAACATCTCCTTGGGGTTTTCGACAGCCAAATATATGTTAGAGCAGTCCCGACGCTGTTCTATACATCCAAGTTTAAAAATTTTGACCTTAAACTCTGTCCACATTAATGAAATGAAGTGAATAATATTGACCTACCCCACAGAGAGACTGTGACAAGTAAATAGTTAATATTTGCAAACTGCTACAAGGCCTAAAGCTCACCAGAACCACACAGAATCCTCCAGGGATGGGGACCTAGCAACTCTCAGACCTTCACCTTATACAAATATCATCTCCCGCAAAACTTTTGAAAATGTTAATAAACATGCACAAGCCTCAGCATAAGTAGTTGAGCCAGAGCCCCATGCCCAAGTAGGAGGCTAGGGCAGGACTGAAATTAGTAATAGTTATTTGAGAAGGAGAAGCAGGGAGGGTTGGGTGGCAAATTAATTTGCAAGTATGGCAAAAGTTTAAGGCCAGCCCTGGAATTTACTTATAGGCTCACCTCAACACTTGGAGCTGGGGGCGTGATTCCCAGCTCACGTAGACATACCCATGTTAGGTCTCAGTCAAGCTAGCAGGTTCAAAATAGTAGTATAGCCAGAAGCTCAGCCACCACATACCCACTCGGGGCAGCTAGCCTGTGCTGCTGCTCACCGCTTCCTGTGCTACTGTGGCTACACTACTATGTCCAGCACGTTAGCTTGATGAGAACCTGCATGAGTACGTCTGCAAGAGCTGGGAACCACATCGCCACCTCCGAGTCTAGACGTAGCCATAATGAGCTCAGACATAGTTAACGATATTCTAGTTAAACAGAATGAGAGTGCCAAAATTGTTTCAATGCAGTGCAAATTGCAATCCCAGTTATAATACATTTTTGCTGAGAGCTAAGTTTTCTGGAGAAAAAATGGCTTCATTCTATGAAGGCTCCACTACATATTCTGTTGGAACTGTGGGCTGGGACTCAGGAGACCTGGGCTCTATTTGTGGCTCAACCACTGGCTTGCTGGGGGACCTTCGGCAAGTCACTTCGCCTCCAGTTGCCCCTTCTGTAAAGCGGGAATAAAAATACTGACTTCCTTTGCAAAGTGCTTTGACATTTACTGATGAAAAGCACTAAATAAAAGAGCTAGGTATCATTATTATGTTTCATTAATTCCAACAAATATGCCTCACCTTCCTCATAAGGTAGTCACATCTAAATCAGTGGGATTATCTAGCTGCCTACGGCTTTCTTGGGATGTAAAGTTCTCTTGCCATTCTCTGAAACTATGCCATGCCCCAGTCCACTGGAGTCTCAAGGAAGAGACTCTGCTAGGGTGACCAGACGTCCCAATAAAATCGGGACCATCCCAATATTTAGGTGTTTGTCCCGGGTCCCGACCGATCTTTGGTCAGGACGCAATTTGTCCTGATATTTTTTACTCCACCGGCAGCACTCTGCTTTTTTTTTTCCCTCCGCCGGCAGACCCTCCCCCTCCCATGTGTCCCGATATTTTCTCCCTTTCATCTGGTCACCCTAGACTCTGCTGAAACACAGTTTCCAGGTGTGTCACACTCAAGCCTTATAGGAAAGGGATCCTTCCCTACAGTAGGGGCTTTTTGAACTTTTTGAAAAATATTTATACTGTTTCTAAGAACACTTCAGCTAAAATGCTATTAGCAAGGGTGGGGAATTAAAAAAAAAATCTTAATGTGGCCAAGCCTACCACAGGGAGACAGACAAGGGGGCTGTGTTGATGAGACAACAAGGCAAGGAGCCCTGGGGAAACAAAGGAACTGTACCGGATACTTTGTATTTTTTGTTTTTATTTTTTTGCATTTATTTTTTGGAAAACTGCTTGGTAGGAAGGCAGCTACAGACAAGCACCAAACTGATGTCTATTTGAATTAACCAACACCCCCTATAATATTCAAACCTGATCTGCCAATGAACTTCTCTTTCCCTGTCATTCAGCTCCTGGTCCTGTGACAAACGGCAAATAGGATTTGTCAGAATTAATTATTTTATATTATGCTACTAATACAAAAAACATTGGAAAATGTGCTACATTGTACACAGTGATGCAGGCTCATGGTGAATTAAAAACTGGACATTAATATTCTTTTAAGAAAGGAATGTGGTTCTGTTTTAACTAATTTGGGCAATTTGAGGAAATGCTATAAAGACTATTCTAAAAATAGGATTGTGTACAATGTAAAAAGATGATTTTATGAGAATGAATATTTCACTCATTTATCATATTATTCATAATTATACATTGCACTCAGAAGACCTGATCCTGTAGTCCTCACAGACTTCAGCTGGAGTTTTGATATAGACCACCATCCTACCAGCTACTGTACATGAGCAGATCCTTGTGCCTGCATGGAGTTATAGCCCATGAAAAATCAAGATGTTATCGGGAAATGCAGGATTGTGCCCATGTAGGGCTTTTCATCTGAGGATCTCAAATGGCTTTAATAACGTTACTACACAATAGACATAGTTTAACATTTCTCCATAAATTACTCCTAATTTTGCACCTAGAAAGGTATATTTAATATTTTCAATTTTTTAAAAGAACTGCTAAATTATCTGAATTACAGCCAATAAGTGAGAGCAAGGGTTCTCAAATTCTTTTCATAGTGTGGGTCACGACTTAATTTAAATTGTCTTTTGGTGGCCTCCCTTCCATTCACCATCAGTTGGTCACCTCTCCCCAGCTGCAGTCACATCTCATTGCTGTGGCAATGGTAGAAATTGTTTACACTGAAAAGTAAAATTAAGAAAGTATGGGCTATGCTTTATCTGTCTTTTAATGAAATTTAACAGCTGGAAATAAGTAGAACCAAAACTAAGGATCCAGATTTAGCAAAGGGTAGAAGCATGTACTTACCTTTAAGCATGTGCTTAAGTGCTTTGCTGAATTGGAGCCCAAACAACCAGACAGCTTCCCAGAGCACAGTTTCAGACCATTCCTAGTTTTGATGCATCGTCTTCTGGTTTATTCTAGTCTTTGTTAAGACTCAAAAAAATTAAAAAACAAAGTTGGAAGTGCTCTCTGTAATTGTACTAACTAAAAAAAAAAAAAGTAGTCAGAACACCTCCAGTTCTCCTGGAAATATTTATGGTTTCTTGGAAAAGAGAGTGAGGTCGAGCAATAGATAAGTAGGGAGATGTTGATTCAGATTTCCTGATTTAATTAACAGATGAACAACACCTTTCCACAGAATCATTAAAAAATAATCAGGTCTTTACTTAATTATTCTGAGTTCCCCACACTGTATCAGATCTGTATTTCAATGTGCCCTTTGATTTAGTTTAATTATGAGATCTGAGTCATTTTATCAGACTCATATAGGTTTATGAATCTTTGAAACAGGACTAGATCAAAGCCCATTAAAAACTGTTAATCTGTGTTAACAGGATCCACACGGACAAGTAGGCCATGACAGACTAATGTGCAGTAGATTCATACCCCTGCTTGCCACAAACGAATTGTTCAAGCAGACAAGCCGCTAGGAAGAACAAAATTAGCCCAATTTATGTCATGTAACTTGACCATTTAAAATTGTTAATCTCTTCTAACCTTTTTTTATTTTTAATCATTATGTGGCGGGACTGCTGTCTTTTTCTAACTTGGCTTTTAGCTCAGAAATAGTGCACAAATCTGTAAACCCTTATCACACAAATAGTCACACTGGCTACCCTCATGAATAAGGATTTGTCTCAGGAGTAAAGGTTTGCAAGATTTGCTTCTACACACAGTTTTTGTACTGGTATAACTGTTTTGGTGAGGGATGTGATTTTTTTTCTTTAAACCAAAATAGTTATAGTGGAACAATCCTTAGTGTGTACACAATTATACCAGTATAAAGGTACCCTATGCCAACATAGATTATTCCCCTTCCCATATGAGAATAGTTATACCAATATAAGGCACCTTTATACAGATATAAACAGGTCCACACTAGGAGGTTTATATTACTTTAACAACATTGGTATAGTTAAAGTGGAAGAAATTGTGTGTGTGTAGACAAGGCCTTAGTTGGAAAACTCCCACTGACGTCAATGAGAATTTTGACTGCAGAAAATGCAGGATCAGTTTCAGAGCATTGAAAAAACAGTGATCACAGAGAGAATCAAAGATCTGACATATTCACAATAAAGATAAACCACCTAAAGGATCTGATTACTTTTGCAATATAAAACTGGCACTCAATTCACTGTAGTCCTGATTTCCACCTTACTCATGCTGAATAATACCTTACTTCATGACCAGTCACACTGCTTTCAATGGACTTGTCTACGTGGATGGCGCCACAGTGCAGTCTACGGGGGTGTGAATTGTAGAGAACTCTAAGATGTTGCTCTCTGATTGGGACTACTTGTGTAGTAAAGTATCTACTAAATATGAGTTACGGTAAAAGAAGAAGGCCGTAGTGACAGTTATTGGAAATATATATAATTATTACTTACCTTTCTTGGGACAATTGTTAATCTAATTGCACGCAGGCTCCTTCCTTATTATTCCTGAATGCAACAGACGTTTATTCAGAAACCCCAGTTAGATTCTGAAGTCAGTTATTCATGTCATTTACACTGATATATGTCCTATTGAGAATTACAAGGCTACAGAGTGCAAAAAACCGGATCCTTAGTTCATACCAAGATCGATATGCAAGCAATATGTTATGTAAACTAGAATTTACTTTAATGTTGTTTCTTTAATTTAAAAAAAATATGCCTGCACTTAAAAAAATCTCTTTATAAAGAGGGCATATTAAAATATTTTTTAATGAAAATTGGTTGCGGTACATAACACTATAAATTGAATAGGTTTGTTCATAATGGGGAAAAAAATGGTCAGTGTCAGTTTCTACCAGAACAATACCCCAAATTCTCAATCAAGTTTGGTCCTGTAAGGATAATTAGGGTTGTACTCTTTTTCTAACTTGGCTTTGAATCATTATGCCATGACTCTCATGCAACATATTTAAAGGCACATACAACTAAGCACATTCACAATAGAATTTCCAATATGTTATGAACTACAGGTATATTAACATCCATGCTCCCTGCTCACATGCTACTCCCAGTGAAATGGTTTTGCTCTCCTCCACACTATGCAGTGTATGGGAGCATCTCACCAGATATTTTTAGCATACCAAAATAATTATAATTAATATACAGTACGTATTTTCTATGTGAAGTCCATGTGAACACGTCCATTGATTACACTTAGTTTAATTTGCTTTAAGGGACATGTAGTTACTAAATTTTCTGCTCTTAGAACTTTCAAAGGTCTTAGCATGTAATGGCTTAGAGGCAGAATTTTGACAGCTATGTATAGTTTCAGAGTTTTGGGGATTGGTTCAGAAAAGCATCCAAAAATTTGGATACTTATCTGAACCTCTTGAGCAGGGGCGGCTGTATGTATTTTGCCGCCCCAAGCATGGCAGTCAGGTGGCTTTCGACGGCATGCCTGCGGGAGGTCCACCGGTCCTGCACCTTCGGCGTACCCGCCACTGAAACCGCGGGACCAGTGGACCTCCCATAGGCACGCCGTTGAAGGCAGCCCGACGGCCGCCCTCACACCAACCAGCACGCCGCCCCCCACGGCTTGCCACCCCGATGCGTGGAGCCGCCCCTGCTCTTGAGTCTTGAAATTGGGGCAGAACTCTGACAAAAACAGGATTTTTAATAAAGTTTCTGGGGTTTCTGATCATGGCCAAATATATGCTGAAAACAGTACTTTTTTGCTGCATTCAGCATTATCTGTTGTGGTCCAAAGTACAGAGTTTCCATGAAAAAATTCTAATTAAAAGAAGTCTATCTGAACATTTCAGGTAAAAAATTGGTTTTAATTTATATTCAGTTCTAACAGAGTTAAATGAAGATTTCATAATGAATAATTTATTCATTGAGTTTGGTCTCTTTTTCTGTTTTGTGACTTGTCCATGAACAGGTTGTAATATACGTGTTATTTGAAATTGTGTTATTCTTACGTGTTATTTGAAATTGTGTAAATTTCTTCACAATACTTTCCCCCCCAATAGTTTGCCACAGTTCATTGTGAGTATCTGATAGGTAAGCTTTGAAATTTAGTGTTAGTTAGTTACCTAACTCCAGTGCCATTGTTTTGTGCCCTGTCTAGATGACTTAGTAATTATGATTTGTATTACAGTAGCATCTAGAGGCTCCAACAGAGATCAGGCCCTCATTGTTCTAGGTGGTGTACGAATACATAGCATGCCTTGACAATCTAAATAGACAAAACTGGTTCCTATTTTATGGCCGGTAAACTAAGGCACACAGAAACTCAGTGAATTGTCCAAGGTCACACAGTGAGCCTGTGGCACAGTAAGGAACTAAACGCAGATCTCATGGGTGCTAATACACTGTCTTAACCACAAGATCACCCTTCCTTTCCTTGTACAACTAAACAATGGCAACTAACTTTTGTCATGTGTGTACTTGTTTGGTGCATTGAACCCCAAACACAGTCCAAACTTCAAATGTGAAATATTACAGTTCAAACATTGTGACGAAGTCTCCATGGCAACTAATGGCCAGGCCCTTCCCCCCTTTCAGGGGGATGCTAAAGGTGTGGGAGAACAAAGAGATCAGGTGACCTCCTGGCCCCGGAAAGAGACAAAGTCCAGAGAGGAGGGGCTGCAGGGGTTTTTTTTGGCAGTTTTTTGGAAGCTGGCTGGAAAATGGAGGGGAGTACTCAGGCCTCCCAATGGGGCTGTGGTCTCCCTGGGAGCCCCAGAGGGACCTAACTAAAAGGAGTCCTGTTGTCTGTACCGGCAAGACCTGTTTTGGACTGTGTTCCTGTCATCTTAATAAACCTCTGTTTTACTGGCTGTCTGAGAGTCACATCTGACTGCAAAGTGGGCCGTGTGAGCTTCTTGCCCTGAAACAGTCTGCTCCAAGGGAGAGAAGGCTCCCCAAAGTCCTGACTGGCTTTGTGGGGAGCAGTTTCAGAGCATCACCCAGGGACTCCGTGACAAACATACAGTCTGAAACTCTTTCTATTAAACAGAGGTTTCAAACTTACTGATAATTACTCCAAAATTTTCAGCTCAGGCTTATAATGGAAACTGTCTTACACCCTTAACTGTAGAGTCATTAGTATGGCTCCATAATACATAAGTGACCTAGAAGCATGTTAGTGCTGCCCTAGGACAAGTCTAAGTCATACAATGGCATTTTCCCTGAGTAGGTGTATTTAGCTCATTTAATCAAGGCTTTGATTGATTGCACCTCTCTTTTTGGCTAGCATGCCTGTCAGGGATATAAAGGTTTGACAGCGTATTAGTCATTTGCCCAGAGAGAAAGCTTTCGTAATGAACTGAAAACCTGAAAATTGTGTTTGTGTTTTTTTAAACTTTCCTTTTCTTGTACTAATGAAATTTATGCAAACACCACATAAACTGATGAAACTGATAGATACTGTGGGATGCAATAGGACGAGGTGTTAAATAATTTATTACATGTCAACTTTAAAAAACCCCCACCCTTTTTGCTTGCATATTATTCTGAAATTTTCCATGCCAGGTAAATTAAGAGCACATGGGAGAAAGAAAGCAGTACAAACTTGTCTCTTCTATATTATTTTCTGTGTCCTCCAAGTAATGGCAAATCTGAATATGATAGCCCGAGAGGTCTGTACACAATAAACATTGATTTCTTCATCTTAATAAAAATAATCATGCAAGCTGGGGGTGAGGGGAGAGGACATGATGACTCAGAGGATTGGCAATGGAATAAAGAATATATTTAAAACGTGTTTGGCACAGAGGCTTAAGAATGAGTGATCTTGGAATCTGAACTTCCTTCCTTTCACCTTTAAAAGAGTGGTCTTGATTCAAAGTCCATTGATATCAATAGAATACTCCCACTGACTTCAGTGGGTTTTGGATTAGACCATGAATGAGGCATACAGGTCATTCTGTATCTTTCTGTGGATAAACAAAGAACTTCAGCTTCCAGAGATGTCAAAGCAACATATTTTGTGAGCACTAGAGTCCTGATTTTCTACTGTCTTGTATAATCTTTACACCAGTATGCAATGGGCCTGATTCTCCTCTCATGCTTGTGTAAACCGGAAGTAACTCCATTGACTCCAATGTCAACTGGCGTAAAACTGGCCTAAGTGAGCCCAAGGAGTACAAAGTGGGTGTAAAATGCTACCAGAATTTGAATTCTCCATTCTTTCACACCAATGGCAGCATTCAACCCTACTTTGTACAGGTATCAGTGACTATACAAAGCGAAAGGCAATTGTGGAGAATCAGGCCTTAAAGGGTGAATCCTGCATTACAGTTCTAAGTATAATTGATTTTTTAGTTGATTGGGCCAATGAAAAAAACCCAGCATCTACATTTTTTTTTTATTTTAGAGGGGTCAACCCAAAATGAGACTTGTTCAGTTCTCTTGGTGAAATAAAAAACAAAAAAAAAACCCAAAAATGGTTTGGATTGACTGAAACAATTAGTTTGACCTAAAACAAAACATTTAATTTCATTTTCAGGTTTTTAAAAACTTTTTATTAAATTCAGGCAAATTTCAAAACAAATTATAATCTTGAAACAAAAAACTAAAATATTTCATTTTCAAAATTTAATGAAACATTTGAATTTTTTCTGAAGTTTTTTTCCCCCATATGAAACTATTCACCAAATTTGCAAATAATTTCAGTTCACTTGAAACTGCAGTTTTTTGGGTGAATAAAAAACTCATCTGAAAATTTTCACCCCCCTTTACTCATGAATAATTGACATTTGCCTGCCACTGGTGGCAGTCACCTTGCTGGCTGGCAGTATGCTGCCTTGTGGGTCTGGTGCTCCAGGTGCACATACAGATTTGTGGGATCTGGCAGGCTGTCTGCCTCTGTGAATAGGCATCACAAGGCTGGGATGGGGAGCAGGCTGGAACCTGAAGATGTCCACTAATGTGCCTGGCCTCTAGTTAAAGATTAACTAGTTCACACTTCTAGTTCACACTTAGGAAATGGGCTGTGCAGATTTGAATACACCAGGGATTTGAATCAACATGGACAAGTATCCCATCAATATAGAGTTGCACTGCAAATTATTATGAGAAAGCAGCCATAAATTCCTGACTCAGAAAAACACGCAATTGCTTGACTTCAACAGGACTCCTGACATGTTTAAGATTAAACATTTGTTTAAATGGTTTGGTGGACTGGGGGGGTCTAAATTATCTGTCAAATAACAACTCTATTCATATACTGATGTCTTAAACACAGGACAATCCTACCTCCTGAAAATATGTAATATGTAAACAATAAATAGCCTTTGTAAGTAATTCTGGACCTCCTTCTCAGACTAAAAAAGAACAACAAAAATAAATAGCAGCCTAGAATACATATTTTGCCAGAACCAATTTTTTTTTTCAAATCTAGAAACTGCAATTTTTGATTTGGTCTGAATCTGGCAAAACAGCATTTCCCATCTCTAGTAAAAATCCCTATGAATTATTTTTGTTATTGCACATGTGCAACAGGCACTTTTCAGAGTTAAATACCTTGGCCAGATCACATGCCCCTGTTTCCTTTCCAACATGCACACAAAATATCCAGTGATACTAATGTTCAATGTGGACATTTTGATCTACTCTTCCTCTCATTGAGGGCAATGGGAATTTTGCCAATAGCCTTAATGTAAATAAAATGGAGTACACAGATTACAAAATATAATGTGGTTTACATCAAAACCTGACATTAAAAACCATCTGAAGTCTCCAGCTTCTATTTTGTTCCACCCTGATCACTTAAACACATTCTAATGGACTGTTTCAAATTATATTACAAACATCTATTGCTCCTCAGCTGATTTCTTGCATGCCAATGTTTATGGAGAAGTTTAAACCCCTTCCAAAACAAATTGTTGCCACGATTTAAGTGCGGGAATCAAGAGTGACTGCATATATAGCATTAATTCTTGCATAGTTCATAAATATTATAAATGCTAACATTTACTGTGCTATCACATACAGCAACTGCACAGGTTAATATTTGCAGAATATATAGAGAGAGGTCAGCAACTTTTGTTTATTTATCATATTTTATTTTCTATGAGTTATGCAGACAGAAATAGCTTAGAAGAGGTAAAGGAAAAGGAGAGACATGGGACAATAGGATCCAATGATCTTTAAAGAATTAAAACAAACTAGTATTTTATTGCAATAACTCATTTCTCCCCCTCTGCCCTGACCATTTTCTCTCTTATTAATATTTGAGTGGACTTCATTCCTTCAAAAGGTGAGAGACTGATGACCCTCGAGACTGAAATCCTCTAGCCACAGAACATGTCAATCACAGGCAACAGCATAAACCTTCCCATATTGTATTACCCTACCAATGTAGCTAAACCTTGATGTGGACACACGGCGCATAGGAGTGGCAAGGTATTCAGTCTCTTTGTCTATTCAGTCCTGACCATTCCACTGGGACTGCCAACAAGGGTATCAATATTTTTTAATTTTACACATTTCTGGAGTGTTTGGTTAGTATTTTTTATAAAATAAGTACTTTTTTGGGATGGAGGGGTAAATAGCGATTTTTAATGTTAACTACTGTGGCATCCCAATGATTTAAAAAAAAACTTGCTGCTGAGGGGGTGGTATACAGCTTTTGATTGCTGTGAATTTTGGTTCTGGGCAGACAATTTGTGAAATGTTATTCCTGTATGTGCTGTAAGTGTAAAGAAGCAAATCGTGTTCCTATTTATATGTCCAAAGTCTGCAAAGCAACAGTTAGCACACAGTTTTGCTGAACTTGCCTTGAGAAAGAAAATGCAGGGTAGAAAGACCATTTATCCCCATCAGTGTGCCTTATGCAGTGTTTTGCTGGGGTGCTGGAACAATTTGTGTAGTGGTGGTGCTGAGAGCCATTGGACCAAACTGTAAATCTTGTATATAATGGAAACCACTTCAAGCCAGGGGGTGCTGCCACACCCCCAGCACCCCTAGTTCCAGCACCTCTGGTGTTTTGTGGTGATTTTCTTCACAAGAGCGCCAAGGGGAGGTTGGGGTTGCAGGAAGACATACGCAATAGACCTACAACTTCATGGTTTCATGAGCCAAAAGCGGCAGTGGCAGCGACAGCAATCGCTACCAAAGCCCATGCACTGAGTAGCAATTAAGCCTCGACCACACTGGTGCCACTCATCTTGGGGTGATGAATTCCATTCCCCTGAGTCTCATAGAATTTGCTATGTAAAGAGCTCTTGCTTGGACTTTGCATGATGATCAACTGAGAGCTATTACACATACATGCACAGAGAGCCAGTGCAGCTACAGCCGCCACAAATTTGGCTTCCTATGCATAATTTACTATACTTCATCAAATGCAAGTCCATCCTTGTCTTCAATGGCCTGATCCTAAGCCCACTGAAGTCAATGGGAATCAATGAGTTTTGGATCGGACTCTAAATTCATTGAAATGGCATGTCTATGTATTAGCTTACAATAGTCTCGTCTCTTACTCAGAGAAAGTTTTCATATCCTCCAGCTCAGTTTCAGGAGTATTAAAAAAAATGATTCAGTCCAAGGAAAAGAGATGAAAAATAATACATTCTTATTTTACTCTAGATTACAGAAATTAAAAATAAATGTTGTTCTGGATCCAATCCAAACAGAACCATATGATCATTTCTTAATAAAGACGCATAAGAACTTAATAATAAATATAAACCTGATCTTCCAGTCCTTAGGTAACCCTCTGAATGAAGCAATGAGCATTTTACCCAATTAAGGACTGCAAGATCAGACCCTTCATTTTGTTAACAGGGAATCATTCACATAACTCTTTCAATTAAATAGTACAATGAACTACAATGGAACGGGTGTAAGCAATTAGTGGCCCAGTCCCACAGCCCCTTATATTGGTGAGTTGTTCTTTGTCACCCCAGGAGTCACTGATTTCAGTGGGACTTGGTGTGAGTAAGGATTCCCCCCAAGTAAAGATTTGCAGGATCAGGTCCCCACCAATAATAAACACACCATGGAATAGAATGTAAAGGCAGAGTGATGAATTCTAACCTGGTTTACACCTCAGACAGTTTTGCTGCAGTGAGTTCTTATTTAGAATTTGTAAAGGCAAAATTTGTATCAATATATTGACATGCATAATAATCAATTTAAACAGTAACAATCATTAATAATGTATATTTTTCATATTTTATATATATATAAAACTATGTGTGTGTATATAGTGGTTTAAGTTATCTGGTAAAAAGAAAATGCCAAGGTAGGTTCCACGTGATTTACACATTTCATCTAGTGGTTCATCCCTAAATAACATTCTTTTCTTGCCCTCACCATATCCATTCTGGCAAGATATTTTAGGTGGAATTGGTTTACTGCTGGAATCGGCAATTATCAGCAATGAAAAAATCATTCAAAACAATGATACAAGATGAGCTGAAATTGCTTGATTTTTCATAATATGTATGGGAAGAAGGGAACACATGCACTTGATAAAATAGCAAGGGAAGACATCTGTGTGATATCTTTCTATCTGTGCTATAAATATGTACACACAGTAAATATTTAATACATATTACAAATTTTAATTAATAATGGATATTTAAAGTGACTTGAATGAGCAGTTAAAAGTTACCCACTGAGATTTTTAAAGCAGTCTAGGGAATTTAGACATGTGTCTCCATTAATTTTTAAACTTTTCCATTAATTTTAATAGAAGAAGTATGTCTAAATCCCTGAGAGTGTTCTGAAAATGTCAAACAGCTATATTCCACGTTACCAGGTGAGTTTTAAAATGTTCCGACTGACAATGTTATTAGCTATTTTCTCAGTTACGATTCAGGCCCTGGTGCATCCCAGCACTTAAGCACATGCACAGTCCACTGAAATAAATGGAACAATTCAAGTGCTTAAAGTTACACATGTGCTTAGGTGTTTTGCTGGATCAGGATCTAATGGGCATATATGAGAGAAGATGAAAATATTTTCAGAAGGGCACAGAAGCCAAAGCAGCAGCATCTCCCCTCTGTACGGTCCTGATCCTGTTCCATTAAAGTCAATGGCAGCTTTGCCATTCGGAGGTCCGAGAGAAATCACCTCTTCCTTCCTATTGTCACCACCACTACCACCATTCTCTCTCCCCACCAGTCTAGTTCATTATATTCTGGTATTTAAAATACCATTTTAAATCAGCAAAATGTCTTTATTGGCTAAAAATTCCAACATTATAAGTCACGCATTTGACTAGAAGCAAAGAAGCATTTCAAATTAATCACACATTTGAACAAGTTCAGGCAGGAAACACACAGATCAGTTGCCTATTATGATGAGAAGTCTATGGTTCTCTCTCTTTAGGCACTTCATAGAGTTTAGAATCAAAGGCCAGAAGCAACCTGTCTGACCTTCTTCATCCTCACTTCAAACACTGCACAAGCCCTGGCAAACATAAACTACGCACCCAGTCTCACATGTTGGGCTCAACCCTGCTTTACTCTGGTAAAAACCCATCAATATCAATGGGAGTTTAGCCTGAATAAGTGCACAACTCAGCTCTTTGACTAACTGTAGAGCACAGAGGGAAAATTGCAATTGTTAACCCTAATCCTACTCTCTACTCTGTATCTGAAAACAGCTACATGATGCACTATCTGGCCATGGGGGAAGAAGTGATATATATAGTCCCTACTGCGTCTGGTGCCTTGTGTATCAGTCACCCAGCTCCAGACCTGAGGATGGGGCACACCTACAGAGGTTTTACCTACATATCACGTTTGTTAGGCTTCATGGCCAAAGCTGTTAGTGTGTGGTATCTGTTACTTAAAGAGAAAGTATGATGTGATAGCCATGTTTGTTCGCATAATCTGTGTTGTGTCTCCAGCATTCTTAACAGCCTCATTAAGTTCTTCTAAAATTGGCTTTGACAATGACTGGCTTATAAGGCTTTCTGCATGTCGATGCAGTCCAGAGGACTGGTGTTTTGCAGCCTTTTCACATAGTTTGTCAACATTGGCTTTGCTGATTGGTCTGGCAAACCAAGCTCCTCCACTTTTATTATATAAATCCATGGTATGCTCACATCTTGAATACCATGTGCAGTTCTGGTCACCTCATCTCAAAAAAGATATATTGGAGTTGGAAAAGGTACAGAGAAGGGAAACTAAAATGATTAGGGGTATGGAACAGCTTCCACATGAGGAGAGATTTAGAAGACTGGGACACTCCAGCGTGGAAAAGAGACTACTAAGTGGGGATATGATAGAAGTCTATAAAATCTTGACTGGTGTGGAGAAAGTGAATAAGCTCCTTCACATAACACAAGAACTAGGGTGCAACCAATGACATTAATAGGCAGACCCTTTAAAATGAACCAAAGGAAGTACTTCTTCACACAGCGCACAGTCAACCTGTGGAACTTTTTGACAGGGGATGTTGTGAAGGCCAAAACTAGAACAGGATTCAAAAAAGAACTAGATAAAGGTCATAGAGAATATATCCATCACTGGCTCAAACGTGAAATTGCAGGACTACTAACTGTCATCTGTAACCTATCATTTAAATCAGCTTCTGTACCGAATGACTGGAGGATAGCTAATGTAACACCAATTTTTAAAAAGGGCTCCAGAGGTGATCCTGTCAACTACAGGCCAGTAAGCCTCACTTCAGTACCAGGCAAATTGGTTGAAACTATCATAAAGAACAAAATTGCCAGACACATAGGTGAACATAATTTGTTGGGAAATAATCAACATGGTTTTTGTAAAGGGAAATCATGCCTTACCAATCTACTAGAATTCTTTGAGGGGGTCAACAAGCATGTGGACAAAGGAGATCCAATGGATATAGTATATTTAGATTTTCAGAAAGCCTTTGACAAGGTCCCTCACCAAAGGCTCTTAAGCAAAATAAGCAGTCATGGGATAAGAGGGAAGGTTCTCTCATGGATTGGTAACTGGTTAAAAGATAGGAAACAAAGGGTAGGAATAAATTAAATGGTCAGTGTTCGGAATGGAGATAGGTATACAGTGGTGTCTCCCAGGGATCTGTACTGGGCCTAATCCTATTTAACATATTCATAAACGATCAGGAAAAAGGGGTAAACAGTGAGGTGGCAAAATCTGCAGATGATACAAAACTGCTCAAGATAGTTAAGTCCCAGGCAGACTATGAAGAGCTACAAAAGGATCTCACAAAACTCGGTGACTGGGCAACAAAATGGCAGATGAAATTTAATGTTGATAAATGCAAAGTAATGCACATTGGAAAACATAATCCTAACTGTACATATACAATGATGGGATCTAAATTAGCTGTTACCACTCAAGAAAGCGATCTTGGAATCATTGTGGACAGTTCTCTGAAAGCATCCACTCAGTGTTCAGTGGCAGTCAAAAAAGACAGAAAATATCATATTGCCTCTATTTAAATCCATGGTACGCCCACACCTTGAATACTGCTTGCAGATGTGGTCGTCTCATCTCAAAAAAGATATATTGGAATTGGAAAAGGTTCAGAAAAGGGCAACAAAAATGATAAGGGGTATAGAACGACTTCCGTATAAGCAAAGATAAATAAGACTGGGACTTTTCAGCTTGGAAAAGAGGTGACTAAGGGGGATATGATAGATGTCTATAAAATCATGTGTGGTATAGAGAAAATAAATAAGGAAGTGCTATTTACTCCGTCTCATACAAGAACAAGGGGCCACCAAATGAAATTAATAGGTAGCACGTTTAAAACAAACAAGAAATGCAACACACTGTCAACCTCTGGAACTCCTTGACAGAGGGTGTTTTGAAGGCCAATATGATAATGAGGTTCAAAAGGGAGCTAGATAGATTCATGGAAGATGGGCCCATCAATGGCTATTAGTCAGGATGGGCAGGAATGGTGTCCCTAGCCTCTGTTTGCCAGAAGCTGGGGTTGGGTGACAGGGCATGGATCACTTGATGATTACCTGTCTGTTCATTCCCTTTGGGGCACCTGCTATTGGCCACTGTCAGAGGACAGGATAGTGGGCTTGATAGACCTTTAGTCTGACCCAGTATGGCCGTTCTTATGTTCTTATGGCTATTAGCCAGGATGGGCAGAGATGCAACACTATGCTGTGAGAATCTCTGTTTACCAGAAGCTGGGAGTGGACGACGGGATGGATCACTCAATAATTGCCCTGTTCTGTTAATTCCCTTTGAAGAACCTGGCATTGGCCACTGTTGGAAGAAAGGGTACTGGGCTAGATGGACCATTGGTCTGACCCAACATGGCAGTTTTTATGTTCTTATGTAAAAATTAATTATAATGTAATAAAAATATTTAGTACAGAAACTCCCAACACCAGCCAAAATTGATCACTTGGGCAACACAGCTTGTCTGCTGGATATCTAGGCAGAGTAGGTGAGTTCATGTAAATACAGTCTGGTCCAGAAGCCTACCCTCCACCCCTGGCTCACCACTCGCTGTCAGGAGACAGCTCATTCAGATCTTGCTTACAAATAATCATTTTAAATTATAAGGATGGCCAACATTGCCAAAA
Source organism: Mauremys mutica (assembly GCF_020497125.1). Classification (NCBI taxonomy): domain Eukaryota; kingdom Metazoa; phylum Chordata; order Testudines; family Geoemydidae; genus Mauremys; species Mauremys mutica. Next base: position 107,707,128 of record NC_059077.1, on the reverse strand, counting down.
CGAGTGTACCAACATTATCAGAAAAAACAACAGGTGTGTGAAAAAGCTAGTCTTTGTTCATACTTTTCAAACCTATTATACTTTTTCAGGTACAAGTATTTTATCATATGCTGTATATGCTTTTAAAGTGTGTATTAATGTTCCAATTTAAATTCAAATTTCCAACCAATGACTAAATTGGCAACACTCATGTAACTAGTTGAGCACTGGGGGGGGGGGGGGGTTGGGAAGTTCGTGGTGGGGAGGGGAGTGTGAAGGGAAATCCCTGGTCAGAAATCTTCCTGGAGCCCAGGAAAGTATGTCATACAGAGCAGTTGCTCCTCAGCTTTGCTCGCTCACCAAGTTAGACCCTGGCACTTCACAGCCCCTGTCAGGAGGAGACGGGGCTGCCATTGTGTCTGGGGTACAGGGATAGCTTGAACAGAAGCTGCTATTCTGCCTCTCTCCCTCCACTGGGCTGGATTTTGCCAATTTGCTGAGTTTTGCCACCCTCTGCATCATATAGGAGAGGGCAGCACGGTACTGAATGATGAGAAAGGAGAAGAGATTTTAACAGGAATTGAAAAGCATTCTGCATCAAAAATAAACTTTCCAGCTCAAAGTTACAAGTTCCACCCAAGAAAGTGACTATAAAGAGAAAATGTCTGCGTTCCCAGCCAATTTAAAAATGGTTTTCAGTCCTTGTGGGGCTGCTCCTTCCTCCCCTGCACAAGTGGGTGGGGTTTGACTCCACCCTACATAAGCATCAGCCAGTGATACTGAGCTGGCCCATGGCAGGAAGTAGGCTGCTTCTGCAGATTGCTCCTGGGGGGAAATAAAGAGCAGTCACATTTCCTTTCTTAGGTGCCTCCTGGGGCTGCAGTGCCACTCCTTGCACAAGGCACAATCTAGCCCTTGAAAAGTGCATTTTTCAAAATTAAAGAGGGAATTTCTTTACTTTAGAGACAGTCTGTCTTTTCTCCTCCTCTAATTCAGACATTTCAGTTTATCACTTAGGCTCAGTTATCTATTAATGACTATGACAAGATGATTACTAATCTGTTGGTGAGATCTAGCCCAAGGCAATTGAAGGTTAAGCTGTGGACAAAAAACCTTTTTGAACAAGGGTCTCCAGTTGCAGACCACCACTCTGAACAAACAGAGACCCACATTCACCAAGAAACAAATGAACACTTCTCATAATATAAATTTTAACACTGAGGTTCTCCAGTGAGACTCTTCCATCAAGTAGAATTAATTCATAAGAGATGGGAGAGTAGTCAGAAAGAAATATGTTTCCCCACATCTAATAGCTAAAGTCAGGTGGGAAGTTATCAGATGTTAAGTGAGGGCTCAAAACATCTACCAGCCAGTATATAGATCTATTTTCCACTGAGTCATTTCCACTCCCTTCCCCAGGCTAGAGTCCAAAAATTTATCATTTTTAAAAAGCCACAGCACATTGCCAAGTAAAGAATTAAAGCAGTCCACTCCCCAAAACTCAGCCATCAGCAACGTGAATAGTCCAAAGTCTAGCAACCGCACTAATTTGGTCACTTGACAGCTGGAGAGTTTCCAGGCACTAATAAGGGATTGTCACATCCACTGAAATGCACAAAGGCAAAAACTTTGGCTACTATGAAATATTCCATCAATATATTTAACCTCTCAAAATCCAGAATACTAGCACTGATTCCCTGGGACTCACAAAATTATGTTGTTTCTCTGCACCTGAACGAGTCGTTCCATTCACTTTTCCCTCCAGTTCAAAAGAGATGTATTTAATCAAAGCGGTGTCTTTTCTTAACCACGATCCAGAGATTATACTGCAAAACACTTGGCAGAGTCTTACTTTTTTTTCTGCTTTAGTTTGATTAAGTTTTTCACAGATCATAACGCACTCACCAGCAAACTGTCTGTCACTAGTTAGCACTGAGGATTCCTTGGAGGTGGCTGAAATCCTGGTCCTGTATTGCCAGACAGATGTCGTCAGCATAGACAAAATGCCTGGCAGTTGTGATAAGTGATAGGAAGTAAACAGTGATACCAGCTAGATTAGCAGCAAAGAATCCTGTGGCACCTTATAGACTAACAGACGTTTTGCAGCATGAGCTTTCGTGGGTGAATACCCACTTCTTCGGATGCAAGACTAATCAGCTAGATTAGTGGACCATCACCAGTAACGCCATCAAGTACAAGACCTGTCAAAAGGTAAGAGATCTGCCCAATTCATTTTAATGAACTAACTCAGTTTCTTCAAACACTATGTTTCTGAATCAGAAACAGCAGAACTAAATAACGAAAGGGGTTAAGCAGAGGTAAATTGGTCCCAGTTCTGGGCAGTTATGAACTGATTTATTTTTAAAAGCATGATTTTTTTCCCCAGAGGATGGAGAAAAAACGGTATGATACTATGTGGTTGGGACATCCATATTGTCCAGGAATCCCTGGCTTCCATGACAGTCATTTGAGGTAACTGATGTAAGCGGATTTGCCCAGAGGCTACTTTAATTTATGAGGGAGGCTGGTCTGGAAATCAGACAAACCAACAATCAGGGGAATAACCATCTGCACCTCCAATATTTCAAGTCCTAGACTGATCAAAGAAAGTAAAGACAACTGTGCTACTCATGTAGGTAAATCAAGTTCAGTGCTCTTAACCCAGAGACTAATTTATTCCTTAGAGTGCAAGAAAACATACAAAAGAAACTGCGTTTGAACTAAATGTATTTAATTGTTGCTGAGTTACATCTGCACCAAATTCTGAGTGGACGATATGAGCCAACCGTATATTATTTTCAAACACACCCAGAACACAAAAATGACTGGGCCAATTTTACTGAACTTTTCTTTAAAAAATTGCCTTAAAAAAAAAAAGAGCAGGGGTGAGAATCTGGTGCCTGTAAAAAGGTTAGAGCAGTGTTAAATAGGGTCTAAGCATGGGGGATTCCCCGGCACAGGAACAGAGGAAGACAGCTGTTGTCTGTCCTCTGAGAACTCCATTGCAAGCTCTGAAGTAAGGGGGCATGTTGAGGACAGAACTAGGGCTGGAAGGCATGTGAGTGGCAGGACCAAAGCATGCAACACTACAGAGATTCCAGACAGCACTGCAGCCCATAGGGCAGCTTAGATAGGCTGCCATAACTTGGACAAGGCCCCAAGGACTAAATTATTCCCGGGCTGTCCTGGTCCCCTGAGCAGGTCAGAATCAGGAGGGCACAAGGTGTCTCAAAGCCAGCGTGGCTTCATTCTCCCTGGACTGTGAGTTCTGTACTGTGCCTCTTAAAAGGTGCAGCACTGAATTTCATCTGAGATATGAAAAATTGCATCCAAAAATTTTGTTTGAGAAAGTTATGAGTAACGGAAAAAGAGGAAGACTCCAGTGAAAGCTGCATTCCAATCTTAACCCCCTTATCTTTTGCTGTTAATATACTGGTACACCCAAAACTACTCAATTACATTATTTAGTGAATTTTGTCTTTTTTCATTTAATAATTAAGTCAATGAATAATTTTAGTTTTGCAGTACTATTTATCTGATACATTATTTAACACATATTGGCAATGGTCATCGACCTATTTATGCAACACTGTTTTTGTGGTATTTGACCAGCTCTGACGATGAGATGAGCACGGGGCGGCTCCAGGCATCAGCACACCAAGCACGTGCTTGGGGCGGCAAGCCACTGGGGGTGCTCTGCCGGTCGCCGTGAGGGCGGCAGGCAGGCTGCCTTCGGCGGCTTGCCTGCAGAGGGTCCACTGGTCCCGCGGCTTCGGCGGACCCTCCGCAGGCAAGCCGCCGAAGGCAGCCTGCCTGCCGTGCTTGGGGCGGCAAAATGCCTAGAGCCGCCCCTGGATGAGCATCAACATCAATGCAGTTTAAACAGAGAAATAGGAAAAAAAAATATGTTCTTGAAATACGATGCTGAAGGCAAACTAGATTTGAAAAGCTGGCACAAATGATAGATTCATATAGAGCAGGTGAAAGCTGGTTGTCAAATAATGCAAACCAAGGCAAAGAATGCTGAATACTGTCTTAAATGTTTTGAGTTGCTTGTTCGGACTTGCAAGAGAAATTTGAAAACTGGGATGCATAGTCAGTATGAAGTAACACTCAGTCTAGGTGCTTTGCCTCCTCCTCCAGCACATTTCATCATTTTCTGTTAATTGTAATTTTTAACAACCTAATGACAGGCAATCTTCAAAGAGATACAGAAGAGAAATAGATTGGGTACAAAGAATAGATTGCATACAGTCATGGATGCAGGGGTGGATTAAGGCAGGATCATTGAATCTGTGGGATCAGGGTCTGGCCATGTGAGGAGGCTGAACACAGCAGTGAGTCAGTGAGGAACAAAAAAGATTTTATGCTGGGGGGCTGGGAGGGGAAGATCAAGGACTCCAATGTGGGGAGGCAGATTGGAAAGCAGAGTTCATTTCAGTGGCCAGGAGAGGAAGATTAAGGAAATCTGGGGGTGCAATGTTATTGGTCTGAGGGCTGAAGTTTTGATTATCTGGATCCTATTTAGCTTTAAGCAATGGAACACAGTTTATTTGAAAAGAAATGGGTGAGATTTAAAATATTAAAAGGTGTACGATAAATGCAAGCGCTATTGAGTAAATACTCTCTAAACGGATAGACAGAATCATCTGAAATACAGTAAAAGGAAAAAAGATCCTGAACAGTGAACATATTGACTATCACTTTGACAGAAGACACTAAAGGAACATCCTAGAAATAGAAATACTTTGCACTTCTATAAGACTTTCACATGAGTATCTCAGAGCAAATTACAAACATTAACAGCAGCTCTCATTCCATAGTACAATGCAGGGGAATGTTTACACCCAAGTAAAATCTATTTGCAGTGGATTTTTTTTTTAAATAATGGAAATATTGCTTTTACCAAACCTAAATTCAGTCCCAAAATTGATCCAACTATAGCCCTTTAATCAAAGATTGCTGGAGGCTCTTTGCATGTCAGAGATTTGTTTGTGTATGTGTGACAGGGTAGGAGATGGAGGCAAAAAAAGCTGAGCTAAAAGATAGTCTGCTTGCTTCCTGAAAACACAAGTGTACATAAATTTTTGCCCTTCAAGTGAACTGAGGAGCTTTTGCTGGCTGCAAGTCTATAGTGAAATTCACTCCTGTGCCAACATAAGGCAAAGGGGTGAAAATCATCCATGCCCTAGATCATTAGCAAAACCAGATAGTTTGCAGTGGATCAACATGTAAAATATATGTGGGAATAATGGAAAAATTCTCCTGAACTCAGTCATTAAAAGGTAGCCTAAGCCTGCCCACTTCTGCATAAAAAAGCAAATGTGATAACATTGTTCCCTTTAGAAAAGAAAAGGCTTTTATTTTACAGGCTCATAGTGTTCATCCGTGGTGACTGGCTTATTCTGTCCCAGCTTCCAATGAATAGATGAGGAAGAGGTGAAGAATTATTAATTCTAGAGATTATTAATTCAAAATCAATGGAGAACAATGTAAAAACACAAGAACTAACAAACGATAGGCTGTGTACATCTATCCATTATTTGGAAAGACAACACAGTAACATTGGGCTTTATTGTGCTCAGCTCTACACACAGGTGCACAAGATTAGGAACCTCTTCAACGTGTACTGATGATCTGCAATTGCCACTGTGCACAAGAACTGACAATATCAATGCTGGCACCAGAAAGTGGTATGGCCAAAGTCCTGACCCTTCAGTACATCAGCCAATGAAGTTGGCTTGTGATAGGGAGGCATGTTTGCCATGCTCCCTACCTCCACTCCTGGTGACCTGATGAGGCACAATGCCTATGGGAGCTCCTACTTTGCACTGCCTCCTGCCTCTCTTAAAGCCACAACTGAGCTCTAAACGCATATGGATCCTGAGAAAGGAAGATGGACCAAAACCAGAACTATTTTTCCAATCCCGTCCCACAACTTGAGACATGCATCTAATGGGACCATCCCTGGTCTTGGTTTAGATCAGGGGTGCCCCACCAGAGAATTTCATAAGGCCCGCTGCCTGCTTCAACACAATATACTAAAAGCCGATTCATCAGCATTTTGTCATCATGCTTACATCATTTTAGTTTACACAAGTGTGTAAACAGAGAATAGTGTACATAGAAACAACCTGTCTAAATACATACAAAACAAGCTGAACTTAAAATATAAATCAACACAGGTGACTTTAAATCTTATTAAAATATGCAAAATCTGTTGGCCCACACAAGGTTGTGTGGCTGTCCTGTGTAATAAGGATGGGCACCACTGATTTAGATGACCCAAAATCAGAAATTAAAAACCCGAGCAATGAATTTTTGTGGTTGAACTCCACTGGTTGAATATTATTCATCTACTATATTGATGAATATAACAGTTATTAATTAATTTATTAAAATATTATATGATAAATAAATGGTGGTGATTAACAACAATCTTCATCAAATAATTATTCAGGGTTGATCCCTTCTGCTTTGGACTCAGGGTCTTGTTTTGTCCTCTCTACTCAGAAAGTCTTCTGTTGTGTTGAAGGTGTAATGTACATTCAGGGAATTACAGATTTGGTCTTCAAAGGTAGGAGATGGAGAATACTTTTAGTAGTTCTGACTCATTTTATTTCAGGTAATTCGGGGTCTGATCTTGCAATTTCTCCAAAACCAAAACTCTTCTTGACTTCCATGGGAGCTCTATACATGTCCTCATCTCTTTTCCTGCAGTGTTGTCATCCCTTTTCCCCACAACAGAATACAGGACAATTATTGTCCCTGCTTTGGTCTGAGAAAGGACTGCAAAACTGGCCCCCCAATTTTTACTAAGTCAGTTAGAATTAATTTATGATAATCTGAGGTATCGAGAGGACAATCGGAAAAGTAAAATCTCCTTAACTGGCACATCCCAGTGGACTCAGAAACACGCCAATTAAGGAATGGTCCTGATGATCAGAGGCTCATAAGAATACTTTGGACTTGGAGATAATCACCTGTTTCATGAATTACTGTAAAAAATAAGCATAGTACAATCCATTTGACTCTGTGAGTAATAGACACCTGACAAAGAAATGGTAGTTTAACAACTCTGGGTGTTTTTCACATTCTGATTTAAAATTGGTTTAGGTTTATGAAATTAAAATAGACTACGCCCTTTAAAGTGTAATAAAATAACTCAGATAGAGTTGAGGAAGCTGAAATCACACACATTTTTCTTGAGCAGATTCACAGGCATTTGAGAACATGGATCTGTACCACAATTATGCATATTATTGATATGCATTAACAGAGCAGAAGAACATGCCATAACAGCTCTGAAGAACCTTTTATCAGTTCACAAGAGATCAGTTTTATACAAAGGAAAAAAATATGCTAAAGAAAGGAAGGAACTGAGACTAAAGCCGAGTGAAAAGTGAAGATTTTTCATTGAGTATTCATTTGAGTTCAAAAAATTAATTTCTATCTGATTGTTTTCACTACTCTTTTCATATTTGCGTTCTATGAACATTTGAGCAGTCATGTTTTACTGGCACGAATACTCAAGAAAAATGTATATTAAGCTCCAGTGTTTGAATATGTACCATGGGCAAAATTCAATCCTGTGCAGAGCTCCAACAAAAGGCTCATCTATTACTTATGCCCCATGTAAGCCCTCAAAATAGGGCTAAAGCGACACACAGACCTGTGCTGCACAGGGATGAATTTTACCCTGACAGAAAAATTTCAATTATATATTCTATTTCAATATTCAAAATTTGCAATTTGTGCATAGTGGTTAGTCACTTAAGCCATTAAGCAGAATTAATTTCATGAGACCTGTGCTGCTGACCAAGCGTGCCAGTTTTGAAGCTCAGATACCACAGTCACAATGACTGGCTTGCAAGCTATTCATGCAGCAGAACAGTTGTTTGCACTGAAATTTGTGACTAATTTTATTACATTAATAAACTGAAGCAGTCTATCAATAGAATGATACCAAAGTCAACTAATACATTATTCAAAGTCCCAGATCTAACTGAGCTGACTGGTCTTTATTTTTTTAAGCCTTATAGTATCTTCAACATAACAGAACTGAAAGTAAATGACTTTCATGATTTATGTTCCTGTCTTGACAAATGACTCTTTTTATGGGGACAGAGCGGACCACAAGATGGCTATATTGTCATTCAACTATTCTCAGTATTAGTCTGAGTTGGGTAATATTAAAAAGCTAAAGGAACTTGGAAAGCTGCCTGTTAGTTATAGATTTAGGCTCCACTCCTGCAAAGAATTACAACCACGTTTAAAGCATGTGAGTAGTTCCACTCATTTAACTCTACAACATCAGTCCCAATGGAACTAGGTGCTTGAAGTTAAGGGCTTGCATTACTCCTTACTCCCCTATCCAGCAACCCCTGGTTCTAGTGAGTGATTCTTATCCATGCAAGCAGCCATACTAACTTCAGTTAAAGCAGAGGCAAATACTTGGAGTTCTATTTATGATAGGCAAAATCCTGGCCCAGCTGAAGTCATTGGGAGTTTTGCCATCAACTTCACCCTACAAATTTCAATTCTAGGATACAATTCTCCAAGCCTCTACGTTGAAAATACCTGTAAATTATATCAACCACTTTATGAAGTTCAACTGACTCACCCTTTTAATACATACATTTGATTAATTTTAGAGATTGGGATTTTCCCTTTCTATTCCCCATTTCATTACTTTATGCTTACATTCTTGTTTTTTCAGCTGCTTTGTGGGTTGGGTGGTTTTGTTTTGTTTTGTTTTTGAGGGCTGCAAAGGCAATTTAATGTGCTTGTTTTCTGTAATCTTTTGAAACGACACAGCTGAGTGAAATTTGCCCCAAACTGACAATTTGTAAAAATCATGGATTAATAGAAATCTTCACAGGACTGTTTTAAAACTGAATTCCAGTGGAGATGGTAAAGCAAGGATTCTCTTGCAGAGTTTACAGTCCAAACATTGCAGCCTTGTGCTAGTCAAATGTGTGAAAACATAAAAGCAAAAAATATCAAACTAACTAAAAGCTATATATAAAAGTGAAACTAACCAGTTTCACTGATCAAGCTGAGATATACAAAAAGCAAAGAAACAGCCTAAATGATTAAAAGTACCTCATTTAAAAAAAACCCACCTCTTTCTGTTTTAGTAATCTAAAGGGGTATTTTTAAAACACAGATATAGAAGTTATATGATTTTTAAGGTGACAATATTCATTTAATATGTAGTGAAGTTATGCACGCCCGAACATCATAAAAAAGGGCAATGACTCTTAAAACGTTTCCACTGTTACAACACATATATGTACTTAGGGATTAAGAACAGATTTCTGTATTAATTTTAAATTCTAAAATATAGTGGATAACTTGAATGGGAATGTTTCCCCAATATGAAATAACAATATTGATCAGAAATAGGGAAATACACAAACTACCATCTAGAAAAGAGCTGTAACTTATATACTAATATCTAAGGTACAAAATTCATGCCTACAGTGTGTCTTATTTAATCTAATCAAAGCACAGCCATTTGTTGTACACAGCCTAATCAGCACTGGTAAGTAAAGAACTGAAAATTAGTTCAGAAGTAGGCCCTGATCCAGTAAAGCACTTAAACACGTGCATAACTTTCAAGCTGTGAGCATTCTGATTGACTTCAGTGGGATTACTCATATGCCTAAAGTTACAAGAGTGCTTAAATGGTTTGCTGGGTTGGGGTTGTATGGAGGATTTACCTGAGCCAGCATAACTGCTGAATTGGGGAATGATCTGCAATTTTCATGCACTCAGAACTCTCACTGACGTTCCATGTTTAAGATCAGGTCCTCAACAAGGAATGCAAATATCCTTGAAGAAACAAACCAAAGCTTAGGAATGAAAGCAGCAAATCAGCATATACGAGAGAGAATGGAGGATATAGCTTAATCCTTCAGTTGTTATCTTTGTCATGCCAGGGGAAGGGACCATGAGTTCTAAAAATGTCCATCTTCCTGAGTCCTTCATTAGGAGGTATGCCATATATATCCATAAGGACTTTCCAATAGCCGTGTACTGAGGGTCCAGAGCCTGCAACATTGAAATCAGTGAGAGTTTTGTCAATACCATCTGTGACAGTGTACCCAATAAGGCTTGATGGGGTGCGGGTGCTCATAAATGTATGTCTGATATAACTGGGGAATAGGGTTTTGCTACATATGCCATGTAACACATCTATGTACAGGTTATGATCTACTGGTTATGTTCATCCTAGCTGTATGCAGGCACCATTTGTGTTTTCAAAGTTATGAACATTGGCTGTATAATTGCTTGATTTTTAAGTAGCCTTAGTTAGAACATTTGGTCTCTTATTGGGAAAGGAATGTGCAAATTAGGTGCTCAATCAGGAAGCACTTAACAGACAAAAGAGCTTGGAGAGGCTCCTTCTTTAGCCAGGTGAAGACCCAATGGAGGGGTCTCCCACGGGTTTAAATAGACTTTTTCTTGTGGGTGGAGACCCCCTTCCTCACTCCTATGCAAAGTCCAGCTCCAAGAGGGAGTTCTGGAGTCACCTGGGCAAGTCACATGTCCATGCATGACTCAGTCTTTACAGGCAGAAGCCATTGTCCACATGCTATCTTATATGTCTCCAGGAAGACTTCTTATGTGGATTGGAGCCTTCCAAAGCCTTATGGGGTACACTGTCACAGCATCAATGGGAACAAGATTGGACCCTGAGCATATCACCCTGGTCTCTCTAGGCAACAAGTGTTCTGCCCTAATCTTTTAAAGAATTTTTTTTAAAGCTTTAGTGTAAACAGGTCTTCATTAAATTATCTTGATTTTCAAAATTTGTTTTGGTGTCTGGAGACTCATTTTAGTTATTTACTGTAAAATGGGTATCTAAACAGATGCAGCATGTACTATATGTTTTTAATTGATTTAATATGCATAGGCCCTTTTAAAATATGAGCCAGAGACTGATTATTCAGGTTTAACAAAAACTATGATTTAAAGAGGACCTGCAGACTGCAAAGATTTCTTCTAAAAAGCTAATTCATCATGCCTCACAGGGCATTAGGGCAAGAGCTTTTTCCTTTCTCCAAAACAAAGGTTTAGCTAAGGCCTGACCCTGAAAATCCTTAATTATGTGAGTCGTCTTCAACGAGGCCCTGATCCTGCACTACTGTAGCCAGTGGAGGCAGGAGCAAGACTCTGCTCTGACGGGATTACCTTCCAGAGAGATTGTAATTAAGTCTTTATGCTCATTCAGTCCTGCCAACAAAAATACCAATTAGTGCCAATTATGATGTTGCTCTTGTCCACTAGGAGCTCAGGAGGGTCCATCAGCTTTTTCATAAAGAACAGGATTCAGCTGTTAACTACTTTCAGTCACTATCAACCTGGGTAAAATTCAAACCAATGACCTATATCTGACAGGTTCTATGTCCCATTAAGAGTCCCCAAGCCATCATGATCCTGCCTCCTTCCCAAAATATTTAGATAGGTCACAAGTACAAATGAAAGTAAAATGTGGGATTACGTTTTTTTTAAAATGTCATTAAGTAATGGAGTATTTTCATCTCTCACGGTCAACAAATAGCTGCAACTAAAATTTTAAATGGAACTTTGTCAGGATAAAAATCATGCAAATAAAAAAATTTCTTCAGCTGTGTTACCAATATTAATATCTTAGTTATGAAAAATTTAATTAATGTTAGAAATCTAATTGACCTTTTATTCACTTAGTATGTTTGTTTATTTTTTGCACTTCATTTGCCTTACACAATGACAACATACTAGTCAGTTTCAATTTGGTTCATGATGAGTTTAACTTTCTGGATCTCATGCATTATACCAATGCCTCAGTGCTTGGCTTTCAAATACTGAACAGGAATTATTAAATCCAAACCAAAACCTATTTTCATTTACTTCATCTTAAAAAAAACCAAAAACATCTAACTGAATATGGTGTTTCGTAAAACCTCCTTTTCTCCAAACAAAGGATCTTAATTTTGCTTACCTCATCTATGTGAATAATTCTTGATTAGACAAATGGCTCCAATGCAGTCAATGAAACTGCATGCATCAGTAGAGATTGCAAGTCCCAGATATGGAAGACAGAAGATAAGAAAAAATCTCCTACCTCATTTTTTTCTCTCTCTACAAATCTGAAATGCAGCATCTCTGTAAACTTTAAAGATTAGAGGTTTAGTGACAGATTTTGTATTATATATAAAACTATAATAAAACACAATGAAGCAAAACATAATGTAAGCGTAACGAATTCCAGAGTTTTTATATTTTAGGGCCTGATACTACAAACCCTTTCTTTTGGGAGTGATTCTGCAGCCCTTGTTCACATATATGCTGTTTACTCACACAAGCAGTTCCATTAAATCCCTGGGACTACTCACAGCAGAGCTACTCATTGTGAGTATGGATTACAGGATCTGGTCTATACATAAGGATGTACAGGATCAGACTGCAAGATAAAAAAGTATAAACTTCATCCTGATTATATTATATTTTGCTTCATTATGCTTTTATATCCGATATCAAAATCGGTCACCAAACCTGTAACCTCTAGCGATTATACAGAGACAATATTTCAGTTAGGAGAGAAATTAAAAAAAAAAAAAAAAAAGGAGGAGGCAGTTTTTCTTACCTGCTGTCTTCTTCATCTTCTACTTCCTTGTTATGGCCCAGTGCCAGCACTTAACAGATCAGAGACCAGGACAAAGAAAAGTTAATTACTGTATGTAAACGTAGTTTTTTCTATGACTCATTTGTTCTCGATGAGGTCTCCTGCATGCCAAATGTTAAACAGTACAGTCATTCCATTTTTTTACAATTAATGCAAATTCTACAGCTTTGCTGTCTTCATAAATGACAACACCCATCAGTGTTAAAACTTGCATTTTTTCCAATTATCAAAAGATATGTTGACATTAGATTTGGGACTTCATCTTGCACTCTCTACTCAGATGAAATTCTGTTTGACTCCATTGAATCTTTTGTCTGAATTAGGTCTTTTGGAGTCAAAATTGTTGCAAAGTAATCTCTTTTTTCATTATGATATATGTGTACACACTCACACACACTCTCTCTAATATGAGGACATTTCTAACTTCATAAACTTTATACACCGAGTTTACATCTTACAAAAAAAAAAACACTCAGTGAAGCTAGAGACAATGCCCTGGCCTCATGTGTAAAACAGAGGAACTAACTATGCAGTCAGTGACAAAATTCCTATCAGCCACTCTGGTGCCATATAAATTCCCTTGACTATTTAGAAACACAACTTCTAATCCCTGCAGATATAGTTTATCATTTCTTCCTATTGAGATGCATAATCTATGTTGTGTGTGTGTGTCTCACTTTATCCATTTTGTGGTGTGTGGGTCCTTGAGGGGAGACCTCAAAAACAAAAAGATCCTTTCTGCTCTGGATAGATGCTAAAGATTCCATGATACTTTTTGTAAGAGAAGGGGTTCGCTCTAGTGACCATGGCTAAATTTCTATGGTACTACTTAAAAATCTTGTGCTACCATGAGCCTAGCTTGTGCCTATATGAGAGTCACTCCAAACACCTATTTATAATCAACACTACCATCCTAGCAATCATTTTGTCTTTTATATTTTTGCAATGTAACTTGTTTTCTCTCTAGTTTATACTAGAGTTTGTTTAATGGAGCTGAGTTTTCTTTTTAATAATAATAATTGGAGATATACCAATCTCCTAGAACTGGAAGGGACCTTGAAAGGTCATTGAGTCCAGCCCCCTGCCTTCACTAGCAGGACCAATTTTTGCCCCTGACCCCTAAGTGGCCTCCTCAAGGATTGAACTCACAACCCTGGGTTTAGCAGGCCAATGCTCAAACCACTGAGCTATCCCTCCCCCGGTTCTTTCTTTTTACCCTATTAGTGTTGAAAATATTTTGGGGAAAAAGTCAGAAGAAATATATATATACACTTGAAGGAATCTTAAAAGTAGCTGAGAGTCACTTACTTCTCATGTTTATTTATTCAGTCTGAGATGAGCACCACATACTGAACACTCACCACACAACATTACATTGCTCCAGTCCTTGCGTTATTACTACACATTTCAAAGAGTATAATTTACACAATTGTCATCTTGAGGCTGCATTTTTTCCCCTGCTGACGAAAGATCACAGGGAAGGGAGCAAAGACAATGACTATTTCATGGGATCCCATATTTATGCAATTTTCTTCAACCACAGAAAATTTATGCAATTTTCTTCAATCACTGCAGTTTTGGCAGTCTAAACAGTAGCTTGTAAAGCCTTCTTTGATGTCACCAACATGCTTATATTATATATTTAGTATAAAACAAGAAGAAATATTATTCAAAATAATATCACACAAATAATTAATATTTCACTAGAGATTGTCATGAACAAAAATATTCATGATCTGAATTCCTCAAAATAAGGAGGTATCTGAAATCCGAATGCAGAACAAGACTTGAACCCAAACAAGAGCAAGGATGGTACAGTAGTTAGGACATTAGCCAGGGACTCAGGAGACCTGCATTCAGTTCCCTGCTCTGCCACAGACTGCCTGTGAGATGTTGGGCAAAACACTTATTTTCACTGTCTCAGTTCCCCAGTTGTAAAAAATGGGAGAATGGCATTTTCATACTTCACAGGGGTTTTGTGAAGATGAACACATTGAAGACGGAAAGGCACTCAGTAACTCCAGCAAGGAAGGCCATGTATGTACCGTAGCTAGAGTTTTACCAATAATACTTTACAATACTTTTCACTTACAAAGCTTTTTTATCCATCTGTTGATCTCAAAACATTTCACGATGGGCAAGTATTATCATCTTCATTTTTACAAAGAGGAAGTAACAGAGTCAAAGACAGGTGAAGTCACTTGCCCAATGTCAAAGAGTGAGTCTGAGCAGGACCTCACATTGGTAACCACATTATTTAAAAACCTTCAAAGACATTAAATATCTGAATAGGACTGAGGGCCGAATCCTGCTTGCCTGCATTCACTTTCAAGTGGCTACTGAAGACTGGACCGAAGGATTTGACACAAAGTAAATAAATAGTAGTACATTGACCACATTAAGTATTTCTACAGATCTGAACATTTCTACCTGCAGTTCCAGAGAGGTTCCCTCTATGTACAATGGAAAATTATGCTGGAACCAAAATAATTCAACCTGAGAAATGTTTTAAGTACAACCACTGGAAATACAATCCTAAACTTGGCACTTTGATACTGATCAGCAACACTGCCAAACCTGCACCAATAAAACAGAATGGAAAATGCTTGTCATTATCCATCTTCCATTTTTAAAAAAGGGACTTGATTCTGCTGCTACCAAAACTCCCACTGAGTTCACTAGAAGTTTTGGGTGTGCAAGGAATGCAGAACTAAGTCCAACAATGATCAAGAAACACTTCATTTATTCAAGGCTTCCTGGAAGTTCTGTTGCTCAGACATGGCCTCCCACTTCTTTCACCATCCAAGTCTTTTCCTTAATTACTTACATGCTCCTTGATTAGCACTTTGCTGATTACAAGTGATTTCTTTTTCTTGCATGGTCAGTACATATCCAGGCTGACAAAGATTTTTCTCTGTTAAATCAGTGTACTCCCATCTCAGTATTACAGAAGATTCTTATATTCTAAAAACACTAATCCTGTGGTAAAACCCATGAGACAGATTTCAGAGTGAGAGATCTTCCCACATCATTCCACTGAGGGGGTTGGAAGTGGGGTTCCCCCCTCCATGGAAGAGGCTTCAAAGCCAGCAAATCTTTGGTGTGTGGGACACCACGGTAAATCTTACAAAGGCCTTGTTCCTCCAGAATGGTGCTGAATCTCAACATGCCTCTGCCCAATTACAGTCATATTGTCAGGGCTTCCATCTTGCTATGGCTGCCTGAAGGAAGTGGGACAGACTCAGAACAAAAGGTAATGAAGTCCCAAACTATTATCTTTCTAAACTAATTTCTATGGGATTGAAGAGGGGATGATTCAGGTGTAAAATTAGTTGAGATGGTTGAATACAGCCAAAAAGAATTTTTGATTTTTTTTAAAATGAAAGACAGCAAAATTCCCTGGATAATGTACTGAAACAATAATTAAACCAATTCAACTAATATTGGAAACGATGCAAAAACAAATCACCCCTGAATGTATGTGGTTTCCAATGTGAGTTCCAGTAGATCAGGTAAGATTTGAACTGAAATCCCAAAACTTATGAGGTTCACATTGTCTAGTCATTTCCAAAGTATCCTGATTTGTACTTATAGTCAATGACCATCAGCATTTTGACAGGTGTGTGTGCACTATTTCATAGCTTAATGCCTACATTTTCAAGAGCTCATCCAATCTCATCCTTTTTTACACTGGCACATGCAATATAAAAATATCTAACACCTGCACAAGCACTTTAAATAGTCTAAAACCTGAAGGTGCACAAGCTGTAACATTTGTACATGCAAAGTCGAGGGTCTATGGTTTCAAATTCTAACATCTGTATACCTGTCGGGGTCAGACAATTTAAAGTGCTTGGCAGGTAGAAATTCTCTTAGCACACAAGTGTCCAGACCTGCAAAGTATGTGTCTAAGTATCTGTGCACACACACAGTGGGTGGGTAAAAGCCTAAATGAAAGCTTACTCATAAATAATGTGATGGTAATTACCATTAGAAATCATTTTATTTTCAAATAAGTGCTAATGTACATGACGGCTACACCTTGACACAACATCAAATATAGCTGAAATGCATTTATCTAATTGTTGGTTTAAATTTTTCATGTGAATTTAGTGCTAATGAAAGGTGGCAGATCGCTCGCCTTGGAGGCTGAAGTCCTATGTACATCCAAGGAACAGATACAATATGTCCAGTGGCAGTGCAAGCTTTCCCACATTCATAGGCTCCGACTTTCCAAAGTGCCAGGGGGTGTTCGACCTCCGGTTCTGCCCGAGGCCTCGCCCCCACCCCACCCAAGTCCCCACCCCACCTCTTCCCATCCCTCTTCCTCCCACCCAGTTCTGCCCCCTCCCCTGAGCACGCCATGTCTTCACTCCCCCACCCTCAGCCTCCTGCATGCCGTGAAACAGCTGATTGCGGTGGGCAGGAGGCACGAGGAGGGCGGGGGAAGCACTGATCCGCAGGGCCCACCAGCAGGTGGGAGGCGCGAAGGGTGTGTGGGGGGGTGCTGATGGGGGGTTGCCGGTGGGTGCTCCAGCCCTGGAGCACCGATCGAGTCACTGGCTATGCCCACACTTTTTTCCCCATGGGTGCCCCAGCCCTGGAGCACCGACCGAGTTGGTGGCTGTGCCCACACTTTTCCAACAAGATGCCTTACCTCTGATTAGAAAGGACAGAACTTGGTCTCTCTCCTGGAACTGTCAAAAAGGGGACCAAATAGGTGTAATTATGGTGGTACTTTTCATGGTGGTGATAACTATCAAGTGCAAACTGGACTGAGACCATCAACTCATGTCACCTAGCCCACTGAACAGACGTTGGAGGGTAAAAACTTTTGTTGAATACAGAGCTGGGCCTTGAATTTTAATCCGTGAGCATGTATGACATCTCTCTCTCTCTCTCTCTCTCTCTCTCTCTGTGTAAAGACACGCAAAAACTATGTTAAAAGAATACTATTAAGATTACAAAGCATAGGCAGTATGTCGCATAGGCTGGGGAAGGCCATGCCTCCCCAAACAGCCCAGCATGGCCCCGCCCATACTCCCCCCTGAAGCCCCCTCCTGATTGCCCTTCCCCCTGATCCCTAGCCCAGGCAGGCTGCTTCTCTTCAGGGAAGCCTGTTGGGACTTGGGCTAGAGCAGGGGGGACTTGAGGTGGCTGGGACCACCCAGCACTAGGGGGTCCCCAGGCGTTAGGGCTGCGCCGCCTGGCGCTGGGGAGGGGTGGGGGGCTGGAGATATTGAGGTTGCTCGCCCTGTGCTTGGGATGCTGGGGCACTGGATGGGGGGCATGACCGCCTGCCCACCCGGCACTCCGGGGCCGGCCACACCTCACCCATCTGCCCAGGGATCTGGGAGGCTGGCAGCCGCGTTGGGGGGGGGTCAGGCAGGGGAAGAGAGGCGGGTCCTTGGCTGGGGGGTGGGGCTGGCCAGGGGCTAGCCGCCCCCAAATGGTGGTTCGCCCACTGCCCATGTTGCAAAATAACCTCTCAACTGTTAGGAAATGCCAGAATTAAGGTTGCCTGTGCAACAGTGATGGCCTGTGGAAAGTTTGGTTTAAGTGACTTGTCTACCATGAGATAGGAACTCTGTGGCATAAACTGGGCTGGAATCCAATTCTCCAGGGCACAATTAAACTACCTTAACCACATGAGACCATCCTTTCTCTTCTTGCAACCCTCCACCCCATTCACTATTCCCCTTCCAACTTCTGCAATCAATGGAGCAGGGGTCCTACTGACAACAAACACCTGTCTCTTCCCTTCTCGCCTCCCCATTCTGCCTCTACTTGCCCTCACATTCACTTTCCCATCTCCACTGGCTTCCTGTCCCAGTCTCACTCAGTGAGCTCCTCATCCAAATCTGTGTCCCTCCATCCCCCACTCACTTCCCTTGTCCCAGTATCTTTACCCAGCCAGTTCGCATTCGCTCCGCTCCCCCCTGGCTCTTCATCTGATATGTCTCCCCTCCCCTTAATCTCTTTCCTCCACCCACCAGTTCCCAGTTCTGGTCTCCTTGACCAGCCAGTCCCGGTCTCCCACAATGGCTCCTCATCCAATCTCAGTCTCCTGTCACCTGCCCCTCCTCAATTCCCTAAACTAATCTCCTTGCCTAACCAGTCCCAGTCTAATTCCTCTACCCACTCCCAGATCCAATTCTTGTGCCTTCTGCGTATGAATCAGCAGTTTCCTCCTCCACACTGCCTGGGTCCTGCAGCAAGGTCATTGAGAACACATGAGAGACAGGCTCCTTGATCACAGTTCTGGTACCTTGGCCACAGCAGCCTAGAACTGCAATTGTAGGGAAGGTCGTGCTCAGCCCAGGCTGGAGCATGCCTAGTGTGGAAAGAATCTTCAGGGAAATTAGGTGTGCAGTTCTAGCCTGTGTCTACTGAACTTGTGAGAACTGTGATTTCTAGAAGGATTATAATTGCTCAAATTTGGGAAGATTGTCACAGGGACAGCAAAAGGCACATTCCTGATTCAAAGGTCACTCCCCTGCCAAATTTAAGCCTCTCCTCCAAAGCATGGGGGTGCTAAAGCTTCTCAAATAATTGTCACCAGAATTTTTTTTAACACAGGCAAAACAACATATTTTTCCTTAGGCTTATTCTCAGAAATTAATAATCCATTTTAGCTGAAATTTGTCCCCAAATGTTAGTCATTCAGAATGGGAAATTTTAGCTAAATGGTTAAAATTTGCCAAAGTTATTATCAACTTAAAACAGAATCCTACAATAGGAAATGGCAAGAAAACTCTGAGATACATACACTTCATCATGATCATTAATTATAATATATGTAATTGATAAAAAAGATATTTCTTAATCGGAACTAAATATTTTCTCCTAAGTTAGTATATTACATTACCAAAAATCACTTCACTAATTTACCTTCTTTTAAAAAATCTCTTTTATAGCTTGCAAAGTGAGAACCTTAAGAGGTTATAAAAATATGAAATGACATAAAACTCTGCAGAATGGGAAAGAGTTTATTGTATTTACTGAAATAAATCTGTAGAGTGCTCAGATCCTATGGACATGGCCTTAGTGAAAGAACCTAGATAGACTGAAGAGTAGTTTGTGGATCTCAAAAACTGTATGTTCTCTCTTTGAAAAAGGCAGAAGCAATGGTTTTATTTAAGCCATTTGAATTGAGAGTGGAGCTTGCAAGAATTTCCAAGTTTTATTTTTTTTAAACTTGACCCATTTACGCATTAACATGAAACATCTCCGTTTTCTCAGACATCTACTATTTGGGAACCTGTCATATAATTTGTCATTCTTAATGAGACTGCATTTAACTGTGGGTGTAAAAAATACAAAGACGAGGTGTGCCCAGCGAACCCAGGATATGAGTCACTTCAGCCGACATTTTGCATTATATCCTTCCTACGTAGTAATTAAATGAAACAGGAAAGGAAAAAAGAGAAGGGGCAACAGAAAAGGGAAGAAACAGATTCCCTTAGGGTTAGGCTTTCCCACCTGTCCATAACAACAATGTTTTCCTCATCATTTAATTTAGAAGAATCATGAAAGGGATTAGTAAGAAAGATAATAGTAAATTAGTCACCAGGAAGGAGGGAGATGACAATGTCATAGGAATAAAAACTGCGTGTCTCAAAGGGACCTGCCTTAAAGGTTTTCCTTTAAGGTTGGGAGAACTCAGTTTGTTAAATTTCAACCTATTTGAACACAGTATTTGAATGGAATTATCTAAGGTTTGTTTAGATATCTGGAGCATGGGGTGAGAGAGGAGCACAACGTACATGTGTGTGTATATGTGTGTTTGTGTGTGTGTGTAATTACTATCATCCAAAAGCTAGTCACCTGGAAAGATACTCAGAATCCAGACAATTAAAAAGGTAAGGGCAGTTTAAATTAATTTTTGAAATGTTCAGATTGGTGTGGAGCATACTCTGAAGCGCACTTTTGATATCTTGCTACCAGTTGTCAATGTGCTTATATGTATTTTTGAAATGTTGGTGTTTTTTGTGCATGTTTAAGCTAGTGGAAAGGTCCTTGGAGGTACCATTGTTCAGTCAGAGACTGTACCAAGGTTAGGGCAAAGTACTTTTTACTGGTGTCAAATTTATAACATGCATCAGTGTAAAAGATAAATGTTCTTTAAAAACTGATATTTCCTTGAGACTTTCTTATAGTTAGAACATCATACAGGAAGACAACACAAAGTGCAGGATTATTTGGTAGGTAATAAAACTTTCATCTAGCTAGCCATCTGTCCACCCACGCAATCAAGTTCACACGCCACAGAATCCAAGCACTTTCTGATTTCCCACTGGTGTGAAAGTATTGTGCTATTAAGCCCTTTTAGACTTCAAACAGATCAAGTGAAATGGAGGGATTCCTAAAAACAGATTAAAGATACCACTTGAGTAGTTAACAAATATTCTTGTTCCTGCATAGTTTAAAAAATCATCAACAAAACCCCTC
The DNA here is from genome assembly GCF_020497125.1 of Mauremys mutica. NCBI lineage: Eukaryota > Metazoa > Chordata > Testudines > Geoemydidae > Mauremys > Mauremys mutica. The sequence goes on along the minus strand of NC_059077.1, from coordinate 107,686,025 downwards.
TGCTGTAGGATAATCCCTGCCATCAGATCAGCTCTCCTATATTTCTTAAACCAGATTTGCCAATACTCACAGACCAACCATCTCCTGAGTTATAAACTCATTCAAAATTAATAGAGTTTACTGTACCCTGAATCACTTAATTATTTGCCTACTGATTGTGCTATAAAATCTACATTAGAAAAATACCTTGTGAGGAGGACAAATAGCAACAACATACTACATTTGGTGATACAGTCCAAGGAATCTTATTCATGAATCCATCTATAATTTTAGACAAATCATAGCAGAAAGTATTTTAGTCTTTTGGGGCCCAACGGAATGTTAATAATGCCACAACAAGTGGCATGTGAGTAGTCCCACTGACTTCAGTGGCAGAGCTATTCATGTGCATAAAGTTAAGCATTTTCTAAGTCTTAGCATGGTCAGGGTCTTGATTTGCATAGCACAAGCTTCCATTTAATCAAAAAAAATGGTGTAGTTTTAAAATTAAATTTCCCCTGAAAAATACCAGGGTTAATACTACTTTTTTTTTTTAACAAAACTTGAAAAAAAATTGTGAACCCAGAACTTCACCAGGTTTTCTCATCCCTAGTTTCTTTATGTATCTGTTCATCTGACTTCTTCTGGCAGTGTATTAGACTTTGAGATGTTTAATCTGGCAGGTAATTCTGTTCATTCTGGAAAAAAATGCTAAGGGGTAAAATGCATACAAATGTTATTCTACTCTGTTCATGCTCCTTTGTGTTGGCTTTCATATTTAAACTTAGCAGCATTGTTTTACAATCATTAGTTTCCATTACATATTAATCTGTTTTATCAGCAGTAAAGAGCAGCAAACAACAAACTGTACCATCCTCCAGGACTCCAGGAAGATTAATTACATCCTAGTTATTAATCAAAAATACTAACTCTCCTAGAAAAGTGGGTACTTATAAATATATCTGGAGGAAATGTTTGCTTTACTATAAAAGGGTAAAGTTTGCTATGTAAACTCTAGTGCTCTGCTATTTTTCTTTCTCTGCAGTTGTAGTTCTAGACAAACATTTCACTTGAGCTAAGTTACAACTTCATCCATCAAATATTATATGTGACTGCTGAAAAGCAGTCTCATTCACCATTTTAGTTGTAAGTAACCTAATTATAGTGTGTTGAGCTACAGTAGATCTGTGTTTTCCTTGAATTTCATGATACTATCACATTTCTCTCTTAAGCCTGAGCTCATACAATTGCTCATACAGTGTCTGCATAAAAGACTTTGCAGTACAATACAAGCTTGTCTCTAGTTTTTGTGGTGGACCCATAAAAGATAGAAACCTGATCTCTTCTTTTAGCTTTTACCGGTGAAATGGTAGATTGACAGAGTCACTATCATGCTGCTCTGGATAGAAATAGAGAGTCAGAAAACCCATAAAGATATAAGAAGGTGTCAGTTTTGCTAAATCCATATGTCCTAATTGCACCTAAAATGTAAAGGGAAGATTTTTTCAAAGGCACAAATGGCGGGTAGGTGCCTCATTTCCATTGAAAGTCAATGTAATACATTTAAAGTCAATGGGAGTTGGGTGCCTAGTTGTGTCTTTGAAAATGCCACCCAAATATTTTGGTTTGCAGGAGATCTTGGTGCAATGATTAATCCAAAAATGGGTGGAGAAACCGCTACAAGTATTCGTACTTGAAAGCTACTACAAGCAGCTAGTTAAAATATAGCTGGAAAAGGGAACTGTGTGGTACATAGCAGCTTTAGGATAGAGATATGTATTATTATTTAAAATCACATGGTTTGCTTCTAGCAGCAAAAACTATTCTAGGACACATTTCCTAGCAATGTCAGGGCTCATCCTCACGGGTATTTACTATGAGAATTGCTGCATCATCAGCATGTGTGTCAACCACTTTGCAGTTGGAATTGGGAGTAAAAGACCCTCCTTTCTTCCAATACCACACAGAATATGGTGCTTTTCCGAGCTTCCTTCTATCAGGGGTAGAATTTTAAAAATATTATTTACAAGAAAACTTTACCTTGAGGACAGTTTCCCCTACTTTGCTACTGTGGCAATGGGGACACTGGAGAAGCAGCAATGCAGCAAAGACTGTTGCCTATCTAGCATTAAAAAATGCATCAAAGATAAATTCATAAACTAGAAAATAAAATAAAATAAAATAAAGCAAAAGAAGCGACATCTGGCTTGCTGTAATGTGGCTAAAACAGATGGGACTTTTATCAAAAGGTACTGAGTTGAGATGGAGCTTTTGGTAAACAAGCAAAGAGGGCATGCTACGCTACTTTAAAACAAAACTTTATTGCTCAGCTAATAAAGCAGGGAAATGTTGGCTAGATTACTTGTAGGCAAGAAAGACCCTAATCCAATCTCAGCTATTAAAGAAGTGGAAACTGGGGATGTTTCAAATAATACAGTCGATCTAGCTAGCAGGTTTTATAAAATACATTTTATTAGCACCTGTATCCATCAGAAGCAGCAGGCTCCGACAGCAGAATGCTTGAGTTTCTTGATTATGGTAATTAAATCTCCCCCTTATTCAGCCAAATCAGGAACAGGCTCTGAGTCAACCAATGACCAGGGTGGAACTGTTAGAAGGAATCAGGCCTGGATTCAGAAAAGCAGTTAAGCGTGTACTTAACATTCAGAATGCACCGATGTGCTTTGCTGAAGAGGAAATTACTCAAGTTTAACAAATTTTTCAGTGATTAATTTTAGCAGAGATTGACCAGGGTTACCAGCTGCTAAAATGCTATTTGTTAAATTGTTGTGACATAATGACAATAAATATTTTGCCTAGTATTCATTCAGCTCTAGGATTAAATTTAGACCTCAAAAGAGTAACAAGTTATGGCCAATAGCTATTAAAAAAAATTCTAAATGTGAACCACAAAGCCCTGACAAGCTTTATATTGGACTAATGTTTTAGTTAATATAGGACAATTTCTAGATGGGCTTGCAGACATAGGCCCAATAAACCAGGATGTTTGGACACTCTTCCTGCAAAATCCCTTTCATAATGTGGAAAAGGCCTACGTAAAGGAGGTGCTTAAAAACCATAGTTATTTTTGGGTTCTCTATTCAAGATACATTAAAGGGGAGTGATTTTCAGGAAGTGCTGAATACCCACCCTCTGAAAAATCAGTCCCTTTTAAAGGTCTCCCACACACAACTCGAGACACTCATAATTACTAGTGACTTTGGAAAATCTTGGCTGATTAGAAAGCCATTGATGAAATGGCTAACGTACATTTTGCATATGGGTAAATGTGAAGTGACATATCTCAAAAATAATTTCTTTCAGGATTTCAAGGAGGGTTGTCAATTATTCCCCATGATTTTTGCTCTGCAGCTGGAAGCCCTTGCTATGAGATTGAAGTTGGCATACAAATAAATAAAATTTGCCTAACTGAGCAAAGTAATTTTAGATTGGTATCACTCGAATCCCCAGCAACATTAGATAGAAATTAAACAAGCCCAGGCATTTCAGCTTCAACTAAAATACAGACCCTTTCTAAATAGTCAGATCTAACCAACCATTTCCTAGGCAACCAGTTCACAAAACATCCTCAAAATATTTGGAAAAGGTTATCTAAGATATTAAAATACAATGATCTGCCCTCAATAATATCTTTAGTCACAGGAACTCTCAATTATAACCATCAACAACTTTACGGGCCTTATTCTCATTTCTACTAAGGTTACTATGCATCATTCTGGCATTGCAAAGGTACTTTAAAGCGAGTGTAAATTACATTTACACTCACTTTAAGGCCCCTTTACATTTTCAGAGTGGTGCAAACCAGCGTTAGTGTAAATAAGAATCAAGTCCTAGTTGAATTAAATAAATAGAGCTGTATTCAAAGCAAGTAATCAAACGTCGAAAAGATAAGCTATCAGGTTGAGATTTTCAAAGCAGTATAGAGGATTAGAACATATCTTCCATTAAGAATGAATTTTTTTGATTTACTGTTATATAGATTATACCATCTCACTTGGGAATACTGGCAAAGTGGTGGATTTTCCAGTCTCTATTATTTCTAGACTCCGACTGCTTTGAAAATCTCAACCTAATTAATACATGTAATTAATTCTAATGAAAGATGTATCTAACCTCTCTAGACTGCTTTCAAAATCTCAACTGAATATTTTATAAACAGTCTAGATATTAACATAAAAATTAATATAGACTTGAAAGCCCAGTATATTGCCAGTATTGCCAAATGAGTTGGTACAAGATATATCACAGGATGTTGCTAATGGAAATGAAGAGAATATTTCAAAACTTCAAAGTAAAAGCAGTACAACTATACATTAACCTCTGATTCCAAGTATGCTGCAGGTAAAAACATATAAAAAGGCACAGCATTGACAGTGTATAATTAATAGCCAAGGAAAAAGTCCTGCCAAATGTCTGTCAGCATGTAAGCAAATACTGTGCTACCTTACAAAGCAATGCCACAATCTATGGGGAACCTACCTTACACAACCTCCCTAGGTTTCTCCGATCCCAGGTGAGTGCCCTACCCACTGGGCTATTGGTTATGCTGGGCACTTGTTCCCTCTCATTTTGACTAGCAGTTCCATCCCGGATCTGGGAAATCACCAGATGAAATTTTTGTTGAAACTGATAATTTTTTGCAGCGATGTTCCATTTTGATGAATCAGCATTTTTCAATTTTTAAAAAATGTCAGAAATTCCCACCTAGCTCTACCTCTAACCTGGGACAGCACTTGCCCCCTCCCCTGTGCTGCAGGGATGATGGAGCCTTTTACTGGCTGCATGTTGTACTTGAGGGTGAACATAGTGCCCCGCAAGGAAACAGGAGGTACGGTAGTTACAATATTGTATATTCAGAGACTCTTGGCTGCCAGTGGAAATAGAGAAAGTGGGAGAGATCATCTTTTACTGGATCAACTTTTGTTGGTGAAAGAGAGGGGCTTCCACAGTGGAAACATTGGTTGGGTAAGCACAGTTACTAGTAAATCGAAACATATTTACAATAAAGAGAAGTAATCAATTATTTTGTTTTAAAGCAGACAGTGAAACTATGTTTGAAAAGTCTTCTAGACAGAAGACTTTGGTTTGTGGCCTTTGTGTGGCAAGCATTTGATTCCAGTAATGTACAAAAACCTCACCAGGAGACGCTGGCATTCATACAGCGTTGGGTGTTTACATTTCAAAACAAGATCTCTGTCTTTCCGAGACCCATAAACTAAGCACTGCATTTTGTACAAGAATATCTTTAGATACTGTAACTCCAGCCCCACTTTTTGTCAGCCTCTAAAGGAACTGAACTGGATCTGCTAGAGAGACCTCATTAATAGATGGTTTGTTTTTTAAAGCTTAGATTTTCTTTTAACTATGTAATCAGAAACGTGAAATCAGGGGGAGTTAGGCACCTATACCTTTGAGGATCTGGGCCCGAGAGGGTTGTCTAAGCAACATGGAGCCAAAATCACTCATTCATCCTTAGAAGGAGTCACTCCAGGTTAGAGTTGCGGCAAATTACTAAGGCAGCATGGGGAGGCTCATGCTGACAGTGCCCATTCCGTAATAGTTCTGGGGATAGTTAGAGAATGTCCTATTCCAGGGTTGTCAGTATGACAATTAATTTTTAAAAATATAATTCTAATAATTTTTTAATAAAAGTGTTGCTGGGGTTTAGGGCTATGCTCACATTTTTACTTTCTACAACAGGTAAAAGATTCCTCTTTTAGCACAGGATGTGATGATTGACCAACTAAAGACCAGGGCTTTGAGAACTTTGTCAAGCCCCAACTGATGCAATGCACAAAGGTTAATGACATTGAACAGAGAACAAAAGAACACAACACCTCCAAACCCAGACAACATAAAATGAAAATACCCTACTACAAAGAATAACTCTTGTCTCAATACACCCCTCTTGTAACAGTGCTGGAGAGTTACTTAGTTTCGGTGCTGAACTTAATCTTGGTTACTAAGTGGCTGCAGGACAGAACAGAGGTTCTGACTAGAATAAATATTGCAGTGCAGGGGACATTCCTTCAATATGGTATATTACAACAGATGCCACCTCTATCACTGCCAAATCTGCCCTCCACAGCTAGTGTCACTTTTTGCCAATGAAAGACTCTTGGAAGACAACAAATGGATTCCCACTGTAGCACTTCCCATGCCAAAATTAAAATAACTATTCACTGCTCTGAAAGTTATCCAAATCCACCATTAAGGTTAAAAAGTTACTGCTAGGAAAGAACACGAAATACACTATGCTTTATGAATTTTTAAAAATGAGAGTGTTGAAAAATATCCTGTACTCCATCACAGCAACCTTAATACAATACAGGAGGGAAACAGGAGAGCCCAAATTTTAACGGAGGGTGAGATTTTTCTAGAAATTGCCACCAGATTTTATGGGAGTGGGAAAATCAAATATAGAAAGAGAAATCTTGAATGAGTGATTTTTTTAGGAATTTTTTATTAATACACCTGAAAATATATAGAAACTTTGAAGATGTCGGTTAGCATGGTTAGCTGTGTTTGGCACATCTGTATTAATAGAAGCAAAAACTATTAAAACATTTTTGTTAGTAATTAGACATGGCTACATTGTAGGCAATGTTGTTGTAGATGTGTTGGTCCAAGGATATTAGAGAGAGAATGTGGGTGAGGTAATATCTGTTATTGGATCAACTTCGGTGAAAGAGACATTGGGATCAGGGGGGGGAGGAAGGAAAAGCTTGGGGAATGAGGGTTAGTGGGTTATAGATTGTTGTAATAAAATATAAATGCAGTAACTCTATTCAGTCCATGATTTTTAGGATCTAGTAAAGTTATACATTTATGGTTTATTACAAGAATCTAGAACCCACTTAACCAGCCTCTCCCAGTTTCCCACCCCGCCCCAGAACTGGAGAAGTGTTAACCAGCCACTTCACCTGGAATGGTCCCTTGAAATATGTGTTAACTATTTATGCTAAACGCTCTGTTCCACCTTGGATTTAGCTGCAACACTCTGAAGACTTGAAAAACAGCTCAGTGTGAGCTCGGAAGCTTGTTTCTCTCATCAACAGAAGTTGGTCCAATAAAAGATATTACCTCACCCATCATGACTAACTATGCACAGAAAAGCAGTTCTGAAGGTAAAAGTTGTTGTTTTTATATGTGTCAGAGAACCACCGCACTTTAAGAGCATGAATTACGTACATCACCACCCTAGAGGGTATGGCCAGGCATGCTGTTTTGAAATGCTGCTAATGCTTGCAACTTTTTAGGGAAGAAGAACAATGATGAATATCCAGGTAATCACCCTCTAATATGCAAATATGCCAACAGCTAACTCCTACACTCTTAGGGCTTGGCTACACTTGCAGATGTGCAGCGCTGGGAGTTACAGCTGTCTTCGTACAGCTGTGTAGAGAAAGCGCTGGAGTGTGGCCACACTGACAGCTACCAGCGCTGCAGTGTGGCCACATTTGCAGCATTTGCAGCGCTGTTGGGAGTGGTGCATTATGGGCAGCTATCCCAGTGTTCAAGTGATTGCTACGTGCTTTTCAAAAGAGGGGGGTGGGGTGGAGTGTGACAGGGAGCATGGGGGAGACAGAGAGAGTGGATTTTTGGAGCTGACACTGTGTGAGCTCCCTGCTTTGCAAGTTCTAAGGACTGGAAGATACACAGCACCAACCTTCAATCATTTTAAAAGTTTGGACCCCTTCCCCCACCCCTCTCTTATTCACTAAATGCAAATAGCCTTCAGACCAGATAAGCAGCTGCTCCAAAACGGACTCCTCCCCACCCCCGCCATGTTGCTTCTCTCCTCAAGCAAACACTAGCTGTGAACATTCCAAAAGAATCCCCCTGCCTGCCTCTGCTGGAGCAAACAGTAGCTGTGTTTGTTTTTTAGATAAGCAGCTCCGGGAGCCCGGAGTTCACAACAAAACAAAACAGCAGAGTGGCTGAACAGGCATTCTGGGATACCTCCGAATACCTCGGAGGCCAATTACAGCGCTTTTGGTGGCCACACTTGCGGAGCAGCGCTGCATCACCAGCGCAGCAATCCTTATACCCCAAGCAGAGCAGGAGTACAGCCAGCGCTGCAGCCAGGGAGATGCAGCGCTGTATGTGCCTTGCAAGTGTGGACGGTGACTAAGGGTAGGTCTATACTTACCGTGCGGGTCGATGCAGAGAATTCGACTTCTCGGAGTTCGAACTATCGCGTCTAATCAAGACGCGATAGTTCGAACTCCCCACGCGCTCCGGTCGACTCCGGAACTCCACCACCGCAAACGGCAGTGGCGGAGTCGACCTTGGAGCCGCGGACTTCGTTCCCGCGGCGTCTGGACGGGTGAGTAGCCCGAACTAAGGTACTTCGACTTCAGCTATGCTATTCGCGTAGCTGAAGTCGCGTACCTTAGTTCGACCTCCCTCCCCTTAGTGTAGACCAGGCCTAAGTTGCAGCACTGTAAACCCACCACCAGCGCTGCAACTCTCCAGTGTAGCCAAGCCCTTAGTCTATTCAAGTACTTCCTTTCTTGGCTCAGTTTTTTAGAACTTGTTCAAACCTTGTGTTTGTATATTTGTTAATATGCAGATAGCAGGAAATTCCTTTTGTCTTGCAGAAGCTGGCTTTTCTTCTCACATCAGTCTGTTCGAGAGGTGTGGGGGCAGGTGGAAGGTGTAGTGCAGAAAACAGGCTGAGAGAAATAAGACATTTAAGTTGTGGACATAGAGGATCATACTTATTGAACACGGCTGGTGTGTAAATATTAGTTACAAATAATAAATAATAAGCTCAGAAAAGTGTATTGTGGTAGTACCTAGGGAATCTTAGGGCATGTCTACACTTACCTCAAGAGCAATCAATCCAGAAGGGGTCAATTTATCACGTCTAGTGAAGACGCGATAAATCAACTGCCAAGCGCTCTCCCGTCAACTCCAGTACTGCACTGGAGTGAGAGGCGCAGCCGGAGTCGACAGGGGAGCATCAGCAGTCGACTTACTGCAGTGAAGACACTGTAAGAAGATCTAAGTACATAGACTTCAGCTACTGTATTCACGTAGCTGAAGTTGCGTAACTTAGATTGATCTTGCCCCCTAGTATAGACCAGGCCTTAGTCATGGACCAGCACGCCATAGTGCTACACACTGTGCAACCACAGAACAAAGAGACTGTTTCTGCCTCAAAGAGCTTAGAACCTAGATAACCTCATTTGACTTGTAAGACTTTGTTGCCTATAAGACATTTCAAGAGAGGAAATTCATACAATTTTTTCAAATCAGCAAAATTCAATCTGATTAATTATAATAATCTCTGATTGCATTATCAAGGGTCAGTTGACAACTGCTACTTGTTTCTTCTTCTACTCCTAATACTGGACTCAATCCTACAAACAGTTATTGGAATTTACAGGTGTATTGTTTTAATTTCCTACCCAACTCTCTCAGTCTATGCTATTGGTACTATAACCATATTTGTTTCATGGGTTAATAATATTTAACAGTCATATATTCCATATATTTTACACATAGCCCACCAACCCTGACATACTCTCACTGTCTTATTCAAGCAATTTTTTTTCTCAGGGACAATTATCACCTTGACCACTGTACCCATGTTACACTCCTTCCTTTTGCTTCTGTGTCACATAGGCCCTGATCTTGCAGCCACATACTCATGTGTAATTTCCTTCACATGAATAGTCCAATTGGAGCTTGACTTCAGTGGGAGCAGGATTGGGGCTAAGGGCCTATTATTCACCTCTTTACTTGATATACTGCAACATCTCTAGGGTCCAATCTTGTTCCTACTGAAATCACTGGGAATTTTGTCATTGAGTTCAATGGAAGCTTAAGCAGGCCCTACATACACAAACAAAACAGGGTGTCACATGGTGAGGCAGAGTGGTGCTCCTCTATTAATAAGAGTAACACTTGTCTGAAGAACTAGAATAGAAAGTAATAACTCAAACTGGAAAAAAAAAACAAGGAAGAAATGAATCTCTCTAATTTCCCTTGATTGCTGCTCTAGAAGTTTCAGGGGACGTTCCTTTTCTTTTTCTAGTAGGCACAAGAAGAAATTCTGCTTGAGCAACTTTGAAAACAGACTGCAAATTTTATTGCTGACTCTTTGCCCACAATCAAATAGCACACTTTTAATGTTGATTTTACAACAGACACAGAGTTTTACTGAATAATATGGACACTTTCACCCAGAACGATAATACCTACTCCAAAGGCTATTACAATGGACAGTGCTGCAGATCACAAAATATTAGATTTACCTGCTCTACATAATTAAATAAATAAACATTTTAAAAAATCACCACTGTCCAAAAGCCAGATGGTATTCTAGAATACTTTAAAGTATACATGAGCCTTAAAATGGCGGTGTGATGGAATGAAGATCTATACCCCAGGGATAGACGAAAAGATGAAATTGTGGACATCAAGGTACCCTAGCAGCATTTACTTTGGAAGTAGAGCTAGGTGTCAAATTAACAAGGAGAGGTCAGTTAGAGGAAGACATAGCTAGAAATAGTTATTTGCTCACAACTCAAGTGAGGTCATGAAAGTATTTGGAGACTGGCCTCTGAAAGTGAATTCCTGGAGAGAGGAAAGAAGGTCTAGAATCAGAAGATGTTCTCCTGATATGTAAGAAGGACAAAAGATAGATGAATCAGATTACCTGGGGACACTCTTAACATAGTGCATGTATAGCTGAAGTGAAGAATGAATTACTAGGACCATTTTGGGGGTCGGGAAGTAACCCCCTCCCAAGGCAGGGCTGGCTTTAGCAAGTGTGGGGACCAATTCGTATTCATCCAGCGGCACTCCGGGTCTTCAGCGGCACTTCGGCAGCAGGTTCTTCACTTGCTCTGGGTCTTCGGCGGCACTCAAGGACCCGCCACCGAAGACCCAGAGCGAGTGAAGGGCCCGCCACCAAAATGCCGCCGAAGACCGGGAGTACCGCCAGGTGAGTAAAAATTAAAAAGGCGTCAGCACGGGGCATTGGACAAATCAGCCTAAAGCCAGCCTTGTCCCCAGGTAAGATTAGCAAAAACCCTGAGGATTTTTCATTTCCTCTGCAGCATGGGTCACAGGTCACTTGCATATTTAAACCCATAAATGGCGGATTCTCTGTAACTTGAACTCTTTAAATCATGATTTGAGGGCCAGAGGTTACAGGAGTGGGTGGGTGAGGTTCTGTGGCCTGCAACATGGAGGAGTTCAGACTAGATGATCATGATGGTTCCCCCCTTTAAAGTCTGTGAGACCATGTTAACTGAATCTTTTATATTTAATATTAGCTTTCATGTTATATTGTGTATATGTTACTGCCTGTTCTGTTGTGCGCTGAGCTTCTTTTCTTCAAAATCTTTCCCCAGGTTCTTTAAGCTTTTGTTATAAAATAAAATGTATCTGTTCTTTTACCCTATCTATGTGACTGGTTATATTTCTTTACTAGGAAATATAGAAGGGACCTTAAAACTTTGATCTGTCTTCAAAAATATGCTATGATTAAACAATGCATATGGAGGATCAGCATGTTTCCCCTGTGCCTTGACTAGCTACAAAAGTGGAGAATGGCAGCCTAAACTATTACAATAATCTCTGAAGAAAAGCCTTGTTACTGATGGTTTCTGTTAGCCAGGAGACATCTGAGACAGGTGTTAGGACTGAAGAGAACTACGGTCAGCTGATTTATCTGTACTATTGGCTAAAGCCCTTGCAAGTTAAAACTGCTGAGAAGCAACCAAAACATACTGGGTAAAATCCTGGCCCCCACTGAAGTTGATGGGAGCTTTGCTAGGGTGACCAGACAGCAAGTGTGAAAAAAATCAGGATGGGGGTGGGGGTAATAGGAGCAAGACCCAAAAATCGGGACATCTGGTCACCCTAAGCTTTGCCCCACTTCTTGAAGTGTGCCCTAGTGAGTGGGCTAGATTGTGCAACCTTGACTCACTTCAGCAAGTACTTACACCAGGGGCCCCTCTGGAGCCTAACCTCCTATGAAGGAGAATGTGACCTAGAAGACTCCACAATGGAGACTTTTTCCCTCTCATTTCCATGCTACAGTTGGGCATGTCCTAAGGGCATGTCTACACTATAGTCCTAAGTCAACCTATGTAATTACTGCGCTGGCTGAGGTCCACACTGCCCTCCTTCTGTTGGTGGTGCGCGTCCTCACCAGGAGCTCTTCCACTGACTGAACAAGGGAAGTGTGGGGGGCTGAGAGCCAGAGCTCTCAGCTCTGCACAGCTCGCTGCTGGGAGCCCAGCTGCGTCCCAAGCTATCGGCTCCCCACTCCCAGCCAGGAGTGCGGGTATGGGGCAGCTGCCCAGACTTCTCAGCTCCTTGAGTGGGGAGCCTCCGGGCACCAGTCCAGCTGGGAGTGGGGAGCCAAGAGCAGCCAGGCTTTAGCTACCTGGCTTTCCTGTCAAAAGAAATTGACAAGACAGCCAACAGCCACTGTAAGTAAGGCAGGGTCTACACAGACACGGTGTTGCCCTAACTACACCGACCTAAGCCCTATGCCTCTTGTGGAGATGGAGTTATTGTCAGGGTAGTAGGGCACTTACATCAGTGGGACAAGGCTGTAGTGTGTACACTGACGTAATGAGGTTGATTTAAGCTGCCTTATGTCGACCTAACTGTGTAGTGTAGACCAGGCCTAAGTTACACATGGTGCATAGAACAAAGTCCAAATAAATAAACAGTTAGAAATGTATTTGGGAATCAAATTACAGCTATAATGTAAGATAGGGCTTTTTTTTTTCCTTCAAGCTTTCTACAGAGTTTGGATACATTTTACGTCATGCAGCAATGATTGTGTGGCACTCTGACATTAACTAATTGTGTTGTATTTATCCATGTACATTGCCTAAAAATCCTGCATATAGGGGAAGTTAACAACTGTCTCTTACTCCAGTCTTGGAAGTGACTACAGTCCTAAAGGTATGATCACTGAATACAGTGATATAAGTTCTCCAAGTATTTATTTTGGCTTTTACCAGTGGAAACTGCATTAACAGTGAAAACAAAATGACGTGTTCATATGATGGGTGTGGACATCACGAGATCGGTAGATGCCTGGTGTAAGAGGCTGGGAAATACTAGTGTCGGCTTCTCCTCTCTCCCCCTCCTGGCTTGCTTAGAGACATGTCCAGAAACAATAGGAACTTGTACGAATTTTGGCAAATTTCTCTTTAAACTGTGCAAAATTTCTCTGAATTTTTTCTTTTGTACTATTGTACTTAAATAACAGATATTATTGGTAAGGCACAAGGACAGTAACGTACAAATATTTATTAAAGGAAAGTCTCAAAAGTGCCTAAGAGACTTCAGAGCACAAGTCCCATCAAAAGCAAGGGGCACTTGTGCTCCTAAGTCATTTAGCCATCTTTGAAAATCCCACCCTAACTTATTAAACTAATTGGCAGCTAAGAGGAACAATATCACAGTTTATTAAAGCAAAATTCTGGAAAATGCTATTAACAATTCTGCAAACATCTGCTTACTTCAGCATGGTACAGAATACTCTAAACGTGACACAACGATGACACATATTGCTTTATAAACTGCCAAAAAACCCTCCAAAAGTTACAATTCTGTGGAAATCAGAATATCCTCATTTGTATACAACAGTGAAAGATCTCCCACTATGAAAAAGAAAAAAAAATTTATCTTTTATTTGCCTGTCAAAAGTATTTTCATAAAGATTCTTTCATAAATACTTATGCACATGTGTAACTTCACAAACATAAGTAGCCAAATTTAATAAAATATGTGAATTCAGAGAACCAAGTTTTTAAATACAAGCTACTTAACAGGATGTTCTTGGATCCTCTGAGCTGACACATAAACGCTTCTTTTATTTGTCTTGACCATCTAGCTGGAGGAAATTAAAAAATCCATGTTTAAAAATTAACCCTAGAGATATATAAAATATGTAGCTCCTTTCCACTGTATTCTATTAATTGCTGTATATTACACCACATTGCCTTCTGTTCTGTGATCATATAATTAAGGATCTTATCATAACACACACAAGGAGATGGAGGTGAGGTTATTGAGAAAAGCTTAACTCTGAACAGCCTGACTTTTGTGTACTAAAAATCTCACATATAAAATGCTACATTTCAAATTTAAACAATACAGAGGACAAAATCCTGTAGTCTTAGTAAGATCCTAATAGTAAAGACAACCCTTACGTATGCAAGAGATCCTCTCTGCTTGTGTATGGTTTACTTGCACGAGTAAAGGTCTGCTAGGTCACATAGTGAGAAAAGATTTCAGGATGTGGCCCATTAAGTGTCAAATTAAAAAATAAAAGGAAAAAATGAGAGAGAGGGAGGCCCCCCATCTTTACTATAGAAGCCTCAGAGTTTAAAGTTTACTTGTCTTGAGGCCAGTTCTCAGCATCCAGGTCTAGCAACAGCAGCTCTTATAAAAGTTTTCAATACGTTATGGATCAGTTACAAATAACTATAAGCAGCTAATGAATGAGGGCCAAGTTCATCTCCACGGAAGACTGGAGTTATATTGGGATGAAGGCGGCCCAATCCTGCAATTCATTGCGTCTCTGCTGCGCCCATGCAACACATTGCAGCATCAGAATCCTAGTGCATCCTGGACAAAAATACCCCCCAATTACAGAGTCTAATGTGGCTAGCAAGCGAGGCTCACTGCACCAATCTCTGCCCTGTGGGGTTTTCCAGTTAGTTGTGCTCCAGAGACTGGATCACTCTGTCTCGGCCAGAAGACCTCTGAGCTAGATACCTAACATGATGTTTAGCTTCCAGTCTAGGGCTCGAGTCAGCCAAGAAATAGTAAAGAACAATCTCTAGGCCCAAATAAGAAAAGACCCTCACCCATTTTGAATTCCCATCCTAAGGTGGCGAGAGGAAGCAACAGCTGAAATGAACTTAAGCATTGCAGCAAGTGGGGGAATAAGTGAGCTGTGTGAATGGTTCAGGTTTAGTTCATGGGATGGCTCTAGCCTATGAACTTCTCCTTTTATATCAAAGAGAAAACCATTTTAATTCTACTCAGAAGACAATGGTCATAATTCAAGTCTAGTATAAAAGGGTGCAAGCCTCATTTAAGCCAATGGCGTTCAAACCTGCTCACCCAACGACCGACTTTAACCCAATGTTGCTATGGTCAATAAATGATAAAAACAATGAATGAGAACGTTAAGACAGAAAATCAGGGAAAGAGAAACATACAAAAAGGGTGGGGGAGAAAACAGGGGTTCTCAAACTGGGGGTCGGGACCCCTCAGGGGTCACGAGGTTATTACATGGCGGGTCGTGAGCAGTCAGCCTCCACCCCAAACCCTGCTTTGCCTCCAGCATTTATAATGGTGTTAAAATATATTTAAAAGTGCTTTAATTTATAAGGGGGGGAGGTCACACTCAGAAGCTTGCCATGTGAAAGGGGTCGCCAGTACAAAAGTTTGGGAACCACTGAGCTAAAACATGCTATCTTAATGATGTTATATTTTCCTTTTAGTATCAGTTGACTGGCCTCCCAGAGCAACTAAAACAAAAACACAATAAGCCAAAGACATTTCAAATTAGATGAGTCTGAGTTCTCAATCAACATTACCTGCCTAGAGAGAACGTTACTGCATTGTTTTTCAAGTTTTGCTTTTATGATCCGTTGTAATTTAGCTAAGTTTAAAAGCATGTCCATTCTAAAATGAATATCATGGAAAATAATCAAGTTCATTCCAGGAACTGTAAGACCTTTGGGCTTAATGACTCAAAAAGCATGTGCTTTAAGTGTTAATGAATGTGTCTTGCTCTCTCATCTATATTTTACACCAAAGATGTTTGATCAGCTTGAAATTAATGGTATGCTCTTAACCAAACGAGCTTTTCATCCATTGTGTATTTATTCATCAGTCAAAAAGTCTTAAAACAAGCAGCTTACTTTTTAAACAGAAATTACTCTAGTTTTCAAAAAGAAGTGTCCAGGGGAATCCCATATAAATAACAATACTTCCAAGAAATGTCTGCTTGAAAATTTACATCCGGGGATTGAATAATTAAATTACTGTTTATGAAATGCTTGGAACCTCACCTAGGTGCTGTTTTTTTTCAGTTGGAACCTAAAGAAGAAGCTACACTCAGAAAGTTGGTTCTGAATCATTCCCTTCTTTTGAAAAATCCACAGGAAGGGATAACATTGAAATGCTGAGATTGTCTCAGAGATTGTGAGCAGCTGGGGATTGAGTTTGAAGGGACTGACCCAAACCCCACTAAAGCCAATAGTAGGGTTTCCACTGACTTCGCTTGACACTGGATCAAGCTGAAAAAAGCAGTGCCGAGCAGAAGGACCCTCTTTCTTCTCCATTGCCCACCTGCCTGCAGATATTATGTTTTAATAGTCAATAGTAGCACGTCAATTTTCTTCCCAGTTAGTTTTGGGTAGAAAATGTATACGTTAGTTCGCTCTAAGATTTGAGAACAGCATCAAACAAAGTTACCCCCTGCATACTGAATTTTCAGAAGCAGCTACATACATTGCATGTCTATATCCCATATGTATGTACATACAAGCAAGTATAGGGCCTTGTAAGAGGGACTAGTTATCTTAGTTCCCATGGGCATACAAATAGGGAATTTGTTTATGCAGTTTCAGTAGACAGCTTTTTAAAATGTTGCTCTATACATAAATTAGGTTCAGTTTCTTATAGAAAATACATTTCTAAATCCATTTTAATTGAATGGATGCTCCTTTTCATAGCTATCCTTGACACTGTGAAACACCTCCATTTGACTCCAGTAATGGCTTGTTTCTGATCACAGCAAGAAAATTCTCATCAAAAGGTGAAAGTTAACTCAAAGCCTCGTGTGCGGAAAATCATCCCCAGGAAATAGATTAAGCAGAAAATCAATTTGGTAGCAAGGTACAAGACAGTCAAGGTGAAGGCTCAGGTGTACAAAACTCAGCACTCTGCATCACCAGAAATAACTAAAAGGGAAAATCCACCTACTCCTCATTAGCTTTTATACCCTTCATTTAAGCTGGCCATATGTCCGATAGCAGACTAGAAAATGAGAAGTGTAAAAACACCCAGCTGTTCAGAGTCATGGGAGGAAGTAAAGCAAAAATACCTTTCTATCATCTGGTTATCCAGCAATCCTGGGCAGATGTCTCCTTGAATCAGTGAAGCCCATAGACTGGGCAGTAAAGGGGCAGGAAAACTCTCAAAGATACATCTCATGGAGTTTCCTGTCCAATGTTCCCTCAGGGAGAATAGTCAGTGGTTTCACAGATTGGAGGGGTGAGACCTCCCAACTCTACAAATCCTGGGGATCCACAGAGAAGGCACCCCCAGACCTGTGGAGTAAGGAGCCATCCATGTGGACATTTTATGACTCCAGTTTATGACTCTGAGCTGCCATTCTGGCCCATCCTTCCTGCACAAGCATTGCTTCAATATGAATCATACTGCCATCGGCTGGGCCCCTCTGTAGCTGCTCAGTAGTGATCGGGGAGGAAACACAGAGGTAACTAAGACATAGCTGTATTAATTCCCTTCTGTATTTCCTCAAAGTCCCCTTCCTCTCCTCACCCCAAAACCGCATGCAGTGCCTTCTGCATAAAGCCCCTGTAGAACGCCATCCATAGAATGTGAGGAAAGGAAGATAGGTTTTGGTCTATCAAGTATCCATTTGATGGACCAGGAGGGAAAAAGACAGCAGATCCTAAAATATTCTGATAGAGTAGAGAGAGCACCGATACTACACTCAGATATTTTGGACTTGACAAAGATTAACACAAGTGAAGGTGGTAATTTTGCTCTGTGATTCAGTTTTGGTTGATGAACCAGGAGAACTTGCTAAGCCTGTGACAGCGGAACCAAACAGGAGTGGCCATGGACAAATTTACCTCTTCTGGATGTATGTTCTGTTTTCATTAGTTTTGACATTTTAGAGACCAATCTACATTGCACATGGTATTTGCCAGTGGCTGTGGGCTGGATAGATTAAAGTTTACTAAAACAACAAATCAAATGGTAATTTCTACAGTTGTACGGGCTGCTTTTTTGTGATTAGTTTTGATTAAAGCAGAACAAAACTTCAGATATATTTTGGCTTTGATTAAATCTACTTAGTTGAACTTATCACTTTAGCAAAATTCAGCACTGAGTTTTGCCCGCTTTGGTGGCATTTCAAAAATATATTCCATATTAACCAGTTTACCCACCTGGACAAGAAAACCATGCTACCAGGACTCTCTCAATTCTATGCCTAATTCACCTGACCATACTGCCCTCTAGGCAATCCACATCTTCTCTGAATCTCAGTTTCCCATCTGTACAGTATAGTACTAATAACACTCAATTACCTACAGGCCAAATCCTGCTTGACTGACTTAGTTTTCATTGACTTCAACTAGAGTTGTGAATACTCATCAACTGTAAAAATCAGGCCATTCATTCAGATACCTAACTTTAGACATCCAAGTTTGAAACTTTTGTCCTAAACTGAATTCTTTGGGAAGCACTGTAAATTTGGCATAGAAGACCTGGGATCTAAACTTGTTTCCAAAACTGATTTGCTGTGTGACTTGTGCAGATTAGTTAATCCTCAAAATCGCAGTTTCCTCCTCTGTAAAATACCTACCTTCTATAGAACATTTGTGAAATGCTACCCAAGTACAAAGCATTAAGGTCAATTAGTGGTAGAGGGGGGAATGGAACTCAGGAACCCCTGCCTCCTAATCCTATCTTCAAGGCACAGTCGATGCAGCAGATTCTTTTTTTAAAAATTCACAACTTTGTATTTTTGTGGGAAATTGATATTTTTGTAAGTTCCTATATAAAATTATGTGCAAATTATTTTTCATTATCTAAATTTCAAGTCCTTCCATTTATTTCAATGGGTATTGGTTCAGACCCTTTATGTATATAAATGTACATACAAACAAAATCTTTCACTACATGTTCCTCAGTGAGTTAGAGTTTGTTTTAAATACAGTACATCAAGAAAAATGTTTTGGTCAAATTGTGCTCTGGGAAATGACTGAGCAGGGCCCTGAGGTTCCTGTGATTAAGTTAACTTGTGGGAATGGGTAACCCACAAGTTCCTCACTGAAGTCAGTTAGGAAACTAATGGATTTCCCATTCCTGCGTTGTGGGACTGTTTCCTTTTTTAAAGCAGTCAAATTTACACACAATGTTCTGTTTACATTACATCTTACACAGGTTAGGTATCTTCTGGAGCTTTTAAAAATAGTACCATAAAACAACAAATGTAAGAGATTAAATTTTAAAAAAGTATTGACAAAGAACTGATAGCTCTGTCAGAGATGCACACATACGGCAGTACTAAGACAAGATGATACAAGTAATAGTGGAACTAGTTTGATGTTACTATATTCCTAGACCTTTTTAATTTATAACATGGCAAGAATCAGTGAACGTCAAATCCTGCTGCTCTTACCCAGGCAAACACCCAATGAAATCAATGGGCATACCTAAGTAAGGTCTGCAGGATCAAAGGGGCCATAAAGTGAGCTGAATCTGTCCTATAATATTTTAAGAGACCGCTTGTTCAGTGCAAGAATAACATCCCTCATCATTTCTGAAAAGGACATTAAATTCTAAACTCCACAGGTTGCTAATTAAATTTTATAGTGATTTTTGGAAGTCCCTGGGATTTTGCCTCAGTGAAGAATATATGGCCCATATTGAGATTTATTACAGAGGAACTGTTTTCATTTTAACAGCTCTACTCTTTTATCCATTCAGTTTTCTATTTCTTGAGACCTTTTGGCCCACGTGAAATTTATTCCATTAGGGCTATCCATCTAAAAAAGGCTTCACTGCATTTTTGTAAGTTTCCTTTGCCATACAGAATGTAGCAGTCAGAAATAGATTCTTGACAGAGCAAAGATCTCTTGACAGAGAACTGTTTTAATCACATTTAGAAAGGGGGAGGGGAAATCATTGGAGGAAAAACAAAGTGATCTTCTCTAAGTTTAAATAAAATTGGCTCAACTTTAGCCATGTTTTGCATCAAAGCAGCATTTATTCTGACTTCACAGCAAACAATAAAAGTACTATTCTATCAGCCTATTGAAATGATATGCACAACATAATGAACTGCTTGTATATTAAAGGCATGCTTTCTAAGAAACGTGACCATTGTTCAGTTATCTGTTCCTCAAACACCTACTGGACACACAGCTGCTTCAGTTTCATTGTTTATTAGTTTTTTAAAATCACCTGCCACTCTGCACCTTGACAGCAGATTAATTCCAAACCAAAATGTTTGTGTTTTAAAATTGTTCTTAATAGTAGTTAACAAATGGGAGTATCAGCCATTCAGACATGGTTGGTGTGTGGTCTTTATATCCTTATTTTATGGACAATTTATTAAATTAGCTTGCATACACTACATTTCACCAAAAAATTGTTCATTTGTCCATTGCCTGAATGACCCATTGTGCTGGACAATGTAATAAGATTAATGCATGTAAAAAAAGATAAAACAGACTCCCACAACTCCCCCCACAGATCTCTATATGGAAAGGATTCTTTCGATAAAGAAGGGGGAGCTTAGCTACCTCTGGGGAACTGTATTTCTACTTTATCCCTCTCCCTTTTTGAACACATGGACATCTATGCAGAGTCTGTGGTCCACTGGATACAGGCAGGGGAGACTAGGTGGGCAAGGGGAACAGGAGGGGTGGTTGGCTGCAGGGATGTACCTGGTCTCTCTCCCCTCTGGGAGAATCTCTGAAGATGATAATGCAGTATCCGACTGTATTATTTCTACAGAACTTGGGGTTTCTGGGTCGAGAAGCAGCAGCTCCAGACAATCCCTGTAGCAAGCCTGCAATCAGAGCTAGCACTGGGTATGTCTCCTGGAGTTGGGAATCACACCAACAGCTTGATGCGCAGACATGCCCAGAGTCATGGAGCTCCGGATCTGGCACATTATGCACGTCATTATACGCATGTGGTATGAAACTGTTGGGGGTTGGCTATTAAATAGATATTTTAAAATAATACAACCATGAAACTGGGAGATCCTCACCTCCAATCCAGCAACTTTATGCTGGGCAGAAGGGCCAGAGTGCTGTAAAGGGACTCTAAAATCCCCAGTTCTGGCTAAAGGAGTATTCCCCCAACACAGTCACTGACACAGACAGCTACCTTGCTGTGCTCAGGGCAGGTGATTTTTCTATAAAATGTAAGTGTAGACACTACCTATGCCGATGGGAAGGATTCTCCTGTTGGTGTAGGTAATCCACCCCCACTCCCTCCAGAGGCAGTGGCTTGACCAACAAAAGAATTCTTTCATTAACCTAGTGCTGTATACACTGGGAGACAGATGAGCTTAACTATGTCATTCAGAGGTGTAGACTTTTCACAACCCTGAGTGACATAGTTAAGCTGATTTAATTTTCTAGTGTAGACCAGGCCTTAACCATTCTCCCATTGTCCCCCTATCTGTAAAATGGGGGTAATAGTTATCTAGACCACAGAAGAGCAGGGAGATTTAATTAATTTGTGTCTTCAAAGTACTTTGAAATCTTTGGATGAAGAATGCTACAGAAAGTGCAAAGCAGTACTATTAATATGTACTCATAGTTGGAGATTAGAATTTTTTATCTTTATATGGGAAATATTGATCACAACAGTAGGGCTTTTCCCTAGATCTTTTAAAAAAGTCTCCCTACGTTTTTAACTTTCAGCAGAAATAGGCAGAGGAGACATCAGTTTAATGTCTCATCTAAACAATCTTTTATGTATCAAAATAAAGTTCCAGTCACAAGATTTTTTAAGATATTGTTACTAATATAATGCTATAGATGACCAAAGTGCTGAACAAACATTACTTGGTTAATCATGAGATACTAAAATGAATGCCACGTAACAGGTATGGCATGATTGTTGCAATCGCATGAATCAAATGCCAAGTTTAGGCAAGAAAATTCAAGTATCTTTTAAACATATTCATTTTCCCCTTGGGAATTTTTCATACAATTTTGAGAAGTCTTTAAATGTGCATTGGTTGCTACATCAGGAAGAAAATTGAATGCAACCTTATCTTATTTTCAAATTTCATGTATCTAAAATGTTTCTTTCAGTTACACCATTTTTAAAATACTCATATTCAGTACAGTTAGCAATAAACTCAAAGGCAGAAATATAAAACTATTTAGAAGCACCAATGTTCAATAGAAAAAATACCTATTTTTTTTAAATACTTTGAAAAAAATTTAGCATTTATCTTCAAAGCATTTTATAATCATCACAGTACCACACGCAGGAGTAGGCAAATATTATCCAAATTTTACACAAACTATGAGACATGCAAATAATATTTTGGTGTGTTGAAAGGGCTGAAGAATCTGCAATCATAGGCTTATATTACTAATAAATCCTAATATCACTGACCAAAAATGAAAATGCGATAGATGATGAAATCACTTTGATGTACTCCAGTTACTGATCATATGTTGTGGTCACTGTTTGTCATCTAAATAATCCTATTGATAGTTAAAAGGTAGGTTTGCAGCTTGATCCTGCAATTAGCTGAGCAGACTCAACACCCTCTCTAAGGTGTTAAGACTGCAGTACCTGTGATCAACGGAACAAGTGGGCCCAGAGCACTCATTAGTAGTCCCTGGAAAGCTGATAGGTCAGTTACCAGCTCTCCTTGCTTCCAGATGTTTCTCCAGATGTCCAGGATCCTAATTATAAAGAAGCTGGAAAAAAGCAGAGTGTGATTAACTATTTTTCAACAATGACAACAGACTGATAGCCTGAAAGATGCTAAAATACATACTCCCCTAGTATTACTTTTCCATGTCAGCAATTGTTGCGGTTACCACAGGGATGTGTAATGTGATCATGAAAAGGAGGGGAGGAAGCCCACAAAACACGTATTAAGAAACGGCCCACACTATGGAAACATTTTGAGAACCCCTGTATTACAACCAACGGAGCTTGGATTTATGGAAAGTTGTTAGTAGTGCTTTAGGGACAGATTGTGCCTGGCCTTAATGCAGCTAGACTGGTGATTAAGAACCCCAGCTTTCTTCACTTGAGCGTGCAGGTGGGGGAGAAGAGACTACACGCTCAGTATGACTTCTGCCACCAGAGTGAAAGTATGCTACAGCCAGGAAGAAAATCTATAGCCACTTTCTCTCCACCAGGAGCCCAGGGGAAACAGGGGAGGCATTGTGACTCTGAGTTACCGTTCTTCCCTGGGACGGTGCAGCTATGTCATATTTAGGGCACCGAGCAAAGGTTCAGTGTATAGCATGGCTGAAATTCCCTTTCACGGAAACAGCAGAAGATTTTTACCTAATTTTCTTACCTAGTCTATATGTCATGGCTATTGACTGCTCCTCTGAAAGGGCAGATTTAATACATGCCATATTTCTGGGAAGTAACAGACAAGATTCTCTGTATTATGCTACCAGTCTTTTAAATTAGAATGCCAAAGAATTTTATGAAAGGCAAAACTATGTAGCACTCAAACTAAAAAGTCTTCTATTAATATGCAAGCCACACGCAAGGTCAAGCAAGTGAATGGGACACACAGAGAGGGAGAGATGTGGAGGAGAGTTACTGGTTAAAGAGATTTCTCAAGCTGAAACTGTACCCTTTTTTATTATAATAATTGGGTTAGAGAGAACGAAAATATTTTGAAAAGTAAATTACCAAAACCACATCTAAATGTTGTATTTTGAAAGGGGCATTGTCAGCTTTATGTCTAGTGAATTTACAAAATTAAGCTAAAAGTTGTATTAGTGCAATATATACTGGTTTTGTGGGTTTAGTTACATTTTCTTAATTTATAAAAGATTTCTCCATTGTTGCTGTGCAAAAGACACAGGCAAACAATAGAAGAAGCAAAGGAAACAGTGAAAATGCCTATATGAAGTGCTAATAATTGCACAGTGTAAACTGATTTCTCTATTTTTCTTAGTTTCTCATTTAATAATAGTATATGTTGTAGTAATAGTAGGTAAAACGTTTTCTTCAGAAATTAGTGTTCTTTCATTTGACAGTGTCTCTAATTTTTTTATTTTGTTTTGCACATTTGACTAATGCTTACAGATCTGACTGTCTCAAATGAAAGCACTACGCTCTTGAAAGATCAGACTTTACTTTTAAAATAAGCTTCTGAACACTTAACAATTTCAAACCCGAACTCCAAAAAGATCAGCCTATGATTAATATGCCAGCTGAAAATAAATCATAATGGCTCCACGTTTATAGTTACCAGAAAACAAAAAGAAACATCATTTGAATTAAAAAATAATTTCTTAGGTAGACAGTTGGAAAAAATATATGTGCTTGCCATTACTATTACAAAACTACTGGAAAGGAACGCAGATGTAGATATGATACTTGTCCTATAGTATTCCACAAGCCTACCTCAAAACACAAGCTATTGAAAACTAGCATATTGCATGCTAGTCATTACATATGACAGGCGACAATCTACATACATGCACATTTTTTTTTGTTTCTCCCTGTCCCCCAAATGCCAACTGCTGTTACTACATCATCTCATTTATAATTCCAATTAAAATAAAATGTACATTTATATAGCACTGTCATCCCAAAGTGCTTTACAAACCAGGGATATGGACCACTTCTCCCAAATGTGGAATACACAGCACCTATTGAACAGAGCATAGCAACATCACACTAGTCTAGGAAGGGAAGAATATTGGATCTGATTGAAATTGAGGGAACAAGAAGGTGTGTGTACCTAAGTTAGCATTAGCCAACATATTGCAGAAACCTTAATTCTTTCAAAAGCAGCCTCCATACCAATTTCCTCCCCCTTAAACTTTTCCACTATTGCAGCTTCAGTGGCAGTGGTAACACCTACTTGTCTACAGATGAAGTTATTCCTGATTAGTTCCAACTACGGACACCCTTCTTCCAGTGTCCACACCTAGGGCTGGAGCTCATGAGGAATAACTCCTGTGTAGACAAGTCCTAACATTAACAGCGAGGGACCTCTGGTGTTTCAAACACCCTCTTATACAACCCCGAGCGCAGAGTAAGATCTTGATAATTAGCTGACGTCTAAGAACTTAGATATGGCTAGGTTGACCAGACAGCAAATGTGAAAAATTGGGACAGGGAGTGGGGGGGGGGGGGTAATAGGAGCCTATATAAGAAAAGGCTCAAAAATCAGGACTGTCCCTATAAAATCGGGACATCTGGTCACCCTATGGCTAGCTGCTACCATCCTTGCTATGCCAGAGTAGCACCAGTGGGAAATATTAGGAAAATAGTCATAATGTAGCCAGATTCAGTGGATCTTTACTAATCCCAAGCAACCGAAGCTGTGTGCAAAATATTTGTAACCAAGTGCAAAACGATCTGAAACACATGGTGACCCACCCAACCGCCCACCACCACCTTGTAGGGGAAAACTTTTGTTCCAGACGTGTGAGGTTTCTGGAACAAATACAAGGGATGGTTTAGAGGAAAGATGCCTTGTGCTTCAAACAGAGGGGAAAACTGCCCTCGCTGTCGCCAGTGCAAAACAGAAAAAGGGCTCTGGACTATTTCCCGCTTCAGCGCCAAGGCGCCTGCCCGCCATGGGGCAGCGGGGTATTTTTGCTGACTCGGGGTGGGGGAAAAGCGTCGCCAAGCCTGCAGCACCCAGACTTTCCACGGCGGGCCCCCAGGCCGCAGTACCGGCCCGGCCCTGCTTGGAAGGAACCCCAGGCCAGGACGGGACACTCCGGAGACACAGACCCCTCCAAGCAGCCAGCGCAGGGAGACACCCCCCTCCTCCTCCTCGCCCCGCTCGCTGCCAACAGAGCCTTCCCCGGGCAAAGTCCCCCGACTTGCGGCGCTGCGAGCTCCCGCCCCTCTCCCCGGGGCTTCCCTGGCTGTTATTGGGTGCGTGGCTGCCGCCCGCGTCCATTGAGGCGTGTCGGGCCCGGGGGGCGGTCGGATCGGTGCGAAGCGCTTTGTCTGGCTCCTCACCCCCCTCAGCAGAGCGGCTGCAGCAGCGGCAGCAGCAGGTGGGGAGGATGGAGGCAGCTGCTGGATCCCGCCCGCCCGGCTGCGGTGCGTCCCCCGGCGGGTTTACCTGAGCCAGGTTTTCCCTTGTGCGCTGCAGATTGCGCTGCCCGCCGGCGCCTGCAGCAGCCTCTCGCGCCCTCCCGCCGCTGCCCCGTGACAGGCACCTACCCCGTGCGGAGCGGCGCCGGGCAAGGAGGAACCCGGCCGACCCGCCGCAGAGCCCTCGGCCCGGGAGAGGTGGTGCGGGAGGCAGGGGAGCAGCGCCTCTTTCCTCCCGCCGCAGCTGCGGAGCGGGCTGAGCTGCGCTCGTGTTACTTTCCCTTCCACCCCTGGACTCTTGCAGGAGCCGAGGAGAGGCAGCTGCTCCCGCAGGTAAGGGCAGGGCGCAGAGCCTGTAACTCCCCCGGGACCGGGACCGGTGCCCCCCAAAGCTTCCAAACCTCAGCGCCCCCCACCCCCTTGCACAGCCGCCCGGGAGCCCCGCGAAGGGCGCAGACAAGTCTGCAGCTGGATGGCGCGTCCGTGGTCTCGGCAGTGTGGACTGTGCCGAGGGTTGGAGCCTCTCCGTCGGTCAGGGCGAGCGCGGCACTTCGCGTACTGCGGCTTGTTCTCGGCGATCCTGCTGCTGACGCGGGCAGGAGTTTCGCTCTCGAGAGGAATCAGTTCGTGGCCCAAAAGCACCCGCCTCAGTTTACCCAGTGTCTGGCCTCGGGTTAAGGAGATCGGCGTAGTGCGCGCGAGTAGGAGTTGGCTGTGCAGCTGTCCTCTCCCGTGGTTAGTTTCCCATCGATGTGGGGGGAGGACCCTGGTGTGTGTGTGTTGTTTTGTCACTAAATACAGAAAAGGGCTATTTGTTTGCTAGCTTATTTTGATTCCCGAAGGGATAGTCTCTGTTCTGTCCCCGGTTTGAATTTCATGAATAGCTTTAGTGAGATAAAGGCAGGGAATCTAATCTCGCAGGAGGGATAAAAAGCAATACCGATTTACTAGAAGAAACAGAGCTTTTGGCTATTGGTGTATGAGGAGCGCGTTCACGGAGTTGCACGCAACCTATAACTCTTTAAAGCTGGTACTCCTCTGTGGTCATTACATTACTTTCACCGTAAGTGCCTGGTGTCTACAAGAGCATGATAATTGCACCAGCTGGTGCTGCTTGTGTGCTTCAGGTGTTCCCCACAAACTTCGATGGTTTTGTAACTTTCAGAAATTTAAAAAAAAATCTTCCTAGACAGATGTGATACAAGTTCTCAGCGAAGGAACTTTTTGTTTAAAGTAAACTTAGACTAAATTCATTAAGCTAGGGGTCTTTAAAATGTTGTATCATCAAAAGTTTAGATGCGTTCTCTGTGATTGGTAATTCCAAATCAGTTTTGGATTCAAAGAACTCAGCTTTGCACACTGCTCTTTGTTGTTCAAAGGAACTCAGGTTATACTCTGAGCTATCACCTCTCATCAATGTAAAATCTTGGGAGTCTATGTATGAGGCCCTCTACAAAACCCTTGATTATGTGTCAGTGGCCCATGAATACAGGTAGGGGAGGACTGGGAGATTATGACACAGTAAATTTGTTTTTTAGTGCTTTCTTAAAGAATTGAGTTATACCAAGATTTAGTGCAGATACCTGGAAACACCTGGGGCAGTTTGTGAATGGAAGACTGGTAATGATTCCACTGAAGGGGCATTGCATCTTAAAGGCAAACAAATTTATTTATTAGAAAATTGGGACATTAAATTTGCATAACTACTCATTGAAGATTGGGCTTATTCTTGAGTAAGAATTTTAGATGCTGAAAGGGGCTTATTTTTAAGCCTCCTGGCTCTTGTGAATTTAAATCAGACCCTTATTGCTATTTTAATATCTATATGCTTAATCCTTATTTAATTGGATTGCAGGTGACAGGGCAAATTGCTGCTTTTTCTGAAGTTCTCTGAGCCATGTTTGTGCCCAGTTCTGCTCCCATTGAAGTCAGTGAGAGAACAGTTCAACTTCAAGGGGAGCAAATTCGAGTGCTGAATGTTCCTGTTTACCTTTTTTAATAGAAATGTACTACTTCCAAAAAATTCAAATTGTAGCTTCAAGTGTCAAACTGTTTAACTTGAGTCAAAATTAAGGCTTTTTAAAAAACTTACTTTATAAAATTTAAATTAAACACCTACTTGAAGTAAACTGATTAGGGAAGTTAAGGCTCCATAACTACTCTGAAGTTTAAAGATTGGGGGCCTTGTGAGCTTTTGCTGGCACAGTCAAATCATAAATTGTATTTTAATTAATAAATTATGCCTGTGGGTAGCTGGTTATCAAATTATGCAGAAAGTGTTTAATTTTTAATAAAGGTAATATTCTAAACTTAAAGTATCTGATTGAAACATGCACAGGTTTAATGATCCTTAATGTTTAATTTATTTTGATCCAATAAAAAAAGAATGTTAACACACCCAGCTTGATCCTGCAGTTTCTCTTTAATTGTAAAAGGATCTGCATGTAATTAAGGATTTGCATTATCAGGTTTACACAGATGTTTACCAATTAGCTATATGGTGTTTAATATAAAACATTTCAGAGAAATAACTAGCTCAAATTATGAGCCTGATTCTGTAAACTCTTGCTACTGAACATAGTACTCGTTACTGTGATGAGGCATTCAACTGACTTCAGTGCGATCCTCACATTCAATTGTATAGCTCATGTTTATAACCAGTCTAAGAAGCATTTCTGAGATGTGCTTAAAAAGCACAAATCTAAAACTTGTTAATGTTCCAAAGGTCTTGAGCTTCACTGCAATACGTTTTCTAATTTAAGAATACATTTTTCAAAAGTGTATTTGCAAATGAAATTATTCCTTTGTACAAACACATCTGAGTTTGAGATGCTAGCTTCAGAATGCTGATTGTTCACTATATCTTCCATCAGACTATTTAATTCACACTAAAAATGCTGGAGACTAGGTGTCTGCAGTCAATTGTATTATGAGGTCTTCAGTTTATATTAGAGGACTGTCAGGCTGTTTGGTACCAACCTAACTTGACCTACTTTCTCTCTGGCCGCATGTGTTTGCTAATATGCAGTGGTGATGTAGCCCTGTTGGTCCTGAGATATTAGGGGGACAAGGTGGGAGAGGTAATATCTCTTATTGGATCCATTTCTCTTGGCTAGAGACCCGCTGTCAAGCTTACACCGAACTCTTCTTCAGGTCACAAACTCAACTGCTTGTCTCTCACCCACAGAAATTGATCTAATACAAAATTATTACCTCACCCACCTTGTCTTCCTACATTTGTTAAGGCTACTTGTCTTGTACTTTCTGGACTCCCAACACTTCTTACAATTAAACAATAGCAACCCTATTTATGCACTACCCTCGAATATGTATCTAATGTGCATGTACACTGAAGGAAACATACTTGTAAGAGGATTTAACTTCAAAACGGCCATAAGCATACTAAAGTTATGAAATAGCTTGACCGTGTTTTCTGAAGAGAGCGAGCCCAATTCTGAAACCCATAGTACTGACTAACTCCATAAATAGTCCCACTGACGTTCATTGTCACTGCTTATAGAGTAAGGGGATTTCCTTAAGCATCTTCAATATCGGAGTCTGCCCCACAGCATGTACTAAATGAGGAAAAGGCCTAACTTTTCAATAATTTGACACTGAACCATAGAAATGTAGGACTGGCAGGGCCCTTAATAGGGCATCTAGTCCAATCCCCTACACTGAGGCAGGACTAAGCATTAGGCCTGCACTAATTCTTGTTGTAACTAATATTGGTCACATGAATAACATGGACACTCAATTTTGAGTAAGTAGTTTGAATTTTCTTCAGTGAGGACTTTAAAAATTGGGATCACAAATGTTTAACAGATTTTAAATAAGTAACTAGCATAGTTTAACAGAATTATGCTCTGCAGTTGTACCCAGGCAATTGAACAGAATTTGGCAACTGTATAGTTGGTTGATCCATTAGATACTGGATTACTGTTTTAGGAACAACACTATCTTGGCTGCCTAGAACATAGCATCATATTCTATAAGAATTCACAAAACTTTATGGCATCTGTTCAGGATGCACATAACTCATGATTAAAGGGTAGTACATTAAAAGATTAGACTTAATAGATTTGGGACCCTTATGCGCAGTAACTATTTTTAACTGAGACATTACATGCAGTTTGCTTACCTATTCTCAGCACTCTGCAATTTTTATACAGAAGATGCTGGTTTGAGAACAGATTCAGAATCTCTCTCTGGTGGTATGAATTGTGGTAAAACATTGGCTGGTAGGGACAATGAAAGAGCCATCCCACTCTTGTATTAAACCCAGCAGTACCATCACTGTTTAGTTTTCAACCCTAGTCACTCCCTTCTTTGAAAGCCTCTCTGATTTCTAACGTCAGAATCAGTGGTTCTCAACCTTTTCGGACTACTGTACCCCTTTCAGGAGTACAATCGGTCTTACATACACCCATGTTTCACCCACTTAAACTATTTGTTTACAAAAATCAGACAAATACAAAAAACATCATAGCACACTTAGTGAAAAATTTACTCATTTTACCATGCAATTATAAAATCAATTGGAATATTGTACTTGCATTTCAGTGTATAATATACAGAACAGTATAAACAAGTCATTGTCTGAATGAAATTTTAGTTTTTACTGGACTTTGCTAGTACTTTTTTTATCTAGCCTATTGTAAAACTAGGCAAATATCTAGATGAGTTGATGTACCCTTGGTTGAGAACCACTGGCCTAAAATAATTCCAAGAAGTAAACTAAGTTTTCTCTTAGATTTACTTTGGAACTTAAGTCATTTGTGGAGAATGAGCTACCATTCTTGGTTTTTGGGGGGAGCCCAGCTGTCACTCATGTTAGCTGTTCCATAGGTAGCTTATTCACCAATATCACAGAACCTAGCTAGCAAGGAAAGAAAGTTGTTTAAGGGTGGAGGATAAGAAGAGCAGAACTACATTTAAGAGCAAGACTTTTCTTCTTTTGTAGTACATTAAGCTAAAGATTACCATGGTACAATGCCTCTTCCTATTAATCACTGAGTTGGATATTCTTCCTATCATTGCATTATATTGTACTGTCTTACTTTAGAAATCCATTTGGCTTTCAAAATCTCTCATGTAAATACTACTACCTGCTATTTTAAACAGTAGGAAAAAGACTAGTTGAGCTAGTGCCCACACTTCACATGCATAATTTTGGGGATGCAAACAATACATCTGGAGGGTAGTACTAAAGGAATCAAACACTTGATTCTTGGCAACTTACTTGTGAAAACTTCTATTTGTGGGGGTGTAAGTTTTTCTTCAAAAAGCTGCCTACAAGTTTTCAGTGAATTTTGATGTTGGAGTCACAATCTGAAATAGCTCTGACACTCTCCACTTTCACTTCTAATTGACATTGCATACCAGGCAGATGAACATGAGACTTCTACATTTAAGAAGGGGCATAGTGAGAGGGATGTTTGCAGGTGAAAGCTGTTGACTTTTGTCAGTGGCACACATGAATTAATTGTGGTGGTTTTGTTCATTTAAAAAACCCACAAGAGCTTCACAATGGGAGGAGATGGATTGCTCCACAGCACAATCAATCAATCTTCATCACTTGGTACTGTGGACTTCAGCCTAAATGTGTTCTGCTGTCCATTCCCCATATTAGCAGATGAAACAATTAAAAAAATCAGTTTTATTCTCCATTGTAAATATCTAAAAGCAAATATTGCAAATATCTTAAACCCAGAAAACTACTGTAGCAGAGCACTGCCTCACAGGTGCAGTGCCTCCCACTGGTTGCCTCAGGGAATCAGCTCTCTCAGCCCTAGAGCACCCTCTGTGGGCCAGTGTCTCACCCCCTGTAGTCTCCTCCACCTCTGGCCTCACATCCCTCTCAGACCCCAGTGCCCCTTGCCTTGGGGGGCTGCCTCACAGCTGTGCCACCAGAGTCTGGGTCTTCCCTCCCAGGGGAACCCCAACCCCCTATACCCACCTTGCCTCAGTGGCTACTACCAGTCATCTAGCCCCTTCTCTCAGGTGTAAACTGCAGTCTGAAATGGCCACTCATCACTGGCAAGGGTTGGACCTGCTGTCTTTCTAGTCACAGCTAGAAAGCAAGGCCTCAGTCTGAGGACTCACCAGGCTAGAGCGCCTCAGCTCTTCCCTAGCCATGTTCTGTCTCTGGTACCCTGCTTGCTCTCCCAGGCAGCCTGGTCTACTCTGCTCCCTAGCTGGAGCAAGAGTCTCTCTCAGCCTGCCCTTTTATCATGGCCAGCTGTGCCCTAATTGGGTGCAACCACACCTGTGGCTGACTACCCAAGCCGCCTCCCTTGGTTGCTTTTAACCCCTTTCTAACCAGAGAGGGGTGACTGCCCCCACTACACTACATTCAAAGAACACTGATTGCAAAAAATCAAACATTCCAATTAAGAAACACCAAAACTAAAGTTGCTCAGGCAACCTTAACTTGGGCCCCTTATGCATATGCAATCTGATGCAATCTAATTCTGATTACATGATCACATACTGTACTATGTTCTTCCACAGGACCTCTTCCTCATTCAATGAATGGGTAGCTAGCAAAAACTACTATTCACCCTCCTCATTCGGTGTGTACCAGGCATTATTTAATGCACACCATCCAAACCTGGCATTGAATGTAACATTACTAATTTCTTCCTGTGCATTTCTATGCTTCTTTCACCATAGTATGAGTGCTTTACAGATGAGTTTTTCACAATACTCCTGTGAGATTAAGCAGCATTATCCCCATTTACAGACTGAGAACTGAGGCACAGACAGAGGCCAAAATTTGTTCTAAGTGTCCATACCTTTAGGTACCTAAATTGAGACACCTTGGGCCTGGTTATTTCAGATTACTTAGCATTAATATGGCACTTCATAAGTTCAAAGCACAGCTCCCACTGACACCAACTGAAGTTAAGTACTTCTGCAAATCTGGTTCCAGATGTCTCACTGGGCATCCGGGAAACCAGGCATGCACAATTCATTAATACCTCTGAAAACTTTGGGTTAAGTGACATGCCCAGCATCTGATAGTGATGCTGTGGCAGAGGCAGGATTAGGAGTCCAGTTCCCCAGGTTAGGATTTGCATATGCCTAAAACATAAGACCTTCCTTTCTCTTTGTAGTTTCCTGCCTTGTTCACGCACATCTTTGAATGTTTGCAACAGATGCATCAGGGGTCATCCAGACAAGTCTGCTTTACTGCACAGCCCTGATTTGTTCTGAGAAGACCACCTGTGTATTCAGTGCACCGAACGAGGCACAGGTCCTATGGAAAACATAGTATGTGATGTAATTAAAGATGGTGGCGCTTGAGTTTGTTGCTGCAAACTCAGAAGTTCTGATGAAAATGAGACAACTTTCTTCTTAAATAGGGGGTCAACATTTTGTAGTGAATAAATAATTTACTGGGACCTGATCTAGCAAGAACCTGAGCACCAGTGACTCCCATTGATATTAATATAAAATTCTCAGCCTGTGGAATTGAGCCAATCATAATATTAAAATACAAGCAGCAGTTCCTCTTAAATATAGTAGGTGTAAATTTCAAAAGGCAACTACACTTTTTAGGGGGAAATATTTAAATGTCAACTATATTTTAAATGGTGCAAGTCAAACAATCCATTTTTTTAGAAAGACATTCATTTCATAGTTTCATTATAGAAAGTGATATTTAAAATATCTTTACTAAATTGTAGCCTCATTTGATCTTTTAACTGGGGGAAGGGCTGCAGCGGGCCTTGT
Organism: Mauremys mutica; assembly: GCF_020497125.1. Taxonomy (NCBI): domain Eukaryota; kingdom Metazoa; phylum Chordata; order Testudines; family Geoemydidae; genus Mauremys; species Mauremys mutica. Next base: position 107,652,233 of record NC_059077.1, on the reverse strand, counting down.
GGAAATATTGAGGGCTCATCTGTTTCCACCCTGCAAATCGTCCCACTATTCTGGGAACCAGTGATCTCTGTAAACTGTGTGCGGGTGTGGAGGTGGCAGAAGTGAGCGGCTGCCATGGCACCAAGATTTGAGTCAGGGAGCAGATTGGGTTGTGGTCAGGAACTGCTATTCCCAATGGCCCAGCAGCCTGTGAGACGAACTGCTGGGACCCCTCTTCCCATCCTTGAGCTGGCTCTCCCCTTCTCTTCCCCTCCTCCCCAGAGTCTCAGTTCTCCCCTCACCCCACCAACTTCCCATGCAAATCACTCTACCTGCTCCCCTCCTATCTCTCCATCCCATTCGAAGCAAGCTGCCATTGTCACTGCTTTTAATGAATTAATGTTTAAGGCCTGATTCCAACACATCATATTGACTTCAAAAGGATGGAGGAATTAGACACTTCATTTCAATACCCTAACTTGCATCTTTTTGTTTTTGAAAGATGTAAATGAATGATTGCAACACACATGGAAAGGCTAAAGGTAACTTGAAGATGTGGCTACCACATAATTTTAGCTACTCCAATTTAAAAAAATAGGTTGTTTCACTATGTATAAATTGCCCAGCTTGTTGCATTGTAACCCTCAAGTCTAGTTGCTCTTAAAAAAAAAAATGAAATAGCTGCCTGAAATTACCTTGTTCATAGGCTTCACCCCCTACCTGAATTACACTTCAATGCATATTTTAAAAATCCAAAGGAATACTTTAAAGAAAAGCCTATGATCTATTTCTATAGCAGTTACTCTTAATATCTTCAGCTGGAATGTAATTTTCTACTACAGAATTTTATAGGTGGGCCTTAAAATTTGATGCAAAAGCTATTCTTTACTAACTCTGCTATAGGACTTCTCCAAATGATATTTTTTGTTGTGAATATTCTTCTGCTAGTGCATTTATGGTTTGATCGTATAATGCATCTAAGTAAACCACCACTTACTAACTTCACACATTAGAAACTAAAACACTTTCAGAAGTGTGCTTGGCATGATTAGCACTGCTCAAATAACTATTTGCCTTAGTGACCCTTTTCCAGATAAGAACATCTTCACACATGAGAGGCAGAACTTTTCTTCTGTAATTCTCTTCAGGCCACTGCATTGGCTTTGACATCCCACTGCCTGCCTGGAAGCACAGCTCCATTGGGGCTGCCATGGAACTCTCTGAAGAAGAGGCAGCAGAAAAGACAGTGCTGCCTGGGGCTGCATTTATTATCTTCTCCAGGAACAGAGAAGGGGGACTATCAACATATTCCCCCAACCTCAGTCCTGGCCGGCCCACTATGCTACTTGGGTATTTCCAAGTCACTATACCAATCCTGGTTCCTTTTGTAACTCCAGATTCAAGAAACCATAAAGGAAAAGAACTGCTTCTACACCAGTAACCCTGTGTATGTCCCTAGTACATGACTGATTTACAATCAGAATAGTCACTGACCTGTCTTATCTTCACCCCCTCCTTCAGTATGGACCCCTGACCCTTACAGAGAGGAGGCAGAGAAAAAGAAGCGGGAGGAGGGTGGGTAGCAGCAGTGCTGTAGTAGTGATTGAGCCCTCTTCAGTGCAGTAAGGGATAGACCTGAGCCAAAGACTGAAGCAATGGAAACTCCCATGGACTTGACTAGAGCAAGATCAAGCCACATGTCCTTGTTGAAAAATCCAGATTTAATCCAAGTTAATTTCTTCAAACCAAATGTTCCTGACAGACTAGCTAATAGGGCATATGATTTTTTTAACTTATACTTTATACACAGAAAATGCCACAAAGGTTTAAATGTGCAAGAACTCATTTGTAAGGCACCTAGTCCTGTGAAAAGCTATATAGAACTAATTCTATCAACACCTTTCTTTAATATATATAATGGGGAACTTCAGATATGGGGGAGGGTCAGGTACACTAAAAATAGCAGGGAACACAGATTAATTTAAGAATTAGAAAAGTTCATATAAACATTAATAGGACCAGGTAATCAGACACTGACACCTGACCATGAGAACAAGATCACAAACCTCTCACCTTACATAATGCACAACACTGTGAAGCCAATGCTCTACATGCACATTTTCTGCTAATGGTGCATGAATCCCAGAGATGACCAATTTATGAAGTAAAAAAATGTTGCCAAGTAGCTTACTGTACATAGCTACCATTTGTATAGCAAATAACCCAAGTTTCACTGTAAAACTGGGTGGAAGAGTTACTAGTTTCAGAAATACAGTATGAACAATAGTTCATACCACAAATGTAAATCCTGGTGTATATTGAGGAGTAGAGCTGGCTAAATTATTCACTGTGGATATGTTTTCTGACAACTTCAGGGCTTTTTTCTTGTTTGAATCAGTCCTCATTTCTGCGAATGTTTGCAGTATAAAATGTTCACAATAGTTTGTATGAACAATTATCAGCTATGGTGTGTTTGTGAACTGGTTGCTATTCCTTCCAGATCAGGTGGCTGAAATTTTAAACGTGATTAGCAGCCAATATTCCTGTTCATGCATGAATCTTTTGTATAGTGCTTCTACAAATGATTAGCAATTATGGGCAAGCAAAGCTCCAACCAGCAATTGTAAATAAAGGAAGGAGAAGATCTCCTCACCATTGCTTTGATTTTAAAAGTCTCTTGCTGAATACTAATGCTGGGATACAGGTTCTACACAGATTTGTTTTGGGGCTGTAATCATGCAGGAAGATATTTAAAAAAAAATCTTCTGATGTTCAGAAACAGTCTATCCGTCTTGTTGAAACTGTTGCCAGAAGTGTCATGACAATTCGGAACATGCACCCCTCATTTCCCTACACCAGCAAGGATAGTGTAAACAGAAATGGCAGTTCAGATTTTTTTCCAAGTTTCTCCTAACTCCATCAAAGTCAATGCTACATCAGGGATGAATTTTTCCCACTGTCTCTGGGCAATTACTTCACTTAAGCAAAATTTAGTGAGAGCCCTTCTCCACTAGCAAAGGCTGTTTCTGGGCTAATAATGTGTAAGGGTTGTGGGACAGTATACATACTGCATAATAGAAAGCATCCTTATCCCTCACTTTAAAATGTCTATCCTAGTTCATGACTGAGTAACACTCTTCTCCTTACCTTCCCCCCCTACCCCCCCCAGCCTTTGCAAGCAAGTAATAAAGATGTTGAATAGGCAGACAATCCATTCACCTGGTCTCTTGCATTGGCAAAACTCTCCGGAAACAATATAGCTATGCAATTTACATTGTATTTTCTGTTTGATTTCACAGAAGTTCAAAATTAATTCAGGTCCAAATAGATGTTATTGCAACAAAAAAAAACAGGACTGTAGAATTTCACATACCTAGTTATCTTAAAAATGGTCTTGTTCTTGCATCTGTGTATGCATAACTGAATTGACTGACCTAGTCTTCAAGGGGGAAGGAAAAAACAAAACACTGTCAGATTCCTTTTGCTTGACAATTCAACTCCCCACCCCCATCTCTCCACAGCCTCTCTCCTGTGCATGTTATGCACTGGTTCCATACAGACGGTTTTGGCTAAGGAATGAGTATGTGGGGGACAACTTAGCCCACAAATATCTGCAGGATGTAAATGCCAAGGAGTGAGGAAAATTTTATTTTGTTAATCCATGGCGATGTAACTAGGAGTGATAGGATGAAACGAAGAAGTGAATGTTTAGACTGAATGGGTCTGCACCAAAGCCTGTTGAAATCAAGGGGAGTCTCTTCATTGAGATCGGTGGGCTTTGGAGCCGGCATATCAGAAAAAACACTGACCGTGATACATACTGGACTCTAGAATGTTCTGTTAGGGAAAGTAGAAGCCACATCTGTTGAGACTTTTAAAAAACTAGACTGGAGAATTTTTTTTTTTTTTAAAAAGGGTACTGGCAAGAAGATGGGGTGGATGAGCTAATGGGCCTCCTATAGGGCTGATATCAAATTATTTCTAAGGAATTTTTTTTTTAATGCTTGATTAGGGAAAAACTACTCCTGGAACACTCTGCCCATCGCTGTAGATGGTCAAATAATGGGGGCAGTTATTCAGAATAACTTATCAAAAGAAATTGAGAATAACTTTTCTGAATTTTGGCAATGAATATTTCAACCAGTTTTAGACTTTTCTATTTCGAGCCTTAAGACTAATATTTTTTATTGAACTGGGTTACTAGTTGGGAAAACAACCTTGCATGAAGTCTGGTTATATTTCGGATCTCCTAGAAAGCAGCTCTCCCACCCCCACCCCCCTTTAAAAAAAACAACTGTCTAGGTTTCCCCTTTGGATGAAAGGCTCATCTCTTCAAAGGCTTCACATATCTCCAACAAACATGGTTCTACTGCACATATTCCATAACAGGGTGGTAGTAAAACCTGCTTAGAGTGCTTCCCAATAATGCCCCTACCCTCTAGGAATAAGCTCAGCATGTATATGCACATTCATACTGTATAATTACTTTTTCAAAAGAAGGAGAATTTGTTTTAAATGTACTGCATTTAGTAAAATACCAAATGCAGTAAATGAAACCTAAAAGTAATGAACTGATACAATTAAGTTATTGTGACAGAGGTCTTGTCTTTAGAAACCTCAGGCAGTTAGTCCTAGAAAACTAGGCACAGTTTTTCTATAATTAGAGGGAAACATATTGAAATGGATAATGCCTGTCACAAGCTGCCAAAATAGTTGTTTTTAAAATCTGAGTCCTCCCGACAGTGTCCCAAACTTAGTACAGCGGGCCAAATTTGCAGTCAGACCTAAAAGTTAGTGGGTCTGTATAAATTAATTACAGGTATTTAACCATCTCCTAAGGCTGTGTCTGCATCATGCATTTTTTCCCCCTGATTTCCCCTCCCCTACCCCCGCATTGCTAATGTCAATTCAGTTCCACTACTGGTACCAATGGTGGGAGCCGAGCATGAATGAGGCTCCAGGCAGCCACCAGCACTTAAAGCATTGGGTCATCTAAGCAGGTCTATGCAACGTATTGGAAAAAAGTCACAGCCTCACCTTCTCTGCAGTAGGGTTCCCAGTTGAGCTGAATTGGTATTAACTAGGAGGAATTTTTTTCCCAAAAAAGCCAACACTTAAGTGATTTGTTTTGTGAATAAGACACTTGCAGAGGTAATCCACCTAAAGCTGTGCTCCTGAAATTGCCTTCAGTTCAGGACTCAACTGTATTCAGGTTTCACTTCCTGAGAAGTCTAAGGGGAAAATGGTTGCTAACCTGTTCTGTAACATTGTTTGAGATGTGCTGAACATGTCCATTCCATTCTTGGGGTCGGTGCACCCAGCACATGGCCATTGGAAACTTTTTCCCCTCAGAGGTACTCATGGGGCAGCTAGAGCTCCCCCTGTTGCCACATGCCACTGCATGCAGATATGAAGGATAGAGCCAGCCCAAGCCACCCTCAGTTACTACTTGCCATAATTCTGAAGCAGGGTAGGAGGGTAGGTCATGGAATGGACACGTGTACCACATCTCAGCCTGAACAGGTTAGTAACCATTCTTTGAGTGATTGTATGAGAGCATTCCACCCTTGGTGACTCTCAATCTGTAAGACAGGAGGCAGGATTGGAGTCTATTTCAATAAAGATTGGAGAACTTGTCCCACTTCAGTCTCTCTGGTGTCTTGAGCCACGGCATAGCAGGTGACTGTGTGGACTGAGAATCAGGTTGCTGCTGTACAAGTGTCTGCAATTGGAACTCATGCCAACAAGGCTGCTGAGGTAGTGGGCACCAAAAATGCCACCACCTTTGGATGCTGCAACAAGCAGGTAGACAGTGGTTCAAAATGAGGACCCATAAGTCTTGACAATATTGCACTAAGTTTAGATCCCACAGTGGAACAGGATCTTGCACATGAGGGTATAATTTCACTAAGCCCTTTAAAAAAAACCTTATGGAAATCTCATTGGAGAAAAGAGAGCCATTGTCCACTTTAGGATGGAGTGCTGAAATAGCAGCCAGATGTATTTGATGGCACTAACTGCCTAATCTTGGTGTTTCAGGTATAAGATGAACTGAAGAACTGGTTGGGGATACCCCATGCTGGCAAGACCAGATGGAGAAATGTCTCCATTTAGCAAGAATAGTACCTCTTGTAGAAGCCATTTTACTATTTAGCAGGACCTCTTGAATGTCTTTCAAGCAAGTCTGCTCTTGTGTGTTGAGCCATGGAGCATCCATGCAGTTAACTGAAGGGCTTGTAGGTTCAGGTGGAGTAGGGAACCATGATCCTGGGAGATGAGGTCTGAGTGTAGTGGAAGTGAAACTGGAAATGTCAGACAGCACCAGGAGAGTGGAGAATCAGTATTGATGGGGCCCATGCTGGACCTACAACATGGCTCTGGCTTGTTCCTGTCTTATCTGCAGCAATATCTTGTGAATGAGTGGGACTGATGGAATAGCGTAGAGGAGCCTGCCAGACCATGCAAGTAAAAAGGCTTCTGATGGAATCTGGGCTGTGACTTTGTAGGGAGCAGAACTGCTGATGTGTTTTGTTGGATTTAGTTACAAATAGGTTGATTGTAGAAACCTCAACTGCCGGAAGATGTATCTGGGCACAGAGACCCCTTATGATGACGCAAATGTTCTGCTCAGCTAGTCTTCTTGGTTGTTCTTGTATGGCCAATAGGTAAGATACTTCTATATCTATTGAGCTGGCAATACAGAGTTCCCAGAGTAGTTGCTTCTTGACAGAGTGGAGAAGAGTGAGATCCCCACTGCTTGTTGGGGTAACATTGTTGCTGTGATGTCCATGAGGACTAACAGGCTGCTTCCCCTGATCTGCAATGGAAATACTTGGCACGTCAGCCTGACCCCTTTTGTTCTCTGATGTGATGGGTAAAGATAAGTCTTCTGAGGAGCATAGATTGTGTGTTTGTAGAGAATCCAGGTGGGCTCCCCATCCCAGAGCCAAAGCATCTGTCATTAATGAGAATCAGCTGTGGGCCAGCAGACTGAATATTTGCATGTACATTTGGTGGCCATAGCCACCAATCGAGGCAGGTAATGATGTGGGAGGGCACTTTTACCACCAAGACTAACTAATGGTGGCTTGGCTAGTAGACTGATGCCAGCCAGCCCTGCAGAGTGCTGAGTTGCAGTCTGACATATTGAACCATGTAGGTGCAAGAGGCCATGTGATTTAGATGGTTTTGTTATGTTGTGACCTGGTGAGCCTTCAAATATATCAGTTGATCCAATTGTCTGAAAACTAGAATGTGGAAGAAAGGCCCTGGCTTCATATGAGTCCAGTACATCCCCTATAAACGCTATACTCTGGACTAGGGAGATTCCTGCCCCCTTCTTCTGTATTTAACAGTTCCAGAGCACTGAACATTGACAGAAGCAGAGAAACAATGTTCTGCACTTGCAGCATGGACAGGCCTTTGACAAGCCAGTCATGTAGGTAGGGGGTAAGCCTGAACTTCCAGTCTTCAGAGGAATGAAGCTACTATTGGCATGACCTTAGTAAAGATCCTGGGCACTGCTGACATGCTTCAGGGTAGTACAGTGAACTGGTAATTTTGATTTACCAGTAATAGGAGGTATTTTCTGCGAGCTTGATTGATTGCCACATGGAAGTAAGCATCTTTTAAGTCAAGGGCAGCATACCAGTCCCCAGGACAGTCAGGTTTAAATGTAGTCATCAAGTTAGATTATGCTCTGTGTAGTTTCATTTATTTATTGCCTTTTCATGCTTGATTTCTCCACAATACAAAGTACCGTAGCTGGATGTTACTGTTAATCATGTTAGGGAAATAGCTAACAGAGTCGATTGTAAGTCATAACCTGCGGTTTCCCCCTATTTTATTAAAATAGTAGGAAATCCATTCTGTCTCTTCACTTTGCTTGGTCTGTGTATTTGACAACACTTTGGAAGAGTCCACTCTTTGTTTATTCTCAGAGTAACAGAGGAGAGGGAAAACCACTAAGAATGTGACATTTCTCAGCCTTTTGGCTAAGATCAAGTGTAAAAATGTGACTCATTTCTAGCAGTTTGCTTTACACACACACACAGGGATCATTATCAGTCTGGAATGAGCTATGGCAGCTGTGGTACTTTATAGAAAAATCAGTACTGTTCTATCCTGCAGTCTGAGATCACTTGTAGTTCTTGAAATCCCAATGCTCTGCTTTCAGTTATATGATGGACTCAAATGGCTTGTTAACTTCAAGAGGCAGTCTTTGCTGCTCAGAAGTACTTGCCAATAGTTTGAACTGATTATCAATGCTGTGCTGCTAGCCTTCAAAGTAGGGGCACAGAGAAGTTTATATTAATGCTGAAAATCTTATGTGGTCACATGAAGATCTAGCTGCAGTTCTGTGCACTGACCCTCAGCACAGACATGTTCTGCTAAGGAAAGAGTAATTGTAGGAGATATTAAGATGGTCAGGTCTGGGAGCATCGGCTACAGATTCAGCCACCCAACAAAACAAAACCAAAAACATAGGTTATGAGGTATGTGATATTTGGAAGAACTCATATGCAAACAATTGTTCCCTGCTTAGAAACTTTGTGGTTGTTCCCATATGAATATAGAGACTAAATGGCTTGAATTTGGGCAAGTGCCTGTTTGCAGGCATGCTTTAAGCTCTCTCTTCAGCATCATGATGTAAAACACAATATTGTGTGTTGCCTTAAAAAGCAAAACTACTAAGATTCTCCTGGTAATATTTCCTTGTCCACATTGAACATGCTGTATATAGTTAACAACCTAACTAGTAAGTGGGAAAACATGGCAAAGATCTTTTTTTAAAACAAAATGGGTTTAAACTCACCTTTTTGTTTTAAATCTTGTCCACTCTGCCATGTGTTGGCGGCCCAGACCCCAGCATGGGCAATTTCAGTCTCAAGGAGAACTCTTCACCTATGAGCGTGTGAAAATAGGTATATTACAAAAGTCTTGACATAGCCATAACTATTAAGATTAAAATATTTTAAAAGGAACCCTAAAGTCACTTAAATTTACACAATGATCATGTCATCATTAGTTTCACTATCAGTAAACTTAAATACTGTACAAAGAAAAAGCAGGCTTGCCACCCAGGAAAGAGTGAAGTTATTCTGTGTACTGGAATTTTTTTCAAATTATGCAATGTGACACCTTGAGTTTAATATTTATAAGTAGTGTCTCACAATGGGGGAGGGGAAAATACAATATACTAGCCCTTATGGATAGGTCCTATAGAATTCAATTTGTATTCCTTCTATCTAATATTTCAATAGAATGTACAGACTATAATTCTCTAAATTATGTAGGTAGTTTAAATCAGAGTGGATAAAAGTCAATGATTTTTTTTAAAAATCATAATGTTTTGAGTAGGGTGACCAGACAGCAAGTGTGAAAAATAGGACAGGTTGGGGAGGGGGGGTAAATAGGAGCCTATACAAGACCCAAAAATTGGGACATATGGTCACCCTAGCTTTTAGGAAAAAGCCCATCTTAAGTTAAAACTCATCATGGGATAGAGATTATAAATTCTGATTCTATAGTATGAGAATATATTCATGTAATGTTTAAGAAAAGTTTTGTAAATGAGTTCTAGTAGTTCAAGGATTAGGGATCCAATCTTATGGAGTTCCACAGGTTTGTGTAGATTATTTATGCTTGTTTTGTTAAAATATGTTTGTTGAATAAAAAAATCCAAAATACTTATGTTTTAACTAAAAATTAAATGTCTGTCTGGTGATGATCTCCTAATACAGCATGGCAAGAAAATCCTCCAAATATTAATGATTAACCTATTGAATTGGAGCTAGTTTGCCTCCCAGTGACTTCATAAATATCTGCTTCAGTTACCTTTGGTAAATGAAATAGCCAAACAATCTATTCATTTTCTGATATAGCTGTAAAACTAATCTGAAAAGTTTTCAAAATAAGTCACTATTGAAAAATGTATAGTACCTACCTTCTTAAAAACTAAACCTACATCTGAGTTGAAGAATATGTATTAAGGTTATAACCAACAAGAATGCACTTTTATGTAGAAAACCATGATTAAATAGTCTTCTTGACTAGCAATTTAAATCATGATTTAAAACATTGATTTAAATCAAATCCACCCTGGTTTAAATATCATTGAAAAGAGATTCCGTATTAAAAACTTGAAGGATTGAGAAAACATTCCAAAAACTTCTAACTTTCACCTCTTAATTTATATTCTTCTATAGGAATACTAGTTGGAAAAACCTGAGTTATGAGAGAAAAATGAGTTGGTCCATCATCCATGTTAGTAACATTTATTTTTGAACTATTCTGAACAGGAAAATGACAAAATCCCTTCCTGATTCTTGTTAAAATCCAGCAAACCGGGCTGTTGTCTGGAGATGCCCAAATGCCACTGTGATAAGCAAGTTTAATAAACTTAAATAGAATGATGACGTGTTAGAATTACATTATGAAGATAAGATTCTTTCAGAATTTCTGTACAACATTTGTCTTGTATCTGATAACATTTTAAATGAATCTATAATTAGTACTAGTGGTGCCTAGAGGCCCCAAACAAGATTGTAACCACATTTTACTAGGTACACAGCTTTACACAAAGCCCCCAAAAGCTTGCTTCTATCATAAGTGCATGTCTCAGGATACATATTCATAGTTTGTGTGGCCTTTGATTAAAGTGTATATAACTAGCTTAAATAACAAACCTGAACACAACATTAAGGATGTAAATTTGAAAACAAGTTTGGAAGTTAAAGGTTCTCTTATCAGCTATTCAATATTGCTGGTACGTATTGCTTTGGATTATTGCTAAAAAGTCAGCGTACCCTGTATAACTTAACCAAACATTTGGTTAAAATTTCTTTTGCTTGAGTGGCTGCTCCTCCATAATGTGATAACCTGTTTTGTTTTAATTATTGCTGTCTTATCTACTGTACAGCACCCAGATACTTGGATAGATGCTATAATTTTTTAAAGCAGGAAAAAGTGTTGCCCCAGTTCCTGCTCAGATAACTTGAGCAATTGAGAGAATGTTCCTTGAGTTTTTACAGCCACCTTCAATTTCCCCAATACTCTGCCTTTTGGTTGAGACAAATAGAAAGTTTTTGTTCAAAGAGACAGTCTCACCACCCTTCCTGCCACCACCACCCCCCATCAAAAAACCAACCCAAAACAAACTAACTATAATGTATTGAGAAGGTTGCAATGCAACATCTAACTATAACATTTGCTGCTGTGGTATATCTTTATAGTGGTGTGTGTTTTTTGTTTCACCTAAACAAAGTAGTGCTAAAATAGGATTAGATTTAAAACAATGAGGCAGACCAAATCCAAAAGTCAGAGTACTTAAAGGTACAGGCGAACATATTTACAGATAATATAAACATGATATAGCTTAGGACTCTTTACCATCAGCTTCTGTTGAACTTTACACAATTGTCAGTGTATTTACATGATTTCACTTTGTAAAAATTGGTGAACCAGTACTGAGCCTAATCTGCATCTGCTCCATACACAGAACTACCACTGAAGTCAGAATTTGGCCCACTGTCAGGGCCTATTTACATTTCACAGCCAGATTAGAACTGCCATATACATGTACTATGGGTTTGTCACAAGGTTTTACCAAAAAAAGTTCAATTTATGTATCTTTTTTTTCTTTCAGATCAAACAAATTACAGGAGGATACCAATACTGCTGAAGTCTTTGCAAGAAGTTATTACTCAGACCTGAGGGGAGGCAAGATGTTGGCATAGCTGTTGACCTAATAACCTGCTATGCCAACATATTGTCATCGTTCTCGTCTATTTGCAGCAAGAGCCAACTTTCTCCATTGATGTGGACATTCAGAAGTTTTAGCCTTTTCTCCTGAAATACCACCTACTCCCTACTATTAACTATGGTACGTTGACAATATACAGCACTCTATATAAGCACCTAATTTCCCAGCAACTGTTTAATGTGGTCTACAGAAGTCTGTGTTGAGATAAGTAGTGGGGCAGTAGAACTTAGGGGGGTGGAAGGTGGTGGAAATCTTGCACTGCCTGAGATGTGCCTGTTGGTGGAGAGAATGTGTTGTAAATTGTCAATCTGACAGCCTTCATAAGTACTTAAACTCCTTTTACATAGATATAAAAGGAAAGCAAAAAAGTCTAAGTTTCATGCAATTTTAATGTTGAATATTTATCTGGTGGAGTATTGGCAGGTCTGTTTTCTCACTGTTAACTCAATATATTAAACTGTACACTCATTAAAGAAACGCTGTAGTTGAATGTTAAATCTGTTTCCAGTCATAACAGAACATGAAATAATGACACGGGCTGCATACATATTGTACATAAACATAATGCAAAATTATAATTCTTCTTGGATAATGAGTCTTTCAAGAATATACTAGAAATGTAAGTGTGTATTTCTCCAGAAGGATTAAATAGCACTATGAAAGTCCTTGTACCTACAACTCCTTGGATCTTCAATCCATAATAATCCTTCCACTTTTTTTAAGTGATTGTTTGACATATTTCCAAAAGTAGTCACTGTTATGACTGGCTGGCTTGTCTTGTTGCCAGTGCCATTTGCCTGCTAAATAGGATCCCGTATTTAATCCATTAATATGAAGAAAACTGTCAAATTAGCCTCCAGGTTTTTAATCTATTATACTGAATGCAATGCAATTCCCAGACTACAAGTCATGCCCCCACTCCCATCAACCTCAATTGCACTGTATTGCATATTATTCAAAAAATACATAGGAGTGGCCTCTAGGATACTGAATACAAGAATGCTGGGCCTTAGTCATGCAGATTCACCAGTTGCACTTCATTTTAAGTCAGAAGCATTCATGATAACAAACATGTTAGACATGCACCCCCTGACTACTAAATGTGGAGAGTCACATTTGATGGTTCTAGCAGGCATGCAGAATTTTTCATCCCTCATTTTGTCTGAAGTTAGTTTAGGATATAAATGGGCCTGTTTTTTATTTGTATGGGGTTTAGTTCTAGCAAGATGTAGATATGAACACATCTCTTTTCAGAAGCCTCTAGTATCCTTGAAGAGCAAGTGGGGGAAGGGGTGCACAGGGTTCTGGCCAGGGGCGGCTCTAGGAATTCCGCCGCCCCAAGCAGGGCGGCACGCCGCATGGGTCGCTCTGGCAGTCGCCGGTCCCGCAGCTCCGGGGAACCTCTTGCAGACGTGCCGACGGAGGGTCTGCTGGTCCCGTGGCTCTGGTAGGCCTCCCGCAGGCACGCCTGCAGATGCTCCACCAGAGCCACGGGACCAGCAGACCCTCCATTGTCATGCCTGCGGGAGGTCCGCCGGAGCCGCCTGCCGCCCTCCCAGCAAAATGCCACCCCAAGCGTGCGCACTTGGTGCGCTGGAGTCTGGAGCCAGCCCTGGTTCTGGCAAGGTAGCTTCTAGCCCTAGCAATATGCCCTCAATGGGTGCTAACCATTTAACATCTATCACACTTTGAGTATGGAATGTGAAAAGATAGCAGTAGGTAAACTTTTATATTGGTATAAGTTATAACAGGGGATGTTTTTGATGTAGAACATTTCATGCTCAGTGATTGAAAACCACTTTCTTTACCAGTCTCTGTACTGTACATCAGCAGTAAGAGGCAAAATCCTTCAGAGGCAAAAGCTTCAAAAAGACTTTCAAAATTTGGTGAAACAGCAGTCAGCTGGATGTTCTGTATCATTACTTTAAAATTTATATATAAACTTAAATCAGTGGATTGCTTGTTACATCAGCATACAGTCATCAGTTAGTATATCACTTGTCCATATGCATATTTGGCTCCTTGCATCTACAGTGTGTACTCACCAGGAGTGCTCATCTCAGTGCACTGTACAGTGCATTATGGGTAGGTATCCCAGCATGCAGCCTGCCATCATTCAGCATACTGTGTTTTGGGTAGTTTTGTCAACGCATGGTGGGGCAGAAACTACTCATACAGGGGTGATTGGGAGCATGGTCAGCTTCCCATAATGCAATGTTCTCTATCCACAATATCATCTCAAGCCATAGTTTTCATGCCTATTTTCAATTTCCTACAAACCCTCCACAGGCCTTGTTGCTGTCCACCACCTCTGAGGGAATTGTGGAACCCACAGAGCTCTGCATTGCATTGAGGAGCTTTGCAAGCTTGGTTACATAAACTGAATATAGGGCAATAGTACTGAATACAGGCACCATTTTCTACAGGTGGTGATAGCTGAACTCACTCCTGAGCGTAACAAAGGCAGAGAGCATGGCTGCTGCTGGCATCCCAAAGTTGCCCAGGCCTGCATTTTGCTAGCTTGTTTACTGCAATAGTGCCTGCTGAAGTTATCAGTGCCTGGAGTGGGAAGGTGTCCTATGACAGAGGACAAAATAAGGCTGTCATGCCTAGAAACCTTTGGGAGAAGATTGCAGTGCACCTACACATAAGTTTCATCAAGATCTTTCAGGAGGATTCAAGGGACATCCCTGTGTATGTATGCAAACTGCTCTACATATCCCTGCTCTAACTCTAACACCTAACTCTAGAGGTGAATGAAAAGCAGATAGCAAGTCTGCCTCTGTTGTACTGCTACCTCTTCTAGTAAGAGTAAATTAATGAAAAACTCAAAAGCCGTGTCCTGCTAATTTGTGGGGGGGCATCCCTGTAATGGAAAATTTCCATTCTTACCTGAGGTTCCTTCCTCTACATCAGGCTGGACTACAGAGTTCAAACATCTCCTAGCTCGTTGCACATCTGGATCCCACAGTTCCTCCTTGCTGTTTACAGCAGTTTTGGCCTTTTGGTCTGCCTGCCACAGCTCCTTGGCTTTAGTCCTGCCATATCTGCCAGCCCTGAGAAATCTGCTTATAGAGGTTGACGTTTCTATGCAGAGAAGAGGCACAGCTCTGAATCAGCCAAAGTCCCAGGAGATCCAATATCTTCTGTCTGCTCCAGGCAGGAGCACGTCTGGAGTCTGTAGCCAGCATGGCCAGCTGGGCAGTTGCGCACAACAACAGAAAGCAGATAGAGGTAAACTCACCAAGCTGGACAACCAGGAAAAGGCATTTTAAAAATTCACTGGGGTTTTAAAGTGGGGGTTGGAGGGGCTTCTGGTCTACAAGAGCGGTCAGTGTTGAGTATCCTCCTTGAGTGCTACTGCTGGGTCATCAGCGCTAGTCCACAGAAGTAAAGAAAAATCTTTCCTTCTTCTAGAATTATGGAGTCACTATTTCTCATCCCAGATCTTGAGACTAATTCAATCTGTGGTGATAGTAGGGCCCAAAAGTTGACTGATTGCTCAGAACTGGCTATCCTAGAGTTGGGAGCTGTGACAAATGCAGTAGTAAATCCATGAACTGTTTTTTTTTGTTGGTCTCTTTGAAGAGCTAGAGAATAAGACCCTCTTCCACCTCAGATTTTACTCTTGAAAAAAGCTCCAAGGAGCAGATGAGTTTTCACTCTGGTCCTATTTTGAGAAAGAATTAGCAAAATAGCACCAGCTCATGGGGACTCAGGGAAGTTTTCCAGAGAACTATGGGAATTTAACATTCTCATGCAATCTTTGAGCTTCCAGCTGTTATGTTTATAGTATACACACACAGAAGTTAGACAAAAACATCAATATTCTGGCTGAAGAGTTACAACAAACACTTATTTCTTAGAATTCAGAACATGCAAGTAACCCAAACCATAGAGAGACAATGCAAGCTGCTACCTGAAATAAAGCCACCTAACTCTTGGCTGTCTCTGCTGACTGACTGCACCCTTTGCATGCTTTCCTATAGAGTCTCCTAGCCTGCCAGAAGGACCAGAAATTACAAATTAAAGTGATGGCCTACAGTTTTCAACTACAGCATGATAGAGCCCTCTTGAAATCTCCTGCAAGCCACTGTTTCAAGTAGCCATGCCAGGAGCTGTCAGATAGGTAACCAGAGGGTTATAGAACTTCAGTGGTATTTGTACAGTACAAATGTGGACTCAGGGTAAAACTAATGTACAGTATGGCAAATATGCACCATTGCTACTTACACTAATGGTTCAATTACCAACAGATCAATTGATGTGAACACAGCAGCAAAATAAGGACAGACAGATGCATAGAATTAAGCAGCAGGCTGCAACTTTTATTAAACTTTAACAGGGGAAGGGCACTACCCACCCATCACCCATACTCTCCTATACCAGATGTTTAATTGGTTCCAGGGTTCCTTACTATATAACCCATATATATTGCCAGGGTTAGCAGGCTCCATATCATATAATCCATAATGTGGGGTAGGCTCTGCCCAGCCTACCCTCCAGGCCTCAGCTCTCTGGAGCCTAGCACTGTCCTTCCTGCAAGGGAGATAGCAGGTGCATCAAGATGAGGATCTTGGCCTGCAAGGACTAGTATGTATGACCTCAGCCTGCGAAGGCCACAAGCTCTCACCTTATCACATGAGCCCAAGGCCCAACACCAAAACCCCAGGTCTTTTACCTCTGAGAGCCGTTCATTGTATTCTCTTGACTGCGCTGGAAACCAGCCGCAAGTTGCAACAAAAACAACCGTCTCCACTCCAGTACCTCAGTTAGGTACTAAGTGCATTCCTGCTTGACACACTGTGGCTTGAAGGTCTGTGAGGAAGGAAAAAGCCTCCCTGGTCCTCTGCCAATTGGCCCATGGGAGAAAAAATTCCTTCCTGATCCCCTAAACAGGTGATCAGCTAGACCTCAGCATGTGTCAGGCCAGGTTCCAATTCCTAGTTCGGGTGGGTACAGTGGTCTTCTGGAATGCTCCACATGGCCCCTGTGCTGGGCTAAATCCTTGGAGCTGGGGAATGCTGGCCAATCAGCACCCCCCTCCCCACGCTGGCCAATCAGAGACTCCCAGAAGGAGGTGCCACCTATTGTCCCTTGGCAGGTGTCTCCCTTCCTTGCTACTGGAACTGTTCCCCTTTCACTGCTGGCCCCATCAAATTCCCCCACCCATTGATGCAGGTGGGTGGCATTTCTCTAATTAGGTCAAAATCAGGGAGTCTGTAGGTCCCTAGACGTGGTCCCTGAATACAAGGAAATTATCACCAGCCAGATTGTGAAGTGCTCTTGGTATGAAAAATAAAGACAAGGCAGATGAATAAAACTACCTTTTGGGGTCCACTAAGAAATTTCTGTAGAATTAAATCTATAGGGTTTTCCATAGAAATGTATCTGAAAAGCTACATAATTTAATAAAATACTTTTCCTGTTGCTTTTAAAAAAAAAATACAGAATTCTATAGCAAAACTATACTTTTCCTCTATATTTAATTTATATTAACTACATAAAATTGTTAAACCCTATAATAAAGTTAACATTTTCTATTAAATTCTATAGGCCTTTCCTATAAAGGGAGAAGTGGTTGGCCCAAGTACCTGGGGCATAGATCAATAACATTTTTATCATCAAGTTTGTATTAATGTTTTCATATATACACAACTCTTCTAATCTTCCCTTCCCTCTTTATGAAGCAAAAAAGGGAATAGAATGATGTGAGTTGGTGAGAGAGTTAAATTCAGAAGGTACCAGAGATTTTAAAGAACTACATGATGGGTGAATCTGATTTGACAACTGTAAATATATGGAAAAGAATGAAAGAAGCAACAATAAGACCCATTAGTGAAAACAGCTGTGAAAATCAAATATTTAGAGAAAATAATTGTAGCCAACAATTTTTCATTCAGCACCAAAGAATAGACTGTGCTGGAACATCCGAGCCTTACGTTTTCCCATGATCACCACCAGAGGAAAAAAGCATCTATTAAATACAATGCTTTTCTCCTGTACCTTATAGAAAATGTTATATTTTTTAGTGAGTTATTGCACTTTAAACTTTAACTCAATTAGACAAGAAATACAGTATAACACTAATTACCACCATTTAAAGTGTAACATGAATACTGCAATCTAAGTAAAAGTTTAAAAATATATGGTCAAGCTATTGACAAGTGTAGGGAGAAATTGCTACTATAGTTTTCCAGCATGTGAATGCTATTAAGCTACCATCTACTGATACAGGTAATAGGGCCAATTTTTCAGTCAGAGCCTTAATCACACCTTTGATTTTGCACATGCAAAAAAACCAATCACTTTATGGAAGTTTAGACTGCATTGCCTTGGCTTTAGTTTAGAAGAAATGGTTTGGATAAAGATACACCTGAATGATTGTGACCAATATATTTACAGCACAGTCAGTGTATTTGCTATTACTACTTTATGTCTATGTTGATTTCCAAAAATAAAATACCCCACCCCGCCTCCTAATTGGAATTTACAAGGACTACAATATTGTTTAGTATAACCAATATAAAGATAGCAAACTGGAGATGCAGCTGTAATAGCAAAACTGAAGCTTGTATGGCCTCTTTTCCACTGATCTGGATCAGTATAAAAACAACATTCCCACTATACTTCTAACGTACAGTATTCTGCTTGGTTTTGGTATCTGAGCCTCATATTAACTCTACTGTAGCAAACTCCATTTGCTAAGGTTTCAGATTTTGGTAAGAGACACCCTTCTGAAATGTTATTTGGTCTTATGCAAGACGACATGTATGATTAGAGTTATTAAATGCTAATAAGATGTAATTTGGGGAATCTTAACATGTATGTAGAAAAGAGTGGTCATATCTTAAACCTGAGAATTTCCCCTAGATTAGCAATAAGGGTTAATGGGTTTGATAAAAGACCTTAATGTCATGATTTTTTTTAAGTGTCTTAATTATTGTCAGAAAAAAACAAACCAGAAAAAAAAAAAGGTGGAAAAAAGTCAGAATCCTCAGTCTAGAGATTCCATGAAGTAATGAGACAAAAAACAAATGAAGAAGGAAAACCTAAGGGAGGAGGATGGAAGACATACTGGTTCCATGCTAATAGAAAAACATTCACGTAAGAAGGTGAAATTATAATTAAAAAATACTGCTACATCTATCCAGTCATTGGGACAATTCTGTAGTGTTATTTTGTTCAGATTCTAAAAAATGGAAGTTAAACTCAAAAGTTATTAGGTCCCTTTTTATCATCAGTGATCTTTCCATGGTTAGCATCCCACACCCTTTTGAATCAAGCAATACTATCTGTAGGATTTTTATTTTCACAGTATTTGGCTAAGGTGTGCCTTGATACTAAAGGTGGAAAAAATCAGTCTGTTGTGTTTTTCAGGAGGTGCAACACTGATCTTTAAAATTTAAAAGTTGACTTAGATATCTGAATATGTATTTGCAGTTAGGTAACCACAATATTTGCCAGCATTACCTATTGTATGTATAGAGAAGTGCAAAGGAATACTGCAGATACCAAGGTAAACATTATCTACTGATTTATTTTATATTAGATAAAAGTGGACAAAATTTAAGGGTTGCCACAATAGAGAACCTCCAACTGGAGGTTTAAAAATACCACTGAAAAGTCAAGGAATAATGTGGTCCCAGTGATCTCATAGATTAAGTCCATGGGGACAGATCCTCAGTAGAGTGGCATAACTTCTGTGGAAATTTGTTATTTTACATCAGTTGAGGGTCTGGCCCAAGGTCCACAACCAGAATTCAGCCCTATTGGCTGTTAGTACCAGATATGGAGGAAAATACCTCTTCCCCACACTTCCTACAGCAAGCATCTGAACCTTCCTTGAAAAACATTTTTAAGATGAGGAAAAAACCCACTAGGGAATCTCTCTCTCTCTCTCTCACTCTCACACACACACACACACACACACACACACACCCCTCTTTGTCTTGGTCACTCTTAGGGTAACTGCTACTCAAATGATTGCCTCTAGCAGTTTTAAATCGTGAAATTACAATGGTTAAAACCACATCTGAGGACTCGGAGTCAAAATCTGCTCTGGGTTAAAACATGCAACCCCACTGAAGTACCCAGGCTTAAACAGGGTTAATCTAGAGAAAAAGTTATTCCTCTGTTCTACTCCCAGGTTTGTAAACTCTCCATTACCAGACTTCTTGTAAAGCTGCTACTTGATGATACATCTTGCACTGACACATGAGGATTGAATCCTTAAGTCAACTGTTATCTGCATCTTTTTTAGTATGCAAACAGATATAAACTAGAAGGAAATAATGCTGGTTGCATACCTGTATGTTGAAGGCAATAGAACATTCCCATTAACAGATATAGAATCAGGCCTTTTATGCTTATTTATTATATTTCTTAATTAACTATTATCTTCCACTAGAAATAAAAAGTATTAAAAAGAGAGCCAAGCAGAAGTGTTTAAGAATTAATGATATGTCCAAATATTATGTTATGTGTAATAAATATGAAAGCACATATTCATGCAAACTGGTACTTTGGGTTATGAAAAAAGAACAAAGATGAATGAATGGATAGTTATTCTAGTGATTTTTGGGGGAAAGATGTGGCAGTTCTGGATAAATTATTTTAACTGCTGAAGTCATAGTGTAAAGGTAGAGTATTTCAAAACTGTGGAGCATTATATATTTTGAATATGTTGAAGATTCTACTAAAAGGGAAAAAAAGTCAGGTTAAATCAAGTTATGATATGAACCCAATTCCAGGGCAGGTAGGGGGAAGTCAACTATTCAAATTCTTAGCAGGACCTCTTCAAAGTCAAATACAATTCTTTTTGGCAAGCTGTGATGTTATGTATTGTATCATATCCTACCAAAGATTAATATTTATATACTATCTGCCAAGATATTATAAAAATTGATAACAAAAGTATTAATATGAATTGCAAAACTAACAAAGCACTTAATATCACTATAGACGCTCCCCAATTTCTGCAAGTGTTCCGTTCCGGAACACCGTGCATAACTTGAATTTTGCAAAGTTGGAAATGTATCTCCGACCATTATGCAAACAAAACCCAAAAGAAAAAACACACACCAAACACTCCTATTTTTTCCGTAAGCTTGGATTTGTGTACATTGGGTTTATGTAACTCGGGGAGCATCTCTCTCATTTATATATAAAATGAAGGCACAGGTAATAAAGTCTTTCTAGAAGTCTGTCTAGTGAAATCCCTACATATACTTATGTTTTAGTACAAGTGGCAGAGTAAGACTGAGTCCTGGATTCAATACAACTATAGGGCAGCTCTACAAACCAAAGGACCACAACCATCTACACTTGGTCGGAAGTTCTGTTTAAAATCAAGTTAGTAACCCTGTATCAAAACACAAGCTATTTTCCCAATCTAGACAAGGCTTCGTGAGACTGAGAAGTTCCATGAAAGTTGAAGGAAAATATTTGCTGAAGCTGCTAAAATGCCACTTCTGCCATTAAACCAGCTCCAATACACATCACATTTTTTTAGCCACAAAGTAAATGCTTCATCATGACAGTCTCACATATATAATATCTGAGCTCTTTCCACAGGCATTGCTAACTATGACTGTTGCACATGGGGCCAAATTCTGATATGTTGCACCTACGCAACAACATTTTCCCTCTGAGTTTAAGGATAACTGAGAAATGTTTTTATACTCCACAAATGCAAGTACAAAAAACATGATCAGCTTTATTTAATGCCCCTGCCCCAACATTGAGAAACACCTTAATTTTTTCAGCCTAGCCCATAACACCAAGATGATTCCCTGTACACTTTCATTCTATGCCAACCCTCCACTACATTGTCAACAACAAAGTTTGCTTTCAGACGTGAACCATAATTTAGAATTAAGTCCTATTCATCTGAACTAAAGCAGCTTTTATAGTGCCATGTACTATAAAAACAAAAACCCCAACAACAATGAGTAGTAGTTATCATATCGCAACACACGTGTGTGTCCTACTGGGCACATTTTCAAAACTGAAAACAAGACCAACTGTTCTGGAAAGTCAAAACACTTTACAAAAATTTATATAGCTTCTTAACACTCCTGTGGGACAAGTAAATATTATCAGCCTCATCTTACACAGAGGTGGAAGGAAGTGAGTGAGTTACCTAACATCATGCTCAGGCAAAACCAGAATTAGAATTTGGGATTCCTGATTTTAGACCTAGGCCTCACCCTCTAAACACAATACAGAGCAGTACAGCTTATTTAGTTCACCAACAATATCAACCGTATCAGTAGCTAAGGTTCACATAATAATGGAAACAGGATTTCTGAACTTTCATTTGGATTTAAAAATCTGCTAGAGACTCACGTCAATGGTATTTACCACCCCTTTGTTAATTGTCTGTCTACCTGCTTGTTTTTAAAGTCACAAGAACATTCACTAAATAAGTGTCCAAATATTCCTTCAGTTAAATATTCATGCCCCCGATATACATGTCCACAAATATTTGTACACGTGAGTTTGTTAGAAAAGACTATTGACATAAAGAGAAAGTATCCAGACAAACATTTGAAAATACATATTATAAAGAGAATTCTCTCCAGAAAACTTCATGCAGCCATCTTGAAAGTACTTTTTAATTTGAAGTCAACTAGCCAGACAAGAGAAATAAATTATTCTCCTTAACCACTGAAGACACGAAAAAAAAGCAATGGGCTAAAATTGCAGCAAGGGAGTTTTAGTTTAGATATTAGGAAAAACTTCCTAACTGAAAGCACTAGAACAAGTTAGTGAGGGAGGTAGTGAAATCTCTGTCAGTGCAGGTTTTTAAGAACAAGTTAGACATACACCTGCCGGGGATGGTCTAGATAAAACTTAGTCCTGCCTCAGTGCAGAAGGCTAGACCACTAAATGACTGTAACAGGGTCAGGACTCACCACTGCTGGCGCCTTCTGCTGGTTGCTCCGGGAATTAGCTCTTGTCAGCTATGGAGTGCCCTCTGCACGTGGTGTCTCACCCATTGTCTGCTCTGCTGATTTTGGGAACTGCCTTGCTCCCCGCTTGGCGGTGTCCACTTCAGGACACTGCTCTCTGGCAGCGCCCACTACTCCATTCTCACCCCCTTCTGGGTTAATGGCAGTCCTTCGGCTTGCACCTGCCTCAGTGGCCAACTACAATCCTAAAATCTAGCCCCTCACCTCAGGGGCAAGTTTCAGTCTTCCTCTGCCACACTCCTCCATGGCCAGGTGCAGTGCAAGGGGGGAAAATGGGGGACCCAGGCCCACCTGCTACTCTGGGTCCTGACCCAGGGACCCACTAGTGGCAGCCTCTTGCTGCCCTCCTCTCCTCTCTTGTCCACCTATCTTCCCTGGGCCACTTCCCCTTTGGCCCCATGCACCTTCTCAACACTTTTTAGCAGGGGCCACAGCCTGGCAGGTAACTGGGCCAGAGCTCTCCTCTGCTCCCCCAAGCCTGAACAGCACTGCTCTGTCCAAGGTGCTACCTCCTTACCTCAGGAGCCAGTCCTCCTCCTTTGCTAGTCAGGGAGAGACTACCTTCTCTTTTGCTAGGCAGCCTTTATATAGGGCCCAGGCTGGGCCTGATTGGCTCTCCACAGGCCTTTGCTGATTGGCTGCTGGTCTGCGCATCCTCTCTGGCCAGTTCCAGCCCTTTTTCCTCATGGAGTGGGAAAGCCACCCCACTACAATGACCTATCAAAGTCCTTTTCAGGCCCACATTTCCATGATAACCATTTGTCAAGTCATTTTGAAAAAACACATTAGCAAAATCTGAATTTGTTTGTGGACCATTTGCAAATAGGAAAAGGAGCTAAGTTACTCTAATTGAGCACTCAAATAAAGCTGGTTGATATGTAGAGGGGAAAACATCACAAGTAGATTTTCTGTCTTTTTTAATTGAAATTTAAACATATTTCATCCATTTGAAGCAAATATTTCAGCCTGTCCAGATCAAACTGTTCCCAGTAAACTGGCTATTGCTGTGCAAATTGCTAATGCATATTTGCTGAAAGACTTACTTCCATTACTTTGCATTTTAACCTTTCCTGTTAAGATTCAGATTTTTAATTTGTTTCTCAAATATATTCTCTTGAAGTTTCCACTTGCAAGAAACATCCGCCCCAGCAAAAAACCCCAAACAAAAAAAACCTGCTGAAGATAATAGGAGATCAGGGTGCATAATCCATAGTAACATTAAGTACCCTATACCGTATACAGTATTAGACATACAATAAACTGCTTTTGTTTAAACAGACACTTCAACACACTTTAGATACAAACTCGAGAATATGATTAAATAAAGAACTTGAGATGATGGGGGAGGGAGATTTAACAGAACTAATATGAATAAAAATATTTCTGTTTTGTTCCTCTTCATATTTAAAATGAAAATGAAAATAATTTTCTATTTTTAGGTTAAAAATCATTCCCCTGCACTGAAGGAAACTCCAACATGACAGACTATTGCTATATTATGAAAAACACAAAGTGAAACTGCCCGCAGGAAGCAGAGATCATTGAGGTTCCGTTTCCAAGCCCAGTGAAACAAATATTGAAAAAAGCAAAAAGCTTGAATGGCGAAAAGTAAATCAGATTTGAAAAACTGTCTTAATGTAAATCACCTTGGGATACCTAGCTGCATAAGAAAGATGTTAAATTAGACAAAATTTAATTTCTATCTTACCACATTCTTTTAACTGTAAACTTAATTCATTTATGTGGATCCTTCTAGCATATTTATTATCAGCTGCACAATCTGTTTTGAGAGCACTCCTCCATATCACTGTATTACATCATGTGTACTCAGAAGTGATGGAGACAATAACACGTTCACACCCTTCACATGTACCTATTCCTGAGATACTGTATGTTTTTCACAGCTGGCATCAGGTTCATGAGTAAAACTCTCAGTTTCTGTCCATCACTTGGTATTCCCTACAAATGTATCTTTTCCATCACTCGTTTTTCACATTTGCAGAAAATTGTATGAGACGAATAGATAATTTTCTAGCCCTCATCTCCAATAGAAATTCTTTTCATGAATTACCAAATTTTAAGATGTACAGTTGGAAGGAAGGAATGAGAGAGAATAGCAGAGTTTTATGATTTTCAGTGCCATACCAGACAGACAAAGTAAAGGTTTCCTTCTACTGGTGAAGTGGAGGAACAGCTGTTATCTGATGGGCATTTCATGACCAGGTCTAGCAAAAAGAAGCTCTGCAGTACTCTAATTCTCACCCCACCCCCCCATCTCTCAAAATTTATTGATAGCATTTAACTGCATGTAGGGTCTTATTTTGGTAACAGACATTCATACCTGCCTAAAAGTGATGAATTCAGACACTTGAGAGTAGACAGACCGGCTACTCTAACACTGTAACTGGAGCATAATGTTAGTCATCATACTCTTCTTTACCCTTTACATCGTCTTTATCTAATGGGGGAAACTACAAGTACTTAAGGGGTTATTTTTAATACTGAAAAATGTAATGACTGTGGTTTTGTTCTTCTGATGGTTTGCTAGTTCAATTAAATAAAAAGAAGGAATGTGAAAAGGAAAAACTTTCAGGAGCAGAAAGTGATGAAAGAAAAAAAAACTTATCCTACAAAATACTTAAATTCAGAAACATGGGTCAAAAACACAGCAGCATGCAAAAGGCTTTGAACAAACACCAGTTGCTCAAGTTCTACACTCAGACAGGGACTTTAAGACATCATCCTGATCCGCAGGTGGTTGTTGCAGCTTTACACATCACTGCACTCACAGGCGGCAGGTTTGTATAATTTTTGGTGGTGCCCAAAATGGTGGTGTCCCCCCCCCCCGCGCTCTCACCCTGTAAGCCGATATAAAATGAAGCTACAACGCGTCAGCACCACAAGATTACAAGGGTCAATTAAAAGTGGAAAGTCAGAAGCAGCACTTGCCTGCTTCAATATATGGTATTAAATTTTGTTGCACCTGTTGTGACAAGGTAGGAATGTTCTTAATGTTTTCTCTGAATACTGTGTGGGTGCCTCAGTTTCCCCTGCAAGATGCCAACTGAAGGTGTTGGGGACAAAGAGATCAGGTGGCCTCCTTGTCCGGAAGAGACACAAAGGCTAGAGGAGGGAGTGTCAGTTTGGAGCTGGCTGGGGAAATGGGGAGAGGCCCAGAACTTGGGTCTAGGTTCCCCACCCTCCAAGATGGACCTGACTGAGGGGTTTTCTGTACCTACAAGCTCTGTTTTAGACGGTGATCCTGTCATCTAATAAACCTTCTGTTTTTACCGGCTGGGTGAGAGTCACATCTGACTGCGGAGTTGGGGTGCAGGGACCTCTGGTTGCCCCAGGACCTGCCTGGGCAGACTCGCTGCAGAAAGCGCAAGGTGTGGAAGGGCATGCTGAATGCTCTGAGGTCAGACCCAGGAAGGTGTAAGCTTGTTGCCCTGGATACAGTCTGCTCAGAGAATGGAGGCTCCCCCAGAGTCCTGACTGGCTTTGTATGGAGTAGTTCCAAAGCATCCCAGCATCCCCTTCCACACCATGCGCTTCCTGGAAGTCCGCACAGGCACTGACACTCCCTCCTCTGGCCTTTGTCTCTTTTCCAGGAATTAGGAGGCCACCTGATTTCTTTGTTCTCCAACACCTTCAGTTGGCAGCTTGCAGGAGAGCGGCCCAGGCCATCAGTTACCAGGAGACAGGGTTTCAGCCATTCTCTGTGCAGATGGCATCACACTGGCCCTCTAGGGCTCTACAACAATCACACCCCCTTATCCCACCATCTAGATCCTTGAGAACTGCATAGGGGAAACTGAGGCACCCACACAGTATTCAGAGAAAACATTAAGAACATTCCCACTTTGTAACACCTATATAAGACTAGTTATATACTTTAAAGGGGTATAAAATAATCAAGTATTGTGCTAAACACGATACTCCAAACTGACCACCACATTTAAGTTGCACGTTTTTCCCCTCAGGTGAGGGCTCTGGGGTGGGGCTGGGGATGAGGGATTCACAGTGCAGGAGGGTGCTCAGGGTTGGGATTCTGAGGGCGCAGGATCTGGGGTAGGGCAGTGCTGGGGATGAGGAACTTGGGATGCAGACAGGCTGCCCCAGGGCTAGGGCCAAAGAGGACTCCCCCCCAACCCCGTTACCAGCAACAGCAAGCTCCAGGGGAGAGACCCCTCCTCTCCCCCCTCCCCCTCCTTCTCCTTCCCCCCCCCGTCCCCACCACAGCACACTCACTCTGCACCAGTCACTGCACATGCTCCTAGGGACTCTCTCAGGTCCAGAAAGCCCACTCGCCTCCCCTATGGTGGGTACCGGGTGTCACGGAGTCCCCGGGCGATGCTCTGGAACTGCTCCTCACAAAGCCAGTCAGGACTTTGGGTAGCCTCCTCTCCCTTGGAGCAGACTGTCTCCAGGGCAAGAAGCTCACACAGCTTCACCTCCTGGGTCTCTCCTTGGAGCATTCAGCATCCTCTGCCCCTCCGTGTGCTTCCCACAGCGAGTCCGCCCAGTTGGGGTCCTGGGGAAGCCACAGGGTCCTGCCCCCCCACTTTGCAGTCAGACGTGACTCTCAGCCAGCCAGTAAAACAGAGGTTTATTTGATGACAGGAACACGGTCTAACACAGAGCTTGTAGGTACAGTGAACCAGACCCCTCGGCCGGGTCCATTCTGGGGGCAATGAGCCAGAGCCCCCCTGTCTGCACTTCCCTCCTCGTCCCCAGCCAGCTCCAGACTCCCAAACCCCCTCCAGCCCCTCCTCTCTGCTCAGTTCCTTTCCCGGGCCAGGAGGTCACCTGATCTCTTTGTCTCCAACACCTTCAGTTGGCACCTTTGCAGAGGAGGGGCCCAGGCCATCAGTTGCAAGGAGACGGTGTCAGGCATTTAGGTGCACTGGCCCCTTGCTCTGTAGCAATCACACACTCTGATCCACCACCTAGATACTTAAGAACTGCATAGGGGACACCGAGGCACCAACACAGTATTCAGAGAAAACATTAAGAACATTCCCAGTTTGTCACACCGGGGCGGGGGGTTGCCATCATGTGTGGCCTCCCCACCCCTGCTGCTGCCCCTGGGTGCGGGCGGGGGGGGGCAGGGGAGAGAGCTCCCAAGCACCTGTGTGCCTCCTTCCTCCTCCTCTCTCCCTCTTCACCTCCCCCGGTGCTCCAAAAGGCTGTCGGCCGCTGATCTTTATAGCCTTAGGCAGAAGCAGCACAAACAAAGGAGAGAGGCACTGGCTGTTTTCTTTCAGGCAGGGAAGCTCCGAGGCGGGGGCAGGGGAGAAACCCACCTCCAAATATTGGTGGAGCAGAGCCCTCAGCCTTGAATATTCCTGGTGCTTAAGCACCTCGAGCCCATGTAAGCTGCCGCCCCTGACTGCACTGCTCTTACCTGCAGGGTCTGGCAAAAAGAAGCTCTGCATTAGTCGCCCCGTCCCCGCGTGGCATCTTCCCAAATTCATTGTTATCACTTCAGTGCACTAAGGTAACAGACATTCATACCTAACAGTGCTAGCTACAGGTACTTGGGAGTAGACAGACAGGTCCCTACTCTAACCTGTAACTGTATGACAACTGTTAATCATCACTCTTCTTACCCTTTACATTTTCTTTATCTAATGGGGAAGGGGGGAACCTAAGGAAAGAAATGTAGGGTTTTATTGATATTTAAAAAGGGACTCTTCAGTTTTGTTCTTCCGATTGTTTGTTCGCTTCCTTAAATAAAAAGTAGGAAACTGAAAGTAAAAACCTCAGGCACGGAATACCTTGAAAACTAGAAAGTGATGAAAGAAAAACAACTCTCCTACATAACACTTAAATTCAAGAGACATGGGTCGAAAACACAGAATTCTACGAAAGACCTTGAACAGGCACCAGTTGCTCACGTTCTGCACAAACAGAGGGAATCTAAGACATCATCATGATCAGCAGGAGTTTGCTGCAATTTTGCCTCCTGCTGCTCTTCTCCAGTGAAATCTCATGTCTGGACTGTAACAGGCTTCATGTTCTACAAACCAGAATGAACAGTGAGAGTTTAGAGCGTCTGGAGAAAATGGGTGGAAACTTTCCCTTCCAGTGTTTAAATGAAAGGACAGCTTTCAAGCCCAGAGATATCCTCAAGATCCCATTGTCCCAGCAAGAGAATGCCAAGGTAGCCATCCAGCACATCCTCCAAGAGCTCTTCCATATCTTTAACAACAATCTCACCCAAGCTACCTGGGACGGGACTTCCATAAAGGAATTCCAAAATGGACTTCACCAGCAGATTGAGAAGCTGGAGACGTGTTTGAGTGCTGAGATGGAAAAGGAGATAACCCACTCAGGAAACGAAACCCTCCTGCTCAGCAGCCTGAAACTGAAGAGATACTTCCAGACAATAGACGATTTCCTGAAAGAAAAGCAATACAACCGATGTGCCTGGGAGATCATCCGTGTGGAAATATCCAGATGTTTTCTCATTCTCAACATACTCACAAAGAGACTTGAAAATGAAGGTACCATATTTTCTTTTTTCCTAGAAAAACTCAAATATTATTTGAATAAAACAGCTGAGGAGAGATGGTTGATAGGTTTATAACGCCTAATATTTAGGGCCCAATCTTTCTCCCATAGTAATATTATGCATACAGTTATTTCATACACGTTCAAATATTTTTAGAGTAGCCTATAACTTAGTGCTTCAAGTTCTCTACCACACACAATATTCTATATGAAAAATATACAAATATATCATAACTGCTAACGAATGACAAAAATATCATTAAGTGATAACTAACCATACCAAATATAACTTTGTCCAGTAAGTGTCTAAGCTGGGGAAAAGAACAGTGAGAAGCCCCCTTTCAACAACTGCCTTGTTAGACAACTTTCCAGTTAGGACACCAGAAAATGGAGGGTCTGTGTTCACACATTTCTATCCCATCATCTAATTCTGCACGTGGGGATGGTAGAGGGTTCTTATTCTGCTTTTCTTTGTTTTGTTTACCCCTAAATTTGACAGCCTTAGTAACAAATTGTGACAAGACGATAAATATATTAAGGCTCAGAATGTATGATTTAACATCTGGTTAGAAAAAGATTGCCCATACTGGGCATTTGAAACTCTGCATGTTTGACCCGTTCCCCGTTTTCATTCCAGCACATGATGCTTCAAGTAATGATGTTCTGAAAACCGCTGAGTGACACCGCATCTCCACTGGAGTCCTTCGTCTCTAAGTTGATTCTACAAGAAGCACCTTTCAAGACTCTTTTCAGTTCATCTTGAATTAAGCAAATTGTTAAACTTCAACTGCACTATTTATATACTACTTGCCATTACTGGACTGATTTATTCACATGAGAAAATGTAAAACAGAAGATTTTGCTGAAAATATTGCAGAAGACAATGTAGTATTTGAACTGAAGGAGACAAACATTACTATTTCTTAATCATGATATTATGTGTTTGCTCTGAATTTTCCTTGGATTTCCTACATCTCATGCTAAATACCCTTCGCTGCCTGGAACGACAGTCGCATGGGAAAAGCCTGACATGGACTCATAAGCAAGGGAAACTTCTGGAGGTGTATTTCGCTGCAAGGATAACAAAGAAACAAGAATATCCCAGTTTCTAGATCATTTATATTTAGGCACTTTTGAATTTTAAAGTAGTGCAAATATATATTCTTTTCCTCCACTGTGAAAATATTTTCAGATCATTTTACTGGATTTGTAAGAGTGTTTTTATATTGGTCCATTTATATTTATTCACAATATTAATGTATTGCTTTTAATTATTTTTTCAGAGGTTTTATAATATTTATAAATAAATATTTATTTATACAAAATAGCAACCTACAGCAGTAGTGATTTGTATTAATTAGATTTTTTTTTAAAAAACAGAGACCCAATAAAAATCTTCTCTTGTTTTACCTTAAACTCTAGTTCAGCAAAGGACTTGTAAACATTTGCCTAACTTTAAGTACACGAGCTTCCCTTTGACAGAAGTGGTGAAACTTGGGAACATGCTAAAGTATGTTGTGAACATTAACCCTGATTCAGCAGTGACTCCATAAGAAAAATAGCTATGGTAATTAGTTTCACCACTCCAACAGACCACACTCCACAACCTCAACTCTGCAGCTTGTGTGTGTCTGCC
Organism: Mauremys mutica; assembly: GCF_020497125.1. Lineage (NCBI taxonomy): Eukaryota > Metazoa > Chordata > Testudines > Geoemydidae > Mauremys > Mauremys mutica. The sequence continues at coordinate 107,621,362 of NC_059077.1, read as the reverse complement.
TGTTACCAGACATTTGTAGTTGCGGGTGTTTCGAGCAGTAGCTCATTGTGATGAAATTAAAGGGGTGACAGAGAGACTAGCATTACAAGGGGAAGACTTCAGGCTGTCGTGGTACAAAGTTGCTTGTTCTCTCCTTCCCCTAATGAGATGCGTGTGAACTGGCTCCCCATCAGTCACGTTTCCATGTGTGCAGACTCCATATCCCCCCCACCAAGGAGGTTTGTGTAGCCCTAATTTTCCCCCTCCACCAGTCAGGTTTGGGTACACTTGGCTCACAAACAGCATCAGGCTTGTACATACCCAAGCCCTCCTGTCACTCAGGCTTGTAAACTGGTGCTGCTTCCCTTTGCTCTCCCAAAACAAGTGTGAGTGCCTATAGACTGCATGTTGCACCAACAACCACCCGCTGTATGAGCATAGTGCATCAAAATTTCAGTTGTGCTGTGAATAGTGACTAAAAATTACCATCAATCCAATAGTTAACAATTACCTGAAAGCAAAACAAAAACAAAAACAAAAACCGGCCATTGGACCAAATCTTGTAAGGATCTCTCTCTTTGCCAAGTTTGGGTATGTAGATAGTATTTTTGAAGAGCTATTAGTCAGTCATAGCACTGTCTAGGATTAATTTAAACCAGACCCTAAATCTGGAGATTTCTTATTTAAAGGTTTTTAAAAGAAGTCAAAAAAACATTAAAATGTTCAAATAGCAAAAAAAAAAAGGGTGTGTGAATTTTTACACTGATTGGCAGCCTGCCTTTGGGAAAAACCAGATCCCATTTTAAATCCCTTTTGTAACACAATCCAAACTATGGAGTCTCTAAATAGGAGACTATAAATTCTTCACTGTCAACAGATGGCAGCATTGCAGAAGCCTTTGCCCTCTGTTCTCTTTATCTGAGGGTTTCTCAAACATTTCATGATGTGGGCCTAATCTTACAAAAATTGTTCTAATGATTATTTCCCCTCCCATTCAAGATCAGGTAACATTTTTGTGGCAGGTACACCAAATGCTTACAGAGAAAGGTAGTACTAGAAATGCATTAAATAATGTTAGCTGTCTTTAAAGGAACGTGAGAACTGCTACTTCTCTTTAGACCATGACCCAGTACTCCATGTACTACCACTCATTCATGAACCTCGGTTTGGGACCTGCTGGTTTAGAGGCATGAACAAAGAGTTAACTCTTAAAATAAATGTCTATTCTTTCTTATGGTGGAGGCTTTCAGTAGCTGTGCCTATCAGAGGTAGTAGTTCTTTTCCTGCCCAAATCTCTCTCCGTTCATTCATTCCTTCACGTAGTTGGAGCCTACAGGTTACATTGACAAAACACAATTATATGAAAATAATGAGAGCAAAAATAGACTGTATGAAAATGTCAAGGATGACAAAATCACCACCTCCAAAATGTACCGCCCACCCTCTGGTGAAACATGGCAGTCATAGCACCTGGGAGCCATACAAACTCTTCAAACTCTAACTACTTCATTACCTGTATAGTGCAGCGGGGAATCTCATGACATTCATCTCAGCTTACTGTTTTAAAGCTGTGCTACAACTATTTCCTATTTCATTTCAGCTTTGGATGCTGCAACTACTGAGGTTAAAACAGAAGGATGCAGTGGAATCCCTCCTCTCTGCTGATTCTTCCCACAGTCATTTCTAACACTTCCTACCACTTGACGTATTATGCAATACATTCACTCTATTATGGAATTCCAACTGCACAAAGCACATTTTATGTGATAATATTCTGTTCATTTACTCATTCTTTAAAATGCAAACTGAAGCATATTGATGCAAAATAGTTACAAGACAATTAAGAATTTTAAAAGAAAGGGTTGGACCTGAAACATTGTTGACATGTGTTTGCTGTATATTTCTATGATTCAACTCTTCTCTGATCAAATCTCACCTCTGAACTGTAACATGCAATATAACCACAGTAAAATAGCATAACACATGTGAACTGGAACAGCTTCCAAGCAAAGAGGTGTGGATAATTTTCCTATAATGTCAGAACAAAGAGAGATTTCAGGTGGCATCAAGAGGTTCTCAAGTTCTGAGTGTCCCTGACTATCCAAGAAATCTTCCAATATATTTCCTGCTGCTTTTGCAAAAAATCTCTCCCAAGCTACCTGAGATAGGAGTTCCATTCAGAGAGTCCAACATAGACTCATCGGCCAGCTGGGCATCTGGAGACATGTTTGGTTGCAGTGATGGAAGATGGGACTCTCTAACCAGGAAGGAAGAAAGGACTTTGAGCTCACCAGGATGAAAGTGAAGCGATATCAATTATTTCCTAGCCGAGAAGCAGTTCAGCCTCAGTGCTGGCAAGAGACTCCAAGTGGAATTAGAAAGTTTTCAACTATAGGACAAACTCAAAAAGAAGTTTAGATATTAAAATACCAACCTTTTAAACAATACTAACTGAAATAAATTAATATTTTATACATGATGTAAAATGAGATGCAGTGGAATTTTAAAAGCTGTTGCTACTATTTATTCTATTTGTGCATTGTGGAAATATATTCAGATCATTTTACTGTATTTGTAACACTATATTTATGTCAGTCTACTATTTATTTATTCTTCTTATTTATGACATCATAGGTATTTATTGCTTATAAATAAAATATTATATCATGCAAAATGGGAGCCTCCAACAGTAGTGGTTTGTATTAAACACCTATATAAACAAAAACAAACCCCAAACCAACTCCAACTCTATAATTGTTCATCCTTAAAACTCCAATTCCAGAAAGTACTTAAGCACATGAGACCCATCCCACTGAAGTTCGTGCTTCAAGCTGGGAACACACTTAAATACACTGACGAATCTCAAGTTCACTGGTCTTCCATATGAAAAAAATATGAACTGTGTTATAATTAGTCTTTCCACTGTAACAGACCACACGGATCTCTACCCCTTTTTCCTCTTCTACCCTTTACTAGATTATTTTTTCCCAACACCGGTAGTTGTGGATGGTTGGTGTAGAAGATGGTTATGTAAGGAGCGGCTAGTTTGGTGTTCTCTCCCCACCAGTCAAGTTTGCATGCCCTGCCAAAAAACACACCAATTAAACTCATTTGTAACCAGCCTATCTATGTCCCCGCAAAATCAGGTTAGCCTGCATTCACACACCCCCAACCTAAAATCAATTACGATTCCATGTATCCAGCACGTCTCCACAATATATTTACAAGCAATCAACCCCCTCTAAGTGTGTGCCCACACGCATTCCCAGCAGATTTGCATGTCTTCTCCTTCCCCGCAGCTGACTCCTTTGTATGTGCCCAGCCTAGGCTAAATTCATCCTTGTGTGCCAGACAGCATAGCTCCCGATAGCTGGGTCAAGTGCACCCTCCCCCAGGGCGCCCAGAGGATACAGGGGGCCTGGGGTCTTCGGCGGCGGGGGACCCCCGCTTCGGCGGTAATTCGGCGGCGGGGGGTCCTTCTGCCCCGGAGCGGAAGGACCTCCCGCCGCCGAAGACCTGGAGTGGAAGAAGATCCGGGGCCCCCGGAGCGAGTGAAGGACCCCGCTCCGGGGGCCCCAAAAAACCTCTCATGGAGGCCCCTGTGGGGCCCGGGGCAAATTGCCCCACTTGCCCCCTTCCCCCGCCGCGGGCGGCGCGGCCCTGCCCTCCCTCACTTCCCTCAGTCAGGTTTGCATTTGCCTGGCTACTCCCATCTCCCCACAACTGCATGCATCCATGCAGTAATCAGGCTTGTGTTTACCACCAACCACCACCACACACATTTTCATACACCCCCCCCACACACACACACATCTCCCAGATTAGATTTGCGTTCACTCCCCTGCACCAACCTGGCTTGCTTGCCCCTCCCCCTCTCAAACAAATGAAATGTGCATAAGCACAGCCATCTCCCCTCACCATCAATCAGTTTGGCATGCACCCCTTTCATATACCACATACAGGGTATGAACCTGTGGGGACTCCCTGATGGCTGGAATGCTATCTGCAGTTACAACAATGTGCACACAGACTGGCTTCCCAGTGCCACCTCTAAACATCCCTCCTGCAACCGGTGCTCCTCCCTCTCAGTTCCATACAGGTTGCCGCAGCCATCAGCCCTTCAAATCCCCACCATCAAGCAGGTTTCAGTGTGCCCCTTCTCTCTCCCCCACTAATGAAGCTTGTGAGAGCCTGCTTTACCCCCCTCCATCAATCAGGCTTGCATGCACCTATCCCTATCTCTGTCACTCAGCTCACAAATTTCATCCCCCAGGCTTGTAGGCATGAGCCCATTTATCCCCATATCACAAATCTCCCTGGGGCCCCCTCTTGGTAGCTCACCAGACACTGAACCCCGCTTGAACTTTCAGCTTCCCTGGCAGCCCTGTTTCTTCCCTTGGCCTCCCTGGCACATTTCCTAGGCCTTGACTCTCACTCTATTACCTCTTCCTGGAAATAGAGCCCTGCAGCTCATCAGCCTTCAACCCTCAGGACCAGCATGACCCCCAAAATATTTTCACAGCTTAACATGTCTTCTACCAGAAGTACATCTATAGGTGTGAGCCTTCTTGTTTACCTCTTCAAAGGACCATATGGTAGGTGAGCCTAGAACACCCAGGCACTTTGCACAGGATTTTAACACACTATTGCTCTTTTCTGAAGGACACAAAAATAGTAAACCCAACATGAAACTCCCTGCCTCAGTTTCCTCCACAGTTCAAGCCATTTTATGGGCCTGGATCACAGTCACTTGGGGCCATCCTGCATCCTTCTGTTGCAGTGCATCACTTATATTGACAAAACACAGGTATTGACTAAAAATTACCCTGCCTCCAACATTTTAAAAGATGGTAATAAAACTGCCTGTTGGATCAGATCTAGTAAGGATCCACTTCTCTACCACATTTTGAGTATGAAGATAGCTCTCCAGAACACTATCAGTCAATAACAGCACTACAAACAACAAATTTCAGCCATAGCCTAAACATCTGAGACTTATTAAACATTAATGAAAAATGTTTGGCCCTTTGTAAACATTTTCAGAAATATTTGTACGTGTGAGTTTGTTAGAAAAGAACATTTGGGTAAAGACAAATTTTAACAAGTACGTCTGTAAATATGCATTTTAAAGAGGATTCTCTCCAGAAAAGCCATCTTGAAAGCAGTTTTGGTTGCCTTCGAATTCAATCAGAGAAGAGATATAATTACATTGATTAGGTGAACCATCATACAGAACAAGCAGTAAATTATGAATAGGGAATAGTCAAAGCAAATTCAATATAAATAAACACATTAACAAAATCTGAATTTATTTGCAGATTTGCAGATAAGGGATCCAAATTAATCTAATTATGCATACAAATAAAGATGGTTGGCATATAAAGGGAAAAAAAATCCCAGAAAAGTTTTCTGCTCTTTTTAATTGAAATTTAAATATACACTATTTCATCAAATTCTAGCAAATATTTCACCCAGCTGAGTCTGCATCTAATCTTTCCCAGAAAACAGGCTAATTGCTGATGCAAATATACTGAAAGACGGTGTCTTTACTTCCATTGCTTTCTTACTTTAGCTTTTCTTGTTATGGTTCAGCTTTTTAAATTTCTCTCTTTTAAATATTCCCTCCTAAGCTTCAATTTGCCACAAAATGCGCACCCAGAACTCCCATGGGAGACTGGGGTGTATAAGTGTTGGGTCCTGTATACAGTATATTTATATACAATAAACTTCATTCTTTAAAGAAACATTTCCAAGTAGTTTGGGCACAAACTCTGTATGATGATAAAAGAAAGCATGTGAGGAGATGGGGGAAGTGAGATGTGACAGAACTAATAAACCAAAATATTCTTATATTTTCTCCCTTTCCTTTTTAAAAATTAACATTAATAGATTGAAAACCATTCCCCCTTTACTGATGGAAACTCCAACATGGCAGCCTAGTGCTATGGCATGAAAACCAGAAAGGGAAACTTGCTACAAAATGTGTTGCTCATTCAAGAGACCACTTCAGTTTCAGTGTTTAAGACCAGAAAAAAAAACCCACCACACATTGAAATAAGGGGAAAAAAAGCACAAATGGTGAAAAGTCAAATCACATTTGAAACCATAAACCTCATTCATTTATGTCAGGCTCTCTAGCATATTTATTACCTACCACATCATCTTTTTGGACAACTCCCGTCTATGTCACTACACTACATCCCTGGGAACTACAGTACTCAGAAGTGCCCAACAAGATAACATGTTCATACAATTCAACCAAACCTGTTCCTCTGCTTTTTCACAGCTGGTGTCAGGTTCCTAAGTAGAGCTCCCAGTTTCTCAGTGCCCTCTGTCCATCCCCTGGTAATCCTTACACACAAGGTTTTTCCTCCCTCATCTTTCAAATGGCCAGGAAATTGCGTGAGATTAATAGTTGTCTGGCCCCAGTCTCCCACAGGAATTCTTCCACGCCTGATCAAATTTTCAGAGGTCCCTTGGAAAGCTTGGAAGGAAGGAAGGAGACAGCTAGAGCATAGCAGGATTTTATGATTTTCAGTGTCACACCAGATAGGGAAAGGTTTCAGAGTTGTAGCTGTGTTAGTCTGTATCAGCAAAAAGAACGAGGAGTCCTTGTGGCACCTTAGACACTAACAAATTTATTTGGGCACGAAAGCTTATGCCAGTTAAATTTGTTAGTCTCTAAGGTGCCACAAGGACTCCTGTTCTTTTTGTAGATAGGGAAAGTTTTCCATCTGCTGGCAAAGTGAAGGAACAGCAGCTTAACACATCACTGCACTGCTCTTATCTGCAGGGTCTGGCAAAAAGAAGCTCTGCATTAGTCGCCCCCTCCCCGCGTGGCATCTTCCCAAATTCATTGTTATCACTTCAGTGCACTAAGGTAACAGACATTCATACCTAACAGTGCTAGCTACAGGTACTTGGGAGTAGACAGACAGGTCCCTACTCTAACCTGTAACTGTATGACAACTGTTAATCATCACTCTTCTTACCCTTTACATTTTCTTTATCTAATGGGGAAGGGGGGAACCTAAGGAAAGAAATGTAGGGTTTTATTGATATTTAAAAAGGGACTCTTTTCAGTTTTGTTCTTCCGATTGTTTGTTCGCTTCCTTAAATAAAAAGTAGGAAACTGAAAGTAAAAACCTCAGGCACGGAATACCTTGAAAACTAGAAAGTGATGAAAGAAAAACAACTCTCCTACATAACACTTAAATTCAAGAGACATGGGTCGAAAACACAGAATTCTACGAAAGACCTTGAACAGGCACCAGTTGCTCACGTTCTGCACAAACAGAGGGAATCTAAGACATCATCATGATCAGCAGGAGTTTGCTGCAATTTTGCCTCCTGCTGCTCTTCTCCAGTGAAATCTCATGTCTGGACTGTAACAGCCTTCATGTTCTACAAACCAGAATGAACAGTGAGAGTTTAGAGCGTCTGGAGAAAATGGGTGGAAACTTTCCCTTCCAGTGTTTAAATGAAAGGACAGCTTTCAAGCCCAGAGATATCCTCAAGATCCCATTGTCCCAGCAAGAGAATGCCAAGGTAGCCATCCAGCACATCCTCCAAGAGCTCTTCCATATCTTTAACAACAATCTCACCCAAGCTGCCTGGGACGGGACTTCCATAAAGGAATTCCAAAATGGACTTCACCAGCAGATTGAGAAGCTGGAGACGTGTTTGAGTGCTGAGATGGAAAAGGAGATAACCCACTCAGGAAACGAGACCCTCCTGCTCAGCAGCCTGAAACTGAAGAGATACTTCCAGACAATAGACGATTTCCTGAAAGAAAAGCAATACAACCGATGTGCCTGGGAGATCATCCGTGTGGAAATATCCAGATGTTTTCCAATTCTCAACATACTCACAAAAAGACTTGAAAATGAAGGTACCATATATTTGTTTTTTTCCTAGAAAAACTCCAATATTATACGAATAAAACAGCTGAAGAGAGATGGGTCATAATTTTATAATTCTTATTATTAATAGGGCCCAATCTTTCTCCCATAGCTGTATGGGTAAAATTACTATTTCAAACTCATGTTAATAAAACCCGTTTTAGAGTAGCATATAGGTTAGTGCTACCCCACACACAGTATTCTATATGAAAAATATACAAATATATCATAACTGTTAACTAATGACAAAATATCATCCTTTGAGAATTAACCATACCAAATAGAACTTTGCCCAGTAAGCATCTTAGCTGGGGGAAAGAACAGCAACAAGCCCACTTTTAACAACTGCCTATTAAGAGAAAATTCCAATCAGGACACCAGAAAATGGATGGTCTGTGGGCACACATTTCTATCCCACCATCTAATTCTGCCAGTTACTTCTGCACATAGGGCTGGCCAAGGCTACTTACTGTGCTTTTCTTTGTTCTGTTTACCTCTACACTTCAACCATTTGGTACCAAAAAAAAAAAGAACTTTCACAAGATCATACGTGCAGTAAGGCTCAGGATTTATGATTTGACATCTGGTTAGAAAAAGATGGTCTATATTTGATATTTGAAACTCTCCATGTTTGAACTATTCCCCTTTTTCATTTCAGCATGTGATGCTTCGTGTAATGATGTTACGAAAACAGCTGAATGAAACTATACCTCCACTGGAGTGGTTCGTCTTTAAATTGATCCTACAAGCAGTTCCTTTCCAGACTCTTATCTGTCTGTCTTGCATTAAACTCCTCCTCCAACACTCCAGTTGCACAATTTATATATTTCTTGCCATTACCAGATTGATTTACTCACATGAGAAAATGTAAAACAAAAGATATTGCTGAAAATATGCCAGAAGACAACATAGTGTTTGAACGGAAGGAGAAAAACCTTACAATTTCCAAATCATTGATGTTACGCGTTTGCTCAGAATTTCCCTTGGACTACTGTTAAAAATGAAATCTCACCTCTGAACTGTAACTGGCTTCGCTTCAGCATAACATATGTGAACCAGGTCAACTTCCAAACAAAACGGAAGGATAATTTTCCTGTAAAGTCAGAAAGAAGAGAGAGACTTTATGTGGCCCCAAAAAGGTTCTCAACCCTTGGCAGAGACAGTGGCTGTCCAGAAAATCCTTGAACAGATTTGCTACATCTCGTGCCACATTCCTTCCCTAGCTGCTTGGAATGACAATCCCATTCAAAGACCTGAACACGGACTCATAAGCAAATGGAGCTCCTGGAGGCCTGTTTTGCTGCAAGGATACAAAGCAAACAACAGCACTCCAAATTCTAGGTCATGTATAATTAAGTGCACTGGAATTATAAACTAGTGAGACTATATATCCTCCTCCTGCACTGTGAAAATATTTTCAGATAATTTTACTGGATTTGTAACTACTTTGGTGTTGATCTACTTTTATTTATTGATAATATTTATTTATTACTTTTATTTATCATTTTCAGATGTACTTTATAATATTTATAAACATTTATTTATACAAAATAGCAGCCTACCGCAGTAGTGATTTGTATTATTATGTATTTAAAAAAGCAAAGACCTAATAAAAATCTGATCTTGTTCTGCCTTAAGACTCCAGTTCAGCAAAGGACTTGTCAACATTTACCTAAGGTTAAGTGCACGAGTCTTATGTTCACGTGCAGAAGTACCTTGTAAACATAAACCTTGATTCAGAAGTGACTCCAGAGGAAAATAGGCATGGTAATTAATTTTACCACTCCAACAGACCACAAACCACAACCTCAGTTCTGCAGCTTTTGCATTTCTCCACATTCATGATATTTTTCCCCCCAGCACTTGTAGTTGTGGTGTATGGTTCAGTAGCTGATTGTGATGAAATAGGCTGGTTTCTAAGGGCCAGTTAAAAGGGTGATAGAGAGATTAGCATTCCGAGGGGAAGACTTCAGGTTGTCATGATACAAAAAATGCTTGCCCCTCCCTCCCACTAAAGAGATGTGTGTGTGAACTTCCTCCCAATTAGTCAGGTTTCCATATACTCAGTCTCCCTATCCACCACCTTTCCGACGTGTGGGCCTAATTTTCCCCCTCCAGTCAGACGACTTGGGTACACTTGCCTCACAAATGACATCAATCAAGTTTGCATGTACCCAATCCCTCCTGCTAAGGTTTGTAGCACCTGGGGCTACCCCTTTTGCTCTCCCCCTACTGCCCCAAAAACAAGCACGTGCTCATGGACTGCATGTTCCACCAACAACCACCAGTTTTATGAGCACAGTGCATCAAAATTTCAGTTGTAATGTGAATAATGACTAAAAAAATACCCTAAACCCAATAATTAAAAATTATTTGAAAAACAAAAAACAAAACAAAACTAGCCATTAGACCAGACCTAGTGAGGATCTGCCTCTCTGCCAAATCAGGGTACGTAGATAGTATTCTGAAGCGCTACTAGGCATTCTAGCACTGCCTAGGACAAATTTAAGCCAGACACTAAATCCGGAGATTTCTTATTTAAAAGTTTTTAAAAGAAATCAGACAGCCACTACATTAAATGTTCAAATAGTATAAAAACAAATTGTGTGTGAATTCTCACAAATGATTGTCAATCTGACTTTAGGGAAAAAACAAGAACATATTCCCTACTGGAAATCCCTTTTATAATGCAACCGAAAATACGGAGTTGCTAATAGGAGCCTCTGTATATTCAAAGTCAACAGATGGTGCCACTGCAGAAGCCTTTGCTTGTCTTTCCTCTGGGGTTCTAAAACAGTTTATGATGTGGGCCTAATCTTACAAAAATTGTTCTGTGGACCATTTCCCCACCTATTCGAGATCAGGTATCACCTTCATGGCAGGTACAGCAAATGCTCACAAAGAAAAGTAGTACTAGGAATGCATTTATAGTAATTTCAGTACTAGGAATGTACATCAGGTCCTTCATGTGCCCCACTGATACATGAACCTCAATTTGGGACCTGCTGGTTTAGAGGCATGAACAAAGAGTTAACTCTTAAAATAAATGTCTATTCTTTCTTATGGTGGAGGCTTTCAGTAGCTGTGCCCATCAGTGGTGGTAGTTCTTTCCTGCTCAAGTCTCTCTGCCTTCATTCATTCTTTGGTGGAGTTGAAGCCTACAGGTTATATTGACAAAACACAATTACATGAAAATGAGAGCCAAACAAAACAAAACAAAAACCACACTATATAAACAAGTCAAGGATTATAAACAGATTGGTTCACAACCTCCAAAATGTATCCCCCTCTCTGGGGGTACACGGCAGTAACAGAGCATGTGGGAGCCATACAAATTCTTCTTCAAAGTCTAACTAATTCATTACCCCTACGGTGCAGAGGGGAACCTCCTGACAATCATTCCATCACACTGTTTTTAAGCTGTGCTACATGGAAGAATCAATTCATTTCTTTAAGGAGCCATTTGATGATTTCTATCATCTATGATTTTAGGCCTTCCTGTGGGAAAGCCAACCACAGGGGGTTAAACAGGGAGGAATATGCTACTAATAGATCCCCACTTAAGCTCTCCTTCATCCTTCCACTGGTCGGCGGGAGGAAATAGTGACAGGTTTGTCTCCAGCTTTCATCACAGAAACAGATGAGGCTCTGGTTTCTGTACAGAACACAAGGTCTTTCTACACATCGTAATTTTTGTGCAGCTGACGTTGCGAACTAACTGCCAGAGCCGAATGCGCGTCTGCTCGCTAAAGGCCCCCCACGTGGATCATAACTGTACGAAGAACAACCCAAGCGGGAACTATGTGCAAAAGCATCTTACTTCCTGGCCCCTCATCTCACTTCCATGTGGCACAGGTAAGAGTCACATGCAGAGGGCTCTATCCCTGCACGGATCCTCTGCAGCAGGCTCGGAGCAGTTTGGAACTAACTTTCCTCAAACAATAGACTAGCTGTTCGCATACATGCTGCAGGGGAGCTGGAAGCAGGGGCACTGGGGTGCCCAGCATGAAGTAATATTAGGAAGCGAATGCATGGTTTCCATCATATATGGGGGTCACACTTTTGTTCAATGGCTTTCAGCATCCCCCACTATAAAAATTGTTCCAGCACCCCTGAATTGCTGTTACCATAGGCGCCAGCTCCGTGGGTGCTCCAGGGCTGAAAAAATGAAAAAAAATTAGTGGGTGCTTAGGACCCACCGGCAGCCATCTCCCTCCCTTCCCCCCCTGTGCCTCCCATCCGCCAGCAGCCCTGCTGATCAATTCCTCCCCCTCCCTCCCAACACCTCCCACCCACCACAATCAGCTGTTCCACGGCGTGCAGGAGGCGCTGGGAAGGGGGAGGAGCGGGGATGGGGCACGCTCAGAGGAGGGGCAGAAGTGGGTGGGAAGAGGCAAGGAAGGAGTGGTGTGAGGATGGGAAGAGGCAGGGCAGGGGTTTGGGGAAGGGGTGAGGGCAGGACTCGGGGAGGAGCCTAGGCAGGAAGAGGCGGGGCAGGAGTGGGAGCTTGTGGGAAGTGGGCAGGTGGGGGTGGGGCCGAGGGCAGAGCAGGGGGTGGTTGAGCACCCGGGGGTCTGGAGGAAGCCGGAACCTGTGACTGTTACCATACGGATTTACTGAAAAAGATGATTTGGCTCCCCCGCCCCAGTATCCTGTGTTTACTTGGTTACCTTAGCCTGCCGTCGTATTCACATGACTTATTTCCCTCTCGCCTCAACATCTTCCCCTAGACTTCACCCTGGTGTGGAATACACCTCCCCAACACCCACAGAAAGTAACCAGAAACTGGGGAGCACAGCCCATGGCGATCTGGGGGCTCTGCTAAGTCTGCTTTCTCTGCTTTACAGAAATGTTCATGTCGCTGATGCAAAAATCTGAAATTTCTTACAAAAAGTGCAGGAATAGTTGGGAGGCGCTAACCAAATTAATATGCACAGAAATGTTTTCATGGTTTCTTCATGTGATTTTTCCTTTCTAACGTCAGTGAAAATAGTTTTCTTTTTGAATGAAAACACATTTTCCTGACATGATGGAAAAGTCTAGCACAGTCTGTGCTAGGGAAAGAGAACCAGAAAATGAAACGTGACCACAGGAAATGAAGAGGTTTAAACAAAGGAGAAGGGTTTCCCTGCCTACGCCAAGGGGAAAGCAAAAGTTAAAAGAGAAGGAACCAGTAAAAATGGTGAACATGGATTCTGATTTTTTAAAAATTCTTTGAATTACTACAACCAAGGGACATGCCTGATAAAAATACAAAGCATGACTTCAGTTTTGTTCAACATCTTTATTAACGATCTGGATGATGGGATAGATTGCACCTTCAGCAAGTTCGCAGATGACACTAAGCTGGGCAGGAGAGGTAGATATGCTGGAGGGTAGGGATAGGGTCCAGAGTGACCTGGACAAATTGGAGGATTGGGCCAAAAGAAATCTGATGAGGTTCAACAAGGAGAAGTGCAGAGTCCTGCACTTAGGACAGAAGAATCCCAGGCACCGCTACAGGCTGGGAACTGAGTGACTAAGCAGCAATTCTGCAGAAAAGGACTTGGGAATTATAGCGGACAAGAACCTGGATATGAGTCAGCAGCGTGCCCTTGTTGCCAAGAAGGCTAATGGCATATTGGGCTGCATTAGTAGGAGCATTGCCAGCAGATCGAGGGAAGTGATTATTCCCCTCTATTCGGCACTGGTGAGGCCACATCTGGAGTACTGCATCCAGTTTTGGGCCCCTCACTACAGAAAGGATGTGGACAAATTGGAGAGAGTCCCACAGAGAGCAGAAAAAATGATCAGGGGGCTGGAGCACATGACTTACAAGGAGAGGCTGAGGGAACTGGGCTTGTTTAGTCTGCAGAAGAGGGGGCGGGGGGATTTGATAGCAGCCTTCAGCTACCTGAAGGGGGTTCCAAAGAGGATGGAGCTCGGCTGCTAACATTAGTGTCAATTATACAGCTGAACAGAGATAGTGGATATTTTATAACTCTGCTTATATAGGGCCTGATCCTTCTTCTATAGGATCAGTGGCCAAATAGCAACTGATTTCCATAGCAGCAGCTTTAGGCTCTTCCTGTCCTGTACTAGAAATGGATTTTCAGGAACATGGATTTATTTTTCTCTGGTTCTACTCATTTATTTTTGCACATCTTCACAATCTCCTACCTACCAGGCGCTTCATGCAGTAGGTAATTGGCAGACCATGCAACAAAGTACACATATCTGGAATCCTTATCCACCTCACCAGCACTTTGGTCATCAAGTAGTGATATTCCCCCTCGCACCTCCGCCCAAGTACTCTGACAGTTACATATGTAGTGTATTTCTATGATTATCTTTTTTCTATTCATTCATCTGTCCTCATGAGAACTATGTCTTGTATTCCAAGGCTTGGGAAGCTTCCTCAATCTATTTATAAAAAAAATATGAACATACTAAAAGACTTATGAGATTCTGATGTGAAGAAATATTTTCATTTAAGTAATTGAGATTAATACAATGGAAATTATATTTTTCCCTTTTGTGTTTCAACCAATTCACATTTCATTTCAGCTCCGGATGCTGCAACTACTGAGGTTAAAACAGAAGGATGCAGTGGAATCCCTCCTCTTTGCTGATTATTCCCACAGTGACTTGTTACACTCCATAATGCTTGACCTTGCATTACGCAATTGACTCCCTATTATGAAATTCCAACTGCACAAATTACATTTTATGTGATAATATTCTGTTCATTTACTCAGTGTTTAAAATGCACAATCATAGAATCAGAGGACTGGAAGGGACCTCAAGAGATCATCTAGTCCAGTCCCCTCATGGCAGGACTAATTATTATCTAGGCCATCCAGGAGAGGTGTTTGTCTAACCTGCTCTTAAAAATCTCCAATGACGGAGATTCCACAGCCTCCCTCTGCAATTTATTCCAGTGCTTTAGCACCCTGACAGTTAGGAAAATTGTCCTAATAGCCAATCTAAACCACCCCTCCTCCAATTTAAGTCCATTGCTTCTTGTCCTATCCTCAGAGATTAAGGAGAAGAATTTTTCTCCTTCCTACCTCCTTGCAGTAACCTTTTATGTACTTGAAAACCGTTATGAATGAAGGATATTGATGCAAAAAAGTTACGAGACAATTACGAATTTTAAGAGAAAGGATTGGTCCTTTAACATTGCTGACATTATGTGTTTGCTGTATTTGTATGTGGTTCAATTCTTCTCTGATCAAATCTCATCTCTGACCCTAACATGCAGTATAACGACAGTATAACAGCAGAACAAATGTGAACCAGAACAACTTCCAAAGAAAAATGCTATAATGTTAGAATGAAGAGAGAGATTTTGGGTGGTCCCAAGAGGTTCTCAAGCCCTGAGTGTCCCTGAAGGAAAATGCCCAGGTGACAATCCAGAAAAATCTTCCAACACATTTCCTGCTGCTTTTGCAAAAAATCTCTCCCAAGCTACCTGAGGTGGGACTTTCATTCAGAGATTCCAACCTAGACTCATCAGCAAGTTGGGCATCTGGAGTCATGTTTGGTTGCAATGATAGGAAATGGGATTCTATTACCAGGAAGAAAGGACCTGGGGGGAGGGGTAGTTCAGTGGTTTGAGCATTGGCCTATTAAACCCAGCGTTGTGAGCTCAATCCTTGAGGGGGCCATTTAGGGATCTGGGGCAAACAATCTGTCTGGGGATTGGTCCAGCTTTGAGCAGGGGGTTGGACTAGATGACCTCCTGAGTTCCCTTCCAACCCTGATATTCTATAACCTAGCGCTTGTGAGGATGAAAAGATAGCAATTATTTCCTAACAGAGAAGCAATTCAGCCTCAGCGCTGGCAAGAGAATCCAAGGGGAATTAGAAAATTTTCAATTATAGGACAAACTCACAAAGCAGTTTGGAAACCAAACATTTTAGAAGTACTATCTATTGATATTTTATACATCATGTGAAATGAGATGCAGTGGAATTTTAAAAGATGTTGCTACTATTTATTTGTAACACGATATTTATGGAAGTCAATTAATTATTTATTGCTCGTTTATGTATTTTACAAAGATATTTCTTATTTATAAATAAAGTATTATTTTATACAAAATGGCAACCTAGAGTGGTAGTGGCTTGTATTAAATACCTATTTAAACAAAAAATAATAAATAAATGGAGAGAGAACAGAAAAAAACCCTGTAATTGTTCAGCCTTAAAGCTCCAGTTCCATAGAGTACATATGCACATGACTAACAAAGTATATGACCCAGTCCACTGATGTTAGTGCTTCCAGTTGGGAACATATTTAAATACTCAGTGTCCCAGTATGTAGTACTTCCATATTAAAAACAACAATTACTGAATGTCTCATTAGACTTTCCATTCTAACAGACCACACACCACACCTGAACGCTGCTTCCTTTTCTTCTTCTCTTTTTTATCAGGTTACATTTCCCCCAAAAAAACTTCTTGTTCTGTATGTGTAATGTAGGAGATGGTCGTGTTGGAAGAGGCTAGATTGGTGCCCTCCTCCCTAGTAATCCAGATTGCATGCACTCCTTAACACACACCAATTAAATTAGTTTGTAATTAGCCTGCCCATACCCCATCAATCTGGTTTGTGTGCACTCACATACAAACCTGATTTGATTTTGGTGGGGGAAGAGGGTATGTATCCAGCACCTACCCACAATATACGCACTACCCCCCTCCCCCATATTAAGCCTGTGCTCACATGCATTTTTATCTTTTTTTAATTGTGGCCATCGGCGGGCCCCCCGCTGGCCTTGCATTTGATTTTTTTTTTAATTATTTGAATTCTTTCATCCCAGGGACACAATTGGTAAAAAATACATAATGGGACTTCTCTGCATAACCTCCTTCTGACCACATTGTAAATCATAGTCATCCATGTGGGTACCTCCCTAGCATGTTACTATACTAATTGCTCATCCTGTTTTATAAATTAGTCTCAATTTTTCACTATTATCATTATTGCAGTGATCAACAGGACATGATATTCACACCTTCCAACTGCAACTACTCATCAGCTACAGTATACATATAAAGACCTGGAAATAAACAATGAGTTAAGGTTTCATTTTCTCAGAGCATTCTAGCTCCTGTGGTTTCACAGAAGGGAAATACCAACGGTTTGTGCTGTCTACATTTTAAATGTGCCTTCTAAATTGGAAGAAATGGTTAAAGTTGAGGTTTGCCAATATTTTTGGCAGGACTAACCCTTTGCTCCCATATTTACTTCCTCCATGTCTAGCAACCTTTAAATATTCCTAAACTATTTCTGTCTCTCAAATGAAGGAGTTTATGAATGGGAAGTGCACCGGGTGACGAATTGAAGGTCTTTTCCGTACCATTTCGGAATTGTGGATGATCTTCATAAATTATAAAAATTAATGTATGACAAAAAGGCTGTGTGTGTGTGGATCCAACATGAGCTAACAGGGTTATGTACTGTCATAGGTGGTCACTTTCACAAAAAAAGGAGGAGGAAACGTGGTAAAAACTAGAAAACAGCAAGAAAAACAGAAAGAAAAACTCTGAAACCTCCAAGAAAGAAAATGTTGTAAACAGAAAATGATCAAAGAAACATTCTCCAACCAAATACTTAAATTCAGAGACATGAAGGAAAGACGCTACAATCTACATAGGACCCTCAACAAACTCCAGGCTCAAGGTTCCACACAAAGGAAAGTGCTGTATAGACATCATCATGACCTCCAGGTGTTTGCTGCTCGTTTGCCTCGTACTGCTCTTCTCCACTGAAATCGCATCTTGGCTCTGTACCATGCTTCACTTCCAGCAGAAGAAAATGAACAAAGAGAGCTTGGAGCTTCTGCAGAAAATGAGTGGAAATTTCCCCTCACAATGCATACATGAAAGGGCAGCTTTCAAGCCCACCCAGGAAGTTTCCCAACTCCCCCTGTTCCAGAAGGAGAATGCCAAGATGGCAATCCAAGAGATCCTCCAAGAGATTTTCAACATCTTAGCAAAATCCTCACCTAAAGTGCCTGGGATGGGACTTCTATAGTCAGGTTCCAAAGTGGACTTTACCAGCAAATCCAGCGGCTGGAGGCATGTTGGAGGGCACAGATGGAGAAGGAATTAACCTACCCAGAAAGTGAGGACCTCCAGCACACCAGTCAGAGAGTGAAACAATACTTTCAGGGGATAGATGCTTTCCTGAAAGAAAAGCAATACAACCTGTGTGCCTGGGAGATCATTTGCGTGGAAATACCCAGATGTTTTGTACTGATTGACAAACTCACTAGAAGGCTTAGTAACTAAAACACAGTACAAATCTTTTCCTTGTATAAGTGACACTAATATTAATTCATTTACTCCAACTGAACAGAGATAGCAGATATTTTATAACACCGCTTATACAGGGCCTGATCCTTCTTCTACAGGGTCAATGGCCAAATAGCAATTTATTTCCATGGCAGCGGCTTCAGACTCTTCCCATCATCTGCTGGAAATGGATTTGCAATTACATGGATTTATTTTTCTGTGTTTCTACTATTATTTAGGTTTGCAATTCTTCATAATCTCCCACATATCAGGTGCTGTTATGCACTACATCAGGGGTCGGCAACCTTTCAGAAGTAGTGTGCCAAGTCTTTACTTAATGACTTTAACTTAAGGTTTCGCATGCTGGTAATACATTTTAATGTTTTTTAGAAGGTCTCTCTCTATAAGTCTATATTATATAACTAAACTATTGTTGTATGTAAAGTAAACAAGGTTTTCAAAATGTTTAAGAAGCTTAATTTAAATTTAAATTAAAATGCTGATCTTACACCGCCGGCCCACTCAGCCCGCTGCAGGCCTGGGGTTCTGTTCACCTAGTTTGGCAGCGGGCTGAGCGGGGCCTGCGGGACCCCAGCTGGTAAAGGGCCGGCAGCCGGGACCCCAGACCGGCAGCAGGCTGAGCGGGGCCGGCAGCTGGGACCCCAGGCCGGGGGTGCAGGTGGGAATGTGGGGTGTGTGTGCAGGAGCTCCCGTTTGGTGCTCAGGGTGGGGGTGGGGATGTGGGGAGGTGCAAGAGTCAGAACGGGGGCTGGAGATGTGTGAGGGGGTGCAGGAGTCAGGGTGTGGGATGGCTGAGTATATGCAGGGGTTGCAGAAGTCAGGGCTGGGGTTGTAGGGGTCAGGGCAGAGGGCTGGGGTGCTCAGCTCGTGGAGGTACTCCCAGCACCCTGTCATGAGCAGCTCACGGCAGGGGACTGGAGGGGATATGCCCCTATTTCACCCCTTTCACCAGGGCCCCGTCTGTCCCCACCTCTTCTCTGCCTCCTCCACAGAGCAGTGAGCACTCTGCGGCTCCGCTCCCCTCCCCCTTGCAAGGGTGATCAGCTGATCGGCACAGGGAAGGAGAGGAGGAGGGGCAGGAAAGCACCATGCTGGGGGAAGCAGCAAGGGAGGGGGAGCTTGGCTGCTGGCAGGACCAAGCTTCTGCCTCCTGCCCCTGCAGGAGAGAGCGGTGGGCAGAGGGGCTGAGTGGGGCCAGGACCCCAGCAGGCGGCAGGTAGCAGCATGCCATTAAAAATCGGCTTGCGTGCTGCCTTTGGCATGCGTGCCGCAGGTTGCCGACCCCTGCACTACATAATTGGCAATCCATGCAACAAAGTATGTATATTTGGAATCCTTAGCCACCTCACCAGTACTTTGGTCATCAAATAATGATTCTTCCCCTCCACCCCCAAAGTACGCTGACTTCTACATATGTAGTATATTTCTATTATGACCAGGGTTGCTATTTATTAATCTGTCCTCATCATATACCATAGCTTGAGAAGTTTCCTAGAGACATTTATAAAATATATGAACTGAGCATAAGACTTGTAAGGTTATAAGGTGTAGAAAGATATTTTCATTTAATTAATTGACATAAATGCAATGGAAAATTTATTTTTCCCTTTGTGTTTCAACCAAATCTCATTTCATTCCAGCTGAGGATGCAGCAACTACAGAGGTTAAAACAGTTGGATGAAAATGTACCATGCAGTGGATTCCCTCCTCTCTACTGATCCTTCCCACAGTGACTTCTAAGACTCCATGATGCTTGACCTTGTATTATGCAATACACTCACACTATAATGAAATTCCAACTGCCCATATGACAATTTATGTGATAATACTCTGGTGATTTACTCAAAGTTTAAATTTCAAAATGAAGGCTATTGATGCAAAAAAGTTACAAGAAAATTAAGAGTTAGACCTTAAACACCGTTGACATTATGTGTTTGGTATATATTTCTGTGGTTCAACTCTTCTCTGATCAAATCTCATCTGTGAACTGTAACATATAGCTTAACAGCATAACAAATGTGAACTGGAAAAACTTTCAAACAAAAAAGATGTGCATAGTTTTTCTCTAATGTCAGAATGAAGAGACACGTTTCAGGTGGCCCCAAGAGGTTTTCAAGCCTCGAGTGACCCTGAAGGGGAATGCCAAGGTAGCAATCCACAAAATCTTCCAATATATTTCCTGCTGCTTTTGCAAAAGTCTCTCTGAAACTACCTGAGGTGGGAGTTCCATTCAGAGATTCCAACATAGACTCATCAGCCAGTTGGGCGTCTGGAGACATACTTGGTTGCAGTGATGGAAAATGGGACTCTCCAACCGGAAGAAAGGACCTACAGTTTCCCAGGATGAACGTGAAGATATACCAATTATTTCATAAAAGACAAGCAGTTCAGCCTCAGTGCTAGTAGGATAATCTCTGTGGAATTATGGGGTTTTCAAACATAGGACAAACTCATAAAGAAGTTTAGAAATTTAAATACCAACATTTTTAGAAGTACTGACCAAAATCAAGTAATATTTTATACATGATTTAAAATGAGATGCAGTCAAATTTTAAAAGCTGTTGTTACTATTTATTCTATATGTGCACTGTGAAAATATTTTCAGATTGTTTTATGATATTTGTAACAGGACATTTGTCAGTCATTTATTTATTTATCATAGATATTTGTTACTTATAAATAAATATTTTATGAAAAATGGTAACCTATAGTAGTAATGATTTGAATTAAATAGCTATTGAACTGAAAAGGAGAATAAAAAAAAACCCTGTAATTGTTCAGCCTTAAAACGCCAATTCCAGAGAGTACTTATGCACGTAACTAACAAAGTATGTGAGCCATCCACTGATGTTGACGCTTCCAGTTAGGAACATGCTTAAATACATTGATGAATCAGTGTCACAGTTTGCAGTAATTCCATATTAAAAATAATAATTACTGAATGATAATTAGCCTTTCCATTCAAACAGACCACACACCACACCTGAACTCTGACACCTTTTACTATTCTACTTTTTACCAGGTTACTTTTCCCCAAAAAACGTTGTTAAGCTGGATGTTTGGTGTAGTAGACGGTTGTGTTGAAAGAGGCTACACTGGTGCATGCACCCCTTAACACACACCAATTGTTAGTTTGTAATTAGCCTGCCCATATCCCATCAATCAGGTTTATGTGCATTCACATACCCTCTCCTCACACCAAAATCAAATCAGGTTTGTATGTATCCAGCACCTATCCACAGTACATTTACTAGCACTGCCCCCAATATTAAGTCTGTGCTCACATGCGCTCCTTTCACATTTGTGGCCCCGCTGCATGATCCCATTACCTCTGTGTGTGCCCAGGCTAAATTCATTCTTGGGCGTACACCACAAACAAAATTACATGTGAATAATGAGAGCAGGAAGAGGCCATTTTGTATTAGGATTATCAAAGTTTCTCTTTGTCACCTCTAAAATGCAGCTCCCCGTTTGGTGGAATACGTCAGTCAGTTACTACCCAGGAAAAATACGGAATTCTTCTGAAAAAGTCTAACAACCCCAAACTCATTCAGCTCTGGGGAAAACTATTCCCCTTCATTCCATCACACCTTAAATAAAAAAGGAGGAATGCTGAACAGAGTGTTCAGTTGAGCTCTTTGACAATATCACCCGAATCATAAGGAACAGCCATGACTGTGGGGAATCCCAGCTCGCACGTCTTAAAACAGAGGAAAAATTTGTAAATATCTCCCTCTGAGTTTCTCCTATAGCCTTCCACTCCTGTGCAGGAGGAAGAAGGAGAGGGTTTGTCTGTTGACTTCCTCATGGAAGTGGCTGTCGTTCCATCTCCAGACTCAGCAGATTCTGTGGTTTCTGCACTGACCAAAAAGGTCTCTCCAGACACAGAGATCTGCAGCATCTGTCTCAGCTCTGGTCCCATTAGATTCCCTGCCCCCATCTTTTCAGTGCCAAGTAATATTTTCCAGGGCTGATCCAGGCTGCATGGAGTTGCCTCAGACAACCTTTTAAAGTGTCATTTTTGGGCAGCTGGGATTAGGTGACCAGATGCCCCAAGTTTATAGGGACAGTCCCAATATTTGAGGCTTTGTCTTATTTAGGCACCTATTACTCCCCACCGTCCCGATTTTTTACACATGCTGTCTGGTCACCCTAGCTGGGATATCAGCTGGGAAGTCTCTGAAGCTTGGGTTGTGCTTCCACAGCTAGGGGAAGTAAGCAACCCATGCCTAGTTGGTGCTCTGTAGCCCTCTAGTGGCACCTGAACCATCTAGAGATTGAGGAGTCTGCTACAACCTTGGCTTAAGAGCCATGTGGCTTTCAGCTCATACAGTCAAGGCTCATACACTAAGGTTCAAATGTCCCAGATTCAATCCTGCCTGCTGACAACTGGGATTTGTCAGTATTATAAGTGGGGGCTTGTCCGAGATGTGAACTGGGAAGTCTTTGAAGCTCAGAATGTGCTTTAACATGTCCTCTCCCAGAAGTACACCCATAGGTGTTTACCTCTTCCAGGGGCCATGTAGTAAGTGCAGATTATAACACTCAGACACTTTGCACAGGGTTCTAACACTATTGCTATTTACTTAATCACACAGAAAATACACAGATGGGAACAAAAATTGTAAACCCTATATGCAATTCCCTACCTCAGTTTCCGCAACACACCAGGCCATTCTATGGGCCTGGATTTGGGTCACTTGGGGTCATCCAACAGCCTTCTGTTGCAATGCATCACTATTATATGCACAAAAACTGAGCCTTCTCCCCAGCTCAGATAACCTTTCCTTGGCCAGTTCATCCCCTTCCTTCCTCTTGCCCAAATGTCCTGTGGGTCTTCCCCCCGTGATTTCTTTTAGAACCTTTTGTTTTTGTTATCTGTCTCTTTGTCCACCTTCAGTAACTTTCAACTCCTAACTCCCATTCTCCTTAACACCAACTTGGCCAAACTGGTTTCCCAAATCAGGCACCCTACTTAGCGTAATGATGCTGTCATCAGAACGTAGTTTTAAAGTTAAGTGTCCCCCATTGTCCTCAGCCTAGTGAGTACCTGCTGTAGGTTCTGTCCAACAGGATGGATACCCATAGAAAAAGGTTCCTATGATTAGGAAATTTCATACATTAGTAAAAGTTACATTTATGTGTTGTTGGGTTCCCCCCATCCAGCTTACTGAAAAATATTCATATACATACAAAAAATATGAATCTGCTATAAGAAACAGGAAAAAATAGATCATAAGCACACAAAAGAAAAGATTTGACAGAAACACCATTTTGAAAGTAATGAAAATGATTTCTTCTGCAACATCAAAGAGAAAGCAAAAAAGGTCAAAAATCACTTCATCATGAGTAAGAATACGATTTAGTCAGGCGTATTTTTAGTAAAAGTCACAGGTGCTAAATCAGTCACTAAATCTTACGTGCCTGGGAGGAGGGGACACTTCAGCGGATGCTGCTGCTGGGGGGTGGAGGGGTGCTCCAGCCGTCACTGCTGCTTCTGGGGCGGAGAGGGGAGCGGCCCAGAACCCTGCGGGGCTGCTGATCCCGGGGCGGGGCAGCCAATGGCCCTGCCACTGCTGCTCCCCTGGGCAGGAGGTGGCCTGGGGGGGACCCGCCACTGCTCCTCCGGGCGGTGGGTGGCCCGGGGCCCCGCCGCTGCCTCTGCACCTCCAGGCAGGAGGCAGCCTGGGGCCCTGCTGCTACCACTGCTGCTCCGGGTGAGGGCGGCAGTGCTCCTCCCAGACCACTGCTCTGGGGCAGGACCCAAGTGCAGTTGTCTGGGGCTACCAGAGCAGTGGCCGGTGCGGCTGGTCCCAGGGCCACCCCAGCTGCTCGGGCGGCCCTGGGGTCAGACACACCAGCTGCTGCAGCTGCAGAAGTCCTGGAAAGTCACGGAATCAGTGACTTCCATGACCTCCGTTAAAGACTCACAGCCTCAATAATGAGAGTGTCTTTGAAATATGTAATCTGTAAACAGGAAACCTGTTCCTAACTATTGAAATCATATATGTAATGCAAATCACAGCTCAAAGCTTGGTGGCTTAAATAATTCTTTTTGGCAAAGTTCCACACTGCAAGATTTTTCTGTATTAATGCATGCACACTGGAAAGAGGTGCACGCATAAATTCTTCTCCCACGATGCAATAGATACAGTCTTAAAATATTGTCAAAACAAAGCAGTACAGCAACTCGATTTATTACACGCAGATTCTTCTGCATTGTTGCTTAACAGTACACTGGTCCAAAATTACTAAAATACTTAAAAAACTATACATTATGTAAACAAAACATAAATAAGACAGCATAGTTCTTTGTACATATAGTTTAGTACAGATTGTTAAGGATCAGGAATATGTACAATTTTACACCATGGACTGGATTTTTACAATGCATAAATATCTTTTTTACAGAAACAAATCAAACAAAAATAAGATTTGACAAAAATTAAAAAAAAAAGACATACTGTTATAACCATGCCGCCTAATGGTTCAAATCGTAAAATGAAACATGTCAATGTAAATGTGCAAAATGCTAGATTCCTTTAAACTAAAACCAAATTTTACACTTTGCTATGTATAGTTACAAGTTGGTCATTCTGACCATTTTATTAAATAACCCTTTGAAAGCCTATCTTAGAGGGAAATCAAACAGAACCTCTTACATCTCCCACAAGGAAAGTGAAAACAGCTGCAATTTAATACAAAGTAGTTTAAAGAAATCAACTATTTAAAGTATGTTTCAAACAGTGTAAGAAATGTTCAACAGTTATAATGATTTCCAAAGTCCAAAGAATGCCCCAAATATGTGAAATTGGCTCGATCATTCCAAATTCAGGAAGCGGCTTTGTCAGATTTACCTAGGCCAGATGACTGAAAAGCAGGGAAGACACTAGTAGCATTTATGCTTTTGGACACTGCAACTGGTGACAGGGATGAAGACAGAGAAGAAGCCACCTTTGATGCTGGAGTATTTATAGCATTCAAAATGGCTCCTTCTGGGCTGACCAACAGTTTCTTGATAGATGTATCTAAGTGAAATACTGAAGTGCTACTTGGTAACTGAGAGTTACCAGCATTTATGGCAGGAACCAAAGAAGTTTTAGCCAAAACATTAACTGGAGGTTTTATCACTGAAGACACAGACAGTGTTGTTGTAGAGGGTGGAACGCATGATTTAGCAGCAGTGTTTACTATCTGTGGTGTTGCATGTACGATGGGCAGAGTGTTTGCTGTCCCAAGAGAGTTCACAATTTTTGTAGAGCTTTTCAGAGGATGTTTTGATGTCTGCCAACTTAATGAGTTACTTGGTGCTAGTGTGATGTTCTGGGGAATATGATTAACAAATGGTACACCTCGAGCCCCTTGGCCATTGTTAAGAAGTAAAGGAGGCCCATGTTTTGGATTAGCAGAGATGAGAAGAACATGAGTGCCTGCTCCAAGGCCTTGCGGTGGAACAATAAATCGAGTGCCATTAATCATGATATGAGTTCCAGGTGCCAAAGACGTAGAGGTGTTAATAACTATTTTCTGTGGAATACAAGTTTCATTCAACAGACCCATTGCCTGACTAGTTACAATCGGTGAAGCAGCAGCAGTCTGAATGACAGAGGCACCTGGAGCAGAAGAGTAAGCGTGAGCTGATTTTGCTAAACTAGGAGGTATCTGCTGGCATGGGAGAGAAGCGAAGTTGGAAAAACTAATTATTTTACCTGTATTTGGTGAAGCAGATGGCATTACATTTTGAGGTTTGTGAAAGTTTGCATTAGTTGGCACTGCAGCTGAAATTCCTGGTGACTGAAATTGTATCAGTGTGGGGGGCTGTCCTTTTGGAAGGGGCAGACATTGTGCAGCAGCTGGAACTGCTGTCAAGCGAGGAACGGTTTGAATGACTTTAGTGGAGGCTGTCACAGGTCCAGGCAAGGTAACTGGAAACTGTAAAGCAGATGATACACTTTGAGAAGATACTCTTGGTTGTGTAGTTGAAATAAGAACAGATGAAGCAAGATGTCCTGTTTTCACAGTCGATATGGCCACAGTATTTCCAATATTTGATGTACACAGTCGATTAGTTAAAACTGGCCTTATTCTCGAAGAAGTGTCATTTCCACTAACCAAAACAGTGGGTCGCGTGCCAATAGAAGTCCCACTTGGTGTCACTGAAACAGAATCTAAACATGCATTTGCTGTTGTTACTGTAAAAGCTTTTGCTGCTTTTGTTGCAACACCTATAGATTCATTAACAGATGTAATACTTTGACTCTCAAAACCTGAACATCCTGGAACGAAACTACCACTTGTTGACAAAGGCAAAATAAAACCCTTGCTGTTTATGTCATCTGTTCCTTTGGGGGCTGCAGACTTCAATATGTTAATTGGTGGAACATGCTGTGCATTGCCTGTGGTATTTACAATGGCTTGACCTATGTTTAGTCCAATTTTAACATCTTTTACTTGAGACACAGTAGGTGATGAACTTACTTTTACTGGTGCTCCCATTGTAGATGGAATTAGAAGTAACTGAGGTTGTTCTGGGGTGTTAACATATGTTTTGCCTATGGAGGAAGGCAGGGTCTGTTTTAATGATTCTGCCACTAGACTGGTGTTTGATGAGCTACTGGGAATTGGAGTATTAATGAAAACTAATTTTTGGGCACTAACACCAGTGGATGTTGGAGCAGGTATTATATTTACTCCTGTAGCTCCACAAGGAGAAAGAATAGGTGGATTTGTGACCAACATAAGTTTTTGAATCGGAGTACCACGGATCACATCTCCATTTGTTGCTGTAGCTGTCTCAGGTTGTGTAACAGGACATTTTTTGGTTTTAATATTAACTTGTTGCTGTGTTGAAGGAGTCTGGGTAATGCCTGTGCTACTTTGTTCAGTATTTCCTGAAGAAATGCTAATTACATTAACAGTACTGTTTGGAGTTGCTGGCACCAAAGTGCTAGTTGATGAAATGGAGGACAAGAAAGTAGATGATACCTGTTGAGTTTTCTCTATTACTTGATCCAAACTGCCACTAGTGGGAAGCTGCCCTAATGGAAATTGGAGATTTTTCCCTATTATCTGGTTTAAGCCTGCAGGAATGGCTGGAATGGTAACAGAAGATGTTGTTGAGGGGGCAAACCCAGAAACAAAAGACTGACCAAACAGTGGGAGACTAGATGCGGCTGTCACTATAGATGAAAAAGTAGAGGTTGACAACGTAGTGGATTTTGGAACCAAAAATGCCTGAAGCTGAGGTGCATAAGTGAAAACTGAATTTGGAGATAAAGCATTAGGTGAAATCTGGTCTGGGTTTGTCTGTACTTTAACAATTCCAGTGTTCCCCCCTCGTGTTGTGACAAGAATGGACTGTGATTCTCTTATACACACTGTTTTAAGCTCCTGTTTAGCTTCACAGGAGTCACTAGTCTGCTGTGGTGCTAGACTGTGAATGGAACAAGTAGTATTTGCAGATCCACTTTGTGTTGTTGCTGATGCCAAAGGCTGACCTAATGTGGAAACAGTGGATGAAGGTAAAGGTACAGAAAATGTGGCAGATGAAACTGAAGTCTTCGTTTTGCCAGCTTCACTTTGGCTCATTTTAACTGATGATGCTTGTAAGTTACTTGCTGCAGTTACAGAGGACAAAGGTTGTGGTCTGTTCACTGGACTAGTCACTTGTGACAAATGTGTAACACTCTTGTTAAAAACTGTAGAAGACAGTTGAGTGGTAGCATTTACAGTTGGATTTACAAGAACAGGTGCTAAACAATCATTAACATGAGCTGCCTGTGGAAAAGATGTACAGTGCAGCTTTGCCACTGCTTTTCCTTCTTTGTGTTGTATGAGAAAATTTGGGGGTAAAATTAGAACTTGCTGCATGACTTTTTCTCCTGTTTTAGGGTCAATCACAGGCTGCATTTGAATCTTCACTGAGCTGTTATGGATATCTATTGGTACACAATGGCCACTTGGCATTTTGTATACCATTTGTAAAGGACTATTTGAATTGGTCTCGCAGGGCAATGCTGGCTTTAGTGGAGATGACTCCACAGGTGACATAACTGCCTTTTCAGAAGCAAATATGTCCATACCCATAGGGGTGGTCAGCTGATTTGTTAAGGTCACTTTGTTCCCAATATTCTTAGCAAGCAAAGCCTGGATGGGTTTGGTCTCTTTCAGAAAGCTTGATACTGACGTTGCAGAATCTGTCAGGGCAAATGAGTCTAGAGGCAATAGCTCGCTTTGTTTCAGTTCACTCAAACAACTGTTAGTGTGCATCTCACTTTCTGCACTCTGGACTGTAGCCTCATTTGTGCTTAATTTACCTTTCTTCCTTGGTGAAAGGTCTTTTGTGCTATCATCCAGGTAACTATTTTGCTTGGACTGACGTTTAATAGATTTGGGCAGTGTCTTCTGTATTTCTTTAGAAGTCAATTCTTTCTTCAGTAGCCTGCTCCTTCCTGCAGGAAAATCCATTTCTAGCAGTTTCATTTCATCTGCAGAAAGAATTAAAACAAGTAATTGTAAATATATCACAAGTTAAATGTTTGCAACTGACACAGCTATATGATGGTTTATTAGTCTTTAGCTAAAAGCAATGCAGTAGTTTATAAGCATGCTGTCATGTCAATAATAGTTTCTGATGGGATGACAGTACTAATCATCTCATTATCTACATGCTTAAACATAATTTAAAAAAAAACATAATAATTTAGGCTCCAACCAATTTACATTTAAAATCCTATTGAGCAGGCACAGAATTTCATTTAAAAATCATCAAGTCCTAAATTTGTATTTATAAATGCATCAAACTACAACTTTTGCATTCTAAGTGACAGCATAGTTTCCAGAATTTGATGTTACAATGCTTTAATTTAAAGGAAATTCAGGAATTAAAAAAAGAAATCCAGAAGTTTTTATACAAAACCAATAGACAGTTATGGCTTCACTGCCTTTCATCCCAATTCATCCCAACTATTAAAAGCACAGGGAAAATGCTAGGGATTGATCAGGAGTAGGAGGGTACACTGAGGGCAACAGGAATTTGCGGTGTCGAACTAGCCATAGACAGCCCTGTAGCAGATGCTGTCAGTTCTAAGCTCTAATTCACATTGGGTACCATTTCAGCACCCACCACAGGCCAGAATCCAGAGGGCACAAAGGTAGCACAAAGCCACCTTTGCCCACCCTTTCTCTCAGCTATGCTTTGAAGGAGGTCAGCACGGAATCTAGACCGATATAATTCACTATAGTAAAAATAACATGTAATACACAGCTACAACAAACAAAAAACCACAACACCAAACACAGGAAAACTGTAGGCCTTGCAGCACGTCCGCATGGTCACTAAATCCCAGCTAAGTGCTTACCAAACTCTGAGGGATCTTTTTGCAGGATCTCCAGATGCTCTGCAGCTTCTGAAGATTTACTGGCTACTACATTGAAAGATTCTTTTCCATTATCAACTTCACCTTCTTCATTACTCCATAGTTCTCTGGTAAATTTATCATGGTCTGGCTGTCTTTTGAAATCATCATAGTCCTTCTTCAGTCGAGACCTTGAACAGAATGTCAGACATAATGACTAACTTCTGCAACCTATTTTAAATATTTTATTAAGAAAATACTTAACTGTTCATATTTGTACCTATACTTACTGCCCAAAAACTTAATTAACATAGTTAAGATTCCCTAGCACAGGCTTATGCTCTTCCAAACTGACCACAGTGACTAAACTTAACCCTCTGAAAACCAGGAAATACAGAGCTAAGGTAACATCTCCCCTCTTGCCACAACCAAAATTCTGTCCCCCTGGAGCTGGCAATAGGTACTGGGACCAAATCGAATCTGACCTATTGCTAACAGTATCTGCCACTTTTTGTGTTGTATCCAACACTATTCTATGCCATCATTCCTCTTCATACTCTCTCAGAGACCCTCACTGTTTTAGGTGCAGCTCTACTGGTTCAGGAATCAGTTGCAGCAAGTTCCCTGTGCTCACCTTGACATCTGAGTTGAGGTACAGCTCCAGCTAGAGAAATCAGGGATTTCTGCTTTTGGTCTGTGTTATATACTAGATCCAATTAGATGATCATAATGTTTCCTCTTGGCTCTAAAAATTTAAGAATGCCTGAAAGAATTTTTAAAATGTCTCAAGTCTCAGGGCTGCTGGAACAGTTGCTATTGACATTCCAGTGCCTGATATTCCACTAGGTATGTCAAGAAGATGGGACCATAAGAGTGCTTCACCCCATTTTAATACAATTTTACATATTCTCAATGCCCATCAGAATTCCACATTTGTCCTAGCATTCACACACTACCAGGCACTCTTTGTCCTCTGTTCAGCACTTCCGCTCTGAGAAGTTCTACAGTTTGCTGGAATATATCAAAGTGAACCAGAAAGATAAAACATTGGTAACTGAAGATGACTGAGAGGGAATCCTTAGTACAAGATGTTAACAACTAGCAAGTCTTCGGAGATTTGTCTAGAACAGGTAAAGTGGTCAAGTGTAATCTACAAAGCTAGAAAGACCTATTAAAAACATTTCAAATACAGCTTCCTGGACGTGGAGCTTGGCACTGGTCTACAGTTGAGGTCAAATCTGACACCAGCTGAGGTCAGTCCAATCAGGTAATCTCAGTTTCGTCCAAATCAGTGCCAAAGTTTGAACCACAAGTGGATGCAAAAAAATTTGTAAGAACAGGAAAACTGTATTCAGTTAAAGATGGTGTATCTCAGGACCCATGGGACCGAAGGAATCCAAATTTCCATAATTAACTCTACTCTGGGCATTGGCTTGGCATAGTAATTCTAAAAACAATCTGAGTATGCATGGGGATTTTACGACATTTTGAAAAAACAGTTGTTAGACAAAAAGCTCTGCTCAATCTTATCTATGGAGTTGTTAGATGTTTTTATGTTATGCAGAAGTGCTAGCTCTTTAAACTAAAATACTGTCTATACCTCACACATAGCCCTGAAGGACTGTTGTCACCAGGATTTTAGCATCAATTATTACTTTAAAAAAAATGTAACTTTTGTGTTTTGTTCATTTCTCTGACATTGTTCCAAGGAGTACCTCATTTACCTGTTTCTCTGAAAAGCCTTCATTAGTTTTGGTTCCCATGGTAACAATTCATTTAGCAGTCGTACCAATGTACAGTGCAATTCCTTTACTGCTTGTTTCCGATGGTACCATCTTCCCTGCAAACATAAAAACATTTCTTTATTATTTCATTATAGCTGCATCTATTAAATATATTAGTCTGACACCAGTGTCAGTGTACTTCCATGCAACATACACCTCTACCCCGATATAACGCTTCCTAGGGAGCCAAAAAAATCTTACCACATTATAGGTGAAACTGCATTATATCGAACTTGCTTTGATCCACTGGAGTGCGAAACCCCGCCCCCCCGGAGCACTGCTTTACCGTGTTATATCCAAATTCGTGTTATATCGGGTCGCGTTATATTGGGGTAGAGGTGTATAAAAAAGAAAATACAAAACTAACTATATATTACATTTGACTTTATCAATGCAGTCCAGTCTCAGCTTTAGTAAGGCAAACACTAATCTTATTCAGAATACTTTTATTGAAAACAAACCCAGAAACAAAATCCTCATAAATAAAGGTCTCTTACTGAAATGTTTACCTTTTCAGGATGCTGAAAACTGGGACTAAGGTCCAATCCTGCAAACGTTTAGACGTGTGCTTAACTTTACTTCCATGAATAACTTTAAACATCTGAGGTAGTCCTAGTGAGCTCAAAGGGACTACTCAAATGTGTAAAGTTTCATGTGTAAATGTTTACAAGATTAGGGCCTAAAATTGTATTACAGCAAACCTAAACACTATTTTTAATTAAAGGTACATATTTTATGAATTACCAGATACATATAGACACTTTACAAAAACAAAAGATATTTTATAATTTTTAAGATTATAAACTTCCCAGAAAATTACTTTTGGGGCTAACGTGTCTTACATTTGTATTTTATCCAAAGGTGAGTTTCTTGGGAAAGTTCTATGCTGGGCTATATCTGAATTATCAGAAAACAGAAGGAGGAGCACTTTCTTTTTGTGACAGATTTTTTCTAGGGCTGTCAAGCAATTAAAAATATTAATCATGATTAATCGTGCAATTAAAAACATTAATCACGATTAATCTCACTGTTAAACAATAGCATACCATTTATTTAAATATTTTTGGAAGTTTTCTACATTTTCAAAAATACTGATTTCAGCTACAATACAGAATACAAAATGTACAGTGCTCACTTTATATTTATTTTTGATTACAAGTATTTGCACTGTAAAATAAACAAAAGAAACAGTATTTTTCAATTCACCTAATACAAGTACTATAGTGCAATCTCTTTATCATGAAAGTTGAGCTTACAAATGCAGAATCATGTACAAAAAAACTGCATTCATAAATAAAACAATGTAAAATTTTAGAGCCTGCAGAGTCCACTCAGCCCTACTTCTTGTTCAGCCAATCACTCAGACCAGTGGTCCCCAACCTTTTCGTCTGGCAGGTGCCAGACGAAGGACCACTGCGGCAGTGGAGCACCCACCGAAATGCTGTCAGTGGCAATGCTTCTCAATGACGTCACTTGTCGACAGCAAGCATCGTCATCGAGAGGCGTCCCCGCCGAAATGTCGCTGAAATCCGGCGGCATTTCGGCGTGTGCTCTCCCGAGGGCCAGGACGCGGGCGCATTAAGATGCCCCCGCGGGCGCCATGGCACCCGCGGGCACTGCATTGGGGACCACTGACTCAGACAAACAAGTTTGTTTACATTTTCAAGAGATAATGCTGCCCACTTCTTGTTTACAACGTCACCTGAAAATGAGAACAGGAGTTTGCAGAGTACTGTTGTAGACGGCGTCACAAAATATTTAAATGCCAGATGTGCCAAAGATTCGTATGTCCCTTCATGCTTCAACCACCATTTCAGGGGACATACGTCCATGTTAATGATGGGTTCTGCTCGATAACAATCTAAAGCAGTGCGGACTGACGCATGTTCATTTTCATTATCTGAGTCAGATGCCACCAGCAGAAGGTTGATTTTCTTTTTTGGTGGTTTGGGTTCTGGAGTTTCAGCATCGGAGTGTTCTGAAAGCATGCGCCACACCTCATCCCTCTCAGACTTTGGAAGGCACTTCAGATTCTTAAACCTTGCGTCGAGTGCTGTAGCAATCTTTAGAAATCTCACATTGGTACCTTCTTTGCATTTTGTCAAATCTGCAGTGAAAGTGTTCTTAAAACGAACAACATGTGCTGGGTCATCATCTGAGACGGCTACCACATGAAATATATGGCAGAATGCGGGTAAAACAGAGCAGGAAACATACAGTTCTCCCCCAAGGAGTTCAGTCACAAATTTAATTCACACACACTTTTTTTAACGAGCGTCATCATGGAAGTATGTCCTCTGGAATGGTGGCCGAAGCATGAAGGGGCATACGAATGTTTAGCATATCTGGCACGTAAATATCTTGCAATGCCAGCTACAAAAGTGCCATGCAAATACCTGTTCTCACTTTCTGGTGACACTGTAAATAAGAAGAGGGCCACATTATATCCCATAAATGTAAACAAACTTGTTTGTCTTAGTAATTGGCTAAACAAGTAGTAGGACTGAGTGGACTTGTAGGCTCTGAAGTTTTACATTGTTTTGTTTTTGAGTGCAGATATGTAACAAAAAAAAATCTACATTTGTAAACTGCACTTTCACGACAAAGCGATTGAACTACAGTACTTGTATAAGGTGAACTGAAAAATACTATTTCTTTTGTTTATCATTTTTACAGTGCAAATATTTATAATAAAAAATATACATTTTAATTTCAATTACAACACAGAATACAATATATATGAAAATGTAGAAAAACATCCAAAATATTTAATAAATTTCAATTGGTATTCTATTAACAGTGCAATTAAAACTGCAATTAATCGTGATTAATTTGAGTTAATCGCGAGTTAACTGAGATTAATTGACAGCCTTAATTTTTCCACTCAGATAACTCAAATGGTTTTTTTTTCCAAATGGAATCTTTGTTTGTATAATCCTCCATGAAGAATGCATGTTAAACAGAGTAACATACATTGTTTTTCTTACTAGTTATTTAAGTGGCCATCAATTGTGATTATTTAAAAAAATTAGTAATATAACACTATGAATTTACATGGCACTTTACAAAGCAGGACATATACGAGCTTAATTATTGAGATAGTCATAAAAATGAGTCTGGATATCCAGACTCTGTCCTCATACTTTTGCCACCCCACTAAGTTCAGTGTACTAGAGGAACGAACTGGACTCAATGGGCCAAATCCTAGATTTGCTCTTGCCACAGATGATATTGAGACAGGGAAAGACGGCATGGTTCTGCTGCAAAAACAGGGAGAGGAGTTGGTGGGAACTCATCTCCACATTTGATCTGCACCCTTAGTTTGCTGCAGAGCTCTGCTTCTGTACCCTAGAATGCATGGGATTTTGGGTCAGGTGGCTGCAAGAAGAGTTGGATTAAGGCCTGAAGTTACAGCCCTTCAAGAGTCTGCAGTAGTCTCCATGGCTTGTTGGAAGGATTTCTTTCCACCCATTCCCAGGAGACTTCCCCCAGTCCACAGCATGATCACTCAGGTTGGTAGCTGGTTTGAAAACAGTCCTCCTGTTTTTACTATGATGTGCAATCATTTGCATTTTATACAGCAGAATGAATGACTACTCATTGCTTATTCTTTAATTAAAATTACAAAAAACAAGGTACTTGAATGAAAAGCTATACATTAATGCCAAGTTATGATTAAGATTTAACACACAGAAAAGTCAGGAAATTATGTTTTAATTCCCCCATGTGTAAGTTGGTCTCACTGCACATATTATATATTGAAGTAAAAAACTGTCAATGGATACTATAATAAAAAGTTATATATGTGCAATTTAGCCTAATTAGAATCCTGATTACTCGTGTGAGTAGCCAATAGAACTATTTACAGTAGAAAATACTTAGTTTGAGCAGATTT
The DNA here is from genome assembly GCF_020497125.1 of Mauremys mutica. Lineage (NCBI taxonomy): Eukaryota > Metazoa > Chordata > Testudines > Geoemydidae > Mauremys > Mauremys mutica. Next base: position 107,586,142 of record NC_059077.1, on the reverse strand, counting down.
ATTTCATTTTAAAGAGTATATTTAAAATTCCACATAGAGAATTACAGACATAAATGCATTTGTATATCATATAGTACTATTGGAATACATAAAATGGGTAACAATAAAACAAGACATTAAAATAATTAAATAGAATGAGACTGATTTCAGGACATTGAGATACTGTACATGTCTTGAATGCAGCACAAATTAAGACACACAAAAGGAAGATAAAGATGATGGATTAATATGTGAAATGAAGCTTGGGTGGAACAAAGACTGAAGGAATAAACGGATTTTTCTGAGATTCTTTTACCTCTAGAGATGACTGATATTCTGATTTGGGCAGGGAAAGCAGAATTTATATTAGGTGGATTGGGCCACTGAATAAACTTTAAAGTAAAAAGTTGTGTAATGTGCTGACCAAACTGGCACAAGCATAGGCTTTAGTGTAAGAATGGACTATGATCTTTTATTAAATTAAAATCACCTGAGGAGGAAACATCAGATGTGTAGAGGTCACATTCCTCTAACTTAAAAAGCAAGATGGGAAATTCTAAATTCAATTTCTTAAGAAAATTCATGTCATCCAGATTCAAATCTCTGGACAACGCCACATTCTGTTTGTTTTCCCAATCACTTCTGTGCGACTGATACAAAATATCATGGCTTATTTGAAATCTAATTATCTTCTTGAATCCCAACTGTTCATTTTTCTCAGGATCCTGGAGTATAGCTGTTGGAGATAAACCCACTGGTATTAATGCATAATGATGAGTAGAACAGAATGTGCCAAGTACTCTTTCCTCACATATGTTCAAAGCACACAGTTGGTAAGAAAAAAAGGTGCAAGGCCATTTGTTTTAATGGACCAGGTTTTTTTAATCAGTGCAGTTCAATGTAGCTTTCAGGACAGAGAGTGCGATTTGTGAGAAGACCTTTTGTGGAATAAATGATCTGCTAGCATACTTCATACATAAAACAAGTCAAAAACAATGAAAATAGAAAACATGTTTTCTGAGGTACATTACAAAACCCAGTATTTTACTTCCTACACAAGTGCAAAATAACCAGGACTCTATTTCACATCTATGGTAGAACATATAGCCTTGTATTCTTTATTACAGAGAAAACTAATTCACAGTTAAAGGCAGTGATTAGATTGGGTCAGCTCATGGTATTATGCTTATATAAGCAATTCCTTGGTGGCCCACTAGTTTCTACAGAAATTAAGCCTTCATTTAAAAATCATTATTTCTAGTCCCTATTGTCTCAAAGACCATGTTCTGAATGTGACTGGATTCAGTGCCGAATCTACAGACAAATGGAATGAAAAATAGCTGTTACAACCAAATGCTGCTTTTCTTCCTTGGGCACAGAAAGGGCCAAATGCAGTGGAACAATTATGATTCTACTGCACAAAGAAAGAGGGTTTGGCTGCTCAGGGAACTCTACAGAAGCGGTTTCATGAAGTGACTAATAAATCTGTCACTTTATGATTCCATGCACAACTCCTTCCCTCAGTGACGGGGATATGTATACGGGTTTCAACATTACCAAATCCTTTGGGGTTATATTAGTAGAAGTGGATATGCTCCACATCAAGCCACTGTAGTGGAGGGGTAAGGATCCTTTCCCCCAAACAGTTTTTGAGCAGAGGTCCAACATTTGTTCTTAAGAGAAATGTGACCTCTTACAACTTGTTTCCTTGAGCTTACTGCAGAACATGATTATAACAACACTTTACAATCAACATTCTTAACTATTCCTCTACTGATCATTTAAACAGAAATATCCAGCAACTTTGGGGTTGTAGGCAGAGCTTTAAACTGGGGGCAGAGCTGGAAGAGAGTACCAATACCACTGCTTTTCTCCCCAATGCGACTCCTATTTATAGGCAGTGGCAAAAATTAGTATTTTTGTTCTGGTAGCAATAAGTTATGATATTTGGACTTTTGAACAAATGATCAAAAATTTGTATAAAGAAAGGTGTAAAATATTCTCTTTATTGGTGGCTTAACTAAATTTAACAAAAGGAAAATATCATTTAGAATTATGTGCTGAATATTCCCATATGACTAAGGTTAGAGAGACAGTCAACAAATTCTGAACTTAAAACTTACCTTTTTTAAAAAAAATTAGGTTTCCGACATCCAGAGCAGCCATGGAATGCTGACTCCGCTCTCCGTGACGCCCCAGCATACACTAGTCTGATAATGGCATACTCATCATGGAACCCCAAAGCAGACTGGAGCCAGGATATGTATACAGGGGGTAAGGACTAAACTTTTATTTTTTAAATAAACACACACACACAACCACAATATTATGCAGTTTTATAAGATTTTTAAAAATTCGTATTTTATATCCTACAGGACATAAAATAAAGAATATTAGGAATCTTATAAAACCATGCAATATTGTTCAAAAAGGGTGGTGGTGGAAGGAGAAAACTTACCTTACCCTTATAGGCCTGCTCCATTCTGCAGCGGGGTTCGGTGGAATGTGTGACATCACCAGTCTAGCGTGTTCTAGTGATGTTACACGGAGAGGGAGCTGGTGAACTGCAGCTGCTTTGGACATCAGACACCTAAAGAAAAAAATTGGTAACTTTTAAGTCCAGAATGTTTTGAATGCCCTTCTTACCTTAGTTATGGGAGAAATCCTACAATGATTCTTACTCAGTCCCACTGGATTCAATAGGTGTTCTGAGTGACTAAAAATGCAGGATTTAACCTTATGGGGGCATTCAAAATATAAAACACAGGTGCTTCCATTTTAGTTAACAATAAAAGTGGCTGCAGGTCAATGAGATGCATTTTAACTTCTGCAAGATAATTTGCAAATAAAAAATATATATAAAATATGTGGCTTTAGTTGTCATCTGAGGAACAAGAGTGGAAACAAATGAAAATCTGTGAACTGTCTTTCATATTCAGAAAGTAGAACTTCTAAAAAACTCATTGCACATCTCTCCATCAATTATATAGTTAAGAATTTCTTCTGTGGCTATGGAACTGGCAGAGAAATTATCAGACTTCAGCTCAATATGTTTCTTTAAAAATATCTGGTTGGGACTTCAAGATGTGCAAGGAGAGCCAAGAAAACCAAGCTGTTCTCAAAAATGAGGCCTAGCCTTTCAGTGGCTGTATACTAATATTAATAGTACTTCCTTTAACAGAAAATAAGACTTAATTTCTAATACAAAATGAGTAATAATTTGTTTCTCTTAGGGCTCGTGTATTCTCTTAGCAGGCAAATGTGCCAGACTACAATAAAAAACTTCTGTAGATCCTCACCTAATGGTTAACTATTCTTTTCCTCACCAGTGGTACATCCCAATTTTATCTGGTTAGTTACAACAACGTTCTCCACATAACAGAATCCTGAGAAGAGTACAACTACCAACAAAGTGATTGCTGGACAATCTGAAACTGCCAAACCTCAACAGTGATCTCCTCTGTGAAGATAGAGCTATATGTCCAGGGGTTCTCAAACTTCATTGCACCATGACCCACTTCTGACAACAAAAATTACTACACGACGCCAGGCCATGGGGGGAGGGATGTCAAAGCCTGATCCCCCTGCGGGGGGGGGGGGGGGGGGGGGGGACGACGGGACACCCAAGCCCCATCACCCAGGGCTGGGGGGGAGAGCCCTAAGGCTTTCACCCCAGTTGGGGGGCCCGTAACCTGAGCCCTGCCACCCCGTGCCGAAGCCCTTGGGCTTTGGCCCCAGATGGTGGGATTCGGTTTTTAGCTTCAGCCTCAGGTCTCAGCAAGTCTAACACCAGCCCTGGCAACCCCATTAAATTAGGGTCACAACCCACTTTGGGGTCCCAACCCACAGTTTGAGAACAGTTCCATTAGAGCTTTGCTATACTAAATCCTTAAACAACTACTGCCAATTATGTTTTATCATGAAAGATCAACAAGCTGATACACTTTCAGAATCATGCAAAATACAACTGATTACATCAGCACTTTTCTTTCAGAAATGGGTCTTGAAAAACAGTATCAATGAAAATAAAGAAATCTTGTTTCTGTTTTCAAATACTGAGGCATCACAAAATGAAAGCAAATTAGCAATAGACTCCTAGCTGCTGATAATGTCTTCATTTTGTGGTTTAGTCTTAATTACAAGAAGCCTAATCAGAGAGATATCGTCAGCCCATTCAGCCAAGTGTTCTACTTTCCCTTAAGGAAACAAATGATCATTTCATTAGTTAATTTATAGCATCTTATTTTTTAAAGAAAATTTGGGAAAGCTTAATTCAAAAATAGCAGACATTTTTTCTACTCTCAGTATGAGCTCTGTAAATTTTATAAACCAGTGGTTCTCAACCTTTCCATACTCCTGTATTCCTTTCAGGAATCTGATTTGTCTTGCATACCCCAAGTTTCACCTCACTTAAAAACTACTTGATTACAAAATCAAATACCAAAATACAAAAAAGTGTCACAACACACTATCACTGAAAATTTACTTACTTTCTAATTTTTACCATATAATTACAAAATAAATCAATTGGAATATAAATATTGTACTTACATTTCAGTGTATAGTATATAAAGCAGTATAAAGTCATTGTCTATATGAAATTTTAGTTTGTACGGACTTTTCTAGTGCTTTTTATGTAGCTTATTGTAAAACTAGGCAAATATCTAGATGAGTTGATGTACCCCCTGGAAGACTTCTACGCACCCCTGGTTGAGAACCACTGTTATAAACTAACCTGAGACAGTAAGATTCTTCAACACTGGACTAGTCATTTGTTGCTCTCTGTCAAAAAGAAGCTCCTGGTTTTTACCAACATTCCTTCTCTTAACACATTACAACATATACTATATGCCATCTCTTGAAGATTTACAGGGTTTTTCTTTATGAATACTAACAATCCTGTTAAATTCCCTTCCAGTTAGTTGAATCTTCCACCCTCTTAACTGCTGATAACCAAACATTTCTCTACATCATTTCATGCCAATATTTTAAAGAAAAGTTAGATATTTAATTATAACTACTGCTGATGTTTGGATATGTTGCCTTACCTACTTCTGAAGATTAATATATACCTTCAGATATATAAGGCACTTTAGAACAAGTTGAACAAACAACAGCATCTCTATCGTAAATATTTCACAGTCTAAAGGCATGAAACAATACAATGAAGAAAACTAAAATGCAGAACACCCAGAGTAGTATGTGGCTTTTACAGCTGGAACGGTTCAGAGAACAAGTAGGTAGTCAGGAGTTGGCTGAGGATGGCTCTTGGAAAATATTCACTGGAAAGCTGCTCCAACAAAGAGAAATCATGAAAGAATACACAAAACTGTATGAGAAGGAGCCAAACGGAGCAGTTAGGAAAAAAACTTGGGTTAAATACAGGGAAGGAAGAGGCATTACAGGTGTTTTAAGAAAAAACTGAAGGCTAGGGCAAAAATATACAGAGCCTTGAAAGTGGGGACAAGTATCTTGAAATTGATGGGCTTGTGAAAGGAATTTGAAAGAGGAAATAGGTGGAAATATAGTCAGCGCAGTAGAAGAAGAAAATTATTTTGGACTCTATTTCAAAAACTGGAACCTAAGATTTGACTTATTCATTCATATTTAGGCCCCTAATAAATGACCTCATTTTCCAAAGTGCTAAGCATCCAATAGCTTCCCACAGATCCTACAATGGAAAATTCTAAGTTCTCGGAAGTTTTCAAAATCAGGCCACTCCTACATATGTAAATATAAATTTACACGCCTCGCTTTAGGTTCCAATTTTTGAAACTCTTGTTCCTTGACAACACTACCATGGAAAGACTGGAGTAGGGAGAAGTGGTGTACAGACACAGGGAGGCCAGAAAGTAGAGATAACATTAGTCAAGACATTACAGAGGAAGAAGTGGCAGGGCAATGAGAAGCTGGCTATAGTAAGCCAGAGTCTAGATGTAGGTGAAAATAAAATGTTTCAAGGGTGTGAACATTTTTACAGATGATTTTTTTTTATTCTAATGGAAAGTGAGTTGCATGTATAAATCCCTGTACATTAACATGAAACTATATCCTTACTCTCCACCCCAACGTAAGCCAAAAGCAAGCCCAGATTTTGCCCGTTGTGGTTCTACTTTGTCAGCAGATCATCTTATTTTTCACTTTGTTACAGCCTGCTATAAAGGAATAAAGGTCCATTCACCTTTCCAACTATTTACTTTTCCATATTTATCTCAGGCAATAGCATTACCTATCTTTTAAGTTTCACAAATACAGAAGAAAATTAAGAAATATAACAGGCAACTCCTTATGGCAGTGGGTCTCAAAGCATTGTGTACATATCACCAGCAACATGTACCACAATCAGTAGGTTTATCAAAACGAGAACCTGCTATAACTACATTGACCAAATATTATGAAGGTGGTACTCAAAGAACAAATGTGTTTTGTAGGTTATAAATTTTATGACCTAACATGGAATACACTACTCACAAAAGTAAGTCAAAGAGAATGAAACTAAGAGACAACTGAATGACAACAAAAATATTCTTACCACATATTCATAAAAAACAAGCAACAATTAGGTTTCCATGGGTGCTGAATGAGAAGACGCTGCAGGCTTCTTTAGTTTATCAGTTAGGGAGCTTCAGTGAATTCACTAAAATGTTGGTAGGACCCCAATCAATTATTTCAGATTGCAAGAATTTCAACAAGCAAGTGGTAGCAAGTCCATTACAAAATGGAATGTTTTCCTCTGTGTAAATTTAGTTACTTAAATGTTCCATGTATAAGTGTGATAATACACTGGCCTGTTGCTGGAATCAGAGACATAGGAAACCCAGTGGTTCTACTTGTCCCTGTCCTCTCTTCTGGACAGAAACTAGTTACTGTAAATGGACTGGAATCCTAAACACCACATGCTTTACATTAACCGGCCAAAGTAAAATCACAAAATCTACATCAGTCATGTCCATTCTTTTCATCCTGAGGAACAAACATAGTTTCTGAAAGCTCAAGGGGCCAAAATCAATATTTTGAGGCAGATACTCTGCCCTATTCTACTCCCTTTATACCATTCAGGCAGAGAAAGCGAGGAGAAACCACACACTAGCCTCCACCTGGAGATTCCCCTGGAGCTATAGTTAGTATAGCCAACTCCTATGCCTCCCTTTTTACAGCCCCTGGCACAAAGCGTGTGTTGGAAGTGAGAAGAAGAAATGGCTGGAACTATCCCTAGCTGGTGTACGGCCTCTCCTAGAAGATAATGCCAGCTAGCATGAGTCAAAAGCAGCCATCAGAAAATCAGGGAGCTGTACCTTGTTGATAGTTTTCAGCGTCTCCTCTTTTTACCCTCTCTGGGGCTGCCCTGACCTGCATGGGGAAGAGGAGCCACCATCCTTTGCTAGATACTTCCCTAAGCTCAAGCAGATTTGTTCAAGTTCCTTTTCCTGCATCTCTTTGACTCCCACAGCCCAGAAAGCAAGCAAGCAATGGATTAGCCAGATTTATTCCCTGCAAAGCAACAGGTAAGCTAGCAGGGGAGCTGCTGACCAGCTGCAGCAGGGAAAGGACAGTAGCTGCTCAGGAAGCACCCAGCTCATATCAGAGGTACTGCTATGAAGGGCTGGGGCAGCAAGGAAAGTGGTGCGAGGCAATTTGGCAGGATGCAGCGATGGGGCTGATTCAATTCCAGTTTAAAAATGAAAGGCGTAGCTCATTTTCAGTTCATAATCAAATACACATTTTCTTCTTAACCCATCATCCTCAAGGGCTACATGTTGGACACCTGTGATCTATGCCATTAGGCTGCTACAAATCTAGTAGTAATCAGGAGATTGATCCTCTTCTGCACAGTTTTCCTTGATGGAAGAACACTACCCACGACTAAAGCAAAAGATATTAAATTGTACAGGGGAGTCTAGGATCAAGTTGCTTGATACATCCAGACACAGAATGAGTGAAAAACTTTTTCAATAGGTCCATTATTTTCATTATTGCAGGCGCAGCTGATAGCAACACTGATAGCTAAATTAAGGTTGCACATCACTTTCCATTATACGAATCCATTTTCAGTTGCTTATAATTTTGTAAAACTTAAAACCATAAGGGCTGAAATTTTCCATGCTCACAAGTCTACCTCAGGCTGAACTGTCTTGAAAATTTCAGATAAAACTGCTTAGCCATTTCAGAAAATGAGATCTGAGGAAAATATGCTGTTTTTCCTATGTTAAAGAAATCTTACAACTGTTTAATTAAGAGGCTCTGGCACCTCCATGTTTTGGAGCAGGGATCTGAATCTTGGCAGCACAGTTACCTTAGTGCACCTCTACCTCGATATAACGCTGTCCTTGGGAGCCAAAAAAATCTTACTGCGTTACATCGAACTTGCTTTGATCCACCGGAGTGCACAGCCCCTCCTCCCCGAGCACTGCTTTACCGCATTATATCCCAATTCATGGTATATCGGGTCGCGTTATATAGGGGTAGAGGTGTATCAAGGATATGCTTATTTGCTATTCCTGTGAAAATCCACCCAAATTTGACCAAACGACGAAACTCTAAAAACTGCAGTTTGCATGTGCTCAGAAATATGTTAGCTTAGCAACTAAATTCTCTGAAGATTTACTCTGCACTGAGCACGCTCCATCTCCTCACAGTTCCTAAGTGCTGACAGAACAGCACATGCACTAACCCAATACATTCATTGAGCATGTTCCTTTCTAGAGCCGCAGGGGCTGAGCAGGACTTTCCTAGTAATTGCTCATCGTGGCTCTAGGGATCCCCTGTGGTGCTGGGCAGAGGAACTGAGAGTAGGAGTACTGCATTCTGCATTCTGAATCCTCCTGTTGTTAGCGCCCAAGCAGCAAGGAGAAGGAAGATGTATGAATGTACGTATGAAGTATGTAAGTGAAGAAAGAAGTTTGGAATGACTAAATATCAGGAATAAAAATCCCTGGCCTAGTTAGGCTCTAGCATCAATTCTGCAGTTTCTAAGAAGTTAACTTCTTCTGATAGTCTCTCATGAAAAAAATCTCTTAAGAGCTGAAGAAGCTGGTTTTGAACTAGAGGGTGTGCTCCTCCCATCATCAGATAAACTCAAGGACTCACTGGTCTTAAGAAACATTTCCAAATCTGGCAAAAATGAGCACAGATGGTCCCTAAATGGAAGAATAAGGGTAAGGCTACCAAAGTCCTCTGGTAAATCTTAATACTAGCTTTTTAGCCAGAATTACAAAAACCTGATGGCCCTGAGACCAAACAAAAAAAGACAGTTTATGCCTCCAATAGCCCTTAATCTTTTCCAGATCACTAGCCCTAGATCCTTGGTAAGACTGGAATCCACCTAAGGAGGAAAAGCGGCTGATAGAATTGGCCCTTCTGATACACCCTTTTTCTCCCCTCAAATAGCAGGCCTATCACCTTTGTCTGCATCTTTATTGAAAGACCAGAATTTCATAGCTGTGTGCCTACAAGCAGCATTGATTGCAACCAAAAAGAAGTTAGTAGACAAAATCCTAATATTTACAACAAGCAGTAACCTACACAACTATGGACTATGCAACACACTATAGCAGTGAGCAAGTTTTAACAGAGTAAGATAAGAAAAAAATCTAACTAAATTTAATAATACAACTACAGAGGGAGAGAGTTATATTACATGACAGAACAGACTAGTGGAGAGAAACCGAGGGATGACTTGTGGGTAGGAGATTTTATACACTGTTTTAAAACAATGGGTTTGAGGGACATACATCCTCCCCCACAGCAATGTTTCACTGTGACAGGTAATACAACTCCTACAGTGGGGATCAGCAGGGGGAATGTCATGAAGGAGAGAGAAATTCCAGCCGCTTCAAAGGGGTCATAACTTCAAAAAAAGGCCTCTGATAATTCAGCTTCTTCCAATGATCCTGCAAGAAGAGTTTCAGTGTCACTCTTTGGACAGCCACACAGAGAGAGCGAAAAACAAAACAGGCCGCAAGAATAGTACAGCTCAGCCCAAGACCATCAGATATAAAAAGCCGCTGAACCTTTTTTTGGGCAACAAATTAAGAGAGTCTGGTCTTAACTATAACTATAACTTAACTGTTATATTGCGTGATAACACGCAATATAACATAGGAACTGCAATACCATATCAGACAGTGGTACAGCTAGTGCAAGGTGCTGTCTCTGCGACAACTAGATGTTTCAGAGAAGTTGCAAGAAACCTCATGGCAAACACTCCCAAAAAGGGAATGTTATTCTTAGGGCTGGTCTACACTGGGGGGGGGGGTTATCTAAGATACGCAACTTCAGCTATGTGAATAGCGTAGCTGAAGTCGAAGTACCTTAGATCGATTTACCTCTCATCCTCACGGCGTGGAATCGACGTCTGCGGCTCCCGCTGCCGACTCCGCTACCACCGCTCGCGCTGGTGGAATTCCGGAGACGATGGGAGCACGTTCGGGGATCGATATATCGCGTCTAGATGAGACGCGATATATCGATCCCCGAGAAATCAATCACTACCCGCCGATACAGCGGGTCATCTAGACGTACCTAGGGTTTATCCACAGGAACACTTAGTGCGCACTAGCCTGCCATGCAATAACTGGCTCTGTAGATCCTGCTACTGTATATTAGAAGTCCAAGATCACACTTCGACCTACGCAATACAGAACTTTTTAGTGCGTGGTAGCAGGGTCCACAAGACCAGTTAGTGCAGAGCAGGCCACTGTGCTGTAGATTTACACCCCAGCTTGCCACTCACTAAGTTTCCATGTGGATAATCCGTTAACTTCTGTCAGAGAGAGAATTAAAATTTATATCGATTCTATTTTTTAAATTTCTTATCTAATTTATTGTGGATGTTACAACTGTGGCTGTCTTATTATCAACATAAATTTATTTGAAGCCTCCTAAACTCTTAGTTTCAATGACATCTCCTGGCAATAAACTCCACAGGTTAATCACGTGTTGTAAAGAATTACTTCCTTTTATCAGTTTTAAGTTTGTTGCCTAATGATTTCACTGAATATCTTTTTATTCTTGCATAATGAAAAAGGATAAATAGAGCATATGATTTACCTTTTCTATAGCATTCATTATTTTGCATAATTTCTGCTATTATTTATTAATTCCCCGTTCAGTAATCTCCTCTTTAAACGAAACTAAATTTAGTCCCAGTCTTTTCATGTTCCTACATTTTTATTTTATTTTTATGTACCATTTACACAGCTGTAGTGCCTAGAGACCAAGCAGGTCACGTCCTCATTATATCAGAGGGGTAGCCGTGTTAGTCTGGATCTGTAAAAGCAGCAAAGAATCCTGTGGCACCTTATAGACTAACAGACGTTTTGCAGCATGAGCTTTCGTGGGTGAATACCCACTTCTTCGGATGCAAGTTTTGCATCCGAAGAAGTGGGTATTCACCCAAGAAAGCTCATGCTGCAAAACGTCTGTTAGTCTATAAGGTGCCACAGGATTCTTTGCTATCCTCATTATAGTAGGCCTATACAAATGTATAGAATGTGATGGTCCCTCCCCCAGAGAGCTTTACATGGAAGTCTTTTCCTGACTCTGTGCATTGTTTGTATCTGTACTCCCCAGGATTTATGCTATATTCTTTTAGAGGCAACCAGAACCAAGCACAGCATATATAAAGGTGTTGTTACATTTTAATGAGCAATTATGAAAAATTTAGATATTTACATACCCTTCTAAAAGTCTTGCTAGTATTAGATAACCCATTATAGGAGGAACACCAGCAGAATACACATACAACTATTAATTTGTACTGCTGTACATAGATATTACTTCTGTATTACTAATCTCTGCCATTCTGGAAAACCTCTCTCAGACTATTAGTCTTGAAACCAGGCCGCACTCCTGCAGCTACAAAATAATTTCAAATGGGGTCCATAACTGCAGCTTTGAGTGTTGTTACAGGCATCATTCTGAGTTTTTAAAGTGAAGCCTCTATTTTTCATAGTCCAGGTTAACATTTAATACCACCTCCATTTCTCTAAACCTACAAATCCACCTTTTTTTCTTTTTTGCAAATAGAATATTTGTTGTATCAATAACCTAAGGTGACCTGAACATACGTCTTCAAGCACCTGAAGCAATATAGCCTATTTTCCTTCTAAAATACAGAGACAAAGTCATTTAAAATTGTTAGGCATTTCTGTGGCATTTTTATGAACTCTGTTAATCACAGTTGCCATAGATGAAACTTTTATCAAGAGGCAGAAAGGAGAATGGAGCTCAGTCGAAGGGGTTTGAGCCAGAGACTCAAGAAAACAAATGGGTTCCACCACTTATTCTTTCAAAAACATTCATCTTGGTGGGAAACTCTCCCTCTTTGCCACCACACCCAATATCTGCTGGATTCTTTGGTCCAATGGGTCTGATTCTGGCTTCTTGGCTACAGCGTCTTGAGTTATGTGGTCCAATGGCTGCTAGGTATGAATCTGTACCTCAGTCCCCACTCCAAAGCCAGATGAAATGATCGCGATGCATTGCCTCCCCTGAATGAGCACTTCAGCAGCTGACTATAAATACAAAAGTCAGCTAAGCTGAATCTGACTACACATTTGTGGAACGGGACGAGTCAGACATCAGCGTAGACATTGTGTGGCTATATCACAGGGCCCTGTGTAACCATGTGTGTGTCTGGAAATCTAAGCAGGACCACAAATATGTGAGGATTCCATACTTTGAATTAGTATCAGAATGTGGCCCCAAGGAAAGGTGCTCAAAGAATAAGTACAAATAAACCTACTCTTGTTTAAAGTACTATTGCCCTGCCCAAGCTTTACTGAATCAAAACCCTGAAAAAATGGTTAAAGATTGCTATATACTTATTAATTCTACTGTTTCTTGACAGCAATTGTGAACTGAAGACTAATATAAAGATATGATGGAAATAAAAAATAAAATCTTTCTAACTCGTTAACTCTAGAGGCTTTGATACAACTACTCATAAGACACATTCTCACAATTGACAGGCTTCAGAAAATAACTGGAACAATTTTATACCCATACAAAAGAAAGTTTTTGAACATCACATACCGATTTCTTTCTTATGTTCTCCAGATCTTTGAGTTCATTCTCGATTTTTGTGATTAATTCCCTGAGTTCATCAAGATTAGTGCAAATAAGCTAAAAACAAAACAAACAAACAAAAAAGACTTGGTAATGCATCATTTAAAAAACACACAATGAAGTTAAAAAAAACCACTTCATCTAAAAAACAGATTCTAATGCTTAAGTTTACCACTTGATCTTTTCTTTACTTCTGCAATTAATATATAACAAACAAGGAAAAAATCCCCATAACTTTTAGAGAAAAATCTTATTAGATAGACTTCAGTCTTCAAGCTTACATACAGATGGAGCCGCTGAAATTTGGATACCGGTGGCTGCGTCTCCATAAGTTCTTACATAATTTACACTTCCCCACTTGTCAATGCCTGCGCATCAGAATCCAGGTACTTTCTAAAAGACAAACTCACAGTGCAGAATGACACAGATCAGGAAACTTGCCCTAGTTTTAACTGTGCCTCTGAATACCTTTGTGCATGTTCCAAACGATTCCTTAGCAAGTGAATCCATGCTAACACTGAGCGGCAATTGTGCTAGTAAGGTAATTACACCTTATTTTTGTTTATACAAAGTACCAGTAAATAAGTGTAATGATCATTTAAAATAGAAAGTCAACAAAAGACAATGGGCCAAATTCAGTCTTGGTGTAAGGAAGTACAACTTCACTGATTTTAATGAGTTGCACATGTTTACACTAGACACCCATGAAAGGTAATCAGATAACACAGCTGTTTTCACAAAGTAACATGATTTGAACAAAAATAAAGCACCCAATATAATGTAACCCAATATAATGTACTGTTACTAATTTCTTCAACAGATGGCTTGTTTTCTTAATATTTCCTTTCAGAATGTAGCTGTTAATTTCTTGATTAACTATAGGCTTGTCTACATTAAAAAGGCTGTGCCACTACAGCTGCGCTGCTGAAGTGGTTCTGTGGATACCACCCACACCAATGGGAGGGATTCTTCCATTGGTGTAGGTAACCCACCTCCCCGAGAGGCAGTAGCTTGTGCTGTCTACATGGGGATTTAGGTAGTTTTAACTATGCTGCTAATTAGTGTGGATTATTCACATCCTAATGTAGTTAAACCAACCTAATCTTCTAATGTAGACCAGGTCTACGAGTACAAACAATGTGAGCAAATAGCAGAAGAATTCTGGGTTACTAATGTCAACAATAGGCTTTTAATCTAGAAACTATAAAACTAGAAATTTTTTTTTCCAAAGGCTATAATGCTGCATGGTTGTTCACTGGATTTAAAATATCAAAATAAGTGATACCAAAAACCATTCAAGTCCATCTTCAAAATGTTCTCTCATGATTACAAACATAATAAAATCTTTTAACAATAACAGAACACAAAATAAAAAATGACAGAATACAATTACTAATATTTATGGCAAATCATCAAATTATTCTAATGCACTCTGATTTCAGTTGTTTTAACACAGGAGCAAGTTAAAATAAAATCTTATGTACGGTGATTTGACTATTTCAGGCTCCAAGGGTCCATACGCCTACCTTCCCCCAATACAATTTTTTGTTGTTGTTTCTGATACTTCCCTTCTCCAACTCAATTTTTTAAAAATAGCCTTGTTAATAAAATATAGTATACGATCTTTTGGCAAAATACTGAGGTTTGAAAGACAGCTAATGCATACAGGCAACAATTACTTTCCATAGCATTTTACTGAAAAAAGAAAAGTTTTATGCACACTTCAGTGTGTCTTTATAAGAAAGTGGAGTAACTCTAACTTTATTAAACCAAGTAGTAATAGAGAATAAGTGAGCAAATGATCAATATATCTTAGGCTTTTTCAAAGTATTCCTTCTTTACTGCAAAAACAAAAAGTATATGTTTGCACAATCTGCTCTTCAGGTAGCTAGTAGCGCCACCTACTCTTAAGTTGCTCAGTTCTTTCTATTACAAAACTGTTTTCAGTTGCTTATAACTTTGCCAAAACATGAACCATTTGAGCTGAAGTTTCCCAGGCCAAGTTTCTGCCTCAGGCTGATGATTTTTTGTTTGTTTGTGTTTGTTTGTTTTTTGATTAAGTTTCAGCAAAAATGGTCCAGCCATTTCCACAAATGAAAATAGGGAAAATACACTGTTTGGCCAAATGCTGAACAAATTATTAGATTATTAGAAATCTCAATTGATTAGACTCTGCCTGTTGGTATGCATACTTCCACCTTTTCATGTTCTCTGTATGTATAAATATCTCCTGTCTGTGTGTTCCATTCTATGCATCCGAAGAAGTGAGCTTTAGCTCACGAAAGCTCATGCTAAAATAAATTTGTTAGTCTTTAAGGTGCCACAAGTACTCCTGTTTTTTTGCGGATACAGACTAACACGGCTGCTACTCTGAAACCTCTCTTTATATTACAATTTATGTTGTTCTGTCTAGCACGAAATGCCATTCTCTTCTCATTGATGAGTTGCTCAATTTCAGCATCATTCTCATCAAACCAGTCCTGATGTCTTCTGGTTTGGTAGCCTATGGTTTCCTCACAGGCATTGATGATTACGACTTTCAATTGGCTCCAGTGTTCCTCAATTTCTTCTAGAAACTCTGATGGAAGCTTTTCTTCTAAGACTGCTTGGAAGCGGCCATGTTTAATAGGGTCCTTCAAATCTTGAATGTTCAAGCTTGCGCCTCACCTGCTTCTTTTGCAGCCTCCATTTGAGAGCAATCTTAATTTTCATTGTGGATCAAATAAGGCGATGATCTGTCCAACAGTCATCAGCACTTGTCATTGCTCTTGTGAGAAGTACGTCGCTACAATCTCAGGCACAAACTATGACATAGTTGAGGAGATGCCAGTGCTTTGACAGTGGGTGTCTCTAAGATGTTTTGAACGTTTTTGTCAGAAAAGGGTGTTCGTAACAATAAGTTTATGTTCAGTACACTTGTTCAGGAGCAGAATTCCATTTGAATTGCTTTTGACAACTCCTTCTTTCCCAGTAGTTCCTTTCCACAGGTCTGAGTCTTGTCCAACATGTGCATTGAAATCCCCCAGAAGGATGATCTTGTCTTCTGTAGGGGTCTCCAATAAAATGGTTTCCAACTGAGAATAAAAATCTTCCTTTACATTCTCATCTGCATCCAGAGTTGGTGCACAGGCACTCACAATAGTTGCCTGTTGATTTTTGGTGAGCCTCAAAGTGTCATAAACCGCTCATTGATGCCAACTGATACCTTACAGAGGCACCTTACGAGCTTGTTCTTTATAGCAAAGCCCACTCCATGCAATCGGGGTTCATCTATAGATTTTCCCTCCCAGAAGTAGCTGTATCCTCCTTTCTCCTCCCTCACCTGTCCTTCATCAGCTCTTCTAGTTTCAGACAAAGCAGCAATATTGATGTTAAACCGATTCAATTCACAAACAATAATGGCTGTATTCGCTCTGGTCGGTCACTGTTTGAATTGTCCATCAGGGTACGTACATTCCAAGTTCCAAAGTTGAAAAGTTTCTTACATTTTCGACCGCTAAGGTGGTGATCCTGCTGGATGCGGCTATCCAGCCAGGAAAAACAGAGGAAAGACTATTTTTAAGGTACCTTTTCTAAACCCCTTCCCATGTGGGGTGAGCAGAGTGAATCCTAAAAAGGATTGCTCAGTCGTGGATGCAGCTGCCGAGATGCTCGACCCGCCTCAAACCTCGAGCAAGACGACTGTATCACACACCCACCACCTGTGTGTCAGTCTGTGACTAGGAACTTCAAGATTTCACTGTCCTGTTCCCATCGCCACTCGCCGATCACCACTGGACTTTTGACTTGTACAAAAGTCATTTCCCCAAAATCTGGAAGATGCCTGTGCGGGACTTCTTTTAAAGTAGGAAGACTGATGCACAACTGTCACCAAACTATCCTTGACAGATAGAGGACTTGAAACCAATGGCATGGACACCATGATGATTGGAAATGCTCTATTTGCTGCAGCCTTCATCAACCTTCACAGCTGTTGTAACATTACACAACAATTTCACCTCCATTGTGCAGTTATCCTCCATCTGCTCTGCTGTTAGGGACTTCTTGAATCCAAGAAATCCCAAGAAGCAGCTACTGACATACAGAGGTGACTGTGACATTATCTGATTAAAATATGACCATGTAGATTATTGTTGCTACCACTGTTATATAATTGCAACAAATCTTATACAAGGTGTGTCAAGTAAGGCGTTTATGGAACGGTTCTGATTTGCTGAATATGATTATACTATTTGGATGCATGTATCATTTTGTATTTGAAGTTATGAGTATTGGCTGTATACCTCTATTTCAAATATGTTTGCTCCTGTGGTAACGCCCACAAGGTATTTAGCCTGCACATCTTGAAGGGACTATACAAGTTAAACGGCTCATCAAGGAACACTTAA
The DNA here is from genome assembly GCF_020497125.1 of Mauremys mutica. Taxonomy (NCBI): domain Eukaryota; kingdom Metazoa; phylum Chordata; order Testudines; family Geoemydidae; genus Mauremys; species Mauremys mutica. The sequence goes on along the minus strand of NC_059077.1, from coordinate 107,568,707 downwards.
CTCACAATGGACCATGGAAGACGTCCATCCACACCTTCTAACTAGAGTTCCAGTAATGGCTTCTGCTATGACTGAGCAAAATCATGCATGGACATGTGACTTGCCCATGTGACTCCAAACTCCATCTTGTTACCTGTAATTTTCCACAGTAAGAACAATGGATTTCCCTTCAATTGGCAAAAGCAATAAAAGGCCCTGGAAACACCTCCATTTTGTCTCTTTCCTGCTCAAACCTCTGGACTATGAACATGCTAATGGGAGCATTCTAACCAAAGGACTGAGGACCTTCCAATGATTTGGAAGCAACCAGAGACTTAACAAGACAGTATGGGCGGAAAGTTCTATGGGCCCGTGGTGCCCAGGCACCATGGGCCCGGCTCCAGCACTCTGAGGCCGGGTCTGTCCCTCAGCCCTGCCTTCCACCCGGTGCATCCCCCAGGCCATTTAAAACAGCCCATGGCTTCCACTCATCATTGGCAGCGCAGCAGAGCTGAGCAGCTTCCTGCCTGCTCACTCCACGTGGCTGCCGGCCCCTCCCTACAGCCCCTGGGCGGGGTGGGTCTGTGTCTCGCCGCAAGAGCCTCTGTGGCCAATGGGAAGCTGCGGGGGCAGTGCCTGGAGGAGTAGCAGCACATGGAGACTCCCGGCCTGCCCTGCCTAGGAGCTCCAGGTAAGTGCCACACTCCCCCACCCCCTCCCAGAGTCTGCACTCCACCCTTCGGCCCCCAAACTCCCTCCCAGGGCCTGTACCCCTTCCCTCCACACCCCCTCCAGCCCCCAAACGCCTTCCAAGAGCCTGTACCCTCTCCCTCCACACCCCCTCCCATTCCCAAGTTCCCTCCCAGAGCCTGCACCCCCACCCCCTTCCCACACACCCACTCCTACCCCCAAACTCTCTCCCAGTGCCTGTACCCCGACCCCCAGCCCAGAGCCAGCACCCAAACTCTGTCCTAGAGCCTGCACCCCTCACCCCCTCCTGGACACCCATCCCCTGCCCTAGCCCAGAGCCTGCACCCAAACTCCGTCCCAGAGCTTGCACCCCCACCCCCTTCTCCCACACCCTCTCCTGCCCCCAAACTCGCTCCCGGAGCCTGCATCCCAGCCCTCCACACTCCCTCCCAGAGCCTGCAACCCTCACCCCCTCCTGCACCCCAACCCCTTGCACAAGCCCAGAGCCTACATCCAAACTTCATCCCAGAGCCTGCACCTCCACTCCCTGCCGCAGCCTGGAGCCTGCACCCAGCACCCAAACTCCATCCCAGAGCCTGCACCCCAGACCCTCTCCCCCACCCAAACTCCCTCCCAGAGCCCAACCTCTCACCCATCCTGCACCCCAATCCCCTGCCCCAGCCCAGGGCCTGCACCCCAGACCTCCTCCCCAAACCCAAACTCCCTCCCAGAGCCTTAGGCAGGTTGGGGGCGGAGTTGGGGGGGGGCAGGTTCTGGGCACCACCAAAATTTCTACAAACTTGATGCCCCTGCAAGCCAGTTTATTCCATCACTGCTACAAGACCGATCCAAGGACTTGGCAATTATTGTGTGTATTTGATTCCTTTAACCAATTTTAACTCTCACCTTTCTTTCTTTTTTTATAAATAAACCTTTAGATTTTAGATACTACAGGATTGGCAATAGCATGATTATTGAGTAAAATCTGAGTTATATATTGATCTGGGTATGTGGCTGGTCCTTTGGGACAGAGGACCCTTTTGTTTGATTAAATGGGTTTTAAATAACCACTCTCTTTAAGTCTAGTGTCTGGGCGTTGAATCCAAGACTGGAATGCCTAAGGAGACGCTTTTTTTGACTTCTTGTTAGTCAGTGTGGTGAAACAGAAATTTACTTTTGTTGCTGGTTTGGGAGCATAACCAGCAGTTTTGGGGTGTGTCTGCCCTATTTCTCAGCAGTCTGTCCTGAATTTGGTATTCTCAGTTGTGGCCCACAGAGGCATGGTGACAGTGACCCCTCCCACCCAGCTACGGTTGCCATGCATCCGGTTTCTGACCGGAATGTCCAGTCAAAAAGGGACTCTGGTTCCACCAGTTATTACTGCTGTTAGTTTATTTTGGGCAGGTTGTGGCTGTTACAAGGTGTGAATAATAATTTGCTCAGCCACTGAGATTCTTTTTAAAGGATCTCCCCAATAAGATCTATCCTGATAAAATAAAGTTCAATAAATAATATGTAATTGGCATGTCCACATTATGGTTTTGTACAGCGTGAAGAGTTTCTATATTGCCAGATATGTCTCATGTATATAAAGCAACTTCTGAGAACAATTCTGAACTTTATGTATTTATTTTACAATAGGTCTATGTGCAAGGATAGCAATACTCTTATGATTATTAAAGTGCCTCACTTTCCATATTTCATGCCCTAAAAACAGGCTTGCAGAGCCTCATTTAATTAAAAGACTACCACTATATTAATGAAATGCTGTAAATATTTCTTGAGTACATATTTAGAGCACAGAGCACCAGGAGAGCATTATAAAGGCACACTTTATCCTGCCATATCCAAAAACTTTAGCAGTCTTTCCACTATAACTCCTTTAATATGCATATATTCTTGGACAGGACTCCTCTTTTTCAGCCCTGCCTGCACACTATTAAAAAAGATTTCCTAGTAAGGCTGTATTGCCAGTATTGACAGGTTAGAACTTAATCAAAATAGTTTTAAAACTCATTGAGGCTCCATATTATCTGGAAGACATTTTAAATAAGTTATGTCTTATCTACATTGGAATCATAGCTCGACTAACAAACAGTTTTTAAAAAACCAATAGCATATGCAGGGCCTTATGAATATATAATTGTAAATTAAAATACATGTGGATAATGTGCCAAGGAAATACAGTTTTTGTGGCATACTTAACATACTTTCCTTCCCCCCCCCTCTCTTTTATCAGTACCCTTTCCTCCTCTATAATCTAACACTTCTACAGATGCTAGTTGCAATCTAGTACCATACAAGGAGCACAACAAAAATGTTTAGCTACAGGTAGTGATCTAGCATCTAGGGTTAGTTACTAAGCATTACCATTTAGAAATTCTTCCTGTGACCTCTTCTGGGACACTGCATCTTCACAGAAGAAATGGTTCTATTTGTGGTTTTCCAGAATGATTACAATTTATGTAAGGCCTTAGTGCTAAGAATATTATTGATGCCTTTCTTTAGGTAAGAGATATAAATGAGTAAAAAGACATTCTTGTAGTTACAGGAGCGCTCCAATCCAAGTGAACATGTATACATAAATCATGATCTATAATAGAAATACTGAAAGACTTTAGCTGTTGTAGCACAAGAAAACAACACTATTATAGTTAGCATTCTCTGAGCTCTCCAGTCTGAAGTTCATGTACAGATAAGAGTTAAAACTAAAAAAAAAAAAAAAAAAAAAAAAAAAAAAAAAAAGATTTCACAAGTCTGGCTTTTTTCAGCCTCAGAGTAAATCAAGCAAGGTTTCCCTTATACAAGAATATGCAATGTCACACAATATGTAAAAATGCAACTACCGGTAATTATACCCATAGAAACTACAGGTTTGTTAATATGTACACAGTATTACCTGAATCATTATTAGTTTTTCAAAGCATGTTCTGTATTTTTTCCTTGACAAACGATCTTACTTAAGTAGCTCTCGGCAACACTATGTAAGGCTGTACATGATTAAATATATACAAAAACATTTACTACCACAAAAGCAGCACACACATCTGAAAATGCTATCAGATTAATTCTTTGGATCTGCTTGTCCGTGATGGGAATAAAATAAGAAAGTTACTCCTCATTAATTGCAAGCATAACTTCTAGAGTCACAGCCAATTGCAGTAGGAGATACATGCTCTAAAGACATTTAGATTTCAAGTATATAGAACAAAATTAAGACATTTACCTGAAATTCTGGCACCGAAGACTTTGTGACAGCTTTCCTCTTCTTTGTAATTGCTTTTTTAGATATGGATTTTTTTCCTTGTAAGATTAAAAGAGAAAAGATTCATAATGCTGTTTATTGCACTTCATTAATAAAACCAAATTACATACAACCTTGAAAGTTAAATTATAACTAACAGATAGCTGATGGTGAGTCATGTAAACATCATGAAACACAACCAAACTCAGCAAAAGCAAACATTAAACTACAAGTACCTGTGTGTGGGGCAGCTTTATTTCAACAATGAATAAACCCCAACACACCAAATGAAAATTAAGAACATTAGTAAACTATGAAAGAAACAGTCACACTACCATTGTGACGGCGGGGGGGATGTGTGCATAATTTAAACCAGAAACATAAATTGGGAAAAAAATAAAAACACCTTACCTACAAAAACTCTTCTCTGCTGTTAGTATCCCACATTGATTAGTACCCCACATTGATCCACACATTAGGCCTGGGGCCTTTGGCGTGTGATATTAAGTGTGCTCTCAGAGCACAAGTAATTTCTAGAAATCACCTCATGGACACACTGGAGTTACCATACCAGAGGAGATCACTGCTCAGTCTAGTCCAGCAACCTGTACCTGGCAGCAGCCAAAACCTAATCTTGCTTTAGAATAAGGCAAACGCCTTCCACACAATGCATTTCCTTCCCAACTGCACAATGTAATGATATGAAAGAAAAATTCCTATTAAACTTTAAAGGCAATCAGTTTACCCTTAAAATATCAGGGATAATATTCCTTGTAATCTCTCAAACAAAATAGCTATAAATGTTACACGTGGGCAAGATACCCAGGGGATAAGTTTCTTTATTTCTACAACCACCCACAACTGTACATATTTAACATCTTTGATCTCTTCATTTGCACTCTAACCATTAATCCATCTCTGCCAAGACTACTATTACCATTCCAAACCTCAGAGTAATTTGCAAAAAGCTGCAAATGAACAAAAATAACCAAATAATTTAAAAACAACCTACCACATAAAGTTTCCTTTTTTTTCCCTCTAGTATGGATCAGGTAAAAAATTACCAAATTCTTCTCATTGACTTGCCTGGAGTAAGTGTTTTGGGGTTTTTTTGTGAGGTGATTAAAATTTCATGAATCATATTTTGGTCCATATTTTTCCAAATTTGGTCTGATAAATTTTAATTATTTTAGTGTGCAATGTGATTTGTAGTGCAAATTCAAAGATATGGCTCCTGTTAGGATGTATCCAGAACAGCATAGAAAATAGTGAAAATATTATTTATATATATCAATGATAAATTGTCACCTGGAATACTCTGTTATAGAATATTCTGTTCTCATCACACTATTTCAAAAAAGATATAGCAGAAACAGAAGTGGTCTAGAGATGGGAGACAAAAATAATGGTGGACGTGGAAAGACTTCCATATGAGAAGCAGCTGAAAACCACTGGGATATTATAATTTAAAAAGAACATGAATAAAAGGGGACATGATAGACAAACATGGAATAATTAATAGCATAAACAAAGACTGAGCACTTCTACTTGCTATAACAACATATGAAAAAGGGGACATTCAATTAAACTGAAAGGTGACAAATTATACAACTATTAAAAGGAAATCCTTTTTTTCAAAACGCGTAAAGAATGCGTGGAACTCATTGTCACAATGTCTCATGGTGGCCAACTACTTAATAGGATTCAAAAACAGATCACACATTTATATGGCTAAGGAAAACAATTTATTATTTCCCTCTTTATAGCAACCTTTTATGTAACTGAAGACTGTTATCATGTCCCCCCCCTCAGTCTTTTCTTCTCCAGACTAAACAAATTCATTTATAAATCTTTCCTCATAGATCATGTTTTCTAGATCTTTAATTAATTTTGTTGCATTCCTGTGGACTTTCTCCAATTTGTCCACATCTTTCCCAAAGTGTGGTGCCCAAAACTGAACACATTACTCCAGCTGAGGCCTTATCAGTGCTGAGCAGAATGGAAGAATTAGTTCTTGTGTCTTGCTTACAAGACTCCTGCTAATGCATCCTGGAATGACGTTTGCTTTTTTTGCAACATTATTACATTGTTAACTCAGATTTAGTTTGTGATCCACTATAACCTGCAGAGCCTTCTCTGCAGTACTTGTTTCTAGGTAGTCATTTCCCATTTTGTATTTGTGAAATTGATTATTCCTTCTTACGCAGAGTACTCTGCATTTGTCCTTACTGAATTTTATCCTATTTATTTATTTATTTATGTCCAGATCATTTTGAATTCTAATCCTGTCCTCCAAAGTATTGCAATCTCTCCCAGCTTGGTATTATCCACAGACTTTCTAACTGCACTCTCTATACCATTATCCAAATTTACGAAGATATCTAAAATTGGACTCAGGACACATCCCTGTGGGACCCTGTGATGGGTTCCCCCCGGGGTGCCACCTCGAGCTGGGGTACCACTGAGCCCCCTGACCCATTAGCCTGGGCTCCCTCTCACACTGTACTGCTGTGACGAGCTGAAAAGCCCTGCAGCCTGCACTTTCACCAGCATACATACAGGTAGGGACACACCCAGCTGCAGTTACATGCAGGCCACAGCTAAGGCAACTCCCCCTCTGGAGAATAAACCCAAAATTATACTGTCTGGCGCCGCACAGGGAATTGTACAGCATAAACTCATAACGTTCACCCACTCCCTCAACACGGAGAGGAATATGCAACCGTCTTTGCCCCTTGAGCTAAGATTCCCATATACTTCACGCCAACTCACTGGTTTAGATGAAATAAAAACAAATTTATTAACTATAAAAGATCGGTTTTAAGTGATTATAAGGGATAGCAAACATAAGGAGATTACCTAGCACAAAAAAACAAAAAATGCAAGCTAATCTTAATATACTAAATAGACTGGACATGAATTAGCAGATTCTCGCCCTAAGAGATGATACAAGCAGGCTGCAGATTCTTTAGGAAGCAAGCTGCACTTGCTTTTCAGCTTGGAATCCCCAAGTGTTTCATTCACAAACTAGAAATCCCTATAGCTTGGACCCAGCACTTCCCCCAGTTCAGTCCGTTCTCAGGGGTTTCCTGGAGTCTTCTTGTGTAGGTAGTTAAGACCACCACATGGAGTCACTCCCTGCCTTATATAGCTTTTGCATATGGTGGGAACCCTTTGTTTCAAAGCTTGGTTCCCAGACCAGTCTGTGGAAAAATACTGACATCCCAAGATGGAGTCCAGCAGTATGTGGTCAGATCACATGTCCTTGTAGATTCATAGCAGCCATTACTCACAGGCTGTGTAGAGTGTTCTCCAGAAGGCTTATGTAGGAGATAAGCTTCTCCTAATGCCTACTGTTTTTTCCTAATGGCCCATTGCCATGAATAGGCCCTTCCCCACCCATTATCTAGACTGAAAGCATCTTGTCTATTGGGAATTACTGAGGTGTAACTACATTTGAAATACAGATACATAGTCAATATGCATAACTTCTCCAACGACATCTCACATGACTTATCTTGCATAAAATCAGGTTGGAAAAAATGATTTTTTTAAATCAAAATTTTTGATAAGTTTTTTTCCTCAAAAAGCATTTTATCTAAAAATAGTTTTAATTAAGATACATTATAGCTCAAAGATATCTCATCATGGAATAGGGATTATAAATTCTAATTCTATAGTATGAGACAATATAGTCATGTAATATTTAAATGAGTTTTGTAAATGAGTTCTAATAGTTCATGGATTAGGGACCCAATCTGATGGGGCTCGAGGGGCTTCTGCATAGATTATTTAGGTTAATCTTTCTATCTACCCAATGGGACTCAGTGCTCAGTCTAAAAGATACCATCAGAGATGCTTAGTTTTGCAGTTCTCAAACTGCAGATTTGTGTCTCCAGCGATAACATGTTTGTTAACAGCAAAAATGTTTTTAAATAAATAGGGGTGGGTGAGAAATAACAGACCTCAACCCTATTGTCCCTCTGCAAATTTGTGTACACAGCATCAATCCCTTACCTCTCTCTAAAAGTACAAAGTTTCAAAAAGTTCAATGAATAGAAGATTGTTAGGGGCAGAATAGATCCGGACAAGGAGAAGAAGTCTAGAGATAAATTTGAGAAGGGAGGGACAGGCAGTAGAAACAAAAATGAAACTGTTTGAGCAGCATATTCCAGAAGTCTTTCTGAGTATGGCCTTCATTGATTTGAGATCTACCATACCATTTTCTCATTAGAAGGGAAAACCTATAATGGCAGCAGGCTGTAAAAGAGACCCAGTGTGGGAATATTTTAATGAAGTTTTTCTACCTGTGGGTAAAACAGGCATGCATGGAAAATGCAAACAGTGCAACAAAGAAATGCAAGGCCTGGTTGCCCTAATGAAACAACATCATGAGACGTGTTCCTTCTCAGGAGGAAGCTGTGTTGAAGATGATGAAAGGAATAGGTCTGAACATGGAGGATCTTCAAGTTGGTAAACTTTTTTATTTCATACTTCTTTCTTAAGGACTGCCTGTCTTCCTTCTGGACTATTCTTGAATTCTCATGTTTGAGCAAAAAAATATAGTTGTTACTCTGTGGTACTATCATTTTAGATGCAGTTGTGATAAAAAAAATAGCTGAAATAGATAGATATTTATTTTATAATTTCACCTTTAAAGTAGTACTGAGTGTCAGTGAATGCAATGAGTAATATGAAATGAGCAGTATGGTAATAATAATTAAATAACTGCATTGACTTATTTTGTTTAGGAGAATCCATCCTCAACATACAGGATTCTGAAGACTATCCATCTTCAAGATCACCATCATTTTCTATAGTTTCAGAGTTATCTGCCAATGATAGCGTTTGTCACATCATGTATGTCACATAGCCACAGTATATCACCTGTAGCAAAAAGAAAAAAAATCTCCATCCTCCAGAACCATAGATAAATTTGTGATAAGAACCAGCAGATTACAAAAAGAGGTCATCGATGGGAAAATTGTCCTGTTTGTTTATGCAACAAACTCTCCTTTCCGTATGATTGAGAAACCACACTTCATTAACATGATTCAGTCATTAAGACCAGTATACAGTCCACTCAACAGAGCAGATGTAGCAGGCAAATTGCTGGATAAAGTGTATGAAAGAGAAATTGAGCAGTGTGCAAAAGGTCTAGAGGGTAAAATTGTTAACCTGAGTCTTGATGGGCGGAGCAACATCCACAATGATCCTGTTGTATGTGCTTGTGTGACAACAGAAGAAGGGAATGTCTTCCTTACAGAAACAATTGATATATCAGCAAATGCACACACAGCAGAATACTTACAAGAAGTAGCAGTAAAAACCATAACAAATTGAAAAAAAAATTCAAATGTCTAGTATGCAGCTTGGTCACAGACAATGCTGCAAATGTTTACAAGATGAGAAGAAATTATTTAGAAAAGACTGAAGAGAGTCCCAAGCTAATAACATACAGTTGCAGTGCTCATTTGATGCACCTCCTCGCCAAAGACTTCAGTGTTCCAGAAATAAAGGCGAATATTGTTGAAATTGCAAAATACTTCAGTTAACAACCACTTTGCAGCAGCTGCTCTGAAAAAGCTAACTCTCCCACAATGGAACTCAGTAGTGGACTGTTTTGAGCACTATATTAAGAACAGGCCTAATTTGATGAGTTTGTGAACAAAATCGTGAAAAAATAGATAGCACTGTCACAGTCAAAGTTCTCAACATTGGGCTTGAGTTCCATTTCTTTTCATCACTCTGTCTTGTTTCTAGTTAAATCTGTATTCTTTCTTAAATAAATCCACTTTTGTTTTATTATAAGTGCTCACAGGTACTATATGATTTACAAGAGCAGTGGTTTAAGGTAAAACTGGTGAACTGGGGTACACTGCTCCTTTGGAGGCACAGGATTGGGAATATCTATGAGTAGCCAGTGGCAGGGGCTAGATATCACAGGGCAATAATTCAAAGGGATTCAGGAACTGGGATGTACCTGTTAACCTGCAAGGTGAAGGCTGAGTTAGCATTGCCCAGATGAAAGTGCTTGAGTGGCTGAAAGGCTAGTGATGTTAGGGAGCTAACACTCAGCTGCCATAAACAAGACTCCCTCATGCTGAAGGCAAGGGATAACAAGGTGACTCTGAGTCCTGGGTACCCCAAGAACTGTCTCAGCTACATTTAAAAAAATGTTACTAAAAATTCAAAAGCTAGGAAATTACAGAATTCATTATGCCTTCATTAAATCTGCTTCCTTATGAGCACTTTAAGATTTATTGATGAAAAGTGAAATGTAAGAACTACATGGTATTATAATGTGAATGCACCACAATTCAGTCGTTAATCACATGATCTTTTTTCCACAGGACCTTTGCCTCATTTAGTACTCAGTGATAGAATGAGGGGTGTGGAGTGACTATGGCCATTGTTTCTACGACTCAGTCATTCACTGTAGAAGGTGGAAGATGTGTAGAGAATGAGGCGGAAAAGGCACACAAGCATTTAATTTTCAGTCAAGACAGAGTAGGTTTTGTGATATATCAAACTATGATTAGATTACTTGCTGTTACTGCAAAACACAATGTGATATGATTTTAGGAGGGAGATGGCTTCCCTCTAATATTATGTGACAGCCTTGCACTTGCACACATAGCTGGTGCTGTCAGGGCCAAGAAGTTTAATTTGCAAATCACTCCTTGCATTACACACTTATTCAAACACGGGTGTATAAAAATTATATATGCACAGACTTTTTTTTTTAAAATATCTGAAAAATGTAAGCCACTGAGATGACTGAGCAGACACATTATTCCAGTAGTGGTCATACACCAGTGCCAAATACAGACGTAATATAGCCTCCTTATGACTCCTATTTGATATTCATCTGTTCATGCACCCAAGGATAGCATCAGACCTTTTGGCTATAACCTCACCCTGGGAGCTCATGTTGAGCTATTATCAAACAGGACCCTCCCAAGTCTTTTTCCAGAGTCACGGCTTCCCAGGATAGAGTCCCCCATCCTGTAAGTATGGCCTACATTATTTGTTCCTAAATATATGATTTTACATGTGGCCATAATAAAATGCATATTGGTTGCTTGTGCCTAAGCTGACCAAACGATCCAGATAGGTCACTGATCCAGAACAATCTTCTTCATTATTTACCATTCCCACAATCTTCGTGTCATCTGCAAACTTTATCAGTAATGATTTTCTGTTTTATTCCAGGTCACTGGTAAAAATAACTAGCATAGGACTAGCACTAGAAGCACAACTACTTCTTGATGATTCCCCATTTACATTTTGAAACCTATCCGTTAGCCCATTTTTAATCCATGTAATGTGTGCCATGTTGAATTTGTATCATTCTAGCTTCTTAATACAAATGTTGTGCAGTACCAAGCCAGATGCTTTTCAGAAGTCTAAGTACAGGCAGTCCTCAACTTTACAACATTCAACTTACGACAAACAGCATTTATGACGTTTCTGAATTGACACGCTGATTCAACTTACAACAATTGGTTTTGACTTTATGACGCTCGGTCCCACAATCGAGTGGGTTGCAGTTCCCAGTTATGACGTTTCAACTTACGATGCAATTTTTAGGGAACTAATGACTGTGTCGCAAGTCCAAGGACTGCCTATATATTACATCAACATGTCTATTTTTATCACCCAAACTTGATATCTCAGAGTTAGCTTGACAAGATTTATCTTCCATAAATTCATGTTGACTGGCATTAATTATATTACCTTCTTTTAATTCTTAATTAATCTAGACCTATATCGGTCTTTCCATTATTTTGCCTAGGACTGATGTCCGGCTAACCGACATATACCGATCCAGGTGGCCCTGTTTACCTTTTTCAAATATTGGCACAACATTAGCTTTCTTCCAATCCTTTGTAACTTCCTAGTGGTAACAATATTTTATTTTATTTGAGAGAATGAGACCAAAGCCCAACAAATGGGAAAAACAACAACAAAAATCCTTGTTGGACTACTAAATTTGAAGTGCCTGTGGAGAAATCATCAGAGTTCACTTTCCGCAGCCTGGGAACATCTAATTGCAACTCCCTCTTTCCTCCCATAGAGAGAGCTTTCCCTCCTTATTCTGAACTGGAGTAACATGTACTATATAAAGTTCCACAGATCTGTTCTAAAACAGGGACCTTATTTTTTCTTCAGTTTTAGTGCTTAAACTATCACGGTGGTAAGAGAGGTGAAGAGAGGTAGAGTTGTGGTAGATTAGGTTACCTTTATAAGAGCGTAGGGCACACTTTATCCCCTCCTTTTGTTCCCTGAAGTTCAGCGAGCAACTGAAATCTCATATTTGTTAGGTGCTTCTTTTATTTTTAAATGTAGACTATTCTAGTCCCACCCAACAGCTCCTCATCTAGAAATAAGCAAGGTTCAGGAGTCCAGCAAATCGAGAGACAGAGTGCACATCAGGTGTTTCTATGCTGACATTGTCTGCATCTGCCTGTTCTCAAAACAGAGGTCTTACAACAAAATGAATAATTAACTGACTCACAACACAGAATGATGATAGCAAATAAAATGAAATCTCAGTGATGACACATTTCTGAGGACATTGGTGCTGAATGACAACACAGAGACCTGATGCTTCAAGAACCTTGTTACAACTTAGAAAAATAAAGTGGTCCTACAGTATTTCATTATATGCTCATGACCTAGTTGAGAGGCCTTTCTAAATATAGATCAGTGGTTTTCAAACTTTTTTTCTGGCAACCCATTTGACAAAAATTGTTGATGCCCGTGACCCAGTGGAGCTGTGGATGAGGGGGCTCTGGGCTGGGCTGCAGGGGTCAGGGCTGCAGGGTGGGGGTGGGAATGAGGGGGTTAGGATGTGGGATGGGGCCAGGGAAGAGGGGTTTGGGGTGCAGAAGGGGGCTCTGAGTTTGAGGGGGCTCAGGGCTGGGATGGGGGGTTGGGGTGCAGGAGGGGGACAGGACTCTGGGCTGGGGGTGCAGGCTTCAGGGTGGGGCTGGGGATGAGGTGTTTGGGGTACAGGAAGGGGCTCTGGGTTTGATGGGGGGGCTCACGGCTGAGGCAGGAGATTGGGGCACGATCTTACCTTGGATGGCTCCTGGTCAGCAGTGCACAGGAGTGCTAAGGCAGGTTCCTCAGAAGCAGCCAGCAGCAGGTCCGGCTAGGCAGCTCTCACCCACAGGCACTGCTCCCCCTCCCCCAAGCTCGATGCTCGGGGCAGGGGCAGCACACAGAGCCCCTTGGCCCCCCACCTAGGAGCCGGACCTGCTGTTGGCCACTTTTGGGGCACAGCGTGGTGTCAGAACAGGTAGGGATTAGCCTGCCTTAGCCAGTAAGTACCGCCAGCAGGACTTTTAATGGCCCGGTAGGTAGTGCTGACCAGAGCTGCCGCAATCCAGCGCCTTACATTCCGAACCCACTACTGGGTTGTGACCCACAGTTTGAAAACCACTGATCTAGATTACATTTGATGCTACTGTAACAGAATTTTTACATCTCCAAGAACAGAGTTGAGGGTGTGGATGGAATTTATACTAAACACCACCAGATTAATTACGCATGTGTTATAAGGAATTAGTACTTAAATCTCAGAGTCTGAATTCCATACCAAACACAAACCATGTTTATGTTCTAAATAAGTATTTGCAATTTTGACTACAAAGAAGGGAGAAACAGTGAATACTCAGCAAGTGTATTGCTTTGAAGCTCTTAGAACATTATTACGAGGTTCAGGATTTATATCAAAGTTCCTTTGAAGCAAAGTATTTCATGGAATCTCTTGCATTCTGGGAGAGCTGTCGCACCATCCCAGAATGGGCTTTCTATATCAATGAATCAGATTTACAAGAATCAAAATAATTATTTTAATTTCTACTTTAGTAGAGTTGTCATAGTACTGTACCTCTAATCTCTCCTGGTCTCTCTAAGCACACCCCTCTAGATCTCAAGCCTCAGGAGCTGTCACCACTCAATGTAGATTCACACAATTGTCCCACACTCAGACCAGGCCTTGAGTTGCAGTCTCCTGTGTATCAACCACAATATATCTTAGCAGGTCTGACTTGCGTGATTTAATCACACTGTTAAACAACAATAGAATACCATTTATATAAATATTTTTGGATGCTTTCTACACTTTCAAATATATAGATTTCAATTACAACATAGAATACAAAGTGTACAGTGCTCTCATTTTATATTTTTATTATAAATATTTTCACTGTAAAAATAATAGCATTTTTCAATTCACTTAACACAAATACTGTAATGCAATCTCTTGATCATGAAAGCTGAACTTACAAATGTAGAGTTATGTACAAAAAATAACTGCATTCAAAAATATGTTCACTCACTCCTACTTCCTGTTCAGACAATCACTCAGACAAACAAACAAGTTTGTTTACATTTGCAGGAGATAATCCTGCCCACTTCTTGTTTATGTCACCCGAAAGGGAGAACAGGCGTTCGCATGGCACCATTGGAGGCAGCATTGAAAGATATTTACATGCCAGATGCGCTAAAGATTCATATGTCCCTTCATGCTTCAACCACCATTCCAGAGGACATGCGTCCATGCTAATAATGGGTTCTGCTCGATAATGATCCAAAGCAGTGCAGACCAACGCATGTTCATTTTCATTATCCGAGTCAGATGTCACCAGCCAAAGGTTGATTTTCTTTTTTTTTGGGTGGTTCGGGTTCTATAGTTTCCGCATTGGAGTGTTGCTCTTTTAAGACTTCTGAAAGCATGCTCCAAACGCCGTAACACTCAGATTTTGGAAGGCATTTCAGATTCTTAAATCTTGGGTTGAGTGCTGTAGCTATCTTTAGAAATATCACACTGGTACCTTCTTTGCGTTTTGTCATATCTTCAGTGAAAGTGTTCTTAAAATGAACAGCATGCTAGATCATCATCTGAGACTGCTACCACATGAAATATATGGCAGAATGTGGGTAAAACAGACCAGGAGACATACATTTACTCCTTGTGGGGGGGAGGGGGAAAGTCACAGATTTAATTAACGCATTTTTTTTTAACAAGCGTCATCAGCATGGAAGCATGTCCTTTGGAATGGTGGCCAAAGCATGAAGGGGCATACGAATGGTTAGCACATCTGGTAAATACCTTGCAATGCAGTCTACAAAAGTACCATGTGAATGTCTGTCCTCACTTTCAGGTGACATTGTAAATAAGAAGCAGGCAGTATTATCTCCCGTAAATGTAAACAAACTTGTTTCTCTTGGAGATTAGCTGCATAAGAAGTAGGACTGAGTGGACCTGTAAGCTCTAAAGTTTTACATTGTTTTGTTTTTGAGGGCAGTTATGTAACAAAAAAAAATATATATATACACACACACACACACACACACTTGTAAGTTGTGATTTCACGATAAAGAGATTGCACTATGGTACTTGTATAAGGTGAACTGAAAAATACTATATCATTTTTACTGCGAAAATATTAGTAATAAAAATAATAAAGTAAGCACTGGACACTTTGTAGTCTGTGTTGTAATTGAAATCAATATATTTGAAAATGTAGAAAAACAATATTTCATGAATTTCAATTGGTATTCATTGTTTAACAGTTCAATTAAAACTGCAATCAATCATGATTGATTTTTTTTTAAATGGCCATTAATTTTTTTTGAGTTAATCACGTGAGTTAACTGCAATTAATCGACAGCCCTAAATAAAATACAATACAACTCATCTAGTTTACCAGGTGTTCAACCATCTTCCACATGGGGACCCTAATAGGACCCGCTCCTTATAGACTATTCCGCAGAGTCTCTCTGTCACCTTGTCTGCCTATTGGAGCTCAGTGACATTCTCTGGAGAGCCTCTGGTGACTCACCCTGCCCTCTGTGGAGATCAAGATAATTAAGTGATTATAGTCCTTTTGCTCATTAGCTTCCCAGCCTGAGAAAACAGCTAAGTCACTTCAACCTAGACCCTGAATGGATGCCACTGTCTTCCCAGAGCGTGCTTGGGCGTTCTTATGTGGAAAGCCATTGTGTCACCATCCTGTACAAACAATACTGAATTCAAGCATTACAACTGTATAATGAACATTCTTCTATTTCCAATATAATTTAAATCAATATAATCACACAGGACATTTTAATAAAACACCATAGTTACACAGTAACTTTACCTCACTGACCTTGTCACAAATTTTTCATAAAAAGGTTACATTTCAGTATTCATAACATTATATCAGTTGTACATCTATCACAAGGCTCTTGACAGGTTAAAGGCAACTTTCTCTGGTGAGTCCTATTCAGAATAATTATGAAAAGTTTTAAGCTAAGCAATTCATAAACTATAATTGTTTATAAAGATATTTTGTGAGTTATCTTGGGACAACACATGAAGATACAAAATGGGTTTCTCCTTCTGAGACTCTTATGGGGGAAAATGTGTCATATTACAGAGGGGTGCTGGAGAATCTAGCTAAGCTAAGGCTGTATCTAGTTGTTCAATTTAACATAACTCGAAAACCAGCCTATTAAAAACACAGAAGAGTATTTTAAGAATCAAAACATGAAAACCTGTTACTTCTGAAGGAAGCAGAGTATACCTAAGAATAAATATATACTGATACCACTACTTCTGAGATTTTATGACATTTTTTACCAAATCCCATTAACTGCTCTCAGATAACATACATACCTTTAAACTGGCAATATTTAGAAAGAGTATGTATGTGAAATCATGCTTTTTATATTCAAATATGCTAAAACAATAAGAATTTCTGTTATTCAGTGTAACTTTCAGTATAACACAAAACCAATTCAGCCATGGGGGGGGAGGGGGAAGAGGCAACTTGCATTGCAGGGTTCTGCTTCCAACAAGTACTCCTGAACAGATGCAGAATTGATGCGCTATGCAGAATTCCCCCCCTTCCTCCCAAATACATTCTGCTGGAAAGGTGTTGCAGTTATGTCTTTTGCCACCTGGGGCTGCTGTGTCACCAGAACAGAGAGCAGGCGCTCCTAGGCCAGCCCCAGCTGCAGATAGGGAAGAGAAGAGGCTGCCTTCCTCACAATGCCCTGCCCAGGGGGGCCTGGTCAGGAAGCATGAAATATGGGGGATGGACAGCGTGGGGCACATGGGACTTCTTGGGGGGGGGCGGGTCACTGACTGAGGCAGGGGCTGAATGGGAGTGGGGATTCAGGAACACATGGGGAGGGGGTGGCTGAGTGGGGGCACAGGGTCACATGAGGGTAGGGTAGAGAATGCAGGGCCATATGGCGTCAGGGGGTTGCAGGGCCACATGGGGAGATTGTGGAGGCTGTGTGAGGGCACAGGGACACATGGGAACAGGGAGGTGCAGGGACAAATTGGGGGTGTGACTAAATGGGGATGCCAGGCCACATGGGGATGGGGGGAGGAGGGGTGGCTGAGTGTGGGCACAGGGACACAAGTGGAAGGGGTGGCTGAGTGGGGGTACAAGGCCACATGGGGCAGAAGGAGTGGGGTGCAGGGCCACCTGGGGATGGGGGAGCAGGAGTGGCTGAGTGGTGGTTCAAGGACACATAGGGACAGGGAATATGTGCCTGACTGAATGACAGAGGCTAAGGGTCAGCCAGGGTCTGCCTGGTGGAGGCTCCCTAACAATCCCTCTTCCATACTTCTCCCACTCACACCCAACAACCTTCCAAGTTCACATCTAGGCTCCTTTCCAGCAATTACTTACCTCTCCCTCAGCTCCTCCATTACCCCTGACTCCCCCAAGCCTTTTCACTGCTTCTGAAGGGTGCAGGAAATACATTTTTGTACTGTAATTTAAATGAATTATTACTCAAGAATTCTGTATTAATATGTCTAGTAAGAAATCTACTTGGCAAAAAACATTTATTGAATCTTTTTTGTTGTCTGTACTGGTACAGACAGGTGCTGACAGGTATTTTGAAATAAATTACTAAAATAATTGAAACTGGTGTGATTATATTGTGTTATTTTGACAAAATATGCAGTATTTTAAAATATTGTAGACAGAATTTTTAATTTTTGGCACAGAATTCCCCCATTAAAGGGTCATTAAAGGGCTGACAGTCTGAAAGAGCTGCACCAGCAGATTTTACAGATCCATTTTGCATCTGCTTTTAGCTGCTCTTCTCCATTCTTTCTTCCTTGTAGTAGCTACAAAATCTGCTGCGGCAGAGCATCCTGACTGCGTATCTTCACTTCAACAAACCTCAGGTGGCTCATCAGAAGCAGAGCTCTGCAAGGTAGATTTCACCCTCCCCTCCCTATATCAAGCATATCTAGTGTCGATGGGGTGAGAGGAATGCCCAATATCTCCTTCACGGTTTATTGTAAGCTCTTCTCCCTCCCCTGCTGGTGTGGTGAGAATGGGGTAAGTAAGGGCTGATGTTAGTGCTGGGAGCAGACAGAGAAGAGGGAGCTGAGGAGGTGAGCCCACCAGTGTTGGAAGCCCATATATCTACCACTCTGGGCCATAAATTCTGAATGGGCTAGGACAGACACAGGACAATCTCTTGCCCCATTCAGTCAAGCAATCTTCCTGACCCTATATGTCCCTCATCATGCTTCCATACTGTGCATCCTAAGACTGAGGAGAAGGGGCTCCCTTACCGCTGTGAGATCCATGTGTCATAGAACAGTATCTCCACAGCAGCAGCTCCTCTGTTTATGAAGATGAGGATTGTCATCACACAAGAGAACAAGCTGAGAAAAAAATGTAGGTCACGGTTCTCCCCAAACCCAGCTAGGATGTTCTCTCCCACCTTTTCCTTCCCTCTCCCCTGCCACGTCAATTTCTGGAATTCAACTTGAGTGATCGTCTCTTACTCTACGTTCCTGTCAGACATTGGCTGGGGTGAATCTTTTTTTCTCTCTAGGTTCTTACATCAAACCCATCAGTATGTGGATGCCTTGATTTGCTCTTGGTCTCTAGGTTCAATCAGGGCAAGGCTGTAGGAAGTTCCATGTCTGTCTGAGAGTCTCAACTGTGGAAATTCGTCCTAGAGGAATACCTTTTATCTATTCCTTTTACTAGATCGAAACTGATCCTTTGGTGGTGTTCTTGGGGGGGGGGAAGGGGGGTTTTATGCAGCACATTGTACTCTTAGCTGATTTCGCTTTAGTATTTTTTGTATTTGTCTCTTTTGCATGGTACTCAGATGCCTTCTGATAAGGACATTATAAATGTATTACACAAAAATATATATATATATATATATAGAGGGTCGGCACCCTGTACAATTTCCCCCACATTCCCAACAGTCACCTTGATAAGGAAATACTGAAAAACTCTTAATGTGTGAGAGCATTCCGACGCCATCTGCTGGAGCCCACTTAATTTGAGAGTGGGAATCTATGAAGGAAAAGTGTAGATACTAGACTTGAATTACAGGGAAATGTATTTAACAAAGCATTGACATTCTTTAATATTTCCCATGACAAATTCACCATAATTCCAGTGCGAAACTAGGATTCCTTACCACACAAAGTGCAATTTGATATAAATAACCAGGTATTTCCATTAGCTTACTGCTAGATTTACTACTTAGTTACAGAAGCTCATTTTATGACTAATATAATACTATTTCATTTCCCATTTTTTTATTTTTTTAAGATTTGCAGCCTAGCATACTCATTTCTGTTATAACAGGCTCTCACAATATAACATGCTTGGTACACAAAGTATACCTTAATAAAGATTAGTAGAAATAAAGAAGTCCTTAAAATAGAATCAAACAAATTACAACTGTCTACAGACTCATTTGACAGCAGATCCTAGTTCATGAAGTTGCCTTAAGATAATGTTATTTATGTTTTAAGCATTAAAACAAAATGAAAAGTTAGTATGTTACAAAAATTGGGCATCAAATTACAGCTATAGCAGCTAACACAGATGAGGAATTTGTGATAGCAAGATTTTTAGTGCTCAATCCACTATATAAGATATACAATGTGAACCAACTGAAAATAGCAATTTTTCCCTGATCTCGGTCATAGTAATCAAGTTATCATATTAAAAATTGTATTTGTAACAACAGTTAGAAAAAAAAATCAGAAAGAATAATTTTTAAGGGCCTGCTCCTGCTCCCTCTGAAGTCAATAGCATAATTTCAACTGATTTTAAAATGATGGAAGGTCAGACACTTTGTTCAGTCCAACAATCTGAATGTTCAAAATGTAAAAAAACATTTCACTATGTACACATGGCAAAAGAGTTTGTAAAATCATTTCTTTAAAAAACAATTAATATTTCTGAGAGCACTGCTAGTGATGATCACCTTGCTAAAGAGTTTGATAATACAAGTATGGCAGCACCATGTAAAACAGCTTGCACAATTAATATCCTGTTTAAATACCATGCTGCTATTTTACTTGTGCTAGGGGGCATGTGGTGTCTGTATGCTACCGTGCGTGTAGATATAGCCTCAGATGTTTTTTGCATCAAGTGAAAAGCCTCCCAGAAAACTACTCACTACAGGCTACCCTGAAAATTCTGCACATTAATCATGTTTTGTCAAATTTTATCAACTGATGGACCTGCTCTGTGCATACCATATACTGAATGTGAAATTCTTAATATCAGAAACGTAAAATGTATGATACTGTTCCCATTCACAAAATAAAATATAACAAATACACTACAAAGTCTATTTTAAGAACACTCCACTATCACCTTCTCTCTCATTTTTAGTACACCTCTACCTCGATATAACGCTGTCCTTGGGAGCCAAAAAATCTTACTGTGTTCTAAGTGAAACCGTGTTATATTGAACTTGCTTTGATCCACCGGAGTGTGCAGCCCCACCACCCCGGAGCACTGCTTTACCGCGTTATATCCAAATTCGTGTTATATCAGGTGGCGTTATATCAAGGTAGTGGTGTATAATAAAATCAACTTACCAGATTTGTGCTTCTTGTGTTTTGCTTTCTTTTTTATGATAAACAACTTATTCTGGATCTCAGGTTTGTAAGTTTTGAATGGGTGAGGATGAATCTCACGCTTTCTCTGCAGGTCATCACGCTTTCTCTGCAGATGTGCATTCAAAATGTCTTTCAGTTTCTTTTTTTTCTTTTTCTTCTTTTTCGCCCGCATCTTAGTAAGTTTTAGTTTCTTTTTATTCCATAGTGAATTCTCCAAAATCATTTCTCTAGTAACTTTGTGGCATTTCATGTCTGGATTGTTGCTATGACTCCCATTCACATGTACTTGGCAGGTTTTAAGGGTATTGGTTTTTAATGGGCTGAGCTCAGTTTTTATTAGGGAAGCTTCATGATCTCTCTCTCCATTTTCTACAACCCTGATTTCTCCTGGGCTGAGAGGTTCCCCAAAGCCAACAATTTCTCCTGGACTAATTGGCTTCTCCTGGTTCTCTTTACAGCAACCAGGATTTTTTTTGTCACAGGCTCTATGCATTTTAATTTCACAGTTGGGTTTCATTTCTTTTTCCGTGGTGATACTGAAGCTATCCAAGTGAATTTTTGCTGGACAACAAAGAAGAGAATCCATACTTTTCCCTGCTTCTAACTTACAGTGAGGTAGCCGCTCTTCTCTACCACCAAATCGGACTTCCCCATTGCTTTTGCTGACATACTCACATTTCACTTTCTCCAATTTAATCCGTGGTACTTTTTTTACTTTGATGGGTAGAGCTGGAAATGCAGGGGCTTGAAAAGGCTTCTGTTTGTAAATCCGTACATCAGCACCACAGAACTGTGGAAAATGAACATAGGCATTCTCCAAGAAATCATAACCAAGGATCACTTCCCTGCACTCATGGATAGGCTGCCCAAGCACAGCATCTTGAACATCTTTTTGTGTTTCATATACAAAGTCACAGAGGCCTTTTAGCAGCCATACTTTTTGGTAGAAAGGGAGCTCATGAAATGGTTTTCCCGCCAAAGGATTAACTTCCCCAAGGACTTTAAAAAACTGGGGGCATAGCCCAAGCTTTTCTGCACAGCCATCAGGGTTGTCAGTTTGCCCCACAACAGTGTACCACTGTTGCACTTTCTGTCTAAGTGCTGCTTCCCAAGTCCTATAAGGAAGAGTTGGTCTTCGATGCAAGGTAGATCTGCGATGAGGAGGACTTAACAAAGAAGTCATTATTTTGGATAAAAAAGCATTACACTGAGGCATTAGAAGACAACGTTCCAACTCATAGAAGACTATTTCAGGCAAGTTTAGAATTTGTTGTGCTAAACAAAGGAAATGACCAATAGCTGGAATTTCCCACATGGTCTCCATCCTTGTAGGTGCTGCTTCAGCTAAAAGTGACTTTTCCCATTCTTCTATTTCTTTCTGACTAGCTTCTTCTGCCTCTTTTCGTTCTTGCTCTCGTAGCCTATTGAAATAAAAGAAATTTCACAAAAATTCAAATGTGATTTACCTTAAAAAAAACAGTGGAGAAAAGACAGAAATACAGAATGAAAAAAACAAATATACTTTGTTTAAAGCAACAAAGAACACAGCATGTAAAATCAGAATTCAGTTTGTCTTTAATATGGATTACATAACACATCAGTACTCAGAATGGGAAAGTGTAGGTGATTATATTTTACCTATACTTCAATCAGCTGTCAATTGGAAAAAGAGGTGAGGGATGAGAAAAATCTTGGCAGATACCATCAGGTATTCCCCCAATAACACTTCTACAGCCCTTTTGTCAGCAGACACTGTTTTCTCATCAAGTATCCAATTAAAATCCTATTGAACTGCATAACTCTTGGAAATTTTACCCTCACACTGCTGTACTGTAACTTCTAACAGCTATCTTGTCTCTTGTTTTCATTTAACATCTTTCTGATTTATACATAAATATACACACTTAACTAAAGGTATTGTAATGTATACATCATTTTTCCATGTGTGTTTTATTAACCAATGTGCAATATGGGTTTAAAAGAACAAATAAAATGTGAGGATGCATAAAGAATGAGATGGAAAATAACACAGAAAAAATAATATTACATTTATAAATGGTATGCCCTCAGCTGGAATAATGTATTCAGTTCTGGTGCCACATCAAAAAGGATACAGCAGAAATAGTGTGTATTCAGAGGCCGATGATATAAATAGAGACCTACCCAGAAAAATTTCAGTAGAGAGGTTGAAAAGACTAAAGCTACTTTAGACAACACACTAATAAGGAGGAATTTGAGAGATGTATACAAAATAATAACTCGTATAGAGAAGACAGACAGGGCACTTCTATTTATCTTTTTCATAATGCAAGTACACAGGTACATTCAATTAAATGCAAAGGCAACAAAATTAAAACTGATTGAAGGAAATGTTTTCACTACACACAAAATTGGCCTATGGAACTAATTGCCACAAGATAGGATAGAGGCCAAGAGGTAGCAGATTTCAAAGAAGAACTGGACATATGTATGGACAGTAAAGAAAGATTTTTATTTTAAAATTTGAATGGGGGTATAAACCTTCTTGTTTGAGGGCAAACACTAGACTCTAACTCTCAGGTTTAGGAAGAATTTTTCCCCATGGAAAAGTTATTCCAGAACTGCGTACTACAGAGTTGCTTCAAAGGGAAAGTGTAAGAATCTGGTACTGACCATTGTTAGATACAAGGATACTGAGCTAGCCCAATCTCTGGTCTGACCCAATATTGCAGTTCCTATTATCTTATTTTCAAACTGCTTGCCCCAATTCTCCCTCTCAACACACAACTGAATTAATATAAAATATAAATTCAAAGGATTAACTCCTCCCAATTAAGCCAAAAGACCCAAACACTGACTCCATTTGATGACAGAAAACTATTAAGTACTAGCCTCTAAAGTATACATAAAAATGTATAAAGTGGCAGATTTATGACTATGTATTGCATTAATAGCCTAGTTTAGATTGCATCTTTGTTGCAAAAAGGGAGAAATATACCACAGACTAGCACTTTTCACAGAGTAAGTATGCTATATGTATTTATGAATGTGCAAGAACTACAGACAAATATGTGATATCAAAATGTAATTCCAATGAAAGTTTCAACTGACAAATCATGAGGAAAGTTCAAATGGTTTGTAATTGATCCCCAAGATGAAGTTTCCTAATACTATATTGTTGGATATTTGTTATTTATGTATCTATTAAACGCAGAAAGATATATTAACGCAACACTAAAGAATTTAAATTAAAAAATTTCAGTAAAATCAAAAGTTGATGTTCCCACATTAGGGTTAATTCAGCCACATTATACATATAAGGCCAACGCTTGCTTGCTTTACTTGGATGATTAAGCCCATTGAAGTAAACAGGACTACTTGCAAGAGTAAAGTGAGCTGTACCTGTCCTGCATTATATTTCAAGGTTAGCAATTACAGGCAGTCCTCGACTTTACGACATTTGACTTACTACGAACAGCACTTGCAACGTTTCTGAATTGACCCCGATTCAAGTTACAACAACTGGTTTCAACTTTACGACACTCGGTCCCTGCAATTGAGTGTACTGTGGTTCGCAGTTACAACATTTTGACTTAGGACACGATTTTCATGAACCAATTGTGTCGTAAGTCCGAGGACTGCCTCTATTAAGAAGTAAAAATATATGCCATTAACAAACACACATGTGCAAAGGTGTCCGAATTAACTGGGAACCTTCACGTCTACATTTTCTAACTTTTGTCCACTGAATTGTTATACTTCAATATTGTACTAACATAGGGTTTCTCAGTTAATTTTCTGAGGGTGGGGCAGTAGAATAGAAAAAAGAAAATAAAAGAAGTTAAGTGCTCAACATCCACTCAATTGCCACGCACTCCTAAACCTCTCATCCACCTGCAAGAAGCCTGCCGTTCCTTCACAACTGTATAAGGTGGCTTCCAAATGCCTTATTTCCTCCCAAGCAGCTAAACACTCTAACATACAGTAGTGTGTTTATTTGAATATGTGAACTCTACACTGAAATAGATGTACAGGTAAGTTCTGTATATCAGAGCCATGGGCTTGAAAAAAAGGTGGGACCAAAAGGGTTTCTGCACCTTGGAGATGGGAGTGTCAGGGTTGCCACTGGGAAGGGAATGGTCAGGTTTAGCAGATGGTGAAGGGGGCCGGTCACTAGGAATAGCTGTTAATAACCAAAACCAATCCTTAATTTATTAAAGATGTTGAAATGACAGCCAAAGATCGCATGCAGCCACACCCATGCAGAATATAAGTACTAAATTTGGCTATATAAATATTTTCCCTATATTTAAGCACATTTAAGGTTTTTTTATTTTACTGTTCTGATTAGTTCAATAGAACTTTGAAAATATTTTTGAAAGTAGTTAAACTAATTAGTAAAACATTCATGCAATTAGTACTGCATTGGTGAAATGTATAGGCATCAATATTCCCTCAATTATTATTATTTTTTGTACTGAGGAGACTACAAACTCTACTGAACATTACATTTTTGTCCTCCGGTCGCTTTCTTAAAAGAAACACAAGTGAGGGGTGAGCGGGGCGGGGGGGGGGGGGTAGAGGGTGCAGTAAGGGGTATGTATGGGAGGGATTGTGCGTGACAGAGCTACAGTGTTTAGGAGAGGTTCTGGGGGGCAGCCGGGAGAATAGGGTGTAGGGAGGGCTGCTCCAGGATGGCTCCTCCCCAGTCTCACACATTAGTCTCTATTGCCACCATTCATGATGTCCCAGAGGGAAATGATTTGCTATGCAGCAGCTGATTTAGGAGCCTGGGGGAGTGAGGGGAGAAAGACAAACACACACACACACCCCACACCTTCCCTGGGCCATGGATTTCAGACCATGCCCACTGGGGACTCCCAGGAAGGGGGCTGGGCTGGAGCTCCCTCCCCTGCTGCCTCTTGGCATCAACTGCCATGTCCTTGGACACAAACTACTGGGCAGATGAGACACCGGTATGGGGCCAAAAACCCATGCAACTAGTGTAGATTTTATTGTTTTTAAAAACCTGTTCTTGAGAATGAGTCTACATCATTTAATAAACATTTATTGCACAAAGTCTTTCCATATTTTCCAACATTTCATTTTATCACACAATATTTTGCTGTGGTCATATTTTATCTCCAGTATTGCATATCTAGTTTGGAAAGAGAAACTAGAAATCAAAACATGATATCAATACTTGGTGTGTGATTGTGTGTAAAGTAACATTTAAAAGGGAGTCTGTATGTTTTATTTTTACCTGTAAAGAGTGACTGCAACAAAATGATACTACGTATTATCTGACTAATAAAAATATCTGATCTGAACATTTCTCTCTGAATGACATGTCCAATAAGATGTCATAAATAGATTTCCTCTTCTTATAGTAGAATCCTACATTCCTTAGACAAGCAAAAATTCACACTGACTTCAACTGGATTTATACTGAATAAGGGCTCTAGCTGAATTTTAGTGGCTATATGAACTTATCAATTCTGGGTCTTGCACTTAAAGACTCCTCTTATGCTTTCTGTGGAGAGAGAACTTCCAAAATTTTAACTATTTGAAATTAACATAAAAATAAACGGCTGGATGGTAAATATATCTGAAACAAATTAAGAAAGCAAAGTATTTGTGGAAAAAAAATCATACTCTCCCTGAAAATTATTTACCTGCTACTTTTAAAAGTAACAGAGTATGACAGAAAGCGATTAAAAAACTATTTATTTTTTTTGCTATTTATTGCACCTTGTGTATAGTCAGGTAGGGCCCAGTTATGCACAGCCCTTAAACTGGTACATAGTGCAGGTGGGCACAACATACATGTGCCATGCCCAGGCCCCGTGCATGTTATAGTTGCACATAATACATTTTGTTGGACATATTTGTTCTTTAAAAATACAAATTAGGAAATTATATTCAATATTACTATGTCAAACATTATTTAGGTTGCTCAATCATGCACTCAATAGTTATGAAATACTAGAATTATGGTTGACCACACCACCTTAAATCTGCCACCTTGTTCACTTACCTTATGACAGAGTCTTCAATTACATGATCAAATACAGCTCTACCCCGATATAATGCTGTCCTCGGGAGCCAAAAAAAATCTTACCGCGTTATAGGTGAAACCGCGTTATATCAAACTTGCTTTGATCCACCGGAGTGCATAGCCCCGCCCCCCTGGAGCGCTGCTTTACCATGTTATAGCCGAATTCATGTTATATCAGGTCGCGTTATATCGGGGTAGAGGTGTACAATATTGTTCCAGAAGACCCCTGCCTCATTCAGTATACAGAAAGGACACATGGGTTCAGAATTAAGGTTGTGTTGCCAAACCTAATTCTGTCATTCCTGACTTTTTAAGTGCTTGACTTTGCAACCTAAATTACATTCTTTTAACATAGGGTTGGGGTTTTTTTAAATGTAATTTTCTATAGAACAGCTGAAGGTCAGAGTTTGAAAAAATATTAGGTGTCTAAAATGCAGACGGGTGCCTAGTGGGATTATTCCAGTAGGTGCCTAAATACCTTTGAAAATCTGACTCTACATCACTAAACCCAGTTTTACAACTTTTATTCTTAATTCAAGCAAGCAGTCAATGGGGTCTTACAAAGCTCCCACAACGCGGAACTGATAATCCATAGAATCAGGAAGATGGAGAAAACTGAACACAAGGAGACTATTAAAAAATAGTCAGATGTTATTACGTGTATATACACAATTGCTAAACAAAATATAATAAATTTGATGCTAGTGTAACAAGAACACAAAAATGTGAATTTCAATAAAGTAAAATAAACTACTGTAAATAAACACATTCTATTAAAAATGTTCACACCCATTGGTTCTTCAAGGGGTTCTTCTCAGATTGGGTGAACATGCCATTCAGAAAAGAAATGAGCAGGCAAGAAATGTTCATTTTTTCCTCTCTCGTGGCTTATCTGTGAATACATTCTAAGTGGGAAGTAACAAAGAATCACCAACAGGAATGGTAGTATTGTACGAATATAAGCTAAGAAAACAAGAGAAACTTAGCAGCCTAGTGTACTCATCTCCCAAAAGATGCATCCAAAGACACCTATAAATGCAATCTCAAATGAAAAA
Organism: Mauremys mutica; assembly: GCF_020497125.1. Lineage (NCBI taxonomy): Eukaryota > Metazoa > Chordata > Testudines > Geoemydidae > Mauremys > Mauremys mutica. The sequence goes on along the minus strand of NC_059077.1, from coordinate 107,540,787 downwards.
CCAAGCTGCTACTTTATATATTTCTTTCACTGAAGGAAAGGTTCTTTCTGCCCAAAATAAGACCGAGTACATTAATGCCTGATAAGTAGGATAATCCATAGATTATTATATTTCTGACATACAACATCTGATCCATCTTGTGATAATAGATTTGGACAATTTCATTCCTTCCACACCTTTAATGAAATGAAATAATCAGCAACAATGGTTAGCTGAATCCCGCTCAAGTAGACCTTGAGCATTCTTCAGGCATCCAGTTTTTTTTGTTTTTTTTTGTTTTGTTTACCGTGAATGTTCTTTATTAGCATACTTAACATTGCATGGGGGAAAAGGATGGCAAACTAATTTTTTGTGATTTGAAAAAGACTGAATAATCTTTTGGTAAAAATATCAATTATCTTGAATGTTATTAAATTGCACTTTAGATGAATTAGCAGCTTTAAACAAAGTATTTCCCATCTAGCACTCTTTTCCTTGATGTGATTGCTGTTTACATGGATAAGTAGCAGATGTGGTAATATCCTGGGAAAACCCTACTGAATTAAGTTTTAGTATCTTTGGAGTCCATCCTATTAAATGCAAAGATTATATATTATTGTGGACATGAATTATCAAAAAAACTATACTGAACAACATGACAGACAGAGTATCAGAGGGGTAGCCGTGTTAGTCTGGATCTGTAAAAGCAGCAAAGAATCCTGTGGCACCTTATAGACTAACAGACGTTTTGCAGCATGAGCTTTCGTGGGTGAATTCTTGCATCTGAAGAAGTGGGTATTCACCCACGAAAGCTCATGCTGCAAAACGTCTGCAGGTGCCACAGGATTCTTTGCTGCTATGACAGACAGAATGGTCTTCTGAAGGACAATACATATGAAGTGGATTTCCTGGGAAATATCTAGAGGGAGTTGAATGCAAATTCCTTCCACCCCATCTTCAGTTATTCAAAAACCCAAGTTTTTGATACTACACCCTGAAGAAAGAACCACTGTCTGCTAGTTACCTGTTCCTGAAGGTTGGAGAAAAAGGTCCGAGCTGCATGAAAAACAGGGATGATCTGCTTGTTCTGAACTGAAGCCATTAGTAACTTGTAACCACAGAAAAATTCCATGGTGGGGTTTGAAGGAGTGACTCCTACAAGAGCCCCTACTGGAGATGTGGGGGGAAGAGGAGGATCTCTGGTAAGGTTATTAGCATGCATGCAGGTTTTATTTTTTTAGTATGTTTTTTCTGCAGTGCTTTCACCTTAAGAGATAGGTCGACGTAAGCTGCCCTATGTCAACCTAACTCTGTAAGCATCTACACTACAATGTAGCTCCCACTGATGTAACTCGCCCACTACACTTACATAACTCCTCCACCGTAAGAGGTGAAGCGCATAGATTGATGTGGTTAGGTTGACTCAATGTCAGTGTAGACACCGAGTTGCTTAAATCAACTGTTGCTTCAAAAACCGTTCCACAATGCCCCACACTGACACTTAAATCAATCTAAGCACTCCTGGTGAGGCACTGCTGACACAAGGAGTGTACAGTAGACATGCAAAAGCAATTTAATTATTCCAGTGGCGGTACGTCGATGTAACTTAAGTCAACTTAATTTTGTAGTGTAGACTTGCCCTCAGATATTTAAGGCCCAAAACTGGTGTTTATAAACAAAACCCCACATCAACCTTGACTACCCAAGAAGTTAAAAGAGAGTCAGAGAACAGCCGCTTGACATGGCATGCTCTACTCCCAAGGAGGCAGAAATGGGGGCTAAGCAACCATGGAAGTTAATGTTGTTTGATGCTTCATTAGTTTCTCCTAATGGTGGTCCCCACAAAAAAGTCACATGAAATAGATGTGAGCCAATTCCAGCATGGGTAGCTCAATGGTCATGCTGCCATTGACGGATCTGGAGAAGAAGAGACTTGGAAACTATGCAGTGGCATCATGAAGGTACATGAGCCAAGATCCATGAAATTACCTGCGGATCTCCAGCCTAGTTCCTTTCCATACTACTGTTTTCATATCTGGAGGAGAATGATAACACAGAAATAGGCTCCCTTAGACGACTTCGGATTTAATAAGTAAGTTCTCCCTTTCCACTATTTTCTACATGGATGTGGATACTACGACCTTGAACTACACATTATGACAAATGAAAAGGAGAACAAGCGATATGCCCTATCAACATACAGTCCTTGTAAGAATGATCCTCAAACATAGTTCACAGAGCCCCAGAACAGAAAAAGAATACTATGGGATAAGTTTGGGATTGATAGGAGACAGTCCATAAGTGGATCTCTTTCAAAGTGCTCCACAGAATGAAATATTTATTGAACAATACTTTAAAACATCCTATACAGAACATATAAATGGACATACATACACACACACACACACACACCATACAAAGAATAAAAAAGGTAATTGATTATATGCTATTGATATCAGGATGAATAAAACTATTCTCAAAATGTATTGAATTAAGGAATGTGTTGCTCTAGACTAAAATGTATATGTAGTTTTTTATTTCAACAAGTGTGGACTAAGAATGTTTCAAGTTACTTGTTTTCTGCACTTCAGTAGTGACTGCTTATAGTTCTGCTATAGTCATACAAAAAATGGTCATAGGGGAAGTATGGTAAATCAGGATTGAGCAAACAAGGAATATGTCCATAGACTACTGCATTCTCACTTTCAAATGCTATTACAAATTTCCTGATATTAAAATATCAGCAATTTTAAAATCATTTACACCATTACAGTGTTTGGGAAATTTTCCAACAACAAAAGTGAATTAAGACTAACTAGAGCTTTGCGGATACCATTTTGTAATGGTAAAATTATGTGTAATTCATGGCACAGTCCCAGTAAAAAACTGCAACAGAATTTCACATTATGGTCACAGTAACCTAGTGGACTCTGCTGTCGCACATTAACAGTTTGTTAGTTCACTTTGATCTAGTTCTCTTTGAAATGGGACTCAATCAAGGTGAACTAATCACCTGTTAATGCACAGCAGCTGATCAAGGCAAACTTATGACCTGTTAATATGCAGTAGCAGGGTCAACATGAACAGTTCATTAGTAAGCACTGACCATCTGCTGCACATTAACTATAGGTCAGTTTCCTTAGATCTGGCCCTTTTTTCACTGAGAACAGACTGATGCAAAACTAACAAATTGCTAATGTGTGGCCACAGGGGTCCATATAAATGGCAAAATGGTTCCATGACAGTGGTGACCTTTCAGTGTTGAGTTCAAATATATGGCAAAATTCATGGGTTCTGGGACAGTGGCAATCACCATGATGTAATTGTGTTCTTAACTATATTATAGTCCAGGGTTCAAAAGTGAACTCTGTACCACAAACAATAGGTGATGTATTTGGTCTTCCAGAAGAGAAACATTTGAGAAATGGAAAGGCAAGACTACAAAAAAATTTACTTTTTCCTTTTACCTCTTTTCTTCTTTTGCTCTCTGTTGTTCTTCTTGTCTCAGAACCTGAACCATTATGGACTCAAAAATGCCTGCTGTCAAGCCTGCTAAACTGCGAGGTGTGGAACGACGCCTTGTTGAAGTGCATGCTGTTCCTTTCTCATCTTCCAACCCATAGTACCCTTTGGATGTTACTGTTATTGTTGTCTTCTCTCTCAAGTGCCTTGCAAGAAAAAATAGATCAATGCAAAATAATTTTTCCTGACCAGCAGCAATCCACTACCTACACCTTTGAAACGTACAACAACTAGGTTAGGTCAGAAAAAACTGATATTGTTAGAGTGTCTTCACTATCCACAACTGAACTAACAAATTCTTCAGAGATCAAATGACCACTCCTTTGCAAAATATTAAACTTAGATGCCATCACCTGAGAATTTTTGAAGACCTACACTATTAAAATGCTGAATAGCTATCTCCTAAATAATTAGATTTTCTAAATTAATTTCCACATTATGTATTTTTTAAACATCTACACACACAAGTATTATATATTTGAGCTCAGATAAGGCCATTTTCAGAACACACAAAAGCATTCCGAAACAAAAGATTTGTTGCAAACTCAACATGACAATTTAAAATTTGAAACTTTGGCAGATTACAAAATTGGGAATATTTTACTCTGAAATATTTACAAAATGAAATAGCTGAAAACAAAGGAATAATCTTTTCTTGTTATGGATCTCTCTCTTACACTATGTTAGGAAACTCTAATGAAGTTTAATGATAAATACTTTTCACAACACTGTCTTTTTATTCAATTAGTCATCATTTTAGATTGTCAAAAAAATCAAGAAAAATTACACACTCTTTTCCTGGGTTACTTAGGGTGACCAGAGAGCAAGTGTGAAAAATCGGGACAGGGGGTTGAGGGTAATAGGAGCCTATATAAGAAAAAGACCCAAAAATCTGGACTGTCCCTATAAAAATCAGGACATCTGGTCACCCTAGGGTTACTAAAGGTAAGAACCCAAACCGCCACCAATTTCCCAGACTGTACCTAACAAATTAGAGAATGTCTCTCTCTACTACAAATAAATAGGGAAAATATATACACAATAAGATATTAGACTTGTTAAAGACTGAAGAGTTAAAGGTTGTTTTGTAAAGAGTATTAACAGCAAAACAGAGAAAACAAGCTACCAGTTATTAATAAGACTAGGCAATTATATTTTGTAAGCTAAGATGCAAATAATAGTAATTCAGGTTATGAAATTTTATGAAGGCAAAAAATAGAGATATTGGCTGCCAACATACTTGAGGACCTTTATTATTAATTTAATATATTCCCTGACATACTGGTGCAGAAGTTTTGGGCACAAAGAATGCACAAAAGGGAGCTACCATGCCCCCCCCCCCAAAAAAAACCTCACAAACACCACAAACTTCTCACATTCAGGTTCAGAGAGTGTGCAAAATGCCATTCCAACATCAGCCATCACACTGAGGATGAACAGAATGAGAGCAAGAAGCAAAATATAGGTATTTCTATAACACCCATGTTAAAGTAATGTCTCTTCACTACCCCGGCCTGAAAATGAAGCAGTTTAAAGCAGGGCTTTGAAGCGGAGCCCAGAGCTGGAGTGCGGAGAAGCTCCGGGACAGTGGAGTTGCAGGCTCTTGCCTGGACCTGGAGCAGAGCACAGCTTCAAAGCCCTGGTTAAAAGTGTAATCTTGGGAAGTGTCAAGAACAGAAAATTCCCATCTGTACTTGTACACTACTTCTACTTGTTCCTCTCCACTGTAAGCATAATAAAAAGGTCCATATATTGGTCACTTATAGACTATACTGCAATGTACTCTGAGGATGTTGTTAGGGCCCACTGGCAAACAAACTGGAATAGCATGCAGCAGGCAATAACAAGGTAGCACTTAGATTGTAATCTCTTTTTTAGGATGTAAGATCTGCAGGGCAGGAACCTTGTCTTCCTATAGGTCTGTACAAACCTAGCACATTCTAGGTCAGTGGTCACCAACCCGTGGATCACATTCAACTGATCAATCCTGGAAGATCTCCAAGCAGGGCTGCCACTAAGACAGGCTCTCTGCCTGTCCCCGCCCCACACCGCTCCCGGAAGTGGCCAGCATGGCCCGCGGCCCCAGGGGTCTGCTTTTGCACACTGCTTGTGCTTGTAAGCACCACCCCTGCAGCTCCCATTGGCCAGAAATGGGGAGCTGTGGCCAATGGGAGCTGCAGGGACGGTGCTTGCTGGAGGTAAATGCTGCCCAGTGGGAGACCACACCCCAACCCCCTGCCCTGAGCCCCCTCCCAGAGCCAGCACCCCAAACCAGCCCTGAGCCCCAGCCCAGAACCAGCACCCCATACTCCCTCCTGCACCCCAACACTCTGCCACAGTCCACTCCTGCACCCAAACTCCCTCTCAGAGCTTGAACCCTCACCCTTGAACCCTGCACCCCAATCCGCTGCCCCAGGCTCAGCCCAGAGCCCCCTCCCACACTATGAACCCCTCAGCCCCAGCACAGAGCCCACACCCCTTCCTGAACCCCAACCCCGTACCCCAGCCCCGTGAAAGTGAGTGAGGGTGGGAGAGAGCGAGTGTCCGAGAGAGGCAGGGATGGAGTGAGTGGGGCGGGACTTTGGGGAAGGGGCGGGGTAGCTTCTAGGTTGCCCTTGTATTCAAAAAGTAATCTTGGGCATAAAAAGGTTGGAGATCACTGTTCTAGGCACTGCTGTAACAAAAATAGTTTATCAGAATGGTTGCCACTTGCTCTGCAACCCCCACCCCACTTGTTATCCTCAATGGTAATCCTTTGGCTGATGGAGTCCAAATCTGAGCTCAGGAAATTGGGACAAGACTATCCTTGGCGAAGAGCTCATGATTATGAAATACATATATACAGGAGATAAAGCAGAGTCCAATTCTAACCATATTTAGAGTAGTCTCCCAAATTACTCAACACAAAAGGAATGAACCACCAACACAATAAACTGGCATAAAAAGAGAAGAAAGATTAGCTCTACTTACTACAGGGTAAACACTGTGAGCAACAAAGGAATCATCGGAGTTTGTTAATTTGCTCCCTACCCGCCACCTTGTCAGAATTCCTGTAGTTTCACCACACAATGTACCATGAGAAAAATCAGGGCACAGAACTGAGTAGCAGAGCTTTGCACCATGGGATGTCTACCCAGAATACTGAGTGGTTAATTCGAAAAAGCACAGAGTTACATGGACACAATGATTAGCAAGAAAAAGTACCTTAATTTGGAATAACTTCAGTTCAATGGAGTTAAATAGCTTCACTTACAGCAAACAAATTAATTGGATTTAACATCCTCATATAGACTTGGCCTAAGAGCTTGTCTACGTGGGAAGCTATGACGACTTAATCAAAACTGAGGTTAAGTTAACATACATTAACTTCAAAACTTTAGTTACTTCATCTTAACTTTCCAGAGTGCCCCCATGTACACTAATTCTAATTATAGTCTGATCTAGAGTGGTGAAAGGAAGGAACAGAATTAGATGGCAATTAGGCCGCCTGGCAATGAGATGAGTGCACAGGTGATCAACACAAGGTAATTTCTGAGATACTCCACCTTCCACAGGTGCAAGAGTGCTTAGCTGAAAAGCAATCCAGTACCTACCATGTGTGTATATTTCACAGACAATACAGTACCAAAAGAACTACAGTTACTAGATTTTTAATATCTAGCCTATATCAGTAGAAGTGTCTTTAAATGCAGAGGTGTGTGTATAGTTTGAGTTGGAGATTGGATTACTACCCTTATAAAAAGATTGCTCTTTAATCAAAAGTCATGCTTTCATACCCAAAGAATATTTTTATAACACATTGTGTGTGTTTTTGGGGAGAGGGGCTTTTGTGCTGATTTTAAGTGTTTTTTACTTTATCAAGTTCAGCTGAAGCTTTAAAATTACACACATTTTCATCAGTCCCTAACTCTTAAGGATATTAACAGTATGGTACCTCATTTAGCCAGTTACTGAGTGACTCCAAGCATTCACTTATGTTCAGAAACAGAATTCAAGGTCAACAAATTCACTGTGTCAGTTTGCTTAGGAAGTGGTTTTCAGAGTATCTTTTTAGAATCAAATTCTCTATAGATCTAAATGCAACCTTATATACCGAAGGTTCCCAAAACATTTTTTGTTGAACCATTCTTCCGAGATTAGTGTTCCATGAGCGCCCCCTTCTTCCTAAGAAACAGGAAGCCAACAGGTCACCGATAGTCATGGGTGCGGATACAGTGTGCCCCATATTTAAAAAACTTCTGTTACAAAGTGAACTCATTTCTTTACAGATATGAACTAGTTTTCTCTTTTCAAATGTCCCATATCTGACTGGAAAAGCCTTCTAACTGACAAAAGCTAGACACAGTGCACCCCAAAGCCAGTCTCCTGTGTTGTCTAAGGGGAGCTGCTTCAGGTAATCACAAGCAACTAAGCCCCAATCCCACTAACAGCATTGGTGCAACCAAGTTTCCAAGCCAAGGCCTGAAATACACTAGTTGAAAAACAAAAAAGGTTTCTGGGGTAAATCACTGTCCCTGTAGTTGACCACCTTCCTAAAAGCATTTCTTTCTACATGGTATTTTATCATTCCCAATCAAGCTGACTACAGAAATCTTGGATATATCCCTGCAGTTCAGTCCTGAAATATTTAATACGAAGTTTCAATTTACTATCGGTCCATAGCTGTGCTACTTTAAAAGAGTATAATTCCTTAGAAGTTGGCATCTTTCACCACCCAGACAAAACATCTGATTCACCTTTTATTGATGAGAACACCCTCAATGGGCTTTATTATGACTTCATCTTCTTGTAAACATCAGGTCTTATTCCCACACCATTCTTGTGTACACACCACTCAGGCTAGATGTAGTAATCTAAAGACATTCTTCAGTTCCTGTTCTAGAGATGCTCACAGTCCATTGCAGAAGGTTAGAAATCCAGGACTCAGCACTAGAAAAGTTTCTATATAGATCTTTAAGAGAGTCTTCTGCCAATTTCTGCTATATTTGCCATTTTAGATTAACTGGGTCCTATTTTTCCCCATCAGTAGTTTATAATATAAATTTAACTAGCTGTTGCAGCTATATTTTTAAAACAATTATAGAATTAGGTCCCTCTGAGAAATTAACAACATCCAAGTCTTCACTTATTATCCAGATTCAGCTTTCTTGAGGTTCAGTCATCATAACTCAGATGGCCTAGTTTGAGGCTGTGATAATTACTCACAATACTCACTCTACCTGTTTTTTTCAAAATGGAGAAGTACAACATCCCGCATGATAAAACTCACTTATCATTCCATTATTGTGACACTCTGTACCTCAAATTAGCATCCTGGAACACCCATATTCACACTGTCATATGACTAATATGTGTTTCCTACAATGCATGCCTTGTGAGGTATCATTTTAAAAGTCTTGATCTGTTGAACCTTAATATCCTGTTAAATTGTATGTACTATCATTGTATGTTAAGTTATGAAGTGTTGCTGCATGTATTACTAAAATACTTTATGAGGTTGGGAGATGCCGGAAGTCAGACTAGATGATCATAATGGTCCCTTCTGACCTTAAAGTCTATGAGTCTATGCCCACAGCTGGCCCTTCACTGGGACAAGGAGCAACCATCACTGGCCAGATAGGTATTAATGGCCCGTCAAGAAGAATCCACTATCCCAGAGACTTCTCAGAGAGGGCACATATGCAATGGGGACTGCCTCACCAATGGGGACTCCCACAGGTGAGGGCAAGGATCTTTCTAGCAGCTGGAAGAAAGTATAAAAGAGGTACAGTGACAACACTTGGCTTCTTCCCCCACCCCCCTAAAAATCTCAACACCTGAAAGATTATCTGGAAGTCAAAGACTGAAATTGGGAGATTGGTCCCAAGCTGGAAGGGAGTTCAGTATGAATACTGAGAAGTGTAAGCTGCCTGTAACTTCTATCAGGGTGAGAGACTGATTCAAATCTTGCTTAGTCTGTTGAAGTTTAAATTTAGACTGAATGTCTAGGATAACCAACTTTGATCTCTATGCCTGCTACTTATAATCACTTAAAATCAGTCTCTTTGTAGTTAATAAATTTGTTTTATATTTTACCTAAAACAAGTTGAAGTGCTTGGGGAATCGCAGCTCAGATTACAAAGGCTGTTGCATGTCCACTTTCCTTTGAAGAAGTGGCAAACTTATTAATGAGCTTGCACTGTCCATGGGAGCCTTGAGCAGTGTAAGAGGTATATTTCTGGGGCAACTGGCTGGTGCCTCTCCCTGTATGATTCATAAATGAATCAAGGAACATTCACACAATTTAGCTGGGTGTGTGGCTCCAGATGTTGATGGCTGAGTGATTACAGCGCTTGGAGGGGTGTTTCTGCTGGTCACTGGCATAGCTTTGTGAGAGACAACCCAGGCTAGAGAGCTAAGGAGGCACAGTGGTCCCCAAGTTGTACCCTGGGAATCCTTGTCACAATTTTAAAGCCATTTGTAGAGGTATAACTGTGTAATCTGATTTGGTTAACTGGCCAAGCTTTGAAGGCCATATACTCAACTTGATGGCATTTCTCTGTTTGTCTATCCACCTCAATGCCACATCTGATCAATTCCAAACTTTCAGGGAATGTTCTAGGCACCAATGGCCAGAACTCTGGAAAATCAGAAAACTGCAAGAGAGAAAATGGAGGATTCTTGGAACCCCTGCCATCTGTTTACCACACAAGCAGCTTCTAGCATCTCTGCAATTGCCTACAGATCAAACAAATGGTTGATGGCACCAATGCCTTCCACCACAACGATACCTATATTTCATCTCTGCCCATCATCCCATTAGAGTTTAACCCTGAATGACTTATCTCCTAGATCAGTGGTTTCCAAGCTAAGGTTTGTGAACCTCTGTGGGTTCGCGAAATGTTACAGGGGGTTCTTGGGAAAAAATCCCCTAATGGTGGACAGAGCTGTCCCTAGGGACGGCGGACAGAGCTGTCCCTAGGGACGGCGGACAGAGCTGTCCCTAGGGACGGCGGGCAGCACAGGGTCAGCAGCCCGGAGCCCCTGGACTTCCAAAAGCTAAGCAGATCAAAGCAAGCTTCTCTATCACACTGAGGAGATTTAAACTTTAAGACTCCTTATAAGAAATGGAAAGGGAGGTGGATATTTGTTGCTGTTTTTAATATTAAATAGGCAGCTAGTATTGTTTTTTAAATTATTATGAAGAACAAGTTTAAGCTTTGTTGTAACGTGCATTGTTTGCCTGGACTGCTCAAGACCCGAATGCTTGTGTAGGAGGAACTCTTTGAGGTGGATTCTTAAATACCTTCATGCTGTTTCACATCTGATACTCCTTGAAGAAACACAGGAGCCTTGTCTTATAACAGGCTTATTCAAAGTGATACAAGCTACGAAAGTGAGATCTTGGACAAGTGTTGCCATTTTCATAATGTAATAAAAATACTGTAATGACAAATAAATCAATAGTGTGTAATAAACATGTCATAAAACCAAATTTTATATTTCCAAGATCACTGCTTTTGTAATTTATACTCAGGTAAAGGAGAAAATCCCTGGAAATATTCATTTTTAGGAGGGGGTTTGCGAGACTTGACATTTTAGTAAAAGGGATTCACAGGTTATTAAAGTTTGTGAACCACTGTCCTAGACAAATGATGATGGTAGGGGAAAGTGGGATGTAGGTGTGCATTCAGCCCATTGGCACGGGAGAACATGGGGCCCTGAAATAGCTGGAAGAGGGAATGGGAGGCATACAGAACCCCTGGTGAGGTGGAAACTGGAGACCCTGATACGGGGTGAAGGGAGAATAGGGAGCACAAGAATCCCCATGAATGGGGGCCTAAAAGAGACATTGTCATGAGGGAATGGGAGGTGCACAGAGGGACAAGATGCAGGGAAAGTTCCTGAAAGAGGCCAATGGGAGGATGGCACACAGGGACCTTTTGTGTTAGAACAGAGGGATGCAAGGAGTCCCTGATGTCCAATGAGCTCAGCCTGCAGAAGGTACAAAGTATGTTACACCCAAGTAATTATTTAATTTACAAACCATTATTATTCTGAGCCACCAATAAATCTGAAGCTAGTCCACACACACAGCCACCAGCAGCTATCCACTTCCACCTATCAGAGCTAATACCTGTATGGCAGGGGACACCCACAGATGTTCCCATTAAAGACTGACTCATCTTTCACTATCAGACCGGCCCACCAGTTTCAGATACAGATTAAGAAGTCTAGCCAAAACTCTACTTTTGCTGATAAAGAAACTTCTGAGATAGAAGGGTTAAATTAAATCACTTTTTTTTTTATTTCACATTCTTCAGTTGTCTTGACTAAAAAGAAAGATGCTACTAGGGATATACATGCCTATCAATATTAAAAAGAAATCTGCTAAGGCTCTATATGGTTATCAATATCACTGGGTCTGTTTCGCCTCCTTAGATTAGGGACTTTGGGGTAGGTACTGAATCTTCCTCTGCTTTTATGGCACCAACCACAATATTTATGGGCCAAATGAAGTGAGGCAGGAGCAGTGGAAGCACCTTGAGGGGGGGGCAGAGGCACCCGAATGGTGGCCCCACCCTCGTACTGCCCCTTCCCCCCACCAAGGCCCCACTCCACCTCTTCCCCCCCCCCCAAGAGCCTACTCCTCCATTCACTCCTCTCCACCCCATCCCCATCGCTTGCCCTGACATCCAGTGAAAAGTGTGGGGGCCATGGCACCATCTGTTCCAGCACCCCAGAAGTGAGGTCTAATGCAAAGTTTTTATCTTGGCTCTACTCTTGGGCCCAGATCCACAAAGGAACTTAGGTACTGCAGCACCTAACTTTTAGGTGCCTAGAAAAAAAAATCCATGGAACAACAATGAGAGCCACAAAACCTAATTTAGTTGCACCCTAGACTCCCTATAAAATGCACAGGGAAAGATAGGCACCTAAGAATGAGATCACAAAAGGCAACATGCTAGGCAAGGAGTGCCTAAACTAGCCAATGGGAAATGCCGAGGAGAGGACACTCAATCTCTTCTGTTGAAGATGTTCCACTGTGTATAAATACTTAAGAGTCACTGGGACAGAGAAAGAGTGAGAATGACGCTAACCCGGTGAAAAGGGCATCCACCCGGAAGGTAGGAGACCCAGGCTTCATTCCCCCGGCTCCAATTACTATCTAAAGTAGAACAACTTCAACAGGAAAGACTGAGGGGGATTCACATGAGACTATCCTACAGTCCAGTGGCTGAGGCACTCTCCTGAGAGGTGGCAGATCCCTGTTCCAATCCTTTCTCCATCACAGTCCCATCAGGAACTGAACCGCATCTCACACTGAGGTGAGAGCTCTAATCACTGAGATAAAAGATATGAAGTGAGCACCACCACTTCTCCCACCCCCAATTTTGGGTGGGGTGCAATCCAGCAGGCAGCCTCTGAGTACGCATACTGGATTGGGCCCTGTATGCGAGATAGGCATTTGGGTTCACACACTGCTCTGGAGCTTAGGCAGGAGACAGGTGTTCAGATGCTTACAGTGAGACAATAATGCATATAATCAAATGCAGAAACTTAGGTGCCAAGGGAACTTTTTATGAGCAGCACGTATCATAGGCTGGGAGAGGCTAAGCCTCCCCAATCTGCCCCTCATGGCCCCACCCATGCTCCACCCCAAAGCACCCTCCCTGCTTGCCACTTCACCCATGGCCCCAGCCCAGGAAAGCTGTTCCTCTTCTGGGAAGCATGCTGGGGCTAGGGTGGCCAGTCGGCCTGCCTGTGGCTGGGACTTGGGGCAGCTGGGGCCGCCCAGCACTGGAGCCGTGCTGCCTGGCGCTCAGGCCGCCCAACACTGGGCTGCAGTACCCGGAGCGCCAGGGCTGGAGGCTCTGTGGCTGCCTGCCCTGTGCTTGGGTGGCGCTCGGGCAGGGCAGGCCAGGACTGGGGCAGCAGAGCTAGCAGGCACTGGGAGCAAGGGAGGGGCTCAGGGTTCCGGAGGCTGCAAAAGGAGCAGGGAGCGGAGGGGCCTCAGGCAGGAGGGGCAGGGCCAGGGACTAGCCTCCCCCAAAGTTGGCTCATGCACCACCCATGGAATTTTTACAGAAAAAAAAAAACTTAGGCACTGAGAGAGTTTAGGTGCCTATCACATTAGACAGCAACGTGGGGGGGGGGGGGGGGGGGGGGGGGGGGGGGGGGGGGGGGAGAGAAGCTGTGGATCATAGTGGTGCCTAACATTGAGGATTTATGGATCTGGATCTTTAGATATATCTAAGTAAAATAACATTAGAATGCTTGTCACTGTATCATAGTGCAAACAAAACTAAAAGATGCATAATCTACCTCTAGCAGTAAAGCTCTCCTTTCAAAAGGAATTTCTCCAGTGGCTATGCACTCTTACTTGCTTCTAACAGTATCAAATATCCAAGAGGAAGTAGCTTGGAGGCAATACTAAAATAAACAAATGCATTTTTTTAGCTGTCATTAAAGGTGGGAGGCTTGGGCTCCTCCTTCAGAAACAAGTTCCCTAAGCACAAAGCGTTGAGCCCTAGTGTGCATCTGGTTTTCATTACATATTTCGGCCTGCACATTCACAAAAACAAACAATTTAAGGAAAGTGAAGCACAAAGTGGCTTTTGCCAGGAGTGAGTCCTCCAACCCTATAAGGTTCACCTAGGAGTGTGCTCCTAACCCACATAATTGGCACCTGTCAGAATCTCTTTAGAGGAGACAGACAGGTAGGTGTCCGCTACACTTACCGGGACAGCAACGCCAGCTTTTGTTCCAGCATCATCTCCAGCTTCTGGGCCTGTTTGGAGAGCCAGTGATCCACCCCGTGCAGCCGGTAACACGTCTCAAGCATTAGCCGAAAATCGGCCACGAAATCCGTGATTCCAGCGTATTGTCCACTGGAAAATTTTTCTTCCATCTTCAGCAGCCACATCCCGGCCGATTGCTGTGGAAGAGAGTCGCTGCCGCTGCGACCTGCCAGGGAGGCGGCTTCTCCTTCCTCCGCGACGGCGGCCTGGTCTCGCAGGGGCTTCAGAAAAGGAGCCGTCAGTGGCCGGTGCTTCTCCAGCAGAAACTCGCACAGGATCCGGTAACCCTGCTGGAGCTCCGGGCTCAGGTTCTGTTGCCAGCGGCAGCGAGGGCTGCCGTCCCCCGCATTCGCCTCCTCCGGCTGCTGCTGCTCGTCCTCCTCTGGCGGGCCGCCGACTCGCGCGGGGGCGGCTGAAGTATCTCCGGCGGCCGGAGCCTCCATGTCCCCCTCGGGCTGCGCCAGGCTCATGCACCCCACAGGCGCTGCGGCCGGGCTCCCCTGCTACCCGCCAGCGGCCGAGCCTGGGCACGGGCTCCTCAGCGTCAGCCAGAGCCCGCTCAGGCCAGTCCCTCAGCCGGCGGCCGGGCGGGCTCCGCACCGACACACAGCTCCGGCCGGCCCTACGCCTCGGGGGCCCGTCTGCCCGCTGTGCCAGCCGGGGGGAAGCTGCTGCCTGCTTCCGCCGACTCCCATGCACAGTCCCCGAGAAGCTGCCGCGGTCCGTACCCGCACCAGCCTCCCTCCCTCCCTGCCGGGGTCTGCGCCCGCCCCAGGACGCGCCAAGGCAGCCCGGGTCTATGGCCGCCCCTCTCCCGGGGAGCAAGGAGGCTCTGGCACATACCCGGGCACGTCTGCTGCCCGGAGCGGCCGCCCTCCGCCGCGGCTCGGCGGGAGAGGGAACCCGCCCCCGCCAGCAGCCGCCCGGCTCCGGCCGGGCTGACCCTACCTTGGGCCGGCGAGAGAGCCGAGCCCGCCCCGCTCTTCCCCGGGCCCGGCAGCCGCCCCGCTCCCAGGCGCTGGGTCACCTCCCACGGCCGCTCCCCGGGCCCGGCCCAGACTGCGCAGCCGAGCCCGGCTGGGGCCCCGCTCCTCAGCCGCTGGTCACTCGGTGCCTCGGCCCGGGCGCGCGGCGGCGGCGGCGGCCTCTGGGGCCCGTGTCTGAGCGGCGGGGAGCGGCCGGGCGTCCTGTCCCCCTCCCCTCTACCCGCGGCGGGACATGGCTGCGGGCGGGGAGCCGGCGGCGCTGTCAGTTAATGGCCGCGGAGGGGATCGGATCGGCCCCCCTGGGCAGGTTGGGAAGGGGCGAGAGAAAGAGAGGCGCCCCCCTTCCCCCATCCAACGCGCATGCGTAATGACAGTGGCGGCCGCGAAATAGTGCGCTGGTTGTTTTGGACGCCAGCTGCGATGCCGTCATTAGACAGCGACTTATTGTGGGAGGGAGTGCGAATCTAAGGCGCATGCGCAGTCTGGGGGTATCGCGCCCCCCTCCGGGCGGGTAAGTCAGTGCGCATGGGCGACCTGAAAACGGCGCTGCGTGACAGCATTTGCCAGGAGCAGTGGGGCTGGCCTCAGCCTCAGGGTAGCGTGGCTTGGCAGCAGCCAGGGTGCTGCTGGAGATAGGCGCACCGGAGCCAGCCCTTGCTGAAGTGAGGCTGTTTGTACGCTATGGCCAAGACCAGAATACTGCTGTCATCATTTTGCAGCTCAGCCCCTGCAATTTCCTCTGCTCTGGCTTTGACAAATGCAGCCTTGGCCTGCTCATCTCACTGCAGCATGCTGCTGCATCGATCATTGTCGCTTTGTATCCCACCTGCTTCCCCCTTTACTAGCCCATCGAAGGGAGCTGCTTCTGTTCACTGCCAAGGCCTGTCTCACCTCCTGCCCTTCCTCTCTCCTTTGCTACCAAAATGTCAGCTCCCACCTCTGATCCGCTGAGGATGCTAACTTTATTCCCCCACTTGTTGCATTCTCAAACAATTTTGTGCTTCACACTTCGTTCTATAGTGGGCCTGAGAACAACAATATGGTCTGCAAATGATATCAGTGGTCTAAATCCTGCTTGTTTCTCTCTGCATTGCAAGTCTATTTGTTTCTTGATACATTCCAAGATGATGTTCCACGTGATTTTCCCAGGCATTAAGAGTAACCTGTTTCCTCTTCAGTTATTGCAGTTGGTAAGGTCACCCTTCTTTGGCTATTTTACAATAAGGCCTCCCTTCCAGTGGGTTGGGTTCTTTTCTCTGTTCCTTGTTCTATCCAAAAACACAAGGAAAGTCTGGAGGATTGTTTTGTCGCTTGCTTTAAGCATCTCTCCAATAATGTTATCCTCTCCATCTGCTTTTCAAGTTTTCAGTTTACTGATGGTTTTAATAACTTCCACTATAATATCTCCTAAATCAATATCAAGCTCTAGTGTAGGTCTGCATCACATATTTATAATAGTTTGCTTGGGCTATTTAAAATAGCCTAAAAATGTTCTGCCCATCTTTTCCTTTGTTCTTCTCTGTATTGAGTCTTTCCATGTGCCTTTTGAATAGGGCCTCCAGTACTGTTAAAGCTTCCTGTTAGCTGTTTGATAGTCTTATACAAGTGTTAACTTACAGGCAGTCATTCATCTTTGACAAAGTATTTCAAACCCTTTCCTCAGGCTCTATCCTCCCTGGCCACAGTGTCATTCTGTTCTTGGGTCAAGTGAGAGTAACCTCACTCCCTACGTCAGGTTCTTTGTTCTTTGTTTGATAGCCTTCTTTAACCAGGTCAAACTAATACATCAATTTTCCCAGGGGGTTAGGCTTCCTCAAATGGGTTATTATCCTCCCCCAGTGATTTTAGTTCTTGTAGGAAACTCCTGTAACTCCCTTATGGAGCAATAATACAATCCCTAGCCCAAATTATACATACAATATTTATAAAGTTGATACAGCAGTATTTTGAGATTCCAAGTATCCATAATATGTCTCACATCTGTACTGTAGCCAATCCACAAAAATCCAAATTAATACCAAAAGTAATTTTCAACATGTTGCACCTAGAAAAAGACAGCTAAAGATACTAACATAATCATCAAAAACACCCCTCTCAAAGTGAAGAGTGACATTTTCAACACCTTCCAAGCTCTGTTGTCTAAGACAGCTGCAGATTTAGTGATCAGGTTTACATGTATTCCCAGTTCTAGTAGCTGCTGAAGCACTCTTTGAACATGTTGAACAGTCACCTTTTTTTGAATCAGCAATCTGAAGGTTAGCTACAATTACAAGTTTGCTTGTAAAAGCATTTTATTTGATTTTGAGAAAATCCATGACGAATGAGGAGTTTCTATGCTGAAGTCAAGCTAAAACCATTTTGTGACTCTGTCAAAGGAACAAGGATTTCATGTTTGACAACCCGATACTAATCTGAGGACATGAAAGAGGATTTTGAAAGTCTAATGCATTATGATTACTTCTGGGGGAATTCTGCACCACTGCACAATGCAGAATTTTGCAGAAATTAATGTTTTTTTGTGCAGAATTTCCTTTCCCCTCACAGAAATGGGCTGTGGTGCTACTGGCCGCCACTACAGGCTGCTGGACCGGGCAGAGCACATACATGACACAGCCAAGGGGAGGGAGCTACAGGGTTCCTGGCAGCTGTAGTTCCCCACACGCCCTGAGGGAAGGAGGTGGCAGTGCGCAGGAAATGCCACACAAGCCTCGTACTGAGCATCAGGCTGTTTCTACCTGGCCGAGCTCTCAGCCCCCTCCCCACCATGGTCGCATCTGAGCTCTCAGCAGCTATGGGGGTGCTGAGAGCAGTAAGCAGGGGCATGGCCTTGGCCAGAAGAAGCAGGTCAGGGAGCTAACCTCCCCAAGTGGAAGCTTCACCCACTGCCCAAGTGCGGAAATTTGCAACTGAGCTTGTACAATATTGAGTGCCTGGGAAGTAAGCCACTGACAAGGTGATGTTGTGAGAGATGCACCAGTTCCATAGCCTCATTGCTTCCGTATGTAGGAAAAGCGATTGGGCCCCTTACGGACAGCTTACATTTTGGGAATTTTCCCCTTTTTTTGGGGGGCTCATAAATGGAGCTGTGATGGGAACTGGGACAAATAAGGCCTGTGTTGGGATTGGGGGCTGAAATGTCTCTTTTGTACTGGTGTGTAGATTCCCAGTGACCTGAGAGTGGCCCTAGAATTCTTCAAGGTGTGGAGGAAGGCATTTGTCTTCTCAACCTCGAAGGGGAGGTCCTCCAGCATGGTCTGTACCTCCTTCGGGAATCCTGATTAGTGGCGCCATGATTCCTGTCTCATCACCACAGCTGGGGAGATGGATCTGGCTGCCATGTCAGTGACATCAAGGGCCAACTGTAGTGATGTTTTTGCTACCGGTTGACCCTCCCGAAAGATGGCCTTGAAGGATTCTCGCCTATTTTGCTGTGAGCACCTGGTAATTGGCAATATGAAATTGTAAGGTGGCCGAGGAATACACCTTCCTGCCAAAGAGATAGAGGCACTTCCAGTCCCTGTCATAGGGCTTTTCCATGGAATGATGTTGTCAGCCTCAAGAGTTTACAGCATCCACCATGATGGAACTGGGTGATGGGTGGGAGAAAAGGAACTCTGATTCCTTTAATAATAATATTAATATTTCTTGTCTGCATGCTTGCACATTGGGTTACCAATGGCGGAGTTTGCCACACCGGTGTAGCCAGATCTAAGATGGCCTCATTGATTGGGAGGGTGATTTTTGAGGAGGACTAAGAGTGAAGGTTATCGATGCGCTGGTGGTGTGTCATTGACCTCCTTCAGTTGTTATACCAATATAATAAAAACCAGCAGGATCTTATTAAGAGGAATAAGGCAAAGATGCCACATTTATTGTAAATATAATAGTAAAGCAAAAGATAAAAGCAAACAACGTTGTTTTACTACTTATTTCTATTAGTACTTATTTCTTTTATACACACACACACACACATATACATATATATATTCATTTACACAATCATTCATTTAGGTTCTGTATAGGTGTTATAATTACCAACCTAGACGTTGCTCATGACAAGTTACTGGCCAGGTATCTTGGTCATGAGGATGGAGCCGAGTCTGTGTCAGAGGCACCTGATGCTCCTGGAGGCCGGCAGCAGAACCATAGACTCAAAGTCCTTAGTCTTCAGAGTCCAGTTTTATAGGAATTTATTCCTATGTCAGTCCATGAGAGTTGCTTTATTCTGCTGTTGCTAAATCAATCAGCAGGTGGCTGGCTCCGGTGGCTGGCTCCATGTTGTCAGATGTTTGTTTTTCCTTCCTTTGAGGTGGTGGGGTGGATTCCAGTTTGCTCTCCGGGGGTTATCTGGTTGATTCCACTTGACACCTTCTTTGGCCGACACTGAATTCTTCAGGCTGGTAACTCCCTAACCATTCATTCATTATTTAAACTAGACACTCATTCACATACATTTTTTATTTTAATCACATCTATTTCACTGTCTCTTTACCTTTTGGGGTGTTACCAATTTATGTGAGACTCCCAGTCTTTTAATAATCAAAAATAAAGTGAGATGAAAACTTACAGAGGGTGGGGGTCTCTATCTATATACTATAACAGCTACTGTTTTGGCTTACGTAGAGTTAATTAATGTTTAATAAGTTTTATACAAAGTATTTCTTTGAGCAGGCTTCACACAGACACAGCTGGTGGCTTGCAGGTTAGAGGCTAAATCTTGGGAATCACATTTACTTCTAATATAAACCTTCAGTTATAAAGTATTAATTAACAATAAATTATTTTTAACAATAAATTATTTTTCATATAAACCATGTCTAATATAAACCTTCTTTAATATCCCTACACAGTGGTATGTGGAGGGTATACACTACTCTTTTTGCCAGCTCCAGGAACAGACGAAAGTTGTCTGCCATGGATAGGGATGAGGGCTTGTTGTCTGTTTCCTGAGGCTCTGAGACCCTCAATGCTGTGGCTGAAGCAGCGTGCCTGAAGGGTTGTCAGGCAATGCTTGAAGCTCACGAGGCAGGCTGTCGGTGTGCCACTCCAGGATCCCAGTATGGTCATTGTGGTGGCATAGCGCCTGGTGGAGGTGCCCATGGATGGCTGTACCACGATGGTGGTGGTGCCATCTGCTGGTACATTCCTGTACCCTGTTGATAGTGGGTCCCATATGGAGCTTGGAAGGAGTACTCTGAAACCTCCTCAGGCTCACTATCTGACCCCTCATTTGACAGTGGAGGGGCATGGCACGATTGCGGGGAAATGCCCCATGTCCAGCCAAGGCTTGGTGCCATGATCTTGGTAGTGAGGGGCAGAGAATTGGATGGCTCCATCATGCCCAGGTCACTGGAATTCCACCGATACTAATCGTCGTGGTGGCCGTGCTGGGGAGGATGAAGACTTCATTTGTACCAATCTCTCCGGTGCCTGGTGGGCTATTGTCCCTGGCAGTACCAATGTGGATTTGCGTACCCGGAGCATCTCCTTAGGGTGTTTGCCCTATCCCTCAGTACTGGAGATTCGATGCCCATGCCCAAAGGGTCTGTGGGCCCATCAGTGGCACTGGATACTGATAGTCACTGTGAGGCATGGGTGCCAGATTGTGGTCCCAGTGCTGGCGGTGCTGAGGATACTGAGGTAGATGGCGATCACTTACGGCTATTCCTGGACTCACTGAGGGGACTTCCCGCTCTATTTTTTGACTTGTGGGAGGAGTCCTCAGTCTGTTTCTTTGACCCACTATTCTTCATAGTTGAAGGCTGAGGGGAAGACTCACACCCACCGGAAAATTGGAGTCAGAATGCTGCCTGCATAAAGACTTTTTTTAGCAAAGCTGTCTGTCTTTGCGGGATCTTGGCTGGAGCTGCTGGCAGAGGGAACACTCTTGTTGGATGTGGCCCTTGCCGAGACAGCAGATGCTCTTGGAAATGCTTTTCCACTATGGGATTGCCTCACTGCAAGTGCAGCACTTCTTAAATCCCGGAGAGCTGGGCATACCCTTGTCCACAGGGGTCTCTCCCCCTTCCCTGCACCAATGGTTGACAAAAGAATGAAATCCTTCCTTCCTTTTTTTTTTTTAGGCAACAGCATAGTAGAAAAGTAGAATGAGGGGGGGAAAAGAGGTTTCAAAGGAAGCTAAAAATGAAGTTCTCCAATCAGCAGCACAGGGATGCAGACACGCCTACAGGGAAGCACCCATAGAGACACTGCTCAAAGAAGAACACTGTATTACTTTTGGGAAATGTGCATTTATAACTTGCTGTACAGTTTCTCCCTGGTATTATCCCCTGATGTGGGCTGAGCACTTGCCCTACTTCAATAAAAGTATCGCTTTGTAGGGAGCACTGTCCATTTCTGGGGCTACTTCCGACCTCCCCGAAGGGGAGTTTCAGGTGGATGCGCTAGGTCATGTTATCCCCTCAGCCAACACCATGGGGCCCCTGCCTGCCAAATATAGTATTTTGTCCAAAAGAAACAGCACCAACTTAGTTGAAATTATTTTATAAGGTACTTTTCATCTGTGCAAGGAAGAGTGAAGTGGCCACACGTTTGGCTGTAACTGAAAATAATTCACTTCCAAAAATAGGTTTTCTATGCTAGAACATACATACATGAAAAGTATTTCAAAGGTGCCCAGGATCATATCATGGTTCCTAGGTTCTCAGTAAATTCACTCTGGGAATTAAATTTTATACTAGTCAAGCCAAAGCCAAAGGGTAGCCTGTTGGGTGAGTTATAGAGTCATAGAAATGTAGGACTGAAGGGAGATTGAGAGGTCATCTAGTCAAGTCCTTTGAAATGAAGCAGGACCAAGTATACCTAGACCAGGCCCGACAGGTGTTGTTTTAATCTGTTCCAGTGATGGGGATTTCACAACCTCCCTTGGAAGCCTATTACATTGCTGAACTGTCCTTATAGCTAGAAAGTTTTCCTTAATATCTAACCCAAATCTTCTTTGCTGCAAATGCAGTAAATTTCTTCTTGTCCTACTTTCAGTGGAAATGGAGAACAATCACTGTACTCTTTTTAACAGCCCCTAACATATTTGAAGACTGTTATCAGGCTCCCTCTCAGTTTTATTTGCTCAAGAAGTTTTATGTATGGTTTAACAAAATATTTCTAATTTTGTATAATTTTGGAATCTAGAAATTGTCATGATAATTTTGGTAAACGGTAGTTTGGGAAGAGCTTTTACTCCCTGTTGCATAATCCCTTTGCTCTTCTCAAAACAGCTGTGAGTAGAGGACACATTGTGTAGTTCTTGGTGGGGGGGAGGTCTGTTTTCTTTAGAGGCTCCTTCTGAATTCCCACTTATACCTCAGTATGTAGCGAGGTCAATCTAGTGTCTGTTTCAGTGGAGGCCTGTATAGCTACAATAGGCAGTTTTCTGTTGGCACATTTCAGACACCACACACAGTTTCAGCCTCCTAGTCATGGGCTAGACCTCTTATCTCCACTCACACTAGTGATCCCATTTTACTCACTTTACAGTTGTATAAGTGGCTAAAGTCCCAGCTCTCCAGAAACACAGAATGCTACTTTCCACCTTCTCATGCATTTGAAACAATGCAAACATATAATTCCATCCTTAAAGAACACTACTGAATTCTCTTCCATTTCACATTCCAATTTACAAACTGTACTAATATGATCTCTATCTCTCTCAATAAAGGAACAGCTGCCCAAACTGATTTGCGGCCACCACCCCTTTCCAGTCCTGGCTTCCCTTAGCATAGTCCCAGTGACAAAAGAAACAGGCCAACTTCCTTCAGCCTAGCTTCCATCTGGCACAGCTTCTTTGAAGAGCAAAGAAGTAAGTTTTAGAGATTTTCTTCACTGACTCTGAACTATTTCTTTACTTTAGGAACCCTGCTCCCTAGTTCCCAACCAAACAGGAAGGGGAGAGATTTTGTCCATTCAGAATCCCTCACTGGAACAATCTCATGGCTTCTTATGATTTTTCAGCTGAGGCAACACAACTGTAGACACCTCCCAGCTGCATAATGGGCTCCAACTGTTTACTTCTTTCTCCAGGCTGACACCTCTCTCTGGAAGAGGCTTTACCTTTCCAACAAGTAAAGGGGTTCAACCTCTTCTAGGTTCAATTAGGGATAGGGTATATACATCCCACCACCATGCCTAATTCAATTATCACTTGCCTCCCCTATGCAATTCCTACCATCTGCAACAGGCTTCTTGTATCTTTCTCTTTCTGACTTATCAGCTCGTCATCTCTTTTCAAGTATCTGCTGAAAATCCTTTCCCCCCCTTACCTACACTTCATTTTCCCTACTTCTGGCATCCTAACTGTCCCTGTTATATATTTCTAATTCTCTTTTGGTCAGTAAATATTAAATCCATAAAATTTGTGATACATCAGGCACAGGCAGGGCCGGCTCCAGGGTTTTTGCCGTCCCAAGTGGCAGGGGGAAAAAAAAAAAGCCGCAATCGCAATCAGTGGCACGAGGGACCCGCCGCCGAATTGCCACAGAAGAGCCCGATGTGCCGCCCCTTCCCATTGGCCACCCCAAGCACCTGCTTGCTGAGCTGGTTCCTGGAGTTGGCCCTCGGCATAGGTGCAATACGATATGAAATAAAGATTATTAACGTCCTGGGTTAATAGCATAGCACAGCAGTGTGCTATTGCCTAACTCAAGAGCCCTGATGAGAGGGGCTTGGTTGCTTGTTAAACACGGAATGTGAAGGAGATTCTTAGAGGTGCTCTTGAAAGCATGTCACCTGTAATTAGTGGAAGCAAGAAGCTTCAGAAGGAATGTTTGAAGTAAATATGATTTAATTGTTTGCAAAACACAAAATGAACAAGCTCAAACGTGTAAAGGGGGAAAAGAGACCTAAATTTACAACAACTTGAGAGTGTAATTTTAGATGGATGGAACCAAGCATAAAACCTTAATGGAACTATAGGATTATTTTAGCTCCTGTGATGCGCCGAAATATCATGTTCTCCATCTCTGAGGTGTTCTGTAAAAGGTGGAAGTAATGGCTGATGATTTGGGCGGAAAATGATTCAATGCCTCAATGAGAAGCTGTGGGCACAACAACTGTCACTCCTGAGGGACCATACAAAGAGCGAGAGTGGGAAAGAGAAGCTGCTGAACCTACCCCTTTGGAGGATGATAAGGCAGGGAGAAGAATAGAAAGAGAAAGTCCCCTCCTGGGCAGAAGAGAGTTGAACCCCACACTGACCTCTGCCAACAGCTAGGAGGAATGCAAGTACTATCCCCCTTCGAGCTGCTGCTCCCCACGTTCTTTAGCAACAGACTGAATTCTGTAGCATAATTCAAAGTTTTATAATAGAATTCATAGAACAATATTCACAGAAAGGTCTTTAATAAAACAAACACGATTTATTATTAATTTTAATATTTCCTACTTGTTTCTTCCTGCCACAGAATTCAGTACTGTCTACAAGAGAAAACAGGAAGACTTGCTATAGAATTTCAGTCTGGTGTGCTGCAGAAAAACACAGAAGGAACTGCTCCTATTTCTGTGATCTTAAACACATATATGTGTTTTGTATTACTGCTTATATGTTATGTGACTCCATACCAAGATCCAACTTGGATACATATTCCCAATGGAAGAGTGAAATCTGAATTTCCTGTTTATAGCCAAGGATAAAAGTTAATGGGTATAGTTAGGTATAAAAGTGAACAATAATAATTAATGTTGTAATACTGGGACTATTTAACTTAGATATTTAACTTAGCCAAACAAGGCCTCAGGCCTAAAGAGAATCTGACATGAGTAGCATGTCAGAAATGATCCTATGTCAGTCACAGGAATAGAAGTGTTAACTGCTAATATTTAGGACATACATATTGCAGTGCACCAGTTAAAGTCATTTAGAGTATTTTGCAATCAGAGGGTGTTAACAATGTGCTAACCACAAGTTGTTATGTTGACTGAGTGATGTAAATGTTAAGTATAAAGGGAGCTAATAAGAGCCTATGAAAACTAGTCTTTAAGGTGCCACAAGTACTCCTGTTCTTTTTGCGGATACAGACTAACACGGCTGCTACTCTGAAACCTATGAAAACTAGGGCACCCAAATAGTAGGGGGTGACTCACAAAACTGGGTGAGTGGGCAACAAAATGGCAGATGAAATTCAATGCTGATAAATGCAAAGTAATGCACATTGGAAAACATAATCCCAACTATACATATAAAATGATGGGGTCTAAATTAGCTGTTACCACTCAAGAAAGATCTTGGAGTCATTGTGGATAGTCCCCTGAAAACATCCACTCAATGTGCAGTCAAAAAAGCAGTCAAAAAAGTCAAAAAGAATGTTAGGAATCATTAAGAAAGATAATAAGACAGAAAATATCATATTGCCTCTATATAAATCCATGATATGCTCACATCTTGAATACTGCATGCAAATGTCGTCACCCCATCTCAAAAAAGATATATTGGTATTGGAAAAGGTTCAGAATAGGGCAACAAAAATTATTAGGGGTATGGAATGGCTGCCATTTGAGGAAAGATTAATATGACTGAGGCTTTTCAGCTTGGAAAAGAGACGACTAAAGGGGGGATATGCTAGAAGTCTATAAAATTGTGACTGCTGTGGAGAAAGTAAATAAGGAAGTGTTATTTATGCCTTCTCATAACACAAGAACTACGGGTCACCAAATAAGATTAATAGACAGCAGGTTTAAAACAAACAAAAGGAAGTATTTTTTCACACAATGCACAGTCAACCTGTGGAACTCCTTGCCAGAGGATTTTGTGAAGGCCAAGACTATAACAGGGTTAAAAAAAGAACTAGATAAATTCATGAAGGTTAGGTCCATCAATGGCTATTACCCAGGATGGGCAGAGATGATGTCCCTAGCCTCTGTTTGCCAGAAGCTGGGAATGGGCAACAGGGGATGGATTATTTGATTATTACCTGTTCTGTTCATTCCCTCTCAGGCACCTGGCATAGGCCACTTTCGGAAGACAGGATACTGGGCTAGATGGACCTTTGGTCTGAACCGGTATGGCCGTCCTTATATTCTTATGGGTGTGGAAGTTCAAGTAAGAAAAAGGGGTTGATACCTTCCTAAATATGTATGAACCCATTGGGTGTCAGCATAACACATTATAAAAGTTGTATCCTGGCCTGTGTGCCAAGGGGCTGTAGGATTATGAGCACTCGTAATGATGGTGCGAATGAAGATAACTGACACTTTGGTTTTCTCTGCAAGGGACAGTGTGAGTAATGGAAATGCTAGACATTTCAAATTGTGTTCTTTCTCCTTTACCAGATTGCTCTGTGTGTATGGTTTGGTTGGCTAACAAAAGTAATTATTACAAAAAGACCATTGTGTTGTCCCTGTTGTACACAATGGGGTCTCCCCTTTATTTGCAACTTCTTTACTGTACAGAATCTTGGGGCTGAATCCTCACAAATTAAAATAGGCATAACCCCTAACATTGGAGTGGGGTGGGTGATTGGTTAAAGTAACCCATAACTCTAGATAAGGCTACAAATGTGCAATTAGAATCACAACTTTAAAGCTAAAGAACAGTACAGTCAGTATATAATTATAATACATGCAATGGATTGCAGCCTTCCAGAACAATTGCAAAACATGCTCCTATTTCATAACACCTGCAGAACTGGATCTCAGCCTCTGCCCCCATTCCAAAGACAGCAATCTTAGGTACTTTTGGCTCTCATCATGATACCATAGTATATGATCACTTCACAAGCTTTAATCAGTGGTGAGCTGCAGACGGTTCGCACTGGTTCGCTAGAACTAGACTCCGGTAGAGAACCGGCTGTTAAAGAGCCAGGCAGGTAGGAGACTCTGGTCTGCGGGCCGGATGTGGCCCATGCGACCGCCCTGTCCCCCACCTGAGCTCCCAGGATTCCCTGCTCAGCTGAGCTCCAGCTTCATCCTGCTGCTTTGAGCGGCCACCAAAAGGTAAGGGGGGGCTGGGAGCTCCAGAGCTGCCCCGGGGGAAGTGGGGCAATTTGCCTTGGGCCCTGCAGGGGCCCCCTGCCCCACGAGGATGTCCCCCCCCATCCCCAGCCCCTCCCCCACAGAGCCACAGCGTGGCCAGCCGCAGTTTCCTCCTGCTGCTTTTAGCAGCCGCCAAGGTAAGGGGGGACTGGGAGTTCCAGGGGCAATTTGCCCCGGGCCCTGCAGGGGCCCCCTGCCCCATGAGGATGCCCCCCCGCCCCCCGCAGAGGCCAGCCACCGGCAGCTGGGCAGCTCAGCTGAGCTCCAGCTTGTCCTGCTGCTTTGAGCAGCCGGCAAAGGCGGGGCTGCGAGCTCCAGGGTCGCCCGGGGGGCAAGTGGGGCAATTTGCCCCGGGCCCTGTAGGGGCCCCCTGCCCCACGAGGCTTCCCCCCCCCCCGGCCCCGACTCCACCTTCCTCCATCCCTCGGCTCAGAGCATTGTGCATTTTTTAGTTCGGGGAGTGGTGTAGTGGGGACGTGTGTATAGTGTGTGCGCCGGACAGAGTTGTGTGTTGCAGGGCGGCTGTGTAGCAGGGGAGTTGTGCGGCTGGGAGAGGGTCTGCACAGTGGTGGTTGAGGACTGGGGGTTGTACACTGGGGAGGGATGTATAATACTTGGGGTTGTGCAGTTCAGGTCACTTATGGTGTGTATGGGAGGAGGAGGGCTGTGTACAGTGTTGTGGTTGTGTTGCTGGGGGTGAGGTGCTGTATGCTCTGCTGGGCCTGCACAGGGTTCTTGCACCACAATGGATTGTTTGTCGAGTGTGGTGTAGATGGGGGCTGTAGTGCAGTGGTTGTGGAGCTGGTGTGCCTTTGGTTGGCTGCCTAGGGCTCCTGGCAGCCAGCAGCTTGTTTGCTGAGCTGTAATTTATAAACCTCCGAATGCAGCTCCTGGAGGAGCCTCTGTGATGAGGGAAGGATGGACCCAGGACAGGGTGTGGGGCAGGGGGCTCCTTTTATCCTCCAGGGGAGAGTCAGCCCCCAGTTCTGCCTCTTGGTGGGTTCAGATCCAGGGGCGGCTCTAGAAAATAGGCTGCCCCAAGCAGCGCGGTGTGCTGCGCCGCCCTTCCTCGGTCCCGCGGCGGGTCCCCTCTTCCCGCGGCTCCGGTTGAGCTCCCGCGGCAGGTCCACCGGAGCCCCGGGACGAGCGGACCTCCCGCGGGCACGGCTGCTGACGGTTCGCGGGTCCGGCGGCTCCGCTTGAGCTGCCGCAGTCATGCCTGCGGGAGGTCCAGCCGAGCCGCGGGACGAGCGCCCCCTCCGCAGTCATGCCTGCGGCAGGTCCGCTCGTCCGCGGCTCCGGTGGACCTCCCGCAGGCATGACTGCGGCAAGTCCACCGGCCCAGCCTGCCGCCCCCTACATTTGGCCGCCCTAGGCAACAGCTTGGTTTGCTGGTGCCTAGAGCCGCCCCTGTTCAGATCTCTCCTGCGGTAGCATTTGGTAAGGCGAGCGGTGGCTAGCGGGGCAGGGTCCGTGGTCCCGGGTTAGGGTGACCAGATGTCCCGATTTTGGGGTTTTTTTTTCTCATATTGGCTCCTATTACCCCCTACCCCCTGTCCTGATTTTTCACATTTGCCATCTTGTCATCCTACCCTGGGTAAGCCAAATGGAGCAGCCTGTGCCCAGGTAGCACTTAAAAAGCTTTTAAATGTAACAAAGGCTCGGGCAGCTGTCCATCCAGCCCCCGGCCCCAGCTCACCTCCCCCTCTCCCTGAATGCTCCACCCTCCTTCTCCTCCCCTGCTTCCTGCGAATCAAATGTTAGTGGGAAGCCTGAAACAAGCAGCAGGCAGGTAAGCCAGGCGGCGCGGGGGACGCGCAGAGGGCTCCGGGGAGGCACGGCACATGCGGCCCAGTCCGACTCCACCTGAGCGGCTCCCCCTGGCCCCGGCTCAGGCTGGTCCCGGCCGAGCTGCTCCGGCTCGGGGAGTCGGGCCCCATGGCGCCAGTCCCGGTGCCGGCTGAGCGGACCCAGTCCCAGCCCCAGGCAGTGTGGTAAGGGGGCAGGGAGCAGGGAGCGGGTGTTCGGTGGGTTGTGGGGGAGGTGGATGGGGTCAGGGCGGTCAGAGGGCAGGGAACAGGGGGATTGAATGGGGGCAATGTCCCAGGGGGCAGTCAGGAAGGAGCAGGGGTTGGATGAGGTGGTGGGGGGCAGTCAGGGACAGAGAGAAGGGGTGGTTGGATGGGTCAGGGGTCCCCGGGGGGGGAGGTGTCAAGGAACATGGGGGGTTGGATGGGGCACGACCCCTCGGGGGGGGGCACGACCCCCTTGTGAAAGTGAGGAGGAGGGAACCTGTTGTTAATATTTTGGCAGCTCATCACTGGCTTTAATACATTTATCCTCACAACAGCCTTGTGAGATAGTTCTTTCGTATTATGCCCATTAACATGGCGAGGAGCATCTGAACCTCCTGAATAAGGAGTTGCTCATGAGAAGGGTCCCTGAAGAGGGATGGGGAAGGAGGATGGGAGGGCGGGGAGGAAGAAAATTGAAGAGAGTATCCCACTTCAACCGTGAGGAGGACCCAGCAGTCCGTGGTTATGTGAGACCGAGCATGGTGGAAATGGGATAAACGATTCAGGAAAAGTGGAGTAGGATCCTGAACGAGGTCCGGTACATTGTCCTCGAGCGTCCCTTCAAAAGGCCTGTTTTGAGCCCCACGAAGGCATGGATGGGCCCTGGCCTTGCCCAGACTGGGGGTTGGAGGGCTTCCTCCGGCCATTACACCCCCGCCTCCTATAGAAATCCTGCCTCGGCCGAGGAGGAGGAGGATAGGAGCGTTGTTGCGGCTGCTGGGGTTTGAAAGGTTTCCACTGGGTAGCTGGTGTGTGCATGCCCAGGGACTTCATTATCGCCCTTGAGTCCTTAAGGCTTTGTAGCCTTGAATCGGTCTTTTCTAAAAACAGGCCCTCTCCATCAAAAGGGAGGTCCTGCAGTGTTTGCTGAAGTTCTGGTGGCAGGCCGGAAGCTTGAACTAGGAGATGTGTCTCATCGCGATCCCTGAGGACAAAATACGTGCGGCGGAGTCCACAGCATCCAGCGAGGCCTGCAACAGTGCCACTGTTTTGGCCTCTTCCGCTAAAGCCCCAAACTCCTCTCTGGAGTACTAACTCCTTAAACTTCAGCATGGAGTTCCAGGAGTTAAAATTGTAACCATTCAGGAGCACCTGCTGATTAATGATCCTGAGCTGAAGTCCCCGCAACGAATAAACTTTGCGCCCAAACAAATCAAGATGCTTGGCGTCCTTTGATTTGGGCACTGGGGCCTGCTGGCCATGCCGTTCTTTTTCGTTCACTGACGCCACCACGAGCAAACAGGGCTGTGGGTGGGTGAACAGATAATCATACCCCTTAAAGGGAACAAAGTATTTTTGCTCCACTCCCTTAGCAGTCAGGGGGATGGACGCAGGTGTCTGTCAGGTTGTGCTGGAGGTGGTTTGGATGGTCCGAATAAGGGGTTGGGCCACCCTTGATGGAGCTTCCGCAGACAGAATATCCACCACAGTGTCCTCCACCTCTACCACCTCCTCTGCCTGCAGGTTCCTATTCCATGCCACCCTGCGCAGGAGGTCCTGGTGGGGACAGAGGTCTATTGGAGGGGACTGCAGTGCCTGCCACGCCTCATCAGGTGAGGAGGAGGCCACGGGGGGGTGGGGGAAGAGGGTCATATAGGGCTTCTTGCAGAGCCAGGGCCAGTTGTCCTGTGCCAGTGACCTCAGGGCCCAGACCAGGAATTGGTGTTGGAGGAGGTCCTGTAGTGGAGAGAGAAGCCACCACAGTCTCCATGCCCCCCAGGATGGGCTGACTGGCGGTAGCTTCTGGCGTTCTGGCTGGGACGGGGCTGATTGAGAAGCCTCAGACGGAGCACCCTGGACCTGGTGGTACACCCAGGGCATCCAAAATGGCCATTGAGTGGGCCCTT
This sequence comes from Mauremys mutica, assembly GCF_020497125.1. Taxonomy (NCBI): domain Eukaryota; kingdom Metazoa; phylum Chordata; order Testudines; family Geoemydidae; genus Mauremys; species Mauremys mutica. The sequence continues at coordinate 107,509,615 of NC_059077.1, read as the reverse complement.
GAGCAGGACCCTGCTTCTGCGCCTGCCAAGGCCCAGCCGCTGACTCCAGGCGGCTATGGTCCAAATGGTGACAGTCTGAGAAAAACGACCCCACTTCCGATCCCAAAGAATGAGAAGCAGAACATGAAGGCCACTGTGGTGCCGAGCAGATCTGCGCTGGGTCATGTCGACAAGGCGATGGGTAATGGTGCTGAGATGCTGGGGAGCTGTGCCAGGACCTGGACTGATACAGAGACCTGGAACGGCAGCTGGATCTGGATCTGGGCCAAGATAATGACCGACATTGAGAGTGGCGTCGGGTCTGGGATCTTCTCCTCGACGGCGACCAGTGAGCAGAGTGGTACCGCAACCAGGACTGGCGTAGGGAGTCAGAGCGGTGCCGCGAGTACGACCTGTGCCGTGAAGGAGAGGCCACATGGCAAGAGACTATAAAAAGCTGCTGCAGAACCTCCATCTTGTCTTCAATCCTGCTTCTTACCTCTGGAGGGACTTTGCTACAAACGGAAGCGCTAAACAAAGGACTGATGACCCATCCCAGCTGTGGATGTACTCCAGAGACTTGATTTGAACCTGCAGTTTATTCTATCACTACTACAAGCCTGAACCAAGAACTTTGCCATTACTGGATGTAATTGATTCCATTTAACCAATTCTAGCTCTCATCTATATCTTTTTCCTTTTTTGAATAACCCTTTAAATTTTAGATTCTAAAGGATTGGCAACAGCATGATTTGTGGGCAAGATCTGATTTGTATATTGACCTGGGTCTGGGGCTTGGTCCTTTGGGATTGGGAAAACCTTTTTTCTTCTACTGCAGTATTGGTTTTCATAATCATTCATCCCCCATAATGAGTGGCACTGGTGGTGATACTGAGAAACTAGCGTGCCTAAGGGAATTGCTTGTGTGACTTGTGGTTAGCCAGTGGGGTAAAACCAAAGTCCTCTCTGTCAGGCTGGTTTGGTTTGCTTTAGAGGTGGAAAAACCCCAGCCTTGGGCCGTAACTGCCCTACTTTAAGCAATTTGTCCTGAACTGGCACACAGTTGGGTCCCGCCAGAACCAGCATCGTTACAGCTAGGGAAAGTGGAGAACAGCGAAGCAGGACTCCACAGTTCCAACAACTGTCATGGGCAGTAAGAAGGAACTGAGGAGGCACTGGGTCGGCTGGGGTATATATCGAGCGCCATGAAGGCACCACTGCATGGCACTTCACAGCTGACCTACTGGGTGTTGCTAAGCTAAAAATTCTCCGACAGCCATGTACGTGGCGTGCGCACACCTAATTGGAATCGATATGAGGAAGCACTGGAAGAAGAATAATTATAACTGTAGTCATACTCATATTGTGAAAGATATTCTAGGGTACAATGGACCCCTCAACAGATGATCGTTGCTAGAGGAATAGTTCTGTTAGGGTTTCCCATAGGATCATTACTTATTGTTTGTTGTTCCTGTTATTCTCATTGGCATCTACACACAACATGTACCCTGTGGTCAGGACAGACTTTTAAAGAGGTTACAATCAGGTGTCTCGTGGTGTTGGACAATACATTGTGGTCTACTACAATTTACTTTTTCATAATATCAGCTATGGAACATCTTTACAGTAATCTTGTGACCTTACTGGCATAGAGTTATTCCTTGATCACCCACTCATGTCAGCATTCTTAAGTCTATGGCCTAGTATGGTTAAGCGAAAGTCTTACACTTCTCAGCCTGTAATCCTTCCGTTTCAGCCACTTTACTTAGATACTTAATACACACGCATCACTCAAATACTTATCAATCCTATACTCATATAATCAGTGTATGATAAATAGATTTAAACTGTGTAGGATTATAGAAGAATAGCATATTGTGATGGAGCAAGGCCGGATGGCTACAGGAAAGTATTGAGGAGCAGGTATGTTAGCTCCAGGCTAAGCAAATCCCTAGTACCATGGGAACCAAAATGGCAGTTGCTCCAGGCTAATCAAGGCACCTGGGGCCAATTAAGAACTTTCTAGAAGGCACTGGAGAGAGCTACATTGATTGGAGCACCTGCAGCCAATCAGAACAGGCTAATCAAGGCACCTGGTATAAAAAGGGGAGCTCACTCCAGTCTAGGGAGGAGGAGCCAGAGGAAAGAAGTGCGCATGAGGAGCTGGGAGCAAGAGACACAAGGAACTAAGAACTGAGAGGGGGTACTACTGGAGGATTGAGGAAAACACCATACAATCAAGCAGCATCAGACACCAGGAGGATCCTGTGGTGAGGATAAAGAAGGTGTTTGAAGGAGGCTATGGGGAAGTAGCCCAGGGAGCTGTAGCGGTCAAGCAGCGGTTACAAGTAGCACTATAGAGACTGCTGCAATTCACAGGGCCCTGGGCTGGAACCCGGAGTAGAGGGCGGGCCCGGGTTCCCCCCTAGCCCGCTACTCCTAATCAGACATAGGAGTAGTTGATCCAGACTATGGGTTTCATCCAAGGGGAAAACCACTGAGGGGAAGAAACCTACTAGAGGAGAGGAGGAACTTTGCCACAATATGAATTGACCATAACCCTACATAATATGTTAAATGGATGATAAAATGAACTAATTGGTTACACTGCCGTTCCTAGGTCTGAATCTCTAAGGCACACTCCCAGCTGCAGAATGCATGTCTGCCACCCTTCCATGGGAAGGGTGGCAGACATGCATCCCATGCAGCCCATCCCTGTTTGAATTTCCTAATTTTAATGCAGATAGAATGTGAACCTTAATGCCATAACACTTATTTTTGCTTTAATCTTTTCCCACCCCCACCCCCCTTATTGTTTTAAAAAAGACAATTATGCAAGCGTATAAATAAAATTTATTCCTGGACAACCAGAAGAAAAATAAGTAAGTAAAAAAAGTGTTTGTCAGCATAATGTATCCTACTGTTACTTGTGTTAGTGCTTCTAAAAAACAAAACAAACAAACAAAAACACAAGCCAAAGAAACAACAAACCCACCAAAAAAAAACAAACAACACACCATACACAGGATAAAAGCAGTGTATTTTGTGCTAAATGCAAAAAATCAAAACCGTTTTTTTAATGCAGTTTGTAAGTCTTACCACAGGAGAGTGATATTGCATAAAGACCAAATCCTGGTCCCACTAAAGTTAAAGGCAGAACTCCCATCAGTTTGAAATGAAACCAGGATGTGGCTCCTACAGCATAAAAACTACTAATTAAATATGAAATGAAATAAGATACAGTTTGTTATACAAAGCCATGGGGGAAAATATTTGTGCCATGCCATGTCCAAGAAGGTGGTATGATATTTTAAGACCACAAGTAAAGATCATCCAACTATCAGATTAAATATAATTTATAAATTTAATTCCTACATAGGCCTTGTGTTAGCTTTCTAGATACGAGTGAACTTCACCCATAATCTTTCCAATATGTCAGTATATATTTAATGTGACTTTTTGGAAAATAAATGTCTGATCATGGTAAACTTTTTCAGCCTATAATTAAATTGAGGTAAAAAATTCCTGAAGAATGTAACTGTTTAAAAATATTTCAGATCATGCATTTAGGCATATTTCCATAGAAAATATAGCTGAAAGTATATTATATTTAAGGCAGTTCTCTACATTTTGGAGGGGAGGGAATATATTATGCTTCTACCTATGAAGAAGGGGCAATCATTTTATTTTTGGTTGTTAAGATCCTTGTGGCAGTAAATGGAAAGATTAAGTTATAAGAAAGCTACATATTATAGTCCAGTAATATGAAACCTGGGATCTCCCTGTTGCTATTTAGTTATATTTATCTTCAGGCACAGAATCATCCACTGCATAAAACCTTTCAGATGAGAAAAGGTTGGAGCATAGATAAAGTATTATGTACCAACAATTATATTTCATGTTCTGAGTCCATTTGGAAGCTCAGTATAGCCATGAAATTAAATTTTAAGCACATTAAAACTTTTCTATCATATGCAAAGGCTTTAAGTTCAGACAGATTTTTGTTGCCAGAATTCCTTCCACCACTTTACAATTTTATATCTTTCCTATACTATTCAGCATACACTAGCCTTTCTGACAAGTTATCTCCTGGTCTCCTTCTGCTGCCTATTATGAGTCACACAAGAGGCATCAGCAATGCCTCTTTGGTAGCTAGTACTTCATAATTTGTTTTTTCAGATTTATTAAAGACCCTCCTAGCAAGCTGTCATGGTCAAAGTGAGTTTGAGGAGGAGCGCTCACTCCCTAGAAAATGCCTCATGCAGCTAGCAAAATATATTAGCCTCTCACAGCTAAACTCCTACCACTTGCCTTCTCTTGGCAAAGGTGTTCTGAATTGAAAAATGGGAGTGTGAAAGACAGGTGGTCTGGCACCTTATAACCAGATTGTTCTGGGCAGATAGAGCTCATTAGCCATAGTAGGCAGTCCACCTAGAAGAACTGACTGATTTCAATTCAAGAAGGTCAGAGTTGGCCAGCCAGTTTGTACAAACTGCACCAATCACACATGGGTTCTTGTCTTCAGGGAGTGTATCACTACATCCTAGGGAGTCCCCTATAAGCAACGCACAACGGCTTTGCCTGATGGCTGTGGAAAGTGGGAAAAGGCTACCACATTCTGGGTACATGCAGCGAGAACATTTGGCTTCCGTGAACATGGGAACAATAATTGGGAAATCAAGAAGTAAAAGAGGTTGCAAAGTAATTGTTATCAGAGTGCTACCGATATGGTGCTCTGCTTTCTCCAATGTTGATATCACTCGACTGCGTGCGTGTGTTCCCTCTGTGTGCTGTCCCAGCTCTGCGCAGATAGCTGACACAGCAAACCCGACGAGAACCCCCAATAACCACAGAGTCCAGTAAGGTGCAAAGCCATGTCGGCTAGGTTTATTGCGACCTCGGACACAATTGCAGTTCCCTGTAGGTTTCTTAGCCTAACTCAGGGCATACTACGAGAAATTGCTCTTGGCAATGGACCCGGCTCAGTCAGTGGCGGGACTTTCCACTGCCCCCTCGGCCGGACAAAGACACTGCCCCAGGGATGCATTCTTATACACAGATACAAACAAGTTACACATCACACCTGACGTATGAGGTGCAACCCCTCTACGTAGCAAGGTACAACCCCTTTATGTAGTAAGCTGCCGCCTCTCACCTTGTATATGTTGGTTCGATCAAAACAACTTTATTCATCATATTACCCTTTTGCCCCTGTCATTGGGATGGGCCAGCCTGTTTCTTGTTATCTGTGTGGAATGTGCAAGTATGTGAATGTTTTGATATCTAGTATTCAGTACCTTTAGGTATGTATCTTCTTGCAGCATCAGCCCTTTCCTTGCTTCTGTGAGCAGGGCCTGCCTCTGGCTCACAGCTTAACTTTGCTTTATGTTAGCAAAGTCTTGATCATTACTTTAGTTTAGGCCTCAGGCCTCATACCAGGCCTTTGATACCAAGGTTTATATCTTAGGGCCTCCTCTTACTACAGTAATAAAGTGCCCATTGCCTGTATATAAGAGACAAAATGGAAAGGGGGTCAAAAATCCATGAGCATTATATAATGAGTCTACAAACCAGTTTGCACTTCCCAAGGTTGACAAAGAGTGCTTTGCAACATCAGCGCTGTTCATTAGCTTCATCATAGCTCTGGAATTTCCTCTGATACCATGTTTATAAGATGTCTGAAATTCAGAAGCTAAATGTTGTGCTAAGGACCACCACCCCCCAGGCGCCTTTAGGAGGCAATACTTCCCCTCTCACAAGCACAGAGTCTGAGTTTAGCAAAATCCTTATAATAAAGGAGGGAAACAATGTGGCATCATATTGGGGAAACACCATATTGGGGAAACACCGGATCCATAACATAAACTATGAGCAAAAGACCCACCAGGGTCTTAAGTTCAATCACCCCAAAATCCAACAACCCAAAAGTCTCTGTCCCTGATCAGTGCTGCCCCAGAGTTCAAAAGTTTATCTGCAGAGTTTTACCCCCCAGCCTGGGTGGAAATGGGGGGGCACACAGGGTGTTAAGGGGCACCTTACGTGGGCCGGGGCCGACTGCCCCGCCTCTCTGTGGAGTTCTGCTGCAGCCTTCACCATGACCGGCTCCACTCCACCAGCTGTGCCGCTCCTCCAGCCGACACATAAGCCACTCCAGCCGTCTCTGCAAACCGCTCCACTCCGCTCACTTGCTTGCTGTTCCGTGGGCCGCTCCAACCATCCCACAAACCGCTCTGCTCCCTGTTCCATGGGCCGCTCCAACCATCCCACAAACTGCTCAGCTCCACTCCGCTCCGCTCGCTGTTCCGTGGGCTGCTCCAACTGTGCTGCAAACTGCTCCGCTCTGCTAGCTGCTTAGCGATAGATCTTCAGGCTCCCCCACTAGTTAACACAGCACTCAGCTCAGTAAGATTAGCCCTTTTAGTGATTTCAGCTCTTAGTGATTTCAGCTTGTAGTAGGGGAGCCTCAGTGCTGGTGCACTATTGGCCTAAAGTGAATTCAGTTCAGCAGCCTCTAGGTGGACTCCTAAGGGAATCAAAATTAGCTCTGCTCTTCAACAGTGGAGAGAGGAGGAGGTGCAATTGGTGTTCCAGGCCCTCAAAAGGTACACATCAGGTACACATACCAGTCCCCAGCCTCTCTCCCTTCACTGGGTTTTGGAACCCATGTCCCTTGTCTAGCGAGTGCTACTTAGTTGATGGTGAGATCCTCTGTCATAAAACAGGTTCATAGTCCCTCATTCACATAATCAGGGTAACAACACTTTATTACTTCTGCCCCAATAACAGAGAAATTGAGGATCCCACAGCTGTCAAAGTGACCATTTTAGGCTACCGTGGGCTATGCTAGGCGGGGTGGGTGTGCCTATGCAAACAAGATCAGCCCCCAAAATTCTTTTCCATACTCGCCATAATTCACCACCAGATGTCAGGGTAGAGCTCATCCTGACTCTGCTTACACCAGTGGGTGAATCTTCTCCAATTCCATATGCCAAGAGAGTTGCAGATGGCTCCGAATTAATCTCAGAACATGCTGGAGCCCAATGGGGGGTTAGGGATTGGGGAGAGACCCCACTCCCAACCTACTATCTAAACTATCTATGCTAAATTAACTATAACACTAATTATAAATTGTAATAACTAACAAAAGAACTAAGGGAGCACTTGCTGATCAAGTGAGCACTGTTCCAACATCCATCATGGACGGCAAGAAGAAATGGAAGAGGGGTCGGGTTGGCAGGGTCATATATTGAGCACCTTGAAGGCACCACTCCAGGGAGCTCCACAGCCAACCTGACGGGAGCTGCTAGGGGAAAACTTTCTGACAACCGTGCACACGTCGTGCACACGCCTGATTGGAATCGATGTGAACAAGCACTCGAAGAAGAATAAAGGATAGTGACAGAGGCTTGTGGATAAGGAAGTTTGTATGAAATTTTGTTATACCAATATAATAAAAACCAGCAGGATCTTATTAAGAGGGATAAGGCAAAGATGCCACATTTATTGTAAATACCATAATAAAACAAAAGATAGCAAAAGACAAAAGCAAACAACGTTGTTTTACTACTTATTTCTATCACTACTTATTCCTTATGCACACACACACACACACACACATATTCATTCACACAATCATTCATTCAGGTTCTGTATAGATGTTATAGTTACCAGCCTCGATGTTGCTCATGCCAAGTTACTGGCCAGGTATCTTGGTCATGAGGATGGAGCCGAGTCTGTGTCAGATGCATCTGATGCTCTTGGAGGCTGGCAGCAGAACCATAGACTCAAAGTCCTTATTCTTTAGAGTCCAGTTTTATAGGGATTTTTCCCTATGTTAGTTCATGAGAGTTGCTTCATTTTGCTGTTGCTAAATCAATCAGCAGGTGGCTGGCTCCATGTTATTAGATGTTTTGTTTTTCCTTCCTTTGAGGTGTGGTGGGTGGATTCCAGTTTGCCCTCCGGGGGTCATCTGGTTGATCCCACTTGACACCTTCTTCAGCCGACACTGAATTCTTCAGGCTGGTGACTCCCTAACCATTCATTCATTGTTTAAACTAGGCATGCATTTACATACATTCTCTATCTTAATCACATTTATTTCACTGACTCTTTACCTTTTGGGGTGTTACCAATTTATGTGAGACTCCCTGTCTTTTAACAAGCAAAGATAAAGTGAGATGAAAACTTACAGAGGGTGGGAGTCTCTATCTATACACTATAACAGCTACTGTTTTGGCTTACTTAGAGTTAATTAATGTTTAGCAAGTTTTATACAAAGTATTTCTTTGAGCTTAACAAGTTTTATACCAAGTATCTCTTTGAGCAGGCTTTACACAGACACAGCTGGTGGCTTGCAGGTTAGAGGCTAAATGCTGGGAATCACAAATTTACTTTTAACATAAATCTTAAGTTATAAAGTATTAATTAACAATAAATTAATAAATCATTTCTCATATAAACCATGTTTAATATAAACCTTCTTTAATATTCCTACAATTTGAGGATGAGGTTCTATGAAGGTTGAGCAACAACCAAACTGACCACGATGATATCAGTGAGGCTTGGTGGGAAATATCCAAATTTATTACAGAAAGTGCAGCTAACTGTAGCCAAACCAATAGTGGGAAATTTCATGGCAAGGAAATGTGGTGTGGTCCAACAATGTGTAGGAGTTGTGACAGTCAGGGCAGATGGCTACAAGAGAGTGTTAGGAGATATCTTAGTCCCAGATTAAGTAGCTCCCTTTTCACTGGGTAAGGTAACAGGAGCAGTTCCAGAATTTGCTGGAACCAATTAAGGCGGGCAGGCTAATTAGGACACCTGGAGCCAATTGAGAAGAAACTGCTAGAATCAATTAGGACAGGCTGGCTAATCAGGGAACCTGAGTTTAAAAAGGACCTTACTTCAGTTTGTGGCGTGCATGCGAGGAACTGGGAGCAAGAGGCACTAGGAGCTGAGAGTAAGAAGGCATATTGCTGGAGGACTGAGGAGTACAAGCATTATCAGACACCAGGAGAAAGGTCCTGTGGTGAGGATAAAGAAGGTGTTGGGAGGAGGCCATGGGAAAGTAACCCAGGGAGTTGTAGCTGTCGCGCAGCTGTACCAGGAGGCACTCTAGACAGCTACAGTTCACAGGGCTGGAACCCGGAGTAGAGGGCGGGCCCGGGTTCCCCCCAAACCTCCCAACTGCTGATCAGACACAGGAGGAATTGACCTGGACTGTGGTTTCTACCGGAGGGGAAGGTCTCTGGCCTGTTTCCTGACCCACAGGGTGAATCTCTGAGGCAAGGAAATCCGCCAATAAGCGCAGGACTCATCTGTGGACGAGCAGATTCACCCCTGCGGCGCCTCCTGCTGGTGACTTCCGGGAATTAGCTTGATTCAGCTCTGAAGCACCCTCTGCAGGCTGGTGATCCACCTGTCCTCTGGCCCCCGTGTCCCTCCTTGGACCCGGTGTCCTTTTACATGGGGTGCTGCCCCCTGGCAGTAACCCCTTTCTCTCAGGGTCTCCCCTCCTCGGGGAACCCCCACCCTCTATCCTCACCTTGCCTCAGTATATGGCTACTGTCAGTCATTGTCTAGCCCCACTCCCTGGGGCAGACTGCAGTATCAGCCTACTCATCACCGGCAAGGAGGGTTTGGACCAGCTGCCTTGGCCTACCCCTGGCCTGCCCTCTGCAACCCCCAGTACCCGTTGGCCCTTCGCTAGGCCGCAGCCTGGAGCTTTCCAGGCTAGAGCTCCTCAGCTCCTCTGCCTTTCCCCAGCCCTGCTCCACTTAGGTACCTTGTGTCTAGCTCCCTGCAGCCAGGCCCTTCTCCTTCTACAAACAGAGAGAGACTGTTTGGGCTTCTGGCTCACAGCCTCTTATAGGGGCCAGCTGGGCCTGATTGGGGCATGGCCACAGCTGAGCCTACTTTCCCCAATCAGCCCAGGCTTTTTGCCCCAGCCACAGCCCTCTCCTGGGCTGTTTTAAGCCCTTCAGGGCAGGAGCAGGGGTCCACCCTGCTACACCACCAAGGTAGAGGAGGAACTTTGTCACAGAGGCAATAAAGAATAACAAAATGTTTAAGCAATGGCAGAATGCAAGGATGGCGGGAAGTTATGAGGAATACAAGCCAGTAAAGAAGATAGCCAAAAGAGCGGTTGTGATGTTACTTAATTTAGGGCTCCCATACTCTACCCTCCCTGGGCCCGGGATTCCAATGGTCTGCTACAGCTTAGCAGAACTTTTTCCCAGTGAGCGAGCCTTCACACAGTGAACATCCTTAAACATGTACATGTATGTATTATCAGTTAATCAGCAGAATACACACGCCAAGCATCTAATGCTCACCACTGCCAATAAAGCAGCTGGACATCTTCCGAAGGCCACTCAGTGTGATATCTTGTACGGGGTTCCGGCTTCTGCACAGTATGATTGTGCAGGGATTAAGAGTTCTGGCAGCTTTGGTCTTGAGCTGTGTCCCAGAGTTAGGTTTCAACAGGCCTCTCATCTGACCTTCATTATATAGTGAAAATGAGAGTCCTATTTATACCTTAACCAATTATTTTAATCAAAATGTAACTATACAATAATGCTAACCAATCATAACACCTATTGGGCTAAAATAATATTCCTAGCAACAGCAAAACCTCATAATTTCTACTTATCAACAAAAGCAACTTTTTACAAGAAATTAACAGACATCCAGTAAGAAACTTGCAGGAACTCAAGGTTATCTATCCATACTCCCTTCCATTCCCATCAACCTGTGATTTTACTGAATCTATCCCTGTTAGTAATGCTGCAGCTGATATACGTCTCTATCTGTCTGAGCAAAGGCCACATGGCGGCAGGTATAATAGGCTGGGGAAGGCTGTGCTTCTCCAAACTGCCCCAAGTGGCCCTGCCCACGCTCTGCCCTGAGGCTCCCTCCTGCTTGCCCTTCCCCCAGCCCAGGGCGGCTGCTCCTCTTCCAGAGAGCCTGCTGGGACAAGAGGTAGGGAAACTGGGACTTGAAGTGCTCGAAGCTGGGGCTGCCCAGTGCTTGGGGGAGGCCCTGGCACTGGGGCTGCACCGCCCAGTGCTCCAGGGCTAGGGGTGCTGGGGCCACACAGTCTGGCACTCTGGGGCTGGGGGACAGGGGAGAGTGTCCGCCACCCACCCTGCGCCACCCACCCTCCTGCCTAGGGTTGCCAGGTGTCTGGTTTTCGACTGGAACACCCAGTCTGGTTGGCGGCGCAGGCAGGCTCCCTCCCCGTCTCTGTGCAACTCCTGAGAAGCTGATGACATCTCCCTCTGGCTCCTAGGCGGAGGGACGGCCCCAGGGGCTTTGTGCGCTGTCCCCACTCCCAGGAACCACAGCCAATGGGAGCTGAGGGAGCAGCGCCTGCAGACACGGGCAGTGTGCGGGGCCACGTGGTCATGCCTCCATCTAGGAGCTGGAGAGAGATGTCAGAAGCTTCCCACAAGCTGCCTGAGATAAGCACTGCCCGGAGTCCACAGCCCGAATCCCCTCCTGCCCCAGCCCTGAGCCCCCTTCTGCACCCCAAACCCCAACCCCACCCCAGAGCCCACACTCCCAGATGGAGCCCTCACCCGCCCCTCTCATCCCAACCCCCTACCCCAGCCCAGAGCCCTCTCCTGCACCCCACACCCCTCATCTCCAGCCCCACCCAGAGCCCGCAACTGGAGCTCTCACCCCCTCTTGCACCCTCCCCCCAGCCAGTGAAAATGAATGAGTGAGCAAGGGTGGGGGAGAGCGAGCGACTGAGGGAGTGGGGGGTGGAGTGAGCTGGGGAGGGCCCAGCCTCAGAGAAGGGGCGTGGCAGGGGGCAGGGCAAGGGTGTTCAGTTTTCTGCAAATAGAAAGTTGACAACCCTACACTTGTCCAGTGTTCTGAGACTGCGAGGGGCTGCACACCGCCCACTCAGCACTCCAGGGCTGCAGGTGCTTGGGTGGCCCAGGGCTTGGGGTGGGGGGTGGCTGGCAGCCATGAGGGTCTCTGGGCTTTGTCAGGAGAAAGGAGCGGGAGGGGCAGAGCCTCATGTGGAAAGGGTGGGCCAGGCTGGAGGCTAGGCTCCCCAAGCCCAGGGTTTACCCACCGCCAGGCAAGGCAGAATTCCCTTGACTCTAGTTTTTTATTCCAACGTATGGTGGCTGAGCATACAAGGTGGCTGCAGTTTATACTAAGTCCATACACAAGATGGCTGTGCATCACATCAAGTCCAGGCCTCTCATTACAGTGGAAGCTACGGGTCAGGAATTTAAAGCCTTTATATGCATGTGATGCTCTGTACCTTGCGGGGAACACCCAACACCCCAGTGTTCATCCTTGTAAAATGATTGTGTGGTATCCAATGCAAAGTTTGTCATGTCAGGTGTCTTTGGAAGGCTCATGATGCACTGAGCATGGTTGTTATAGTAATTGTTACAGTAATGTTTCAGTAATGTTATAGGTTATATTTTCATGTATATAGTTATGAAGCTGAAAATGTATCCTCATGGCTTAAAGCAAGCCCAGACAAAATCTCTCCAAGAACAGAGAGGCAGTTCACACCTCATCAGGGCAGGTATGGGACAAACCCAGCCCAGCCTCACAGGAACAAAGGCAGCAAGAAAAGAATCTGTTAGACTCTCGAGTGAGTCACCCTCCTTCCTTTGGCCAGTTTGGAACTGTGATGAAGCAGGGGGGCAAAGCCAAGAGGGAAGAAAGGACATGATAAAAGGGAGAGATGTTTGCCATGCTCTTCCTCTCTCTTTCACCTCCATTTACAGACACCACACCAACCAACTGACGCGCTGATAAAGGGGAGAGCCTGGCTGAAGAGCAACCAGTCAGACTGTGGTGAGAAGCATCTAAGTTTGTAAGGGCACTGAAAGTGTTGAGATCAGCTGAGAATGCGTTTTGCTTTTATTTCATTTGACCAAATCTGATTTGTTATGTTTTGACTTATAATCATTTAAAATCTATCTTTATAGTTAATAAATCGGTTTGTTTATTCTACCTGAAGCAGTGCGTTTGGTTTGAAGCGTGACAGAGCCTCCCCTTTGGATAAAAAGCCTGGTACATATCAATTTCTTTGTTAAATTAATGAACTCATATAAGCTTACAGTGTCCAGCGGCCATAACTGGACACTGCAAGATGGAGGTTCCCAGGGTTGTGTCTGGGACCGGAGATATTGGCTAGTGTCGTTCGGTTGCAAGTAGCTGGGAGCAGCTTGCATGCCAGAGGCTGTGCATGAACAGCCCAAGAGTGGGGGTTCTCACAGCAGAGCAGGGTAAGAGTCCAGGATTGGAGTGACCTAGCACATCACTGGTCCAGATAACACCATAGGGGAACATCACAATGCAGAACTACTAACAGCTGCAATTGTTTTATGTGAGCAAAGCTCACTAAAGGCCCCAGCTGTCTTGCCAGTGGCAAGCAGAGATCAGGCCTCAGAAGCAGTTCTGGTCATTTGAGCAGCAGGTAGAGCAAAAGCAGTAGCTGGACGCAGCCACAGAAGGCAGAGCAAAGTGGCAGTCAGATTGGCTCACAGAATTCACGGCTTCCAAACAGGAGAGCAGCAGAGCAAGCAGCAGAGTGAAACCAGTTGTGTGTACTACAGGGGGAGAAGTTTAGTTTATGCTATGCCCAATTTACTGCATATTCATTTTGTTGATATAAATAGCAGAAACATCTCCCTCTTTTTGGATTTTGCTGTACAATGCAGATCCTATAGTGAGATCTTGTGTATCTCTGGTATGTGGAGAAAATAGAAGTTCAATATGGATTCTGGCTGACCTCTTCACTCTCTCTCACACTACTTCTTCCCTTCCTGCCATTACTCATACTGTATTCCCATTAGGGAGACAGATTACTTATTACTAATACCTTCTATTCCTTAGGAAGAGCATCACTGCTAGTGAGTTATGTTAGTTACTGTGACAGGGTCAGGGCAGATATATGAGTCCCAGATGAAGTAGCTCCCTTTTCCCTGGGTAAGGGAACAGGGGCAGTTCCAGAACAAGCAGGAACTTGCTGGAACCAATTAAGGCAGGCAGGCTAATTAGGACACCTGGAGCCAATTAAGAAGAAACTGCTAGAATCAATTAGGAAAGGCTGGCTAATCAGGGCACCTGAGTTTAAAAAGGTCCTCACTTCAGTTTGTAGCATGCATGCGAGGAGCTGGGAGCAAGAGGCACTAGGAGCTGAGAGTGAGAAGGCATATTGCTGGAGGATTGAAGAGTACAAACATTGTCAGACACCAGGAGAAAAGTCCTGTGGTGAGGATAAAGATGGTGTTGGGAGGAGGCCTTGGGGAAGTAGCCCAGGGAGTTGTAGCTGTCGCACAGCTGTACCAGGAGACACTCTAGACAGCTGCAGTTCACAGGGTCCTGGGCTGGAACCCGGAGTAGAGGGTGGGGCCGGGTTCCCCCCAAACCTCCCAACTCCTGATCAAACACAGGAGGAATTGACCTGGACTGTGGCTTCTACCAGAGTGGAAGGTCTCTGCACTGTTCCCTGACCCACAGGGTGAATCTATGAGGCGAACAAATCTGACAATAAGCTCAGGACCCACCAAGATAGAGGAGGAACTTTGTCACACTACCTAGGGGGGAGCCAGCTGTGGTCACTCAATTAGGGGGAACTGCAGGTTTGAGCATTTGGCCTGCTAAACCCAGGGTTGTGAGTTCAATCCTTGAGGAGGCCACTTAGGGATCTGGGGCAAAAATTGGTCCTGCTAGTGAAGGCAGGGGGCTGGACTCGATGACCTTTCAAGGTCCCTTCCAGTTCTAGGAGATTGGTATATCTCCAATGGGGCAGGCAATCCCCATAAAGCTGGTGGATATTCCAATATGTAGATTTACCAAGCCAGCATAAAAGAGCTTCTTTATTACCTTACTGGTTACTCAGAAGTCCAAACAACACAGTTTCCTTAAAGTGATCCAGGCTTCCATCCAGGTACCCACATCAAATATTATGAAAATGTCTTTAAATCTTATTTCATCATATAATAGAAAAGGTTCTACTAATCCCTAAGGATCGGACACATTACCTCCCATGTTAACGAATGTTCAGATCTTACCCAAATACACGCTACAGCCAATTTTTATTAACTACGGTAAAATCTAAAGGTTTATTTATAAAAAGAAAGAAAGGTGAGAGTTCAAATTGATTAAAAGAATCAAATTACAAAATACAGTAATGGCAAAGTTCTTGACTCAGGCTTGTAGCAGTGATGGAATAAACTGCTGCTTTACATCAAGTCTCTGGAATACAGCCACAGCTTGGATTGGTCATTCAGGCCATTGTTCAGAGCTTCAGTTTGTAGCAAACTTCCTCCAGAGGTAAGAAGCAGGATTGAAAGACCAAATGGAGAAGATGCAGCTGCCTTTTATAATCTCTTGCCATGCGGCCTGTGCTCCCTTTGTTTCAAACACAGGCTGCCTGGCATATGGCTTGGAAGTCTTGGAGTTCTTTCCATAGGCATGTCCTTGCATGCTTTGCTGAGTCATAAGGTGTATCTGCTTCTCTCAACAGGTCAGTTGTATAGCTGATGGTCCTTAATGGGCCATCAAGCAGGCTAGGCAGTGCTCATGCCAAACTGCCTGGGGTGTCACCCAGAAGCATAGCACAAGTTTGAAATACAGACAGACAGACAGACATACACACATCTATGGCTATGGCTACACTTGCACTTCAAAGCGCTACCGCGGCAGCGCTGCCGTGGCAGCGCTTTGAAGCGCTAAGTGTAGTCAAAGCGCCAGCGCTGGGAGAGAGCTCTCCCAGCGCTGTCCGTACTCCACCTCCCTGTGGGGAATAACGTACAGTGCTGGGAGCCGCGCTCCCAGCTCTGGGGCTTTGACCACACTGGCGCTTTGCAGCGCCGCAATTTGCAGCGCTGGAGAGGGGGTGTTTTCACACCCTGCTGCAGCGCTGCAAATTTGCAAGTGTAGCCATGGCCTATAACTCATAATACAAAGGTGATACAAACATATAAACAAGATTATCATATCTGGCAACTTATGACATGGCATATCTGGCTGATTACTTGGTGGGCATTACCCCAGGAGCAAACATGTTAAATCCAGGTATACAGCCAATACTTATACCTTTAAATACAAAAATGACACATGCACACAGATAGCATAATTATAACCAGCAAAACATAACCTTTTTATAGACACCTCACTAGACAACCTATGTACAATATTTGCTGCAAATATATAACAGTGGTTGCAAAAATGATCTATATGGTCATATATTAATCAGATAACATCACACTAACGAAACAGAAAAAGCACCTGTGAGATCTGCCCTTTAAGAGCTTTTTCCTTGTTTAAAAATCAGACTCTAAACCAGTGGTTCCCAAACTGGGGTTCATGAAATGTTTCGGGGGTTCTCAGAAAAAAATCTGTAATGGCAGACAGAGCTGTTGCTAGGGACCCCGGGTGTGGGGGGCAGCAGGCGGGACCCAGGCATGTGGGGCTGCAGCTGAAGCCCCCTGGCCAGTGGGGCAGGTAGCCGGAGCCCCATGGAGCGCAGGGTCATCAGCCGGAGCCCTGTGGAGGGCAGGGTTGTCAGCCCAAGCACCATGGTGGACAGAGTGGCAGCCAGGACCCTGGGCATGCAGGCGGTAGCTGGGACCCTGTCCTTGGCAGACAGGAGAAATTGGGCGGCATGAGGGGCAGAGTGGAAGGAGGAGCCATGCTATACTTGGGGGGCTATCCAGGCTAATTTGTCCCTGGCGCCGCACCCCCCACCAAATCAGCCAGAACCAAGGTCATTGTACCCAATGTGGCAGTAACGACTCTCAATTAGTCCATGCTTGGTCATTCTCTGTAGCGTGCCATTTTGCTCCAATGAGACGTGAGTGAATCTTCTCATTTACCTGTTTGTTCATTTGTTAGCATTCTCAGTGTGTTATTTTTATTTGAACTGTTGTACACCCAATATGGACATGTGGCTGAAAACAGAAAGTGTAAAGACACGAGAAAACAAACGTTCAACATCAGCTAGGGTTTGGTCAAGTCCAAAGCGTGGAAAATCAAAGTCATGCTTCATGCTTATGAAGAAAAGAAAATATGACAACGATTATATAAAATATGGCTTTACATGCGTTGGTGATTAAGAGTGTCCAAAACCACAGTGCATAATTTGTGGTGATGTTCTAGCAAACAGCAGCCTCAGACCTTCTCTACTTCAGCACCACTTAGAAACTAGGCACCCCGCACAACTTGACAAGCCTGTTGATTTTTTCAAGCGAAAATTAGCCAAGTGGAAAAGTGATATTACCAGTTTTGTATCCAAAGCAAGTACTGATAACGAAAATGCACTTGAAGTGTTGTACTGAGTGAGCAACTGAGTAGCAAAAGCATCAGATACCCATACTGTAACGAAGAGATTGATTGGTCCATGTATAAAAGACATAGTTCATTGCATGCTCAGAAAAAAGGCTGCAAAAGGATTGACGTAGTACTTTTGTCCAATAGTACGTTGTTGTGAAAAATTAATGACATGTCAAGTAATGTAGTGACAATTGTACAAAGCGTGAAAAATAGTCCATATTATGCTATACAGTTGGATGAATCAACTGATGTTGCTAATCTATTTTGCTAGTGTTTGTACATTATGTGAATGAAAGTATGGTTAAAGACTTGTTTTGACAACCATGGAAAGAACGTGCAACTGGAGAAGATATCTTCAATCTGACTAACGTATATTTTCAAGAAAAAGAAATAGATTGTCTCATTGCCTGTCAGGCATTTGCACTGATGGGGCCACATCAATGACAGGGAAGTATACCAGATTTGTAGATCAAACAAAAAAGATTGCATCAAATGTCTCTTGGACTCATTACGGTACCCATAGGCAAGCCCTTGCAGCAAAACGCATGCAGGGGAGACCAGAACTGCACACAGTATTCCAGATGAGGTCTCACCAGTGCTTTGTATAACGGTATTAACACCTCCTTATCTTTGCTGGAAATACCTCGCCTGATGCATCCTAAAACCGCATTAGCTTTTTTAACGGCCATATCACATTGGCGGCTCATAGTCATCCTGTGATCAACCAATATTCCGAGGTCCTTCTCCTCCTCTGTTACTTCCAACTGATGTCTCCAATTTATAACTAAAATTCTTGTTATTAATCCCTAAATGCATGACCTTGCATTTTTCACTATTAAATTGCATCCTATTACTATTACTCCAGTTTACAAGGTCATCCAGATCTTCCTGTATGAAATCCCGGTCCTTCTCTGTGATAGCAATACCTCCCAGCTTTGTGTCATCCACAAACTTTATTAGCACATTCCCACTTTTTGTGCCGAGGTCAATAATAAAAAGATTAAATAAGATTGGTCCCAAAACTGATCCCTGAGGAGCTCCACTAGTAACTTCCTTCCAGCCTGACAGTTCACCTTTCAGTATGACCCACTGTAGTCCCCCTTTTAACCAGTTCCTTATCCACCTTTCAATTTTCATATTGATCCCCATCTTTTCCAATTTAACTAATAATTCCCCATGTGGAACCGTATCAAATGCCTTACTGAAATCGAGGTAAATTACATCCACTGCATTTCCTTTGTCTAAAAAATCTGTTACCTTCTCAAAGAAGGAGATCAGATTGGTTTGGCACGATCTACCTTTTGTAAAACCATGTTGTATTTTGTCCCAATCACCATTGACCTCAATGTCCTTAACTACTTTCTCCTTCAAAAATTTTTCCAAGACCTTACATACTATAGATGTCAAACTAACAGGCCTATAGTTACTCGGATCACTTTTTTCCCTTTCTAAAAATAGCAACTATGTTAGCAATTCTCCAGTCGTACGGTACAACCCCTGAGTTTACTGATTCATTAACAATTCTTGCTAATGGGCTTGCAATTTCATGTGCCAGTTCCTTTAATATTCTTGGATGAAGATTATCTGGGCTCTCTGATTTTGTCCCATTAAGCTGTTCGAGTTTGGTTTCTACCTCGGATGTGGTAATGTATCTACCTCCATATCCTCATTCCCATTTGTCATCCTACCATTATCCCTAAGCTCCTCATTAGCCTCATTAAAGACTGAGGCAAAGTATTTGTTTAGATATTGGGCCATGCCTAGATTATCCTTAACCTCCATTCCATCCTCAGTGTTTAGCGGTCCAACTTCTTTCTTTGTTTTCTTCTTATTTATATGGCTATGGAACCTTTTACTATTGGTTTTAATTCCCTTTGCAAGGTCCAACTCTACATGGCTTTTGGCCTTTCTCATAAAATCATGGCCAAAAATTCCAGAATATTTCATGTACTTTGGGAAGAAATGGATTGTGTAAACAATTGTCTGTTGTCCCATACCGAAGTTAGATGTCTCTTACGTGGCAAAATCCTTATGCGCTTGTTTGAGCTTAAAACAGAAATCCTTGGGTTTTTTTCAACAGCCCCCCTTTCCACCTCGCCAGCTGTATCATGTCTTGCTCCAGAGCCTAGCTTATTTAACAGACATTTTCTCGGGGATTAATGACCTAAATGCAGCGGTCCCCAACCTTTTTGGCACCAGGGACCGGTTTCGTCGAAAAAAAAATTTCCGCGGACCTGCCCCCTATCTGACCCCCACCCACTTCCTGCCCCCCCGACTGCCCGCCTCCCTCAGAATCCCCGACCCATCCTGCTCCTTGTCCCCTCACCATCACCTAGAGACCCCCCACCACCCTGGGACCCCACCCCTGCTCCCTGTCCCCTGACTGCCCCAACCCCTATCTTCCCCCCCCCCCCACTGAGTCCTGACAGATCCCCCTGGAACACCCACAATCCAACCCCCCCCATTCCCTGCCCCCTGACCGCTCCCCCAACCTCCGCCCCCTCTCTGTGCCCTGACTGTCCCCAGGACTCCCTGCCCCTTAGCCAACTCCCCCGCCCCAGCCTCTTACCCCCGGCTTCCTCCTCACCCGGAGCCTCAGCGCCTCGCCCGACAGCTGCAGCTTGCCTCCGGCGGGGCCTGAGCTCTGTCCCGCTCAGAGCCGCGTGGGGAGGGGGCGGGGCTGGGAGCTCACGCCGAGCAGAGGCAGCTGAGCTCAGCCAGGAGCTCGCAGCCCCGCCCCCTCACCACGCAGCTCTGAGGGGGCGGGGCTCAGGGGCCCCGCTGGAGACACGCCGCTTGATGTCACGCTGGAGACACACCGCTGCTAGGGGTCGGTTCGCGGCCCGGTTCCTAACAGGCCGCGGACCGGTACCGGTCCGCGGCCCGGGGGTTGGGGACCCCTGCCTAAATGTATCTCTTCAAGGCCTCAATATAATAGTTTTCAGCCTGCAAGACCAAGTTGAACCCATGATAAAGAAGTCTCAGTTCTGGGAAGGATGTTTAGAAAACAGTGAAACTGAGTGTTTCAGTACTCTTCATGACTTCCTGGCAGAACATAACTTTTGGTTGGATCAGTGCACTAAAACCAATATAACTGGACACCTAAAAGGACTTTACACACATTCAGGGAATAGTTTCCAGCTATGTCAGGCGATAATGACTGGATTCACAACCCCTTTGATGATACCACTTTCTCAACACAGATATTGAGCACTGAGAAAAAAGAGAAATTGACTGACATCTCCGGTGATTATGAACTGAAAAAGAGTTGATCAACTTTTGGCTGAGTTTAAGAAACGAGTACCCCCTGCTGGCAGAAAAAGCTACTACAATTTTGTTACCGTTTTCAACAAAAACCTTATGCGAGAAAGCATTTTACTCGTATGCACATCTGACAACCAAATACAGAAGCAGACTCAGTGCCGAACCAGACCTCAGACTCTTTCTCCAGTGGTTCCAGACTTCCAAGAGCTATGCAAATCAAAGAAAGTGCATCCATCACACTGAGGAGAGTTAAACTTCAAGACTCCTTATGAGAAATGGAAAGGGAGGTGGATATTTTTTGCTGTTTCTAAAATTAAATAGGCTGCTAGTGTTTTTAAAATTATGATGAAAAACAAGTTTAAGCTTTGTTATAGTCCTGTGTGGTTTGCCTGGACTGCTCATGACCCAAATGCTTGTGGGAGGAACCCTTTATTTGAGCTGGCTTCTTAAATACATACCTTCATGCTGGTCCACATCTGGTACTCCGTAATGAAATATGTAGGAGCCATGTCCAATAACAGGCGTAATTGAAGTGATATGAACTACAAAAGTGAAACCTTGGAAGAGTGTTGCCATTTTCATAATGTAATAAAATTAATAATGCAATGATAAATAATAATGTAATAATAAATACCGTGCAATAAACGTGTCAGAAAAAATCCAAACTATTTCCAAGATCACTGCTTCTATAATTTATGCTCAGGTAAAGGAGAAAATCCCTGGAAATATTCATTTTTAGGAGGGGGTTCACGAGATTTGATATTTTCATGAAAGGAGGTCGCAGGTTGTTAAAGTTTGGGAACCACTGCTGTATGCTAACCCCCAAATCTTGCTTAAAACAGCTTAATGTTAAACAATAACCGGGTCATGCTAACACCTTTAACACTTTGGGCCCATACACTCCATCAAACTTAATACAAGAACTCCCTTGTTCAGGATCCTTCCCCTTCATGTCTGTGGTCTATGTATGGATCAAGCACAATCTGGCTCACTATAAGTAGGAAACAATTGTAATAACATTCAATATAGCATTTAGAACTCAGAGAAATACACAAGCAGCTGTGCAGCATTAGAACGACCCTGGGCATTATCTTTCACATTTTTTTCCTTTTTTTTTTTTTAGAAGGAAGTATTCTTGGAATTGGAAGACTCTAGTATGATTCATAGATTCTAGGACTGGAAGGGACCTCAAGAGGTCATCGAGTCCAGTCCCCTGCCCTCATGGCAGGACCAAATACTGTCTAGACCAGGGGTAGGCAACCTATGGCACTGGTGCCGAAGGCGGCACGCGAGCTGATTTTCAGTGGCACTCACACTGCCCGGGTGCTGGCCACCAGTCCTGGGGGCTCTGCATTTAAGTTTAATTTTAAATGAAGCTTCTTAAACATTTTAAAAACCTTATTTACTTTACATACAACAATAGTTTAGTTATATATTATAGACATAGAAAGAGACCTTCTAAAAACATTAAAATGTATTACTGGCGCGCAAAACCTTAAATTAGAGTGAATAAATGAAAACTCGGCACACCACTTCTGAAAGGTTGCCAAACCCTGGTTTAGACCATCCCTGATAGACATTTATCTAACCTACTCTTAAATATCTCCAGAGATGGAGATTCTACAACCTCCCTAGGCAATTTATCCCAGTGTTTAACCACCCTGACAGTTAGGAACTTTTTCCTAATGTCCAACCTAAACCTCCCTCGCTGCAGTTTAAGCCCATTGCTTCTTGTTCTATTCCTAGAGGCAAAGGTGAATAAGTTTTCTCCCTCCTCCTTATGACACTCTTTTAGATACCTGAAAATTGCTATCATGTCCCTGCAGATTTGTAGCTCAAACAAAAAAGATTGCATCAAACGTCTCTTGGACTCAATACGGTACCCATAGGCAAGCCTTTGCAGCAAAAGGATTGAAGGAAGTGCTGGACAATGCAGTGAAAATGCAGTGAAAATGGTGACTTTCATAGACTTTAAGGTCAGAAGGGACCATTATGATCATCTAGTCTGACCTCCTGCACAATGCAGGCCACAATCTCAGCCATACACTCATGTAACAAACCCCTGAGTTATTGAAGTCCTCAAATTGTGGTTTGAAGACCTCAAGCTGCAGAGAATCCTCCAGCAAGTGACCCGTGCACCATGCTGCAGAGGAAGGCGAAAAACTTCCAGGGCGTCTGCCAATCTGCCCTGGAGGAAAATTCTTTCCCGACCCCAAATATACCGATCAGTTAAAACCTGAGCATGTGGGCAAGAATCACCAACCAGCACCCAGGAAAGAATTCTCTGTAGTAACTCAGATCCCATCCCATCTAACATCCCATCACAGACCACTGGGCATACTTACCTGCTGATAATCAAAGATCAATTGCCAAATTAACTGCCAAAATTAGGCTATCCCATCATACCATGCCCTCCATAAACTTATCAAGCTTAGTCTTAAAGCCAGATATGTCTTTTACCCCCACTACTCCCCTTGGAATGCTGTTCCAGAACTTCACTCCTCTAATGGTTAGAAACCTTCGTCTAATTTCAAGTCTAAACTTCCTAGTGTCCAGTTTATATCCATTTGTTCTTGTGCCCACATTGGTACTAAACTTAAATAATTCCTCTCCCTCCCTAATATTTATCCCTCTGATATATTTATAAAGAGCAATCATATCCCCCCTCAACCTTCTTTTGGTTAGGCTAAACAAGCCAAGCTCTTTCAATCTCCTTTCATCTGACGGGTTTTCCATTCCTCGGATCATCCTAGTAGCCCTTCTCTGTACCTGTTCCAGTTTGAATTCATCCTTCTTACACATGGGAGACCAGAACTGCACACAGTATTCCAGATGAGGTCTCACCAGTGCCTTGTATAATGGTATTAACACATCCTTATCTTTGCTGGAAATACCTCGCCTGATGCATCCTAAAACCGCATTAGCATTTTTAACGGCCATATCACATTGGCAGCTCATAGTCATCCTGTGATCAACCAATACTCCGAGGTTCTTCTCCTCCTCTGTTACTTCCAACTGATGTGTCTCCAATTTATAACTAAAATTCTTGTTATTAATCCCTAAATGCATGACCTTGCATTTTTCACTATTAAATTGCATCCTATTACTATTACTCCAGTTTACAAGGTCATCCAGATCTTCCTGTATGAAATCCCGGTCCTTCTCTGTGTTAGCAATACCTCCCAGGTTTGTGTCATCCACAAACTTTATTAGCACATTTCCACTTTTTGTGCCGAGGTCAATAATAAAACAAATAATTAAATAAGATTGGTCCCAAAACTGATCCCTGAGGAGCTCCACTAGTAACTTCCTTCCAGCCTGACAGTTCACCTTTCAGTATGACCCACTGTAGTCCCCCTTTTAACCAGTTCCTTATCCACCTTTCAATTTTCATATTGATCCCCATCTTTTCCAATTTAACTAATAATTCCCCATGTGGAACCGTATCAAATGCCTTTCTGAAATCGAGGTAAATTACATCCACTGTGTTTCCTTTGTCTAAAAAATCTGTTACCTTCTCAAAGAAGGAGATCAGATTGGTTTGGCACGATCTACCTTTTGTAAAACCATGTTGTATTTTGTCCCAATCACCATTGACCTCAATGTCCTTAACTACTTTCTCCTTCAAAATTTTTTTCCAAGACCTTACATACTACAGATGTCAAACTAACAGGCCTATAGTTACTCGGATCACTTTTTTCCCTTTCTAAAAATAGCAACTATGTTAGCAATTCTCCAGTCGTACGGTACAACCCCTGAGTTTACTGATTCATTAACAATTCTTGCTAATGGGCTTGCAATTTCATGTGCCAGTTCCTTTAATATTCTTGGATGAAGATTATCTGGGCTCTCTGATTTTGTCCCATTAAGCTGTTCGAGTTTGGTTTCTACCTCGGATGTGGTAATGTATCTACCTCCATATCCTCATTCCCATTTGTCATCCTACCATTATCCCTAAGCTCCTCATTAGCCTCATTAAAGACTGAGGCAAAGTATTTGTTTAGATATTGGGCCATGCCTAGATTATCCTTAACCTCCATTCCATCCTCAGTGTTTAGCGGTCCAACTTCTTTCTTTGTTTTCTTCTTATTTATATGGCTGTGGAACCTTTTACTATTGGTTTTAATTCCCTTTGCAAGGTCCAACTCTACATGGCTTTTGGCCTTTCTCATAAAATCATGGCCAAAAATTCCAGAATATTTCATGTACTTTGGGAAGAAATGGGTTGTGTAAACAATTGTCTGTTGTCCCATACCGAAGTTAGATGTCTCTTACGTGGCAAAATCCTTATGCGCTTGTTTGAGCTTAAAACAGAAATCCTTGGGTTTTTTTCAACAGCCCTCCTTTCCACCTTGCCAGCTGTATCATGTCTTGCTCCAGAGCCTAGCTTATTTAACAGACATTTTCTCGAGGATTAATGACCTAAATGTATCTCTTCAAGGCCTCAAGATAACAGTTTTCAGCCTGCAAGACCAAGTTGAACCCATGATAAAGAAGTCTCAGTTCTGGGAAGGATGTTTAGAAAACAGTGAAACTGAGTGTTTCAGTACTCTTCATGACTTCCTGGCAGAACATAACTTTTGGTTGGATCAGTGCACTAAAACCAATATAACTGGACACCTAAAAGGACTTTACACACATTCAGGGAATAGTTTCCAGCTATGTCAGGCGATAATGACTGGATTCACAACCCCTTTGATGATACCACTTTCTCAATGCAGATATTGAACACTGAGAAAAAAGAGAAATTGATTGAGATCTCCGGTGATTATGAACTGAAAAAGAGTTGATCAACTTTTGGCTGAGTTTAAGAAACGAGTACCCCCTGCTGGCAGAAAAAGCTACTACAATTTTGTTACCGTTTTCAACAAAAACCTTATGCGAGAAAGCATTTTACTCGTATGCACATCTGACAACCAAATACAGAAGCAGACTCAGTGCCGAACCAGACCTGAGACTCTTTCTCCAGTGGTTCCAGACTTTCAAGAGCTATGCAAATCAAAGAAAGTGCATCCATCACACTGAGGAGATTTAAACTTCAAGACTCCTTATGAGAAATGGAAAGGGAGGTGGATATTTTTTGCTGTTTCAAAAATTAAATAGGCTGCTAGTGTTTTTAAAATTATGATGAAAAACAAGTTTAAGCTTTGTTTTAGTCCTGTGTGGTTTGCCTGGACTGCTCATGACCCGTATGCTTGTGGGAGGAACTCTTTATTTGAGTTGGCTTCTTAAATACATACCTTCATGCTGGTTCAGATCTATTACTCCGTGATGAAATATGTAGGAGCCTTGTCCTATAACAGGCGTAATTGAAGTGATATGAGCTACAAAAGTGAAATCTTGGAAGAGTGTTGCCATTTTCATAATGTAGTAAAATTAATAATGCAATGATAAATAATAATGTAATAATAAATACCGTGCAATAAACGTGTCAGAAAAAATCCAAACTATTTCCAAGATCACTGCTTCTATAATTTATGCTCAGGTAAAGGAGAAAATCCCTGGAAATATTCATTTTTAGGAGGGGGTTCACGAGATTTGATATTTTCATGAAAGGAGGTTGCAGGTTGTTAAAGTTTGGGAACCACTGCTGTATGCTAACCCCCAAATCTTGTTTAAAACAGCTTAATGTTAAACAATAACCGGGTCATGCTAACACCTTTAACACTTTGGGCCCATACACTCCATTAAACTTAATACAAGAACTCCCTTGTTCAGGATCCTTCCCCTTCATGTCTGTGGTCTATGTATGGATCAAGCACAATCTGGCTCACTATAAGTAGGAAACAATTGTAATAACATTCAATATAGCATTTAGAACTCAGAGAAATACACAAGCAGCTGTGCAGCATTAGAACGGCCCTGGGCATTATCTTTCACATTTTTTTCCTATGTATTTTTAAGAAGGTAGTATTCTTGGAATTGGAAGAGTCTAGTATGATTCATAGATTCTAGGACTGGAAGGGACCTCGAGAGGTCATCGAGTCCAGTCCCCTGATACTATCTAGACCAGGAGTAGGCAACCTATGGCACGGGTGCCGAAGGCGGCACACGAGCTGATTTTCAGTGGCACTCACACTGCCCGGGTGCTGGCCACCAGTCCTGGGGGCTCTGCATTTTAGTTTAATTTTAAATGAAGCTTCTTAAACATTTAAAAAACCTTATTTACTTTACATACAACAATAGTTTAGTTAGCTATTATAGACTTATAGAAAGAGACCTTCTAAAAACATTAAAATGTATTACTGGCACGCAAAACCTTAAATTAGAGTGAATAAATGAAGACTCGGCACACCACTTCTGAAAGGTTGCCGAACCCTGGTCTAGACCATCCCTGATAGACATTTATCTAACCTACTCTTAAATATTTCCAGAGATGGAGATTCTACAACCTCCCTAGGCAATTTATTCCAATGTTTAACCACCCTGACAGTTAGGAACCTTTTCCTAATGTCCAACCTAAACCTCCCTTGCTGCAGTTTAAGCCCATTGCTTCTTGTTCTATTCCTAGAGGCAAAGGTGAATAAGTTTTCTCCCTCCTCCTTATGACACCCTTTTAGATACCTGAAAACTACTATCATGTCCCCTCTCAGTCTTCTCTTTTCCAAACTAAACAAACCCCATTCTTTCAGCCTTCCTTCATAGGTCACGTTCTCTAGACCTTTAATCATTCTTGTTGCTCTTCTCTGGACCCTCTCCAATTTCTCCACATCTTTCTTGAAATGCGGAGCCCAGAACTGGACACAATAATCCAGTTGAGGCCTAACCAGCACAGAGTAGAGCAGAAGAATGACTTCTTGTGTCTTGCTTACAACACACCTGTTAACGCATCCCAGAATCAAGTTTGCTTTTTTTGCAACAGCATCACCCTGTTGACTCACATATTTAGCTTGTGGTCCACTATACCCCTAGATCCCCTGCCGTACTCCTTCCTAGACAGTCTCTTCCCATTTTGTATGTGTGAAACTGATTGGTCCTTCCTATGTGGAGCACTTTGCATTTGTCTTTGTTAAACTCCATCCTGTTTATCTCAGACCATTTCTCCAATTTGTCCAGATCATTTTGAATTATGACCCTGTCCTCCAAAGCAGTTGCACTCCCTCCCTGTTTGGTATCATCTGCAAACTTAATAAGCTACTTTCTATGCCAATATCTAAGTCATTGATGAAGATATTGAACAGAACCAGTCCCAAAACAGACCCCTGCGGAACCCCACTTGTTATACCTTTCCAGCAGGATTGGGAACCATTAATAACTACTCTATGAGTACGGTTATCCAGCCAGTTATGCACCCACCTTATAGTAGCCCCATCTAAATTGTATTTGCCTAGTTTATCGATAAGAATATAATGCGAGACTGTATCAAATGCCTTACTGAAGTCTAGGTATACCACATCCATCGCTTCTCCCTTATCCACAAGACTCATTATCCTATCAAAGAAAGCTATCAGATTGGTTTGACATGATTTGTTCTTTACAAATCCATGCTGGCTATTCCCTATCACCTTACCACCTTCCAAGTGTTTGCAGATGATTTCCTTAATTACTTGCTCCATTATCTTCCCTGGCACAGAAGTTAAACTAACTGGTCTGTAGTTTCCTGGGTTGTTTTTATTTCCCTTTTTATAGATGGGCACTATGTTTGCCCTTTTCCAGTCTTCTGGCATCTCTCCTGTCTCCCATGATTTTCCAAAGATAATAGCTGGAGGCTCAGATACCTCCTCTATTAGCTCCTTGAGTATTCTAGGATGTATTTCATCAGGCCCTGGTGACTTGCAGGCATCTAACTTTTCTAAGTGATTTTTAACTTGTTCTTTTTTTATTTTATCTTCTAAACCTACCCCCTTCCCATTAGCATTCATTCTGTTAGGCATAGACATGATCACGTTGTATAGGCCAAATCAATACAGTCATCAGCAATCTTTTCAAAGCTTATTAGTTGTACAAGGCCAGATTCTGCCCTCAGTTGTACCCAGACAGCACCTCTGAAGTTGAGGAAGTTAAATAGGTATAAATGAGGCCATAAGTAAAAAGAACAGGAGTACTTGTGGCACCCTAGAGACGTGCCCAAATGCTTTAAAGTGAGGACAGACTACAGTTTTGAATGGCATACAATGCAAGAAAAGAAGAGTTTTATTGCTCAGCAAGAAATCAAACTAATTAATGACAGTTTGGAAGTATTGTAAGCAGCAGATAGGACTAAAAATGAGTATGCTATAGCCTATATAGAACAACTGTAGTATCCTATGTGAACAAGAAAAGAAGCATGATAACAATGGATATTAGTTCTTAGAAAAAACTGATCCTCAGAACTGCACGTTCCAAGAAAAAAAATGCATTGATAGATTTGCTGTGTCAGACTTTGTCTGTCTCAGGAAGCTGGTGTAAAACCAAATGTGGTTATTATCTTCACCACTTTGAAAAAAAACAGTACATTGAAGAAATGTCTCAGAGGAACTTTTGATACCGATACTTCATTGTCACAGCCTAATTTGTATTTTTGCATTGAATTAGGAGTTAGACAATATTTAATCTGCACTCCTTAAAATCCATTGGGATTAGACCCAAAACTCAGAGCCAAACCCACACTTAGCATTTTGGTTCTAAGTGAGATACAAAATCTAAAGAGGCCTCTTTTCCAGATCCAAGTGAACTGGAATCCAAGCTGGTAGAAATTTTATCAGATCGCTGTTCTAGATTTCTACCATTTGTAGGGTTGCCAACTGCCTAATCACACAAACCCAAGCACCCTTGCCCCACCTACTGCCCCCACCCTGCCCCTTCTCTGACGCTCTGCTCCACTCACTCCATCCCCCCTCCCTCTGTTGCTCACTCTCCTCCACCCTCACTCACTTTCACTGGGCTGGGGCAGGGGTTCGAGTGTGGGAGGGGGTGCGGGTTCTGGGCTGGGGCCAAGGGTGTGGGAGTGGGCTCTGGGCTGAGCCTGGGGCAGGAGATTGCAGTGCAGGAGGGGGTGTGGGGTGCAAGGTCTGGGAGGGAGTTTGGGTGCTGGAGGGGGCTCAGAGCTGGGGGGGGCAAGGGATTGGAGTGTGGGAGGGGATGAAGGGTGAAGGATCTGGAAGGGAGTTTGGGTGCTGGAGGGGGCTCAGGGCTGGGGCAGGGGGTGTGGGAGGGAGTTTGGGGTGCTGGGTCTGGGAGGGGGCTCAGGGCTGGGACAGCAGATTGGGGGGCGGGAGGGGGTGAGGGGCGTGGGATCTGGCCGGGAGGCACTTACCTTGGGCAGCAGCGCAGCGGGGCTAAGGCAGGCTCCCTGCCTGCCCTGGCCCTGCGCTGCTCTTAGAAGCAGCCAGCACATCCCTGTGGCCCCTCAAGGCCGCTCACATGCTGCCTTCACCCGCAAGTGCCGCCTCCGCAGCTTCCATTGGCTGCAGTTCCCATGCAGGGTGTGGACAGAGACTCCTTGTCCCACCTCAGAGGCCGCAGGGACTTGCCGGCCGCTTCCAGGAGCAGCATAGGGCCAGGGCAGGTAGAGAGCCTTAAATCTCCCAGTTTGGCTTCAGTAGCCTCCAGGAGATGGGGCCTGATTCCAGGAGATTCCCGGCAAAACCAGGAGGGTTGGCAACCCTAACCATTTGTCGACCAGCTCTTCCACCAACATAAAGCTGGCAAGACATCAGAATCATATTGTCCATATTTAGAAGCTGTATTTTTGTGCTTAAGGTTTTGATTTTTGGCGCTTATTTTTCCCCTTTTTTTCATAAAGTGGGTGGTCTGTTGGCCATGCCCCCATTATATTACTCTTTCACCAACTGAAAGGCTGTGAATCGGGTCCTAAAACTGTTGCATAATAAACTGTTGCGAAGTTTAACAGGCTACTCAAATTGCATGACTAGTATTGACTTTGTTTTCCCCATGAGTTTTTCTTTTCGTACTTACTGGAAGAAAGTCTTATTTCTAGCAGCTGGCCCTTTGAGACTTTAGAAAAGTGTCTGGCACTAGCAAAACACTGGGCATTTGTTTCCACCATTTGGGTAGATCTAGAATAATTGGAACGTAGAAATGGTTGCCTGTTTCAATCATTTCCAATCCCCATAGAGACCTCTTGCACAAAGGCTATTTAGTTGGACTTTTGCGGATGTGTGGGTGTACGACTGCAACAAGCACTCATGATTTCATCCTGTGAAAGGACTGGGTCCACATCCAACTTTTTTCTTTTATGGTCTGGCTCTCTGCCATTTGTTCAGTGAATAAATTGGATGTGACTGAGCAATTTCTGAAGCAAACTACTCCAGCGAAGGCATTAGCCAGCACAATAAGGTAAGCAAGAATAGGTTACAACAAGTTTCTACAAGTGCTTCATTTAAAAGGATTTTATCAGACAGCAAGTTTAGAAACTAAAAATGATTCTACAATTGGCTTTAAAATGATTTTGTTCTAAGTTTCTTTTTCAACCTGAATTTCTTTCCTATTTTTAACCTGTGGATTTACTAAAGATTAACTAACTGCAAGATAATTCAGTTGATCAAGACTGTGCTTCAAGTTGGTATAGGTTCTATGTAATCTATTGTTTCATTGTAATATTTAAAGGCTTACATCAAACCCAAAGGAATTACTGATCACCTTTCCCAAATAGGATTTTTCAACTTGAGTATAAACTGCTCCTCAGTCTCATTTAGTGACAAATGCCTGTCCCTTCTCATGAAGAGATTTAGTTATGAACTTACCTTGGTTTTATATATAGACTGAAATAACGTTTGGATCATGCTGCATTGGAAGGCTTTTAAATTCTGCTTTAATATACAGTATTATATGTTAGTTTACAATAGAAAGAGTATCATTTTGTGTGTTGGGGAAATGGAAGCAGGGCAGGGCGAAGGAGAACTGAGGGGGGGATAAGGAAAGCTTCATAATCTGGATCTGTTTTGTCCCCCTCCCTAGATGTGCTCCTGCTGATGTGGCTAATGCATCAGGCAAATTCTTCTAACACTCTCTTCTTCTGGGATGACCCCTGTTGAAATCAGTCATGGGATCTGTTCAGATTTATTTGGCTGCAAGATCAAACACTTCAGCAGCCTAAGTTAATCTTCTTTGCTCCCATAGTTGGTTTTACTGCTCCTGGAGCAAACAATGGACTCAGTCTTCTCACCCTAAGCAGCACATAGTTTTCTGGTTAAGGTAGTGTGTGTGCACATCATGGTTTCTCTGAGGGTGTTGGGTGGGGGGGAGGGGAGGAAAGAAGAAGGAGAAAGAACAAAATGACAAGGGGGAAAAAAGTGTGACCGAAAATAGAAGGCCAGGAAAAGAAACACAAAATAGATACAAAGGCTAATAAAAGCCAAGAGTAAAAGACAGAAAATGGAAAAATGCAGAGAAGTGATAACTGCAGGGGGATGTCTTGGTAATAGTGGTGGGGAAAATGGGGTTAAGAGTGTGCCGGTCAGTCTGTCTCAAGGAGTGTGTGAGCAAGTCCAGTTCCAACGTCCTTCTCACAATCAACAAGAGCTCCTTTTACTACAGTTGTTAAAAAAAAATATTTTGGGGGTGGGGAGGGGACGGGGGGAAGGGTTGGTTATTTATTTTACAGGGCCAACAAAAAGTGAAGCTCCATCACAGAAGCTTTCAGTTCCTCCAGATGCTTATTTAAGCAAGGCTCACAACTCAATTAAACAAAAGTGCATGGATTTATAACAGTCCTTCAGTAATTAGGAGTAGTTTTTTCTCTTAGCAACAGCAGCTAATTTCCTAAGAGACTGTCCACTTCATAGATTTACTTTTGCAAATTAGTTGCAGGTGTGCTGTCTCCTCAGGGAATACCTCTGGGTCCTAGTTTCTCACCATGAAGTCAGATGCTACCTTCTTAGATAGGGAGGTTGGGAAATATAAGTATCATGAGTTTTTGAGTCCTGAATGATGTGGGCCACTATTACAGTGTGGTTCCAAAACTAAGTTTGGGAGCCACTGTTCAAGTGTATTAAAACATTTGGAACTATTCTAAGGGTAAAGTGATATAAGTAGCTCCAGTATGTTAGTGACTAAGGAGTATTGTTTTTGTAAATTTCTTCATAAGCACAAATTAGCAAGATTATTTGGAAAGTCAGATGCAATGCAAATTTTAATCAAATGCATAAATTATGTGGAATGGTTTAATAACTTGGAAATGGGGGTGAATGTTATTGGTCGGAAACATTGCCAGGAAAGTTTTCAGATCCTACTCCTTGCCGGCTAACACTAAATCTATGTGAAAGTGGAAATATTATTGCTGTGAAGCCAAAATACACTGTGTCTGGAACCCCACTTTAGAAATTTAGAGGCGGCAACCCAAGATAGCAGTAGTGTATTGTAACAAGTTTAAATGAGTGTTTAACTGTACTATAATATCCTACAGGCTTCCATTATAATGTGATCACTAACAATGACAGTGCATCGTATGTAATTAACTCGTTCCTCGTATTTTCAGCTTTGAAAATTTTCAACTGCATTAATACAATTGAGTTAACTTGCTCTGTCTGAAGCAGAGAGACTAGGTGGGTGAAATAATACCTTTTATTTGACCAACTTTTGTTTGACCAACTTTTGTTGGTCAAATAAAAGATAAGAACATAAGAATGGCCGTAGTGCAGGGGTCGGCAACCTTTCAGAAGTGGTGTGCTGAGTCTTCATTTATTCACTCTAATTTAAGGTTTCGGGTGCCGGTCATACATTTTAATGTTTTTTAGAAGGTCTCTCTCTACAAGTCTATATATTATATAACTAAACTAGTGTTGTATTGTAAAATAAACAAGGTTTTCAAAATGTTTAAGAAGCTTAATTTAAAATTAAATTAAAATGTTGATCTTACGCTGCCAGCCCGCTCAGCCCGCTGCTGGTCTGGAGTTCTGTTCACCTAGGCTGGCAGTGGGCTGAGCGGGGCCTGCGGCCAGGACCCCAGCTGGGAAGGGTCTGGCAGCCAGAACCCCAGACCGGCAGCAGGCTGTGCAGGGCCGGCAGCCAGGGCCCCAGACCGACAGTGGGCTGAGCCCACTGCCGCTCAAGGGTTCCATCCACTGGCTCCTGCCAGCCGGGATCCCGGCTGCCAGACCCGCTCACTGCCGGTCTGGGGTCCCGGCCCTGCCCACATACAGTGGGTACCTACCTTCTCCTTGGTTCTGGCCCATTCTCTTCCTCTCTCTGCACTGAGCTGAGGGTGGGAGTGCTCTGAGCACAGGGCTGGGGGTGCAGGGTCTGGCCAGGAGCTAGAATGAGGGAGGGGGTCAGGGTTGGGGCAGGAGGTTTGGGTGTGGGGGCACATACCTGGGCAGCTCCCATTTGGTGTGAGGGGTGCAGGTGGGAATGTGGGGTGGGGTGCAGGAGCTCCCATCTGGTGCTCAGGGTGGGGGTGGGGATGTGTGGGGTGCATGGGATGTGGGGGGCTGGGGAATGTGGGGGGTGCAAGAGTCAGGGCAGAGGGCTGGGGGCATGTGACGGGGGTGCAGGTGTCAGGGCAGGGGGGGCTGGGTATGTGTGGGAGTGCCACAATCAGGGCTGGGGTTGGGGGTGTGAAGGAGTCAACAGAGGGCTAGGTGCGCATGAGGAAGGTACAGGGCTCAGGGCAGAGGCCTGGGGGGGTGTGGGGGGGTGCAGGGCTCAGGGCAGAGGGCTGGGTGTGGGTGGGGGGGGGGGTGCAGGGCTCAGGGCAGAGGGCTGGGTGACTGCCCCCCTCAGAACCCTCACCCCCCCGCTCCTTGTCCCCTGACTACCCCCTCCTGGGACCCCTGCCCCTAACTGCCCCACAGGACCCTATCCCCTATCTAAGCCTCCCTGCTCCTTGTCCCCTGACTGCCCCCTTAGGACCTTACCCCCTACCTGTTCCCTGACTGCCCCGACCCTTATCCACACCCCCGCACCCAGACAGACCCTCCCCCTGGACTCCCATGCCTATCCAACTGCTCCCCGCCCCCTGACAGGACCCCCAGAACTCCTGACCCATACAATCCCCTCTGCTCCCTGCCTCCCCTAACCCCTCTCCACACCCCTGCCTCCTGACAGCCCCCCCAGAACTCCCAACTCATCCAACCCCCCCAGCTCCTTGTCCCCTGACCACCCTCTCCAGAGACCCCCCCCACCCTAACTGCCCCCCTCAGGACCCTCCTTACTCCCTGTCCCCTGACTGCCCTGACCCCTATCCACCCCCCACCCCCTGACAGACTCCGGGACTCCCATGCACCATCCATGCCCCCTGCTCCCTGACTGCCCCCTCCAGAGACCCTCACCTCTAACCACCCGCCCGGGATCCCACCCCCCCATCCAACCCACCCTGCTCCCTGTCCCTGACTGCCCCCACCCCTTATCCAACTCCCCCCCAGCCCTGGACCCCTTACCATGAGGCTCCCCGCTCATCCGGAGCCCTGCCGCCGCGCGCGCAGCCCTGCCCCTCAGAATGTTGTGCACACGGCGGCAGGGCTCCAGATGAGCGGGGAGCATCTTTCCCTCCCCACGGAGCCAAACACTGCCCCGCAGGAGCGCGCAGCCCCGGCCCCCAGAGTGCTGCGCAGAGGGATTGAACAGAACAGGTAATCATCAAGTGATCCATGCCCTGTCGCTCATTCCCAGCTTCTGGCAAACAGAGGCTAGGGACACCATTCCTGCCCATCCTGACTAATAGCCATTGATGGACCTATCCTCCATGAATTTATCTAGTTCTTTTAATCCTGCCCCAGCCCGTCCCGCACACTCCAATTCCATCCCAGAGCCCATCCCCCACACTCCTCCTCCTACCCCAGCCTGTCCTCTGCACCCTAACTCCCTCCCAGAGCCTGTCCTCTGCACTCCAACTCCCTCCCAGAGCCTGTCCCCTGCACCCCAACTGCCTACTCTGGCCCAGACCCCACCCCAATTCTGCATTACCCTCTCAATTACCCTTTCAATTTCAGTCTCAAAGAAAAATGGGGAAAAGAACTTAGTCTTATCATGACAACAGAAACATGGGAGAATATCTGGCATAATGTGAAAGATACTTCAAGTTCTTTATCCTTGCGATTCTTCCAGAACAAGATATTAAACAGGCACTACTGGACTCCAGAACATTTGCTTAAAATTAAATTGGCCACACACTGAATGTTGAGATGCAAACAGTCACAAGCCAATCTTTCACACAATCTCTATATCAAGTTAAAAAAATGCATGTGTTCTGGAACACCATATTCAGTGCTCTCTCAAACTTTAACTGTTGCTATCTTTCCTTCTCCAGGCTTGTGTATTTTAAGGATGAATTGGTAATACCAGTTAACATTAACAAGTTGCAGTAAATTTTTAGTGGCCAAAAGTGTTAATTTGAGAAAACGGAAATCTGCCATTCCTCTCTCAGACATAGACTGGCTTAACGAGCGCTCTACTGTTGCAGCAATGGAAAAAAATGACTTGATCTAATAGAAACGCTTGGAAAAAAATGAGAATGTCTGGTCACACATGAACCTACTGCATACTTTTGCAGTTTAGTATATATTAGTCCCCAGTACTCCTAGGGTATGTTCTCATTTTATCTATTTAGTCACTTTAATAATTGATACCCTGCACCACCACTATGGGTTCAGGGTTTGTTTTGTTTCAGGTTTTACAAATAATGAACATTGAATTTTGTTATTTATATGGTATTTCATTTAGTTATGTTTATTTTATATACAAACAATATCACCTCCTCATCTTGATCAATCAGGCCATCAGCCCTCAGAGAGAGAGCACCAGTCACAACATGCCATTTGTGTCGTTGTAGCCAGTGCTTCAGCCACCCACTGGCCAAGCTGTCAGTGGCACCGAACACCTGATCGGCATAGCACACCACAGCCCAGAACCCCTGAGTTCAAGCGATCTGCCAGTCTTGGCTTCCCAAGTAGCTGGGATTACAGGTGCGCACCACCACACCTAACAGAAAAAATATCAATAAAGTTTAAAAAATGGAGTTTGAAAGTTCATGGGAATGTGACCACATTGGATCTTGCCCCAGTCTGTCTTGTGATGAGGGGTTGCTTTGGACTTCTTCTTTTCAAATATATCGATTTCAATTACAACACAGAATACAAAGTGTACAGTGATCACTTTATATTATTTTGATTACAAATATTTGCACTGTAAAAATAACAAAAGAGATAGTATTTTTCAGTTCACCTCTTACAAGTACTGTAGTGCAATCTCTTTTATCATGAAGGTTGAACTTACAAATGTAGAATTATGTACAAAAAACTGCATTCAAAAATAAAACAATGTAAAACTTTAGAGCCTACAAGTCCACTCAGTCCTACTTCTTGGTCAGCCAACTGCTAAAAGAAACAAAAGTGTGTTTACATTTACGGGAATTAATGCTATCCACTTCTTAATTACAATGTCATCTGAAAGTGAGAACAGGCGTTCTCATGGCACTGTTGCAGCTGGTGTCACAAGATATTTATGTGCCAGGTGTGCTAAAGATTCATATGTCCCTTCATGCTTCAACCACCTTTCCAGAGGACGTGTCCATGCTGATGATGGGTTCTGCTTGATAATGATCCAAAGCAGTGTGGACCAATGCATGTTCATCTTCATCATCATCTGAGTTAGTCTTGCTCTACACTACAGGGTTAGGTCAAATTTAGTCACGTTAGGTCGATTTTATAATGAATGCATCTACACAAGCAACCCCGTTTGGTCAACCTAAAGGGCTCTTAAAATCGACTTCTGTACTCCTCCCTAGTGAGGGGAGTAGCGCTAAAATTGACCTTGCTGGGTCAAATTTGGGGTAGTGCAGACACAAATCAACATTATTGGCCTCTGGGAGCTATCCCAGAGTGCTCCAATGTGACTGCTCTGGACAGTACTTTCAACTCCGATGCACTAGGAAAAGGCCCGGGAACTTTGAATTTCATTTCCTGTTTGGTCAGCAGCACAGGTGACCATGCAGTCCCCCCAGAATCGCAAACGAGCTCCAGCATGGAGCGAACGGGAGACACTGGATCCAATTGCTGTATGGGGAGAAGAATCTGCAGGCAGAACTCTGATCAAAAAGAAGAAATGCTAATTATATATATGCCAAAATCGCACAAGGCATGATGGACAGAGGCTACAACAGGGACACAGCAGTGCCGCGTGAAAGTCAAGGAGCTCGGGCAAGCCTACCAAAAGACAAAGGAGGCAAATGGTTGCTCTGGGTCAGAGCCCCATACATGCTGCTGCTATGATCAGCTGCATGGCATTCTGTGGGGGACCCTACCACTACCCCACCACTGTCTGTGTACACCTGCCAGGGGGGAGCCTCACGCAACACAGAGGAGGATTTTGTGGATGAGGAGGAGGAGGAGAATGCGCAGCAGGCAAGCGGTGAATCCGTTCTCCCCAGCAGCCAGGACCTTTTCATCACCCTGGAGCCAATACCCTCCCAAGGCGGGATCCCTGACCCTGAAGGGGGAGAAGGCACCTCTGGTGAGTGCACATTTGTAACTACAGTACAGGGTTTAAAAGCAATAGTATTTAATGTTTGATTTTCCCTAAAGACTTGGGATGCATTCCCAGCCAGTACAGCTACTGGAAAAGTCTGTTCACATGTCTGGGGATTGAGCGGGAATCCTCCAGGGACATCTCCATGAAGCTCTCCTGGAGGTACTCTGAAAGCCTTTGCAGAAGGTTTCTGCGGAGGGCTGACTTATTTCGTCCTCCACTGTAGGACACTCTACCACGCCAAGCCAGTAGCAAGTAGTCTGGAATCATTGCAGCACAATGGTCCTGGGTTTTGGTCGCATTCAAGCAACATTCGATCTATATCTTTCTGGGTTAGCCTTAGGAGAGGAGGGCCTCATTCATGGTCACCTGGTTGAAATAGGGGAATTTTTCTAAGGGAACAGTAAAAGGACCCTGTAAGGGTCCGGTGTGGGGGCTCGGCCCTCTCAGGTGCGGCTGGGAGCCAGGCCACCTCACTACACGAGGCTGGGCGAACAGTTCAGTATCTCAAGTCCAAGCCCTAGATCAGGGTGGGGCAACAGGCAGTAGTCCTGGGCTCAGACCCTCCGGCAGGGGCTGAGCAAATAAACAGTACTTTAAGCCCCAGCCCTTAGTCAGGGCGGGGCAACAAACAGAAGTTCTGGGCTCAGACCCTCAGGCAGGGGCTGAGCAAATACACAGCAATTTAAGCCCCAAGCCCTAGGTCAGGGCGAGGCACCAAAGAGCAGTTCTGGGCTCAGACCCTCAGGCAGGGGCTTAGCAAAACAAACAGACTTTTAAGCCCAAGCCCTAGGTCAGAGCCGGGTAGCAAACAGTTCAAGGGCTCAGACCCTCAGGCAGGGGCTGAGCAAACAAGCAGCAGTTCAGGGGCTCAGGCCCTCAGGCAGGGGCTGAGCAACAACTGGTAAGTCCAGGCTTCTATGCCTGAGCATTGGGGGTGAGGGGGCGACTGCCACCCGTGAGTGGGGTGGCAGGGGGGACGCAGGCCCACCCACTCCACTCCCAGCCCGGGGCCCTAACAGCGGCAGTCAGTCTGCTGCTATGTCAGTGAGGATCCTGGCCGCAACACACTGACATTGGCTCGGGGTCTGCTGCAGCCAGACTGGGGTCGGCTACCCCCGGGCTACTTCCATTCTCCCCCTCCATTGGTACCTGTCCATCCCTAGCATCCTCCGCCGGATCCCACACCATGGGCTCCTCGGGGTACTGAGCGCTGGATAGGTCGGGCTGCTCCTCAGGACACGGGCCGAGGGGAAGGCCAGGCAGCTCCTCGGGGTACCGGGCTCAGGGAAGGCTCGGCCAGTCCACTTCAGGGTACCGGGCTCGGGAAGGCTTGGCCCAACAGGAGCTCGGGCATCAGCGTCTGTCCTCTCCGGCGGCAGGGCGGCAACTGAGCGCTGGGGCCGGGCCTTTATACTTCCTGTCCCGCCCCTTGACTTCCGGGGGGCGGGGACAGGCGGCGGTGACTCCGCCCACTGAGGCAGCTGTTCCGGTTCGGCCCTCTCAGGTGCGGCTGGGAGCCAGGCCGCCTCACTACAGACCCCATTCATGCTGGGCTGTTTGCGCTTGGCTACAAGGGATCATCCCTGAGAATAGCCACATGGCAGGGGGAGAGGGAGGTGTGTGCTGCACATCCACCTGAAAACCTCAGCCCCTCCTTTTAAATGGCTAACCCAGCCAGCATTGCTGCTATGGGAAAGGAGGGCACTGCAGTTTGAAAACATTCCCACATGTTATAAAGGCATTAGAAGCCAAACCTGCGTGCCCTTTGGCTTACCATGGCTGCTTTGAAACCGAATTCCATTGCCCAGCCATGTGTGATGTGTCACAATACCGGCAGGCACTCAATATAAAAGGCAAAATGCGACTTTGTACCTAACGCACATGTGCTGGCTGCTGTGAATTGCTTGATTCACTGTGAAAGAGTCTCCCTTTTGTTCTCAGAAATGTATCATCTTAAATTTTACTCTCCCTTTTTATCCCCCTGCAGGTGCAAATGTTTCTATGCTCCCCCTATCATCTCCATCCCTGAGGTTATCGCAGATTAGAAGGTGAAAAAAACACACTCACGGTGACATGTTTTCCGAGCTCATGCAGTCCTCCCCCACTGATAGGGCACAGCTGAATGCATGGAGGCATTCAGTAGCAGAGTCCAGGAAAGCATTAAGTGAGCACGCTGAGAAGAGGCAGGATGCAATGCTGAGGCTAATGGGGGAGCAAACGGACATCCTCAGGTGTCTGATGGAGCTGCAGGAAAGCCAACAAGAGCACAGATCGCCGCTGCATCCACTGTACAACTACCTGCCCTCCTCCCCAAGTTCCATATCCTCCTCACCCAGACACCCAAGAACGTGGGGGGAGAGGCTCTGGGCACCCAGCCACTCCACTCCAGAGGATGGCCAAGCAACAGAAGGCTTTGATTTGTAGTGTGGCTACAATAAGCAATGTGGCCTTGTTCTTCCCTCTTTCCCTCCTCCCCCACCCCACCCTACCTCACCTGGGCTACCTTATCAGTTATCTCCCTTTTTTTTAATTAATAAAGAAAAAATGCATGGTTTCAAGACAATAGTGATTTTATTTCCTTTGCCAGCTGTGATCGAATTGGGGAGGGTCGTTGGTTTACAGGGAATTTACTGACTTCTGAAAGTATGTTCCACACCTCATCCCTCTCAGATTTTGGAAGGCAGTTCAGATTCTTAAATCTTGGGCTGAGTGCTGTAACTATCTTTAGAAATGTCACACTGGTATCTTCTTTGCATTCTGTCAAATTTGCAGTGGAAGTGTTCTTAAAATGAACAACATGTGCTGGGTCATCATCCGAGACTGCTACCACATGAAATATATGGCAGAATGCGGGTAAGACAGAGCAGGAGACATACAATTCTCTCCGAAGGAGTTCAGTCACAAATTTAATTAATGCATTATTTTTTTAACAAACACCATCAGCATGGAAGCATGTCCTCTGGAACGATGGCCGAATCGAGAAGAGGCACATGAATCTTGAGCACATCTGGCACGTAGATATCTTGCAATACCAG
This sequence comes from Mauremys mutica, assembly GCF_020497125.1. Taxonomy (NCBI): domain Eukaryota; kingdom Metazoa; phylum Chordata; order Testudines; family Geoemydidae; genus Mauremys; species Mauremys mutica. The sequence goes on along the minus strand of NC_059077.1, from coordinate 107,468,615 downwards.
CTACAGAAGTGCCATGCGAACGCCTGTTCTCACTTTCAGGTGACATTGTAATTAAGAAGTGGGCAGCATTATTTCCCATAAATGTAAAAAAACTTGTTTCTCTTAGCAACTGGCTGAACAAGAAGTAGGACTCATAGGCTCTAAAGTTTTACATTGTTTTCTTTTTTAATGCAGGGTTTTTTGTACATAATTCTACATTTCATGATAAAGAGATTGCACTGCAGTACTTGTATGAGGTGAACTGAAAAATACTATTTCTTTTATTTTTTACAGTGCAAATATTTGTAATAAAAAATAAATAAAAAGTGAGCACTGTACACTTTGTATTCTGTGTTGTAATTGAAATCAATGTATTTGAAAATGTAGAAAACATCCAAAAATATTTTTAAAAATGGTATTCTATTATTGTTTAGCAGTGCAATTAATCACAATCTATTTTTTAATCGCTTGACACCCCTACTATTGAGGTGATTATTTTAAACAGTGTTGTTAGTTACAAAAATGACACTCAGCAGACAGAGATGGCAGTATACAGCACAATCACTGTCACTTCCACTACTTAACTTTGAATAACTTTGTATATATTTTGGCCTTTCTGACCATTAAGATTGTTTTGGGTAGAGGTCAAATGTCTCCTGCTCCCCAGGTAATGCCAAGACTGGTTTGAAGACATATTAATTTTCTGTTTTAGCTTGGGGGGAGCCTATGCCAACCAGCTCAACAGTATTTCAACATAATTGCCCTTAGACAAGGCTTTAGAAAATACAAGCAAGCAACAATTTACTGAATTTACCTTTCTTTATCTGAATTGTTAAGACACAAGAAGTCAATATGTTAACAATCATTGCAAAATAGAAACTGGTTCTACTCTGTAATGCAAAGTATTGTGATTGAACTATCATTTAAATTTAGGACTAGGAGAGAGTTTCAAGGCAGGTTACCAGGATTTTCCAGTGTCTCCAACAATGATATTGCGCTCAAGATTCCAAAAGCCTTCTGAGGTGAAGATTAGAAAACGACAAATGGGATTCGGTAAAAATAAACAGAAAAGATCAACTGCATCTCAGATACCAGTGAACCAGGAAACTACGCGTAAAAATCAAAACTTAAGGAAATCATCAAGTAAATCTGAAGGTAAACTTTCCTTTACTATAATTAAAGCGTGTGCCTGAGAGAGGTAATGTGCAAAGCAAAATTCAGGAGTGAACTCAGTACTGAAATTTGGGCTGAATGGCATCAGAAAACAGGCTGAGGAGGACATTCAGCATAGAAATACATAAGAACGGCCATACTGGCTCAGACCAGACCAAAGTATCCAGCACAGTATCCTGTCTTTCAACAGTGGTCAATGCCAGGTGCCTCAAAGGAAATGAACAGAACAGATAATCATCAAGTGATCCATCCCCTGTCGCCCATTCCCAGCTTCTGGTAACAGAGGCTAGGGACACCATCTCTGCTCATCCTGGCTAATAGCCATTGATGGACCTATCCTCCATGAATTTATCTAGTTCTTTTTTGAACCCTGTTATAGTCTTGGCCTTCACAACATCCTCTGGCAAAGAGTTCCACAGGTTGACTGTGTGTTGTGTAAAGAAATAATTCCTTTTGTTTGTTTTAAACCTGCTGCCTATTAATTTCATTTGGTGACTCCTAGTTCTTGTGTTATGAGAAGGAGTAAATAACACTTACTTATTTACTTTCTCCACACCAGTCATGATTTTATAGAACCTCAATCATATCCTCCCTTAGTCATCTCTTTTCCAAGCTGAAAAGTCCCAGTCTTATTAATCTCTCTTCATATGGAAGCCGTTCTATACCCCTAATCATTTTTGTTGCCTTTTTCTGAACCTTTTCCAGTTCCAATATATCTTTTTTGAGATGCAGCGACGACATCTGCACACAGTGTTCAAGATGTGGGCATACCATGGATTTATATGGAGGCAATACAGTATTTTCTGTCTTATTAGCTATCCCTTTCTTAATGATTCCCAACATTCTGTTCACTTTTTTGACTGCCACTGCACATTGAGCAGATGCTTTCAGAGAACTATCCAAAATGACGCCAAGATCTTTCTTGAGTGGTAACAGCCAGTTTAGACCCCATCATTTTATATGTATAGTTGGGATTATGTTTTCCAATGTGTATTACTTTGCATTTATCAAAACTGAATTTTATCTGCCATTTTGTTGCCCAGTCACCCAGTTTTGAGAAATCCTTTGTAGCCCTTCACAGTCTGCCTGGGACTTAACTATCTTGAGTATTTTGTATCTGCAAATTTTGCCACCTCACTGTTCACCACTTTTTCCAGATCATTTATGAATATATGTCCCTGGGGGACACCACTATTTACCTCTCTCCATTCTGAAAACTGACCACGTATTCCTACCCTTTGTTTCCTATCTTTTAACCAGTTACAAATCCAAGAGAGGACCTTCCCTCTTATCCCATGGCATCTTACTTTGCTTAAGAGCCTTTGTTGAGGGACCCTGTCAAAGGCTTTCTGAAAATTTAAGTACATTATATCCACTGGCTCCCCCTTGTCTACATACTTGTTGACCCCCTCAAAGAATTCTAGTAAATTGGGGGCATGATTTCCCTTTACAAAAACCATGTTTACTCTTCCCCAACAATTTACATTCATCTGTGTCTGACAATTTTGTTCTTTACTACAGTATCAACCAGTTTGCCTGGTACTGAAGTCAGGCTTTCCGACCTGTAATTGGCTTTGCCAGGATCACCCCAAGAGCCCTTTTTAAAAATTGGCATCACATTAGCTATCCTCCAGTCATTTGGTACAGAAGCAGATTTAAATGATAGGTTACAGATTACAGATAGTAGTTCTGCGATTTCACATTTGAGTTCCTTCAGAACTCTTGAGGGAACACCATCTGGTCTTGGTGATTTATTATTGTTTACTTTATCAATTTGTGCCAAAACCTCTTCTAATGACACCTCAATCTGGGACAGTTCCTAAGATTTGTCACCTAAAAAGAATGGCTCGGGTTTGAGAATCTCTCTCACATACTCAGCCGTGAAGACTGATGCAAAGAATTTATTTAGTTTCTCCACAACAACCTTATTGTCCTTGAGTGCTCCTTTAGCATCTTGATCGTCCAGTGGCCCCACTGGTTGTTTAGCAGGCTTCGGGCTTCTGATGTACTTAAAAAAAATTCTATTACTTTTTGAGTCTTTGGCTAGCTGTTCAAATTCTCTTTTTGGCCTTCTTAATTATATTTTTACACTTAATTTGCGAGAGTTTATGCTCCTTTTTATTTTCCTCACTAGGATTTAACTTCCACTTTTCAAAGGATACCTTATTGCCTCTCACTGCTTCTTTTACTTTGTTTAGCCACAGTTGCATATTTTTGGTTCTCTTACTATGTTTTTTAATTTGGGGTATACATTTAAGTTGAGCCTGTATTATGATGTCTTTAAAAAGTTTCCATGCAGCTTGCAGGGATTTCACTTTTGGTACTGTACTTTTTAATTTCTGTTTAACTAACCTCCTCGTTTTATGTGTGGTTCCCCTTTCTGAAATTAAACGCTAGTGTTGGGCTGCTGAGGTGTCTTCCCCGCCACAGGGATGTTAAATTTAATTATATTAAGGTCACTATTACCAAGCAGTCCAGCTATATTCACCTCTTGGACCAGATCCTGTTTAAGTATCTGGAGCAGCCTCAAAATGACAGGTTTCAGAGTAGCAGCCGTGTTAGTCTGTATCCGCAAAAAGAACAGGAGTACTTGTGGCACCTTAGAGACTAACAAATTTATTTGAGCATAAACTTTTGTGGGCTACAGCCCACTTCATCCCATGCATGCAGTGGAAAATACAGTAAGAAGATATATATACACACAGAGAACATGAAACAATGGATGTTACCATACACACTCAGTTAAGGTGAGCTATTACCAGCAGGAGAGGAAAAAAACTTTTTGTGGTGGTAATCAAAATGGTCCATTTGCAGCAATTGACAAGAAGGTGTGAGGAACAGTAGGGGGGGAAATAAACATGGGGAAATAGTTCTACTTTGTGTAATGACCCATCCACTCCCAGTCTTTATTCAAGCCTAATTTAATGGTGTCCATTTTACAAATTAACTCCAATTCAGCAGGCTCTCGTTGGAGTCTGTTTTGATTACCACTACAAAAAGTTACGGGAATAGCGTAGCTGAAGTCGAAGTATCTTGTTTCGACTTACCTCCCGTCTTCACGGCGTGGGATCGACAGCTGTGGCTCCCCCGTCAACTCCACTACCGCCACTCACCCTGGTGGAGTTCCGGAGTCGACAGGAGCGCATTCGGGGATCGATATTTCGCGTCTAGATGAGACGCGATATATCGATCCCCGATAAACCAATCGCTACCCGCCGATCCAGCGGGTAGTGTAGACATACCCTAAAACAACAAGCCTAAATGCACTTCTTGTCATATCAGTGTCCTGAGACCTGTCCCTGCACCAAAAGTAGAACTTGAAATGTCTAGAGCAGGTCAATTCCTCGTGGCAAGAGAAATGAGGGAGGCAGGCACTCACCATATACTTTTCTAGTCTGTTTATTCACTATGTGTGTACTCAGTTCCTGTTTATCCTAAACAAAGAGGGTAGAAGCATCAGCAAAGGTTCCCAGAAACAATTTTACCTTCACAACTCCAGCAAAAACAGAGGGTTCATTATAGTTACATCCATATATAATTGGAGTAATGCAGTGGTGAATTTGGCTCCGTATTCTCAACAGAATTAGTTAACTCCCATTGCATTTCTGGATCCCCTGAAAACTTCCTGTTTCTACCCTGTTCCTTCACTTGCCTCATGTCCTGGCCAGAGCACTAAAAAATCAATGTTACTTTATGGTACTCATATACTCTTCATCTTGTGCTGGCTCTGAAGTTACTAAGTTGGCTAAAATTTAACATCCCCTTCCTGCTGTATTCTAAAGCATTAAGTCAAGTCCAAGATGCTGCTCAATTCACCCTATCTCGTATTTAATGCCGTGGTCCCCCTAGACATTAGATATCATTCTCCTGATGTCTCATGGCACTGAAGATCTATTCAGTATAGAGTATGATACAGGACAGGTGAGACTTAGTGCCTCTGTCATGAAATGTATGACTGTCTTGGAGCTGTATTTATTATAGACTTGGCAAGTATTGAGTAAACAAACTTCTTACTTTAGTAGAAGGTGAGAAACTGCTAGCCACAGACCAACTGTAACATCAATAGAGCTCTAAGGTATGTACACAAACTCTTCATGGCCCCCTACCCCTTTTTAGTTTGGGTTTTAATATTGGAAACCTATTTTAAAACTACTTTCCCATTGATTAATGGGATTGGCCCCAGTATTTTCAGTCAGTGCTTGCGCTCTCCTTTTTGGACATTATTCTCATTTGTCTGATGTGCTGAGTATCAATATACCCCCCCCCCCCAAAAAAAACAGTATGACGAGAGACTGAAAGAAGTGTGCATGTTGGACTTTGTTTAGGAATAACAACAAGAAGTCCTTGTGGCACCTTAGAGACTAACAAATTTATTTGGACATAAGCTTTCATGGGCTAGAGCCCACTTCATCAGATGCATGAAGTAAAAAATACAGGAGCAAGTATAAATACATGAAAGGATCGGGGTTGCTTTACTAAGTGTGAGGTCAGTCTAATGAGATAAATCAATTAACGGCAGGATACCAAGGGAGGAAAAATAACTTTTGAAGTGGTAAGAGAGTGGCCCATTATGGACAGTTGACAAGAAGCTGTAAGTAATAGTAGGGAGAAATTAGTAATGGGGAAATTAAGTTTAGGTTTTGTAATGACCCAACCTGGGAGTGGTTGGGTCATTACAAAACCTAAACTTAATTTCCCCATTACTAATTTCTCCCTACTAGGAATTAAAGATTAATCTTTAATTAAAGATTATGTCATGTGATAAAATCTCCAGGAATTCGTCCAACCAAAGTTGGCAACTCTGGAGCAGAGGCAGAAGGGAGCATCAGCTAACAGTCCCGTATTCTGCCTCTGTGGGGCTAGCCCCACAGAAACTTGTGTTCTGTGCTCTATGCCTCCTCCCCCTTTGCCCTGAAACCTGTATGCTGCAGGGCCAGACGTCTCCCAACATTATCTGGGTTAGCCTCCAGGATTGGAGTAGCTCCAATATCTCCACTAGACACCAATGGCTGCAGGTGGTACTGCAGCCTGAGGTACATCACCCATTCTGTACTGTTGTGACACATTATTGGTGGGGCTTAGCCCGTACTGAGAACCTATTTCTGTCTTTTACTACCATTAACCTTTTACCCCCAATCGGGGCTATTGCAGATTATGTATTCCTTATGCCATCCAATCTCAAACCGAACTTTGCACCTCCTTAATTATCTGTACGTTATTTCCTGACCACCAGAAACTTCTATGCATAAACTCTGTACTGTACACTTTTTTTTTAAAACATCATCTTAATAAAAATTCCTAAGGGTGGTGAATTCAAAACTAAAGTTAGCATTGGGTTTGGTTTTGCCATTACAAAGGCAAAAAAAGATGACTGAAGTTTAGCCACGCCCAAAAGCATAGCTGCCTGAGCCCACACTGTTACATTCATGTTGCCTGTGGTTGTATTTTAAGACTTGTTTAGTTTTTCCACTTTGCAGGGGTTGCCATAGGAATATTCTGTTAGGTGACCTATTTTTCTGTGACCAGCAAAACTAACTGAAATTCATTTGTGACTAGCATACCAACACTATGACAGAAAGAAATGTTACATACTGACAAGAGACTCAAAAACTCTGCGTTTTGATTTAGACGAGCATGGCCATCGTAAAATATCCGTTGAGGATTCACAATCCATTGAAGGTACAGTTACTCTTTCTATATCAAAATAATATATATTGTCTTACAGGACTCTTTCATGTATTTCCATGTGCTTGCTTTCACTTACTCTGTATTATCAGTCGGCATTAGGAACATTTGATCCCACTAGTATGATGCTTTGGTAGTTACAGAACAAAAACAATAACAGGCTTAAAGTAAGTATGGTATAATTTTAAATGAAAAGTAGGTTATCTTGTTTACTGGCCAGTAGACTAAAAGGCATGTTTGCATTCCAGGAAGCGGAAAGGGGGGAGAAACAATCACTTAGGAAGAGTGCAGAGAGAAATAATGGGAGATACAGAAACTGTGGGGTACTGCCATATTTAACTCCTTCCTGACCTCTGACTGGGCTTCTCTAATCAATGCACAAAAATGACACCCCAGCTAGCATTCAAAGACAAGCTGCTAGACATTTTGAGGGAGGAAGAAAACACAAATAATGATTGAATTGAGCAGCCACAATGTGTTGAAGGGAGTGGAAACACTGGTTGCACTAGTGTGCCTCTAAGGTGCTTCACAGGTTAAAAGCAGTAAATACTCAAGACTCTTTTATGTTATTTTTTTCCTAGGGTAAGACAACCCTCTCCCTGAATGTTTATCAGTTTTGAGGGGTTAAATATAAAGCTAAATGCTGCCCTCGACTTCCATGGACAGAGAGGCGCTTACAATCATAGATCATGGCAGAGGTGTGGAATGGGAACCGCACGGGGTTCCAGAATTGGGATAGGGTGACCAGATAGCAAGTGTGAAAAATTGGGACAGGGGATGGGGGGGTAAAAGGAGCCTATATAAGAAAAAGACCCCAAAATCAGGACTGTCCCTATAAAACTGGGACATCTGGTCACCCTAAATTGGGATGAGGTTGGGAGGAAGCTGTTCTTCACTGTATGCCCTCCCCTCCTCGAACTATACAGTGCAAGACACTTCAGACTGAGGGCCAGCACCTTACCTGGTGTCATTGAGCATAACTCCTCCCTCGAGGAAGCTATGTCCATTTACTCCAGCTGAGGACCTGTATCTGATCCTACCTCTGAACAGCGGAAGGCCCCCATTGTCAGGGATTTAGAGGCAGCTGAAGAAGAACATGACAGTCAAGATGTGCTGTCAAGGGATGCAAAGAGCTGGGGAGGGAGTCAGGCCCAGTGGATTGCTGAAGATCCAACCTGACTGGGGACATCTGTGGATTTCCAGCACTGAACTCCTGGACTTTCTACAGATAGGGTTAGGGGAAGTATTCCAGGGGAACTCTGCAATTTGGAACTTGAGTTTCTACAGTGAGGAAATAAGCTGTGGAGAACGGGGCCCATAATTAGTTTTTAAATATTAATTTGCATCTGTGTATATGGGAGGGTTTCCCATTATCTTATGAGCAATTTGTCAAATGCTGGTCAGCAATCCCTGCGTAGTTAGGGTTAAGGTGTGCAGGGGCGGCTCTAGCCATTTTGCCACCCCAAGCACAGCGGCACGCCGCGGAGGGTGCTCTGCCGGTCGCTGGTCCCGTGGCTCCGGTGGACCTCCCGCAGACGTGCCTGCGGAGGGTCAGCTGGTCCCGGTGGACCTCCCGCAGGCAAACCCATGGGATCAGCAGACCCTCCGCAGGGACGCCTGCGGGAGGTCCGCCGGAGCCGCCTGCCGCCCTCCCGGCAACCAGCAGAGCGCCCCCCGCGGCATGCCGCCCCAAGCACGCGCTTGGCGTGCTGGGGCCTGGAGCCGCCCCTGAAGGTGTGTCTCCTAGTTCCAGCTCCACAATGCCTACTAGAGCTGCACACCCCAACAGAAGCTCTAAGAGGCATCGGAGTTCACAGGAAGCAGACCTGCTGCACCATGCTGGAGAAGGGAGTAGCATGTGCTCCCCTCCACGCTGACCAGGTCTGCCATTGCAGAGGGAGAGCCACAGACTTTTGGAGGGGCTGGTGCAAAGATTGTAACTCTGAACAGCTGAAGGAGCACCGTGTTTGCAACTGTGGCCATGCCCTGAGAGGGGAATGCAAGGTGGGGCACAAACTACCTTCCTACCGTCATACACTCACATAAGAGTTAGTCACAATTGGCCCTTCGTTAGTAACAGGACAGTCATTTACTGTTTGCCTAGTTTTAGTCATGATTCCTTGTTACTAGACTGGTGCTTAAAGTTCAGATTAGTCTCATACTGCACTACTGACCTCTGTCTTCAAGAATTTATTCTCTGTTATAAAAGACAATGAATAAATAAAATTGTCATACTCTCCTCCTCCCCAGTACAGATAGCAGGACAAAAATGGTACACAGCTCCATTTAGGTAGGCCTACACTTAAGGCAGCATGTAGAGACGAGACCCTGCATGCCCAGCTAGAACATGGATAAACATCAGTGTAGATCAGGCGTCTCAAACACGCCGCCCGCCAAGCTCCCCACCCCTGAGGTATTTTATGTGGCAGTTAAGCTCCCTGCTCGCTGCTTCCCAATGTTTGTGGCCGGGTCTCTCCCCGGGCACCGCCTGCCACCCCCACGCGTCTCCCCTGAGTGTCCCCCGGGCCCGTTCACTGTCCCGGAGCCTGCAGCTCAGGCTGACTCCACTCTACTCTGCCAGCTCCGGTGTCACCTGCTGCCGCACGGACCTAGTGCCCCCTTCTCTAGGGCCAGGGCATGCTGCCCTTCCCCTTCCCTTCTGCCCTAGTTCTGAGCCTTTCCAATGCCCCGAGCCTCTCCAATGCCCCAAACCCCTCATCCCCAGCCCCACAGCCCTCACCCCTGCACCCCCTCCTATCCCCAAACTCCATCCCAGAGCCTGCATCCCCCACCCCCTGCACCCAGCATGGAACCTGCACCCAAACTCCATCCCAGACCCTGCACCCCAGACCCCCTCCCTCACCCAAACTCCCTCCCAAAGCCTTAGGCAAGTTGGGGTGGAGTTTGTGGGGGGCAGGTTCTGGACACCACCAACATTTCTACAAACTTGCCACCCCTGGAAGAGGCAGAGCAGGGGTGGAGTGGTGGTGCAGCCCAGTGCAGTGTGGGGGCTTTAACAGAAGTAAATCTAACTAAGGCCTGGTCTACACTGGGGGGGGGGGGTTCGAACTATGGTACGCAAGTACCTTAGTTCGAAGTACTTACCCGTCCTGACGGCGCGGGATCGAAGTCCGCGGCTCCCCCGTCGACTCCGCCACCGCCGTTCGCGGTGGTGGAGTTCCGGAGTCGATGGGAGCGCGTTCGGAGTTCGATATATCGCGTCTAGATGAGACGCGATATATCGAACTCCGAGAAGTCGATCGCTGATCCGGGCGGGTAGTATGGACGTACCCTAAGTGTGTGTTTTGTCCTTTGAGTGAGGTGCATTACTGTTGGTGGTGCTTAGCACTTTCCCGGAGGAAGGGAGGATGAGCAGGGAGCCGCATGCTCAGGGGAGGAGGTGGAGAAGAGATGGGGTGGGGTGCGGCGGGGCCAGAGGCAGCAAGGGGGGGTGTCAGTGATGCGCCGCTCGGGCCAATGCACTAGTCCTCATGTGGCCCTCATGGTCATTTGAGTTTGAGACCCCTGGTGTAGATGGTGAGGCACTGCTTAAGCTAATAGAGAAAGACCAGCACCTTAGGGTATACACTTTACATGGCTGTCTATATGCCTAAGGAGTGCCTCCCTCCTCTACATTATTTTTAGCAACATAGTGTCCTACAGTCTCCCTGCTGCCAGAGCCCTTCCCCACTGCAATGAAATGCTCCAGCAATGGAAAAAGGCTCTGGCAAGGGGAAGGCAGTGGGAAAAGGCCAGCAGCTCCCTACTGCTGAGCCTTTTCCCCACTGCCGCCTTTCACTGCTGCATGCAGATACACACTGCAGCCTGAGCACAGCCTGCCTTTCATTGTCGTGTGTATCTACATGTACCCTACAAGTTGCTGCAAGTGGCTGATAAGGCCATTGTAAATATCTATGAATACAAAACAGTGATTAAGACTTAGAAGGAAATGACGCCTGAGTCCTATTGCTGTTACTGCCTATTCCAGGAAAACTGAATGTTGCGTTTTTGCAGAATACTTTTAAAATCGTCTTAGTCTGCGGCATATGTATGTTTAATTGCAAAAATATTTTTTATATTTTAGATATTGCATGGTTAGACATATTCACAAGCAACAAACGGAATAATTGTGGTAAGATTTTGGTTACTGTGGCCCAGAGATCAAAACTACATTTGTTTATGTCAGAGTTTGGTTTTGAAAAGGTTTTTGATGGACCTTTAAGGGAAGTACAGAAAGTTAGTAATGCAACAAGAAAGTGTTGCTGATCTTAGAGATTTCTGTCTATCTCAAGGTTTTCTATAATGCTCATCACTGTAATATCAAAGCACTGCTAAGACTGATATTAATATTCAGAACATTAATAATATTTAGCATTTATATAGCACTATACAAATAGTTATCAAAACATGATTGTTAAGTAGGGAAGTCTTATTAAACCCACTTTATAGATGGACTTAGAGAGTTTGAATGAATTGTTTAATTCCAATGTTCAATAAGGCAGTGCTATATTTACAAGAAGCTCTTGGCTTCCAAGCTCATGCTCAAGCTTCACTAGGCCACTTCAAACATATTCAAAGGTGATACATAAATTAGACTCCCTAAGATCTACTTACACCAGAATACCAATGTGTATGGGAATCTTAGGTGGTGTTTCAAACATTTGGGCAGCTGGAAGAAGGTGTAAAGTGAGGCTCAAAGCAGGAGATGGCTTCCTTTAACTTACATCCTCCTGTCAGCTGCTTTTATTGCTACATTCCTCTCTTCTGGCTTGTTGGACTCTGAATTAGAGTCTTATGGTTCCCTTATAGGCAGATGCACTCACTGATGTGCAATTTGCACATCACTTCTGAATTTGGTCCATTGAGTGAAAGGCTATAACACAAGGATAAAGAACTTGAAATATATTGCACATTACTTCAGATATCCTCCCAGATTTCAATTTAGTATAATTTACCTGCTGAGGCACAACTAAACGGTGTACTTTATACCTTCTTCTTGCAGACTTAGTCCATCTAAATGCCATTATCTTTATTTAGATTTACTTGCATATAAATAGACTGTGCTAGAATGTGCCCCACATTCTACCAAGGATTTTAGAGGGATTCCATGTAGTTAGAATACCCAGAAGGCTGACTCAGACATAATTCCTTCCAGGGGTCTCCCACAGAGTGCACACCAGCCAGTCAGAGGTTCATTGGATGACACAAAGGATGAATTTGGTCCATTGACTCCAACTGGTTTTTAAAGAGTACAAAAGCTCTCCAGAACAACAACAAAAAAATCTCTTTAATTGCACTGACTTGTAGAATTTGTAAAGGTATTCAGATACTATGGGGACAGACATATTCTAAACAGAAGAAATACTGCCTGACCTGGTTGGACTTAATCATACTCCATTTACTATTGGAATTCCTTTTAAAGTAAGAATTTTATTATTTGTGGGACCCCTATTTGGTAATTCCTGCAGCTAGCCAATCAACAACCCCTCATTTCAGTCTACCATTTCATATAAATTGGTAGAAGGTATTCTTGGTTCATATCCTTTCTGCTTACGATCATTATTTATTAGTTTTCCCATTTTTTTTAACCTGTTTGGTGTTTGGTCTTGAGATGGCCAACAGAAATGGATATTTTTCACCTGCTGCTGTTAGAATTAGTTAAAACTTCACACTGCTCTATTGTTTCCCTCGATTTTATGCTATGTAGAGAATGTCATTTCAAATAGGAGTCAATCCAACCATCCCATGAATATGACTCAGAATACATGGTGTACACATCATTCACTTTTAGAAGGAGTATTTAAAGCCATGGATGTTATATAGTGCAATTGGTAGATCCAAAAGTACTTTACAAAGGTGGTCAATATCATGAGTGCTTAGGTGTGTTGATATTCTTGTGTCTATCAGTATACAGTGAAAACTGAATATTGCCTCTTCAGAAGACTTTCTAGTTATGTTTCAATTCACAAAAAATGAGTCGGTATTTTAAATTTATACTTCAGTTCCGGTGGCCGGAAACAGCACTAAAAAACATTGTAAAAATGTGGTGACCATGACTCAGCGATCAAAAAATAACTTTCTCCTATTGGGCAAGAATAAGAAACAACTGTGTCTGAAGGTAAGAAGTAGTATATTTGCCCTTCATCTTTTCATCAAACCGTCTTTGCTTTTCTTCATCCTTTTTCAGTTTTCCCAAAATCTTTAGTGTCCCTTCCTGCTCCTTTTAAAGGAAATTAGAGCTCAGCTGCTTGTGCTGAGCTCTGGTGTTTGGATGCTCACAGCCTCCTATCTCTTGGTAAGGTATTTTAAATCTCAGAGCACACTTACGTGATATGGTATGCTCTGAGATTTAGAATACAAAGTGCATATAAAGCATTGAGTAAGCCAGAAAGCAAATGTTAGTACTTCGTAGCACATCATTCGAGCCCAGTGTGGGAAGCTAGGTTGTAGCTTCCTTTGGGCCTGGTCTACACTAGGCGTTTAAATCGGTTTTAGGAGCGTAAAACCGATTTAACGCCAAAACCGTCCACACTAGGAGGCACCTTATATCGATTTTAATGGCTCTTTAAACCGGTTTCTGTACTCCTCCCTAACGAGAGGAGTAACACTAGTATCGGTATTAACATATCGGATTAGGGTTAGTGTGGACGCTGATCGACGGTATTGGCCTCCGGGAGCTATCCCACAGTGCACCAGTGACCGCTCTGGACAGCAATCTGAACTCGGATGCAGTGGTCAGGTAAACAGGAAAAGCCCCGCGAACTTTTGAATATTTCCTGTTTGCCCAGCGTGGAGCTCCGATCAGCACGGGTGGCGATGCAGTCCGAAATCAAAATAAAAAAAAGAGCTCCCGCATGGACCATGCGGATGTGATCGCTGTAAGGGCAGGCAAATCCGTTCTATCCGTTCTATCAGCGCTCCGTTACAGAAGATGAAATTCAGAATCCTTTTTAAAAAATCTCCAGACAGACGCCATAGCAGGGGACTCAGCGCACTGCAGCGTGACAAGCGTAACGGAAAGCCAAAGAATCAAAATGGATGCGCATGGACTGGAGGACTGAAGCTATCCCACAGTTCCCTGCAGCCTCCTAAAATTATTTGCATTCTTGGCTGAGCTCCAAATGCTTCTAGGGGTCAAACACAGTGCCCGCGGGTCAGGGGCATAGCTTGGCAATCTACTCACCCACCCCCCACCCACCTCCAGAAGCGAAAGGTTAAAACAATCCTCTGACTCTTTTACATGTCACCCTATCTTTACTGCATGCTGCAGATTGACGCGCTAGTGCCGCACTCAACACCCACCTCCGTGCTCCCCCCCCCCGTCATGGGCGGCTGATGGTACAAAAGGATGGAAATCCATCCTCATCATCAGCATAAGCTGATTGTGCAAAAAAGATGGAAATCCATCCTCATCATCAGCCTCAGCTGATGGTACAAAAGGACTGGTAACCGTCCTCGTCATCAGCCTATTGGCCCTAATTTTTTCTGGTGGATGGATGGTGCAATATGGCTGGTAACCATCCTCATCATAGCAACAGGGGGCTGAGCTCCATCAGACCCCACCCTTCATGTGTAAAGAAAAAGATTCAGTTGCCCCTGGACTAGCAGTGGGATGCTGGGCTTCTCTCCTACACACTGCTTAATGTCCTGTCTGGACTATCATAGCAGCTGGAGGCTGCCTTCCACTCATTTCTCACTAACAAGTCAGTGTGTCTTATTCCTGCATTCTTTATTAATTCATCACACAAGTGGGGGGACAATGCTACGGTAGCCAAGAAAGGCTGGGGGAAGAACGGAATCAACAGGTGGGGTTGTTACAGGAGCACCCCCTGTGAATAGCATACAGATAATAATTTCTGCGGGCTCTGACACAGAGCAGGTGGTTCTCTAGCACACTTGCCTATATTAGGCAGCACTGATTCTATTTTTAGATACCAAAAAGGAGGGATTGACTCAGGGAGTCATTCCCAATTTTTGCTTTTGCGCCCCTGGCTGATCGGCCAGGGGCACTTATGACAGCAGCCAATGGTACAAAACGATGGAAGGTACAATATGGCTAGTAACCACTCTTGGCTTTTGCACCCCTGGCTGATTGACCAGGGGCACTAGCAGCAAATGGTACAAAAGGACTGGTAGCCATGATCATCCTCAGTTCCAATTTATGGAAGGATTTGGATGGTGCAATATGGCTAGTAACCATCTCTGCTGTCATGCAAAAGCAAAAGCATGCTTCTGTGTAGCGCTGCTGAATCGCCTGTGTGAGCGGCATCTAGTACACATACGGTGAGAGTCACAAACGGCAAAAAAAGCTCCAATGATTGCCATGCTATGGCATCTGCCAGGGCAATCCAGGGGAAAAAGGCGCGAAATGCTTGTCTGCCGTTGCTTTCCCAGACGAAGGAGTGACTGACGACATTTACCCAGAACCACCCGCGACAATGATTTTTGCCCCATCAGGCACTGGGATCTCAACCCGGAAGTTCCAAGGGGCGGGGGAGGCTGCGGGAACTATGGGATAGCTAGGGAATAGCTACCCACAGTGCAACGCTCCAGAAATCGACGCTAGCCTCGGACCATGGACGCACACCACCGATTTAATGTGTTTAGTGTGGCCGCGCGCACTCGATTTTATAAAATCTGTTTTACAAAACCGGTTTATGCAAATTCGGAATAGTCCCGTAGTGTAGACGTACCCTTAGAGAGGGAGAGATTGCTGCAACAGGAGGTGGTGTGCAGGAAGAGAAGGGAGGAAAAGAGGCATAAGGTACTCCACGTGAAAGAGGAGGGCTTGGGAGTGGAATTCTCTTCTCAGGACAAACTGGAGCTTCAATATACAGACAGGAATATTGATCTAAGAAAAGAAACAAACATTTTTAAACACTCTTACCCTGTGTAATTAGAATTTTTGTTGTTGTTGTTCTCCATTGAGGGTTTGTCTAGATTAGGAAAAGCAATCAAGGTTTGGTTACCCTAGTGTTATAAGATAACAACTTTTACTTTGAGTTAACTGGTTCTGATTGACTTCAGGAGGATCTCTAAGATGGATCTCAACCAACTAAATTGAGGCAAAAAGGTGTCGACCGGTATATATGCTAGGGGAAACAGGATAGCTATCCCCTGTCTGCTTTTCCTAGTGTAGGCAAACCCTGTGTCACTTCCTCAGGTTAAATTTGAAAAAACTTTTTTTTTTGTTTTTTTAATTTACAATTCACTTTCTATGAAAAGCATTTTGTGAGAGAATGAGTAAAGGCACTCCTATTAAAATACAGGAGAGCAAGCACTTACAAGGGATTTACCTGATTCAGAGATTAAATATCCACAAATTGCTTGCCTGAAATGGGTACCACAGAATCTAGAAAGATTTGAACCTTGCACTCCAACTGTTGTCACTGGTAAATGAACTGTTTTGAAGATTCAGATCATATCTCAGCATTCCCTGACATGGTTCATACACAGTTCCAGCTTTCAATGAATATGTTTTAAGTTTCTCAAAACTGACAACATTAGAAAGTCCATAGGCCCTATTCTCCTCCAGAAGGATATGAACATTTTCCTTGGGCTCAATGGGCATAGATTAGGTCCCCATGGCTGTAACATACTATGGGAATATAATAAAAACATGATTCAGTCCCATCTATGCTGCAAGATGGAACTGTGTTTTGAACCAAGTTGAGGAACTACCTTATTGTAACTGGTCTCCACCCAGTTCATTCTACAGTATAGAGGGTCACTAAGTCTCTTAAAAATTCTTTAAATTTCCCATACGAGGAATTGGGATAGTTTTGTTTAGAATTAGTCAGGCATTGATGGTACAACCCGTGGTTAATACAGATCAGAATAGGAAGGGAAACTCCAATTTTGGTGGCTGTCTTCACAGGTCTTGAATCCAAGTGGCGAGGCATCACCGGGTTGTGTGGTGGCAGGACACAGCATGGAAGTGATTACAGGTGGAGCGCCTGACCCCAGACAGGTATGTGGCCAGCCTAATAAGTGTGTGTATGTGCACACACCTATGCAATAGGTGGAACTGTGCAAGGGGCACAACCCTGATGCTTCAATCCCATTTGCTACAAATTATATCATTTAGATTTCACCAATTATCTGTACTCCTATTCTTTCTGATTTTTAACATTAAGTGAAAGAGTAACGATGGCTTACCTGTGAATTGGTAGTCATCTTCTAGGAGTGCATCCATCAGTTCAGAGTCAACCTTTAGGCTTAGACTAGAACCTAGAAGATATAGAGAAGTTTCCCCACAGTAATTCCAGAGCACTGGAGTTGGGCAAGCCCAGACATGTGAGCCAGCAGAGACTTTCAGTACAAAAGCTAAAGTCCTTATTGCAAATACACATCACAGCTGGAACAGAAAGAAGAAAAGGAAGGGGACTCTGGCCTGATGGATATACACTTATGAGAAGACCAACTTACAGGGAAGGCAAAAGTGTCCCATTCTCAAGAGCCATGCATCCACTCATCTGAAGTCAGAACTACTGGGCTCTAACAAGCAGCAGACCCAGAAAAGGGAGGTTGGCAGACACCAAACATAAACCAGAAATTCAGAATGAACTAGTCCACTGCAGGACCTTAAGATTTAAATCTGTATCAGTAGACGACTATGAAACAACATTGTAATGTCTTGTGAACGTATGGACAACTGGGTGTCAGCTTACCACATTTCAGTGTAGAAAGTCTCGTTTTTAACTGGCCTGTAGGTAGAAATGGATAATGGCTATTTTGTGGACACACAAAAATACATTAGTTTGGTGGCTTTGGCATATTTTTTCTGAACAGACATTCTAATCCAGTGGAAAATTGAAGTTTTATGGTAGCACCCAAAGGCAAAATCAGGTTAACTTAATGGTCTTCAAATTTAAATTGACAAAGTGGGCTTTTATTGAACCAACTTCATTTGGCAGAAAAGACAAGCTTTTGAGCTACACAGTCCTTTTTCAGGCCTAGGCAAATTTAAATGTCAGTCTCTCCACTTAAAGGCAGTAAGTTTCAGACTGCATGGGTTCAGGTATAGGACTGGTCCCAGAAAAGTTGGTTTGGAGAAATTGAAAAAGACCAAGATGGACAGCTGCCATTTCCAATATGTGAAGGAGCATGTCTCCTAAGCCAGAAAGGCGTGATGATAACTTTGACTTGATCTCCCTTGATCTTTCTGGTAGCCTGAGAAAACAGAGGAACAGCAGGAAACGTTGGTTGTGTTTTGTTTATTCCCCCCCCCCCCCGCCCTTCTATTTTAAGATGTTCCTAGGAGCATTTTCTCTTTCTAGGACAGAAGTCCTAGAAAATAGTTTGCTTTGCATTTCTGGAACAAGTCTCTGAATCAGAGACAGAGTAAAAAGTGAAGTCCAAGGAGTAGAGGGT
The DNA here is from genome assembly GCF_020497125.1 of Mauremys mutica. Classification (NCBI taxonomy): domain Eukaryota; kingdom Metazoa; phylum Chordata; order Testudines; family Geoemydidae; genus Mauremys; species Mauremys mutica. The sequence continues at coordinate 107,450,405 of NC_059077.1, read as the reverse complement.
GAGGAAAATTTCCCTTTCTGAGGAGGATAAAGCTTTCAGAGGTCTGAAGTCTCTTTGACAATTTTAAGAGGTATCTACCACACTTTAATTTGCTTTTCCATTGGTGTAAATAAAGAAATGCCAGGTCAGGATGATCTTAGTCAGAGGGAACTGCTCACAAGGGAAGTACATGCAGTAAAACCAGGGCAGTTGGGCTCTCGGGGTATGTAGTATAGGGCCAGGCAATTCCAGTGATACAGGGTGTCCAATCAGATATTAGACCCCAGCCTTGAGAGAATGGAGAGGATTTACAAGGATGGTCTTAAAGGAGTAGGGATGGGAAACCCGAGAGCACTCACTGGAACCAGAGCCTGGAATAGTCTGCCATCGGACTGTGTGTGTGGTGGGGGAGGGAGACTGCCAAGCCCATACCTGTGTGTTTCTCTTTGTTTTGCATCTTCTCTTCTCAGTGTTATGGTATCAAAAGCATTAAGGGAGGGGTGCATCTGGCAGTGGTAGGTGTAGCATATGAGTCCCATCTGAGAAGGTGCACTCACTGATGCAGGTGGCATGGTCTTCACCTCTCTTAGAACTTTGGCCTGAAATTAGCAGCTGGAGGCAGTTCTTGAAGGCAGCAGAGGAAGGAAGAGAAGGTAAGAAAAAAATAAGATGAAAAACAGAAAGGGTCTTGAGCAAAGAAATGGCCCTGAGGAAAAATGTTGCTGCTCTTAACGGTGGCAGAAGACTGCTTTAGGTGTTTGGGCCTACCCAGCTCCAGTGCCTTGGATATCTGGCAGGAAAGTTTTTCACAGCTATCTCTGTATTGTCCTAAAGGTGAGCAGGCCTTCCCTGCTCATAGGTTTAGACTCTGTACTGACAGGCGCAATTCACCTGATAAAGGGAGAATATTACATTTTTTTAAAATGTAGTAAGTTAGCAGCATCTCTCTTTTGACTTTTCACGGCAGAGATCTTTTAGAAACACAGGCCTTACTATACATGCATCACTTTGTGTGTTTTTCATAGTTGACTGAACAAGAAAACCAGCTGTTCATCATGCATTACAAACAAGAAGATTCAGTTAGGTTTCAGTGTTATACGGATCAGAACTACTACCTTCATGTGAACAAGGACTCCGTTGACCTATGCAAGATGAAAGAAACAGATGCTGATACAGGAAAAGACTTCTATTTCAAGGTGGCATATGTGTGATACATACTTCCCCAGGCCTTTGCAATGTCTCAAGTATGTACACAGCCCCATAAATGAGCCAATACAAAATAGAAATGAAGGGAGATTGAGATCATGGGAAGATTAAGTTCCTTAGTTTTGTATAAAGTTTTTCTATAGCCTCTGTTTCGTGATTCACTATTTTTGATGTGTAAGGGAGAAGTCATTTTGTGTTTTAAACATACTGTACCTGAGTGAAGTATGTAACTTAGAGGGGGGATGGCGAGCAGTGTTTTAGAAAAAAGCAATTTCTTGACATTATATTTATACTTTAAAGGAGGCTGATTTGGGAAGTGGGGAACATAACAGTAGGGACCCAAAAATAGGAAAAGAGAATCACAGAAAAGATAAAATAGAAAACACTTTTAATATTACATTTTGTAATGAGAAACTATTTCTTAGATGTCGCACATGAATTCACCTGAAAAACATGAGAGAGAGAAATAATTATTCAGCAGCCACTACATATACGTGAATGTGTGTGTACAATGTACTTACTTTACTGAGGCTTTGCTGCACCAGCCATTCTGCTCCCACCCTGGAGATCTGAAAAAAAGAGCGTAAGGACAGAGGGCTAGTAGTTAAAGGCTAACAGCAAAGCTATCCCACCTTCTTTACCACCGCCACAAGTAAATCCATTTACCTCTCCAAGCTACTCCAGCTCCCATTCTTCATCTTTCCACCCCCACCAAAAAAAAACAGCTGCATGGCCTGAGAATTCCACTGCATTAGCCGGAAGAGGGCAGATTGGTCATCATGGAAGGATGTGCTCCCTGTGAACTTTGGTCTGGTCAATTCCCAACTCGATCCTAGAGGGAAACACAATAGAGAAGGAAATCTTTAGCTCAGGTACAGAGCAAAGTACAAAACAGTACAAACAAAAATTGAAATAAGTGTCTGAATAAATGAATTCAAAGACTAAACTCAAGCTTCTTACCTTGGGTTTGCAGTAGGCCTTGTGCAGGACAGAGCCATCTGAAATAGGCAAAAGTACAAACAAAAAATATGAAGTAGTGGATCTAGACATCATGGCTCTGATTCTCCATTTCCCAGCACCTTACTTAGTTATTCACCCAGTGTAAAGTAGGTGTAAAACACTACCATTTGATTTCATAACCACTTAAACTCATTTTGCTCTGGTGTAAATGACTACAAAACAGCGAACCAGGCCTTAAATATCAGACATTATGCATCTGCTCCAGGGTACTATACCTGGAACTGCAGGTTTGGTGAAACAATGCACAGGTCCCACAACATTTGCAGAGAGTGTTCTGTGCGGATATAGTATACTATGTGCACCTGAAGCAGGAAACCTAATGTGAACACTCGATCATACTAGGCCAAGTTGCAACCAAGCAATTCTCTAGTAGAAAAGGCTTCGAAGTTGTGTGAGACCATGCAAGAACAGAAACAGAACTTAATTTTCCCACATAGCCATGCATAATGCTACTGCTCGGCTAACACCGTTATACTCTTTAAATAGTGAGAATGTGTGCCAAACCTGTGAAGAAACCAAAGAACTTTTGCTGCTTAATAAACAATTAAGAGATTCTGACATAACCCCTTCGTTTTGACTAAAAATTCTTATAGATCAGGTGTCTGCTTAGACACCATTTAAATCAGTAAAAGACAGCCATTGGCTTCAATGTGCATTGCATTGGGTCTTCATGATTTGAAATCTTCATGGGATGAAACAGACTTGAGTGACTAATTGATAACTAGAACTATCTATTATGTTGCACACCCATGAATTAAACTAAATGTCATTACACAACAGTATCTCACAATACATTTATGTTGAGAGAGAGGGCAGGAGAACAAAGACCCTAATTCAGTTTGAATATTTGAAAAGTGCTTCCAAGTAGAGGTATTTTGGATTCATTCTGTGCCTTTAGAGCCTGTTGTGCCACCGATTAATATTAGATTCATATTAGCAATACGATGGTCCCATTCATGTACAAAACACTCCCTCTAGTGGCTAAATTCGTGGAACTGCTCCTTCACTGGTCTTAGAATGAAGCTGATAGTGAGTTGAAGTCACTGGAAAAATTCTTCCTGACTTCTATGGCCTTTGGATCGGGCCCGTAGTAAAAGTTTGAATTGTGGTGCCACATGTACAGTATGTAGTTATCTTGCACTTGGATTCTTTACTACACAGCCTCATTTTTTCCACTCTCTCCTATTTCAAATTAGGGATGTCAAGCGATTAAAAAAATTAATTGTGATTAATTGCGCTGTTAAACAATACCATTTATTTTAAATATTTTGGTTGTTTACTACATTTTCAAATATGTTAATTTCAATTACAACACAGAATACAAAGTGTACAGTGCTCACTTTATATTTATTTTTATTACAAATATTTGCACTGTAAAAAAATATATATTTTTCAGTTCACCTCATTCAAGTATAATGAAAGTTGAACTTACAAATGTAGAATTATGTACAAAAAAAACTTCATTCAAAAATAAAACAATGTAAAACTTTAGAGCATACAAGTCCACTCAGTCCTATCACTCAGACAAACAAGGTTGATTACCATTTGCAGGAGATAATGCTGCCTGCTTTTTTACAATGTCACCTGAAAGTGAGAACAGGCGTTCACTTGGCACTGTTGTAGCTGGCGTTGCAAGATATTTACGTGCCAGATGCGCTAAAGATTCAGATGTCCCTTCATGCTTCAACCATCATTCCAGAAGACATGCTTCCATGCTGATGATGGGTTCTGCTTGATAACGATCCAAAGCAGTGTGGACTGATGTATGTTCATTTTCATCATCTGAGTTAGATGCCACCAGCAGAAGGTTGATTTTCTTTTTTGGTGGTTTGGGTTCTGTAGTTTCCGCATCAGAATGTTGCTCTTTTAAGACTTCTCAAAGCATGCTCCACACCTCGTTCCCCTCATATTTTGGATGGCATTTCAGATTCTTAAACCTTGGGTCTAGTGCTGTAGCTATTTTTAGAAATCTTACATCGGTACCTTCTTTGTGTGTTATCAAATCTGCTGTAAAAGTATTCTTAAAACAAACATAGACTCCTATAACATGAAATATATGCAGAATGTGGGTGAAACAGAGCAGGAGACATGCAGTTCTTCCCCCTCTCCCCCTGGAGTACAGTCACAAATTTAATTGATACATTATTTTTTTAATGAGCATCATCACCATGGAAGCCTGTCCTCTGGAATGGTGGCCGAAGCATGGAAGGGGCACACGAATGTTTAGCACAGGCCTGCACAACTCGTAAAGCGGCGAGGGCCACATTCCTCCAAAGAAAACAGCCGAGGGCCGAAACCTCCTGGCCCCGCAGAAACACCCCGCCCCAGGGCCGCCCAGCCCTGCGGAAACAAACCCTCCTTCCCCAGCGCCACCCCACCAAAACAGCTGTGGGCCAAAAAGGAAGGTTGGGGGTGGGGAGGTGATACTTTATTTTAAATCAACCAGGGGCTCCCAGCTGAAGAGGTGGCTGGGAGCCCTCAGGGGCAAATTAAAGGGCCCGGGGCTCCGGCGGCTGGGGGAACCCGGCAGGGCCGGCTCTAGGTTTTTTGCTGCCCCAAGCAAAACAAAAATTGGCTGCCCCCCATCCCAGCCCTGGGCTCCCCCCTGTGCCCCCCTGCTGCCCCAGTCCTGGGCTCTCCCCCCACCCACACCCCCTGCCGCCCCAGCGCTGGGCTTCCCCCTTTCCTCCCCACCAGTGCCCTCCCTCCACCCTGCTGCTGCCCCAGCACTGGGCTCCCCCACCAGTGCCCCCCCACCCCAGCCCTGGATCACTGGTAACTCGCTCCCAGGGCGGGTCATTCAGCCGGAATTTTGGATGTGCACAAAACACAGACAGGACTGGTTACTGGTTACAGAGCTGCAGTAAAGTGGAACAATTTTCAGCTTGTGTGATTGGAGGATATCTGGATGCATATTATAAGACTGTCCTCCATAAATGAGGAAAAGTTGAGGTGCCTTTATTATTCTTTTGTTCCACTCTTTCTTTCTATGGGGAATTTGCCAATACAATATCACTGTCTTCCTTTTAAACAAACAAAAAGGCAATGGCTGTTGAAAATAGAAATTCCAGTCCTAATAAGCATTTCTTGCTCAATTTTATCCTACTTTTTCTACAGCAAGTTACAGTGGATCAGTATATTTGATTTGGGAGAAACGAAGTAACAGCTGCCCAAACTGAGCTTGAGCACTCCTGAATTTTGAGGTGTTCAAATCTGGAAGGCAGGTGCTGGGGGGCGGGGCCTGTGGGCTCCGCGGGGGAGCATGGCAGCAATGTGTCTGGAGCTGCATGGAGCCAGACACGCTGCTCTGAGTGGCACGGTAAGGGGGCTGGAGGTTGGAGAAGGGGTAGGGGGTTCCGGGGGGCAGTCAAGGGACAGGGAGCAGGGGGGGTTGGATGGGGCAGAGGTTCAGGGGGGCAGTCAGGGGACAGGCAGCAGTTGGATAGGCATGGGAGTCTCAGGGGTTCATCAGGGGACAGGTGGGGGTGAGGTCCTGAGCGGAAGTTGGGGGATCTCAGGAGGGGGCAGTTGGGGACAAGGAGAAGGGAGGCTTAGATGGGGGCTGGGGTCCCAAGGGGCAGTTAGGGGGAGGGATTTCGGGAGGGTGCAATAGGGGGACAAGGAGCAGCGGCATTTAGATAGGGGGTGGGGTCCTAGGAGAGGGGTATCAGGAGACAAGGACCAGCTGTGTTAGATACAGGGGTGGGGGTCCTGGGGGGCAGTTAGGGCAGGGGTCCGTGGAGGGGGCAATCAGCGGCCGCGGGCCGGGATTCAAAGGGCTCTGGGCTGCCCTCCGCTGCGGGCAGCGCAGAGTCCTTTGATTTCCCCGCCGCGGCTGGGATTTAAAGGGCTCTGGGCTCCCCGCGGCTGCGGGCAGCGCAGAGCCCTCTGATTTCCCCGCCGCGGCTGGGATTTAAAGGGCTCTGGGTTCCCCGCGGCTGCAGGCAGCCCAGAGCCCTCTGACTCCCGGCCGCGGCTGGGATTTAAAGGGCTCTGGGCTCCCCGCGGCCGTGGGCAGCACAGAGCCCTCTGACTCCCGGCGGCGGCTGAGATTTAAAGGGCTCTGGGTTCCCCCCGCCGCGGGCAGCGCAGAGACCTTTGATTCCCAGCCACGGCTGGGATTTAAAGGGCTCTGGGTTCCCCGCGGCTGCAGGCAGTGCAGAGCCCTCTGACTCCTAGCCGCGGCTGCAGGCAGCGCAGAGCCCTCTGACTCCCAGCCGCGGCTGAGATTCAAAGGGCTCTGGGCTGCCCGCAGAGCGCTGTGTGTAGGGGATTCAGAATCCCCCCGCAGGCCGCACAGTGAGGCTCTGCGGGCCGCATGTTGTGCAGGCCTGGTTTAGCATATCTGGCATGTAAATACCTTGCAATGCTGGCTACAAAAGTGCCATGCGAATGCCTGTTCTCACTTTCAGATGACATTGTAAATAAGAAGCAGGCAGCAGTATCTCCCTCAATGTAAACAAACTTGTTAGTCCTACTTCTTATTCTGTCAATCGCTAAGACAGAGTGGACTTGTAAGCTCTAAAGTTTTACATTTTTGTTTTTGAGTGCAGTTATGTAACCAAAAAAAATCTGCATTTGTAAGTTACATTTTCACAATAAAGAGCTTGCACTTCAGTACTTGTCTGAGGTGAATTGAAAAATACTATTTCTTTTGTTTATCATTTTTACAGTGCATATATTTGTAATAAAAAATAATAATATAAAGTGAGCACTGTATATTTTGTATTCTGTGTTGTAATTGAAATCAGTATTGAAAATGTAGAAAAACATCCAAAAATATTTAATAAATTTCATTTGGTATTCTATTGTTATATGTGAGATTAATCACAATTAATTTTTTGAGTTAATCACATGAGTTAACTGCGATTAATTGACAGCCTACTTCAAATATTTAACAAACTAAGGCTTTTTCTTTTTAAATCACATTTTATGTTTAAGGAAATAAGCAAGTATAAAACACAGCATTGGTAGTTCCTGTAAGGATTTAGATAGATATTGGTTTTGGACATTGTAATTTCACTTATAACCTTCGAGAAAACACAGAGCAAATGGTAACTTCATTAACATAATCTGTAAACAGAATTCATAGTAAAATAAGTGAATTGCTGAAAGCTGATCTAATTTATGTATGCAAAAAATGTGAACCAACACTTTCAAAAGTGCCAAGTGATTCTGAGGGCGCAACTTGATTTACTTAGGGTCTGATTTTTCAGATGTGTTAAGGCAGAGCACATATGAAAATCAGGCACAAATTAGGCAACCAGAATTAGTGGTAACTTTTGAAAATTTAAGCCCTAACATTTAACAGTATGAAAAATATATATTTTATGCATTCAATAGTTAAATAGAGTTGTAAAATCTCATATAGTTCTGGAAATATTATTGGTAGATCTGTAACAATGTGATAAACAACACTTTACTTTGCATGTACTATTACAAACAGATATTTGGTATAAAGTTTTTCATCTAAATCAAATGTTTTTAATAAACTGGGCACTTTTCATAAGTGTATTGGAACTTCATTTTAAATGCAGGGCCATCCTTAGGATTTATGGGGCCCTACACAGTATTATTAAACTGGAGCCCCTATGCCAGATGGTAGCCCGGGCTCACAGCCCGGGAGGGGGGAGAGGAGCGGGGGGAAGGGACAAGGCAGCAAAGGATACCAAGCCACCAGACCCACCTCACAGTGGCGGAGAGTCACAGTGCCCTGTAGAGACCCCGTAGCCTCTCCCTCACACAGAATGTGTGGCACCAGCACATTTGGCTCTGTGAATATGGCTCCTGCTTAAGGAGACTGCAGTGCGCACTGGGTGGGCGGGAGCCAACCTGCTCTTACCTGCTGTCATGGGCGGTGGGTGAAGCTGCCGCTTGGGGAGGCCAGCTCCCCAGCCCACCTGTGGCCACGCCCATACTCCACCCCTGCTCTGCCTCCGGCCCTGCCCCCACTCTGCCCAGGCACTGCCCTCTCTCAACTGTCTTCCTGCTCTCTTCCCTCTCCCTCCCTGATCACCCCCTTCCAGCCAAATCCCTGAACCCAAATGAAGCAAATGACATTTGAAAAAAAAAACAACCACTCTTCTGCAATTTCTTTCTAGAGAAAATGGAGCATGTGTTCCACTGCATGCCAGTAGGTGAAGACTGGACATGCAGAAGGGACCTAATTAAAAGCACTAAACTTGGGAATAAAAAATGTCAGCCACAGTTTTTGTGTTATACACTAAAGTGTGTCCGAGATTTATTTGCAAAAACTTTGTAGTAAGGGTAAGTCAGCTGTCCTGCTGAATACAACATTAAATATTATGGAATACATGACGCAGCTCTTCTCTGTTTTACATTTCCTTAATCAGTATTTCTAAGATGATTTTATATTTTAAATGTACTCTTAAACCTTCATAAAGTAATTACAGATTATTACATATTTAACTCACTGAAACAAACATTATTTTAAATTAATGAGTCAGTGGTTTAGTGTGTTCATAACAGTGTTCATTGCTTTTAGAAAAAGGGAACACTAATTTACTTTGTGTGATCTCCATAACAATAGACATGTTTATGAAATTTCACCAACTTTAAAAAATATGTTTCCAAAGATTTTAGCCATAACAAAGGATTTTATATCTTACTAAGGAACTGATTTTGCTAGAGGGTTCTCTTAAAACAAGTTAATCAAATAGTCAGAAGTATCCAGCTATCTGCCAGGAAAGGGGTGTTGTCCCTTTAAGGGCTCTCCAAGGATTTTTTAGAGATGAGATGCTGGGTATGGCTACACTTGCGAGTTGCAGCGCTGGTGGAGGCTTTCCAGCGCTGCAATTAGTAAGTGGCCACACCTGCAGGGCACTTCCAGCGCTGCAACTCCCTGGCTGCAGTGCTGGCCGTACACCTCACTCAGCATGGGGAATAAGGATTCCAGCGCTGGTGCTGCAGCGCTGGTCATCAAGTGTGGCCACACACCAGCGCTGTGATTGGCCTCCAGGGTATAAGGGTGTATCCCAGAATGCTTTTAACTAAATTACTCCCTTTGTTTTGTTATGCAGCCTCTCTTTGTTTTGTTGTGAACCTCCAGAGCTCCCTTGCTACCGGAGCTGCTCTACTGGAGCTGCTTATCAGCTCCTGTTTGCTGTGATCAATCTGTGAACAATCAAATGAGATCCTCCTCCCTGTGTGATTCACAGGGGTTGAGTGTTTGTGTTTTGCTTGACCAGCAGCGAGAAAAGGAGTCATTCACAGGGGTTGAGTGTTTGCTTTGCTTGAGAGAAACGGGGGGAGGGGGCAGAGGGGGGAAAGAGAGTATGTTGGATGCAGGCTGTTTGCAGTTAACAGTAAGGGGGTGGGAAAATTTTCTGATTTTGCACAGTGTCAGTTCCAAAAATCCACTCTCTCTTCCCCCCCCCCCCCCGGTCCCTGTCACACTGCCCCACACCCCCCTCTTTTGAAAAGCACGTTGCTGCCACTTGAATGCTGGGATAGCTGCCCATAATTCATCACTCCCAACAGCGCTGCAAATGCTGCAAATGTGGCCACACTGCAGCGCTGGTAGCTGTGAGTGTGGCCACACACCAGCGCTGGCCCTGCACAGCTGGACGACCAGCGCTGCAACTACCAGCGCTGCAGATTTGTAAGTGTAGCCATACCCTTTATCATCTTCAGCAACACACTAATGAAATGTTTTTTAAGCAAATTTTAAGCTAAGGTCCTGTAAACTAACATGTTCCGAGTAAATAGTACAGTAATGCACTACTGTTTTTGGGCTTGGCTACACTTGCAAGTTGCAGCGCTGGTAGAGGCTTTCCAGCGCTGCAATTACACCCTGTCCACACTTGCAGGGCACAACCAGCGCTGCAACTCCCTGGCTGCAGCGCTGGCCGTACACCCAGGTCTGCTTGGGGTATAAGGGTTGCAGCGCTGGTTCTGCAGCGCTGGTCATCAAGTGTGGACACTCACCAGCGCTGTTATTGGCCTCCAGGGTATAAGGAGTATCCCAGAATGCTTTTAACTAAATTATTCCCTTTGTTTTGTTATGCAGCCTCTCTTTGTTTTGTTGTCAATTCGGAGCTCCGGGCTCCGTGCACTGCACCGGGAGCTGCTTATAGCTCCTGTTTGCTGTCATTAATCTGTAACTACTGTCAACAATGAAATGAGATAACCCCTGCAGGGGCTGAGTGTTTGCTTTGCTTGAGAGAAACGGGGGGGAGGGGGCAGAGGGGAGTATGTTGGATGCAGGTTGTTTGCAGTTAACAGTAAGGGGGTGGGAAATTTTTCTGATTTTGCACAGTGTCGGTTCCAAAAATCCACTCTCTCTCTCTCCCCCCCGGTCCCTGTCACACTGCCCCACACCCCCCTCTTTTGAAAAGCAGGTTGCTGCCACTTGAATGCTGGGATAGCTGCCCATAATTCATCACTCCCAACAGCGCTGCAAATGCTACAAATGTGGCCACACTGCAGCGCTGGTAGCTGTGAGTGTGGCCACACACCAGCGCTGGCCCTGCACAGCTGGATGACCAGCGCTGCAACTACCAGCGCTGCAGATTTGTAAGTGTAGCCATACCCTTTGTCAGTAAATTCAGAAACTGACAGTATATACCTGGGGGTTGGCAAATGCCTGTTAAATGGTTTCATTACCACTTGAATGCTCTTTAACAGTTTCAGTGTTGTGCTAATAGGTCTGGCAGGCTGGAAGGCTTTCACTTTTAAGTTATAAGATCCACTCCGGAGTAAGAGTGACCAGGCTGCAGAAGCTAGCTGTGGGAGCCTGCAGGAAGGGTCAGAACAGGTATAGGAAGGAGCAGAAGGGTGGACGCTAAGACCCAGGGGTGCCCCACATTTTCGGGTGCCCTATGCAGCTATAAAAAGAACAGGAGTACTTGTGGCACCTTAAAGACTAACAAATTTATTTTAGCATGAGCTTTCGTGAGCTGCAGCTCACTTCTTCGGATGCATAGAATGGAACACACAGACAGGGGATATTTATACATACAGAGAACATGAAAAGGTGGAAGTGAGCTGCAGCTCATGAAAGCTCATGCTAAAATAAATGTGTTAGTCTTTAAGGTGCCACAAGTACTCCTGTTCTTTTTGCGGATACAGACTAACACGGCTGCTACTCTGAAACCTATGCAGCTATGTATGCCTAAGGGAGGCTCGGTTTAAATGTCATGTAAACAAAGAGATGAAGTTTCTTATTTTATGATACCAGATGCTGTCTGGTATTCTGACAAAACTAGTAATTGACTTGTTCTTCTTGTTAGAGATAGGAGCCTAACAGGGCTGCTACTCTGAAACTTGTTAGAGGCAATTAGTCATTATGATCTTTACAGTACACGTGTAACTAAAGCATGCTGGAACAAAGAAAAAAAATAAGAAGTTAATTGGAAAAGATGTTATAAAGCCAAATCATCATTTGCCATCAAGATTTTAATTCTTACTTTGATAATTACTTTGTCAAAAGCAAAATAACTATGCCACTGAAAGAATGTCTCTTCCCAGTAACAGGCAGCAACTTCTGGAGACATCCTGATTTTTTCATTCACAGAGAGGAATGATGTAAGCTCACTCCATTATATCCATTCACCATAAAAAGATCACAGCAATGTGGTAGGGAATCAGTCCATTCAAGCCTCTATTTAACTGAAAAGGATTAATGTGATCTAGTGTTTAGAGCAGGAGCCTGGCAATCAGGTCTGCTAGCGTCTGTTCCTTAGTCTGCCAGTGCCACTGATTTCATGCACAAGTTTCTTCACCATTTTTTTGCTTTAATTTCAAAGTAGAGATTCTCAAATATTGCTGGCAAGTTATATGAAAACTTAACTGAGGCCCTATTCAGCAAAGCTCTTAAAGCAGATGCTTGACTCCATTGGGACAATTTTAAGCAAGTGCGCAAGTTTTTTGTTGTAGCCGAGGTTGCAAGATATTTACGTGCCAGATGCACTGAAGATTCATATGTTCCTTTGCTTCAACCACCATTCCAGAGGACTTGCGTCCCTGCTGATGATGGGTTCTGCTCGATAATGATCCAAAGCAGTGTGGACCGACGCATGTTCATTTTCATCATCGGAGTCAGATGCCACCAGCAGAAGGTTGGTTTTCTTTTTTGGTGGTTTGCGTTCTGTAGTTTCTGCATCAGTGTTGCTCTTACACAGGGCCAGCCTTAGGGGAAATGGCACTCTGGGCAAACTCATATTTTGGTGCCCCCACACCCCATCACTTCTGCGCCCCCACAGGCTCTCCCTGCCACTTTACCTCTGGGTCCTGCTGCCTCCCCCAGTGTTTAATTTGTATTGAAAGATGCCAGAGTTCAGCCCCAGCACAAATTAAGCACTGGCAGGGTGGCCTGATACTGGCGGGTGCTGGCCGGGCACCCAGCTCTGAAGGCAACACCAGCACCAGCAGCAGCACAGAAGTAGGGGTGGCATGGTATATAGCAGGGTGGGCAAACTACGGCCCGCAGGCCAAATTCGGCCCACAAGCTGTTTTAAGCCAGCCCCCAAGCTCCCACTGGGGAGCGAGGTTGGGGGTCGCACCACATAGTTCCAGAGCTCCGGCCGGGGTGCTGAGTCATGGGCCAAACCGGTGACTCTGCCCTGCTCCAGCCAGGGCGCAGGGTCGGGACCTCACCACTGGGCTCAGCCCTGTTCCGGCGCTCTGGCTGGGTTTCAGGATCGGGGCCGCACCATGCGGCTCCCGGAAGCTGTGGCATGGCCTAGCTCCAGCTCCTACGCACTCCAATGGCCCTTTCTGATGCTCCAATGGGAGCTGCAGGGGCAGTGCCTGCGGATGGGGCAGCATGAAGAGCCGCCTGGCCGTGCCACCACATAGGAGCCAGAAAAGGGACATGCCACTGCTTCCAAGAGCCGCTTGAGGTAAGTGCCACTCGGAGTCTGCACCCCTGAGCCTCTTCCCACACCCCAACCTCCTGCCCCAGCCGTGATCCCCCTCCCGCTCTTCAAATCCCTCGATCCCAGCCCAGAGCACCCTCCTGCACCCCAAACCTCTGATGACCAGCCCCACCCCAGAACCTGCACCCCCAGCCAGAACCTGCACCCCTTCCCACACCCCTGCCCTGATCCCCTTCCCACCCTCCAAACCCCTCATCTCCCAGTCCCAGCCCAGAGCATCCTCCTACACCCCAAACTCCTCATCTCCAGCCCCACCCCAGAGCCCACACCCACAACCACAGTGCTCATCCCCTCCCGCACCCCAGCCCCAATTTTGTGAGTATTCATGGCCTGCCATACAATTGCTATTCCCCGATGTGGCCCTCGGCCAAAAAGTTTGCCCATCCCTGGTATATAGTGTACTGACAATCTTACTTCTGTGATGCTGCTGTTGTGACTTGTGGTGCCTGGTGCTCAGGTTGTGGCTCAAGGCGGGCTTCATGCTGTCACACGGGGGATGCATCTTGCCAGAGTCCATGGCCCTCCTGCAGCCCTCTGGCTACTCCTGACTCACCAGGGCACCATTTCAGATTTTCGGGTGTGGGAGGAAACTTTAACCATGATTCCAGGGACTACTTGAGCACCTGAAAACTCTAAGGTTTTTGCAGATAATAATTTAGGAATTAGCTGACAGGAACAATCTAATTGTTATATAAAGAAAGAAAAACTATATACAAACTCCAATTAAAGCCATGTTTAAAGTTTATATGTCAATTTAGAACAATCAGGAGATAATACAGCAAGATATTCCTGATCCCAAACCTTGAGGTATCAATTCTGGAGCTTTAACACAGATATCAGAAACATGTTGGATACTTTGCTATACTATCTTTAGTAGAGAAAAATAAAATCTGCTTACTTTCTCTAGCAGACATACTCTGTGTTACTGCCATTATCTACTCTATTTTAGTCAATTGTTTTTCACTAAAAACATAATTTTAACATATGTGATTAAGGTTTTTTCCCCTCTTTTATTAAGAAAGGGAATTTATTTTTCTCATTATTTTGGCATTTATGTTTACCGCTCACGTTCATGTATGTGCCTCACTAACATTTGACTCCATCATTGCTATTGGTATCATAGTTGGAACTGCATTCATTTTCATGAAAATTTGAAGTTATTTTACAGATAAGCGACCTTCATCTGCCAAATGTCTAAAGTTACATGTTTAGCTAATGTTTTTTAAACTAGAACTGCTAAGGTTTGTACAAGCTAAAGTTACATTCTAGAAGGATAGTATTATTTGATTGTGCCACTTTAAATAATGAATGACAAAGCATGATATGATAAGTAATAATGATAATTACTCCAGCCAGGACAAGTTAGGCATTTTAGAACTCACTACTCAAAGAATGAAATTTAAGCATAAGAGAGAAATAAAATTATGAAATGCATAGACCAGTCAAAAAACTAAAATAACAGCACTCTGAAAGAATAAAATTACAGACAATGTATGTGCATTGCAGGAAATACCAACAATATAAGTATGTGTTGGGGGGTGTCATAAACGTACAGCTATGGGTAGCATAAAATCCCTCCTTATCTGTAAAGGGTTAAGAAGCTCAGATAACCTGGTTGGCACCTGACCAGAAGGACCAATGGGGAAAGATGATACTTTCAAATGGGGGGGTAGTGTCTTTGTTTTGTGCTCTGTGTGTGTTCTCCCCGGAGACAAAGGGAGAGACCAAGCAAGTAATCCAGCTCCCACTGAAATGATACATCTAATATTACAGAAATAGTAAGTAATAGCAAGGAAATGCATTAGGGTATCTTTTGTTTTAGCTTGTGAATTTTCCCTATGATAAGAGGGAGGTTTATCCCTGTTTTTGTAACTTTAAAGTTTTGCCTGGAGGGGAAATCCTCTGTGTTTTAATCTTTTTGTTACCCTGTAAAGTTATCTTCCATCCTGATTTTACAGAGGTGATTATTTTATCTTTTTTTAAATAAATTCTTCTTTTAAGAACCTGATTAATTTTTCATTGTTCTTAAAGTCCAAGGGTTTGGGTCTGTGTTCACCTGTACCAATTGGTGAGGATATTATTCTCAAGCCTTCCCCAGGAAAGGGGGTGTAGGGCTTGGGGGAATATTTGGGGGGGAATAGGACTCCAAGTGGTCCTTTCCCTGATTCTTTGTCTAAATCACTTGGTGGTGGCAGCATACTGTTCAAGGACAACGTGGAATTTGTGCCTTGGAAAAAAGTTTTTAACCAAAGCTGTTAAAGATAAGCGTAGGGGATCTTTCATGCGGGTCCCCACATCTGTACCCCAGAATTCAGAGTGGGGAAGGAACCCTAACAGGTGAGTGTGAAAGAGACAGTGTGCGAGCTCAGGGAGTGTGTGAGCTGGGGGAGTGTGTGAGAGAACGGGCACGGCCCTTTAAGAGAGCAGCACTCAGTCTGAAGTAAAGCTCCTTCAGACACAGCAGAAGCCGCCAGCAGCTCCATCCCACTCTTGGTGGGCTCTGTCCCACCACCCTGCTCTGCAGAGATGGGGTACAAGGGTGAGGGGGTGGGAACACCAGGACATCAGTGCTCCTCCTCCCCCCACCCCACCTCAACCCCTGAGGCACCCTGTTTATAATGGCGCCCTGGGCTTTTGCCCAGTTGGCCTGTGCCTAAGGCCGGCCCTGCTCTTATAAGACTTCTGAAAGCATGCTCCACACCCTGTACCTCTCAGATTTTGAGTCAAGTGCTGTAGCTATCTTTAGAAATCTCACATTGGTACCTGCTTTGCGTTTTGTCAGATCTGCAGTGAAAGTGTTCTTAAAACAAACATGCTGAGTCATCATCCAAGACTGCTATAATATGAAATATATGGCAGAATGCAGGTAAAACACAGAGCAGGAAACATACAAATCTCCCCCAAGGAGTTCAGTCACAAATTTAATTAACGCACTTTTTTTTTTTAATGAGTGTCATCAGCATGGAAGCATGTCCTCTAGAATGGTGGCCAAAGCATGAAGGGGCATACGAATGTTTAGCGTATCTGGCACGTAAATAACATGCAATGCAGGCTACAAAAGTTCCATGCAAATGTCTGTTCTCGCTTTCAGGTGACATTGTAAATAAGAAGCAGGCAGCATTAGCTCCATAAATGTAAACAAACTTGTTTCTCTTAGCGATTGGCTGCACAAAAAGTAGGACTGAGTGGACTTGTAGGCTCTAAAGTTTTACATTATTTTGTTTTTGAATGCAGTTATATATAAAAAAAATTCTACATTTGTAAGTTGCGCTTTCACAATAAAGAGATTGCAATATGGTACTTGTATGAGGTAATTGAAAAATACTGCCGTATATACTTGATCGTTTATAAGCTGACCCCCCCTCCTACCCCGAAGATGGAAAAATAGAAAATTTTTAGGACTCATTCATAAGCCGACACTATAATTCAGGGGTCAGCAAACTTTGGCTCTCGGGCCATCAGGATAAGCTGCTGGTGGGCCGAGATGGTTTGTTTACTTCGAGCGTCTGCAGGCACAGAGGTAAACCTAAGTAAACAAAGTGTCCCGGTGCGTCAAATGCTTACCCTAATGGGCTGGGACAGCAACTCGTGGGGAAATGTTTTTTGGGGGGAGATGCTGGGGGTCAGGGAGTAACCCCTGTGACCACTCCCCACGTGACCCCACTCTTAGCCCGGGACCCCCCCGACTCTCCGTATCCCATCCCTTCACACCTTATCTGGGGAGAGTCAGGGGAGGATGTCTCTGGCCTGGCTGGAGCTGCTCCGGCAGACTGGGCAGTGCGGCTGCAGCATGTTCCAGCAGGCTGGGCCAGGTGGCACGGCCGCACCATGCTCCAGCGGGCTGGTGTTACGACACAAAAAGCTTCCTCTCCCAATTCCCAAACTGAGCATGCCCAGTAACCTTCGCTTTTGCATGGCGGAAACTGCAACTAGTTGCAAAAGTGCAGCATTGCCATTTGTGCCGCTACACCAGGCAGCGCGGCCACAGCCTGCTCTGGGGGGCTGGGCCGAGCGGCATGGCTGCAGCCACCCAGCCCTGGGAGCTGCAGCTGCTTTGGAGGCTGAGGGGAGAGCAGAGTAGCCAGAAGTGGAGAGACTCTGGCCCCGCCTCTTCCCTTGTGGATCTGCTGGCTGTGCTGCCTCTCCTTGCTCCCTCTCCTGGGGGGAGGGGCTGTGTCCCACCTCTCCCTCTCTATACCCGTTCATAAGCCGACCCCCTTCTCTGGTGCTTTCCTTTTTTACTAAAAAATTCAGCTTATGAATGAGTATATATGGTATTTCTTCTCATTTTTACAGTGCAAATATTTGTAATAAAAATATAAAGTGAGCACTGTACATTTTGTATTCTGTATTGTAACTGAAATCAATATATTTGAAAATGGAGAAAAATATCCAAAATATTTAATACATTTCAATTGATATTCAATTGTTTAACAGTGTGATTAAAACTGATTAATTGCTATTAATTTTTTTAATCACGATTAATTTTTTTGAGTTAATCACGTGAGTTAACTGTGATTCATCGACAGTCCTAGTTCATATTTCTAGGACATACAGAATATAACATAGCACATTCCATTGTATAAAGCACTGAATTCTGCACATCTGTGTATAACACCTATTACAAAATCAGTTGTCAATAGAAAAAATGACTAAATAGTATATTTAAGAAAGAAAACAATGCACAGTAGAAATAAATTATTCCAAAAATATTCAAAAATAAATATACCTAATGAAATAAATCAGGTAATACTGTACATATGAGTTGTATATATGATTACTATCTGGATAGTCAATATTGTTAACAAATAGGTTTTCCTTCATAGGCATCAAAATTCTGGCCCACTGGCTGGGTGCATTCTACTTGATCAGTTTAAGACTGTATTGTAATTCAGCCCACCAGCAAGTGCCACAAACAATACTAGCACTTCAGTGCTTTGCATGTACCTGCTGTGCTAGTATTGTTTGTCAAAGCCCCAGCACTGGGAGCGCGGCTCCCAGCGCTGTCCGTTATTCCCCATAGGGAGGTGGAGTATGGACAGCGCTGGGAGAGCTTTCTCCCAGCGCTGGTGCTTTGACTACACTTAGCGCTTCAAAGCGCTGCTGCGGGAGCTCTGCCGCGGCAGCGCTTTGAAGCGCTAATGTAGCCGCCAGATTTTATTATTCCAGTCTGGTTCTCTAAATAGCATGCTGTAAGGCAAATTCTGTTTTCAGAGCAAATGCACTCAAGAACTGCTGAGAAAAACTGACTAAAATGCTAGTTAATGTCCCTCTGCAGCTGTTCCATTGGTAAGTGCACTTCTTCTATCTTGCAGACATGAGGGAAGGGTTGGAAAAAAGGGATTCAGAAATGCAGGAGAGAAAAATGTAAAAAAATCTGACAAAATTGAGTGAAAAGGGGAAAATGTGAAGCGAGAGAGGACAGAAACTAAACGGTCATGAAGAACAAATGCAGAGAGGATTAAATACAAGCAAGGATTGAATAAAGAGGAGAAGATTCTCAAATTTATTATCTGTTTTCAAAGGCAGCCCTTCGTTCGACAGAAGGACAGATGTGTGAACAATCTTCTCCAAGGGCTGGCTGTGCTTGCATCTGAGGGACACCTAGTTCTTACCAGCCCAGAAACAATGACCTGAACTTGCATCCCTTGCCAAAAAAGGTGTCTTCTGATGTTTTCTCCTGACAGAATGTTCCCTCCTCTTGATTTTGCACATAAAAATAAGTGTTACTTGTAATGATGTAGGTCAAATCAAGCACAAAGGCTCGTGGAATTTTCCATGTTTCCAAGAAAAGTCAAAGAGACAAATTCAAGATCCACGCTCTTTTAATATCAGCACTGTCACAATGGCAAATAAAGTCTACAAAACAAGGGCTAGCATAGGCCTGTTTTCACCCTGGCTGCATCATCCTATATACGTTGCTCCTCGCACAAAATGCTCTTATCCTTGAGGAATAATTGGAGACAGATAAAAGGGGGCCCATGCTAAAATGTGCAGATCAGTCCCTGTGACCCCAATTCTTAACGTAGAAATTTGTTGCTCTGGCCACAGACAATTCTACAGATGTTGAGGGAGCTGGGAGTGAGACAAAAAAGCCATACCCTGTGATTCCACTCTCAACACTAGCTTTTTGGTTATGTGTTTATGTACAACAGAGGCCTTAATGTGGCTCCATGTGTTTGGAGGCTGGCTTACTGTGTGATGATTTGCAATTCCTTTATCATTGTCTTGGATGTCACTGGTGAGACAAATGCAGAACTCAAAAGATACAAATACCCACAGATCTGTAGTACTTGTAACTTGGCTATCAAGTTCCTGCCATGTATTCTTCTGCTTCACTGCCACTTCACTAAAGGATTTGCAAAATCCCTCAAGCAGCTTAACTACTTCGCCTGGAATACTATTGGTAGAAAGTTACTAACACAGCTTCCTGCTCTGAGTTGCTTTTTTGCTTCACTTTCAGCTGTGACCTTTAAACGTCAACCAGTTCTACATCAACAGGGATCTACAACTGAAATGTATAGTATTTGAGAAGACTATGGACTCTGATATCTGGACTAGGAGCTCAAAAATGGAACCTTTCACTGTGAAATTCATTGAAAAGCAAATGTTATGAGAATATACATTTATATGATATATAATAGGATTGTGCAAGTATAGAATGCTTTTCATTCAAAGACATCTTCACAAACAATTAGGCAAGCCTCACTACACTCTGAGGCAAGCATTTAGCACCCTTTTACAGATACAGGCACAGAGAGGTTAAGCTACTTGCCCAAAGTCACACATGAGTAAATGGCAATCAGTAACAGAACCCAGAATTCCTGATACCCAGTCCTGTCCTAATTACTAGAGAATACTTCTTCCCTGTATCTGAGTCTTTCAGAGCACTTATGTTAATGTAATAACTGCCTAATAAAGTAGATGTAAGGACTAGCATTGACATCCTGATCCTATATTTTCTGTTTTAGACATAGAGGAAAACATGATCTCACCTCTCTGCTAAGAAGCAGATTTCAAGCTGTCCCAATCTCAGTTTCTTTCAGTATGTGTGATTGTTCCAAGGATACATAACCCTGCTGATAAGAAGCAGTTGCAAAATTCAATGACTCTGGCAAAGAAAAAGGGCTGAAGGCATTGCAGTAACTGGCCAGTAAATATTCTTTCCTTTTATATGGCATTTAAAAGAGCTTGAAGATAAAATTAATGTCAGACTTAACCAGAACGGTTGCTCAATAATTTTGGCAACAAGATCTCACAAAACAGTAATGTGTACACAGTACAAAAATCGTTGCCTGTAGTGTGGATTAAATAAATACAATATATTTACGGTCAGATGAATCCCATGTTCAGCAGTGAATCTGCAACCACACAAAAGAAAGTGATGTGGTGCACAGTTGATGGGTGTCATTCTGCCTTCTCCTAGAATGAACTAGGGCTGGTTGGGTTGCCACATTTAGGACAAATATTAAGAATTCAAGTATGACATGCATCCGACGAAGTGGGTATTCACCCACGAAAACTCATGCTCCCAAACGTCTGTTAGTCTATAAGGTGCCACAAGATTCTTTGCTGCTTTTATTAAGAATTCAGGAATGGGAGGAAGACAGGAGGTCATCCCAAGGAGGAAAAATCCATCTGGTGCAGAGGAAAATGCTAGGCTGGAAGGAAGAATCCATTCAAAAGGGACTGAAGTTTTGGGCTGGAATATAAATGGTTTAGTTTAAATTCATCCTGGTCTAACAGGATAGCTGAAAAAAATGAGTCCTGGATTGTCTTCTTTTTAATTCCATGTGTTCTGTACTATTTATGTCCAGTGTAGCGTTATCTTTCTCTGTAGAAAGATTTTTAACTACATAAAATACTTAATTTCATAAAATACTTATTTCAACAATAGTAGCTGTACCATCCAGAGTCATGTACATGCATCCTCCAATTCTCACCATGTTTTTTCAAGATGTACAGCTTCCCCACATTTGCCCTGATATACACTGTACTTCAAAGTACACTGGCTGGATGAAAAAATGCCAGTCAATGAGTTATTCCACAGCCTGAGAATTGTGAAAGAATAATGTGGTTGCAGGCATGGTTTTATAGACAATGACGTTGTTATAACACACTGTAATAATACCCAACATTTTTGGAGCACCTCAAAGGGTCAAAACTCTGTAGAGTTATTAAATAGTTAATCCTCGCAACACTCTTGTGAGGTCGGTAGGTAAATATTACTATCTTCATTTTACAATGGGTGACTGAGGCAGAAAAGTGAAGTGATTTGCCTAAGGCCAAACAATGAATCACTGGCAGAGCTAGGATTAGAACTCATGTCCTCACAAGCCAGAGCTCATTTCTCCAGTACTGTAGTAAAATCTGCGGCAGAATGCTCTGCAGTATTTCTAATATCCATACACTATGCTTTTGACTTTGAATAATACTCTGGATAAGGAAATTACAATTGTTACAGCTTTTATAGCCATCAGGAAAAAATAACTAGGATTTTTGGCTATTTTGAGCTACTCTAGGTATAAAACAGATACTGAGATTTATCTACATGATAATATTTTGACAGAATAATAAAAACTGCACAAAGACCTTGTATGATAGATAGATAAGGAAATATTTTATGGCCTTTCTTACCAATGGTCTAGTCATTCTGATATTATAGAAATAAAAATCATGAAAATAGCCTAATAACAATTGTCATACTCATGCTGGGGAAATGTACTGTTCTAAATGAGAAAGATGTTCAAACATTTGTTTTCTTTGTTCTTACATAGCAATCTGATTACTTTCTTCACCACAGATAAGTAGATAAGTAGCCTCAAACTTTATCTCAAGAGAAATGTTTGAAGTAGCAATAGAGCATTGCAATTGCTATACAAATATCAGCACATGATCATTACGCTGATGTTCAGCTCTATGTCTCCATTTTATTTACTCATTTGAAACAGTGAATGATGAGTGATTTTCCCATTGTCTAGCCAAAACTGGGGCTTGGATTCCAGCTCACTGGCTGAAGCTTAACCTAGTTAACACATATGTAATGTTGACAAGATGTAGAAAACAACTTGAGGAAATCTGTCCTCTCCATTGAGGCGACTCCACCTACCTTTTCTTAACTCAAAATTGCAACCTGGAGGTCTTGTTGGATCCTCAGATGCTTCTATATGGCAGCAGAGGCCAAGTGCTTGACAAAGATTTGATCTTTTATTTCAGATGTAGCCTCATTGGGTATCCACACCTTTGTCACCTCCATAATATATTATAGCTGTGTGCACCTGAAGATCAGCTGGAAACATTAGCTAGAGCAGAATCTGTCTGTGCAGTTAGTAGCACTTCTCAAATGGGGTATATTACACCTGTGCTCTTGACATTGTACTTGCTTCTCATTTGCTTCTAGGTGTAATTTAAGGAGCTGGTTTTGAGCTACAAAGCACTTTGTGGTATGAGCCACGTGCATCTTTAAGAGTGCCTCGGCTCTCACCTTGTGTTTTAACAGCTGTGATGATCTGGAATGCTTAGGTATAGGCCCATTGTATAGATCTAAATAAGTTATTACTATAGTGGATCTGGACTTCCCCATATTTTGTTATATGTTTGGGCCTTTGTGACCTGTGTCAGTTGGCCCACCGAACCACTAGGGGGCAGTGGGGAGCTACTGCCTCCCTGGCTGGCTGGAGTCAGGCCGTCTGTCCCTAGGGAATTAGCAGAGGGATGGGTGCCAGCAAGAGTCTCTAGCGCGCCCCCCAGGCAAGGGAGCGCCGGCAAGGGTCTCTAGCAGGGGTCGGCAACCTTTCAGAAGTGGTGTGCCGAGTCTTCATTTATTCACTCTAGTTTAAGGTTTCAGGTGCCAGTAATACATTTTAACATTTTTGAATATCTCTTTCTAAGTCTGTAATATGTTGTATGTAGAGTAAATAAGGTTTTTAAAATGTTTAAGAAGCTTCATTTAAAATTAAATTAAAATGCAGAGCCCCCCGGACTGGTGGCCAGGACCCAGGCAGTGTGAGTGCCACTGAAAATCAGCTCACGTGCCGCCTTCGGCACCCGTGCCATAGGTTGCCTACCCCTGGTCTATAGTCCTGTCGGGGTTCTGCTACCCGAGGCGGGTTGGCCAGGGTGGGGGGAACACAGGCCCACCCAACTCCACTGCGTTCCAGCCCAGGGCCCTGACAGTGGCAGGGTGAGGGTCCCGCCACTGGATCAGCAGGGGTCCTTCCACAACACGCTGACCAAATAGACTCACCACAGTGTGCAGTTCTGTCCCTGGGCTATTTCCTACCCGGTTGCTCAAGCGAGTCCCTCCGGTCCTTCCAGCTCATCCGGGTACTCAGCTGCTGGCAGCTCCAGCTCCCTCTCCGCATCAGGATCCTCCAGGTACTCGGCGGCAGGCAGTCCTTAGCCCCAGTCCTTCCTCCAGGTCAGGTTTCTCCTGGTCCAGGGCCTCCCCTGGCACGGCAGCGGGGTCTGACGGGAACAGCCAGCGGTCTGCATCTGCGTCTGCCTCCCTCCCTGGCACTGCTCTGACTGGGCTAAGGGCCCAGCCTTTGTACTTCCTGTTCCACCCCTCCCCTTCCAGGGGGTGGAGTAAGCTTGGCCTGGCCCCGCCCACTCAGGCTGAGAGAGTGGCTCATTACCCTCAGGTTCGGAGGGAAGCCACCCTGGCTCCCAACAGCCTTTTACCTATTAGCTGTCAGAAACGGGTTCAATGTTAGGAAACTCCTTTGCCTTTAGTTAGAGGGGGACTGGATGTTCAAACTATTACCTACAGAAAAAAACATACACAACACAGGTTTCAGAGTAGCAGCCGTGTTAGTCTGTATCCGCAAAAAGAACAGGAGTACTTGTGGCACTAACAAATTTATTTGAGCATAAACTTTCGTGGGCTACAGCATCCGAAGAAGCTTATGCTCAAATAAATTTGTTAGTTTCTAAGGTGCCACAAGTACTACTATACACAACACAGACTCATACTGTTATTCAGCAGGTGACTATAATTTGGAACAAAGCCAGTCAATGTCAGTGTTCTAATCACACCCTGTCAAGGCAGGCACTGCTGTAGGATAATCCCATCTGGCCTACAATTCTCATGGATGGTAGCTTTCATCTGTGGAGAGACTCAAGTGTCTAACTGTTAGAGATCTTTATAAAGTAGCCATTTTAAAATCTTTTGCTCAGTTGGAGGATTCTGGCCTGCCTACTAATCACTTTTTGGTGTTTCTTAAAACCAGACATGCCCTCTCCTTGGTTTGGAGTAATCAGATTTTTAGACCACCTCTGGTGCTGGCATTTATTAATACAAAGAGTGGGAAAATACTGATGTTACAAATCAATATATTAATTATTTGGGAAACTAATAGCAGACAAGCATAGGGAAAGGAATGGATTACAATCGTCAATATGGAGATCTGGTAAAATATCCTGTATACTACAAGAAATATTTACTAATTTTATATAATATATTGCTCTTTATTTGGTTAATTTTAGAAATAGAATTTCACTTACTCCTATTGTCCAAGCAAAGCATAGCAAAAGTCTCTCTAGTGCCTTTTTTGGTGTAAATTATATGTGGGACAGTCTTCTGGTTTTACTTCTTGATTCTTCAATATTCATTTAAGATTTTGACCAGCTTTGAACTGACAACTTTGAAGTAAAAGACTTCATATCTCCCTTACCAATCTTCTGACACATCCAGTCCCCAATAGCTCAAAACATTTCAGTATATCACATTGGCTGTTTTATCTTGGACACAATCCTGCAGTCTTTACCCTTAGGAGGGACTTCAGGATAGGGGTTCCAGCCCTTAAGGGCAAACAGACAGTTCCACACAATATGTTGGGTTAAAAAATGAGACTAGTAAAACAGTTTCTATTTAGTTATCTGGGTTTTTATCTTAACTTCTCTAAACATTATTTTAATTCATTTTGTAATGGTCTCTCTATTTCTTCCAGATTTTCTTATCATGCTTTTTTATTTTTCTTGTGTCTAATCTGTTTTTCTTTTCCACTGAAACAAGTTCAAGCTTCTAATCCTGGCTCTATTGAGTTTTGCCATTGACTTAACAGGGCCAGGATTTCACTTTACATGATACAGAACCACCAAGGTAACAGATTCCTAAACACAATTGATATTACTGTTACCCACATTCTCTCTCCCCCCATTACTTTACTCTTATTGTTTGTTACACTTGTTGTATTATGCCTTAAATTAGGTCTGAAAGTCTATATGTTTGTCCAGCATTTTGTACAATGTGGCCCAATCCTAACTGCACCTTTTGCCACTACCTCAGTAGAAATAAAGTTTCCAATGTCAGAGCTGCACCCTCTTTTAGCAACTCTAACAACAACATTTTAGCAAGGAGAGCAAATTAGTGCACTGATAAACTGTCCCAACTTCCACTGTCTCCTGCACAGTACAGATACTGACATTTTGGAATTAATGTGGGCATGTTTTACATTATAGTTATCCCTTCTGTAATAATACTAATGAATAATATAGCTAATGCATATCCAGATAGTCACTGACGCCAAAATCCACAGATATAATAGATCAAATTCATACCTGGAGTAAGTCCATTGTTAGGCCCCGTAACACATTAATAGTACATTATGTCACAACATTATTTAGATTTGGCCATCACAAGCAGCTAGTTATGCACTAAAATGATAATTTGCAAGTGATTTACATTAAAGTAATTTTATTGCAAAGTTTATTGGGTACAGTATTTGAGTACAGACAAAGGCCATTTATCTGGGGGGAAGATGGATGGGGGCAGAGAAAAGTGATAACCTGGGAAGAAATAAAAGTAGGTAGATATTTCTCTGCTGAATTACAAAGCTCAGATCTTGTGTGAAATCCTGGCCCTATTGAAATCAATGAGAGTTTTGCCATAGACTTCAATGGTGTTGACCAAAACAGGAGGCCAGGAGTCTCGGTCTCAGGTTCGCCTCCCTTCCCGTATCTATCACCGGGGGTTTGTGCTCCCAGATATGTCTCACACAGAATAAAAGTACAACAAGATTTATTAATGGGGTGGCAAGGACTCCCCAGGTAACAAGGTGAGATGGATAATAAAACAACGTAGGCCGTATCAATAGGGATCGATACATGAGGATCAAAATGACAATGACAGTACCATCTCTGGTAGCTTGATTTGATGGTGTTTCTCCTCTTCAGGATGGGTGCAGCATGACAGGATGGCCAGATCCCTCAGATGGAGACAGGACCTCAAGACAGAACCAGATGAGCGTCTTCTTGGGTAAGATGAGAATATTCAGGTAATTAAATCCCTCCCCCTCCCTTTACCTGCGTTATCGTGCATGGGACAAGTCATCACTATAGGAGATGGATTAGGTGCGTCTAGGTAAATGTATTCCCTGCTTAAGATGACCCTTGTGGGGTGAATGGCCTACCCTATTAACCCTCAGCCTCTTGCTCTGTCCTAAACAGACAGCCACAAGACTCTGCCACTCAGGCGGGCAGCCCAATCTAATCTGAGCACCACCCTTATATAGACATGGGTTGCTAGGCAGATTAGCCGATAACAGTAACCATCTTTTCCCACCTAAATGTAAAAAGGTACCAAATTCAGAGTGAGGAGGGGACAAGAAGGGCTTACAAAATGGATGCCTAGTCATCCTTTACAGGATCCAAGATGGCCTTAGGATTTTGCAGAGAAAAGCTATAACCCTGGAAGTAATAAAAGTAGGTAGATATTTTTCTGCTGAATTACAAAGCTCAGATCTTGAGTGAAATCCTGGCCCTATTGAAATCAATGAGAGTTTTGCCATAGACTTCAAAGGGGCCAGAATTTCACCCCTCAACTAGCATTAGGATACTACTGCATTTTGTGTTCCTCCTGCTCTTATCCAAGTAGGCGAACATTTTAGACATACTAGTACCTCCTACTAAACCAGTGGTTCTCAAACTTTTGTACTGGTGACCCCTTTCAAATAGCAAGCATCTGAGTGTGACCCCCCCCCCTTATAAATTAAACACTTTTTTATATATTTAACACCATTATAAATGCTGGATGCAAAGCGGGGTTTGGGGTGGAGGCTGACAGCTCACGACCCCCTGAGGGGTCCTGACCCCCAGTTTGAGAACACCTGTATTTAACAAAATGCAGAGGTAAATCACAGGAACCTAAAATAATAATAATAAAAAAAGAGGTTTAGGAGCTATACCAGTCTCTGTACCAAATGCTTGGTCCAGGACCCAAAGGAGTGGGGCTGGGGGAAGAAAAGTGTGTCTGTGCTATTTTTCCACTCACCTGATCCTGGTCCAGGCTGGGGGTATGGTTTGGCCCCAGCTGTAACTTAGAGAAGCTTTATGGTTACCCTAAGTTATGCCACTAGGAAGGGTCTCCTAAGGACCATTCCACTGGCCAGGGATTGTATGGATCCAGTTGTAGGATGGGGATCTTGGTTAGAGTCTCCTGTTGGTTGTGTGTCTGTCTGTCACACAGCAGTGGGAGAGAAAAGAATCGTTTAAAAGATAGGAAAATGTAATTGTAAAACCACAAAATTTGGGAGAAGGAAGTCAAGGGCAGAGGCAAAATCTGAAAGTGCTTTTAACTCATGTTTGAAATTGACTAGATTTCAAGTAGATTTGTCCCTTAATCTGAAATATGATTAGGGTTGTCAACCCTTCAGGACTGACCTGGAGTTTCCAAGAATTAACGATTAATCTTTAATTAAAGATTAAGTCATGTTATGAAACCTCTAGGAATATATCCAACCAATCCTAAATATGATCTAACAGTATGAAAATTTAATCTGAGAACAGTGTAATGCCAGTCAGTGATTATATCTGATTTAGGAATGTAATTACCAGACAATATATATTAACTTTTTATATAGCATCTGCATTCTTTCATATAGTGTGCCAAAACTTTACAGTGATCAATAGAAAAGAAAGAGAATGATTTACAGTACTGAGAATGCAGTGATTCTCATCCAGGTTTAAACTAGTGTAAATGGTGGAGTCTCTGTTACTTGCAGTAACTTGAAGTCTTTAAATCATGATTTGAGGACTTCAGTAACTCAGCCAGAGGTTATAGGTCTATTACAGTCTATGAACAGGCAGCAGGGGAAAACGATGTATGGAGATGAAACAAAAGAAAAAATTGATGAAAGTTAAAAGCAGATAATTATGCAAATATGCATTCCTGTTTTATGGATTAATTACGGGAAGACAAGACCTGTAGCATACAGCTCTGTGGGAAGAGTAAAGAGCAACAGAAGAAAAAGGAGAATGGGCATTTGATGAAATGTCATCTTGCCATTCAGCCTTTCCATTTTACTATCATATATAACAGTGTTTTCCAAACTTGGGATGCCGCTTGTGTAGGGAAAGCCCCTGGTGGGCCAGACTGGTTTGTTTACCTCCCTCGGCCCACGCCGCTTCCAGCAGCTCCCATTGGCCTGGAGCAGCGAACTGCGGCCACTGGGAGCTGCGATCGGCTGGACCTATGGATGCAGCAGGTAAACAAAACGGTCCAGCCCATCAGGGGCTTCCCCTACACAAGTGGCATCCCAAGTTTGGGAAACACTGATATGTAAGATAGAGATTCAGAAGTGCCTGGCTAAATTTCTCTCCGATATCTCAGGAGGAAGAATTGATGTGTAACTGAGAACTTGAGTTGATCTTTAAGTTTTCTTGATCTATAAGAAAATCAAACCCACCTGTAAAAATTGATTTTATTGTACATCTGTCTGAGGGTACACTGTGAAGATGTTTTATAGCATGTGGACGAGTGAATATATGTGTATAGAAGAAAACTCAAAAGCTGTACTGAGCTGCAGCATAGACATTCCTTCCTCTCACTCTTCATTGAAGAAAAATGGAAAACAAATTAAACACAAAAAAGGGTGCAGAAAGTAGGAAGGCAACACATATACCAGTCATCACAGTGGGTTGATTAATGTTAATGTATATTAAGGGATCAGCTTTCCAAAATAGAGAACATGCTTCAGTGGGTTCTTTAAGTAGGGGGCAGTTCTTGAGGAAGTTTTCTTCCTCATCCCACCTGTGTCATGTGACTTGGCAACTGGGCTGGGCATATAAGAAGCCAATAAGGAAAAAAGGAATGCATCTTGTTCTAAGATTAATAAGAGAGAGCCTATTGCCCTTAAATATGAAAACAATTTCTGCTCTGTGAGCCAAGTATTTGAATGAGTAGGGACAGATAAGCAGTGCTTACCTTCCGAGGAAGCCAAGATGACTGATCATTAGATAGTACTATAAATTCACACCTGATAAAATTGAGTATGCAAATGAATTTTACCATCAGCAACATTTACACATTATAACCTATGCAAATTAGATATGGATGAACCAGTTTGGGCCATATAAGAACCAGTTCATATCTTTTACCCTCCCCATATTACAAAAACACTCAGCCTTGATTCTGAGTTACATAACTGAAAATGAGCCATTCAAAGGATACATTTTTCTTTGGCTGAAGATATTCTGTGATTTTAATCCCAGTCAGCCTCAGAAAGACAGGATTCTTCAAAGCTGTCAACATGTTTTGCAGTTTTGGATTCACAGAGTGTTGGAAGTAGGACAGGGTGTAACATGGATTGTTTTTCATATATTGTCTGTTACTCCAAGTTTCAGCACAAACAGTCCAAATCTCTTCTCTCATTTCTGGGAAACACTTAGAGCCTCAATGGTTTTTCTATTAACTAGCTTCTTCATTGCCAAAACTATAATATTTATTTGCTAGCATGATTTGACACAGACACAGGAACACATACTCTCACGATCTGCCTCAAACTACTTGTATTACTTCCTGTTAACTAGTCAAGTGTATCTTGATACACATGACTAGGTAGCTCCACAGTGTATTACTTTGGCCACCTCACCACAGATCTGCAGCCGCTGAGCAGGAAATAGTCAGTTTCCCTTGTTGCCTGCTGTTATACTAAGCTTAGAGCCTCCAACGCTGCTGGACCCAGACTATTGAGTAGAATGCTACACAGAAAAGGCCTAAGTTTCAGAGGTGCTGAACTGCTACAGTTCCTATTGACTTTAATTTGCATAAACCTATAAACTCTAAGCAAACCAATTATGTTAGTGTTTGTTCATGAAACCCATATGAACTGAAGCCAGCTACACCTGCTTTGCTCCAATCATGGATTCCCATCATACCAGGGAACTCTTCAGCTGGTTGTTAAAGCCAGCACTACAGGCCTTTAGGGCTGCTGAAGCAGTGTAAAGGGGCTGGAGTGGGTCTCTGGACTGAGCCTAAAGTTTGAGGCCTAGAGCACACAGTGACTTTTAAACTCATCTGATGCTTATATATGCTACATGATAATATTCTGTAAAATGGATTACTTTAGTAATAATAAAACACTTTGCACTTCCACAGCACCTTTTGTGTAAAGATCTCAAAACACTTTACCGACGTTAACGCATGGAGCCTCCTAACTCTTCTGTGAGGTAGGTATGGTATAGTTTCTCTTCAGAGCAGTGTGGCCTAATAAATAGAGCACTTGACTGGGATTTAGGAAATCTGGGTTCTGCTCCTAGCTCTGGCCTGATGGGTGACATTGCACAGGTCATATCACCTCTGTGCCTCAGTTTCTCCATCAGTGAAATGGGTCTAGGGTACTTACCTTCTTTGTAAAGTGCTTTGAGCTATGCAAAGTAAAAGTGTTACATAAAAGCTAAGTATTATTATATTGTTATTATTTTAATTTGCCAATGGGGAAACTCAAGCACGGGGTCACAAAGGATGCCTGTGGCTAATATTTCCATTAAAAAAATCACAATATTTGTGAACTGTACAATTAGCACAAAACATTTTATTTCACATGGCTGAATCCCCTAGAATCCAAAGAGGACTTTCATGCATCAAGACAGGTTAGCTTTAAGCCTTTGTGTTAACATGCCCTGAATTTATCTTGTGCTAGTATGGAAATGTAAAATATATTGTAGCATGTAGTGAGGTGGAGTCGCCTCCCCCTGGTGAGTGGAGCTAAATCCGCCCTGCCTCCCTCATTGGAAGTCCTGGGGTGGGACAGGAAGTATAAAAGGAGAGCCCCAGAGCCTGGTTGGGGCTGGAATCTTCCCTCCCAGCTCTTCCAGGAAGCTAGGATCTCAACAGGATCCTGGACTAGACCTCGAGTGGAGCTGTGCCCTGCAGCCAGAGGAGACAGATGAGTGTCTCGAGGATCTGCCAGGACCTCCGTCAGATGAATGCCCTGAAGAGCTGTGGGGAGTGCTGGTGGCCAAGTACCCTGAGGAGACAGAGGACCTTTGGACTACAGAGCCCTAAACCCAGACTGTGGTAGGAAATAGCCCAGGGGAACCAGACTCTGGCCCAGTTCTGCTGCTGGAGTGTGAGTCAACATGTTGCTGTGGGATTCCCCACTGACCCAGTGGAGGAACACTCCACCACTGTTAGGGCCCTGGGCTGGGACCTGGTGGAGTCAGTCAGGAGGACTGGGGTGGCAGCCTCCCAACCTTTAGGCCCAAAAGCCTGCATTTATCAGCCATCTAGTAGAGTAAGAACACCTAATTGTTTGGTGCCCCGCCCTGCCTGAGGGTCTGGTCCCCTAGACTCCTTTGCTACTCTGCCCTGACTGCAGGCTAGAGCTATAGACTGTTTGTGCTCTGCCCACCTAGGGGGCCCAAGCTCTGTTAAGTACAGTTGGCTCCAGCCAGAAGGTGCTGAGCTATAGACTGTTTGTGGCCTCCCTCCCCACACGAGAGTGAGGGACCACTACATAACAGTTGTCCTGTTTACAATCCATGGACTAGATTCTCTGCTGTTCCCAGGACCTGCACAGCAGACAATGGACACAATTGTGGCTTGACACTACTCTAACATATGCTGGCTGGTAAGAGCTCCCAAGGAGCCTGTCTTTCAGCAGAAAATGGCTGAACCACAGTAATGCTCCAGCCACACCCCATCCTGCCAGCAGCTATGTGGAGGGTGGCATAGAAGATGGCTATTACATCAGTATGCCAGTTGAGAGCTCCGCCATGCTGAGGGAATCCTTAGCTCTGATCTGGCTAGTTTATGGTCCCTTTTCACCATCTGAGGAGACTGAAAGAACTGTACAGGGGGAGAGAATCAGGCCCTGTTTTCCCAGCTAGCAGTTTAACTTCTTTAATAGAATTACTCATACAGTAACTTTGAAACTTGTAACATACTAATAGATGTAATATTGTAAAAATGAAAGGACAATGTAATCTTCCAGAACAGAAAATACATTTTCAGTCTGTTTATTTCCTTAGCCTCTCCAATCTGCAAACCCAATTTCATAAACTTCCATGTCCTTTAAGCTGTTATTGTCCTTTAAACACAGAAATTTCTTCACCAATCCCCAAAACTTTACAAATAGGTGAGAGAAGTATTGGTTTTGGATTACTTCCTCACAACTCTCAATTAAGTCATTATAGAGAGTCTATTTGTTGATCTTTCTTCCCCTCCAACATACAAAAAACCAACTTTGGCAAGAGACTGTTCTTCTGGCCAATACTACAAAGAAACAAACAAAAAGAGGAAAACAAGCAGCAAAGAGGCCAGGGAATAGAGTTACTGTTAGAAAATAAAGTACTAGTAAGTACATTTTCTATTTGGTTTTGGTTAGCAGGAAATATGGCATAAAATATGTACTATACCAGGTGGTGAAAGTCTTACTTCTTGTTGAAGCTTGAATTGTTTGCCACCATTAATTATAGTAACATTAATCAGTGGAACTGCTCAGGTGAATTAAATGCATGTTATTGTTCTTACTTTCTTGATGTTTGATTTAAAAAGTAAAACTGTTGAAGAAAGTACTTTTTCTTAATAAAAATATATTAAAATAAGGAACTTTTACATTGGCCTAAGCAGAAAGAAAGAACATGGCATATTATTATATTGAATATACAGGTCCAGATCCTCTGGTGAGGTGCAGTATTGCCACTTTGCACAACATTGCCAGCAGATTATGCATTTACAGTCTGCACAGATGGCCTAATTCAGAGGAGCCTCTGGTGGCAGAGGGCTTGCACAGCAGCTCCTATACCACTCCCCTCTCTGCTGGGGCTTCTCTGTGCCCCACTGACCTCCAGCTGCTGTATCAGATCTTTCACACCATTGTAAAGTAACTTAGTGTAATTTACAGAGCCTTTGTTCTTCTCTAAGGCCTGGTCTACACTAGGACTTTAATTCGAATTTAGCAGCGTTAATTCGAACTAACCGCTCAACCGTCCACACCAGGAAGCCATTTAATTCGAACTAGAGGGCTCTTTAGTTCGAATTTGGTACTCCACCCCGGCAGGTGGAGTAACGCTAAATTCGACATGGCTAGCTCGAATTAGGCTAGGTGTGGATGCAAATCGAACTTAGTAGCTCCGGGAGCTATCCCACAGTGCACCACTCTGTTGACGCTCTGGACAGCAGTCGGAGCTTGGATTCTCTGACCAGCCACACAGGAAATGACCCGGGAAAATTTGAATTCATTTTCCTGTCTGGGCACTTTGAATCTGACGTCCTGGCTGGACATCGGGGCGAGCTCCGCAGCACCTGCCACGATGCAGAGCTCTCCAGCAGAGGAGTCCGGGCAATCCCAGAATAGAAAGAGGTCCCCAGCATGGACTGACCGGGAAGTCATGGATCTGATCGCTGTGTGGGGCGAGGAGTCTGTGCTCTCGGAGCTGCGCTCCAGCAAGCGGAATGCAAAGACCTTCGAGAAGGTCTCGAAAGCCATGAAAGACAAAGGATACAGCCGGGATGCGATGCAGTGCCGCGTGAAAGTCAAGGACCTAAGACAAGGGTATCAAAAAGTCAGAGCGGCAAACGGACGCTCCGGAGCCAAGCCCCAGACATGCCGCTTCTACGAGGCACTGCATGCCATTCTAGGTGGGTCTGCCACCACTGCCCCACCAGTGACGGTGGACTCCGAGGACGGAATAGTGTACCGGGACAGTTCCTCCTCGATGTTCGCCGATGGGGAAGATGAGGAATGGTCTTTGGAAGACGGCGCAGGCGACAGCGAACCCACTCCCGCTTTCCCTGACAGCCAGGATCTCTTCATCACCCTCACAGAGATCCCCTACCAACCCTCCCCTGCCGTTAACCCGGACTCAGAATCAGGGGAAGGATCAGGCGGTAAGTGCTATAGACGTGTAAACATTTATATTTTATAAAATATGTATGTAAAAAATAGAAACACTATATAAAAAATTTTACATATTAAACTATACGAAAAGTAGGTCCACACAAAGAGGGATTGAAAAAAAATCCTCTAGCGACAATTCAACGAAGGTGTCATACAGTTCCTCGAAAAGCCTCCGCAGGAGGTTTCTTGGGAGAGGTGCCTTGTTGGGCGCTCCGTTGAAGCAAACTCTTCCTTGCCAGGACATCCAGATATACAGAGGGATCATCGCCTCCACGAGCATTGCTGCATATGGTCCTGGTCGGTGCAGCACTTCCCTTAGCATCCTCTCTTTCTGGGCACGGGTGACCCGCCTCAGGGTGATCTCGTTCTGGAAATACTGCATCTAAGTAGGGCAATTAGTGTATTGTTACTGTTGTTAATGGTTTAAAATTAGGTTGCATAACAATGACCCTCGCCTAACAGCCACGTGCTAGAGGCCACAGAGAACAAGCATACATTGATCTTTCCCGTGCACTGGCGGGAGGGGCTGCAAAAGGCTCATCCTTTCTGCTTTCCACATTGCCTTTAGCAGGAGAGCACAGCTATCCACTACCTGATAAGCATTATCTACTGTAAGGCTTACCAGGACTGTCTGCAAGATGGATTCAGCTGTCTCTCCCCGCTTGTCCGCTCTCCTGTGCAATGGCGCCGCCAATGAGAGCGTACTCCGAAATCTCGAACTAGTTCTGAGATCTCGCGAGACTTGGTGCCCTGTATAGTCTTGCTCTCTTAAACTGACTTGACTGTGTTCACTGTCCGCAAACCTGTATTTGGTCAAGGAAATCACTTACTTTTTCGCATCACACAGCTTCGGCTCTTTCCCGGACTGCCCCGGCATCCCCCTCGCAGAGGCTGGCTCAGATTAGACGGCGAAAGAAAAAGACTAGGGACGAGATGTTCCAGGAACTGATGGCCAGCTCCAGAGCAGAGGAGGCAGAGCAGAGACAGTGGAGGGAGACCCTGTGTCAGCAGCATCGCACACACATCGAACGGGAGGATAGGTGGCGGCAGGAAGACCAGCAGGCGACTCAAACGCTGCTTGGTCTAATGAGGGAGCAAACGGACACGCTCCGGCGCCTTGTAGATGTTCTGCAGGACCGCAGGCAGGAGGAGAGAGCCCCCCTGCACTGCATCTGCAACCGCCCTCCAACGCCAAGAAGTCCTGTCCCCCCCTCACCCAAAGTAACAAGAAGGAGGGGCGGTAGGGGCCGTGAGAACTGTCACTGCACCGCAGCAGAGCGCTAATGTACAAGACACCTCTCGCGCTCTAAATTTGTAGAAGTTCTTCCCTTACAGTATCACCCAGTCCCAAATCCAAGTTTCAACCCCCCACTGTGTATAACATTATTAAAAGCGGTTTGCTGTTACTCACTGTTTCCGTCACGTTTCTCGTGTCAGAAGACTTTGTGTGTAGGGGGGGGGATTTTTAATTGCAGTGCATAGCCCACATTACCAAGGTACAGACTTGGGGGCAGGGTCAACTGCAGGGCACACACAGACTGCAGTCACTAGTCACCAGGGTCAGTCTGTGTGGTGTATGCTGCCTCGGGTGATTCGTTGATGTGTATGCTTGTCCAGGGTCCTGGCGCCTGCCATCCCCGAATGTAAAGGCAGGCTTCCCTTACGATGCACTTCGACCGTAGCCACGAGCCTCTCCGCTGCCCTGAGCCCCAAAAAGAGCCCTCATCCAGGGACAGATACTCACCCTTCCCCCACACCCCTCACCCCTTCCAACGCCCAAACCCACAGCCCACAGCCGTCATGCAAACCCCTATCCAAAGACGGCACCCCTCGCCCCTTCCTGCAAACCCACCCATTCCTGCAAACCCACCCCTACATGCACAACCACTGTAAACCGTCCCCCACCCCACAGACCTATGTAGGAGCAGGAGGCTGTCCGTCCTGTATTGGACAAGCGGTCTGTACATCAGTGCACACCGAACCCAGCACAGTATGCTTCCATGTTTCAACCCAGGAACAGAAATGCAAAGTCAACGAAAGATTTATTATTAATTACTGTTACATTTCATTAGTTTTAAAACGTGCTTTGGAAGTGGGGGAAACTTGGAGAACCGGGTTTGTGAGCTCAGATCTAACTCGACACATACAGACACAGGCCCATGATCAGGCTCTCTTAAAATCAAGTGGACAGTCACAGGTTACCCTGCTCTGCGAGGAAACTAGCTTTCAAAGCCTCCCGGATGCACAGCGCTTCCCGCTGGGATATTCTCTCGGCACGGGTGTCTGGCTGATGGTAAACAGCAGCCAGGCGATTTGCCTCAACCTCCCATCCGGCAAAAAAGGTCTCGCCCTTGCTCTCACAGAGATTGTGGAGCACACAGCAAGCAGCAATAACTACGGGGATATTCTTTTCGCTGATGTCCGAGCGAGTCAGTAAGCTCCGCCATCTCCCCTTGAGACGTCCGAAAGCACACTCCACGACCATTCTGCACTTGCTCAGCCGGTAGTTGAAGAGTTCCTTCTCACTGTCCAAGGCGCCTGTATAGGGCTTCATGAGCCAGGGCATTAGCGGGTAGGCCGGGTCCCCGAGGATCATTGTAGGCATCTGCACATCCCCAACCGTTATTTTGTGGTCCAGGAAGAAAGTACCTGCCTGGAGGCGTTTGAAGAGACCAGAGTTCCTGAACACACGCGCGTCATGAACCTTGCCCGCCCACCCGATGAAGATGTTGGTAAAACGTCCCCTATGGTCCACCAGTGCTTGCAGCACCATTGAAAAGTAGCCCTTTCGGTTAATGTACTCGCTGGCCTGGTGGGCTGGTGCCAGGATAGGGATGTGAGTCCCATCTATAGCCCCACCGCAGTTTGGGAATCCCATCGCGGCGAAGCCATCTATGACGACCTGGACGTTTCCGAGAGTCACTACCTTTGAGAGCAGTTGCTCAACGATTGCGTGGGCTACTTGAATCACAGCAACCCCCACGGTAGATTTGCCCACGCCAAAGTGGTTCGCTACTGACCGGTAGCTGTCTGGCGTGGCAAGTTTCCAGAGGGCTATGGCCACTCGCTTCTGCACACTCAGGGCTGCTCGCATCCGGGTGTCCTGGCGCTTCAGGGCAGGGGACAGCAAGTCACACAGTTCAAGGAAAGTGCCCTTACGCATCCTGAAGTTCCGCAGCCACTGTGATTCATCCCAGACCTGCAGCACTATGCGGTCCCACCAGTCCGTGCTTGTTTCCCGGGCCCAGAATCGCCGTTCCACACCATGAACTTGACCCATTGCCACCATGATCTCCACGGCGCGGCGTACCCTGCTTTGTGAGAGGCCTGCGCCACTCTCCTCACCGTGCTGCCGGAGCCTCCTCGCCCGATTTCTCAGCAGCTGACTGTGGAAGAGGTGGACGATAAGGTGCGAGGAGTTGACAACGGCCATAAGTGCAGCGATGATCGCAGCGGGCTCCATGCTCGCAGTGCTGTGGCGTCCGCGCTGTAACCGACCAGAGAAGGGCGCGATCAGATTTCCCGCCGGCGCTTTCAGGGAGGGAGGGCGTGATTGACGGTTCAATGACGACAGTATCCCAAAACCGCCCTCGACACATTTTTTCCCCCAGCAGGCATTGCGAGCTCTACCCAGCATTCCAATGGGCAGCGGGGACTGCGGGAACTGTGGGATAGCTTCCCACAGTGCACCGCTTCGAAAGTCGACGCCGGCCCCGTTAATGTGGACTCAGAAGTTCGAATTAGTGTATTTAGTGTGGATACACAAATTCGACTTCATAAGGTCGAATCCACAAATTTGAACTAAGTTGATTCGAAATAGTCTTGTAGTGTAGACAAGGCCTGAGTTACACTAGGAAACCAGCTCAGCTCAGAATTGAGGCAGGAGATGCCATCTTTACATCCCACTCCTGAGCTGAATTCTGTGCTCCTTGTCCATAGCTGAGGACTTGGGCACAATATTAAAGATGTATTGGGAATATTTGTAATTAAAGTCTACCAGTATTGAAAAAAGCTTGAGAATCCTAAAAGATGATGTGATGGATTGGTGCATGTCTGTACAAGTCTGTATCAAATTGTGACCTTCATATGACATTGTAACTGTGTGATGCTGTATAGAAGGGAAGTTGACTGTCATCACTATTACAAAATTGTGATAAATCTTGTTCAAAGTGTGCCTTGTGAGGTATCATTTAAAAAGTCACGATTTGCTGAAACTCATTGTCCTATTTAAATGTGTGTACCATCGTTGTAACCAAAGTTATGAGATTTTGCTATATGTTTGTTATTGAAACATGTTGTGAATCCGGAAAATGTCAATGGACTAACCCAGGGGTCGGCAACCTTTCAGAAGTGCGGTGTTGAGTCTTCATTTATTCATACTAATTTAAGGTTTCACGTGCCAATAATACCTTGTAACATTTTTAGAAGGTCTCTTTCTATAAGTCTATAATATATCACTAAACTGTTGTTGTATGTAAAGTAAATAAGGTTTTTAAAATGTTTGAGAAGCTTCATTTAAAATTAAATTAAAATGCAGAGCCCCCTGGACCGATGGCCAGGACCCGGGCAGTGCGAGTGCCAAGGAAAATCAGCTCACATGCTGCCTTCGGCACACGTGCCATAGGTTGCCTACCCCTGGACTAACCCCTCGGAAATAACATTGGGACTATAAACAAACACTTGCATGTCATCCCCAGAGACACATCAAGCTGAGTGTATACAGAAAGGTGCAAGCAAAGATTTGCAATTCATATGAGGAACTGATGGCAAACCATGTATGCCATTGAGCTACCTGACACCACAAGACAGCCAGTATTTTTCCAGAAGAAAGGGTAAAGATATAAAAGGGGAGAACAAAAGGCACATGGACACCTCTTTCCTACCCCATCTCTGGACTGGTGAATGCTTATATGGGGAAACTTTGAACAAAACGACTGAGGTCCCCAAATCTATTTGGGCAACCCAGAGACTTAGAGAAAACTAGCAGATTTAACATCCTTGCTATTAATTTGGACTATATGCGCTGATCCAAATGTAATGTATTTTTTCTGCTTTAACCATTTAAAAACTGTCATTACTTTTTCTTACTTAATAAATCTTTAGTTTACTAAAGGATTGGCTACAGAGTTGTATTTGGTGAGATCTAGGGCACATTTTGATCTGTGAGTAAGTGACTGGTCATTTGGGGCTAGAAGAACCTAATATGTGGTGAACTTTGGTTTTAATAACCTTTCATCATGAAGTCCAGTTTGTCTGGGTCATAATATAGGCTGAAGTCTCTAAGATGAATGTCTGTGACTCTATGGAAAACTAGAATAGTGATCCAGGAAGATGCATTTGTTGCAGGTTTGTAAAATCTAAACATAGACTGTGCCAGCAGTTTGGGTGCGTCTGCCCTGTTTTCTGAGAGTCTTACCTGAGTTGGCACTCTCAGGGGTAAGCCTCTCCAGGCAGCATGAGAGTAACTACCAAGGACAAAGGTTTTGCTACAGGGAGTGGCTAGGCTAAAGGAAACTGGCTTTCACAATTGGGACTCCAGAGGGCAACTCACCTGACTGGGGTCTGAAGCTGACCAGTTGGTCCCATGACATAGGTGACAGGACTTCCAGACTCTCTCACCAGCCAGACAGGCAACAGGACTGCACGAGTCAGAGGGCAGGAGGGGTTAACCCATATGACATATGGACTGGACCTAAGGACTCACAAGAAGGCGTGACCATAGATTTAGGGGAGAGGGAGAATATGGGTATTTTGTTGTGGTATCTAAGGATATGTAACTCCTGCCTGTTTTGACAGTAAATGTTGTGGTGTTTTTTACATTACCTTCTACATGGTCTCCAGAAAGTTAATCTCTGAACCAGAGTGGCCACAGAGGTGAAACTCTGGGGTGAGCATATGTAAGCAACTGGGGAGGCTTGTGAAATCAGAGCACTGGTTTCAAGGTCTAAGTGAGTTGGATTGCAGAGTCTCAAATCCCAAGGAAGGGGGACAAACAGGAGGTCTGCACCCGGGAGTGTGCCTTGAGTTACACTGCAGAAAAAAAAAACCTGGCAGCAAGTCTCACAGCCTGGGTCAACTGACTTAGGGCCACGGGGCTGGCACCATGGAGCTAAAATAACAGTGTGGATGTTCCAACTTGGGCTGGGTGCGAGATCTGAAACCGGGCAAGGGGAGTGGGTCCGAGCCCAAACAGGAATGTTTACCCTACTATTTTTAGCACTGTAGTGAGCCCAAGTCTGTAGACCTGAGCTCTGAGACTTACTGCCATGGGTTTTTGTAGAATAAACATACCCTTAGAGACCCAGAGTTAGGAACAGTTGACTGGATGCTGCCCAGCTCCAACTGATTTAGAAGCATGTTGAGTCCAAAGTTTGGGTCCAATTACATAAGACTGGTGACCATCCACTCAGCCAGGTCTGTAACAGACAACATAAATAAAATCCAACAGGTTCTGGCTCCTCAAAAAGAGTGAAAAGAAGTAGAAGCAGCCCATGTAGCTTAAGGAGAGACTGTTCAAAGATCTAAAGTTTTTAAATGACCTGTAGAAAATGTACAACAAAATCCATTCTTGCATTGGCAAGGCAATACTGATTTTTTTTTAAGTCCAACAAGGTATTTTCCATCCTATACTCCATGAGCCTATAAACATCAACTCCATCTATTATTTTGATTACTTTGCTTGTATACTGCATCCTACTCTCCCTCTTCCACATTCCTTTTTCTGAATTTTTTTTTTCAGTTTGTAAACTCTTCAGGGCAGGTACCAACCATACCATGTCTTCCATGTGTTTGCACAGCTGAGTCATGGGGTGCTACCACAATGTAAAAATAAAATAATGTAATAATTATGTTAAAATTTGTGTGTTAATGGATTTATATGGATTTTAAAATATTTATACTGAATTACTTAATGAAGCAGTATGGTCTGTCTAAACTCACTTGTTTGTCAGCCAAAACAATTATTGTAATCTTATTTTTATCTAGGACACCAATAAATAATAAACAGTATAAATAATCTGAGACAAATATTGTCCTTAGTTACTTTGCTACAACTCCAATTAAGCATATATAACTAAGGGA
This sequence comes from Mauremys mutica, assembly GCF_020497125.1. NCBI lineage: Eukaryota > Metazoa > Chordata > Testudines > Geoemydidae > Mauremys > Mauremys mutica. Next base: position 107,409,100 of record NC_059077.1, on the reverse strand, counting down.
TACTTTTGATTCTATATTTGATAAATATTCCCTTTCAATAATCTGAATCAGGTTTACCCACAAATATGGCCTATGGTGTAAATTGAGCCCATGCACTTTTGCTGACAAAATACTTCCAGCCCTGTGAGCAGCTTTGTCGGCAGGAGAGCGCTCCTGCTGACAAAGCCACATTCACACTGCCACTTGCATGGGCAAAACTTTTGTCTTTCGCAGCGGGGGGGCTTTTTTTAAGTACCCGTGAAAGACAAACGTTTTGTTGACAACTTTGCAGTGTAGACATACCCACAGGGAAAGGAGGTTTTTACCCCAGACAGCAGGTAAGGCAGCTATCTACCTGTCGCTAATGAAATTAAGCAAGGTGTGACCAAAACCAGTGGAAGCCCCATTTACATACAAATCAGAAGGGGATGAGAAGTCTACAGGAAGACCATCCTGAGTCTGGGGACAAAACAATGAGTTTGAGAAGATATAAGGAAAGAGAAGAAGCCATGTTGGCATCCACCACTAAACAGACAAGGGGCCAGAGCTTTTGCAAGCTGAGAAAGATAGGCCCTTCAAAGAAGGGGGTTGAAGTCTCTGGGAATGGGAGAATGCTGAGCAAACTACCATGACCAAAGATTGTAAGTTGCCAAAGTTGGGCCTTAGCCATTAGAGTATTTTTACCTTTGTTTATAACCCTTTCTAACTTTATTCCTTCTGCTTTGTATCACTTAACCTATGTCCTGTTGCAGTTAATAAACTTGTTTTATTTTTAATCTAAACCAACCCAGTGATGATAACTCCAGTTAATGTGACAAGCTGCTGCATACTGACTCCTTAAAGGAGCAAATGAACATTATTATTTCTCTGAGCGGTTGAGGAGAGGGCCGAACACTTCAGACCAGACCGTTTTGGGGAGATATGGGAAATGTGTTGAGTCATCTTGCCAGGTGTAACCAAAGCTGGTGGAAACAAGGTAGGGGTACTGTGGTGTGGTGGACAGGCTGCTGGGGTGAGAGTGCTGAACCAGGGCTGCACAGTACACAGACATTCAGGATACTGTCTGGTGGCTGTTGGTGTCCAGGGTGCGAGCTACAGCAGCAGAGTATTTAAGGCACCCAGGGTTACAGGGCAAGTAATAAGAGGTTGTGTCACTGGCCTGGACTGCACCCCAAAACATGACAATAGCTCAAAATGTTATTTGCAAGTTTTAAATTATTTGGTTCTAAGTCATTATACATTTGAAATTGAAATGTATCCTTAAAAAATTAGAGATTTTATTCACTCATAGTGAACCAAGTATTGTTTTTTATAACTATTTATTTAGCAAGTTTTAATAGGTTTCCAAATCATTGCCATGTAAACATCAGACATAAAATGTTAATCATTACAACACTGAGCTTATCGTGTTTTTAATGAAATGTTATGAAGTAACAATAATTAAATCTCTCTATTTAGCAGCGTGTTGTTATATTATAGAGTGAGCCTCTCTACACCACCCAGGTTGTGTTGTTTCTGATGATATTTGTAAACTGAGTGAAACTACTGACTATTCATATTTAAGCTGGGGTGTGTATCAAATATTAATATTCAACAAAATGGTACTGGTGTTCTTTTTTTCTTTTTGCAGGTAAGCATACTTTGTCAAAGCAGGTATTATTAATCCTATCGTACAATTGAGGTAATGGAATTTAAGCGATTTGCTCATTAATAGGGAGTCTGTGGGATAGCTAGTAGAGCCCCTGCAACCCAACCCAAACCTGATGGGACCTGACTACAAGTGTCTGATCTGCCAAACATGTCTCGGTTGGGTGGGGAAACAGACTCTCTTGGGCTCCGGTTGGGTTGGCTCTCCTCCTCCTGCCCATAAGGTCAGCACTGCAGCATCTGTGTGCCCCGCTCCTGCTGGCCAGGACCACTTTGCTGTGCTAGTGTGCTGCAGAGTGAGTGTTCCCTGAGGAGTGATAGCGCCTCTCTCTGCACAGCCCATACAGCACAGCAAGAAGCGGTGGATGGTAGGAGCAGGGCATGCAGTTGCTGGCACACGTAGCCACTTCACTAACCCCACAGGCAGGAGGTGGCAGCGGCACTGACTCAGGTTTGAAGGAGAGTAAGGACCAGGGCTGGGTCCGAAAATGACTTGATTCTCTCAGGCTTGGGTCACCCCAGAGCCCACACCCCAACCCTCTTCGCCAGCCCCGAACCCCCTCCCACACCGCAATCCCCTCATCCCCGACCCCACCCCAGAGCCTTCACCCTCAGCCGGAACCCTCATCCCCCCACACCCCAACCCTCTGCCCTAGCCCTGAGGCCCCTCCCACACTCCGAACCCCTCGGCTCCACCCCCATCACATGAATTTTGTTATATTCTGGATGTAAAAAATTAGAGGGAACACTGCTTGGTTCCCTTGTGTCCTCAGGTGAAGGATGCGAAAATGGCTTTTTTTCTCTCTCCTTATATCTTCCCAACGTTAATTGGCCCTGCTTCAAAAGGCAGGCAGGCTTCCTGGAGGTGCAGTCTCCATCCCCTGTTGAGACTGTTAAGTAGTCATCTTTCCCCACTTGCTCTCTCCCAGCGCTCACACTTGCATTTCAAAGCACTGCCGCCGGAGCGTTCCCGCAACAGTGCTTTGAAGTTTCCAGTGTAGCCATGCCCATGTTCAAGCAGGCAGCACTACATTCCATTGCCTGGAACAGGCTTAGGCACTGCTTGCCAAATACATTTTGAGAATGTATTTCCAACACATACTTAACATTTTGTACACACCTCATACATACAAAAAAATGATTTTCGGGACAAGTGTGTTACCAGTTTGTAGATGATACCTTACATGACACCTTTTAGATACAGATTATGGCAACAGAGTGTTGGGAGTAGTGAGTATGTCAGGCCTGTCAAGTGTTGCTGACCCAGAGTAGTGAACCACCAATGTCACAGCTGCACAACACAGTTTGAGTCTTACCTAGAAAGATGATGGAACCAGAAAGGTTTCACCATGATTAACTGACATGATGCTGAATACAACGTCTCTTTGGCTGTGGCTACACTTAGCACTTCAAAGCGCTGCCGCGGTAGCGCTGCCACGGCAGCGCTTTGAAGCGCTAAGTGTAGTCAAAGCACCAGCGCTGGGAGAGAGCTCTCCCAACGCTGTCCGTACTCCACCTCCCTGTGGGGAATAACGGAGAGCACTGGGAGCCGCGCTCCCGGCGCTGGGGCTTTGACCACACTGGCGCTTTGCAGCGCCGCAATTTGCAGCGCTGGAGAGGGTGTGTTTTCACACCCTGCTGCAGCGCTGCAAATTTGTAAGTGTAGCCAAGCCCTCAGTCTATGCTGACCACAAAGATGTATATTGCGCTGTCTAATTCAGCTGTGTTTAAATAGGATAAAAACATGTCTAAAGTACACAAGGGATTTTTAGGGCACAATAGCTGGTGAACGTGTAATATGGCATATTGCAGCAATTCCCAAACTGTACTGGTTCATATGCTGCCACCTTAAAAAATTGATGTTTGAAGTACTTTATGCAATTTTTTTGTACACATTTGTTTTAGGCCTTAATAGGTTTAAGTTAAGGATTTCTGAACTCTATAGTAAAATAAATGAATATGAAAGTCTAAAATGTTCCATTATAACATCCTTTCGAAAACATCTTATGTTTTCAGACAGTGAATCGAAAAGAAACACAGTGAAGTAGCCATTATTATTAATGTATTTTGTGTTATTCAAATTATAAGAAATAATTAAATATGTCATAAATGACATCTTGTTATATTATAGTATGCTGCTAAACTATGTCAATGGCTTGACTTTTTGACTTGTTTAATTTAAATTCAAAGTTTCTGCTAATTCTATGTGGATTATTATTGAACATAAGCCAAAGTTCATTTTGTTACAAAACATTAAGTATCTTGGAGAACGAACAACCAAAACAAAACAAAAAAGAGAGACTGGTGTACTTGCTTCAGAGCACATAGTTAATTTATGTGAGATATTGGTGAGATTCAGCTGAAGATCCAATTCTTTACGGAGGTTCATTCTATAGTTGCTTTAATAGTGATCAGGACAGTCTTGCATAGTATGTAGCACTAAGGGCACCAAAAATTTCAAAGCTCTATTTGATATCAGGGCAAACTCCTCTCTCCTTCTCAACCAAAGGTCACTGAGCTCTACTTTGTTGAATTTGACCTTGAATCCACCATCACATGACAGTTCAATAAATTCTTCCTTTTCATTTGCTGAAAAGCCATCTGACAATCTTCTGTTGAAAATGGGTCCCTGACCCAATTCTCACTTGTTATGCTGTTGGGAAAGTATTCATTAAACTTGGTGATCAAATTCAGGCAGTGTTCTCTATGTCAGCAAGGAGGTCAGGATGAATTTTCAGTTAAGAAATTTTCCAAGGTTGGGAGTGATTGGCAATTTCCCTTTTCTCTATCTAGTGCTATAAAAATGATTATTTACCTGCACAGTAACTGTTGTTATATATTGACCACATATATATTTTCCACTCTTGCTGTGTGTGCACCCAGTGCACTCAAGCAGATGTCTTTTGGTTGGCAGCATCCATTAGGATGGCACATGTGTCCTCATGCCTTCAACCAAGGGCTGCTTCAACTGCCTTTCAGTTCCTTTGCCACCAAAATCTTACTTATAATAGACTCTGTAGTAGAGGGAATGGAGGACAGGTCATGGAATATATATGTGGACAATATATCTCAGAAAATAACAATTACTGTACTGGTAAGTAATCCTTTCTTTCTCCTTCAAGTGATTGTCCACATAAATATTCCATTCTTTGTACTCCCAACCAGTACCCAGGATGAAGGTGGGGATGAAAAGTCTATTTCAACAGTGATTGAGGAACTGTCTTTCCAAAGTTTGCACTGGCTCTGGAGGCTTCCATGGAGGGATAGTGTTTAGTGAATGTATGACCATGTAACAGTCTACAAATGTTCAGTATGGGAACATTACTCAGCATGGATGTGACCTGAGCTCTAGTTGCATTTGCAATAATTTTGAATGATGGTGTATCATTAGCTAAGTCATAACAAATTCTGATGTAGAAAGATCCAACTGGATATCTTCTGGGCTGAGACAGGATGACCCTTCATTCTTTCTTCACAAGCCACAAAGAGTCTTGAAAAAACTCTAAAATGTTTTGTTCTGTCCAAGTATAAGGACAGAATCCTATGGATATCCAGTGAGTGCTGCTTTTCTCCATCTTTGTAAGCACAGTTTCAGAAAAAAATAACAGAAGATGTATGACTTGATTTAGGTGGAATTTTGAGACCATCTTTGACAGGAATTTTGAATGAGGTTGTAATGAGGCCTAGTCGTTATAGAAGACCATATACGGAGGTCCTGCCATCAGAGCATGCAGTAAGGCACAGAAGGGTAAGCATAAGGGGATAGAGACCAATGTGGAGGACCCCAAGGATGTATGTCTTTACCAAGGGACTTGTGCCTGTGGTGGTATGATTCAGCTCTAGAGTCTTGTCCAGGGGTAAGAGGTGGACAAAAATCTGGATCCCTGAAATCTAGACAGAGACGCCTCAACTGGATCAGTACTGCACCACTTATGAGGTAATTTTTCAGCTGATATACAGTGTTCAGTCCTCACAGGTGTTTGAGGAGCCCATCTTGTGTGTTGAGCTATCCTTATACTCCAAAGAGACAGAGGTTTTAGGGCTTCGAGATAGGCGTGGGGATGGCGCTCAGCACCCCTTTTCCATGGAAGTTTTGTGGTACTTCTTTCCTTTGTTAGAGGCAGAACATTTCAGCAAAAGACTAGATGAAGAAGTCACTGCCAGACTACTTCTGGAAGAGGCATGCTGCATCAGTTGGGAAGTGGGCAGCCAGACCTAGCAGTCAGAGCCAAGGTCCACAGTCATGAGCCAGAGTCAAGAATTGACTGAATCAGGACACCAGGATGTCAGAAGCAGGAGACAAACTGGAGATCAGAACCACAAGTCAGGAACCAGAGGCAGGTCAGGTCAGGATACCAGGAGGTCAGAGGGAGGAGAAAACTGAAGGTCAAGAACCACATGTCAGATGCTAGGAGTCTGGCTGAGCAGGGGCGGCTCTACATATTCGGCCGCCCCAAGCAGTCATGCTCGGGAGGCGCCCCCGAGCCGCGGGAGCAGCGGACCTCCCGCGGGCATGACTGCGGAGGGTCCGCTGGTCGCGCGGCTCGGCTGGACCTCCCGCAGCTGCGGGCGGTTCGCTGGTCCGGCGGCTCCGCTTGAGCTGCCGCAGTCATGCCTGCGGGAGGTCCAGCCGAGCCGCGGGACCAGCGAACCGTCCGCAGGCACGCCTGCGGGAGGTCCACTGGAGCCGCCGGCCGAGCGTCCCCTCCGCAGTCATGCCTGCGGCAGGTCCGCTGCTCCCGGGGCGCCGGTGGACCTCCCGCAGGCATGACTGCGGCAGGTCCGCCGGCCCAGCCTGCCGCCCCCCCGGGAAAGGGCCGCCCCAGGCAGGCGCTTGCCCCGCTGGGCTCTGGAGCCGGCCCTGAGGCTGAGTTGGGATGCCAGAAGATCAAGCTGAGGAACCAGGAATGGGTAGTAGGTAGCAGGAGTGGGCAGCAGGAAGCATAAGGCATGCAGTCTAAAGCGGGGTAGAGCCCAGTTGTTCAGACAGCTTCCTGTTCCTGCTGTTGGCTTAAGTAGGGCCAGTGGGCCAATCAGCTACTCTGGAATTCTGCCAATCGGACTTCAGGGGCAGATCCTGACAATGGAGCTGGGCTTTGTGGCTGCCAGGTGGCGGGTTGGCTGCTCCCATGAACCTTGCGAAACCAGGTTTGAGACACATACTCCAACTGGTCAGTCCCAGGCTGGCCAGGATCAGAGGCTGAGCGCATTGACCTCTCCATGAAGTGTATCTTGAGTCAGGACTCTCTAGATATTTGAGTCTACCCGATTTGCATTCAGCACATCTGTCGGTGATTTACCATATTCCAAAGCAGATGAGGCACCTAGTCTGCCTGTAATTTAGTTGCATAACTATCCTGCATGATGGGCAGTTCCTGAAGCCTGGGAATGGATGCATAGCCACTTGATACCACACTACCACTTGAGAAGTCAAGCAAAAGAAAACAGTCTCAAAAAAAAAAAAAAAAAAAGGAAACCCTATCAAAAAGACAACAATAACTAACTAACTAACACCATATCATTCCCAGGCCTCACTCCACATCCCTGCCTGCACCTTCTGTGCTGTGTCTCCAAGGAGATGCAATACAGAATCTAGCCCTTAGATTTTATTACAGTGGTTATTTTCTACTAAAATCACCCAGCAGGGTCCTAAAATGCCTTAATAGTATCTGAAATGGATGTTAGATTTCTACAATCTATTCAATAACCCTTAGGCAACTTCTTTAAACACAACTCTTCTTATCTCAAATGGCTTCCTTATATGTTAGCATACAAAGCAAGTTTTATAAAGACACAGTGTAAACAATAAGAGAAAAGGACTAATCAGGTCAAGCTCACAAATGTTGTCTTATGAATCCCTCCACCTTAATTCAAGTCCCTGCCCTTATAAAGGTGCACTGATGTCCGAGTACTGTTTTATATATGCCAGATTGTAATTAATAACTTTTCACCCTCACTTTTTTATCTTCTGTAGAACCTTGGGTTACAACTATCAGAGAAAGAACAGGAGTACTTGTGGCACCTTAGAGACTAACAAATTTATTTGAGCATAAGCTTTCATGGGCTACAGCCCACTTCATCAGATGCATAGAATGAAACATATAGTAAGAAATATATATACATACAGAGAACATGAAAAGGTGGAAGTAGCCATATCAACTGTAAGAGGCTAATTAATTAAGATGAGGTATTATCAGTAGGAGAAAAAAAACTTTTGTAGTGATAATCAAGATGGCCTATTTTAGACAGTTGACAAGAAGGTGTGAGGATACTTAACATGGGGAAATAGATTCAAATAGAGACTGGGAGTGGCTGGGTCATTACACATATTGAATCTATTTCCCCATACAGACTAACACGGCTGCTACTCTGAAAACTATCAGAGAAGCTCCAGGATCCTTTCTGCAAAACATTCCCTGCTTTATAGATTTCTTATCTCGGATGACTGGTTTATAATTAGCACAAAAATTCCTGAGAGAGCCTGGCAGGCAGACTGTGAAGAGAGGTTCTGAAGGCAGATTATATACAGGCCTGATTCAAAGCCCCCTTCAAGTCAATTGGAGTCTTTTAATTTACTTTAATTGGCTTTGGCTCAAGCCCTAAGGTAACTAAGGGTACATCTACACGGCAAGCAGAAACCTGCATCAGTGAGTCTCAGAGCCAGGGTCGACAGACATGTACTCACAGAGCTGATGCTATGGCACTAAAAAGAGCTGTGTAGACATTCAGACTTGTGTTCTGAAACATAGGGATGGGTCTGCTACCACAGGTTCATAGACTCATAGAATATCAGAGTCATCTAGTCCAACCTTCTGCTCAAAGGAGGACCAATCCCCAACTAAATCATCCCAGCCAGGGCTTTGTCAAGCCTGACCTTAAAAACCTCTAAGGATGGAGATTCCACTACCTCCCTAGGCAACCCATTCCAGTGCTTCACTGCCCTCCTAGTGAAAAAGTTTTTCCTAATATCCAACCTAAACCTCTCCCACTGCAACTTGAGACCATTACTCCTTGTTCTGTCATCTGGTACCACTGAGAACAGTCAAGATCCATCCTCTTTGGAACCCCCTTTCAGGTAGTTGAAAGCAGCTATCAAATTCCCCCTCATTCTTCTCTTCTGCAGACTAAATAATCCCAGTTCCCTCAGCCTCTCCTCATAAGTCATGTGCTCCAGTCCCCTAATCATTTGTATTGCCCTCCGCAGGACTCTTTCCAATTTTTCACATCCTTCTTGTAGTGTGGGACCCAAAACTGGACACAGTACTCCAGATGAGGCCTCACCAATGTCGAATAGAGGGGAACGATCACATCCCTTGATCTGCTGGCAATGCCCCTACTTATACAGCCCAAAATGCCGTTAGCCTTCTTGGCAACAAGAGCACACTGTTGACTCAGATCCAGCTTCTCGTCCACTGTAATTCCCTAGGTCCTTTTCTGCAGAACTGCTGCCTAGCCACTCAGTCTCTAAGCTGTAGCAGTGCATGGGATTCTTCTGTCCTAAGTGCAGGATTCTGCACTTGTCCTTGTTGAACCTCATCAGATTTATTTTGGCCCAATCCTCTAATTTGTCTAGGTTCCTCTGTATCCTATCCCTACCCTCCAGCATATCTACCACTCCTCCCAGTTTAGTGTCATCTGCAAACTTGCTGAGAGTGCAGTCCACGCCATCCTCCAGATCATTAATGAAGATATTGAACAAAGCCGGCCCCAGGACCGACCCTTGGGGCACTCCGCTTCATACTGGCTGCCAACTAGAAATGTAGCCATTGATCACTACCCGTTGAGCCTGATGATCAAGCCAGCTTTCTATCCACCTTATAGTCCATTCATCCAGCCCATATTTCTTTAACTTGCTGGCAAGAATACTGTGGGAGACTATATCAAAAGCTTTGCTAAAGTCAAGGAATAACATGTCCACTGTTTTCCCCTCATCCACAGAGCCAGTTATGTCATTATCCACTTATCTCATCATATCTGCTTGCCATGCAGGTGTACCTAAAAGGTCCAGTCCTGAAGCTCAACCAAAATTCCTACTTAAATCAGGATTAGGCCCACGGTAATTCAAAAGTATGCTGATTTACACCCTTTGCATCTCCACAGAGGTTGCAGATGATGAGGTCAGACCTAAATGGAGCCCAATATGTTCAGAAAGAAGCAAGAAAGAAAATGTTATAGTTCCCAGAGAAAAATAAGTAACTTAAATTAGGAGGAAAAAGAAGGAAGAGGAAGAGAATTGTTTGGAGAACATGGGGTTTCTGAAATATAGTTACATTCCGACTATCCAGATGTCTCAATGTGTGTGCATGTGGATTTTGGGGGAATACCTTTTTGGCTGAAACTCAAGATAAGTGCCCCTGTTAATTTATAAAGCTTCTCCCCTCAGTGCGCACACACACACACAGACACACACTTGTTTTGCAAAAGGCGGTGAACTTGAGTTTGATTGTCTATTTTCCAAAGAATCTTTTTTTAAAAAATGGGGGTGGCTTGTCGGGTTGATATGCTCCAGAGACTGAGATGATTAGATACACAGTAATTCTGCAGTGGAATTATACCTGGCCTATACCGGCTACTTCAGAGGAAGGCCATGCCTCCTGCAATTTGCTTAGGCACTTGTGTCATACTATATCATGAAAGTATAGGGGGAATATCTTCCTGTCTCCTAACAGACATTTAATTTATATCCAAAACTTAAGGCTTGCAAGGCCTCACAATTTTGATCTGAGCTTGAGTAACTGCAGATGTTGTTGTTATTCACACAAGTGATATGCAGTAGATTGGTGTATCTATAGGTCTTGTTTATGGCATTTGGGTTACACTGTGGTATAACAAAAAGGGAGATTTTACAAATTAAAAGTCAATATGAATTATCACAGCCTTCCACAAGGCAAGGCAGAAATGTTCTTGCTGGACTAAAGTTTAATTTGTTTCCCCTATGCATTTTTTTTTAGTTACATGCAAATACATATCTGCCTCAGTCACATAGATTAGTATTTCACTGTTTTGTACTATGTTTTTCTCTCTCAGTAAGTCAGCTGCTTTTTTCTTCTGGTTGATCAGCCAAAGTAAAAAAAAAACACACAGAAGTGAACAAACACAGTGTCGGTCTCATTTTTTAAATGATTGTGCCAGGCTTGCAGTAGGAGCAGACTCTGATCCATCTTCTATTAACGTCAATGGAAAGACACATATTTTGTCCAGTGGTAAAAAAAATTTAACACCTAGTACTCCCAGCCTTCACAATCCAATATCCTGTGACATGGGCTAAAATTTACATGCACATATATGCACAAACATATTGGACTAGATTCTGCCCTACATCTGAGCTCTCCTTAATGTAGAATGGGGGACCTCAGAGCCATTCACTACGCCCTGAATCTGGGGTCTGATCTACTCTAACTTACCCCAAAGGCTGAAGTAGCTAAGGATTTATGCTAGTGGAGAGTTTTCCTCCTTCAGAGAAATTCTTCGCTGGCTGTTTGTGGCCAGGATCCAGATCTTTATGCTATTTGAATGGTACAAAGGGATTAAAGTGTAACAGAGAATCTGGCTTATTAAGTGCAAATTTTAACACCTATCCAACAGTTGCTCCCTCATCATAATATAATGGGTGACCAAACTGTGGCTTGTGAGCTGCATGCGGCTCTTTTACAGTTAAAGTATGGCTCACAGAGCCGTCCCCTCCCATTCTCTGCCTACCAGACTGGAGAGAGAGAGCTCAGGGCTTCTGCTCTGCAGTGGGGTGGTGGGGCTAGGGCTTCTGCCAGAAACAACTGGTGCCTGCTGAGAGGGGTGCGGGGGCACAATTTAAAGGTTTGGGCCCCGCAACAGCTTCAGTCATGTCCTCCAGCCTCCCCCCTTACCCTTAGCTCTGTGTGGACAGGCAGTGCCAAACAGCTGGGAGCTGGAGGGAGGGGCCGCTTCTTTAGCTTGGCAGGGAGAGGCAGCAGCAAAGGCAGTGGCTTTACTTGCAGCTCCCTGCTGTTTGCCACTGTGTGACGGGTTGGATCACAGAAACCCCCCTTGGGGCTGCCAACTGATGTGCCAAGACTACTTCTGCCCCTGCTTTCCCCGCCCTTCCAGCTTGGGACTTCAGTGCCCTGCCTGGTTTAAGCCAGACCCACTAGCCTGCTGCAAACCCAGACCCAGGTCTGAACCACGTCCCCTAACAGCTGTAGGCTTAATTGAAAGCAGGTTAAGAAGTGCTCCTTTCTTTAACATTCAGATGCTCAACTCCTAACGGGGTCCAAATAAATCCGTTTTACCCTGTATAAAGCTTATATACAATACTGTGGGGTTTGCTCATCAAGTACAGTACAATTGTGATGTGAGAGTGGAGATAGGGACATGCTGAATCTGGGACACATAAGGGTGGCAGCTTGAAAGTGCTGATTGACCTGGTCTGCTCAGACTTGCTCTGTTAATGTGTGTGTGTGTGTGTGTGTGTGTGTGTGTGTGTGTGTGTGTGTGTGTGTGTGTGTGTGTGTGTTCATCCAGTTCTGGGGCTGGAGGAACCCAGCCTTAGGGAACATAGGTCCTGCAGGATAGCTCCATTGGGAGGGGACTTGCAGAAGGGAGAAGTAGAGCTCCATATGAAAACACATGTGACACAAGCAGTATGTTGATAGAATTACAAAAACCCGCCCCTGGAAGAGTAACCCTAATAAATGAGCATACTCCAAAGTAATGGGCAAATCTGGTAACAAAAGTGGTGGCTGGCCCCAATCAGTCATTTAATTTTAAAACATTTTTAACGCAATGTATTCTTACATTATGAACAACAGTTCCTAATAAAATGATAAGACATACTAGTAAAGAAAATGGAAATGCTGCCTGGGGACTTGTGAGGTGCATGGAGCCTGTGGATCAAGTGAGCCCGGAATGCTCTCGTTCCTAGTGTACGTGTGTAGAATATTTTTAACATAACTAATATATGGATTTGCCTCTTTTATTTGATGATGAGGTCTCAAATGTGCACTGTTGTGGGCTATAAACGTCCAAATGTCAAACCAGAATGTTTCTTGTAGTGGATTCTCTATTACTTGAAATTCCTAAACCAGACCTGGATTTCTTTCTAAGAGATATGCTCTATTTTCATCACACATTATTGGGCTTCATACAGGAATTAATGGGTAAAATTCTATGGCCTGTGGTGGAGGTCAGACTAGGCAATAACAATGGCCCTTTCTGATCATAACCTAAATCTGACCTAATTAAGATAATCGGTGTCCCTAGTCAGACTCTTGTCATTGGGCCTGATCCTGGAAACACATGTAATTTTACTCATGTGAGTAGTTCAGTTGAAACCAGTGTGAATGCTCTCATGAGTTATTAACTATGTTACTTATATGTTTGTGAGATTTAGTCCTTTGTTAGTATTCATCTTTTTCATTATGATTGCTTCAATGCAAGGAAAGGTGACTAGCAATGCACATGAGTGACAAATTAGTTGTGGCTGAGATTGCAGTTCCATTGTAAACTCTTGTTTTCTGAGGTTTCTGAGTGTGAAAAAACAATTATTTCTGGCCTTGGTACACGAAGTTTTCACCCTGTAAACAATTTTTTCAATTCTTTTTAACAAATGGTCCAGCCATTGGGAATGTATATTTCTAGCAGATTCAGAGTTGGTTTTTTGCTTGCTTAACTCAAAAATAACTGTGTTTTAGAAAATCTAATTTGGCAAGCAAATGCTCCTTACTCAAGACTAATCACTTCATGTATTAAGAATATACATTTAAATAACAAAAATCTAATTGCTTGAAAAACTACAGATTGTATATGTGCATTTCACTATTTTTTCAGTTCTTAGACAAATGAAATGAAAAACTGCATTTAATATCAACATAGAAACAGGAGATTTTAAATATTCACACCTCTAATTTTTGGATGAATCAGTAAACAATTGAGACCATTTCTTTGACAGCTACAAACTAAAGTCTTGGTTCTACAAGGGACCCTACCTACGAGCATCTCCTCAGTCCTATTTGGACTGAGCTTCAGCCAGCTAGCTCTCATCCATGCCACAATTTCCCTTAGGCACTGAGATAGATGATCATCAGGATTGGCTGGATCAGGAAAGAGACACATAGAGCTGAGTGTCATCAGCCTACTGAAAACGCTGCAGCCCATATCTTTAAACTAACCCTCCTAACAACTGCAATTACACATTGAACAGGAGAGAAGCTAAGATAGATCCCAGCAGGAACTCCAAATAATAGTGCTCCAAATTAAGGTGAACAACCTCCACATATTACCACCCCAGAATCGTACCATCCATTACTGCAGTCTGCAGGTGAATTCACAACCTCTCATGAGCAAAGGTGTTGAAGGCTGCTGACAGATCTAACAGCATCAGCATGGATACCTAATTTTATGCACGTGTTTAATGTTAATCCCACAGATTTCAGTGCACAGATATGTAAATCTTTTCAGGGTCTAAAGCAACAAAACTGCAACAGGTGACCAGATGAACATGGTGGATGGTTTTCTGCTACCCAGAAGAACCTCCCTAAGTCTGAGCATGTGAGCTCTAGCGGGTTCAACCACGCAGCTTCCAAGCCATGAGGTGGAGAGACTCGAGATTGGGATGCTGGAGGCAGCCCTGATGTTGAGTCAGAAAGGCCTGGAACTAACAGCCTGGGGACTGGACTATCCACTGACAGCACCAGTAGCATGGTGTACCAATTACTCGTGGGGGGAGTCTGAGGACGTGCAGAATTCATTTGCCTCGCATAATTTTGTATTTTCCCTCATAAAAAACATTTTGCATAAGTGATGCAGTTCCGCCTTTATGCCACCAGAGGTCGCTGTGGTGCCAGAACAGCCACCTGCGTTCATGCCGGCTGTTCTAGCGCCACAGCGGCCTCTGGTGGGGAAAAAGGCGGAACTGCAGCAATTCTTAAGCAGAATGTTTTTTATGCGGGAAAATACAAAATTCTATGTCCCGTGCTGCAGATTTCCCCCAGGAGTAGAGTTCATCACAGCATCCTGCCTGCAGAGCCAGGTTAGGACAGAGTGGGGCACACAGTGCTGCTGGGGTGTGTGTGTCACACACACACGGGTTCAGAATGGCTAGTGGGGGGGACAGACTGGAGCATGGGCTCAGGAGCTAGTGGGGTGACAGCACTGAGCTTGGGGACAGGGGATAGGGGCTGCAGAGACCCATGGGGATGAGCGGTGTGGGGACAGGGGCAGACATGCCTGACTGAATGGGAGAGGATTGGGGTCAGTCAGGGTCTGCCTGGGGGAGGCTTCCCAACACCCAACAATCTCCCCCTCCCCCACCCAAAGAAAAACTTCCCACACACACCTAGGGTGACCAGATGTCCCGATTTTATAGGGACAGTCCCGATATTTGGAGCTTTTTCTTATATAGGCACCTATTACCCCCCACCCCCTGTCCTGATTTTTCACACTTGCTGTCTGGTCACCCTACACACACCCAACACTCTCCAGGTTCACTCCTAGTCTCCTTCCCCCTTCCTCAGCTCTTCCGTTACCCCTGATTCCCCAAGCCTTTAACTGCTTCTGACAGGTGCAGGAAATACAGTTCTGTATTGTAATGTAAATGAATTACACAAAGTTCTGTATTAATATGCCTGATAAGGAATCTATTTGTCCAAAAAAAAATTACCAGAATCTTTTTTTTTTTTTGGTCTGTATTGTTACAGACATACTTGCTGATAGATATTTTGAAATAAATTACCAAAATAATTGTAGCTGGCATGATTATATTGTTATTTTGACAAATACAATATGCAGAATTTTGCAGACTTTTCAAATATTGTATGCAAAATTTTTAATTTTGTGCCACAGAATTCCCCCATGAGTAACCAATGCTGACGTGGCCAGGTTGGTGCCACCAGGATCACCGAGGCTCTGTCGCTCCAGATCTTGAGGAGGACCTTGTGAACAATCAGAGTAGGAGGGAATGCATAGAAGAGGTGGTCCTTCCATGCAAGAAGAAATGTGTCTTCCAGTTAGCCCAGGCTGTGGTTCAAGAAGGAGCAGAATCAGAGGCACTTCCTGTTGTCCCTTGTGGCGAACAAGCTGATCTGGGAAACTCCCCATCATTGGAAGATATTGTTTATGATGTCCAGGCAAATGGACCACTTGTGACTGTGAAAAGACCTGCTGAGATGGTCCGCAACTTGTTCTAAGATCCAGGGAGATAGGACACTTCCAGGAGTATCAAGTGTTATATGCAGAACTCCCAGAGATTGAGGGCTTCCTGAAATAGGGGAGGGGAGCATGCTCGCCCCTGTCTTCTGATATAAAACATCACTGTTGTATTGTCTGTCAGGACTGATATGCATTTGCCTACAGGTGAGGCCAAAAGGTCTGACACACCAGACAAACCACTCTCAGCTCCCTGACATTGATGTGAAGCAGCACCTCCTCTGGAAACCAGAGGCCCTGAGTTCTGTGCTCTCTGAGGTGGACCTCCCACCCCATGATTGAGGCATCGGTGGCCAGACATAACAAGGGGCATGGTCTGGTGAAGGTGACCCCTGCACAAACCATGTGAGGGTCAAGCCACCACTGAAGAGACTCGAGAACCCATGGTAGAAGAGTGACTGCCTTGTCTAGGCTGTCTCTGCTTGGTCAATACACAGATGCTAGCCAAGCCTGGAGAGGTCTGAGTCTGAGCCTCACACATTGCACCACATACGTTCAAGATGCCATGTGACCCAGGAGTTTCAAACAACTCCTTGCTGTGGTTGTAGAGAATCGTCTGAGGTCTTGTATGACGTCGTGAATGACCTGAAAGCAGGACTAAGGTAGGAAAGCTCTTGCTTGTCTTGAGTCTAGCTCCACCCCTATGAACTCTATTCTCTGAGTAGAGGTGAGCATTAACCTTTGAATGTTTAGGAGGAGACCGAATGAGTCAAAGGTGGATCTTATCAGACTGACCTGTTGATTCACTTGTGTCCTGGACCGGCCCTTCACTAGCCAGTTGTCAAGGTATGGAAATACCTGAATCTGCCTTTTCTGCAGGAAGGTGGCCACAACTGACATATATTTGGTGAACACCCGAAGTGCCAATGACAGGTCGAATGGTAGCACTGCGAATTGGTAATGAATTATGGAACTATGGACAAATGCGTCTTTCCAGTTGAGGGTGACATACCAATCTCCCAGATCCGGGGAGACCAAAGAGACCATACGCAACTTTGGTTTCTTCATGAAGTTGTTGAGGTTGCGCAGGTCCAAGATGGGTCTGAGGCCCCCCTTTGCTTTCAGTATTAGGAAATACCGGGAGTAAAACCTCTTGCCCCGGAACTCCATCAGAACCTCCTCCTCAGCTCCTACTGATAGGAGGGTTTGTACCTCCGGTATAAGGAGTTACTCGTGAGAAGAGTCCCTGAAGAGGGATGGAGAAGGGAGGCAAGGGGGGCCGAAGAGAATTGGAGAGAGTATCCCACTTCTAATGTGCAAAGGACCCAACGGTCTGTGGTAATTTGGGACCACGGCCAGTAGAAATGGAATAGATGTGCTGAAAAGTGGAAAGAAGGATCCAGTTGACTGATTGGTATGTCACCCTTGGGCTCATCCTCAAAAGGTCTGCCTAGGGCCCGGTGCCTAAACGACCCAGATCCCTGGTTGCTCAGAGGCTGGGGTTGGTGATGGCGGTTCTGATTTCTGGGTTGCCTGTGATTATCGTCCTGTCCGGGCTGGCCCTGTTATGGCCGTGGCATGTGCTGAGGCCTAAATTGTCTATGCTGGGTGGCCGGAGTGTGTAGCCCCAGCAATATTAGAGTGCCTCGGGAGTCTTTTAAGCTATGGAATTTTAAGTCCATCTTTTCTGAGAATAGCGTAGTGCCCTAGAATGGGAGATCCTGGATTGTCTGTTGGATCTCCACGGGGAGGCCCCAGGCCTGCAGCCAGGAGCAATGCCCGAGGACATGGTGCGCATTGCAGAGTCTGCCGAGTCCAGTGCGGTTTGCAATGATGTCCTGGTGCCTGCCTTACCCTTATCCACTAAGGCCAAGAAATCAGAGTTAGAGTCCACTGGGACAAGGTCAAAGAATTTGGACATTACATCCCACAATTTAAGGTTATATTGGCTAAGGATCACCTGCTGGTTTGCAATGCACAGCTGGAGCCCTCTGGTGGAGTATATCTTCCATCCGAAGAGGTCCAGCTTCTTTCCGTCCTTAGCTTGAAGGTTAGGCCCCCACTGACCTTGCCTCTCCCTCTCGTTAACAGCCACCACCACCAATGAGTCCGGCGGGGGGGGGGGGTGTTGAGGGGTGAACAAATATTCATAGCCCTTGGAGGGCATGAAATATTTCCTCTCAATCCCCTTAGCTGTAAGGGCCAGAGAGGCTGGCATTTGCCAGAGGGTCTTTGTGTTCTCCTGAATAGTTTTAATCAGGGGAAGAGCCACTCCAGTAGGCCCCGCCAGGGATAAAATGTCCACTATTGGGTCTGACACGTTGGTGAATTCTTCCATCTGTATCCCCAGATTCTGAGCGACCCGCCTCAGGAGTTCAAGGTGGGCTCTACTGTCAGAAGGAGGAGGCCCTGAGGATTTTCCTGCTTCTGCCTCGTCTGGTGACGATGACGAGGAGCCCTGAGCCAGGGACGGTCCCTCCTGCCCATCCGGCTCTTCAAACCACTGTGGCTCTGCCCCCAAATCTGTGTCCACCTTGATGCCAGTCATGGTACTGGTCATGGCACTGGTCACAGTGCCTTTGCGGTGCTGGTTGTAGTGCCCGTGCTGGGCATGTGTCAGTTGCTGGCATCTAGGCTGGTACCTGCCATTGTATTGGCCACGGCACTGGAGGGAAGGTCTGCGTCATTCCCGCAGTCTGTGAGTGCTGACGGCTACGGTGTTGGCTCCTCCGGGACACATAGGAGTCCACCACAGAGTCAGACTCCAAGGAGTCCGAGCGTGGAGACCACAGCAGTGCCGTGCCCATCGGAGCTGGGGATATGGAGATCAGTGCCGAGTCATAGCAAGCTTGCCCTTGGACTGCACCGGTGATCTCTGTGGTGCCTGGGGAGTCGGGATCGGTGCATTCTCATGCTGGTCAGGAGAGTGTGGACTGGTCAGGGCTACAAGGTCCTGGGCTGCCTCGAAAGTCTCCAGTGTGAAAGGAAGGTCTAAGTCCTGCATCGGGGTCTCCTCCGGTGGCACTGGACCCAATGACCTCTGTCGCGGGCCCGGACGGTGCTGGCTGTTGAGCCAGAGGGGAGAGGTGGCCTGGCACAGGTCACATTTCCTTGGGTGGCTCCTGTTCTGTTGCTCGAGAAGGGGAGTGCCACCTGTCAGTCTTCCTGTCAGTGCTTCTTCCTTGACACCAGTGACTATGATTGGTGCTGCAATTGCTCCTGCGCAGCAGGCTTCGGTGCCAGGGAGTGCTGGTGCCGAGGGACTCTGACCCCAGAGCCTTTCCTCAGTGCTGCATCCTGGATTGAAGCTGGTGTGCTGCGCACCAATGCTGAGGAGCCTGGTGCCGTGTCCATGGGGCTCAACTCGGACTGAGGGCACAAAGCTGCTTCCATTAGCAGCAGCAGCTTCAATCTATGGTCCCTTTCTTTTTTTGTGTGCGGGCTCTAGGACTCTAATCTAAACTAGAGACTTGGAGTAATATTTTAAAACAATTGAAAAACTGATGTTCAGAAAATAGTGTGATGCTGGCAGAAAAGGTGCCGGCTCTTGCCAAGGCTTTAGGCCTCAGCTGAGCATTGACAAATTCATTACTAGAGACCAGTCTGTTTCAGCTGTTTGTTAGTATGGTTAAAATGGTATTGAACGTATAACAATGTGTTTAGTGTTTAAATTTTATGAAATGCTTGTAATTTTCTGCATGCATTACTTTCACTTACAATTTCTTTATCACATGTTATAAGGTAAGCTTTCGCTTTGTAACTTACAAAAAATGTTTGCACCGAAACTGAACAGAGTCTGGAGGGATTGTCTCCTGCCCATCAAGATGGCCTATCAAAATTAAATGGGCCATTGTGGGACATCACAATACAAAGACTTTGTTAATTACCCCTTACTCCTATGAAGAGACTACATGAAAAAGGGCTCATCCCATCAGCTTGAATTCTGGAAGAAGTAAATAAAAACAGCTGATAAGAAAATGTTTCCTTTCATTTCTTTTGCTGTTTGGACTCTTATAGGGCTGAGCTACAAAAGAGAAGAAGTATCAGAGGGGTAGCCGTGTTAGTCTGGTTCTGTAGAAGCAGCAAAGAATCCTGTGGCACCTTATAGACTAACAGACGTTTTGCAGCATGAGCTTTCGTGGGTGAATACCCACTTCGACAACCTGGGTAAAAGACATTCAGAGTTGACAGATTACTAAAACTCTGTCATCTTTTGGATGGCTGTAACTGATTTGTGTATATATACTTGCCTGATTTAACCTTCTAATAACTCTCTCTTTTTTTTTTCTTAGCCCTGAGGTTGGCAATCACGGTTGTGAGCCTCTCCAGACAGCGTGACAGGTAGTTATTACGCATGCCCAGTAAGTAATAAAATTGGATGCAGAGTTCTGTTGCCCCAGAAGTAAAACTGCTGAAATAAAAGATGACCTATAGATTTGCTAATCATGAAGATTCAGTAGGATTGCTTCATTGGTTTGCAAGGAGGATTTTTACCAAATCCTAAGTCAAGATGGATGCTTTAGAAATGTTCCACTAATTTTAAATTAGCTTGTCTATCAAATCTTGATTCTGATGCAATACTAATTCTCAATTGAAACTAATAGAAGATTTCTATCACATACAACCGAATTTAGGATTCACTGGAAAAGCTCCTGCAACACTTTTCACAACACTTTTATTAACTTTACATGAGCTGCTTCCAGTACCTAACACTTCAGAATAAGGTATGTAATCCTCACAATACATTTAGCCAGTAGTGCAATGCTGCCATGGCAATGGTGAAGGTTCCTGCCAGGGACCATCAGCTATCTGTTCTATTCTGAAGGAAGAGATGCAGTATCTCAGGGGTGGCCACCTGAGCCTGAGAAGAAGCCAGAATTTACCAATGTATATTGCCAAAGAGCCACAGTAATACATCAGCAGCCCCTCATCAGCTCCCCCACACTGCTCCCAGTGCCTCCCACCCACAGGCAGCCCAGCCAATCAGTGCCTCCCACTCCCTCTCTGCACCTCCGGATTAGCTGTTTCTTGGCTTGCAGGAGGCTGGGGGCAGGGGGGAGGGAGGGCATGGCAGGCTCAGGGGAGGGGATGGGAAGGGGTGGAGTGGGTGCAGAGCCAGGGGTTGAGCACCCCCCCAGCACATTGGAAAGTTGGCACCTGTCGCTCCAGCCCTGGAGTCTGTGCCTATACAAGAAGCTGCATATTAACTTCTGAAGAGCCGCATGTGGCTCCAGAGCCACAGGTTGGACAACCCTGCACTATCTGAACAAAAATTTTACTGTGGGAATACCACATATTCAGATTGGTATCTGTAGTGGGGTGGTTACCCCACTCCTGCCCTGAAGGCCTTAAAACGGCCCTGGGAGAGGGCTGTGGCAGGGAAAAGCTGGACTGATTGGCAGAGCAGCCGCAACTGGGGCCACACCCTAAATGGAGCACAGCTGGCCCTTATAAAAATGCTGTGAGCCAGAGGCCCAGAAGTCTCTCTCTGGACTGGGAGAGAGCAGGGCTTGGTTACCTGCAGAAAGGGTACTGGGAGTGAGGCAGGGTTAAGGAAAGGCCAGAGGAGCAGGGGAGCTCCAGGCTGGCAACTCCCCAGGCTTCAGGGCCTGGTCTTAGGCCCACAGAGGTACTGGGTGGTAGAGGAAGGCAGCAGGTTTGAACCCACTTGCCTATGATGAATGGTTTTTTACACTGCAGTCTGCCCCAGGGAGTCGGGGTTTGGTGATGACTGGCAGTAGCCCAGACTGAGGCAAGGTGGGGATAGAGGGTTGAGGAGGCCCTGTGACTGTGGAGGTATTGCCAGGGGGCAGCACCCCAGAGACAAGGAGCACAAGTGGGACACTGCCCTGAAAAGGGTGCTCCTGAATTGAAGAACTAATTCCCTGAAATGACCAGCAGGAGGTGCTCCAGAGGTGAGTCCCACATTGCTACAGTATCAAATATGTATTTTAAAGGAAATTCTCCTTAAAAGTCAACACTAATATTCTATCTACATCCCACACATGTTTAGTATGAATAATACACTAATGTTTTGTCATGATAGTTCAATGTTTAGTTTCAATAGAGCTCCATTTATTAATTAGTATTACTATTTAGTTATTTATTTACAAGCCTATAAACACTTTACAGAATTACAAACTACATATTAAAATTCACTTTAACTCTCAACAAAATGCAGCCACATGTGGGAAACAAGACAGCAATATCCTTAATTTCACCCAACTGAGCTCTGTACTAACTATGTATCTTATGGCCAAATCATGACCTAAACAAGAAAAATCCACAAAATGCCAGGAAACTTCATATGCTTCAACTTGCAGAGTTTTGCACAAATCATTCTGTTGTGGAAAGAAAGACATAAGAGTAGCTGTGAGGGAATCAGGCATAGACACCAACTCCGTGTGTGCTCTGGGGCTGGAGCACCCATGGGGGAAAAACTGGTGGGTGCTCTGCCTCAGCTCACCTCTGCTCTGCCCCTCCCCTGAGTGCAGTGTCCCCACTTCTCCCCCTAGCTTCCAGTACTTGCTGCTGCAAAACAGCTGGGGTGGGGATTTGGAGGAGTTCAATAGGGGGAGGGAGGTAGCGAAGTTGGGGTTGGGGATTTTGGGGAAGGGGTTGGAATGGGTGTGGGGTAGGGGCGGGGCAGGGGTGGAGTCGGGGCAGGACCCGGGGTGAGCACCCACTGGCACCGGAAAAAGTTGGTGCCTATGAAATCAGGACATTCACAGAGGGCAAATGTGTTTCCTCAGAAGCCCAGTGCCTCAGTGCTATTCCCTGGATCAACCCCCTTCCCCACACCATTACAAGATGCAGAGTATAATTCTCAATAACATAATGCAGACATGCTATCTTTAACAGGGAAATCGCTGTAGATTTGGAGAATGACATTGTGGAGCATGCTTCTCCCTTGGCCTCCTCCCTGTTATACCCCTTCAAAAACTTAGGAACCCCAAATGTACAGGGATTGCTTACAGATGTATCTGTGAGTTAGAGAAAGGAGAGGTTCATGGAGCTAAGGCTCAAACACATCCTCACCACTGACAACAAAAATCTGACTTCTATACTTGAAGCAAGGCAAATGAACTGACCCTTAATGACTCTTAACCCCTAAACTTAATGATACTTCTATCTATTTCTTAAGTGGTTATTAACAGATCTTTATATGGATGACCTTATTTTTTTCTAGCTATAATAGGTGGTTTTTATCATGTATAGAAAATGTTTATCTATACTATAATTACTATAATCAACACAATGATTTTACTCACAAGTTAAGCCTCTTGATATAAGGGAATCATATAAAGAATCTATGTGCTATTACATTTGTAAATAAAATCACGAAAGAAAATACAGCACTACACATGTGGAAACAGGATTGGGGCCACAGAATGTATCTGAATGCGAAATAAAATCTTGGATAGGCTTCTGAGTTATCACAATGCAATCAGGTTTTTTTTTCTTGTAATATGTTTTTCAGTGAAACAATGAAGGTAGTAAATAATGCCAGAGACCATTGAAAATTAAGCAAATGGGCCTTAACAACTATACACAGATAAGAAACTGACTAATAGCTCAGAAAATAGCAATTTAAGACTGATACCTAAAAAAATGAAATTGACATCCTTATTCACTCTACACTTAATTAGGTGATTTTTAAAAGGAATGAAAAACACACTTGGTTAAATTAATTCTTAGTGTAACTCCAATGAAATTAATGTACACAAGGAAATAATTTGGCAATTTGACTCAGTTTAAGTTAAAAGTTTACTAAACTGATAGGGAGACATAAAATAAGGGCACTATCTTTGTGCATTGTCTGATACAACTACTGCATCTTGTTTTAGGCTTGGTCAGCATAAGCAACTTATGCTGGCGTAACTACTGCTCAGCCCCCACCATTTTTTCCCTCTGGGTGCTCCAGCCCCAGAGCACCCACAGAGTTGGCCTTATGGTCCCACCAGTCAATTCATCTTTTGTTCCTCATAGATCTTCTGGTTTCCCAGTCTAATCAATCCTGTCTCAAACTAATTGTTTGCTGCCACCAGCCCCACCATCTCTTGTCCTCTATCTCCAAAGTTGCTGTTCCAATCCATCATCTGCCCTTACATATCTCTTCCCAGTCCACATTTTGCCCTTGCTTCGGTCTCCAACGTATCCTGTACTCCATAGCCAGTTTTTCCTTCATCAGTACATCATTTGCCAATGAGCACTCACCAGTCCTATCAAGACATTATTTAGCTCCCCAGTCAACTGTCTCTTCTCATTGCCCCTCACAGACTCCCAATAAAATCTCTTTACCACTCTTCATCTTCCCCTTTCAATGGTTTCTCCTCTTGTATCTAATCCATCCTATGTCACACTAAACCCATAAAGCAATATTCTACATAACAGCCCAATTCATTGTCTGTGACCACTCTTCAGTATCTGATCGTCCCATCCAACAACCCGGACACCAACAAACTGATCCTCTATCCCCTCATCAGCAAACTGATCCTGTGATCTCCACAAAGGTTTTCCTCAGAATACTGACCCTGTCTCCCACCAACCCAACTGTTTCACCCTTCTGTTTACCTTCAGAATTCTTTTCCCTCTAATCCAGAGGAGAGAGACACTTATTGCTGGCAGGAGGCAAGCAGTAGCTTCAGGACACAGGGCTGTGGCCTGCAGAAAAAGAGAATGATGTGGAGTGCTTGTACTAGGACTCTGTTTCCTCACACTCCTGGACTGGACTAGCTCTAAGGGCTAGGATAAGAGAATGTTGGCTGTATCTCTTTTTGGTCATAACTATTAAAACAACTGTTCCTACAATATTTGCACCCTTTACTTCTGGCCTCCGTAGTAAAGAAAACCTCTGTTACCTGACATGTGGTAGTGTTAATGGGGACCCACAGAAAGCTAGATCAGGGGTCAGCAACCCCTGCACGTGGCTTGCCTGGGTAAGTACCCTGGCGGGCTGGGCCAGTTTGTTTACCTGCCGTGGTTCGCCGTTCCAGGCCAATGGGGGCTGCAGGAAGTGACACGGGTGAGGATGTGCTGGCCGCAGCTTCCCGCCGCTCCCATTGGCCTGGGATGGCGAACTGTGGTCAGTGGGAGCTGCGATTGGCCGAACCTGCCGATGCAGCAGGTAAACTGGCCCGGCCCACCAGGGTGCTTACCCTGGCGAGCTGCATGCCAGAGGTTGCCAACCTCTGAGCGAGAGCCTGAAGTGCCTAATACTTGGACTACGTACACTTGATTCCAAGCTTGTTCTCAGGTCAACATGCTGACCCCTAGGGAATGGGGTATGACACACTTTAGTGGGGTCATTTACTGTATTATATAATCATAAGCCTCTTCCTCTGTGTGTTGTCATAATCGTTTTAGAGATGAAGGCAAAAGGGCAAGGGACTGATTTTCAGAAGTATAGGCACTAGCAGCTCCCAATTATTTCAACTGCAGTTGCAGGTGTTCAGCATTTTTGTAAATCAGGTCCTTAAAGTTACTTGGTCAAGGCCACAGCGGGAGACCAGTTAGAACTGGAATTGGAAGGCAGGAATGTTTGCTTTCATTCCAATGTAACAGTGCCATAAAAACATATTTAACTGAATTCTATCATAGCCTTTCCATTTCTGAGCCCAATCCCCAAATTTTATCTCACAGAGTACGTGTAAAGCTGATTTGAATCCCTACAGAACCTCAGTGCTTCCAGATTGAACAATGTCACAAAAACCTTGTATCCAGTGTCTGCATCCTGTTGAATCCAGGTGCCAGACACATTTCTATTGTGCTTTGGGCCAGGATACACTAGGGTCCAGATTTCTGTAGTGAAGTAGGAGCAGCTAGCTCTTTATTTAGCTTTCCAGTGAAGCAGGAGAGGCTTGCTCTTTATTTAAATTGTTCTCTTTGGAGCTTTGGGTCCAAAATGTGTCAAGCTGGATCTAGGCGCCAGAATCATCTTTCTTCTATGCTGTTGTGCTGGGATGAATCAGGATCTAGATATTCCCTGTATAATAAGGAGCAGTTAGACTTGTTTTGTGGTTAGTCAGTGGGATTTGTGGATTCAGGGCACAAAGCTGGTTAACTCCAGGTTTTTGTGGCCCCATGTCCAGATTTAGCGGTGGACTCAGAACAGTTTTGCTCTGTGATAACTTTGGAGGGTTGGGTTGACCAGACTCTGGCAGGATCCAGGCATCAGGCCTGCATGTTTGAGATATGGTTTAATCATGCCTTGGGTCTGGAGTTGTTTGGTGTGTGCCACCAGAGGCTACAATTGTTTTCTATGCTTTTAGGCACAGCTTTGGGTGCAGGATCCCTGTAGACCCAGAGCTTACAATGAAGCCGAGATGAACCCTAACAGTTCTAGGTTCCCCTGGACTGAGACAAGTCGCAGGCCCCGAGAGCCCCACAGGCCGAGTCTGCTCCCGTTGTGACCAGGCGAGAGACCCCTCCCTCCTCCCCCGCGGAGATGGTCGCAGATCAGTCCCTACGCCTCGTCACCGCGCGAACCCGCAGCTTGTCAGCCCCAGGGCGGGAAAAGGGGGTCGGCGGGCAGGGCGTGGGGCGGGGCCCTGCGCGCGGCGCAGGCGGAGGGGGCGTGTCAGCCCTGGCTGCTCGATGTTGTTGTGGTCTCTTTAAGGCGGCGGGGAGAGGAGGGAGCGGGAGACTCTCGCGATATCAGCCTTGGCGCCGTGACCTCCATGTGAGAGCGGCAGCGGCTGGTAAACACTCCCCGGGGCTCGGACATGGCTCCCGGCGGTGCCCGTTAGACCCGGCTGCGGCGGTTCGCTGGGGACGCTTCTGCGCATTGTGCTGCACGCGGCCTCGCGTACACGTCGCTGCGGGCGCCCTCGGGCCGACGGGGGCGGGGGTCTGGTCTCCTCGCCCCTGCGAGCGAGGCCGGCGGCCCGGGCTGCTCCGCGGCTCGACAATCCTGCCCCGCTGAGCCAAAACAAAGCCGCGGCAGAGGCGCCCCCGGAGAGCGGGCGGGAGCCACGACCGGCAGCGTCCCGAGCGGTCGGCAGCCGCGCACCATGTGGATCCAGGTGCGCACCATAGACGGCACCGAGACCCAGACCATCGACGACCTGAGCCGCCTCACCAAGATAGAGAGTCTGCGGGAGAAAATCCAGGAGAGCTTCCGAGTGAGCCCCGAGCGGCAGCGCCTCTTCTACCGGGGCAAGCAGGTGAGGCGGGAACGCCCCCGTACCTGCCGCCACCCCGCGCTCTTTGTGTTCCCGGGGGCGGCGCGCCGGGCTGCCCGGCCATGCGAGCCGCCGGCTCCGGCTTTTGTTGACTCGCTCTCGCTGGGCCTAGGGCAACGTGAGGGGCAGGAGAAGCCGAGCAGCCCGGCTCCCCCTTCCTAGGGCGCTGCTGGCCAAGGGACCGGGCGGCGTCCCCGGCGGGGGGGGGGGGGAAGGAGAGGGTCTCGGGCCGACTCCTTTGTGTTTGCTTCCCCCGCTGGGCAGCCTCGCGCCTCCCCCCTGCCGTGCCCGGGGATGGGAGGAGACGCGGCGGCTCCGCGAGGCTTCCCCCTGGGTGTCCCCGTCGGCTTCAGCAGGGGAGGCGCCTCCCCGCGCTGTGTATAAAAGCGGCTTCCAGGGCGGAGCGCTGCTTTCAGGCCCCGCCGCACGTGTGTATGTGGCGCGGGGAGGGGGGCCTGAGCGAGGTGGGGGTCTCTCCTCCCCGGCCTCGCGCCAAGGACTAACGGTTTTGTGGCACTGTTGGGCTGGGCTATGAACCCTCCCTTCTCCTGGGGGCGGGGGGCCGCTCTGCACAACCCGGGGGGGGGGGCGCGCACGTGACTAGACCACGTGGGTACGGGGGGGCTCCAAGAAGTCGCCTCGTACCCGCCTTGGCTTCAGTTTCACTTGCACGAACTGAATAAGCCCGAGCATAGCTTGCCCGAGCATAGCTTGCCCTAGCAGGACTTCTGCACCGTGTCTGCACTAGCCCTTCTCTTCCCCCACCCCCTAAACATCCCACGGTTGCCACTTCTCCAGTGGGCGAGCTACCACAGACAAGTTACCAATGCCTGCTGGTGTCAGACCAGTTGCATCAGCTGTCACTGGGTTGAACAGTTTGTCAATACTGTGCTTAAAAATCTTTGAGCTATGCTGTGGCTAGAGCAGGGGTCGGCAACCTTTCAGAAGTGGTGTGCTGAGTCTTCATTTATTTACTCTAGTTTAAGGTTTCGGGTGCCAGTAATACATTTTAACATTTTTAGAAGGTCTCTTTCTATAAGTCTATAATATATAACTAAACTGTTGTATGCAAAGTAAATAAGGTTTTTAAAATGTTTAAGAAGCTTCATTTAAAATTAAATTAAAATGCAGAGTGCCCCAGACTGGTGGCCAGGACCCAGGAAAATCCACTCTTGTGCCACAGGTTGCCTACCCCTGGGCTAGAGCAATGCTAGGTATTGCTGTGTCCAAAGAGGACCTGCCCATCTCCGGCTATAGCTGTAGATGCTATCATCATCATCATATAGACATAAGGTAGTGGCAAATGAGGTATTCAGAATTCTGCAAGAATAGTAGCGGAAGGGCATAAAAGACAAAAGGAAAAGGAGGTTGGATGTGATGGCACCAGAGATGCACACTTCAGTGTGGTTGAATCTCCTTTTTTTTAATAGAGCGATCTGGGCTACCACTGGATTCATTGTGGCTCTAACCGCTATGGCCAGGTTATCTGTCTCTAAGACTAAACCTTAAATTTAACAGATTAGATATGTATTGGTGTGAATAATAGAAGTAGTCATAAGGAATTTGATTTAATATTAGTCATCAACAGGTGACCTTTAACATAAATTTTTCTCAAAAAAAAAACCAGGAATACTTGTGGCACCTTAAAGACTAACAAATTTATTTTAGCATGAGCTTTCGTGAGCTGCAGCTCACTTCTTCGGATGCATAGAATGGAACACACAGACAGGGGATATTTATACATACAGAGAACATGAAAAGGTGGAAGTATGCATACCAACAGGCAGTCTAATCAACTGAGATGAGCTATCGTCAGCAGGAGGAAAAAAAACTTTTTGAAGTGATAATTAAGATGGCCCATAGAAGGTGTGAGGAGAACTTAACATATTGAAATAGATTCAATTGGTGTAATGACCCAACCATTCCCAGTCTTTGTTTAGGCCACAGTTAATAGTATCTAGTTTGCATATTAATTCAAGTTCAGCAGTTTCTCTTTGGAGTCTGTTTTTGAAGTTTTTTTGTTGCAAAATTGCCACCTTCAAGTCTGTCACTGAGTGGTTAGAGAGGTTGAAGTGTTCTCCCACTAGTTTTTGAATGTTATGATTCCTGATGTCAGATTTGTGTCCATTTATTCTTTTGCGTAGAGACTGTCCGGTTTGGCCAATGTACATGGCAGAGGGGCATTGCTGGCACATGATGGCATATATCACGTTGGTAGATGTGCAGGTGTACAAGCCCCTGATGGCGTGTCTGATGTGAATAGGTCCTATGATGGTGTCACTTGAATGGATATGTGGACAGAGCTGGCATCGGGCTTTGTTGCAAGGATAGGTTCCTGGGTTAGTGTTTATGTTGTATGGTGTGTGGTTGCTGGTGAGTATTTGCTTCAGGTTGGGAGGCTGTCTATAAGCGAGGACTGGCCTGTCTCCCAAGATCTGTGAGAGTGAGGGATCATCTTTAAGGATAGGTTGTAAATCTTTGATGCGCTGGAGAGGTTTTAGTTGGGGGCTGTAGGTGATGGCTAGTGGTGTTCTGTTTTCTTTTTTAGGCCTGTCCTGTAGTAGGTGGCTATATAAAGATTGCAATTCCTATGGCAGGAATGTTAATCTGGAAGTTAACTTTAATCCTCAAGTAAAATTTTATAATAATTGTGAAGCCAGAAGCTGAAGCAGAGCTTGGAGCATTTAGCAGTGGGCAGAGTTGGCGGCCAGTTTGACCTTTCTTTCAGTCATGTTGATGTCAATACATCTACTCACTTCCTGAAGGGGAGATTGGGGTCTGGCTTGTTGATTGCAGGAGATTGCACGACATAGGGCTGGTTAGAGCAGAAAGTCACAGCTTTTGTTTCCACCTTGATTTCCCCCCCCCCTTATTTCTTCCCTGTAGCTACTATGTCTGCTGCCTTCTCCCTCCCCCCCCCCCCCCCAAAAAAAAAGGCAAAACAGCTCTGTAGGCATTCATTGCTATAGATCCATAAAGGACCCTTGGTAAAAGTGCCCAACCCCATCTATACTAGAACTTCCACTATTCCTATAGTTGTGGAAAAGTAAATCTCACTTTTGCTAGACAGGCTCTTAAAGTGGAGAAGCTTATAGCAGGGTAGAGCCTCCTAAACTTTGTTTACCTTAGCAAAGGTCACACTTTCTCATGATTGTGTTGCCTTCCTACAGAAGTAAAGTTGGGCTTCCTCCACTGCTTCCCTTCATCACCTGTTCAACTCGACAGATTAAAATTGAAGTCTTCTAATCTGCCTGTGATTAACTCTTTGCAATTCCACTTTTTAAAGTAATTTAAGAGACACTGGTATGATACTCAGTAAAGCGGTAGTTGTAGCTGAATTTTTTTAGTTTTATTGCAAGTTTTTTTAACACTTCTCACATTTTTAAATTTGGTAACATACTTCCTTTCCCTCTCCCCTAAAATTAAGCTTCATAGAGTTCAGTCTAGATTTGACACTTGCCAATCTAGAACTCATACCAGAGGACTGAAAGAGGAGGTCTCTGAATTAAGGATATGTCTGCACTACAGTGGCACAGCTTTGAGTCTGCAGCTGTGCTGCTGTAACAGCATAGTGTAAATGGCTCCTACATCGACAAGGGGTTTTTCCTGTTATGTAGTTCATCAGCTTCTGTAGACCCGGTTATCACCTCTTAGAAGAAATCTTCTGTCAATCTAGCTGCTTCTATGCTGGGGATTAGATTGATTTAACTGAAGAGATCTGGCTGATGGAGTTAGTAGTAAAAAAGAGGGCAGCCAAACTGCATTAATACTACTTGAACTAGATGTAATGCTTTCCGTATAGTTCTTTTCTGTGTAAGCAATTGCTATAACTGCCACATTGTTTGTTTGTAAATTATGAATGGACTAAGAGGTGGCCTTAAATATGAATAGGAGGGTGTCCATGATATATCTCAAGATAGGAGGAACAAGGAAAGTTTTAGGAACAGTGTTCATACATAGGAAAGTAGCCTAACAATAAGGGCATGTCTAAAGAGTGTTTTTATACCATTTCACTCTGCCTAGAAACCAAGATAGTTAAATCAGTGTAACTCCCTAATGGGGCAGCAATTATACTGATAGTTATTCATATTGGTATAACTTATTTTGGCAAATCTGTCGAGCTCTTCTGGTGGCCCCTTACAAATGGCAGGTACACTTGCAGACAAGCTAAATAAGCATCTCTCTTTTTACCAAAAAAAGGTGGTTGAAATTCAAAACTCATAAATCAGGGAAACCAAATTTCAAACCATTCTTAACTCTGCTTCTTGCCCATATGCAGAATTTTATATTGCTGTTCTGTAGGATTAACGTGCAGTGTGGAGTTACTAGGGGAATTGTGACTGAATCTTATGTGGCTAATGTGACACTCTGGCTGACTTATAGCATGGGTTACTTTTTTCATAAGACAAGGTGGTGGAAGTCACTAACTTTTTTTTTTAATTTGAATGTACAAACTAGCTTGAGATCTAACAAATAGATTCTGGTTCTGAACTCCTTTCCTGCTGGAAGTTAGTTTGTCAGCTGTGCATGTGGAATTGAAGATTGAAGAGACTTTATCCCTTAAAGTATACACTGTCAAACATGCTACTCTGGAAACTGTCAAACATGAGGATCTATGTACTGTGCTCAGTTTAAGAGTGTTAGTGTCTCTTGTTCACTTGGTTTCAGCAGAAATGGATGAGTGTATTGCATTCTGAGGCCATGGCTACACTTGCAAATTTGCAGCGCTGCAGCAGGGTGTGAAAACACACCCTCTCCAGCGCTGCAAATTGCAGCGCTGCAAAGCGCCAGTGTGGTCAAAGCCCCAGCACTGGGAGCGCGGCTCCCAGCGCTGTACGTTATTCCCCACAGGGAGGTGGAGTACGGACAGCGCTGGGAGAGCTCTCTCCCAGCGCTGGTGCTTTGACTACACTTAGCGCTTCAAAGCGCTGCCGTGGTGGCGCTTTGAAGTGCAAGTGTAGCCATAGCCTGAAAGAAACTAGTCCATTATACCTTGAGAGACACATTCTCAGGATAAACTTCCCAAAGCTACTGCAATTCAGGCACATACACTACCATAAACTTAGCCATTGTTGCTTCTTGACACCTTATATTTTCCTTTTGGGCAAGAGCATTAGACCTTTGAGATGTGTAGTAACAAAGGGAGTAAAATTAAGCAGAGGGCCTGAACCCCGTGTGCAGCTGAAGCTTCACCTAAAACATTAGTTTACAAACATGAATTTCTACTGCATTCAGTGTTGTACAGAAGGACATGTGGCAGTATTCATGGCTGCAGTCTATCACTAGGGGCTCATAAAGATTCTCGACAATGTGAAAGAGTTAGGACTCCGACGATGTGACATGCATCCGACGAAGTGGGTATTCACCCACAAAAGCTCATGCTCCAATACGTTTGTTAGTCTATAAGGTGCCACAGGATTCTTTGCTGCTTTTACAGATCCAGACTAACATGACTACACCTCTGATACTTGACTCCTTAAATGAGACTAATCTAGGAAATGTGTCAAGATATTTAGGAAGTCTGTAGTTTTTTCTGCAGACTTGCCTTGTTCTTCCTTACTTGCTAACTTCCTGTTTTATGAAGTCTTAAGACTTCTAAAAAACTAGTCCCTTTGTGCCCCTGACTTAGAAAAGAGCCTGGATGGGAGTTCAATTTTTCCTGCTTGTTTAACCTTAAATGTTAGGCATGTAAAGTCTGGTGTTCCTGGATTTATTGGAGGACTTCTGTGAGGTCTCAGATGTTTATGGTGCGTTTTCTCTGCTTAATGGACAAGGTTGGGGTGTAAAATCACGAAAGGCCCCCTTATCCAAAATGTGAAAGGGGGCAGGGAGGAGAACAAGCTTTGAACAAGGAGTATATCCTTTCCTTTTGATTACTGAATTTTCACTCTGGGCTCATGGTGTCACCATTTTACTTATCCCTGTCAGTCTTCCATCAAAGACAGGATCTGAGCTTCTCATATAAAGAGAAAAAAATTTGAAAACCTTTTCAGGCTAGCTTTTTACATAAAAGCCCAGCTTTGGATATTTAAATGATACTGTTAGGGCTGTATATGTTTTCAACAGCTACTTTCCAAGTGGAGGGTAATGTCATCTAATTTCTCTATATAGTACATATAAAATGTACCTTTCAAGGTCAGATATGTAGGCGGAATGTAGCATGACAGTTTTTTCTGCAGAAGCAACTCAAAATCCCTACTTACAGTTATAGACTCACAGAATATCAGGGTTGGAAGAGACCTCAGGAGGTCATCTAGTCCAACCCCCCTGCTCAAAGTAGGAAACATCTAAGGAAGGAGATTCCACCACATCCCTAGGTAACCCATTCCAGTGCTTCAGTGCCCTCCTAGTGAAAAAGTTTTTCCTAATATCCAACCTAAACCTCCCTCACTGCAACTTGAGACCATTATGCCTTGTTCTGTCATCTGGTACCACTGAACAGTCTAAATCCATCCTCTTTGGAACCCCCTTTCAGGTAGTTGAAAGCAGCTAACAAATCCCCCCTCGTTCTTCTCTTCTGCAGACTAAACAATCCCAGTTCCTTCAGCCTCTCCTCATAAGTCCAGCCCCCTAATAATTTTTGTTGCCCTCTGCTGGACTCTTTCCAATTTTTCCACATCTTTCTTGTAGCATGGGGCCCAAAACTGGACACTGTACTCCAGATGAGGCCTCACCAATGTCGACTAGAAGGGAATGATCACGTCCCTCAATCTGCTGGCAATGCCCCTACTTATACAGTCCAAAATGCCGTTAGCCTTCTTGGCAACAAGGGCACACTGTCGACTCATATCCAGCTTCCCGTCCACTGTAACCCCTAGGTCCTTTTCTGCAGATTTATGTTCGAGTCTGCAGAAGTTGGCCATGGCAATTTATTACAGGTCTCTATGTAGCTAGCAAGCAATTCACAATCTGTATTGCAAGAAATGTTATCTGAGTCCCCTCCCTTTTTCTGGTGAAGTATTCCAGTAGTGTTTTAAAAAACAAAACAAAACAAAAAATCACTTGGAGTAACATGGGTAAACCTGTACTTTAAAAGGCATAAATTGCTTCTGTGCTTTAAACAGTAAGATAGCTTTCTTTATCAAATATGCCATATTTGACAAAGAGAGCTTTGTATAGAACCGTTGAAGATTCCAAAAATCCTTATTTTAGTAAACTGGTTATGGCCTGTGCGTGCACTGAAGTTTATTGTAAATAATTATTATAACTAACAGTTCCGGAATATCTTACTAACAATTTGTACTGTAAAAATGCTAAATATATTTTACAGGAAATGGCAAAATGCTTGTATACCTAAGTAAAAGTTTTTGTAATGGAAGTAAAGGAGATCTTGGTTTCAATAGACTTACTCTGCACACTTTTTTAGAACTAAATACAGTAAACTATTTTCAAAGAACCAAACTCTGATCATTGTGGGATCCCTAGCTTCAGTTATAATTCTGGAAAAACAAGCAGTAAAAATGTTGAGGTTTAAGCTTGAAAACTTGCCACAAAACTTAAACTGATCCACAAGTCTGCACAGGAATTAAAACAAATTCCTGCTGCAAAGTTGGGTTTGTACAACTGAAACTTACATGGTATCCTATTTTGAGTTATTACTTCAGGTCACAAAATACTAAAGTTACTTCAGTTTGAGAGATTGGTTTTGGGATATGGAATTGTCAGGCTCCTGGTTAAAATCTTATCTAGGCTGGAAACTAACTTGCATCTCACTGTTGCATGAGCTGTTTGGCTCATGAGAGATTAGTGTTTCTGTAATATGGACAGATATCCAATCAGCAAAACTGGCATCCTGCATGGTGATCTTATCAGAGATCAAATATGGAAGGGTGTTGCAGTCTAAACTGTCCTCTTAGGGTACATGTACAGTACAAAATTAATTTAAAATTATTCTATTTGAATTTTAGGAAGTGGATTTTATACATTCGGAGTTGCGTATCTCCACTAAAGCGCATGAATTCGGCAGTGTGTGTCCACAGTACCAAGGCTAGCATCAAATGTTGGAGCAGTGCACTGTGCGTAGCTATCCCACAGTTCGCACAGTCCCTGCTGCCCATTGGAATTCTGGGTTAAGCTCCCAGTGCATGATAGGGCAAAAACATTCTCGTGGGTGTTTCTGGGTGTGTCATCACTCGCTCCTCCCTCTCTGAAAGCTACGGCAGACCCCATATTGCCAGCAGACAGTGCAGTATGGTGCACCGCCTGTTTCCTGGTCCTATGAATCCACCTTGCATGTCCTCTCGTCTTTCTATCTACTCTTATTTAAACATTTCCCGCCTTTTTTCGGTCACCATGAATCAAGCAGCACAGCTTCCACCGCAAACGCTGCTCTCCCGCTCTTGCAGCTCTAGCGAGCTTCCCGCCTCTGTGAAAGCTACAGAAGACGACTATTTCCCTCCTTTTATTGGCCATCGTGAACCAAACAGCTCTCCTTCGTTTCACGCCCTTTTTCCAGGATTACCCATGCAGGCACCATAGCTCGGCAAGCATGAAGCCTGCTCAGATCTCCGCTGCAGTTTTGACCATTGTAAATACCTCACGCATTATCCAGCATTATATGCAATACCTGCAAAACCGGACAAGGAAGCGACGACAGTGCGATTCCTATATACTGAGGACGTGGATGCAGATGTTCCTAGAAGCACAGCATGTGGTGATTGGGAGATCATGGTGGCTTTGGGCCAGGTTCATGCCATGGAACACCGATCCTGGGCCCAGGAAACAAGCACAGACTAGTGGGACCCCATAGTGTTGTAGGTCTGGGATGATTCCCAGTGGCTGCAAAACTTTTGTATGCGTAGGGCCACTTTCATGGAACTTTGTGACTTGCTGTCCCCTGCCCTGAAGCACAAAGAGCAGCCCTCACAGTTGAGAAACGAGTGGCCATAGCACTGTGGAAGCTTGCAACGCCCGACAGCTACCGGTCAGTCGGGAATCAGTTTGGAGTGGGCAAATCTACTGTTGGGGCTGATGTGCACCAAGTAGCCAACGCAATCATTGACCAGCTGCTATCAAGTGTAGTGACTTTGGGAAATGTGCAGACCATTGTGGATGGCTTGAATGCACTGGGGTTCCCTAACTGCGGCAGGGCGATAGAACACATATCCCTATCTAGGCCCTGGCACACCAGGGCGGCCAGTACGTAAACCACAAGGGGTACTTTTCCATGGTGCTGCAAGCACTGGTGGATCACA
Source organism: Mauremys mutica (assembly GCF_020497125.1). Classification (NCBI taxonomy): domain Eukaryota; kingdom Metazoa; phylum Chordata; order Testudines; family Geoemydidae; genus Mauremys; species Mauremys mutica. The sequence goes on along the minus strand of NC_059077.1, from coordinate 107,372,979 downwards.
AGGGACATTTCACCTACATATACGTGGGATGGCCGGGAAAGGTGCATGATGCTCCCATCTTCAGGAACTCTGGTCTGTTTAAACAGCTGCATTAAGGACTTACTTCCCAGACCAGAAAATTACTGTTGGGGATGTTGAAATGCCTATAGTTATCCTCGGGGACCCAGCGTACCCCTTAATGCCATGGCTCATGAAGCTGTACACAGGCACCCTGGACAGTAGTAAAGAGCAGTTCAACTATAGGCTGAGCAAGTGCAGAATGGTGGTTGAATGTGTTTTTGGACGTTTGAAAGCACGCAGGCGCGGTTTACTGACTCAGATCTCAGCACAACCAATATTCCAATTGTAATTGCTGTTTGTTGTGTGCTCCACGATATCTGAGTAAGGGGGAAGATGTTTATGGAGGGTGGGAGGTTGAGGCAACTCTCTTGGCGGCCAATTTCGCACAGCCAGACAACAGGGCGATTAGAAGAGCGCAGCAGGGCATGCTGTGCGTCAGAAGCTTTGAAAGCCAGTTTCATGACTGGCCAGGGTACAGTGTGACAGGTGTGTGTTTCTCTTGAAGTTACCCGCCCCCGTATATGTATATAAAGTCACAATTGTTTAAAAACTGTTCTTTATTATTTGTTGCACAACACATTGAGAGAGAAATCGGAAGGTAGACTGGGGGAGGGGGAGTTATTGGGTTAGAGGAGGAGGAGGGAAGGACAAGTCCAGAAACCAAATCAAAAGTTCACATGTCAGCTTTCTGCTGCTCGGGTGATCCTCTGGGGTTGAGTGTGTGGGTCCCCGTAGCCTCCCCTGCCGTGTTCTTGGGCATCTGGGTGAGGAGGCTATGGCACTTGAAGAGGAGGGAGGGCAGTTATACAGGGGCTGCAGCAGAAGTCTGTGGTCTTGCTGCCTTTCCCGCATTAGATCCACTATACAGCACAGCAGGTCAGTTTGCTCCCCCATGAGCTTGACCATAGCATCCTGCCTGCTCTCATCGTGCGTGTCCCTCCTCTCTTTGTTTTCCTGTAATGCTTTCCGGGACTCTGCAGTTGCTTGCCACCACGCATTCAGCTGGGCCATATCAGTGTGGGAGGACTGCATGGGCTTGGCGAACATGTCATCCCAAGTTCGTTTTTCTGCGTTTTTTTCCGCGTTGAAACATTTGCACCTGTGGGAGGAGAAAAAGGGAGGGTAGTATTTTAAGATACATGTCAGAGAACAAAGGGGACACTTTCTTAGTGAAACAGGCAATTCATAGTACACAGCACACGTTTTTTCTGTACCAGTTAACATTTTGCCTCTTACACCAAAGTGGCAGGCACTTCAGTATAAGCCATCACACCTGGCCGGGCAACAGAATTCAGCTTGCAGGCAGCCATGGTAAGCCCTAGGGGCACGTAGCATTCTGCTTCTTCTGCATTCATTTCAATGCTTTCAACCTGCCAGGCCCCCTTTTCCTATAGCAAGCAATTCCTGGTAGGTTTGCCATATAAAAGGAGGACCTGCAGGCGCTCTGGAATGATTGCTTCACACAACCTCTTCCTTCTCCCCTTCCCTCCCCCCACACACACTGCCTGGCTCCAATGAGGCTCTGAGCAGGGATGAGCCCTTTAAACTAAACACTAACAGCCCAGCGCGGCTGGGTTTTCCCCCTGCCACGTGGCTCCGATCAGGCTCTCACTCACCAGAAGTGCCTTCTCCAGGGTCATGGTCTGGGAGCCCTCCTTGGGAGTGGGGGGAGGCTATTGGCTCCAGCATTAAGAATAGTTCCTGGCTAGGGGGGGGAAACGGATTCCCCACTTGCCACCTGTGCACTGTCCTCCTCCTCCTCTTCGTCCTCCAATAACTCATCCTCCTCACTCCATGCAACTCCCCCCTTGCTGGTGTCCACGGACAGTGGTGGGGTAGTGGTGGCGTCACCCCCCCATAATTGCATGCAGCTCACGGTAGAAACGGAATGTCTGAGGCTGTGACCCAGATTGCCCGTTCGTCTCCCTGGCTTTTTGGTACGCTTGCCTGAGCTCATTGGTTTTTGTATGACACTGCTCTGTCTCTGGAGTAGCCTCTTTCAGTCATGGCCCTGGAGACTTTAGCGTATGTATTTGTGTTCCTTTTTGGAACATAGTTCTGCCATAACAGATTCGTCTCCCCAACATGCGATGAGATGCAGTACCTCCCATTTGGACCATGCTGGAGCTTGTCTGCTAATCCGAGACTGCGTGATCTCTTGTGATGGACTCTGCGTGGTCGCCTGTGATGGTGGACTGTGCTGATGGTCATCTGTGCTGATGGTGACCAAACAGGAAATGAAATTCAAAAGTTCCCGGCGCTCTTCCTGCCCACCTGGCTAGGGCATCGGAGTTGAGTGTTGTCCAGAGTGGTCACAAGGGAGCATTCTGGGATAGCTCCCGGAGGCCAATAACGTTGAATTGCATCCACAATACCTTTTTAACCTGGGATTGTGATCTCGATTTAAGCGCTACTCCACTTGCTGAGGTGGAGTACAGACATTGGATTAAAGAGCCCTTTAAATAAATAAATAAATAAAAAAAACGATTTGGTCATGTAGATGGGATTTTTTTTTAATTAACTCGGCTAATTCCAAAATAACCGACCAGTGTAGACCAGGCTTTACACCTCTCCAGTACAGGATTGAGGCAAGTAAGGTGGCAGGATAGGAAACTGTGCATACTGCTATAGCAGCGGTTTTCAAACTTATTTTCTAGTGACCCAGTTGAAGAAAATTGTTGATGCCTGTGACCCAATGGAGCTGGGGATGAGGGGTTTGGGGTGTAGGAGGAGCTCAGGATTGGGGGGTTAGGGCTGCAACGTGGGGATGGGAATGAGGGTTTTGGGGAGGGGGCTCTGGGCTAGGGCAGGGAGTTAGGAGGGGGTCAAGGCTCTGGGCTGGGGGTGTAGGCTCTGGGGTGAGGCTGGGGATGAGGGGTTTGGGGTGTGTGTGTGTGGGGGGGCTCCAGTATGCGGGGGGGCACACTCAGGTCTGGGGCAGGGGGGTTGAGGTGTGGAGTTACCTTGGGCAGCTCCCGGTTAACAGTGCAGCGGGGGTGCTAAGGCAGGCTTCCTGCTTGTCCTGGCACCATGGACTGTGCTGTGCCCTGGAAGCGGACAGCAGCAGGTCCGGCTCCTAGGCGGAGGTACGCAGGTGGCTCTGTGTGGCTCTCACCCGCAGGCACTGCCCCCCCCTCCCCCCGCCAATGGAAGTTCGGTGCTCAGGGTGGGGCTAGCACAGGGAGCCCTGGGGCCGCCTGCCTACAAGCCGGACCTGCTGGTGGCCACTTCTGGGGTGTAGCATGGTGTCAGAATAGGTAAGGACTAGCCTGCCTTAGCTGAGCAGCACTGCCGACGGGGCTTTTAATAGCCCAGTCTGCAGTGCTGACCAGAGCTGCCAGGACCCAATGCCTTACATTCCACAACCCAGTACTGGGTCACAACCCGCAGTTTGAAAACCTCTGTGCTATGGGATGTGGTGTTCTTGATCAGGACTATAGAATGGGGGGAAAAAATTACAATAAAGTTCAGTTCATAACACTTCCAAAGAAAATATACCAAATGTAAACACAGGCAAGACTGTATCTTAGTGATTCTGCAGACGCCTCCATGTTGCCATTGCTGCTTTGCGGGTCATAGCTATCTCAGCTTCATTCTGATGCTGCTTGAGACTACAACCTATTGGGCATTTGTGAAACCATCAACTGTGACAACTTAACCTTGCTGCCATATTGGAGGGTAGGGAAAGAAGTACATGGAGCTTGGACTTCAATAGGAAGCAAGGCGTGCTAATGCGTAACTTAACAAGAGGTAAAATCCTAGTGGTGGCAAGGCAGTTCATGGTTAATGCGTTAGTAGGTGAAGTTAAAACTAAAGCTCCCTCAATCTTTGCCTCTGAAAGTTAGCAGCTAGAATTAAAATGAAGACATTGGTATGCTAGGGGCCCAAGAGTATATAATCTGTGATCCTGCCCCCCGTCCTCTGCTCTCTATACATCTACCTACCCTTCTGTAAATGTGCGGGACTCACCCCTGTGGTGCCTCCTGCTGGTCATCTCCGGGAATTAGCTCTCCAGCTGTTTGGAGCACCCTCTCCAGGCTGGTGTCCTGCTACTGCTTGCTGGCCCTCGTGTCCCTCCCAGGACCCTGGTGCTCCTTTAACTGGGTGCTGCCTCCTGGCAGTACCCCCACAGTCTGGGTCTCCCCCTCCCAGGGGAACTCCCACCCACTATCCCCACTTTGCCTCAGTCTTGGCTACTGCCCAGTCTCCATCTAGCCCCTGTTCACTGGGGCAGACTGCAGTATCAGCCACTCACCACAGGCAAAGGGGTTTGGACCTGCTGCCTTTGCCTACCCATGGGCTGCCCCTTCAACCCAGTACCTAATAGGCCTTACCAGGCCTGCAGCCTGGGCTTTCCTAGGCCAGAGCTCCCCAGCTCCCTTGACCTTTCTCTAGCTCTGCTCCACTCAGATACCTGGTTAACCTCCCTCCTCCTTCAAAGGCTCATAACTTGGGTGAATTTTCATGGAGACAACATAAAGCTCTTGTCCCAACAACGAGGCAAACTTCTTCCTTTCAAAGTTCCAGTCTTCACTCCAAAGCATGGATGGGCTAGAGCTTCTGAATGAAATGGTTGTGAGAACTATTGTATTTTTCCTCTAATTTTGTTTTTGGAAATTGCTTGGCCATTTTAGCTGAAACTTCAGAAATAAAGTGCCTTGCATGGTGACCGGTTTCAGAGTGGTAGCTGTGTTAGTCTGTATCAACAAAAACGAGGTGTACTTGTGGCACCTTAGAGACTAACAAATTTATTTGGGCATAAGCTTTCGTGGGCTAAAACCCACTTCATCAGATGCATGGAGTGGAAAATACAGTAGACAGGTGTGGGTGTGTATACATGAAAAGATGGTAGTTGCCTTACCAAATGGGGGTCAGTACTAACAAGACAATTCAATTAAAGTGGAAGTGGGCTATTCTCAATAGTAGAATACTCCTCCTGAAGGTCGAAACAACAGATTGGACTTCTGCATAGAGTGCTTCCGCTGACGTGCACAGGCTGCAATTGTGGAAAAGCAGCATCACTTGCCCCAAAACCTCAGCCGTGCAGAACACAACACCATTCACAGCCTCAGAAACAACGTTGATGACATAATAAAAAAGGCTGACAAAGGAGGTGCTGTTGTCATCATGAATAGGTCAGAATATGAATGAGGCTGCTAGGCAACTCTCTAACACCACATTCTATAGGCCATTACCGTCTGATCTCCCTGAGGGTTACCAAAATAAACTACACCATCTGCTCAAGAAACTCCCTGAAGGAGCACAGGAACAAATCTACACAGACATACCCCAAGATCCATAAACCTGGGAATCCAGGATGCTCCATCTCTGGCATTAGCCAGACAATCCTGCTGTCAGGGTGGGTGCCATGTTGACTCTCTCCTCAGGCCCTACGCTACCAGCACTTCCAGCTATCTTCGAGACACCACTGACTTTCTGAGGAAACTGCAGTCCATTGGTGGTTCCAGAAAACATCATCGTAGCCACTATGGATGTAGAAGCTCTGTACACCAACACAAAGATGGAGTACAAGCCATCAGGAACAGTATCCCCGATAATGTCACAGCAAACCTGGTGTCTGAACTTTGTGACTGTCCTCACCCACAACTATTTCAGATTTGGGGACAATTTATATCTTCAAGTCAGCAGCACTGCACTAGGTACCCGCATGGCCCCCCAGTATGCCAAGTTTTATGGCTGACTTAGAACGCTTCCTCAGCTCTTGTCCCCTAACGCCCCTACTCTGCTTGTGCTACATTGATGACATCTTCATCATCTGAACCCATGGGAAAGAAGCCCTTGAGGAATTCCACCAGGATTTCACAACCTCAGCCTGAACTAGTCCATACAAGAGGGTGCTACAGTGCAAATAAGTGATGGTCACATGAACACCACCCTATACCGGAAACCTACGGACCACTGTATTTACCTACATGCCTCCAGCGTTCATCCAGACAGACCACATCACGCAATCCATTGTATACAGTCAAGCTCTAAGATACAACCACATTTGCTCCAATCCCTCAGACAGAGACAAACACCTACAGGATCTCTATCAAGCATTCTTACAACTACAATACCCACCTGGTGAAGTGAAGAAACAGATTGACAGAGCCAGGAGGGTACCCAGAAGTCAGTCACTGCAAGACTGGCCCAACAAAGATAGTAACAGAACGCCACTAGCCGTCACCTTCATCCCCGAACTAAAACCTCTCTAGAGCATCGTCAGGGATCTACAACCTATCCTGAAGGATGATCCGTCACTCTCACAGACCTTGGGAGACAGGCCAGTCCTCACTTACAGACAGCCCCTCAGCCTGAAGCAAATAGTCAGTCACCAGCAACTACACCTCACACAACAACAAAAACACTAACCCAGGAACCTATCCCTGCAACAAACTCCATTGCCAACTCTGTCCGCATATCTATTCAAGGGACACTATCATAGGACCTAACCACATCAGCCACACTATTAGGGGCTCATTCACTTGCACATCTACCAATGTGATATATGCCAGCAATGCCCCTCTGCCATGTACATTGGCCAAACCGGACAGTCTCTACGCAGAAGAATAAATGGACACACATTAGACGTCAAGAACTACAACATTCAAAAACCGGTCTGAACTCTTCAGTTTCCCTGGACACTCAATAACCGACTTAAAAGTGGCAGTCCTTCAACAAAAAAACTTCAAAAACAGACTCCAGTGAGAAACTGCAGAGCTGGAATTAATTTGCAAACTGGATACCATCAAATTGATATTGAATAAAGACTAGGAGTGGATGGGTCACTACAGAAACTAATTTCTCCCTATTATTACTCACATTTTTGTCAACTGTTTGAAATGGGCCAGCCTGACCACTTTTGTAGTGGTAATGAAGGCAATGTAATTTTTTCCTCCCTTGGTATTCTACTGTTGAGAATAGCCCACTTCTACTTTAACTGAATAGTCTCATTAGCACTGATCCCTGCACTTGGTAAGGCAACTCCCATCTTTTCATGTACTGTGTGTATATGTACCTGTCTACTGTATTTTCCACTCCAGGCATCGGATGAAGTGGGTTTTAGCCATGAAAGCTTATGCCCAAATAAATTTTAGTCTCTACATTTGTTAAACCCAGGGTTGAGAGTTCAATTCTTGAGGGCAGGCACTTAGGGATCTGGGGCAAAATCAGTACTTGGTCCTGCTAGTGAAGGCAGGGGGCTGGACTTGATGACCTTTTGGGGTCCCCTCCAGTTCTATGAGGTGGGTATAGCTCCATATATTTATTATTTATTATTATTAAGGTGCCACAAGTAGTCCTCTCCTTTTTTTTTTTTTTTAAATATTTTTTTGCCTCAGGCAGAGAGCCAGCATGGGAAACTTCAGCTTAGCTAGTTAAAATTTAGCTAAATTTTAAGCAACTAAAAACAGGGTCTTAAAGTGGGAAGCATTTGCCAACTATAACCATAGGTAGCACTATCAGCTCCGGCTATAATTTGTTAGATTGTGGTAGTTGCAAGAGCCCAAAGGTCCAGCTGGATTAGTACTATACTACAGTATACTTGAAACAAGATTGACAGTGAATTAATGCTGAGGTTAATGGTCATTTAGGTAGGACAATAGGTTCAAACTATGCAATTCAGGGAGAGTTACACTGAAAAATCAATTGCTTCTATGTTAACAAATAACTCTGCAATCAAAATGCAACCTATTTCTCTTGGAAATTGGCCAAACCATGCTGAAATGTAATTATCCTTAATGGGGTTTGGCATCAGTCTCTATAGGTACCTGAAAATATACTTTGTAAGACACTTATATAATAGAATAGACACTTAGGCTCTAAGAGTAAAATGTCTTGTAGATGAGAACTTAAGTATGTGGAAAATGCAATGAACATGCTTAGTACACTACAAGTACTATTCCTGTTGCAGTTAAAGCTGAGCTACACATTTTATTAAACACTCATGGTAATGGTCTTATAAACATTCTTTAGGGGCTGCAATTTGAGAAACAGTAAAGTCCTAATCCCTTGCACAGTACTAGGTTGTAGGAAGAAATGTCAATTGTTTGTGAAACATAGAATCATACTTTAAAGTTGCTTTTTAAATAAGTATCCAAACCTAGTCTGCCCTGGCTAGTTAGTTCAAACAAGTTAAATCTAGAACAGACTTATGGGGGTTGCATAGCTCAGTACTGATAAGTGGATGGTAAGTCTTGTTTCTAGGTCATTGAATTTTGGCCTAGGTTAGTGGCAGTCAGATGTTGTGCTCTCATAGCTTCCAGAGTGCAATCACCACTTGCTTCTTCGCTGTGAATGCAGCTCTCATTCTGGTGTCTGGGGCAAGCTTGGCACACAGATCCAGAAATGTGGCTTTTCATATCCGAAAGTTCTGCAGCCACTGCTCGTCCCTTCATTATTGTGTGTTCCCACCAGACAGTGTTCCTTTCTCAGGCCCAAAAGTGGCACTCCTCCATATGCAACTGCTCTGAACGGCACTAGCACCCTTGAATTGTTTTGCTGTGTCCCTCAGCAGGCTGTCCTCAGATAAATTGTCATGTCTCCCATAGTCGTGGTGCTTCCTGTGATCTGCAAGTACAGGAGAATCATGTGTCCTGTGTTTGCAGCATTAATGAGAATAGTGTTCAGGTCTGTGGGCTCTGTGCCTCAGTCAGAGATGGGAGACAGCAAAAATGCTATGTGGGTTAGTGAGGTTTTTTATTTATTTAAAAGTCCATAAAATATGGGATATGGATGGTATGATGATGGGATGGAGAATGTAGCTTGCAGAGATCCCTGGGTCAGTCATTTCTTTCTAACACCACATACCAAAAGCTTCTCAAAAGACATTGTATTGGAATGCAGCATGCTGACACACTAGGATACCTACCCATGGTGCACCACACTTTGCATCAACACCTCTGCTCTGAAAGAAACAGTACACCCCAGCTTATCACTTACACCTTGGATCAGAGCTTTGCTTACACATAGCACTTAAATTTATTGCAAAAACAAGAACAAATCTTAGATGCTCATGATAGCAACTAAAAATATTGGAAACATGATTACATATATGCGTAACACAGACATAAGCTGCCAAATGTGCTTGCGCCTGAGGAATATACAAGCCTCACTAGCTGTATGCTGATGTAACTCACCAAAGTTTGTAGCGTAGACATGGCCTAAGTCAGTAGGAGATAAGGGAACTCCGCACCTTGCGGAAGATCTTTAAGACAGTTATGTTGCTTCTGGGCTATGTTTTTGAGTGACTTAGTCACCTATGTGCAATAGCTTAATGGCTTTCTTCACTTTGTGTACACTGCTAAATGAATATTTAAACAAAAGCAGGCACTCTAGTTTAAACATGCAATCCAGGTTGGATAAAGTAAGTTTAGGTCACAGTTTTATTGCACATAGTGCAGAATGTCGTCATTGTCTTCAAAATATCCAAAATGTATGTGACATCAAGCAGATTTGGCCAGCGTGGGGCTTCCTGTACAGAAGCTCTTATGCAGTGTGATACTTTTATCCTTGGGCTCTTGCTAGCTGGTACTTACTGAAACCATTTTCAGTTCTGTATGGCTAGTACCATATACCTTGGAGGTGCACAGAAACACTTCTGCGGGTTTTTATTGCATTAGAAACCAGAGAAGAGTGAGAAATGTTGAGAGAAAGCTTAACATTCATGGATATGTCTAGGGCCCTATCAAAGTCATGGTCCGTCTTGGTCAATTTCACAGTCACAGGATTTTAAAAATAAAAAATTGAATGATTTCAGCTATTTAAATCTGAAATTTCACAGTATTGTAATTATAGGGGTCCTGACCCAAAAAGGAGTTGAGGGGTGGGGTTGCAAGGTTGTTATAGAGCGGGTTGTGGTACTGCTACCTTTACTTCTGTGCTGCTACTGGCACTGGTGCTGCCTTCAGAGCTGGGCAGCTGAAGAGTGGTGGTTGCTGGCTGGGATTCCAGCTCTGAAGGCAGAGCTGCCACCAGCAGTAGGGCAGACGTAAGGATGGTATGGTATGGTACTGGCACCTTTACTTCTGCCCTACTGCTGGTGGGGCACTGCCTTCAGAGCTGGGTGCCTGGACAACAGCCGCCACTCTCTGTCCACCCAGCTCTGAAATTAGTGCAGGGGTAAGGGTTGTAATACCCATATCCACCTAAAATAACCTTGTGACCCCCCCCATTCCCTTTTGGGTCAGGATCCCCAATTTGAGAAATGCTGGTGTCCTCTTCTCCCCCCCCCCCCCCCCCCGGGGGTGAAATCTGTATAGTATACGGCAAGAGCTCACACAAGACAAGAATACTGATCCCACCCATTGTTTGGTTTTCCAGCATTTTGTATGCTCATACAAGATTAAAATTCTGATGTAGGATAAGTTTTATTTTCCCTGACTCACTGGAAGAAGTCCAATGAGGGTAGTGTCCTAAGCCCTGCCTGTCTCACAGAGATAGACACCTACATCCAGGCTGCAGGGAGGCACCTGTCTCTGCTAATGATCCACGAATGGGAACCCCTCTCCTAGAGAGAGAGAGAGAATTTGTTTTCTGTGGGAATGAGTTAGGCACCTGCCTCACTCCACACACACTGTTGGGAGGAGGTGCCTTCCCCGCCCTCCCTTACAACTTTTAGCCCAGTGGTTAGTGTTGCCTGGGATGTGGAGGACCCAGGTATTCTCTCCCCTTCACCTCCCTTCTGGTGAAGGAGGAAGAGGAGACACAGAGGTAGGACTTGAACAAGTGTGCTCTAACCATTGAGATATGGGATATTCTAATGTGGAGTTCCCACAGTCTCTTCTGTTGAAGCTGTTCCACTATGGATACGATGGGATCAAAGGGACTGGACCCTGGGTCTGCCATCTCTCAGATGGATGCCCTAACTATTGGACTAGAATCATACTCATGCTATCACTCTGGCTGAGTGACTGTTCTGCTGTGGATGAATAGTTTAATAGTCACTGGACAAAAGAGAGTGACACTTCATGATGGTGGTTAGGGAATCTACGAGGGAGGTGGGAGTTCGCTTGCTTCAGTCACTCCTTTATTTATCCACAGTGGAACAGCTGCAACCGTAGAATCTTGAGTGAGCCCCACATCAGAATATTCCATAGCTTCGTGGTTAGAACATGCCTGCCTGCAACTGAGGCAGAAGAATGCTTCTCTTCCTGCAGTTCATGGATAGCTCTGGAGTTTAGATAGATGTATCTGGGTGCCTAGAGAGTCAGCATTGTGCATGCCCAGTGGTGCTTACGGAATGTTTTTACCTTGAAAACTTAGATGCTGAGTTTAGGTGCCTACAGGACTAGGCAGGAGTTTCGTGGATTGCAGTAGAGCCTAAAACTGGGATTTAGGCATCTAAATCTAAGACTTATGTGCCTTTTGTGGCTCAGGGGCCATAGTTCTTAACTGGCAAGTTAACAAGACTCACTTGCTAAATAAACCCATATGTTTAACCCCTTCTTGTCTTAAACGTGGAGTAGCAAACTTTCTTTCCTACATCCAATTTGTGGGTGTTCTTGATAGAAGCCTGAAGGCCTAATATGTCATTGCATTCTTTCTCTAATTATAATCTCACACTATAAGTATTTCTGTTTTTGTTTCAAAAGGTAAACATATTTTTTTCAATTTTATTTTTACCGCTTTTGGTGGCTGTCTGGATATTTTAGAAAACTGTTAAGTGTCAGAGGGGTAGCCGTGTTAGTCTGGATCTGTAAAAGCAGCGAAGAAATTTCTGGGAATTTCCACTATATGCATCCAACGAAGTGGGTATTCACCCACGAAAGCTCATGCTCTATTACGTCTGTTAGTCTATAAGGTGCCACAGGATTCTTCGTTGCTTTTAGAAAACTGTATGATAGTGAAAGATTATTTGTCTAAAATATTGACTTGCTGCTTTGAAAAGATTGAGAGAGGGTGAATTGTGACGTACACAATAGAGTGGTTGTCAGTAAAACTTCATTTCCCCACACTTAACCACATAATGGTATTGGAGACAGTGTAGTTGTGATCTGCATTCTGAATAGGAAATAACTGGACCATTTCAGATTTAAAATTTTTATTAAAGCTAATATTAAAATTATATAATACACAGATTGAGAAAAGTGTCTGTTCATTTGGGTATGGTGCTGGATTATCCACAAATACAAAGTTTGTTTTTAAAAGTCATGATACATTAGTACATAATCAGCAATAACTCAAATTTCGGTGAATAAATTTTAATACGGTTTAGATATTCGTGTCCAAGTATTCGGGTACATCTTTCATGAAAAGTTGTACAGAGATTTGGTTGCGGAAAGCAAAAAATATCAGTGGGTGAAGACTGTCCCTCATACGGCCACAGGCGCCAACTTTCCTTGGTGCCGGTGGGAGCTCATGCCTGCCCTGACTCCGCTCCCTCCCTACCCCTATTGGACCCCTCCCCAAATCCTCACTCCAGCCCCACCTCTTCCCCAAGTGCACCGTGTTCCTCCTACTTCCCCTCCCTCCCACCGCTTGCTGCATGTGTGACAGTACCTCCCATAAGGCTCTATGGAAATAAGCTTAGAATGTGTTTTATGCCACATATACCATGTAACATATCTCCGGAAAGGTTGTGATCCACTGAATGTATTAAGCCTATTTGCATGCATGTATCAGTTTTGTATTCAACGTTATGAATGTTGGCTGTGTACTGGCTTGATTTCTAAATAACCTTTGTAGACCATTTGGTCAGTTTCTGGAGGAAGGAATGTTGAAATTAAGTACCTAATCAAGAAACACTTAAAGGACAATGGATCTTGGAATGCTCCAATCCACATAAGAAGTCTACTTGGACATTCAAGGTAGCATGTAAACAATCGATGCTACCTGTAAAAACTGAGTCATGCATGGATATGTGACCTGCCCAGGTAACTCCTAAACTCCATCTTGGAGCTGGACTTTGCATTGGAGTGAGGAGGGGGTCTCCACCCACAAGAGAGAGTCTATTTAAATCCCTGGGAGACCCCTACAATTTGTCTTCAGCTGGCTAAAGAGAGAGCCCTCCCTCCCCCCCGGATACTTGAAAGAAAGTGGAACAAAACAGTGTGCAAGGGGTGTGGGTGATTGCTGGACCCAGTCTAAAAGGAGATTAGTCTGTAAAAGGGAGCATTCTGGAACTGGTGAGGATCTTATCTGTATTCAGTTTGATTAGACATAGATTTGCTCATTTTATTTTATTTTGCTTGGTGGCTTACTTTGTTCTGTCTGTTACTACTTGGACCCACTTAAATCCTACTTTCTGTATTTATTAATCACTTTTTACTTATTAATTAACTCAGAGTATGTGTTAATACTGGGGGGAGCAAACAATTGTGCATCTCTCTCTCTGTGTTATAGAGGGAGAAAAATTTGAGTTTACCCTGTATAATCTTTATACAGGGTAAACGAGATTTATTTGTGTTTAGACCTCACTGGGAGTTGGGCATCTGAATGTTAAAGACCAGCACACTTCTGTGAGCTGCTTTCAGGTAAACGTACAGCTTTGGGAAAAGTAATTCAGACCCTGGATCTTTATTGGAGCCGACGGGACTGTCTGGCTCAACAAGACAGGGTGCTGGGGTCCTGAGCTGGCAGGGAAGGCAGGGGTAGAAGTAGTCTTGGCACATCGGGTGGCATCTCCCAAAGGGGTTTCTGTGATCCAACCCATCATAGTGTGAAACAGCTGTTTCATGGCACAAGTGCTGGGAGGGAGTGGGGAAGAAGTAGGACTCACTGGTGCACTCGGGAGGAGGTGGAACGGAGGCAGAGGTGAGCTGGGGTCGGGGGGGGGTGGCGTGGGGAGCTGCCGGTGGGTGCAGAGCACCCACCAATTTTTCCCTGTGGGTGCTCCACCCCCAGAGCACCCATGGAGTCGGCGCCTATGCATATGGTAAGGCCCAAATCATGCAAAGGTGCATGTATAGTTTTTATGCCTGTGAGTAATTTCATTGGGTGAAATCTTGGTCCCATTGAACTTAAGGGTTTTACTGTTCACTTCTAGCAAGAAACGGACAAAACCAATGACCACATATAAGTCATTTAATTAGTAATTTACAAAATGCGTTACAATTTTCTGTTCTACGGAATTATTGTGTTAAGAGGAAATCTTAGCAATATTTCTTAAGATGGAGCTTTGCAAAATAAAATCTACTTTTTTTTTTGACAGCTGGAAGATGGACATACTTTATTCGATTACAATGTTGGACTAAATGACATTGTTCAGCTTTTGATACGGACTGAGTCTGATGCTCCTACCACTTCCTTGACTAATAAGGATGGAGAAGTCAACCCACGTGCTGTTGCCAACTGTAAGAACAAAGTCAAGAGAACAACAGGGAGTGGATCTCCCAATCAGCCATCTACATCTGCTCGGTCATTTCTCATTGATGCTGGCATTGGATTGTATAAGGTATTTGCAAGTTTTGAAATCATCTTGTTTTGTACTTCTAGCTTCAGTTCTATAGCTTATATAGACCCAGATCCTTGAAACACTCATGTGCTTAACCTTGAACATGAGCATAGACCCACTGACTTCAAATTTAACATTAAGCATGTGTATAAGTATTAGGAGAATCAGGGCCAGTTGTAGTGTATGGGTTGTTTTAAATAAAGATTTGTTAAAAATGATGATCATACATCTGTTATAGCTTCCAGGTACAGTAGGTAACTTCATTATGATGGGATTTAGGTGTTTAGTTTATGATGTCTAAGACTGATCACTATACTGAAGGCACATACTTAAGGTTAGATATGTGTAAGTAACTTACTGAACTGGGCCTAGAATAGTAAAATGTTTAGATTTAAATTTGCACAGTAAGAGGTCAAATGTATTAGAAAAACCTGGTCTTTTTTTCTCCTCATCTGGGCAGATGATCTAGTCTTGCTGCAATGTAGATGGACAAACTAGAAGTTACAGATTTCATGGTAGGCAGCCTCTTTTCTGCTTTGTCCAGCTTCTGTCTACCTTGTGAGAAATTTGAGAGGTGTCTTGTGTGCAGGGAAGTGTTCAAGGCGATAGAAGAAAAGTGTGCTACTTATGCCCTAGCTCAGGCTTACAATTCGAGTTGCAAGTTGGAGAAACATCTTCATGAGGCTCACTCTCCTGATATGAAGTCACTTTAATATGTCCAAGAAGAAGTTGTTGTTGTTTGTTGTTGTTGTTACAATATCAGTGCAATTGATGTATGATACTTTGTGTGTGTATCTCCCATCACTTGCACTATCCAGCAACATCCCATACAATCGGCATTATAACACCACCCGCTAGAAAGCAAGGAGGCGAAAAACCTGGGAACTACATCTGATATAAAGACACCAGCTTTCCCACTTCCTATCCACTAATTTTCCATCTTCTTTCTTTCTTACCCTAGAAGTATAAAGCCTGTTCTTCAGCCCCTGTGCTCCCATTTCCCCTTTCATTAGGGCTATATCTACAGTATGCAGCTTTTAGCAACACGGCTGTGTCGTTACAGCGGTGCTGCTAAAAGGCACACAGTGTAACTGCTGTTTGTCAGCTCTCCTGCTGACAAAAAAACCTTCCACCCCCAGCGAGTGGCGTTAGCTTTGATGGCAGGAGAGCACTTCTGTTCACACTGGCGCTTGTCGTGGGCAGAACTTTTGTCTTTCAGAGGTGTTAAACCCCCCCATCCCTCCCCCCAAGACACACAAGTTTTGTTGTTCAGTTGCCAGTGTAGGCATAGCCTAGAAGAAGACGAAGGATGAAGTAAAACACCACAGATCAGAAAGAACCTAGAAAAGATGGATTTCTCAAAGAGAAATGCTAAAATAAACACTTATCAGTAGCCTTTAGGAAATTGAGATAGGTGCTTTCTTAAGTTATTTTATTTTCCAACCTCCTTTTTTTAGGGTGAAAAAGAGAAGGTAAATTATCCTTCTTGCACAGAAAGGGACCACCTGATTGCCTTATCTGCCTCAGTGAGCCATCTCCATGGAGGCAGTTAGAAAATTCTGCCATCACGATGTTGTTGAGGACTGCCAAATCTTCTCTAAGATCGCCTTCAAGCACTTTGGTTTTAGGATATGCAGAAAAGTATTTAATATGTGAATGCAGGTGTTAAATTCCTTGCAGTTTCTAGATGTCAGGTGCATTCTGTTGAGTAGGGGTCCTTCCTTAAAATTCCAGTTAAATGGCAGGTTATAAGAGTTTGTTCAAGCCAAAAATATAATTAAAAAGAATCCTGCTCAAGGGAAACCAATGGAAAGGAACGTAAACTATGACATGCTTAGGTATAAGATGGCAAAAAGTATTTTTGTGTCTCACTACTTGCTTTTATAAACGTTGAGAAATACTTTGCCTAGAAGTAGGAAGCCTGCAAGAGTGTCATTGGATCTGCTAGACTCTTGGGTCATAGAGGGATGAATTATGGAGGATTAAAAACATTGCAGAGAAGTTGAACACTTTCACTGCATCAGTCTTGACAACAGAGGCTGTGTAGATGGCTTTTGTTCTCGGGTAACTAAAAGGAAGGTGCTGTCAGAAACTGTGGTATCCAAAGAAAAGATGTAAGAAAAGTGATAATTTAATTTGCAGCAAGTCACCAGAACCAAATGCTATTCTCCAGAGTTCTGAAGGACCTTAAGAATAAAGTAGCTTAGCTGCTAACAAAAATATACCTGTCATTAAAATCAACAATTTTGCTGGAGAGTTTTTTAAAGCACTAGGTGTGATGTTCTAGATCCTAACATCACTACCAGGTATACTAGCTGAAATAACTTCGAACAGTTATTAAACACTTAGATTAAATATCATAGGGATAAACCAGTGTTGCATCTGTCCCTCTCCTAATGGAATTCTTGAAGGAGGCAATAAAGATATAGTTTACTTGGACTTTCCACAAACCTTTGGCAAAAGTCCTTTTATGAGACTTTATGAAGGAAACTGAGTAGTTATTCTTTGAGTGATAGCCCGGTGGGTGCTCCACTGTAGGTGCAGCTGCACCCTCAGTACCTGGGATCAGAGGTCTTCGCTAGCTGTGCCTGTAGGACTGCACATGTGCACCTCCCCTCTCTCATGCAGTGTGCAGGGTGTGTGTGTATATATAGTGCTGTGCGGTCCAACCACCCCCAGTTCTTTGTCTACTGCCTTTTGGTCTGGGATGGAATCCACTAGCAGAGCCTGCTTCTCCTATTCCCTCATATATTGTGCCTTACCTGATAGTGTAGCTAGTTGTTTTTCTTGTTCTTCCTTCTCCTTCTATCTGTATAACACTTTTTTTGTTAATTTTTATCTTTACAGTTCTCCTAGATTAGGCTTCTGTTTTTCCCACTTCCCAACTGGAAGCCCTTTTCCCTTCACTCTTATGCCTGGCTCTCCCGGGTTTAAGAAGTTTGTCTCATGTGGGGCTGCCTTCTCAATAAGAGAGCCACCCACAGTGTATCTGCCCTCTGGGACACGTCCCTCAAAAGTGATCCCACTGCCTCGATCTGAAACCCAGAGCCAGAAAAGATAGGGACCTTGGATTGAAACTTGTCCTCATGGAGAAATCACTTCTGGCATCAGACCCGAACTCTTACCCAGAGAGGCCCTCATGTTCTACCAGGTCGTTTGTCAACCTCACTCTTCCACACCCTGTCAAGAGAGTCATCCTGTGAGCGTGCGGATGACACGAAATGGGCTTCCTCCTCCTCCTCCTCCTCACTCTGAGCCGCAGCCCACCAGAACACTGTCCCCAGCTAGGTTGGTGGCTTCAACCTCATTTGACAGGGGACATAGCTCATGGGCTTGTCTAAGTATCTCTGGTACTAGCTTAAAGAAACTGTCTAAAGACCCTATCCAGGCATACCTTCAGCCCTTGGTGCTGTTTCCTAGTTTTGATGACCAGGGCAGCCCACTTGCAGGAGCTACAGCACTAATGCCATTTCTGGCACCAACAAAGCCTTTGGCACCGGCTAAATCTCTGATGCCATCTCCTGAAACTTCAGGGATGTAGACCCTCTCTTTGGCGCTGGGCATTACAACAGCACTGATTATGTTCTTTCCTCCTCCACAAGACTTCAGATACCCTAAAGACCTTCTGATATCTGATGCTCCTGAGTCTTCCCTTCTTCGACTGGACCTCCCCCCACTTCTGCCCTCCTCTCTAGACTCTCAACATTCCTCCCTCTCTTCGCCAAGGATGGCACCTCACTTCCCCAGTGAGGAGGAGGACGAGGGCAAATGGCACCAGATAATCCTCGCTATATGACACCCCGTCTCCCCCAATCCTGGCAGGGACCACCATGGATACAGCCACATGTGCCACTCCCACTAACCTGGCCATATTGGGACCCTTGGGCTATTTATGGGGCACAGTTCAGGAACCCTCTGAGATCAAAGCTAGAGACCTGCTCCTCTCCATTGGCGTCATATTGTCAGGAAATTGAACTGCCACTGGTACCAACTGAGGAGGAAGATGAGGAAAAAGCAGGCTTCTCCAACTTTACATTTTTCCTCCTCTTTACCTGAGAAGGCGATTATGCCTCCATCCCCTACATCTGCCAATGACTTCAGGCACTTTCAAGATCTATTCCAGGGGTCGGCAGCCTTTCAGAAGTGATGTGCCATTTATTCACTTTAATTTAAGGTTTTGTGTGCCAGTGATACATTTTAGCGTTTTTATGTGGTCTCTTTCTATAAGTCTGTAATATATAACTAAACTATTGTTGTATGTAAAGTAAATAAGGTTTTTAAAATATTTAAGAAGCTTCATTTAAAATTAAATTAAAACGCAGACACCCCCCCCCCCCCCCGACTGGTGGCCAGGACCCAGGCAGTGTGAGTGCCACTGAAAATCAGCTCGCGTGCCGCAGGTGGCCTACCCCAGTCTGTTCCATAGAATTGTAGACTCTCTACAGATCCTGCTGGAGAAAGTCAAAGACCGGTAGCATAAACTGCTGGATATCCTCCACACATCCTCTTCCTCAAAGATCACACTACCAATAAGTGAAGCTCTTCTTGAACCTGCAAAGGTTCTGTGTCAGACCCCGGCTTCCATCCCTCTGACCTGCAAACATGCTGACAGAAAATATTGCATTCCAGCAGAGGATGCTGAATTTTCATTTTCACATCCCATCCCAGTGTGGCACAGGAGAGAGGCTGTTAGTACCAATCTCGATCTAGCCATCCAGACAGAGATTGGAAATGCCTGAACTTATTTGGATGCAAGACATACTCTTCAGTCATACTACAATTGAGGATTCCAAATTATGAAGCTCTCATGGCCAAGTATAATTATCTGAACTACTTCAAATTGGAGAAAGTTAGCCATGATTGATCAGAGACTAAAAAGGAGCAATTCCAGTCCTTGATAGTGGAGGGACACCACCTAGCCTGTATGGCCCTACAAGCCTCATTAGACTCTCCAGTCACTGATCCATTGCAACTGCTATGGTCATGAGACTTGCATCATGGCTACATCTCTTGGGCTTTCCTAAGGAGATACAAATCACAGTATAGGACATACCATTCAAAGGCCAGAAACTATTCTGGGAGCACACATAACTCTCTCTGTACTCCCATAAAGACTTCCAAGCTACACTTCATTCTCTCAGGATATACACACCAGAACCAGAGACACTTGGGGAAGTACCAACTCCCCTCGTGATCCCGAACCCAACAGTACAACCCTCAGTGACACTACCACACCCAACGACGTTGACAAAAACCTCTGACTAAATGTAGAATGTAGCCCACTTTTGAAGGGGCTACATCTCACTCACCAGCACCCGAGAAGCCTTCCCTTGTTCCAGTCATCTTCACCATCTCTGATGTTCCAACAGTATGGCAACCGACTAGCTCTGTTTTTCCCATCTTGGAGTCTAGTCACCTCATCACATGGCAGCGGCCACATTTGTGGTCAGTTACGCAAGACTGCACATGCGATGTCTTCAAGTGTGGCTCCATTCTGTATACCTTCCCCACAAACACAGCATTCACAATCTTTTATCCATGCCAGGGTGAGTCAAGGATTCACTACTGTGATGGACACAGCTCAACAAGGTCTGTGTTGGAGTTCTGTTCCTATCACCATCACCAGCTATGATCCTAACCACTGATGCCTCCCTAATTGATTGGGAAGCGCATCTACACAAACACATAGTGCAAAGCATATGGTCGTCGACCGACTCCATCGTGCGCATCAGCCTCCTAGAGCTACGAGTGGTCTGCAATGCCTGCTGATGTTTCCTACCTCTTCTTAAACAGTATACCACAAGAGTGTTGATGGACAATCTTGCCTTCATGTATTATATCAACAGGCAGGACGGAGTGAGGTACCACTTGTTATGCATGGAGACAATTAAAACTGTGAAACTGGTTTATCCAGAATAATGTTTCTATTTCAGCCACGTACCTTCTGGGACACCAGAATACCACTGCAGACACACACAGCAGGATATTCTTGCACAATCACAAGTGGGAGCTGGATATGCTAGCACTTCACCCCATAGTCAACCATCCCACCATAGACCTTTGACACTCAACACAACTCCTGCTGCCCCCAGTTCTGTTCCAGAGTGGGACTGGGGCATGGATTGCTGCGGGATGCATTCCTCATAACATGGGATGCACTTCTCCTGTATGCCTTCCCTCCCTTCTCAGTCCTATTCCAAGTACTTTGCAAAATGCAGGCTGACTGAGCACAGGTCATACTAATGGCTGCAACCTGGCTATGACAGGCCTGGTATACTTACCTTCCATGTGTGATGGTATGCTGACTGATTTCTCTCCACCTAACACTGTGGCTCCTCTCACAGGACTCGGGATGCATCCCAATCCAAATGCTCCCCCTCAAAGCCTGGCTCCTCTTCTTCTGGTGTCAGGAAATTGACTGCATCTGAGTAGGTTAACAGATACTTTTGAATAGCAGATGTGACATGACTAAACATGCATACATTCACAATGAGATTTTATTGCTGGTGCGCCTCACATCTGGTTGATACAGCACACTTATTCCTGATTACATTCTACACCGTAAGCAGTCAGGATTGGCCAATAGCTCTATCAGGGAGCTACAGTTGGCAGAAATCTCTTCTTTTCATTCCCTCATTGACAGTCACTCCATCTTCGCATACCTGCTCACAAAGCACTTCTTGAAGGGTATTGAAAAATCTCTTATCCTCGTATATGAGACCCTACCCCGGCCTGGAACCTAGCCCAGTCCTATGTTCTCTGTCTAGATCAGTGTCTCTTGGATGTAGCCACCGTGGCTGCATGCGGCCACCAGGGGCTTTTCTTGCGGCCACAGCCTCCTGGGCAGTGATGGGGGGGAGGGCGAGGCAGCAAGGAGGGGTTGGGCCCTGCCCACCTCTTGAGCCACAAACATTGGAGGAGCAGACAACAGCCATTGTGAGTTCCCCACCTTCCTGGGGGGTGGTGAAGTTCAAGCTTCCAGCTTCAGCCCTGGTGTGTCAGGCAGCAGGCTCTGGCCACATGGTAGTGGGCTCTTACCGTGGGGCTTCAGGCTCTGGGCTTTGGCTGCAAAGCAGCGGGTTGTATCCCCCGGCCACTGGGCTTCAGGCTACAGCTGCTGGGCTTTGGGCTAGGGCTCACGCCCCCTCCCCCTTATCACCCTTGGCCCCTGCTGCCGCCCCTGGCCCCTCACCTATCCACCCCATCACCCTTGGCTTCCACTGCTTCCCTACCCATGTTCCCATCCAAGGCTTAATTTGTCCCCCAGCTTGCCAGGGCTGAGTAAGTCTGCTGTGAAAAATTATATTTGCATGTTTAATATCACTTTTCACTGCTTCCCAGCTAGCTAACAAGTCTCTGCTTTCAAAAGTGACATTCAGAAACATACACATCACTTTTCACAGAAGCAGACTTACTAGCTAGCAAGTCTTTAAAAAACAAACCTTGCAACCAAAAGAGCAAAAAAAAAAGGTGCATTGCATGTTCTTATTTGTGTTCCTGTTCTGTTTAGGTTCAGTAAAGAATAGACACAACTGTATGTTACAGAGTCTGCAAAAACGCCCCTATATAAATAAATTACTATGATTGGACATGTATATGTACATAAGTATTTGCTTTTCCTAAAGTTAAGTATTTTAGGAAAAATTGTCAAAGCGGCTACCAGCAAGAGTTGGTGGCCGCACTCTGAGGCCACCAAAAATTTTGTTGAGAACCCCAGTCTAGACCCCCATTTGAACCAGTGGCAACCTGTTCTTATGTACACCTATCAATGAAAACGGCGTTTCTTGTCGCCATCACCTCTGCTTGATGGGGGGGGCTCGTGAAATCACAGCCCTCATGGCATATTCCACCATAAGTGTTTTATAAAGATAAAGTTACACTATGCCCACACCCAAGATTCTTACCTAAGGTCCCAACATCTTTTCATCTCAAACAACCAATACAATTCCCTTTCTTTTTCCTGAAGCCTGACAGTAATCAACAGGAGGCAGCGCTACACACCCTGGACGTGTGTCATGCATTGGCCTTCTACTTGGACAGGATTAAACCCTTCCAGAAATCACCACGATTATTCCTCTCCACCACTGAAAGTTCCAGAGGCACTGCTATATCTAAACAACGCCTTGCTAAATGGATCTCAGCGTATATGTTTGTCTTACAAACTTCTCGAGAGACAACCAACGCAATCAGAACACATTCCATACAATCGCTATCTATTGCCTTCCTTAATAATGTCCCCGTGGATGACCTTTGTAAGGCTGCCACGTGGCCATTGACAGACACTTTCGCCTACTACTACGCTATTACTCACAAGGCCTCAACGGACACTCTCCTCGGACATGCTGTCCTATCCATGGCTGTGCAGTAACTGAAGTGCACAACTACCTATCTTCCTCCCCTTTGCTTTGAAGCCGAAAACATAATTTCTGCAGCAGAGAAGGAACTGGGGGCGGTCTGACTGCACAGCGCTGTATGTACATCCCGCACATAGTGCAAGAGAGGTGAGGTACACCTGTGGTCCGATAGGCACTGCTAGTGAAGATCTGAGATCCCAGTTGTAGATCCTCCAGGTGCAGCCAGGTAATATAGTTTGCCTTTCAGGCCCACATTTAACTCTTTCATCACTTGTGTGGAATATGCACCCTATCACATTAAAATTCAAAAAGATTTATACATGCTTTTAGAATAATAAGAGGGCAAAATTGTGTAAGTGCTATAAACATTCAACCCTGAGAACTTAAATTCCTTGGAAGAACAAGTTCGAAGGAAACTTCTCCATAATTATGCTTGAATAATTGTCCGTTATAGTGGATTTGTATCTTATGAAACATCTGGTACTGACCAGTGTCTGATTAGTTATGCAATTCCTATGTCCCTTCTCCAACCCACTATATTGGGTCCCTACCTCAAGATTTATAGCAATCATGCTTCCATCAGTCGCATTTTTGCTGGTGAGTAGTTCTCAACAATGCTTCAGCAGATTTGGTTGTTTTTCAGTTTCTAAGTTTTGGCGAGTCTTTTTGATATTTTATTGCATTCCTCTTCCTGTAGTATCAGGTCACTTTAAGAGGGTGATAAGAGGTTCCCAATTTTGCCACTTTGGCTTTGTTGTACCAACTATTCATTTTGTTCTGAGAGCATGTGTGGCATGGAACTTCAAAGGTGGTCCTTCCTGACCTGTGTGGCAAGGTCTCTTTAACTCTAAGATGGGGCGGGCAAACTTTTTGGCCCGAGGGCCACATCTGGGTATGGAAATTGTAGGGGGGGGCCAGAAATGCTCACAAAATTGGGGGTTGGGGTGTGAGGGCTCTGGCTGGGGGAGCAGGCTCTGGGATGGGGACAGAAATGAGAAGTTCAGGGTGTGGGAGGGGGCTCCAGGCTGGGGCAGGTGGCTGGGGTGGGGGTGTGTGCGCGGGCTCTGGGGTGGGGCTGGGGGTGGGAGGTTGGGAGTGTAAGAGCGTGCTCTGGGCTGGGACTGAGGGATTCAGAGGATGGAAGGGGCATCAGGGTTGGGGCTTGGGAGGGGGTCAGAAGTGCAGGCTCCAGGCAGTGCTTACCTCAAGCAGCTCCCAGAAGCAGCGGCATGTTCCACCTCTGGCTCCTACGCGGCGGCGTGGCCAGGCAGCTCTTGGGGCAGGGGCAGCATGTGGAGCCCCCTGGCTGTCCCTTCGCATAGGAGCCAGAGCGGGGACATGCCACTGCTTCCGGAAGCCACACAGCCACGGCACACACGGAGCGGGGCAAGCCCTTGACCCTGCTCCCCGGCTGGAGCACCGGAGCGGGCCAAGCCCCGGACCCTGCTCCCCGGCAGGAGCTCGAGGGCCAGGATTAAAACGTCTGAAGGCCATATGCAGCCCCAGGCCATAGTTTGCTCACCCCTGCTCTAAGAGGTACTTTTTGCATGCCATTTGCGTTCCTCATGCATGCTAGTACCTTTTGTGTGGCCTGTTCCTTTTGGACTTCAAAGACTCTTTAGATCCAGGACAAAGAGGTCTAGGGTGTCTTTCTTCTGGCATCTCCTGATAATTTGGAAAACATTTCTACCTGTCTTGAATCTCTGTTGCTGTCAAATTATCTTGTCTCAATTTTTAAAGTCAAATAAGTTCTACTTAATTATTTTAGAACTGTGGTAAGATCGAAACTCACTGGTGCGGCACCGCCTGTTAGTCATCTGGGAGTTAGCTCTTTTCCAGTCTTGGAGCACCCTCTGCTGGCTGGTGGCCCACCTTCCTCAGGCCCCTGTGTCCCTCCAGTGCCCCTTTACCTTGGTGTTCTGCCCCAGCAGTACCCCCACACTCTGGGTCTCCCCTCCCAGGGGAACCCCCTACCTCTATGCCCACCTTGCCTCAGTGGCTGCAGCCAGTCATCACCTAGCCCCCTCTCACTGGGGCAAACTGCAGTCTGTACTGACCACTCATAATTGGCAAGGGGGTCGGACCAGCTGCTTCTGCCTATTCCAGGGCTGCACCTCCCAGCCTCAGTACCTGTGTAGACCTTTATCAAGGCCTCAGCTTGGGGAGTTGCCAGGCTGGAGCTCCCCAGCGCCTCTTGCCCTTCCCCAGCACTGCTCTGTCTAAGGGTACGTCTATACTACCCGCCCGGGTCGGCGGGTAGCGATCGACTTCTCGGAGTTCGATATATCGCGTCTCATCTAGACGCGATATATCGAACTCCGAACTCGCTCCCGTCGACTCCGGAACTCCGCCACCGCGAACGGCAGTGGCGGAGTCGACGGGGGAGCCGCGGACTTCGATCCCGCAGCGTCTGGACGGGTAAGTAGTTCGAACTAAGGTAGTTCGTAGCTGAACTTGTGTACCTTAGTTCAACCCCTCCCCCCTCAGTGTAGACCAGGCCTAAGGTACCCTTCGCTCCTTCAGGCAGCTAGGTCCATCTCGCTCCACAGCTAGACAGAAACTTTGACCCAGCTTCTCTCTTAGGCCTTCTTATACTGTCTCAAACCCGCTCCTGATTGGCTCCCCGTGGCAGCCCTTTCCCATGGCTGTTTTTAACCTCTTCCACTCCGAAGCGGGGTGACTGCCTCACTACAAGAACATTCAGTAAGCTTTTGTATTCCTATATTTTTACAATATTGGCAATAATAAAAGCTCATTTATTCTTGGTACAACTGTATGTCCGCAGCTTGAATTGCCATGATTTTCTTTTCTGAAATATGGGATTCTCTAATCAATATTTATCTGAATATTCCAGTGTTGTGTTGCACAGTTGGTTGCTTTTTTCATATATAGGCTTGGAAGAATGAGATTTTTATCTGTAAATGTCAATTTCACGATATGCAAATAAAACCCCCTGACATTAATATTAATGTACAGGTAGGCAAAGTAAGAAAGATGCTGCTTGAGAGCTTATTAGCATGATTTTAATATTTTCTTTGCATATTTTGACATGTGATGTTGATAATTTATATTGTAAAGCTATATTTTTTTATCTCAACTTCTCCTGTTATTAAATAATTGTCAGTTTTTTTTTTATCCCTCCCCATTGTCTGGCTCGCCCATAATTTCTCTCAACTGTGAAATTTAAATTGATACAAACAGACGAATAATGCTTAAAAATAAACTTTGATATTATCCATCAAAATTATTATAAAAATTGAATTCTGGCAAGACTGTATATATTATTTATTGCAAGTTTGGTTCTGCTATTTGAAATCTCCTTCAGTTTGTGGTTAATTTTTTAAAATTAAAACCAATGATTTAGTTCCTGATTACTGTAGACCAGTGGTTCTCAAATTTTCGTACTGGTGACCCCTTTCCTATAGCAAGTCTCTGAGAGTGACCCCCTTATAAATTAAACACACTTGTTAATATATTTAACACCATTATAAATGCTGGAGGCCAAGCAAGGTTTTGTGGTGGAGGCTGACCACTTGCGACCTCCCCTCCCTCCCATGTAATAACCTCGAATCCCCTTGAGGGGTTCGGACCCCCAGTTTGAGAACCCTTGCTGTAGACTAAATTCACGAATGTCTGGATGGGGTATGCCAGAGTAAATGGTCCACTGTGTTTAAGGATCATGGTTGGTTGGTTTGTTTTTAAAGGGGGGGCATTATTTGCATTAGCAAGTGGGAGAGGAGGAGAGTAGACACAAGGGGTCAGCGTAGCAGCTAAAGTGAGAAGAACTGGCCCAAAAAATGGGAGGTATCCAGAACAGCATTTGTGTGTTGATTTTATAGGTTTGAGGTTCTAGCTGGAGTATGTATTTTAAGAGTTCTTTTGTAAATTGAAGTTGCCCTTCCACCAGCCTCCCCTAGTGTAATTCTGGACAAGGGCAGAATCCTGTCTTGGGGGTGAGGTACTTTGTTAGTACAGGCTAGATCAGGTCATGCACTTTCTATTCCTTGCACCATCTTTGCAAAATTTGACCCTGTACACTGCTTTCTGTGCTTTTTTTGTGTCTCTTAAATAAGTATTTTACTTGTACATATTTCTTAAATTGCTTTATTGCCATGGCTTTTTACATATTAACAATTTGAGTGACATAGGAGTTTGCTTCTCTTCCCTGCAGCTGTTAAATCCTTCTAATATCAGATTCAGATGTGGTAAGAAATCCAGTGGAATTTGTTGGATAATATGTTCTTTTGCCTCTTGCTGATTATATACGTTATGTGATACATACATGCACCTTTCTTTCACTTTGGAAGTCATGGCAGTACATTTTCTTCCATGATCTTTTGCTCTGTATTCATAGCTACAAGTGAGCTTGCAGTGGTGGTTTGATTTGGCTGAAAAAAATAGAGGCCTTTTCACATGTCTCATTTAATATTCAGTTACCATGGAAACTTGCTGATACTGAACTGCATACCGCTGCAGCTGAAGTCTAGAGGCATTGTTAATGGTTTGTTACTTAAAGGCTTATTGTCAGTCTTCAGAGTGCAACGGAAATAATAAAATTGCTCACCTAAGTGTTTCAGATCAGAGCAGAGGTAACACAATGGAGTGAAGTAGGTCATAGCATTGCAGATTAGCAAAAGGGGCAAACATAGGCCCATTTACACAACCACTGAAGTCAGTTTTACCACTGTCCTTAAGAGGTGTGGGGATCTGACTCATACCTTTTCCTGTTCTCATCCTTTTTCTTATCCAATTTTTTTAAATTTGGGTTAATTTTATTTCTATTGGTTTATATGATATATTTTCTCTTTTTCTAGTGGTCTTAATTTCTGACAGATTTAGGAAATTTAAATATTTATGAATTTTAATATTCTTAAGAAGACACACACATAATGGACCTGAAATTTCTTGAATTTCACTGATGCTATTTTTAATTGTCTCAAGTGGATGTCATCTCTCAAACAAAGATAATCTGCACATGAAAAATGGATCAACAGATACATAAATTTACCAGTTAAAGATATGTGGTGTTGCACTCCATATGTTTATGGAAATATGCTTAGGAGTGTAAATATAATGTAATTGGAATATGCTTTATGAAAAAGGTCTCTTGTAAGGTATCCTTACAAAGCTTATAATCTACTGAGGGTGTTCATCCTATTTGTATGAATGTATCATTCTTGTATCTAAAACTAGAAATATGAAGCTAACTCTCAGGTCCTATTGTAACTATGCAAAGTGTGGGCCATTAATGGTGCGTTAGAATCTTGATGGCACCCATTACTAGGACAATTGGCTGTAGATGGTTTATTTATCTGCAAGCCTTCTTGTGGACCTGGGGGCCAGCCTGCGGGTAATAAAGAATGAGGTCTTACAGTGACATGTGACTGTGTCACCTGATACTGGAATCCGTCTTAAACCTGGAGCTTTTCCATTTAGAAGGGGGTGGGAACCCAGAGAGAGAAAGGAGTCCTGCCTTGGGCCAAAGCTATAAAAGGGCGTGGAACAAAGGGGTCCAGTCTTGAGAAATCCCCTACTTACCACCAGTGCTGGAACAAGGACTGTACCAGGAGAAAGGATTGGGCTCAGACTAGGAAGGAGTCAAGTCTGTGAAAGAAGCTTATTGGGACATCTCTAAGGGTGAGATTTACCTGTATTCAGCTTCTTAAATGTATTAGGCTTAGATTTGCGGTGTTTTGTTTTATTTTACTTGGTAACTTACTTTGTTCTCTCTGTTACTTGAAACCACTTAAATCCTACTTTATATTCTTAATAAAATCACTTTTGTTTATTATTGAACGCAGAGTAAGTGATTAATACCTGGGGGAGAAAACAGCTGTGCATATCTTTCTATCAGTGTTACAGAGGGTGGACAATTCATGAGTTTACCCTATATAAGTTTTATACAGAGTAGAACAGATTTATTTGGGGTTTGCTTTCAAGGGCCTATACAACTCTGTCCCTTCTTATTTATTTCCTCTTGTCTTATCAGATCATTTCCCATCTTCTGTGACGCCAGTCTTTGTAGCCCTGTTTGCTTATCTCACAATTGTCTCCCTGCTTTCTGCAACAGTACATTTTGTGCATGGAATGCCCTTCTGTTGCTGCCCCTTTTAAAAAATCTTTTGTAAGTAGTTACCTTTTTTGCAGTTTCCACAAGAAGTAAGCGAAGGCCGGGATTCTCCCTTCCACACAGAAGGTGGGCTGAGTCACCCTTGCCTTCCATCTCCCTCTCCTCCAAACCCAGTGGAGGGTGTTGTGCAGGTGCGGGAACGCAGCAGGCTATCAAGGGCTGCGCAGATGGGGAGAAGCGCTGCTTCCCCGGCCCTGGAGCTCCCTCAGCGGGGAGAGATGCCGCTGCCCTGGGCTGCTGTGGCAAGGAGAGCCTGGGAGGAGTTCTTTCCCTTGTCGTCCCCCCCCCCCACCACCCTGGGCAGCCTGCACCCCCAGCCAGAGCCCCCACCCTAATCCTCTGCCCTGAGCCCCCTCCTGCACCCCAAAACCCTCATCCCTGGCCTCACCCCAGAGCCCACACCCCAACTCTCTGCCTTAGCCCTGAACCCCCTCCCAAGCCCTTCGGCCCCACCCCTGCCACACATCACCTCCATATTGGTGGACATAAAAAATTAGAGGGAACATTGGTGGGGGCTACTCTGGGAGAGGAGAATGAGAGAGGAATGTGCTCTAGACTCTCGCTGTCTTCCTTATCTTTTTGCTGATATTTTTTACTGGGAAAATTTATACAGTCTGGACCTATGTTACAACTTCCTCGCATAGGAAATCCCAGGAGTAGCTGCAGTCAGGGGTAATCCTTGGTAATGTCATTCCCTCACAGCTTGGCTGTCAGTAAGATGAAAGTGGGGAAGTGCAGGATAATGCAGACTCAGAGTGATGTAGTAAGGTCACCTCCATAGCTAGCTCCCCATGTGTGTTTTTTTTTAAATGAGGGATGATCAAGACCTAAGCCATCTACTCACCTATTTTATTTATCGCATGTTAGAACTATTGAATGTTGGAAGAGAGTGGAAGCTGGGAATTTACATGAGAGAAAGATGAGAGGGTTAAATTGTGGAAGATGGTTGGGAGTGAGGGAAGAGAAAGGGGACTAGCGATCAGTTAACTCAATGGTCCCCAACCTTTTTGTGTCCAGTAGCACATTCATGTTTTCAGAAGTGTGGCAGGCACCAACAATTTTTCAAGGCTGATTTTCTGTTTGTACATTAAATAATATGAAAAAATCATATTTAATATTACACAATATATGAATCCATAAGATAAAAAGGGTAATTTTACATGTAAAAGCTATTAATTAAATTATTCGGCAATTATCTTTCATCTTACCATGTGAATTTGCTCTTTTTTATCTACAAAATATTTTACAAAATAAATATCAAACAGTTTTCATCTTATTTTTAAAAAAGTAAAACATTGTTGAACTGCTGGTCCAAATATATTTATTATTCTTACTTTAACATAGAATGAAGCCTGCAGCCTCGGAGTTCTCTGTCCCCGGCAGGGGAGGGGCTGCAGCTTCTCTCCAGCTTCGAAGCTGCAGCCCCACACCTGCCAGGGACAGAGAACGCTGGCGCCCGCAGCCTGTAGCCCCAGAGAAGCCGGAGAGAAGCTACAGCCCCACGCCTGCCAGGGACAGAGAACGCTGACGCCTACAGTCACGGAGAAGCCGGAGAGAAGCTGCAGCCCCGCGCCTGCCAGGGACAGAGAGCACCGGCGCCTGCAGCCTGAGTTCTCATGGCCGCAACTTCTCTCCCCTGCTGGGTACTAGGCGGGCGCACA
Source organism: Mauremys mutica (assembly GCF_020497125.1). Lineage (NCBI taxonomy): Eukaryota > Metazoa > Chordata > Testudines > Geoemydidae > Mauremys > Mauremys mutica. Next base: position 107,342,379 of record NC_059077.1, on the reverse strand, counting down.
AAAATGCCCCAGTGGGCACCGCGTTGGGGACCACTGAATTAACTTATTTATTTGAACACCAAAGCCATGTAACTACTATGATAGATACCTGTTCTCACCATAGTCTTTTGTATTTTACATCTTTATCCTCCATTCTTCATCTGTTATGCTCTTTAGGGTAGGATCTGTGCCTTCATTAGTGCTTGCAAAGTATTTAAATACTCACACATTTGAAATAGTAGTAGTAATTACTATCACTACTAAAAATTTTTGCACCTTCCTTATATTAAACGAGTTGTTTGCATAGGTTCAGAAAAGATTACTCTTTGAGGCAGTATTGTCGAGTGGGTAGTTAAGGGCTGTTTCTGTCGTTGCCTGTTAGCTTCAGTGTCCCCACTTGTAAAATGGGGATAATGATACCCACTTTGAGAATTTTTTGTTTTGGAAGGGGGGGAATGCTTTATATAAGGAACGTATTATTACAGAAGAAGAAAAGGGTGTAAGTGTAGTTTCTTTTTAAAAAGATGTTTGGCAAAATAACTAAAACTAAATAAAGCCCTGAAAAGCATCTGTTAAAGTGGTAATAGTTGAAATGGGTCCAGCAGGAACAAAAAGCCACATCTCAGAAGTTTGTTTTAAATAACTTGAACGTGGTCTGAGCAGTATTAGAATGTACTTTTAATTTGGTAGTATATATTTCTCCTTTATATGTCATTCTTCTTTTGGTTCAGCTCCATTCTATCAGACTGCTACAATATTTCTTTGCTCAGAGTACAGAGTGGATGGGGGTATTACATTATTCAGAGTGATAGATTTGTGTAGATGCTGTTTTGAATCCAGGTTCATGTTTCAAAAACAGAAGCTAGAAATGTTGTTGTGTCCAGAGTTGTGTTTCTGAGGGCAAGTCTACCCTACAGTGCTACATTGGCACAGCTGCATCGACACAGTTGTGCTGCTGTAAACACACTGTGCCGACAGAGTGCTCTCCTGTTGGCATAATAGTTTCCGCCTCTCGTGGAGATGAAATAATGTCAGCGGGAGAGCATTTCCCGCCAACATAGCTCTGGTGTGGACTGCGCTTAGGTCAGGGTTAGGCAACCTATGGCATGCATGCCGAAGGCGGCATTCAAGCTGATTTTTCAGTGGCGCTCACACTGCCCGGGCCCTGGCCACTGGTCTGGGGGGGCTCTGCATTTTAATTTTAAATAAAGCTTCTTAAATATTTTTAAAACCTTATTTACTTTACATACAACAATAGTTTAGTTTTCTATTATAGACTTATAGAAAGAGACCTTCTAAAAACGTTAAAATATATTACTGGTATGCGAAACCTTAAATTAAAGTGAATAAATGAAGATTTGGCACACCACTTCTGAAAGGTTGCCGACCCCTGGCTTAGGTTGATGTAACTTGTGTCACACAGGGGAGTCTCTTTCACACCCCTGAGTGACATAAGTCACATGGACTTAAGCGGTAGTGTAGACCAGCCCTTAGAGGTGTAAGATGCATGGAAATCTCAATCTTGGTTAGCTATGGTAACAGCTTTGGTAGGTTTGGAGAGCCTTTTCTTGTCCTCTTGGCTGGAGGAATCAAGTGTAGTGCAGGATTAAAGGAAACATCTAAGGGAAAAATAATTATTCCATTATTGAGGAATCAGTGAAGTCTTAGAAACTCTGTAGGCTGTGAGCTAATATTCTGAGCGCCTGCTCTTGGGAAGGCAGCTGCTAAAGGCATAAATCTTTATTGATGATTGGGAACAATATTGTGGAGGAGGAGAATGATGATAGACTACTGTTCTAATTTTTCTTATAAAAATCTATCTTGCCTAACAGTTTTTGTTGAATTACTTATAAATGATCATGTTGAATATTATTATGGGGGGTGAGTCAAATATTAAAATTCTATCCTAAAAGCACAAAAATTAAATGTAGGGTTTTTTTAATTTAGTTACACAAATTGAGTGTACAGGTTAGCTCAAAATGTCCAAGTTGTTTAGCCAGTTGTTTTTTCCCATTTAAACTGATTTTTAGGCAATAAACATTAACTCCTTGTCAAAATTTTATTTTTAGATAAATGAATTGGTGGATGCCCGTGATGTCAGCATTGGAGCCTGGTTTGAAGCTCACATAGAAAATGTAACCCGAGCAACAAAAGGACATAAGAATGGTAAAGCTCAAGCAAAAAGTGGCAATACTTACAGAAGGACTAATGGAAACTTAAGCCAAGATCGTTCTAGAGAAAATACAAATAATTTGGACAGTGCACCTTCAACATCTTATTCAGACTGTATGGACACTGATGAAGATGCTATTTATCATATCAAGTACGATGAGTAAGTGCTCCTGATATTGTTATGAGGACACAATGTGAATTTATTTGGTTTGTGTAAACCAAGAATATTGTTGAAGAAACTTGGATCCTAGAGAGAGCAAGTTCAAAATTACAACCAAAAAGCAGTATTAAGAAGCCATAACACATTTCTTTTGGATTTAATGGCTAATTGGGGCGTGACACGAATTTTTTTTCTTACTCTTGAATTCCTATGAAGTTTTTAACTTTTATGGCTCACCTTTATGAAACTTAAAACCCTCCCCTTAACAAGGAAGTGACATTACAAATCAGATTTGCTGTATCTGTTTTGCTGCATAAGACATGAGTATAAGTAAAGCATACATTTTTAAAATTTATATTACTCCCAGTCCAAATGGAGAGACAAAACTCTCATGGAAGCAAAATCTGGTGCTTGAATTGGATGAATTTGACTCAAGGGTGATATTGATGCACAAAGTTACCAGTCTGCCTTTCATGTAAATCTTTACAGCTAATCCCCCAATTGAGGGATTGAAAGCAATTCCAGAATTTCAATGTGGAATGAGGGTATTGGGTGAAGAAATAAAGATTGAAACCTGCAATGAATGTGCCAGTGCAGACCCCTGTGTCAGAGTCCCATAGAGTTTAATGGGATTTCTCTACACAAGTCTTCACTGGTGCATCGGCTTACAGAATTGGGACCAAGATATTAAAAGCATCCTTCCGTTTAAACAGACCTTTAGCAACTAAAGGAATAACGTTGAATATTCCATTACGTTGCTGAGAATAAGACATGGTGCTTTTGTGTTTTGAGTCTTCATAGTAGAGGAGGATGCACATACCCTTGTACAGGAGTATAAAGGAGGTATACTTTGCTGAGGGTAAATTAATGTTCTTCATCAGAGTTTCAAGGAAACTTTAAATCAGCAGTGTCTGTTTTAAGTTTTATTTTTTCAATATAATACAATAAAACAATTATTGCTAGGAGAAGTAAAAATTGATTTGCTATTTGTTGGGGACCTGAACATAACTACTTTTAGCTACTCCTGATAGTAGTTTTTTTTTTAATGTGCTCATGCTTGAGGATCATTCAGGTTTTGTCTTTGTGCACCATCTGTTAGTTAAGTTTTTACATATGCATCTATATAAACAAGTCATGTATCCATATATGTAAAATACAATTCCTCCCCCATATTATAGTTTAAAAATATCAGTAAGATTAAAAAGTTACAAGAAAATCCTGCATAGTACCTTAAAAGCACTAGATATGATTAAAATATCACTGTAGTGCGACAGAAGTGAATCATTCTGTGATTTCAAAGATCCATTTTTAAGACTGACTAACTTTAAGATAGAACAGAGTTGTTTAAAGGAGAGATGCTAGCACAAGCAAAAGCATAAAAATTTGTGGAAATGGCTTTTGTGACCACTGGAAGGAAATGGTTTCATCCGCTCAGCTATTGTCAATTCATATGAGTCAGAGAATTACTGGAGTGGTGAGGCAACCCTGGAATTAGAAGATATAGGATGCATGATGTCACTTGCGCAGACATACGACAAACACAATTTCAATTCTGTTCCTCTACTGTCTGTACCACAAGGTTTAGCTGTGCATTTCTAGCAGGTGGAGACAATCAGCTCTTTTGGTTTCCTTTAATATGATCTGCAGCAGGTTTGTATTCTTAGCTAGTGACCATCATAACTGTATTTTCTTTTTTTAACTGTCTGAAATTGCCTGAATGTCATGATTACCTACTTTCACTGGAATGAACTTGCTAAATATTTAAAGCATGAGCTTCTGAGAACACAGTTTTTCTGAGGCTGTCTGGAGAGCAAGATCTCTGCATTTTTCAGTTAGTAGTGAGAACTTCAGATATAAAGTTATCCCCTGGCAGACAAAACAGCTGTCTAGTAATCAGGATGAGTGGTGCAAATCCACCAAGGTCCAGCTTTAATCAAGTGATGTGGTCTTATTCTTCTGCTTGGAAAAACACAGAACATTGTTCAGTAATTAGAGAGTTTAGTAAGATTTCTGTTCCTCTTTAAATGACGGCTTCTTCTGAATCTAGACAAACCACAGATTGTGTCCACATGTATCTTTATCATTTATTTGCAGGTATGGACTAGGTTCCTGTTGTGCTAGGCGGACTGTACAATCATATAACAAAAATATATCCCTCTCTCAAAGACCTTATTAAAAACAAATTTGAAATACTCTGCAAATACCAGCACTATCCAAGAGTAAATCCCTATAGAAGAAATAGAAAGCAGCACTCAATATTTTTCTAAGAATTTATATCAACCTCTATCCTTTTTAGTAGAACAGTCAGACAAATGTAATTTTTTCTGCAAATTTCACAGTCTGACAATGTTGTGTCAGAGCGTATCTTCACACTAATTGAACTTGCCTTAAAATATAAATGGAGTTAGCATGGTCATATCCATCTCCCAGTGGATAGTCTTTTGAGGCACGTGAAAGTCTGACCATTAGACACCATTGAAAATTAGTTTATCTTGCCAATAACTTTCTTTCTCCAAGTGGGCATCAGCTTTTCTGTTAGGCCAGTACTCCTGTTCTCTCAGCCTTCTTTCCATGCTTTTGAGGTAGACTCAAGATCCCTCTATCTTCCCCCATTCCACTTGATTGTCAGCTCCCACATTTCTCCCAGCTGGGACCTATATATAAATATATGTAATTTTATAAAAAGATTAACAATTGAAGTGCTTCACTAAAAACACTTTCTCTTACTCACTCTAGATCTCCTCCTATCAAACCAGAAATGTTTATTCCTGTGCTCTTTCAAGTCATTGAGGCTTAGAACAACAATTATATAAGCACAGGGTGGGTTCTAATGGAACAGTGGGAACACTACAGGTAAGGAAACTAATTTTACCTTTCTCCTATGTGGGTACCCACTGTTCCATTAGTCTAGTACTGATGGGAAATAGCAAACAGTAATAAAAATCCTCCAAGAAAATTGGGGGAGGAGGGAGGGGAATAGTCATGAGAACCAAACCAACATTTTATCCACAACCTACTTTTTTTCCTTTTTTAAAGGATTTATTGCAGAACACAGAATTGAAGCTAAAAGACCCTTTATTCAAAAAGTGTGCCATATGAGGCTAAAAATACTATCTTGTGTGAGCCAAGTAAAGGAAGTTGGCTTAAGACCATGTAGCTGCAAGACCGTTTTTATTGTATGGTCCTGCTCTACCCTTGAAATAGTTGTTGCACCTGGCCAAATGAGCCTTGTCTTCACCTGGGGGTCTTCAATAGACATCTGAAGACCTGAAAAATAACTGACAAAATATTTTTCTGGATGGAAAATATTAGCTGTGTACTCTGTCCCCTATATAAAATTAGCATCATTTGTGTTTTCGTAGTGTCTAGCAGCTCTAGTCAGGAACCAGGACCCTGTTGTGCTAGGCACTGTACAGACACAGAACAAAAGTGTCTATTGGATTTCCTCTAAGGCCTTGTTATATTTAAATAGAATTATACTAGGACTGTCAATTAATTGCAGTTAACTCAAGCGATTAATTTTTGTGAGTTAATTTGTTTTGAGTTAATCACGATTAATCACACAGTTAATAATAGAATACCAATTTACATTTATTATAATATAAATATTATTTTTTATTTTAATTAAAATATTAATTGCTTTTTTACAATTTCAAATATATTGATTTCAGTTACAACACATACTACAAAGTGTACAGTGCTTACTTTATATTTTTTATTAAATATTTGCACTGTAAAAAAGAAACAAGGAACAGTATTTTTCAATTCACCTCATACAAGTGCTATAGTACAATCTTTCTTTTGAAATTTACAAATGTAGATTTTTTTTTTTTAAATTGCACTCAAATAAAACAACACTTTAGAGACGAGAAGTCTACCCAATCCTATTTCTTGGTCAGCCAAATGCTAAAATAAACAAATCTGTCTACATTTATGGGAGATAATGCTGCCTGCTTCTTATTTACAGTGTCATCTGAAAGTGAGAACAGATGTTCACATGGTACTTTTGTAGCTGGTGTTGCAAGGTATTTATGTGCCAGATATGTAAATGTTTGTATGCTTCGATCACCACTCCAGAGGACGTGCTTCCATGCTGATGACTGGTTCTGCTCGATATTGATCCACAGCAGTGCTGACAGATGCATGTTCATTTTCATCATCTGAGTCAGATGCCACCAACAGAAATTTTCATTTTCTTTTTTGGTGGTTCAGGTTCTGTAGTTTCTGCATCGCAGTGTTGCTCTTAAGACTTCTGACAGCATGTTCCACACCGCATCCCTTTTCGGATTTTGGAAAGTATTTCAGATTCTTAAACCTTGGGTCAAGTGCTGTAACTATCTTTAGAAATCCCCCATTAGTACCTTTTTTTGCGTTTTGTCAAATCGAGCAACATATGCTGGGTCATCATCCAAGATTGCCATAACATGAAATATATGGCAGAATGTGGGTAAAACCACAGAGCAGGAGACATACAATCCCCCCCCCCCACCCCCAAAGGGTTCAGTCACTTATTTAAGTAACACTTTTTTTTAAATGCGTGTCATCTACATGGACGCATGTCCTGTGGAATGCTGGCCGAAGCATAAAGGGGCATATGAGGGTTTAGCATATCTGGTACATAAATATCTTGCAACGTTGGCGACAATAGTGCCATGCGAATGCCCGTTTTCACTTTGATCCAAGTGAAAAGCAGTATTCCCCTTAGGAACAAATGCAGGAAGTGGCATAAAGACTATCCTGTCAAGAAAAATGGTAGATAAGGGCTTTTTGATTAGTGTCCCAAGTTTGCCCACTCTTCTAGCTGAAAAGACTGCTAAGAGGAAAACCGTCTTGACAGGGATGCCTCTCCCATTGGCAGAGAGAGTGTGTTATTGAGTATCGGCAATATGAAGCTGAGGTTTCCTAATAGCGGGTGGAGTAGATGTCTTTGAGAAACTTACTTATGAAATCTGGAAATGTATGGCTGAAGCAGTATGTTGGAATTTTATTAGTGAGATCTCAGAGTTTCCAGATCTGAGACTTGCACTTTCTAATGAATTGGAAACCAAACCAAAGTAATCTTGAAATTTCTGCTAGATCTCTGTAGTGAAGAGATGTAGGAAATGTACCTCCTTTTGTACACAACAGTAGGACTGTGTTCCCCAAATCCTCTGTAAACTTGATTAATTGATGCCTTTCTGGATTTAGTAAGAAATATAGATTCTGGGAAGAGTCCTTATAAAGGAGGTGATATCACTCAGGTTCCAGGCAATATGTTGAAGGATCTCTGTTTAGTAAGATTGCTTTGGTGAATGTAATCTCCAGAAGGTTCCATGAGACTTATTGATGAGACTTATTCAGATGTCTATTTAGGAACCACAGATATCTGGATCAGTATGAGTGATGATTGTCTTTGCTTGGCACTGACCATCTTGGCAGTCAGAAAAGAGGGGGAGGGGAAGGCATGAGCCAAACATCGTGTCCAGGACAATGACAGTATGCCTTCTCTGCAGACCTAGGGATACTGGTGTCAGCAGCAAAACTTCACTATTTCCTTGGGTAGCATAGAAGACCACTTGGAGAAACAATTAAGTGCTTTAATATAATTCCATTTCCTGCTTTGATGGTGTTTGCTTAGCCAGTCAAACTGATAGGTGCTTTTGTTATAGGTTGTCTTGATTGACATATTCTCTTCAGGGAATAGGAAAAGAACTGTTGAGTCACCACGTAAGCCTCTTGTTGTTGTTTCACCTTGATCAGATATACCATAGTGGTGGTGGTGCCGTGGGGGGAGTTGGCCTCGGACCCCGTTGGTGCTGGGGAGAGGGAGGGTTGGCGGGGCTGGCAGCCTATCTGGTGCCGCATGTCCCTGCAGTGGAGGCCAGGCTAAGGGGCTCTGTACACTGCTCCCACCACAACCACTGGCTGCACAGCTTCCATTGTCTGGGAACCAAAGCCAATGGGAGCTGCCAGCGCGGGCAGTGCGCGGAGTCCCCTGACCCCTCCGCCTAGGAGCTGCAGGGCCATGCCAGTGGGAGCCGGGGAGCCACCCACCCCAAGGTATGTGCCCCCTGCCCGCCCACTCCAACCTCCTGCCTCTAGTCCTGAACCTCTTCCCACACACCCAAACTACTGCTGCTGCAGAAGTCATGGAAGTTACGCTATCCGTGATTTCCATGACCTACATGACACACTCGTAGCTTTACTTATGAACTCCAGTACCTGTATCTGTACCTGAAGGAAGAGACAGCTATGTCTTCTAGATCAGTGGTTCTAAACCTTTTTTGTGCTCAGGATCCATTTGTAAATGTTTATGGCCTGTCGTGACCCAGTAAAGAGTTTGGGGGTGGAGGCTGTAGCGTGGTTTCAGTTGGGTCATACCCACTGGCAGGGGAGGGGAGGGGAGTTGGTTGCTGCCCAGCATTCACCCCACAGTTGCAGCTCCTGTGCTGTGGGGCTGGCTATACTTGGCTCTCTGCTCCAGACATTGCAACCTCTGGGGATGCAGTGCCAGTCAGGTTTGGCCCTGTCCCCCGTGACTGAATCAAATTTATCTGAGTGGAGTTGTGACCTGGCTGGGGTACAGTGCTTCTCACTCAAATTTGGCTTACTTGGACTCCTGTCGTCATAACATCTCGGCCAAACCTAAGTGGTGCTGGGCCCCCAGAGTTTGCAGTGCCTGGAGCAGGGAAGCAAGCCCAGCCAGCCCTGTGGGACAGGATCCATAGGAGCTGCCTTGTAACCCTTTGAAACACTCTGTCGACCCAATTTTGGGTCCCAACCCACAAGTTGGGAAACCCTGTTTTAGATTACCATAATGGTGAGTGGCTGAACTGTAAAGAGGAACAGATTCGAGGGGTTGAGTTTGCGGGTGGTGAGGTCTCTACCTGTGGTTGGTGAAAGAGATGCTTGTAAGGCCAAATTCTCTTAATGGCAGACAGACCAAGAACCAAAATTCCTTTCTATTTGGTAGTGTTAATGTGAAGTAATAGAACATATAACATTTATTTTTAAAAAGGAAATGATTAAGAAAAATGTTAGTGGGGGCTGTGGTAAGATACTGTAGAATACACCCTTAATTTACAAGTTGCAAAGATCTTTAATTTTGAAGAACTGCTCTGACATTATTATTCAGTTAGGTGTGTCACACATTCTTCAGTTATGAGTGTGTATTTAAAAATTTGTAGTGAACTTTGGTTTTCTTTAGATTACAAATATGGGGAAAATTAAGTAAGAGTTGTAACAAATTGAGTTTTGGAACAGACATTATATATCGTTCTAGCAGAAAATTCCTGATCTCCTGTTTTGGTTTCAGTATGTGAATTTTGAGTCTTCTCTTCTGTTACAGCAGTTTCTGATGGTGGATGGGAAAAGGATTAAAGGATGCTCTGGAATTCCTTGGTACCAGGAAAAGATTTTTGTATAGTGACATAGGGTTAATATAGTTCTCTGTATCACCATGCTAGGAATGCTCAAATACTGCCTGTGGCCAAGGAGGACTGGAATCTTTCTTCATGGGCAACTGATTGCTAAGAAACGTTTCCATAGAGATGTGAGACCACATGAGAATTTTGCTACGCTAGTATTAAGATTTAAAATTAGAAGTAGGTTCAGTAAGGATACAGCTAACAAAGAAAAGGTTTCTTTTTGTGCAATACCTATTGAATATTGGATCCTTATATACCTTTTTTGTCTTTCTCCTTTTTAAATATTCTATGCTAAGTTTATAACTTAAATAAAACTACACTTGGAGCCCTTTGAATATAATTTCTAAAGAACTTTTGTAGCTTGAGTATACCAAATTTTCTACAACTTAGTTAAGTCAAACTTAGTGGTACAACTAAGGGTATGTCTGCACTGAAATTAAACACCCACAGCCAGCCCATATCAGCTCATTTGGGTTTGGGGGGGGGCTCAGTCTACAAGGCTGTTTAATTACAGTTCAGACTTGGGCTGGCATCAGGGCTCTGGGACTCTCCCCCCTTGTGTAGTCCCAAGGCTCAGGCTGGAGCTCAAGACCAAATATCTACACTGCCATGAAACAGCCTTGTATCTTGAGCCCTATGAGCCTGAGTCAGCTGACACAGGCCAGCCAGAAGTGTTTAACTGCAGTGTGAATGTACTCAAGAGCAGAATTTAGCCCACTGTCAGTAGTGTATTTACTCCTGGGGGAATTCTACGCCATTGTGCATACACAGAATTTATGTCCCCCGCAGATTTCTTTGCTTCCCCGCAGAAGAATGACTTTCTGATGTGGAAGCAGAGGGAAGCCACAAGAGCAGTCATACAACCCTCCTTACCAGTATGTTTTGGGTGCCCAAGGCAGCCGGCAGAGATGTAAATCACTGTGGAGCTGGTGGTGGGACGGGGGAAAACCCGGCTGGTGACTACCACCCTGCACTGGGCTCAGCTGCTAATCCTGGCTGGGCTGGGGAAGACGGGACTTCCTCTTTCCCTGCTTGGCATCTGGGGTTATGTCAGACCCACCCTCAGATTTCTCCCCCAGCTATAGGAAGCTCTGCAAACTCTTTTCCCCCTCCCCCCACAATTCCTGCACTGACCGAGCCTCACCCTCACACACCATAACCACCCTGATGAGCCCCATTCCTGCTGCACCTGGATCCCCATTGTACCGAGCACCAATCAGTTGCACCTGGATCCCCACCCCACTGAGCCCACTCCCCCAGCATCTGGACCCCACCATTGAGCCCACACCCCGACCTCCCTGCCAAGCTCTATTCCTCCCCACTCAAACACCTCACCCCTGCTGAGCCTCAACCACCTTCACCTGGACCCCCTGAAGAGTCCCATTACCATTGCACCAGAACCCCACAACAAGCCTCTGTGCATCCAGTGCCCCCTGCACCTGGATCCCCCGCTGAGCCACCCGCACACAGATTGCCCCACACAGAGCCCTCTCAACCCACACCTGGATCCCCCTACACTAAGCTCCTCCACACTTGGATCCTGCCTTGCTGAGCCTGCCTGCCCACACTTTGTGCACTTGGCACAGAGGGGCAGGGCCCTGGGGTGTTTTTGGGGCATGCCCGGCCCTTGTGCTGTGTCAGGGTTGAGTGCAGCCTCATCGCGTCTCGGGGCGGGGAAGCTGCACTGTGATCTCCCACCTCTGTGAAGCCAGTGGCCTGTGCTCCCAAATACCATGCTGGAGCCTACCACATTTATGTGACACATAAAATTTGCAAAATTTTAAAATGTGTGCAGAATTTTTAATTTTTTGGAGTAGAATGCTCTCAGGAGTATGTATTATATAGGTAGGAAATCTGTTGAAAAGCACACAACTTCTGTTTTCTCCTGTAGGTTATGATAGAAGCTTTAAAAAGAAGAGAGGCTATAAAGAAGAAAACACCTTTTACGAGCCTCATTTGAGTCTAAGAATAGTTCTTGTATTAGGATTCTGTTAGCCTACTTTCTTTAGTGAAAATAGAGAAAATTTTGTAATGTTTTCTTAGTTTGTGTTCTTGAAAGATTTTATTTTGTTCCTTTGTATGGTATCTGCTCATTTACACTGCCCTACATTTTTCCCTTCCTAACACCAGAATGGCATATTTTACCGCAGTAATTGAGGTCTAGATTTTATAGTCTTGTGTTTAGAGGTGTATAAATAAGCTGTATTTTTTAAAAATAAAGCCAGATAAAAGTAGGTATACAGTCTGAGGTCTGATCTAAACCTGAAATGGGTATGATCTGTTTTATCCTTTCTCTTCATACCTCTTCTGTTTTTTTATTTGTTACTGTGGTGGAAGGAGATTTTTGAGGCTAGGGAACTTACTGGTTGATAGAATTCTATCATTCTTCATATTAGAAGTCAGACTTTACTATAGAAGTACAAATTATTATTTATTATTCATAATAATTAGCCCTATGCCTGATAGTATTTTCGGAAACAGGCCTTTGGGATTGTAAACCTCAGTGCAGCTGAAATTTTTTTTGGCTCTATGGGAGGCAGATCTATTTAATATACCCACCTTTTATAAAACTAGAGCAATCCACTGCTAAAAGTTGCATAATAATTTGGGAGGTGGCACATGGAAATAACCTTCTTCAGTACACATCACTGTTCTTGTTTAATTTTATCCCAACCCTTGCCTATGCAAGAAACAAGTTAATCTACCTTGGACACATGAAAAAGGGATTGATTTCACATGTCCATTCCACTGTAGGTGTTTGTGTGCTCCAGTGGATGCCTATTTTCACATGACAATTCATCAGGGTCAATGAAAATTTCTGAGATTTGCTGTCAGCGGACACCATTATCAGTTCAGTCTTCCCCTTTGTTCTCAGTGCTGCCCTGTGTGGTGTGGTGGTGGTAGCATTCCTCTGGAGGGTAGGTGTCCATGTATTCCCTTTTCTGGACAACTGGCTGATAAGAGGTCAATCCAGGTCACTGGCGGTGGTCAGCATTCACATAATCTGATCCACGTTTGACATACTAGGCCTCCTGATCAAATCAGACAAGTCAGTCCTGTCTCCAGTGTAGAAAACAGAGTTTATTGGTGTAGTTCTGGACTCGACAGATGGCAAGGCTTTACGGCTTTAGACAAGATTTTGAATAATGCAAAGCCTCATTCTGGATTTAAAGGCTTATCCTCTCACCGTGGTGAGAAGCTGTTTAAGGCTGATGGGGCACATGGCAGTGTGCACTTATGTGGTCCAGTACACCAGACTGCACCTCGGACTCCTTCAGGACTGGGTGGCAGAGGTATATTCTCCAAGAAAGAACCACATAAACATGTTAGTGCACATATCAAGTCACATCTTAACCTCCCTAGATTGGTGGACACATCTGCCCAGTGTATGCAAAGGAGTTGCTTTTGCCCCACCTCAGTACTCTTACTTTAGTGATGGATGCCTCAGACGTGGGGTTGGGGGCTCTTCTGGAACACCTGCAGACACAGGGTCTCTGGTCACCTCAAGATCTGTCTATACATAAACATCAGGGAGCTGTGGCTCATCTGTTTAGACTGCATGGAGTTCCTTTCTCACATCAGGCAAATGGGTGTATTGGTGCTGATTGACAATATGATTGCTGTGTTTTATGTAAACGAAAAGGGAGAAGCTTGGTCCTCACTGCTCTGTTGGGAAGCAATCCTGTCTAGGGCCTCATGGCCCAGGGGCTCAAAATACATTGGCAGATCACCTGTGCAGGTTGTTTTTCAATCACCACAAGTGGTCCTGTCACTCAGACATAGGAACGTCCATTTTCCAGCTCTGGGCAGCTGCCCAAGTGGAGTTATTTGCAACAAGGGATAATACAACAGCCTGGGTTCACTGAAATGCATTTTTACTGCTGTGGTCAGAAGGGCTGCTATATGTTGTTTTTCTCTCTCTCTCTCTCTCTCTCCCTTCTCCCTCCCCCCACCTTTCTGCCCAGAGTTCTGTGTAAGTACAAGGCCAGTCTTATACTGATTGCCCCATCAACACTGGTTTTCACAGTTCTTGGCCCTCTCGATCAGCCCCCAATGTTACTCCTGCTCCACACTGACCTAGCTTCATAGAATCCATGGTAGCATTCATTGAAATGCTTTCAGTTCCACATGCAGAGCCAGAAAGACGGGCAGAACCCCAGGAGGAGAAAGAAAGGGATAGGAAGGACAGAGAAGCACTGATGTCTCTTCCCTAGCTTACCTGTGCAGTAACAGGTCAGGATATGAGGCCTAGTTGAAGAGATTTAGTAGAGGAGTGACCAGTCTATGGTCTGTTTCAATGGCTATTAATTGCCAATTAAATCAGAGGCTTTCCAGTCACTTCGGTGGACTTTGGATCAGTCTTCTAAGCAAGGGCTGCTGACTTTGGGCTATGGTTTGATGATCAGTGTCCTAGCATGTAAGTTACTACTTGGAGCAACAATAAAGTACAGTGCAGTGTGGTGTTACCTGGGCCTCTGAGCCACCTTGAACTGCAGGCAACATGCCTCCTTCACTTTCCAGCATGCCTCAGATTCATAAGTGTAGGATTTTGGCCTCATGGGCTGGAACTGGTTCAATTTGGTATAGCTTGTAATACTGATAAACTCATGAGCACTGCTAAAACTTCCAGAAGAAATTATTACAAAGTGGGGATTTAGTTTGTTATAATTCAGATTAATATTAGCTAAAAACAATTAAACATTTAATAAAGATATTTTCTTTTTTATAGTAGTTATTCTTTTCATCATTTAAATTTGTAGAGAGAGGTGTTTGCACATAATGGATGTGTGTCCATCCATCCCCATGACTGGAATTTGTTACAAAATAGAATCTCCTTATACTGTGTCATACCAGAAATAAAGAAGTGAACTCTTTGAATTCTTGCTTTATTTCAGTCCGAAAGGATTGATTTCTCCATTTTTGTAACAGGGTATCTTAATTTGTTTCCTACCAGCAAAATTTTCTTCTTGGTGTTCAGCTTTCCACTCTGCCATTTTCCCTAGTACATAGGCAGAGCTCTGTGATTTCTACAACCATTGCCAAAATGGATCTATACAGAGGATTTAAGGAGAGTTTGTTCTTATACTAAGTAGCTGGCTTCTCCAAAAGCCAGAGCACATTCTATGCTCATGCCATTTTACTGTAGCTATCTTTCAAATAGATATTACTCCTGCTAAATAGGTATTACCCAATTTAAAGGAATGGAGCTCACTAGAAGTATTTACAGTACAATTCTAGTGTGGTGTATGTCTGTGCTGGAATAATATGCCCCACCACTTAGAGGAAAATGAGATTGCTTGTAAAAACCTAGCAATTCATGTGTCTCCTTAAAATAACTTTTTAAAAAGGGTTTATTAACAAATGGAAAACTCTAATGTGATTTAACAAATCTTTAATTCTTCAGGAAGTCTATCTTACAATATTGCAATCCTTACTACACGCTGAGTGAGAGAAATCCTTAAATATGGTACTGTTTAGCTTTTTAGATTTATCATTTACTGAAGTGCTAAAATAAAAGGAGAAACATTTTAAAATGATTGGCCATTTTCTGTAATAGAGAGTCCGAGAAACATTCTTTCTGTGATTAGTGGTGTTTATTTGCTTGTTTGTGGAATTTCAGAACCATTATACTTACTGTTTGATGAACAAATGCATACTTTTTTTCCTATGCTATCTTCATCTTGCATAATTTTGTTGGTAAATGCTGTCTGTATATGTAGGGTTGGATTTTCAAAAACTGTGTTGCCATTGAAGTCCATGGGAATTTTGCCATTGACTTTAATGGGGGTAGAGTTAGACTAGAAATGGGATTTTCAAGATACTAATCTTTGTTTGTTTCTTTTCACTGTGGGCATGTTTGGGAATTGTGCTATTGATCCGAGTATGAGCAAGACTGGGACAGGTTAGTACTCAGATTTGAAAATTTTTAGCATCTTTCTAGCAAAAAACCTTACATAAACATGATTATTTATGTGGTTTTGATTAAAACTGTTTTTCAAATCCCAGGTAGCAAGAACCGTAGTCATAGAACAAGCAAACATTTAAAAAATAACATAAATCCTATTTTCAAAAGTGATTTAGGAATCCAAATCACTTTTGAAAATGGGATTCAGGCTCTTAAGTCACTTGAGGCACTTTTTAAAATTTTACCCTTTGATTTATTTCATATAATAGTGGAAGTACTAATTTGTAACTTTTTCCCCTCCCCCCAAGGTATCCAGAGAATGGTATAATAGAAATGCGTGCCAATAATCTTCGACCACGAGCAAGAACCATTTTGAAGTGGAGTGAACTCAATGTGGGTGATATGGTGATGGTTAACTACAATGTAGAGACTCCAGAAGAGAGAGGATTCTGGTTTGATGCAGAAATTACCTCTCTGAGGGAAATCTCAAGGACTAACAAAGAAGTTCATGCCAAAATTCTTCTGGGGTAAGATTTTATTGACCAGTTTTGAAGCATGCAGTATGCAGGAAAATAAATCGGAGCTTTCAGTTTTGGCCATTACATTTCATTATATTAAAAATTTAACATTTAATTTTACCTCTGTATCTGTCTGGATCCTGGAATTACTTGATTTTTTTTAGCAGATTCATTGATCCTAAAAAGTCTCCATTTGGAATGTGGGTGTCTTCTCTTCTGCTCCTTCCCATCTCCCACTCCCACCCCCTTTTTAAAACTGTTGGTTGTTTGAATTGCCAGGGCTAATCTTATTGCGTGACCTGTTACCTGTGATCCCATTGGATCAGACTAGTAACATGTTTTCCTTCAATACTATCAAGACTGAACCATCCATTTTTAATGGATTTTTTTTTTTTTTGTTCAGTCCCGTTGGGGATCTCCAGATCCTAATGGGTGACAGTTATCTTTGGCAATCTGGACAGATTTCTCAGTCTGCTAGTAGAATGTTCGTAGGTGAATAGTGGAATGGGAGAAAACAAATTCTTTGAGATTTCTATATGGACAAATTCAGCTATTTCACTGACTCTTATACAAGATGCTCAAGGACAGCCTTTCAGAGGCTGAATTTACTTCAACAAAAGTCTGTAGTACAGAATTTTCAGGTAAGCAATGAGATTGCCTCCTTCCCCCTTTGTCATTTTCTTTTAGTGCTATAATTAAGGATATCTGAGTTGTATGTTGACTTCATGGTGAATTTTGGACACACACAAGCATCCCTTCCTTCACCCTAGAGTGTCTTTGCTAACAAGTCTGCTTCAGCGTTTAGCAATGAAGGCAGTAATGCCTTTGGAATACATTTAGAACATTTTTCTCAACACAGGACTCTTCATATGAATCAGTTACATATTAAGCTGGATATAGAAATTTCTCTGAAGGATTATTGAAACAGTGTGCCTTTTTAATGTAAATATCCTTGATCTTCAATTTGAAGTATTATCTGTTTGTTTCAAAATCTTCCTCTATTGGATATGCTAACCAAGACAATCAAATAACTTTCTTTTCCTCCATTTTATTAGGAGATAGATTAGAAACGTGTAAACCCTAAGAGAAGGTTATTACCTTCAGTATCTTCTGCTGAACTAACTTAATGGCCTGAAATCTACGATTTGTGGACATGGCCAACATCTAGTTTGATGCTAACTATATTCTCTGTATAGTTCTCAATTATAGTTTTTCAAGTAATAGATTCTGTTTTTGGTGCACATGGAGTGTGTGTGTGTGAGATCAGATTATTTTTGGATAGCAGAGTTCATTAGGGCCACACCAGTGCCCTCGATGGTCTCATGCCCTCCACCAAGGACACAAATGGTGGAGTAGTCCCAGCAGCGCCATAGGTCCTTCTTACTACCCATTGCTGCAATTTGTAACCCTTGGCAGTATCTTCTCTTGCACACTGTGCCTTTCACTTTAGATTTTAGGTCTAGTTTATTAGTGAATTAGTTTTAATTCATAAACTAAATTTCCTTTTGCCTGTTGGCATGTATATATTTTTTAAAAATAGTTGTTTAGGTTAGTTAAGTATCCTTTAGCCTAGACAACGCTCTGTATAAGGGTGCTAGGATGATAGTAGAGGCTGAGTTACCAATCTACAAGACCTATTACTTGTGTGACTCCACTATGCCTATAAATGATGTGCACCCTTAGTGTTTCATTTGCCTTGTGGAAGAACACATTATGTATTACTCATTTTCCAAGTGTACCCAGAAGGTGAGAGAGGTGAGACTGAAACTCTTCCTGACAGAGAAGTTGTTGATGCAGGCCTCATCAGATCACATCCCTCTGGCATGTTTTGCTGTGCTATGTAGACAAGCTCTTAATTGGGCAGTTGTCTTTGAAGCAAGGCTGAGCTTTCTGAGTCGGGACTTCTTTCTCCCCACATTATTTCCAGCAGTAAGATGACAGAGTAGAGAGCAAATACAAGGTCAAAAAATGCACTAATTGTTCTTCCATATTTTCAGCCTTGAATAGAGCAGTTCTGTTAGTTTTGCCATCCACAGGAGTAGGATGAGGCCAAAGTTTTATGAGGAAAGGCGAATCCTCGTACAGCAATCCAGAGGATTTCTTGTATCCACTCCAAGCTGTCATGCAGTTAAGGTCTGTGGTGAGTTGGTTGAGCAGAGCATGGAAACTGTTTTTTTTTTTCTGTTTTTTTGTTTGTTTTTTGAACAGTCGCCATAGGATTTTTAGACAATGCCACAGCAACACATGAACAATAGAGTAAAATAACTAGTCCTGTGTCTTTATAAACCAGCTAATATTCCCTCTTTAGCAGAGTGAACAATCACTTGCTTAATGACTTCTTCAGGTGGCATTTACAGCAGAAGTTGTTCTTCTACAGCATGCCTTGTTCAGTAGCCTGCTTCCAGCTTGATGATTGTGATGATTTCCAGGGGCTAAATATCTTTACAACCTTGCCCAACATGATTTCCGTATCCATTTATTCCATAGACCCAGACCCACTCTTCAGGAATTCCATAAGACTATTAAAATGGCCATATCTCTTTAAGAAAACAAGTGGGTATACTCTTTCAGACACTTCTCCAAATAAGAATTTCATTGAGTGACATCCCTTGTATAATAAATGAGATGTATTTGTGGGCTTTTTGTTTATTTGCTTTTGATTTGTGGAGTTTCATTTATTTCCAATATTTCAAATGTTTGTTTCCACCTACAAACACCTGTTTTGGGATTTTTGTTGCATCATTGCCAATTCGTGTTTGTAACAGTACTCATAAAGTTAATTTAGTTCCTTTCTTTTTTTTTCTGTTTTGAATATTTTGAGGGAAGCACAACTTCTTCTCACTTACATATTAAGATTCTTTAGGAAATCTTTACTTAGTTATCTTGAAAGCTAAGTGTGATGTGCTTTTCAAGAACTATCTTACATTAGACAGGTAATTGAATTAATGGCATTTTCTTTTCTCATTCATTTCTTTAATTTTTAACAGACAGAACATTCCTGACAACAAGTGCTTGGATTTGCTCTAAAAATGCATAGTAATTGTCAATCAAAAATCAAGTGATAGCGGTAATAACAATACCACTATGGAATAATTCTGGATTAACTATATTTAAAGTATTTCATAGATTCTTTATATAAGATGACTTAATGCATCCTTTAGGAAAAATGTGGTACTTTTGGCGAGTTTTAAAATTAAGATGCTCAGGACTGTGGGCAGCACTGCGCACCCCCTATTGTGTATATAAATTGAATAATTACACATGCAAAAAGGTTAGGTGGGTATCTAACTAGTCATTTGCATGTACATTTATCTTATTTGTATGCACAGTAGAAATAACAATATGGGCCAGTGGAGGTGTACTTTTCTGCATTAATTTTTTTTGCACTGACATCAGACCTCTACTTTTTGAATATTTGATACCAATATCACACAGTATTTTGGGGGAAAAGGAAGTGAAAATATCAGTTGATAGTACAGGCTGTATTTTAGGGCCATCAAGTGATTAAAAAAATTAATCGTGTGATTAATCGTGCTGTTAAACAACAATAGAATACCATTTATTTTAAATATTTGTGGATGTTTACTACATTTCCAAATATATTAATTTCAGTTACAACACAGAATACAAAGTGTACGGTGCTCACTTTATATTTTTGATTACAAATATTTGCACTGTGTAAAAAAACAAAAAAAAATTATTTTTCAATTCATCTCATACAAGTAGTGCAATCTCTTTATCGCAAAAGTTGAACTTACAAATGTAGAATTATGTATAAAAATCTGCATTCAAAAATAAAACAATATAAAACTTTAGAGCCTACAAGTCCATTCCCTACTTGATCAGCCAATCACTCAGACAAACAAGGTTGGTTACAATTTTCAGGAGATAAAGCTGCCTGTTTCTTGTTTACAATGTCACCTGAAAGTGAGAACAGGCGTTCACATGGCACTGTTGTAGCTGGCTTTGCAAGATATTTACGTGCCAGATGCGCTAAAGATTCATATGTCCCTTCATGCTTCGACCACCATTCCAGAGGACATGCTTCCATGCTGAATCAAGTTCTGCTTGATAATGATCCAAAGTTGTGTGGTCTGATGTTCATGTTCATCATCTGAGTCAGATGCCACTAGCAGAAGGTTGATTTTTCTCTTTTGATGGTTTGGGTTCTGTAGTTTCCACATCAGTCTGTTGCTCTTTTAAGACTTCTCAAAGTATGCTCCACAGCTTGTCCCTCTCGGATTTTTGGACAGCACTTCAGATTTTTAAACCTTGGGTCAAGTGCTGTAGCCATTTTTAGAAATCTCACATCTGTACCTTCTTTGCATTTTGTCAAATCTGCTGTGAAAGTGTTCTTAAAACGAACATGTGCTGAGTCGTCATCTGAGACTGCTATAGCATGAAATATATGCAGAATGCAGGTAAAACAGAGCCGGAGACATCCAATGTCCTTTGGAATGGTGGCCAAAGCATGGAAAGGGCCGACTACAAAAGTGCCATGCAAACACCTGTTCTCTCTTTCAGGTGACAAATAAGAAGCAGACAGCAGTATCTCCTGTCAATATAAACAAACTTGTTTGTGTTAGCAATTGGCAGAATAAGAAGTAGGATTGAGTAGACTTGTAGGCTCTAAAGTTTAACACTGTTTTGTTTTTGAGTGCAGTTATGTAACCAAAAAAAAAATCTGCATTTGTAAGTTAGATTTCACAATAAAGAGATTGCATTTCAGTACTTGTCTGAGGGGAATTGAAAAATACTGTTTTTTTGTTTATCATGTTTACAGTGCATATATTTGTAATAAAAAATAATATAAAGTGAGCACTTTCTGTTCTCTGTAATTGAAATCAATATTGAAAATGTAGAAAAACATCCAAAAATATTTATGAAATTTCAATTGGTATTCTATTGTTATAAGTGCGATTAATCACCATTAACTTTTTTGAGTTAATCGTGCAAGTTAACTGTGATGAATTGACAGCCCTACTATATTTTGATAGTATGGAAATAAACAAGATTTTAGGGTTCAAATAGGGCAGTCATTTTGAGGAAACCACCCCCCAGGATCTTTAATATCTCCTTGTGGTTCCTCCTGAGACTATGTAAGGGTGCTGCTATCCTGATCCCTTTCAGTTCCTTCTTTCCACCCACAGTCTGAGTCAGAATACCCTGTGGCATTTTCCCCTGCCTTTTTTGACAGTCACCTAGTCAGCATCTATTGCTTGGTAAATAGTTGGCAGTTACTACCCTGTACTTTAGGTTTTCCTTTAAAATTTATTTTTTGTTCTGTTATTAATTCTTAGTTGGTGGTGCTGAGCACCCATGGCATGCAGCACTTTCCAAGCTTCAAATACTGCCTTTTCCCAGTAGTAACACTCCCCTCCCCCCCCACACTTTTTTTATGTTGTGCCTTGGTGAGGGGGACACTAAAGAGAGATGTGCATCTGCCTATCCTTCAGAAAGTATATGCAGATTTCCAGGGATCTGCACCTCAAACAGCACCTTCTGGAGCAAACAACGAGGCCTGCCTCGGCAGCGGGCCTAGCTCCCAATCGTCTTGTTAGCACTCATTCAACTGCTGCCCCCTGCCATAGCTTCTCTCAGGCCTCTGCACTCTGATTCCTTTCCGAGGAGGAGAGGCCAATCCTCCTCTGATATTCCTCTCAAGGGGATCCATAAGACTAACTGAGGCCATTCTAGCTCCAAGAGAGGTTCATCATCATCCTTGAAAAGGGGCTCCCTACAACATTGTGCCTCACCGCATACCCAGGGTAGAGTTGGGCCATCCACCTGTCTCTCCCCGGTGCTCAGGTGAGAAGAAGCAGGTACCATACTGTTGACTGCGGAACAGTCCGTGCAGCTGCATTCGAGTCCAGTACTGACAGACATTGTTTCAGTGGCGTTAATCTCTCTACATACCACCCCACAGGCATACCTGCTGTGCCTGTCTGACCTCAATTAGCCCTTAGTATAAGAGTTTACTGGTCCCTTGGTGCCACCTGTTGCCCCTGGCCAATTGACCTCTTTGGCACGGGGCAGTCACTGACCTTAGTACGGGCTAAGAGACAATTTAAGGGCTACACCTCAACACATTCCACTATGCAGCCTCGTTCCTTAATACTGGGATGCCCTCAACTTTGGTGTCTATTGCTTTGATACTGGGGAATTGTCACACTGAGGGCTGACCCCAGTTTATTCCTCAGCATTGCATGTGAAGCTTGTTTTTGGTACTGGAGTTGGATGTGAGACCTTTTATGTCTCATGGACTGTTTGGGCACAGATCACTGCATTGTCAGTACTGATTTATCTCCATCCCACTCGGTGCTAGACAAATCAGATCATCCAGTAGCTCCACCAGGTTGTGCACCTCCTAGGCTGACTCAATATTCCGAAGCCCCTTCAAGATGAGGGCTGTCCAGCTCCTCGCCATCCCCAGCTGGGTGCATTAGGTCTAGTAAATCATCCAGACTACCTCTGGATAGGGACCATCGGTACTGGGATTAGTACTGGTCATGTTGAAGAACAGGTAAGCATGGCCTGACACCTTTTGTCTCCCTATGCCCTACTCCCTTCTCTGTTGGCCTCTGAGGGACTCCCCAGGGATTACACAGTCTGTCAGGTTGTGGTCTCCACCTCATTGAAGAGGTTGCTGGACCCTGCCACAACAGAACCTCATATCCTTCCAGCAGAGGTTACTCTTCCTGATCAACTGCTCCGACAGGACAAGTCATTAGTGGAAGAACAAGGCTTGTCTCAGGAAGGTACATCTTCTGTTAGTTTATCCTCATTTTCCCTGATGACTCGGTGGCCCCAGGCTCCTCTAATACAGTACTAGAGGATTTTAAGTTTTACCAGGATATGTTTAGAAGAGTGGCCTCTGCTCTTGGTCATCCCAGGAAGGGTAGCCATTTTAATTAGTGAGCTCCTTTTGGAGCCAGCAAAGGTCCTGTTGAATACACCAGCTTTGTTCTTTCGCACAGACAAGCACTCCCATGTCTCTGCACGTGGGATTAGTGTTTTTATTCTCATTTGGGTCTGAATTCCCTAGTGGTGGTAATTTCCAATGAGTGATTGAGGCAAGGAAGATACAAGTCTTCCCCCAAAGAGACCCCAAATGACTGGACATGTTGGGCAGAAAAATGTCTCCAGATTTTATAGCTAATCTGCAAGTGCTCTTAGCTGCGTATGATTTTAACTGAGAAGCTCTGCCAAAATTATCAGAGAAACTTCCTGAAGATGCAGTGGAAGACTTCAAGGCTTAATGGTAGAGGGACATTTGGCCACAAAAAGTGTCATTGGTCTGCATTAGCTATGGTCTGTGCTGTAATGAAAAAAGTCGTGGCTGTATAATTCTGGTGTAGCACCCAACATACAACACACTATAGAGGACCTCCTTTCCATGGTGTTCTTTTAGTCTTGGGCAAAAATGATGAGAAGTTAGATTCATTTAAAGACTCCCAGGTGACTGTCTAGTCCTTAGGTTTCAAGAGATGACCGCATATACTACCACCCACCCAGTACTCCCAATAATACTTTAGGCAACCTCTCTATCTGCCCAGGCAATTTGATTTCTTTTTGGAAAAAATCATAGACCTCAGAAAAGACGGTTCTCTAGCTCTGGCTCCAATCAGCAGGCCCAGCCATTTCTGGGGAAATCCCCCTTTTCGAGTGCTTGCTCATGTCGATTCCATTCTAGGCATGTGTGCCCACGTGTAGGGTCATCAGAGACTTTTGCCTTAGTGGTATCCGTAGGGTTGGCTGTGGTGCCTTCTGGAGTGTCACATGCATGCTGTGGTATATCAGGCACTGCCAGCCCTATGCCCTCTCAGTTCCTTCTTACCACCCGTGGTGGTTAGTCAGAGCGCTTCTCTCCTTTGCCTTGCAAGTGGTTAGCGGTCTTCTCGCCTTGTTCAGAGCCATTCAGCCTTAGGGCTTTGTACATAGTTTTAATTGTTCTTGATAGTTATTGTGGTATTTAGAGTCCCCAGTAGGACTTTGCCCCATGGGGGGCATGCCCCGGTCCACCGGGTTCATGGACTGTAATAGGCCTATGCCTGTTAGCAATCCCCACGGCTGTTGTCCCAAGTGCTTGGATGAATCATACGTCAAAGAGAAGTGTCTGTAAAAACTTTCGGCCACAAACTCAGAAGGAGTGGGATATCTGACTCCGAGCCCTGCTAATGGAGTTGGCCGTTCACCTGGCGTATGAGCCCTCCCACCAAGAATCAGCAAGCACCTTGGCGTTGGTGCATAGTGCACCACTGGTACTGGGCTCTGCCTGGCACAGATCAACATCTCTGGTGCCTAAGAAGAAGTCATGGAAGCATAGCTCGCTGGCACCAGGAAAAAAGGCCCAAGGGTTTTCGGGCAAGAGACCTAGTTCAGCCCGCCCGGCCACTCCAGAGCCATGAGTGCATGCCTCTCCTGTTGGAGTCTGAGCCCCTCTAAAGGTCCGTCACCGACTCAAGGGAGTGGTATGGGATCCAAGCCTCTGTCAGCTCCATCACCTTTCTAGGCCTCCCTGGCGTGGAGACAGCAGAGGCCTCCATCAGTGCCGTTGGGGCAGCAGGATGCAGCAAAGGCTACCCAGGAGGGCAAGCCAGCCACTGTGACTCCTGGGGGAGATAGACGACGATCCTCTGATACGAGACAGCGCTCCCCGCCACAGTGATGCAAATCCCTGGATCCACAGCCCCAATCCTTTGGGGCTCACCCCCGGTCACTGGCAGCACAAACACTGCCACTTAGGCGCGGTTCACCTAGAGATCAATGTCCGGTCTCCATAATTACCAGCACTGCTCACCCTCCTATCGGTTGGCTTCCTATCGAAGATCTCCATTGTCTGCCACATAAGAACAATCCCCATCCAGGCTCTGGACTCCCAGGTGCCGCTACCTGGTACAGACACTGCTCATCCCGCTCCGGTCTCCAATGACAACTGTTAGCAAGCAAACCCAGTTATCAACGGCTCCTCCGTGGTCAACGGAAGGGAACTTCTCCAGCACAGAGGGCCAGTTTAGCCACTCGCCGAGGTCCCACCAGCGCAATTGGAGCCCTGACGTCACATCGACTGCGACGGTTCAGCAGTGGTATAAAAGCCAGTGGCCAACCCAGTGGCCTTATTGGGGTTCCTGTGGAATGCCACTCATGGCAATGCCCCCTTCCCAGAAATCATAGGCCGCTGCCTCAGAGCAACAGCAGGCGGCATCAGCAGCACCAACAGCACTGGGCACACCAAGTGCATGAATGGCACCGGGCTCGGTGCATGCAGATCGCTCGGAGGCCAGGATAGAGGAAGCTGTACCAAATCTCCCCTCCCTGGTGGTGGACCAAGCCTCGGAACCACCTCCGGTAACCCAGTCATCCTCGTTGTCCCTGGACAAGGCGGTTGCGGGTCCTTCAAGAGCCAGACCGCCAGATGACTTCAGGGAGCATAGGCTCTGCTCTGAAGAGTGGCAGAAAATCTGGGCTTGGAAGTGGAGGAAATGACAGAGTAGATGGACTCGTTTTAATGTCCTCTTGGCTTCCACCCCTGCCTGCGTTGCTCTGCCAGTCCACGAAGGAGTCTTAAAGATCACCAAGGCCCTATGGCACACCCTTTTGTCCATCCCTCCCACTTCCAACAGGGCAGAAGAAAAAATACTTGTCCTAGCCAAAGAGTTAGAGTATCTATATACCCACACTCCCCTGGGCTTGTTGGTCGTCTCTGCGGCCAACGAAAAAGAAAAGCAACTCCATTCCTCCTGTACCCCCATGAATAAAGAGGCCAAAAGACTGCATCTCTTTGGGAGAGAGATTTATTCGACTGCCAGTCTGCAATTCCAGGTGGCAAACCACCAGCCCCTCTTGGGCAGGTACAGTTTCAACTATGCAGGTTCCTAGAGTCCTTCCCACAGGGTTTAGCCCAGGAGTTCAGCACCTTGGTGGAGAAAGGCACAGCAGCAGCCGGGTGTTCTCTGCAAATGGCCTGGGATGCGGTGGAGTATGTGGCTTGGATAGTCGCATCTGCTGTGGTCATGAGTAAGACTACATTTTAGTCACGGTTATTTTTAGTAAAAGTCATGGACAGGTCATGGGCAGTGAACAAAAATTCAAGGCCCGTGACCTGTCTGTGACTTTTACTAAAAATACCCCTGACTAAAATTGGGGGGGGGGTGTGCTCAGGGTGCTGGGGACGGGGTGCCGTGGCCTTGGGGGGGGCACTGCCCGGAGGGAGGTGCAGAGTGCTGGGACTGGGGCAGGCTCCTTACCTGGCTCCTGGGAAGCGGTAGCCCTAGCTCCACGTGATGCCTCCGCTCCGCCCCGAGCCCTGGTTCTCCAGCTCCCATTGGCTGGAAACCGCAGCCAGTGGGAGCACCAGGTGCAGTGCCAGGTTCCCGGCAGAGGCAGCATGTGGAACTAGGGGAGTTGAGGGAGAGGAGCCCCCCCACCCTCCCCAGGTAAGCAGCATCCTTGAGCCATGGCGCCCCCCCGACCCCCCCCCACCACACACACTCACGCTCCCAGACTACTGCTGCTGCTGCAGAGCAGGGCTCTCACAGGACATGCAGACTGCAAGCCAAGACCTTCCTTTTGACGGGGTGGGTCTTCTCTCTGAGCAGATGGATGCCAGACTGCATGGAGTGAAGGATACCAAGGCCACCCGTCGCAGTCTGCTTTGAAGCTCTTCCAGCTGCTCCCACCACCATGGCCTTGGCAGCCCCGCCAGAGTTCTGCAAGAAGACAGGACAATAGCTTCAGCTGGCACTGCCCTTCTTCATCCTGCTCATCTGCGCAACCTGGGCCTGCCAAACACCTTGGGGGCTAGAAGCGTGCATTTTGAGGGTGCACTCGAGAGCAATGCCCCAGTCAATTCTCCGGATTCTTCCTGCCCTTTCCTGGACCGTGTCCACCCTTTCCATTTGGCTTGGTTAAGGGTAACCTCAGACCGCTTGGTCTTGGATATAATGGCCTGGGGCTATACCCTACAATGCATGGCTGCTCCTCCCTCCCACTCCCCGTCTTCCCTGCCTTCTTCAGGGACCCTTCTTATGAGCAACTCCTCACTCAGGAGGTCTAAAAGCTCCTGTGCCTGGGGCCGGTGGAGGTGGTTCCTTGGCTCATGCAGGGAAGAGGCATCTACTCCCTTTATTTCATAATCCTGAAGGCCAAAGCGGTCCTAAGACCCATCTTGGCCCTGCGTTGCCTCAATAAGTCTCTCAAGAAGATAGAGTTCTTCATGGTTTCCCTGGCCTCCATTATTCCTTCCCTGGATCTGGGAGACCGGTACACTGCTCTTGACTTGAAGGACGCTTATTTCCATATCTCCATATTCCCGGGGTACAGGTGTTTCCTCTGTTTCATAATGGGAGGACACAATTTCCAGTTCGTGGCACTCCCTTTTGGCCTATCATTGTCCCCAAGGGTGTTCACGAAGTGCCTGACACCATTGGCGGCTTACCTCAGGCGACGGGGGTCCACCTATTCCTGTACCTTGATGACTGGCTCATCAAGGGCAGGTGTCCGGAGCAGGTGCAAAGAAGCTTCAATCCCTGCATTCCACCTGCATCAACCCAAGCCTGTTAATAAACACAGAAAAGTTCACGTTAACACCACTCCAACACATAGTTTATCGAAGCAGTTCTCAACTCCACATGGGCCAGGACCTTCCTTCTGGAAGTGAGGTTTCAGGTCATGGCAGACTTGAGCCACCCACTTACCACAGCCCACACGTGTTGTGACTGATGGGCCACTTGGCCACGTGCACGTATGTGGTAAGCCATGCCCAGCTTCATCTGAGGCCTCTGCAAATGTGACTAGCCTTGGTTGACATTCCCAGCAGGCACCCCCTAGACCGAGTGCTCCTGATGCTGAGCCATGTCCTACTGTCTTTGGACTGGTGGCGGGATCCTGAATTGGTGCTGTGAGGAGTTCCCTTCGTGACCCCATCTCCATCGCTCACCCTGGTCTTGGATGCATCAGATCTGAGCTGGGGAACCCACCTGGGCAAGCTCAACACCCAGGGCCCTGGCTACAACACGACCTAGCCCTTCGTATCAATGTCAGGGAGCTCAAAGTGGTTTGCCTGGTTTGCCAGGCTTTCTTGCCCTACCTGAAAGGCAAGATGGTGTAGGTCCTGATGGACAATACTGCTGGGACTTCTGTATGTGGCACGCCATTCGCCTGGTAGCCGCCCATCTGTCCAGAACCAAGAACATCCTTGCAGGTCACTTCACTAGGACCTTCTCATCTTGCCACGAATTGTTGCTCCATCTGGAAGTGGTCAGCCTAATCTTCCACAGGTGGGGGACTCTCCAGGTGGACCTGTTCACGTCTCGGCAAAACAGCGTCACATGTTCTGCTCTCTGCAGGGCAGGGACAAGGGCTCCCTGTCAGACGCCTTCCTTATTCCCTGGTCGGGAGCGCTGATGTACGCCTTCCTGCCAGTGCTGTTAATCCACAAGGTCCCACTAAAGGTGAAACAAGACAAAGCAACTGTCATCCTTGTAGTCCCAGCATGGCCTCATCGATACTGGTTTGATACGCTGCTGAGTCTGTTGGCAGCCACTCCCCTGCAGCTGCCTCTTCAGCTGGATCTGCTGTCGCAGAACCACGTCAATCTGCTGCACCCGAACCTGGCAGCGCTGCACTTGATGGCCTGGCTGCTGCATGGCTAAGTGGGGATATAGAATATTAGGGTTGGAAGGGACCTCAGGAGGTCATCTAGTCCAACCCCCTGCTCAAAGCAGGACCAACATCCTCTGGATGAACAACTGTGTTGTGCTGATGTCCAGCAGGTCCTGCTGGGCAGCAGGAAACCCTCCACCAGAGCTACCTATGTGGCAACGTGGAAGCAGTTCACGTATTTGGCCTCGGATCATCACATCCATGCGGAAGAGGCCCTACTGCAAGACGTCCTGGACTATTTGCTGCACATTAAGCTCTAGGGCTTGTCACTGTCTTAGGTCAAGGTGCATCTGGTGGCCATTTTGGTGTTCTACCCTCTGTTTCAAGGCTGGTCAGTCTTTGCCCACCCCATGATAGCGCAGTTCATGAAAGGCCTGGAGTGCCTTTACCTGCATGTCCGGGATCTGGTTCCTCCTTGGGACCTGAATCTTGTGCTGCCAAGGGTCATGGGTCCCACCTTTGAGCCCCTGGGTTCCTGCTCCCTCCTGCTTCTCTCCTCTTGCTATTACTTCGGCTGATAGCGTGTCCGAGATCAGGGCGCTCACATTAGAACCATCTTATCTTTACCTTCGATAAAGACAAAGTCCAACTGAGTCTGCACCCAGCCTTTCTACCCAAGGTCATCACCCAGTTCCATACTGGTCAAGACATAATACTTGACCAGTATTATGGTCCTTTGTCCAAAGCCTCACGCAACAGATGAGGAATGCAGGTTGCATAACCTAGACAAGTGGTCTCCAAAGTGGGGTGCGCAAGATGATCATTGAGGGGCGTGGCAGGAGGAGCACTGCCGGGGGGGGGGAGAGAAGGGTAGCCAGAGGAGGGAGGGAGCGAGCGGGAAAGCTGCCCCCTCAGCAGGCAGGGCCACCAGGAACGCAGGTGCTTTAGAGGCTGCAAGGCCCTGGGCTAAGGGGGCCCTGAGTCCCTGGCCTGCAGCTCTAAAGCTCCTTTCGGAATGCAGCCCTGAGTCCTCCGGCCCGTGGAGGAGCAGGCGCAGCCGTGCAGCCAGCGGCGGGAAAGAAGCATCACTTTCCCCTTCAAAGCCAGCTGGAGAGGAGCGGTGCTTTGACGGGGAAAGCGCTGCTTCTCTCTGGCTGCGTGGCTGCCCCTACTCTTGAGTCCTCCGGCCCGTGCTCTCAGGGCCACATTCTGAAAGCGGCTTTAGCGCTGCAGGCCGGGGCCCCCTTAGCCCAGGGTCCTGCAGCCCCTAAAGCCCCTGTGTTCCAGGTGGCCCTGCCTGCCTGGGAGTTGGGGGGCAGCTCCTAGAATCGTGGCCACGGGAGCGGTGCTGGGCTGCGCAGAGCAACCTGCACACCCCCTGCACCAAACAGGAGCTGCCCCAGTTAAGTGCTCTGCACCTTCTGCCTGCCCCAGCCATGAGTCTCCTCCTGCACCCCCAGCCTGAGTGCCCTCCCACACTCTAACTCCTTCACAGATCCCACACCCCACCCTGACCCTAATCAGACCTTCGAATCCCTGTATCAGAAAGTATTAAACCAAAATTTTCAGAAATAATGAAGCATATTCAATCACATTGCTCTCACTAAAAATATTATTTTTTGAGAGCAAAAAGGTTTTTTGTACCGTTAATAAAAAATTTTTAAAAAAATATTTTCATATTTCTCATCCTTTTTTAATTTCTATTTTTTGTTTTATAATGTACATAATATATTAGTATAGTAGTACATGTATATAATTCATACATAAATATTCATATATTGGGGGTGCATGCTCAAAATTTTTTTACTGATAGGGGTGCGCAATCAAAAAAGTTTGGAGACCACTGCCCTAGACGTCAGACGGGCCTGGCCTTCTAAATAGATAGAACAAAGCCATTCCGTAAGTCTACACAGTTGTTTGTTGTGGTTGCAGACAGGATGAAGGGTGGCCTGGTGTCTGCCCAGAGGTTAGCATCGTGGATCACAGCTTACATCCACTACTGTTATGAGCTGGTGAAGGTGCCCCTGCCCGCGATCGTGATGGCTCACTTGTTGTTGTTTGTTGATTGAGCAAGGTGGCACTTACGGTTATATTTACTTTGTCAAGGAGAATTTCTGAATTGGAGAGGTGCTATCAACTGAAAATGAATTCCATGCCTACTGCAAGGATAAGGTAGTCTTATGAGTTTACCCAGACTTATTCTCACTATTTCATAGGTGTAGGGAATGCTGCTGCTTTTTGGCCCCTATAAGAATTATATGAAAAGAATGTAAATAAGCTTGGTAGTTAAATTACTCATTTTGAAAAGACAATAGGGTTCAGTAGGTTATCCCATTGGTTTTATTGGTTTTAACCCTACAAACACTAGCTCAGCGGTTTGAGCATTGGCTTGCTAAACCCAGGGTTGTGAGCTCAATCCTTGAGGGGACAATTTGGGGATTTAGTTAGGGATTGGTCCTGCTTTGAGCAGGGGGTTGGACTAGATGACCTTCTGAGGTCCCTTCCAACCCTGATATCCTAGTCCTTTTGAAGTCAATGGGTCACTCAAGTGCTCAGAGTTAATCATGTGCGTAATTGTACAGAGCAATGATGGGTTTATTTTCATCTTTAAAAATACACAGTATTTGATGAATTAGATATTACTAAATTTTATAACTTGTTTTTTTACTTCCACTTAAGGAAAACAGTAGGAAAAAAAATCCTAGTTGCTGTTAATTTAAAAGTACAGGGGGAAAAGGTACAGGCGACTCATACCACTGCTGTCTGGGGGTATGAGAGTTGCTTGCACAGACTAGCGTGACCAGGGACAGTTGCTGGTGATCTTGGTGCCTGCCCCAGTGGGCAGGCTGGGGGCAGTACAGCCATGCCAGAGGAGCTGCCCAGTCTTGGTGCTGGCTCCTGTGAGCAGCAGCTTTTGCCACTGAGGTTCCTGATAGAGGCCTGTAGCTCCACAGATATCCACTTTATATCCATGGATATACATTTTGTATCTGCTCAGGGCTCTATATATAAATTGTAGTTTGAACTGTAGGTAGGTACTTTGTTAGAAATCATATCCTATTTCCTTTATATATTTTCAAGTACACCAGAAACCAAATAAGTGTTGACAGATAAGTGGTTTCACATGAGTTCTTTAGTTTGTGACTGACTGCATTGCTGATTATCAGATTAATTTACATGTTACAATGTTGAGATGAGCAATACAAGACTCTTCAGAACCCTTAGAAGAAAATAACTAAGTTTCACTACAGACTAAGTGCTCACTCCTAAGATTTCTTTAAGAAACTGCCTATTAAAAAAAAATCTAACATGGCTATACAGTAACACATGGCTACAGCAACTTTTTAGACTGAAATTTTGTCGATCCTCATGCAATAAAATCACTGAATAACAAACATGTCAGTTAAAATGTTGTCCAGTTATTCACACTAAATCATGTTGATTGTTTTTATCTAAATAATTCAGACAGGCAAAAGTCCACATTTTAAAGGGTACTGTGTGGGGGGGAGGGGAGTCTGGCTGTAAAGCTTGTGCAAATGTTTTCGAGGTCCTTCCCAATGTCCTATTTAGCTGCTTTTCAGTATCATGTAAGCATATATACTAGGGTTTACAAACTGAGAATTTTGAGTTTACTGCATAACTCTTTGCATTCACATTTTTGTGGCACAAGGAGATCTTAACTGAATTCTAAAGATCTTTAAATGCTTACATTTGAGTGAATAAAATACAGTGTAATCTCTTCATATACAATTTGATTCTAGAATACTTTTAAAATTCTGGGCCATAGTCTAACCTCGCAGACACTTGCCAAAGGGGCCCTTTCGGGGGGGAAAAAGTTTGGAAACCATTGTACTAGGCAAATTTTGTTTGTGGGTTGTCTAAAATATAGGTTGGGCTAAGGTTTTAGTTTTAACTATAACTGGAATAGCAACTAGATAGTGATTACATCTTACCTTAAACTTTATTAAACCTTACGTTACTGATGCATTATATTTTTTTGTTTGTATGATTGATCTTATTTTCCTTTTAGGTTTTTTCCAACCTTATCACATATGTGATTGTCTGTAGTTTCAATTTCAGCAATGCTTCTTACTCAAGATTAGAATACACCCAAAAATGACTTGCAATGAATGTGGTAAAGATAAGGGTGATACTTCCCTTTTATTTCTGGAACTGTATTCCTGGATAACTGTAAAGGTTGTTTAGCTGTAATAGCATGGTTTGAACAGTCTAACAACTATTTTTGTGGAAGAACTCATTCTCTGGCCAACTTGCACAGTACAAAGGAAAGGCTAGTTAATATTAATAATAATTGAGTATTATAGTATTACCTGGGAGCCCTAGGCATGGACCAGCATCCCATTGTGTTAGGCACTGTGCTACATACACAGAATAAAAAGACTGCCCCTGCCCCTAAGAGTTTACAATCTAAGTATATGACACGAAACAACTGGTGGATACTGACAAACAGGTGTAGGTGCACAAGGAAACTGTGAAACAGTATTGGTCAGTAAGCATGATAGGTAATGATCTCAGAGCACTAGGCACCCAGCTGTTGTCAAGTGAGCGGGGACATGGTCAAAGTAAGGAGCCAGGAGAAAGATCTTTGCAGCAGCATCATTAATGGGGCAAGATTAAGATTACATTTGTCAGTCAGGGGAAAGGATGTTGTAGTAATCAGGATGCAACATAATGAGAGCCTGAATTAGAGTTTTAGCTGAATGGAGGGAGGAAATGCCGTATCTTAGAATTGTGATGCAGAAAGAATGAACAAGATTTAGATATAGCTTGGCATGAGGACCACAGAGAGGTCTGAATGGAAGAAGAGGCCTAGATTACAGGTCTGGGTAGTGCTGTTGTCCACAGGGATTGAGACGGAAGGTAGAAAAGGAAGCTTTGGAATTGAAGGTTGAGCTCTCTTTTAGCCATGCTGGTCTTTAGCTGATGGCTAGACATCCATGAGATGTCACAGCAACAGGCTGTTCGTTATAATTATATACTATACAGGGAGATGAGCTTGGTAAAGAGCAGAAGTGTTCGCTCATCCTGTTAGCAATATGATGTCTGGTTTCCAAAAATTCTTAAAATATTCCTCAGCCATTCCATTTCTAAATTGACTTTGGATACGGAAGAATTGTAGGACGAAACTTTTAAAAGGGGTATCAACTCAGCATTCAATTTTGAAGTTGTAAATGATACTGCTGGGTATCTAATTAGTTGACGTGCACTATCAAGGTACTAAGATATCTAAATATTATAACTTGGGCCATGTATAGTTTTGCCCCAGAATGGTGGCTGTGAACCAAAAACCCCCCCAAAAACCTATAACCCCCCACCCACCTCTGGCTGAAAATGTCCTTCAAGGCAATACTACAGACAATAGAACAGAGTGGTGGATTTTTGCTTATACATTTCATTCCTGAATGATTACTCTCTTTGTTTTGGTCCATTCATGCCCATGCCTTCTCCTGGGTTGTGGCATTTAATATAACAGAAACACTTATGTTTTCAGGCCATATTTTGATTGACTATAGAGTAATTGCACTTTTCATTTCAAGACAGATGAAATAATAATTAGCAAAATTAGGCTTCAAATTTTAAGAGTTATAAGCACCTCCTGAAAGCCCCTCTGCACTTTGCAGGAATCAGGAACATTTTATTTCATCCAGACGATTTTTACCTGAATTTGTTTAAAAAAATAATAAGAAGAAGAATAAAAGCATACCCTGTTGGCTCTTGCCAATATAAATTTTTTTGGAACTTTGTGATAGTACAAAATAGATTTTGTATAAATTAATAAATCATTTGTCACAGAGTTGCTGCTAATACGTAACCAACAATGACTGATCTCTGATCTTGTATGAATTTCACCCTTCTGGCCTTGGGTGTTTCTTTGCTGACCTTGAGGAAGCTCTCTGACAGTAACTATAGCAACTGCCAAATTAATTAGTTTGTTGTAGCGAACATAGGTCTAAATATGGTTCCATTGCTAGAAGGGCTATAGATTGAAATTGGATAGTAAACTGTGATCGGGAGACTTTTTCCCCTCCTTTTCACTGTGATCCAGTTTGCTTATATCCTTCACATGTATTTATTTGTTTAAAGTAGTAGAATTTGTATTGTGTTGATTCAGCAGTTTTACTTTCAAGTTATCATGCCTGTAGAAGTAAGATAGTTTTTAGCTTTTTTTTTTTATTGGAACATGAAGTGGTAAAGAAAAATTTGAGATGTGGTAATTGTGGCTAAATCTCTTGAACTGCAATGAAAACCAGCAGAATTTTTGTATTGCATAAATTGCAGCAGCTAATATTTCTCCATGTAGCATGAACCTGACCTTACACACACCAAAGATAATGGCCACAGGTGGAGTTTCTAGTCAACTTGCATTTGGCCAGTCTCCTTGCAGCCTGAAGGTATAAAGGGAGAGTGCAGAGAGTACTAGCAGATTTCTGTGTGTGGCTGACCTGCTAGAGAAGGTAAACTGCCATTAGCATTTCTTTTGTGTGGCCTGGGTTGCTGTCTAGGAACTCAGTTCAATTTTATAATTCTGTTCATTTTTTACTTTCCATAAAATAAATGGCATGTACTGTATATACAGTATAGTAATGAGGAAAGGAAGAAAAATAGAAAGTGATATGGACATCATCTTGATTTTAGGCAATATGTAGAACTGAGGAATGAGAGTTGTTTAATGTTTGTCTTTTTTGGTTTAAGAATATTTTGTGACACAATTATATGAATATGCATTTTTGTGTACATTAATCACGAATTTCTAAGCAAGTTGACCATATAGCCCAATAACTATTTAATCTATCACTTTTATAGAAGTGATATCCTTTCAGGGATAACTAGCTGAACAGAGTTCTTATATTTTGGTAGGACTAAAGCATTTAAAAAGGCTGCGTTTACCAGTGTACCAATGACAGCCACTGATTGTATTTGTTTGCAACTAATGCTACTCATAATTTTGTATTTAAAATGTCCTATTTCCAGTAATTTAAACAGAATATTCTTTCAAGGTAAATTTATTTTAAAAATTCTGCCAACACTATCTTCATTATGACTGTATTCCAGTAATTTCTGTTACGATTTATTTTTATTATTGCTTGTATTTATGAATTATCCAAAAGAGAACAACCCTATCAATTTAAAGTACAGCTTCGTTTTCTGTGTTGACATTGTTGTTGTTCTTTGAGATGTGATGCAGGTGTATATTCCATGACTCACTCTCTGCATTGTAGTCTATACTTCTGTCTTTCAGTGCTAAGGAACTGAGGCGGCTGGGATGGGACTGCCCTTGTATGGCCAGGGGACCGGCTGTTGCTGCAGGGCATGAGCACTGCCCTGCAGGTACTGCTAGGTAAAGCTCTTCAGCTCCAGTGTGCGGGGCATGCACACCCATGTAGAATACAGGTCTGCATCACATTTCAAAGAAGAACAGTTACAGGTGGTTAACAGTCCCCCCTCCCCACCCTCCGACAGTTTATATAAACTTCCTGCCACTGCTATCCTTTTGGCCACTCACCCAAACAAAGCTGAGTAGAATATTTATTAGGAGTAAACTCCACTGGCGCCTGCTTTCACTATTGAAGTGACTTTCCTGTTTTTGTAACTGCAGCTCTTATTACATTGCTGTCATGAAAGTACCACAAGGAGATTTACATGTTCCCTAAAGATATGGATGGCACAAATCACTACTATATGTGGTAATACAAGGTTCTATTCATTAGTGAGCACAAGCTTACATGTTATGGCGTTTTCCCTCGTCTCGTCTTGTTTAAAAGCTCTACACAAGACAACTGTCTGTGATGAGCTGCTTTTTCCTTAACATTCTTTAAATTTCTGGAGACTACAGAATATAATGAAGATGATGTATCAATTGTTTGCAGTGGTTATATTCTATCACCAGAGAAGAACACACACATTCTTTTAATTGGATGCTGTTTTATTAGTAATGTTGATACTGCTCTTCGAATGATCTGTCATTCACACTTGCCAAAGTATAAAAATTGCCCAGAATCACCCTCATAAACAAGAAGTGTGAGGGACTATTAAACCCACCAACTAGTACATTTAACTGCTTGTTCAAGAGCTGTGCCAGGAGTAGTCTCTGGAGCGCTTATTTCGGAAGCAGTCTTGCCCCATTTCACTGGGACTGGTCAGACATGACTGACAGAAGGGTGCCGGAGATAAGAATTGGAAGGTGACTTTTCTTACCCCTTCCCCGTCACTCTTCCCTCTCCCTCTTTCACAAGACCTTTTACAAACAGAAGTCGCTGTGCTGTGCTATCTAGGAGCTATAGAAGAGATTTCTCAGGAATACAGGCTGGACAAGACCGAGATAGCCCTAGAGGAAGTCCTCTCCCTGGTGTCTCAATTAGGATTCCAGATGAACTACAAAAAATGGTCTGCCACATAATCCTGGCCAGTAGAACTTACTGGTGCCCTATTTGACTCAGTCAGCATGAGCATATCTGCTAGAGGATAGAGTCACGTTCCTTCAGTCACTCATACATGACATAAGGATGAAACTTTCCACAATGGTTTGCATGTGTCTGGGATTAATAGGACACATGTTTGCATCTATGTATGTGTGACATTGTCTGCCAGACTGTCTGTGGTGATTAGAATGTCGGCTAATGACAGTGTATTCCTCCGTCCAAACATCATATGAACAGATTACTGTCTCTCCTGTCCCAACTTGGTGGCTGCAACGCTTTAATGTGAGGAAGGGTCTTTTTCAAGCCCCTTTCTAGTAATGACACCTGTTGATGCTTCTGGAAAAGGTTGGGTTTACCACCTGGATCACCTCCAAATACAAGGTTTGAGTCCCTGGATGATCTGAGGTTACACATTAACATACTAGAGCAGAAGGTTATCAGGTTAGCCTGCATAACATTCCTGCCTGTTTTGTGGAACTCTGTAGTGCAGATTGTGCTGGACAATATGCCAGCAATGCACTATATCAAATAATGGGGGATACCATCAAGTTCTGGAAATATCACTGTTGACACAGGTGATACCACCAGCTCTTCATCCTCCAGGGATCAGGAAGGACCTTGCTGACTTCTTGAGCAGAAAAACAGTAAATAACCATGAGTGCTTGCTGTGGAAATCCATGTCAGATCTAGTATTCCAACAATGGGGGACCCCATCCATAAACTTATTTGCCATGGTAGAGAATGCCAAATGCAAGGCTGTCGCTCCAGGGGAGCAGTTACCAGTTGTCTTCCTGAAACCACAGTCTTCCCCAAGAGAAATACTTCACTCTCTGGCCATTTTCACAGCTAAAATTTATAATCTTGACGAGGATCTCTTTCTCTCTCTTTTTGACCATGTCAAATGTTATCAAAAATCCAAACAACTTCTTCCCAGAGGGAGGATGGGCTCCACCTAAACCAAAATGGAATCAGATTGCTGGCATATAAAATTAAAAAGGGTATAGAGGCATTTTTTTAAGCTAAGGGCTGGGGCAAAGCTGACGGATGGGAAGGAGCACATGGGTCAGACAGACACATCCCATAGGGGATGATCTATTAATAGGATTCTCTAAAATTCTCTGAAGAGGAGAGGCTAGACGTTGATAAAGTACAGGAAGAAACTGAAGAGATACAGTCAAATAAGAGAGTCCTATTCAGTTACCTCCCATGAAGGTAGACAATTAAAAAGTGACAAATTTTATGAGTGTATACAAATGCTAGAAGTCCAAATATTAAGATGGGTGAACTTGAGTGCCTGGTATTAAATGAGGCTATTGATATAATCGGCATCACAGAAACTTGGTGGAATGATGACAATCAGCGGGACATTGTAATAACCTAGGTACAAAATGTATATGAATGACAGCAGGTCGTGCTGTGGGAGACGGGCACTATAGGTGAAAGAGAGCATAGAGTCAAATATAGAAAGATCTTAAATGAATCACATGGTATCCTAGAATCTCTCTAGAAATTCTGTGCTTGAAGAATAATAATAATGAGACAAAATATCATAATGCCATTATATCAATCCATGGTATGCCCACATTGTGAATAGTGCATGTAGTTCTAGTGCCGCCATCTAAAAAACGATGTAATAAATGTAAAAGGTACAGAGAAGGGCAACAAAATCGTTTTAATGGTATGGAATATCTTCCATATAAGGAGAGATTGAAAATAGTGGGAATATTCATCTTAGAAAAGAGACAACTAAGGCTAGAGCTGTGTAAAATCCTGAACCGTGTGGAGAAAGAAAATAAGGAATTATTTACCCCTTCACATAACACAAGAACCATGAGTCACCCAATGCAATTAATAGGTAGCAGATTTAAAACAAATATAAGGAAGTATTTTTTTCACACAACACACTGCCAACCTGTAGAACTTGTTGCCAGGGAACGTTGTGAAGATCAAAACTATAACTGGACTCAAAAAGGATTAGGTAAATTCATGGAGGATTGGTCCATCAATGGCTATTAGCCAACCCCATGCTCTTGGTGTCCGTACGCCTCTGACTGCCAGATGCTGGGACTGGATGACGGAACAGATCATTTGATGGTTGCCCTGTTTTGTTAATTCCCTTTGAAGGATCTGACATTGGCCACTGTCAGAAGATAGAACACTGGGCTAGATGGACCATTGGTTTGACCCAGTGTGGCTATTCTTATGTTCTAATAGAAGGATAACGTTTACTGGATGATTTGGACCTCTTCTCATAAGAACGGCAATACTGGGTCAGACCAAAGGTCCATCAAGCCCAGTATCCTGTCCTCTGACAGTGGCCAATGGCAGGTGCCCCAAAGGGAATGAACAGAACAGGTAATCATCAAGTGATCCATGCCTTGTCACCCAATCCCAGCTTCTGGCAAACAGGCTAGGGACACCATTCCTGCCCATTCTGGCTAATAGCCATTGATGGACCTATCTTCCATGAATCTGTCTAGCTCCTTTTTGAACCCTGTTATAGTATTGGCCTTTACAACACCCTCTGGCAAGGAGTTCCAGAGGTTGACAGTGCGTTGCATGAAAAAAATACTTCCTTGTGTTTATTTTAAACCTTCTACCTATTAATTTCATTTGGTGGCCCCTTGTTCTTGTATTATGAGAAGTAGTAAATAACACTTCCTTATTTATTTTCTCTATACCACTCATGATTTTACAGACCTCTGCCTTATCCCTCCTTAGTCGCCTCTTTTCCAAGCTAAAAAGTCCCAGTCTTATTAACCTCTCCTCATATGGAAGCCGTTCTGTACCCCTCATCATTTTTTGCCCTTTTCTGAACCTTTTCCAATTCCAGTACATCTTTTTTGAGATGTGGCGACCACATCTGCATGCAGTATTCAAGGTGTGGGCGTACCTTGGATTTATATAGAGGCAATATGATATTTTCTGTCTTGATGATTCCCAACATTCTGTTTGCTTTTTTGACTGCCGGTGCACATTGAGTGGATGATTTCAGAGAACTATCCACAGTGACTCCAAGATCTTTCTTGAGTGGTAACAGTTAATTTAGACCCCATCATTGTATATGTGTATTTAGGATTATGTTTTCCAATGTGCATTACTTTGTATTTATCAGCATTAAATTTCATCTGCCATTTTGTTGCCCAGTCACCCAGTTTTGTGAGATCCTTTTGTAGCTCTTCGCAATCTGTCTGGGACTTAACTATCTTGAGTAGTTTTGTATCGCCTGCAAATTTTGCCACCTCACTGTTTACCCCTTTTTCCAGATTGTTTATGAGTATTTTAAATAGAACCAGGCCCCATACAGATCTCTGGGGGACACCACTATTTACCTCTCTCCATTCTGAAAGCTGACCATTTATTCCTACCATTTGTTTCCTATCTTTTAACCAGTTACCAATCCATGCGAGAACCTTCCCTCTCTTCTCCTTTCTCCCATCACCTAGGAACCTAGCTGTCCTATTAATTACAGTTTTCATACAGATACATTCACTGTTTTAGACTTTATTCCACCACACTGAGGTTAGGTTCCAGGGGACCTGCCTCTAATCTGAGAAATCTGGACTTTGTTTTTGTTCCTGCAAATAGTGGAGATAGGTCAAACGCTTCTATGAAACCTCTGGGACTTGGGTCAAGTCACTGTCAACTTTGGACAAGACATTAGAGCACCAGTTCAATACTATGAACTCATCCATTGTAGTCATAGAATCATAGAAGATTAGGGTTGGAAGGGACCTCAGAAAGTCATCTAGTCCAACCCCCTGCTCAAAGCAGGACCAATCCCCAGACAGATTTTTACCCCAGTTCCCTAAATGGCCCCCTCAAGGATTGAACTCACAAGCCTGGGTTTAGCAGGCCAATGCTCAAACCACTGAGCTATCCCTCCCCCCCTAGCTTTACGTTCTACATGAAGGATCACCTCTTTCCCTGTGCTATAGTACCACAACTATAGCCAGCTGGGGCCCCTGAGCTGGATCCTGCTCATTATAAAAGAGGTTCTCTGTCAGGGCTGTGGAACTTGCTCTCTTGATCTGTAATAGCCTGAATTTAGTGACCTTAATTGGCATGCTGCAAAAGTGTGTGTGTGTGTGTGTGTGTAGGGCTGAGGGCATGCTTCTTGTAAGAGTGATGGGGGAAAAAGAGTTGCTGTATGTGTCTGTCTGAGTTCCTGCTGAAATGATTACTTAGATACTGCTAAGATTTCATTGTATTTACAGTAACTCCTTACTTTAAGTCATCCTGGTTAACGTTGTTTCGTTGCTGATCAATTAGGGAATATGCTCGTTTTAAGTTGCGCAATGTTTCCTTATAACGTTGTTTGGCAGCCACCTGCTTTGTCCACTGCTTGCAGAAAGAGCAGCCATTGGAGCTAGCTGATGGGGGCTTGGAACCAGGGTGGACCGGCAGCTCCCCTAAGTTCCCTGTGCGGCAGCCGGCCAGCAATTGCCAGGCAGTTCAGTTGTCCCTCCCCTGACTGCCATGTGCTGCTCCTGCCCTCTGCCTTGGAGCTGTTCCCAGGAGCCTCCTGCTTTCTGTGTGGGGGTGTGTGTGTGCGCTAATGTCAAGATGTCCCCCTGCTCCTGCACGCCGCTTACCCCATCTCCATAGAGCAGGCGGGGACACGACAGGGCTCAAGATGGAGGGAGCTTGCTGGCAGCAGCTGGTGTCTCAACTTGCTGATCTACTTAAAAAGGCAATGTACTTAGGGTGGCGTCAGCATACTTAAAGGGGCAATGCACATCTCTCTCTCACCCAGTGTGTGTGTGTCTGTCTGTCTACCATGTTGTCTCCCCTCCCTCCATTTGTGCTGCCTTGTAGAGTGTGAGGATACATTAACGTGTTAATCCTTGAGGGCTCAGCCGAGTTAGTTCATCATTTAGCAGTAAGGCATTCCCTGGGAAATATCTGACCCTCTTCCACCCTCTGACTTCACCACCTCAACCAAGTTTCACAATCATCACTGCTGTGTACAGTATTAAATTGTTTGTTTAAAACTTATACTCTGTGTGTGTGTGTGTGTGTGTGTGTGTGTGTACACAGTATTAAATTGTTTAAAACTTATTGTGTGTGTGTGTGGCCTTTTGTCTGAAAAAAATTTCCCTGGGAATCTTCTCCCCCCTTTACATTAATTCTTATGGGGAAATTGGATTTGCTTAACATTGTTTTGCTTAAAGTCATATTTTTCAGGAATATATCTACAACCTTAAGCAAGGAGTTGCTGTATTGTATCTCTAATGACTTACTAGGGCACCTAGATCCTTGGAAAAGCTTCTCTTATTTTAAATCTAAATACATAAAAATGTTTTTTTAAAAAATGGGTGGCAGCAATGAGAGAAATCTTTCTCCCTCTAAGGGAATCAGCTTCCAGGTCATTATTTCTTTTCCAACTGAAGCTACCCACTGAGCTGCTGCTCTCTGATTGTTGTTCTGCATTATGGTGATGAGTAAATTGAAAAATCTGCATGTTAAAAGGTGCTCCATGTGCACGGAGACCTTCTGAGGAGCCACAAAATTGGAGCTCTGCTACAGTTACTCCCAGAGTGCAGACCTTTCCTGTGGTACTTTCAGACTATTTCAGCAGAACCATACAAAACCCCTCTTTTAATCCTAGACTGGAAGCCTCTCTTTGTTTCCTCATAGCAATTACTTTCAGGCGGGAGAGTTACTGAACTGGGAGTTTTTTCAATTAAAAAAAACATTTTCAATTCTTCCTTGAAAAGATGGTACTTAATTCATTTCCTGATCTTATACAAAACCAAAAAAGAATGGAATTCAAATTAAATCCATCTGTTTCATTCCTCTTTTTTTGCCCTACACTCAAGTATCAGTAAGAAAAGAATATCACACTTTTGGTATGAAATGGGCTTTAAAATCTGGCTATGCCAGCGGTGAAAGTCTGCTACTGTTTGTTTTTCATAGGAGGTTTCAAACTGTGCTTCAGGGCCTCAATACTCACACTCTATTTGGCTCAGATTGAATGTATACCAGACATGCAAAACAGCAACTGAGATGCCTGCTGGAAGCATCAAAGTTACTCTGCAAAAGGTTCTTCAGAGTTTTGGACAGAGAACCATAAAACTTTATACTTTGACACTTGCAGTGTGGCTGCTTGAAATTTGCAATTCCTTTCCTAAACACTATAATAATTATTTTTTTCTCCTTCGTTGAGCTTTTGATATTTTTGGCTTCATTGAAGCTAAACCATGCAAGCAAATATAATTAAAATTACTAAATTTATATAAATACATACATTGTCCATTGCTATGAATCCCTCTAGAAAAATGTCAACTTGAATTTGTTTCGTTTGCTCCATCGGAAGTAGAAACAATAAGAGATGATTCCTATAGATAATGTCTAGCCAGTATAATGTAGTTTCCTTTCATGGAAAGGACCTTCCCATGTCATAGAATATCAGGGTTGGAAGGGACCTCAGGAGGTCATCTAGTCCAACCCCCTGCTCAAAGCAGGGCCAATCCCCAACTAAATCATCCCTGCCAGGGCTTTGTCAAGCCTGACCTGTCTGGATAGACTCTCCCTACACACATCACAATGTTCATATTAAATGTGTTATTCTTTTAATGCTAATAATTCTGTCTACAGTGTTGTTAAAATTTTCAACCAAGTTGTTTATTTAGTTTCAGTTTTGGATGCCCTCTTCTGGGATCAGAATATGGTGCTTCAGCAGCGGGAGTTTAAACTCTGATGGGGGTAGGGAGCACAGATTTCCTCCACACTGATGGAATGAACAAGTCTAATATATAAAGTCATGTCCAGATCAGTGGATGCTGTCAATAATGAGAAATAAAAATTACAATTAGGAAACTAACTTGCCTTCTTGGGTATAACAGTTTGATTCTGTAACCATTAATAGGTATAGCCTACTGAAGTCAATGGGGCAATGCTCAGTAGTAAGTACTTGCAGGATTTGCCTCTAAATTGGTAATACTGTGAAAAATTCATAATTTAGTTTTATATTGTAAAATTGAAAGTGGCAAGAGATCCACAAACAGCAGCTG
Organism: Mauremys mutica; assembly: GCF_020497125.1. Taxonomy (NCBI): domain Eukaryota; kingdom Metazoa; phylum Chordata; order Testudines; family Geoemydidae; genus Mauremys; species Mauremys mutica. The sequence goes on along the minus strand of NC_059077.1, from coordinate 107,298,179 downwards.
AATAGACATCTTGGCACAGTGAGGGACTAAAGTTTTCTGTCACTCACCCTTGGCAGTTGATTTTCCTCCCACTCTCCCAACTGATTTTAAGTGGAGTAGGGGGTATGAGATTAAAATCTTTGTCTTTACTCCTCATTAATGCCCTCCATCACCTCATTTAACATGAGTGTTTTGTTTTTTGAATTACTAGCTGTGCACCATTGGGAGTTTGTGCACTGTGACACTGTCAAAAAAGTCCCACTGAGGTCAAAGGTGTAAGAATATGTAAAGTACATATTGTATGCGTTCTTGCTGGATTTGGGGCCGTAGTTTTCTGAAACATTTAGAAATTCAAGGAAGTCAGCGTTAAAGTGAAACTTAAAAGAAACTTGAATATTTAGACACTGAAAACATTTGAAAGGATTTTTGTACAAAGAGAATTTAAAGTATTTACCATATTATTTTTCTTCCTGTTTAAGTTCAGTAGTGCATATTATTACCCCAGTTATAAGTCACTATTCATTGTCACTGCTAATAGTGTAATTTTATTATATCATTGCCAATAAGGATTCTTAAGGTTTGCTATAATGTATAATGCCTCTTGAGTGTTTTGGATTTTGTCTGGTCTGCCATTGCTAGCTTTTGATTTTGCCTGGTCTGCTGTTGCTAACTTTTGGTAACAAAACAGTATTTTAATGTTTGAGAAACAACTTAAAAAAAAAAAAAAAAAAGAAATACTTCCAACTAATGAACTATCAGTTGCTGCCTTTGATATTTGCACTAGCTGATCTGCAATATGATAATACTCGTTAGCTTGTTATTTAATTTACCTTGTGCTGATGTAAATTATTAATTGTTTTGGCTTTGTTAAAAGTTATATCGTTATGTTGAGTTGTTGTTGTCAGTTTAGACCAAATTATTCAGTGCTGAATATAATGGTTGTGACAGCTTAAAATGAGCAATAAGTAAATACAACCACAGTCCAAAATTCTATAGATTTTTTAAAATCAGAACTGGCACTGATTATTAGCTATAGCTCTTCCTCAAGGTTTATCAATTATAGCATCAGGAATCAAAGAAACAAAATTAAATATACTTCTTTTTCCCCCCCCAGTGGCCCAGAAGACATAATAAATGATTGCAAAATCCTTTTTATAGAAGAAATGTACAAGATTGAAAAGCCAGGAGCTTATCCACTGACATTTGGGGATGGAGATTTCAAAAGTATGCTTCTTTCATTATATGTTTAATAATGGTATTTAAACATGTGAGTACGTAATTTTAAAAATCATAATTGATAAGAATGATACAACAATGCAGATTCATTAAAATTATTGAATGTGTTTTATGTTGTCATAATAATATAGTCATTATTAGACAGCCCTTTGACTCTGTTGCCACTTTTTTGATGAGCCATGTGTTACACTGAAATACTTAGAAATGGATTTTTGATGTACTATATCACATATTAAATAATACCATCAGTCCAAAATGTTACAAGCAGGGAAATGGGGAAGAACAGCTGATAGCCCTTAGATGATTCCTTGTGGACCAGTATCCAAATCACAAAAACTACCATCACAATTGGCACCTTTGTTTATATTCTCAGCAGAGGCCAAGGATTGAATGGTCCTATTGCTGCATGAGCTACAGTTCAGCCCTGACGTCCTCTAAGGGTAAAAAAACATTAGCAGGTAGTATGAGGAAACTTACACTGGCACTGCTGTTTTATTCTGTGAATAAACAGAGTACTTCAGTCTCCAGGGCCATCACTTGGCCACCTTTGATCTTCCTGGCACTAAATTCTCTTTACCAGAAAAGACACTGGCTTCTTAAAGCTTGAAACAAAGTTTCACCCAAAATCAAAATTTCGACCCAAATGAAGAAGGTATTAGTAAAATGGTGTTTCTAATGGAAATGTGAATGAGAGGCAGAAGGACATCATCATTAGTGGATGCTGCTGAATTATGTTTGTCATAGTTGTGACAAAAACAGCCACATTTTGGGGTCCTTTGCACAGCTGTTCTTTAATGCAAGAGACTTAATGTTCCCACTGTTTTTGTCCCTTTCACAGTACGCTACAGTGTTAGATATCACTGTTTTAAAAAAGCAAATTTCCTTTCCTGCTCTTAACTTTTCTAAATGAAAGGATTTAAAATAATTTGTTTTACTTCTTATGCTATAGGTTTTTTCATTTTTTCTCCAGATTGGCAAATGAAAATACAGTCACTTTCACTTTTGTTCATAGTTAATTTCTAGTCAATTTCATTTTAAGATTATTTTTATGCAACAGAAAATATATTTAAAAATATCTTCATTGTGAACTGACAATTTGAGGAACAATTACTTGTTTGCCCCCAAAACTGCACATGTAGAATTAAGTCACATCTGCTTTGCATTTATTCACCAAATTATTTGTTTTGAGAGTATAGTTGCAGGTTTTGTAGAACAGTTTTTGAGGCCATGGGAAATGTGACACACTTAACACATTGACATTATAGCTACTGATGAGCAGTGAAATGAATTAAAAATAGTGTATCTGCTAAATTAATTCTTAATTTATCACAATCTTTAGCATATATAATCATCAACTGTACTTATTATCCCTTTGCACAATGCAAATCGTTAATCTGGGTGCCAACTTTATATTCTTCTCCCACAGCCACTTACGTGCTTTTTCTTCATGCTGCTCCCCATGCGTTCATTCTTCTCAAGTCCATCTCAGAACAAAGTTCTTCAAGTTCTTTTATAAAGCTATAGCTCTAAACATATGAAAATGATTAATAACTTAAATTTTAACCACCAAGACTCCAATGCTAGCTTCCCATGTGGCCCATATAACACTCTTGTTCTCCCACTTATGCAGTCACTTTCCCAAGTTCAAACAACCACTCTTGTTCCTCTGTTCTTTATATTGTAAGCTTTTCTGGAACGGGAATCTCTCTCTTTGTTCTGTGAATCATGCACATCTATTGAGCTATATAAATAAGTAATAATAACGCATACTTCCTCCGTACTTAATCCTCTAGCTTCCACCTACACTTGAACATTGCCAGTTAAATGTATATAACTAATTGCTGTTTGATGCTTGCACCCGTATGTATGCTCAGAAGAGCCATGACCTCAGGTAGCCTAATAGGCAGCAGATTTAGGCTGGCCCAAAATCCAGAAAGGGGCTGTTCCATGAAATGAATCAAATTTGATATTCCGGAGACAGTGTCAAGGAATGTACTCCTTACATGTTACTATATATACATCCAGACCAGCCACAGTCCCTGTCCTTTCCAAAAGTGATAATGTAAAGAGCAGAAATATTCTTCACAAGCTGCACAGTTAACTCTACTTTTGATGGAAAACCAAAGAATGCCAGAAGTTTTCCATTCAATAGATGCTTATTGAATTTGCCTTGACACATCTATTAAATATCAGAATAAAAACTATGTGCTGACAAGTCTTGTGCATGAAAGTCCTATAATAGACTCTGAAACTTGTCTACCAAAAATGAGGAATAAAACTATTAATAGGAGGATTCACACTGTCTGTAACATTTCCACAAAATCCTAAAAAAAGATGTTGTCAGACAGCCCTCCTGCAGCCAGAATGGCTGATCAGGGAGAGTCACCCCTTTGAAACTAGATGAAATTATGGACTGGCTAAAACAAATTTCAAGAGAATGGACATCTTGAGAAAAATAGCACAAGATATAACTGAGATCAAACATATTATTAGTACACATCAAGCTAACTTGCAAAGCTTGGAATCAAGACTATGGGGAAGCTGAGAATAGACTCTCCTTGCTAAAAGACACAGTGAGTACCATGAATATAATCTCAAAGCAACAGGAAATAGCTATTAAAGCCCTGTAGGAGAAGGTTAATGATCTCAAAGGAAGATCAAGGAGAAACAATTTGAGAATGGTGGGTCTTCCAGAGGAGATGGAAAAAGGGAGGCCTCTGGAATTTTTATCCACCATGCTGCTAAAGCTTTTGTGTCTTCCCCTGATCAGAATGTAGATATTGAGAGAGCCCACACCTCTCTTGCACCAAAACCCCTCCAAATGCAAAGCCTCAGGCCTTAACTGTAAAATGTTTAAAATAATATATTAAGAAACGCATTCTTTAAAAAGCCCTAACATGAAAAGGAAAAGCTGATAATTTTTCCATATTACACCAAAGATGTGGTGGGAAAGATGGCTAAAGATTACTGATATAACCATTGGACAGTGGCGTTCACACTATAATCCAGCATGGACAAGGCTCTAGAGGGCAAAGTTTAGGAAGAACTGTTCTGGTAATGAACCTATACTTGTAAATAATCTAGTTATATTAGAATAAGATTATTTAAACAGTTTGTATACTTTCCCATATATCCATCAGAACCTTGTTCTTAAATTTAGACCCCCTTTTTTTTTTTTTTGGTGAATAGTGGAGAAATCATGCCTCCATTGATATGAAACCGTTTTCCTTATAAAGTTACAGGGAATCCAGTTATACCCTAAATGGATATTTTGGGGGTGGGGGTAATAAGTGATTAGACTACCCCCTTGTAACTACCTCCTGGATTCAAGTCCTACTTCAATTTGGATGTTTGTCATATATTTTGTAAGGAATCCATGGTCATTTCTGGTAACTTCATTCCCTCTCTGTTTTTCTAGCTTTTCCCCGCATTATGCCTATCTTTTTCCTTTCCTGGTTCGCCTTATCTTCCACCCGTATCCCTCCCCTTCATGTCCCCAGGGTGATCAGGGGGACCCAGATATACTTTACCTAGATGTGGAACTAACAGTGACCCAACTACTGATACTGGTCAGCTGCCTGATAAAGAGATGTTTGACTTACGTCCTCCTTATGGCTAATAGTATAAATTGTGTTTTATGGAACCTCAAAGGGGTGAATTACTCAAGAAAAAGAATTAAACCCACTGACAGCGGATATTATCTTCTTATAGGAAAGCTACCGTGATCACTTAAAGGTAGAGAAACTTAGGAGAGGTTGCATGGAGGAAGAAGTGTTTTAATAATTTTTCCTCAGCCAAGGGTCCAGCAGTGTTGTTTCACAAAAAATTCAATTTACAAATTGTAGATGTAAATAAAGATGAATAGGGTAGATCACTGCTAGTGAAGGCTAAGATCTCTGACTCTATGTATACCCTAATTAACGTATATTTACCTAATAAAAATGATCTATGTTTTGATAATTTTTTTCCATATTATCAATATCCCACTGGAATCAGGCCAGAATTTTGTTGACAAAAGTTATGCCAACGATCAGAAAGTGCCATAATTACCATATATACTCGATCGTAAGCTGGTTTGTTTATATGCACGCGTGCGCACACACAGACACACACACGATGGATAAGTTAAAAATGGAAATGTTTTATGATTCATTCATAAGCCGACCCTATAATTCAGGGGTCGGCAGACTTTGACTCCTGAGCCATCAGGATTAGCTGCTGGTGGGCCGAGATGGTTTGTTTACCTCAAGCGTCCATAGGCACGGAGGTGAACCCAAGTAAACAAAGAGTCCCGGCCTGCCAGCTGCTTACCTTGATGGGCCGGGACAGCAATTGGTGGGGCAATTTTTTTGGGGGGGAGAGGCTGGGGGTCAGGGGAGTAACCCCTGTGACCACCCCCTGCATGACCCCACACTCTCCCCATCCCATCCCTTCCCACCTTAGCTGGGGCAGGCCAGGGGAGGAGGTCTCTGGCCTTGCCAAAGCCTGCTCTGATAGGCTGGGCCAGGCAGCACAGCCGCAGCCTGCCAATCCCAGAGCTGCAGCTGCTTCGCAGAGCAGCGTGGCCAGAAGCAGAGACTCTGGCCCTGCCTCTTCCCTTCAGCTCTGCTGGCTGTGCTGCCTCTCCTTGCTCCCTCTGTTGGGGGGAGGGGCTGTGTCCCACCTCTCCCTCCCTATACTCGTTCGTAATCTGACCCCCTTCTCATATGCTTCCCTTTTTTACTAAAAAAAAATTCGGCTTATGAACGAGTATATGGTACATCACTAGTGCATGTTCACACTACACTCCCTCTGTTGGAAGAGCACATCCACACTTGGAACTCTATCATTGATGGCCAGAGCAGTGCACTGTGGTAGCTATCCCACTGTGCTACTTGCCATCTTCTGCAGCTAGGACTTGTGGGAAGGCAGAGTGGATTGCAGTGCATCAGGGGTGCAGGCTCAATGTTCCTTGATGAAGTTTATTTCCATCCCAGCATTCCATGTGCTTCTGACTGCGTTTTGTGGCATTTTTCAACTGCCCCTGTTTACTGTGTGCCCCCATCTCTGTCTTAAAGGATGGATCCCACACTGTTCTCTGTTGTTGTGGTAACTGTTATGAACACATTGCGGATGGCCAGGCAGTATATCATGAGCTCTCATTCTGAACAGGAATCAGATTTGCCTTACCTACTGTGTGCCATGGAAAGAAACAGCACCAGATTACTTTTGGCATTCACAGAGCAGCTGCATATGTGGACCATAGCTTTTGGGCTCAGGAAGCAAACATTGAGTGGTGGAATTGCATCATTATGGAGATTTGGGATGACAAGCAGTGGCTGCAGAACTTTCGGATGCAGAAAGCCACCTTCCTGGAACTGTGTGGAGTTCACCCCAGCACTACAGCACAAGGACACCAAAATGAGAGTTGCCCTCTTGGTGGAGAAGCGCATGGCGATCACTGTGTGGAAACGGGTGACTCCAAACTGCTACCCGTTGGTCGCAAATCAGTTTGGAGACAGGAAGTACACTGTTGGCAGTTAACACAAGTTTGCACTGCCATTAATTGTATCCTGCTGCGAAGGACAGTAACTCTTGGCAATGTGCATGAAATAGTGGATGGCTCTGCAGTAATGGGATTCCCTAACTGTGGAGGGTGGAGTACATCAATAGAAAGGGATACTTCTCTATGGTGTTACAGGTGCTTGAGTATCACCATAGGCATTTCACTGACATCAGTGCAGGCTGGTTCGTGAAGGTTCATGATGCATGCATCTTCAGGAATACTGGATTGTACAGAAAGCTGCAAGCAGGGACTTTCTTTCCAGACCAGAAGATTCCAGTAGGGGATGTTGAAATGCCCATAGTGATCCTGGGAGACCCAGCGTACCCTTTACTCCTATGGCGCATGAAGGCTTACATGGGAAACCTGGACAGCAGCAAGGAGTGCTTCAACAATAGGCTGAGCAGGTCCAGAATGACTGTGGAATGTGCCTTCACCAGATTAAAAGCATGCTGGCGCTGCCTTTATGGCAGATTAGACCTGACTGAGGAAAACCTTCCCATGGTCATAGCAGCCTGCTGCATACTCCATAATATTTGTGAGGCTAAGGGTGAGAAGTTTCCCCTGGGGTGGAGCACTGAGGCAGATTGGCTGGCTGCTGATTTTGAGCAGCCAGATACCATGGCTATTAGAATCAGGGAGGCTTTGAGACACCATTTTGATAATGAGCACCAATAATGATGCATTTCTGTACAGCAATCTGCCATGCTTCATTAACTTCAGTTATCTTATTTTGCCTAAAAATTGTGGTGATTCTTGAGCAGGATTTGTGCTAAGCAAATGATTAAACTGCACCTATGTATTGCTACCAGTGGCAATCACTATGTGTAGGACACAAATAAAGAGTGGCTCTCTTAAAGAGAGTTTGTTTTTATTAAACACCAGTTAACACACCCAAAAGACGTGGTGGGAAGGAAGAAAACAGTGAAGAGCAGTGTAGGCTCTCAGAGCTGTGCGTAAGTCCAGATATCATTTTGGAAGCTGTCCAGAGGTGTAGAGTGAACGAGCTACTGAGACATTCTGGTAAGTTTTAAGGAATATGTGGGAGGAGTTTGGGGAAGGAATGGAAAACAGTTCTGTATTAGCTGCAGGGGTGGGGTGGGGTAAGCACGTATCTATTCTGACTGTTGGGTGATCAGGGACTTGAACATCTGTTTGTTCCTCCATCACTTTTATCATCCACTCTTGGTCTTTGGAATGTGCTCCTCACTCTCTGTCCTGCCTTTCATTTTCTCTTCACTTCCTGGGTTCACTTTTTTCGGCTTTTGAGGATTGGAGAACCTCTCAGAACATGTCCTCCTTGCTACAACTTGGTCGCTTCCTTATCTGGAGAAGGCAGTCCGCCGGTGTGTATGGGGTTCCCCTGAAGGCTACAAGCACAAGAAACAATACACAGAAGCATGATTGTTAGTTCATGCACAGCATTCAATCATTACAGTAAAATACACCTCTTGTAATATACCAATTACTTTCTCACTGACTCTTGGCAAGCACACAACTCTGCTAACAACTTAAACGTGGTGAGTTTGGCCCAGGTGGGGTGTAGGTGATGTTTTCAGGGGATCAGTGAAGGCAAATAGGGACAATATTGTAAATTCTGCCACCATTTTCCACAGGCAATGGTCACTGAAGCCGATCTCTCACTCCTGAGGGTAAGCAAGGATGCAGGAGTGCATCTACTGCACATTTGCAGGTTCAGACCCGATCCCTGTGCTGTTCACCTGTGTGCCACTTTGGTCCCTGCTGGAAAGTGGTAGTGGAAAGTGGTGCTGGAAAGTTTCCTACAATGGGGGAAGGAACAAAGCAGCTCTGCCAAGGAACCTTTGGCAAAGGATTGGCGAGTACCTCCAGGAAAGATTCCTAGAGATCTCTGGAGGATTCCTGTGAAATCTCGGTGTGCATTAACATACTATTCTTCCGCACTGCTTAGCTGCACTGTGGAATGGGGAGCACATTCAAACACAGCGAGTCTTGCACATTTCTATCCCTTCACCCATTTGTACAGCTGTCCTTTGCTCTGTATATTGTAGTTCATATAACTGAGCAGCCTCAATTCAAAAAGATCACTTATGACGGCTCTCATTGCATCATGTGCGCCAGAGACAGACCACTGGGATTGGCTAGATCCCTCCGGAATGTATTTCTCTTAATCCTTCCATAGAGATCTTCTCCAACACTTCAGTTTTAAATGCCTTGCTAGCTTCATTAAGCTTCCACCACTTGGTTTTCTGTACTGCTTTGGACTGTTTTCTTCTCATGAATGATATGTACCCATAGTCAAGAACCAGCATTCTGTGCTGAGTTAAAATGCTTTCTCTGGGAATGACCTCACAGTTTCTGGTGTTCTTCAGTTCAGTTTATCAGGAAGCAGTTCATCTGTGCCCCTGTGCTACCTCTCTGAAAGGTAATCATTGTTCTAACTTAGTGATAAATGGTATTCACTTTCAAATCTCATATCTGAGGATACTGTTCCCTTTCCTTGTTCCTGTGTCCATATTCACAACTGCCATTGTACCTTTTGAAGCTTTACCTTCTCTCCCATGTGACCATTAAGATTGTCACTAGTGATGACTCTTTCATTCTTTATCACTTTCTGTCTAATAGTGTCTGTTTTCCCACTTGTGATGCATATGAACGTCTAACTTTTAGGGGGCCATTTTCAAGAGCTTGCTTAACCAAAATTAACCTATTTCTTATCCTAGCCACATCCACTACATTTTCCCACATTATTTTGTCTAAAACTGTACCAACTCTTTCTTTCTCATATTAGATATCCCACAGTATAGTAGCTTATAGCCTTCCCCAATATCTTTGCTCCCTTCCATTTGGTTTCTTGAATTCAGGCAATCTATATTTTCCTTTTCATTCATGTTTGAATCAACCTTTCGCTTTTCCTAGTTAATGTCTGTGTTCCAAGATGCCGGTCTTATTTTCTGGACTGCTATCTTTGAACGTATCTGTCCAGAATGATGTAGTAGCCCTTGCAGTAGCAAGCAGATGAGGTCAGTAGTCTTTGCTTCCAGGGAGCACCCTAGTTCACATGAGGCATATAAAGGACATATTTAATGGGATTTCTTTGGCAAAGGTTTACAGGTGGCTGCTAGCCTTGACATTACCCTCTTCCTTTTTTAACCGGGCTTGGGACTAGCTGTGGTGGAGTTACTCAGTTCCATAGTTGCGGTGGACAAAAACAGTCTGGTCAAATATTACATTAGCAGTAATACAGGTTGATCTGAATGTTTAAATTCTAGTAGACAAAAATGATTAAACAAATTCTTCCATTTGGCTAAACTTTTAATTAAGAAAAAATCCCTGATATTCATTCATAACGCTAAAAATAGAGCTCACGTATTATACTGAGGTTTATGTAAAAATGATCCTGCATTTAACCAAATGAAAATGAAACTTGAAGTTCCTCTGTTTGCTCTTGTAAAAATATTTCCCCCCCTAGAGTTCCATTAAAGTTGACTGTGGCTGAAGTTTGCCGTTTTGTTCATGTTCTTCTGCAGAAGCTTTTTTGGTCTAATCCTGCAAAGGCTTATACATGAATATCTTCTCTCATGTGAGCAGTTCCATCAGATTGAATAGGGTTACTCACAGGAGTGGTTACTCACTAAAGTCTTCATGGAATTGGGAAATTGGTCCATTGTCCTGTAATAAGCTCCATGTGAGCAGACTCTCTTTGAAATCAGTGGGGCTTGTTATGGGTGTAGGAATTGAGGCCTTTTTTGATGGAGTAAAAGTAAAATATCTTTTTGCTTTTTCATCACCAGCGTGATGGCAAGGGGATTGAGAAGATTTTGTACCTGGGCTGGTAAATGATAATGACTATTTTGCAAGTCTTTCATACAAGACCACAAATTGACATGACATTAGTATTTTAGATGTAACATTATTGTATATGTAGTTTTGTAAATAAATGGTTCTCAATAGCTACCATTATGCTTGGTCTTTTTTTTTTTTTTTAAACAGAGACCATAGGAAAGTTCCTGCATAATGGCATATTTATGAATCTGAAATCACTTCTCTGAGGCTTAACTTTTTTCTAATTTATCTTCACAGGAAAGAGTGGCCCTGAGTGCAAGCACTGTAGGGCAGACCCAGATGCGGAATGTCGCTTTTGCTCCTGCTATTTGTGTGGTGGAAAACAGGATGCTCACATGCAACTTCTGTGCGATGAATGTAATATGGCCTACCATATATACTGCCTGAATCCACCTTTAAGCAAGATACCAGAAGATGAGGACTGGTAAATATAAAAGGATGATACTTTATGCAAAATTCTGTTCTATAAAATGTGCCTTTACTATTTGAGACTACAGAGAATTACTAACTGTCATGGATATACAGAACATTGAGGAAGAAGTCTTGTGGCCCCCGGTGTGTATTTTTCATGCACAGAATCTGCATAAAAATTCATGTCCATGCTGTTTATGAAGGTTCCATTTATAAATAGTTTGTAACTGGTTATTAGATGTCTTCTTAATAAATGATTAATCAATTGTTGTTAGTCTCTCAGATAATAACCATCTATTATTCCTTTAACTGAAGTGCTTAGATTTATCTATATTGTACACGATTCATATTTGTAACATACTCATGGCATCTATTAATCATTTATCAATCCATTTTTAAATAGAACATGTTAATATAAAGTGTAATCCATTACATATATGCCAATAGAATTTTAAGAACCCAATCCTACAGACCCTTACTTCAAATTAGTAGTTCCATAAGCAATAAGTACATTCAAACATTCACAGGTATTTCTTTAATAAAATATTAATTTCCTGTGGAGATGGATAAGTCAGACTACTTCATGGTAGAGGCTGTTCAACATGTATTTAAAAGGTAAGGGAGTGTGAGGAGAGAGGTAAATGTAGTTCTTTGAGTATTGTCCATGTGGATCCCACTTCTGGTGTGTTCACATCATAGGTGTGCAGGTTTGCAATCTTAAACCATTAGTATCTCTTGGGGCAGTGCATATGCCCTAAATGTCCTTTTGTCTCCCACCCAAATTCATATAAGTACAACTTCCCCTTAGTTCCTCCTTACTGCCTGTGGCAGTGATTTGGAATAGAGTGATATCCTCTGAATGTTACCTGAGCTGTTAAGATTTGGCCAGAATCCTTAGAGTCTGTCAAATTTCACTTAGTTTACATCCTACCACTAGTTAGAATAGATCTGACATTCAAAATTAGAAGTGTTGGTTTTTTTCAGTTGACTTTACTCACTCAACTGCTGCCAAGACACCATTCCCATTTCTTGGCAGAACTTGAGTCCATCGGATTGCTGGTGTTTGATGCCCTGATATCCGTGCCTGATATCGATCACTAATGAGCACACTCAGTGCCTCTTCAGCCTTGGAGAGGCACATGTATTGTTAGAATTTCTTTTATGGAACTTGACACAGACAGCCACTTCAAGTTCTCTCTCTTGGAACATTCTGTGCAGTTGGGGCTTTGGACTTGGAGAACTCTGAGTTTTCCAGGCATAGCCAATAGGCTTATGCAGCAGTAAAGTCCCACAATAAGTTGGCAAGTCATGATGCAAAACCTCAGTCCCTGATTTCATCCAGAATTGGTTCAGGGTCCTCGGCAGTTTGGGCATTACTCAGAGTGTGAGTACAGAAGCTGAACGTAAGCCTGCTTTCCCTTCTGAGGGTACCTCAGCATTGAGAGGCAGACAGGAGTATTGCTCTAAAACGGACACCCAGTACCATTCTTTCTCCTTTGAGACTTTGAGGAAGAAGAAAAAGAAGTGTAGTCATTAGTCTCATGACTCACCCCAGCACTGGGCAAAACCAAAAAGGCCTCCAATAAAGAGGCTTCAGCAGCCACACCCTTGAAAACTTCTGTTCCAACTACTCTGGTGCTGGCTGACATGACACCCAACTCCCTGTCTCTGGAAATACCAGTGCCAACTTATATGGCACCCAAGATATCAGCACAAACCGTGCTAACTCTACGAATGCTGACAATTCTGTTGCTCACAGATAATCTCCCTTTTCACATCATCCTCTATCTTCACTGATCTGACAATGAGCTCCCTAGAACTCATACACCTGTGAAAGCATAAGACACCCTCAAGCTCTACTTTGTTTAGATGAGGGTGATCAGCATACCTCCCTCATCCTTATCACTCCAGAGACATGCAGTCAACAACTTGGAACCATGCTTGGTTCCTGTCTTCACACTTTTATCCTTGTGGGATGGCTTCTTGGCCCTCTGGTCTTTGGAGAGCAATGTTGTGTCCTTCATCTTATTCTGATGCTACTGGCCCCAAAATGTGATCCTTATCAAGGAAAACCCATTCTACTACACCTTGAAGGTCGACTCCAAGACTGACTGACTTTTGTGGAGTACTTTGTCATTATTCCTCTACATCATCTTAAATCTCTTTTGGTTACCCATCACGTCTCTCTCTTTTTGGCTGATGAGGCAGATTGACACAATCTGGTTTACCTCTTGATGATTACAAGGCCTTTCAGCAGCTCCTAGGCACACTAGCTGAGATATTGGGCATAGACTTAATTGCAGTCCTGGAGAAATTTCACAAATTATTCACAATACTACAGGCTCTTCACTATTCAAGGGTCCTGATGCCTAAAAACAGGAATCCTTGAATTGACCAAAGATCTGTGGCTTACTCTGGCCTTGAAACCATTTGTGTGCAAAAGAGTGGATAGATGTGATCAGATGCCTCAGAAGAGTTTTCAGTATTTTTTTTTTCACTCTTCCAACATGCAGTTCTTTAGTGGTGTCAACAGCAAACGCGAAACGAAGCTGTTGAGTAATGCCAAATCAATGCCTAAAGAGAGACCCCAAGAAATTAGACTTTTTTGCAGAAATATATGCTCTTTTGCTTCTTTGTAGATGTGTATCTCAAACTACTAACATATTTGGGATCTTGTCATCCTTTATTGACAAGTTTCTCTAAGAACAAAAATTGGCGCTCAGAAGAATTCTGAAGGTCAGCTCTTAGCAAAGCATTCTCTCCAGGCTGTCCTAGAAATTTTAGCTACACCGTTTCATTCAGTATTCACTGCAGTAACTATCAGATGTTCTTCAGGGATACTTAAATAGGTCCAAGCCACTATGAGAATCTGCCTTTTTGAAGGTTCAGATCCTTTTAATTCAAAAACTAATAAATATGTTTGCTCCCTTTAAGGACTCCAGAGCGGTACATTAGTCTCTTGGACTACATCTGTAATAACAGAGAATACCCTTTGGGTCCTAAAAGCAACCTCAATAAAGACTGAAACAAAGACTTATCAGTATTCCAGTGACTCTCCTTCTCCGCCAAACCCAGAAGAAGAGATCTTTTTTTCTCTCTGTCAGCTCCATTTCTTCCTTGAACAAGCAGCAGGCTTGATGAGCATGTTGGGAGCCTCAGCATAACACTAAGAGCCCTACCTAGTGTTTCTTCAGTTTGGCAACCATCTATCCCTATTCTCCCAGCCTTGAACTGAGTATTAATTCATACTTTTAGGCCCAGGAGGTAATTTCCACAGGATGTGGAATTCAGTTCAAGTCCTTCCTACACCCCACTCTCCTTCCATGTCCTCCTTCATGGACTTTTGTCATGAGAGACTCTTGAGAGAGGAAGTTCTTCAAGAGTATAAATAAAGGCACCGGTTTGGTGCCAGTGTTAGAGGGCAGTCCATTTCCACTCAAAGATTAAGTGGATAAGAGTGCATATATATAGGATATCGAATGACAGGCCTAAAACCCTGTAGGGAGGATAGGGCTCATTCTATTAGAGCTGAGGTACCTTGCTCAGCCATCCTTAGGAACATTGCCTACCGGAGAATTGCAAAGACACCACGTGGAACTCCATATCTTTGTAAAATATCAATCCTTGGACTTGGACAGTGCATATATGATGCCAATTTTGGCCAAGTATTGCAATTCCTATTCAATTAGGACTCCTCAGACCCTCTACCAGTCTTACGGAGACTGCTTCTTAGTCACCAGCAGTGGGATCCACACTGACAATACATAAAGAAAAACAAGTTATTCACCTTGTCAGTAACTAGTTTTTCAGTATGGTTTGGGTGTGTGGATCCTGCCTTCCTCTGCTCTACTCTGGAGTCCTATGAATATTTGGAACTCTGGACTGGAGGGGAACTGAGTGGCATTTGGTACCACTAGGCCATATATTCCCTCAGGTGGGACATCTAGGGCAGTAGTTCTCAAAGCTGGTCCGCCGCTTGTTCAGGGAAAGCCCCTGGTGGGCCAGGCTGGTTTGTTTACCTGCCGTGTCTGCAGGTTCGGCCGATCACTGCTCCAGGCCAATGGAGGCAGCAGGAGAGGCGGTCAGCACATCCCTTGGCCCGCGCCGCTTCCTGCAGCCCCCATTGTCCTGGAGCGGCAAACCGCGGCCAGTGGGAGCCACAATTGGCCGAACCTGCGGATGCGGCAGGTAAACAAATTGGCCCGGCCCACCAGGGGCTTTTCCTGAACAAGCGGTGGACTGGCTTTGAGAACTACTGATCTAGGGCATATTTACAGCTCCCCAGACACTCCTGGCCAAAAGATTCTGAACATACACCATACCAGAAGTGGGATCCACATATACAAAACATCTAGAAGAACCACAGTGACTGATGAGGGGTATAACTTTTATTCTATTTTAAAATTTAACTTTGTTTTGTTTGCACTATAGCCATATGCGTTCTTAGTTTTATTCATGAAGGTAGATGAACTGTTCTGGCCAGGGAAGCCGGTGCGATGGAATGGCAGAGCTATGGCCTTGCTTCTTGTCCACTTCTCGTAGGTTATGTAGCGGTGCTAATCCTATGCGGTCCTTTCACTCACTTTGGTGTAAAGGACTGCAGTTCTGCAATGTAATGCTGCTGCACAGAAATGTAAAAGAAGCATGTCTCCTTTTCTCTTCCTGCCTTGCATACTAATTTAGGTTCATGGCAGAGTTTGACCCTTAGTTGAATACCAGATATTTGTTTGTTTTAAAAGTGGAAAATTGTCCATTTTAAATTTTAATAATTTAAATTTGGCAGCCCCCAGTTCCACCCCACAGTTTGGGAAATACTGATAAGGCATTTTCATACAGATCAGAACCAGTCTATTTACATGCTAAACAGTATTTAATATTCCATACAAAGCTCAGTTAAGGAAACATTAAGGTTGCTTGGTTAAGCAATCTTAAAGCAGGAAATGCCATAGTTAAAGCTGCATGCACACTTTCAAATTTACCTTATTGTGAATATGCATTATTCCACAGTCCTTTTTATTGCATACTACTCTTCGAATAATAGAATATAACTTCATACATTTTTAGATACGGATGGCTAACTATTTTTTTCATTCCTTACTTACACTAATTTCACTGTCCTAGTGAAGTACCTTTATTGACTTAGTGTGAAATACTGACCCCATTTAATAGGAGTCTTGCCATTGACTTCAATTCTGCCAGAATTTCACTCTTAAACTACTTGTATTAGTTTGTCTGTCATCATCCATGAACTCTTTACATTTTATTTTTTAACCAGCAGCCTGTCTTGTGTGAAATTCAAGGAATAAGTCAATTGACTAAGAAATTAACTGTTCACACAAACATAGCACAACCTTCGTAAGCTGCTCACTGTAAAACTTTAGCCAAAAATGCAGTACAAAATGTACTGTACATGCACAGCATGAGATGTCAGAAGACTCCTAACTAGGTCAAATCCACACCCATTTTCCATGGAACATTCAAAGGTATTTCTGATTAAGGGGCTTGATCCTGCAAGGTGCGGAGCACTCTGGCCCTGATGCAGCAAAGCATTTTAACATTTGGTTAGCTTTAAGCAAATGAGTAGTCCTACTGCCTAATTTCAGCAATTTCCAGTTCAATGGGACTGCTCATGCTTAAGTGCTGTGCTTTGGATCGGGGCCAGAGTGCTCAGCATATTACTAGATCTTGCCCAAGGAGAAGTATTTCAATGTCAAATGTGTAAACTTTAAAATCCTTGCTCTTTTGCTGTATGAGCTTGGGATATGAACTTACCATCTTTGTACCTCAATCAGTATATATGTGACACTTTCTGGGGGTACCCAGGGTTGTGAGTCATCTCACTACCACTTGCCATTTGTGTGAGGAAGCCATGTCTGCCTGCCAGGATCAGTTCCCTCACAATCTCCTCTCAGCCTAGGCAGGCTCTGCTGTCCTTCTGCAAGTTAGCCATAGGCTCTGCCCCAGGCCCTCTGAGCATCTCTTTAGAGTGTCCAGCTCCAGTCCCTTGAGTACTCTCACAATTCCCAGATCCTCTGTTCCCAAAGAAGCAGTATACTTCTGATTACCAGCTTCACCTGAGATCACCACTGCACACAGCAGTTAGATAAGTTTATAGTAAAACCAAGAAGTATATTTAACAAAATACAGCGATTCAAATGATAGCAAATAGAAATTTTTGGGAACAACTGGTTACATGTAAAATGAAATTATAACCTGCTTTCTAGAGTTAACTAACAAGACATTTTCCTGTCTTTCTCCCAGCGTTTAACAGCCAGCTTGGCTGTGACCCCCTGTTCATAAGACAAGCACACTGTCAGCTTGTCCCTTAGGTGAAGGATGCAGAATCTTTCTCTTTACCTTCAGTTGTAGTTCCAACATTCCTTTGTCTTTGTTCATAAACAGAACACCCCCACTTCCCCCATTAATTGTTTTTCCTGTGGAGAACCTCGGTGTAGGTTTCACAGTTTCTTGATTAACATTTAGCTCAGTCTGTAAATAGACAACCATTGTGAAGTACACAGTACTCAATTTACCTATAGCCAGACAGATGTCTCCTGCCTGAAAGCAACTTATTAACACTTCCTGGTGACAGGCCTAATTTACAGGCATTAAGAACATAATTTTCACTATATGTACACAACTTCTTGCGTATTATCCATACATACATTTCTCAATGATTATGATGACCAGTATGACACAGGCTTTCAGCAGAGACCTTAAATGCCACCCTTTGGCAAACTATTATGAGGATACTAGATCCAGGGGATCCCAGTAACTCTTATGCACTCTTGTGCCCTCTGCCAGTTGGCATGAAGAGGTTCCTGTTTCACAACATAATAGGTTTGTTATAATGTATACTTCATAAGTATGTTGTGAGTTTTTCTTACAGTGTGGTTCATAGTCAGAAAAGCGACAATGGCAGCTTCTTCTTGTTTTTATAGCCAGCCATGCAGAACTCACACAGCTTAAAGTCTAATCTGGCTCATACCTTTCTGTTCAGTAAGATCCAACCTCAAGGTCAAAATCAGATCCTTCAGTTACACCTGTATATCCATATTGAAGACAATGAGATTGTACAAATTTGAATTGGAGATGGAATTAGGAGTTACTTTTTAGTTATATATGTAAATAGCTTTAATGTATACTTTAAGTATTTTGATAATTTAGGGTGAAAAGTACAGTATAAGTGCAAAGCATTATTATCATCAGTTATATTACACTGACATTTTTTGAGGTTGGCAAAACCTTGAAAATATGGATTAATCAACACGGTTTTGGCTACAGTAAATATGTTGCCATTAGGTTAAGCAATTGAAAAATCTGTCAAAACTTTTTTTAAGGTATTGTCCTTCCTGCAAAAATGATTCTAATGAAGTTGTAAAGGCTGGGGAAAAGCTCAAGCAGAGTAAAAAGAAAGCAAAGATGCCATCTGCCAGTACTGAGAGCCAGCGAGACTGGGGCAAGGTAAAGTGTATTTCAAGAATAAAGTAACTCTGTGTGTCTGTGTCTGTCTGTGTTATATCTGTGACTATACATATAAATCAACTGTGCAAAGTTCAGTGGAATTGCACAGTATGTAAACCAACGCTGAATTTTGCCCATTGTCTCCAAAAGTTAAAACAGTAGAAATCCTTTTTTTTAAAGTTGACTAGAGACAAGGATTATAAATAAAATAATAAATAAAAATTAGAATTTAAAACATCTATTTAAAACATTTTTATTATAATAGAAATCCATATATCTGCATCAACTTTGAAAGGAAACTTAAATATAATAAAATTAATTTCTTCTCTCTGATATGTTGGTAGGGTATGGCTTGCGTTGGTCGTACTAAGGAATGCACTATTGTTCCTTCTAACCACTATGGACCTATACCTGGCGTTCCTGTCGGAACAACCTGGAAATTCAGAGTTCAGGTACGTTGCTTTAGAATTCTCTATTGGGTATAGATGGGGTACAAGAATGGTTTGGGTATTGATTGCTGTCATTTTCACTAGAATAAAGAACAGTGGGCACATTTAACAGTTCATTCTGGTTTTAGAGATACTACTGGTTGTAGTGATCAATACTATACTTAAAATGGGGGAATACCATTGGAATTGGTAATACCTCCAAAACTAAAATGAACTTTTGAAGTGCACCCACTGTAATTAGGACTCGTCTTCAGTCTTTGATATCAAGATCCTGAATGGAACACTCTGTGTGCTATCGGATTAGACTTTAGAAAATGTTTAATGGCTTTACCACAAAGTGGCACAAATCTTTCTCAGGTGCGACATAACTGAGAACAGTACCTTCAGTTGTTTCCTCTTTTCCCCTGCCTCACCTGACATTGAGAAATACTGTGACTAATCAACATAATTGATTTTTGTTTTTCTAGTTAGGAAAGTTGTCATTTTTTATTTTCAAAACTGGCTAATTCTTTTTCTCCTGCTTTGACTCTACTGATTTGGACAGAAATAATAATTCTATCCAATCCATCTTAGAGGATAACACCTTTTTTGAGGGTGGAGGAGCTGGTTTGGAGAATGAAGACATCTGAAAGCCCCTCCTTCTGGCATGTTTGCTGAACTGACTGTTCTCCCATTATCTCTTCTTCCAAAGAGGAGACCAGATATTTCCTTTTTTCTAAGTTCAATGAAGTTGTTTAGCAAGGGGCACTTTTTTACTTATGGAAAACAAGTTTCCCTTTGTATTTTTTAGAGGAATTTTATATTTTGGAATGGTATGTGGGTCTTGGGGCAAATTTCCATGGCATCAGAAATTTTCTCTTAGAATCACCATTTTGCTTCTAGATCTTGCTATCTTTGTATTTTTGCTAGAAGGTTGTTTGGAATCACATGGGAGATGGAAACAGAGTAGTTGGGAACAGAGATTATGGTCCTTCCAGAGTCCTTGAAAACCAACCGAAGGATGAATTTGAGTTCCAGCTCCAGTTTCCCAGATTGCAGAGATCAGTCAAATTAGGTCCAGCGCTCTGGTGCTAATAAAAATTAGATAAAAGCAGTTATTCTCCTTGAAGGAATCCCATCGCCACAAAAGGAAGAAAGCATAAATCTGATAAGAAAATAGCTCCTAAAACTCAGAAACACAAGCATTCATCTTAAATGTTGACCTTCTCAGAGGGTTTGTAAACTCTTCAGAACATACTGTCTGCATACGTGTTTTTACAGCGGCTAGCATAGAGGATCATAATATGATTGAGGCCTCTCGTGTTACTGTAATACAAATAATAATGAGGCAGGATCTGTATTCAAAATATAGGAAGGGCTCTTTTCCTTTAGAAGCCTTTGAGACGATATTGCAGTAGATGGTTAACTTCATAGGTTTACTCCTTAATATTTGAGTGCCTAATCTGTTAAATCAAGGCCGCCTGCATCATGCAGACACATTCCACTTAGCTGCATGGATTTGAAAAGATATGATAACAAAAATCTACTTTGTCAAAGTGATAAACATCCTTTTATTTTCCAATAAATATTTTAGGACTATAGAATATACCAAAATCTGGGGAAAATTCAGGTCATGGAGCAGAACAAAAATGCTTAAAGTTAAATTATCCAATATTGCCCTAATCCTGTATTTTTTGTTGGATGGATTTTAGCTAGAACTACTGAAGGTGCTTTGCAAACATGCTTCTACTGTTCCCCGGTATTCTAGTAGTGGACAACACAAAGTTGAGCTCTTCACATCCCTATTGTGAGACCTTTCTCAGAGTTTCAAACCTTTTTAACCCAAAAGCCTGTTGGCAACTGAATTTGGTTCTAGACTCTTACAAAATCACAGTTTGAGCATCTACAGTGTGTAAGAGAGAGCCTGTTGCCTCAAGTTTCCTTTTAGAAGATATTTAGACAATATGCTTTTAATTAGTGAAATATATAGCTTTTATGTACAGCCACAACCCTGGAAAATTCTAGGCACCAAGACTAGGGATTTATCCTAAGTACAAATTATCTACCTTTTAATTATTCACTGTACAGGCAAGTAAAGTGTTTTGTAAAAGGAAGAATAAATCCAGGGTAACATAACCTACTTTCTTGGTGGAGTCAGGGATCTTTTCCCCTGATTTTTTATTCCGTTGCACTGGTTTTTATACTGATGTCAGTAGAATTAAACCAGCATAAAACTAATCTAAGAGGGTTAAATCAAGCCATAGATGTTAAAGGTAGGTCTTGAAGACAAGCTCTTATGCCACATTTAGGAACATGATCTGTTTTATAAATTCTATTAAAAAAAAAAAAAGAGAACTTACAATTGAGAATGTTGCTTCAGAGTTGTGCACAAGTAATTTTCATGGATTCCAAGGGCAGAAGGGACCATTGTGGTGATCTGATTTGATCTCCTGTATAACACAGGCCACACAACTTCCCCAAAATAATTCCTAGAGGATATCATTTAGAAAAACATCCAATCTTGATTTTAAAATTGTTAATGATGGAGAGTCTACTACATCTCTTGATAAATTGTTCTTATGATTAATAACTGTCACCATGTCTGAATTTGTTTAGCTTCAACTTTCAGCCATTGGATTGTGTCATACCTTTCTCTGCTAGATTGAAGAGCCAGTTATTAAATATTTGTTCCCCATGTAGATATTTATAGACTGGAATCAAGTCACCCCTTAACCTTCTGTTTGTTAAGCTTAACTAGATTGATCTTGTGGAATCTGTCACTATACGGCATTTTTTCTAATCTTCTAATCCTTCTCATGGCTCTTCTCTGAACCTTCTCGAGTTTATCAACATCCTCCTTGAATTGTGGACACCAGAGCTGAACACTATAGTACAGCAACGTTCTCCCAGTGCCAAAAATAGAGATGTAATATCCTCTTTACTGCTATTTAAAGATTCCCTTGTTTATGCATCCCAGGATCACATTAGCTCTTTTGGCCACTGTGTCACACTGGGAGCTCCTGTTCAACTGATTTTCCTCCATGGCCCCCAAATCTTTTTCAGAATCACTGCTTCCCAGGATAAAGTCCTGTAAGTATGGCCTGCGTTCTTTGTTCCAAGATGTACATATTTACATTTAGCTGTGTTAAAATGCATATTGTTTGCTTGCACCCAGTTTACCAAGCAATCCAGATCTCTCTGACTCAGTCATTTGTCTGCTTCATTATTTACCACTCCCCTAATTTTGTGTCACCTGCAAACATTATCAGTGATGATTTTTTTTTCCCCCCTAGGTCATTGATGAAACACACTCACTCAATGATGATTCCCTGTTTACAGTTACATTTTGAGCCCCATCAGTTAGCCAGTTTTTAATCCATTTAATGTTTGCCATGTTAATTTTATATTCTAGTTTTTTAATCAAAATATTGTGTGGTACCAAGTTCAAACACCTTACAGAAATCTAAGTATATTACATCAACCCTATTACCTTTAGCAACCAAACTTGTAATCGCATAAAAAAATTAATTCA
Organism: Mauremys mutica; assembly: GCF_020497125.1. NCBI lineage: Eukaryota > Metazoa > Chordata > Testudines > Geoemydidae > Mauremys > Mauremys mutica. The sequence goes on along the minus strand of NC_059077.1, from coordinate 107,275,762 downwards.
AGCTATTTATACATTAAAGCTATTTACCATTTACTTGTATATTCCCTGAAAATTCATTCAGTACTCCGTGTAACCTGTTAGTTTAGGAAGGATTCACTGTATTATTCATAATAAAGAGGTTGAATTCTTTTTAAGGGCAAAAATAAACCTTAACTATGCAGTTGTGACAGTTCCTCTGTGGTAGCAGTGTGGCAGGTGAATGCCAGTCTAGTTCTACAGACCCTTCCTGACTGTGATACTGGGGTGAGCTGTACCATAGATACAGCCATCTGAGAATAACAAAGTTAAGTAATTTCTGTTTCGTCTAAAATTACGCTATGGCTCTCGATCTCTGTATTTTTTCACAAAAATACTTGTTGCATTTGAGTAACCCCTTAAAACTTTTGTGAGAAAAAGTGTAATTTCCATTATGAAATTACACTTTTGTGATATTTTGACAGACTATCATCATGTCATGTTCAAAACACATATTTATGAATAGAGTGAAAGTAAGTGGTTCAAAGTGCAATTGTATTCTGAAAAGCTGATCTATAAAAATGGAATTGCAGAGTTTTGTGTTTAATATCTCTTGTTGACTTCCAGATCAAATATTCTCAGATTATAAATAAAAAGACAACTTTTCTAAGAATCAGTTCTGCAAATTCAAGTTGTGATCTGAGAGTCGTGTTGTATTCTTTCTGGCTTACCCATTGTCAACAGTAATGAAAATTATGCATTTGGAATTTTGTTAACAATTCTGTTCATGGCACACAAACCAGAATAGACCCCCAGCTAATTCTCTACAGCTGTTTACCACTGGAATAAAAAGTAGTATAAATTTTTTTTTTTTTTGGTCAGGTCAAGCAGATGAGACTTAGAACACAAACACAGGAAGCAGTATATTCAGTAAGATGGTATAATTTGTAGATAGTCACTGTAACTATAACCACATGTTAATATTTTAAATTGTTTCATACTTATTTTGTTTTTGTTTTTTAAATTCTGAAATATTTTCTATACAATCCTCCCCCCCTTATCAAGCTCTCCAGCCTGAGACATGGGCTCCTGATAATAGATTCTTAAGAATTCAGGGCCAGCATTTTTCTCACTTTCTTCCTTTTCTTAATTTCTCATGCAACAAACTCCTGAAGGTTCTTTAAAGAGGCTACTAGTATGTGTGCACACGTGTGTGTGTGTGTGTGTGTGTGTGTGTGTGCGCGCACACACACACACACACACACTGCTACCACTGTCACTTCTGTAAGGTTTTCAGATCTCTAGCTTGGGAAGAAAGTGACTTAATATCACTGTTGGACCCAAGTTCTTCAGCATCAGAAGGGCCATTTTCAGGAGTATCACTTGCCAGAGGCATTAGTTCCACCCAATCTTTTTAAAACACAGCAGCCTATGGAAATGTTGCTCTGTAGTCTGGGAGTGGGAGAAACAAAATGGAGGAAAGATGACAGAAGGTAATGAGGGAAAGGATGTTTAATTGGGAAGGAAGAGAAGAAAACTATAGTGAAGGAATAAAAATAATAATAGAAGTCAGTGAGAGTACTAGAGGGGAAAAGAAGTCACAGTAGGAGAATCAGAAAAGGAAAAATGTCCAGAGATGAAAGCATGAAAATGTACATTGTAGAAAAAATGATCTGAGGGAAAAAACAGACTGAGAGACTGAGGGACAGAGACAGATTGAGAGAAAAAGGTGGGAGTGAAGAAAAAGAGAACAACAAAAACAAGGAATTTACAGTAAGTTACTTTATCATTAGAGTTAGCACAGGTAATGAAACTAATAGTTAAGGCTATTTGACACTTGCCATTATAGGACACTGTTTTCAGTTGGTTATAACTTTTGTCAATCTTAAAGCCTTGGAGTTGTTACTTTCCAAGTTGCGTGTTTAAAATTTTTTTTTTTTAAATCAAAGTTTAGGATAAAATGGTTCTGACAATTTCTCAGAAGAAGGGTTTTTCCGACTATTTAAAAAACAGCAACACTTACCATTTGGTTGAGGAACTCTAGTGTCTCCATGCTTCGAAGCAGGGACTTAAACTCTGGTGGAGAGGAGGAAGGTTACCTTTGTTTCAGGGATGTGCCCTTTGGTGTTCCCATGAAAAATGCCACAGTTAGGCCAAGTTATAAGCTTCCCAGTGGTGAACACCGCTGTGACACTAGGTTTTGGAACTGAGAGCAGGGAGACTGTCTCTCTTGTGTTCTGAATGTTTCCCCCTGCTGGTTCCCAATCAGTGAGAAGGGGAAAGAGGAAGCTGCATCACTTGAATAAAGAGGGGTAAGGAATGGGGCAGTGAGGTAGAACAGGGATGAGATACCAGGGCAGGGGAGAACAGAAGCTCAGTGGGGAGCTGGGAATTGGAGCTTAGAGATAGTGAGGAGCAGAGAGGGCAGAAGACAAGGGATTTGACCAAGCAAAGGGAAGACAATTAAGGAGGGTGGGAAATATGAGCAGGAGCAAAGGACAGGCAGAAGCTGAGGAGCCAGAGACAAGGGAGAGGTTCAGGAGCTGGGGAAGGGAGAGAACAGGAGCAGATATGGGGGAGAGCAGGAGCCATGAAGGTAGGAAATGGGGTGGGAACATGGACAGGATCTAGAGGTAAGAGTGAAGCCAATGGGAAGGATAGGAGCAGAAGCAAAACTGCAGGAGTGCACCTAGTCTGCTGTGCAGGAGTCAGCTGAGATGGATGCACAGCAGACTAGGTGGACAGCAGTAGGGGAAGAGACAGGGAGGTGAAGGTAGGGGCAGAAGGGAACAGAGAGTGGAGGATAGGGGCGAAGTGTCTACCACTGTTGCACACTCCCATCCAGAACCTGGACTTTAACCCAGGATTTCCGAGTCTCAACATTCTGTCAAATAACAAACTATGAAATCCAATGGCAAATTGTGTAACTTTATTCACCCACTAGTGGCAAGTCCACATAGAAAATTCTTCTAAAACTACTAGTTACTTTGTTGGCTCCAGTGGTTAAGGACTGTGCTGTGGAGCTAAAGATCCCAACCCTGCTGATAACCCCATATGATTACACAGAATGAAATTCGTTTTTTTCAAGTTTTAAATTTTTAAAAAACATATGAAATAACGTTGGAGGGGCTTTAGCTGGGGACTCTATGTGTTGGCCAGTGGAGTCCTGTTGGTTTCTTTCTTGGGTTTGTCTTGCAGTAGTAAGATCCCTCCAACGCATCATCAGGGATCTACAACCCATCCTGGACAATGATCCCACACTTTCATAGGCCTTGGGTGGCAGGCCAGTCCTTGCCCACAGACAACCTGCCAACCTGAAGCATATTCTCACCAGTAACTGCACACCGCACCATAGTAACTCTAGCTCAGGAACCAATCCATGCAACAAACCTCGATGCCAACTCTGCCCACATATCTACACCAGCAACACCATCACAAGACCTAACCAGATCAGCCACACCATCACCGGTTCATTCACCTGCACATCCACCAATGTAATATATGCCATCATATGCCAGCAATGCCCTTCTGCTATGTACATCGGCCAAACTGGACAGTCTCTAAGGAAAAGGATAAATGGACACGAATCAGATATTAGGAATGGCAATATACAAAAACCTGTAGGAGAACACTTCAACCTCCCTGGCCACACAATAGCGGATCTTAAGGTGGCCATCCTCCAGCAAAAAAACTTTAGGACCAGACTTCAAAGAGAAACTGCTGAGCTTCAGTTCATCTGCAAATTTGACACCATCAGTTTAGGATTAAACAAAGACTGTGAATGGCTTGCCAACTACAGAACCAGTTTCTCCTCCCTTGGTTTTCACACCTCAACTGCTAGAACAGGGCCTCATCCTCCCTGATTGACCTAACCTCGTTATCTCTCTAGCTTGCTTCTTGCTTGCTTATATATACCTGCCCCTGGAAATTTCCACTCTTGCATCCGACGAAGTGGGCATTCACCCACGAAAGCTCATGCTGCAAAACGTCTGTTAGTCTATAAGGTGCCACAGGATTCTTTGCTGCTTTTACAGAACCAGACTAACACGGCTACCTCTCTGATACTCATGTTTAAAGGCATTTAGTAAAACTGGATTTTATCCCCGCCTTTGCCACAGAGTTCCTGTTTGAACTCTGGGCAAGTCACGTAAACCAAAATTTTCACAGGTACTTCTGGATACTCAGCTTGAGGTAGTCATACCTGGGGTCAGGTTTGCAGTGTGCAGGTGTGCACTGACAAAAGAAACTGAGATCAATGGGAGCAGCGCTCTGTTATCCCTAGGTACTCTGCTAGATCAGACCCTTGGCTTCTCAAGTTGTGAAACTAATGGTTGACAATTTTGGCCTTAAAATCTGTGCCTCGGTTCCTCATGGGTAAAATGGGGATAATAAAACCACCTCAACACACAGGGTGTTGTGAAGAAAAATTCATAAATGTTTGTAAAGAACCAAAATGATATCAAGAGTACCATAGAAAACCCCCAAGGTTTTAGCCCATGAAAGCTTATGCTCAAATACATTTGTTAGTCTCTAAGGTGCCACAAGTACTCCTGTTCTTTTTCCCCAAGGAAATTAATAATTTTTCTTCTAGTGATGGCTCCATCTGTATTCCACTGTGGGTTACATATGCGCACTGTGTGTCCAAAGCAGGAGAATTTGAAAGCTACATCTGTTGGTCCCCGCATGCATCCTGGCTCATCTTGTGTCTCCAACTGAGAGGATAAAGGGCCAGGTGGACTGACCACCTCTCCTGTTTCTTCTCACCTCTGCATGACCTCTCTGTATCTGTTGCTTTGTCTTCGCCACCCGGAGAGTCGACTGCTCAGATAAGTTAATCTCCTGGTCCCTTCTCAAGATATACATTCCCTCCAGCAGCACTTCTCGAGGGAGGCACACAAATCCTAATCCCCCCCCCCATTGTTCCGAAGAGGAAGATGCACTGGATCTGGCGGTTCCACTGGATCCAGCAAGACTACTATCATCATTGGTGGACAAAGTGTGCCCCTTCTTCCCCTCCCCCATCTCCTCCCACCCCCACCTCTGATGAGGTCAGACAGTTCCAGGATCATCTTTGTAGAGTTGCTGGTGAACTTCAGATTCCCCTGGAAGAGGATCAGGAATCCCAGCACAAACTCCTGGATGTCCTCCATTCACCTGGATCCAACAAAATAGTATTCCCTGTTAATGAGGTTATAATGGAGCCAGCTAGGGCTGTTGGTACACCCCTGCTACCTTTGACACCAGCCCCAATAGGGTGAAAAAAACATTGATATGCCAGCTAGAGTTCTGTTTTTTCACCCCCTCCCAATTCTTTTGTAGTCCAAGCGCCTTCTGAAAGGGCTAGACAGCAACACCCAGGGTCTGCCCCTGCAGACAGAGGGCAAACATCTAGACCTATTGGGGAGAAAGGTCTTTTAGTCATGTAGCCTCCAATTCAGGATAGCCAACTACTAGGTACTATTGGCCAAATATGACTTCCTGAACTATTCCAAGCTGGCAGAGTTCACTGATGGTCTTCTACAACAGGATAGAACTTGTTTCCAGGTGGTGATAGACAAAAGAAAACTAGTAGTGAAGACTGCTCTCCAATCCACAGTCAATGCTGTGGACACCACCTCTAGAGCCATGGTTACAGCCATTGTTATGCACAGAGAGTCATGGCTCTATGTATCGGTTCCGTAGAGAGGTTGAGAATACTGTGAAGGACCTACCCTTTGATGAATCAGAGGTATTCAGTCAGAATATGGACCCTTGGCTACCCCCTTCTTTCCAAGAGGAAGATCCATCGACAGTCATCTAGACCTAGACCCATGGCTCAGCAATTTTTGTATCCAAGGCCCTTCAAACCACCATATAAAAGATTCAAAGGACCCATTTCCCTACATCTGAGGCAACAGGCTTGGTATCCCAATCTCAATCCCCTGACGATGTGCCATTTTTTTAATGGGAACTTGAGGCTGTGATACCCTAAATCCAACATCGCCTGACCTTCACATGCCATTTGGAGGTTGTCTAGCACTGTTTCTCAACACCTAGAGTGCATTATCCGCAGACCAGTGAGTGCTGAACGACATCTGCTTTGGCTGTGCAATCAAGTTTGCATCTCTACCTCCTCTCCTCTTTTAGATTGAGAAGTAATAGTACTGAGGAGGGACATGTTCTAAGAGAGTGACTTTTACTCAACTTATTTCCTTATATCCAAAAAAGAAAGATGCATGGAGACCAATTCTCAACCCACGCCACCTCAAACGCTTCATTTGCAAACTCAAATTTCATATGGTCACACTGCCTTCTGGGGAAGGATATGTGATCTACAGTTCTCGATATGAAGGATGCCAACTTTCATGTATATATTCATCTCCCCACAGACATTTCCTCAGATTTGTAGTAGGTCCAGACCATTTTCAGTATAGATTACGTCCCTTTGGCCTAGTGACCGCCCCCAGAGTCTTCTTCAAAGTATTTGCTGTAGCGGCAGCTCACGCTAGATACCTGGGTCTTATTGTCTTCCCCTACCTTGACAACTAGCTCCTTGTTGCCAAGTCACAATAAGAGGCCCATGTGTTAACTCCTAACAATGCTATACCTCCTCTCTTCCCTGAAAAATCTGTTCTGAAACCCAGGAATTCCCTGGACTTCATTGGGGCCACCCTGGATTTGGTCACTGCAAGAGCGTACTTCCCCAAAGGCAGGTTTCAGACCATGAACAGCATTATAGCCCAGATCACAAACAGCCCTTGAATACTGGGCTATAATGCTTGATTAGGACTTGCCTCTCTCTCTCCTGGGGCATTTGGTCTCCAGCACTCAGATCACTCCATTAACAAGACTTTATCTTCCTTGCCTTCAAGCATGGCTTGAGTCAGTATACTCTCCAAACTGCCACCCCATGAGCTTGATGGCAACAGTCACTGCGAAGGTGGTTTCTTCCCTACTGTGGTGGATGAATCTTCGATAAGCATCCCCTTTCTCCCCTCCTCTACAGACAGGACCATTGCCACAGATGCATCTCATTTTGTTTGGGGAGCCCACATGGACAAACATATAACACAAGGCATCTGTATGCCACAGGAGTCAATATTCTGCAGTTATGAGCAGTCCAAAAGGCATTTGAAGCCTTTTTTCCATTCGTCCATGCTCAACACATCCTGTTACTTTCTGACAATGTCACAACTGTCCTGTATATCAACAAGCAGTGAGATGTGAGATCCATCTCCCTATGTGCAGAATCGGTCAGCTTGTGGAACTGGGGCATCAGCAAACAAATCACCCTATCAGCAGCCTGCCTTCAGGAAACAAAATATTCTCATGGACTCCCTCAGTAGGCATTTGTGGTCAACCACGAGTGGGACCTCCATGATTCAGTGTGTGCAGCATCTTCAATCTACGGGGAACACCAACTTGGGATCTGTTTGCCTATGTAGTGAACAGAAAATGCACCACCTACTGCTCCAAAAGAGCCCTAGGTTACCACGCCCAAGGTGGCACTTTATTTCTCCCTAGTTCAGATCAACTGAACTATTCATTCCCTCCACTGCCATTCCTCCCACGAGTTCTATGCAAAATCAGTCAAAGCACGAGTTAACCTGATCACCCCTTACTGGCCCAGACAATATTGGTTCCCAAATCTTCTGAGCATGTTATCCTGAGTACTGATGATTCTCCCAACATTTTCCAAGCTCCTGACTCAGCAGAACAACAAGATCAAGCACCACCATCGGCATTGTTTCACCTCAGGCTTGGTTTTTGGATGGGCATCATCCTTAGAACATTCATATTCTACAGCCATATGAGTAGGGCCCGATCAAATTCACAGCCCTGAAAAACATGTCATGGACCGTGAAGTCTGGTCTTTTGTGTGCTATACAGATTTCAGGGAGGAGACGAGCGTTTCTCAAATTGGGGGGCCTGACCCAAAAGGGAGTTGCAGGGGGATTGCAAGGTTATTTTATGGGGGGGGGGGGTCATGGTATTGCCACCTTTACTTCTGCGCTGCTGTCTTCAGAGCTGGGCATCTGGAGAGTGGCAGCTGCTGACTGAGGGCCCAGCTCTGCAGGCAGCAGTGCAGAAGTAAGGGTGGCAATACCATACCATGTCATCCTTACTTCTGCGCTGCTGCTGGCGGTGGCTCTGCTTTCACAGCTGGACTCCCAGCCAGCAGCCGCTGCTCTCCAGCTGCCCAGCTCTGAAGGCAATGCCACTTACAGCAGCAACAGTGCAAAAATAAGGGTAGCAGTACTGTAACCCCTCCCTCCCCCCAAATAACCTTGCAACTCCCAACAACTCCTTTTTGGGTCAGGACCCCTACAATTACAACACCATGAGATTTCTGATTTAAATAGCTGAAGTCGTCTTGATAACAGCGTTTACATATGTTAAGGGCTGTTATAAGGTCCTCCTTCAGTAATCTTTTCTCAAGCATAAACATGCCAATTTTTAGCCTTTCTCATAGGTCAGGTTTTCTAAACCCTATATTTATTTTTTGCTCTCTCCAATTTGTCCACATCTTTCCTAAAATGTGGTGCCCAGAAGTGGATGCAGTACTCGAGCTGAGACCTCCACAGTGCCGAATAGAGTTTTAAAATCATAGAACTGGAAGGGACCTTGAGAGGCCATCTAGTCTAGTCCCCTGCACTCAAGACAGGACTAAGTATTATTTATACCATCCCTGACAGGTGTTTGTCCAACCTGCTCTTAAAAATCCCCAATGATGGAGATTCTACAACCTCCCTAGGCAATTTATTCCAGTGCTTAACCACTCTGACAGTTAAGTTTTTCCTAATGTCCAAGTTAAACCTCCCTTGCTGCAATTTAAGCCCATTGCTTCTTGTCCTGTCCTCAGAGGTTAAGAACAATTTTTCTCCCTCCTCCTTGTAACAACCTTTTATGTACTTGAAAACTGTTGTCATGTCCCCCCTCAGTCTTCTCTTCTTCAGACTAAACAAACCCAGTTTTTTCAATCTTCCCTTGTAGGTCATGTTTTCTAGATCTTTAATCATTTTTGTTGCTCTTCTCTGGACTTTCTGCCTACTCTGTCCTCCGTCTTCCTCTCGCTTCTCATGTATTTGTAGAATGTTCTCTTGTTTCCTTTTATGTCCCTAGCTAGTTTGATCTCATTTTTTGCCTTGGCTTTTCTAATTTTGTCCTGACATACTTGTATTTGTTGATATTCATTCTTTGTAATTTGGCCGAGTTTCTACTTTTTGTAGGACTCTCTTTTCTGAGTTTTAGATCATTGAAGATCTCCTGGTTAAGCCAGGGTGGTTTCTTGCCATACTTCCAATTTTTCCTGTGCAGTGGGATAGTTTTGCTCTTGTGTCCTTAATGTCACTTTGAAAAACTGCCAACTGTCTTCAATTGTTTTTCCCCTTAGACTTGCTTCCCATGGGATTTTACCTACCAACTCCCTGAGTTTGCTGAAGTCTAACTTCTTGAAATCCAGTGTCTTTATTTTGCTGTTCTCCCTCCTACCATTCCTTAGAATCATGAACTCTACCATTTCATGATCACTTTCACTCAAGTTGCCTTCCACTTTCAAATTCTCAAACAGTTCCTCCCTATTTGTCAAAATCAAATCTAGAACAGCCTTCCCCCAGTAGCTCTCTCCACCTTGTGAAATAAAAAATTTGTCTCCAGTACATTCCAAGAACTTGTTAGATAATCTGTGCCGTGCTGTTATTTTCCCAACATATGTCTGGGTAGTTGAAGTCCACCAACACCACTAAGTCCTGAGTTGGCCAGTTATCTCCTGTGTCTTACATATGAAACTCCTGTAATACACTCCAGAATTATGTTCGTGTTCTTCACAACTGCATCATGTTGACTCATATTCCATTTGTGATCCATGATAACCCCCAGATCCTTTTCAGTAGTACTACCACCTAGTCATTTTGTAGTTATGCATTTGATTTTTTTTCCTTTCTAAAACTAGTACTTTGCACTTGACCTTTTAAAATTTCATCTTGTTAATTTCAGACCAATTCTTTAATTTGTCAAGGTTATTTTGAATTGTAATCCTGTCTTCCAAAGTGTTTGAAACCCCTCCCAGCTTGGTGTCATCCTTAGATTTTTATAAGCTTAGTCTCTGTTCCATTATCCAAGTAATTACTGAAAATATTGAATAGTAGCAGACCCCAGAATGACCTGTGCTGGATCCACTAGATACATCTTCCCAGTTTGAGAGCAAACCACTGATAAGTACTTTTTGAGTATAGTCTTTCAACTAGTTGTGCACCCATTTTATAGTAATTTCATCTAGACCACATTTCCCTAGTTTGCTTATGAGAATGTGACGTGAGACTATGTCAGAAGTCTTACTAAAATCAAGGTATATCATGTCTACTGCTTTTTCTCTAGCCACTAGGCCAGTAATTCTGTCACAGAAGTAAATTAGGTTGGTTTGCCATGATTTGTTCTTGACACATCCATGCTGATTATTATCACCCTATTATCCTCAAGGTGCTCTGAAAAATTGATTGTTTAATAATTTGTTCCAGTATCTTTCCAAGTATCAAAGTTACACTGACTGGATTATAATTTCCTGAGTTGGCTTTGTTCCTCTTTTTAAAGATAGGTACTGTGCTTTCCCTTCTCCGTACTGTGAGACCTCACCTGTCCTACATGAGTTCTTGAAGATAATTGCTAATGATTATGAGCCTGCTTCAGCTAGTCCCTTAAGTACTCTAGGATGAATTGTGTCAAGCCCTGCTGACTAGAATACATCTAAACTATCTAAATATTCTTTAACCTGGTCTTTCCCTGTTTTGGCTTGCGTTCCTTTCCTCTTGTTGTTGTGGTCATCATTAACCTTTCTAGTGAAGACTCAAGCAAAATGGGCATTAAGCACCTTTGCTTTCTTGATGTCATCCATTTTTGGCTCTAGTTTCCAGCTACATAAAGAACTTGCACTTACATTGAGAGCAAGAGAAAGATCAATTTATAGAATCTCCTCTTATTGCCTTTTATGTCCCTTACTAGGTGTAGCTCATTTTGTGTTTTAACCTGTCTGCTTTTGTCCCTATGAGCTTGTGTTATTCTTTTGCACCAATCCTTAGCACTTTTTTCATGTTTCTGCTTTTTATAGGATTCCTTTTTGATTAAAGAGCGCCTCTTGGAGCCATGTTGGCCTCTTATTATCTTGCCTTTGCATTGGAATAGCTTGCTGTTATGCCTTTATATTGTCTGTTTGTGAATTGCTGGCTCTTGAACTCCTTTTTCCCTTAGATTTTCTTTATGGGACCTCTCTGCTTTTGTTAAAAGTGTGGTTTTTTTTAGTCCATTGTCCTTATTCTGCTGCGCTTGCTCCTTTCTTTCCTTAGAACCATGAAATCTGTCATTTTGTGATCCCTGTCACCCAAAGTGCCTTCCACCTTAAAATTCACAAGCAAGTCATCTTTGTTGGTCAGAATCAACAGGGGAGGGGATAGCTCAGTGGTTTAAGCATTGTCCTGCTAAAACCAGGGTTGTGAGTTCAGTCCATGAGGGGGTCATTTAGGGATCTGGGTCAAACTCAAATCTAAAATGGCTGTCCTCCTACTCTTTCTGAAACAAAAGTTTTTCCTCAACACGTTCCAATAACTTATTGGAAAGTTTGTGTTTTGCCATGTTACTTTTCCAGCAGATGTCTAGGATTACTGCCAGGGCTTGTGTTTTGGATATTTCTGTTGTTTGTTCTAGAAATGCCTCCATCTCCTTTTCCTGATTTGGTGGTCTATAGTAATCCCTTATCTTGACATCACTCCTATTTTTGCCCATTTTATCTTTGCCCAGAGATTTTCAACTAGTCTGTTTCTGACCTCCTTCTGGACCTCGGAATAAATGTATATGTTCTTGATATATAATGCAACACCACTTCTCTTTCTTTCCTCTGCCTGTTCTTCCTGAACAAGTTATACCCCTCTGTACCAATATTTCATTCAAGATTTATCCCAACAAAGTCTCTGTGATGCCAATTATGTCATAATTTAGCTTATGTATAAATACTTCCAGTTCTTGTTTATTCCCCATACTCTTTGCATTTGTGTATAGACATCCTAAGATGTTGAGCAGATTCCCTCCCTGATCTAACTCATGCTCCTGTGATCCTATTGTAATTTTCCATGTCCCCCCTACCCCAATATCTAGCTGTCCATTAGGGTTGCCTTTCCTATGCTTACCTGTGTAGTTTTGTCACTTGTGACCTTTGAACTTAGTTTAAAGCCCTCCTCAGTAGGTTGGCAGGTTGGTACATGAAGATCCTTTCCCCCTTATTGGTCAGTTGGACCCCATCTCTTACTAATAGACCTCCTTCCTAGAACAGCAACCTTGGGTGAGGTAGCCAAAGCCTTCCCATTGATGCCATCTATGCAGCCATGCATTCATCTCCAGGATATGTCTCTCTACTTAGGCCCTGACTCTCAACTGGGTGGATGGATGAGAACACAATCTGTATCCTCGACGCCTTCATCCTCAATCCTAGAGTCCTGTATTTACTGCTGATCTGCTCAGGATCATACCTGGTAGCATTATTAGTGCCCATGTGGATGAGCAGCCTGGGATAGGGGTTGGGGGATGATTTAGTCTTGGCAACCTTTCTGTGACATCTCTGATATGGGCTCCATGCAGACAGCACACCTGTGGGATGCTATATCAGGTGGGCATATGGATGTCTGTCTCCCTCAGAAGGGAATCACTGACCACCAGCACCCTGCTTTCTTTTCTGGGGTGTGGTGAATGTGAGCCTCCCAGCATTGAGAGAATATGGCTCCTCCTCCTTAGCTATTGGGGTCTCCTCCTTCCCTCCTGTTGCCAGTACTGCATACTGGATCTTGACCGTGATGGATGGGGGGTGAAGCACTGTCTGCTGCCCAAGGTGACCGGCAACCTGTCTCCTCCCTATAGAGCTGCCAATTCTCCTTCCTCCTCTTGTGTTGTTGTAGTCATCTGAAGTTGGTTAGTATTCTCTGTCCCAGGAGTTTCCATGTGTGTCTTGTCAATTAAGTGCTCATGCTCCTAGATAGATGCTACCCAGATGAGCCACTTCCTCCTGCTGCTCACCTACCTGTTTCCTGAAGGACTCCCAACAGACACCTAACACACTAGTGGGTTCTCCTGCCAGACCATGTTCTGAGCAAGTCAAGACAGGGCCAAGGTGGAAGCTTCCAGAGTCAGGACACAACACGGTTTCTGTCCCACTGTGGGCTCTTCCTTGTAGAGTAGCTGCAAGTTAGGGTTCTGTGGTTTTCCTTTCCTTATCTCCCTACTCTCCTTTTGCTGGCAGACTCAACTAGCTAATTCTCTTAGTCTTACCAGCCACATCACCCATAGTCTCATCACCCCTAGTCTCACCAGCCACATGTCTTACCAGTTATTGGGAGCCTGAATGCTTTTTAAAGCTGGGCCTCACATAGTGCTGGAATGGGTGATTCAACCCCTCTCTCTCAGCCACCTCTAATCACTGCTCAGTGAATTGGGCCCTAGACTGCCTTTGTGACTTCGTTCCTCCTAAAAGTACATAAAATCTTCTCTTCCTCAAGCAGTTTCTTATTAACCTTTTATGCAGACTGCCTCTTCACATAGAATTATACTTCATTAAACAATAAATGAATTGTTAAAAATGAATATTGTTGGCCAGTTGCTTTAGGAAGTTATCTTAAAGATTTGCTCCATTTATTTTACTACCAAAGGTGAGTGAAGCAGGCGTTCACAGACCCCATGTTGGTGGAATCCATGGACGGAGTAATGATGGAGCTTATTCACTTGTGCTGGCCGGAGGATTTGAAGATGAAGTGGTATGTTTTTTTATCCAAACCAATGTCAAGACTTCTGTTTTATGAATGTGGAGAGTTAAGTTCATTGCTGTTCCTAAAGTTAACCCTCATAAACAAGGTGTGAGCTCACAGAATAATAAATATTAACTATTATTTAACTTTTGTTTTAATTTAAACAAAAATATATGTTTAAAAATATATCCTTAAAATATATGGTTATTGATAACAGAAGACAACTTCGTGTTCTAATGTAAAGCACTTTAATTACAGCTGAATTTTAGTTTATTCACAAATGCTAATTGTTAATATTCTTATATAGTCTGGATTTATTATCAGCATGTAAAATGTGATGAGCCGGTGACGGTAGGCTTCGTAAATGATGCATTTTAGATCCTGCCCTGACCATCATCTTTATTGCTGTCAAGTTAATAAAACTGACTATCAAACAGATAATCTTGAATTTTCGGCAGTGATGCCTGTAAAATCACCACAGATCTTAATTTTAGTGAGGCTAGGATAAAAGATACAAGGTCTGATCCTGAGATGTGCAGAAGGTCCTTGTCTCCCGTTGATTTAACTGAGAGCTGAGGGCCCTCAGTACTACACAGGAAAATGTTATCACTTTGGATCATCGTGCTCAAACAATGATGATGGGAAATTTCTACATTGGTGACCAGTACATATCAACAGCTAAATAGAGTGACCAAGCTGTATGAAGTATTAGTCTTGTTTGTCCTTGTGTGTGAACAGATTTTCTGTAATCAAAATAATGTTTACACAGGGTACTCCCCCTCCTGCAGTTCTATGCCATCAGGTGGAATTCTGAATCATACAACAGGTGAACATAAAGCAGTAAGCATCCTGGTTTTTTAAAAAAAACATAGGCAGCTGTTAAACATAGGCAGGGGAAAAGGCATTAGACAAGGAAATGAAATAAACATCCTAAATAGCATCAGAATGTTATGTATTCTTTGCCAACAGCGCTTACCCAGCTGCTGCCGCTGCGGGAGTTTGCCTCCGAAGGCATCAATGTGTCTCTGTTGGAGAAGTCACATGAGGAGGTACTTGGTGTTGGAACATTACTACATCCCTGGAGTCAACCCCAACCCAAGCCCCAGGGCACATGGCCATGGCATCCTATTGAGTCAGCTGCTATATGGTCAAAGCTGGGTAGCTGGGGGATGCTATTACTTCTGTTCTTTATTTTTGGCAGTGGTATTGATGTTTTGGAGCCTTGGTATCCCTGGCCCTATCCCCAAACTGATGGTGTGGCCAGGTGCTGCTGTAGATACTGATATTCAAGTAAAGTCATACTCTTGTGGGCTTTTTATTTAGGAAGGAGCAGAGAGGGAAAAGGGAGGGGAAGAAATATTGCAGCTGCTATTCTCAAATGTTTGTATGACTGCCATACATGGTGCCTTTAGGCTTAGTTCCTGTAGCTCTTTAATTAAGGATACAGAGAAAAAAAATCTTATTTAGGTGCATGTTTAGTAATACTGCTAATTTTCTCTTCAGTAACTGCTCGCTGGCATCAACCTACACAAACCAACTTTCTATGGATTTCCAGATGACTTCCACCTTCCCATTTTTCTCAGAGAGGGTTAAAGGAGAAAGATCTCTAACACACAAAGAAAAATTCAAACTCCTTTCTTGTCACTCTTGTCTACATACACCACCCATTCCCTCAACAAAACATTTCCTTAAAAATGGGTGTAGAGGCTTGGAGTCCTACCCCAGCCAGTTCACTAAACAGGACAAAGGAAAGTGGGATTAAGAGTCCAACAGGACTAATCACTTGAGCATAGTTACTTATGTGTAAGTGTTTGCAGAATTGAGTGATAAATTAATATTAGAGGCTATTTTATGGCATGTGTTTTTATAGTGTTTTTCAAATGGTTTCTACTAACCTTCAAGGTTCTTCTCCACACTCTCCTTGTGATTATGAGCAACTGCTTATCACATGAGTGATATTTGGCTTGAAAAAAACTTGTTGCCAGAAGTGGAAATTTACCCTTTGGCTTTCAGTTCTTATCCTTTTATGATGCACAACTGAAAGTGCCCAATTTGCAAACAAACAAATGTGCGTAACTTTGGTCACATAAATGCTATTGAGTTTAGTGAATAAAGTTACTCAGTTGCATCAATGTGGGATCGGGCTCTAGATTTAGAAAGGGTTTTCATCAGCTTTTGCAAAATGAGCAGTAAAATGAAACTTAACAGTCTTGCTGCTTATGCTGAATTTCCATAAAGTTACATGCATCTAAAGTGTTCACATATTAATATTTTTCTTGTGATTGTCTATCCTCGTACTTCAGTGGAAAGGAGTTCAGTTGCTTTAGTTATCCGATTTAAGATGCACTAATTCTAGCTACCTCTGATTTAGATTGCTGTATTTGTTAAAAATAAGAATCTTTCAGTCCTGTTCTTGATATTTTAAGGACTCTAGAACACTAACTTGAAGAAATTATTGCAGAATTTTTTCCATGAATTTGAGCAGTCTAAGGCCTTGTCTACACTAAAAGGAAAAGTCGATCTAAGCTACGCAATTTGAGTTACATGAATAACGTAACTCAGATCGACGTGGCTTAGATCTACTTACCGTGGCGTCCACACTACGCGATGTCGATGGGAGGCGCTCTCCCGTTGACTCCCCTTACTCGTTTCGATCTGGTCGAGTACAGGAGTCGACCGAAGAGCAATTGACAGTCAACTTACTGGGTCTTCACTAGACCTGCTAAATTGACTGTTGTTGCATCGGTGGCCACTCGTCAATTCCCAGCAAGTGTAGAAAAGCCCTAAGAACTACGTTCATTATGGACCAATGTTTGTCAGGAGCCAGTATGACAGATTTTAGACATTACTAATTACTGTAAGGATTTGGATCAGAATCTTCATGATTTATTCCTTTGAAAGCATCTGTGTATCCAATTCAAACTATTAAAGAAGATTCAACATCCTCTCCTTTGAGATGCCAAATTGTCAATCTGTAGTTTTTGCGGTCAGTTTTTGCGGTCAGTTTTTGTGGCTTCATTGAAAGTTTAAATACTTTTTGAGTCAGGATTAAAACTGATGTTTGCTTCCTTTCAGTGTATGGACTTCAAGGTGCATTCTTCAGATGGGTTTGAGGAAGTATTAATCAAGGTGGTTAACTTAAATACTGATTCTGTGTCAACAGTTTAATCTGAAGGAATTTTGTTTTTTCCCTCAAGTGCCCTCTGCTTATTTCCATTTGTGGGATAGGCAGTTCCCATTGTTGAGTTACAGAATCTTCTGGAGAGCAGTGTGCATTGAGGTCACTTATCCCTCCCTCTCCCTCCTCTGTGGGCAATTCTCAGGTTATTGGAGGAGTGCTCCCAACTGCTCCTGGGTTTCTTCTTAACTTCCAAAGGTTCAGTGAGCTCATATCACACACAGTGTCCTCAATTCATTCCTTGTCAGTTTTTCCTTTTCTTCTGCCTTCTTGGGGCTATTTTTATTTTAGTTATTTAGATTCTCAGTTAATTAACACAGGTTTCTTAATTTAAGAACAAAAAAGAAATTATAACCATTTGTCACGTGTGTCATCTGGACACACATGGAGCAGGAGGGCTTCTACACCCTGCTGATGAAGCTCGTCAAGTCCCAGAAATGAAGTCTGGCAATATGCAAGTCCATCATTGACTTTAGAGATTCACTAGGCAAGTGATTCTATTTCCAGCTCATGCAGCATTCAGGTCCATGGTCTTAACATGACTTACAAAGCCCAGTACTGAGATTCCAGCACAGTAGATACAGCAGCGGGGTCCCTGGATCTGTCCAGGTCAACCTAATCCAGCAGTCCCTGAATACCTATAGGTAGACCCAGTTCATTGCTGAGGTCCTGGAACTGTTGACATGCTGCCAGGGTTCTGGCACCATCAATTTCAGTGAATCAGAAGTGATTTGGTGCCCTCTGTATAAGGCACTAAGGTCTCCAGATCCCTCTAGGTCAACCAAGTCAGTTGCCTAGGATCTGGCAGGATAGAATGTGGTGAAGTACTTGATGAAGTCATCGGGTACCCCCTTTGTACATGGCATTAACTTCCCCACAACAGTCTGAATCATGCAAGTCCAGTTCTAAGGATTTGGTACTATTGGCTGGTGTACCACTTGCTTGAAGTGATCTAGCATGAGTATAAGTGGTGTTTGTTCTCTGGATCCATCTGGATTGACAGTCTGGTGCTGAGGATCTGGCACAATTGACTCTGGTGAAACACTTGCATGAAATGATTCAATGCACTGTGGAAGCAGTGTTGGATTAAGGGTCACTTACTCAACAGATGGGTCTAACATTTTTTAAGACAAAACACTCAGCGAGTAGTGATCAGTTACTCACAAGAGGGAAGTTGATCAGGACGACTTCATCACAGTCACCTCCAGCATTGGACAGCTTCAATGTTCCATTGTTACACAAACTTATTTATAACTTTTTGTTTTTTCTTATACATATGCATTATTAGTCTCTTATTTCCATATTAACTCCCCTCCCCCAGCAGGCTTATTGTTAGTTCAAATCAGTCTTCTAGCTTTTTAGTACTTTATTTTTTCTTGTTCTCACAGACAGGATTGCTCTGCAGTTTCTTATACATGCATAAAACTAAACATGATTACTCGGCAAGTTTTTACATGAACACAGTTCTATTTATTTTTATGCTGTTAAATGATATCAGAACAGACTCTTAAAATCCACAGCAGGCTTCTGTCAGGCGTAAATATTCCTTCATTCCCAACAAATGGCCCTAAGGTCCCTGGTTCTATTGGTGTCAAAGATACAGCAACATGATTCAGAAAAAAACTAGTTGAAGTGTCTCTGTACCTAACTCTAGTGGTAGGATCCTCCTATTCATCTGAGTTAACTTAGATTGATGCCAAAGATACAGCACTATTAACTTAGGTAAACCACTGTTCAAACTGGTTTGCTGTCCCCAATGTGCAGGTCTCCAGGTTTGCTCAGTTAAACCCAGTCCAGTGCTGTACTGGTGACAGCTCTAAGTATTAGGGAAGTTTAAGGATAAATCTACTTCCGCTTTTTTGGTGTGGAAGTTCATGAATATCAAATAGTGGCTGTGCTTCCCCATCAGATGGACAGTGCTTTCATGGTCTAACAATATGATGTATGCAGAGCAGGAGCTCTGTTACTATCAGTGAATGGGGATGCCAACAGGCTCCAGCAAATGTTGTAAATTAACAGGGTCATCCAGACTTGCTGGTCTGAAAGCTTTGGAATGTAGTATTGTCAGTTATCTTTTTAGTAAAGCACTCCATTTATGAAAACGATATTAGAACTGAAAAAGATATGTTGAAGGGGGTAGTTGTAGTGTCTTTCTGAAAATGGCATGCCTATATTTTTATTACATGGTTTATTTGTTAAAGGGGCTCCAAACCAGCACCCCTGAACTTTAAAGAAGTTGGATCCACATTCTGATCTTGAACTTTTGGCGAAGGATGGGACACAAACAATCTAAATTGTTGAATTGCTTGGATTGATGTGCAAACTGATTCCAGTTTTAGTAATGTGATGACTCCTCTTTTAAACAACTTCCATTCAGAAAAATAAGAAAAATCTCAAGGAGAGTGCAATCTACAGTTGTCTGCTGCTTTTACTTAAGCTATGTCTACGCTGCGCACCTTACAACAGCATGGCTGTGCCGCTGCAGCTGCGCCGTTGTAAGGTGCACTGTGTAGCCATTCTTTATCACCCAGTGAGAGCTCTCCCGGCAACAAAATAAAACCACCTCCAATGAAGGGCAATCACTTCGTCACCGGGAGCGTGGCTCCCACTGACGAATCGCTGTCCACACGAGCGTTTTCATCGTTACAACATTTGTCCTTCAGGGGGGTGTGTGTTTGTTTTTTTCCACGTCCCTGAGCGACAGAAGTTTTAATGACAAAAATGACAGTGTAGACAAAGCCTTGGTCAACATTTTCAGAGTTTAGAGCCACCTCCTTACCAGCCAATAATAATTTTTCTGTTCTGAAGCCTTCTTTTTAGCTGAATGTGTCCAATCTTCTGCGTGCAGTGTTGTAACCATGTCAGTCTCAGGCTATTAGAGGGACAAGGTGGGTGAGGCGTAGTATCTTCTACCAACTTCTGTTGGTGTGAGACACAATCTTTTGAGTTTACACAGAGCTCTTCTTCAGGTTCCCCTTCCTTATGCTAGGTGGAAATCTTGGGCTTGATTCACCACTTTTTTGCTAGTGTAAAACTAGTGAATCTGGTTCTTGTATTGCATCTAAGAAGCTGGTAGAACCAGGTTTTTGTTCTAGATTAGGTCTGAGTTTTTGTTAGGAAATCTGTTACTGAGCTTTGGTAATCAAGAAGAATATTTTAAAATTACTTGTACTAAATTCTGCTTATTTATCTAGTTCTGTGTCTAGATTAAAGACTAAACTGAAATTTGGGTGAACTGTACAAGAGAAAAATTGGAGGGAGTAACAAGAAAGAGTCTAACATCTGAGTCTTGGAAAGTTAAAAAGTATAAAAGAATCAAAATTAAGTATGTAACAGGAACAAGATTGAAATAATAAGGTTTGATTTAATATATGCCATGATTCACCATGTTATAGTAAGAGATAATAAGATCATCTGAAGTTCTGAATGCCTCTCATAAGCTTCCTTCAGTTCCCAATTCAGTAGGAGTTGTGGGAACTTATTCTTCACTGAACCTGCTCAGTATCTCAGTAGTGTGTCCATATTAAGACAATGCAGAATTTATGTAGTTCAGAAGTAAATTGAATTTAAAATGTGTTATCTCTTATAATCAGGACAATTAAGTGGTAACTTTACAGAGACAATATAAGGGGAGAGAGAGAGAGAATGCTTAAAGAAAAGAAAGGGAGATGCCAAAAAGAATTTATAGTCAATGGCAGAAAGTGCTAGTTGAAGAAAGTGGTTTCAAGCACAGAAAAGTGCAGGAGCAATGAGGGATGGATGAGTTACCTATTTAAGTTGGGAAAATGACTGTCCGATTTTTTTTGGTCCTATTAGAGTACATCCAGAATACAGAAAATACATTTTCTAAAGGAGGATTTCAGGCCTCCTACCCACAGATTTGTAACGTAAAACTGCTAAAGAGCTCCCTTTTGATATCTGTCATCTTCAGAATCTTTTCTTCTTCGAATAGTGTCCCTATGGGTGCTCCATTCTAGGCGTCTGTGTCCCTGCTCCTCGGATCGGAGTTGTGGTAGCAGTGTCCATTTGGCGTGCACATGCACTCTCCCTGTCTCATGCTCTGCTCTCTTGCTATATAGCACTGTGTGGGCAAACAGTTCCTTCTCAACTGCTCTTGGTTTGGGATGGAGCCTTAAGCAGAGCTTATTACAGAGATTCTTCTTAGTGTTTTTTCTTGCTAGTTTTTCCTTAGTAGTAATAGAGTTTGTTAGTGTTAATACAGCCTTCTCTTTTCATGTAAAAAACAAAATCACTTATAAAATAGTTATCTCCTTAGCCTATATTAGATTTCCCTAGCCCGTCCCATTTGGAAAGTGAATCCTGAAAGGAGTATACCTGGTTTCCTTGGATTTAAACGTTGCCTCTTCTGTTGAGAAGCCATTCCTTCAGCAATGGCCATTCTTGCTGCATTCACAGCCTGAGAGAGGCGCACATGCCTCAGAAGTGCATGTTTTGTCTCAAATTAAAATCCAGAACCAAAAAGAGCCATGAGCTGAAATTAAGACCGCTCATGATTGAAAGCTCAGTCCAACCGGCCCCAGGGCCCGGGACCTCCCCTGGACAGTGGTTCCTGTTGAGGCCGATCCCATCATCATTGTCAGATCAATACTCTTCAGTGACTTAGAGGAAATCCTTAGATTCCTCTCAGAAAGTCTCGAAAAAGCAAGCTACAAGTTCTCCAAGCAGGGAATCGGCCAAGAGAAAGAGGACCCCGGGATGGTCAATAACTTCACTACTGACTGACGTGACTAGGTACCTATGAGGTTGCAGGATCCTCCCAATATCACCGGTAAGCCTAAAGACTCTAAGAGGGCAGGCTTGGGCAGAATAGTACCTTCAGGGGAAAGGAGTGGCAAAAGAAGACCCAGTTCCTCTAAAACGGCACCAATGGAGTCTTGTAAACAATTGGTATCTACTACATTGGCACCACAAAAGGCTACTGCAACACCTGTTGGCCATTCCTCGGAATGCAGAGGGCATGCAGTACTGACCGTCGTGTCCACTTCAGTGGTGTCTACTCAGCTGGCCTCAATGGCTGTTCTGATACTACAGGAATTTCAAAGACTTAATGATATTGGAGACAGGCTCCTGAATCACCCTTAGTAGGCACTGGCATAATCACAGTATGAGTTATGCCCAGGTCCCTGGATGTCCATGACTGCTCCACCCTGTTAAGTGACAAGGAAGATGTTGGGGCTGACCTATACTCAGTGTCTGTACCGGGGTCTCCATTACAACACCAGGGAGCTAACCAGGTGGAAACTCATGTGCCTTCAATCTACCACCAGAGTAGAAGAGACCCACCTAGTCGGTATGGACACTGTTGGATGCTCCCACCCCTGCCTTTTCCACACCTCAGTGTCCAAATTGGGACCCAAGGGTGTCATATGGACAACAATTTTTGAGGGCGTCTAGCTTACCCAAAGAGTTAAAGGAAGGCAATCTCCTGCAGCTTCAATAGTCAGACCTCCTAATCCTCAAGAGGAGACCTTTGAGGAACAGAAGGAGAGACTAGACAAAAAAGCCACTCCTGTGACCAACATTTTATCATCATCTCCTGATAAGTCAGTCATGCCTCTGCCACCAACTGTGGCAGATGACTTCAAACAATTTCAAGACCTCTTTTAAGAGGGTAGCAGATTCTCTGCAAAACCCGCTTGAAGAAGTCAGTGTCACAGCACAAACTGCTTGACATCCTACAGACGTCATCAGCAAAGATTTCACTCCCCATCAATGGGCGCTGCTTGATTTGATGAAAACTGTATGGAAGATACCAGACATGGTACCCCCAACATGTAAAAAGGCAGACAAAAAATATTATGTGCCCTCTAAAGTGGGGAGCTTTTTATTTTCTCATCCTCTAATTCACTGGTCGTTGACTCTGTTAATGAACATGGCAGACAGCTCTAGGCTAAAACGACACCATACAATAAGGACTGAAAATGACTGGATTTATTTGGACGTAAATAATATTCTTCAGTAAATATTCTACAATTTAGGATCACTAACTATCAAGCTCTCATGGTAAAATAAAACCATACCAATTAATTGAAATTAAATACCTTTATTGAACACATCCCGTTGGTCAGAAAGAGAAATTCTAGGCGATCGTTGCTGAGGGTCAGCTCCTTGCGAGGACAGCAATGCAGGCTTCTCTGGATGCTGTTGATAGAGTTGCATTTTCCATCTTCGCGGCAGTTGTTATGAGGAGAGCATCTTGGCTTCATCTCTCCGGCTTTCTAAAGAAGATACACGTCATGGTGGAGGGACCTCCCTTGTGAGGGATCTAAATTGTTTGCAGAAAGAATGGAGGAATCACTCCACATGTTGAAAGATTCTAGGGCTATGTTACATTCTCTGGGTGTTTATACTCCAGCCCCAAAAAGAAGACTCAGTAAGTACCAGACGGCACAGAGATCCTGGCCTACTCACTTTCCTTCTCTCCAGAGACATAGGATCCTCAAAGGAAGAGGCAGAGATTACAAAAACAGAGACCAGCTGCCCCACAGTCATTGACATTTGCAACCTTATACATCCAATTTTGATGTGTTGGTCGAGGCCCGGTCTCATTTGCTCCAACAATCCAAACATCTCCACCAATCTTACTACTTTTCATCAAAACTAGAAGCATATAACCTCAGACAAGTGGGTACTAGAGATTATCTCCAAGGGATATTCAATCCACTTCACATCCCTCCCTGCCTCTCTTCAGGGACTTTTCTCACAAGCACCCTTAACACGAAGAAATGTACCGCTTCCTAAAACTAGGTGCCAGAGAACCTGTTCCCCCACAACACAGAGGGAACGGTTTTTATTCCAAATACTTTCTGATACAGAAAAAGAACGGTAGTTAGAGACCCATTCTGGATTTAAGGGCGCTCAACTGCTTCAATACAAGACAATGTTTCAAGACTGTTACTTGGGCAGCAGTAATCCCATCTCTGGGCCAAGGGGACTGGTTCTCAGCCCTCAACCTACAAGATGCTTACTTTCATAACACAAACCACCCATCACACAGGAGGTTCCTAAGATTTACTCTAGGTCAAGATCATTTCCAATACAAAGTGCTCCCATTCGGTCTATCATCAACACCCAGGGTGTTCTTGAAAGTCCTTTCTGTGGTAGCAACACACCCTCACAAACAAGGTGGCATGATATTTCCATATCTAGATGATTGCTAGCTCAAAGTACGTACATTCACCTACACCTTGAGAGACATAAACAACTATAGCTCTATTCCTACAACTAGGTCTATAACTAAATACCCAAAAGTCCACTTTGACCCCACTGCAACAGCTGAAATTCATAGGAACCTGCTTAGATGCAATAGAGCTCAAAGCCTTCATCCCATCACGTGGTTCAACATCTTAGCCAGCTTATTCTCGACAGTTCAGGCCAGTACACGGATTTCAGCCAGAACCTGTCTGCAACTACTGGGGCACGGAGCGGGTGGGCACCTTTGTCAGAAAGCCTACAGGACTCCACATGCGTTGTCTTCAAGGGTGGCTCAGAAGGTGTATATCCCAAGAAGACACAATTTAAACAAACTTCTGTCAATCTCCTCAAGAATCAAAAACTAACTCAACTGGTGGGCAGATCCTCACAAAGTATGTGCGGGAGTCCCCTTCACTCAACCACCCCTGTCATTGACGATGGATGGCATCCCTAATGGGATGGGGGGCCCACTTGGACACCGACACCTACACTGTTCGGGGCAAATGGTCCACTCTCGAATCCACACTACATATCAACTTACTAGAGCTCAGAGCAGTCAAAAATGCCTGCTCACACTTCTTACCAGTGATCAAAGACAAACATGTAAAGATTATGACAGACAACATTGCATGCATGTTTTACGTAAACCGCCAGGGAGGAGCAAGATCATATTCCCTATGTGCCAAGACAGTGAAAATATGGAACTGGTGCATTTGTTACCAGATCAGCATCTCAGCAACTTTACCTCCTGGGCATACAGAACACTACAGCAGATATTCTCAGCAGAAAATTTTCCAAAGATCATGAATGGGAAGTAGACACTACCATCCTTCACAACATATTCATACATTGGGGAACTCCAAAGATAGACCTGTTCGCCATAGCCAAGAACAAGAAATGCTCTCAATTCTGCTCCAGGGAATGCCTGGGTCACTTTTCTCCCCAGATGGAACAGGCATGTGTTATATGCATTTCCACCAATTCCACTAATATCCAAAGTGGTATTCAAGATAAAGAAAGAAAATGCTAGAGGAGTTGTTATAGTTCCAGTGTGGCCAAGACAGACATGGTTTCCATATGTTTTTCAGCTGGCAGTCTGTCCACCATTTACTCTCCACCCTGTTCCTCATCTTCTTTCTTAAGATGTGGGCCAGATCCATCACCCAAATCTGCAAGTTCTCCTGCTCAAAGCATGGCTGCTCGATAGTTCCAAAACTTAGAAATGAATTGTTCTGAGGATGTGAAGGAAGTACTGTTACATAGCAGAAAAATAACTACTTGTCACACATACAAGAAATAGCAGATTTAAAAAAAAATCAGTTAATTGTTACATTTCATAGATACTTACAGAAATGTCATTCAACTTGCTCACAAAAATCAATTGTTTTTAAAAATGTGATCAATAGCACCAAATCATTTTTCATGCTTAAACCATAGAGCTCTTAAATTATATTTACCAATTCTTTATCAGCTTGTCACTATAATTGGTTCAGATTTCACAGAATGGAAACTGCTTTGAAATCCTTGGATAGAAGGTGATACATCAGTGTAAAATATTAATGTCAAAAAATAGAGAATATGATTCCTCTCCAAATGTATTTTTAATTGAGAATACATTATTACATTTAAATTTAGTTGATATTCTCCTGTTTAAAAATTCAAGTATATTAGAAACATTCTGAGACTGCTCAGAGAGCAGATACAGTCTAGACTCTAGGACAAGGTTTTCCATCAGCCAAACAAAAGACCAAGTTAGAATACTAAAATAATCTATGCAACAAAATGCTCTTATCTGTAGTTGAAAATATATTTTGCTTTGTTGTCAAACAAGACATGTTTTTTATATCTTTAAATACAAGAAGTTACAATTATTATGTACTATTTTGAGCATCCCAAAGTGTGTTAAGGATAGTACCGATACAAGTAAAGACATATCCCCTGCCCTGAACATCCTTTGAGCTAAATTCAGACATGACACTACAACTGAGGATAATAAGCTACAGATAGGAAAGAGGAGAAGTAGGGTGAGAG
This sequence comes from Mauremys mutica, assembly GCF_020497125.1. NCBI lineage: Eukaryota > Metazoa > Chordata > Testudines > Geoemydidae > Mauremys > Mauremys mutica. Next base: position 107,249,623 of record NC_059077.1, on the reverse strand, counting down.
GTGTAGTAGTAGGATTATGCAGTTCTTCGAGTAATTGCTCATGTGTATTCCACAATAGGTGTACGTGCTTGCCACGTGCACCGGTGTCCAAAGTTTTTCCCCTAGCGGTACCCGTAAGGGAGCGCCCCTAGCAACCTCTGGAGTGGCGGCTCCATGGCATGGTATAAGGTGTACTGCGCACCCCCCTCACCCTCAGTTCCTTCTTGCCGCCAGCGAAGGTGCTTAGGAACTGCTCTGCTCCAGCTTTGCTGTAGCTCATCCCCAGAACTCTTCTTGATTCAGTGTATGGTACCTGTAGTTAGTTAGAGTAGTTTAGTTTAGTCTAGCTAGTGCGCCCGGGCCGGGGCATGCCCCACGCCCCGGGTTTTAAGTTGTGCGACACTTGTAAGCGACCTATGCCAGTAAGTGAGCCGCACGCGGACTGTTTACGCTGTTCGGGGGAAACCCATCTCAGCAATTGCTGCAAGATTTGCAAGTGATTTAAGCCTCAGACCGAGAGAGAGAGAGACATTAGGCTCCGGGCTATCCTGATGGAGTCAGCGTTCACCCTGACTCTGGCACACCGCTCCGAGTTTGCACCGGGCACCGCGGTGTCGGTGTATGGTGACCCCTAGGCACCATCTACTAGTTGGCACCGCTCCCCATCCACGAGGCACGCCAAGAAGGCTAAGAAGAGGCCTTCTCCACCATGGCACCGGAGTAAAACTGGGGTAGAGGCTAGACCCGTGTTGGGCAGTCCTCGATCCCCATCGGCCTCTAGGCCTCCGACTCAAGATGAGCGGAGTAGTCCGGCCCATTCGGAGCAGGCTTCCCCGGATGTCTGGATGCCCTCCACACAGGAGGCCCTGCAAACAGCCTGGGACGTTACATCCCTGCCGGTACCAGGAGCACTGCAAATGTTGGCCCTGCAGTCCAGAGGCAAGCCGCCACTGGGATCTCCACAGTCGCCCCTGACTCGGTACCGGTCTCGGTTGAGGGAACATTCCCAATGCCGTTCACCGCTCAGCGACCGTTCCATGCGTAGTCCATGTGGGTCGCCGTTGACTCCCACCAGGTTGTCTGGCTGAGTTCCGTCTGACAGAAACTCCAGGCACCACTCCGCCTTGAGGAGCAAACGCCAATGAGACCGAGGCAGACGACACCATAGGCCCTCGTCTCGGAGGAGCTATTGTAGCCAGTCGTGACACGAACGTCGACGCCGTTCCCGTTCATTGTCTCGCTCCAGGACACTGCCACAACACCGCTCCCGCAGCCTCCGGTGTTGATCGCCGGTGATTCGCCGTCGCAGATCCATCCACTAGATCCGATTGCTGAGCAGCTGTTACCGACGGCACCGGTCCTCCACATCGAGGTCACGGTCTCGAGGTTGGCACTGCTCCTGGCGCCATCGCTCCTCCTGGTCCATGGAAAGCAGCAGGTCATACATCAGCACGGCCATCAATGAGTCAGGCCAGCCAGGCTGAACAGGCTGCTCCGCCAGTGCCACAGTCAGAACTGAGGGTGGGGGGAACACGCAGCGCCCCTTATACAGCGCCATGGAGGTGCCACTCCTTACGGGTACTGCTAGGGGAAAGACTTTTGACCGGGGCATGTAGTGAGCACGCACACCTATTGTGGAATAGAGCAACGCATCTTGAAGAACACCAGTTACAGAAAAGGTAACTGTCTTTTACTCAATTAAGGCATGTATAAAACTCTTTTGGTTTCACTGATTTGTGTTGTTAAAAATGCTTTTGGAGAGGAATCATAAACTGTACTTAGAAAAGCAAATGCAAATACATGTCTCCATTCGAATAATAGTGAGTCCATAACACCAGTCTGACAATGTTTATGAGGCCTTGTCTACACTACAGGACTATTTCGAATCTACTTAATTCGAATTTGTGGATTCGACCTTATGAAGTCGAATTTGTGTATCCATACTAAATACACTAATTCGAACTTCTGAGTCCACATTAACGGGGCCGGCGTCGACTTTCGAAGCGGTGCACTGTGGGAAGCTATCCCACAGTTCCCGCAGTCCCCGCTGCCCATTGGAATGCTGGGTAGAGCCCCCAATGCCTGCTGGGGGAAAAAATGTGTCGAGGGTGGTTTTGGGTAACTGTCATCATTGAACCGTCAATCACGCCCTCACTCCCTCCCTCCCTGAAAGCGCCTGCGGGCAATCTGTTCGTGCACTTTTCTGGTCAGTGACAGCGTGGACGCCACAGCACTGCAAGCATGGAGCCCGCTACGATCCTCGCCGTTTTCTCCTCCTCGCACTTTATCGTCCACCTCTTCCACATTCAGCTGCTGAGAAATTGGGCTACTTTTCAATGGTTCTGCAAGCACTGGGGGACCATAGGGGACGTTTTACCAACATGAACGTCGTATGGCCGGGCAAGGTTCCTGATGCGTGTGTTCTCAGGAACTGTGGGCTGCTCAGACGCCTGCTGGAAGGTAGTTTCTTCCCGTACCACGAAATAACTGTTGTGGATGTGCATTTGCCTATAGTGATCCTCGGTGACCCAGCCTGCCCGCTAATGCACTTGCTCATGAAGCCCTATACAGGCGCCTGGGACAGCGACAAGGAACTCTTTAAATACCAGCGAGCAGCGTGACCTGTGACTGTTCAGTTTCTTTACAGAGAAGCTGAACCTGCCCCTGTTTCTTTACCCAGTTACTGTTGACTCTCCTCTTCGGTTAAATACCCCGTTCTCCCCGTTTCCTCCACTTCCAAGACACGTGTAAAAATAAAATACATGTCACACTGTTACTGAGGAGAGGTTTCTTTATTCATGACTTTTCGTTAAAGGGTCGAAACTGGAACGCAGACTGCGGTGGGTAGGGTGTGCGCTGATGTAAAGACCGCCTCTAAACTCAAGGAATGACAGGCTCCTGCTCCTACAGCGGTCCGCATTGCCGGACTGCTTGTTTCAACGGAGCCTGCCATCCCTCCTTTTTGGGATTCTGTGTGCGGGGGGCTATGTGGCCTTGTGGCGGAGGAGGACGGATACAGATTCCTCTGCTGCGTGACTCAGCGGTCCACGACAAGGACCGCTGTATAAGATCTGTACCTGCCCTCCCCCGCTAAAAAGTCACATCCCCACCGCCCACACAGAACCTGGAAACCACCTCCCATACCGACCACGGTGCCTGCTGACTGCACTGTGTGTGTTACCCGCTGCTGATCCGGCCCCCGTGTCTGTACCCTGCGAAAGGTGCCTGTCCTATGCAATTAGCAACGCACTTCCCCACGCACCCCATTCAAACACAGTCTTCAGTGAAGAAACATGACGGAAACAGTACTTAACAGCAAAGTATTTTTATTACTTAAGTACACAGTTATGGGATGGGACTGGGATTGGGACTTGTTTGAGTCCGGAAGGGAAGGACTTATGCAAACGTAGGGTAGGAGAGCTTTTGGTTACTTGAGCACTCTGCTGGGGTGCAGTGACAGTATTCATGGCCCAGGGCGGGCATCCTCCTGGTTATTTGAGGTGAGGGGGGAATGTGACTTTGTGGCGGGGGAGGGCAGTTGCAGAGATACTGCCGGGGGCTCTGTCCTGCAGCGGTCCTGCAGAACATACACAAGTCGCCGGAGCGTGTCCGTTTGCTCCCTCAGTAGTACAAGCATTGCTTGAGTCGCCTGCTTGTGTTCCTCATGCCACCTCTCCTCCCATTCGCTGTGTGAGCGCTGGTACAGAGAGACTTTCTCCCTCCACTGCCTCTGCTGGTCCGCCTCGGCTAGGTAGCAGCCCACACATTCATCGAAAATCGTGTCCCTTGTCTTTTTCTTTCGCCGCCTAATCTTCGCCAGCCTCTGCGAGGTGGATGCTGTGGCAGGTCTGGAGACAGTGGAAGCTGTGAGATGGGAAACAGTTAGTTAATTCCTTGCAATGATACTTTTTTGCGAACAATTAACTGAGTCTAGGCTGTCTCTGTGAATTTTTTGTTGAGACCCCTGTGCCTGCTGTTGCACAAATCATTTGCGCGGTGGATTCTGGGTAAATGTCGCCAGTCATTCCTTCCTCCGGGAAAGCAATGGCAGACAATCATTTCGAGCACGTTTTCCATGAAATGCCCTGGCACACGCCATAGCGTGGCAACAATGGACCCTATTTTGCCTTTTGTATATGTCACCGTATGTGTACTGGATGCCGCTGACAGAGGCGGACCAGCAGCGCTACACAGCAGCATGCTTATGCTTTTGCATGACAGCAGCGATGGTTACCAGGCATACTGCACCGTCTACCATACCATGAACTGGTAAGAAGACGGTAATAAGATGGTCATGGTTACCTGTCCTTTTGCACTGCGCCATTTGGTGCTGTCATAAGTGCCCCTGGTCGATCAGCCAGGGGCGCAAAAGCAAAATTTGGGAATGACTCCCCGAGTCAATCCCTCCTTTTTGGGTATCTAAAAATAGAATCAGTCCTGCCTAGATTATGGGCAAGTGTACTAGAGAACCACTGTATCATACAACCAGAGACCACAGCTGCTCTCTGTCCAATCCTGCATAAATTTTGAGCTGAACGCTATTCACAGGGTGTGCTCCTGAAACAACCCCAGCTGTTCATTCCGTTCTTCCCCCAGCCTTCCTGGGTTCCAATACCATTGTCCCCCCACTTGTGTGATGAAGTAATATAGAATGCATGAACAAGACACAGGTAGTCGTTTGTGAGAAATGAGTGGAAGGAAGCCTCCAGCTGCAATGATAGTCCAGAGATGACATTAAGGGGTGTGGAGGAGGGAGCCACTCATCCCTCTGCTAGTCCAGGGGCAATTGAATCTTTTCTTTACAATGAAGGGTGGGGGCTGATGGAGCTCAGCCCCCTGTTGCAATGATGAGGACGGTTACCAGCCATACTGCACCATCTACCATGAAAAATTAGCAACAGGCGGCCTTGACCGACCTGTTCCAAGCAAGTTGGTACGGTCGTTATGGTTACCAGCCCTTTTGCACTGCCCCATGTGCCAATAGGCTGATGGTACAAAAAGATGGAAATGCATCCTCATCATCAGCCATCCATAGCGTGGGGGGAGCAAGGATGTTGGTGTTGAGTGCTGCACCATCGCGTCTATCTGCAGCATTCAGTACAGATACGGTGACATGTAAAAGAGTCAACAGAGGATTGTTTTCCCTTTAACTTCTGGGGGTCGGGGGGCTGCGTAAATTGCCGAGCTATGCCCCGACCCACCGCGGACACTGTGTTTGACCCTAGAAGCATTTGGAGATCAGCCAAGAATGCAAATGCTTTTCGGAGACAGCAGGAACTGTGGGATACCTTGCGTCCTCGTTCCCCCCTCCCTCCATGAGCGTCCATTTGATTCTTTGGCTTTCCGTTACGCTCGTCACGCAGCTGCGTGCTGAGTCTGTGCTATGCCGTCTGTCCGTTTATTTATTAAAAATACTTTGGACCAGGCGTAACGTAACATTTCTTCCCCTACTTAGATGCAGGAGTCTCCGAGCGAGATCACCGTGAGGACGGGCACTGAAGGAGATAGAGAGCGCATGCTGCGTGAAATCTAGCACGAACCACGGACCTATGCAGCCGTGCTCTGGGAGGCAGTGCTCCCTGAATACCGCGTGAAAGCCTCGCGCGGAAAAGTGTGCTACCACGGAGCACCCAATAAGGCAGCTCTCCCCAGGAACCTCCTGCTGATGCTTATCGATTAACGGCAGGAGAGCTTCGTGGCATTCTCCCAGGAGGATTTCTGTTCTATCACCATATATACAGAGACCTCCTTTTCACACACTTCAGATTCCTGTTATATTAAGAATAAAAGTTAACATGGTTAAAGCACTTACCGACAGATCCTACCCCTGATTCAGGATCCGGGTTCCTGGCCGGGGAGGGTTGGTAGGGGATCTCCGTGACGGTGATGAATAGATCCTGGCTGTCGGGGAAACCAGCGTTGTAAGCGCTATCGCCTGCCTCGTCCTCCACAAACCCTTCCTCATCTTCCCCGTCCGTGAACATCGTCGAGGAACTGTCCGTCGACACTGTCCCATCATCAGAGTCCATGGTCACTGGTGGGGCAGTGGTGGCAGGCTCCGTAGCGTCCGTTGGCCGCTTTGATTTTTTGGTAGGCTTGTCTGGGGTCCTTGATTTTCACGCGGCGCTGCGTTGCATGACGGCTGTATCCTCTGTCTGGATCATGGCTTTGGAGACCTTCTCGTAGGTCTTTGCATTCCGTTCGTTGGAGCGCAGCTCCGAAAGCACAGACTCCTCGCCCCACACACCGATCAGATCGAAGAGTTCCCGGTCAGTCTATGCCGGGTCCCTCTTTCTATTCAGAGATTACATGAACTCCTCTGCTGGAGAGCTCTGCATTGCTGCCGGTGCTGCGGAGCTCGCCCCGATGTGCAACCAGAACGTCAGATTCAAACCGTCCAGACAGGAAAATGAATTCAAATTTTCACGGGTCATTTCCTGTGTGGCTGGGCAGAGAATCCAAGCTCGGGCTGCTGTCCAGAGCGTCAACAGAGTGGTGCAGTGTGGGATAGCTCCCGGAGCTACTAAGTTCGATTTGCATCCACACCTAGCCTAATTCGAACTAGCCATGTCGAATTTAGCGTTACTCCACCTGCCGGGGTGGAGTACCAAATTCGAACTAAAGAGCCCTCTAGTTCGAATTAAATGGCTTCCTGGTGTGGACGGTTGAGCGGTTAGTTCGAATTAACGCTGCTAAATTCGAATTAAAGTCCTAGTGTAGACCAGGCCTGAGAGAAACTTCTCTTACAGCAGTAAATATAGCTAGAGATTCATGTTAGTAATGCTCTAGTTAATGAAGTTCTGTTTATCAATCCCAGCCCAGTATGGGCTGGATCCTACAAGGTGCTGAGTGTTCTGGCCCTGATCCAGCAGTGCCCTTTTGCACATTCTTATCATTAAGTACAGGTATCATTGAAATATAGTTAAGAACATGCTTAAGTGCTCCACTAGATCAGGGCCAGTGTGCTCAGCACCTTGCAGAATTGAACCCTATTTATCGGCGATAACACATATTTTGCAAATATGATTTCCTACTAAACTTTAATTGTTCTATCTTAATAACACTATAATTATGATCAGTGTATGCTGCCCTCCTTCCATAGTTTTTAAAAGCTAAGGGTTTAATAGTCAGAAGTCTGATGATCATGGAACCTGTAGCTTTGTGTTGGTATAATTTCTAGAAGGAGAGTCGTGTAGGAACGGAGCACAAATTCGTAGTTGTGCGTTAGGGAAATGTTCTTGTTTGTCTGAGCAAACAGGACCCATGAAGCAATGGTGTTTTCAGTTCAGATGCTTTAATTTGGAATGTTAAAACAGAGGATAATCTTCTCCCACAGGATCGAGGCGATGAATTCACTTACACTGGGAGTGGTGGTAGAGATCTTTCTGGTAATAAAAGGATTGGAGAACATTCATTTGATCAAACATTAACACACATGAACAGGTAAGTTTTGAAGAATAAATTAAAGTCTTTCAAAGAACAATACTGTTATATTCCATTAATTTAAAAACTAATTTTTGCTGTGTTCCTTTTATCACCTAAAATCCTTGTAAATGGTGGTACCTCTGGCGATCCACTGGCATTTTATCAGTGTCCTGTTATATTGATTTAAAACAGTAATTGTAGCTGAATAAAATACATTGCTGTATTATAGGTTTAGCTGGTAGCTATGTCTTTGGTTAAGGTTGCCTAACACATTCTACTATAAGATCCTATTTTCAATGGCATAACTTTGCGAAACTTTGAGTGTTCAGACTGAAATTTTCCATGCCAAGTATCTGGTTAAGGCAGACTTACTTATTTAGCTAAAATGGTTAACCGGTTGCAAGAACATAAACCAGGGAATATGTTTTACCCAGGTTAAAAAAAAATCGTATCTGTTTCGCTGAAGTGCTAGTACATCCATGTGAGCAAGGGCATGAAATTAGGCCCGGGGTTGCCCTGATGTTAAGGATATTTATTTTGCTGTCCCCATGAAAATCTGCCTAATTTTGGTCAAGTTATAAGCCTCTGAAAAATTGTAGTTCAGACATGCTCTGTAAAGGCTTTGTGAAGTTTGGCAGCCGTATTCTCTGAAGATTCTGCTTACAGTGGGCATGTTTCATTATCATTACAGCTCCTAGATGCTGACCAGACTGTGCATGCATTATTCCCATAGATCGACTGAGCATAGTGCAGTGAAGAGTTGCAAAGACCAAGTAGGACTTTCCCTGCAATCTCTGCTTCTGGCAGCACAGTTCCACTGTAATGCCAGACATTGGTACTGAGAGATGGGAGACTCCCAGACTCTCAGTGCTCCACCTGCTAGTGCCCAAGCGGTGATGAAGAAGAGAAGGAACAGCCTCACTTGAATACAGAGGGATGTGAAAGGGGGCAACAAGAACTAAGGTGGGAGTGGTTGAGAACATAGGGACAGAGACAGGCTTGGGTGATAGCGTTAGAGGAGTTTGCACAGGCAACCTTAATGCAAGCATTTCTTAGTATTTGCATCCTTGACTTTGTAACCTTACTGTTCTTTTAATTAGTTTTTTGTGTTTAATTGTTACATAGTTGCTGTAGATATAAAACACAGTTTATCTCAAATGAGGATATAAGTAATCTGGATAAAAGGTAATAGATACATTTTATGATTTAGTGCATTCATGTTTTTGCAGTTTAGTGCTGGAACTAGGTCATGTCAGTGTTCAAAATTAATTTTTGGATCTTTGCTATAGCAGACATGGCATTCAGCCTTCTTATTACAGGAAGTCACTCAGTGAGTGGGCATGGATTGAAGCATTTCCCCACCTTTCAACCATGAGTCTACTGCTGTCTTAAAGTGGTCCCTCAGAAAGAGCTGAGGTTGCTTTGTTGTCACCTTTATTTCTAGTTATCAGATGAAGTGGTTGTAAGATAGTATAAATCACAGCACTTCAAAGATGCAATGTTGGGGGGTGGGGGGTTGTACTCACAAAATTCCTTAGGATTCACAACCATTCTTTACCTTATTTACATAGGATTCCAGGCAACATGATAATTCTTTCCCCAACCAGCACAGGATAATAAAGGGATTTCTGATTACATCATCTCTGATGGAACACATCAGTGCCCTGTCAGTTGATTTTCATTCACAAGCAGGAAAACAGATCTGTTATAGCTCTCCTGAGCTATTTCATTAAATGCTTTCACTTGTTCTTTACCTGCACTTTTTCACATTAGCCTTTTCACATCTCCACCAAAACTCAATGTGAAGGATCTCTGTCATTTAAGCAGTACATCCAGAAACATTTCTTTTTGCATTGAAGAAGAAAGAGAAACCTACTAACCTGTGATTTTAACAAAAAAAAATTCTGCTTTTTGATGATTCGTCAGTTTTTCCACAGTACAGCAATGCGTTTAAATGGTCAGCCCTTACCCCCTGGACTCTTCACTAAAGCGATGATGATCCAGATATTCTCATAAAGAAGGAATTTCATCTATCTGTGTGTTGCTAGTCGGTGTTCATATAGGTAGATTTCTTTTACGTATTCCGGGTTGCCAAACTGAAGTATTGCATTTTTTTACAGAACATGGCTGCATTTTTATTATGTACAGAAGAAAGTCAAATAACATATTACCAGCTTTTGGGACAAGATTAGGCAGAGTTACTCAGGAAAGGTGATCAGTATCCAATCCTCTACATTAGCCTCTATATGAGTACATGACATCTTATACTGACCTAAAGTCACTGAGAAGCTTCATTTTGCATCTCCTCAAAAGGCATCTTCTGAATTTAATAAGCTAGTAGTTCATATGGGAAATTCCACCATATTTCTTTTCTGAGTGTTAACCTGACTTCTCTGGTGATTAAACATAAGGGACCAAATTTTCAGAACAAGAAGACTTAGGTTCATGCATTAGGCAACTTAGATATCTGAACAGCCACCATTTGATCACAAACTTTTTGTATGCATAGCAGTGCATGACTTTTTTGCACATAGACCGTAGTACTCTTTCTGAAAACTTGGCCTCAAGAATTTTATATAGTTCAGCGACTGACTTGCAATTATGACAAATTGTAGTCTTCATGGCTAGGGTGCACTTAGATGATAATCATAATAATAATTAACGAACAGACTGCTAATAGGTTACAAACTATTTTTTAAAAGATATTCCAAGTGAGTTGTGCTCTTCAACATTAACCTCATGCTATGACAATTGATACGATTTTGTCACAGTAAAATAATGTATAATTAATGGCACAGGCAAAGTAAAAAATATATAATTTCTCTCTATGGTCACAGCAACGTTATGGACTCTGCTCCCATTCGTTAACAATTCATTAGTACGCTTTGATCTAGTCCTCTTTGAAATGAGACTTGACCAAAGCAAACTACCAAAGTGTTAATGCGCAGCCGCTGATCAAACCAAACAAATAAACTGTGACGGCGTGGCCAAGAAGTCCTGATCAAACATCTATTAGTAAACTTTGTTAGAGTTCAGACAGTGATGAATTATTTATGGGAAAACTAGTTTATTTTCTGTAGGTTCTCACCCTGAGATAATGAAAAATTTTCAAAGCATTATTCATCGGGTACATCTGCACAGCAAAAAAAAAAAAAAAAAAAAAAAAAAAAACCATGGCAGTGAGTTGCAGAGCCTGGGTCAACTGACTTGGGGTTGTGGTACAGACCTAAAAATAGCAGTACAGACATTCCCGCTCGGGCTGGAACCTGAGCTCTGAAATCCAGTAGGTGGTTAGTGGCCTAACTTTAAAATTGTTATTGCTCACACAGTACCTATTCTTTGGCAGTTTCACAGGCAAAGAAAAGTAATGCTTTAGTTATTGAGATCTGTTGGACAGTTATTGCATACCTTTTCCAGATGTGACTATTTGGCTGGTTTTATATCTTCACATGTTTGTTTATTGGCTAAAATAATACTAATTCTTATATACATTTTACTTCTCTCCCCTCCTCCTTTTTTTTTTTTTTTTTTTTTTAAAGATGCCACTTTAGAAAACCTAATAATCTGAAATGATGTGGAAGGAAGACTAGGGAGATGTAAACTTTGCCTTAGCTGTTGTTGGTCATTCAGATTTTATCATTTTTGCCACATGATTTGAAAAATAACTACTCTAAAATAGGAATAATCAGCTTTTTGCATGCCACCATGTTTTGCCTGTTAGCATCCCTAAGGTTTTCTACTTGAACACTTAAAACAAAATTCCACGTGTTTCCATTCTTTTCCCCCTGGTTATCTATCCCTCTGCTAGATGGTGAAAGCATAATCTGGGAAGGCAAATAAAGCATGACCTAGTCACATTCATGTTGAGCATTTTATATTTTATGATGCATTATATTATATGAAGACTTTTTAATACGTTTTTAGGGCACTGGCCCTAAACTGTGATGCTCCATTGGATGATAAAAATGGAGCAGAGTCTAAGAATTGGAGAGCTGGTAAACCAGTTCGAGTGGTGCGCAGTTCTAAAGGACGAAGGATCAGCAAATATGCCCCTGAGGAAGGCAATAGATATGATGGCATTTATAAGGTACACAGTTTTCTGCTACCTACTTTATTGCATTTTAAGAGGAAAATGCTGTTTAGATTCTAATGTTTCATAGCCTTTATTATTACATTGGAAGAAAGTGATCATGGTGTCTTAGTAAAGATTATGTAGCTTAGCTCATTCTGTATTGAAGACCATTTGAAATGAAAATATTCAAAGCAACAGTAGTAGAACATAGTCAGTAACAAGGATATATCAATCTGAGTAGATAAGCTGTTTTTACACACATGGACAGAACCAAACTGATCCCTGGGAACCCATTGATTTTTAACCCCACGCCTCCCAAAAAATCTTTCACAAACTTCTTAAAATCCTAGCATCTAGCATAAGAATGTATATCACTGAACATACTGTTCTACAGTTATTGAAATAACCATTTGACAGTGGAGGGAAAAGAAGATTTAAAACTGTAGTGTATATACCAGTAATATGATTCAAGTCTGCTATGTTCTCTTTGATCTATATACAGTAAGACTATTTATGTGTGTTTTGATGGTTTATGGTAAAATAGTGAAAATCCAGTGAGGTGAGAACATTCAACTTCTGGCAAGATTTGTTTGAATTTGCTTTGGGGACCTAGTATGACGTAACTTTATAAGCTGTTGGAGAAAATGCATAAACTAGTACTGGAACTATTGTGATTTAGGTGGTGAAATACTGGCCAGAAATTGGAAAATGTGGATTCTTAGTTTGGCGTTATCTTCTGAGAAGAGATGATGTTGAACCTGCGCCTTGGACCTCAGAAGGAATAGAACGGTCAAAGAAATTGGGTCTGAATGTACAGGTTAGAATCTAAATTCACAAACTTGTTTCAATGTTTTGTTCAAATAAGTTGAGTCTAACTTAAATTCTAATTGTAAAAAAGTCAGTTACATTCCATCCTCATTCTTCACATACTCATTGTGGTAAGGCCTAAGGTCACAAAATATTTAAGATTTCCAGCAGTTTAGAAAACATTGCAATATTTAGGTAAAGCAGGATGAATTATGGCTGGAGCTTTGGGCCTGAACACTAAATTACCTTGCTTGTATGTGTTTGTCATTATTTGAGAGCCCAATAGGACAACTATTACTCATTTTGAATAGTACTCGTATGAGTTGTTTCATTGTTACTAAATGGAGGCTTAAATGTATCTCCCCTGATAACTTTGAAAAAATATGTCCCTGTTGTTTTTCCCAACTTTGTACCCAATGACTGTGGAGCTCCCACAGAGAGGCCAATCTCTCGGGATTGCAGAACTTCTGGGCAACTGGAAACTCACTTCACATGAGTTTTTCCCCCCCCCGAGTAGCTTTACCAACTCCCTGTTCTGGAGCTGGGAAGATTCAAGGCAGTTATGCCTTTCTCAACAGGCCAACCTTTTCCTTGGATGGATTACCTTGTCACAGAATCAGCATCTTCAGCTTTAACTCTGTGGTTTGTGGAGTTTGGAAGGCCATGGATATCTTTCACTGGATTGGTCCCTTTTACATCAAGCTTCATCAGATTTTATGACTGAATTACAATTCCCTAAAAATAGATGTTACACATGTAACTTCATTTTCTTGCTTATGTGAGTCCTTTGAAATTATTTCAATGTGTAGGTTTTGTGGTTGAAGTTTTCTTTGGAAATGGACATCCCCATATTCCAGCAGATTTTGTTTTATCTTTTAAAAAAATAAATCTTTGTTTTTCTGTTTAGTATCCAGAAGGTTATCTGGAAGCCATGGCTAGTAAAGAGAAGAAAGATAAGGTTAAAAAGCAAACTGTGAAACAGGAGCCAACCAGACAGAGCAATGGAAACCAGAAACGGTCAATTGATAATGGTATGTCGTCTTAATTTTTTGAGACTAGGTAGAGTTCTATCAAGTTGTATGTATTTAAAGTCAATAATATGAAAACTGCTAAGAAAACAGAAGCCATGTGGGATAAGAATGTGAAATAAGAAAAAATGTTAGTGTTCAACTAAATGTAAAGGAGAGGTTGGTCCTAATAGGATCCTGTTCAGTGCTGGGCAGGGGAGAAAGGATAAAACTGTCTGAGAAAAGAAAATACTGTATAATTTTTCTCTCCATTCCTAACACTTTTTCTATTTTTTCAGAAAGAAAAAATGAACAGTCTTATGTGTAGCCTTGTGCTGCAGTCCAGAATAAAACTGAACAATAGGAAGAATTTATTAGTTTTTCACAAATAAGATTCCTGTTTAAGACTTGTAGATGCTTTGTATTCCCTTCTTAAAAGTTCACACTAACACTCTGCTCTTATTGTGTCTGCTGATAATATTTTTCAGTAGGTATAGAGGAGCCTAAAAACGCATCCAAAACCATGAGACTGGGAGATGGAGGAAAAGGAGAGGCTTTCCAGCTAACCCAGCAACAGCAGTGGCTGATAAGAGAAGACTGTCTGAACCAGAAACTGTGGGATGAAGTGCTTGCTTCACTTAAGGAAGGACCAGTATGTTTGCAGCTTGCTTATATTATTCTGCATTTTTACGTCAACCGGAATTTTAGCCCACATAGTTTGAAAGAGATTTTATTAACTCTTGTCTCATACTTGAAACACACCAATGCTAATGAGGGGGGAAAAAAGATTTATTTATTTTTATTCTTTTTTTACACAAAAACTCAAACAATAGTAATACAGTTGCTATCTCTGTCATCTTTTACATTGTGAATATATGTCCTCTGTGTGATGCATGCATGAGAAATAAGACATAAAAAGAAAGATAATGCTTCTCAGTAATACTGTCTTAAAGTAATTGACAGGAAATTTAATTTTATGTTCTAACTCAAAGAGGAGATGGTAGAGAAACGCTGGGAAGGCCTGATGTGGATAGTTATATCCAAAGGTTCATCAGATACCAAGTTAGTTTAAAAAGCGCACACATTATCCTGAGAGATAAAAACATACACTACCACAAATAAAGATAGTTTAAGGGCCCAATCCTGCAGCTGTTAGTTGGGGGCAATCCCTGTTCACATGATATGGGGCAGGAAGATCAGTCCCTAAGACAGCAAGGGTGTATGTAAAACACAGTGTACAGTATAAGTACATAAAACGTTAAGGAAACAACAAGGGATAGTCCAAGGTGGAGGAGACAAAACCCCAATATAAAAATTCCACAGACCTTATATCCCTTCAAAAGGGTAAGTGCAGAATAAAATCACCTCCCTGCCCAAAATACACTATATGTGAACATTAAGTAATCTTCATGACACTCTGGTTGGTAGTTATTTTACCCAATTTACAAATTGAGAAACCAATGCACAGAGAGAGTAAAGCTGAAGGTCAAAAATCAAGTCATGAAAAACTAAGAAATGTTATACCTTCCCCAGAGCATCTCTCTGCCTCCCAATTACAAATTCTTTAAATATTAAAAATACCAAAAAAAAGCCCACCTTGGCCCTACAGTCTTGGCTGTAATACTACTGTATCTGAGTAGCTGGTGATAGTGCATGGGTAAGTGAGTTTGATATCATCAGTAGTAGTTTCTCCCCATCTTCTCATTCACCTTTGCCCTTTTCTGTTTTTCTCTTCTCTTCCTCCCTCCTTATAACTCTTTGCATCTTATTTTTTTCTTTTTCCCCCTCTTTACCTCTGCTTTTTTCCCCATTCCAGCCTCCCTTTTTCTTTCCATCTCACCTCCGTCTTCTATATGTCTCCCTCTTTGCCCTCCTTATTGTTCTCCGAGCTGCAGTCATCAGAGGATAACATGAGCACACCTGAGTAGATATGGGTGATGTAATGTCCAGTAGAGGACACGATTTATGGGAATAGACACACAAAGAAAATGTATTGGTAGTAATTAGTTGATTATGTAAATCACTTTGAATGTGTAGATTGATGTAGAAATAGTAGTAATATATAGACTGATCCTAGAGAGAAAAAAATACCTAATGTTAATAGAGTACACAAACACTTTGCAGAGCCATTGCTCCAACAGCCAGCTATCAGCAACTATGTTAAATGCCTGCATCAGTATTTGGTACCAATCAGTCCACAGTATCTATATTTGTCTTCTTCAGGAAAGTCTAAATTCCTTATAATAGCCTGTAACTAGCTGGTCCTTCCAGATACACTGAGGGAAGGATAGAACAAAAAACACTAGCAGACTTCAGAAAAATCCAAAGCAGGAAAATAGGATGCCTAAAAATGAACACCAAAAAAATTCCATTTATTTGGGAAGTAGCAGGACCAATTTACTTATTATTAACATGAATTCTCTGAAAGCAGAAGCACCCGTAGTTCCCTGTTCTTCCACTTAAGATACCTCTCCACTACACTGCTGCTAGACTAGTAGCTATAAAGGAGCTGAGATAAAGTTATGAGCCGTTTTCCTGTGTTCCCTCCAAGGCATATGTATTAACTTTTTTTAAATGACTGGAGAGGTTTGACTCCTAAAGTTATACATAACACAAAGGTATGTGTAACAATAGACAATACTAGCTTGTGAGAAATCCAGTTACTGGGAAGTATTCCTCTAGATTCCTACCTATAATTTTGACACTGCCTGATACTATATACATTTCCATACAGCTCCCACTAATGTTAATAGGAGTCAGCTAGCTCTCTGCACTGAAAATGGCCCTCTTGACCATTAAAGCACACTGATGTCTACTTTTTTCACTTGTACTGTATATATGGTTCAGTTTGAATCAAATAATTCTGATATTTAAAAAATTTTAAAGGTCTCTATTTTGTGTAATTATAATTCTAGTTTTACATCTATATGGAGCGAGGAGCTCCTGCGCAACTAAAATATCAGAGCTAGAATCTGCGTAAGGCCCACTGTGCTACTAAAATACCCAATACAAATTTGCCCTGTCCCAATGGGTTGCTTTGGGAAGACTGAGATGTAAGGATGAATGTTTACATTTGCAGAGTGGTCTTTTCATCTGTTTTCACAGCATAGAGGAAAGTAATTAAACTAGCCACAATCCTTGTGTGAGTACAATAGCAGGTGCAGAGGTGGCTTGCTCCAGGAAAGGGTTAGGTGCTTTGCTCCCCTTTGTGTAGAGAAGTAGAGATCACTTTGCTAGAATTCTGCACATCTGTGACAAAGGCAGCTTCAAAAGGGAAGAATAATCACTTAATACAGGTATATAACTTCCCATGTTTCCTGACCCCTGCTGAGAATCCCTAGGTCTTACTGTTTTAACAAACATTAATATGGAACTAGTACTTTTTCATAACCTTGGTTCTCTGGATTCCCAAGGGGATTTGGAGAAGCAGGAAATTTAGCATGGCCATGGAGCAGCTTCCTGGCCACCCCGTCAGATCTATTTGTCATGGGTATGAAGGGTTGAGGAAGACTGAACCCAACCAAATATCCAAAATAACGAATTTAAAGCCAATTGAAAAAACAAAGGTATAACAAGTTCAATGTTTATTATTTATTATTAATGTGCTTAGCATTGTTCTTCCCTAAGAAGTTTACAATCTAAGAAGAAACAGTAAATAACATTTTCAGTCATGTAAGCATGAGATGAGCAGAATATAGAAATAGATAACATTGGCACAAGGTGAGTGCATGGCTGTATTAGACACAATATTTCTGCAGGCGTGGGAGCAATACCAGTGGGCTTTTTGGAAGAAATGTGCAATTCAGACTGTCTGGTATGAAAAAAGGAAGCTAGAATATAAACAAGCTAACTATGCTTACCTACAAAATCAAGCTGTCATGTAATCATATTTGGAGAAGTGAAGTGTCTGTGGATTTCCCAACTCTTGGCACTTGTGCAAAATTATTAATCAGCACTAACTCGGGAACTCCTGGCCTGCTTAGAGCCCCAGGGTTAGGAAAAGAATAACATTTATGTAAAATATGGATGAACGTAGAAGCTGTCATATGAGAATGGGCTGGTCTTTGTGCTTTTTCCAAACACTTATGGGCCCCAATTCTGTTCTCAGTTACTCTAGATTTACAGCTGTGTAAATGAAAGCAAAATTTGGCTCACCAGGTTTAAATTTGTACATATTTAAGTAGGCGTGATTACTACAGTAGTTGGGCAAATGATTTGCCCCTGTTAAAAACTGCATTATCTACAATAATTTTAGACAATCCACACAAGGGTATTATTCAAATAGAACGTTCTCATCCCCGTTTTTCTTTCCTTTATCCTACACTAGAATTTTCTGAAGAAACTGGAACAATCCTTTATGTGTGTCTGCTGCCAGGAGCTGGTTTACCAGCCAGTGACAACAGAGTGCCTCCATAATGTCTGTAAAGTAAGTACAAACTCTGGCCTGCTCTGGATTGAGTTTCTGGCATTGATGCACCAGTTAACTGAGCCAGTCTATATTTTAGCAAGACAATAATTATACCAAGCATTCTGACCAAAGAATGCAACGTTTGCTCCCAATTTGGTGTGATTATGGTTTATTTTAAATGAGCAATCCGTATTTTCTTCCATTTTATGTGTGTCAAACTTCCCTTAGTGTTGCTCCTTGAAATCAGTGAAATTTCACTAGGGACTGACATGGTTCAATAGCTAGACTTCAGCACAATAACACAGACCTCATTTCATCTATTTAGGAAAGACAAGAGCATATTAAATTCTACAACAAATGATTAGATAAAACAATGCAATACAACTTATATTGGTTCATTACCTGAGTAAGTTATGGTGTCTTAACACTCTTTGATGGGCACCCATTGGGAAATTATATTAAATTTATAGATTTCAATGCCAAAAGGAATCATTGTGATAATCTAGTCTGACCTCCTGTATAACACAGGCCATAGAATTTCCCAAAATAATTCCTACACTTAGAGCATCTCTTTTAGAAAAAATCCAGTCTTGATTAAAATTTGCTGGTGACAGAGAATCCACCATGACCCTTGTTAAATTGTTCCAATGGTTAATCACCTCAGTGTTAAAAATGTACATATTCTTTCCAGTCTGAATTTGTCTAGCTTCAACTTCCAGTCATTGGATTGTGTTATATCTTTCTCTGCTAGATTGAAGAGCCCATTTATCAAGTAGGGCTTATAGACTGTAATCAAGTCAGCCCTTAACCTTCCCTTTGTTAAGCTAAATAGATTGAGCTGCTTGAGTTTATTGCCATAAGACTATATATATAATAAATAAAAACTTCATCTTTTCAGACTTGAAGACTTGGATACCAGACAGTTTATGGAATCCAATGTTTACTAGAATCAGTAAAGACTTTGCATATACATATACAGAGAGAGAGAGAGAGAGTATTTGTGTGTAGGGATGTATATATAGACACATACACTGCATTGTACATGTCACATCTGCTTCTGTTATATCAGTTATCTCTGTTGCATGTGTTTTCTCTGCCAATATGTTTTTACATGTTAGCTGTATGGTCACAGTTCAAGGGATGTGCATGCCTGAGAATAACTCTGCCATTGCATTGGCGATATAGGTTATTGATTTACTAGCTCCGTAGAAGAACAATTTGGTTTAACGGTACTTGGATCATTATATTTTCCAAGTACAAAATCCACTCATAAAGTTTAATTTTTAAGACTAGTGTTAGCACCTCATACAACACAAATCACTTATTTATTATTATTTATGATATGGTAGCAACGAGAGATCCTGAACAAAAAATAGATTCCATTGTTCCAGATGCTGTACAAACACTTAGGGTAAGGCCAGTGTCTTCCTAAGAGCAGCAGGCTATCAAGGGCTGCACAGGCAGGGAGAGGTGCTCCTCCCCCAACCCAGTGCAGCCAGAGCTGCCCTGGCCGGGGAGAGGTGCCCAGCCTAGCTGGAGCTGCCATGGCTGGAGAGAGGCGCCCCTCCCCCAGTCCAGCCCAGACCCGCCGGAGCTGCCGTGGCCCAGGAGAGGTGCCTCTCCCCCAGCGCTGAGCTGCGGCAGCAAGAGAGGGCTGGGGGGAGTCCTCTCTCTCTCTCTCTGCCGCAGCCCCCGGGGCAGCCTGCACCCCGGAGCCCTCACCACCACCCCCACTCCGCAGCCCTGAGCCCCCACCACACATCACCTCCATATTGGTGCACATAACAAAATTCATTCCGCACATGGACATAAAAAATTAGAGGGAACGTTGGCCAGAACTTCTGAATAAACAGAAGTAAGGGAGTGGAAAAAACAAAGGAAAGAGAGGAAGGGAATGAAGAAGGCTGGATAGCTGGTGAGGATCCCAGAGGACAAGGATAATGAGGGTGGCAACAAAATGACGATGAGGGAAGAAAACAGTCTGCTACTATAACTGCTGCCCAGGAGCTGAGATTCTCCTTGCCCCTGCTGCTCCCAAAGGCTGTCTCTGTTCCATGAGATTCTGTTCTGCCTTCTCCACCCACATGCCTAGGGAAGGACAAAAAGGGGTCACTTGGAGACCTGGGGACAACAGAAAAGGGAATGGGATATTTATGTGTAAATGTTTGGTATAGATTTTGTGGAATACCATGTGTATGATTATTCTACATATCCCCCTTGAGGACTGAATATTGGGATCTTTCATAAAGATGGAGTCAAGTATCAGGGGTAGCCGTAAAAGCAGCAAAGAGTCCTGTGGCACCTTATAGACTAACAGACGTTTTGGAGCATGAGCTTTCGTGGGTGAATACCCACTTCATCGGATGCATCCGACGAAGTGGTATCCAACGAAGTGGTATCCAACGAAGTAGGTATTCACCCACAAAAGCTCATGCTCCAAAACGTCTGTTAATCTATAAGGTGCCACAGGACTCTTTGCTGCTCATAAAGATGGAGTATATTTGGACTGCATGTTTTTTGTTTTGTTTAGTACTTACTCCATTAGACATTTGCCCTGAATGTTTTGTCTTACATAGAATTAGTAAGCTTTATTTATTTATTTAGCATGTGCATAGTAAGCTTAATAAAAATAAGTTTAAAAAAAAGTATTTAAATAAAATGTTTTTTTTTTAAATTAGAAAGGAAGAATTAGGGAAGAGTTTGCAAAGCCCTAGCAAGTTCATAAAAGTTTAGATATAAGCTACAACTGCGTATTCAGAATCATAGCTTGAAATGAAAGGCTGCGATGTTTGAGAAGTTTATCAGGAATGCTAAAAAGAATCTGCAGACGGAGCTCTCCTACCTACAGAGAGGCGGGGGGAAGTGGAGTCCTTCACTGGTGACACTGTACTTTAATTCATGCCAAACTTACTGCTTGAACTGTAGCCAGGAACAGCGTTCTTTGTTGTCTTCCTCTGTGTAACGGCAAGAATGTGTATCAGAAGACTTAGTAACAGCTTAGTAACAGTTCTAGCTATTCTGAGCACTACATTTGCTCTCTAGTAGTTGCTTAGCTAGTTGTTCAGCACAAAGCAAAAGCTGTAATTTTCTTTCCTTGCATGTCTTAGAGCTGTTTACAGCGCTCCTTCCGAGCTGAAGTCTTCACCTGCCCTGCCTGCCGCTATGACCTTGGGAAGGGCTACACCATGGTTCCCAACAAGATACTGCAGACACTACTTGACCAGTTCTTCCCTGGTTACAGCAAAGGACGATGATATGTTCAGCTCCAGCCTGACTTCTCCCAGTGACTATAGACAATAAAGGAGAATAAACATGGGAAATTCAACAGTGGACCAGCCAACTTGATGGGACTCAACATATTGTCACATTCTGAAGCAGCTCTCTTCCCCCTACAGCCATCTCTTTTGTGTAGTGAGAACTCAAATTCTCAGCTGTCTTTCACCATCAAAGGTAGTCTTGGCCAGTTGACAACTAGTTTTTAAAACAGAAAAACAAAAGCCTCAGCTCTGACCGGTCGACTGTAGCTGATGCTTAAATTATGTTGGTTTTTTGTAACTACCTCAGGACAGAGGAAGATAATTTGTGGGGATTAAAGAAGTTCAGTGAAGTTTTAGCTACACACTGCCTCCTGAATATTAGTTGTGCCTGGTCCAGGCAGTTTGATTTACAAAAGAAACCAAGAAAAACAACAACAAAAAAAGCAGCACTTAAACCAGTTTGATTAAAGAACAAAAAATTCTGTGGTGTGCATAATCCTTTTTTCTTTTTTTCCCATTATGCTGCATTTTTTTTTTTTTTTTTTTGCAAGAACAGGCTGATTTTTAGTCTATTTTTGTGAGCTTCATTGTGCTTTTTCTTGTATCTTATGCAAGTTGACTACTAATGACTAATGAGAACAATATGAATGCATTGTTGCTACATTAGCGTAAAGTGATCTGTGTTTTTTGCACTTAAGGAGGGTATTCAAGACACTCTAGTTGTGTAAAAAAAAAAAAATTCATATGAAACAAGCCACTTTTGTATTAGTTAAAACTGTATGCTTTTAGTAGGACTTGTATCAGTGGCAATACATCTACTCAGCATTGAAGGCAGTGCTAGCTAGGAGACGGTTCAAATCGCTTCATATTGTGATCTGAAATTTTATATACAGTATATTCCCCAAAATATACATTAAATATTTTATGATTCAGAAAAAGTTGCTAGTTATTGTTGCTTTGTATTGTAACAACCATGTAGTCTATTTAACAAACAAGTACTTTTTTATAGTAAATGTTTTCTTCAGGTGGGCTTTTTATACTTAAAATGGGATATTATATGAACTTGCATTTCAAATGTTGGTAATGAGGACAAATAATGAATATATTGGGCCACAGTCTGCTTTAAGGACAGAAGAACGTAATCCATTGTTGGTAGGTTTAACAGACATCTAATGTCTCAAAATGTAATCTAAGGTTTGCGCTAGTGGGGAGTTATCACTCTTAAAGATACATTTCAGACCAAGGATTTAAAATAAACCCAAACCCTACTTTAATTGGGGTCTTCTTTTTATATCTTGGCAGCAATGAGTTCAGTCGTTTAACATGTTTGCTTACCAGAGTCACAACAGAAGAAATCTAAATGTGAGAGAGTTTGTCTTATGAAAAGTGGGAGGATAAACAAACCACCTAACCCTTCTATTATATAGTCCTGGTATAGGTATCTGATAAGCTTGGAATAACATTACTTTTAACCTTTTCAGCAGGAAAGTAGTAATATGTTTACCTTTTATCTGGTAAAGCCTTCTGTTTAAAGTAACATTTCTCTTTCATTCCAGGAGATAGAATTTCCACTGCAAGTATACTAATGCAAAATGTACAGGCATCAATGTTAGATATCCCGACCACACTCTCACTGCCCAAAAGGCTTCTGTTGAGCAAAAATTTGAGGAAATAGGATAATTCTCCCTTTGGCTTTTTCCTGTACTTAACATAGAATGAAATTGGTTCCAACATCATCCTTCAAACAGACCTGTGAACATTGAGGCTCAGACTTTCAAAGGAATCTTAGACAGATGCCCAAATTCCTTTTGATATTGACTGAGTTTCTTTAGGTTCTTTTGAAAATGGTAGCCTGACTATTCTTCTGGTTAAAACCTTCACTGATTTGTAATATATTTTCATTGTAGACAGCATTCCCACTATAATGAAGCAGTCTACAATAGCTTGACATGTACAAGATGCACGCAGTCAATTCTGCACTATTTCCAAGTGATGTTTAGGTCCCGTAAAGTCTTTATGGTACCTTTTATGATAGCCTTACCTGACTGATAATTAGTAGCAATTAACATTCATTTGACAGTCAGAGATTCAGAGACTAACATACTCAGAGACTGAGTAATAATATACCATTTTAATATTAAAATCTTCAACGCCATAAAACTTTTCAATGGAGAAAGAGAAATCTTCAGTAATACTCTGACTTTTTAACTGTAGCTTGTTACCATTGTTCCTAAAGCTTTTCCTGAATGTTCATATTGTGCCTCAAATTTAGATGAATGAATAAGGTGAACAATACTTCTTCAAATCTGAAGTGAGATTAAATTTAAAACAATCTGAAATTGTGCATTGTACCAAAGCACTTAATTTTAAGTTCCAAGTTAAGCTTAAACTGTTTGTGTGCAAATGCCAGTGATTTCAAATAAGAACCACACAGAATCCAGTTCTATAAATAATTGGAGTGCCTAACTATGTTCTTAAGTTTCAATTTAACATTTATTTTCCTAATTCAGAATAGTGTGGTGTTTCACTAGCACTTCTCCCATTATCATCAGTTTGGTGTAGTGGCTGGCTTAAGGGAGTGCATGACTTACAAAGCCAGGCCTAGGAAGTTCTGCAGTTTAATTAGTTTTGGCACTAGCAGTTAGCAGGAGGGGAGCCTACCACTAAAATGATTAATGTGGTACATTTCTAATGTTTTTATAAGATTGGATATGGGAGGAAATCACACCAAGAACAACCATGTCTTGTATCTGTACTGGACAGAACAAAGCCCACTTGATGGGAAGAAACGGTGACACACTCAGTGTGACAAGGCCTCTTCAAGAAAGGCAGTGCAACAACTGAACAAGGCCCTCTAGAGCTGGAGTTTGCCTTCAACCATATTTACAGGCCAATGTGCAGTGGTATTTCATGTGCTTTTTATAATAATTAAACATGATTTCATTTTGGTGCAAGTGGCTTTTACAGCAAATAACTTTGGAATTAAGAGTTAGAATTTTCAGACACCCACTTCTAATGTCTCAGGCTGTCAGCACAGAGGCACCGCTAGACTGATTTTGGTGTCTCTGGATTTAATAAATGCAGAAACTGTTTGACTACTTCATAGGAATTTCTTAATGTGCCACACTTAGTTTTAGCAACACGTACTCCTTATTGGCAATAAAACCGGAACGGAATTGACTCACATTTTAGACAATATATTCTTTCTATTTCAACTGGCAACACCAAAATAACCCCTGCAAGGTTGGTGCAACAGCCAGAGCTTTTAGAGTTATGTGCCTCTTGTAGAGAGACTGTTCAGGTGCAACTGAAGGTCTCCATACAACTGTTTGCTTGTATTCCAGTAAGAGTTGGAGTTTTCAGCCCTACTTTGCTAAGCAGTGTGTAGACACTTGGCAAAAGTCTTTGTCCTGAACTTTGCAACGTAAGTAAGCTCTATCATCATTTAGAGGCACTATTGGAAGGCTTACATGTCTTTACTTGTTGTTGTTATCAATTAGATTTTTAGGCAAAAAGATTCTTTTCCCCAAGAATCAGGCAAGCACAGACAATACTGAAGGGAGGTTATTCACGATACCAGGAAGACTGACAAGCAGCTTCAAAAATATGGTGCTATAGTGGCCAGTTACATACATTCTCTTATCAATTCATTTCCATTTATCTGTACATACAGAGACAGACACTGTTACAAGTTAAGAGAGAATCCTGAACAAGGATAAGAACAGTACATACATACAGAGGTCATCCTAATTGCATCAAACGTCTATGACTACCTTGCGTGGGAAGGAGGCACGGTGGGGGGTAGGGATGAGTGCTTATAGATATCTGGTGGGCTGTGAAGGGAAGGTTTATTCTGTTCTAAGAGCTGAGCTACTGGGCGGGCGTTGACAATATAAGCTTATCAATTGTTTACAGTTGTAGGTGTTGTTGCTACTGAAGCATTCCTGCTTGTTCTGCGGTTTCTGTTTTAGCTGTTAGCTAAATTTTAACTCTTGCCTGACAAGATGTTAATGCATCAAAGATGTAACTTATGGTGTTTTCAAAATTATAACACGGCAATCCAATTCTTGCAAAAGTAATGGAATGGTACTACTAATGCATCTTTGATATTGAGTATCACCTTTAGTAAATCAGTCCAGAAAAGATGCAGTTGGCTGTACAGCCTAAGATGGTGGTGGATGTCTTGGCTGAACGGGCATTGCTACTGAAAAATCTCCCATCAAAGGCAAGAAGGGTTGCACGTGCACCTGCCGTGGAGCTATACTACTTGAAGAAATAAGAGTAAGCTGTTTCATAAGAATCTATATAGATTAAGGATCCATAATTACAATTCAGTACTCAATAGTACCCAAATACCTAGGAAAGCTGAAATTTCCCTGTGGTTTGCAGGTCACCCCTTCCGCTGACAAAAAGAGGTTTCTCTTCCTTGCCCTCAGTGGGGCTCTCCAAATAGTCTCTACATTTTCCCAATAGTCAATATTCCAATTTCCTCTACCTGTGTCTTACTCAGGCATCTATAAACCTTTCCCTTGATCCCACAGATTTCTGGGACTGGTGTGATACATGCATTCCTTCTGTGAATCCAACATCCAGATCTTCTGTTTCAGCTCTCTTCTGCTGTTAAGCTGCCAGAGAAGCCATGATTCTTTCCTTCTGCAGAAGTTGATAAGATTTACAAAGTGAAAGCATTGCACACCTTTTATGGCAGGCACAGTGGACTGCTTTTGGTTGGAAGGTAAGGGAGGCACTCACAGGAGGGGAGGGGAAGGGAGAAAGGGTCCTTGCTTCTGTCTTAGCTAAGCAATACCTTCCTTTCACTGCCATCATGTGCACTTAATTCTTTGTGAGAAAAGTCCTGGCTTGAGGAACTGTGTGGAGACAGGAAGCCACAATCATGAGGCCTGTAGGCATGTCGAAAAACAAGGACAATGGGTTTAGAGACTGTGGAACACGTTCTGAGAGAGGGATATTGCCACTCTTTGAGGTCAGACTGTCATCTTGCAAATTACCTAAGTTGCTGTAGCTCCAACTTGGTCCCAAGGATGGGGTTAACCATAGGGTTGACAACGCTGACTGAAGCTATTCTGGGAGATTTTTCCCCCTAACATGACAATGTAATTTGCTTAAAATATCCTATTAAAGTCTCCCGGATTGCCCTCAATAGTCACTGGGCAATCAATGCCGATTTCAGGAGACTCCGGGCCAACGGGTTGACAACCCTCATTGAAAAGTTCTGGCTTTCTGTGAAATGCTGGGTCGGGGAGAAGGAGCTGAGGAATGCTGAGTTTGTAGGAAGTAACCTGAAGAATCGAGCTGAAATGGTTGGAAATGAAACCTCATTTTCTCCTTGTCACGGCAAAATGGCAAGTCCCAAGTAATAACTTAAGCTTTATCTGCAATGAGGATTCAGACCAGTTACATCCATTGGTGCCCAGCCATGGCTGTTGCTGCAGTGGTGCAAATTCCTAGTGCAGACAGACAAAGACACTACTTTCATGATGGGGTTTGTGCCTGCTTTGAACTGTGCAGTGGTGCAATCTACAGTAGAGCTTTTACATCAGGGCAGTTTCTTGAGTGGCTGTGATCAGGTTTTTTCCCTGCAGCAGACAAGGCCTACATTATAGCTCTTCTTTACTAACTACATTAATTTTAGTAAGAGCCAATTCTATTATTCTTGCTGGAAAGAGAAGACTCTGAAATTTAACACAGCTGAGTTCCCCCTTAATGGACTGGTGGGAACATCCTCCCTTGCTGTTCACATGGGAGCAGCTATTTCAGTTTGCTAGCAGTCATTTCCTTTCTTCAGCCTCTCCCTCCTGGCAAACACCAGCAAAAAAAAAAGTCACTTTCCAAAAACCAAAACAGGTGCTGTAGTCATCCACTTCATTTGCTAAGCAATGGCATTAAAAAAAAAAACCCACCGCTCTGGTCACTACACTGACCACTTGCCAAGTTTTTGCATATAGTCCCATACAACCTCTCCCATTATTCCATGGAAAGTATTTGCCTCACTGTGAATGAAACCGCTTCTCTGACTAGTAAGCTTTAAACTCGCTGCTGTCTGAGTGAACTGTGGCTTAGTATTAGTTAGGTAAATCTTGTCTGTAATATAAGTAAATGTATTTTTCTCCATCCTGTGTGCCCGACATGGTGGCCCTCTTGTTTTGAGGCAGCATTGTGCTAGCTGTGGTGTTACATGAAAAAGGTATCTCTTTGCATTGATTCAGCTTTGCTCATTAAAAGAGTTAGGGTACTGCAGATCAGGAGTGAGGTACTATGGCAGAGTTGTACAGCTCATGTATGCACGATGCAGACCTCTACCTACTGCTGTCACTCTCACTGCTATAGATAAGACATTTCATCCAGTTTGCTTACAGCATTTTGTACCCTGGAGACTTGAGACTATTTTCATTTTACAACCCATGTACAGAATTTGAATACAGCAAAACCTATACTACGTCAAGCAAAATAAAAGCAAACATTTTCAGTGCTATCTAAAGTCTGTCTGAAATTTAGAAACAAAATTTGTGTTAAAGGGATTTAAAAATAAAGTTGCCCCTGAGCCTCAATTCTAGCATCACTACTGCAGGGTTATAAATATTGATTTGCTTCTTGGTGGATGGGATGGTGCAGAGCTTTTTTGTAAAGAAGCTTGGGTATATGTAAGTAATTCACTTATTTAGAATTCCTCAGTTATTGTCTTTCATCGTGAATACATGCAGATAATATAGAATTTCTTTTTAGCTAAGTTTGCAGAAATACAGGCTTTGCAACTGTTTCATTTGTGTATTTGAAAACACAAAAAATCAAGAAATGCAAAATAGTCCCCACAGTACCATTAACTTCTCCACTGAAGATCAAGTTTCACATTTCAGTATGAACAATAAGAATGCTGCCTGTATGCAATGTGGCCAAGTTGGCAGTACAATGGAAACAAGTTTTACATTTCTTGATTTCAAATATGTAACCTGAGCACTGCGTTACTATAGGTAGAAATCTAGTAGTTAAAGCACAGTACAGAAGTATTTCTGGATTCTATTTTCTGTTGTGCCACAGACTCATTTCAGTTTGAGAGATGCACTTAACTCCCTGTCTACTTCACAGGAGTGTCAGATGCTTAATACAACTACACGAAAGCCCAAAAAATTCAAGTGGTGGAATATATTTAGCTTGGATTTTCCAAAGACTCCTTGAAGCAGTGACCAAGTTTGGAAAGTTTCAGCACAAAGGGACAGTCTGAAAAAACAGCGTAAATAGGGTTGAAATACACCTTTTCATTAGGCTTGTCAAGTGATTTAAAAAAAATTAATCGCATTGCTAAACAACAATAGAATACCATTTATTTAAATATTTTTGGATATTTTCTACATTTTCAAATGTATTGATTTCAATTCTAACACAATACAAAGTGTACCATGCTCACTTATATATAAAAACAAATATTTGCTGTAAAAAAACAAAAATAGTATTTTTCAATTCACCTAATACAAGTACTGCAGTGCAATCTCTTTATCATGGAAGTTGAACTTACAAATGTAGAATTACGGACATTCTAAAACAAAACAATGTAAAATTTTGGAGCCTACAGGTCCACTCAGTCCTACTTCTTGTTCAGGCAATTGCTAAGGGAAACATGTTTTTTTACATTTGCAGAAGATAATGCTGATGATGGGTTCTGCTCGATAATGATCCAAAGCAGTGCAGACCGACGCATGTTCATTTTCATCATTTGAGTCAGATGCCACCAGCAGAAAGTTGATTATTTTTTTTGGGTAGTTCAGCTTCTATAGTTTCCGCATCAGCGTGTTGCTCTTTTAAGACTTCTGAAAGAATGATCCACACCTCATCCCTCTCAGATTTTGGAAGGCACTGCAGATTCTTAAACCTTGAGTCGAGTGCTGTAGCTATCTTTAGCAATTTAACATTGGTATCATCTTTGCATTGTGTCAAATTTGCAGTGAAAGTGTTCTTAAAGCAAACGTGCTGGGTCATCATCCAAGACTGCTATCACATGAAATATATGGCAGAATGCAGGTAAAAAAGAGCAGGAAACGTACAATTCTTCCCCAAGGAGTTGTCACACATTTAATGAACACTTTTTTTTTTTAAATGAGCGTCATCAGCATGGAAGCGTCTCCTCTGGAACAATGGCCGAAGCATGAAGAGGCATATGAATCTTTATCAGAGGGGTAGCCATGTTAGTCTGGATCTGTAAAAAGCAACAGAGTCCTGTGGCACCTTATAAACTAACAATGCATGTGTCTGACAAAGTGGGTATTCACCCATGAAAGCTTATGCTCCAATACGTCTGTTAGTCTAAGGTGCCACAGGACTCTTTGTTGCTTTTTATGAATCTTCAGCGCATCTGGCATGTAAATATCTTGCGACGTCAGCTACAACGGTGCCATGTGAACGCCTGTTCACTTTCAGGTGACGTAATTAAGAAGTGGGCTGCATTATCTACTGTAAATGTAAACAAATGTGTTTCTCTTAGGCCTGGTCTACACTGGGGGTGGGGGGGGGGGAAGGAGGAGGGTGGATCTAAGATACGCATCTTCAGCTACGAGACTAGCGTAGCTGAAGTTGACGTATCTTGGATTGACTTACTTGGCATCCTCCCGGCATGGGATCGACGGCTGCCTTCCCCTGTCGACTCAGCTTCTGCCTCTCGCCCTGGTGGAGTTCCAGAGTAGATGGAGAGAACGTTTGGGGATCGATGTATTGCATCTAGATGAGACGCAATACATCAATCCCC
Organism: Mauremys mutica; assembly: GCF_020497125.1. Classification (NCBI taxonomy): domain Eukaryota; kingdom Metazoa; phylum Chordata; order Testudines; family Geoemydidae; genus Mauremys; species Mauremys mutica. The sequence goes on along the minus strand of NC_059077.1, from coordinate 107,219,913 downwards.
AATAGATCGATCACTACCCGCTGATCCGGCAGGTAGTGTAAACATACCCTTAGTGATTGGCTGAACAAGAAGTAGGACTGATTGGACTCGTAGGTTCTAAAGTTTTACATTGTTTTGTTTTTGAGTGCAGTTATGTAACAAAACTACATTTGTAAGTTGCACTTTCATGATAGAGATTGCACTACAGTATTTGTATGAAGTGAACTGAAAAATACTAATCATTTTTACAGTGCAACCATTTAATAAAAAATACAAAGTGTACAGTGCTCACTTTATATTCTTTGTAATTGAAATCGATATTTAAAAATGTAGAAAAACATCCCAAAATAATGTAATAAATTTCAATTGGTATTCTATTGTTTAACAGTGTGATTAATCACAATTTTTTTTAATCACAATTAATATTTGAGTTAATTGTGTGAGTTAACTGATTAATTGAAGCCCTGCTTTTCATTTATCTACGGTAACCTGATAATTACAACCACTGCACTATGATGTACAATAGTGACTTCAAAATGTAAATTCACCTTTTGTCACTTCACATCCCCATGAAATATATTATGGAGTTACCATTTTAGACAAGTTGAAATATTTGTAAAGGAAGATAGTATCTATTGATAACCTAATCTATGTATATTGGCACTATAATAGTAAGGAAATCTGAGTTCAATTGCAGGAATATATCCTCTACCCTATCCACATTGGACATTTCTACAGTCGACAAAGGCATCCTTAAAAACAAGTTAGTATTCGCAAATATGGATAACTATTTATTTTCCTACTCTAGACATGACTAGAGAGAACAGCTTATACTAGTTTGCAGGAAATAATATAGAGAATAGGGTGCCTCACCCATTGAGAATAATCAGTCTCCATGGCTTAATTCCAAATAATTAGCACATGTCTACCTGGTTGTAATTCTTCTCATGAGTGACTCCAGCATTTCTGTTTCTATAATTGACTACTGTACAATTGAACACAAAATTATAAAATGCCAGGAGCTCTGATTCAGCAGGAGGAGGGAGAATTATAAGCAGCCGTTTTCCTATTAAAGCTTAACTAACAGCATTTCTAGAATACAGTTTCAGAATCCTTTCATCATCAACAGAATACCTTACCCAAATACTTTGTGGAAAAACAGGCACCTCCCTAACTACAATGGAAATTCAATTGTGAAGAGGGCTCAGCTCTTTTGTAGATCTGCACCCAGAAGTCCAAAGCCAGGAAGTGATCTCACTTTCAGGTGATGGCAGCAAAACTTGATGTGTATTTTTTTCCATTTTAAAAATCACTACAGTGGTTAGAGAAGCTAACAATGCATTGGTAAGTAGAATGGCAGAAGTGCTTCTGGGATGTGTCAAACAAGTAAACATTGTGCACAAAGCAGCAGCCCCAAATTTAGAGGGCAGATGCAAGATTAGAAACGGATGAGCATTCTGCATGCTTCCATTATAAGAATAATCCCTGTGCCCACTGAAGTGACACCTAGTTTGGCTTCACTGGTTCTAATACTTCGGGGGTACCTCTTTGCATATGACTCTGAGATTAGGGACTCTATGGAGACATTTCAGAGCAAAAGCAGCCTAACTTGTAAAAGGGATAGTGGGTAAAGTTGAGGTCTAAGATATAGGATGGAGACCCTTTAGTAGATCTAGTGTCTATTGTAAGACACATTTTCAAGTGAAGGTTATTTTTAGTTCTGCTACTGTTTAGTTTTTCATTGTTTCATGTTGAGGTGAAACAGTAGGTGCTGTAACTGAGCTAATTACACCTTCCAGTGAAAAAATCTGGGGGAAAAAAATTTTGCACCTCAACAGTATTGTTTATTTGAATGTCACATTGTAAAGGGACGAAGATTAAAAAAAAAGCTTTCCTTCCCCCACCCCTCCAATCTGTAACTGTAATGTTTCATTTGGCTGATACAGAGGGCCATACATATAATTACCTGTAACATGATTTCATAGAGGGCACTGAAATTGTGAAAATACCCCCAAACACTGATTGATTGATTTAAAAAAGATGCTTTCAAGGATGGAATGAATTTTACAAGTAATCTGAGTCAATTTTAGTCTGTCATTCCAGCCTTGCAATTGACTATTTGTACAGGTCATTCTGTGCAAATGCCATGAAACTCAATACTTGGCCATTTTGTCATGAATTTTCTCTAAAAAAAAACAAAAAACACAAGGCCCTAATTATATGGCTCCCATCACCATAGTACCCAAACAATAGTTCAGGTTGCAACTCTTCAGCACCTACATAAAAGCTTGATTTCAATTTATTTAAGGGATATACTATTGTGTGACTTTTCATTATGAAAGAGCTGAGGAGAGGACCAGGGGACAGAAAGAAGGCACTTTCATTAATGGTAGATAGGCACAGAAGTTGAGTAAATTACTTTGTTTTTTTTGGTAATATCACAAACAGATTTGACTGCAGCTTTCATTTCTTGTAGGATCTACATCTCTTCTGGCATCTTTGACAACTCAATACCAAAGAAAAATTAGACTGGGAAAAGCCAGACCCCCGTCCCCCCAAAAAAAGCCACTCTTAAAACTGTAGTGGACTTTATTGGAATACAAGCATTGACAGGTAAAAAACAAAAATACCACAGTTTAATATTAATCAATTACCACCACCAGTCAGTAGTAACATATTAGGTACATTAATAACAATCTACTTCCTGTGCTTATACAAAATGTAAACAATTACTGTAGCAGTTAATATTTAATGGTTACTGTCATATGAAATACCTGGAATAAAAATTATTCATCTCTCCTTGCAACCTTGAAAAATTCTGTTATTATTTAAAGTCCTTAGCACACAAAGAGCAGCAGACAAAAGGTGCTGAATCAAGGCAACTGTAACATTAACTGTTCTTGATACTGAGGCACTGAATCAACTCAGTTTGCTTCCCCCTACTCTAGCAATTGTATTTACATTTTAACTGAGCAGCGGTTCAATTAACAATATGGCGATTACAAAAATATACATAGTATATAAATCCCCTTAGCGGGTGCAGGGAAAAAGAACGCTGTCATGGCAGACTGAAATGCAGTGGTAAGGCATGAATCCAGCCACCTGGAAATAAAGGGATAAGACTAGGAGGATGCTCTCTTCTGTTCAGAAAAGGGAGATTCATAGACTTCCATTGGTGGGCAGGTACAAACCAGATGCTGATCTCCATAGATGTCATCGATTCGAGCAATTGTGGGCCAAAATTTGCTTTCAGGCTTCACAAAGGGCTAAATACAGAAAATGTGTTTAGAATTGGTGAGGTTTAGCTCAACGTCTACCCAGGATCCACTAGCATCATTCAGGTATCAAAACATAAGATTACGGGTCTGCCCGTTCCTTTGAAAGGCTCCAGAGTGCCCTATAGCAGTATACGCTTGCATTCCTCATCTCAGAAGGGCCCCATATGATGACAGTAAAGCAAACAGCTTCCCACTCCTCATCAGTCAACATCTTGTCAGAATCTAAACAGAGTTCTTTGTGATGGAGTTTGTGTAGTGCCTAACCCCATAGAACTCTGATCTTTTATTAGGGATCCTAGCACTACTGTAATACAGATAACCTTGCACAGAAGGAATGGAACTGAGAGGATTCCTACCTAGCTTCTCTCAGGGGCAAGGGTGGGGTGTTAGAAAGCCAGGTTAAGGTAGGTAGAGAGCATGTTTTGCAGAATGCTGAACTCAAACAGTACCTCTCTCTCTCGGTTTGGTGAAAGGAAAATAGTTCATTTGCTATATATCAGATCTAAACCATTAAATGCAAGTATGTAAACAGGATAAATATTTTATTTAGATAAATTGGGCTTACTAAAATATTCTCCATGTCTAGGCTCGAGATACTGCCAGACTAACAACCAACCAAGAACAGAGCCACATTTACTTTTTGTCACAAACTAATGAACATTGGTAATTAAGAGATACTAAGATTAAATAGCTACTTACTAGTGGGAAAGCTGCTACTTCTCTGGAATAAGGACGATCCCAGTTAGGGGACGTAATGCAAGTCAGAGTGTGTGGTGACATCTACAACAGAATAAAAGCTAGTTAGTTAAAACATGCAGGGGAACTGGAGTCAATGAAACATATCAGTCTACCAACCCCACAAATCCATATTTTGCTAATACAACATCTTTATAGTTCAGATTAATGCTGAGGGGATCTCTTGGGGATACAGCATGTTTAATCAACGAAACAAAAGATGGATTTTTAAAAAAGGAAATGGACTGAAGTGATTCAGAATATACATTTTTTTTTCCGCTTTACTATAGACATTACTTCAGAGATGAAAATAAAATAGGAAAGTGGAGAGAGGCTGGAGCATGAGGGAGCTGGTTAGAGTTGTGGCCATGAATTTTTGTTCCTTCTGCCTTGCTAGATTTCTGAATACAAGAACAGTAGCAGTAATCAGATTCTTCTCCACTCCATAACATTGGTGTTGGGCAAGTGTATTCCTCATTCCCATTACAGTACAAGTTCCAACCCATTTGACTTTGGGGGAGGGGGAAGCGAGGGGGCAAGAGAGAAACTTCAAGCTACACAGAGTCTTCTTCAGGTCTAAGAGCTCCGTGCAGCTCAAAAGCTTCTCTTTCACCAACCAAAGTTGATCCACAGGGGATATTACCTTGTGTCTCATCTCCTGGAACCAATGTGGTTACAAGCCCAATACAAAGAAAAAATAAGTCGGGTATTTGAAAACCCAGTGCAATGTTAGAGAAGGTGCAATTGACTTGAAACACAGAATGAGTATCCAGAGAGGAGTTACAAGTAGTTTTGGGTACTATACGTGCTCAAGTGCCTCTTCCAATTTTTATGTTTTTACGATCAAGTTTTGGGGTTGGTTGCCTCTTCTGAATAAGTGAGTGTCATTCACCCATTGCTATGTAAAAGACCAAGAAAATACAAACATGACAAACTAAAATAATATACACACTGTTCACAAACTTTTCAGAATTTTTTCTCCAGTCTCAGTCATTATAGACAGGACTTCTGACTAAGTCAAGTCTAAAAGATGTCAGGGAAAAGCATTTAAGTTGATGGAACCCTTTAAATGCACCCAAGATCTGTGAAATTTAGACAAATGTTTACTCAAATTTGCACATCAATGAATGGTTTATTCCTTCACCGTTTCATATTCTCGTTTGCATACAATAAGTTTCCTACAGTACTGAAAATTTCAGAAAAAACCTTTTGGTAGCACTACAAATAAGATGACTTCAAACAGCAGCAACGGAGACCGTGGTGTTGTGAAGTTGGTCTGCATGTCAGCTCACCTTTAACGGGTTAACCCTGGAGTCCATTTTGCCTTCCTCTATTTCAGCAATTTCTTGACGAATGTTGATCATTGCATCACAAAATCTGTCCAGCTCTGCTTTGTCTTCAGATTCTGTTGGTTCGATCATAAGGGTCCCTGCCACTGGCCAGGACATTGTTGGAGCATGGAAGCCTGCATAAAAAGGAATCCCATCACTGATTACAGGGTACTTGTAAGCTAGTAAGAGTATTAACCAGCAGCTGATGTTTAGTTTTCATAAAAGCTGAAAAAGAAAGTTCTTAATTACAGTTGCTTTACATAGACCTTCAAGCGTGTCAGCAGACTAAAATCATACAGCTGGGCAACATGCCAGAGGGCATACATGACAGAAGTTAAAATCTCAAAGCACACCAGTCTCAGTCCAAAAGGAAAACCAATTCCATAGTATTGTCTACAGTACATAGAAAGCCAGAAGTCTGACTACAGTAACTCCTCACTTAATGTTGTAGTAAAGTTGCATTTTTCAGGAACAAAGTGAAACAATGTTAAACAAATCCACTTGTCCCATAAGACTTAATGTAAATGCAGGGGGTTAGGTTCCAAGGACATTTTTTGAAGCCACCATCTATCTATTTTCAAATGGTGTGATGTGCCCTCTCCTGGACACTACAGAGAGCAGGGAGGATTTTTTTCTGGTACCGAACAGTTAAAACTGATTTTAGGATTAGTTATTTTACTGAGAATCTCTTACAGGATGGCATTTTAGTGACAGCTGCCCATGTTAACTTAGGAACATAACAGTTGCTATATAGGAACAGACCAGTGACAGTGGTCCATGTGGTCCAGTAACTTGTCTGACAGGAGCCAGTTGTGGATGCTTTGGGAAGGTGCAAGAAATTGCATAATGGCTAATTAAGGAATACTTTTCCCACAGTGGAAGTTTCTTCCTAACCTCCATCAGTGGCTGACCTATGCCATGAAGCATAAGAACATTTAAAAGTTTAAGGATTTAAACTATTTGACATAACTTTAGATGCTCTCATTTTCCATACAGAGGTTTAACCTTGTTTGAATCCCACAAAGTTCTTGGACTAAGCCAGATCCTCAGATCCTGTCTGCATGTGCCTTGCACAGCCCAGGAGGGGGTTGCAAAGTTAACAGTAAGTCCCTTTTGCTCTTGCCTGGTGCAGCAAAGAGGAGCATATGTGCTGGATTCCCACAGTTCCAAAGCAGCATTCCAGCAGCTGGAGAGTGTCCAAATACAGTCAACATAAGGGGATAGGAGGGTGGTGGTATAGGAGCCACTATGTTGCTACAGAACACTAGAAGAATCTGTTGCCCTGGAAGGTAGGTTTAAGAAATTCTAGTCTTTACTGCTGTAAATGACATGTCCTTTTTGGACTCTTACCATAGTCCTGAAGCCTCTTTGCAACATCCACAGCTTCAACATTTGCTGTTTTCTTGAAGGGTCTGGCATCCAAAATAAATTCATGAGCTACATAACCTGTAGGTGAATAAAGGTTACATACGGATCTCACTTGTTGAAGAACAGAGCAGAACTACACATTGGCCTCAATTTTAATACCACGTTTCTGTTCCGGTGGAGTACACATCTCAAGGATGAGCAAGGACTGTCCAGTTGAAGACTGCAGTTTCACAAGTGCACATTTAAGAGACTACGTGAACTACAAGTGTATTTGAATATTTATTTGCCGTCCCTTTACCTCTCACACTTTTAAATGATTACTTTTAAAAACAAAATTTCCTTGGTACACATACAGAAACAACACTGTGTTGGAGCGAATTAGATTTAGCAAGAGCCAAATCAGAGAAATGCTCAAAGCAGCTCCTCTTATATGTGAGCATATCCTCTCTCCTCTATTCTTTTTATGTACATGCCTTTCCTCCAGACAATTTAGGTTAAGTACGTTTTCAGGCCTGTCCAATAATGAAGCAGGACTCTACTGCCACATGATGATTAATGTTTGGCTCATAAGGTCCCCAGATCAGCAGGTCCTGAGAAAGGAGCATGCTCAAATTCTGAAAGAAAATAGTAGCTCACTTTTTTGAATGACCCCCTCTGACCAATATTGAGAGTTGCTAATGGGCTGAGGCAGAAAACTATATTCAGCCTTGCCAGAAAAGCAGGATTATTAATATCTCAGGCCCTTGAGTAACAAGGGAAAGATCATGGATTCTCCAGAGGAAAATGCTTTCTTCCAGGCTTTTTGTGCAAGTGTGACCCCAACTACATTGCCATCACCATTCCAGATAAATAGGGTTACTCTTGAACAGAAGATTGAACATTTCACTTCTGAGCCTTTCAAAAACTTGAGATTTAGCTTTGTATTTCTGTGAACTACGGTTCTCATTTTTAAAATACTGTCAGCAGCTTTAATCAATCTTTACTCACTTTAAAGTAAAGTATTTACATAGCTACACACAAAGGTTGAGTATATGGAATGCATTTTGGACATTTTTAATGTCATTCAATTGAAACAGGGAAGAGGCAGTCCCCAAAATAAGATCTTTCTTCTACTGACTTGAAACGTGCAATCTGATATTCTTCACAATTTCTGCCCTGCCTTAAGGGGAAAAAAGAAAAGAGCGGGTAGGCAATAGCTGAACCATTCCCCAAAAAGGTTACATTTCATAACGAAAGTGTTAGGGAACTGAAACAGATCTGGATTAGTCTCCTAAACCAGCCATGCATCACCACAGGCGTTTTTTAGGGGGGTAATAGGGAGTATTGAATAAGAAATCATTTAAAATTCTCTTTGCTTACTGTGCTGAATATTATATTGAATTACTACAGTCTCACCTCAATGACTTCCTATTTAAATTAAAATAAGACTTAACAATTTGAGAACAATCTCTGGTTCAACGACAGGCAGACAACTCATTTTACAACTTTTAACATTGTTGCAACTAATTACCAGAAGTGCACTTTTCACCTCTACCAATACCTTCACTTCATTTTGGCTCCTGTCTAGGATGAGCACTATTTCCCTCTGCCTAGTTATTTCCCTGGGAATGCTCTGTTTTTCAGTATGTGCTGGGACTGAAAACCCTCAGATCAGTTTAAAGCAAACACCACATCTACAATCCAAAGTCCTGTAGGAGATGCTGGGAGAAACCAGAATGTCAGGAGACAAAGTAAGCTCAATACTTGCCTCTTGCCCCTCTGAAAAGGACTTTGTAGTGTTTCTCTAGTCTTTTTGCCATGTAGTTAGCATTTAATATAGCAATCTCGGAAGCGTGTTTAAGACCCTTTCCACCCATCATCTGAAAAGAGCAAAAACACTATAGAACACAGGTCTGAAACAACCCCTTACCCATAAACAAGGAACATAGTCTCATAGCTTAACACGTCAGTTCATAAACTCACTGACACACACACAGCATTTCCTGTTTCACCTACCCCTCTTTTGGAGGGGTGGAACCCAAGACTCACTAAAACAGGGGTCAGCAACCTTTCAGAAGTGGTGTGCCAAGTCTTCATTTATTCACTCTAATGTATGGTTTCGCGTGCCAGTAATACGTTCTAACCTTTTTAGGTGGTCTCTTTCTATAAGTCTATAATATATAACTAAACTATTGTTGTATGTAAAGTAAATAAGGTTTCAAAATGTTTAAGAAGCTTCTTTTAAAATTAAATTAAAATGCAGAGCCCCCCAGAGAAGTGGCCAGGACCTGGGCAGTGTGAGTGTCATTGAAAATCAGCTCGTGTGCCACCTTCAGCACACGTGCCGTAGGTTGCCTACCCCTGCACTAAAAGCTTGGATGTTCTTCAGTGATTAGCGTGAGCAGCTCTAGTACCACAGTATTTCAGAGTACACATTTTCAGATGATATTTAGTTTTCTTTCACATTAAATTGACAACAAACTGGCACGTTCCTTCATATGAAGGAATTTTGGTAGACAAATAAGGGTTTGTTTTCGGTTTAGCAAACAGGATAATTCACAAAACAAGGAACTTTCCACAGCCCTTAAATAGCTTTAAAATGGGTAGAAGAGGGTTGCTTGGTGTGACAGGGTCAAATGCATCCCTGGATTTCCAAAATGCTGTTCACAGCCTCACTTCATTTGGAGAGCAGCCTATAGAGGCTGCTGGTTTATTATCTATGCTCAGTATGAAAGAGCAGGGAGATGCCTACACTTAAAATAATATGCTCCAGTGTGAATATTTCAAAATTGGAATCTGCTTACAATACCAAGCATCATTACACATTTTTAGGCTCATCTTAAACTCTAGGATCTGAAGCATTTTTAATAGCGTTTACCAAATAAGTGTCAAATTAGCCCATGATTCTAACCATGTGTCAGAAAGTTTCACGGTGTTCCAAAATATTTAAATATAGGCAAACACTAAAGCCAAGTTCTCATGTACCCTAACCAAAGCTAATCAGATTTGATTTTCATAGGTTAGTAAGATTTTACTGAAGACCATTTTTGTCCCCCAAATAAAGATGTTTCAAGAAAGTTGCATTTACTAGCTGCGGAGTGTTTCTAACATTTTTTAACACAATACTGCAGCATATTGAGACAAAGTAGGTAAGAAATTCTGTAAATAAGAAATTAATTTACTATTGCCAAGAAGCTCCCTGAAGAACATGAAAACCGGATGACTCTGAGAAACAGTGGGAGGACAAGCCTCTTTTTTGGATACAGTCTAATTTATAACTCTGGCCTCAAGATTTATTAAAAGGCAACAAATGTGGACATTAAACAAGTTGCATATGTTCATTTATGGCACTAGTTCATTGTACTGCCCTCACTATCTATAGAATCAGCACCCCCAAAGACAGCAAGGATCCCAACATGAAATTTATTCCTGAAATCTGCTCTAGGACTTTTAACAGAGGCACTGGTTGCTTTGTTTATTGTGTGCATGTCTTCTTGGGGGAAAACTGCATTAAACAGCCTTATAACATTCTACTTGCCCAGGTGAAATATTTTTTTTTCCCCTTTGACATGTGAGTAAAGTATAACTCCTTGAGGTGAAGGGCAAGTAATCAGATTTTGTACTTGGGTTGGAAAGTTTTCCTGGGCATTTTTCAAGACTATCTGAAATTAAAATGTGTGAATCAATGCCACCATTTTCAGTGACCTTGTGAACCCATGTGAAAGCATGAATGTTGGATAGGTCTAAAGTACTCAATTTCACCTTCCCAAATGTAGAAATGCCACTGGGAAAAATAAACAGATCCTTAACTGATGCTGGGGAGAAAAAAAATCTACGCACCTTGATATAGGCCCAGGAAATAGGCAATATAGCACTGGAGCCCCAAGGGGCAGCACTGATTGTACCCAAAGGGCATGCATCCTTATCAAGCTGTAGCACAACAGGATGGCTAGGCAGGTAGGGCACCAGATGATTCTTCCTGAAACACAGATACATTGATTTTAAAACAAACACATTGCTGTATCATTTTGGCTAGCTTCAGAAGAGGATTCCCACTTCTTTTTAATCTGTCAGGAATATCAAGTGTAGAAATCCACTTTAATGATTTCCATGCCAGTTTACATTTCCTTTATCATTCACTCCAAATAGAATCAATTGCTGTGGTGAGTTTTGCAAGATGGACACTAGTCCATTAAAGATTAGATTGAAGACAACTTACTTGAAAAATAAATCTGAGCTGGTAATCTAGTGAGAGGTTCCGTATTAAATTGCCAGTTCCTTACCCATGTCTATTTGTGTTAGACTTACATTTGCAACAGTAAATCCTTGTTCTTTCCTAGACTGGTTTTTGTCCGGATTTGAGCACAGATTATCATCAAGACTACAGTATGCAAAATCATGCTGTTTCCCATGCCACCCCATTATTGCAATGGTTTTCCTTATCCTATCTGTTTTGCTTATGTGGTATTTATCATCAGGACCAAAAGTTTAAGACCCTTCATGTTGCAAGAAGTCAATGGGTTTAACAAGCAGGATGATCGTCTACACACAGAGCACACATTTTCCAGGTGGAGCATGGCCTATGTTTTCATTATTTGCAAATGAAACACCAGGTCAGTGCCCACGTTATTCTAGAACGATGGAATTCTTTCCCTTCACCATAGAATCATAGAAGATTAGGGTTGGAAGGGACCTCAAGAGGTCATCTAGTCCAACCCCCTGCTCAAAGCAGGACCAATACCAAACAAATCTGCAGAGATGGATTTCCCAATCTGAGGAACATTAGACTAGTCATTGGGGATGGGTGAAAGGAGAAGAAATGTAGAACAGAGTGATGGAGTAAGGGATGGGGTAAGTTTAGGGTTAGACGGAAAGCTGTACATCCACAATCAACATTTATAGTAGCTGTGGGTAAAGTATGCAGTTTCTCCTTGAAAGTCACCAGCCTTTCCTCCCTAAGCAGGCCCTTTAATGCAGCTGACCATGACTGCAATTTGCATAGACAGACTCCAGGATCAGTATCAGCCCACCTGCACAAGCTTCTCTTCGCAACTGCTGGGACATTCCTTATAGCTAGTCATCAATAAAAGACTCCCACCTACCCAGAACAGCATGTAGCTTTCTAGGGAGTAAGAGAAAACAAACCAACAAAAATGAAGTGAATAAGAAGTCTAGAAAAGAAACTTCCAGGATACTGATTGTGCAAGGGGACCATGGGAGCGTCCATCTGCTAATCCATCACAAAAACATGGAAAACCACTACCACAGTGAGGCAAATTTGTTAGCACCATTTAACTAAAAACTAACTTCTGATATGTCTGGCTCCAGAGTCACCAAGGGGTGGTTGCTTGTCAAGACTCTAGTGCACTGGCTGAGGGATATGTGAGCACAGTAGTGATATCAAGACAACAATACAATGGTATTCAAATGCCAGTCTTAACTGCCTTACAAACAGAAACATACACAACAACTGCTGCCAAAACTAAGCCTCTCCCAAGTCAGTGCTAGTGGCCCTTACTCTCAATTGTTCTGTACAATTAACTAGGGTGCCTTCTCCTCCAAAGTAAATTTAAGAGCTAAAGCCTGATACTCACACTCCAATTGGCCCCATTCCAGGTCCTCCTCCTCCATGGGGAATGCAAAAGGTTTTGTGAAGGTTTAAATGAGACACATCAGAGCCATAGTCTCCAGGGCGACACAGACCCACCTGTCGGAGAATCACCACCAAAAGCTCAAATGCTGTCTCAGAAAATGTATTTTTCATATGCAAACTGATCTCATCACTGCCATTTGACACTCTAGAAGTCACCATTGTAGAAAGTTGCATCTGTTAATTACCTATCAACATGCTTTAGTGTCATTGCTTCAATTTGTGCCAGTTTTCTATGCAAAAATGAGTCTAAAATTTAGATTAATTTTGTTTTCCTTTACAAGGCCATATCCATTAAATATAGGAAGGTTTAGCATCTTTTACAAATGTTAAATTCCTAACTAAATGTGTAACAGACACCTAGATCACAAAGGACTTTAGACTTAAAATTCAATTTACTATGCTGGCCTTTCAGATAGTTCTTAGAAAAATCTTTGAGGCCAATGAGAACATTACAAATAATTCTATTCACTAGACTTATGGTAATTCAGCATGTAGCCCATTTTAAATTATATTTGTGACATAGCAATTTCCTGCATCTCTTTGTGTGACCTTAGTGAACTACGTGTAAGCAGTGGTGAGCTTGAGCCGGTTCGCGCAATCCAGTTGTTAAATTTAGCAGCCCTTTTAGAACCGGTTGTTCCAGGACAACCAGTTCTATTAGGGCTTTATTTAACAAAAGCTCCGGCCCAAGCGCACTTCCCCCTCCTCTCCTGCTCCACCCCCCTTCTCCTCCCCTGCTTCCGGCGAATCAGATGTTCGCGGGAAGCCTGAACAAGCAGCAGGCAGGCAAGCTGGGGCCCGGGGGTTGGGGGGTGGGGGGGGGAGGGAAGGGCAGGTGCAGGTGGCTCAGCAGCTCCCGGTCCCAGAGCACGGCTCCCTCCAGCCTGGTCCTGGCCCCCGCCAAGCGTCCCCAGCTTCGGCTCCACAGCTCCAGCCCGGCCCCCGCGGCGCCGGTGCTGGTCCCGGCCCCCGTGGTTGCAGATCCGGCCAAGCAGTGCCTGCTCTGGTCCGGCCGGGCTCGGGGAGTTGGGCCCCGCGGCGCCGGTCGTGGTCCTGGCAGAGTGGACCCGGTCCCGGCCCCAGGCAGTGTGGTAAGGGGGCAGGGAGGGGGTGGGTTGTGGGGGGTTGGATAGGGGTCAGGGCGGTCAGACGGCAGGGAACAGGGTGAATGAATGAGGGCAAGGGTCCCGGGGAGCAGTCAGGAAAGAGCAGGGTTGGATGAGGTGGTGGGGGCACTCAGGGACAGAGAGAAGGGGTGGTTGGATGGGGTAGGGGTACTGGGGGGCCATCGAGAATGAGAGGAGGGGTTGGGTGGGGCAGCAAGGGTCAGTCAGGGGACAGGGAAGGGGGGAATGGGTCAGGGGTCCCTGGGGGTGTGTGTCAAGGAACATGAGGGGTTGGATGGGGCACGACCCCCCCCGGGGGGGGGGGGAGGAGGGAACCGGTTGTTAATATTTTGGCAGCTCATCACTGCGTGTAAGTATCTTTGGGGGCCATTGTTTTAAGTTAATGGTTTTGTATGATTGTGTTCTACTCCACGGGGGAGGGCTAAAGCTCTGTCGGGAATAGGTGGTGATTAAGACAAACCAGCCAGGTTGTTGTCCTTCCAGGGAGGTGTCACCTGGGAAGCCTTCCATATACTCTTTCAAACTGGATTCTCCAGAGACTAGCAGACAAAGGAATGACATTTGGATAAAATGCTTTAACTTTCTCAGGGCCTCTCTTTTGATCCAACAAGTCGACAGGACCGTCCACAAGGGAACAACACTTGCAGAAGGGATGGAAGGACTTGACCTGTGACGGCCCCATAAGACTGATGGGTGACCTCAGGTAAGCTTTTTTGTATGTAGGTAGGTAGGTTCTTTTATTGTTTTGAATGTGTCTTCTCTCCAATACTGTCACCTTAATAAATGTGCTTGCTTATAAAGAGCTGTGTGATGACTTGTAACTGCAGGCAATGATGCTGTTCACAGCCTCTGGAGAGAGAGCAAAGCACAGACACTGGGCTGCTTAGGCCGCCTGGCTTGGTGAAAATATCACCGTATAAGGCAGGGAACTGTGCAGCCTTGAAAACCCTCGGTCAGGAAGGAGAGAGATGCTGATTTCTGCCCTGAACTGTGACCATATTTTTTAACATCCAATTTCTACTGGTGTTTTTGGTAGCCTCAGTTTCTTTCCAAACATTTATGGTGTACAAGTCTTATGGTGAAGCTGTGGTAGAGTTGAAAGTGTGAGAACTGACATTTGTTGTTTCTCTGGAAGTTACCACCACCAACACCAATAAATAGCTAAAATCTGTTTAACAGATTCACACCTGGGCATTCATGTTTGCACCATCTAGGTAAACCTGGCCTCCATGTTTGTGAATCAGGTCACACACATCACTGATATCCTCTTCAAACACACCATTGGTGGATGGGTATGTGATCATGATGGCTGCCAAGTTATCTTTGTGCTTATCCACCTTTAGAAAAGGAGGGAATATAGAAGGTTACTCGAGGGTCACAAAGTTCTCTTCAGCAAAATTCTTTACAAAAATCACTGCCACAAGTGTTTCACATGCTGAAAACAAGTTTACCCATCTCATCCAGCAAAATCGTAACTGCCAATCACCCTTCCTGGCACATGATTTTGGTGCTAAGTTGTAGACTTTGGGGAAATTTAATGGTCGCTAAGAAAAAAAATGTTTATACAAATTTTCTATCATGACAAATGTCTGGTTACTTAAGTGAAAGCTGTTGAGATCTACTTTTCCTTCAGAAGCATCTATGTAGAAATGTTTGTTCACCAAGACTAATTTAAACCAACGATAGTGAGGGAAAAGTAATATGAAAAACGGTTACTTGCCTGTATGGTAATGGCCATTCGAGATGTATGGCACATACATCCATTCCACCATACAAGTATGTGTGCACCCAATGCAGTCGAGTCGGAGACTTTGTCGGCAGTACCATGAGGCAGCACATGTGCCTCTGCCATCCTTGTGTGTGGAGCCAAGGGCATAACATCTTTCACACAACTGTCTGTCTAATACCCACAGTCCCAGGGAAAATGGGACAGTTGTGGAATGTATATGTGCACAATACATCTCAAAGAACAACAGTTACTATACACTACTACAGGAAAGTAAACAGGTGTTTTTCCCCACCCCCTTGAGTGATTATGCACAGATACATTCCACTGCAGGTGATTCACGAGCAGTTTCCTTAGAGATGGTAGGACTTGAAGAGAGACTACAGCACTGACTTTGCAAAGATGGCATTGTCCCGGGAAGCTGGAGTGACAGTGTAATGACTGAAAAAGATATGTACCAACAACCATGTTGTTGCTGCTTTGCAAATGTCTACTATCGGTATGTTACTTAAGAAGGCTGATGAAGTGTAACGAACCCTAGTGGAATGGGTTGTTATTCTCTGAGGAGAGGAAACCTTGATACAGTCAGAAATCCAGTGAGATATATGCTGGGCTGTAACTGGTTGCCCTGTCATCCTTTCAGTGAATCTCCTAAACTTTTTGTAGCCTCATCTGAAAGATTTTTGTTGCTGTCCAGATAAGGATAGAGCCCTCCAAATGACTAGAGAGTGTGAAGCTTCTCTTCAGTTTTGCTAGAATGAGGGTTTTTTTGGGGAAAAACAAAACTGGAATATGAATGGTCTGAGGTGAAATACAGATACAACCTTAAACATAAGCTTCAGGTGTAGCCTAAGAAAAACCTTACTTTTGTGAATTGTCATGGAGACAGAGTCAGCTAGCAGTGCCTCAAGCTCCAGCCCCATTCTTGAGGAAGTAATTGCTCCCAGAAAGGCTATTTTCATTGACAGCAATGATAATCAAGTTGTTGCCAAAGTCTTGAAAGGGAAACCCATTAAACAGGCCAAAACTAAATCCAGGTCCCATGAGGGTACTGGATCAGCGAATGGAGGGTGCATACGAATAAGACCCTTTAAAAGTTCTCAGACAATATTAAAGGCAAAATAGCAAAGTATCCCAAAGGAAAGGTGGTTTGGGGCACCACATTTTAAGAAAGATGTGGACAAACTGGAGGGAACCCGACCTATAAGGTACGCTTACTCTTGAGAAAAGATGACTGAGCAGGGACCTGATAACAGTCTTCAAATGTATTATGGGCTGTTATAAAGTGGATAACGATCAATTGTTTTCCATGTCCACTGAAGGTAGGACAAGTACTAAGAGGCTTAATTTGCAGCAAGGGAGATTTAAGTTAAATATTAGAAAAAAAGAAAATCTTATTCTAGGGATAGTTCTGGAATAGGCTTCCAAGGGAGGCTGTGAAATCCCCATCACTGAAGGTTTTAAAAAAACAGGTTAGACAAACACCTGCCAGGGATGGACTAGGTATATTTGGTCCTGCCTTACTGTAGGGGGCTGGACTAGATAACCTCTCAAAGTCCCTTCCAGCCCTATATTTCTATGAGCTCTAAGGCAGAAATCCCTGTTTCTTTGTCCTCATGGAGAATGAGATACAGCTAGGACATTTGTCTCTCACACATCCCTTGCCTAAACAAATGAGGCAACTCTCGCGCCTATCAATGACACAGATAATAGCCCTGAATGTGGTACATTTTTTCAATCCAGGAGATTTCTGCATGGCAATACCCCCACCCCCACCCCACATCCCCCAAAGTGCTATTAACAAACTAAACTAGAACTACACTGAAGTGAACTACAATTATAAAACAGGAGAAAATCTCTTTTGAAGCTAACTGAGGCTCAAGAGTGGTGGGGAGCCCCAACTCTTGCCATGGGTGGTAAGGAGGAACTGAGAGGAAGGCGGTGGGCAGGCCCTTTTTATGCCTTCAGTTCCACACACAAGGATGGCAGGGGCACGTGTGCTGCTGGCAAAAGTCTCTAACTCGAATGCATTGGGCATGCACACATCTACAGTGGAACGTATGTGCGCACAATCACTTGAACGAGAAACGCAAGTTTAATCACATTTGAGAGAGATTTTAAACCAGCTGCATTCATTGGTTAACAAAATTGGTCTTTCACATTTTCTAGGTAATTGGGTGTCAGTCTTTTTTTCCTTCAGTGGCAAAGATGCAATGATAATTTCAATACCTAACAGCTCCCAAATATATTTAAAATATATTCTGCTACTTCTTTAGCTTCATCTGCGGCCAATCTATTCAGAGATGCAGAGGCAGTTGCCTAGCAACATCTTACCCAGCCATGAGACTGCTCTTCAGTAGATGAAGGTTAAAGTGCAGCTACAAATGTTTGAGAATCACATGAATATGCTTCATTCACTTCAGATACTGAACACAGGAAGGCGGGGGAGGGGATGGAGGGGGGACCCAACAACTCTGCCATGAAAGAAGCTACAATGTATACTCTTTCAACCATTTCTACACAAAGGATCCCCAAATTTAAAGAGGGCTTACAAATTTAATGGCTTGTGTCTCAAACAACAAGAAAAGGAAGAATGATTTATTCTTCTTTTAAAGCAGGTATCTATTATTTATTTGCACCGTTTTCCCACATAACAGAAAATCTGATACAGCTGCTAACAATCCATTACCCAGAGGGAAAGTTCCCACCCCCCAAAATAAACAGCAGATGTGACACTCACCATTGCTTTTAGATGGGCAATATCAATGTTTCCATTTTTATCCACCTCGACTGGCTGAATCTTCATCCCTGCCATTTGGGCACTTGCAGGGTTGGTACCATGAGCAGATTTAGGAATAAGACAAACCTGAGTGGGGAAAAATGTAAGTTCTAATTACAGTGACCAACCATGAAATCCCAATGCAGTAAAACCCATCAAAAGGTGCATTTCATTATCAGACCTCCAGAAAAGGTACAAACAGAAGTACTATTTGTATTACAAGAATTCAACACAATTTTCATACAGCAAAATGTTTACATAAAACCCATTACCATATTAACTGTTCATTTACTGAGTATTCCTCACACTGAGGGCCACTTTTGAAGAACACTTCCATTATAAGGTTCTACTTGCATGTGGTTTGTATTTCATCTCTGGATGCAAGATAGAGCTTCTAAAGAATCATGGTATCTGGATGTAACAGAGAAATCTTTGAGTTTTATTGTCCATATGAGCAGTTTTCCAATTTAAAAAAAAAATGCAAATTAGGAATAATTTGACGATTAAATTACTGAAGGTACATGAGCATAATAAAACTCAGCTGCTTTTATGCATTTATGAATTTAGT
Source organism: Mauremys mutica (assembly GCF_020497125.1). Classification (NCBI taxonomy): domain Eukaryota; kingdom Metazoa; phylum Chordata; order Testudines; family Geoemydidae; genus Mauremys; species Mauremys mutica. The sequence continues at coordinate 107,201,390 of NC_059077.1, read as the reverse complement.
TGACAAATTTGTTAGCCAATTTTACTAAAACTCCACCACTTTGTAGAAGAATTAGATAAAAACATTTTTCAAATTCATTACCAATGTCAGGGTTGGGCAAACATTTTGGCCTGAGGGCCACATCTGGGAATAGAAATTGTATGGCGGGCCATGAATGCTCACAAAATTGGGGTTGGGGTGCGGGAGGGGTTGAGGGCTCTGGCTGGGGGTGTGGGCTCTGGGGTGGGGCCAGAAATGAGGACTTCAGGGTGTGGGAGGGGGCTCCTGGCTAGGGTGGGGGTGTGGAATGCAGGTGCGTGTGTGCAGGCTCTGGGGTGGGGTTGAGGAGTTTGGGGTGTAGGAGGGTGCTCTAGGCTGGAACCAAGGGATTCGGGGGCAGGAGGGGGTTCAGGGCTAGGGCAGGGGTGTGGGAAGGCTCTGGCTGAGGTTGCGGGCTCTGGAGTGGGGCTGGGGATGAGAGCTTTGGGGTGCAGGAGGGTGCTCTGGGCTGGGATTGAGGGATTTAGAGAGCAGGAGGGGGGATCAGGGCTGGGGCAGGAGGTTGGGGTGTGGGGAGAGGCTCAGGGGTGCAGGCTCCGAGCAGCACTTACCCCAAGCGGCTCCTGGAAACAGTGGCATGTCCCTTCTCTGGCTCCTATGTGGAGGCATGGCCAGGCAGTTCTTTACACTGCCCCACCTGCAGGCACCGCCCCTGCAGCTCCCATTGGAGCGCCAGAGGGGGCCATTGGAGCACGTAGGAGCCGGAGCAAGGCCATGCCGTGGCTTCCAGGAGCTGCGTGGTGCAACCCCTGACCCTGCTCCCCAGCTGGAGCGCTAGAGCAAGGCAAGCCCCAGACCCTGCTCCTCAGTGGGAGCTCGCAGGCCACCTTAAAATGGTTCTGGCACATGGGTCATGGTTTGCCCACCCCCACCAACATCCACTGATGCTGCGTTAGTATTCTCTGCAAATCATTAAACCAAGTCTACTTTTATACACAGTGATGCCTCTCTTGTAAACCTCAACTCTGGATTAAACAGATTAAGTTTATAATTAAAATAAGTATGTAAATAAAGCTACTTAATTTTAATTGAGTCAAAGTATCTTATAATAAAGTGCCTTACAGTCAACAAGTAACATGCTTTCAAATTAAATGAAGTGCTGCAATAGTTAAGATTTCTGCTTTTACACCATATAATTACAAACCAAATGTTAATAAAAACAGTCAATTTTTAAAAAGTGAAATCCGAATAATTTAATAAAAGAGAATCTACTATGGCGCCCAAGATAACTGCCCTGTTCGCTGCAAACAGAGCAGTTATCTTGGCACCATAGTAGATTGCAATTAGGTAAGTAGGTTTGTAATTATATTTAACATCTCCAGGTGTACTGAAAAGAATGTAAGGGGCCCAATTCTCCACTGTACTGCACCTTATATAGTAATTTGCAATGGAGCTGCATAATTACAGAGTGGGTACAGAATGTTACATTTTGGCCGGGTAGTGTTTTACAGCCACTTGGTGTAAAGTGTAAATGATTAGATGTGATGATGGCTGCTTGCATCTCTCAGAGTATTTTCCCCACAAGGGGGCACCAAATCAAAAGGAGGCTTACTCCGAAGAGAACGTTTGGTCAGGTTCGTTTGCTTTCATATTCAGCCACTGCAAAAAGCCAGCTACCCCATGGCTGTGCACATTACATTTGAACTTTAGGACAGCCATAGATAATAAGATACAGTGCCAGCTTTTACAGAAACTGGGAAAGAGATCAAGCACACCAGATGACGTAGAAAGAACAAAACTTGTGTGTATGTTTAAGTGAAATACATATCTTAGGCTCGCTGGAGAAATGTAAGCACTGAAGTACCTTTATATAAAAAAGAAACAACTTGAGACTGATGCTGCTGTGTAACAAGTTTCAAAGAAGTCCAAGTGTTAATTTCAATTGACAAAGTTTTTGTAATCTTAACAAATGCTTCCTTCCTCATCATACTAAAATTTATAAGAAACATAGTGGGCATCCTGCTTCCAGGAAGCAGGGCCGGCTCCAGGCACCAGTGAAGGAAGCAGGTGCTTGAGGCGTCCAATTCAAAGAGGCGGCACCTCCGGGTCTTCGGCAGCAATTCGGTGACGGGTCCCTCATTCCCTCTCTTCCTCTTTGAGCTGCCACTGAATTGCCGCCGAGGAGGAAGAGAGGGAGGACCCGTCGCCGAAGAAGTGGTGTGATTGAGCTGCCGCTGAAGTGCCACCGCTCGTCTTTTTTTTTTGGCGGAGGGCCGCTTGGGGCGGCAGAAAAGCTGGAGCCGGCCCAGCCAGGAAGCTGACCCTGACAACCTGTCTCTTCTCCTCTTGAACTCCGTTCTAACCCTGAAAGCCTGCCGTGGGCGATCTTCAAATATTGAACGCCACACAGATTGTACCTAGCTGCTTTCCAGACATAGAACGAAAACAATAATTTGATCCCTCAGTGAGGGATCCATTATTAAGTCACAAGAACATTAAAATTACTTTAAAACGGTCTGATTTAAAATCTTAATGCCATGGAAATCCAGAAAGAAAGAATATTTTGTCCAATCAAGACCAGAGACAGTTTTTGCTGTCAAGTGATCGCTTCCCCAAAACAGCAATTCTTCATTAAAGCTATCACACCATGAACTGCACCGTAGACTGAGATATACAAGTGAAAAAAGCCCATATGCAACAGAAAAAACACAATTTTAAAGAACATTACTATATTCAACGACATAATATACTACCAGTCATTTTATTGCAAAATTATTTTGATTTCACTAAATACTTGGCACGTGCTGATCCGAGTAACTTTAGAAAGGAAGCTCCTTCAAAAGGCTGTCTGCACAATTATCATCCTTCCTGGATACTTATGAGCACAGAGGAACTCAGAGGTATACAGAGAACTGTCTTGGGTATACAGAGAACCCCCAAGCCCTGAGGGGCTGGATCTGGCCCGTGGGCTGTAATTTGCCCACTCCTGCTTTACTGCCTGTTCTAGTCGGTAGCATAACGGTTAAATACAATGAGAAAATGTTCTTCTAGATGCCTGCTATGCTGGTTAAGCTGTTTTTTCATGTTCTTCCATGTGCCCCTTAGGGGATCTGAGGTACCATTGTAACTTGTTTATTATTAGATTTATTTTACAGATAAATAATTGCCCACTATTTAAAACTGTTTCCTTAAGAAGTAGGGATTTTTCCCTCTAATGCTATGAAAGAAACACTGTTATATCAATTTAAGGGTGTATGTTGACAGGAAGGAATTCTTTTTGGAGGTAGATTAAGTTTATGTTATGAATGCTTAATTTTAGTAGTGTTAAGACAGTAAGGCTAACAAGTTGTGTCCCAGGGCTCTGGAAATTTCAGACTGGAGGACATGCAGGTATCAGTCCACTCCCGTCCTGCACCCCCGCTTCACTCCTAACCCCTGCCCTCCCCTCCCGTGCCCTACTTCACCCCTGACCCTCCCTTCCCACACCCCCCTTCTCCCCTAATCCTTGCACTCCCTTGTGGTCCTGGCCCCCTGCACCTCCTCCTCATGTGGCACCCCAGGCACTCCAGCATGTGGCTGCATGTAGAGCGCAGCCCTTCCTCCTTCGGCCCTTCCCACCAGCCAGGGCCCTTAGAGACCTGCTGCTGTGGTCCTAGCACCAAAGAGAGCCTGCTCCAGCGAGGGTCCCAGGGCCGTATTCCTGCGGGGAGATGGGGCTCTGAGCACCCTGGGCTCTGGCAGGATGCTGCTGTGCCTGATCCCGTGGGGAGAGAGACCTGATGCCGCCGGGCCCAATCCTGTGCTCCACCCAAGGGTGGCATATATAAGAGGCTTGGGCTGGCCATGCAGGAGAGAAAATGCTGTGGATACAGCATGGATCAGCTCCCTTTGGAGGTGTGTCAGCCCACTGCCTCTGTGGCAGAGAGGAGCGGGTGGTGGGGGTGGCCTTGGGGGAGAGGGGAAGTAGGGGCAGGTGCCAGTGGCTCCTCCCATTTCTAGGGAGCTTTCAGCACTCGTGTGTAAGCCTCTCTAAAAATGGAAGACTCATGCGCCGCTTATGGTGCCACCGCACTGTTGTACCCCTGGCAGCTCTGCACTGTGGGTGGCTGCCCCGCTCACCGCGCCCTAGTTACGGCCCTGGTCAAACCTGAACTTACGTTTGGTACTTATATGGCTCCTATTCTTGTAGTATTTGATCAATACATCAAACATTGTGAAGCTGTTACCTTTTGTTCCATATAGGGAACTAAGGCACAGCCAAAGTGACTTGGCCAGGGTCACTCATGAATTCTTTGGCAGAACAAGGACTCTAGGTTTCCCAAATCTCAGGCTACCAACCTAACCACTGGACCATTCTTCCTCTAGAACATATTCTCCAAACCATTTGCTCCACAAAGAGTTATGTCTCAGACAGTTTCACACTTACATTTCTATGACATTCTCCTTTTGCATTTAAGTAAGCCTTGATTGCAGTCAATCCAGCATATTCACCCTGGGCCCCACTGCAAGAACACAAAGCCCATTATAAAGCATGAACTAGAACGTTGGTGTAGTACTGTTTGTAACATTAAAATCATTCTTGCTCAAGCCATTCTTGGTGGATTTGAGCAAGTTTAAGTAGTTCATAAAGAACAAATACAATCTATGTGTTAAGCTGCACATGCACAGGAGATACCAGACAAGTGCACACAGTTTATCACGCGTACTGGGTGAAACATATTATAGTGATGTCACTAGCTTATATTCTATCAGCACTAGGACTGTAACAACATTGTAGGTACTGAACAGATCCCCCATTTCTAACCACATAATATTAATTTAACTAGCGAAAAAAATTAAACACACATATTATATATACACACACACACACACACCACACACCTAGTACAGAGATGCTGTTCCATCGAGAATAGAAGGCCTGGATAAAGCATTACAACATAACAGACATCCAGCAACTGGAATCCCTTTATGGTCATTTAAAGAGGCAGAAGACATCATTTCAGTATATTTGGCATGAAATGAGTGATTATAGTTCCACTACACAGGATAACAGTACTCACTGACTACTACAGTAAAACCCTAGAGATTCTCTAGCCTCATAAAACTTTGCATATTAATGAAGAGCATGTTCAAAAAGAATTTAAGTTATGTAGCTGCTGGCTTCTCCAACAGTATTCAAAATAGCACTATTCCAAGAGCTTTGCTGATGTGCTTCTTATAACTTCCTCAACACACCTAGTTCCAAAAAGCCCAAACCCCTGGCTGTGGGCCCATCCCTATTCCCTGCATGGCAGCTTGTTGCACTATTAGACAGTAAAAATCAGCCCATGGTGATTTTTTCAGTGGACAGAAATTAAGGGATGTTATACTTCAGTGGCTCAGCTCAGGTGGGTTGTAAGGAATTAAAACACTTCATATTACTCAATCAACTGCCTCCACCCAACCCAGGGAAGAATCAAATCCAACTAGCTTCTCAGACAGGATGGTTATGGGCCATTGTGTGGCATTTGGAATGGGGGACCAAATGTTTATCGAGATCACCTGTGAAGTGAAAAGAAACATTCATGTATCTTCTAAACACTGAGAAAGAATTCATCCTTGTGTGTATGCCTGAAGTTATCCCATTATTTCAATGAACAAAGTATTCAGGTGTGTGTGACATTCCTTACCTTTAAGATGAGAGGGCCAGTTTGAGTGACAGGTCAACCTTTGTCTTAGTTTATTTTAGATCATTTGAGGGCCCCAATCTAAGTCTCTCTCTATATACACTTTCTAGAATCAGTAAAGAGCCTTCCTCCCATTAGTGCTATCAGAAAATGATAGCAGCAGCACGGAGGCAGTATTTGCCTGAGAACATGGCTGCTTCAAAGAGCAACAGTGATCATGGGGCTGAGGGAAAACAGGATAAAGCACCCCAAGTTTTCCCCAAAGAAATCCAAAGAGGTTCAGGAAAGGGGTAGGATAGTACACCTGGAGCGATCAGCACACACCTGTCACTGTGCTCCCCTGCTCTCATTCCACCAAAGCAACACAATCATCCCTGTGCTCACCTCTAGTTATTGCCAGCAGGGCAGATTAAATGGCTCACCAACCCCTCAAATATGAGATTTGGCAAACCACCCTTGCCCATTTGAAAAGGGGACAATGAGATTTGCTTAGCCCTGTATGATAAGAGTCTCTCCCAAGCACCACCATCCCCGCAGATTTCTCTGTCTGAAGCAGCACTTGTCTAGCCAAAGGCTGCCTCATCCATATGACAAGCTCTACCTCGAAAATGAAGAGAAGAGCATTAAAAACAAAGAAGAGACTCCAAACATCAAAGTGAACTTGAAAGGGGTGAGGAAAGGGCAAGATTGGTCTGGCACTCATCCTGACCCTCAAACATGTAGAAGAAAACATTGCCAGATTAAGATTCTCTCATACTATTGCCTCACTCAAGCCTCAGTGCCTGAGTCTTGCATTCAGGCAGTATAGCTGTGGAAGAAGCTAACCCTTAGATCCCCTCCAATGAGGGATGCCCACAGCCCACTGTGTATACTCACAGTACATATCGTTGGCAGCGGTGAGGAGCAGCAGCCCTGGCGATTCCCCGCCCACTCAGGTTTGGCCCCAACTGGCCTTCCATCATGATGGGGCGAAGGGGGTACAAAACTGAGTGAGTGAGATTATGAACTGGTGCATAGGGGCTGCAGCACCGCTCAGGTTGTCCCAACAGTCCCTGTCATGATGGAGGTGCAGTGGGGCCATACCTGAGCGACTAGTGCTTCTCCTTGATGCTGCCATGGGGCTGGCTCCTTCACCAGGGCTCTCTTCAGGAGCCTGCCTGACCTCACCCCATTTCCAGCAGCTTTTCACCCTCTCAGGAATGCAGAGTGACACAGTGCCTGGGTGGGCCCAGCTGAAAGACGGAAGCAGAGCATGACACAGACTTAGCAGGGGAGATGCTAGGGCCAGTGGCTGAAGCAAAGATGGCTCCACAGGGATGGACGGTGTGTACCATGTCAAAGATGTCTGGGAGCACTCCTGCCTCCAATCCTTTGACAGCAAACCATTTTCTAGAAGCAGAGATTAATTTTTTGTTAAGCCACGTCAGGAAGTGGATGTCTAGTGAAAGAGCCCCCACCTGTTTGGTTGGAAGGAGATTTTGTCATAGCCTGTGATCTCACACAGATCCCTCTCGAGCTCCCTGAAAAGTTGCTGGTACCCTTGAGCCTGGTCTAGAGGCACAAAGGGATGGATATTAGCAAATTCTTTCCATGTGATAGGCTAAAGGGGAAAAAAAAGAAAAAGAATGAGCTGTAACAAGAGATTGAGTTTGTAAACAATGTGTCTGGAGTGAAAAGGGTTCATGATGAGGGAGAAGACCAGAGATACCTGGGTCTCTGAGTAATAATCTTCTGCTGTTAATTTGAGCCTCTAAACTCTGATTAGGTGGTGCTGATGGTGTTTTACTCCCAGAATTCTACAGGCAAGCAATGTATGGGGCTCCATTGTGCTAGGCACTACACGAACAAGTAGCCAACAGTCTTCGCCCCAAAGAGCTTATAATCCAAACAAACGGGGTGGGGAAAAGGGATGCAACAGAGTGAGCTATGCGACAAACAACTGTCATGTTAGTTCCACAATTTATTGGGGGCGGGAGGGAGGGTTAATTAGGAGGGATAAGCTAAATGGAAGAAGGAGGGATGGGGCAAAGCAGGGAGAAGAGGGTAAGAGGAGAAAGTGTGGAGGGAAGCCAAGGTAAAGAGACTGAGGGAGGGGGAGGAAGAGGGTTGGAACAAACAGCCAATCAACACAAGGCAGAGAAAGTCCAGTCAAAACTGTAGAAAATTCTCTGAATGCCTGAAGTTCCCTGCTTTGGCTGCAGCTGCTCCTACCAGCTGGAGTCTCTGGCTGGTTTCATTGACTGGTTTCAGAAATGGAACTGAAAGGAGACTATCCTGTCATATGGTGACCAGGTAACAATAGGATATTTGCATTATTTTTATTAATTATTATTGAGTGCTTTCATTACAGGATCAAGATCCCATTGTGCTGGGCACTATACAAACAGTAGAGACAGACCCTTCAGAGAGCTAAAAAAATCTATTCCTTTCATCACACCCATGTTATTAACATCATTCATAACATTTTAGGGTAGGATTTTCAAGAGGCATTAGGTGTCCAAATGCTATGGAAATTCAATAGGAGTTGGATATCTAACTCTTAAGCATCTTTAAAAATCCCAGACAAAAGTCAGTAAGAAGAACATATTTCTACATGCTAATTTAAACAAGACAAAAGTTGTCATCTTTATCTTACCCCCGCCCAAACAAAATTACTTTCTTATAGATTTGGAATGGAATTTAAAAAAACAAAAACAAAAAAAAACCCCTCAGTGTTGGCTCAACTCTGCTCCAATTGAAAATCCCACCCTAAAACATTAAAGTTTAGGTCGTTTAAGACAATAAAATTCAGTGTCTACATGTACTGTGTCTGTTTGACTGACTAGGCAGTTTACTCTGGACTGGTCTTAAACAAGGAATAATTCTGTCAGATGAACTTACTGTAAGTTCAGATGAACTATTAAGCTTCATTGTGCAGGATCCCTAAAAAATAATAAGAATGTATTCAGTCACTATTCCCAGAGAGAGAGACAGAGACTAATCACCTGATTTTATTTATTTTTTAAGAAAATACATACCAAAGGAATCATGCTGTGAACAAGGGAAATATCTTTGTTTTCTAATCTTTTCATATACCGGACAATATTCGTTTCAGAGTGATAGCTGGAGGGAAACAAAATGTGGCATTAGGGCAAGCAGTTTAACTACACAAGCTGGATGACCCATAAAGAAGTGCTCCACCATAGGAACTGACTAAGAATTCACAATGGATAAGAGCCATTTACTTTTTGTATTTAATTTTAGTCTTTCATAAACAAGATATGCAGACAAGTACCTAATACACCAGTATTTCCCGGCTAGTCAGTCAAACCAGAATATTTAGTTCTGATTAAAAGTATTTAATACATCTCCCTTACTGCCATTAGGTCAGAAATATACCATCACCAATATAGAATAAAACTGTTCAAATCTTCTAACAAGACTAAGTCTTCAAATATTACTGGGGAAATTATGCACCAAAAAAAAATCTGTACACAATATTTTAAAATTTTGCAAAATTCTGCAAATTTTATTTGTCAAAACAACACTATATAATCATGCCAGCTTCAATTATTTTGGTAATTTATTTCAAAATGCCCATCAGCAAGTAGGGCTGTAACAATACAGAGCCACACAAAAATTCCCCCAGTTAAAGAAACCCCTACCACAACCCAGTTCCTGCTTCTCTGCCCCCTCCCTCCCAGAGCCCATCCAGGGGGTCAGACACTAACACACCTCGCCCCCCCCCCGCCCGAGCCTAGCCACTCAGATCACCTCTCCCCCAGAGACCATCTGCAAGGACCTCCCCAGCCCAGATACTCACATACCCTACCCTCCTAGAGCCCGGGATCCAGAGGGAGAAACAGCCTGATGCTCGGTCCCAGGCTTGCACAGAATTTCCTGCACGTCACCACCTCCTTCCTTCAGGGTGCGCTGGGAACCCTCCAGTTCCCTTCCCCCTTCCCCCCTCCCCCTGGCCTTGTCTTCTATTTGCGAGCTGGGCTCTGCCAGGTCCAGGAGCCCTTAGTGGCAGCCAGCAGCACTTCATCCCATTTCTGTTGTGGAAAAAGGAAATTCTGTCCGTACAACATTAATTTCTGCAAAATTCTGTATTGCACAGTGGTGCAGAATTCCCCCAGGAATAATTAAATATGAAAATAAGAAGTGTGCTAATTTGGTAAACAAACACAAGATGGACACAAACATCTATGGAAACCAAGCGGGTACGAACACATGCATAGCACAAAAGGACAAAAATATACTGCTTGGCTTGGTTCAGACCAGAGCAAGAAGGGTTTGCACAACCCTACCAAAAAAATTGGAGGAAGATACAAGTGACTACAAATAGATGTTTGGTACTGAAGTGCTATCTCAGGATGAACACTGGAATATAAGTAAATGGATGCTATACGGTGACAGTCTTCAGTACAACCTTCTCAGAGTACAAAAGAGGGAAGGGTCGGGGGGGGCAGGAAACGTGTCAAATCTCTATACAAACTTAAAATCTGCAGTGGGAATAAACGTCACAAACCTGTCGAATACTTGATGTGTCAAGAATTTGGAAGTCCTCTTAAATGCAGTACTCAGAATGCCCCTTGTTTCTTCTCCCATACTCTCAGCAACCAATTCCTTTGACAGTAGAGAAATATGAAGTGATTAAATAAGACATCTTCACAGAAAAATAATTAAATTTCTTCTCTCAACAAGTTATGCAGTTATCAGAGTTAGCTGAAATACACTGCCATCTTATTACCAATATTGACAGGTTCTTTGAAACACATACTTTTATCAACATACATAGCTGTAAAGAATCCATAACAATTTTTTTTATTTTATATAAATGCCAGAAGTAACAGAAGCCTCACTAATTCACACTAGAGTGGCACTATTGCTAATTATGCGTGGTGTCAGTGTGACATACTTCCTGCAGGCCACTGAGGGAGCACTGCCAACCCTGAGGTTGCAATCCCAAAAATAAGTAGTGCCCCGAAACACAGGATGTCCAGGTTAAACAAGGGGATTAAGCGGCATACTCCCAGAGCATGGCATTACTCGGTAACCCTCATCCTGATCTCTTCAGTAAAAGAGAAATCTGAAATTACCATTTAATTGTGCACTTACAGTATGTTCAATCCTGTACAACATACAAAATACAGACAGTCCCTGCCCCAGAGTATCTAAACCAAACTAGCAGAGTTCACAGGAGGAATGAGGAAGTCCAAAGAACTGAGTGACTAGGTTTTATGTGCAGTAACACTTCTAAATATTTCTAGATTATCTATATTGTACTTACAGATGAAGATTCACACCCAAAAATCCACAACAAGTCATCCAGGTCTCTCTCAGTTACAGTTTCATCAAGTGACACTCCAATCTAAAGGGGGGGGGGGGAAGAAGAGGGGTGGAGTAGCAGCAGCAGTTACTCATAGTTCCCAAAACCAGGGATTACATTACATGTGTTGTGTTTTTGCACATCACAATATACGATCTTCATTCCATTTTATGTAACTGAACCATTAATATTTCATTTACAAATAAAATGACAATATAATTAAGTTATATTCGTATTATTTCTTGCTTTTTATATTCTCTTTTCTTCCTAAACCATGCCAGGTTCACTTTACGGTTTCAGGGTTTGAGATTGCTATCCTGAATTTAAAAATAATTGGATTACATATTTAATTCTCTTATGGCTATGTAGTTCTTATGTATTTTACATGTCGCAAAGGGGACATGGCTTCATTAGGCTCTATGTTCCTACTGAGCAAGTTGAATGATTTGCAATCAACTTCTGTTTATAGTTATCTTTAAATATGGCTACAACAAAAACAGCTGAAGTTTGGAACTTATTTATATAGTACAAGTTTTAAGGGTCTCTCCATGAAGTCCTCAATGAGTATAGCAAGTTCCCACCACTGCTGGGAAAAAAAACAGTATTAGAAAGACAAAGCAAAAGACAGCAATTTTGGAAAAATTCATTAATATTCCATATGCTGCCAAGCAATTCCATGTTTTTATATCCCGTTTTGAAGTATTTTACGGAAAAAATTGTGGAGTAACATATCTGAGCTTACTAGAAAGACTTCTTTAAAAAAGCTTTTTCCTTTCTTCATAGCCACCATACTACTTAATGACCATAAACTCTCAATGCACGAAAACCATGCTGTAAGATTTGTGAAAGGTTCTGTGACTTACTGTGCCATCACTATAAATCCGAAAGTTTATCTGCCGCTGCCCTGCCCTGTCAAAGACCTCCTTGACTGCACATCCACACTGGATCTTCAAGGTATCAAAGAACAGGTCATGCTGCAATGTGTGACCTGCTCGCTTAAGACCTAAGGAAATAAGTTAATTCCATCTATTCCATGCTTCATTGGTTCCTTGTCCCCACCCTCCGCATCTGCCTCTTATGCAAGTACTATTTTAACAAGAGGCATTACACTGAATGCATGGGACAGTAAAATCTAGCAGTATTTCTACCAAAGTGCAATTCTGCATGTAATATTTTATGTCTGAGCTTTCTTTATAATGTACATAGATGCCAAGAGAACTGTGCTGAATAAGACATTTTTAAATTCAATATAACAGTGATAGATCTTTGTATTTTCTCCCCCACTGTCAATATATTAAAAAAAAAATTTAGACAAATCTTTACACAAATATAAAGATGCAAGTATTCCTGGAGTTTGGCTTGGAACAGGAGAATTCCAAAAGCTTAGACCTTCCCTGTGATCGCACAAATCTTAAGAGTAGGGATGGGCTACAAGTACAGAGGATTTTACATTCTTGCTCTAGCACCAGCACAGCTCTTTGTGTATTAGCAGCACTAGTGGTCATCATCTTTACCACAGGATTATCTAAATTTCATCAGAACAGCTCTAGACCACATGGTGGTAAGAATGTTAATGGGCAGCCTACCCTAATACTCCTACTGGTCCAGCACAGGTGAAGCTGTCCCATATACAAGAGCAGCAGAAACAATTTACAACCTATTGATTGCTAATAGGAGGAGCTAGCATTCACTTTCTGAGATCGCAAGTGTCTACAGAGAGCAAGGCCAGTCAAGCAGAACCTTGTTGGGAGAGAGTGAGCTGAGCCCTCCAGCATTAGAGAGACAGCTGGGCCATCTGGGGCAATTTGACAACTGTGGTCAATTCATAGGGTGCATTGCTCTTATTACGAGTTGAAATCTTCTGCCAACACCAGTTACAGAAGGGTCAGTTATGACCTCCTAAATGCCTGCATCAATAGCAATAGTTGCACCAGACATAGACGGCCAATATAGCCAGCCAGCTGTGCTGCAGTTATCTCCTAAATGCAGACAGACATCCTACAGAAACAGACCTGCAGATTTTTGAATTAGATTCAAATATTTCAATGTCTTTTTCATTTGAACAATCAAGAAGTTCCCTGTTCTTAATAATCAGAGTACAAGTCATGTTCAGAATGCAGTCAGCCAATACGTTTTGGGATTTCGGTGTTTATAGCAGTGCGGTGTTCTACATCAATTTGATTAAATTGAACAGCCTTCACTTTGGCTAATCTAATCTATTTAATCTGTAAATTTAAACTATATTTTAGTGACCTCTGAGTCTTCTCATCCAGTATCGATTAATAGAATGGGCAGGTAAAGCATAAGCCTTTCAAACAGTTCTACAGATTTTGAAGAAGTTCAGCAGATATTGCCAAAACTCCCTGTAGATCTCTATTTGAGAGACAGCATGGTATAGTTACTAAAGCACAATATTGGTAGTTGGGAGACCAGGATTTGAGTCTTGGCTCTATTAATGGCTAGCAAGTCAAACCTCTGTTCCTCAGTTTCCCAATCTAAAACCAAAATGATAATACTTGCATATGTACATCATAGTGGTACTGTTGGGCTTAGTTAATACCTTTATATACAAAACATTAAATATTATTATACTGACCCTAGTGGCGTACACTCGATGCAGAAATTTTGGATTTCTTCTGCTACTTTTAAAACCATCAATGGGCAAAAAAAATGGAAGGTCAGTGTTTAAGAGGTGTGAAAATGTAAGATCTACCCCTTTATAATTGCTAAATACTCACCTTCAGCTAAGATTAGAGTGGCATTGTGCACCCTTCTTGCAATGTGCTTTAATCCATTCGAACCATGATAGACTCCATACATGGCAGCCATGTTAGCCAGAAGAGCCTAAAAAGGTCCAAACATATTTTAGGAACAATCACATAAGGTTGATTGCTGGCAGTTTAGTATAACCAGCTTCTTTAGTGTCCCAAGTCAACTATATAACCACAATATTAAAAAAAAAAAAAAAAGCTATCAATAAAAGGTAAACACTTAGTTCTAGGTAATCTACAAAGTTCAGAGATAGGAAAGCTACATATCTTTTTCTTGCTAAATTATGCATTTACAAAAATTTTAAATAGTAACATTGTTCATGAATTCAAGATCCTTTGGTGTTTAAGTGGTTCAGTGACTAAAAAAAAAAACCCACACCTGTGAACTGTAAGCTTAATCTTTGTAGCCAGCTATATGTATAAAAGTTCTGCAGATATTGCTAAAACTCCCTGTAGATTTCTATTTGAGACACAACATGGTATAGTTACTAAAGCACAATATTGGTAGTTGGGAGACCAGGATTTGTGTCTTGGCTCTATTAATGGCTAGCAAGTCAAACCTCCGTTCCCCAGTTTCCCAATCTAAAACCAAAATGATAATACTTGCATACGTACATCATAGTGGTACTGTTGGGCTTACTTAATACCTTTATATACAAAACACTAAATATTATTATAATGACCCCGGTGGCGTACACTCAGTGTAGGTAAATAGTGTTGTTATAGCCATGTCAGTGCCAGCACATCGGAGAGAGATAAGGTGTGTGAGGTAATATCTTTTATTGGACCAACTTCTGTTGGAGAGAAACTTTTGAGCTTGTCTCTCTCCAACAGATGTGGGTCCAATTAAAAAAAAAAAATTACCTCATCCACCTTCTCTCTCTAATATATACATAAAGACATAGGTATTAGAAGGCTGTAATGCATGGGCCTATAAGGCCTTTGGCCTGTATGACAAGTAGGTTAGTATAACCAAGACCTAGCTTGACATGAATGTTTGGGAATAAGGAATAAGTCACAAGATAAATATGCCTGAAAACAAAAGTGCTGCATGCTGGGAAAAAGCATAGTATGGGACCACAAGAACATACTTTTGGAATTTTAGGGAAAAGTTCAAAAGATGCTGAGCTTAACTGAATACGTGCACGAACCACAGATATACCAGGGCAACTAATTGACAAATGCTTATGAGTCTAACGTAAATGGCAAATTGACTTATCAAAATTAGGGACCCCAAAATTATTGAAGTGTGGAAGCAGGGCTGTCCTTAGGCATACGCAGCTGCGTAGGGCACCATGAAATTTGGGGCACCAAATTGCCCCAAATTTCATGGTGCCCTAGGCAGCTATGTGCTGTCGGGCTAGTGCTGCCACGAATATCTCCTGGCTGGCCCACCCACGGGCTGCGCCCACTGCAAGAGGAGCTTGGGGAAAGGATGCCACCCACACTCGCCGGTGGTGGGAAGCGGAGCAACGTGGCCCCAGCCCACTCTGCTTCCCTTGCCCCAGCCGTGTTGCTGGGGGTGGTTAGGGAAATGTTCCCCACCTCCGACCCCGGATTCACCGGCGGCAGGAAGTGGAGTGCTGTGGCTGGGAGCTGGTGGAGCGGAGCTGGCTGGGGCCGGGCTGTTCTGCTTCCTGCTGCTGCCCCCAAGCAATACGTCTGGGGCCGGGGCGAGGGAAGCGGAGCGGGCTGCTCCCGGCCTCCTGCTAATCCCCCAGGCCACTCTGAGCCTGTGGGGCTCCCAAAAGTGCTCCCCACAGCTCCTGCCACCCACACCCTGGGGTTGGGCTGCGTAGGGCACCCAAATGGCTAGGGATGGCCCTGTGTGGAAGTACATATAAGGAAAAGAGGCTAAAACCATTACTATATATGCATAGGGAATGTGGGCATTAGTGTAACTCCTTTTAAAAGATGATACCCACCCTGTGGAAAGTGGGATACATGGTCATCAGGTACGTGTATTCCAATATGTGGATCACATCACCTATTTCGGGGTTCCTCATAAGGTATGATGTGAGTAATGCAAGTGCTGGACATTCTGTATTGGCTCTGTCTCCTTTGCTACATTACAGTATTTGTGATGGTTTGTTTCGTTAATAAAGTTTATTATATTACTAATCAGAGAACACACAGTGGATTGTTTCTCATGTGCTCATTGAGGCCCTCATTCTAATGTCAACCTCACCACTGTAGTTGATCTGGAGGCAGAACCATCTCAGACCACTAGATGGTAGATAAAATTAAATATCCCCTTATACATCACACATCTTTCAATAGTCTCTGTATCCTGGGCAGAATGCTTGAGTTTCTGTTTTGAATCTCACAAAACCCTAAATATAACTTTCAACAGAATAACTGTTTAAGGTCTGTGCTCAAGAGAATTAACTGCTTTCTACCACAACATCTCTCATGAGTGCTAAAGATTTAAAACTCTCAATATCTAGTATTAATCTACAAAGAGAAATTGTGGCAAAACACATTAAGAGGATGAATACAGGCTGCACAGGGACCAAAAGTTTTTTGAATACATCTAATTATAAAGATGTTTGTCATAATCACAGATGCAAAAAGTACCAAAGAAGTTCTCAAAATCTCATGCAAAAAGTTATTACTTTATTCCTGGGCACTTCTGACAAGTGGCTGCAAGACTAACTTTTTGAATGAAAAAAGGTCATTCAGATGATCCTTTTTCCCAAGCAAAAATTCCAAGTTTCACAGGATTGAAAATTCTCACACACACACAGATTTTTGACATAGAGGTCACCTGTGCTGTACAGATGTTGCTGGTCGCCTTGTCCCTTCTAATATGCTGCTCTCGAGTTTGCAATGCAAGCCGATATACTTCCTTTCCATTTGCATCTCTGGACCATAAAAGAAAGTATTTCTTTTGTTAGTTTACGTTGATACAGGCTCTGCATTAACTGAACTGCTATGCTTAGTTTGCTAAGTTGAAGCTAACTGGTGGAATTCTTTTAGGATGAAGAACTTTGACAGATAACCATTCTGAGTAAAGTAAAAAGTGACCCAAACCTTAGCCTATCCCTGAACAGATGTTCATGTTCAGAAAACACACACACACACACTCTTAAGATAACACTAAAGGGAACCAGACCTGTCCACTTCCTTCTCACTATCCCTCAAATGACAGATACCCTGGACTGGGAGACTTTTTTGAGCAATACTCAGTAGAAGGTTCTGAAAGATCCAAAACATCTATATTTATCCAAATCACATCTGTCAAGTGCCCCTGCCTTTAGGGGAAGTTTAGAGAATCTAGCCAGTTTTCCCTAATCCTGAACTGTATTAAAAAAAAAAAAACACACCCACCACACCATTTTACTGTTTTTGTAGTTTTATGAAAGCACTGGTGTTTATCAAGGGCTACAAAAATTTTCCACAGATTGTAAATTGAACACTCCCAGGGGCAGAGTTCAGATACTGCAAGAAAGAAGGACCCTCTGCATATGTAATACCTGCTACCTTAAAAAAGTATTGTTTAATACGTGTAATATTAGTTGAGTAATCCATTGATACTAGCACAAGACAATGTTAAGTGTTCATACAAATCCATCAATCTGTGCAGCTCAGTTAATTTCTTAAAGAATTTCTAAAATTTAAAGACTTTCAGAACCAGAGAGGAAAATTTGAGAGCAACAATCTTGTAGAAAATGAAATGTTTCAGAACAGACATTTCTAAGACTTCAGGGCACTTGGTAAACTAAACTATTCATAAACAATATTTGCTCAGCTGCTGTATATGGTGTCCAAGATAAAGACAACTGAATCCAGCAGTGTCCTAGGGTTTCCAACTATACAGCTTAGTTCCTTCATCAATTAAAAAGGCCTCCACAAACACAACAAAAAACAATTTGAAGGTCATAGCATAAATTGCCTTTGGGAAATATTGTAGTTCTGACCATAGCTTTACATTTTAACTCTTTTCTCCCAAAATGTTCTGGTGACACTGTGTGAGATGAGAACGCACTTAAAATGTAAGGCATGCCCTAAAGTACTATAATAGCACATAACTTTAGTAAATAAAATGAACAAATAAGCATGCTAGGATATGCCACAAGCTTGATTCCTGATTCTGAAGCCTAATGCCAAATGTGACAGGATGTACTAGGCCCTTTGAGACCCCCTGCTGGAGGCTCTGCAGTCCTACAACCCACCCCAGAAAAGGGAGCAGTAAAGGTCTGTCCTCCTGGCCTGCCTAGAAAGTCTGCAAGGAAGCAGCCAATCAAAGCCCAGCACGCTCAGTTAAAAAGAGCTGCAGGGCCCGAGTAGATCATTGAGTGACAGTGACCAGAGCTGCACGGTATGCTCCTTGATGGAGTTCAAGAGTGAACCAGAAGACGGGTTCTGGTGACACTGCCATTCTGTGAGGAAGAATTTCAGCCCTGAGGTAAGGGTGAAGTGGAAGGGGCTATGCGGAAAGTGGCCTAGGGAATAGCAGCATCAATTATTAAACAAAGCAGCATGTGGCTGCTATTTGTAGGGTCCCTGAGTCAGGATCCAGATTAGTGGGTGGGCCCAGGTTACCCCCTCCCTGGCATTGGCAGAGTGGCCAAATCCCCAAAGGGGGGGACAAGTGTTGTTTAGAAGCCCAAGAAAGGGGCTAGAATTTAAAGGGCTCAAGGATGGGGCTGAAGACGCTAGAAAGGGCCAACCATTTGTTGAACTTTTGTTACTCCCCTGGGAGGGGACTGAATGTGAGAGGTGACCCGGCTGGACAGCTGGGTCAGTGAAAACCTCTGAGAACAAAGTCTCCAGTGATGAAGCTGTGGGGCACTGCTCTATAACAGGGCAGGGATGGACTTAAAGCTAGCCCAGAGACAGGACTGCAGACACCAACATGGGAAGAGCAATAGTCCTTGTTGGACCTTTGTTACCCTGGAAGGAGTTCCTTCATGTGTTTGTGTGAGACTTGGCCAAAGGGCTGAGCCACTGAAGACCTGCCTGATGAGGGTGACGGGATGCAGGAAAAGGAAGGAGTGCAGGATTGCACACGGCCCAATAGGAGGCGCTCACGAGAAGCGAGTGCACAGTCACACCAAGCATATTGTTCTTTGGGATAAATGTGAGAAGCAATGTAAGAAAGAAAAAAAATGTTCATAACATGCTAGTGCTAAGTACAAAACCTATTAATTTCAGAAGTTATATTGTTTCAGAAGCATGTGTAGGGTTTTTGTTCCAATATGTAAAATTTTTAACTGACAGTTATAGTGATGGAATACACTATTTCAACCATGCTTCATTCTCCTAATTTATGAGAAGGATAGTGGAATAGTTAGGACACTGGACTAGGGGACCCAGGTTTAGTTCTGCTATAGAGCTGTGAGACCTATTGGGATCCAGGAAGTGTGACCTTGGACATGTCACTTAGTCTGTGTCACAGCTCACCATATATAAAATGAAGATAATTGTATTTTCTCTACCTGAAAGAGCTGTTGTGAGGATAAGTTTATTAAAGATTACGAGGTGCTTAGATACTATGATTTGGGGGGCCATATCAGACATTTCCAGATGAGAAATTAAAGAAATGTCCCAACTTTACCTTGTAACTCCAACCATTCTCCCAGGCATCATTCTCACCAGGTTTTCTTTGACAGCAAAGAAGGCAGCATGTGGTCCCCCATAACAGAGTGGTACCCCAAACCTCTGGGAGTTACCCAGAGCAACATCCACCCCAAACTCTCCTGGAGGCCTCAAAATACACAGAGCCAAGAGGTCAGTAGCACAGCAGACAAGAGTCTGAAAACGTAAGAGCATAGAGTTGTTAGTATCAATTTGGGGAATCAAGATTCTACTTCAGACAGTTTTATAGCATTCATGTGAAACTGAAGCCTAAAAGTAGTCTTTGCTCTGTACATCATCTATAAAGATAATTACAATGCCTACAGTTATAGCTGAGTTAAACGTCCGATCTAGTCCCGTGTGGTCCCCCCTCCTTCCCCCGGACAACAGTGATAGTACTTAATCTTACCCCATTTTGGTGGGCTCTTTCAACTAGTTCAGTGAAGTCTTCCACCTTCCCCTCGGTATCTGGGTACTGAAATAGCACTCCACTGACATCTTTACCACTGAAATCCATCTCATGGGGCAATTTCAGCTCAATGACAACACAACTGTAACTGCAAAGCAAGAGATGGAACGCAAAAGTTATTGAAGCCATTTCATACTTGGGGATAACATTTAACAGATTTGACTTCTTCACTGATTTAGGGAATATTTTTCTTAAAGTATAGCTGATTGAACATGCTTCCTTCATGAACTGCTATACAGTTAAGGAAGTGTGAGCATCTATGGTGGTGAAAGTTATTGTGCCACAAAAATAGCATGTGATCATGAAAGTAAAGATCATCATATTGCATATGCAGAAGGGAGCAGAATTAACTTATATTTTGCATTTCCTAACTTTGGAAGGCTTGGCTTTGCAACCTCTATTTACATTCTCTTAATATAGGATTTTTGTATGCAACTATGAATTTATTAAGAGTTTGTTTCACTAAACCTTACTGATTTCCTTCAAAGTAATGCATCATTTGCTAGGTAAGAGAATGTTCATATGGAGTTCAATGCTCAGATGCGCACTGAGGTTTGTTAACAATGCAGGTTTGTTAACAATGCAGACAGGAGAAATATGTTCTTGTTTCTATAGGTTTAGTTGCATTTTAAAAATTGTGAATTAGCTCACGTCTGTTTATTTGGAAGATTAGTTACAAACAAGATTGCATGATACAAAATTACTGTATTTGCTTTACATAGACTAATGCAATATTGAAACAGCAAGATGTTTAGCTGTAGCTAAACAAGGTAGAACTTTAGGTACCAGTTATGGGAAATGGATCTAATCAGATCCAGTTCAGTGGCTGAACTGGATATGGATGAAAGATGAGTTACAAGGTTTGCATGAATTATCCTAGGGGAAATCCTCAGTAACATGAAGTACTTGCAGTATAGCCAAAGTCAGTCCCCAAACTAGCTACTGCAGGTTCTCTGACATTTCCCAAAGCACACCTATTTATCAACATAATCAGTGTTGTACTGGTAATATTCAATATTTGGTCAGTATAGAATAAGAGGTGTGATGGTAAAATATTTCATGTGCCTGCTTGTGCTACTTATTAAGCAAGATGGAGATTAGAATTACTTTGCTCTAGTTTGGACTACTGCTATCGTTTGAGGATGGCATCGGACATCAACATAGAACTTTCTCCTCTTGTTGTGCCTGTTTTAAAAGAAGGGAAAAAGGGTTAAGTGGATCAGGGAACAAACAAACTCAAGAACAGAACAGAACAATTGCTTTTTATTATAATACATACTTCACACCGAGAATGTTCTGAGAAATCTAATTCATAAATACAAAGTATTGTATACAGTTAATTTTGTGTTTGTGGAAAATACCAGACTAGCACTGCAGAAGACTGATTCACTGTGAGGTACAGTGTCATTTTTAGTCCACTGAACCATTCAGTCCCACATAAGCAACTAAAGCAAAACACTTCATAATTCTTTCTTGAGTCTAAATTAGCCATCCATTTGCATGTGTTACCTGTGACATAGTTGCATAGCCTCTGCTGCAGCAGTCCCCTCATCCAGTAAAGACGCATTGGCCACATCCATTCCTGTGATGTCACACACCATAGTCTGGTAATTTAACAGGCTCTCCAATCTACCCTGGGAAACCTCAGGTTGGTAAGGGGTATACTGGGTAACCCTGTTAGATAAACACATTTTATATATCAGGTCCCTAGCGCTCCTTTGCAAATGGATTTAAACATAAGTATTTCTCTCCCCTTCCCCCCCGCTCCACTATTTTACATGAATATAAACAGGGAAATCTGTTCAAAAGCACACTGTGTTTTAGTTGTTCTATGCTCTTAATACCCTCCCGGAAGTTGAGAACATTTATCCCGCCAATATAAATTTGGTTCTTTACTTGGAAAATAGTGTTTTTTTTCTCATTTTGAACAGAATTTAAGTTAAAATTTACTATTTTTGAGATCATGAAATTATTAGAATATTTATCTGCAACTACAGAGGCAAAGGAGCTAGCACTTCTGCTTGGGTCAACAGAACTCAATTCTCAGCAACTGACGGGTGGAGAAAGTATCAGGTCATAAAATATTTAGATCTAATACAAGTTCAACGTTTTGGTGTTGTGCTTTTAACAAATCTGTTTTTAGAAATCTGATGTTTGCAGCCAATGCATTATTGAAACTGTCAAGACACTTAAAAATCTAAACCTAAAATACTTTGTCTGACTACATAACTTTGAGTATACAAGTGCACAAACAAACTTTACTATCTCCTTAATGGCTACTCCAAAGCTATAATGGTTCAGAATACTGGGGTGCTATGAAGAAGTTGGCTCTGTAATAAACTGCTCATTGAGGCAGCTGGGATCCAGCTCATTCAGTTTCAGATCAAGGAATTTACCAGTTCACTGGCAATTGTCTAATTTCCTTTTTAATGGGAGAAATCCCACTCAAAAAAACTCTAGTGTTTAATGCAAAATAAGGGCTGAAAAGTCAACTAGAGTTAAGTCTACAAGCTCAGTCTTAATGGTAAACCCTTAAAATATAGTCTCTTGAAAATCAAAATTTGTCAAGTACAATAAATTATGATGGGGGAGAAACACAACTGACTGGAATCTCATATAGCCTTACATAAAGTAAGTTAAATCACAGTATGTAACCTTCAGAATTGGTTTGATCTTGAAGTCTCAATGAGATCTACAAATAAATCAAGTCTGGGTAGGGGGAAATCAATTCAGTAGGTCTAATACTATTTATGTTTGAAGTTGTACAATCCAGGATTTGAGATACTCCAGAGTTCACCCTGCAAAAGGAATATGCACCAAGAGAAAGATTAAAATTCTTCCCTGAACAAAGGTGCAACGCTGCTGAGGACTCTGACCGCAGAGCACCAAATATATACCACACAATGCACCAGAAAAAGATACAGCTTCTCCTTTCTAAATTAGAATTCTGGAAAAAGTCTATATTGCTAAACTAAGTTTCCCTTCTTCAGGAACTCAAAAAGGAGTTAAACAGATTCCCAATTTAAAAACCTTTTCAGAGTATTTATCAAAACTGAATTCTGATGGAAACCTAGTTTAAAGCAACCATGAGGAAAAAACTGGGGTTGGGAAAAGGGGGCAAGGGGATATTAAGCAGTTGTTTGGTTTTCCTAATAGCCTGAATGAGATGGAGGGGCGGGAAAGTTCTAGATACCATTGTTTGCCCCTCACAGTAAGCTAGAGTTTCATGGACAGGAAAAAAAACCACAGTTACAAAAGAAAAGAAACCACGGTTATATTGAAAAATGACCACTCTCATTTCCATAGGATACTTCAATGTATTAAAAATAGAGATAAATGGGAAGAGATCAAAGTTACAATGAAAGTTTCAGAATATGCAGCTCTAAACAGATGTCAAGGAAGCTGAAGGTATTTTTCAGTATCCCAACACACAACAGAAAGCAAATCGTTTCAAGAAAACAGTTAAACATTTTTCCATTTAGAATGATGTCTGGTGTAGTTTTCATATTAGAGACATTTGCTCTGTTGTACATACAACCTGTATTGTTGAGTCTCAGTAAGGATTTTTTTATCTTAGGGCTTCCCAATTCTGCTCCCTGCTGGTATGGCTTACAATAAGGTTTGATGCATGTGACAGACAGTACTGCCGAACTGGACATAATCACTAATACAGCTTAGCGATATCCATGTTATGACTTTGAATTGCAAAAATATTTACAACAAAACATTTTTAATCCGTTCTGTTAAGGAGACAGTTTATACACACCACAAGTCAAGGAAGTGTGGACCTCCATGTTAGTACAGAAGTTCAACAGTTCTCTTGTATGTAGTATAAACACTTATTCTACGCTAAAACACAACAAACTTTGTTAAAACAAGCTTCTTTTTGAAAGCTAGTTCACCCTGGAATATGGCGACAGATACTGCCAAAATCCTGGACTTTAACAACTCTAACTTCAAATCATTAGTTCAAATAAAGTGGCTTTTTTTTTTTTTTAAAGGGAATCAGATTTCTAGGAATTTCTCTGAAATCTGTTTTGTATTAGCAAGGCAAATATTTGAAGTTTTTATACAATCAATTTTGTCATAGCAGATAAAATTGAGTTCCTACTAAAGGAACTTTGCAGATATAGTACTAAGCCATAATAGCAACAATCATAAATCAAATTAAAAGGAATGATTAGCATAATAGCAAGGAACACAAACAGCCTCTTGTGCAAATAAATTGGAGGAAAACATATGGCCATCACTCACTGTCTGTCTTTTCTGATCAAAAGGAGTTTCTAGGAGTTAACATTCCCAAACTAATTTCAGCAGTCTGGCTGTGATTTAAAGGAAGCACTCTGAGTGGCAAGGAGATTTTTTACTTAAACAACCCAGTATGCTCAAGCGCTGTCTGGGGACATGAGCTATGAAAGTTCAGTATTTTCCTCTTAAAGAAAAAAATACAAAGAAGTCTTAAGTTGAAACTAGAAGTAGTATGTGTGAGTATGGATTTTTCTCTGCTTCTCTATGCTTGGTTTTTCTGTCACTGGGCTTAGATATATTCATCTGTATGAATATAAGCTCTAAGATGTTGTTGAAAGTTCTGAAGATGCACTCCAACGATATGTCAACATAGCAAAGAAAAACCCACGGCTGGCCCATGCCAGGCAACTCGAGCTTGTGGGGCTCGGGCCGTGGGTCTGTTTCATTGCTGTAGAGACTTCCAGGCTCTGGGACCCGCCCACTGCACGTTTTTCTTTGCTGTGCAGACATACCCTATGCATGCCTCGCAAGAAACAAGCTTAAAAGAACTGTGAAATAGCAGTAACTATCCCTGAAGCAGGACAGGCAGACACTGGCTGAAAACATGGGTTTCCTAGTCAGAGCTTGGGCTACTGACCAAAAGAACTGGCTTAGAAGGTAGTGGAAATCAGAATGTTTCAAAGACAGGTATTTTATTTGTTAATGAATTAGAGTCCTTATTACAATTCTGAAAATAATTTTTATTTTGGTTCTACTTTGCCTCAAACTAGATCTCTGCTGGGAAGTATTGATGAAATGGCAGACACAGAAAGACACAAACTATAAAGTGTTCAGTACTTTTAGAAAATATAGTATTTCTGAAAGATTTTTAAATAGTTTTATGTATATACTTATGAATGTTGTTTACAAGGTCTAAGAACTTATCTACAGTTTTTATTTAGTGCTACTGTACTTTGTTTCCAAATGGTTAGAGAAACAGCATCTATATGATCTCGAGCAGTGCCATAATGAGGGCAAGCGAGTGAGGCACTTGCCTTGGGTGCGCAAAGTGGAGGGGCGCAGCTCTACCACCCAAGCAGGGTGGAGGAGGGGAAAAAAAACTGCGATTGGGGGCAATTCGGCGGCAGGTCACTCAGTCCCTCTTGAAGGGAAGGACCTGCCGCTGAATTGCCGCCCCCACTTCATTCATTCTTCAGCGGCAATTCGGCGGCGGGTCATTTCCTCCAAGAGGAACTGAGGGACCTGCCACCGAATTGCTGAAGAGCCTGGAGCCAGCCCTTCCCTCGGGCGCAAAAATTCCTTGTTACTACTCTGATCTTGAGGTCCCCTCCAGTCCTATGATTCAAGTAGTCCAGTCCCTGCCCTCACTTGAAAGCTTATGTGAAGTCTGATTCTTGAGAATACAGCAAGCCTTAGGAAGACTGTCCAAGAGTATACTTTCTATAGTCTTGCTTTTTCTAGCCTGTATCGCTGAACATTATGTGTTCAAGAATTCTGATCCATGACTGGAATAGTTGCTAATTGTTTTCTTCCCTGCTGGCTTATATTAACTTTTCAAGGGACTTTGAAATTTGAGAATCCAATCTCGTGCCACCAGGGCTTGAAATATATACTATCTACCGCTACGATGTATGGATTCCCAGGTTTCTAAGGATAGCATTCATTTTGAAATCTTAATAGGTAAAAAGTCACAGCACCTTTAAAAATGAGGATATTAAAAAGTTACCAGAACCCCACTACCCTACCAGGATTTGTGACCAATATTTTCATGAGCCACAAAGTGAGAGAGCTTCTGCTTTATAACAGAAAGCCAAGACTCCCAGTATTTAAATTGTTTTTTTTTAATTATCTGTTTTTTTCATTTTGAGTAACAGGTGTTCACTGTTAAATAAAAATCAAGATTGTGGCAATAAGTGTTATATGTAACAGACAGCAATATTTGTCTATATAAATTAAGGCATAAAGACACAATGAATGTCTGTCTGAAACACACATGCAGAATATTCTAAGTATTACAGATACAATTACGTTGATAACTTTAAGGTTACAGAGTCAAACACTCAAATGCTCAGAAATGCCAGATTTAAGTTTACCTGTGCAACCTTCATTCTTCCCCCTTATGCGTATGCATGATGATACAGTCTTTAATTATATGATTGCATACTATATTTTTCCTTTTAGTGCTTAAAAAAAAATTACACTGGTCCTGAAATATCTTATGGGTCCATCTGAAGCTCTATTAAGGATCCCCACTTGGTTGAACCACATTTTGTCCTCATTAACAGTGCCTTCCCAACCCATGTAAACTAAACCACAGCAATTTTTACTGCACATCCATAAAACACTTAAGTTACTTTAAACAAGTTACTCAAGTATACTTAGCATAGAACCACGTTAATTGTGATAACATACTGTGTTTCAAGAGTACCTAAGTGACTATGGAGCCAAATTTCAGTTGAGTCAATGGGATTAAGGCCCTCTGAAAATTTTACCCTTTTGCTTGTGTGTTTTCCTGAGCATGCACTTTTGCTGCCTTCAACCTCATGTGTGTATATATATTTTTAAATGAGCCTTATTCTTATAAAGTGCAATTTTGTAGCCAAAGTATACAAAAAGTCAAACGACTCAAGTCTCTAATACTGTGATATAGACAATGAATATTACTTTAAATACTAACACGAAAGATGAACAAGATTAAGTCTAGACTTGTTGTAATCTTATTTATGAAACCAAATATTCTTTGTAGTCTTTGGTGATTAGTTTACATTCATGTCACGTCACAGGAATTAATTAGCTCTGTTTCTAGGGAAACAGCTCAATGCAATGATAATGTGAAGACTGTCAGGAATCATGTGCACATAAATGTGCAGTGTTTAAACAGTCCTGCTCTGCTGTGCAGTTTACACCATAAAGGGTTTTGAGGCAGGTAACTCTGAATACCCAGAGAACAAAAATGGGGGGGAAGGGAGGTGAAGTAAATACTGATTAGCCAGTGCTCTATAAAAACAGCCAATATTTTGCAGTGAACCACTAGGAAAAGTCTTGTCTGGATTTCAGAGAGCTGAGCTACTATAAATCCATTATTGTACATGAAGACTAAATGGGTTTTCAAAAATAGCAGGCCACTTGGTTCTGTCTCCAAACCTCAAGCGCTTGCCATGTTAATACCACAAAACAGAATGTCCTCGAGATAAAATTAAACCTAAAACGCCCCTGCTTTCCTATGAAATGTGTTAAGAGTGAAAGTGTCATTAGAGCTTGCAAGCAGCCTGAAACTATATACAATTCCTATGTAACTGGAGAAAAAGGAAATCGAGTAATTGATATAGTGCATATCCTGAAAAAAATTGAACAAGTTGTTCCCTAATGGAGTTGCCTGGTAGAAAATTCATCATTTAGATTGAATTGGCGCTTACAACCTTAAGACTCTCATTGCTTACTAAACTTTGACTGCCCTCTCCCCGCCCCAAAAAAGCCTCTTTTTGGACTGAAAATTCTCATCTTGTCTCAGAAAATTTGTTTGTTTTTTGAAGCAGATTGATCAAGGTGATATTTAGAGTACAGAAAACATAACATTTCAGACTTTAAAAACAAGCACTTTTCTGGAAACTAACTCAAACAGCTGCTATTTGTGTTCAAACTTCAGGCATCTATAAGAACTAGTGCTTAGCCTTGTTCTGACAATTTTCCTTTAAAAATATTCAAGCTGTTTAGTCTTTCTTTGTGAAACAAAGTTGTTGTTCATCATTGTCTGGATAAGTCAGCTTGTTCCGAGACTCCTACAGAGATGCTTATTTTCCTAGATCCAACTTCCCTGGAAGACTGTTTTCTAGCAAATCTTCTAAAAAACACACAATATTCTCATCTGAAAAACACTCTCTGCTAAACGAAAACCCCTAATCCCTTCCCCCTCACTTCCTCACAGTGCCATACCCAATTCTTTTAACAGAAGACTATGCATGGCCATATGTCTCAAACTGAGATGTACGCACATCAAGTGAACAATTCCTTTCTACCCTAACCCACTTTCCAAGGCCATGCTACATTTCAGTATGAAAAAATCATCCTGAAGTGTGCATATCTTCTGTATTAGGATACTGAGAAGTTGGGAAGGGAAGAGCTACTATTGTCGCGGTGCATAACTGAGCAGAAAAGATAAGCACAGCTTCATGGGAAATACTAGGCTATAAAACATGGGGCTGCAATATTTCAATACCTAGCATTTAAAATTTAAGACTTGCTAGGGAAGTTTGATTTCTTAAAACCATAAATTTTGCAGAGATTTATAATGGCTTTTTGCACTCTCCAGCATAAATCATCATCCTAGGACTCAAAAGCTTAGGCTTGTGTGTGCTAAGACGTGCTTTTTAAAAAAAGGGCACTCCAAAAATGTTTTCCTTAACTGTTTTACCAACGCTACATTACTAAAATATATTTAAAAAAAGTTTACTTTTCTGCAACCATGACTTGATTACAGTTTTAAGTATCTACATGGGGAAACAAATATTTAATAATGGGCTCTTCAGTCTAGCTGGGAAAGGTATAACACAATCCAATGACTGGAAGGTGAAGACTGACAAATTCAGACTGTAAAAAGAAATAAATTTTTGACAGTGCGGGTAATTAACCGCTGGAAATTTTAGCAAGGGTCATGGTGGATTCTCCATCACGGATTACGTTCTAAAATAAAAATTGAATGTTTTGCTAAGAGAGATGATGTACAAATTATCCTGGCAAACTTCTATGGCCTGAGTTTATACAAGCAGTCAGACTAGATCACAATGGTCCCTTCTGGACTCAGAATCTAATCTATGAATCCACTTGCTGTCTGACTTTTTTTTGCATTTCATTGGAGAGTTTCTATCCACTTTTAATATTTGCACACCAGCCTAGTGCTGAAATATTTAGGTTGCAAATGCTGCAGGATGATGACTGGGACAAGACAACTCTAGCCTTATGTTAGATGTAGTATATAACAATACAAAAAGGTGCAATTTTGGGGAGGGCAGAGATACTTGATGTTTAAGTAAAGCAAAGAGACCCCACCCTGAAGTTGTGTGGAACAGTGATTAAGCAGGGTTAAAACCTTAAGTTTATTCTCAGCCAGCCAGTTTTTCAGCATCCCAGAAAGGGATCTCAGCTGGCTGAGAATGAACATAATGTTTTCAGTCCTTAACGAACACTCCACAAATCAAGCTTAGAACTTAGTTACCAATGCTTTTTACTGTAATTAGTTTAGCTGTGCTTATAGTCTACTAAATTTTTTTTAATCACAAGCACTTCTCTACCTTTTAAAAAACTTTTATGTAAGACAAAGTTGATTTGGCGGTGAAGATTTAAGTTGAGGTCTTCACTTCTGCACAGAAAGGAGGAGAGAATATTTATGAGAGAGGTCCCCAAACTCTGTGTGTGGCATGCCCCCCCCACCCTGGGGGATGCAGAGGAAAATCCAGCGGGCATAATGGGGCCCAGGCCAGCCCTCACAGGGGGGTGGAGAAGGAGTGCCAGCCAGTGCCACTCCAGTCCTAGCACCCTGCCCCCACAGCTCCACACCCAGACCTTCAGCTCCACTCCCAGCCCCAGTTTCTGCCATCTTACCCCATGCCACATCCCCCACCCCCAAGGCACGACCCTGCTCCCACCCCAGGGGCAGGGGTCGCAGACAGGGATAAGGAGGGGGTGCGATCCTGAAAAGTTTGGGGACCATTGATCTAGGAATAAGGGATTTCAGATGTACATATGGACAGAGTCAGAATACTGGATGGTCTTCAGTCTTTGTGCAGAGAGGGTGGAGATATGGAGGCAACAATTACAGTTGGCATTGGCACATTAATGCTCTTTTTCCATATTTTAATTTTGAATGTTAAATATTCTGTCCAAATTTGTGGTTGGAATATTTTGACCATGCTGTCTTCATCAGGAAATGCCTTTAAAGAGGTAAAGGGCCATGACTGTCTTAGTAAAGCACATGGTATAAAGATAATTCAAGTAGTAACTAAAGGAAACTTATCCTCTTCAGATTCTTGAAAAATAAGTCAAGTTCTAGTTTGACTGACAATACTCTAAAGCCTTCCAGACAGGAGCATTGCTGTTGCATGAGCTCTGAGAGACACTGTGTCTCTTATTCAGTGCATCTAAAAATTCTTAACAGTGGGTAAACTTAATTTATTCATCTACTTCAGTACCGGGTAAACAAAGAGAAGCACCCAAATTCTGACTGTATTCAAGACATCTAAGCTTCTTGGTTTGAAAAACTGAGTTAGAGAAATCTCATCGGGGGAGGGGAGGGCTAAAGATTTCTACAGCTTTTTACTTCCTTCCAGTCAGTACAAAACCACCATTGTTTCTCATGAGTCAGATATATCCACCAGGAACTACAGATGCCAGTGAGAATAAGTATTTTGAACCTCAAAGCTTAAATTTTGGGCAGAACATAAAGTTATTTTAATCTGAAGTCTTGCTTTAGATTTTTCCCAAAGTAATTGAAGTTATGAATGTTTCCATTCATGTCAAAGTATGGGTTAAGTGAATAATAAGTGTGAACTTTCCACTCAAAATTCATCTTGAGTAACTATATTTCTTTAATACCACCTGTTTAGCTAATACTCTGCATTAGGCACCAGATCTTTCAAACTAAAGAGATGCTCTATTCGTGAAAGTATAAGTTACAATACCTTTCTATTGCCACATTATGTATTAAACTCCTGCTAAAGTCAGGATGAACATTTTTATGATTCCCTTAATCAAGTTTCAATCTGACCAGTACATCACCTGTATCAAGAATGGGAATGTCTTGGCAAACAGCACTGTTGTATATCTTTGTCTATGCATCACACTTATATATTTTTTCTGAAATGTTTCTATGCTTGTAATGAGGAAGTCATGTACATTACCATCCTGCATTCTCCAACAAGTTCCGCACGATGGCCTGAGGTACTGAGCAGTTGTAATAACCCATGCCAATGTAGGACCTCCAGATTTTGTTCTTGTTTGCAATATTGTGTAGAGTTTCAAGGATTTCATTTTCACCTGATTGAAAAGAAAATGTTATAGCATAAAATGTTATACAGGAACAAATGTTAATTGTTTTGACTCAACTGCCTTGTTTGAGTTGGTGTAGAAATGAGCAGTTGTCAACAGTTTTAGAACAAACTAAGGGAAGAGACAGTAGTAAATGAGGTATTAATCTAGTAAAATATTTAGGGAGAATTTAAGTCTACCAGATCAAAATATTTCCCAACAAGCAACAGATTTGAGTAATGTTGATATTATACATTAACTTCCATTTCTCCTCCTCCCTTATAGGTTGCCTTTGTGAATAGTTACATCCCACTAATCTCTTAACATGAAAGAATTAGTTTTAGGAAACTATTCCTTTCTTGCTTTAGTCCTACAATACTAATACAATGTAAGTTAATTAAACAAAGTAAATGCCACTACCAAAGGATAAACCATTGCCTAAATCTTCATAAGATTCCAAACATTTTCCATACTACAGAGGGAGAAGGTTGGGGATTTTCAAACCCCACATGCTTTCTGGGGCAGTAGTGTATGCATGAATACAGGCACTCTAGGAAGGGACCTTTACTAGCTGGAACTGGCAGAATCAACAGCTAGATGAAGCTATACATCATTCATAATTAAGGTTTAGTGAACAGATCATAAATAGATGTCAAACTTTCCCAGCTTCCTACCCAGAAAGGTGCCTAAACATCAGAGGCTAGAATATTAAGGAACTTTATATTTTACCTTATTCTCAGTAATATGCCATGTGCAGTGGTGATAAAAAAGATTTCTCCCTTCAATTCTGATGCAGTTTATTCCCAAAGGAATTATAGAACATAGAACTAGGCAAATCAGGTCAGTTTCATAGAGTAGGCTTTGGAATAGACCTCTCCACCTACATGAAAGCTTACAGGGCCATTGGCAGAAGACACATCGCAACTCTCACTAATCGCAAACATGATAACAAATGTTAAAGTTCTGGTACAGATGAGTAATTGGTTCCCACCACCACCATTGTATTCGTAAAGTCACATTCACTGCAACTGGTTCCCATAGGTTAATGGCTTGAGGGATGCCTCTGCTTGGGAAATTGTTTCCCCCAACTACTTCAGACAAGATTGATCAGATCTGAATGGGATGGACCACTGCCGTGGTGCCATGTCTGACGAAATTTCACACGTGGTGACATGTCAGTGTCTTCTGCTTTGTGTGGCTATGGCCAAGGGGCAATTTATGTGCAGGAAGTGGAGCATTTGTTTAATGCAGTCAGAATGTAGTGGCCTGATATTGTCCTGTGACAGTATTTGTCGTGTGTAGAGGCTGGCCTCAAAACATCAACTCTTTTCACAGACCAAGCTGTATCATACCTGATGACCATACTCACTGCCCTGCATTGTATCTGAACTGGTGATCTAAGTGTGTGCATTTTTCTCCCGTGTCCCCTCCCCTGTATCACTACCAATACCTTGAGCAATCCCTTCCTTGCAAATGCCCTCTTCAAGTGCATGGGTTTATCCAGCCCTGAGTAACATTTCCTTTCTGATAAGAAGAGAGCAACTTAAACTTTAAAGCCAGAAGAAATCATTGTGATCACCTAGTCTGACTTCCTGCACATTGCAAGCCACTGAACTTCATGCACTCACTCCTACACTAGGCCCATAATCTCTGGCTGAGTTACTGAAGTCCTCAAATCAGGATTTAAAGACTTCAAGTTACAGAAAATTCACCTTTTGCTCTAGTTCAAACTAACAAGTGACCTATGCTCCATGCTGGAGAGAGGCAAAAAAACCCAGGGCCTCTCCCAATCTGACTTGGGGGCAGGGGGTTCCTTCTTGACCCCAAATATGGTTATCAATTAGACAGAGCATGTAGACAAGATCACTCCCCCCGCCCCCAGCCAGACACCCTGGAAAGAATTCTCTAACTCAGAACCCTCCCCATCTAGCATCCCATCACTGACCATTGGAGGTATTTGCTACTAGCAGTCACAGATGAGCTGTGTGCCATTACAGGCAACCTCATCACAACACATCTTCCATAATCTTAGCAAGCTCAGTCTTGAAATGAGTTAGGTTTTTTGCCCCCACTGCTCCCCTTGGGAGGTTGTTCCAGAATTTCACTCCTTTAACGGTTAGAAATCTTCATCTAATTTCAAGCCTAAACTTGTTGATGGCCAGTTTAAATCCATTTGTTCTTGTGCCATCATTGACCCTTAATGTAAATAACTTCTCTGCCTCTCCAGTGTTCATCCCTCTGGTGTATTTCAAGAGCAGCCATATCTCCTGTCACCCGTTGTTTGGCTAGGCTAAACAAGACAAGCTCCTTAAGTCTTCTCTCATAAGATAAGTTCTCTATTCCTGTGATCATCCTAGTAGCTCTTCTCTGCACTTGGTCCAATTTGAATTAATCTTCCTTAAACATGGAGACCAGAATTGCATACACTATTCCAGATGAGGTCTTACCAGTGCCTCGTATAATGGTATTAACCTTTCCCTTTCTCTCCTGGAAATACCTCACCTGCTGCATCCTAGTACTGCATTAGGTTTTTTCATGGCTGCACCACATTGGTGGCTCAATCATCCTGCGATCAACCAGTACATCCAGATCTTTCTCCTCCTCTGTCACTTCTGATATGTCCCCAGCTTATAGCAAAAATTCTTGTTAGTCTCTAAGTGCACTCTGCACTACTAAATTTCTATTATTACAGTTTTCAAGGTTCTCCAGATCTTCTTGGGCCTCCTCCATATTGGCAATACCTCCCAACTTTGTGTCATCTGCAAACTATTAATATTCCCCCATTTCATGCCAATGTCATAATGAAAATGTTAAATAAGATGGGTCCCAAGACTGATCCCTGAGGAACTCCTCCTTTGGTAACCTTCCTCCAGCCTGATAGTATGACCCATTGTAGTCTCCCCTTTAATAAGGTTACCAGATAGCAGCCGTGGAAAAAATGGGAGGGGTGTGTGTGTATAATAGGCATCTATATAAGAGAGTCCCAAAAAACAGGACTGTCCCTTTAAAAATGGGACATCTGGTCACCCTACCCTTTAACCAGTTCCTTGCCCACCTTTCAATTCTCATATTAATCCTCATCTTCAATTTAATAATTTCCCATGTGGAACTGTATCAAATACCTTACTGAAATCCAGGTAGATTGGATATACTGCATTTCCTTTTCTAAAAATTGATTCTCTTCACAAAGAAAGATCAAGTTGGTCTGGCACAATTGACTATGTTGTGATTTATCCTAATTTTTCTATGTTCTGAACTACTTTCTCTTTCAAAATTTGTTCCAAGACCTTGCATACAACTGTCAAGCTAAGGGGCCTGGAGTTTCCTGGATCATTGCCCCCCCAGCCCTTCTTAAAAATAGGTACTATATTAGCAATTTGCCAGTCAGAGGTAACAGCCCCCAAGTTGACAAATTAATTAAAAATCCTTGCTATTGGTCTTGCAATTTCATGTGCCGTTCATTTAATATTCTTGGATGGAGATTATCTGGGCTCCCTGACTTGGTTCCATTAAGCTGTTTGAGTTTGACTTCTACCTCAGATATAGTAATTCCTACTTCCATATTTTCATTCCTATTAGCCACCCTGAAGCTACCCTTAAGTTCCTTATTACCTTTATTAAAAACAGAAGCAAAGTATTCATTTAGGTGTTGGGCCATGTCTAGATTATCTTTAATCACCACTCCATGCTCAGCGCTTAACAGTCCCACTTCTTTAGTTGTTTTCTCTTTATTTATATGGCAGAGGTGGCCAAACCACAGCTCTTTTACAGTTAGGGGGCTGAGGGAGGGGAAGGAATATGGGTGGCTCTGAGCCACACCAAGTCTCCACCTACAAGACTGGGGGGTGGAAGCAGCAGGATGGTGGGGCTAGGGACTTCTCAGAGCTTCAGTCCTGCAGGGTGTGCCTGCTGGGGCTTCAACAAGAGCAAGGCTGAAGCCCTGAGCCCCAGCAGGTGCCTTCCAGGGGGCTGAAGCCTTGAGCCCCAGCTCAAACTTCTGACAATTGTCATATTCAGCTCCCAGGGTAAGTAAACTTGGCCACCCCTGTTACAGGACTAAACCAGCTTTACTATTGCAAGGTCCAGTTCTGCTTGGCTTTTGGCAGTTCTCCTCACTTTCTCTATACTTTCTGATCGCCAAGAGGTAACTTTCCTTGCAGATCCATCCCATCTTCCATTCCTTGTAGGCTTGCTCTTAACCTATTTGAGATGTTTGCTCATCTAGCTTGTTCTGCAACTTTTCCCTATGAATTTTTTCCCCTTTGCTTAGGGTGCAGGCTTCAGATAGTTTCTGCAACTTTGACTTGAAGTAATTCCAAGCCTCTTCCACATTCAGATCCTTCAGTCCAGTCCACTTCCCTTAATTCTTCCAGGTCTGCCCTTTTGACATGGACCCTATTTGCAGACATTTTTATTTATCCTTCTATTTAGTTTAAATCAAATTAGATCATGATCCCTCAAACCAAGGTTGTCCTCTACAACCATTTCTTCTATGTGGCCCTAGTTATTGGCCAATACTAGATCTAAAATGGCATCACCTTTTGTTGGTTCAGTGACTATTTGATGAAGAAATCTGCCAGCTATGACATCCAGGAATATCTGGGGCCTACCATTATTAATAGTATTTGTCCTCCAATCTACATTTGGTTAAATTGAAGTCTGCTGGGAATTGTGATTATGGGATTTTTTTCATTTAAAAAAATACTGACGAGGTTTCTATTCACATCAAAATCTGATTCTGGCAGACTCCATTTTGTTATCCGACTCCTTATGTTGGTGTACGGACATCTTAGTAGTTTCTGCGTGGCATCCCCCGATTCCTTGCTCGATTTAGGTACAGTCATTCTGCTGCCAATATCACCTACCTGACCCTTACTGTCAGTGGTCTTTTCTCTTGGATGTCCATTCTTCTAGTCTCTGTTCCTTTCTCCATTGCTGTATCCTCTCACTTGATTTTCCTCCTGCAAGTATTTAGAAGCAGGAATGATGATTACATGAGCATCTCTCTGTGTTCCCAGAATTCCTAGTTTTAAAGCTCTTTTAATCAGTTGTGCCAATCTCCATCCAAGAAGTCTATTTCCCTTCCTAATCAGGTGGAGTCCATCCCATAAGAACGGTCCTCTGTCCATGAATGCCTCTCAATGGTCAAACATCCCAAATCTCTCCTTCACAGACCATTGCCTAAGCCATCTGTTGATCATCATTTTGTCTTCCCTTCACTCCCCTCTTCTAGGGAGAGGTTGAATCCCAGTGAAGATCACCCGAGCTTCCATTTCTTTACGCATCTTCCCCAGCCTGGCATAGTCTCCCTTGATGCATTCCAGCCAGAATCGATCAGTATTTGTTCCAACGTGAAGAACAAATCAGTGGATTCTTTCCTGCTCCCATAGGATGCTCTTCAGACTCAGGTCTACATCCTGTATCTTAGCTCCTGGCAACAAGCAAATGCTCCTGTTCTCCAACTCCAAGGCCACTTATCCCTGCTAAGAAGGGCAGAGTCCCCAGTTACAGACCTTACTCTTCCTGGTGTTTGGAGCAAGTCTCCAGCTGTCAGTCTTCTGTTTTCACTTGCAGTCTTCTGTGAGTCATCCTCTATTGTTCTGGGACTCCAAATCTCAAGGAATATAAACGTGTACTGAGGCCATGTACTCCTTGATGGAAGACTTGTGCTCCAGAATACAGACTCATTTAAAAATAATATGGTTTCTAGTCCTCTGGATGGTCAAGAAAACGTTGAAAATATGAACCCTCTGTAACAGTAGTCGTCGTCTTAATTAGGTCTAAATCAGTCTACAGCAGTGGATCTGGGTGCTAATTTTTGAAACCCACTAACAATTTAAGAGTCAATATTGCTAACTCTTACAATGCAGACTTTTTAGGAGAAGCCACCCACTAATATGCTAGCTTTACAATCCCAAATTGTCTAAAATTGCCAAAATCCGTAAAGGTTTCCTTCCCAACTATCAATCTTCAGTTTCTCCACTCCGCCACTCAATTTCTCATGCCATTATGTCTTGTCAATTTTTTTTATGGCATATCAAGAACTATCTGGCTTCAGATGCTGCTACTGCCTTAGTATCCCTTCTCCAGTTAATCAGACTTCATAATGTGGGTGTTTACATACTAGTTCTCCCCCTTCTAGAAGTCTGGTTTATTAACATTCAAAACACCACAATTCTTCCACTCAGCCTCTAGTCGCAGAGTTCTTATGCCTGTTCCTGCTGAACCTTCACTCCAAGCAAACTGCTCCCCCTAGCCTTCTGCTTCAGAATTAAGGAGAGCTTCAGCATAAAGCAGTGGTTTTCAATTTTTTTTTCTGGCAACCTAGTTGAAGAAAACTGATACCCGCTACGCAATGGAGCTAGGGATAAGGGGTTCGGAGTGTGGGAGGGGCTCAGGGTTGGGGCAAAGGGTTGGGGTGAAGGCTGGGAATGACGGGTTCATGGTGTGGGAGGGGGCTCTGGGCTGAGGATGAGGGATTTGGGGTGCAGGAAGGGGCTCCAATAGGGGGGTGCTCAGGGCTGGGGTAGGGAATTGGGGCACAGGCTTACCTCAGGCAGCTCCTGGTCAGCGGTGCAGTGGGGGTGCTAAAGCAGGCTTCCTGCCTGTCCTGGCACCGCAGACCATGCTGCACCCTGGATGCAGCTAGCAGCAGGTCCACCTCCTCGGTGAAGGCATGCAAGCAGCTCCATGCACCTCCTGCCTACAGGCACCACCACCCTGCTCCCGTTAGCAGACTCCCAGCTAATGGGAGTGCAGAGTCAGTGCTTGGGGAAGGGGCAAAACACAGAGCCCCATGGCCTCCTTGCCTAGGAGCCAGACCTGCTGCTGGCCGCTTCCGGGGCGCAGCACAGTGTCCGAACAGGTAGGCACTAGCCTGCCTTAGCTGGGCAGCACCACCGCTGGGACTTTTAACCAGAGCTCTAGATCTTTTATATCCTGCAGCAAGCCTGATTCCTAGTCATATGTTCCCATTACATGGTCCTGAACTGAAATGTAAACTAGTTGCAGGTAAGGCTGAAACCTAGACTCTCTTAATGTGTCAGCTCACCCTATGAGTGGCAAATACTGAATTTAAGAGATCACTGCAGTAACCTTATTTGTTTATATAAATTTTAAAATGGAGAATTTCCACTTTGCTACCCCCGAGTGCTGCCAAATCCAGGGATCTTGTTGCAGAATAGGGGTCCAATTTGCCCCCGAATACTCAAGCCTTGAAAACAAATTGCACTCCTGCATATTACTCTTCTCTGAAGACAGGCTGTATGAACAAGACTAGTGACATTGGTCACAATATAGAACATTTGTATGTATTATAATTTATACTTTACATTGTAAACACTCTGGTCTTAGATCACAGATTTATTTTTAACTTTTCCTCTCTAGGTTGTGAAATAAGAAAGCATCATACTAAACTGGACAAAATAAAATTGATAAATGAATACAGATTAAGAAACACGTGGAAGTCAGCCAGCACACTCAACCTCCTGCTGCCAGTTTTCTAGGGCAGCACAGATTAAATGCTCAATCTTTGCTCTCTCCACTGAAAATAGTCCAGTAATCCTTCAAGTATCTTAGCTGACAAATCTTTTCTTGCTGAATAAATAAATGCAGTTGACCTGGGTATGGAAATAGTATGGTGGGCCATGAATTCAAACAATGGGAAATAACAGAAGGCACAAATGAAAGTTTTGTGCTCTAATGAACTGGAGAATATATGCAAATATGTTTGAAGGAGATGGGATTAATTGAGGAAAAGAAAGGCAACTTTAACAGAGGTCTTTTGAAGAGCTCCTCAATCTGATTTTCAATTAACATAGTAGTTACTATTTCCTCCAAATCACATTTTGTTTCTTCATCCCAGAGAGGAACACTTACAGTACATGTGGGTACAAAGTTTTAAGGAACATCTAGTACACAGGCTTTTTTGATATGTGAACATGTTGACGTAGCAAATGAGTTACTCATGTGTTTAAACCACACTATTAGAACAAGGAATCAATTACACAATCTAAGTCCCCTTCTGCTTTCTAGTTGGGAACTGGAAATGTCAGGTACTCCAGAAGCCCAAGCACAAACCTAAACTAAATCTGAACTGTCTAGGTTTTTAAGGGTCACCATTTAACAGAAAGTAGCATGCAATAGTCAACTGTATTCCGCTAAAGTTTACTTTTCAAGAATCTCTTTTTTAGTATAATAGAAAAGATAAAATAGGGTAACAGCTGATCAGTCTCCAGTTAACTAAACAAGATGTTAGCAAAGGAGGTCTTAAGAAAATATTTCCAACAGTTGCCTGCCTGCCTCAGACAGCGAATAGAAAGTAGTATGATCACTAAGGCCTGGTCTACATCGGGGGGGTAAATCGACCTAAGATACGCAACTTCAGCTACAAGAATAGCGTAGCTGAAACTGACATATCTTAGGTCAACTTACCTTGCGTCCTCATGGCACGGAGTTGACTGCCGCCGCTCCCCCGTCAACTCCGCTTCTGCCTCTCGCTGCAGTGTAGTATAGGAGTCGAGGGCAGAGTGATCGGGGATCAATGTAGATGCGATAAATCGATCCCCGATAGATCGATCACTACCTGCAATCTGGTGGGTAGTGCAGACATACCCTAACTCATACTCGCGATTGGGAGACCCATTATAAATTAATTATACAAATTAGCACGTGAGCACATTATAGAAAGGATAATGCATCAAAATGTACTTTAGTTTATTTTGACAACAGTAGTTTAGTATTTATTTATGATCACTTACAATGTATCAGTAAATGTAGTGTAGCATATTCAGTAAGTCTTAGCAGATACTGTAATGATGTTTTCTATTACTATTAAGTCTTTGAGAAGTGGGGAGAGACTGCCTTGTATGTGAGTTATTTTAAGAACTGTACATTAGTGAGGTTCTACTTCAGTTCATTTACAGTTTTAAAATGATCTGACAAGTTTGGTGAAAACACAAGTTACAAATATGCTTTGACTTTTGATAAAGAGACATTCCAATCCTAGAATATACTGACTAGCTACGTCACCATTAGGGAGATATTAAACTATCCCTACTTACGCAAACCATGAAGATAGTGAGGAGAAGTTTAAGATCACCCAGTCTTTTTAAGAGGTGGGTAAAAGTTATTTTAAAAATAAAATACACCAATGCATCAAAGATTTAAATGAAAGACTTTTCATCCTATTGTGTAATTCCTGGCTAGAAGTAGTCTTTTCAGGCTATAGTATTCCTGGCTGTTCATTCTGGCTGCTGCTTCTGTTCTGTGATGTCATCTCAAACTAACCAGATTGAACTGGCC
This sequence comes from Mauremys mutica, assembly GCF_020497125.1. Lineage (NCBI taxonomy): Eukaryota > Metazoa > Chordata > Testudines > Geoemydidae > Mauremys > Mauremys mutica. The sequence continues at coordinate 107,161,043 of NC_059077.1, read as the reverse complement.
AGGAACCGTACAAAACTTAAGCTGCAGGGCCTAAAGTTTACACTTAAATTACAATTTGAGCAATATTAAAAGGGAGCAAGAGGAATCAAAATAATTTGTCCTACTTGCTAATATGTTAAACACTAACATAAGCTAAAAATATCAGAGGGTAGCCGTGTTAGTCTGGCTCTGTAAAAAGTGACAGAGTCCAGTGGCACCTTATAGACTAACAGACGTATTGGAGCATAATATGCATCTGACGAAGTGGGTATTCACCCACGAAAACTTATGCTCCAATACGTCTGTTAGTCTGTAAGGTGCCACAGGACTCTTGGTCACTTTTTACATAAGCTAAAAGGTGATACCGATGTAGTGATTTTTCAGGATGCTAGGCAGCTCTTAAACTTTATGTTTTAGTGCAATTATTTAGTCAATAAGACTTTTAAAATGTTTTTTGGCACCAGTGTGTTTTCCAGGAAGATACTGGCAAACATTTATTATGGTCTTTATGTACTAATGTAATTGTATATTTTTAAAATGTTCCCTCTAAAGATTTGAGACCACCTTCGTTTTAAGGATTTGAAATCCACAAGTTCCCCCATTATACTAACAGTACCTGTGAGCTTTGATTTATGACAATAGTAATTTGCTGAATTATACTAGTGCCCATTAGTACTATTATAGTTGAGTTTTAGGCTACCATTAAAAGTAAACCCTATATCCAAGTTAAATACCATTTTCAGATGATTAATTCAACTAGAAAAAAATTCTGCTGGGTTGAAATACCGCAAACAGGTTTTCATCAAAATGGGTTCTACATTTAATAAAGTACAAAAGGAACACCTTTGTTTCTCATGATGTGCTGAATTCTGATTCCAGTTTTAAAAGTGTATGCACATCATTGATTCATACACTGGGATCAATCTTAAAAAAAATCAGACTAAACTTCAAAATATAAATTAGTTATTTTATGTATGGTACAGAGGCTTCCTAGTCTTTTCTTTGGTATTTCATTTAAAGATGCAAATTCTGAGCAACAGGCCTCTCAGTGTCACTCAGCATAGTAGGTAACAATTTTAGAGGTGCAGTTTGCCAATAACTTGTGCTAGAGTGACAGATTTATGAACAGCATTTTTAATCCATATAACAATGCTTTCAGGGCATGCAAAGGTTTACTGCACTTCAGTTAACTCAAAACACATCTAGAGGTAGTCTCATCCTGCCATAAAAGTTTTCTTATTTGTTTCAGATATTAGAACAACAGGTAATTTTATGCAGCTAACATACCGCTACAACTAGGCACAACATCACTGATTGAAGAGCAGTGCAGTATAGTACTGGTATGTTTGTTCTTGCTTCTTTGTGTTAAGTCCTGTTGCATTTTAGTGGAAATAGGTAGGGGGTTTTGTTACAGTTTTTACACAATTTTAGTAATTAGACTAATTACTGGGATAAAGAAAGGCAAAAAACTGTAACTCCTCCGCTGAGCTATTTTAATGCTGATTAATTAAACTAGAACCAAGAGGGGCAAGGAGGGGGAGATTTTACACAAAGCTCCTACTGGCGTCCAGCGTGAAAGGGTCACTTACAAATGTGGTCATCCATCTTCAGGGGCCTTCCCAGGCGGATGCTGGCAGGAACGGTTTGATCGATCAGCTCAGCGAGACTCTGAAAAAGGAGACTGGGGTCAGCCCCGGGCGCTGCCGGCTCTCCGCCGGGACCCTGCGCCGCACGGGCGCGCACACAGAGCGGCCCCTTTACCGGCTCCCGGGACGCCTCTCAGCGGGACCTTTGCTGAGACCCGTTTCGTTGTTAGCGGAGTCCCAGCGAGCCGCTGCCCTGCGGACGGCGGGGGGGGAGGCGGCGGCACCGGGGGGACGCGAGGGCGAAGGGGTTTTGGGGGGCGGCAGGCGCGCCGGGGGGCGAGGCAGGGGTGGGGCAGAGCGGGCCAGGAGCCGGCAGGGACTCACCGCAAGACCCACAGTTTGCAGCATTTCCCGCTTCTCTTTGTCCCGGGGCCCGATATGCCGCTGGGAGAAGTCATCGTGCCGGGGCAGCAGCTGCTCGACGTACCGGGAGGACCGCGAGGAGGCAGCGGCAGCGCTGGGGCTGGGGGCGCTGCCCCCCGCCGCGCTCTGCTGCCCCCGCCATCCCCATCTGCCCGGCGGCGTCTTCCCCGCCAGGGCGCCGCCCGGGGGCAGGTGCAGAGCCGCCCCCCGGCCCACGAGCCGCCCCCACCAGCGGGCAGAGCTCTGCATGCCGCCGCCGCGCCCGGCCAACTCCCCCGGCCCGCCGCACCTGCCGGGCACTTTGTGGGGAGGCCCCGAGGCGCCCCCACCCGCCGAGCCCCGCGCCAATGGCAGCCCGAGGGGAGGGGCCGCCTGGCCCCGCCCCACACAGCCCGGCCCGCCGGGGCCACCTGCCGCGGCGCCCACTGCCACCGACAGGGCAAGTTTCCCCTCAGCGGCTCAGCCCCCTTCCCACCCGCGGAGCCCCTTCCCCAGCCCGCCTTCCCCAGCCCCAGCCCCCTTCCCCAGCCCGCCTTCCCCAGCCCCCTTCCCACCCGCACAGCCCCTTCCCCAGTCCGCCTTGTCCATCCCCCTTCCCACCCGCGGAGCCCCTTCCCCAGTCCGCCTTCCCCAGCCCCCTTCCCACCCGCGGAGCCCCTTCCCCAGCCCCCTTCCTCCTCCTCCTCCATCCCCACCCCTTCCCACCCGCGCAGCCCCTTCCTCAGTCCGCCTTCTCCATCTCCCTTCCCCCCCGCGGAGCCCCTTCCCCATCCCCACCCCCCTTCCCACCCACGCAGCCCCTTCCCCAGTCCGCCTTCTCCATCCCCAGCCCGCTTCCCCAGTCGGCCTTGTCCATCCCCACCCACCTTCCCACCCACGCAGCCCCTTCCCCAGTCCGCCTTCCCCATCCCCAGCCCTCTTCCCCAGTCGGCCTTGTCCATCCCCAGCCCCCTTCCCACCTGCGGAGCCCCCTTCCCCAGTCCTCCTCCTCCATCCCCAGCCCCCTTCCCCAGTCTGCCTTCCCCATCCCCAGACCCCCTCAGCCCTCTCCTCCAACCTCCCCAATCACTCCCCTCACAGACACCCTCATCTCCCCCCATCCTCCCCAAAATCATTCCCCCCACCCCATCTCCCCCAAAATCCCTCCTCTCCCAGACCTCATCCCCCTCGCCTGTCTTCCCTCCCAGATGCCCCTCACCCATCTCCCATCCTCCCAGACCCTCCTCATCCCCCCTCCCCCTCACTCCCCTTCCACCCCAAACCCCGTCATCCCCCTCCTACATTCTCCCTACCCTTTACCACCCCCAAACCCTGTCATCCCCCATGTCAGTCCACCCCATCCCCTCCCTCCTAGACCCCCCCCATCCCCCTGCACTATCCAGCCCACTCCCTCCCCATCCCCCTTCCACTGTCCATCCCACTCCCATACCTCATACAACATCCTCCTCCCCATCCCCAGATCCCCCTCCTCACCCCTAGACCTCCCTCATCCCCAACCCCAGTCAACCCCAGCCCTCTCCATCCCCACTCTCAGCCCCCCTCACCACTCCTGCCCCCCCATCCCTATCAACCCCTATCCCCAGTAATCCCACTTCCCCTGCATTTACGGTCCCCATCTCCCATCTTCCCCCTTCTAGCGCCTCAGTCCAGGCTCTTACTGGACTCTTCTCTAGCTCTCCACTCTACCTTCCAGCCCCTCCAGCCCCCCCTTCCACTGCCCCCCATTAAGCCCTCACCCTACAGCTCCTTTTCTCCTCATGTTTCCACTGCCCCTCATCATTCAGTTCTAGATTTCCCTACCCAGCCCCACCTCCATTCCCCTGATCCCACTCTTCCTATCCCTCTCCCTCTCAAGCGACTCAAAAGTTTCAGGTCTATTTCAATAACTGTATTGGCATGACAAGGTATGGAAGCATTGGCAAGCCTAACACATCAAGTGTCTGTCACCATTTACATAATATCCTCTTCTAAACTCATCACAGTGCCAAAGTGTAAGCTAAATTCAGATCTGAAAGAGGGGGAAGGTAGTGGCTGAAGATTAACAGTAACAATATGTTGTACTTCTGTAGCACACTTTTTGTTCCCCTCCCCCGCACCCCAAACTATTAAGAAGATAGTGCTACTGTATTTGATTTACAGCCAGAAACTTTGATGGGAAGAGGCAGGCAAGGTTTATATAAGCACAAAATACAGTTACTGTTCAGCTGCAGATCTGTTCAAGTACTAGCATCTGAAGAATAAGGTTTTTAAAAAAAAAATGCTGTTTTTTCATAGTAGTGAATAATATCAGCCATAAATATAATACTTTTATCAGAAAATCCTCATTGTCTAAATTCAAGTAATGTTTGGCTATTTAGATGTCCATTTTTAGAATATCTGACTGCCTACCAAGAAACCAAAAGAGTTATCCCCCACACTTAACATCCATCATCTGTATGACCCTTCCCCTCCCCCCTGCCAAAAAACCCTACTTTTTCCTCAAACCCTTTATGATCTGAATAAATTCTGACCCTTTCCATTTAAGAAGATGAAATTCTGTGGTATCTGTAAACTGTTATCTTTTCCCATTTTGTAGGCATGGTACAGACTTTGACAATTCTATTAATAAAGTATACTTATCAGAATTGCAAGTGATTTTCGTTAACCTAAAAAGGTAGTTAGGCTATACAATCTTGTATGTGTTTGATGATTAGCATTTGAGATACTGGCACATAGCCAGTTGTGGGAGGGGCGAGGAGTGGAGGAAAAAGAGAAAAGAAATTCACTGTAAACTAAATGCCTATGACCAGATTCTCAATTGGTATAAATTAGCATAACTCCACTGAAGTCAGTGGAGCGATGCTCTTTTATATCAGCTGAGAATCTGGCCCCTAGGTCTCTAATTTCATCTCCTATCTCTAAGGAAACCTTTAGTTTTAATCTTTATTTTTGTTTGATTTCATCTAGTAATTGGGGATTCCCCTCCTTCTCATCCTCACTGCAAGCAGCAGCAAGCTTTAATGTAAGTAAACAAGCCTAAGGGAGCATCTATTTCTTTGATGTCAGAACTCTGAAGGCTGTTTGCCAGCACATCTTTCAAAGATGCTCCCAGAATGCAGCATTACATGATATCTCTAATTTTATCATAAATGGTAATTGCATCCCTATATGAAAACTATATGATTCTTCTTTAGGGCCCTCACCAGGCAAAATAGTTCATGCAACCCCCATATTGTGGTAGTGCAGTGGAGTGGCTTATCTATGATACACATCAGTCTGCTGAGCAAGGGCATAAAGAAAACAAAGAACCCTGCATGCCTGGGAATTGCAGAGCTGCTTAGAGTGGGAGTTAGAATGGTGAATTCTTGTAAATTTCCTATTATGGATCGACTACATACTTGTCATAACTCCCCTAAATGGGTAGCATATAAACGCCAACTTTTCTGGACACCTAAAATGCAGGAGAAGTTTCTGAGGACTGTCTTATGTAGTAGGGCTGAAAGGACTCACTCAAACCCATATGTCTGCATTTATTTATTATCAGTCTGCTACCATTTAGTTTTTGGGATGGCCATTTTGACTGTAAAACTGTTCTTTGCCTTCACCTTAGCTCCGCAGCATACATAATGATCTGAAAAAGAGGGTCAGGAGGGATAAATTCTTGCACTTAGCAGAAGGTTACCCAGGGAGGGTCATCAAACCTTGATGACCTTCTTTTCAAATAAACTCATTGACAAAGAACTGTCTACTGCCCAGGGAAACCTGTTCTACCAGGTGGACTAGTGACCAACCCACAGATCATCTGATAGGGTGCTTTGATCAGTTGATGGGGGTTTGAGGCTGATCAAGGAAGTCACCTGACAGACGGGACTGGAAGTTATAAAAGGATAAGGTCTGCTGAGTAGCACTCACTCACTGACTAGAACAAGAAGGCAAGATGATTGAGAGGTAGGAAGAAAGGCAAAAGGATGGGATGGTATGCAGCAGAATCCTGGACTCCCTGAACAGACACTGACCAATCCCCTTGGAGCGGTGAGGAAACTGAGGCGGATTTGCAAGCAGATTTTGTTTCCCCCCCCCATAGATCTGTATCTCTCTTGTGTTGTCTATGAGCAAAGTGGAATTGGTTTGGCATTCCTTTTGCAAAGTTTGTGTGTTCTTGCTTCAACAGTCAGGTGTCCCTGAAAATTAAGCTAAAAACCAGAGTAAACCAGATGGAGCTCTGGGGAGCAACTAGCACTTTGGGAGGGATCAGTCCTGGTGCTGGGGACCTAGGGTAGTTTAGCCACAGGATGCCATCCCCTGGCAGTGGTAACAGACAGTCTATGCTCTAGAAGTATGTGAGACCCAGGGGAGCTCAGAAGCATGCTGGATCCAGGGTTTGGATCCAAGCACAGCAGCCTGCTCCAGCAGAGGAAGCTTGACCAGATCTATAACAGCGGAGTTTAGTTATTTTGTTCTTTAAAGTGATTCATATCTCTCTTATTATACTTCATTATAATAGGTTAGTTCTCTTTCAAAATTGGCAGAGAAATGCTTTGGATAGGGTTGGCAACTTTCTAATTGCACAAAACCGAACATCCTTGCCCTGCCTTGCCCATTCTCTGAGGCCTCACCCCCACCCACTCCACACACACTCTCCCCCACCCTCAGTCACTTTCACTGGGCTGGGGAAGGGGTTTAGGGTGAGGCCTCTGAGTAGGGGTGTGGGCTCTAGGGTGGGGCCAGAAATGAGGGATTCAGGGTGCAGAAGGGGGCTTCAGGCTGGGGCAGGGAGTTGGGGTGGAGGAGGGGGTGTGGGCTCTGGCTGGGGTTGTGGGTTGTGGGGTGGGGCTGGGAATAAGGGTCTGGGATGCAGGAGTGGGCTCAGGACTGGGGCAGGAGGTTGGGGTGCAGCAGGGAGATTGGGGTGCGGTGGTGCTTACAAGTCAGCAGTGCAGCGGGGCTAAGGCAGGCTCCCTGGCTCCATGCAGCTCCCAGAGGCGGTCAGCATGCCCCTGTGGCCCCTAGGCAGAGGGGCCAGGGGGCTGTGTGTGCTGCCTGTGCCCACAAGCGCCACCCCCACAGCTCCCATTGTCCATGGTTCTAGGCCAATGGGAGCTACAGAGCCTGCACTGGGGATGGGGCCAGTGCATGGAGCTTCCCTGATTGCCCTGGTTTTTTTGTTTTTGGACAGAACTTTAACCCCAGAGGCAGGACGTGTCCTCAGTACCACCTGACCTTCTTTGGGTTGAATCCTTCCTTGGATGCATAGGCACAGAGAGATATAGTGTACCTTTTATAGCTGGGGTGAATCTAGCCCAGTGCTGAAGATTCTTCAGACTTCCTTGAAGACTTACTTGTATAATGGCTACTGCTTCCAGTTAGGTTTTCCCCACCACCAAGTCTTATAAACAAGCAGTAAGGATGAATTAACAAATTCTGTTTTTTAAATGTATCTACAGTACAGATGATTGTTGGCAAATAAAAGATGTTAACCCTTAGAAAATAAAAAGCACACCATGAAGATGTTTCTGGATCTTGTGTTATTGCTACATATTAATTTTGAGAGGTCACTGCCTAAACAAACAAACAGCTTATTTTCTCATAAAATATTCAAGCTCTATCCTGAGTCTCCACACTGTCTGTTTTAAGTACGGTGAAAATCCCATTACATAAATAAGTAATTTGAAAATTTACATAATATGGTATAACAGGCAAGATGTGTGTCATTATCTTTCTGTGTTTACCACTTCACAGGAAGTGGCATCCCATTGTATTTCTGTCATCAGGAGCTAGTAGCAAATTTTATTACTGGGGGGAAAAAATTACTTTCCAAAGTTCGCTTAGCATGAAATCTGTATCTCCCCTTTCCCCCTAGCACATATAAAGTACCTAGACTGTGGGTTGTATTCCCCCCTTCTGTTGTGTTCCTTTTACACCATAGAGGGGCCATAAAGCCCGTGGCAAATCATTCCCAGGGAAGAGTGCCTGAATTCCCTGGATAGAACAGAATGGCTCTACACCATGCCCCTTGAAGCCCCATCTGTAGGGGGCATGCCTAGTGAGGAAAGGAATGTGGCCCAATCACACTCTGTTTCTCATCTGTTCTTAGCTATAGAATAGCCCTTAGAGGTTGTTGCATAAAGAGTAAGTCTCAAGGCTGTTCTAACTTATGTTAGAGGGCAAAAGTCTCCTTTGTCCCGCTGTACCCATCAGTGCTACACTGAGTGCATGATGCAAATACAGATGATTTTTCATAGTGCCTGCTGATATGGGTTTAGATCTGCCACTACCCAGAAATATAAGCCCATAAAGTAGTACATCACAATGCCACTGTCACAACTCTTGTCCAGTTTCCCCTTCTGGACACTTAACAGGCTGCTGTGTTTGGGTCCCATGCACTGGCCACATGTCCCTACGTTTCTCTGAGTAATGTCCAGTCACTGCCTCTGGCTCCTCAGAGTACTTCTTTCTAGCACCCCTTTCTGAGTGATGAGACACCATGGTCCAGATGCTTAGGCCCTGAGACTGGTGCTAGCTCCCCTAGACTCTCCAGTTGCTTATGCACATACTTTCCAAGAGCTTCAACCTGGTGGTCTCTCTGGTTTGCAGTTTAACTATCTGGTGCCCTTGAAGAGGTAAGGCAAACAGATGCAAGCTTTGCAAAAGGATTCTAACAATTATTTTTTACTTTAGACAGCACAAGAGATGTACACACAAAACACCCATCTATCATTTCGTGCCTCAGTTTCCACATCACTCAAGAGTTCTTTGGGGTTTGGTCAGATTCTTCTAACAAGTCCAGGATCCTTTTCCTGAAGCTCATGACTTCTCCTGCTTACTGAGTCAGTCTCTCGTTGACCCCTTGCAGTTGGTGTCCTTAAGCTCCTGACTGGCACATTAGTCAAAAGGTCCCCTGTGTTACAAGAGCCTACCTCTTTGTTCCCCTCTCCTGCCCCAAGCTTCCTTTGTTTGTCCAACTAACCCACTCTATATTTTTGAGGGCTGCACCAGACATCTCATCTTTGTTCTCTTTTCTGGGAAATTCCATTCCCTCAAACCTTAGTCCTCTGCCGAGAAGTTGGAGAAAACTGATTTTATGTAGAATGCAGTGACTCCTTTGCTCAGCCTGGGCAAGATCTACACAGGTCCTGATAATCTTTAATGACCAACCATTGCTAGCCCTGTTTCAATGCCCTTTGGAATTTCAGTCCACGATGGAAGTAAAAAGACAGCAGAGAAGGTGCAGACCAGACTGATAATCAAAAGGGAGTTTGTTGTTTGATATAGATACGTAGAGGGTTCATAATACCAAACAAAATTCATCAATTGTTCCTAGACAGATGGTCAGAGCTACACTCTAACATCCGGCCTGCCCAAGCCTTACCCATTTGCCTCTCTTGTATATTGGGCTTTCTGTGCCCATATAAAGGGAGTGAGGCAGCATTTGCTCTATGTCAGGGGTGGGCAAACTATGGCCTAGGGGCTGCATCTGGCCCTTCAGACATTCTAATCCAGCCCTTGAGCTCCTGCTGGGGACCAGGGTCCAGGGCTTGTCCAACTCCAATGCTCCAGCTGGGAAGCAGGGTTGGAGACTTGCCCTGCTCCATGTGTGCTGTGGTGCTGCACGGCTCCTGAAAGCAGTGGCATGTCCCCACTCCAGCTCCTACATGTAGGGGCAGCCAGGGGTCTCTGCACGCTGCCCTCGCCCCAAGTGCTGCTCCTGCAGCTCCCATTGGCTGGGAACCATGGCCAGTGGGAGCTGTAGGGGTGGCACCTGCAGATGGGGCAGTGCGCAGAGGGGGTCATGCTACTTCTTCTGGGAGCTGCTTGAGGTAAGTGCTGCCCGGAGCCTGCACCCCTAACCCCCTCCCCTGCCCCAACCCCCTGCCCCAGCCCTGATCCCCCTCCTCCCCTCCAAACCCCTTGGTCCCAGCCTGAAGCACCCTTCTGCACCCCCAACCTCTCATCCCCAGTCTCACCCCAGAGCCTGCACCCCTACCTGGAGCCCTCACACATCCTCCCATGCCCTAATCACCTGCTCCAACCTGGAGCCTCCTCCCACACCCTGAACTCCTCATTTCTGGCCCCACCCGAGAGCCCACTCCCCCAGCCAGAGCCCTCACCCCCCTCCTACACCCCAACCCCCAATTTTGTGAGCATTCATGGCCCACTGTACTATTTCCATACCCAGATGTGGCCCTCAGGCCAAAAAGTTTGCCCACCCCTTCCCTATGTGCACAAGTGAGGTAGGGTTTATTTTCCTTTACAGAAAACTCTATTGGATTTTATCTCCATGACCTCAACCTGTCCTTCCTACAGTGACATAATGTCTATCTTATCTATTACCAGATACATAGTATCTTTTGTATTATTGCAATCTCTAACAGATATTTGTATGGTATTAAGTTTTTACTTTTTAAAATCTATAAGCAAGTCTAAAAATGCCTGAAATTGAACTCTGTAAACATTGCAAAATGAGAATGGAGAAAACAAATATTGTCAAGGTTGCAACTTCTAGGAGGATAGGATTATTTGTCACTGAGCGGATAGTTTTCTGATCTCTCTCTTGCTCTTCCTCTAACCTGGTACAAAGGTAAACTAGACAGACCTTGAATACTAAATCAAAGATACAATTGTATGTGGCTTATTGGATACACTGTACCTGATGTTATCAAATTAATAATATCCAATGATTTTAAAATACTAACTATGGATATATGTATACTTAGCTGATTAGGACATTACCTATTACCAATACTTGATATCAATTCATGTTATCTATTGTGAGTAACAATGCAGAAAGTATACAAGAACTTCCCTGGCCCAAACTTGTTTTATTAGGCAATAAAATAAATTACTCTCCAGCAGATCCAAACCTTTCCAGTTTATTCCTTAGTGGCAACAGGGTGTTAAGTCATCTTTTGGGAAAGTGCACATCTGCACTTTTACTTTTATTGTTATCATCTGGGAGTTAAAGGTGATTTGCAAAAGAAAGAGTGTTTGTGTCCTTTTAAGGAAAATATTCATTGATGTGTATATATAAAGACTAAAAGGTTGTTTGTTTTTAATTAGTACTTTCTGCCCTCCCCAACCCCTTTTTAAAACATCTTAGAAATATCAAGTCTCATCTTCCCTGTGTATGCTGGCAGATTCTTTGGGACCCAAAGAACTGGGATGAGAGCTTTCTCAACACTCAGTTGAATTTATGAAAGGAGATCATTGCTCCCAAGTTATTAATTGGGTGTTAACAAAACCAATCAAGACACAGAGTTTAAAAGAGTCTGGTTAAAAATCCTTTTCCCTCTCAGCCTCCTATCTCTCATCATTCTGTTGTTTCTCCAGTTTTCCCACGAGTCTCCTAGCAATAAGAAGGTAGCTCAGACATATTTCTAGTGTAAATAGAACAAAAATGGGAGAGTGGGGAGAATCTCAAAAATGTAAAGCACTCTAAATCATAAAACCAAAAAAGGGGCATTAACATTTTTTCTTTTGCCGGTCACCTTCAAAACAAAGTGTTTTTGTTTAATTTGTTGTGGGTTTTTTTTAAAGGGGAGGGGATAGGGGTTTAAACCTATTATCGTTTGAGTCAGGATTGCAGGATTTGGCCCTCTCTTAGAACTCAGAGCTGAGTAAACTACTTTCTTGTTTTATTATCCAAATGTAACACATCACTATTATTATATATTTATATTACTACTTTGTCCAGAGAGCTTAGTCAGGATCAGGGCCCCCTTAGTCCTAGGCAGAGCTGGTAGCACCATCTGTAGTTAAAGATGCCCAACACTTCCCATTTATAAGAATGTTTTCAGTCGTTAATAACTTTGCCAAAACTTGAGCTGTTTGAGCTGAAATTTTCCATGCAGGGTGTCTTGTCTGCCTCAAGCTGCCTTTTTCTTGTAAAGTTTCAGGGGGGAAATGGTTGAGCCCTGGGTCTCTTGGCAAAATTTTAAACTAAAAGAGATGCAAGAGTGTGACATGTTTTTTTCATGACTCTCAACAAAATGGAAAAATGTATTGTCCTTTTATTACAGACTCTTTTATATACTTCTAAAACAATATCCTCATGACTTTGATTCTATGGGTAAAAAGTGTATTGTGATACTCCTCACAGAGACCAGAAGTAATTAACAGCACTCTGTTAACTGAATACTACAGCAGAGACAGTATTAGAGAACTTTATCTTCTGGCACTGCTAATATTTTAGTCTTCTTGAGTGCAAATATTTAGAAAGCAGATCATTCATATTGACGTGATGCAATACTGTACTTTTGTAACAGTTTTTCCAAAGCTGAAACAAAGAAAGTAGGATAAATTCGTCCCTGGTTTATACCTGCTCAAATTGGCATAAACAAGGGCACAGAGCCTGCTGTGAAGTCTGCTGTATATTTATACCTCCCTACTGTATGTTCCACTCCATGCATCTGATGAAGTGGGTTTTAGCCCACGAAAGCTTATGCCCAAATAAATTTGTTAGTCTCTAAAGTGCCACAAGGACTCCTCATTGTTTTTGCAAAGTAAATGGATCTCTCAGCAGGATCATATGGAGCCTCTGGTAGAAATTAAGGTTCTGATCCTGCAAGTGGCTTTATGCATGTGGACCTCTCCACTCATGTAGAGCCCTCTTTAACTGCAGGAGTTCACCTCAGATCAACTTGCAAAATCAGGGTGTAAATCTACCTCTCCAAATGGCAACCCCAAGGAGAGTGGGAGAACACACATTGCACGACGGGGACAGGGAGGTGCAATTTGTATCTCCTTGTCTAATCCAGCCCAAGGTGTGCAATATATATTATAAAATGGAACTCGTTACCTCAGTAGTTCTTAAAAAAACCCACAGTGTAGTAATGGCAACAGAAACAGGAGGCACTAGATAGGCTGTGATCTGAGTTACTACAGAGAATTCTTTCCTTGGTGTCTGGCTGGTGAGTCTTGCCCACATGCTCAGGGTTTAGCAGAGCTGATTGCCATATTTGAGGTCGGGAAGGAATTTTCCTCCAGGGCTAATTGGCAGAGGCCCTGGGGGTTTTTCGCCTTCCTCTGCAGCGTGGGGCACTGGTCACTTGCTGGAGGATTCTCTGCACCTTGAAGTCTTTAAACCACAAGTTGAGGACTTCAGTAGCTCAGACATAGGTCAGGGTTTGTCAGAGGAGTGGGTGGGTGAGATTCTGTGGCCTGCGTTGTGCAGGAGGTCAGGCTAGAAGATCATAATGGTCCCTTCTGACCTTAAGGTCTATGAGTCTGTGAGATTCTTCTCTCAGCCACACTGGTACAAATAACCCCATTGACTTGAATTGGACTGGTGAGAGGAGAATTTAGCTCAGTGTGACTGGGTGTAAACCTCAAACTGGCACCAAAAGGGTTAAAGGAGCCAGAGAGCAATGTAATTTCACAGCTTGTACCTGGGAAGGATGTGGTCAGGTGAATGGGCTGGATTTAAAAGAGGAGAGAGGACATCAGATGGGAGGAAGATTCTGGTCCTGTCCTGTGGGAAGCAGCCCCAAGGAAAGCAGAAAGTGGGAGAAGAGTAGACAGGCTATTTCCAGTGTGAATTGGATGCCTGAATGGAGGTTTAGATGAGTCTGTCTGAACCCCTGGGTGAGGGGAAGGCTATACTACCCCTGGACAGTGGGGTTGTTTGAGGCCTAGGAGCCAGGGGACAAGGGGTGGGGGAAAAAACTATTTGGGGCAAAAGTATGGCTGAGAGAGAAGTAGCTGCTCAGCTCAGCTGGGCTTAAGGTTTAGTTGTTTTTACTTTCTGTTGGATTTTGGTAAAAAGCTCTGCCCTGGATGGGGCTGGACTCTGTAAAGTGGTGTGGCTGGAGGGCTAGGATACTCCTATGGGTAGAGAAGGCTCAAGGACAGTGGGGAAAACAGGAAAAGGTGCTGAAATGCCATATATAGCCAAGAGGAGTATGAATGGGGGTGGCAACTTTGCTACACACAGCATCTCTAACAACTGGAAAGAAAGTAAAAGGAAATGTGAAAGGACTACATGACGTCATCCCTATTTTGAGCCTCTGTTTACTAATAAATATCAAACATGCTAGTCTACACCAACAATGAGCAGTGACAGGCTGAAGTATTATAGTTATTACTGAGCAGTAAATATTTGTCTAAAAATAGAACTGGGAATGGCTCCGATGATCTGAAAGACTCAAATATAAAATAAGGAGTTTTCCTCCATACAAAATTACATTTTTTTTCAGAATTGAAGCCTCGATCCTACAAGCAGCTCAGTGTGGGCAGATCCTTATGCTAATGGGGCTCTCCTGGGGCTCTGCAAGGGTGCCTAGGCCCATCTTTTTGAGGCAGCTTTCAGGATTTGAGCCTAAATCATGTTAAGTAAATCTACACTCACTGCTGAACAGTGCAAAGCTGTCTTCTCTCTTTTCGATGCTCGTACCAGCCAGCAACTGCTCATGCTCTGTCTGCCTGAGACAGTCCCTACAAACACCACCATGCTAATAGTAATGTTAATACATTAGCAGACTGTAAACATAAATTTAAAATCCCATGTGCTCTCACTGCAATACACAAGAGATTTGGATATTTAACCATCCCTAAATTCTGCATTACTGCAGGAGGCTTGCATCCGTGTGGACCCCAGATTACATAGCTTGTAACATTTGAAACGCTATCTGCAGCCTATATGGTATTATGCACTATCCTGTAGGTGCCCAACAGGCTACAGATTCTGGTTCAGTGAGAGGATGACCTATTTTACAGACAGGTCAGCTTGCCATGGCAACCTAATACAAAAGAGTCACAAGATGCAGAGCTGACCAGGAGGTAAAAAGTTCATGTAAATCTCCTCCTCCCTCTCTCATTCCTCACAGCGCTTAATTCAATAGGATTTTAATACATAGTAGGCTCTAGTGAACCCTGCAGAGCTTGGCTTGTAACATGGATTCAGAAACTGAACACTTCTGTTGGTGTTGCCCAGGCTGGACGAGAGTCACTTCTTGCAGATTTGCTTGGCGGTTCAACAAACAGCCTTTTTCTCCCCCTCCCCCAAACAGCTGGCCCTTGCTCTCTAGTGAGCCCCAGGACTTCTCTTTTTGAGCGTAGATGTCTTTAGGAAGCCAAAGGGTGTCTGTTGGCCTGGGGAGGAGGAGGCTGGCTGGTGGGGAAGGACTTGCTAGATTTCCAGATGGGTAAACAACATCAGCTTACATTTTCACTTCAGTGAACATCTGCTGATATTTGGGAAAGGAAAGAATGTCAGACCTGAGGGTCAGTTTGAGTGGATTTAAAGATCTATGCAAATACTTAACACATCTGTAATGCATACCCTGCCCACACAGCCTATATCCAAGATAATTAATGTTCAACAATATTAAGAAATACTTCAATTCATAGAAATGTCCAATAATCTGAGTTGGATATTTTGTTAGAATAAGTTTTTCCGGGTATGGTATCTGAGGTTCTGGGCCCGGCCAAAGGCAGGAAGTGCAAAGATGTACAAACAAAAAAGGATCTTTCCAATGACTTTTTCTTATATGTCCCAAAATTGTTCAATTCATTCTAAGGTTTGGGCAAAGAGTGGAACTAATTCATTTCTCCAAGATCATTGACAAATCCCTACTTTTAGCCATCTAAATATACAATTAGAGACATTGTTGCAAAATGCTGTATTTGCATTGGTTAAGTGCCCCTCATCAGAACATACAGGGTTCTCAATTCCATCTTCTATGCCCCAGTTATCAGATACATTCCCCCCCGGCTTACTTTCGCAATTTCAGCCTCATTGACGTCTCTCATATATCTGTTAAACTACAGTGCAGTAACCTTTGCCCTTTGCTTTGGATGTGACCACACATATCTGTTGTTCATGTTCTTTTTTTTTATTTGTGCAGAGGTGCCAAATTTTCTTTACTTAAGTAGTGGGCTGAGTATTTCCTCTCCTTCCCAGCATGTCTTCACATTCCTCCTGCCCATGGTTTCCCAGCTATCCCTACCTCTTCAGTAAACAATAGCTGAATCAAGCTGCTTCCATTTTAAATATCCATCTAAGATGGGATGCAATGGATTCTGGGATGCACCATATAGGAGAGCATGCGGTAATTCAAAAGGTAGGTGTCCAAGACTCAATAAAAAGGCAGATGTGTCCAGTTACCCAAAGCTCAGAAAAAAGGTTGTTGCCAAAGTCCACAATTGTCTTCATATGTGAGGTTGCATGTATTTCACTTTCGCATGAAGCATCAGGTGATCAGTGCTGGTGGTGGAACCAGTGGCATGGTAGTGTAATTCTGTGTTCCTGTGACAAGGATTTGTCTGTACTCCAGAGTGGATGGAGCTGCAGAAAGTGAGCAAAGGTGTAGGTAGGTAAAAGTTTTTAATCTTTTAGTGAATTAAAAGCAAATGATGAGATAAAAGACAGGGTCAGTTCCCAGGAAACTGGGCAAAGTAATGTTCTCCAGTGCTGTGTTAGTACCCTTTGGAGCCGGCACGTGGAAAGAACTGGATACAGAACTGTGAGGCAGAGAATGGCATCAAATAATCTTATAAAAATCTTATAAAAATGCTGTCTGCAGATATTGCAGGGAATTCATCTTGTGCAGACCTTGCAGGGAATTCATCTAGAAATGCACCCCCTAATCATTAGGGCCTAATGTATAAAATAGTGCATTTTGGAGGTTCACAACAACTTTTATCCTCATTTCGGGCACCTCCTTCTTCCTTCCAACTGTTTTCTCTCCCTTTTTATTTCTCTCTCTGCTTGAATAAATACTTGTACCCCTTTTTCAATTCTTCTGTCCTTTTCCCCTTCCCATTTCTCCCCATATAAATTGTTCACTCTCCTGCTCTATTCTGTCCCCTCTTGCTCTCCCCAATTTTTATCATTCCTCTCCTTCCTCCCACTCATCTGTCCCTGACAATAGATCCTGCGTATCTCTCCACTAATAAAATCCACCTTCCTCCCCCATGTTCCCTCTCCCTGTTCCTGCCCATCCCCCTCATCCTTTCTCTTCCCCCCCACTATCAGTTTCCTTTCTAGTCACGTGTTGCTTCAGAACAAGTAGCCAGATGTTGCTTCAGAGTGTGTTAAAGCCCCTTTTTTCACCTCCTCAGGGGCAGGGAGACTCAGTTTAATGCCCAGTATAACTTACAGAAATAACTTCATTTTCTTTAGGGGGGATGATGTATGTGTGTGTTAAGTTTGGATCCCACATTTTTGGTCAGCCACACTATTCCCTCCTTCAGCTATACCCTGTAGCATTAGAAGAATCCACTAATGGCTTGTCTTGTGCAGGGAAAAGCATGGCTCATACACCGGATAGTGTGAGAATGTTTCATCAGTATAAAATCAAATGTTAAAGTCACTTTCAAAGTTCAGATAGCTTTCAATCCCGTTCACACAGAATGTAACAACAACAGACTGTTTCCAAACTTCAGGGACTGATTCTCAGTTACATAAAGCCTTTTTATATTCCTCTGGTCATGTAAAGAAGCCTCAGGGTTTGTAACTGTATTTGCCAGAGTACTGTGTAAAGGGACCTAACCGTAAATGAGAATCAGCTCCACAGTCTCTGGAACTTTCATAGTCAAACCTTTTATAAACTAACATGAGGATCCTGGCCTTATAACTTGCTGTAGGTTATTTATAGGCTTGGAAGGATTACTTTGTAATCGGTAAAAGTTGATAAATGTCAATTTAATCAGACACACAAATGATAAAATTTCTTGCATGAGAACATCAGAGTTTGATTTAGGGATATTTATTTTGTATATTTTGAGAATTTGTGTTTGGTTAAATTTTTAATTTTTTGAATCTCAATCATTGATTTTAAATAACTGTCTGACCACCCCGCCCTAATTTCCCATAGCTGTGAAACTAAACATTGATTAAAAATGCTTAAAAATAACATCACTATCAGTCAAAACTATTTCAAAAATGAATTTTGCAAAGCATAAATTTATCTGATGCTTTATTAAAAACATTCACACAAGATGAAATAACTTCATAGCAACTCCTCCCCACAAAAAAGAGGGAAGCATTGGCAGACTTGTGACAACATATCTGCTTAATTTTACAATATAAAACAGTGTCATGCACTCATTAAACTGTAAACTTAATTATGTATTTACATATGTTGAGTACCTACATATTGTCAGTTACTGCAGTTTGACTGTGACTCACAGGCCAGTGATCATACCACAGACCCCACACAAGCTAGCAGAGGGACTGTCAGAGCTCTCCTGAAACATACCTGAGCTGCTCCTGTAAATGTTGGGGCTCAGTCCTGGCTGGAATAAATCAATGATTTGAGTAAACTTTATAAAGCAGCACTGAATGTTACCAAAGCCTCATCAAATTGCCATGTACTACTTTGAGTTTGCTTTCCTTTTATTTCTGATTACCAAGATATTTGTGCTCTGCTATTGGGGCAGAGGGACATAGGAGGAATTAAAGCTCCTGCACTAAGAGGGAGTGTAAAAATAACAGTGAGTCAAAGGCAGCCCAGCAGGACATGGTGCTGTTCAGAGCTGAGTGTTTCCAGCAACTTTGCATCAAGATCAAGAACAGAGGAGGGGCAGAACTGGAAGTCAGGGTGGACTGGAAGAATCAATCTGCCTGGGCAGGAAGGCTAAATCCAACACTCTGCACAAGAGTGCCCCAAAATATTGTTAGATCCAGGCCACACATAGCTTTAATGTACTGTTGGCAGTACATCTTTTGGTGGACTCATCTATCTCACTGCTTTAAAAATTGAAACGGCTGAGGCTTTCTCACAATTGATGCACCAAGGGATGTAAAATTTTGGGGTGTGCAAGATTCCTTCTATTCTTCCAGGAAGGGGAGGTAAGGAGGGATCTTGCATATACATGGTTTTATAATACCAGCCTGTGTTCTGGGGTATAAATTAGGTGGGAAGCCTCAAGATACCTCAAAGTGATGAGATCAGCTGCCCCAGTGTAAAGGTGACTCCTAGGTCCTTTTTGGCTTGAGGCAAGGGAGTAGTCCACCTGGCTGACACAGGAAAAGAAAATCTTGTACTAGAAGAGAAAAAAGCAAGTTGCTCTCATGTTGAGGAGACTCAACAGGGAGCCACAGGACACCACCCCTTCCACAGGGTCAATTTTAGGCATAAACTCTATCTACAGCACCAGTTGTAGGGGGCATTGTAACAGGAGATAGCTGGCATAGCAGTTACTCTCTTCATCACATTGCTGCTTTGTTGGGAGCCAAAGTTTGGGTGCAGCCCAGAAGTGGACCAATATGTGTGAAGCTAAGCTATCCACATGGTGTTATTTCATATTAGATCACTCCACCAATACTGCTGTTAAGCCTAGAGATGGAGTCCCAGACTCGCCCTATTTTCACAAGCTCATACTTTTCTGAACATTTTTCTAATGGGGCTGAAATTCTAAACATTTGGCCTGAGGAGAACTTTAGAAGAGTTATAGTAATGCCATGTAGTGTTTTCTACATTTGTGTTCTTCTCACTAAGGTTCTCATGTGCCGGTGTGTGCTCTCTCTCTCTCTTTCTCATTTACTCAGCCTGTTTGTCTCTCTTCCCCTTTGCCCTATATACATAAGGGTACCACTGCCAGAGTTTAAATAGCTGTCTGCACAAATATACTGTCTGGTCAAATATACTGTCCTCTAGGGTACACAATACAATTTCCTTACATGGCTTTTCCTTTGTTTAATATTCTGATTTCAAAAAGCGACAAAGCGTCCTATGGCACTTTATAGACTAACAAAAGTATTGGAGCATAAGCTTTTGTGGTTCATCTGCATTTCTCCAATCCTGATAAAGTCAGTGGGGTAGCATGGATATAGCCAGAATAATTTGTCCTGATGACTTTGTTCTCCAGCTATTAAGATCTGCTTAGTTTGGGCTGAAGTAAACAATCTTAAATCAAGAGAGACTGAGTGCATAGAATTTACCACAGATCAAAAATTGAGAATCAGCTGGCACCAGCAGCTCACAGTAGCACTGATAGCTGATACTGCATGACCTAGAGCATTTTACTGACTGTACTTTACAGCTTGGGGAAAGATCACTGAAGAGTGATAAAAGGGACATAAAAGAAAAAGCTCTAACTCAGCTAGAACAAGATGTTATGACACTACCAGCAACACTGCACTATAAGATCAAATAATGAATTCTCTTATTTCAAAATCAAAAGCTATGGACACAGATACTGAGCAAGCTTTGAGAACTTAGAAAAACCTGCCCATTGAGCAAGTTTGTTCCTTTTAATAGGAGCTCTCTAAGATTGTGATCCTGGTGCCACCATAATTAATTCTCCACTCCCCTAGGGTCCTGATCTGGCCAAAATATTACAGGCTACTCAAACTGTGCAAGCCATATTTGGGGCTTCTGTCCCCATAGAAGGCAGACATTCACTAAATAGGTCTGCTTCAACAGAAAGAATAACCTCAGGTTTCTGTGACTTCTGCAAATCTGGGGCTAGAGGAGATGTTATGTGAGTAAGATTCTCATCACACAGTGCTTGAGTCTCGGTCTCTACAAACTCTTCTTCCGCAACCGTGAAGACCACAGAAATTATTCCAACTCTACACTATAGTGATATTTCTGTGTATCTGTGAGTGAGGTACTATCTTCTGCTTTCAATAAACATTACCTGGGAGTAGAGCCCCAAGAGGCTTTCTTTCCCCAGATTTCCAAAGTGTGGTACTCTGTGAAACTTCAGTGCATTTGGGAAGGGGAGGGGGAAGTAAATGTGTGGTGGGGGCAGGGGGAGAATCTCCATTTATGAGGTATTCGTGGCCCTTTCTTGCTATTCCCTGGCTGACCTTTGGATTGGCATTGCCATTCAGGTAAGATCCTTGCATTCTTACCCCTCAAAAATTATTTGTAACATTTATGCAGGGCATCAGGGAGTTCCCCAATGTTGCTTCCAAGTGTTCAATCAGATCTAGAAATAAGGCACAGCAGAATCAAGGGGACACTCTCCGTAAGGAGGCAGAATGAAATGCCTGACTGAGCATTCTGCATCACCAGAAAAGGAAAGTTTGGATATTTGCCTTTAGATAGATATTAGCTTTCACACCTATAGGGCTCAAGAAGCCAATGTCATTTTCATGGGCCAGAAGACAAGGTGGCTACTTTCAGCACAATTTAGGCCTAAGGTTATATAGCATGTATCACTCACATCAGCATCCAGAGGATATGGGCTGTGAGTGTCTGTCACTAGAATCGGGGTCGGGGGGGGAGGGGGAGTATTGGCCCTAAGGAAACTTCCTTGCATATCAGCACTACATTTGGCACCCAAAGGTTTACAGGTTTCAGAGTAGCAGCCGTGTTAGTCTGTATCCGCAAAAAAAAACAAAACAGGAGTACTTGTGGCACCTTAAAGACTAACAAATTTATTTTAGCATGAGCTTTCGTGAGCTAAAGCTCACTTCTTCGGATGCATTAGTTAACAAGATCAGCAATAGAGGGTGGAAATATGGAAGTAAACAAAAAAGCAGACCCTGAAAATAGTCACCTTCTCTTATTGACCTCTCAACTGAAATTAAATAAAATCATAAAGGTGGGGCTAGACATCTTTTGAGTACAATATTTACACAGCACACTGTCATAATGGCTACACCCCCTTCTCCCCATTTCTTGTAATTCAAATTTATAAGATTGCAACTAGTATTTATTCCACTACTGATTTTTATGCTCCTCCATCAAACATTACTTTCTCTTGTGTGTTCTGAATAAAGTCAAATGTACTAATGATGATAATACTTAAACTTTTCACCCAGAATGAGCTTTGCTAACATTAGTTAATCCCCATTATACGCTTGTGAGTAATTAAGTATTATTACTGTCTCCCCTTACTGTAATGAATAGTTTTTTGAGACAATATGAAGGGCTGTTTAAACAGCGAGAATTTTCTTTCTTTGTTTTCTTCACCTGCACCATTCAGGGAAGTTACTTCAGCCTTCAACTGGAGTAACTCCTGTTTCCTGTGTAGTTGCAAATGGGGGCTTTAAAAGGAAAAAAAGAATCAGGAATGAATAATACAGGAAATGGAGAATTCATGTGCATAATCCTTTTCATGTATTCTTTTCTTCCTGGTTAATTACTACTTCACAGCTTATGGGCATGGAGGTACTGGACTTCTGTGCAGGCCCTTCCTTTCTCATAGGTCCACCTGTGGCAGAGCCAGGATCCAGGGGTGGCTCTAGCCATTTCACCGCCCCAAGCACGCCGCGGGGGGCGCTCTGCCGGTCGCCGGTCCCGCAGCTCCGGTGGACCTCCCGTAGATGTGCCTGCGGATGCTCCACCGAAGCCGCAGGAGCAGCGGACCCTCTGCAGGCACGCCTGCGGGAGGTCCGCTGGAGCCACCTGCCGCCCTCCCGGCGACCCGCAGAGCGCCCCCCGCGGCGTGCCGCCCCAAGCACGCGCTTGGCGTGCTGGGGCCTGGAGCCGCCCCTGCCAGGATCCATCACATTCTGGGGTTTACTCAACTTGAGAAGCCAAGGATAGATAATTTGGTCTGAATTAGGCTCATCAGTGGAAAGTTGCACAATTCAGAAATGCTTATACGAATTAGAGCTCTGCATATCAAAGTGAGACCTTATCATTAGGAAGAAGGGATTTGCAGTTATACAATAAGTACATGCATCACAAAATGAGTGCTGTTTGCTGATAGTCCCGTCTATCTTGGGCTGGTTTTGCTCACTCCCCACCCCATTGCTCAAATAATGGTCAATTGGAAAATATATAGAATTATGTTTTTACAACACAATGTACAGATCCTAGGTGCTAATCCTCCTGCTGGAACTACTTTTAATTTTAAAATTCTAGAAAGGCCAACTCTTAAAGGCATTTATTTTACAGGCCCTGTGTACTATCTCTAACCAGCCATAGTAAGGTGCTGTTTGTATTATCCCTAACCAGCCACAGTAAGATGAATGTGCTGTATGTTTATGGGAGAAGATATTGTAAGGACTTTAGTTTAAGTGAGTCTACAGTAATGGAGCCTGATGACATCTAAAAGTGGTAGGCAAAAGTGTGTTCAGAATCTTTTACCAGCAACGAATAAAGAACATACTGGAGGTGTCACAAAACAGGGTAGATAATGACTACAGGGAGGCCCCTCCATTCATTTGCAGTTTATTTGCCAGTTTGGATATTTAGTGAACAGTTAACTGCAGCTCTAAATGAAACATTTGTAGAGGCAGTAAGATTACTGGCAGAACTAGTCTCCCTTGGTTCCCTGCAGTTTTACAGCCTGAGCAGATTAGTCATTTGTAGTATGCAGGAAAATGCTCATTAGCAGTTAGTTGACATGATAAATGTAAGATAAAGACTGCCACCTAGTGTGCACTGACAAACCCACAGATTCAATACACAACAAAAGAACATATTGCCCATGGTAAAGAGAGGGGTCAAAATAAGGAGTGAGAAGGCTGGACTTCCTATCCTGAGATCTGTGTAATGCACTCAGGTCCTACTGTTGCCAAACCATCAGCAACAACAGTCTCTTAACGGCAGTGCTCTTGTGAATGATATTACCGTAGTTTAGTAAATAACTTACCTAAGCAGCTACACATAAGCGGGTGGAAAAAAACTACAGGAATGGAATACATTTTACTGATTTTAATAAATACTAGAGGTGGACTCAAGCTGCAATTTACAGATCTAGCATTCAGTAAAGGGTCTTTGAATGCAGAGTTTGACCCATTAGCAAATAGGGGCTTTTTGCAAAAGTGAGAGTCAGATCTTGGTTTGGATCATTTTAATACCCTCACGCTCTGGGGTGTTCAGAAGCAAGTTTTTGGTTTGAGATCAAGCCTTAATAAACACCAATTATATCAAACAGTTATACACAGAACTATTGTTAGTAAGACAACAAAAAGGTTGTTGGTGGATGATATTTTCCACCCCAGTGTGCAGAATGTATATGTTAAAACAGAGTCAAAAGGAGAATGGATATATTTTATCTCCTTATTTTTCTTTTGTAAATTAATCAGGTCATTACCAGTCTATTGGCTATGTCTGTGCCAATCACACACTGTTTTAATTTATATAATCCATTCAGTGTCAATCTATTTTGTGTCCATTGAGATGTAAAATGCTTGTAGCTTTTAGTTTAGATTAATGTACTTTAATAATACTAGAATTCATTCTTTTTATAGGAAAAATACATACAAAGAACAAGTGTATCCCTGGAAATATTTTATTTTTATTGAAAATACAGGATCAAAGTTATAACTGGTATGAGCTGGCACCACTCATTACTTCAATGCGCAGTTGAATTTGGCTTACAGAGGGCAGAGGGCATAAGCACATACCAATGGTCTGTTGGCTAAACAATGGCTTTGATCCATACACTTCATTCTCTAGGTTGCTATTTTTGTACTGGGACTTTCCAAATAGATACATTTGTTTTAGATGTAGAGGCTGACATATCTCAAAGAGACAGTGCCTTGTGACACCTTCTCCCTCCCTCCCCCGGGTTCCTTGGAAAAAAACAATGTAGTAGTTGTACTACAGAAATTACTATTATGAGAAATCATACTGTGCCGTTGATTTATTAGTTAGAGCTGCTCACTGAAAGCAATTAATGCTGCATGGCACAGTATAGTCCCAGCTGGTCAGTGATATTCTCATTAACTTCTGTTTCTGGGGTGAAGGAGAACATATTTAGTGATGATCTCCAGTTACTAAACTCATCCTTTTTCGATGTGGCAGCAGAGAGACATGTGAAAGAAGCACCACTCCGAGCATTCTAGAAGACAGAGGTGGATACATCTCAGCTATTGCTTATTCATGTTAAATTTACATAGAAAGGGGTTTTTTTTTATCTTCAGTAATACAAAGAATTTGTTAGCTTGATTATATCCACAAACCCTAACTGTTTTGCATGTACTGTTGCTATGTCATGCATGACCAAGAAGCATGCACACTGGGGGGTGGAAGGGCGGGGGAAACAGAGGAGGCAGGGATAAAAAAAAAAGAAAGAAAAACTTGAAGTCTGAGCATAACTACAAGCCTAAATTTGTGTATGCAGTTGTTTTCATGTGTAAGTGGGGGAATGGTCCCACTATTGTGGGCAACTTTCCTGGCTTCTGCACTACCCTGGTGAAATGGGCTAGTGGAAGGATCTGAGTCCTCGCTCCCACTTCCTTTACCCAGAGGCCTCCCTGCCCTTGAGGACTCCCCTTGCACTCTCCTGTCTGGCAGACTCCTCGTAACCCCAACAAGTCTGGGCCCAGGATTCCTGGGGGGCTCAACTCCCAGTCTTGCTGTGGTCACCTAGGACAGGGGCTAGCATGTCCCCACTCCAGGATACTCTCTCTGCACTGGACACTTCCCTGACCCACTGATCATTACATATGATTTAAAGCAAATACAAATTTATTTAATCAGCAATTAGTTTTAAAAGGAATAAGGAAAAATGTGAAAGGTTAAAGGAAAACACATCACCCCGCTCTGTGGCAGGGAACATTACAAACAATGTCTCTGAAATGTCAGGGCAGTTCACAGTGTGTTCCTTGTAGTTCCCAGGCCTCCTTCTCAGGCCCTGGCTGTGCTGCAGGGATGCTGTGGGTTGGATACTTGCTCTGGCAGTGGGTACACACTCTGAGGCTCTAGGTGGCAGCACCCTTCTTCCCAGTGTCACCCCTGCCCTGTCGGGGTTACAATCCCCCTCCAAGTCTGGCCTGCAGAGCCTCTTGGCTGAAGCATCTCTCTGTGCTGGGCCCACTGCCCAGGGTCTCCCTTGCTCGCCCCAGCTGCTCAGCGCACCCGGCTCCAGACTGCTCCAGCCCCAGCTCCACCACTCTTGTCTCAGCTCCAGCTCTACTCTGCCTCAGCACTGCTGCTGCTTCTCTGGCCCCTCTGGTTCTGGTTGCTACAGCTTTCTGTGATGGGATGGATCACAGAAACCCCCATGGGAACTGCCAACTGATGTGCTAAGACTACTTCTGCCCCTGCTTTCCCTGCCACTTTGGGACTCCATCTTGTTGAGCCAGACACACCAGTCTGCTCCAACACAGACCCAGGGTCTGAACCACATGCCCCAAAGCTGCAGACTTAGCTGAAAGCAGCTTACAGAAGTGTTCCTGTCTTTAACACTAAGATGCCCAACTCCCAATGGACTCTAAACCCCAAATAAATCCATTTTACCCTGTATAAAGCTTATACAGGGTAAACTCATAAATTGTTCGCCCTCTATAACACTGATAGAGAGATATGCACAGCTGTTCCCCCCCATATTAATACATACTCTGTGTTAATAAGTAAAAAGTGATTTTTATTAAATACAGAAAGTAGGATTTTAGTGGTAACAAGTAGTAACAGACAGAACAAAGTGAATTACCAAGTAAAATAAAATAAAACACACAAGTTTGAGTCTAATACAGTAAGACAACTGAGTACATATAAAAACCTCACCCTTAGAGAATCCTGTAAGTTTCCTTTTACAGACTAGTCTCCTTCTAGTCTGGGTCCAGCAATCACTCACACTCACTGTAGTTACTGTCCTTTGTTCCAGTTTTTTTCAGGTATCCTGGGGGGTGGAGAGGCTCTCTCAGCTGAAGACCAAAATGGAGGGGTTTCCCAGGGGTTTAAGCAGACTGTCTCTCATGGGTGGAGACCCCCTCCTCTCTCCTATGCAAAGTCCAGCTCCAAGATGGAGTTTTGGAGGCACATGGGCAAGTCACATGATCATGCATGACTGAGTTTCTTACCAGCCAAGCCACATTCCTGGGAAAGCTCCGATGTGGATTGGCGTCTTCAAGTTCATTGTTGGCTTAAGTGGTTCTTGTTTGGGCACTTAATTTGCATATCCCTTTCTCAAGAATCTGACCAAATGCTTTATTAAGGCTATCGAACAAGTATACAGCCAATATTCCTAACTTCAAGTACAAAAATGAAACATGCATACAAATAGGAGGAATGTACTCAGTAGCTCATAACCTTTACATAGATATGTTACATGTCATGTGTAGCATAAAACATATTCCAGTTATGTCATATACACATTCATAAGCATATTCCCATGAAGCCTTCTGGGGTACACTGTCACACTCTACTCCCAGGACAGGACAGGTCTGCTCTGCAGGCTGCTTGTGACTCTGCTACCAGCACTGACCTGCTTCGTGGGCTGCTTTCCTGGCTCCTCTGGCTCTGGTTGCTGCAGCTCTCCTCTCAGGGCTGGTCTGCTCTCTCTGGGCTGTGTCTCTCGCTCTGGGGCTGCAGCTCTGCTCCCAGCACAAGGGCTGCTTTTCTGGCCCCTCTGGATCTGGCACAGCTCTGCTCCCCAGCTCAGCTTGGGACCCTGCTTTCTCCTTAGCTTGGCCCCACTCTGTCTGACCCATGCAATTCCAGCTCACACAGAAGACGGGACCCACCCTGGCCTTCTGACTCCTTGATTAGCCTGCCTGCCTTGTCAATCAGGCTGATCTGGAGCATTGTTCCTGGGGACTGTCAGTCTCAGGGTCCTGATTTCTCATTGACCCTTCCCCTGTCTTTTAGTACTGAGAGCTAGCCAACCAACACACCCCCACTGAATGTAAGTGGACCACAGTCCCCTTACATTTGCACAAATCGGCAGAGTGCATGTTAAAATGTCTGTTTGGGTTAATGTCATCTGTACCCAGTAAGTCTGATTAAAAACAGTTGATTCAGAACAGTATCCAGATTGGTCTGGCTTTTTAAGTAAAACCCTGCTGGTTACCATTTCGAGCCCACCTCTCTTCTTTATGATTAAGGGGTTACATGATAAATGACTATCAGAACAATATTTAAAGGGTGCAAACAGCAACAGGATAGATGATTTGATAGAAGTGATACAAAAAGATACTGTTAAGAATGGTTTCAGAGTAGCAGCCGTGTTAGTCTGTATCAGCAAAAAGAACAGGAGTACTTGTGGCACCTTAGGCCTGGTCTACACTGGGGGGGTGTCGAACTAAGGTACGCAAGTTCAGCTACGCGAATAGTGTAGCTGAACTTGAACTACCTTAGTTCGAACTACTCACCCGTCCAGACGCCGTGGGATCGAAGTCCGCGGCTCCCCCGTCGACTCCGCCACCGCCGTTCGCGGTGGTGGAGTTCCGGAGTCGACGGGAGCGCGTTCGGAGTTCGAACTATCGCGTCTAGATTAGATGCGATAGTTCAAACTCCAAGAAGTCGAACTCTACGCGTCGACCCGGTAGGTAAGTATAGACCTACCCTTAGAGACTAACAAATTTATTTGAGCATAAGCTTTCGTGGGCTACAGCCCACTTCATTATGCTCAAATAAATTTGTTAGTCTCTAAGGTGCCACAAGTACTCCTGTTCTTTTTACTGTTAAGAATGTCATATTCAGTGGAGTGAAATTTAAGATGTATAGCTAGAAAAAAAAGCCTGTCTGAATGCTAATGGGCTGTTTTTTCTTAGATTTGCTACATTGTTTGCTACCTCAGGACTGCCATCTGGTGTTTTCACATAATATGACAAGGAAATTCAGAGTGGAGTTCATCGTATGTTAAAAAGACGGCTCTCTTCATGTAAACCAGTGTTTCCCAAACTTGGGACGCCGCTTGTTTAGGGAAAGTCCCTGTCGGGCCGGGCCAGTTTGTTTACCTGCCGCGTACACAGGTCCGGCCGATCGCGGCCACGGTTCACCACTCCAGGCTAATGGGAGCTGCTGGAAGTGGCACAGGCTGAGGGACGTACTGGCCGCCACTTCCAGCAGCTCCCATTGGCCTGAAGCAGCGAACCGCGGCCAATGGGAGCTGCGATTGGCCGGACCTGCAGACGCGGCAGGCCCAGCCCGACAGGGGCTTTCCCTAAACAAGCAGTGTCCCAAGTTTGGGAAACACTGATGTAAACCATTATACTGGTGAATCTGCGTAGTATAAATTAGGCCCCCAAGTATTTACACTGGGAATCTTCACAAGATCAAGCTTTTGATGAGGACAGATTAAGCAAATTGGTTTGGTAGTGTTTCTCAAGACATTCAGTATAGCTGCAGCCACCAGTTAACAAGCAGACTAAATATCTGACTGCCCTGTGCTATTGCCACAAGATACAGAAATCCCCTATAATCAAGAACAAAAATGAATTCTGGGCGATATTATGGCTAATCTCAAGTGTGAGCATGCAAGGTGCTACCATGTTGGAGGTCTGATTTAGACTCCTGGGGAGTGCATCAAACTGTCAGAAAAACTTATTCCAGGCAAAAGAAAGATATGAGTTATTGTAGCAGATATTCCTAACCTCTAGACCAAGGGCACAGGAATTATTACAGGGCCTGAAAGAGGGAAGGTGGGAACACTGTAGCAGAAAGACTAATTTTATGTCCTGTTATGCTGGAGCATTTATCTGTGAAGTTCTGGGTGGTATATGCAGTACTAATGAGCCGAAAACAGAGACCTGTGCTTTCACATCTGTCCAGCAAATCAGGTTTGCTGAGCTAGTAACCTCACTAAGGCCTTTACATTATCACCAGGAAGGTAGAGGTATACAGCCTGAGATTCCTCAGAAATCTAGGTCTTCCCACAAGCCCTATAAGTGAGAGGTACTGATCCAATAACCCCAGAGGCCTTGACATCAGACCAACACATTAGAATGCCTAAACCAGTGAACTTGCAGACATACATGCTGAGAGCAACCCAGCAAGCTAGAGGTGCTGAGCCAGTGAGTTCAGAAAGTCCTGTGCCATAGTATCAGCCCACAAGCTAAAAGTACTGATCCAATGATTCAAAGAGACCTGTGTCCTAAAATCAAGATTTGCTAATCCAGTATCCTCAAGAAGGCCTGTGCCCTGATGTCAGGCCAGCGAGCTAGAAGTGCTGAGCCAATGACTTCATAGAAGTCTGTACTTGGACATCATTAATCATCTCAGCAGGAAAGACGTCCTGTGCCCTTTCTCTTAATAATCAGCCAATCAAGCTAAAAGCGCTCAGCCAGTGACATCACAGAGCTATGTCCTTTAACATCACCCTAGCATGCAAGAAGTGCTTAGTCAATGACCTCCCAAAGGCCTACGCCTTGACATACACCCAGAAAGCTAAGTCATAGAATCTTGGAAAAGCAGGACTAGAAGGGATCTCGACAGGTCATCTAGTCCAGTCCCCTGCACTGAGTCATAAGAACATAAGAAAGGCCGTACTGGGTCAGACCAAAGGTCCATCTAGCCCAGTATCTGTCTACCGACAGTGGCCAATGCCAGGTGCCCCTGAGGGAGTGAACCTAACAGGCAATGATCAAGTGATCTCTCTCCTGCCATCCATCTCCATCCTCTGACGAACAGAGGCTAGGGACACCATTCTTACCCATCCTGGCTAATAGCCATTTATGGACTTAGCCACCATGAATTTATCCAGTCCCCTTTTAAACATTGTTATAGTCCTAGCCTTCACAACCTCCTCAGGTAAGGAGTTCCACAAGTTGACTGTGCGCTGCGTGAAGAACTTCCTTTTATTTGTTTTAAACCTGCTGCCTATTAATTTCATTTGGTGACCCCTAGTTCTTGTATTATGGGAATAAGTAAATAACTTTTCCTTATCCACTTTCTCAACATCACTCATGATTTTATATACCTCTATCATGTCCCCCCTTAGTCTTCTCTTTTCCAAGCTGAAGAGTCCTAGCCTCTTTAATCTTTCCTCGTATGGGACCCTCTCTAAACCCCTAATCATTTTAGTTGCTCTTTTCTGAACCTTTTCTAGTGCTAGAATATCTTTTTTGAGGTGAGGAGACCACATCTGTACACAGTATTCGAGACGTGGGCGTACCATGGATTTATATAAGGGCAATAATATATTCTCAGTCTTATTCTCTATCCCCTTTTTAATGATTCCTAACATCCTGTTTGCTTTTTTGACCGCCTCTGCACACTGCGTGGACATCTTCAGAGAACTATCCACGATAACTCCAAGATCTTTTTCCTGACTCGTTGTAGCTAAATTAGCCCCCATCATGTTGTATGTATAGTTGGGGTTATTTTTTCCAATGTGCATTACTTTACATTTATCCAAATTAAATTTCATTTGCCATTTTGTTGCCCAATCACTTAGTTTTGTGAGATCTTTTTGAAGTTCTTCACAATCTGCTTTGGTCTTAACTATCTTGAGTAGTTTAGTATCATCTGCAAACTTTGCCACCTCACTGTTTACCCCTTTCTCCAGATCATTTATGAATAAATTGAATAGGATTGGTCCTAGGACTGACCCTTGGGGAACACCACTAGTTACCCCTCTCCATTCTGAGAATTTACCATTAATTCCTACCCTTTGTTCCCTGTCCTTTAACCAGTTCTCAATCCATGAAAGGACCTTTCCTTTTATCCCATGACAGCTTAATTTACGTAAGAGCCTTTGGTGAGGGACCTTGTCAAAGGCTTTCTGGAAATCTAAGTACACTATGTCCACCGGATCCCCCTTGTCCACATGTTTGTTGACCCCTTCAAAGAACTCTAATAGATTAGTAAGACACGATTTCCCTTTACAGAAACCATGTTGACTATTGCTCAAGAGTTTATGTTTTTCTATGTGTCTGACAATTTTATTCTTTACTATTGTTTCAACTAATTAGCCCGGTACCAACGTTAGACTTACCGGTCTGTAATTGCCGGGATCACCCCTAGAGCCCTTTTTAAATATTGGCGTTACATTAGCTAACTTCCAGTCATTGGGTACCGAAGCCGATTTAAAGGACAGGTTACAAACCTTAGTTAATAGTTCCGCAACTTCACAGTAACGTTCAAAGGTCTACAGCCTTGTCTTCAGTACAGCAAGCTATAGTAGTTCAGCCTGTTAACCTCAGAGGGAGCTGTCACTTGATATCAGTCCAGCAATCTAGAGTTGCAGAGCCAGTGATCTCTTTTGCCTTGGCATCACTCTAACAAGCTAGAAGTGGTGAGCGGGGTTATATTAAGGGAGATATTGTTCCCCTTGTTTCTCTCTGCTCGCTTTCCTCCCAAGCTTGGGAGGTTGAGGGGAGGAGAAAGCTCCCACCTGCTCCTTCACTGTTGGTGAAATTAGAACACATCACGAAGGAAAGTTCATTGTGGGAAATGCTGGAAGAGCTAGTGTCCAGCTAAACTGTTTTATGCAAGTGGATCCCTGTTTGCAGGACTGAGGCCTTAATTTATACCAGTATTGTATCGCTATCCCTTATTGATCATAAATAATACTTTCCATAATTTCAATCTTATGAGACAGTATTCCCATTAATAATGTTTTACAATGATAGAAGTGAGAACCCAGTCTTTACATGGGCAGAGATAATTTTGTATCGAAAATAAGAGACATCTTTTGCAGAGAGCGATATATCTTAAAGACCACTTCCAACAGGAGGCTTGTCTTTTGGCATCCATCTCTAAAAATGCTTCAGTGTCCATTTCCTTACTGAGGAAAAACAAAGTCAAATAGACAAGCTTTACGTTTAGTCCCAAGACTCAACTAGAGGTAGCACCAAAAGTGCTTCTCATTTGTTAGAAAGGAAACACCATTTATTTGTCTCAGACAAATGACCAGGCCCCACTAATAGATCATGTGTTCATCACTGCACTTCATTCTTTATAAATATTGGCCTGACTTGCTAAGGGACTCAAACTTTTTCCAGGACCCACTTCATCAATTGTAGTAAACTGGTACGTGACCAGAACAGATTTACAAATTCAGATATTGGTGGGAGAGCCTTCTCAACAGCAGGCAGAAAGTTTTGGAAGAGTCCTACCCTTATCATCAGGTTATGCTGCCAAGACTCACCTCTTTGTCACAGCAGTCTCTAAAGAAGTATAATAGAAAATGACTCATTAGCACACTCAAAGGCAGAAGCCTCTATCATGAGAAAGATGCAGAGCAGTCCCCACTGCTTTCCATAATCCATGTATCGTGACTAGATAATACAATGAGATACTACACAAATGTCAGTTGATGTAGATAATGAATTCAGATAATAGGGCACATCACACATTGAGGAGGAAAAAAAGACTAATTATAGCAATGCCTTGAAAATAAAATTACATATTTTAGCAGTGCTTTAGAAGCTAAATCAAGAAGAGTAGAGCTAAATTAATAAAACTACACTACATGGCAGGGCTTAATAAGCTGAATAAAAAAAATGGCACATACAACATAACAAATTGCTTGTTAGAGATACATCAGAGATGAATTTCTCACTGTAACTGCACTGACCAGGGTGAGAGAAATATGTGGCAGAAAAATCAGTTTCCTTGGTGCACTTTCATTTTAGAGGCAAAGGAATGTTGCCACATTCATACCACCATTTGGACTGTATAGAGCTGTCATAACATATCTTGTGGCTTCCTGCCTAGATTTGGCAGTTCCATGGGCCAAACTTCAGAGGCATCCTCTACACCAGGAGTGGGCAAACTATGGCCCGCGGGCCACATCCGGCCCGCGGGACCATTCGGCCCAGCCCGAGCTCCTGGACAGGCAGCTAGCTCCCGGCCCCTACCCTGCTGTCCCCCCTCCTCCGCAGCCACGCCACCGCACGGGCAGTGCTCTGGGTGGCATGGCTGCGCGCTCATGCAGGGCAGTGCTGCAATGTGTCTGGGGCGGCTCCAGACATGCTGCTCTGAGAGGCATGGTAAGGGGGCCGGGGCTGGGGGGTTCGATATGGGGCAGGGAATCCTGGGGGGCAGTCAGGACACAGGGAGCAGGGGACGGTTGGATGGGGCAGAGGTCCGGGGTGTGTGTCCAGAGGACAGGGAACAGGGGGGATTGGATAGAGGGTGGGGTCCCGGGGGCCTGTCAGGGGTGGGTGTGTGGATAGGAGTCAGGGCAGTCAGGGGACAGGGAGCTGGGTGGGGGTTGATGGGGGTGGGGTCCCGGGGGGTGGTTAGTGGTGGGCATCTCGGGAGGGGGTGGTCAGGGGGCAAGGAGCAAGGGGGTGGGTTGGATGGGTGGGGGGGTCTGGGGAGGCAGGGGGTATAAAGTGGGAGGGGTCGGATAGGAGGCAGGGGCCAGGCTGTTTGGGGGCACACAGCCTTCCCTACCCGGCCCTCCATACAGTTTCGCACCCCGATGTGGCCCTCAGGCTAAAAAGTTTGCCCACCCCTGTTCTACACAGTGGACAGGCCTATGGTTGTAACCTTATTGTATCAAAGTGGTTGGCTGCCTGACTTAGGTTTGACTAAAAAAAAACCTTTCCAGTTATGTGCTATAAACGTTTAAGCCTCATCAGATTTAAAAGATATATTTGTTCTGACAGCAGGAAAGTGGAAACTGCCATCTGTTGCTACACCGCACACATTGTCCAGCAGTAGCTTCAGCAATAGCTAAACCAGCAGCGTGACTGCGAGCGTGCACACCTGCACGAGTGCATGACGGAGAGCCCTACTACTGTGGAAAGCCACAACAGAGAGACGACTTCTACATCAGGTTTCAACACTCAAATAAAGTCAGTCACCAATTTCAGCCAGGAGCCCTGTTGGGAGAACAAGTACGTGGATCCCAGACGGGATGGGCTCCCTCGCACGAAGACGCGGCCAAGAAAAAACAGGGATCCTCACAAAAATAATTGCAGCCATGCCACCCGTTTCTATTCCAGCTCTAGCTGTGGACAGCAGCCAGGGCAGGGGGCTGGCTGGGAGCCACACGGCAGCATGGGGCGCACTGGCAAGGGCTTCTCCGCAAACGTGAGAACTTTTCAATTTGTGCCGAAATCCACGCGCGGGGCCAGCAGAGCTGCTTCACCTGCCCTCAGCTAACGGGCTTCATAGACTAGCCGGGTTGGCAGGGCCCTCAGGAGGTATCTAGTCCAACCCCCTGCTCAGAGCAGGGCCAATCCCCCCCCCACTAAATCAGCCCTGCCAGGCTGGCCCTGCGCGCGGCGAGCACCTGCCAGCTCTGCTGGCGCTGCAGGGAAGGCGCTGGCCTGGCTGCCGACCCCTAGGGGCGCTGCGGCCCCAGAGGGCCAACCCCGGAGCGGGGCCCGCCCC
The DNA here is from genome assembly GCF_020497125.1 of Mauremys mutica. Classification (NCBI taxonomy): domain Eukaryota; kingdom Metazoa; phylum Chordata; order Testudines; family Geoemydidae; genus Mauremys; species Mauremys mutica. Next base: position 107,126,215 of record NC_059077.1, on the reverse strand, counting down.
CGCGCGGCTCCTATTGGCCGAAGAGAGACCCGCTAGCTGCCTCTCCCGCTCACTGCCCTCACGTGACCTTCTCCAGGCTGTCACACAGCCCGTTTCAGTTACTGTCCCCGGTCCCTTTGTGTCACTCGCAACGAACATTTTCGTACACATGCGCAGTGCTCTTCCCGGAAATACTCGGGTGAACGGTTAAAGTGGTCCTTGGTCACCTGACACGGCCCTCCAGAGGAGTGGGCGGGGGCTCCCGTGTCACGTGACGCCCCCGGCTCGCTTCTGTGCTCGCCGTGCCTACAGGAGGGTCTGCGCATGCGCAAAAAACAGCTGTCATCCGCGCACGGAAGAAGCCCCCAAAGCAAAGCAGGGCGCGAGTGAGGGGCGGGTGCGGCCGCTCCCCCGACCCCGCGGTGCCGTCAGCGTCCCCGTCCAGGTACAGTCCGCGGAGCCGGGCCGGAGCGCACAGACCCGGCGGGGGGCAGAGGCCGGGCCTGGGGGTGCGGCTGGGGGAGCCCGCAGGGGAGGCCCCTGAGGGGAGCCAGCCGGGGCTGGAGCCCGCTGCGGGGGCGCGGGGAGCAGCGAGGAGGAGGCCGGTGCACGCAGCACTTAGGCGGGGATGCCGCTGCCACCTGCTCGGGGGAGGGGCCGGGAGTGTGTGTGTGTGTGTGAGTGAGTGAGAGCGGGGATGAGTGTGTGTGAGTGTGTGAGCGAGCGGGGATGAGTGTGTGTGTGTGTGTGAGAGAGCGGGGATGAGTGTGTGTGTGTGTGAGAGAGCGGGGATGAGTGTGTGTGTGTGAGAGCGAGCGGGGATGAGTGTGTGTGTGTGTGTGTGAGAGCGAGCGGGGATGAGTGTGTGTGTGTGTGTGTGAGTGAGAGCGGGGATGAGTGTGTGTGTGTGTGTGAGAGAGCGGGGATGAGTGTGTGTGTGTGTGTGAGCGAGCGGGGATGAGTGGGGAGCAGCCCAGCTTGTGTGTCTGGGGAGGGGCCGGTGGTGGCTTCCTGTGAGCAGCCCTGGCCCCGCGGAGAGGGGGTGCGGGTGGGTCCCAGCGCCCAATGCCATGCTCACTGTCTGCACCCTAAACCACCAGGTGGTAGGTACGGTGCTGCACTGGCTTAACAGGACGCGGGTGGGGGGGGGTCACACAGGAAACCAGCCCGCTTGCCCCAGCTGTCACTGTGGCTGCTGCCCTTGTGCACGCTGCAGCTGGGCTGGGTGCATCTGTTAGTGCGGCAGCGAAATGGAAGGAAGCGAGGGGCAAATGCAATTCTTGTGGCACATGTTGAGTTGTTTGGAGTTCGTGTTCACAAACATGCTATTGTTTTTTTTTTAAACAAGTGTTTTCATAACATTAACGTGAAACACAATCAGACATCATGTGTGACTTGTCAGTATGTCTCCCGCTTCTTGTGTGATTGGACTTCAGAGTTGGATATGGGCATGTGTGTAAACCTGGGTATCTTACTGTTGGAAAAAAACCCATTAAAAAAAAAAGTAGTGAAATGAGTACAGCAGGTATATCACTTTGTCCCCAATTCTACAATGACTCAGCATGGGTTGGCCCCCTACTGAAGTTGTGGTGCTACATGTGCACACAGATGTCTGTCCAAATAATATTAATCTCTACCTCTTACGTAGTGGTTTCCATCCGTAGATTTCAAAGTGCTTTACAAATGAAGTAAACGTTGTTATTTCCATTTCTCAGATGGGGAAACTGAGAAACAGAGAGCTGAAATGACTTGTCCAAGGTCACCCCTCAGGCCAGTGGCTGAGCCAGGAATAGAATCTGGCTCTCCTGAGTGCTAATTAGTTACTCTATCCACTGGGCCATACTGAATCCCTTGTAAGATTGGAACCTTCAGGAAGTGTTTTGGATCTTCTATTATGGATGCATTCTGGATTCTATTGCTTTGCATTGTGAAATAGTTCTCAGTATTTTTATAGAAAAATTATTTTTAAAATCAGGCTTGGTAAATGAAACTAGCAGGTGTCAGATAAATATAATCAATTAGTTCAATAGTGCATGGTATTAGATTGAGGTGCTGTTTTGACTTGAACTGTGACACTTTTTAAAAAGCCATGTAATTTCACAGATTCTTCATGTGTGGATTTGAATATAGTTTTCTGACTGTCCTATTCTCTCCATCATATTCTTTGTATTTTTTTTCAAATGGTCCATTTTTCTGTTCTTGCAGTTTCTGTAAACTATAGGTGCAGTAGAACAATATATACATTTCTTGTTGTAGTTGATATTTCAGTGACAGTTAACCAATACAAGACTGTAGCTTAGTACTATCACATAGGTGTCATGAAGTGGATAACAAGGGATTGTAGTTCAGAGATAGGGTTCCTATTGTCATTGTCAAAAAAAAAATCATAAGCAAACTCTCAACAGAATGTAGCAAGGGATTTTCTGTGTAATAACTGCAAAAACTAGAAAGAAAATGATTACTATATTCTGAATTAATTATCATTTTAGGCCCCAGTCCTACAGCTGACCCTGTGTGGGTACAGGGATTCACTTTATGCAGAGCAAGTTGCAGGATTGAGACTTTAAATTCTACATGATCAATCTACTTGAAAGTCAGAAAATAAAGGTAAAATCCTCCTCTCCTCACTTGTTCAAGTAATCCTATTAGGTTCATTTGGATTACTCACATGAGTGAAATGAGTGGGATTTGATCCCAAATCAGTAAAAGCATCATTGGCTTCAAGGTCTGGTAAAAATTAATATTTTTTTACTTTGAACATTTCTGCTAGGTTGTAATGCATTTGAATGAAGAGAACCGATCTTGTTTCTTATTGATTGATTTTCAGTGTTTATATCATTTTAGGGACTGAAGGATCCACCTTCGATGTTCTTAAATAGTTTTAAATTTATAGTTTCTTCCATTATTATTGCTGCTAATTTTTTAAAAGTAGGGACAGAAATTATCAGGTAGCTGACATACCCATAATTTGTAAGCTGATCTATTTTATGCAAAGCAAAGGGGTTTGTAGTGATAGGTTAGTGGCTTGATTTTTTTTTTTTAAGAGAGAAACAAAATGGCACAGTGATTTTTTTTTCTTGGATGCATTTTTTACTAAGATATTGAGTATGATGACATACATATTTGTAAAATTGTTTCTCTGTCAGTGTCTATACTTTGATAACCAACAAATGGTTTTTACTGCAACCCCCAAATGTAGACAAACAAAAATGTGATTTGCAAATTCTATTTTCCCTTGCTTGAAATTGGGGTAAACCAGGGGTGGGCAACCTATGGCACGTGTGCCGAAGGCGGCAAGCGAGCTGATTTTCAGTGGCACTCACACTGCCTGGGTCCTGGCCACCAGTCCGGAGGGCTCTGCATTTTAATTTAATTTTAAATGAAGTTTCTTAAACATTTTAAAACCATATTTACTGTACATACAACAATAGTTTAGTTATATATTATAGACTTATAGAAAGAGATCTTCTAAAAACATTAAAATGTATTACTGGCACATGAAACCTTAAATTAGAGTGAATAAATGAAGACTCGGCACACCACTTCTGAAAGGTTGCCGACACCTGGGGTAAACTGAACTGGTATGATTCATGGCTACCCTTGTCTCCACTTGAATTTGTGCTGGTATAGCTATGCCAGTTGCTGGCCACTGGTGGCTGAACTGTCGCTAATGCCTGGTAATAAAACCTATACTTTAACCTGCTTTTTTGGGATGTCTCCCAGGAAATGATTTTAGCCTAATAATAAAGAATGGTAAAGATTAAGCCATAATGGGGTCAGATTTAGTATACATTGCACTTAAGGAGGGGAGGAGGGAGGGCAGGAACATTTAGCCAGTATGAAGAGATGCTAAAATATGAAATTCTAAGATTTAGCCTTCTAATCATAGATTGCAATGTAACTATTAAAAGAAGAAAACGAGGTGCAGTGAGTTAGTTTTTTGTCTTGTGTCTCTGTTTAATACAGTATTTTGTCATTAAGGGTCTGAATTTTAAACAAGTCAGGTGGGGAGTTGTGTGCCAAACTTAAATGTACACTTACCACAGTTATGCATTCAAATCAGTAAATTACACAGGTAAATGCTAATTATTATTTTAGATTGTTTAAAATATGGCCTCTTTCAACTGGGGCAGCTGCTTAATGAATTAACTTGAAATAAGAGAGACTTCAAAATTGTCTTCTATTGGGATTTGACTATACTTCCTGAATCTGATGGTGAACATATCTTAGTTTTAGCTACATGAGGTGGCTAACTGTATTCAAATGTAGTTTTAAATGAAAATGATGTTTGAAAACTGTTTTTAGTTTTGGCTAAAGTATATATGGAACTTCAGAGTAGCACTTCTTATTATAATTGTCTTACTATTTGATTAAAGTTCCTCTCAATGATTATAGCAAATAAGAATTGTTCTTGGGACAACCATAACACTTTTCCAAAACAAAAATGTAAATAGTGTAACAGTGAGGCACTTGTTATTGCTTTCTGGTATTTTTTGTTGTTGTTGCTGCTCATTTAATGTCTACAACAAAACAGCAAACAAGTGACAGAAAATAACTGTTTAATTTAATAATTGGAGTTACACCTATCTCCTAGAACTGGAAGGGACCTTGAAAGGTCATCGAGTCCCGCCCCCTGCCTTCACTAGCAGGACCAAGTACTGATTTTTGCCCCAGATTCCTAAGTGGCCCCCTCAAGGATTGAACTCTCAACCCTGGATTTAGCAGGCCAATGCTCAAACCACTGAGCTATTCCTCCCTGTTATGCTGTTGCATTTTAAAAAAAATTTCTCCCTCTTCCCTTCCATAGACTCAGAAATTAGCAAGCTTAAATACTGGATATTCTAGAATGAGAACTTAATTAGTTATTCTTGCATATTTCAAACATGTAATAAACAGTTGCATACTGATGGGTCTAAACTGCACTATAAAACTGTGCTGCTTTTTTGGAGCAGCAAATTGTTAAGGACCTTGTAGATTTCTTAGATGGTATTGCATTTAGTTTACTATCATAGATTTATATATTAATCTAGGCCTTATTTCATTGGTTAAAAGGTGTGTAATTAAATGATAAATAAAGTCCTGATGCTGCATGCTTAAATGCTTAACTTTATACACATGAGTAGCCCCAATGCCTTCAAAGGAACTTCTCATGTACTTAAAGATAAGAGCATGGATAAGTTTTGCAGGACTTGAGTCTAACTTTGGGTAAAAATAAAGAAACATTCTTAGGTTAAAATAATATTTAAAGCAGATTTTCCCATCAATAATTTAAGATGTTAAAATATGAGAGTTTGAATTTTAAATGTATTTGTTCAGGTTAAAACAACTGCATAATACAAAAAGTAGAAAGTGAAAGCAAATTTACTTCTATCTGTAGTTCTCATCAGTTTCACTTTCTGGTTCTCAAACATTGGCAGAACACTACAATTGCAAACCTTAAGCAGGATTATTTAAATCCAAAAACAATTTAAAAAAAGAAAAGAAAACGAAGTGTAAAAATATAATTAGGAAGGCCAAAAAAGAATTTGAGGAACAGTTAGCCAAAGACTCAAAAAGTAATAGCAATTTTTTTTAGTACATCAGAAACAACCAGTGGGGCTACTGGACAATCGAGATGCTAAAGGAGCACTCAAGGACAATAAGGCTATTGTGGCAAAACTAAATGAATTCTTTGCATGGGTCTTCATCGTTGAGGATGTGAGGGAGATTCCCAAACCTGAACCATTCTTTTTAGGTGACAAATCTGAGGACCTGTCCCAGATTGTGGTGTCACTCACTGTTGATAAATGCAAAATAATGCACATTGGAAAACATAATCCCAATTATACATGTAACATGATGGGCTCTAAATTAGCTGTTACCACTCAAGAAAACTGTCCACAATGATGCCAAGATTTCTATCTGAAAACATAAAATCAATGTGCAACGGCAGTCAAAAAAGCCAACAGAATGTTGGGAATCATTAAGAAAGGGATAGATAATGAGACATAAAATATCATATTGCCTCTATATAAATCCATACAATGGATTTATATAGAGGCAATCCATCCATCTTGAATACTGTGTGCAGATATGGTCCCCCCCCATCTCAGAAAAGATAGATTGGAATTGGAAAAGGTTCAGAAAAGGGCAACCTAAATGATTAGGCGGATTGGATGGCTTCCATATGAGGAGAGTTTAATAAGACTGGGACTTTTCAGCTTGGAAAAGAGATGACTAAGGGGGGATATGATAAAATGATGACTGATGTGGAAAAAGTAAATAAGGAAGTGTTATTTACTCCTTCTCATATCACAAGAACTTGGGGTCACCCAATGAAATTAATAGGTAGCAGATTTAAAACAAAAGGAAGTATTTTTTCATACAACGCACAGTCAACCTGTGGAACTCCTTGCCAGAGGATGTTGTGAAGGCCAAGACTATAATAGGGTTAAAAAAAGAACTAGATAAGTTCATGGAGGATAGATCCATGACTGGCTATTAGCCAGGGTGGACAGGGATGGTGTCCCTAGCCTCTGTTTTCCAGAAGCTGGGAATGGGCGACAGGGAATGGATCACTTGATGATTATCTGTTCTGTTCATTCCCTCTGGGGCATCTGGCATTGGCCACTGTCAGAAGACAGGATACTGAGCTAGATGGACCTTTGGTCTGACCCAATATGGCCGTTCTTATGTAAAATAAAAAAATGCATTTCTGCCAGTAAAAAGTGAAATCCTGTCCCCATCAGGCAAAATGTCAGTGTGGCTAGGATTTCACCCAAAGTTTTTTTTGGAAATCTAGTTTTCTGTCAAAACTTAAAGCTTGAACCTACGGCTTGACAGTGTCCCTTTTTAAAAGAACCTAGATAATTCTTACTGCGGAGAAGGAAAGTAAAGAGACAGACATTGTTGGGGGTGGTGAGGTTCAGTTAATTTTCACCATTTATTTCCTTCATGTAGAAGTGACCTTACAATGTACTCAAAATTACAAATGTATTTGATACGTTGGAACCAGAAAAATTGTTTATACCAGCGTAGTGGTTAAGAAAAAGACATTTTATTTTGAATTAGAATAAATAGAATAAAAGACATTTTATTATGAATTAGAAATTGGCGGAAATATAGGGAATAAAGCAACAGAAATGAAAGTAAGTTTAAGGAACAGTCAGATATTTTGTAAAGGGGGGAGGATGGAGTGGCAAAACCAGGAGGTTTATGAGAAATCCCAAGAGATTTCCTTTTTAACAATTCCTTTATTCTGTTTTCTGCAATTACAGCTTTGCTAATACCTATTATTAAGGTTGCTTAATGTTTTCCCCTGTAACTCCATGTTTTTTGTTTCTTGTAATTTAGACAAACTTTAACCTTTTGGGCTGAAACTTTCCAGCTTGGTCTCAGTCTCCGGCTAATTGCTTTTGAGTAAACATTTAAAAAAAAAAGTTCTCACTTTTGAGAGTAGGTCAGTGAAAAACAGATAACATATATATTTTGTTAATTTTTTTTTTATAATCTAGTGTCCCAGGGATTTTGCGTATGGATTTGAAATTTTGGCAGGGTGATATTTCCGAGTTCAGAAGTTCCTTTGCTGTCCCTGTGAAAATGTCTCTAAGTTTGACTGAGTTATGAGCCATGGGAACTTGTTAAATGCATGCATGCTCCTGGGCCACACTGAGCCTCACATATCACTTCTAAATTGCTATATGGAGTTATAGCTTCAAACCCAACACAGGCAAAATGAATGTAGCTGGTTCTTTTCCCCCATCAAGATGCCTGTTGGTTTGGGGGAAGGAACACTGGGGCTGGGAATCAGGAGACTTTTTTGTGTCTTGCTTCTTCCATTGATGAGAAGCACAAATTTGTTGTTGTTATTATTATTATTATTATTATTATTCTAAACTCTTATTATTGCACAAGACTTTATATCTCTTCCCTAAAAGGGAGGCCTATATAATTCCTCCCATTTTACAGGAGGAATAACCGAGGACTAGAGAGGTTGCACGTGTCCCTTTTAGCAGAATTGGGAATAGAACCCAGATTTCTAATATGGTGGACCCAAGTCGTCTCCTCTAAACTACACTACCTTTCAGCAAGAATATGCCAAATTTGTGTGCTTGGCTATGCTCCAAAATGAGGCCCTTCCTTCTTGCATACAGAATGCTTCGAGATCCACAGAGAATTAGCAATATGTAAATGCAAAGTATCATTAACAGGTATAGAACCCAGGATTCCTAATTCTCAATCCCCTGCTTTAATCACTCATTTCCCAGAGGCAGGAATTCTGCTCTCTAACTTATGTCTAGCAGAGATCTGCATGTGATGGAATTATTTTCTCCTTCCCCGCCCCCAAAAGTCCATTTAAAAACTATGTTAAAAGTGTATTAGGGTGTAAAATGAAGGTCTCAAAATTTAGGAAATGTCAGAATTAAACTATACCACGCAACCCTTATTCTGCTCCTTTGTGCGTATGTATTATGACGCAATTTTTAAATTTAACAATGATCACGTATAATTGTTTTCCCACTTCGTTCAGTGCATGGGAAGAACAGTGAGTGAGGCAGGGACTGAAGGAAGAGAAAAGGAGAGTTTTGTGGTCAAGATGCTGGCCTAGGACCTGTGATAATTGGGTTTTATTCCTGGCTCTGCCATACATTTCCTACACGATAAACCAAAACGTTTGGACGTGATCACTAATTATGTGATTCTCTTTTGTTGGGTGCCCTATTTAAGATACCAGGGATTGATATTTGTTCCCCCCACCCCCCAAAAAGTTCTCAAGACTCTCAATTCCAGTTAAAGTCAGTGGGACCTGTGAGATGATCACCTCTGAAAAAATCAAGAATTAAGTTCAGCGTTCAGTTACTGAGTGTGACATTCCCCCAGGTGCAGCCTGCACTGCTGAACTGCTGTGTTCCCTTAGCTCTCCAGTCTAGGATCCCTTTTACGCCGCTTTGCTGGTGAACAGCAAACCCCTCCAGGCTCTGCTCACTCACAGCCACCAACATGCAAAGTCACTCCCAGCCAGGGCCGCCCAGAGGGGGGGGGGCAAAGGGGGCAATTTGCCCCGGGCTCCGCAGGGGCCCCCAAGAGAACAGCGGAGGCTCCCGCCTCCGCCCCTCTCCTGGAGCCTCAGCGCATCAAGCGCCGAGTCTCCGCCGGGGCCCCTGAGCCCCGCCCCGCTCCGAGCCGCGTGGTGAGGGGGCGGGGCTGGGAGCTCCAGGCTGAGCTCAGCTCCCTCCACTCAGTGTGGAGCTCCCAGCCCCGCCCCCTCACCACGCGGCTCTGAGCGGGACGGAGCTCAGGCCCCGCCGGGGACACGCTGCGGCTGTTTCGGCGAGGCGCTGAGACTCCGGGTGAGGAGGGAGCCGGGGGTAAGAGGCTGGGGCCGGGGCGGGGGGGAAGCGGGACCCGCTGCCGAAGCGCAGCCCGGTCTTCGGCGGCGGGGGGTCCTTCCGTTCTGGGACCCGCCGCCGAAGTGCCCCGAAGACCCGTGGCGGGGACCCCCCCCCGCCGAATTACCGCCAAAGACCGGGCTGCACTTCAGCGGCGGGTCCCGCTTCGGCGGTAATTCGGCGGCGGGAGGCTCCCGCCGCGGGTCTTCGGGGCACTTCGGCGGCGGGTCCCGGAACGGAAGGGCTCCCCGCCGCCGAAGACCCCGGGCCCCCGCAATCCTCTGGGTGGCCCTGCTCCCAGCTGAATATATGAATGCTATGCCCAGGCATTCATGAATAGATACAGAGTGATATCTGCCTATCCCTCAGTCCCAGCCTTGCCTCCCAGAAATGTGCATCTTGCATCGTTCAGTAGCCCACTGGACCGTACAAGGTCATGAGTTAGTCCGTCATTCCAACAAATGTAATGAATATGCAGCAGCCCTGTTGGCCTGAGTAGAGATTTTTCAAACACACTGGTTTAGATAAAATAGTAAAAACAAGTTTATTCACTAGAGAAAGATAGATAGATTTTCAGTGATTTATAAGTAATAAGGAATAAAAGTCAGTGCTGGTTACAAAAGAAATAAAAAGACAAACACGCAAGCTAATTCCTAAACTTTACCAAGACTAATATGTTTAAAAACAAAAAGGTTTCTCTCACCCAAAAGCTTGCAACAGTCTGTACCGCTTGGAAAAACCTCCAGGCCAGGACCACGCTCCCCATTTCAATGACCTCTACATGGCAACAAGATTGCTTGTAAGACAAGGGGGAGAAGAGGTGATGAGGAGATCACTGCCTCTCCTTTTTATACTCTGACACTTTGTACTGGAAAAGTCTTTGCTGAGTCATGGGATCAGGCAGTTCCATGGTGTACGTGAACTGCCAACTGTCCTTCAGATGAATTGTAAATTTCTTGTTGACAACTCCCCTGCTGGTGAATCTCCGATTAAGCAGGTGATGGCCGTTTAGCACTTAGCTGGTGTGCCACTATCCATTTGTCTTTGAGAAAATAGTTTGAGGGCGCTGTCCAGAATTACAACATATTTCAGTAACAAACCTATAACAAGATCGCACAATTTTACATGCAGTGATGTTATACACATTTCATCAGGATAATAATATTTAGCAGATTTGAATTTTAAAATGATATTTCACAAGGCATACTTTGTACACACTATATCATAACCATATAAAAGTGGGGGTACATGGGTGTACAGGGTTGTCACATTGAGCTACCCAAAATAGGTGGTCACTTTGGCCTTAATCTCGCTGTGCCTCAGCTCCTCACCTGTAAAATATGGTATTAATTCTCTAAAGAATTATTGTGAAGATAAATTCATAACTGTTTGTGAGGCACTCATATGTACAATGTAGTGGTGAGCGTTCCAGAAAAGCTCATGAAGACATTCTTGAAAAATTCCTTATTCAGTGAAAGGTTTAGATGGTGTGCAGTAAATAAGATGAGACACTTTTTGAATGAAGAGGATAAAAAGAAATATTGAGCAGCTGCCTCACTGAACATCATGTGGTCATATAAGAAAAGACTGTGTCATGATGTATACTTACAAAAAGGCAGAATTAAGTTTGTGTGTGCTACCTGGATTCTGGCCTTTCTGAACTTTTGAATGCTTCACTCTGCAACCTTAAGAATGCTTTCTAATATATATTTTTTGTGAGGAATTAATATTTATTTTGTTTTTCCCTTTCAGTAGGATTTGAAAAATCCATTCACAATTGGCAAGTAGGCAACTTTTTCCTTAATGATGTGTGGGGAGTAGAGTGTTTGTCAGCACTTAAAAAATGTATCAGGTACCTACTAACTATAGGTAGATACAAAAGACAAAGTGTACGTGTGTATGGAGTGTCTTTCCATCACCGATGCTCAGGGCAGTGCCCTGGTGAAAAGGCCAGTCTCTGGGAGAACCATCATGGAAGTGACTTAGCAGAAATTAGACAGCAGTAATCAGCACAAGCAAAACGTTTTCAGCATAAATTCAAGACAAACATAACTAAAATTCTCCAATTTGGGGTTTACTCATCACTGGATCTAGAATCCTGTCATCTTATAGCCATTCTTTTCGACGTGGCTCACAAGCAGCCATTCTTATAGCTCCTTATCAAATCACATGTATGAGGGGAGAAGAGAAGAAAGCCAGAGATGCTGACCTTTTGCTTACTGAGAACTAGGTGTTGCCTCTGCATCCCGTCACAACCAGTGTCTGGCTACGTGATTCTGATACATTTCTCACTCTACCCCCCAACCCCAACTCTACCTGCTAGAAGGGAGAAGGTGTTTTCTCCTTCTCCCTCCTCTTGGGGGCTGCAAAGGGGATTGGTAAGGAAGATTACTGCTAGTCTACCCCAGAGCCTCCCATCAGAGGTGTTGACTTTCTAATGTGTTGTGGGGGAGGGGTGTGCTCCGCCCCAGGTCCTGCCCTCACTCCATCCCTTCCCCCAAGGTCTCAAGAACCATAGTAAAAAATAAAAGGAATACTGAAGAATGTTTCTTATGAAAGTAGGGAATGGCTAGCATTAACTTGGGCGCAGGTGCTGTGTGTGCTTTCCGAACTCTGCTTGGCTAACACACCCAAGTCCCGCTTTTCATTGAGTTCTCCAGCAGAGACCATCAATCATGGCAGTTCTGCAGTGGCTCTGAGACACAATCAAATTTGACTAAATAAGACATAGCCCAGATCTGTAGAAGTTTGTTATTAATGCATTAAACCAGTGGAGAACTTAGCCCAGGGGTCGGCAACCTATGGCACGCTGCTGCCTGCCGGGGTGCCGCTCAGCCTGCTGCCGAACCCCAGCAGGCAGCAGTGTGCCATTAAAAATGCTGCCCGCCCCAACCCGCTGTTCTCCACCTCTCGCCTACCACTCTCTCTGGCGGGGGCAGGGGGCAGAAGCAAGCTTGGTCCTGCCGGCTGCTGCTGTACGGCAGGCTCTGCCAGAGGCCAAGCTTTCCCCTCCCCCGCCTTTTCCCCCAGCATGCTGCGTCGTGCCCCACCTCCTCTCCCTCCCTGCCGCCGATGGCCCTTGCGAGGGAGGGGAGAAGAGCAGCCCCAGCGCCCTCGCTGCTCAGACCGGTAAGGAGGTGGGGAAGGGAGGCAGGAGCGGGGCGTATCCCTCCAGCCCCCTGCCGTGAGCCACTCAGGGCAGGGGGCTGGGAGCACCCCCCTGATCCCAGCCCACCCCCTCAGCCCTTTGCCCTGACCCCTGCACTCCCCTTGTACCCCAGCTCCCTGCATCCCCCCCACGACCCCATCCCTGACTCCTGCACCCTCCACACATACCCAGCCCCCCCACACTCCGTGCCCTGACTCCTGCACTCCCCACACATACCCAGCCCCCCAATGCCCTGACTCTTGCACCCCTCACATCCTCACCCCCCCACCCTGAGCACCAAATGGGAGCTCCTGCACCCCCCCATTCCCACCTGCACCCCTCACACCAAATGGGAGCTGCCCAGGTAAGCGCCCCCACACCCAAACCTCCTGCCCCAACCCTGAGCCCCCTCCCTCATTCTAGCTCCTGGCCAGACCCTGCACCCCCAGTCCTGTGCTCAGAGCACCTCCACCCTCAGCTCAGTGCAGAGAGAGAGGAAGAGAATGGGCCAGAACCAGGGAGAAGGTAGGTACCCACTATATGTGGGCAGGGCCAGGACCCCAGGCTGGCAGTGGGCTGAGCGGGGCCGGCGGCTGGGACCCCAACTGGCAAGGGGCTGGCAGCCAGAACCCCAGACCGGCAGCGGGCTGAGCGGGGCCGGCAGCTGGGACCCCGGCTGGCAGGAGCCAGCGGACAGAACCCCAGACCGGCAGTGGGCTGAGCAACTCGGCCTGCTGCTGGTCTGGGGTGCTGGCCCTGCTCAGCCCGCTGCCGGTCTGGGTTTCTGGCTGCCGGCCTCTTGCCAGTTGGGGTCCCAGCCGCCGGCCCCGCTCAGCCCGCTGCCGGCCTAGGTGAACGGAACCCCAGGCCGGGAGAAGGCTGAGCAGGCCGGCGGCTTAAGATCAGCATTTTAATTTAACTTTTAGTGAAGCTCCTTAAACATTTTGAAAACCTTGTTTACTTTACCTACAACAGTAGTTTAGTTATAGTATATGTAGACTTAGAGAGAGAAACCTAAAAAAAAGTTAAAATGTATTACCGGCACGTGAAACCTTAAATTAAAGTTTATAAATGAAGACTCAGCACACCACTTCTGAAAGGTTGCCGACCCATGACTTGACCTATTCTTTTGGTATGTCATTCAGCAGCTCCATATGTTCAATGCAAGTGGCATACTATGATGTTTGTAACGACTTTCCTTCTGTAAAGTCCATCCAGCTCTCATAATAAAGGGCAGTCTCTGCTGGTTTTGCCATTTTTGTCTGACAGTTTTCTCCCATATTGGAAAGGAAGAAAAAATTATGTTGTATAAGCGGTTTGTTTTGATCATCAAAAAATAGAGAATCACCTTGCGTGCAATCTATTGCTGTAGGTTCTCCAGGCTGTAGTTTTTCCTATTTCAACTTGTTTCACAAAGATCAACCCTTCTGAACTGTTGCTAACCTGAATGAGCCACAAACAGATAGATAAATAAAATAAAAATGTTCTTACTTCAGTATTATAATGCACTCCTCTGACAATGGTTATAATGGAAACAGTAGGGTTTTTTGGAGCACAAAAATCAGGTTTTCCATATCACATAACATTTGGTACATTTTTCATTCATAGTGCAGATAAAAATATTTGCTGTAATAAACAGTTTCTAGTGTTTTCTCTGTTTTAGGTGCTCTGATTTTGTACAATCAAGCATTTCTTGCTATTGAGCTTTGGTATCCGGTAACAGGATCTGTCTGATTTGCAGAAATGAGTTGTAGAGAAATGTCAGAGGATAAGGTGGATAAAATACGATTTTCATTTAAATAAGAAATTTAAATAAAATTTTTTTAATCCAATTTTTATCCACACTATTTGCTCTAGCCTTCTCTGCAATTAACTGCTACAGAATTTACATACTTCTGTCTGAAGAGTTAAAATCACTCTACTAATTTCAGGAAAAAGAGAAAAAAATCATTGTGTTGAAATGGATCAGTATTATGGAATGTCATCCTTCACCCTCTCACAACTTCCCGGATTAAAAAAAAAAAGTATATAATGTATAGAAGTAGAAGGGTAGAAGTTTTTTGTGTGTGTGTGTGTTTTTTTTTTTAATCTCTCTCATCCCAGGGTAGAAGTTTTGTTACACACACACACACCCCCTACCTACCCTGGGATGAGGTGCAACATGAGCATGTTTCTATTAAATATAGGGGAAAAAGTATCAAAGGAGTTTCAAAGTTATGGATTGGGATAGCTCAGTGGTTTGAGCATTGGCCTGCTAAACTCAGGGTTGTGAGTTCAATCCTTGAGAGTGCCATTTAGGGAGCTGGGGTAAAAATCTGGGGATCGGTCCTACTTTAGCGCAGTGGGTTGGACTAGATGATCTCCTGAGGTCCCTTCCAACCCTGATAGTCTAAGATTGTATGTTTCCATTCCAGAAAATGTAAAGGCACAAGGCCTGGTACCTCAGGGGGTGTGTTCAGAGAAGGGTCAGAGGTTTACCTAGCCCTGTAACCATGACAGGGTCCACAGGGTCTTCTGTAGTACCAACCACAGGGGCCTTGGGCGGAGGTAATGCCATTTCCTTTTTTCCCACCTCCCACAGACTCCCATGGATTTCCTTATGCCTAATCTATTTGAGTTTGGTGGTAGATTTCCGTTATAGCATCTGTTTGTGGAAACAGACAGAAACCATTTCTCTTGGTTACTGTAATATCTATCTGTAAAGAAAGTATAATAGGACCTTAGAAAATCCTAAAACCCAACATGTTGGAATTTTTCATGCTTTCTGGGAGAAACATATTATAAAGTTGTGCTCTTTTTAATTAGCAGTAATGAGTAAAGTCACTTTGTGGAGAGGAAAGCCATGTCATAAGGAGGAACACAGTTATTTTTTATATTAATTCTGCAGGAAAGCTTTGTTTTATTTTTACCCTGTTACTTTATTACATCAGTCAGCTGATATACTAGTTTTTTCTGAAGGTATGGGAAACTCACAATAACTGCAGATTGTCAAATAAGTAAATGAATAAATAAGGCCCAATTTGGAAATACTGTGGGGGGGAAAAATCGCATAATTTTGGCCTTGTCAAAAAAGATCAAGTGCCAAAAGTAAGAAGTGTATCAGAGATGTACAGTCTGGTCACAACAAGGAAACAACATTTCTGAAAAATGTGCTGTTGATGGCAATATAGTTGAACACCCATGTTCTTTCATATAGTGTTAGCCACATCTTCATAGCAAGTTTCTTATGGTCACCTCCGCACCCATTTATGGTCATGTAACACCCATATGATAAAGCTATTTCTTACATAGAAAAGTTAGCAGTAGGGAAGTATTTTATTTGTCTTTTGATGCAGTTTAGCAGCTGGAAACAAGGAAAGGGAGATAGCACCTTGTGACCTGCCAGCTTCCCGTGTACCACTTAGAGTTAGAAGACTAATGTGACTGAAAGATACTGTTGTACTTGACCAGCTTGATATATTGGCTCTATCATTTATTGGTACACCTCTACCCCAACTTAACACGACTCGATATAACACGAATTCGGATATAATGCGGTACAGCAGTGCTCCGGGGGTGCGGGGCTGCACACTCCTGCCGATCAAAGCAAGTTCGATATAACGTGGTTTCACCTATAACGCGGTAAGATTTTTTTGGCTACTGAGGACAGCATTATATCGGGGTAGAGGTGTATTTCATTTGTAAGAATAAAACGTACAGGAGGATTGCCAGACTGTCGTGTTAATGTCTAATAAATATAATATAATCATATTTTTAATAGGACTGTCAAACAATTAAAAATAATTGCAATTAAGCGTGAGATTAAAAAATTAATCACAATTAATTGCAGTTTAATCGCACTGTTAATTTTAAAGCGGTATTCTATTATTTATTATAAATATTTTTGCAAGTTTTTTTTTTTTACATTTTCAAATATGTTTATTTCAATTGCAACACAGACATAAAGTTGTAGAGTGCTCACTTTATATTATTATTTTTGATAGCACTTTTTTACAGTGCAGATATTTGTAATTTACAAGCCCAAACATGAAGGGGTATAAATGTTTAGCATATCTGGCATGTAAATACCTTGCAACCTGGCTACAACAGCGCCATGTGAATACCCATTCTCACTTTCAGGTGACATTGTAAATAAGAAGAGGGCAGCATTATCTCCCGTAAATGTAAACAAACTTGTTTGTATGAGCGATTGGCTGAATAAGAAGTAGGACTGAGTGGACATGTAGGTTCTACAGTTTTACATTGTTTTGTGTTTGAGTGCAGTTATGTAAAAAAAAAAAATCAACATTTGTAAGTTGCACTTTCATGATAAAAAAACTTTTACACTACAGCAGGGAGTCTCAACCTTTTTCTTTCTGAGGCCCCCCCCAACATGCTATAAAACACCAGGGCCCAGTGTGGGGGACAACCCTTGGGCATAGGTGTAGTTTTACTTCCTTTCCTGGGGGGAGTGGGGGGGCAAGGGCTGGCGGGGCTCGAGCCAGCTCCGCACAGCGGGGTCCAGGGAGGGAGCGCCACCTCCACCCCCGACTCACTCAGGAGGCCACCCAGCTGTCTGGGTTGTGGGGGACACACTACCAAAAATATAATTCAAAGGGGAGACTCAGTTAAGAAGTTTGAAAACTGCTCAGGGTGCAGGGAGGGGGTTAGCTAGGGGCTGTGTGCAGGCGGGGGGTAGCTCAGGTGCAGGGAAGAGGGTAGGTAGGAGCTGTGTACAGGTCAGGGGGAGACTCCCAGTGGAGCTTTCAGCTTCAGTGTGTGTGTGTGTGGGGGGGGGGGCGGGGCTGGGGCTCCCGGGGCTCCCGGCTTCAGCCCCTTGCTGGTCCTGGCTTTGGGGTGGGGGGGGCACCGGCTTCAGCCCCGTGCTGCTCCCAGCTTTGATGCTGGGGCTTGGGGCACTGGGTTTCAGCCCGGGGGCTCCACGGCCCCCCTGAAAGGGCTCATTGACTCCCAGGGAGCTGTGGACTCCTGGTTGAGAACTGCTGCACTACAGTACTCGTGTGAGGTGAATTGAAAAATATTTTTTCCTTTGTTTTAACTTTTTACAGTGCAAATATATATACTTAAAAAGTAATAATATAAAGTGAACACTGTACACTTTGTATTCTGGGTTGTAACTGAAATCAATATATTTGAAAATGCAGAAAAACATCAAAAATATTTATAATTTAATTTGGTAAATTCAATTACTGTTTTTAATAATGTGACTAAAACTGCAATTAATCATAATTAAGTTTTTTATTCAAGTTAATTTGTTTTGAGTTAAACGCTTGAGTTAACTGTGATTAATTGACAGCCCTAATTTTTAAATAACATACTATATATATATATATATATATATATATTTTTTTTCTGTTTGTATATTATATCCCAGAGTACAATTTAGACTTACTTCAGCATGCTATTTGTGCTACCAGTGTTATGAGACTGGTAACTCTGGCAATGAACCTTCTCTGAAATTTCAGGGGTGGTTTGTTTGTTCTGAGCTGAAGTTTTCAGCAGTATATATGATGTTGTAGCAGGGCACTCACATTAAAGTTAATGAGTTCCATGTGTAAGTCTGCATGACAAAAAAAAATCCCTCTTAAAATTAGGGGTAGGAAGAAAACATAAAAATGATTACTTTTGATTTTTTTTTCTTGCCTATTTCCAAAATCAACTGTTTTAAAATGTCTTTTCACACCATTAGTAAAAGGTGTAGAGGAATAATGTCTGGGGGTTTAATTCTGCTCATGTTGAAATCAATTAACTTTCATGGGTCATTTGTAAATTTTTTTTTATAAATATTATTTCTCCAATCAAGGTAAGGAAATCATACCTGAAAATAAAAGTTTGCTGCCTATTCACATTTTTACAAACAGAAATTGAGAAACGCTCAAATTGTCTAAAATTCAATTTTTAAAGC
Source organism: Mauremys mutica (assembly GCF_020497125.1). Lineage (NCBI taxonomy): Eukaryota > Metazoa > Chordata > Testudines > Geoemydidae > Mauremys > Mauremys mutica. The sequence goes on along the minus strand of NC_059077.1, from coordinate 107,107,815 downwards.
AATTTTGGATATGTATTTCTATATAGATCAACCATTAAAACTGCATACATTCAGATTTTATATTAAAATTCCTGACAGAATCTTTGTATATTAGAGTAAGGGTAAAATAATTCTATATTTTAATATTTTTAGGAATGTGCAAACTTTTTAACTGACAGCCATTACATTTCTAATGGGTGTCAACCAAACCATGATGATTAGTTTAGAAAATAAAATATAAAATAAAATATTTGAAGATTTAACAAGATCAAATATATATGTGTGGCAGCCAAATACAATAAATAGTGACTTTAGAATTCCTAATCAGTTCGTAAATTCTGTTTTTTCTGTTTCAAAGTCAGGTGCACAGACTTCATGCACTTAATTTTCATATGAGCATTTAGTTAGTTCTATAATTAAAAAGATTTTGCAATAAAAGTTGAAATTGTTTCCATTTTGCAGAGTTTACAATGGACCTGTTTTCCAATTTTGGGCAGAATGTTGATCAACATTTTAAATCAAAATCTTTTAAACCAACTCTGTTCACAAATCAGTGGCTTTATAGGCTTCCCTCTGTGCATGGAAGAACTTTCTATTTCTGTCTGCCAGTTCCAGTCCCACTTCTCTCCTTCCTATCCCTCTCCACCCCCAATTAATACTTTCTTGGGCTATGTCTACTCCACAGCGGCGCAGCTGGGCCGATGCTTCTGGTGAAGATGCTCTAAGTCGACAGGAGAGAGCTCTCCTGTTGACTTAATTCTTGCCTACACAAGAGGTGGTACCCATATCTGCAGGAGAAGCTCTCCCACCCACATAGCGCTGTCCACACTGGTGCTTAGATTGGTATAATTTAGGTTGCTCAGGATTGTGGATTATTCACACCCCTGAGTGAATTAAGTTATACCAAAGTTATTTGTAGTGTAGATTCATAGATTCTAGGGCTAGAAGGGACCTCGAGAGGTCATTGAGTCCAGTCCCTTGCCCTCCTGGCAGGACCAATACTGTCTGGACCATCCCTGATAGACATTTATCTAACCTAATCTTAAATATCTCCAGAGATGGAGATTCCACAACCTCCCTAAGCAATTTATTCCAGTGTTTAACCACCCTGACAGTTAGGAACTTTTTCGTAATGTCCAACCTAACCTCCCTTGCTGCAGTTTAAGCCCATTGCTTCTTATTCTATCCTTAGAGGCTAAGATGAACAAGTTTTCTCCTTCCTCCTTATAACACCCTTTTAGATACCTGAAAACTGCTGCTATGTCTCCTCTCAGTCTTCTCTTTTCCAAACTAAACAAACCCAATTCTTTCAGCCTTCCTTCATAGGTCATGTTCTCTAGACCTTTAATCATTCTTGTTGCCCTTCTCTGTACTCTCTCCAATTTCTCCACATCTTTTTGCTTTCTTTGCAACAGCATCACACTGTTGATTCATATTTAGCTTGTGGTCCACTATAACCCCTAGATCCCTTTCTGTCGTACTCCTTCCTAGACAGTCTCTTCCCATTCTCTATGTGTAACTGATTGTTCCTTCCAAAGTGGAGCACTTTGCATTTGTCTTTGTTAAACTTCATCCTGTTTACCTCAGACCATTTCTCCAGTTTGTCCAGATCATTTTGAATTACGACCCTACCCTCCAAAGCAGTTGCAATCCCTCCCAGTTTGGTATCATCTGCAAACTTAAGTGTACTTTCTATGCCAATATCTAAGTCACTGATGAAGATATTGAACAGAGCCAGTCCCAAAACAGACCTCTGTGGAACCCCACTTCTTATACCTTTCCAGCAGGATTGGGAACCATTAATAACTACTCTCTGAGTACGGTTATCCAGCCAGTTATGCACCCACCTTATATTAGCCCCATCAAAGTTGTGTTTGCCTAGTTTGTTTATAAGAATATCATGTGAGACTGTATCAAATGCCTTACTGAAGTCCAGGTATACCACATTCACTGCTTCTCCCTTATCCACAAGACTTGTTATCCTATCAAAGAAAACTATCAGATTGGTTTGACATGATTTGTTCTTTACAAATCCATGCTGGCTATTCCCTATCACCTTACCACCTTCCAAGTGTTTGCAGATGATTTCCTTAGTTACTTGCTCCATTATCTTCCTTGGCACAGAAGTTAAACTAACTGGTCTGTAGTTTCCTGGGTTGTTTTTATTTTCCTTTTTATAGATGGGCACTATATTTGCCCTTTTCCAGTCTTCTGGCATCTTTCCCGTCTCCCATGATTTTCCAAAGATGATAACAAAAGGCCCTAATACCTCCTCTATTAGCTCCTTGAGTATTCTAGGATGCATTTAATCAGGTCCTGGTAACTTGCAGGCATCTAACTTTTCCAAGTGATTTTTAACTTATTCTTTTTTTATTTTATCTTCCAAATCTACCCCCTTCCCATTAGCATTCACTATGTTAGGCATTCCTTCAGACTTCTTGGTGAAGACCGAAACAAAGAAATCATTGAGCATCTGTGCCATTTCCAATTTCCTGTTACTGTTTTTCCCTCCTCACTGAGCAGTGGGCCTGCCCTGTCCTTGGTCTGGCCTATCCTGTCTTGGGTCTAGACATTGCCTTAGTAAACTCCCAGCCATAATTGCTGTTCTGTTGTCATATGTGCCCTGAAAACATCACTAATAAGGAGAAGATGGAAAGAAAAGAATGGGGAAACTGCTCCTAAATAACCTGAGATCTATGTGAACTGAAGTGATGGTTTGCTAAGAGCTATCGTCTCTGTCTCTCATGCCTTCAGGGGCGGCTCTACAAATTTGGCCGCCCCAAGCAGTCATGCCCGGGAGGCGCCCCCGAGCCGCGGGAGCAGCGGACCTCCCGCGGGCATGACTGCGGAGGGTCCGCTGGTCGCTCGGTTGGACCTCCCGCAGCTGCGGGCGGTTCGCTGGTCCGGCGGCTCCGCTTGAGCTGCCGCAGTCATGCCTGCGGGAGGTCCACTGGAGCCGCCGGCCGAGCGTCCCCTCCGCAGTCATGCCTGCGGCAGGTCCGCTGCTCCCGGGGCTCCGGTGGACCTCCCGCAGGCATGACTGCGGCAGGTCCGCCGGCCCAGCCTGCCGCCCCCCCGGGAAAGGGCCGCCCCAAGCGGGTGCTTGCCCCGCTGGGCTCTGGAGCCGGCCCTGCATGCCTTCCTTCCTTTTCTCATCCACTCTGGAATTTGCTACTTTATAGTGTGGCTAATTTAGATTGTAAAATATTTAGCACATAAACCCTCCCATTTCATGTGTCCGTTGGTGTTAAGAGCTGTAGATGTAATGATGAAATAATCTGGATCTCATAAACAAAACTGTGATGTCATTAGGGTATTGCTATGAAACCTGCAGCTTAATCGTTGCCCAGCGGTACACTAGCTCGTGGCTGAGTGTGTGGAGCATGGCAGCAGTGGGAGGCCGGGTTCTCTCTATTTTTGCGTGTCTTGCACAGCACTCTCTCAAATCCAGAAGCCAAGCCCAGCCTCATGTACCCATGAAAAGAAAACTCCAACTGATAGCATTTTGGGAAGAGTGCTGACTTCCATTAATAACTAGGGTAGGCAGCAAAATTCTACCAATGTGCTGGTGGAAGCGGGGATGAGAGTAGCAATCAGTTCATTGTACCTAAGGAGAGAGAAGGGAAGTGGATAGACCCTAGAGAAGAAATGGGGCAACTTGGAAGGAAGTGGGGGAGAGGGAATATTGTGAGGGGTAATCTTATTCTGGAGTTCAAGATTATAGATTTTATACAACGTCAATTCCAGAATAAGCTTTTCAGTGGTATCACTGTTGTTTGTTCAACTTAATAGGGCACATAACAGATGCTCAGTGACATTGGTGTCTGGTGCATTATGTGCAATTTGTTTTAAATGACTGTCAAAATCAATTTCCAAATTCGAGTTTTACTAAATTAAACTTCTGAAGTCATATTATCCCATTTTGGTTTTCAAAATGCAAGACAAGTTACCATGAGAGGAAGGGAAAAGCTGTGATTAGCAAAACAAAACGGTTGCACCAGTAGATGCTATTTAATAGCTTGACAGCTTTGAGTGTGTGGGAAAGGAGTGTGCATAACAAAAGGTGATCCTCCTGGCTCCCTTTGTTAGAGAGAAATCACAGCTGGCTCACAGTAATTTGGACATATGAGATTCAGGTAACTATGACTGACTATAGAAGCCCTTTCTTTTTGTTACGATATTAAAAAAAGAAATGTAACCGTAGATTCTTCTCTTGCTCCGTTTTGCATAATGAGTGTATGTGTGATTAAGTGCGCAATATGGTATACTTATATTCTAAGATATAGGTAATTACAATCATTTAACAGGACAGACCCTGATTTTTGCCAAGAACTTCAGTTATTACTGTTTTTCCCTTCTCTCTCTTCCTTTTTTCTTTGTCAGTTTCCCTTGAGTTTGGTATAGGCAGATTTCATCATCTGTTTAATTTGGTAGTTTGCTTCATGTTGATACATATATTAATCACTTAAAAAACCTCAGTCAGTCCTGTACACACCAAGTTACTTCTGCACTTAAACAAGGTGACTTTTTAAAAACACAACACAAATATTCCCACTGCCAGCAAAACAGGCAAAAGATCATATTTGCATCTTAGATTATGTAAAAGTTGGTAGTATTCACCCTTAAGTTTTTTCTTCTTGCTTTGGGTGAATGAATGTTTCAAGTGCTGTAGTTAATATTGACATTTTAAAATATTCATCTTTAGGCTTCAGAGTCAACACGTTGAGCTGAATGGGAGCAGCTCATACTTCCTTGAGCTATCATTTCAGGCTGTCCATAGACTCTGGCAAACATTGCTATATTGATTTACTCTTGGCTGAAGTTTTGAAGATTTCCTTTGCAGCTACAAGGGTTAAAAACCTTTTAAAGTTTGTATTCTGAAATACAGTTATTCAGTAACTCAAATAATCAGCAGTTATGGAGCAAATTTACATGCTTGCATAATCACACTATATTTGGGGCTCTCGTATGTGATTTGTAAGGCTCAAAGTATGGGCAGACTGGTTATTGGAGCATCAAAGTTGGCAGACAAACTTTGCAGTTAGTTGAAGCATAGCAATTGTTAGCTTGAGGCTCACTCTGAATGAGATGGAAATCATTTCGATACTTAGATTTGAGTGTAGCCATCTCACCATTTATTAACATTGCCTAAGAGTACCTGTAAAAGTAGGTGACATTCTGATCTTTGCCATACAGCAACCCTTTCTTGCTGTAGATGGGGCAACAAAGGTTCCATTGCAGTTTAATATTCGTGATGGATAAAAATAATAATTTAAAGAAGTTTGTTTAAATCACGAGTTACAAAAAGAGATTTTATTTACATATGATAGTTCTTTACTGTCTTTCCATTTTGTAGTCTTAAATTCCTGAAGTGGATGTGTTGTACTTGTTTTCTTAATTGTTAGTAGACTTTCAGATTTACATAAAGATTTTTTTTTCTCTATTAAATTGGTCTGCTCTACACTTAAGTTTTACTGGCATACCTATGCCAGTAACGGGTGTTAACTTTTGTTTGTGTTTTTGTTTTGCTTTACTAACATAGTTATGCCAGTAGAAGCCTTAACCTAGATGTAGTTTTACCAGTACAAGGTGCTTTTTACCAGGATAGCATAGTCTGCTTTGCCAAACTAGAGTAAGCTATACTGGTATAGGCAGAGTCGTAGTAGTATAAATGCATCTATACTAGGGATATGTTGACATGTTAACTATGCTGGCAAAGCCTGAAACTAAGAAGTCACTCCACCCTGGCTGTAAAGCTGTTAAATAATTCACAAATCATAAATTAAATTAAAACATAAAAAGCTAGTATATGAAACTTAACGATTTTACCATGTACTGCATGCTACTTTTAATCTATCCCCCTTAAGCTTCAGACGAAATGCATTATAATCCACCTAAACATCTCTCTCATAAATACTATGCCTATACCTTACCTAATAACAGAAAGTCAATAGGAGAAGGTTCTTTGGGCTGCTTTTCTGTGGAAGAAGGTGGGGGGGGGGAGGAAGGTAGGTTGACAGTTTATTTCTATCAGGACAAACTACCTGGGCGTGCCTCTTTGAGGACTGAACACTGGTCATTGAGTAGGAAACTGGGCCATAGAAAGAGAGGCAATTGGGATACAGCAGGCTCTTTGAAAGGCGGGTCTCGTACTATCAGCACACCAACAAAATTGGTTGAGCAAAAAATTCTGATGTATGTGTCCTACTGCTTGGCTGAAACTTTGCTGTTAATTATGGCTATAGGGTGGGTGTCTGGTACAAATCAGGTTCAGTGAAATGCAGTTCAGTGATGTGTTTGGGGCCTGATCCCACTTCCACAGACTTTAATAAAAGTAGGATCAGACCCCTAGCATTAGTTTTCTGTCCTATGTTATAATGGGAGGATTTTGAGTCTCATAGTCCCTTTAAATAAGATGCTAGTTGGCAAATTTATTCACTAGTTAAATTCTGTACTGTGCAACTCTGTTTACGTCAAGCTATTTCCTTTCCTTAATGAATTAATTATATCTTAATAACAAGCTATAATAAAGTGTTTAATGTTTGAACGCTCTGTATATGATTTATATTTGACTGGCTGACTGACAGGTATGGTACAGTTTTTTTTTCTCTGAGATTTGGCTAATTAGGCCCAGGCTTGAAACATTTATCAGACACTAATTAGCTGGAGCACTTAACTTGCTAGACGGTGTTAGTTACAAAAGACAATGATTAAACCCAACATAAGAACATAAGAATGTCCCTACTGGGTCAGACGAAAGGTCCATCCAGCCCAATATCCTGTCTTCTGATAGTGGCCAATGCCAGTGCCCCAGAGGGAATGAACATAACAGGTAATCATCAAGAGATCCATCCCCTCTTACCCATTCCCAGCTTCTGGCAACAGAGTAGAGTAGAGTTCAGATGAGAAGCTTAGCCCCTGCCAACCCCATTTACTGAGTTTGAAAGAGGTGCTAAGAAAACGATTGCAATAAATGTATTAAGAAATGAAACATTTAAAATAAATCTCAGGTTAAAGCCTGAAGTTCTGAACACTTGTAACTCCCATAGAAGTCAGCAGCAGATGCTGATCATCTCTCAGAATTTGAGCAAGTCAGCTGATCCATATTGGACCAGTATGACAAATTATTTAATGAGCACAGAAAAATGGAATTATGATAAGATGGAACATATGAATATTTAAGGCTCTAGGAGAAAATTATTGATATTAGGTCTGATTTCTGTAAGCATTTACACACAGGAATAACTTTAGTCATTTGAGTAGGCACACTGATGTCAATCGGACTATCCATGCTGGTAAACTTATCCGAGTAGGGGCTTGTGGGATTGGGCCAATATATTGAGTTATTTGTGAAATAAAATGAGATTATGTAAATGAAAACTGCAGGATTATGCACACACTCAAGGAGACAGAGTTATGTTTCCATTACTTGTCTTATGAGTGCTTACCTGTACAACCGTAACATCTTATTAACACAGTTGTTTGTGGAATACTGTATATAATTTAGCTGAAATAGATGCTCTACTTGCTAAGTATACTTAGATGAAGTTGCATATTTGACTACTCTGGAGTGAGACAGCAAATAATCACCTGGCAATCTCCAGCTCTTCTCAGTTTAGTTTATTACAAAACTCATTTCAGGTTGATACCTCAGTAGGAGGGTTAGGGGCAATGCTTAGTCAACAAATAAATGAACAAGAACATGCTATACTTTATAGTAGCAGAAAAGTCTTTTTCCAAATAGAGGGCAGAAAAGATTGCAGCGATTTTTAAAAATGTATAGCTGTAAAATAACCTATGAAGTCATTTGTGCTTTTTTGTATGCGGTGAAAGAAAACAACGGTTTAACAGTATACAGGAATGCTATACAACAATCTGGGACAGGATATAATGAATTTCTGGGTATGGCTACACTGCAGTAAAACACCTGCGGCTGGCCCATGTCAGTTGACCCGGCTCATTGAACTCTGGCTGTATGGCTATAAAATTGCAATGCAGACATTCAGGGCTGGAGCCCTGGCTCTGGGACTCTCCCCTCTTGTGAGCCCGAACATCTATGCCATTTAAAGCCACATAGCCAGAGCCCCACAAGCCTGAGTCAGCTGACATGGGCCAGCTGTGGGTGTTTCATTGCAGTGTAGACATACCCTATATGTTACACTGAAGTTACTAGTTATTATTAGGGCTGTCGATTAATCACAGTTAATTCACGCGATTAACTCAAAAAATGTAATTGCGATTAATTGCAGTTTTAATTGCTGTTAAACAATAGAATACCAATTGAAATTTGTTAAATATATTTTGGATGTTTTTTCTACATTTTCATATATATAATATGTTGTATTCTGTGTTGTAATTGAAATCAAAATATTTGCACTGTAAAAATGATAAACAAAAGAAATAGTATTTTTCAGTTCACCTCATACAAGAACTGTAGTGCAATCTTTTTGTTGTGAAAGTGCAGTTTACAAATGTAGATTTTTGTTTTGTTTTGTTTTTGAGTGCAGTTATGTAAAACTTCAGAGCCTACAAGTCCACTCAGTCCTACTTCTTGTTCATCCAATCGCTAAGACAAACAAGTCTGTTCACATTTGCAGGAGATAATGCTGCCCTCTTCTTATTTACAGTGTCACCAGAAAGTGAGAACAGGTATTTGCATGGCACTTTTGTAGCTGGCATTGCAAGGTATTTACAATCAAGGTCTGCTAAACATTTGTATGCCCCATAATGCTTCGGACACCATTCCAGAGGACATGCTTCCATGCTGATGATGCTCGTTAAAAATAATGCATTAATTAAATTTCTGGTTGAACTCCTTGGGGGAGAATTGTACGCCCCCTGCTCTGTTTTACCTGCGTTCTGCCATATATTTCATGCGATAGCAGTCTCTGATGATGACTCAGCACATGTGGTTCATTCCAAGAACACTTTCACTGCAGATTTGACAACTCGCAAAGATACCAATGTGAGATTTCTAAAGATAGCTACAGCACTTGACCCAAGGTTTAAGAATCTGAAGTGCCTTCCAAAATCAGAGGGACGAGGTATGGAGCAGAAGTCTTAAAAGAGCAACACTCCACAGCCGAAACTACAGAACCCGAACCACCAAAAAAGAAAATCAACCTTCTGCTCATGGCATCTGACTCAGATAATGAAAATGAACATGCATTGGTCTGCACTGCTTTGGATTGTTATTGAGGAGAACCCATCATAAGCATGGACACATGTCCCCTGGAATGGTGGTTGAAGCATGAAGGGACATATGAATCTTTAGCACATCTGTAACGTAAATATCTTGCAACGCTGGATATAACAGTGTCATGAAAATGCCAGTTCTCACTTTCAGGTGATATTTTAAACTAGAAGCGGGTAGCATTATCTCCTGCCAATGTAAACAGACTTCTTTGTCTGAGCGAATGGCTGAACAAGAAGTAGGACTGAGTGGATTTGCAGGCTTAAAATTTTACAATGTTTTATTTTTGAATGCAGGTTTTTTGTACATCATTCTACATTTGTAAGTTCAACTTCTGTGATAGAGATTGCACTACAGTACTTGTGTTAGGTGAATTGAAAAATACTATTTTTGTTTTTTTTACAGTGCAATTACTTGTAATCACAAATATAAAGTGAGCACTGTACACTTTGTATTCTGTGTTGTAATTGAAATCAATATTTTTTCAAAATGTAGAAAACATCTAAAATATTTAAATAAATGGCATTGTATCATTGTTTAACTTAGCAGCCCTACTTATTATATGAAGTCTCATAATTTGCCTGGCATGAAGCCACACCATCTTAATTCCCGGAGCTGTTCATAGGATCTCTCTGTATGCAGATAGATGTACTTTTAGGTAGCATATGCATTTACAGTAGATTTCAGACTGTTTTGAGAAAGTATAGAATGATGAGTAAGGAGGGAATATTAATTTTCCTGTGGGCTTGTGGGAATAGAGTAGAGTGGATCTGTACTCTTGTTAATGAGACGCATGTACTTTTTAAAATTGTCTGAAGGTGAAGGCTTGAAAATCAAATGGATACACAGAGATCAAATATCCTGTATGACCTCTTTCCAGTGATACTTGGCTGCCAGTGGGGGCTTATAAATAGCAAATATCCACCATTATGTATATATTGCAATGGTGGGCATGAACACACATCAGGCCATATGTGCATGTCGTTTAGCATAGTCGTATGCAGCTTTTTAAATTCAGTTATCTGCACTGTAATGCAGGTTGTATTTAAGTTTATATATAATGGGAGAGATCAAATATACTGTTGTACCCCTGTCTGCTACCGTCTACAACAGCTTTGATAAATGAACTTAATTCCTCCTATTGTTACTACTGGTAGCTGGAGATCAGAAGTCAGAATGGTGGGGCAGTTGCTCCTTGTATGTGAAGGATGTACAATGTCACTTCTCACGTTTCCAATCTTCAGTGGGTGGAAGCAACTTTTTTTGCTGGCAGTTAAATTTTTCCTGTCAGGATTGCAACTATGTGTACTGATGGTCAAAGAAATTTTGTATTTGTCTGAATTTCTCTACCTGAAAAACCACTTCTCCGAGAATCTCTCTTCCTCTTGTCTTTATCCATTACCTTCACAGCCTCCCTTTCATGAGCACAGTCTCATGTTTCACCTTGTCATTGTTTTAATTTTGTTTCATGGAAGAATTGATCCTGAAAAATCTAGAAATTAAATGAAATGCATATATGAGTTAAGTAACTCATGCTCAAGGGCTTGCAGGATCAGACCAGCAGTTTGAAAACTTTTTGTATCTTGTATCATTTGAGGCACTATTAAATGTATGGCACTATATAACTGATTTTAATATATCTAATTTTTTTGTCTACATTTGTTGGTAGGAGGAAGTAAAAGAAGGAATTGAGGAAACAAATTACTTTTTTTTTCCCCCCCTTCCTTCCTACAGTGTTCTTTCTCTTGCCCGGCAATACAGAGATTTTTATTTTATGTCAAACAATTGATTTTGCGGTGTGTGTGTGTGTGTCTCTTTGATTCTGAGGTAAAATACTGATTCTGAGGACAAATTCCAGTGCTGACTTTATAGTAAATTTTCCCATCATTAAGTAAATTGGACATTAACCCTCTGGCTCTTAGATGCCTGTGTCCATCCTTTCACTGTATCTGTTTGTCCAGTAGAGTGGGAAGATGCCAGCAAACTAAAAGTAAATTCTTCAAGACAGCCATAGGAATTTCTGGAAGGCAGTGCTCATTTTGGGGCTTAACTTTTGAGTCCTTGACTTTGAAACCTTGCTATGCTTTTAACGTGTTGTGGATTGGTTTGGGATGTAATTGTATGTACATGCTATTTTGCTTGGATAGCAAAGATTGCAGAGAATGAAATCCTATCTGCAGTATGCTCACCAAGGTACCATCTGGGGGAATTGAGGAAGAGGTGCTGTGCCTGCAAACAACTGTAACAATGCCTGTTGGTACTGCTCTAGCTATAATACCCATCAGCATATGCATAGAACATGTGATCATGCAGAGTGGTACAAAGACATCAGCATAAGTTTAGGATAGGTACATTTTCCATGAGTGATGAGTAGCCATCCCAAAATGCAATTAAGACCTCTTACACTGAATCATTTTTTGTTTATGCCACATTCTAAAACAGACTTTCTATAGAGAAAGTTTTTAGGGGTTTTAAAGGTTAGGTTAGTAGTATCTTTTGTTGTCTTCTGCTTGTAATGCCACACTGCCTTACTACCATGAATCCAACTGTATAGGTAGAGGAAGAGGATAGTATAAGAATAAAAAGGAAAATCCCTTTTTTTCCCCTCCCCCATGGTACACACACATGCTGAAAGAAGACAGTTTAAAAATAAATGAATTTGAAATATTTGACTACAGATGTGTTCTAACTAGCTGAATGACCTGTAAACTGGAAATATCTAAAACATAAAATCACAATAGAAGCAGAGTATAAGTTTGCAGAGAGTTCAGTTATTGAGAAATTTTCTATCTCAGTAGTGGAGGACTAGTAAACACATTCTTAATATATCAAAAGACTAGATTCTTTATATATAGTATAGTAAGACATGACCAAGTATATATTTCTAGTTTCAGTCTGCTCCTCGAAATATTTCCAAACTCTCAAAATGTATAATTACTGCTTGATAAGTGATCGTTGTGATTGCAGTTAATGAATTAACATCTACTCACTAGCTGAGACTTAAATATTGGTTTCTTCCCCTACAGAAGATAAACTTAGAAGCAACTTCTGAAGGGTGAGAAGCTGTTCTCAAGCCACAGCCACTGAATAAAGATGAAAAAGATAAATGCATGAACTAGTTAGCAAGGGAAATGAATGAACAAAGGCCCCACAACTTTCATATCATCTGAACTTTTGCAGCAATTTTCTCTTTACTACAGTAGTGGAAGAGGACATTAAAGAGATGCAGTCTTTAGCTCTAATGATAGAGGTCTGTTAATAGCTTTTAACAATTGACAGATAATCAATAAAACAGTGTTCTGGTGTCACTTGTTAACATCTGTATTTGTTTCAGGGATTTCTAGTATCTTCTGCACTAAGATGATGTCTGTGTGGGAAATTCATACTATGTAGTAGTATTTATTTATTTTTTACATAGCACCTCTCATATGTATCAGTGGGCCTGATCCCAATTTCCATTGACTTCAACTGGAATTGGACCAAGTCCAAGGTGCTGCACAGTTTTATGGAGCTGTTGATAATGACACCATACTTAAGGCTGACCTTGGACTCCCATATTAAGCCCTGATTTTCTCCCCCCTCCCCCCCATTTAGAATTTTGTTTGCAAACTAGGATGCTAAAAATAGGGGTGAGAAGAATTTTCCCCAAGGATTGAGGAAATGCAGGATCCAAGATGTTTATATGCTGCTTAATCAAAAGTAATACCAGTCTTAAATTTATTCCCAGTGTCATGACTCTTTGACCCATGTGTTCTCAGTAGAGGCACCCGGTCACACAGCAGCTCTTCATGTGCAGAGCCCAGGGTGATTCTTCCGTATTGGGTATTTCCTAGGAGAAAACTATTTAGGAATTTTCATTCTTACAGGCTGGCCCACCATCCAACTGGGGAAGGGAATCTGCTGATCATGTTGATCCAGTCTGGCCCCTGAAGCTGCAAGCAAAGATAAGCACTGAGAATGGGCACAAATTGAGGAGTGATACCACGGTCAGCTCTGCTGGCTGACAAATGGGAAGCCAGATCTGAGCAGATACATGTGCTAAGCAGACAGAGCACCATCTTTCCAATATCTGAACCTGGGATTAGCTGATGTTGAATGAGGGGGGAAAAGTCCCTGAAGAAAGCTTTTGCTCAAAGGTTGCCAAAGGGGACAGGATGACAAAGCAGCTATCGAACAGGCCAAATAACCCAGACACCCACCTCAGGCCTGGCTCAGGTCTGGTTCCAACTACTCCAGGCTTATAGAAAGAGATTTGAAGGTCAAAATCTTTTGCATTACTCCAGTCTTCTCTGTGGAATGTGCTAGAATTGGCTTCCCTCAGCCCCTACTGCAAACTTTCTTACCAGGAGCATGCCGAAAGGCTACCCTGAACAACAGGGCCTCCTGCCTGATGCTGGTAGCTTTGAATAAGGCAGCCATAATGCTTTACAGCAGAGTGAGTGTGAGTGGGTGGTTCCTGCTCTTCTGGGGGGTTCCAAGACCTAGCCAAACCTTTCATTGTTCAGCACACTATGAAACCCCTTTACAGATCAAGGCATCTGGCAGCCTGTGCAGTGAATGAAGATGACCAGTAGGTATGAGGTCTTTGTAAAGTGGGTGGAACCTTGCTCTCTAGTTCATTGGCCCACATGTTTCAATGAATGGGTCACAAGTCATGGAATTTAGCAACCTTCTTACAAGACAAAATGGATAAAAGCAGCCTGGTGGTACCACAAGGTAGCTGGGAGCATAGACTGATTCACCATGCCAAACCTTCAGCAGCATCATAGACTCTCACTCTGTAGTAGGGTCATAACAGCAAAATTTCAACTGAAAATGAGTGTTATCTGTCATGAACATATTCCTGCAGGTAATATTGCACGCCAGGCATTGAAGGACAAAGGCCCTTACTAACCCCTTAAGTCCTGGCTGTCAGAGTTCATGCCATACATCACTGCCAATTATCCTCCCCAGAATTGTCCAGAACATGGCAGGGGTGATATAACCCAGCCTTGTAGCTCTACTGGAGGGGAGGAGTTATATATTGCATGAGATCTTTCTTCTCCTGTTTTCTTTTCCCTACCTTAAAGCTCCAGTTAAAGAGGGCTTGGAAGAAAGGAAGAAGTAGGGGGCGGGGTGTGGATCTGGGGGGGAAAAGGCCCTAAATGTAAAGCAGTCCATCTTAAAAAAAACTTTTAAAGAAAAATCCTCTGTTTTTTCAGATAAATATTGAAAAATCAAACTGCATGTCAGGAATAAGGAAAATTACACTTAAATCCCTTAAATAAATAAGGGAAGAAACCACCTTGTCTCCTAGATAAATGTAGGTAGCTGGACATCCATAAATATAGGGGGAGTTCTAGCCTCAATCCCCATCACGGTTCAGGGGAAAACTAATAAAATAGAAACAGCACTGTAGGTCAAGTAAGGCAGTCAGTTCACCCATGTGGGACTAAGGGTGGGGAAAATACCATAAATACTATTTTTTAAACATAGTGGGAAAAATATTCCTCCCTTAAGTGCCACTACACACTTTCACTTCTGTTATTTCCTCTATTCTTCCTTTCCTCTTATCCTCCCTCATGTCCTGTCAATCAAATTTAAGACCTGCACATGAAATGAAGGGGAGGTTATCCTAGCACAAAGCCCAGTGGCTTACATGTGAGTGTATATGGTAAGAATTGCACCAGTGGAACATTCCTGACCTCCAGAGGCTCACCCATAACAGCTGTTGGCTGTGGTCTTTCTGTTACTGTTGAGGAAATTCGACTTTTGGATATTGTGGTTATGAAATAATTATCTTGTTAAGAAGTCTGAGTTCTTTAGTTATCCGTAAGGCTGCAAGTTTGTCACGGAGGTCACAGAAGTCACAGATTTCGTTATTTTCCGGGATCTCCGGGACTTCAGCGGTGGCTAGTGCAGCTGTCCCGGGGACGCCTGAGCAGCTTTGGGTGTGTGTGGCAGGGAGCTCAGGGTTGGGGTGTGGGAGGGAGTGAGGGTTCTGGGCGGTGCTTACCTTGGGGAGGCTCCCCAGAAGCGGCAAGATGTCCGTCCCTCAGCTACTAGCTCTGGGTGCTGCCTCTGCCTGCAGGCACTGCCCCCACAGCTCCCATTGGCCGCGGTTCCCCGCCATGGGAGCTGCGGAGCTGATGCTTGGGGTGGGGTCAGTGCGTGGAGTTAGGAGCTGAGGGAGGCGCATGTTTCTGCTTTTGGGGAGCCACGAAGAGCCAGGTAGGGAGCCTGGTAGTCCCACCATCCTCCCCCCCGAGCACCTGTGCTGCCCCCCAACACCCGCAGTGCCCCCAGGGTGCACCCCAAGATTTAGTCAGGGCTATATAGTACAAGTCATGGACAGGTCACAGGCCATAAAGTTTTGTTTACTGCCCATGACCTGTCCATGACTTTTACTAAAAATACCCGTGACTAAAATGTAGCCTTAATTATCTGCAATCAGTGAAACAGATGTATAACCTCTTGGCAAATGAGTAGAAGTACCAGTAGTTAGTTTTATTGGTTGGTCAGCATGCTTGAATCTTTAGTGCTACCATACATTTACTTTTCTAATGTAGCCTCTCTTGGAGGAAATGCCTCATAAGGATGAAAAAGTGTAAACATGATTTGCTAATGCTTGCTGAATCAGTAGTGGGTGAGAAGAATATGAAACACCGTGCCAGGCACCTAGCCTGAAATAGCAGGTATTGATTAAGGATGGTGGCAGTGGGTACAGTAGGCCTCTTAATGTTCATTGCTTGGTAGAAAGCCTGGCACTTGCCCACCATAACATGTGAACACCTGGCTTTAATTCAGAGTCCCCCATTCAGTAACCTTCAAGCACATCAGAAAAGGCAAGTATCACTATACCCAGGTCTCATGGATCCCATTCCAGTTCCATATTCCCTGGGCCAGTGATTGTAGAGGGATCAGCTATGCATCCAGAAGTGGAGATGAAAGGAAAAGGGCAGTCTTGGTCTAAATGACTCCAAGGATCCTTTATGCAAGGTATAACAGGTATATCTCAATTGATTACCTTTGAGAAAACTATTGCCTGTCTCAACTGTGTACTTCCTCTCCCCCCTGAATCCCTCAACCGTGTATATACATATGCACACCTCCCCTCCCCTCCCCCCATTAAAAAGCCACTATATGAAAAAATATTCAGAAATCAGAATAGTACAATTCACCGGTCTAAACCAAACATCTCGGTCAGGCTCCTTAACAACTGTTTCTCAGGAAAAGGGAAAGGAATCTGAATGAAACCAGTAAAAAGAGGTGAATGGTCAAACTACATCAACCACCCTGCTCCATAGTCCTTGCAGGCTTAAACAGAGAAACAGGGGGTTTTTTGGTTTTTTTAAAAAGCCACTCAACTAAAGCCAAGGTTTCAGCTCAGACAACTTCCTAGGTACAATGAAAAAGCAGGGATGGGAGAGTGACTTACTGAAGGTGGGGGTCAGGAAAACATATCAAGCTGATAAATGCCAAGAGAAGGAGTCAGGTGTGTGCATGTGTGGGAGAACTAAAGATCAAATATAAGAGCAGCAGTTCACACACAGCTAAACCAATGAAGACAGGATACTGTGGCCAAGCTAGCGGGGTGTGTGTGTGTGTGTTCTCTCTCTCTCTCTCTCTCTCTCTCACACTCACTCACACACACACACACACACACACACACACACACACACACACACACACACAGTATTGTAACTACATAATGATTATTAAATTCATTCCCCAGATGGAGAAAGTGAGGCCTGGGTTAAGGGACTTGCCTAAGGGCACAGAGGAGGTTGCTGGAGCAGATGAGATTAAAAATTCAGAAGTTCCGACTCTGTCCTCAATCACTATCCTCTGTGCTACAGTCCTTCCCAAGCAGTGGCCATAAAGAGTTTTTTGTGGGGTGGGGAGGAGATGAGAACCACAGCTGACGATGGAGAAGGCGAGGAAGGAAAAGTGAAGATGTCCCCAAGGTTTGCAATAAGCAGCAGGCATGAAGCCATTGTAGCAGTGGCATCGAGACTGGAAAGAGTGTGGAGGATTATCCAAGGAGTGACTGTAGAGTACTAGGAGTATCTTGCTATGGTGGAGTTGGAGGGCAGAGTAGGGAAGGACCTTCATGTGCTTTGCTTGCCAATACCAACTGCTCTGTGCCCCCAGCTAGCCAGCCAACCTACGAGCTTGTTGAAGGCTCCAAGACTACCCAATAAGAGCCCTCCTCTTAGAGGTACTGCCTCATTCTCTTAAAGTTGTAACATGACAACTGCCTTTGGGTCCTTGACCACCGTCCCATAATGGTGGGAAGGCCAACATGCCTTAATTCCAATTAATTTCAATATTCATTATTTGTTTTTTCATGACAGATTCCAGTATATTAGAACAGATATTTGCTGCTCATGGAAGCCACATATTTAGTACAGCATATTTAAAAATGCTAACAAATTGAGCTAAGATGTTTTAATATGTAAACTGGTTTAACTTTCTCTTTCATAGCTGTGCTCACATATATTGTTACATTTTGAGCTAGAATTAGGATTATATGGCTGTATTTAATGATGATGCTTTAAAATAGTATTTTACAGAGCAAAAAGTTGAGAATTTTGAATTATAACACTGTAATTTTTTCCCCTGGTTATGCTTTAGCATAGGGCAAAAGAGATGACCTACAGTGAGCTGACATTGCTTATAACAGTCCGATTCCTCTTTGTGCTATATAATGCAAATTCTGTAAAAAGTCCAATCAGAGGTTGAATTATCGTATTACGTTCTGTCATGAGGTATGTAACATGCCTCAGTTGCAAACCCAGAAAGTATGCCTTTGATCCTACAAGTGCTCTGTGCGGGTGATGGGGTCTGTACTAGCAGATCTAATTGCAGGACTGGTGTTAGTTTCTGTAGCAGAAGCATAAATATGTGAAAACCACATAAGTGGCTACTTATTTCATGAGTATTATATCTTTGTATGAGAGACAAGAATATATTTTGTGTTAATTTATTTCATTTAATTAAAAGCAATTTACTAGTAAATTTTTTAGTGTGCGGGATGGGGAAGGGGACTTGTCCTGTTTCTCTATGCCTTTGGTATATATATATACATATATATATATATATATATATATATATATATTATATATATATATATATATATATATATATATATACATACTTTAAAACCTATTAAAAGAAGCAGTGAGGGGAAGGAAAGTCTTGTGGTTAAGGAGTCAGGAAATCTGGGTTCAGTTCTGGTCAGACCCGAAATTTATTGCACAGCCAAGAACACCTAGGACATGTCACTTAATCTCTCTGTGTGTCAATTGCCCATGTGTAAAATGGGAATAATGAGACTTCACTGCCAAACAGGAGTATTGTGAGGTGCTTGGGGTCTATGGTGATGAGGCTGCCATGTATTGTAAATACCTAAAACAAAGAAAATTACAGTGTACTGGAGATGAACCAGCCCAAGCAGATGCTGCTATAATATTGAAGGATAAGTTTAGAGAGTATATTGTTATAAAGACAAACAATGAGGAGCTAGATTGTGCAACTGTTACTCGTGATTGGGTTCACCAGGGTGGATAATGGCTGAACAACCTAATCCTACTTTTATATTGTATTCTTGTAACCAGCCTGGGAGATAGCATTTCAAAAGCGTTCATTCCAGGGAGAAGCAGATATACTGATATGTTTTTGGAGACTATTTTCATTGAAGGATTTTTCATTATAGTATACATTATACTTATTAATAACTTGTTTAATTTTTAGCAGGGCTGATATTGAGCCACAATGGCAGCTGTAGTCTCGGACAGTCCTCCAAACCCAAGCTGCAAAATTATGACCTTTAGGCCTTCAATGGATGAATTCAGGGAGTTCAACAAATACTTAGCGTACATGGAATCAAAAGGTGCTCATCGTGCTGGACTTGCAAAGGTAAACATCTTTTACATAAAAAAACAACAACTATTTTCATAAACATTTGCCTTTTGCAAAACTGATGTGTTAAATTTTAATAATTTTTCAAATGGTTCTCCTGTGATAGCTGTTGATATGTCACTCTTTAACGAGAGTTAAATGGAATAGCTCATGTTGCCTATAAACAAAGAAAAAAGAAAATGTTTGTTGTCTGCCACATACTCTCAAATTATTGGGTTTTGCTATTTTCATCACATGGAATGTGAAAAGAAAATCTCTGTTTGAGGCTGACTGTTAATGCTTAGCAGTGCAGCCCAAAATATAAATGAGGGGATCCAGTATTCCAAACATAGGAATATCCACCATGCAAACACTTAAAAGTATGTGTAACTTAGGGTGACCAGCGAGCAAATGTGAAAAATTGGGACAGGGGTTGGGGGGTAATAGGAGCCTGTATAAGAAAAAGACCCCAAAATTGGGACTGTCCCTATAAAATCGGGACATCTAGTCACCCTAGTGTAACTTTACTGACTTGAATCATTTCACTGAACTCAGTGGGTCAACTTATGAATAAAATGAAGCACATGCTTAAGTGTTTCAGCATCTGGGCTATCATAGGATTTCAAATTGTTGATTTTTTTTTTTTAAATTGTAATCATCCTCCCTCCTGGTTGACAAAAGTAAGACATGGAAACCATGGAAAAGCTACTGTAGCATTGCCTCTTGGCTGAGCAATAGTTGATTCAGGTCCTTGTAGCTAGTCAGTTTCCATTAATGGAGAGAAATTGTCACAACTTCAGTTTGGTGTAACTTATTTATTTACATGGTGAATATGCTCTTATCTCTGCTATATACATTAGTCCAGTTTCTCTTATGTAGTCCTGCAGTGTGAGGATCATAGGGGAGGAAACACAACCATGCACATGCAGATTTGGGAATCTCAGCTCGGTCATTCAGAGTAGTCACTAGGAACAGCTACCTTAATCACTGGGTCTCCAATCCTGTGTTGCAAACCCAGAACATTCAAAAATCATCAGAATGGCTTAAAATGAGATTTATAAAGAAAAAATAACAAACCTTGGGTTCTTATTTGCTTTCTGTGTTTTGAGCCTTGAGGATACACTTTAGTCGCATCTCCAAACTTTTCTTTGCAAGCATGAAAGCTAGAAACTTTTCGTTTAAAAAAAAATTCCAATTACTAGATTGGGCAACTCATTCATAACAGACATAGATAAGTATGTGACATAAAAGTACACACTGATGTTATGTTGTCCCCACCACCTTCTGTGCTCATTCTGTTCTGAAACAAATGGGGACCTACTCTTTGAGGGTTTGCTGCATGGTATTAGTCACTGCAATTGGACTGCTTATATGCTTAACATTAAGCATGTGCTTCAGTGCTTTGATGGACCAAAGTCAGAGCATTCAACACCTTGCAGAATCAAGTCCGAAGATGTCTGGGGAACAGGAAGCGTCTATGTTTTGGTCCCTTTCTGATTAACAGTAATTGAGCTAGCAGAGAGTGAGGGGATAGTGCAACTTGTTGTGGATTGTTCAGTATATTGACTTGTTTCCTTGATCCTCAAAATCTCAGCATCTTAGGTTTGCTGGTGGTAGAATGTCCAGGGGTATGTTAAACTCTTCTTGTCGCCATGAGGCCACCTACTTTTTCCCACCCTCAAAGGAACCACATTATGGCGATCTATCTTCCAATCACCATGGCCGGATGCAGAGTTTTCTGAGGCCTTTCATTGCCTCTCTCACAGTGAAGGCAAGGCCTGGTTACTAGAGTGAAGGAAGGTGCCCTCTTTCCTCAATGTGCTTTGTACTGCCTTGTCAATGCTTTTGCTCCCCATCAGGGAGCAAAAAGGTACTGGGGTTTAGTGGTGATTGCACTCCTCCATTCAGTTTTTGGGCAGGCTGATTGGGGTAGTTTTTCTATTCTCAGTGAAGAATTTCTAAAGAATGAAAAAATATTTTAAAAACAGAAGGTCACACTCTCTTTGCCTTTCAACTGTAAATAAAACTGAGCTGTTTACAGTATCAGTTTCTGTGTTAAAATACTTAGTTAATATTCTTAATGACATTAAATGAAAGCGTAAGTCACTTGCTAAAACCTATCAGGAGATAACGACTTTTTCTGTTTTGATTCTGCTCTAAACATAATCCTTGCTTCCCTGGGTAAATATTTTTCTCATTGAAATGTTTTACTCGATGTTACATTTAGATTAATGTTATGTCTGATAGCAGGGTTGTGTATTTAGTGACAGTCATTAGAGTAACCTCTGTAGTGG
Source organism: Mauremys mutica (assembly GCF_020497125.1). NCBI lineage: Eukaryota > Metazoa > Chordata > Testudines > Geoemydidae > Mauremys > Mauremys mutica. The sequence continues at coordinate 107,086,467 of NC_059077.1, read as the reverse complement.
CTCTCAGGAGGGAGGCTGTCACACCGGGAGACTGCAGACACTGAGGTTGTGGTGCGGCTGGAGGTGTGTAACGGGAGAAAGCTAATGAGATCTGGAACTGGTGAGCTAATGTAACAAACAAAGAAAATTAACAGATTAAAGACACCTGAGACAGGAGTGTTCTGTGTTTGTGGACTGGGGATCAGGGAGAATGTCAGTAATTTATGACTTTCAGTTCCAGGATCTGTTACAAAGATAGCAGCAGCTGACAGCATGCTGAGTACAGACAACTTTTCTCATGTCAGCTATAAGAAAAGAGTCACTCTGTTTCTGAAAATATGTTACAAATTTTCTTTCAAGATACACAAACTCAGTATGAACTGTTTTTAATTTTACACTGAAATTACCAAAGGCAGCAGACTTTGCTGAGCTCTTGTTTTCATTTCTTTGACTGCTTCAGGGAAGGGAGTGATGACACTGAGATCCTTTATTAATTTTAATATGGTAGTGGCCCCCTGAGTTCAGGTGTTCTGCATTTAAGAAAATATCCTACCATAATAATGGAGAGATTGTGAGCTTTGATCAGTCAAGCACATTATGTGATAAGAAATATGGCCCCAGGTATCAGTTCTGTTTATTTCTTGCCCAGATTCTTTCCCGGCCTCATTTACTCCCATCCAGACTTTGGACCTCACTCTGGAACCACAGTAGGAAATGCTGGTGACCCATTTTACGTGTGACATATTAAAATGCCTTTCTCTGCTTATCCAGCTCTTTTTTTGAGGGGTGGAGAGAGTTCTGTGCTTTTCAACATTAAAATACCCTGCTGAAAAATAGAGGGAGCCCTGAGAAGCAGGACTGACATAATTGAAATGAGCGGAGAGGGTGGAAGAACAGAGATTAAGAGCAAGCTGTGTCATTTTGTGTTCTTTTAAATGATTATGTGCATAATATATTTTCTACTTCAGGTGTGTATGAACCCAGAGTATGCGAGTCAGAGACCTTTAGCTAGCAGTACCCATTGGGGTGGTGCATGTGCTCTGCACATCCTTGTGCCTTGAATTGAGGGCAAAAAGGGAAGGGCCACACCGATCCATCTCTTACTGCCTGTGGTTACAATTTTGAGCTCTCTGTGATGCCTCAAGCTCATGATCCCTTTTCCCAGCTTATCAGTGGTGAAATTTTCTTTTGTTCTTGGGAGGTGTCTAAGTACTGCATTAATGTACAGAAATCACCGGATTGATGCCTGAGGCCTTGCTTATTTTGAACTATCAGGAACTCTTGTTGAAATATGACTTTATTTATTTGGACTCCAAGGCAAAATTCTCACAAAAGCTTCCTCAGGACTTGAGAAATGTGTTTAACTCCCTAGTTACAGAGGGTCTCCTGGTTGCTGGCATTTCTTTACAGCAGCTCTTGACTTGGCAGATACAACTCCAGGTGGATTGCAACAGTCATCACTATGCGGTAAATTATTCTGCCACCATGCATCTGGCATCTCTAGAGAGGTACAAAACATGGCAGAAGAATTACCACTTGAGGGCTGCAACTTATTCACAGACAAAATGGATGAGGGATTGCACTCACTTGAAGACTCCAGAGCAACACTTTGTTCCCGACGATGTCCTCCAACCCCAAGAAGAAGTCATTATAGGCCTCAAATGCACATATATGGCAGCAGCTGCCAAGTTTCCCAAGAGACGTTTTCACCTATACTTTCTGTGGGTTCTTGCTATCCAGGCCCCTATGCTTCAAAGCAGCAGTTTTGACGGCTTTGTCAAGAGCAGAGTGACAGTTGCTGAGAATCTTTCCATCTTGTGCCCCCTCTTTGGGAACCAGTTGTTTCACTTCCTCGGTGTCTGGAACTCCATAACTATAGTCCAGTGAGTTTGACACTGTGGGACTGGGTTACACCATTCAACTCTGGTCCTTGCCCTACGCTACCCACGTCCCCTGTCCTTGTTCCTGAGACCATACTGCTTCAGGAGGTACAGTATCTTTTAAATCTTGGAGCTAGAGAGGAGGTGCCTTTACTGCACAGGAGAAGGGAGTTCTACTCCTGATATTTCATCATACCCAGAGAGAGTTTGAGGCCTATCTTGGGCTTAAGAAAGTTAAGCACTTTTATCAGGAAGATAAAATTCAGGATGGTGTCCCTTGCTTCTGGTTTGGGGCCAGTTCAGCCAACAGGTGATGGACCACATCCACCAAATTCAATCCCTATTTGCTCAGCTGGGTCTAAAAATAAAACAGAGCAGTTGATTTTGTCACCAATGAAAAGAATCAAGTTCATTGGGGCCATTCTTGATTCTATGACTGCAACAACCTACCTGCTTCAAGAAAAGTTCCGGTCTGTTTTGAACCTCTGCACAAGTCTAAAAACCAACCTCAGGACAGCAGTGAGGGCTAATGTGAGGCTGTTGGGACACATGGCATCCAGCATGTATGTTACTCAGCCTGCCAGACTTCATCTTAGGTGCATACAAAGCTGGTTGAAGTTTGTCTGTCGACGAAACAGACAGCTTCTGGACATGCTGGTTCATGCATCTGTTTAGGTTCTAGCATCCTTAGAGTGGTGGATGAAACTGTACAGGATGAATCTTTGAGAGGATAGTCTCTCAGTAGCCCCCAAGGGCTGGGCTTTGATATTGGCATTATATTTGATGGGGAAGGCAGTCAGCCTATCACAGCCAGGACCAAGAACAGGCCAAGGACACCAAGCAAGGGAAAGTGCTACTTAGACTATTTAGATATCAATGAAGAAATGCATCTTTGACACTGGTAAACCAGGTGTCCACTCTTGCCAAGGCTGTAGGCATCAGCTGAGCACTGACAAATTCATAACTGGAAACAGACCAGCTCACCTGTATGTTAATATTGTTCAAGATGGGTTTTTGGTCCCATCTGACCGATGAAAGGGAGGCATGAGACATGACACTAAGCTGTAACACCTGCTTGTAAGGAGCCACATTTAGAAGTTCCCTCCGGGAGTGCCAGGCTGCCTGCTCAATCAGAACAATGGGATAGGAATAGGGCGAGCTCTGCTCGAGCATCTGTCCTAGACATCAGTCATCTGAAACAGGTTCCTCAGGGAGATTCTAGTGCCATCCGGTGACCAAATGTGCCTCCAACAAAGAAAGATGCCCCCCGAGGCCAGCCCAGTGACCTGTTAACTCCTGTGGGCAGCAAAGACATATAAGGAAAGAATGCCCCCTCCATGGAGTCTCAGTATGCCTCAGGCTGGACTGTAGAGACACATGCTCATGAATAAAACGCCCCACAAATTGGCAGTACCAGTCTGAGTAAAAGGGAAGGGAATACAAGGACTTGTAGATTCTGGGTGCAGCCAGATAGTAGTTCAAACCTACCTGGCTGGGTAAGATGAGGCTCCAGAAGAGACAATCTGTGTACAGCTCATAAGCAGTGAAGGTTACAATTAACTGTGGGAGCCCACACTGAAATCCTCACAGTGGCTCCGGCTGGAGAGTTGAGGTACCCAGTAATAATAGGATGTGGATTGCAAGTGTCACTTTTATTTACTAAAATTAAATATATCTGATCTGAATATTCACTCTTTGACTGGAAGGCAAAAACTACATAAATAACATAAAATGTAGCATGCTGTGACTGTCATTTGAGAACGAGTGACAGTCAATGTATCCATTAAGATGCCCTATTTCATAGATTTATAACTTGTCTGTGAACATTGTATTGGTTTTGAAAGATCTTGGCCCACAGCAATATAATTTAAAAAAAAAACATGTAGTCTTTTTTTTTTAATGTGTATGAATGATTTAAAAATAAGACTTGTGGTTTTTTTTTTCCAGCTTCTGAATGTACCAAAGCATTTTATCTACATGTAAATGGTATCCAGGTAGAATATCAATATCTTGAACAGTATGATGCAGGTTAGAGGGGGTGTATATACTGTATCCTCTAGTTTTTACATTAGCCGAAAGTGCATCTGTGCATACAAAAATGATGAATAAGGTGGAGGGGCAGGAGTTGAACACTGGGTTGTCATCACTATGTTGTTTCTCTTATTTGCCAAGATGTAATGAAGCGTAGTTGCAGACTATCATTGAATATAGGTAGGGAGTCCACGTTGCTATCTAATTTAAATGCCAGTTTGTGGTTCAGAGCTACAGTGCTTTGCAGGGCTTGGGAGAGAAGCAGACAAGCTTTAGGACTCACCCCCCCACCCCTACACAGTGTAACCTGTTAAAACTTCTAAATTGTCAAGCAAGACTCTTTTGAAATTTACTTAAATACAAATCAAAACCAATTTCCTTCCATAGAAGGCCATTTATTCCTTCCCTCAGCAAGGAATTCTCCATGTCAAAGTGCCATTTTCAAACTTCAGCCATTTATAGCCCTGTTCCAAAAAGTCAGATTTATTTATTTTTATTATGGGGGAAAGTGTATTTTTTTTCCCCCTCACTCTCCTTTCACATAGAAATGTTTGAACTGTTTTGAGAGACAGGACAGTCTAGCTTAGATTTTGAGAAACCTCGTTCATTTCCCCAGCTCCTCTACAGACTTCCTGTGTGATCTTGGGCAAGATCCTGTGTGCCCCACTTCCCTATCTGTGTCCTACTTCCCTATCTGTAAAAATGGGGATAATAATATTTCCCTACCTCCCAGAGGTATTGTGAGGATAAGTACATTAAAAAGACTGTGAAGCATTTGAAGCTCTGCTGATGAAGAATGCAATACAAGTGCTAGGTGGTGGTATTATTTTGCTCAAAAATGGGACAGATACTAAGCATAGAAAATTTCAGACCCAAAAGGGTGGTTTAACAACGTTATGGATATGAGCAAACAATGGATTAGAATGGAAACTGTCCTGCGATCTTAATATAAATATTATAAGGTACCTGCTAACAGTATTTGGGAGGTGGGGGTGTCTGATCTTGCATATGTTGAAGTCATTGGAAAAACTCCAGTTGCCTCCAGTAGGAGTAGGATTTTCTCTGATGGTCACACTAGTCAGGGATTGGGATATTTGCCACTGTAAATGAGTTTATTTGAAGTTTAATGTTCCAGGTGTGTGTTTATACCTCAATTGTTTGTTGGCAAGATGGTGCTGGTGCAGTTTACTTACAGAAAAAACAATACACATAGAATGAAGTGGCAGTACATTTATGTTCCCTGGCTTTTCCACTCTTACATGTCACTCCTTCCTTGTGCGCACACGCATGCATGCGCTCTCTTGCGTTCTCTCCCCCATTTAAAATAAGTTGTAAGGATACATTTTCCAGCTCAACTTTGTTCATCTGATAGTCTCCAGAGTTTTTTGAACACACCTCAAATCTCTCTTTGTATGTCATTCAAGAGCCGCTGCCAGCAGCAGCGCAGAAGTAAGGATGGCATGGTATGGTATTACCACCCTTACTTCTGCACTGCTGCCTGGAGAGCTGGGCCCTATGTCAGCGGTTGCCACTCTCCAACTGCCCAGCTCTGAAGGCAGCAGCACAGAAGTAAGGGTGGCATGGTATGATTTTGCCACCCTTACTTTTATACTGCTGCTGGCGGGGCGCTGCCTTTAGAGCTGGGCGCCTGCCAACAGCTGCTGCTCTCCAGCCACCTAGCTCTGAAAGCAGCGCAGCAGTAAGGGCGGCAATACTGCTACCCCCCTAAAATAACCTTGCGACCCTCCTGCAACTCCCTTTTGAGTCAGGATCCCCAATTTGAGAAATGTTGGTCTCTCCTGTGAAACCTGTATAGTAAGAGTAAAAGCACACAAAAGGCCAGATTTCATGGTCCGTGATGTGTTTTTTTTTTTTCCTGGCCACGAATTTGGTAGAGCCCTACAAATAACCAATATTCAGTGTAGGCCCCTTTCAGCTTAACATCCAGGATGCAGGCCACTTCCAAATATTCTCACCCTTCCCCCACAAGCAGGAATAAAGGTACACTTAAGGGATATTTGAGAGTATGAAGTGTTAAGGTCTCCCCTTCTTCTTGTAGGCTAATAGGGTCCATCAGTCACCTCCCAGATCTCTCTAATTTCTGGGAGCTTGCTCTTTTGAGGCTCCTGCCATAAATTTACAAATACTGTAATACACGCTTATAGAAATTGAAGGATTTATTGGAACATTGCAAGTAAAAATATCAGCACACACAGGCAGTATTTAACTTCCTTCTAAGCCCCGCACACCAGGTTAACATAATATCAAAACAAGATAACCACAGTAAAATAAAGATTCAGCACCATCTATTGGTGAAGGTGCTGTCTGCACTGATCATTATAACTTTCCCTCTTTTGGTTTAATAAGAGTTTGAAAACAATAACTAAAGTTTTATTATCATTGTAATTCCTAGGAATCCAGGTAGTCTGCAATCCTCACGGGTTTCCCTGTTAGTCTGCCTCCTCAAGTCATGTATTCAGTCATGGAGATGTCACTTGTAAATGAATCCAGAGATTATCGGCATGTATAGGGTTCATATTCTCCAGGTTAGGCATATCTGGTGGGTGTAGACAGTCTTTTAAAGACTGCAGTGTGGTGAAGTCTTGAGGACATACTCCTCCACAACCAGTTATGCATTACAAGTTATAGGAATCTGCTGGTGAATTTCCAAATTCTCCTCTGAGGTTGTTGAATAACCTCAGCGTTTGCCCTCCCCTTTCTTTCAATAAATCTGTGCATCAATTCTCCGTGTACTACAAAGGGGCAAGCTCTCAGTTTTCATATCGGCAAGGATAAACTGTTTATTTTCCTAAGTATTGTGTAAGGTCCCCCTGAAAAGGAGGACATTTGAGCGTGTGTGTGTGTGGTTATTTTTTTTTTTTCTTTTTCCTGGCGGATTTTTCTTGGTGCATTACCATATGCTTTTTCCTTCCTGGATGGGCACATAGTCACTTTTTCCTGGCACCTTGTACTTGTCATGGTTCCTTCTGGCTCATCTGTTCTTCCACCTTCTGAAATGCTGTGCTCAGGTCACTGGTATAAGACTCTGCCTGTGTAGGTGCAGGAGGCCTGGCCATTTCTTGCTGAACATCAAGTCTTATGCAAGCATGGGTTTGTGAGTCCAAAATAATCTGAGAGAGTGGTGAATAGTTGAGTGTCAGCTGGCGTTATATGCAAAGACAAGAAGTGTCCTCATATCTCTGTCTCATTGGTCTTTGCTAAGAGTGTGAGCATGGAACCAATGGTGCTGTTTACTCTCTCCATTCTTCCACTACCTGCAGGGTGGGTAACCCCAGACCTCACTTTAGATATGTTATCTGGAGTTGTCAGCAAACCTCATGTAATAACAGGGATTGAAATTCCTTCCCCGATCATTGAAAGGCAGCTAAGGCGGAGGGGAGGGAGAGGGAAAGGGGCAGGGGCAATTTGCAACATTACATGTTTCATCAATGCAGCTGTAACTGCCTCAGGACTTTTATCCTTCAGTGGCTCTGCCACAACATACTTTTACATGGTGTCATACGTTATCAGCAAATATCGATTTCAACTGGTGTTTCTGGTTGTGGTCCTTCCAAGACAATCATGAACTCCCAGGGCTTACTAGATAGGGGCATATCCCCTAAAAGGAGTTCTGCCTCTTCTTGCTGGTGCAGTCTTGTGACAGGTAAGATGGGAAAGTACCAAATCTTTAACATCTGCAGCCAAAAAAAAATCTGTCTGATACCTGGTTCGGAGTCTCTTCTTACCCCAGGCAGCCTGCTGCTTTGATGTCATGAAGACACTCCAGCACTGCTCTCTGCAAACTTGCTGGCAAGACAACCCTGATAGACCTGGAAAATCATACACCAGCAAATGGGTAGCTGGATCAATGTTAATTGTTCCTGAACTGCTTTGAACCTCTCTCCAGTCTGAATCTCATTTGGTAGATCTTTTAGCACACCAAAATAACTCAGGGTCCTTAGATTGTTCTTGCCAGATGTCATCACACGATCAGTCTGAGTGTATTCTCACTGTTGTCATCCTGGTGAGAGCATTCGCAACCATATATTACTTTCCATGTTTATGGTGAACTATGAATTCTGAACCTAGTAAATATGGATGATAGGCCCCAAGGGCCTCCGCAATAGCCAGAAATTCCAGTACTGTTGCTGAATTTTTGTTTTCCCTCTCACTTAATTTTTGACTTCCAAAGGCCACCAGCCTCTGCCTACTGAGCTAATCAGTTTGTTCAAATGCAAATCTGACCACAAACCATCACAGATTATCACAAATGGACAGCATGAGTCTGGGAATTCAAACACAGCATGGTTTAGCAGTCTTTTCAGTGACTTTTTGGTGCTCCTCTGTCCAGACAAAGTTGCTCTTAGTTCGCTGGTATAATGGCACTGCCTGTTCTGGGAAGTTTTGTACAGGTCTCCTATAGAATCTGCAGAGGTCTACAAACCACTGTATTTCCTCCACATTTATAGGAACCATCAATTTCTTTTTAATTTTCAATTTCTGGGGTTGGAGCTCCAATGTATCCTCACTGACGATATGTCCAGGCATGCAATGTGACTCTTTGCATTCTGAAAATGGTTTCCTGCAAGTGTAAACCCTAACTCCTTATAAAGCTGTAGAATCTTTTCCATTCCTACCAGATGTTCCTCCCATGTTTCATGGATCCATGGGAAATAATCTAAATATTTTGTTTCTGACATTTTATTCAGTGTCTGCTATGTGGAGAAGTGGGTAGCTATCTTGAACTCTTTTTAGTTATATCTCTTGTATTCAATAAATATTCTTAAGTCTCCGCTGGGCTTTTTCACAATTATAATTGGGGATGGCCAAGGTAATATAGATGGTCCAAGCAGGACATTCTCTAGCATGCAATTTAGCATCCTTTAGGATTTGCCTCACAGGAACAGCCCTTTGCTTAAGGGATGTTGCACCAGATCATATCTCCCAAGCTTCCCATTATTCTTGGAGAACACACGAGCATACTGTAAGAATAGATGTTTTAATTGCTTTCTTCCATTGTCTTCTATGGATGCTTCTGTCAGCAACTTCTGGTTTCACTGGTGTGGCTTTCCTCTGCTTGGGTAATTCTGTCTCCCATGGGCTTTGCCTTCTCGTTACCTGAAAATGTCATATGATCTAGGAATAACTTGGGAGACTGTTGCTCTTATTTGACCCATGGGATCTCTGCAGATATCTTGCACTGGGACTCCTCTAAGTTTTTAGCCACTTTACTAGCAATCATTTCTTGAAGCGTAGCATTTGGTATAAAGGAATCACCCTGGGTCTGGGAATTAATAGCTGATACCTTTAAGGAGATCCCACCTTCTGCTTCCACATTTGTAACTCTGCACATAATCTGGTCCATACATTTATCCAGTATGTTATCTTCCTTCACCAGCAGGTTATAAAGTTCCTCTGTTAAACCATTTATAAACTGTCTTCTCACACAGGATTCACTCATGTCCTGTCACTGGACATAGGTTCCTCTCTGCTTTGCCAGTTCCAGATCCAGAGCAGATGGGTTTGCTTTACTCAAGCTATCCCACCGATTGTGAGGGGCAGGGAAAGCCCTATTAAACAGGCTCCTCAAGCCAAATAAAGTATGCAGGGGTTCCCCTTTCTCTTACTCCAATTTTGTCATTCCCTCCAGTATTTCAAAAATAGATCTCTCCTAGAGGTCATATAAGTGTTTGTGTAATTGACTGAAAGATCCATGATTCACACTGGGAAGCTTCTGGTGAAAGCTTTAGCATTATCATTCAAAAACACTGCTATGTTCTGTGGTGCTTTCTTATCATAGACTCATAGACTTTAAGGTCAGAAGAGAACATTATGATCATCTAGTCTGACCTCCTGCACAATGCAGGCCAGTCCACTCATTCACAGAGAGCAGCAGCTCAGAGTCTATCAAGTACTCACAGATTCCAGTTTCATCTGCGTGACCATTGAGAAGAAACTTAGGCAAAAATGTTTTTGTCATCTTGAAGCTGCTACCACTAATTGCAACACCTGCGTATAAAAATCAAAGGATTTTTCTGAAACACTGCAAGTAACAACCCCAGACCTGCCAGCAGTCCCGGGTTTGACTGTCCTGCTTTGACCTCCAAAGCTCTCTGCTGCTTGAAGCGGAAAATTTCTTGCATTTCAGGGCCACCCAGAGAGGGAGAGTCCAAAGAGGCTCACCTATTTGAGAGTTTCCCCAAACTGAGTAGTGTTGTGATTGGCACACAAGGCCGCAGCTCCACTCATGTTTGGCCCCGCTGCGCCTCTGTCTCTGTCTACACAGGGGCAGACAGGCCAAACCTGAATGGTGCTGAGTCCCGCTTTAGCCATTTGAAAGGTTGCGAGGTATGCAACTCCAACATATGCAGGCAGGACTTTATTTCTCTTAGTCCCCCAAAACAAGACAGCAACTTAATCTAGATAAAGATATTGGTGGAAGTGATGCATTGATCTTTCTTCTTCTTTGCTGGGCTGATGGACAGGAATCAATGTCAATGGGATTGAATGAAGTCTTTGCCATTTTTCATTCAGTTTCTATGGCCTGATGTTCTCCAAGCATTCAACCAGGAGTCCTTGGCATGCACTTGGAGAACCAGATGTACCCTTCACTAGTGGTTGCTGCCATTAGCTATCCTCTAGATTTTGCATGCCAGCTGAGGCCAGGTCCTGGGGTGTGGCCGTGTGGTACACATACAGCTACTTGGAGCCTCTAATCAGAGTTAAGTGAGGCGCCAGGACGATCTGTAAGCAAACTACCCTTTACAGGTGTGGCTGTCTACTATGTAGAGGTACTACCCATTGAACTCACCCCATATACCCTGCACTTATCATTACAATCCACTTATAGTCCGGCTGTAACTTCCTGTTCTTACTCTTATTAACTCAAAACTGCACCTCTGGGAATGGGATGCTATGAGGAATGTGAATTCCCCGCCCCACCCCAGATGCCTTCTCATTCTTGCCCCCAAGGGGTAGTGATTGATCAGACCCACGGTATCTTAGGAACACTTTTTTTTTTTTTTTTTTACTATAGGTCCCTTCTAGGGCAGGCAAGCAACTGCAGCACAATGGCTACTGCATGCTGCAAGGGCTTCATGTAGAGTCAGATGCAGGGAGGAAGAGGGGTGACAGCAGCATGAGAGACAATCAGCTTGTTCTTCCCTGTCACCTAAAATAGGGTCTTACCTCATCCAGTGAGACCCTACTGCTGCCTCAGTTTCCTTTCTTCCCGCCCCAGGAAAATAAAACTCCACAACTCTTATGCTTTAGAATTACTCTCCCTTTCTGGAGTCTGGTTTCTTAACATAATCTATCTCCTAGCCGCCTTCTCCAGGTTCACCAGTCCATTATGCCTCACCTGGGCTCCTAATACCCACTTCAGGGTTTTGCTCCTGCCCATCTCTGCACATAACTCCAGCAAAGCCGTTTTCTCTGGCTGCTAGGTAGTCATCCCCTGCAGGTGGGTCTTACTTTTTTCTTCCTCCCCTTTACCCTTTTATCAGGACAACAGGCCCCTGATCATGCTACCTGTCAGCTCCCCATATCTCTCTAAGCTGGGATTCTGTGCCAGGCCTCCTCTGGCCCTCTCCAGAGAGCCATCCCATGGTTTTCCTCTCTTTGAGGGAGAAGACACCCTCTTATAGGTAGCCAACCTCAGCTGCCCTTATGCAATGCCTAGTCACCTGACCCTACCATCAGTCCAAGCTCAAACCCATCACCTGAGAGTCAGGTAATTAGGCACAGCTCCCACTAATGGGGCAGCACACCCCGTAACATACTTGCCCCGTATAATCTTGCCCATTTCTTGGGAAAGCTGTACAGAATATTCTTAATCATGAGGAGAACTCCTGTTTGGTCTTAACAAGTAACATCACATCAAACATCAGAACCAACCTTTTGCTATCTCCTTTTTATAACATTCCACCTTCTTGCTGCTTCTCTCTTGTTCAGTAAAACTGGACTTTTACCAGAACATAGCTGGCGTAAGGACGTTATGTTCCTTAGAGAGCAGACTCTGGTACAAGCACACCCTTCAGAATCAAGTGTGCACCTTAGTGAATTCAATTTTTTTTTCTCCCACAAATACCAAAGTCTGCATCTTTGTACTTGTGGCCCCTAACAAATTCTGTAGAACAACATGCTTCTGTTCTTCAATCACGCACAGAATCTTTTCAAAGGCGGTCTCCCTCTGGATTTCTTTCTCCTCTATCGTTGACTTTTGGTCCTTTCCTTGACCCACTTATGCAGGTGTTCTATTTCTGGATCTCCCAACAGTCTGATCAAACATCTCTGCTGCAGAGGCATGTTTCACTTTAAATGTCAGCACTATATTATTGCTGATCATTTTATCAGATGTGATGAGGAAGTGGAGGATAGTAATGCTCACAGAGAGGGGGAGCTGTGAGTTGCTTTAGGGAAGAAAATGCAGAGGTAATAAAGGAGGAGAGAGAGAGAAGTAGGGGAGGGGGAGAGAAACTAGGAAAAGAGACACAAAGGCCTGATAGTGTGGCGATCCTAACAGTGAGCCTGTTTTTCCAATAAGTGATGCTGAATGTGATGATAAGTTAGTGAGGAAATAATACACAATGGTAACTAAAAGTTTAATTACTAAATAAAGGCCATATTCTACCTTTGATCTTTTTGCAAACTGATTATTAAAATCAGTGGGAGATTGAGGGGAGTATGTAGTCCTAAATGTATACCTCTGTTCTGATAGATAGCTACCCTAAAAAGGAGAGCCATACTATAATTAAGCATAGGAGCAAGAACTCTACTTTCAGGAAATGCTTGATGAGAGAGCACAGTATATGTCGAAGGAGGAATAAAGCCTGAATGTTGCACTGTCTTGGTTTTAGTCCAGTGTTTCTCAAATGCAGCCTCCAGAGCCTTTTCTTGCGGCCACAGCCTCTTGGGCTGTGATTTGGGGGGGCACAAAGCAGTGGCCCCTCTCCCCAGAGACACAAATGCTGAAGGTGCAGGCAGCTGGTGAATTCCCCATTTTCCCAAGGGTCGGTGAGGCAGACTTTGGCCATGGGGCTTTGAGCTCCGTCCTTGTGGTGGCAGGCTCTGGTTCCAGGCACCAGGTTCACTACTTCCACCATTGTCCCTGGACCCCACTGCCTCCCTGCCCCAACCAGGGCTTAATTTGTGCCAGGGCTTGCCGGGGCTGAGTCAGTCTGCTGTGAAAAGTGATATTAACAAACATACAAATATCACTTTTCACAGCAGAAGACTTACCAACTAGCAAGTCTTGGGGTGGGGCGGGTGGAGCACAACTTAAAAAACCTATAGAAACAACAAAAAGACAAGAACATGCAAAGTGCCATATTTGTATTTCTATTCTGATTAGGTCCATTAAAGAATAGAGACAACTGTAAATTATTTTTATTACTGAGTCTGGAAAAAACCGTACATAAATAACAATGATTTGGGTATGTATACGTGCATATTTATTTGTTTTTCCTAAAGTTAATTAAGTATTTTAGGAAGAATTGTCAGCGCGGCCACCAGCAAGAGTTGGTGGCCGCACCCTGAGGCCACCAAAAAATTTGTTGAGAACACCCCTGTTTTAGTCCGTCTTTTTTTTTCTGTTTGAACACTGAGCAACCTACAGCTATAGACAACAGTTAAAAGTAGAATTTGGCTTTCTCTATGGAATGAATTTGACACCTGTGATTTGGAAGATGATAGTTTTGCTAAACGTTAACGGGGAGGCTGTATGACCTAATGGAAAGGGTACTTTACTGAGAGTCAAGAGACTTTTAGGTTCTGTACTCAGATCTGCCATTGAACTACTTATTTTAGGCAAGTCACTTAATTTCTGTCTCTGTTCCCTGTCCCCAACTTCTGTCTGTCATATTTATTTAGATGGTAAAGCCTTCGGAGCAGGGACTGTCTCTCAATACAGTGAGATCGCATAGCACAGAGAGGTCCCAGTCTCAGGTGGGCTCGCTAAGCACTACTGTAGTACAATTAAACAGTAAGGGTGCTCCAGTTTGCTGAAGGAGGATACTTTGGACACTAGTCACAAAAATATTTCATGCTGCATATTGCTAAAAACAAAACACTATTAACATTTTGAATTAAAAGAATGCAAATGCTGGTTTTTAATATTCACATTGTGGAGCCAAACCTACAAGTTCATGCCTAATAGTTATGAAAACGGAAATCTCTATGCACATCTTTGATTTTTATGCATACATTTTGAACGCATGGCTTCTCTGCTTCCAAAGCAGTGTTTTGTATTTTTTGTGCATATAACTTAAGATTTGTGTGAAAACATTAATGGAAACTGCGCGACTAGACAGTTGAACACTCTTGTTCCTTTAAGAAGAGGAAACATTGGGCCCAATGTTGCAGTCCCTAGATGGACAAAGGTCACATCAAAGTTAATAAAATTAAAAAAAAAAAGTGAGTTTTAACCACGTAGGAAGTGCAGGATTAAACTAGAAGTATTAACTATGCCTTTAACAGGAAATGGTTATCTACTAAAAACATTTTCTTTGGTTGTCTAAATTTGTATTTCCTACATGTTCTAGGTTTGTGCAGTTTTATACTGTGAACAATGGAAACATCTGTCTCAGAAAGACATGTTCAAGTGGGTTAGGTTTAAAATTTGACCGTGTTGTTGTTTGGAGACACTGAACGATCTCCAGATCCCAGATGTATTCTAAAATTCCATACTCTCACTAAGGTGTTTTAAAGATAAAAGTGGCTATTGCATTTTTTTTATATATAACCCTAAAATGTTTGCATTTTGAAGAAACAGCCTGCTATCAGAGGGAATACAGATTAATTATAATAAACTCATCTAAGACTTTTCTTAGCATCACTGCTGATGCTAATGCGCATATAAAGAAATAACTAACAGTGCCATGCTTGCTGTGTTTAGTTTTTGTAAGCAGCACAAACACTTCCAATGTTTGTAGCATATAAAAAGACAAAACTAAAGGGGGGGGGAAGAGGAGGAAATGTCTTCAGTCTTTTAATAACAATAATACGAATGTAAAAAGTTTATATAAAAAGAACTCTATATAAACAATAGCTATTGCAGTGTTTTAAAAAATGTCTTGTTGACAAAGTAGTGAATTAAAAGATAAATAGACAATATTTGGAATTTAGAGATTTCCATTTGGGCTGTAATAATATATAAAACATATTTTCAAAACTACCTAATACCCTAAAACAAGACACTTGGATGAGACCATTTGGGTGAACTCAGGCTTCTGTAAAATTCCTGATGGCTATGAATAGCATGGTGTGCATGCTTGTGAGCCATAGCAGAACTTGGAATCAGACGGGGTGAATCAGGGGAACCTAAAACGAAAAAACCCCCGAAACTTTGCCATCAACTGGGGCTGTGTACACACAGTTTTTGTACTTAGTTTTATTACATACATTTATGGGAATAAACTCTGTTTAAGGCAACCCAGTATATCTGCATCCACATGAGGGGTTGTACCAATTTAACATATTTGGTTAAAAAAAATATGAAATAGTTTAAATTGGAATAAAAATTGTGAATAGACCAGACTTTGTAAGATTTACTGAATAACCCGGATAGTAAGATGGAGAGAGGCATTAAGCAAATAACTCTGTACTTTTATCTTGTTTTAAAAAACATTGACGATGTTATGTTTAAATTAGATTGTACACAATGTTCATGGACAACAAGATTTTTTTTAAACTTACGGTAATTAAGTCTTTAAATCTTTCAGACAGATCTGCTAAGTTTTTTTTTGTATTCGGTTTAATGAAATTACTTGTTTCTTCATCCACTTCAGAAGTATTTTTGACATGAGCAGTAGCTATACTGATTTGTTCATTGCTGCTCTGACATTTCAGGTGATCCCACCCAAGGAATGGAAGCCAAGAAAACATTATGACGACATTGATGATTTAGTGATTCCAGCTCCAATTCAGCAGATGGTCACTGGTCAATCAGGGCTTTTCACTCAATACAACATTCAGAAAAAGCCAATGACTGTGAAAGAGTTCAGGCAACTGGCCAACAGTGACAAGTATGTATATTCAGTATTCTGTTTGGAAAGGAAAATGTGTAACCTTGTCCCACTCTGATTTTTACCTTTTTTAGGCACTAGGTGATTTTTATGTCTAACTTAATTACTGAAGGCCAGCCTTGTCGTCTTCTAGGACTTGGTAGAAGGCACTACACAGTGCTTAGAGTAGTCTGAAAAAAATGGAGAGTCTGTCATCACCCCAACCAATACCGGATTTACAAGGGCGCCACTGGCGCTGGGCCCACGGTCGAAAGGGGCTGGGGAGGATCCAGGCTGCTGCCAGCAGAGGCTGCCATGGAGCCGCAGCAGCCGGCAGCATCAGAGAAGCTTGATGCTGCCGGCTGCTGTGGCTCCATGGCAGCCTCTGCTGGCAGCAGCCTGGATCCTCCCCTGCTCCTTTCCCCAGCGTGCTACGTTCCCTACCCCCTCCCTGCCGCCGATCAGCTGCTTGCTGGCAGGAGGGGGGAAGAGGAGGGAGCCGCAGCACATTTGCAGCTCTGGGGAGGAGGAGAAGAGGCGGGGATGAGGCCTTGGGGAAGGGGCTGGAATTGGGGCACCCCCACACCCCCAGCCCCCTGCCCACCCTGACTGCTGCACCCCCTCATGTACCCCCAGCCCCCTGCACCCCCTCACATACCCTGAGCCCCCTGCCCTGATTCCTGCATCCCCTCACACACATCCAGCCCCCTGTCCTGACCCCTGCACTCCCCTCACACCTCCCCAGCCCTGACTCCTGCACCCCCCCCATCCCCATCCTGAGAACCAAACAGGAGCTGCTCCACGTAAGCACTCCACACCCCAACCTCCTGCCCCAACCCTGAGCCCCCTCCCTCACCCTAGCTCCTGGCCAGACCCTGCACCTTTTTACAATATTTGGAAAGATCATTAAGTGGTCCATCGAGACCCTCCATGATTTTTCAAGTGGTCTGTGGAAAAATAAGTTAGACCACAAGAACAATCAAGGTACCTCACTTTATTTTCATTTACTTGCTATTACTTATAGGAGGAGGATGAAGGAAAAAAAATGAAAAACGGGGGCAGGGGGAGATAAGAGAGAATGTTCTTTTTCTTCGCTGGGTCCCAAGGAGAAGCCCCAAAAATGAAGCTGAGCACAGGGCTGGGGGGCCCCACTAACTCTAAATCCACCACTGGCTGTCACGTCACCTGGGCTGGGGATACTGTCAGGGCCAGTGTAAACACTAGGTGAACTAGGTGACCGCCTAGGGCGCCAAGATTTAGGGGTGCCAAAAAGCAAGCAGTGCCCCCAATTTTTTTTTAAAACACTACAGTGGAGTCACATCTAACGCGAGGGTTAGGTTCTAAGGTCAGCGCGTAAGAGGAAAATCGCGTATAGTGAAAATTACCATAAAGTACAGTATACACTAGAACAGGGGTCCTCAATTTATGGCATGCATGTCAAAGGTGGCACGCAAGCCGATTTTTATTTATTTATTTATTTTTTCTTTTAACGGCAGGCTGTAGGTCCTGGCCGCTGCTGAGCCTGCTGCCAGCCTGGGGTTCTGTTCACTCAGCTGGCAGCGAGCTGAGCAGGGCCAGCAGTGGGCTGGCTCCTACCAGCCGGGGCCCCGGCCGCCGGCCCTGCTCAGCCCACTGACAATCTGGGGTTCCGGCTGCCGACCCCTTGCCAGCCAGGGTCTCTGTCACCGGCCTCGTTCAGCCTCCTTCCGGCCTGGGTGAATGGCAGGAGGCTGAGTGGAGTCACCGGCTGGGACCCTGGCTGGCTGCTGAGTGAACGGAACCCCAGGCTGGCAGCAGGCTCAGAGGTGGCTGGGACCCACAACCTGCCATTTAAAAAAAAAAAAAAAAAAAAAAAAAGCTCGCATGCCACATTTGGCACGCGTGCCGTAGGTTGAGGACCCCTGTTCTAGTGTATACTGTAGTTTATGGTAACTTTAACTATATGCAATTTTCCTCTTACGCGCTGACCTTAGAACCTAACCTCTGCGTAAGATGTGACTCCACTGGATTCATTTTTGAAAATTTATAATAAGCGATGCTCCGGGGGGGGGGGGGGGTGGGGGGGGGGGGGGGGGGGGGGGGGGGGGGGGGGGGGGGGGGGGGGGGGGGGGGGGGGGGGGGGGGGGGGGGGGGGGGGGGGGGCTCAAGGTGGAAGTTTCGCCTAGGGTGCAAAATATCCTTGCACCGGCCCTGGATACTGTGTCAGCTGATCCCCACAGTCTCCAACCTACCTGGGCAGTACAGCAGACATGGCTCTGCCCACTAGCTCCTCGCCACTCCCTAGCCCACCCACACTTGCCCCTCCCCTTACGGCTTAGCCCTCTCTCTTTTAAAAATGATTGCTTGCCCCTCTCCCCCCCTCAGGCTTTTCTGGCAGCCCTGTTGCCAGGTATCCAGTTTTAGACTGGAAACTCCAGTAGAAAACGGGACCTGAGTGTCCAGTTAGCAGTGCTGACTGGAAACTAAATGTCCGGTTATAGGAGTAACCACATTAGCTCCCGCTCCTCCCACTCCCAAAACCCACCCCAGAGGGCTGGAAGAGAACCTGTCCTGCTGCTGTGGGAGGAGGGGCAGCTCAGTGCAGAGAGAGACAAAGAGAATGGGCTAGAACCAGGTAGGTACCCGCTCTATGTGGGCGGGGAAAATCCTGTTTACCCCCTCCCCCGCCCTGCTGCACTTGCAGTTTACCCCTGACCCCTCCCTTGCTCCAGAGACCAACCCTAGCTCGTGCCCCACTGTGCTTTTACCCTTGGCCCCTTTTACAATCATTCCCCAGGCGCCAGGCCCACAAAAAGTTAATCCGGCCCTGACCCCAACATCTGTCCATCCCCTTATCCCCAAACCAATTTTTCTCCCCCTCTTCACATCTGTTCTGTCCCCTTTCTGCCAGCAATTCTGCCCCCACCATGCCCCAAGTCAATTTTACCCCGATATTTCTACTACCCCCTTCAGTGCCCACATCAGTTCTGCCCCTCCCCTCACCTGTGCTCTTCTTGCAGCACCTGGAATTCTTCAGCCCCTCCCACAGGCCTGAGGGAAGGGAGGCTGGAACGGAGACCCTTCCCAGGCCAGGTGCTGCATGGAGGGAGAGCAGAGGGGGAAGCAGGGGCACCAGCGCAATCAGCAGCGCACCAGGCACCAGTGCAGCAAGCGCATGCCTGGGACGGCAAGCTGCAGGGGGCGGCCTGCTGGCTGCTGTGAGGGCGGCCGGCAGGTGGCTTTTGGCGGTGTGCCTGTGGGAGGTCTGCTGGTCCCGCGGCTTTGGTGGCAATTCAGCGGCGGGGACGCCGAATCTGCGTGACCAGCGGATTGCCTGCAGGCGCACCGCCGAATCCGCGTGACTGCCATGCTTAGGGTGGCAAAAAACATAGAGCCGCCCCTCGGGGGAAGGAGCAGAGGAGCTGTCTTATTGCTCTTTGGAGGGTGAGGAAAGAGGGAGTAGAACTGCCCTGATTGAACTGCTCTGAGTGGGTGCGATCTTTTTGCTCACTTCCTCCTCGCCCTCCTGTGAATAGTGTCGGCTCCTGAGGAGAAGAGAAATAACTGCCTGCCTCTTGCAGCATCCCTGATTGGCTGCTCTTCCCCAGGAGGCAGACAAGTGGGTAAAGCAGCCAACCAGAAGGCTTTTCCTCCAAGGTGGTCCTAAAAGAGTGCATCTCTGCAACTAGGCTCACTTTTTAAAAATGTAATTTCCTGTGTCTGTGACCCTTTATGATCCAGCATACTTTAAATCCTGGTGATAAGGAAATCTGTTTAGATTGCTATGATCATTTGTTTTATATGCTGACATCTGCATAGGGGGATATAAAATATAACGTACATATAAAATGCCATGTAGTCATATAAAGGTCTTATAGACATAGTTTGGATTGTTCCTTTTACTCACAAGTGGTGAAATAATGCGTAACCATGAACTTGCATGGGATATCCCACGTGTGCCAACAGAACCCTAATTCTGTACACACCATAATAGAAAATATTTTAGAAATATTTGTAATTACAGTTGTTTTATCCCGTACCTATAAAATCATATTGCTATGTTATATTTAATAAGGCTATATGAGTTAGGAGTACTTAAAAAGCCACTTAGCTTGTTGCATTCTTCTTAAACAACATAATAGCAGAAACTCCTAACCTTTCTTTAAAGAAGATTTTCCCGCTCTTCAAAGAAGTCAGGTTTCTGTGGAGGACCGCTTCCTTTCTATGGGCATATCTCTGCGACACTAAATTGCTTTCCCCTTCATTTGGGATCCCCAGATGAGAATGCCCTGAACGTGGATGTCATCTTAACATAGTTGAATGGCTCTAGTCTGAGTGATAAACTGCATTTAAGAGAAACCCTGGTCTGTAGTCCAGGTTACTCATGGGTTGCTGGGGTCCAGCTCCTGTTTGTTGAGAGACAGTCTGCTCACCATGAGGTTTTTCCTCCATCTTTCTCAACAGGAGCTGTGTCAGCTGCATGACCTCCTGCTTCCTGTACTTCCAAGTTT
The DNA here is from genome assembly GCF_020497125.1 of Mauremys mutica. Classification (NCBI taxonomy): domain Eukaryota; kingdom Metazoa; phylum Chordata; order Testudines; family Geoemydidae; genus Mauremys; species Mauremys mutica. The sequence continues at coordinate 107,066,085 of NC_059077.1, read as the reverse complement.
TCTTCCAAGCAGTCTGAACAGAAAGAAAAGCCTTACAGAGTTGATCGGGAATTCTCTCTCCCTCCCAAATTGTTGCATTTATAGAAGCAAATTTCCCTTCCTAAAGACTTTCTAAATAAGGGAGTACTGTGGCCAGACACCCCGAGGAAACGTTTTTGGAAAGTAGGCTGCTTGGCAATAGCAATAGAAGCATGCTCCCTCTATGGGAAGTTAGAAGAATCTTCCTAGGCCCCAGAAAAGGATGTAAAAATGCCCCAAGCATCTGAGACAAGCAAAGGGATGAAGACAAGATCGTCCAAAGATTTCTGGCACCTGGAAGAACTGGTGCACCTCTCCCAAAAAAGCTTTATGTGGGAGAGGGAGAAAGGAAAGCAAGGTCCACAGGAGCATTGCGATTCTTCCCCTGGCTTCTGGCCAGGGCTACTAAATGGCAGAACATTGGCCTTTTGGACCTGTTGGGGATAATCTGCAGGACCTACTTCTGCTAGGACCAGCATGTGTTTGCACACTCTTTTGTGTCTATGCTCCTACAGTACAGGGGTAGGAACTGGTGACCATATTGCCTATTAACAGTAGTGCCTCTTCACCAGCCCAGGAAATGCGGTAGGCTAAAATGGAGGATGGGCTGATGAAGAGAGACTGTGGGGCCACCAACTAGTAGTTTTGTATTGGCTCTTTCAAGAGCCTTGGGTGACAACAATCACACTTAATGGCCTAAAACTCAGAACAGGCAGCAGAAGTTCCTTCCAACTGTTGAGACAGGAACAAATTATCTGGGTAGCACAGGACTAATAGCGACATAAATACTGTGAAAGACATGACCCAGTGTTACTTTGAAAGCATTGCTACTATGAAACCTATGGGTTTAGGACTGTTGAATATGTGAAAGGACAAAAGAGTGTGAAACTGATATATTTGTCTAAAAGTACTTGGTCTGCAAAATCAAGTATAGAGCACATCAGTAACGTGGATGTTGGGAGACATCCAAACCATGAAAGTGAAGGACAACTTGTCAATTGAGATCCTCTGAAACATTGCCTTTATTTTCATTCTCCCTCTGCAGATACTGCACTCCAAGATATATAGATTATGAAGATCTGGAGCGTAAATACTGGAAGAATTTAACCTTTGTGGCACCGATTTATGGAGCAGATATCAACGGGAGCATTTATGATGAAGTATGTGTAGTTTTATATGTCATTTCCCCCCCTCCTCAACCCTGGCCCAAAAGGTTAGTTAATGTTGCACTCTTGTATTGCAGCTGAGAACCAGGTATCACTTGAAAATTGTCTCTCAAGATCCGCCCTTTTGAGTTGCACATGCCCTTAGTATGATGCGCTTTAGACCCTCTTGGGAAGCAGTATGCCCCCTTGTGAATCCAAATATTGATAGAGGGGTATATGGTATCATGGGCTCAACAATCCTTAGCTAAGCATTATAAGATCTTGCTGCAGCAGCTTATTTTTTTGGATAAACTAGTTTGTCTAGTTACAATCTTTAAAAGGTATAGATGTACTTGTTTGTTTGTGCAGTATCAGCTCTGTTAGACATTTCCAGCCACCTCCGTGCTTTTTGTTATTGGTTCTGCTCAGTCGATTTCCAGTGCGTGGGATTGTATGCCTTCAAATCTAAATCCACCCTAATTGATAGTCTGTCAGATTTGGAGCAAAAATCAGGTTGTAAGTGTTGCGCATCATGCAATGGGATGGTGTCTAGGGCAGACCAGCACTTGGATGTTGTATGTCCCCTATCACTGTGGTATTTTAATGTCTCATATGTCATTAAGATGGACACTCCCTGAAAAGGTTTTCTGCATGTGCATGCTTTTGCCCTCTTCAAATATAAGTGCTACATGAAACTCCTTCTCTGTGAGGCAGTGTCAAAACTCACCTGAACTAGTCCTTCTCCACATTAGTGCTAAAGAAAATGTATTTCCTATAGTGATTCTGTTGCTGGTTTGTTGCCCCTTGACCTTGACTTCTGAGATGTATGGTGCTTTAGACCTGCGATGGGCCTGGGATGATTCTGAGTTCACACTTCATTCTTCTAGACATGCTGATTCCTCTTCTGTCTTTCTCTTCTTGGCTCTGAGCTGCTTGGTTATGCTCACCTTGTCACCTCAGAAGCAGTATTAGTCTGAGGAAGGGGCTTGGGTCTGAGGACTGTCAAGATCAACTTTGATTTCATCTGGAATGGGATCAGAGGTTCATCCCAAGGTCCCTTGGACTTGTGAGTTTCCTAGCAAGTTTACAATTGACCTTTAGGTCTGAGGAACCTGCACGAGTCAGATCATTCTCTTCCGGGATGGCTATGTACAGATCCTCTGTCTGACCTCAGGAATCATTCTACCCTCTGCACCTCTCCAGTTCGTGAGGTTCCTTCTGTTTACCACCTCAGGCATTATCCTACCTCTGTGCTTCTCTTGTGAGGAAAGTTAACACAGTTTTAACTAACATTCTTCAGCTTTGGAGGAAATAAAAGTCTTGAAATAGCTTCATTTTTCCAACTGCTTCACCTTAGAAGATTAGTTGCAATACTGTTTACACAGCTGGACAGGTCTCTGGCTGCATAGAAATGCCCTTAGAATTACTACCTATTTCTGACTAAAATAGTGGAGAAAGGAAATTGCAGGCCTGCACAACATGCAGCCCCTGGGCCGCATGCGGCCTGTGTGGGCTCACTGTGCGGCCTGCGGGGCAAGCAGCAGGGTGCGGCTGCTGGGTTCGCCCCCTGCTCGGGGGTCCCCACCTCACAGCCCCGTGTGCGCCGCGCTCCAACTGCCCTAACAGCCAGAATCACACGTGTCTCTGTCTCCCGCTCCCCCCACCTGGCGTACAGCGGGTGTGTCACTTCTGGGGTCCGCTGAGGCGGGAAGCGCTGGGCACGAGGCAGAGCCGGTAAGTGCTGAGCGAGGGGAGAGGCACCTGGCCTGGGCTCGAGCCGCAGCTTGTGGGGGAGGGGGCAGGAGACTGGGCTGAGACACCCCCCAAGCCCTCCCCTTCAGTTGGGGGTGGGGTGGGTACTGCGCTGGTTGGTCCCAGGGTGGCCTCCATAGTGATCGGGGGTTGGGGGGTGTTGAACTGTCTGTGAACAACCAGGAAATCCCCGGGGGAGGTAGGTGTGTGTGTGTGTGTGTGTGTTGCACCTGCCCTGCCCCGACTGCTGCCCCCTTCCCTGGTCCAGGGATCTTCCCCCTCCCTGGCCCCTATCACACTCCCCCCCCCCCCCGGGGCTCCTGCAGCCCTTGTGTTGGGGGGGGAATGTGTTTCGGGGGGGCTGGGGGGGGGGTTGGCAGCGCTGTGGGGGCAGTGTTTCAGCCCTCAGCTGTTTTCTTTGGATTAATATGGCCCTCACCGCTTTACGAGTTCTAGAGGAAGTAGGATTTTGCTGGTTGTTGACACAGGTGACTATGGGTAACAAGTGACTGTTAGTACAGCTCTCATTATACAGTCAGAGAAATGTGAAATACCTATCAGCATCAATTTTGCTACTTAGAGAGCCATTCAAGAAACTGCATAATATCCTAAGGTAGTAGTTAAGCAATGAGACCATCAAGAAAGGAGAAGCAAAATTATCTTTGTAAGAATACATGCGGGTCTCCCAACTTACTGGGTGAATCCTTCCTTCAGAAGGGTCTGTGTTCTCTCCATTTTTTGATGGTTCTGCTTAGCACTTCTTGAAATGCTCTCCGCTATCTTTGTAATCACTAGGAGAAGTAGTGTGTAACTTGGGGCTTGTCTACACTGAAGGGAAAAGTCGATCTAAGCTACGCAATTTGAATTACGTGAATAGGGTAACTCAAATCGACGTAGCTTAGATCTACTTACCCTGGGGTCCACACTACGCGATGTCTACGGGAGATGCTCTCCCGTTGACTCCCCATACTTTTCTCGATCAGGTGGAGTACAGGAGTTGATGGGAGAGCGATTGGCGGTTGATTTAGCGGATCTTCACTAGACCCGCTAAATCAACCACCGATGCATCGGTCGCCACAGCATTGATCATCTGGGAAGTGTAGACAAGCCCTGTGACAGAGGGTTTGTCAAAAGACAAATTGCTTAAGGGAGTTTAATGAGAGGCCTGACCAAAATTAGAATACAACCAGCTAAGGTGATCTGAAAGTCGGTATTTGAACTAGGTAGTTAAGTCTTTGAAAGCTATTAATAATCAATGAAAGATATTTGTATCCCCAGTGGTACAGCTCATGGAGAAAGCAGTGCATGTAAACCCTATTATGTATGCATGTAACTGGAGAAAACTGGTTTTGAAAGCTAGGGTAGCAGCATTGGATCAGGGAGGATTTGATAAGAGAGCTCTCTAGATACATAAAGAGTTTGTTGTTCTCTGGACAGCAAGAGATGCAGACAATCTGACCAAAAGGTGGCAGAGAGAAAGGATTGCTTTCAAAAGTTAGAAGCTTTCACTTTTCTTATTTTCCTTTCTAACTAAACTGGAATGATTTCTCCAGTTTTTCTTTGAGAAGTGTGAATCTATTATGTGAACCATTTTTTTTTGTTTTTAATTCCATTTTGCCTGTGGTTTTAATAAATCTTGATATCGTTAAGATAGCTGTTATGTGGGTAACCTCACACAAGCATCTCCAAAGTGAAATGAACCCCATCATGTCTAAGAGAGATGTGCAGAAGGGAAAAGTGTTTCTGGAACCAGTACCACTTATCAGCTTTGGTCGAGACATGTGGACAAAGATTTCCTGTCCCAATGAGTTGTGTTTTCATTACGCTGCAACAAGTGAATACAAGGGGAGAAGCCAGAAGACCAAGGAGGAGATGAGAATTATGACAACACAGAAATAGAATTGGTGGAGACTGGTAGTGGGAAGACAATAAACTGAGAGATAACTAGAGGTGGGGACAAGTGACCAGGGAGGAAAAGAAGTAAGATAGTAGCCTGTGGAATAAAAGCAATACCATTTAAAAAAAAAAAGAGGAGGAGGAGGAGTAGTGGTCGAAGGAATAGACAGGGAAAAAACAGGAGAGAGAGGAGGGGCTGACACCGTGTAATGGGGCATCCATGCCAGGACAAGGCACAAGGGGATCTGGAGGAAAGTGAGAGGTGACGCCTGGCACCAAGTCATTGCTGAGAGGAGGTGCCAGCTAGAAAAGATGGGGAATCATTGATAAAAATGGAAATTATTTTTTTTTTAGACAGAACTTTTATTTCCCAAATTACTCTTTGTCCGCCAGATGGTGCTCTTGGGCAACTAATGTGCTGAAGGCCAAGCTAGGGGAGAAACCTCTTGACTAGATTTAGAATCTAGAGATTGCTTTTGCATGTTTGTCTATTTCAGAGATTTTCATGTATGCAGAAAGAATGGATGTAGTACTCCTGGCTAGGAAATAGGAATAGGAAAGGGAACAAAGCTATAAACATGTTTTGAGTTCTGGCAACCAACATAAAGAAGCAAACTTTGCTCTTGTGACTTATTATATTACCAGAACCCCTTGAATGTATTTATAGCATTGTATTTCATGGTTAACTGTCTCTGTTTTGTTCACAGATTAGGATATTTCCTAATTTATAAATAATTTATAGTAGTAACTGTTGTGAAAACACACTGTGGGTTTATAGAAAAGAAATTCAACGTAGAAGGCTTAGAGTTAGGTCAAAGTATTATGCCATGCTGTACACATCTTTTATTGTTTTTATATTTAATTACAGTACTTTGTAAGAGAAGGACAACCCAGTTGACTCAAGAAATAATTTAGGGAGGCATTCCACTAAAGGATAGATTACAAGGACTGTATTTATGTTAAGGTCACCACTTCTGTACTTTTATAGGTGAATTGGGAAACTTTTTACATTTCTTAGACAAGAGTTCAAGGCTCTGTTTTTCTGTGGCCACCATGTCATCTGACCTTGAGTAAAAATGCTTGTGCCAGGTCTACCAAAGAGTTTACACTGTTAATAATAATAATAAATAATAATGATAATAAATAGCACCAATGTGACTAGTTACAGTGGTACTGAAAATTGAATAAGACATTTTCTACTGTAGACACACCTATGGGGGAAAAAGAGAAGAAAAGGTTTAGAAAAGGTTCAGAGAAGGGCAACTAAAATGATTAGGGGTTTGGAACGGGTCCCATATGAGGAGAGATTAAAGAGGCTAGGACTTTTCAGCTTGTAAAAGAGGAGACTAAGGGGGCATATGATAGAGTTATATAAAATCATGACTGGTGTGGAGAAAATGAGTAAGAAAAAGTTATTTACTTGTTCCCATAATACAAGAACTAGGGGCCACCAAATGAAATTAATGGGCAGCAGGTTTAAAACAAATAAAAGGAAGTTCTTCTTCACACAGAGCACAGTCAACCTGTGGAACTCCCTAGCCTTCACAACCTCCTCAAGCAAGACTATAATAGGGTTTAAAAGAGAACTAGATAAATTCATGGAGGTTAAGTCCATTAATGGCTATTAGCCAGAATGGGTAACGAATGGTGTCCCTAGCCTCTGTTTGTCAGAGGGTGGAGATGGATGGCAGGAGAGAGATCACTTGATCATTACTTGTTAGGTTCACTCCCTCTGGGGCACCTGGTACTGGCCACTGTCGGCAGACAGGATACTGGGCTGGATGGACCTTTGGTCTAACCCAGCATGGCCATTCTTATGTTCTTAATTTCTCATGTTCTTACTTTTCTGAGTCCCCAATTTATCGGATACTAATTTCCTGTGTCTATGGCTTTCTGGTCCTTTCCCCACCACTACCAATCAACACTCTGCCAGTTTTCTTCCAAAAACAAGGCCATATTTCCATATGAACATTGAAAAAAAAATGAGTGCGGAATACACAAAATACACAACCCCTTCAGCCTATACATGATCTATTTGCACAGCATGGAAGTTCTCAGCCTGGGAGGAAATGTTGATAGAGTTTGGACAAAAACATTTTAGGTGGTTATTAGGTAATGATGGTCTAAAAATATTTTGGCCAGTTTTTAATTCTTTTTTCCATCCTCCTTGAATATATAAGAAAATCAGTTTTATTTCTGCAACTGTAATGTTGCAAGACGTTACTTTATAAAATGGAAAATACTGTTTTGGTATTCCAAACATTTCAAAGCAAAACATTTGCTCAGTACAATATGGAGTCAAGTCTCATTGACTATAATGTAACTGTGTTTAATTCTAACAATTGCAACACTGACAGCAAAGAAAACAGGAGCTCTAAAAGTGTCGCTCATCTCCAACATCTCAATGCTTAATAAGAATACCTCTCAAAATTCAAAACTCAGCTGGCTATTTTATATTTAAATATCCAACATTAAATTAACAGTACACAGGCTCATTCATATGTAATGTTTAGTAGACAGCCACTTGATTGAAGAAAAGCAGTTATAACCCATTTATTCGTCATCCTTGGCATATGGAGAGAATGCAATCAATATTTATTCTGGGCATTTATGGAAAACAGAGTTAATATTTTTAATTAAAAATCTTTCTGGAGCTAACCTAGATTATAAAAATGTTATTTAATTGCAATTAAAAAAATTTTATATTTCTAATCTCTACATATATTTTAGGAGCATATTTGTCAAATATAATGGGTGGGTTTTTTTTTTCTTTTTCAGAAAACACATCAGGCAGTCTGACCTAAGGGACAAAGTTGTGTAACAGGTTATTTTTTATTTAAAAGATGAAATACAGAATAAGATAACCAGGGAAAAAGGGTAACAAAGAAGCAATTTTTTAAATAAGTTTCATACTTCTAGTGCCTATTTATCTATGGCCCTTGTTGTAGCACATTAGACGTACCTTTTATTTCCTCTGAGAAGTGCTGCCTGAACGTTCCTTTACAGGTAACAGTTCAAATGAAAGATCATTAGTTCCCTTTTCCCTAATATGTTGGGTGACGGTGGGCTAGTCTACTCTAGAATCACGACAGTGGCTCAGCTGTACCAATGTAGCTGCATTGCTGTAGCACTGCTAGTGCAGACGCTCTGTGCTGACGGGAGAGAGCTCTTCTATCGGCACAATTACTCCACCTCCCTGAGTGGCATTAGCTATCTCAGCGGGAGAACTTCTCCCACCAACCTAGCACTGTCTACACCAATGCTTAGGTCGGTGTAACTTACATTGCCCAGGGAGGTGGCTTTTCCACAACCCTGAGCAACTTATATTATAGTGAAGCAAGTGCTAGTCCTGTTTGTTACTGTTAACTACTGTCCAGTGTTCATATGGCTCTATTAACAGCATTTGAATCAACTTTCAACACACTGTGGAGATGGAAATGGAAAGCCTGATGTCTCTAGCAAAGATTTGAAAACTCAGAGTCCTGGAAAAACTGACTCTTTTCTTTCTCCAGAACAAAGAATCTTGTAGCTTTCAATAGCTCAAGTGAAAGGTCTAGCTTAAGATTTAAAGTAGGCTCAGGAGCTCTTCTGTAGCTTTCCATGATAAGAGTAAAATGGGTCCCATGTAGAACTAACTTCTATTCATTTTGGTTTTTTAAAGGGTAATCATCATTAGTGGTATGATACCATTCTTTACTTCTCCTTTCTTCAGATCAACCAGCAGTCTGCTGTACTGTAAAAAAACAAACAAACAAACAAACAAAAAAAACAAACCCCAAAACATCAAGGCCAGATTCCAGAGGAAATTTAAGACCGACACAACCTTTGTAGACCTGTCATCGGCCTATGATAGAGTATGGATTTAGGGCTTGATGCTGAAACTTGCAAGGATCATCCCCTGCCTCAAAACACTACACCTACACTACACCTACTATGGGCGATGCTGAGCAATAGGTGGCGCTGTGTCAACTTGGGCAACGAAGTCAATTCGCCCTAGTTCCTCAACAATGGACTGCCACAAGGCTCAGTACTCGAGCCAATGCTTTTTAATGTTTGCACGAGCAACATGTCTCCAACAAAGTCATGCAAATTTGCATAGGCAGATAACCTCGCCTGGCAACGCAAGCAGCCATTTGCCATGATGCCACAACCCTTCGGGAATTTCTGAGGATGATGGAAAATGAATGTCTTCCCATCCACCAGGACCGTAACAAGATCCCTCACCACTGCTTGAAGCCCTTTTGGACCCACGCATTTAACCTTCAACAATGCAACTGATGAAAGCTGAATGGAGTTCACAAGAAGTCACAAACACACACCTAGTGAAAGACCTGATGCAGCAGATACATGGCTTCGATCTCCCATGAAGTTCCTGGATAACCCTAAACCATATCCACACGGACCATGGAAGATGTGGATACTTGCTGCACAAATGGAAAATTTAAGACTCTCTAGTGTGCGACTGGTCACCCAGAGCAGACCATGGAACATATAACAACTCGATGTCTGATTCACAAATATGAATGAGGTATCACAGCAATACACTCTGCTACTCTAGACTTAACCATCTAAATATAAAATTGTAGTTGTTGCTCTACATTTACATCAGCCATACGAAGAAGCCTATACCTACTTTGCTCTCCCAACAATGCCAGCCTCAACTCTCCTGATAAGAGGAAGCTGGGGGATGTAATGAATAGGGAGGATGTTGGACCTTACATGGTATCCCAAGATTTAATTTTATTGGATTGGGCCAAAAAACAGAGCCAAATTTCAGTTTAATTTATGATTCCACTAACACCAGGCTTACAGAGCTATTGTAATACTCTTAGCATCCCCTAAACCATTAACAAAAGTTTGTGAATCAGTCTCCTAAAAAAAAAAATGCAGTAAATCATAACAAAAGGCCCTTTAAAAATGTAGCCTTTGAAACAAATATTTTAACTGTTTACAATCCCTAAGTAGTGTCAGACTCTATATTTATATTAAGACTTAGATTACCTTAACAAGTAAATACACACACCAGCTGGAAGTATGTTCTACCATGAGCCAATCAGTGATGCTCTACCCCTGTCTTTCGTCTACTCTTTCTGTTCTTGTTTTAGGCATTTCTTTCTATCCCACCCTCTAATAATTGGTAAAACACTTGTGACAGTCATAACAGCCAATCACAGAATATAAATATTTAGCCAATTTAATCCCAGGAGAGGCATGATTGGTGATGTTGATTCCCTCTCTCCCATGCCTCTTAAGAGCATAAGAACATAAGAATGGCCCTACTGGGTCAGACCAAAGGTCCATCCAGCCCAGTATCCTGTCTGCCGACAGTGGCCAATGCCAGGTGCCCCAGAGGGAGTGAACCTAACAGGTAATGATCAAGTGATCTCTCTCTCCTGCCATCCATCTCCAACCTCTGACAAAGGGAGGCTAGGGACACCATTCGCACAACCTCCTCAAGCAAGGAGTTCCACAGGTTGACTGTGCTCTGTGTGAAGAACTTCCTTTTATTTGTTTTTAAACCTGCTGCCCATTAATTTCATATGGTGATCCCTAGTTCTTGTATTATGGGAACAAGTAAATAACTTTCTGAAAAGTCCTAGCCTCTTTAATCTCTCCTCATATGGGACCCCTTATTTATCTAGTTCTCTTTTAAACCCTATTATAGTCCTAGCCTTCACAACCTCCTCAGGCAAGGAGTTCCACAGGTTGTCTGGGTATAAAAAGATAGGGCTATAAAAAGAGTATACCTTAATGCCTTGTTGGTTATTTGTAAGAAAACAACATTATGGAAGCACAATAGAATCTCTAGCATTAAGGTTGTTTTCAATTTTCCACTTAAAGCAGATATTCAGTGTCTTTTTTCCATAGAAAGAACACAGTGTATGTGCCCTAAATTTACAACACATAATCCGTGAGTAAAGATTTAATTTTCTTCTAGGGATTTTCAAGTAAATCTGTTAATTATTTGAGTAAAAATTAATTAAATTGAGTCCTTTTAAGTTTACTTTGAGTCTCATGATTTTTATACTCTGCATACAGTTACTAATTTGAAAGGAGCACTTTTTTAGCAGCATCTAAGGGAAAAAGCTATTTCTTAAGTTTACAACTAAGTTAATTTTTGCGATATTGACCATACTCCTCATAACTGTTTCTGCATCACATATATTTTTACGTCACATTTGTACACCAGAATCTGGGCATTTGTTTAAAATAATTTTATTTGTAGCCTTTGTGGTTTTGAAGAAAATCTTGAAAACCTGAACTGAAAGTTTTATTTGCTGGCTGGCCCTGTAATTTCTTTCTTTTATTTTATTTTCATTGAATAAAAAACAGAATCTTTGTGAATATGCACCTCCATCTTAGGAGCCCATGTTGTTCTTCATTAAAGTAGCCATTGTGGTCAGGGGTCCTTCCTAAAACTAAGAAGCTCAGAAGTTTTTACACAGAATCACTACTTTGTGTATCAGTTAAGGTTGCTGCACATGTAACACACAACTCTGAAGCAAGGATACGAAAATGAAGACACTTAATGATCCATACCCTCTCCTCCTTTACTGAGAGATGCTGCCTCGCCAACTCCACAACCACCAGACATCACAGACAATGTATCACAATCTTAATTCTGCGCAGTAGGGATGCTGACATTTCAGCACTCCTTTCTCCAAACTTGAGTGAGATTTCCCAGAACTGTGCAGAGCTTCAGTAGAGGATGGGAAGAAATCTGGTCTTGCTTAACTGTGAGCATGTGTTTAAGTCCTGTTATCGTCAGGGAGCTTTTAAATGCATGTTTAAGTGCTATCCTAAATAGGGATGCTTTCTTGAGTTGGGGCCTAAATTACTTTGCTTGAATGTCCTGATGTTCTGTATCTCTGTATATCTAGTAATTTCTACCTTACTGGTACTCGTGATTGCTGTTATAATAAAATGTGATTTCCTTCTCTTTACTTTTAGGGAACACCTCTGATCTCAGTTGGTTATTTTACATCACACACAGTGATGCATACTTTAGCATCTGAGATTAGAATTGCACTTAATGGATAAATATAAAATACAGCAAAAACAAGATGTAGGGCTTTAAATACAGAATTCCTATGGATTATAATGATGGTAAAATGACTGAAATTCCATGCAATTCCTCAAAGATTTTCTTAAGTATTTTATTGTCCAATATTTTATTATGATTAAAAATGTTTCTGAAGTGACTTAGTGATTTTATTTTTTTCATCTTTTACAGAGCAATGTTAAACTTTCAAAAGTAAATAAAATAATGTATGTTTTAAGTTACTGTTCGTTAAACACTTTCATATTGCATGATTTTACTTTGGAACCAAATAAAATATGTATCCATACCTTTTTGAACAGGGTCCTAGCTTGTAGGTATATACACACCTACAAAAGAGTTTTAATCTTTTTGGCAATTATTTTTAATGTAGCTGCACTTATAGCCCCTGTCAGGATTGGGGTCCCAATGAATTAGATGCTGTACAAACCTCTAGGACCATGTGTTCTCTGCTCTGAATCTTAGGGCCTGATCCAAAGCCCATTGTATTCAATAGGAGTATTCCAGTTGACTTCAGCAGGCCCCCTAAGTGCTTATAATATTGTACTTGCGTATTAATATATTGCAGCATTAGATAAGGTTTATACACTCAAGATAGTAATGTTGAGTGTATGTATTGTACTATTCAAATTTTTTGATAATTGATTGTGTTATTTTTCATTCCTCTCTTCAATTAAAATACCTTTTGGAATCATTTCAGATTGTGTTTTCATTTGGTAGTCATATTTTTTTTAGTATCTATTAATGTATTTTATGTCTCTGTTTCAGGATATTGATGAATGGAATATTGCCCATCTCAATACAATATTGGACGTTGTGGGTGAAGACTGTGGAATTTCTATTGAGGGTGTAAATACCCCTTATCTCTATTTTGGCATGTGGAAAACAACATTTGCATGGCACACTGAAGATATGGATCTCTATAGTATTAATTATCTCCACTTCGGAGAGCCGAAGTCATGGCAAGTTTAATTTTTTTTTTTAATGAAAGCTCATTTTGAAAGATGTTTCTTTTTTTGTTTCAGCTGACTAAAGCAAACAGATGAAGTAGAATTACTTCATGGTGAGGAGCTCCATTAAAAAACAAGATAAGAGTGATTTGGTGGGCAGCTCAGAAAGTAATGAAATTTGAGACTTGTGATTGAAGGAGAATGGCCTTAATATAAATTTCTCCTTTTAAAGGAAATGGCTAAAAAGAAAAATAATCTGGGACTCAACTGAGTTCAACAGCAAAAACAACAAATAGTTAAACAGACATTACTTGAATGAGGAAACCCACGATACTATTTGAGACAACTCTTATTAGGGCCTCATTGAAATCATCGGGACAGATTTGGTGTCTTAAGCCTACGTTAGCAAAGTACATAAGCATGTAGTTCATTTAAATGTATAACCAGACCTCTGAAGTCAATGAGATTGCTTAAGTGCTTAACATTTAAGCATGTGCTTAAGTGTTCTATTGATTTGGATCTGTATTATCTACTGCTTCACAGCAGACTCCACGTGAGTGGGGACTGAATGATCAAGGTATATCTTAACTGTGATGCTCACAGCCAGAGAGGTTCTCTCTCCTGGATTGTTAACTGGACAGCCGTATGGTAGTGTGAGGAGACAACTAGGTCAACATACTATGTAGTGGAAGTCCCAGGTGCCATGGGGGTTGGTGGGTGTGTGTGTAAGAGAGAGAGAGACTTTACATTTTTCACTCTGATGATCAGAAAATGATTTTTAGTTGAAAATATTGGTGACCAGAAAGGTGATGGAGATAATTAATGCATGTCATCCCTATGTAGGTGCCCATTTATTTCTGGTCATCCAGTTATGATGATGGGAATGTTTGCACGTGATGTTCACTACTGGAGTTATTCAAATTCAGTCACTTCTGGATTAGGAGAAAGAACTGTGACATTTTAAATATGTAAGCTGGCAAACTGATCAACTTACTAAAAATATTGCAAAAGCACAGTAGGAAAAGCAATGTTTTCTAGATTCTAGTTCTAGTCTAAATGCTTTGCATTTAAATACAAGACAGTGAAGCTCTCGTTACACTTTGTGATAATACTGAGAAAGTAAAGAGGACCAGAACCATAATTTCAAATCATGTGAGTAGCATATATCTGAGTTTTGCATCATTGAATAGTACATTTTGTTGGAAATGATTGGTTTAATAAATTCAAGTATATTATGACTTCACTGTAGGAAAAAAAGATGAACTTTTCAGATACAACATTGATGGATTGATATTTTTAAAACTACCTAAATAGGCAGCTCTCTTTTAAACACAAAGTTTTTATATTTGATCCCAAGAAATATGAAAGTAATTTAGAAAGCAATTTTGCAAAACACTTAATATTGTAAAATTCCAACCAGCAAAGACACTTACTTAATCCTAATAGAACATGGACATGTTCTGGCAAGAATTTAGCAAAGTTCTGATTTAGTGCGTTTTAAAGTATTTTAAAGCAAGTTTTAAGATATTTGTGCTGAATTGCCCCTTTAGTCTATAGATAGGTTTTGAGTCTTCCAAATAACTAAATAAAATTTAAAGAAATCTATTTGAGTGCCCCCCTAAGGAGGAATAGTGAACACTAAGCACTTTGTAATTTTATAAAGTTTCACACTGACAAGTCAGATTTGTCTCAGAATTAGGCCTTATGGGGAGAGGGAAGTCCCAAAGAAGTGTTTCCATTTAATTTTTTTGTATTTCCAGTGGAAAATAAATATTCCCTGCACTGTTTGCAACTCAGTCACTGAAGCATTTAGCTACTGTATAAAAAACCTGAACATGCATTCACTAAAAAAGGTTAAGCCTGTTTTCATATTCTGAAGTGAAATTTAATACTAGCATAAGTAGTTAAACCTTTATTAGATTATTAAAATTAAAAGAATTTGAAAAATCTCAGCATTTATAAAATGGGGAAGGGTTTTACTTTTTTAAGCATGTGCTCTTTAACCTGATTGTTAGCCACTGCTATCATAAGACATAGTAGAAAATAAGAATTTCTGTTTTGTTGAAAGTTACATCATCTCAAAATTAGTTTTTGTTTGGAATCAGAATAAAACTCCAAAATTTCAATTTTTTTTTTAATTGAAAATTCTGAACAATTTCAGTTCTGAAATATCCAGTAGTTTCATTTTGATAATATCAAAGCATTTTGTTTTGATAAGGTAAAATGTTTCATTTCAATAATTTTGAAACAGTCTCTCTATAAAATATTAAATATAACACACATAAATAGTACCAAATATAAATATAGTATATTAAATTAATATTTTAATTCAATAGTTAAAATAATGGAAGCACAATATAATTTTTTTTACCCTAGTGAAACATTTTGACATCACAATGATTTGTTTAAACTTTTTCCCATTGAAAATTCTGTCAAAATCCATGTTTCCACAAAATGTTTCCATTTCGACTAAACTACATTTTTTGATGGAAAACTGTTCCACTGAAACATTTTCAAACAATTCTAATGACCATTTAGTTAATCTTTAACAATTTTTTTAAATATTTTCATAAATGGGAGCTAGGCCCTCAACTCCCACTGATTTTTTTTTTCAATGAGAGTTGAGTACCTAACTGCCTTTTCTGCCTTTGAATATTTCCCCTCCAAAATACATTGTGTATTGCTATTATATGGCAAATGGAGACCGTTTATAAATCATAGAAAAATATTTAGTTTCTTGATCATTCTTTGAACATAAGTACTTAATAGATCCACATTAATTTTATAACAAAATGTATTTACATTAAATTTAAGTACAGTTAAGTTCAGTAAATATTAAAAGCTAAAGGCATTTTGACAGCCATAATTAGATGATGCTCAGCTGCATCAAAAGTACTACAAAATGAACTGTAATGACAGTTGACTCATTTGGTTGCTGAGCAACAGAAGGCACAGATCATGACACTGACAAATGCCTGTGTTAGTGTTTAGAATGAAAGCCATGAAATGGAGGAAGTAGATGCCCCTAGAATGAAGGGGTCACAGTTTAGAGGTCCACTGCACCTATATTCCCCCCTCTGAGGTCCCTCAAGGTTACCGGCTCCTAGACGTCTTCTCTCTTGTGCTGACACTCATCTCTCTCTCTCTCCAGCCTGACTGGAGGTTTTGAAGGCTGCTCAAAGTTTTGAACATCATTTTAAGGGTTCCATTAAATCTCTCAAGAGACCTTAAGTCTGGGGGTGGTAAGAATATGAACAAAATTGTTGAACCCCACATTTATCTCATAGTCCTTCATGCAGATCAGACATAAAGTTTGCCCCCTGATCAGTCAGAATCTCACAGGGAAACACCATCTGGCTGAATAATGCTAGCAAAGCCACCTTGTCTACCTCCATAGAGGATAGAGCTATGAGTTCTGGGTATCGGGTGGCACAATCTGTTATCACCAGAATATACTTTATTCTGTCCAGGTAACTTTGCTAAGGAGCTTTTCTCCAGCCCACCACTTAATTCAGAGATCACTAGCAACTGCTAGTGAATCTAAGATTGAAAAAATAATTTACGAAGATGAAGCATGTTAAGATGCATCTTGGCTTTGAATTGTGATGAGAGCCTTCTGTTTCTTCCAACGGCCAAGACTGACCAAGATTATGGAACTAGCATGTCTCAAATATACTGATCACAATGGCAGCAATTGGGGAACGTGCAGCTAATTTCTGAAAGTATCCTGTGGATAAATACTGCACCCTATTCATTATACAGTTCAATTCTCAATATTTATGCAAATAAGAGTGTCTCTGTAAATTGTATATCTTGATTCCACAACTGCAATTGCCATACCCACATGGAGCCCAGTTGGGCTCTGTGCAGGAACAGATCTGTGTGCCACACCTAGTCAGTTGCGAGATCAGGGCCATAATGAATATGTGTGCGAGTGTTTAAATGTGTAATATTTCTTTTGGGGGTTATTTTTTGCTTTAGGATCTGTTATGCCTGAGAATTATTGTCCAACACAGACAATAATTTGAAGGGAAATAGGTAAAGAATGGAAAATTAAAGAAAACATGGGAAATAGTGCAGCAGCTGGGGAAAAGAGAAAAAGATACAGTGAGGGGACAGTTACTAGATTTGAGGGTACAATTTATTATTACAATTGATTTTCTTTGCTAGTAGTTATTTTTATTACCATAAGTTTTCCTTTGCATTCTTTTCTGAAAAAATGTGGAATTCTATAAAATGGTTATTTTACTATAAATTTATATTCATAACAATTATTTAAACAGTGCTTTGTTATATTTTTTTGATTTCCTTGTAGAACATTCTTAGTTACGTAGCAAAGTTGTTTGAATGATTGATGGTTTACTTAGCCCATATATTTAAGGGAGTGGCTTGGTGACTTGGAGTTCACAACAGTTTGTGTTGGATTCTTGTTCACATTACAAAAGGCCTTTTCTGCTGGATGTTGTAAGCTGTTTTTATCTCCCTCTTTCCCTCCCCCCAGTCTGGTTAATATTTTTAGATTACAGGATAAAGCTGATGCACAGGGTGGTATGCTGGGTGGATTTGTGTCTTGACTAATAAATTGAGAAATTTTGCTCATGGCCGAAGTATTGAACTGCACTTGGAACTAAACCCTTCCTAGAGAGTAGCACTAGCATTTGTATGATAAGATTCTAAGAATGTCACTCTGTGTGTCACTCTGAAGCCTAAAACATCTCTTGAGCTAGTGTGACGTGATGGAAACAGCTACATGCATGGCTGAGAATTCTTTTTGTTCAGAATATCACCAAGTTCAATCATCACTGGGCTTCGTGTCTGTTCCAGTCCAGTTTTTAAGTTTCAGAACATTTGAACTTCACAAATTACACTTGTATGGTGTACAGCTACAGTAATGCATGTATCTGTACAGTGCCATGAGTCCTAGACCATTGTGATATCAGAGGTAACTCAAGCAATCACCCATACTCTACTGCTACTTTGCAACAGTTTAATTAGTTGTATCAGGGAGACTTCACAGAGGGTGGACTACTTGGCCCAGCTGTCACACTTGTTCACCTAACTCGCACCTACACAAATCAACACACAACCAGCACACACAACCCCAAACACACATAGCCCCTAACTGCAGCACTGCCCCATTTGCCACCTGCACAAATCCATACAACTCTCCCAGCACATCACAAACAGCATGCACGATAACCCCGAACACAAACAGCCACCTCACTGCAGCATACACTCCTCATTTGCTACCCGCCCAACTCCTAACACAACCCTGCCCCAAACAGATCAACATTACCATGCACACAACTGCACAGTCCACACGCACTAAACCCAAACATCACTCTGAAGCCTAGAATGTCTGCTGAGTCACTGTGAAGCAATGGAAACAGCTACAAGCATGGCTGAGAATTCTTTTTGTTCAGAAAATCACCAGGTTCAATCATCACTGGTATTCGTGGTCTGTCACTGTCCAGTTTTTAAATTCTCCACCATTTCTGGCTTTTTTACACATATGACTTTGAGTTATGCCTGTGTGATAGGATGGGCTTTCAGCTACTAGTATAATAATAATAAAGGCAGAATACTGAACAGAATATGTAGATTGGAGCCATGTAGAAGATGCATATGATGCTCCAAGGTATGATACATGTCCATAAATCCAAAAAATTTGAATAGGGCCTTCAAGTTTTGGAAAACAATCTAGGCACATTAGGTATTTGAAATCAGTTTATTCTTGCTGCTGTTATCTGACATATAAAATACTGGTGAAGGTAGATCTCAGATCTGGAAGGATTAAAATGATATAAATCTCACTGAAGAACATGAAAGTGTTGATTAAACAGGAGCAAAACAATTATTTTCATGGCAGTTTGGATATTTTGAATTCTGTTGTAGTAAGACTAGTTTCATTTTTTTTTTTTACTGAACAACCTTACACACATGCTTTTTCTTTAGACAGGACTATTTTTGGAATTGTACTCATTTTGTCTGTTTTTTGTGTTTTATTATTGGGATTTAGAATTTTTGTCATATATGGAATCAAATACTTTATTTTCAGTTAAAAAGAACACGATATAAACTAACATGACAATGTACATAGATAAATACAGAATGAATGGGTTCTCAGTTTGTAGCAAGGCATTTTCAGTGGCATTCCTTCAGGTCTTCACACTGTGACTCCTGTGAAAGAACTGGGAATGACAGGATAATACATTACTATCTGACTTGTTCTGTATATCACAAAACACTCTGGAGAGAGGGTCAGTCATAAGATAAAGAGAAGGGTAAGCTTTAGAAAGGGAGAGTCCATAAGTTTGAGAGAACAGGGAAAATAGACCAGAGAGCTGAATGGAGGGAACATAGGAAGCCAGGATTGGAGGAGCAGGGTGAATGAGTCTTATCTCAGGAGTAAATGCATGGGAGGTCAGAGGAGTAGAATGAAGCAAGTTCACGGTGAAGTTTGAAAGAAAGAATTTGAATTGGATTCTTAGATGACTAGAAGCCAATGAAGATGACCAAGGACTCTGAGATATTGGGCAGCCCTTCTTTCTGGAGCAAGAGAGTTTTCTGATTGCAAGTATTCTGATCCTCTGAAGATAGCATGAGATTCTGCCATGCACACAAGAGGAGGGTGCAGAGGGACTGGGTTGTGGCTGGAGCCACACCCTTTCCTGCTGCCCCTCTTCTCTCACAGCTAGAATCTGCATCTTCTAACAGGAACTGTGCTCTCCAGTGATTGCTGGTGTCCCCAACAATTGCTGGCCAGCTCCTGTTAAGGTGAGAGAAGCTCCTCTGCCCTTGTGGATTAGGGACGGCTTCCGACAGTCTCAAATGGAACCAATTTAAAGTATGAATATCGATTTCAGAGGAAGCATTGTTCAGGTCAAGATGAAATTGACAGCTTTCTGAAATAGGTGATTCTTACCAAGAAGAAGTAGGAGAGAGAAAGTTCATCCAAGATGATGCCCAAGATTTCTGGCCTAGGAAGCAAAGTTGTCCACGTTAAGGAGAAAGATGGTAGTCATAGGGGAGCAAATGTGGGCATGTCTCTCAGAAAGAGAGTAAAAGTCCCTGCAGGACATTTCAGTCCTTCAGGAATAGGATGCTTTGGTGTAACCGGCAGCTGACAGAGTCAAGGCAAGAAAGCAGGGAATCATCATCATCGTCAAACCTCTCTCTTATGTAGTGCTTTTCATCAGTAGATCTCAAAGGACTTCATAAATGGGAAAACCCAGAGACAGAAAGGTGACATGGGTAGGAGCTGGGAGTCATCGATACAGAATTGATATACACAATTGATAGCAATGACATGTCAACTAGAGAAAAGACTGATGTAGCATCTGTTCATTAGTCAACTTTTATAGCTGACAAAAAATGTATGTGGGAGCCAATAGAGCAAAGGATAGAAACCTGATACATTCTTTAGCGCGTAGAGTGGAAGTAACATGTACATCTTTCATGAATGAAGGAAATGGTTGAATTCAAATTAGAGAAGGAGATTATTGAACATACTGGTTTCTTGTTAGAATTCTTAGGAAAGGGTATGATAAGTAACACCAAAAGTCACAACCATCAAGTGGGAAGGGAAACATCATAAGCAAAAAAGTGTTGGTTTACTAGTTTATCTGGAGAAGGGCAGTCTCACCGTAAAAGGGTCAACGCCCAGTTTGAAGTCGGACAGACATGTTGTGCTGGAGAAGGTGGTTGGAATGGTGAGAGAGGGTCACCTTCTCCCAAACTTTGCTGAGGAATTGAGTTTGAAACTGGATATCTTTTGATGAGCAAGAATTGATCAAATGAGATTTTTGTGTAAAGAGCTAATAGCAGTTTTGAAAAAGACCTGGAAAGTTACAGAAAGTGCAGTGCTTTTTAAGAACAGTGATCATAAGGTGTCGGAAGACAAAACTTGAGGTTGGAAGGGAGTCCAATAATGAGGTTTTTGCTCATGGATGAGATTTTGTTGAGGACAATATTGGGATGGATGGGAAAAGATACATGAAATGAAAGGATGTCACTTTGTAGGTGAATCAAGAGACAGTGAGGTGCCTGGGCTCAAAGCAGTCGGGTGGGTGATACTGATTTTTCTAAAGGTATAGCATGGCAAACTGTTCATATTGCTCAGTGGACAGAGAGAGGTTCGGAGTGGGTATTGGACCAGTGATCTAGAATTAGTCTGAAACAACTGCTTGGATAACATGTGGAGGATGATGAACTACGCTAATCATCAGCCAATGACTTTAAAGTTAAACAAATTTTTACTGAATTAAAGCTTTGGAATTTTTTAATGCTAGTCATACCAAAGAAATCCTCAGCTATTTTATTCCCCCCCCCCCACCTTCCATCATCACATAAACTAGTATTACAGTGCAGTAGCGTGGTAAAATGTCACATTGTATTAGCTTGAATCTAATGGCATTTTTCACTATCTGTGGAAATATCTGCTTTAGTAACCATGGAACTCTACTGCTTTTATATCCAGTTTCTTGTTACAAAGATAAGAATAATTAGGTGAACACAAAAGGCTGTTTCACATCAGCCTGATGCCCATATTGTCATTTAGTTGTTATATTTTTTTATTTAGTAAAGCACATTTTGAAAATTTGATCATTCTTTGTTTCATCTATGTGTTTGCATTATTACTATGAATAGTTCTATTTTTAAAAACCGTGTTGCACTTAAACCTGATAGACAGCTTCTCTATAATTTTTATTGAAAACAATTACAATTATCTGGGCATTCTTCACAGATCAACAATTTTCCATCCACATATAGTCACCAGATGGTGGTTTGCAATATGTTGAAATTTGTTTTAATACTAAATCAATATAGATTTAATTTCCAATTTAATGACTGCTACACTTGTATAACTTTCAGTGCAAAATAAAGTACTTATCACACAACACAAAAATTAAAATGAGTGACATCTCTCCATTTCGTTAATTGCTTGGGTATGATTTGTAAAATGGACGTAATGAAGAACACTGTCCAGTAAATGAAAATTCAGTATAAAGGTATTTAATGTTAAGACTATTTTAACATTTTTAATTGCATAAAAACTATCCATGCAAGGCATTATATTTTCTCATTTCCTACATAGGGACTTACCAAAGTGTCCTGGATTCCTACAGAATGTTTAATCTGCATTTGTAGGTTTATTATTACCAGTACATAAGATTGCCCAATTATTATTATTAGGATTTGGGTTAAAACTCGTAATACAAAAGTACACTCGTAATACAAACTCGTAAAAGTAATACAACTCCTAATAAAATTCATAATACAAAAGTACTTCACTGATGTCCCTCTACTCTGGCTTAGAGTGACCACTTCTGTGGATAAAGGGGTAGTGCAGTTGTTCATTCAACTCATGGCTTTTTGGTGAAAGTGCCAAACAAACTTCTGGCTAAAGTTGTTTAATATAATAAATCTCTTATTCTGACTCTTTTTGGGTTCTGCCAAATTGCAAGTGAAGTTAAATTCATCATCTGTTTTTGTTAGGAGCTGCATAATCTTTGGAATTGGCTGTTTTTAAAAAACTTTTTCCTGAAGATACACTGCTAAAACAGCAGTCTCCTCTTAGCTTAGTATATAATTAAGTGTTAGGCCTGAGTAGTTTACTTATGACTTTCTTCTTCTAACCATGGATAACTTCAGCAGGTTTATTGTAGCTTATATAATACCTTTCAGCCTTTGCGACATAGTTTTATAAAGATTATTTCATGCTAGTGCCCATATAATGAATTTGAGTGGGCAAAATGTGTGATGATGATGATGCAGACTTTCACACACAGGAGCCCCATACATACTTACATCTTTTTTTAGTGGTGCATACTGCGTAAACAGCTAACATTGCTCTGAATTCCTTTCCTGGGACTTTTCCAACCCTATGGGATATTCTCCTGAGGACTCATCTATTTTTTTGGGATGTCAAAACTTTCTCCTTTTAAATTTTTCATGTTGAACTTAATTCTTGTGAAAACAGAAAAGGGAACAATACTGAAAAGCATAGAATGATGCTTATGCTAAGCACAGGCAAGCGAATGAAAATTCTCTACCCTGGCCTTAAGGGCAAATCATCTGTGACTTGGAAAAGCAAGCCTTTTGTCAGCTGATAGTTACATGCCCACAGTAGTTGTCTTCTGAGTTTCCATAAAGGTTACTACAGGTAGGGCTCTGAATTGCAAATAAAGTGTTAATACTGAAAGTTTTGTTAGTTGGGCAACGTGTAGAATTCTGAACTGTTTCAAGAATACATTTTATAGCAAGGTTAAGACAACTATGTGGAAGCCTTTACTTTCTACAAGATTAAGGAGTGGGTTCCCTAGTTGCTTGTCTACACTATCGTGCGGGGTCGATCTAAAATACGCAACTTCAGCTACGTGAATAGCGTAGCTGAAGTTGGCATACTTAGATCTACTTACCACGGTGTCTTCACTGTGGTAAGTCGACAGCTGATGCTCTCCCATCGACTCCACTTGCGCTTCTTGTTCTGGTGGAGTACCGGAGTCGACGAGAGAGCGCTCAGAGGTCGATTTATCGCGTCTAAACTAGACACGATAAATCGACCTCCGCTGGATTGATCACTGCCCGCCTGTTTGGCGGGTAGTGTAGACAAGCCGAAGCTACTAACTGCACTGCCATTTATGACAGTCACTAGAGTCTAGATTTTTATGAGTAGAGTCTAGAACTCCACAATTTCAGCCAGCTGTTTTCCTCCTCCTCGTCAAAATGTAATGCCCATGAAAATGCTGTATTGACAGTACTGAAGAGTGAAGTCCTCATTTTATCCATAAAACAGATACAGCACAGACATCAGCAATGGAAGCTTTCTCCCCTATCCTGTAAACAGACCTCAACGCTGACCTTGAGGGGCAAGAGGTTTTTCACTCTCTATGAAAAGTCATTCTTTGGCTATTCTGTTGATAATCTTAATGACATGGACCAGTTGGTGGTGGCTCTTTGGTTGTTTGGAGAAGTAATGAAATCCCCCTCTCATTTTACATAGGCCTGCAGACACACATCATGTGTGAACAACTCTCCATCTGTAAGCATGACTGTTGGAAATGATGAACTAGAGCTGAAAGCCTCCAAATACTAATTACCACTCCTCTGAGCAATCATGTTCGCTGATCAGTGGGCTATGGAAAAATTAATGAAAGGTTCTGAACGAACA
Organism: Mauremys mutica; assembly: GCF_020497125.1. Classification (NCBI taxonomy): domain Eukaryota; kingdom Metazoa; phylum Chordata; order Testudines; family Geoemydidae; genus Mauremys; species Mauremys mutica. Next base: position 107,042,091 of record NC_059077.1, on the reverse strand, counting down.
TAACATCTCCAAAATAATCAGTTCTAGAGTTACAGTAGCACTACAAGTTAAGGTAAAAATGGTACTAGTAATAGCCAATATATTACAAAAATATGTTCTTTGGCTATAACATCTGGAACAATTAAAACTCATTTCTTTTGTGTTAGTGCATATAACTACATCCCAAAACATAAAGAAAAATTAACCTTAAATTACAAAAATCTGCCTAGTTTCTTACACTATCACCCACCATTCCTATACAAATATTTTATGGTCACTATTAGTTTTGGCATCTTACAAGCTGGACTTCTCTGCCATTTTTTCTTTATTCATGTAATGACTTTGTACTTCTCAGTGCAAAACCCAATCTGTTTATTCTAACTGCCTGAGCTGTCTTACCTTATTTGAGTTGCAGCCTAGTTAAACTGCATTCCTGGTATCTTGTTTTTCTGCCTGTGGTGTCTGGGACAAAGGAGAGGTAAGCAAGTGTGGAAGCCAGTTCAGTACATGTCAATGAAAGGATGCACCAGTCTCATGTTCTCAGAAACTGTTTTGAAATTTGCACTTGTTTGCCTCTCCTTTTGTCTGTTGCTGGGTTCCTCAGTACAGCAGAACCTCAGTTATGGACACCTCAGGAATGGAGGTTGTCCATAACTCTGAAATGGTCCATAACGCTGAACAAGACTGTAGGTACTTCAGTCACAGGGGAGTTGGGGCTGCAGCTGCAGGGTGGGGGTAGGGGGGCAGGGCTCCCAGTGGGGGCCTCAGGGATTCTGCCCCTGGGAGCACGAGGGCTCAGGGCTTTAGATGTGTGTGGGGGCGGTGCGGGGGCTTGGGGCTTCAGCCCCGCGCGGGGCACTGGAAATCAGGATTTGAGCTACGGGGGAGCTCTGGGGCTGAGAACGGTGCTCTCCTCATAGCTAAAGCCCCGAGCCCCGGCGATCCTTGTGGGGCTGAAGCTGAAACAGATCCGTGGGACTGAAGCCCTGAGCCTGGGCACCATCCGTCCGGCTGAAGACCAAGCCTCAGCACTCCCCCCCGGTCTTGCTCCCAAGGGTTAGAAGCCCCCAGCCGTTCTCCCCCTACCCCCCCAAGCCGAACCCCCTGACCTTGCGGCTGCAGCCCCAGCCACCCTGTGGCTGAAGCTGTGAGCCCCAGGGCTAAAGTCCTGAGGCAGTACAGTATTTGCTGGGGGCATTTTTTGTCTCCTCTGCTGCCTGATTGATGAAGTCTGGGTGACCAGTAAGTCCATAACTCTGGTGTTCGTATCTTTAGGGTTCTAGTGTATGTTGTTAGTTTGTAGAATACTGTAAGGAGTCAGCTCAGAATTCATGGGAAGCATGTTTTCCTAACAAAACTGCCATATTTTTAAAGCCTCTATATTTGCAACTATAGCTCATATCCTGATCTTTTTGCATGAAAATGAGGCACTTGCCATCATAGAGCTGTGGCTTTGAGGAGAGGTAAAATATACTGCAAGTTTCCTTCTTGGAAAACAGAGACTAAGGATCTGTTGGAAAGTTTGGCCTAAATCTCAGTGATCTTGGTACATCTGAACATTACTTGGTATTGGCAGTATGGCTTAGTTGGTCGCTATGCTGCCATTGGCTCCTCGTTTGCAGCTGCAGTCTATGACAGCTGTCACTGGGTTTACAGAGAATGTAGGGGAAGGTAAATAATTTCCTTGCTATGGAAGTGAAATATGCCAGCTTTTCCAGGGCAGCATGCAGCATAGACTGAGTGGATATACCTCACTAGCATGCATCCCATGATTGCTACAGCAGAGCTTACCAGTGGTTAAGCAATGGCCAGAGCACTTTGTGGAACCGTCTTTGCCCTCTGCTCTGACTTCTGGGATGATTTTCTTTCAATTAGTGAATGTTTACTGCCCTACAGGTCACTGTTCCTCTGAATAAACTTTCGCTTTGATGGGATTTCTCCTCTTTCTTTTAATCAGAATTTTCAAATTGGAGCAAACTTGGATATAGAAATTTTATACAAACAGTGTCTTGGACAGTAGATTTTTTTCCATCACTTTTTTCTTCTATTATCAAATAACTTTTCTCTAGTTTCGTGTGGTACTTTCACATTTTATAAGGGCCTTATCTTAAACATATCTTAACATATTCTAAAATTCTAGTGTAGACAAGGCAGGGTAATCTTTAACGTGTGCTAAACTGGACAGGCTGAAGCTTGCAAGTATTCCGCTACACTACAATTTTAGAAAGTGTTAGTTAGAACATGTTAAATAACATACTCTAACAACGTACCTCTTAAATCTTTCTCCAGACTCAACCCGAATGGATTCAGACTAAGGTTTCTGCAGACTCCTCTTGGTGCCTTTGTTTAATAAAAGTTAGAACAGGAATCTGGTAAATGTCATAGGCATTATGGAAAGCTAAGGAGCCTAGGTTTGATTTATACAAAAATAGCATCACTAATTTTTAACCTAAATATTGCTGAATATATAAGGCATTAATTATGCTGCAAAATATTGCTATAGAAAACAAGTGTCATCGCAGAAAGTAAAATATTACTAAACATATATTACACTACATTTTATTTCCCCAAATCAACATTTTAATTTTACAACCTTTAACATAAGCTAGAAAACGACATATCTTAAAGTTAAGAAAAATTAAAGTAACTTGTGCTATATAATTACAAACATTAATGGTTGAGCAGAATAAAGGTATTCAATTTAAAGCAAATGGATTTTGGCAGAAAATGTTAAGACTTGTTAATCAACATCCAAAATAACATGAAGACGTACTTTAATCACACAGATGATGACATCTACATTTGCATTGTTTTATAAATAAATTTAGTTTTATTCTGTGGAAGGGCTAAAAATGGATGGAAAAGGAGGGTGACATAATGCAAGGCAAAGCAAAGTTCCTGGAGGTGCTGCCCTCTGACCTAACTGTCATTATTAAATAAATAATGTAACCTAGAGCTAAAGATCAAACAGAACACAGGAAAATTGACTTCAATGTCTGGAGCATGTCCAGAATTTGAAAAGAGCACACATAAGAGATCGCGAGAGGATTGTGGTTGGTTCGTTCTTGGCCTAGTCAGCATTGCAGTTGGCTGCGGGGAGCAGTGGTGTTCCTTCTCCTGGCATTCCCTGATGGGTCCTGGGGAGAACAGCAGGGAAGAGAAAATTGACAAAATCCAAAAGAGTCACAAATACATAATAATTTCTATAAAGCATCTATTGCTATATATTAAATAGGAACTGGAGATACGACATGAGACCCTGAAGAAACCCAGAAATTAAGTGAAAGAGCCCAAGATTTTTTGCCTTCCTCTCTTATGAATGGTAGACTGCACACAAAGGTAGTTTACAGAAACCTGAGGGCTGTGGTTCCAGTGGTCTGTCCACCTTTCTGGTCTCTTTTTTCCCCCCACAATGCAGTCTTGCTTCCTGATTAATCAGTTCCTTTGAATGTTGCAGTGTGATCCTTACTCTATTATTAAGCATTCTACAAAAGGGAGAGAATGCCTCAGGAACCAGGCACCTGCTCTCCTTGACTGCTAAACACAGTGGCACAACTATGCACTGTCTCTTACACAGAGTGAAACATAAAGTCTCAGTCTTACCATATGGGATTGCACTGGCTACCAATGCATTTTTAGTCCATTTTGAAAATATATCTTTCGTTTGAGAGCTTCCTCAGATACTTTCCCAGCTTTCTTTGAAGGACTGAATATTCCGAACACTAGATCCTGGACTCCAGGCTGAGATGAATGAGCCGGTTCTTGGATTACGTAACATACATGGTATTTTTCTCTTCTCTAAGTGGATGACTTAAGTAACAAACAGGCACAGCAGAAATATTATAATTGTTAATTGCAAAGTAGAACTCAGTCTTCTTATGTTGGGCAGAGGGTCACTCATATAAAAAGAAACAAAAACAATCTAGAAGGGGACACTGTGACACATTTTCAGGGTTACTCCGATTATCCAGGGTGAATTACTACCATCTGTTTACACTGGGAGGGAGCTCTGTTTGTGCCCCACCAGGGAAATTCTCCCCACTTACTAGGAACACAGGCACTCCACTCCAGGCTCTGCGAGCCCTGCTCTTTCCCTCTGCGAGCTAGCAATTTACACATTCCACTGGGTTACATTTAAGTGTCTAGTTCCTTACCTTCTGGGCATCCGCAAAATATACACCTATTTGTTGTCTCTGTGGCAACAGTGCACTCTGGGTTCACTGGCTTAGTAAAGGAATGCTTAACTGTATTATGCTGTTAAGAACGGCCATACTGGGTGAGACCAAAGGTCCATCTAGCCCGGTGGCCTGTCTTCTGACAGTGGCCAATGGTGCCCCAGAGGGAATGAACAGAACAGGTAATCATCAAGCGATTCATCCCCTGTCACCCATTCCCAGCTTCTGGCAAACAAAGACTAGGGACATCCCTGCCCATGCTGGCTAATAGCCATTGATGGACCTATCCTCCATGAATTTATCTAGTTATTTTTTTGAACGCTGTTATAGTCTTGGCCTTCACAGCATCCTCTGGCAAAGAGTTCCACAGGTTGACTTGTGTGAGAAAATACTTCCTTTTGTTTGTTTTAAACCTGTTGCCTATTAATTTCATATGGTAGCCTCTAGTTCTTATGTTATGAGAAGCACTAAATAACGCTTACTTATTTACTTTCTCCACACCAGTCATGATTTTATAGACCTCTATCATATCCCCCTTAGTCGTCTCTATTCCAAGCTGAAAAGTCCCAGTCTTACTAATCTCTCCTCATATGGCAGCCATTCCGTACACCTAATCATTTTTGTTGCCTTTTTCTGAAACTTTTCCAAGTCCAATACATCTTTTTTTGAGATGGGGCGACCACATCTGCACGCAGTATTCAAGGTACGAGTATACCATGGATTTATATAGAGGCAATATGATATTTTCTGTCTTATTATCTATCCCTTTCTTAATGATCCCTAACATTGTTTGCTTTTTTGACTGCCACTGCATGTTGAGTAGATGTTTTCAAAGAACTATTCACAATGACTCCAAGATCTCTTTTTTTGAGTGGTAACAGCTAATTTAGACCCCATCATTTTATATGTATAGTTGGATTATGTTTTCCGATGTGCATTACTTTGCATTTATCAACAGTGAAGACTAGTGCAAATAATTCATTTAGTTTCTCTGCAGTGGCCTTATCATTCTTGAGTGCTCCTTTAGCATCTTGATCGTCCAGTGGCCACACTGGCTGTTTAGCAGGCTTTCCGTTTCTGATGTACTTAACATTTTTTTTCTATTACTTTTTTGAGTCTTTGGCTAGCTGTACTTCAAATTCTTTTTTGGCCTTCCTAATTATATTTTTACACAATTATATTTTACAGTAGGTGGCAGTGTGTGTAAAATACTTGATTTAAACAAAATATATACCAGACTTTACAGATCATTAAAGGATCTTGTGATGAAAACATTTGGTGCATATAAGCAAGCTGTGTGACCAGTCCATGTCTGGGACAGAAGTACGTGGTGTGGTATGAGGAGTAACCCAAGAACAGAAACATATGGAACAAAGCAATAAAGGTGGCAGGATGTCATTAAAATGCCATTCTTCAGTGCCCCAGAGAACTTCAGCTTCGACAAACCTTCAGAATGGATAGACTGAAAAAAATATTTTGCAAGATTTTTCATTGCTCCCAAGCACCATAAAGAAAGTGGAAATATGCAGGTATCTTCTTTATGCTGTGAGGAAGCAAGCAGAGCGTGTCTTTAAATCCTTTGACTTTACTGAAGATAGTAAAAAAAGATTACTATGAAAGGGTTCTGGCTATGTTTGATGCATACTTTATACCTGAGAGAAATGTGGTTTATGAAAGAGCATGTTTCCACCAGAGAATTCAAGAACCAGGGGAAATGGTGAATGTTTTATAACAGTTCTGCATATATTGGCTGAAAACTGATTTTTTTGGGAATGCAAAACGTGAATATATCAGAGACAGGCGGATTGTTCGGTTAACAGATAAAAACTTTTCACAGCACCCACAGTTGTAAAGAGATTTAACCTTAGCCACAGCTATATGCAGAGCAAAGCAGCCTGAGCTGATGAAACAGCAGAACCTAGAGCAACTTAACAAGCTTGAAAAACCTGACACTAGCTTAGAAACTATAAACAGACACTTGAGTGTTAAGTCATTACTACAAAATCCCCGAGACAAGGAGAGAGAAATTCCAGCCTACATGCAAATGTTGTAGAAAAAGTCATATCCCAAGAGTAATGTTCCCTCTAATTTTTTCCATCCATGTGTGGAATAAATTTTGTGTTGTGCACTGAGGTTTGTGCAGGTGTGCGCCACCAGTAGAAACAAAAAACCTAGATTTAATATATATTTTTAAAAAGTTACCATAGGGCTAGTTGCTCCAGCCAGGAGAGGTTAGGCATTTTAGAACTTACTACTCAAAGAATAAAAGAACTGGAGTACTTGTGGCACCTTAGACGAACAAATGTATTTGAGCATAAGCTTTCGTGGTGTAAGAAATAAAAATTATGAAATGCATAGACCAGTCAAAACACTAAAATAATACACTTTGAAATAATAAAAGTACAGAGAATATATGTGCATTGCAGGAAGTACCAAGAAGTAAGAACAACAATTCAAGTATGCGTTGAGAGGTGAGAGTGACACAGAGACTGTGTGTATGTGTGTGAGATACAGACCGTGTGTTCTTTAATAGGAACTTTAGTTTTCTGTAGAGTACCAACACTTTTGGTTGTACTTCATGGAGTTATGTAGTTTAATTTACAGTACAATACACAGCACTATATACAGTAATTTGCCTTGGCCGGTGAAAGATGTGAGCATATATTTTAAATTATAGTGTACGCACTGCTGTGTGTATAATATGGGATAGAGGACACAGAGACATATAAGCAGTTTGCCAGGACAAACATGGAGAGAAAGAGATTCAATTTTAGGAAGATAATGAGATGCTACTAAAGCTGCAATAAAGTGAGCAGAATAAAGTTGAAAGTCTCCCTGTGGTCATTTCCATTTACAGTACTTCTGAAGTGGGCATGAGCTCTGTTACAACTGTTGATGCTGGCCATCCTGATGGAAGAATCTTCTTATATTTTAATGGGGCCCACTGAGTAGTGGTTAAGTGTATATGTGAATGAGGGGTTGTGGTTGGGAGAAGTCAGAAATAGGGACCTTAGCTTGAACCTCTAGTGATAGCTTCTTAACTCACTGTGCTTTTTCAATTAAACTATAATAGTTTTCAATTCCTTAACATTTAGAAATAGAAATAAAATTACCAAAATATGGTATAGAGGTGAATGTGGCTAGGCTTGGGCTTAAGTTGTTTCAAGACCTCCAAACTGGAAAAAAAAAGATTAGTTTGACAGATAGGTGGACTGGGTGGAAAGGGAGATGAATCCTAGATGTGAGTCACATTTACCATGCGCAAAATAGTAAAATGTCCAAAGTATCACATACATGTTTTTTCTATGCTTACCACTGGCATTTTAAACCAAAACCAATTCAAGGTGCACTGATCATTTTAGTGGTGATATTTGTACATGTATGAGCAGAGATTGAAAATTACTTAGGTCAGTGGTCCAGTACTTGCTATATTTAGTCTGAGAACAAAGCCAAGAAGTATCTTCTGGCCTAAGAGACCAATGATAGATTCCAGATCCAGTATCTTGTGAACCACCGGGGCTAGAAATGAATACTGTATCCCACAGTGTATTCTGCTTCCGAGTAGTATACCTCATTGTTTACTTGTCCTGGCAGGTCATGAGAAACTAGGCTGACCAGACAGCAAGTGTGAAAAATCAGGATGGGGGTGGGGGATAATAGGAGCCTATATAAGAAAAAGACCCAAAAATCAGGACTGTCCCTATAAAATCGGGACATCTGGTCACCCTATGAGAAACTGAATCATAAATTCACACAATTCTGATTACTATTTTGACTTTAGGCATCCAGGTCAATTCTGACTTGATTTTAGTGATTGCCATTTTGAGAAATGTCCCACAGTGTCACAGGGGCATTGATTGGAGTCACCTAGGGAAGACTGTCTGGTCTCATGGCTGACTGGACAGTTATGGCCCACTGTCTTAAAGTAAGCCATGTGACTGGTTGATTATACTACCACTGCAAAGACCCACTTACTGGACCTCTGTCTGTGGGCATGGTACTTAATCCCCAATTTAGCAAAGAACTTAAGTATAGTTTAAATTTACCATAAGAACTTGAGTCATTTCATTGAGTTTGTGGAATTGAAAGAGGTAATTTTAAATTGTTGGACTCCACGTAATTTTATCTGAAAAAATTACTATATATATTTGGTTTAGAGAAACAAGCAATGGTAGGCCAGCTCTTACTAATTGTTTCACTTACTGCTAACTCTGGTGCGACTCCCAGTATTAAGTTACAAGGGTTCTTTTGCTTAGATTAGGGCACACCATGTTCAACACCAAGCAAAATAATCACAATTATTAACCATGGCTATTTTATTAAAAAAAAGGAAAAGAAAACTCTAAACAACACAAATGATAAACTGGTTATTTCTATTACAATCTCTTCTTTAGCTCTCATTGTGGAGAGCTTTTAACAGAGATTACAACCCTGAACGTGAACACCTCTGAGGTGTGCGTTCCTCTTCCTGTATCAAGACCAAAATGTATTGTTTCCCAAAATGATTGTGACTCCATTCTTTAGTATATCCTTTAATAACTAAGAATGTGTATAGATGGGCAAAGGAACTTTGTTTCAGGGAAGGCAGACCTGCTGGTTATTAATAAACAATCAGTGAGTTTATAGTTGACAAAGTAAGCGGTCTTAACTACATCCTATTAAACCAAAGAAAATATTTAAATCATTCATTAGAAGAAGCCATTTAAGGAGCTGTCTTGAGGTAGGCCAGTTAATCAATATTCAGAATGTCAAATACAGTTACATCCCATTGTTTCTCTGTTTACCAGTGTTTAACCCCTTGTCCTCTGCAGCACTACCTGGCCTAACCATCTGGTGATTAATCGGAGAAACTGTTAGTCTTTTAAGTTACAACAGCATTTCAGTATTCCAATAAAATCATTACAAGAAATTTTAAATCTAATTCCTTGGCATTGTTTTAGTTAACCTCCTCTCATCAATCTATGCTGATGTTTTGGGGAAGTTTTCTTGGGTTGGTTTCTTCTTGAGTCTTCTCTGTTTTTCTTATAAAAAGCAACAATGAGTCCTGAGGCACCTTAAAGACTAACAGTGTATTGCAGCATAAGCTTTCATGGGTGAATTCCCACTTTGTCAGATGCATGTAATGGAAATTTCCAGAGGCAGGTATAATATGCAGGCAAGACTCAGTTTGAGATAAGGAGGTTAGTTCAATCAGGGAGGGTGAGGCCCTCTTCTAGCAGTTGAGGTGTGAACACCCAGGGAGGAGAAACTGCTTTTGTAGTTGGCTAGCCATTCACAGTCTTTGTTTAATCCTGATCTGATGGTGTCCAAATTTGTAGCAGCTTGCTTGTAGTGATGAACTGGATTAGTTGTGGAGTTCTTACTGTTTAAGCAGAGTAGCAGGGGGTGTGAGAGTGGGGTCACTTCAGAATTATTTAAAACCTTCTCCTTATTTTCATGAAGTTATAGGTAAATGTTCCTCTTTTCAGGCTTGTTTAGATTCAGATGAGTTGCCATTACTCTTTCATTGGCTCCATGCCTTTGGGGTTGGTTTAGGTGACACTTTCAGCTCCTGAACAAGCATTGTTTTATGCATATGCAAAGTTTCTTTAATTGCCTTTATTCTTGTGGCAGGAAAGATCCAGATAACTTGTAAAGTTTAGTGTTAAGTATTTCTTTTGATATTCTTATCAAAACAGTTTTAAAAATTAAATAACTTGTTTAAGTACTTGAGCTTAAGCTGTGGCTTCTATGTGACAGTTTTTGAAAAGATGATTTTTCTCATCTTTGAGTGGATTGAAAATTTTTTAAGCACTGACAGTAGATAATTCTCCATTTATAGAAATATTCTATAATTAAATAGCTGCTTACATTAGTAATTAGTTTAGCATCAAATAGCACTCCTATATTTGTACATAAAGCATCTTACTATTCCTATAACAATATCAGGCAGTTAGTATATGAGGCCTGCATTTAGATAGAAAATATTTGCAAATATTTATATTAAAAGAAGCTTAGGCCATCAGCATTTGAGGGAAAAAAACAGGTTTTCACCTTTAAATGGAACATGAGTTGAAAGTAACCAGTATTTTCTGTAAAACATTTCCTACCAGAAATATTTTCCAAGTTTGAAGAACATTTATGGTGGGAAATGTTTTACAAAAGATATTGGAGCAATATTTAGTTAATGTAAATTTTGTAATTTGGTTATCTGTTTTTTGTGAGGTTGTGAAGCTTGTTAATTATTTGCTGTGTGTGATTCTGTTCTCTTTCAGTATTATTGCATGGTCAGGGGCTTGTTGGTTTTCATTTGTGGCGTGGATAGTCCTTACACAGGATCATTAAATTATAAAACTAATTTAACTGTTGCGAATAGGCCACTTCCACCTTGATTGAATTGGCCTCATTAGCACTGACCCCCCCACTTGGTAAGGCAATTCCCATCTTTTCATGTGCTGTAATATATATACTGCTTACTGTATTTTCCACTCCATGCATCTGATGAAGTGGGTTTTAGCCCACAAAAGCTTATGCCCAAAACATTGTTAGTCTCTAAGGTGCCACAAGGACACCTCGTGGTTAAAGCTAATTTAAGTATCAATTGAGGAAGGCAGTTGGATTGTTTGGAGTTGTGGTATAATAAAATAATCCGCCCAAGTATTGGTGAACTCAGTGAGAGAGGTTGCCATGATTTTGCTTGGGTTTGGCTCTAACTAATTACATGGGAACAGAGCTTTAACAACTCATGACCTGAGTCAGATGGACAGACCTATGAGGTTGAGAGCTAATTTAATCTGGGAACAGTGCAATGAGGTCAGGTGAGCAATGTTTTTTCCCCTGTGCTGTGGGCTGTTTACTTTTTTGTTTTATGGTGGCTGTTTCCAGTGAAGTTAAAGTCACTGTGCCATATTTTCTGGAGTTGTTGTCATTCTGCTTGACAACGTAGCTGAATTATTTTATGGAAGTAAGTGACGCCCACATTTTATGATCCAATATTTTGACTGGTCATGGCTAGAAAAGCTTGATTGAACCACTGTGCATACTTTCATGGTTAGTGAACGTTTCCAAGAGATGATCCTGGACCAGTGATCAGACAGTCAACTGACAGTTCAAAATGTTTTCTATTTGCCAGTTTAACTCCTACTTTCAAAGTACTTATATAGTTTGGCTGTTGGACCAATCTGAAAACATTCATTTATGGAATAGGCTGAAAAATACATACTTGCTGATTTTTCACCTGACCAAAGCCACATGTTTATTCTGCATAGAAGATATCAAATGCAACCTAACTCTGCCATAAACACGTAAAGTGAAATAGAAGCTGATTGTGCACACACATCACATATGCTATTGAATCCAAAAATTACAAGCTAATTAACGTCTATGGTAAATAACAAAATATTAATTCATTTTTATATTATACCATGTGCTGCTGAATTAGGAAAGGAAGTATAATCTTTCTGCATTACAGTAATCTTAAATTTTCAAGCTGGAATAAACACTAAAAAACAATGATACCACCAATGCTTTTTCTTCTCACAGATTTGTTGTGACTAGACTTGAATAACAAAAATTTAAAAAATTTCTTGAAATCAAAGATTACAATATTTCCAAATACAGTATTTTCATAAACAATGTGCTAAATATTGAATTTACGAATGCATATTTCTTTGAATTATAAACTGATGTGTGTAACTCAACTACAAAGAACAAATATGAAAAAATCATCTTAAATTCATATTTTTCAGTTGAACTCTTGTTTTGTGAAACATTCAAAGAAAATAATCCTGTATGAAAGTTATGCTGCTTTGGTGTATGTGTCAGTCTTTTTTAGAAATAAAAGGAGAAATAAGTATCTGCATTTCTTTTAACTGGAATAACTGTATGCAGATATAATTACGTACAGGTATTGCCAAACTCTAGAAATTCAAAACAGTATTGGTGACTAAAACATTCTTAAACTACAATTTATATTTTACTAATCAGTTTTTAAAACTAAAAGTAAAATAAATCACTTTTTCTTAAAAGTAAATCAACTCCTAGTTTTTCCTCATGTTGTTTTACACTGTATTTTATATTAATAACCATATTTAGTCTCTTTTCTTTCAGATATTTTGTCCATGCGGAATTATTGTTTCATAATTGTAGTGCTAAACATTTTAATCCGTTTCTTTGTGTAATTTTTAGGTATGCGATTCCTCCAGAACATGGAAAACGGCTTGAAAGACTAGCTCAAGGTAATATTTTCAACATTTCTAATCAAAGATGTTTGTTTCAAAGGTCCTTGATTTTCAGGAGTTTCTTTGATTTCAGGTAAAATCATTTTACAATCTCAGCTCTCCTGATTTAATATGGTTTCATCCTTCTTAAAATGGTGGCATCTAAAATGCCTGAAACATGGTAGATCAATATTATTCAAACATTTGTGTGGGGGGCGGGGAGGGAGAGGAGGAATTTAAAAGCAATTGAGGCTTGGTTCTTAAAACTTAATATTTTTCTTGACTTATTTTTTTACTATATTATAGATACTTGTTTTGTCTTCAGATTAAAGTTGAGAATTATGGATAAACAAATAAATAATTAGATCCATTTCTGGGACTGGTACCACATGAGCTGTAGGTCTTTGAGATGGTATTTTCACAATTAAATTTGAAATAGAGTTAAGCATGTTTTAGTTAGGTGCTGTAGGCCAAAGTTATTTCTGTTTATAGGTTTAAATATTTGTTTTAAAGAGCATGATCAGATGCAAATTACCAAAAGTGTATGTACATATTTGCCTATACCCAAATTGTGTGCGCAAAAGAATCTGATGCATATGTGCAAGTAGGGCATTTGCACACACACATACAATTATGCATACATTTGGGTTTAATTCTCCCTTGAGTTAATTCTACACTAGTCCCTGAGAACAGTAATATGTGGCATAGCTGAACTGAATTATTGACACATAATACCAATGTCCTGTATATTTGTGATAATTAAACCATGGCCAAATTCCATCTTGGCTAATTACTTTCTACCTACTTAAATTCCTCTTGTAGTTCCAGTTGAGAGAGCTTTCCTCATTTTCTCCTTTCCAAATCCCATTATACCTTATTGCTGAGTCCTGCTATTTACCACCATAGAGTTCGCTGCAGTTCATTTGTGAAGTAAGGGATCCTTAGTATAGGAAGGACCGGCAGCGTCGCCTAATATTGAGGTTGCCTGACACTTCCCATTATTGTACCTTGTGTTCAGTTACTTATAACTTGGCAAAACTTTTACCATTTGGTCTGAATTTTTCCATATTTGGTGTCTGCCTCAGGCTGGTTGTTGGGGTTTTTTTTGGTTTGAAATGGAAAAAAAACCCCAAGCATAAAGGTCAAGCCATTTGCAAAAACGAGGCTAGAGAAGCAGACGTTGTTTTGTTCTTGTTAAAGTCTTGACTTTTTTTTTTTTAAATTCTCTAGTGCAGTGTTTCCCAAACTTGGGACGCCACTTGTGTAGGGAAAGCCCCTGGCGGGCTGGGCCGGTTTGTTTACCTGCCCCGTCCGCAGGTCCAGCCGATCGTGGCTCCCACTGGCCGCAGTTTGCCGCTCCAGGCCAATGGGGACTGTGGGAAGTGGCGCGGGCCGAGGGATGTGCTTGCCGCAGCTCCCATTTGGCCTGGAGCCACAAACCGTGGCCAGTGGGAGCCGTGATTGGCCGGACCTGCGGACGTGGGAGGTAAACAAACCAGCCCGGCCCACCAGGGGCTTTCCCTTCACAAGTGGTATCCCAAGTTTGGGAAACACTGCACTAGTGCATCCAGATGGTTGAGCAGAGACATGAAATTTGTTAGGGTGTGGAGAGTGGCCTTTGACAGGGATGTGCCTTTTGCAGTCCCTGTGAAAATTTGCCCAAGTTGTAAGCTTTTATAAAAAAATAAAATAAAATTGCAGCTTGCACATGCTCAGTAGAGACTTTCTTCAATTTAAACAGGTAAAATCTTTGAAGATTCCATTCACGTGAGAGACCAGCTTTCGAGCTACACAGACAATGACTGGAGAGTCATTTCTCACTCTTTCCCTGTCCCAATGACTATTCATTGCTATTATGAACGATTAGGAATGGCCACCATGAATGTCAATAATTGTTGTTTGCCGGGTGATAGCTGTGCTGGTATCATGATATTAGAGTGATGAGGTGGGTGAGGTAATATCTTTTATTGAACCAACTTCTGTTGGTCTCTTTCATCAACAGAAATTGGTTCCATAAAAGATGTCACTTCACTCACCTTGTCTCTAATAAATAGTCATTGAGCCAGGGAAAGAGAGTGATTCTGCAGCTGGTTGTTGGGGCACTTACCTAGGATGTTGGAGACCCAGGTTCAGGCTCCAATGACTATTAAATTACTTATACAAAGCGGAACAGCTTCAACAGGAGAGATTGAAAATGACTGATACTGGAATATTCTATAGACTTGTGGTTAGGGCATTCACCTGAGAGTTGAGACCCATGTTCAAATCCCTTTTTTCTTGTTGGGTAGAGGAGGGAATTGAACCCAGGTCTCCCACTGGGCTAAAGGATAAGAGAGGCTGCTGTTGCTGCTGCCACCTCCTCCTCAATATGAATTCACAAATAGTTTTGGGTTGCCAAAACTGCATTTTTCAGCAAATAGTTTATTCACAGAAAAAAATTTCACCCAGCTCTATTTGTGTCACGATTATCCTTTTTAAAATTGAAAATTCAGCTTTTTTGAATGGTTGAAACAGGGCAGGTAAAGACTTTGCATTTTTTCCCTCTTGTGTTGGGCTTTCTCTTAGGCTCGAGCCAAAGCCTATTGAAGATGCTGGGAAGACTCTTGTAGACTTCAGTAGTTTTTGGATTAGGTCCTAAGAGATACCAGTCCTGTAGACTACATAAGAAGTTTATTCATCTCAACATAAAATTTGGTATTGGCTATTAGCTTAGAAGACATTAAAGGTGACTCTCCCACCACATTTTTCACTTGTTTCCGTTAGTTCAATTCTCCATCAAATTTAAAAATGAACTCCAAGAATTACTTTCTTTTAAAATCATATGGACAATTCTAGAAACTAGTTATAATAATAATTAGAGACTAGTTATAATAATAATAATTAATAGTTACCAATACCAATCTCCTAGAACTGGAAGGGACCTTGAAAGGTCATTGAGTCCAGCCCCCTGCCTTTACTAGCAGGACCAATTTTTGCACCAGATCTGTAAGTGGCCCCCTCAAGGATTGAACTCACAACCCTGGGTTTAGCAGGCCAATGCTCAAACCACTGAGCTATCCCTCCCCCCAGTCAGTCAGTCAGTTTTAGTTTTAGTTTTAGTTTTAGTTTTACACTTGTCGTTCTATTATGAAAGTTTTGGCATACTAACAACTATAAAGCTGGTACGTTCTAATAGCCCAATACATTATATTAATAATACCAACATAATTGTAATCTTGAACTTCTGGCAGGAACAAACTATTCTCATGAATATTAAAGTGGATGAGTCCCTGGTCTGGATAGTAGATTAGAGTAGGACATGGAAGGTGATTACTATAATCCTTACTTACACATGTAATGAACTTTTTACTCCCTCTGACTATATTTTCCCATATTTTCTTTAATAATTGCTCCATAATTCCGTATTATTTTGTTGCTAGTGGAGTTTGAGAAAGAGGCATCTGTGATCTTCATGATGTAGTTACTGCCCATTAAAATATGGTCAAAGTTTTAAAGTAAGCTGTTTTAAAATGATGAAAATGTCATGTCAGCCACATGGCTGCAATTTATCTAATCAGTAAAGGTTAATAAACTTAGGGGATGATGATGACTTCAGACTTAATTACATGTTTATTCAAAACTGTTGTTGTGGCATATTTTTTGTGGAAATGCAACAGCTAAAAAGCTGCATGATTCAGAGGTTTAGTCTTGGTGACCAGATGCCTACTGAATTAATTGAATACTCCTAAATAATTAAAATAAAATAATGCATTAAATGTGATGAAGCATTACAGGTTGTCTAGGTCAAGGCAGTACTTGATACATAAGATTGAAGAAAGGCTAGGATATTTTCCATTATCTTGTCTGCACATCATAATTATCACACTTGCCTTTTATGCATGAATGCTTTCATCTTTGGTTTCCATTGAAATCTTGATTGACTGTGGCACCTACAAATATTTTATCTGAAAGATATTAGACTTGCATCTAATAAAGGCAGCAGTTTGATTTTGCCCTTCAGCTGCTTTCTCATTTATGTAGTTTCTTTCAATTTTATGTGGACATAAATGTAATAAAAATCTCAAGTGAGCTGTTATTGCAATTTTTAAACTTGTTGTTATGTTCATCTGTAATACCATAGAATTGTAAGGATTTTTGTTTGATAAAGTTGGTTGGAAAATAGAGGCAGAGCAGCAAATCATAAATGACAGTTTGGAAGATTTTCAGGTTCTTTAAATAGATTCCTTAATTGTATAGGCTATTTTAGAAAAGAGGCGACATCTATCTGAGATGTTCAGTTATGTTACACAAAGGGACTAAGGCAGAGTGTAATATACTGTAAGTAGTTTGTGAAGAATGTTTCAAAACTACAGTATATAGTATAAGCTGATCTACTTAATACAGAAGTTCATAACTATCATTTATGAATAAAATTATAAGTAGTTCTTGATGTGCAATTTAATGCAGAACTTGAGATATCTATATCTGTCTATGTCTATCTGTCACCTCACGGTTGCAAAAACTGAAAATTTGTGGTTGCTGAAGAGTTAAAGCTTTCGTCAAATGACAATTTTATTTTAGTCAAAGTTAGTAGAGATGGAAATGAATAGATAAACTTTAGATTATTACATATGCATGTACATCAGTGTATAATAACACTCATTTATTGCAAGCAGCACTTGCCATCTTCTGTGACTGTAACAGTTTGTACTTACACAGATTGTTACTGTCTTCCAGAGGTCACTATGACCATACACCATCATCCTCCTAATGTTTCATTTTTCTTGCATTAACTTTCAAAGGGTTAATACATTACGAATCGGTTATATGTTAACATTCTAACATACTGGCTTGGGCATGGCCTGGGGAGCAGGGGCAGGGCATTGTGTGGGCAGGGGCCCCCGTCCCCCCCACTTTTGGGAGGGCTCCAGTGCCCTTGTTTCCAGTATGGTTCTTGGCCCTATGCTATTCAACATTTTGTCAATGACCTGGAAGTAACTATAAAATCATCACTGATAAAGTGTGCGGATAACTCACAAATTGGGGAGTGGTAAATAATGACGAGTACAGGTAATTGATTCAGAACGATCTGAAGTACTTGGTAAACTGGGTGCAAGCAAACTGTGTTTTTAATATGAGTAAATATATACATCTTGGGATAAAGAATATAGGCCTTACTTACAGGACTGGGCCTCTGTTCAGGGAAGCCGTGACTCTGAAAAAGATTTGGGTCTTGTGGTGGATAATCACCTGAACATGAGCTCCCATTGTGACACTGTAAAAAAGAGCTAATGTGATCCTGGGATGCACAAACAAGGAAATCTCAATTAGGGTTCAAGAAGTTATTTTCCTCTATATTTGGTACTGGTGCAACTGCTGCTGGAATACAGTGTTCAGTTCTAGTGGCCACCGAAAAGAGCCACAATAATGAGTAAAGGATTAGAAAACTTGCCTTAGAGTGATAGACCCAAGGAGCTCAATCTATTTAACTTAACGAAGAGAAGGCTAAGAGTTAAGGGTTTATTTGATTACTATCTATAAGTATCTATATCAGGGGTGGCCAACCTGTGGCTCCGGAGCCACATGCAGCTTTTCAGAAGTTAATATACGGCTCGTCATATAGACACTGACTCCAGGGCTGGAGCTACAGACGCCAACTTTCCAGTGTGCTGGGGGCTGCTCACTGCTCAACCCCTGGCTCAGCCACAGGCCCTGCCCCCACTCCACCCCTTCCCACCCCCTCCCCTGAACCTGCCATGCCCTCGCTCCTCCCTCTCCTCCCCCCACCCCCGTATGCCAAGAAACAGCTGATCGGGAGAGAGGGGGAGGATGCAGATCAGGGGCTGCCGGTGGGCAGGAGGCACTGGGAGCGGAAGGGAGGGGAGGGTGGGGGGATGATGGGGGCTGCTGATGTATTATTGTGGCTCTTTGGCAATGTACATTGGTAAATTCTGACTCCTTCTCAGGCTCAGGTTGGCCACCCCTGATCTTGTTGAACAACTATTTAATAATGGGCTCTTCTAGCAGAGAAAGACATAACCCGATCCAATGGTTGAAGTTGAAGCTAGACTGGAAATAAAGTGTAGCTTTTTAACACTGAGACAGCTTTTAAGTAAAGATTGGAGGTTTTTGTAAAAGATGTGCGCTAGGAATTTTTTTTGGCAAAATTCTCTGGCTTGTGTTATACAGGAGGTCAGACTAGATGATCACTGTGGTCTCTTCTGGCCTTGGATTATATGGATCTATTAACCTATGAATCTGCATTTGAGATTGCCCTCAGAAGATATTTCAGTTCCGTTGTAAAGCCACAACTTTATTATGGGCCAGGTTGTATTATTCTTACCCATATTGAATAGTACCGTACACCACTGATAGTCTTGTTGGAGTCAGTGGGGCTGCTAGTGGAGTAAGGCACTACTCTTTTTGAGGTAGTAATATCGCTATCTGGCTCTATATGATCATAGCAATACTGTTTAACTGAAGATCCTGTGCAAGCGTTCCTTGTACTATGGACGTGTTTTCTAGTTGTCCCTGACAAAACAAACAAATTGTAAACCGTTTGAGAGACTGCCTGATTCCCAGCTGTTAGACTGAGACTTATGCCATCTGATGTAGAGCCCTGTGCTATACGGGTCACCATTTCCAAAATGAAAAATTGGGCCCTACAGCTGACAGTGCTCATTGTTCCCTAGTGGTTTGGCTTATCTATCAAGCAAGAGGTAAATACAACCTTTGTCTCAGCTGATCCCAGTTGTGAGATTGCTCTCCCTCAGTGTTTGAAACCTTTTGTTGCCTTAAGGTCCCCAGTGCCATGCTGTCCTGTATATACATGTGTACTGCTTGCCCTCAGATGCAGCTAGTAATCTGGTTAGCAAATTGTCATTTACGTTTTCATAGAATTGTAGACTTTAAAGGTCAGAAGGGACTATTATGATCATCTAGTCTGACCTCCTGCACAATGCAGGCCACAGAATCTCACCCACCCACTCCCGTATCAAACCTGTGTCTGAGCCATTGAAGTCATCAAATCATGGTTTAAAGACTTCAAGGTGCAGAGAATCTTCCAGTAAGTGACCGGTGCCCCATGCTTCAGAAAAAGGCAACCCCCCGCCAGGGCCTCTGCCAATCTGCCTGGAGGAAAATTTTGCAGCTCATTGCACCCTGTCCACCTAAAAGTCACAACGATCTTGAGCCAAGTCTGGACCAAGGATAACTGTACTGGAAGTGATGCTGGAGAGATGTAGCCCATCCAAATAGAACAGCCCGAACTTGTGGGGAATCCAGTCATACCCGAAGGTCTGGTCACCAACAGTGAAAGTGAAATTCTTGTCTCACGGGCAATATTATTCCTGCTCTAGGACACCATGCTGGGGATGTTGGTGTCCCTTTACCCTTGCCATGAGAGAAGTTTTGAATACACTAGTCTGGTTCTTGGGAACATAGGAAACAATGCAACTCAATCCTGTTGCACTCTAACTTTCAATCATACACTTATCCATGCCACCAAAACATTGTACTAAATTTTTCTGTCCCTGATGCCTTAACCTCTTTAGATATGTGCACTCAGTCACTGCCCACTGTTTTTTCCCCACCCTTGTGTCTTGAGCTGATTATGCTTTTACTATAGTGGATCTCAGTGTACAGTTTAATTTTTTTTTTAATTCCAAAGAGTTTTTTATTTGATCACTCTTGGTCCCAATTGATTTCTTCTCCGTCCTCAAACCTTAACATCACCTTTTGACAGTTTTGTTAATCTTTTACAGGTTCATTTCAATGTATTGTAAATTACTTTATTATGTTATACAGCACCCTGGGCATTATAGCAGGTAGCTAGTGGGGCTTTTAAAATCAGGATTATTATGATTGTATTATATTGTCATGATTGCATCACGGCAACTGAAATGCATGTGCTGAGGCTCATTGGTATTTATCTGAGTAGCTCACTTGCTACCCAGCGTTGCCAAATAAATTGGTGAAACTGCGTTGCAAGGGCTGCTCTTAAAAAACGGTCTTTGGGTTTTATTTACAATTCCAAAAGGGAGAAAAAATTATATGGCTGTTGTTGGAAAAAATTACTAAATTTTAATGAAATGTGACACCATAATTAGTCCCTTCAGATTCAAAGGAATCTTATTAGACTTCCTAGTTCTTGTGTAGTGAAAGATCTTTATGACAACTTTGCATCTTAATTGAACTTCATATCCTTTATCTAAGAAACTGTGTGTTGTTGGGGTTGGGGAGTCAGCTAGAAAGGAATGCACAGTTGATATGCTTATCAGAACCTGCCCAGGCAGACATGTGCAGGTGATTGTTCTGGAGTCTTTAAGAGACCCTAATAGACCTTAATGGGAGAATTGACATGGAGAATAAAACAGGTTGAGGGTGTAGATTGGGGTGGGAGGGAGGGAGACTGGTTATTCTGAGAGAATGTTGCCCTAAGTTTGTTCATTATTTTAAGACATGAAGAGTATTAAGACAGCTGAATTGGATGATTGGAAATGTCTTATTGTTAAAGAATGAACGTGCTCCAAAGAAATAACCATCTTTTTGAATGGCAAAAGAATCTCTGTATGTGCTCTCTCTCTCTCATATAGAGTTGACAGAAGAGTCCAGATATTATTTCAGTGTCTTGTACCTAAGTTTAGTGCCTGTCCGGTAATGCTTTCTATAGTATTTTTAAGCATGTATGTTTATTTTTTCCTATCCTTTCATTTAATGACATTTTCTCTCATAGACTCATAGACTGTTTTTATGCAGTTGCCAATAAAACATTATTTTGCTTAAGACAAATGGAATTCAGTTTGGATATTGTAATTTTTGGCCAGTCTTTGGTTGGTGACCCACAGAGGACAAAAGTTCTCTAACCTTTCAAGAAGCCTGGAGTGTAGACTTCGAAACCTACTAATCTGAATCTCCCAGATTTTCCCCATAGATTCCTAAAGTTGTGCAGACATGAAGTGTCACTCTCTATATAAATGAAATCTAGTAGTTGTTCTGAATGGATATAAAGTTTATTATAAAGACTTGTTTTTACTCTGTAAAATAATATTGCTGATATACTCTCATACACTGAAAGCAAGACATTGTTTTCAAATGGCTTTACGTTTTTTTTGTTTGTTTGTTTTTCATGTGACTGTTAATGTGAACTTGTAAATACAACTGGAAATTATTTTGGAGGACCCATTAGGAGTCCTTGGTGGAGCAGAATACTAATTGAGGACAAGATTTAAAGAAATAAGAGTCTAAAGTTAATCATCTAAATTTATTTTTAGACACCTAAACAGGGCTGGGCATCTTGGTCCCATTAGGTGCTTAGCGTTTTTTTTTAAAATTTGGGTCTTGTATTTAGATGTCCAAATATGGATATATCCTATTTATGAAAATATTGTCTTTAGTTTCTAACCCATTTAAATTTGAACTATTTTACATTGTACACAGTGATTTTGGTGAGATAATAGAGGGTATAATTTTAGAGGTTCATTATAAATATAAATTATAAACTGATGCAGAGTACTTAATACACTGCACATTACCTTCCTTCAGTGGTTTTCCAATTTAAGTTAACTTATGGCCAGTCACCACATTTGTTTGGGCCCTGATTACAAATCCATATAGAAAGAGAATTAAATAGATTCTTCTTTCATCATTGATTTTAATTTAAAATGTAATTCATGTAATGTAGTACAAACCTACAGATTTTAAAAGTTTGATGGGTTCATTTAAAATGATCTGCTAAGAAATAGCTTTTAGTATTGGCATATCTGTTGACAACCTTCTCATTAATGATTAAATCCCTTAAAGAATAACGTGGTGTGTTACACAGGAGTTTAGTGGATGAATAAAATGGACTTTTATTGGCATGCACTTTCCTTTCTCTTTCATGCAGTGGTGTGGTGAGCAGATTTTTGTAATTAAATGGTAACTTATCCTAACTCATTTATCTATCATGTCCTTTATATGCTCATATATGAGAGAAAACAGATTAGAATGTGGTTATCATTGGGGAAAAATGGCAATTACTTTTATGTGAATATGACAAAGGGAAAATGTGTTTTGTCCCTGTAAGCCAGTTATATCATAAAATACAGATTGGTTTTTATTTGTTTATGTAAATACCATATTATGACAAAATTTACAAACTAATATTTTACCAACTCCTTCCATCCTGTTTTATTGTCATATACTTTTTTTCTTTGCAGTAGAGCCTTCCTAATTCATGATTCCCTAGTTAAGAAACCCATTAATTTTCATAAAACAGCAAACATTTCACCTTGTATCTAATAGCAGAGTGCTTAGTGAAATCTTCTGTACTTAACTTGAGACAGTATGGTCTCTTGGTTGAAGCAGATGTGTGGAAGGTAGGACATCTGGATTCTGCTCCTGAATGGGCCCCAAAAACTTGCTGTGTGACCATTGGAAAGTCATGTACCTTTTCTGTGCCTGTTTCCCTCTTTGTAAAGTGCTTTGGGATACTCGTATGATAGATACTATATAAGTGCAATGAATTATTGTTACTAAGACATCAATATTTTTGCAAAACGTACTATATAGTATATTATGAAGGTAGTATAAATAATAAACTAAATTGAAATGGCTAAAATGAATTATTTCGAAATGATCTGCCTTAGGTATTTTAAAATCATATATGTTTGCTTGATTGCTAACCATGTTAATTTCAGTGATCCTCAGCAGATATCTCAGTCATTAGTGCCATGTACTTTTCTCTTGTAAAGACTTTCTCGGAACTGCTGATCACTGAGTAACTAGGGCAAACAGAATTGTCTTCTTTATAATTTGCACACTCCTCTCACCTAGTTCATTCAGTAATGTTACAATCCAGTCTTTGTAGCACTATGTTTTATTTCCATTATGTCACATTTTGATGTCACAGACCAGTTTCTGCCATCACTGAATGAACGGCGCAGGATGACTAGACTGATTATAAATAATGAAGATGGTATTTAACATTTAAATAGCTCTCTCTGTAGAACTCAAAGAACTTTCCATTGTACATGTGGGAAAAGTGAGGTGCAGAGAGATAAGTGACATGCCTAAGATTAAAGAGGAAGTGTGTAGAGGGTCTTGGAACAGAACCCAGACCTTCAGAAAGGAGGGTGACTTTGGTTTTAGTGATGGAAACCAACCTCTTTCTCCTCCATCTAGAGCAGCATTGCTATCTGATCTATCTACATTTCATATTTGGGGAGAGGTTTGAATTAACCTTAATTTTTAAACAAAATATTGTCATGTGCTGAACCACCATGTTACATCAGTTGTTTGCTGATGACATTGCAACACTGACCCATCAGGAGGCATGTGGCACAAATATTCAGTGCTGGCTGTCAGCCAGATTGGGAGGAAACACCTTCAGCTAGCCATTGAGCATCAACCATCATCAGGGTAAAGAAATGGCTTGAGCTACTGCCTCCATAACCTCCAAGCTGTATATATAAATATAGTTGAAAAATTAGGATTAGCCTTGAACAAAGAAATGTCAGGGAATAAGAATTGGAGATTCAACAAATGATGCGTGTCAACTTGTTTGAGATGGAAACATATTTTATTTTAATATTTTAATTCCTTGGAGTAATTGTCTTCCCCCAATAAACTGGAAACACTGTGAAAGCAAAAAGTTCAACAAGTGAGGTCCAAATTATTATTGAAGTTTTTTTTTCCTCTTATTTTAAACCTAAATTCTAGCAAAAAATAAGATCTGAAAATAGGCTAATTTATATAGGAGAGATCTTTGCTTTTTATGTAGATATCGCTGTTAATTGACAATGATGAGAGAGAAATTTCAACTAAAGTATGCAACTGTATGGTTTATTGTGCTTTTAAACAAAATACCATTAAAGTTTCCTGTTCTTGTTTTAATTGAAGAAAACTCACTTGGCTTATTTTGCCTTATTAGGATTCTTCCCAAGCAGTTCTCAAGGGTGTGATGCTTTTCTCCGTCACAAGATGACACTGATTTCTCCCTCAATATTGAAAAAATATGGAATTCCTTTTGACAAGGTACCGTAGAATTTATTTAATGATGTGCCTCTGTGCTTAGTATACAGGTATGTGCCGTTACAAAGGCAAAGCAAAACATATCTTTTTATTCAGGCCCAGATTCTGAATCACTGTTGTTAAAACAAGCTTCTGGGCCATTTGGTTGTTCTCTTGGTTTAGACTGGGATTTTCAAAGGAGCCTAACGGAGAGTTAGGTTGCCAAATCCCATTGAAATGTAATATAATTATTTTAATATGAAACAGCTTGGAAAATTAAAAACTTTTATATTCCAAACTCATTTAGTAATAGCTTAATTTTTGAAGCCATCAACAGTCCATTATGTAATATTTTTTGATATTTGGTAAATACAAATTTATTTAGCGTGGTACTGCTACATTAATTCATACAACTCTTAAATTAGTGGTATTAGATCGTGTTGTGTTTGGATAAAACTTTTTAAAGAAATGTTTATATGAACCATGATTTATTGTTTTCTTTAAGCAATGCCGTGTAATTTTTATTAGCATTTTGTGGTGATAAGTTTCAGATGAAAATAGAAGATGGTATAAATGTTTGAACATTTATTTATTGTGAAACTTTAATGCAACTTAGATGTAGTTAGAAATACAATAATAATAATAATCAGATGCTCCTTTTCTGGGCGACAGATTATTTTCTAAAAAATTTAGTGCATATGTTACTATTTTGCTTTGTGCTGGTTGATAGTGACTGAGTGAGAATGGGTACACAACATGAACATTTTATATAAAGCAGGAGAAATAAAAAAAACTTTGGCTTGATTTAAAAAAAATCTCCTTTTGAGAAGGATTAAGTACTTTGCTGTTTGCAAAAACATTTAAAATACTCCTGTGTATCCTCTTCTCCACTTGATTTTTCTTCCCTTGATCCTAGCTCTTCTCTACCTAAAAGCTTTTTCACTTGTGACTACGTGTGCACTTCATGTGGGTGCAAGGCAGTGAAAGTGTTTTTTTTTTAAATGGCATCAACCTATGCCAAGATTTGTTCAGCACCCTGGTGAGCCTGACTCAGCTCCCCTTGCTGGACATTTGTCTGTGTGATATTGAAATTTAGCAGCCCTCTGATCATTATACAGTTATGATCATTGTACGGATTCTTGATTTCCCACCTCCAGCTTTTCTAAAGTGTATAGAGAAGTCCAACAATAAGCCTGTATATTTTTCTCACACTAAATCCACTTGCAGAATAAGCCCATCAGTTTTTGTTTATGATTGTTGTCTCTGTTTTCACATATGTGATTTATTTACTTATAGGTAGCAGGAGGATCTATGTATATATGCTCAGCTGCTCACTTTTTTACACTCTAGATTGTATGGCTGCGTAGGGCCTCCTATCTTATTCACTTTAGATTTATGGGATATTATTAAATGAGGTCAAGAGAAATAATGTAACTACTGATTCTTTTCATACTCTTGTAATTTATCACTAATGTGTCAAATAAAATCACAGAATTTAGATCAATTGTTTTGGATTTAATGAACATTAATCTGAGCAGTATATTTTTCAGCATATGGAAATGGTAGAAGCATAAAGTTTAATAACTTGCTGGCAGATTTGTTTTTAACATTGTCAGGCTTGTGTTTGGGGTAGGTAGGTGAGTCCAGAGCAATAAGGTCGGTTGCTTTATTTCAGTGTCTTGGACTTTCTCATTTTCTATTTTCAAAAAATGTGTTAGAAATAGTTAAATAGAATAAATTTAGTTCTGTCACCTAGTGTTAGGAAGAAGCAGCCTGTACCCGAGTGCAGTTTTAATTAATGGGATTCAGTGAGAATGTGAATAGAAAGAATCAGGCTGTGATCTCTCGTGGCTTGCTGTGATAGAACTGGAAATGTGCTGAACACTGATAAGTCAGCCTACGCCTACCAGGTGACAGCTGAACTGCCGCTTTTTGCAAAAGAACACCTGCTAAACTGTCATCAGTAGGGGGGTGCATGACAAGATAAATTTGGGAATTGCTGGCACTGAGAATGTTCTTTCTTATACATCCCTGCAACATGATTTGAAAACTCCAATCACAATCACTGTGTGTGTTTTGTGTACTATATATTTACCCACATGCTTATGCGTATATAAAGCGTCCAATTGCTTCACATTTATGCTGGAATCATAGGATGGTTTATATATTTGTATATAAAGTATGGGTTTTTTCATTCTTTAATCTTCTCATTGTAGTTTTTGCTATCTCTCTCCCCCCCCCCCCCCCGCCCGCACTCCATTCTGGCCTAAAAGTACTGTGATGGTGGTGATATCAAGAACATGCCAGTATCTGGAGTGCCATTCCTTTGGGTTTCTTGTTCCATACAAACACAGAATGCACACACCACATTCATGTGATTGTGAGAACAGAGTTTTGTGTATATGTGGGGTCCAAATGAGGAAATTAAATACAAAAACTGTTAGTATCATACTTGAGAGTTTAAGACATTAAAGGTAATATAAATTTCTACAGAAGTGTAGTGTGACCTTGTTATGATGGCTGCCTTTTACTGTATTTAAAAGCGCAACCACAATGTTGCCTTACCATAGTGTCTCTTTTCATTTTTGTGAGTTTGTCTCACCTGACTGTATTGTTCAGGCAAAGCATTATTAGACCCACAGAAGACATCCCTCTGATCACTAAGGTCTCCTTGTCTTCAAATAACCACTGTTTGGTGCCCAAACATCTGCCCTTAAGTATTGTTCACAACAAATAGCTTCTTTCCACTGGCCCTATTTTTTGACCTAAATTTAGTGTCAAGGGGGCATGTCAAATGAAGTATATGGATTTTCGTTCACCTCTTTACACTTTGATCACTAATGCCATGAAGTAGCTCCTATCAGCCATCTGAAGAGAGGATGTGGCTGGGCCATCTGTTCAGCAGCCTCCAGTGAGCTCATCCTTTCTGCAGCCTTTGATGTCTGGGGTCTAATGGCGCTCCCAATGGAAAGTAAAACAATCCCAAACTGATGGGAACTCTTGGGGATTGCAAGCAGTGGTTCTGCTGCCCGTTCTCCATTGATGAAGGGAGCAGACCCAGATAGCACATAGAGTTGCACATTACTCCACTAGCAAGAGAGAATCTTGCCCACTGTTTTCTGAAAATTTATATTGCATGCTGTTCACTATCTGGTATTGAACTTTTAAGTGTTTGGGGATTCTGTTTATATGAAAATGACTTTACTGTACAAAATATAGTTGTATATTTTGTAGTTGTATATTTTGTAGTTGTATATAGTTGTATATTTTGTAGTGTCATTGTTTTTTTTCCTAACTATAACTTAATCTACTGAATCAGATGTCTGCAGTCTCTTTCCACTGAATCACTCTCCATTGTATTTTGTAAGGAAAAGTGATCCTTTGGATAAATCCTTGTTTACTGCATAAAGTGGTGTTAAAGCTTCACTACCCAGTGCTACTTGAGTACCTTTTCCCAGACCTGATGCTTTCCATGCTAAGCCATTCTTCACACCCTCTGGGTAGCGTTCTAGTCATGTGCTGTAGCAACATCCTTTCAATATCCTCAATACTGTTCAAAACCCTCAGTAAAATAAGTGCAAATGGAGTGTTAGGAAGGAGATTTTAATGGCACAAAGTTTAGGACATTAATTACATCATTTAGAATACAAAGAGTCTTCAGCATTATTAGTTATTGTAAAGTTGTAGTAGTGATGTTACACAAAAAGTGTGGTTCTGCTTCCTTGAAAAAGACTTGGAAAAAATGGCACCCGTTTGTGTATTATCCACTAATAGAATGTGTGAAAGCTAAATTAGCTCCTCATTTATACATGTATGGTCCCACTGTCTGCAGAATAGATTGTCAGTGACACCTGTGAAACCTAATTAGCATTAAATGGGTCAGGCACTGAAAAGTTGTATGAGGATGGGAAAGAGAGAAGAGAAGAAATCTCCCTCTATCCTACAATAACATGGAGCATCTGTGGCACCATTCCAGAGAAGCTACTTAAGGCCGGTGGATGAAGTAGCCTTCCCAGCCATTAGAGTATGCCCCCTCTATTGGGGAAGGTAGCAGCAGATGTTTGGCTCATACCTTCCCCTGCTGGCTGCCACCCTGCCTTGTCTGGCCACTTTAAATCTTATGCTCTCTACTCATTGCCTCCAATTTATTGTTAATAGGGGTCGTCTGCTTTTGTAGAAGAGGGAACATGATTTGCTCCCTTGTGAACGCTTTCTGAATTTGTGGCCTACTCTAATGTAGGGATATTGATGATCCAGAAGCTTGTTATTTCAAAATGTAGTCAGTAAAGTCTCCTCGGGTGCATTCAGGTCCGCCTATATTTAATCCAAATTGGATGCTATGTGCAAATGTCTATTTTGACATCAGCAAATATAATTTTCGTTTCTTTAATAAGAGAAGGTCTTTTAAAATATGTTGTTTGTGTTTTCTTCTTGTTATGTAGATCACACAGGAGGCAGGGGAATTTATGATAACCTTCCCATATGGATACCATGCGGGATTTAACCATGGTTTCAACTGTGCAGAATCAACCAACTTTGCCACAATCAGATGGATTGATTATGGAAAAGTAGCTAAATTGGTAAGTAGGGAGAAGAACAATTAAGTCATTTTGTACATCATCCTGTCAATGCAGTAATATTCCATATTGTTCATTTACTGGCATGTTATAACACTTGCAGTACATGTATTTGTGATCGTAGTAGATTTTATGTATGACTTAATGTGTATATTGTATGTTAAAAATCTTTCTTTTTCAGGAGATATTTTTATGTAGTTAAGTTTATATAAGGCCATATAAATTAAGAATTATGTTTGGAAGGGACACACAGAATTTCTTTCTGTTCTTCTGAAACCCTATACATCATAGTCCCAGAGGCAGCTTGGAAATCCCCTTATTCAAGTCACATACAGCAATTCTGCTCCCTTATAGAATTTTATATGTATCTTGGAAAACATGCCACAGACTTGAGGGGAAATGTGCCTGTTCAAAAGAGGACAAAGATCAATAAGAGGCTGACCTAAATGAGCAAATTAAACTTTAATCTGTAATGTTTTTTTTAAATGGCAATATTTTGTGATAAATTAAATATGCTCCCAGAGTGGGAATGTTTCATAATTTAAAATCACTAATATATTTTACAAAAAAGCGGTTTTGAGTCAGTTTTAGTCTATGCAGTGATGTTGTAGCTATGTCAACCCGAGGATATTATAGAGACAAGTTGGGTGAGGTAATATCTTTTATTGGACCAAGTTCTGTTTCTGAGAGAGACAAACTTTTGAGCTAAACGGTGTAGCTCAAAAGCCTCTCTCTGATCAAGAGAAATTGGTCTAATAAAAGATATTGCCTCAACCAACTTGTTTCCATTATTTTAGTCTGAAACTTTGCATATGCTGCATATATTTTACATTCTGTTCACATACAGCATGTGGGTAATATACTGAATCAAATGTGTGTATTTTGTTCAGCAAAAGGTCATTAATGTTATACAGTATTTTATATGATCTCTCCACTATTCAAAAGTATGGATTATAAGAGCACTGTTTAGGATGCTTTGATAAATATGTAATGTGGAGCCACTTTGCAGACCAAGATATTTTGTACTGACAACAAGAGCATGTACAAATTCTGTACATGTTACATTAGCTAATGAGATGACAAGTGAATTCAGTTCAAAAGCAAACATGGGAGGAGGTGTGGTTGCAGCAAAGTAATCCAGGAAGAGTATAGGGCTAAATATGTGGAATTGGAAGAAGACCTTGAGACTATTTTCTATTAGCAGAACTTCTTGATTTTAGGCACTATTGACTATAATTGTGAATGAGATTGAGTGGGTTTCAAGAGATAAAAGGCCTGAAAATGATTCATTGTTTCATGTAGCCTATACATAGGCATTTACTGTAATGAAAGTAATGAAAACATTAATAAGAATTTAAAATGTTCAGCTAGGTCTTCACTTTTAATGCAAAACTTACATTCATGATAGGGAATTAATAAGGCCTTGATTGGTAATACTGATTTTTAAGATCTATATATTTAGTAGCTCAGTGGTTCAAAAGATAGTAAAATGAACCACCATGTAGAAGACTTGAGTTTAATATAACTCTAGGGGTCAAATTCAAATGTAGGGTAAGCTGATCCATTGAAAAGTTACTGGAGTTTCCCTCTCTGTCTTGAATTTGCTTCTAAAAGTCCTAATTTTTGGCTAGAAGGTCTTGGTTCATTTAGTCCATTTTGAGTATTCTTTGTCCGGGGAAAAAACAGTTATTGAAATACATTGACTTTCATGCTGTGTACCAAAGGTGTAATACTGTGTTCATGTATTGTATAAGAAGGTAAAATGGCTTCAGGGTGTTTGTAATCAATTCAAAGTGTCTGAAATCTTCCAAATACTATTTGAATCAATAATAATAATATCTGCTATAGAGAAATCTTAGGGATTGTAGTTGAGTGTGAATCCCAATTCCTGTGACTAGAGGCCACAGTCATGAATTGCGCTCTTCATTTTACTATATATAATAAAAAATATCAGAATTAAAGCCTGACTCATTGACCATTTTGCTTCATTTTTTAATTAATCAAGAAAAAGACTTGGAAGTAGTATTTGCCAAATAAAACATATCTCAGGTTATTGCACAACTTTCATAGAATCATAGAATATCAGGGTTGGAAAGGACCTCAGGAGGTCATCTAGTCCAACCCACTGCTCAAAGCAGGACCAATCCCCAACTAAATCATCCCAGCCAGGGCTTTGTCAAGCCTGGCCTTAAAAACCTCTAAGGAAGGAGATTCCACCACCTCCCTAGGTAACCCATTCCAGTGCTTCACCATCCTGCTAGTGAAAAAGTTTTTCCTAATATCCAACCTAAACCTCCCCCACTGCAACTTGAGGTCATTACTCCTTGTTCTGTCATCTGGTACCACTGAGAACAGTCAAGATCCATCCTCTTTTGAACCCCCTTTAGGTAGTTGAAAGCAGCTATCAAATCCCCTCTCATTCTTCTCTTCCTCAGACTAAATAATCCCAGTTCCCTCAGCCTCTCCTCATAAGTCATGTGCTCCAGCACCCTAATCATTTTTGTTGTCCTCCGCTGGATTCTTTCCAATTTTTCCAAATCCTTTTTGTAGTGTGGGGCCCAAAACTGGACACAGCACTCCAGGTGAGGCCTCTCTAATGTTGAATAGAGGAGAAAGAGCACGTCCCTCAATCTGCTGGCAATGCTCATACTTATACATCCCAAAATGTTGTTAGCCTTCTTGGCAACAAGGGCACACTGTTGACTCATCTCCAGCTTCTCGTCCATTGTAACCCCTGCTGCCTAGCCACTCGGTCCCTTGTCTATAGCAGTGCATTGGATTCTTCTGTCTTAAGTACAAGACTTTGCACTTGTTCTTGTTGAACCTCATCATATTTCTTTTGGCCCAATCCTCTAATTTGTCTAGGTCCCTCTGTATCCTATCCCTACCCTGCAGTGTATCTACCACTCTTCTCCCAGTTTAGTGTCTTCTGCCAACTTGCTGAGGGTGCAATCCCCGCCATCCTCCAGATCATTAATGAAGATACTGAATAAAACCGGCCCCAGGACCGACCCTTGGGGCACTCCACTTGATACTGGCTGTCAACTAGACATGCAGCCATTGACCACTACCCATTGAGCCCAATGATCTAGCCAGCTTTCTATCCACTTTATAGTCCATTCATCCAGCCCATACTTCTTTAACTTGCTGACAAGAATACTATGGGAGACCGTATCAAAAGCTTTGATAAAGTCAAAGAATAATGCGTCCACTGCTTTCCCCTCATCCACAGACCCAGTTATCTCATCATAGAAGGCGATTAGGTTAGTCAGGCATAACTTGCCCTTGGTGAATCCATGCTGACTGTTCCTGATTACTTTACTCTCCTCTAAGTGCTTCAAAATTGATTCCTTGAGGACCTGCTCCATGATTTTTCCAGGGACTGAGGTGAGGCTGACTGGCCTGTAGTTCCCTGGATCCTCCTTCTTCCTTTTTTAAAAGATTGGCACTACATTAGCCTTTTTCCAGTCATCCAGGACCTCCCCCGTTCGCCATGAGTTTTCAAAGATAATGGCCAATGGCTCTGTAATCACATCCGCTAACTCCTTTAGCACCCTCGGATGCTATGCATCCGGCCCCATGGATTTGTGCTCGTCCAGCTTTTCTAAATAGTCCTGAATCACTTCTTTCTCCACAGAGGGCTGGTCACCTCCTCCCCATACTGTGCTGCCCAGTGCAGTAGTCTGGGAGCTGACCTTGTTCATGGAAAAAAAGGCAAAAAAAGCATTGAGTACATTAGCTTTTTCCTCATCCTCTGTCACTAGTTTGCCTCCCCCATTCAGTAAGGGGCCCACACTTTCCCTGACCACCTTCTTGTTGCTAATGTACCTGTAGAAGCCCTTCTCGTTACTCTTAACATCCCTTACTAGCTATAACTCCAAGTATGATTTGGCCTTCCTGATTTCACTTCTGCATGCCTGAGCAATATTTTTATACTTCTCCCTGGTCATTTGTCCAATATTCCACTTCTTGTAAGCTTCTTTAGAAACACTTCTTTTCAACAGCAGTTACAGAATAATACAAAGCTAATGGAAACAAAACAACTTGATAATGATTTATTATAATGATATTTGTTGGTATTTGTTCATGCCATACAAATACAAGTTGATGGAATGTTAAGGAAATGCACGTTACTGCTTTAATGTTCCGATATTAATTGTAAAACAAGATACATTAGGGAAATGTCAAGTTACAACTTTACTTGTTATACTAGATATGTAAAGACATCATATTTGAAACAAGGCATGTGGGAGACAGACAGGTGTGGAGGAGCACACTGTTTATTAAAGGGGATACTCTAAATCCTAGTAAGGAGGAAGGGCTAGAAGTTGATGAAGTACAGGTAGTAACTGAAGAGAAACAGCCAAACGAAAGAGTCCCATTCAGTGAAGGGAGATAACTAAATATTGACAAATTTTGTACGTGTACGTATACAAATGCTAGAAGTCTTAATACTAAGATGGGTGAAGTTGATTTCCTGGTATTAAATGAGGATACTGACATAATAGGCATCATAGAAATTCGGTGGAATGATGATAATCAGTGGGACATGGTAAAAAATATATAGGCATGACAGAGTAGGTTGCGCTAACGGGGTAGTGGCGCTATATATGAAAGAAGGCATGGAGTAAAAATCTAAAACGAATCAAACTGTACCATAAAATCTCTATGAATAGAAATTACATGCTTGAACAATAAGACTATAGCAGTATGACAGTGATTGCGAAATGCTCGGGGAGATTAGAGAGGCTACAAAAACAGAAAACCCAATAATAAAAAGGGAAGAGAGAAGGTCTTCTCATAGATTGGTAACTGATTAAAAGACAGGAAGCAAAGGGTAGTAATATATTGTAACTTTTCACAATGGAAAGACGTAAATAGTGGGGTCTCTCAAGGATCTGTACTGAAACCTGTGCTGTTGGACATATTCATAAATGATCTTGAAAAAGAGGTATACAGTGAGGTGGTAAAATAAGATAGTTAAGTCCAAAGCTGACTGCGAAGTGTTACAAAGGGATCTCACAAAACTGGGCAACAAAATGGCAGATGAAATTCAGCGTTAAGTGCAAGGTAATACGCATTGAGAAAAATAACTCCAGCTATATATTAACAGCTAATTTAGACCTCATCTTTTTTTATCACTCAAGAAAGTAATCTTGGAGTCATCATGGATAGTTCTCAGAAAACTTGTGCTCAATGTGCAGCTCCAGTCAAAAAAAGCGAACAGAATGTTAGGAACCATTAGGAAAGGGATAGTTAATAAGAGAGACACTATAATACCACTATATAAATCTCTGGTATGCTCACACCTTGAATGCTGTGTGCAGTTCTGGTTGCCCCATCTCAAAAAAGACACATTAGAATTGGAAAAGGTACAGAGAAGGGCAACAAAAATGATTTTAGGGATATCGAACAGCTTCCAGACATGGATAGATTAAAAAGACTGGGACTGTTCTTCTCAGAAAAGAGATGAGTGTATGTGGCGGGTGGGGTGCCTATGATAGAAATCTATAAAATCATGACTGGAGTGGAGAAAGTGAATAGGGAAGTGTTATTTACCCCTTCACATAACACAAGAACCGAGATCATTCAATGAAATTAATAGGCAGCAGGTTTAAAACAAACATAAGAAAGTACTTATTTACACAATGTACAGTCAACCTGTGGAACTCATTGCCACGTGTTGTGAAGACCAAAAGTATAAATGGATTTAAAAAAGCATTAGATAAGTTCATACAGGATAGGTCCATGGATTAGGTCCATTAGCCAAGATGGTCAGGGACGCAACCCCCTGCTCTGGGTGTCTCTAAACCTCAGACAGCCAGAAACTGGAACTAGATGATAGAGGATGGCTCCCTTGATTTGTTGTCCTCATTGCTTCATTCCCTCTGAAGTATCTGGCACTGTCCACTGTCAGGAGACCCTGTGTGGCCGTTCTTATATAAATAAAAATAGAGAAAACAATGTATGTTGTTAACTATTCTTGCATTATATTTGTATAACAGTTTTAAAGCATGCATGATACCAGAGCTTTTGCAAACTGAAAAATACTGTTTCTTGGTCTTGTGTTAGGCAGGAAATGGAAAACGGGTAAATCTATAGTTGCTTATACTGGAACTCCAGAGAAATTTTCCAAAAATGTCAATTAATTTAAAAAGGATAAGAAATCCTCTCTGCTTCAGAAGGCTATTGTGATGTTAGTAGGTTATATCCACTATTATAATATTATTATAGCATTTTAATAAAACAAGCCACACAGTTTTGTGTTGCAATTTATGGTTCTCCAGACTGGCATGGCTCACTGATGTTGAAGTTTAATCTGTTGCTTCTTCAACAGAAAATTTTGGATCTAAATATAATTTCTAGACGACTGTTACATTTTCCTCTTAAATATGTATTATATTGGATATGCCTTTCTGGTAGCAGTGAAATGCAGTAATCTAGGTCAGTAGAGTGTAGTGCTCACTGTAGAGGCTTTTGTTGTACTGGAGATTGATTATTTTTCCGACAAGGCAGTTCTGAGTTACTTACAGCTGTATTATTGTCTATGCCACTTCCCCTCCAAAAAACCCAAAATGAAACAAAAACAAAAAAACAACTAATGAGCTACCGCCTTCATCCCTTTTTTTGTCTGAACAGTAGCTAGATATGTAAGAGCATACAGTTTTTTTTATCGAAACTACAGTAAATACTTAAGTTAAAGAACATTATTA
Organism: Mauremys mutica; assembly: GCF_020497125.1. Lineage (NCBI taxonomy): Eukaryota > Metazoa > Chordata > Testudines > Geoemydidae > Mauremys > Mauremys mutica. The sequence goes on along the minus strand of NC_059077.1, from coordinate 107,006,479 downwards.
TTGTCCTAAAGAAAATGCCACGAGGTTAAGGGCCCAATGAAATAAATTGCCTACATAAATTGCAGTTTTAAATGTGTCATGTCTTTAAAGAGAGAGGCATGTTTTGAACACAGAACTAGAAGAAGCAAACTCCTGAATTCCAGTTTTTGCTCTGAAACAGACTCATTCTGTGGCCTTGGGGAAATTGCTGAACTCACTGTCTCAGTTTCCTCAGATGTACACCTACCTGCAACAATCCTGTTTTAGCTGGGGCTGTCTTTACTAAAGTCCTGGGGAACATGATAGCTGCACCTCTTTCCCAAAGGCTGTAGTGCTGCATGAGGGCTGCATGTGAGAAGGCAGGAGGCTAGGTGGAGAGGCTGCATGCTTTTTCTGCTGTCTCAGGTACTTCTTTCTACTGTAGTCTCAGTGCAGTGAACAGAATGGTGACACCTGTGGAGACAGGTCTGAGGTCTGGCACAGATAAGAGACAAGTGGGATGAGGGGCACAGTTGACACATGGTAGAGTGCCCAGATTTGGACAGGGGACAGAAGGAGATGGTTAAAGGTGATAAAGGAAAATAGAGATAGAAAGATGCAGCATTCCAAACCTTCCCCTGCCCTAGAAGAGAGAGAACAGAAACCACATTAACTTCTCCTCACTGATCCTCTGGGAAGAGAGAGATTCCAGAGAAGGAAGGGGGCCCGGCATCCATCCTGACAGCGCTTAAAGGAGTGGGAGGGGAGCAGGCTGTCTGTGAAATGGGTTTAAGTGTTCAGATACTATAGTGACAGGAGCTAGAGAAAACCCTAAGATTAGATAAAACTTACTGTATTTATCTCATGGTAGGTCGCATAGGTTAGTTAGTTATGTTTGTAATGTGCTGTGAAGATGAGAGGTGTATACCATACATTTTAAGTATTATTAATAGTCATCCTGTAGCTTCAGTTTCTGGAATTTAATTTGATACCAAAATATAAAGGGTATGAAGGAAGGCAGATAGGACATTTCTTCAGACTCATGGCTTATTATTTACCTAATGGAGCTTATGTTTATCTAAGTAGGCTGGAACTCCTTGCTGTTCTGCAAACAACATTTTAAGCTATCTTACTCCAGTGCATTTTGTTAATGTCGATAAAACAGATGAACCAATGTCAATTAGTTTGTATGTTTTGCTGGGATCTACTTTAATTTGTGCCGAGTAGGCAACTTGTGTGCTGAAGTAGGGGCAATGTTCAGGCGTTAAAGTTGCTGAATATAAATGTTTACACACCATTTTGATTAATTTTTTTGTATTCTACAAAATAAAATCCCTTCTGGAGTGTTTGGATAAAAGATATTCACTTTAAGAACTTGCATCTTTCTCTTTAGCCAAGATTTAATGATGTGTAGCTGTGCGGGGAAACACTTCTAGGTAATCTGTATGCAATCAACTAACATTCAAATCTTTTGTAGTCTTGACCATCACCTATTTTGATTTTCCTTGTTTATCACAGTTTAAAGATATTTGAATATTTTTCTAACTCCTGCAAGTGAGGGATAGCTTTTGCCCCAAACAGTAATTAATTACAAGCAACTATTTTCAGGACTGTTGTGGAAAACAATTACTTAAAACATCTTTTGCCTATTTAAGTATTTATTCCATGCTCATCACTGTGGTATTTGAGAACCTTTTCTGTGTAATTCATTCATGATTCTCTTGTGCTCCTGTCAGTATTGTTTGCACTCACCTCTGGACATGTTAGCATTTTTATAACCATTTCTATGTATTAGATTTTGAGCTGTCATGTTAATCATGTGACCTTGGGTATGAGAGGATAAGTTGGAATTAAACAAAAAGAGCAAAAGGCAAATTGAGCGACATCTTCTGGAATTACATACTGTAGTTTGACCTGTGTTGCAATAAGGCTGGTTTGGGAGTTTGTATGATGATCTGGCACTGATAAGTATGTTACTGAAATATATTTATAAGAAGCTGTCTTGGCTTGTATTGATCCCATCATTTTTTCCATATTACTTCCCCATTAAATAATTTATTGAAAAATGGACACTTTTTATCAGAATTAATTGACTTTTAGGGTGAATTCCATGCCTGCCCTCATAAAAAATTTACAGGTGGAGTCCTTTCATTTTCTTTGTATGAATGTACTTTAGGAAATTTATGTAAAATTTACCTAGAAAAATGCATCATCCATTTAATTGTAATTGAAAGGTGATTAGGTGATATGCTAAAATCTGGAGGATCACTCATAATTTGCATCTTCTCTCCAAATGAAAATACCCATGGAGAGGACCAGTAAATGCTACCTGTCATACCGGGGTGCTAGAGTTTAGAAACAGACTGAAAAAAGTTCAAAACAAGATTGTGTACTTGTATCTACTGATGTATTTTCTCTACATTGCATTTCTCATCCCTACTGTTTGTTAGTATTGTTAATTGAAAAACAAGCCCAGGAACAAAGAAACTCTTCCCTTCTCTTTTTCCTGTTTGCAGAGCCAGGAGGGTTGGGCGGGTGAGCTGAGCTTGGGAACTCTCTAGACCCTGCAGAGAGGATGTTCTCAAGGAGAAAAGGTCTCATAAGCTCCTCCTTAACTCAACCACGTGGGCTAAGATAGAAGGAAGCTCTCAGGACAGAGCCAGTCCCAGGATAAAAGAACTCTGGCCCTCTCCCTGGCAAGAGCAGAGAGAGGTGGAGAGTAAAAACCTTTGCAATATTGTTTCTGAACACAGGTGATTTCATCAGACTTTCCTTCCTTCAGTTTGGACATTTTTTATTCCAATTTCCTCCTCCTCCATGGTCTCCAAGCACCTCATCATCTCTTCTCCCTCCTTTCCTCTCAGTCATTCCATCCCCTCAGCCTCCCAAATCAATATTTCCACCACCGAAGAAGAAAAAAAAAGTGGCTAAAACATGACATTTGCCAACCATTACCCATATCATGCCCTTTCCCTCACCTCTCCTCTATCTAGCCTATTTAAATTATATAGTCCTTGTGGCAGGATGATCTCTTCCTATATGTCTTTTTTTTTATAGCACAGTGGGACCCCAATTTGAGTGGGATCTTCAGTTGTCACTATACAGCGGAACAAATCCATAATGTGTGTAAAATGCAAGGATTTGTCATGGTCCTTCCTTAGGGCCCAATCCTGCAAACAATGAAGCCAATGAGACTACTCATGTGAATGGTGTGTTTGCAGGACTGAGTGCTTAAATGTGAAATCCCATATAAAGGTAATTTGAAACTGGGGTAAGAGCATGCCTGTGATTGAATGGATCAGACCTATTGAAATACAGAAATATATGGTCATTGACTTTGGTGGAGATTCATCGTCTTGCGTCTGGACTCATTTTGGCTCTTAGTGATGGTGTTTGTTTTTAAAAAGAGTGTATCTGGAACATAGATAGTTTTTAAGAAAACCAAATGCCTATTTTACATGCCCAGCTGGAGATGCTCATAGCTCTGATCTTGGAAATTTCCTCCTCCTGAGAGCAAGTGCTAGCAGCCGCCTTTGAAGCTTAGTTTACTGTTTAAAAATTATATTTGAACACTGCCAAAAGTGCAAACGAAGTGACTCCAAAATGGTGGATTTGAGCATTTCTGAACCGAATGTGGAAAATAAGTGTTTTCAGAGAAGGAAATACTTGGTAATAAATCAACATACAGTATTTATATAATAGTCATTATAGCCTGTGTATAAATGTGCTGTCAAACACTTATGACTTTAAAGAAAGAAAACAGCATACTTTGCCAGTACCTTTCTTTATTCCTTTTGCTATTGAAGTAGGTATTTTGAAAAGAAAATTGTTCCTGTCACTTCCCAATACTACCCCCCCTCTCCTCAACCAAGAAGCAAGAACCTACGTTTTTTATTTATGATGTATCAGTATTTTGCTATGAAAATGATTGTGCTGGCACAAGTTCAACATTATGACTTTGTAGTGAGGTGCTCAAGAAGGCTGTAAAAGAGAAACACCTTAGCTGAATTAAATCTTTTTAATCCGCAAAGGGGGAAGGAAAAGTGTATAAATATGTAGCAGATGACTGTCTTGTATGTGATTTTTATTTTCAAGGTTGTCCCCAGTGTGAAAGTTGTCCTTTAAAATTTACTCCCCTTTTTAATGCCTTCATATTGGCAGAAATGCTTGTTGTCACCTAATAGGAAGAACAGTTAGATTTCTAGCTCTTGTGATGTGTTATCCCATGGTGGTTATAGGTGTACTATCCTTTTTAAAAGCACAACTCTGTCTCTCTGTTAATGTGAACTTTCGCTTTTACAGTTGTTCTACAATTCTTAATTGATCTTATAACAAATGCCATAATATAATTGCATCAGAACTCATCAGCATGGGTGTCATTTGGGTAAAATAAGATCCAGCCCCAAAGGTCACCCATTCTTCAACCTGAAACAAACTTGAAGGGCTTTTTTCAGTTCTGAAGACACATTACAGGGGTATAGGAATTGTAATGTTTGGCGTAGACCAGTGGTTCTCAAACTGTGGTTCTCAGCACACAGCTGCAGCCCATGTGACATCCTCACGGCCACATATATTGTGTGGCTGTGGCCCACATAACCCATAGAGAGCTTCATATGTGGCCCACAATGGTAAATAGGTTGCGAACCACTGTCATAGACAGTACTTCCACCAGTAGATGGTGCCATATCCTTATCTTAGTCGTAAGTTATCTTCCCTGTCATTATGTTGTTGATCTTACCTGGGGGTAACTGGAAGGTCAGTCCTGTCTTCGTGTTCTGAAGTTGGTTCTTGCAATAAATGTCTGTGGCTCTTTTAGTGAGTGTTACAAAATCCTGTGAGGGCATATCAGTGGGGCATCATGAGAGAACTTGCAGTACTACTGCTGTGCTGTACCTCTTCAGTGGGAGAACAGATAATGTCATTTCCCTGGGCTGTCAGTTCCACACTTTTTCCATCATTAAATCCTCTTTAAACAAGAATTGGAAGAACTTTATTAATTATATGAAAAGAAGTTAAAGGGACACCATCATGGTGGACAGACCCTAAATTTCACGTCTCATCAATCCACCTACCCAAAAATACACGGTTCCTTTAAAACATACTGTTGAAGAAGGCATGCTTTACACTTAAAAGTTCAGTCAACATAGGCTACATCTACACTGAGTTAGGGGTGTGATTCCCAGCTTGCATATACATACTTGCGCTAGTTCTCATCAAGCTAACATGAGTATAAAAAGCAGTATAGCCATGGTAACATGGGCAATGTCAGCATGCACAAACCCGCCTGAAATCAGCGGGTATGTACTCGGCAGAGCTAAGTTGCCCATGCTACCGTGATTACATTCCTATTTATACTTGTGCTAGCTAAGTGAGAACTGGCATGAATATGTGTACGTGAGCTGGGAATCTTGCCCCTTACTCATGGTGTAGACATAGCTGTAGATAGTTAAATTGGTCAGGGGTTTAAAAATCCACACCCTGACTGACATAGCTATGCTGGCCTAACCCCCATGTAGGTGCTGCTGTGTTAATGGAAGAATGCTTCCATCGATTTAAGTTTGTTCCAGAAGGTGGCGTTCCAACAATCATGGAAAATCCTGTTTCGTTGCTGTAGGCTGCATCTGCACTATGAGGTTATGCCGACATACCTGTGTCAAACGAGGTATGCCAGACTAGTCCCCAGAGCATAGACACAGCCTAACTCCGACATAGTTTTGTGTAAACTTCATATCACTTTTCTTTGTTTTAAAGTAACATGAGGAAAAATGTTAAGGTCGCTATAGTTCATCTTTATATTTAGTGTCTTTTGAGTATGTGTTGAAAGGGTCAGTGTAGGGATCTCTTCTATTTTTTTTTGAACTGACTGTAGGACATCAAAGTAAAATTCTGCAAACCTTTTCTACTGGAGTCATGGGCTCCTTAAATACTATTCCTTCATTTTGTGAAATTAAGTTCATCATTACTCATGCATATTCTGCAGCAGTAGCTGCTTAGAGACCTGTTTTCTGTGGATAGGTTAGATCAAAGTGCTGGCCTGCAGGTTGTATTTCATTTTTTCCCTTTGGTGGGATGAAGTGCAGTTGTTTTGATGTTAGGTTTGATGGATTTGTTTGCCACTGTATTCATTAGCTTCACATCAAAAAACTGACAGGCTGTTAAATGAAACTTTGGCTTAGATTTTCAGCTTGACTGTTTGGAGACATTTGTGAAGATATTTTTGTTTTTGTGTTGCAGCAGCCTCAAGCACTTATAAGTGTCTCAAAGGGAAGAAAAGTTATTTACTATACTGATTTCATTGAGTAAAAAAACATTGTTTTGAGGACAGTCATAGCTAGTGTATGCTATCCAAAATATTATATTTATTATGTTATATAAATTGATATATAGAGAGACTGAATAAATAATTTTGTCAGAGAGGAAAGAAAGAGCATAGTCACTACCACATACAAGGCATTTTTCCAGCCCTAACATTATTATTAGTTTTTATCCTGTGAAATTAAGGCAAAAGATGCAATGGTTCAGTGTAGTAAAAAAAAAGAAAAAAAAGTACTTTACATACAGATCACCCAAACTGATGCAGTTCTGATATTTGACTGTCAATATTCTCACCGAAGCAGGTTCATAAATGATTAATCTGTCATCTACTTTTTATAGTTTGAGTTGCAGACATCTGAGCCAGGTAACTTTTTTTTTTTTTTGGTGGTGGTGCTAATACTCATAACAGTGGTGTCCGGGATAATTTAGTTATACAATTTAAGATGTCTGCTTGTCAAAAAATCAGAGGTAGGCTCTGTATGACTCTGTGACTTGGTTTTTGTGGAACCTGATGAAGATTCAGGAACCACTTATGTGGTAAAACCTCTAGAGAGCCCCCATGCATTCCTCTATGGCAGTATTTGGGTATTTTGCCTTAGAATGAATAATGTTTCCATGAATATATGGTTAGCTGGCACTAATGTTGCATTGCTGGCATAGAGCAAGAGAATATACATAGTATTTAATGCTACGATGGGGGCATCTGTGTTTTAGTGAAACTAGCATGCCACCTTATGCTAACTTGATACTGTTCTTGCTCATGAGTGCCTGCAGCTAAGACCTCATATGTGTGCATCAGTTGTGTCATAGTACAGCTAAGTGCAGAATTTCAAGCAGGAAACGTTAAAATTAATGCCTTACATTGGTTGTCAAACAGTTGGGTAGGAAGTGCTGTTACTGTATCTTCTTAATTCAGGATTAGCATTAAAAAATACCTTCACTTTTCCTGCTATCTGAAGCAAGCTGAGCATGGATGGAGGTATTGTAGTAAGGTCTCCAGTCCCCTTTCTCTCTCCATGTGACTGCTAAGTAGTATTTTGGGATACCTGACTTCCTGATGGACAATATGAAACAGTGAGAAGAGTCTGTTCATTTCATGGGGCTCCTTTCACAGGTTGCACATTAAACGTATCTTTATCATTTCTACATCAGTACAGTGCTGGTCCATACAGAACAATGTATGTACTATAACCTACTCTCCCACAATTTGAATAAAAATATGAGGAGCCTAGTTTTGAAAAAAATTGAGAAAGTAAGTGTGAGTGAGTGAAAAGTATTATGCCTGCCTAGTTTAAGGAAACACCATGTGGATTTATCCATATTTGTGGATATCTACATACTGAAATAAATGCACCTGTTATAACAACTGATTCTAGAAATAAAAATGTGATTTTGTACAGAGGGAACAGTCAAAGAAATGTTTTTACACCATATATTCAAAGAAATACCCTATATATAAAAGTAAAGAAAGATGGGACTGTGAAAAGAGCTAGCATTTCTGGATTGCTCATCTAACTGTACATAATAATTTAGCCTGCGTTTATGCATGAACATGGGAATGCACGTGTATATGACAAGTGAAAGTGATATTTCTATGATACACTGTAGAGTCAGGAGATTAATTAATTTATCATGAACCTTTGACCACCTCCACTGCTGTCTGCTTTCTAATCCACCTTCCCTTTGTCATTCTCACCACAAACTTGGATTTCCTTCCAAAATTGCACCTGTCCAAGGCCCATGATGGGTAAGACCAGAGATAATTTTCTCTATATACAAATAGCATGACTTTAAAGTCTGTTACCTTGTCATCTTGCAGGGCTAGAAACAGGAGTGTTATACCACTGAAAAGTGGAGATGGCCAGTTTCCCAATGGGACACACTTCACTCACTTCTAGCTCTGGAATGGCTTGGTATATTGGACTTAAAAATTATTATAGTTTTAGGTACAAAAATGCTATTTTACGTCATTTATATGAGGTTTTCTGGCTCTCTCTGGTCCCTGTATAGTTTAGCTCATGATAACCAAGGCGCTTGTCTTTACAAATAGAGGGATTTAAAGAAATAGTCTCCATAATCTTTTTTTTTAAAACATCATACATTTCCAGAACAGATTTTCTCTAACATATGTGGCATATACAGAATACATGACCGAATTATCTGCACTTGTTTGGGTTGATCTGTCTTGCTCATTACTGCCATTCGTGGTTTAATTCCTTAAAGAGACTTATGAAGGGAAACTAACATATGCCTTTATAAAATATAGATTTTTTGTGTGTGTAAATCTGAATAAGAAATAATGAGATAGTATACTCTTCAAAGTGGATTTTAGATTTTGGAGTACATTTAAGGAACTGTGAATGAGCAGAAGTGATAGAATCTGGTTTTTTTTTTGTTTTGTTAGCTGATTCTAAGTGTAAAATGCTGTAGAAGTTTCATTTATCAATGTTACAAATGCACTGAGCTGACAGATTTTGTGCAAAACTAACAGACTTTCAGGAGCTATTGTTTTATGGCAGTTCTAACCAAAGAACAGAGTATTTTTTTTCTTACAATAAGTCAATAGTTTGCAATAAACTTGTCTTTTCAGAATACCATTTGTATGAAATGTTGAGAAAAATCAATGTAATTTTTCTCTCCTTCCACTTCTACAGCACGTAAATTATAGTTATCCTTGACTTCGTTGAGAGAAACTATTTTGAATGACTGGTCTTTTCTCCATACATTAATGTCACAGCTATAAAGAGAGATTTTTCCTAGTCTACTATTTTTCAAAGAAATAGAATTAGAGCTCCAAAAATTCTTCTTTGATACCTTTTTTGCTGAGTTCCAATAAATTTATGACAGTGCAATTAGAGTGTATAGCTACATCGATTGCTTTGGAGTGAAAGTTGTTTTAATACCTATTTATTACATTTTCCTGTCTTAAGGGTCACAGAAATTTCCATCCCTGTTAGTTACTCCATATTAATCACTTCCATTATGTGGTCATCTATTCTAAAGGACCAAAAGTGGACTTTGTAATCTTAATGTTCTTCTAACATTTTTGGTTATGATTTCTTAGCTATAAAACTATAATCCCCCAAACAAACCAAAAAACCCTGCCCCCCCCAACCCTAGAAAGTCCATCATGTGGAACCATATTGTCGCCCTCCTCAAGCTTCAGTCATTGGCAGAGTTCAGATCTTTAGATTCACAGTACAGACATCTGTCACTTGAGCTAACTCAGTAATTGGTAGTAGGAGTAGGCTGCTTTTCTTTTTGTTCACCAGACACACTAGAGGAAAATGAGACATACACTTTGCCATGGGATCACCAGGAATTTTCTGAGAGCAGAGGAATGTTAGAGACTGAGGACTCCATGTCCATGGGGACTATTCTGCCTTTGTGCCTTCTGCAGACCTCAGTTGCTCTTTGTGCCTATCCTGTCCAACCCTAGCTCCTGTCTCTGTCACTCTTTCCTCCCATCCACCCTCCTTGTCTACTGAAATCCTCTTCAACCACCGAATCACTGCCCCCATCCCTCTCTACTCCCGTCCAACCTCCCACAGCCCAGGTTTTGCCCTTTCCCATTCTGCTTCTATCCACCATCTCCAGCTTTCGCTACAGGTACCCTCCCCTTCTGTTCCTCCCAACCTCTGACTCCTCATTCAAGTCCCTGTCCCCCCAAATTTCCCATCTCTCTGCACACCATCTAGACTGCTGCTTCCTTCTCTTTCTCGCTGTCTGTGGACCAGCAGGGGGAGCACTGAAAGCACAGATGAGATAGTCTCCATGCTCTCAATTCACGGGACTGATGCCACAGCACCCCTTGCTGCCTGGAGGAGCAATTGTAGGGAACGTTCTGCTCAACCCTGCAGCCCTGGGCTGGAGCATGCCCAGTATGGACAGCATCTGTGGAGAATGTAGCTGTCAAACTCTAACAAATCTCTACTGAGCATAAGCAAACAGATTTTTTTTTAGGCTACTAAATTGACCAAGTTTAGGTCTGTTTTCACAGAAAACGTGAATTTCTGCCAAATATCAAGCCATTGTTCTAGAGCATGGAGGCTTTAGAGCGTCTCAACCAAATGGCTGTAAAAAAATATTTTAACACGAGCAAAACAATGTATTTTTCCCTGCTCTTGTTCTCCGAAAGAGGTGAGCTCTTTTAGCTGAAACTTTCACTCCCCACAAAAAACAAACAAACCTCCAAAACTTCAGCATCAGGCAGACACTTGCCATGAGAAGTTTCAGCTGGAAGAGTTCAAGTTTGGCAAAGTTATACGCAACTGAAATCAGGTTCTTATAGTGGAAAGTGTCAGGCAACCTTAACTGTAAGGGATGCTCCCCCTCTGCCTTTAAAAAAAAAATAAAAGTACACATAAACCTCATTTATTAAAGAATCTCTTCTCATTTTTGTATGATTGGAATTTTTGAATAGTCCTTAGTCCTCATTGCATTAAAAATTTCCTCACACCCTTAAAATAAACACAACCCTTCTGTTCTATTGGGAGAAATTGGGTTCTGTTTTATTATCTGATAATATTCATGTACAATGAATACTTGAGTCCAGAAGCTTGAATTCTCATTTATACTACTGTGAATCTGAACTAACTAAATCTTTTGGAGTCACTGGAGTTGTACCAATGGAGAACTGGTATATCTGAAAGAAGACTCAGGTGCAAGATTAATTTCCAGTTTCCATTTTCTCTTCTTTCTACTTTATAGTTGATAATTTTTGAAATTATAGCTATTTTTTTCCATGCTTGATATAATAGAAAAGCAAATTGTTTGGGGTTGAAGGGCGAAGCAGTTTGAATGCGATTCATAAAGCCCTTTTAATTTTTTCTTTTTAAAACATGGAAAAAAATTCCCTTATGTTCATAACTCACGAGCATCGAACTTTAAGCTTGGCTTGTTTTATACAACAGTCATTTTGGAATGATATAGATCTGAAAAAAACATAAAAAAATTAACATGCTATTTGAAATATGGCACATTTGTGCACGAGTTAGAATGTGTTTTATTCTTTTATCTCAAACAGTTCAGAATTCTAGTCACATGGTTAGGCTCTGATCCAGTACAGCACTTAAACATTTATAACTTTAAGCATGTGAATAAGCCCATTTACTTCACTGAGACAAAGACTAACAACAAATGTCCTAACCCACATGCATGAATGTGGTCTCTTAAAACGTCACAGGTTTTTCTCCTCAAAAATTATATCCTTTGTTGTTTTTGAATCATTGACTTTGATGGGAATTCTTAGGTGCTTAAAGTTACACACATGCTGAAGTGCTTTTCTGGATTGGAAATGTAATGCTACCTTTTTCTATAGTCTCCTGATATCAGATATCTCTGTTTCATTTCCTTTTCCTTTTTTTCCTCTCTAAGGGGAGATATCTTGTCCATTAAGATTATTTTCATTACCTATATATAAGCAACAGAAACTATCAGAAGTAGTATGTCAATGGAAGTGTTAAAAGGTAGTTTCAGTATCACTAAAAAATAGCTCAGATGGCAAACAGAATTTTAATGTGAAGAAAGTGATTTATAAAAATGGTAGAATTCAGTCCTTTTTCTTAGGGGAAACAATTGGCTGAAATTACAAAACAATTTTCAATTAGCAGTAGACTGAGGAAAGTTAGGGAGGACTCAAAGGAAAGGCAGTATACAAATGTATCTACTGTGTAGAACTCAGTAGTGCTAATGATCACATTTTTCACCCTGATGTATTAGACGGTGGACAGTACAACTTTGCTTTCGCTCTGTGTTAGTGGAGAAAAAAGTGTTTACATCAAAGTCTTTTCTAGTTCTTCAGTACATCCTGCATGGTCAGAAATGGCCATGAAATGACAGGAAAAGTCAAAGTAGAAAATAATGTGGAAAATCATTTGTTCGCATTGCTGTATAAAGCAGAATATTTTGCTTCAAAATTTCCAATATTTCTTGAAAATAAAAGGTAGTAGAAAAGGAAAAACTGTTGGTGCTTTGGAAACCGTTACTTTTCTTTCCCAAAAATAGTATGTGTTGCTTGGAGTGCATTTGTGAAAGTTTATGGTTTATCCCCTTAGGAATTTCATCAGTTTTCCTACAGAAATCATGAAACTTCAGTCTTGACCAAATTAAAAGATCTGTTTTTTCCATGTGAGAATTGATAGTTTGCATAATTTGAGGTCCAGAAACAAGAGCATTTGACATGGTGCAAAATAGCCAACCTATTAAATGCTTAGAGACAATATTCAAATGATCATTTTATGTTAGGAATGATTTAATGATCACTCCGCCCCACCCCAGAAGATTATCTTGTTGATAATGTCTTCATAAAGTAGGTATCACTTCTAGTTATGGATGTTATAAATATTCTTGTTTTGGAATCTGAGGGCTAACATTTGGATTCTACATCACATGAAGCCTTTAAATCAAGATTGGATGTCTTTCCAAAATATATAGTTCAGCCAGAAGTTACTGGCTAGATGCAGGACTTACTGGGTGAACATTTTTGGACTTGTTTATGCAGGAGGTCAGACTAGATGATCATTGTGGTACTTTCTCACCTAAAAATCATGCAATGTCTTTCCTGCTTTGTTTAATCTGATAGTGAGTATGGAACTGGATAGCCAGTAACTTCTTAGTTTGCATTACTTATCAACAGTTTGTGCTATTCAATTCCTCATGCAGAGCAACTGATAGGCAACCAATCAACAGGGATGCCAGAGCGTGAGGCACAGCTCGACTGACTGGCAATGACCTGTGATTGGATAAGACTAGTACTCAATAATATGAAGCCTTGCTGAATGTGCTCCTAAGGAAGCAACCAGGTAATTTTTTGGGTCCATTTAGAATAGTTAAACCTGTACTAATTGATGCCAAAAGTTGGCACTTCCACGTGAGGGAATTGTGATACTAGGTACTGTTCCCTTTCTGTTTTGCCCTGCATAGAGCCAGAAATGCTGAGACTGACCTCTGAGAACGAGAGAGAGAGAGTCAAGCTGATACGGTTCAAGATAGCTGATCTTCTAGGACAGTGATACTTAGACTGAGGCTTGGGAGCTTCAAGTGGCTCTTTAATGTACTTTGTGCAGCACTTTGCAGCACATATAAAAACACTGTGTTTTAATTATTAACCAGTCTGTGTTATGAACCAATGAGAATGCTTTTACGATGTTATTAACCAATTTTAGCTGATAAAATAATACTTGATCAGTCACCTTGTGGCGAGAATAATATATATTAAAATAATAAATAAAACAATGAATTCACGCTACTCTTTTGGGTAATGTTGATTGCTAATTTGGTTCCTGAACCACAGATTTGAGTATCACTCTTGTAGGACCACTGATTTGTAGTGCCCCATCCCATTGAGAGAGCACCGAAGAATATATGAGAGGTCATGTTGACTAGAAACTTGAAATATCCACGAATTGGGGATTAAGGGTGTGTGTGTGTGTGTGTGAGAGACAGAAGGCCAAATCACAGTTATTCTCAGCGCAAAGTATCTCTCTCCGTGAAGTCTCTCAGAGCCCACCAAGGAGTCTGAACAGGGGATGGGAGGGCACAAAACACCTATCTGCGCATCAGCTATCCTATTGAAAATGGGTTCCAGACAACTGGCTTCGATAAGTAGTGTAGCTCATACTGGCTAGCAAAGTGTCTCAAACATTCAGGATAGATGATTTCAGTCAAAAGGACACACTTTTATACGGTATATACAAAACTTAGGCACATGGACCATTCAGTAAGCTAAACTCCATATCCTAAAAATCTCACAAATCCAAAGAAAATAATATTTTTAACCTAAAAGTATTCCTCAAGCATCTGAGAATTTATTGTAAAATTTATTCTCTACATCTACTGACTTTTTTAAACTTAAATATCAGTAACAAACAGAACTTCTTAATATTGAACCTAGAATTATGTGAAAGAATATATAAAGAGCAGTTTGTGTTGTACAGTTTGAGTAATTCTGATAAAATGGAGTGGAATGTGTGACTAAAGTTCTGTGGAATTGACAGCTGTGAATACTCATCATTGTAATCAGGAATTCCTGATGTGCCTCCTTTTAAGTATAAACCACTGTAAAACATACTAGTATTTTCTAAGGAGACTAAATAGAAATATATTGAAATTACTTGCTGGCATATAATATAGCAAGAAGAATCCTGATATTAGGCTGACAAATTTTCCCATCTCTTAGGGCCATTGTTCTTAGGGTCCATTTCTAACATTTGTCTTTATGTCTAAAGCATTAACCACTTTCAAATGGTTGAGGAATGAGTTCAAAATCAATCACTTGGAATGCCTGGTCCCTCTCTGAGGATGTATGTAGCCTCCTTTTTACTCAGTTACAGTATTAATACTGAAGAGGTGTATGATTATATGAAGATTTGCATGCAATTTTTAAAGATCTGTTCCTTAGGAGAGTTAAAGTCGATGCCTTTTCTGAGTTCTGAAAAAATAAGTCACTCAAGCATCAAGTAATTCTGAAATAGAAGTCGTGCTCAAGTACAGTTCAGTGCCTGACTAAAATATATCCTTGCCTTTCCATTGTGAAATACAATATTTTACGTTTCTAATGCAATAGAGATACCAAATCCTCAAATTTGGTCTCTGTCTAAGGTTGTTCCTCTGCACATGATGAGGTCTCAGGTACTGAGAATCCTCATCGGATAGGTTAAAATACATTCCTACTTAGAATGTTAAAAAAAACAACAACCTGGTATGTATGCCCGGCAACATGTACATTCTGCTCCAGCTGACTTAGAGAATGAGATATGTCATGTTATTGAAATCAGGTGAACTGCTCAAGAAGAGAAAATTTCAAGGAAAACAGTGAAAGGAGGCTAGAGAATAATAAAAGCAAGTTAGATAGATAGAGGTAGGGCAAGGGTAGGGGAATAAAATAAAGTGGAGGGGAAAGATGCAGACTAGAGTAGAAGAGTCAGTCCTCTTTCTATGGATACGTGGAGACCTCGTGCTATAGCAGCCTCACTTGATTCTCACCTTTCATCATTCAACATCATTTAAGTCTGGGGCTCTAAGAAGAGTTTCTGTTCAGATACCTTCATAGAATTCAGGTTTGTTGTTTAGTCTGAAACACAGGTTGCTCAAAGGTAGCTGTCGCATCTCAGCCTCACAACTATTTTAAAATAGTGGTTTGGACTGATATTTTCCCACCATCTCTCAGTTAAACATGTTGCACTGATGGTAGCTACTGTTAGGCATTTATAGACTGAGGAGGGAGCAGCCCTGGCGGATTTCAGGTCTTGTGTTTCAATATGGACCATGTACAAATGCTGAAAAGACCCCTCCCTCCTCCTCTCTTCCCCTTTTCCCCAGATACAGACTAGAGATACAGTGAGCTGCTCAGCAAAGATTTGAACCTGGCCAACAAACATCTGTTAATGAAAATTGAAGGTTATTTTGATCTGCTTACCCACTCTGCTTGTTTCTGTCATGCCTTGCTCATTCAGATAGAGTTTATATGATTATTTCACCTGGATGCAGCGGTGAGAGACACCTGATGTCACTGACAAATGCTCAGGTTGCTTTCTCAAACCATGTGAAAGAAAACAATAGCATGGAAAACAGAAGAGAAATGTGACCTTTTCTGACATACTGTTGTGAAGCCGGGCTAAAATTTTTTTCATGGGCATGAATCTACAGCTGAGATGGGGAAGCGGAAGGAGAATTTTTTTTTCAAATCACTGCAATTTGTTTTAAATCTTCTGATGAATATCTATTGATTAGTATGATTCAAAGCCAAGATTGCTGGGTTGGAATTTGCCTGAAAGGGAGGGTTCAAAATAATAATGAATAATGAACAACTCAACACTGCACTGCACACACTTCTCCCTGTGAGGAGAGGGTGAGAAAACAAATAACGTGACAGATGTCACATTGGTTAATGCACTACAGGAAAGTGCTCAGATGCTATGGTGATAAGCATGGTATAAAAAACTACATGAAATAAAATAGGTAAAGTCCAGGTTTACAAGAAACCGGATCAGCAGCATTCTGTGTTAAGGGGCTGACTATTAAAGATCTTTGGAAAGAAGCTCTCCGCTCCAAGGCAAACATCTGTAGAATCTTAGTTAAAATGAATTCCAATTTTTATTTTTATTTCTTTTAAATCAGATGGATCTTATCTCTCGCTCTTATAGACCAAGCAGGAATGGTTCCCATTTATTAAGAATAAATAAGAGAAAGATTTGACATCTGGATTCAGAATGGATTTAAAAATTGGGTCAGGAATGACAAAATAATGAGATACTGCTCTAAGATATGATGCAATTTAAAATATTCCATGAACTTTATTGGACACCTGCCCAAATGAAGGGTTGGGCTAGAGACAACAACTGATACTGGAGGTGTTCAGAAGATATGCAGGACAACAGGCATATGTTTTGGGAGTGACAAACTATAAAACATTTGGGCAAAAGTCTTCACAGATGCTATGATTAAACAAAACTTAGGATACATCTGCAAGCCAAAAAATGGTTTTGCTAGGAAACCATTTACAGCCAGTTTTAGAAATAACGTGGATTCAAATGGGTTTGAAAATAGTTGCAAACAAATCATGTCACATCTAAACTGGGGGCAAAACTGTACTAGTTGGAACAATTTAAAAAAAAATGGTTTTCGAGCATGTTCTTTTTTTCTGTAGATGACTTGTTCAATGAGTCATAGGTGAGAAACTGTTACTGGAAGAGGGAAGGCAAAAACTGTCTTTTTATTGGTTTTTTATTTTGTACTGGTGCTCATTGTAGAAACCAGGACTCTAATTTTGCAGCTGGGAATGAGGAATAGCACAGAAGCAGAATGTGATTTCTTAGACTTACAATTTTTAAAATCTGCTGGCAGCACTTTGGTGGAGAGTTGGAGAGGAAATAGCTTGAGGTATTATTGAAGCTGAAGTAAGCGTATTTTAAACAGCAACTACTTTAAAGTTTTCCATTAGGCTTTAAGCTTGGAAAGAGATGGAAGGAACTCATTTGCTACTTGTGTTAATCTAATCCAGTGGTTCTCAAATGTCATTGCACCGCAACCCCCTTCTGACAACAAAAATTACTACATGATCCCGGGAGAAGGACTGAAGCCTGAGCCCATCTGAGCCTCATCACCCTGGATGGGGTGGGGGTGGGGACAAAACCGAAGCCCAAGTCCTGCCACCCCATGCTTGGGGGCCGAAGCCCAAGGGCTTAAGCTCTGGGCGGTGGGGTTCAGGCTTCAGCTTCAGCCCCAGGCCCCAGCAAATCTAACGCCAGCGCTGGGGACCCCATTAAAATGGGGTCGTGACCCATTTTGGGGTCCCAACCCACAGTTTGAGAACCGCTGACCTAACCTCTCCTATTTTTAGTGAAGATCTAGAATTTGACATGGTCAAATAGACGGTAATTGCAATCAAGTAAATAAATAGCTATACATTTATGTTAAATTGCTAATAACAATTACCAATCACATAGGGCCGTAGCTTGTATCTGTTATTGAGATGAATAGTTCTCATCCCAGTAGTCCCGTTGATTATAATAGATTTCTTATCTGACTAAGGATTGCAAGATTGGGCCCTTTGTATATAAAATCAGAAATGTATCAAACATTCCAGTTGCATGGTGGATTTACCTGTGTCTCACATTGTGCTCTATGATTAGACAGGGAGAGTTGCATATGCAGTCCCCCCACCCTCAAGGTATTTTCCTGGAAATTTCTTCTGCTTTTCAGGCTGCAGTGCTGCTAGCAATGCTGCTTGAGCATATGTATGTAGGCTCAGGGAGAATGCACTGGGATCAGATTTCTGTGCTTTTCAGTTTGGAAGCAAATCATACGTTCATTTTGGTTTATTTTCTGATTTCCAGCTCTTGGGTTGTCCAAATTATTCTGTGTCACTGCTCTGGTCCCATCCCCAGCTAGCTTTGATGAGGGCTGATGCAAACATACAAAGCTTCTTGGTTAGCAGATTCAGACCCATTTAACTGGCATTCATTTGAGAACTGGGTTACTCTGAGCCTCTCTATTGATAATTGGCATCCTCTCTTCATCATGTTCTGGTTTCCCAGTGTCTGAAGTGCAGCCTCTACAGTGTTGGCCAGCATCAAAAAATGCCATTTTAGCTGGAATATGGCTCTGTTCAAGCTCTTTGTTCTGCAAACCCTTTTTGGCACTGAAGAGGCTGTTCTTTGGCCTTGGGGAACCCAGGGCACAGTGAAAAGAAAATACTGGCTGGCTTTGACCAAGCCAGCTTACGTCCTCTGCAATCAGGAAACCAACCCTGTAGATTCTGAAGTCTGCACCCAGGAATTGGAGATTTCTGAATGCAGACCTCAAAGCCCACAGGGCCTGTTTCCTAGAGCTTTTATAAATGCAAGCCTTTTGGAAAATTGGGTGTGTACTGTATGTAATTTGTAGCTGCAATTCTTTAAAGCTTGTAAAAAATGTTGGGAGCTTTCTAGATGAAATCCCCTATGTTAATATAAGATCTTTACCATTTAGCTTATTTGTAAATACCAACAAAATTTTGGTTGACATCATTATTGTACTTGTTATGCTTTTCTAGATCTTTATATTTTCACAACAATAAAATTTTAAACCCTCTAAAGGAAAGTGCATATCTGTGTCTTTGGTGGAAATGTTTATAGTGAAAATCCAGTGATATCTTGCCATTTGTCACCAAAATTTTCCATTGTCTGCTTAATGAAAATTAAATGCTGTATGTGACTATAACAATGGTTAGGAGTAGGAGTGCACACAGAGGAAGGGAAGGAGGAGAAGGAAGGCTGTGAGCCATTCATCAATAGTAATCTTGCATAAATATCTGTGATAAGTGAAACCTTGACAGCATTTTGAAAGCAGGGCAGATTCACAGCTCTAAATCCAGAGCATTCTGCAAAGGAGATAAAACATTATGGTATCTTGTAAGGAAATTTTTGTTTATGGATGTTCTACACTAGTTTTCCTGCTTAAGACCTATTACTTCAATTCACATGACTGGCATATATGTCAGGGAGAAGCCAATTTTATATTCAGAAATGGAGAAGTCTTAGCACTAAATTGATTTTAAAATCTCGAGAAAAGTGGTAATGCACCAACCCATACATCGAGGTTCCTGGCAGAAGCATCTATAGTGTAATAGTAAAAGAGCTAACAGCAGGATGGGCAGATGGATTGCATTACATATTTCCTCGGATCCCTCACATTCATTCAGTCTTAACTCCAACAAAAACAGGGGTTGCAAGAATAAAAAGAGGGAAGCTAATTTACAACATTCAGCAGTTCTTTCTGGCCAGATTGCTGAGAGGAGGATTCTAAGAAGTTGTTGCTTATCTCTACCGATACATACTGTAACACTTGGGTTTCTGCAAAGAAAGATACCGCTACACCATATGTTGCAGCAGAGAGCCAAATTTGCAAACTTCTGAACAGAAAGCGATCAGTGGTGTGGCACATGTAGATGATTTCTTTTAAAGGTCAACTAGAGTCTCATTTTTCAATCTGATAAACAGTTTAAAATAATCAAAGTGCATATTTCAGACATTTCAGAATTTTTTCCACTGGTGTACATTAGAATCTGGTGATAATTACAAGTATTCGTACTGAAACTAGCATGACTTGTATTGTTACGTTAGGATCCTGCTGATTCTCTGGGAACCTTATTGTTTTGCAGATTCCCCATGTTGTGAATTGACTTTCCCTTGCTCTGATTTTATTAAAAAATAAAATGTCAACCAAATTTTACCTACTGTATAAACATTGGTGATGTCTGACACAGTGTAAAAATGCTTCCTTTGCAATATATGTTTTGAGACGTCCAAAGTGTATATTTTCTCAAATAGTGTTGGTTTATTTACTCGAGAGCTTTTCACAAGATGTTGCTTATGTCACCACAATGGGTCCTGTGCGTAGGGCAGAAAAAGCTGGTATCCTGGGGCCCTTCTGTGCTGTGGCATTGCATATTGTTTCAGGCAGGTTCTCCCCTTTTTCCTCCTCTCCTGTTTGGATGGCTGTGACAAGCATGTTTGTGGTCTGCCTAGCGACTGATAGGTCCTATAACTCTGGTCCCTGGGATTTCCTATAGGAAGCTGCTGCTGGATGTTGCTATGGTTCACCAGTGTCCCATCCTTGCTATAATTGTCACGTTTTGAGTGTGGCCAATTTATTTGGAGCTGTTGCATGATATGAGGGCTGCTGTTTTGCTTTGTATCTAAGCAGGTCACTTATTGGGTTGGGAAGGAATTTTCTCCTACTGAAGATTGGTCAAGCAGTTGTGGTTTTGGTTTTAGTTTTTTGCTTTCTGCAAAGCATTTCGTAGTCCTGGTTGGGAGTTTAATACGTTTTGCACGTTATGTGGTGGGTGGCCAGTTTGGTCAAGGTAGTTGCGGAAGCTATTTCCCAATCCTGAGTATATCGTTGGGGACTAGATTTTGATTGCATTTGTGGTTGGTTGGGCACAAGGGTGGAAGGCTTCAAAGGCAATTACTTACTGGTTCATCCCTTAAATAACCTTCAACTATCATACAGGAGAAAGGTGGTTGGTAAAGATTATGGCATCAGTCATAATTCCATGATATGGTTAAGGGGTTGACTATAATGGTAACCTCTCCTATTTGTGGTGGCCGGGTTGCCATTAGGTTGCACTGTTCTAGGCTAGTTGATTGCCAAATTGAATGCTTATTAACCCTATTTTTTTCTTCACAGTATATATTCTGTAGAACACACACAAAAATTGTCATTCACTTTAATCATGCTAATTGCATCTGCATCTTATTCCCGTCAGTGTCTAGACAATCTAGTTATGGTTGGCATCTTGTTTAGAGTGGGTTTCTGTCCCAGGATAGCCCATGACCATTTTGGTGTTTGAGTTTAGTGTATGGATGCTATTAACGAAGAGAAACTTGGAGAATGATGAATTGGTTTTACTGCTTATTTATTCTTCTATGCATCACATGTCCAGGTGAATTACATCCAGTATCCTCTAATTGGCATTATTTCTTCATTACAGAAAAGTGATAGCTATTTCTGTGTTCTTGTCTGAAAGCACTTAGGAATGGGTCATACAGAAATGTTAAAAGAAATAACGTACCCTAAGTTCCACAGCAGCTGGGACAAATGAGGGAAGTGTATTTGCAACGCTGGGGAAATATTCAGATTTACCAAGTCTGGAGGGTTTATTAGTTAACATAACGTTGGAACTAGCCCACATTTTTTCAAGGTTGGTGGACTATATTTTGTTTAATCACATGCCTCTGGGTTTCCTGGATCAGCTGGGACAAGAGGCAGAAATACCATGAGAGAATCTATTCCTGCAGCCTTTCTGACCTGGCCAAAGAAAATTCTAATATTCTAATATGAGAGAGATACCCCTCTGATACTGTTTTTTCAAGATACTTTAGAGAAAACATATTTTGATAAGCATCCAAACTTAACCAAACCCAGATCTTAAGCTTAGCCCTGAATTTTCAAAGATACAGTTCCTATTGAATTCATAGGGACCTGTGAGGTCTTTAGGTTCAGACAGTTTTTTTTAATATATATTCTAAATATTAGTTTGCTGATAACTAACTGAAATGCACTTCTTCTAAAATCTGTGGCCCTTGAACAGTACATTTCAGTGTATAAGGAAAGTGCCATATATATTTTTGTAGGCAAGTCAGTATTTTCCGTGAGATATATTTTTCTGTCATGTACCCACCAAAAGAGCTTGTCTCTGCAAGTGGAGAGAAGTAATATCTTCAGTAGAGCCATTCAGTCACTTTGAACAGCATGGCACACAATAATGAGATGTGCTATAGATAAGCTGATGCATTTGTACAGAACCAGCACTTAGACCAAACTGCACTTGATTTTTTCCTTGTGTTGTAACTGGACTCCTACATGCAACAGAAACTGTACTTTATTCTATAAAGATAATGTAGCTAACATATAATTGCTCATTTGGAATAATGGGAAATTATATTTCACAGCTGTGCTGCTCATAAAATTTGTTACAAAACATTTTGAGTTTGGAAAGCTTTGAATCCACAGAAAACAAATGTAATGTGAAATCTTTCATTAAATCTTGCCATATTTAAATAATGTAATTTGTATTGATTATATTGCTGCAGTGCAGTTGGGTTTTTATATTTAATTAGGATTTGATAATTTTGTTTTACCTTCCAGAGCTATTCAAAAAATGACTGTGGAGAAAATTCATGTTAATTAAATTAGCATTTTATGTATATTTAGTAAAACCAAAATCAGACCATAATTTTATTTTTCTTTGGGAGGGGTAGGATGAAGGGTAAATAAAATAACATTCCTTACAAACAACACAATATAGTTTCCATCTCACTGGAACGATCTTTGAAGTGGCCTCCTGCCCCTTGGGCTGCAGGGATCAACCTGGTTGTGACTGCCTGTACTGCAGTGGTGGTCAATCTGTGGGCCGCAGGTTGACCACCACTGCTCTATAGGCTAGCAACACTTGCTTCCAAAATGGCTCCAGTGATTAGCATTATATTGCACTTAGAAATCTTTCCCTATTTCTCCCAGGGAGTGTGCGAGCTCTTAGTCATTGTCTTCCAGGACAGGGTTGAAGGATGGAGTTCAGTCTTGGATTTGGTTGCCCTGATAAGAGTTTCTCTGGCTAATACTAGGCCACCTCATAATACTGTAGCCATAGTACTATAGCATGCAGAAAACAATTCCAGAATGAATTATGTCAAACTCACAAAGTAACATTCATACTGCATAATCTTAGGGCCTTTTAGAGTTTATATACAATTATAGCTTGTTTTTCTTTTGTAGTTGTATTATTAGCAGCTAGGTAAACTATTACAAGAGATCAAGAAAAAGTAAATGCGTGCAACTATGTACAGATATAACTAGATAGACAGAGGGTAGACTCCTGGGTCTGTTTGGGGGTGGGGGATGGGAAGAGGGTATAAAGCAGGGTTGGTTACATTTATGGGATACTGTGGCAGGGAGAACCTTTGTTGAAAGAAGGTCTGCTGAAGGGAGTTGAGCTACTAACCTGACAGATGCCTTGGCATTAGCACAGCAAGCTACAGATGCTGAATCAGTGATGTTACAGAAGCCTGTGCCTAGGCATCATCCCGGCAAGATGGAGTGTTGAGGCAGTTGCCTCAAAGGGCTTGAAATCTAGTCCCACTGAAGTCAATGGGAGTTTTGCCATTGACTTCAGTGAGGCCAGGATTTTACCCTGTGTAGATTGACATTTGCCGAGCCAGACAGAAATGCTGAGCCAGGAAATTCAAGGAGGCGTCTGTCCTGACGTGATTAGTGCAAGCTGGTGGTACTTAGCCAATAACTTAGAGAGGCCCATGACTTGACATCAGCTCCTCAATATAGAGATGCTGAGCCAGTGAGGCCTTGGTTTTATTGTTGAAAATTATTTGCATCAGAACAGCCCTGTCCATTCCCTCTGTGCTCATAGCACTCTATGGTGGTATATATGGGTGAGGATGATGTATCAAAAGTAGCAAAAGAATGTTCATCTTCACAGGTCTGCACTCGGTGTGCTTGTTCACATACATACTTATTTGGCTGGCTATGAGTCTGCTTGGGTCCATCAGCTCCCTTCAGACACATTCATGTGTGCATGGTCTAACTCATGCCATGTATCATCTTACAAAGTAATATTTCACCATGTGACACAATGTCTGTGATGACATATACCCACAGGAAATGGTGAACTCCCTCTGTTATTTTGATCTTTGTTAAACACTGCTTAAGACTGATCTATCTAAATAGGGGTGTTATGCTACTGCCCATTACTATAGTATCTGAGTACCTTCCACATAAAATCGATAGTAGTAGTGATAGTGTGCTCAAATACAGCTATGATGTGTGCCAAATCAGTCTCTAGATTGATTAGATTTAGGAGTACAGTATTGTAGTGAGGAATTGTATTATTAAGTTGTTGTTTTTACTAAATATACTACAGTGCATTTAGTTGCACATTATAAAATATTAACATAAATAAAACTAAATTACCATATAATTCGCAAAATACCTGTGATGCATTATTCTTGCTTGTTTGCTGCATTTGTTCACTTATTTATTAATGCCTCCCAAAAAACTAATTCACGATGGGTCTTCCAGTCATTAGTGCGAATTAATGATGATCTGATGTATTTTTCATTTTATTTATCCAGTGTAGACATTAACTATGGTACTACTGTTTGAAACAACTAAACATTATATTAAAAATACAGCCTGTGCACAATTTTTTAAAATTTTATTCAGGCTCTTACATTTTTTTAATTCTGAAAGAGCATTGGTCTGTTGCATTAACAGCCTGCAAAATTTCATGTTAAAGATGTAATTCAGAGTGCAAACAAAGAAACAAAAAGTGCAGCAGAGGTTATTCCCCTTTTCCTCCTTTCCCCTCTTTTATAATTTATAAATGGATTAAGAGATTGTTTTGAATATTTTAAAAGCAATTTGGCCTTGGATTACAACTTCTGTGTCAGGTTTTAGCCCCAAGCAAATTGTTACAGCCAAGTTACAAACTCTTGGTGACAGAAGTGTATGATAAAAAGACTGATGGATTCCTCTTTCTTTTTTTGTGTGCACTTTTTGTGTGACATCATTTTTTAGCTTTATTGATCCACAAAGAAAGAAACTATTATATTTAAAGTAGACAAGGTTAAACATATTGTAATATAGGGCATTAAAAATCTTATAAAGTAATTACAAGAGGGACACAGCCACCATAAGAACTTTCTCATAACAGGAGACGTTTCTGAACAAGTTTAAAATAGATGTAGGTGCTGCTGATGTCTTCTTACGAGTTATCGCATCTGAGAATGTTGACATTAATTTGTCAGTGAATTTAATGGGATTTTTTTAATACTTCTCTTATTTTAATTTCCTCCATGAAGAGCCTGATCATTGATGTTTTGCAGTTGAACAAAGCAGATGTGCAGAGATCTGCTGACAGTACTGTATATGCTCCAATAAATCTAATAGCAAGAAGAGTCTGCATCAGCCCGAGTGTTTGTATCTATCATGTTCCCTAGTTGCTTGGTAAATTTACAGCAAGCAAGAAGATAAATATGGCCTATTTCAAGTCATTTCTTACATCATCGTTTTAGTCCACATGTAGATTAATCACTGGAGTTGAATTTAATATAATGGAAAGTCTGAAGGCTTTTGACAAATAGCTTTGAAGAAGGAAGAGCACAAGGTCAGGCTACATACATAATTGTTATTTCTCAAGGGCTCTCCAATATGTAAGGCCTCATATGATTTCTTGTCATTTGGAATTGTAACTGAAGTAGAATGAGAGATGTTGGATTCAAAGTTTTACTTTTGTTCAGCGTGTTCTAAGTTTCTTACAGCACCATTGTTTAACGTATGTCACTGTCTTATAAACTTTATTTCTACTTCATGATAACATATTTCAGACAAAAGCTTTGCATACAAGACTTTTGCTGGGTTTGTCTGGACCATTTTTAAATTACAGAAGTGGGACTAAAAATTGCTTTGACTCTGTTTTTGTTTTTTCTATATAAAAATACATTCATTTTGAAGCTAATATTTTATAATCTATTTGGTCCTCCATTTGCTAATGTGCCCCAGAGCACATGAAACTTGTATTTCTTGATCACCAGGGCCTAGCAGAGTTGATGTCAGGTGTGCCGAGGCAGCAATCTTTCACTCTTAAAGAGATTTGAGAGTCAGAATATCAGGTGATCTGTGTACAGTTGAGCAAGTCCCTTAATTGTATTGACCTTTATATAGTTCTTTGAGATCATCAATTAAAATGTTCTATATAACTGCAAATTATAATTAATACACAGTCTTTAAGGATGGACAGTTTGGGCATTGTGGGGAGGGGAACCTGTTCAAAGATGCAGGGAAGACGCTAAGATCATGAAAGAGGGAGAGAAGAGTTGAGGGTCTGTATTCAGCCTAATCTGAAACTAGAAAATAATTTGAGGACGGGTGAATGGTCAGTTTGATTTTTATTTTTTATGAACTAGGATGGCTATTGCTTATTATAAGTTTGTGTTGTTGGCCTCCTGTGAAAGTAGCTTCTTGCAGTGTTGACAAATTGAAAAATAAAAGAAATTGCTGTTAGGACAGGGAAACCTGTGGCAAGCTATGTGATGGAGTGTTTACCTCACACCAGAAAGGAAGGGGTTAAAAGCAGCCCAGGGAGGCTGTGCAGGGAGAGGCCAGTCAGGGCCCAGTGGGCTCGTATAAAAAGGAGCTGCTGCGCCAGAGACAGTTAGTTGCTGCTGGGAGTTCAAGGAGCGGGTGCTGTCTCTAGAAGGCTGAGACCTTCAGCACCTTGGACAGAGCAACTGCTGGCAGAGATGCGGGAGCAAAAGGAGCTCCTGGCTGGCTGCTGAGACTGGGTAATTGCATGCCCTAAGGAAGGACAAAGAAGGTGCTGGGGCCATGGGGAAGTGGCCCAGGGAGACATAGCAGCAGTGAGAGGAATAAGAGGCAGCAGGAGGCTGCTATTTACAGTGTCTCTGAGCCGGAACCCACAGTAACTGCCAACTGGGGAAGTGGATGGACTATAAAACTGGGAGATACTTCCCTCTAGAAGGGGGAAAACATGGATGGTGGCACAGCCGGAGGGCTAAGTCATGAAGAGGACACTGAGGCGGGTCTGCAGCTGGAGAGGACAACAGGAGAGGACGCACTTGCTGAGAGAGCTAATCCCCGAGAGGGCCAGCAGGAGGCACCATTCTGGTAAGTGGACTCCGTAACAGGCAATTCCTAGTATGTTTTAGACTGGACATCACAGAACTTTCAAACCACAGGAAGTTATCTTATGTGGTTTTCTTTCTTATGCACCAGTGTACAGGTAAAGGGCTTTGTGTTACGCACTGTCAACAGTGTGTAATCTTTGACAGTGTCCATGATGTTCACACGCCCAGTGTGCCAAGCTCTGCCAAGACAGACCTTCACAGACAGCAGTATGAGAGGTTTCCCCTTTTTTTCTGAAGCATTCTGACTTGGTGACAGTAAAAACCTCAAAGATACGAACACCAGGGTTACAGTTTGACCGATCAACTGGACACCAAATGACACCTGAGGTAACCAATCAGGCAGCAGCAGAGATTGGAAAAAAATACTGTACTGTGCATGTATTGCATCTTAAAGGTAGGCACATCTGGGCTGCCTGTCCCCACCTCTACGCAGAGCCAGCCAGCAGAGCAGGAGCAGTGCTGGGGTTTGCACTGCTTCCACCCCTCCCCCCCACTGGGAGGGGGCTATGCTGTTTTTAGGGGAGGGTGACATGCTGTTCTCTCTCTGTCCCTCCCCCCTCTGCCAGGAGGGGGACAAGCTTACAAAGTCATGCCTGAACTGAGTAGGGAGCTCAGCTGCTTCTGAAGCCTGGCCTGGAGTGTCATCTGCTGGATCTGGAACCCGAACTGCTTTTTGTTCAGTGTTAACAACATTTCAAATTTACGGACAGCCTCCATTCCCGAGGAGTCTGTAACTCTGAGGTTCCACTGTAATTATCAGGAGAAATTTATGATCTCTTGTTCAGTGTTGGATCCAACGTCTCTTCTCACTTCCTATTGCTAAATACTAAGGACAGCTGCTTCAAAAACAGAGAAGAGACCATTGACAATTATGTTGGCTCTCATTTTTTATAAAGGCCTCCAGCCAAGAAATATTTAAACCAAGTTGGATCGTTTGAAATAACGAAGAGAAGATTTACAGTGATTGATTTAAGACACAATTGAAACTGGCACCATCTGACTTAAGAACTCCTATTGAAAGTTAGGTATGAGAAATGGTCAGTAATGATTACTTCACTTAAGTGTTAACAACATGCTCAAGACTCTAGCTGAAGGGTATTCTTTAATCTTTTGATTTATCATATCAACTCCAGGGTAGCTGGATCCCCTACCAACAGAGATTTTAAAAGTAGGGAGTCCCTATCTTTACTTAACAATTGAAATGTGTTTATGTGTTCTGGGACACTTTTCGAGGCAAGTTCCCTGATTGCAATTTGTAGCAAAATGAATAAGCCTTATTTTTAAGTCATTCATTTTGAAAATATTTTTCTAGCGTCTTCTCCATATGTTTCTACAGGAAGGAGGACCACTACCACACTGTAGTCTCCATCTAGTTACCTCCCACCCATACCCTCACCCTTCAAATCCCCACATTGAGGCAGTCTTATTTCTGGATTGACTCTCATGTAGAACCTTCAAATATCACTTGCCACAAATACCGCAAGAGTAAGGCACAGGGCCAGAAGATGAAGCTGGTGCACTACCAGCTCCTGTGGCCTGCTGCACATTCCTCTTTGCTCTCTTCCCCTTCCTCTCAGCCATCTGTCTTCCCCCTTTTGACTTCTTGGCACAGTGTAGCCCTTTAGAGTGGGCTGTTGCTAGTTGCATCTTTCCCGCTAGCAGTGTCGATGCTGAAAGTTTTTAAGTCCCTCTTGCAGATGTCCTTGAGTAGTGCAGTTTAATCCCTCCACCAGTACATGTTGATTGATTTGCTGTCTGCTGTTTTAAAAACTAATGTAAAGTTAATGCAAGCTCCATATTTTCTGTTGCCTTCTGACATAGTTCTTGCTGTACACATCAATGTCACACACAAAAAATACTTGTCCTCAGTTAAATAAAAACCTCACATACTTTTCAGGCATGAGCAAGATGAAAATAATAGAAAATCATGTTACTAAATGACCATGCTTATTTCATCATATTTTACTTGTTGAACTCGGTATGAATAACTTTTAAAATAAAATGATTGTAGAATTTGGTTACAGTAGGGCAATCAAAAATGTATTAGTTTAGACTAGTGTTGTGCAAATTGTGGCCCACGGACTGCATGCGGCCAATCAGAGTAAGCTGATTGTGGGCCGCAAGACATTTTGTGGATGTTGACCGGCTGCAGGCACAGCACCCCGCAGCTCCCAGTGGCCACGGTTCACCGTTCCCAGCCAATGGATGTCCTGGCCGCCGCTTCCCACAGTTCCCATTGGCCAGGAACAGTGAACCACGGCCACTGGGAGCTGTAGGGTACTGTGCCCGTGGATGGTCAACATGGGCAAAATGTCTCGTGTCCTGCAATCAGCTTACCCTGATGGGCCGCAGGTTGCCCTCTACTGGTTTAGACCATTGCTTCCTTGCATTTGTTGATTTAAGTCAGACTCCAAATGTTACTTTAATGCAGTGTTTCCCAAACTTGGGATGCCACTTGTGTAGGGAAAGCCCCTGGCAGGCCAGACCAGTTTGTTTACCTGCCGTGTCCGCAGGTCCAGCCGATCGCGGCTCCCACTGGCCGTGGTTCGCCGCTCCAAGCCAATGGGAGCTGCTAGAAGTGGCGGCCAGTACGTCCTTTGGCCTGGAGCAGCGAACCGCGGCCAGTGGGAGCCATGGTCGGCCGGACCTATGGACATGGCAGGTAAACAAACCGGTCCGGCCTGCCAGGGGCTTTCCCTACACAAGCAGCATCCCAAGTTTGGGAAACACTGCTTTAATGTAGCCTTTTGTGATTGAAGAATATTACAGAAGGATGCTGCTATGAAAATTCAAAATTACAGAAACTTGAATTCTTATAGTTTTGTGTAGAACACAGGGCACCAGCGCAGGAAGCAGGTGCTTGGGGCGGCCTATGGAAAGGGGCTGCACGTCCGGGTCTTCAGTGGCAATTCGGCGACGGGTTCCTCAGTCCCTCTTAGAGGGAAGGACCGGCTGCCGAATTGCCGCCGAAGAATGAAGCGTTGGCAGGGTATAGCAGCTGCCGAAGTGCCGTTGATCACGGCTTCATCTTTTTTTTTTGGTTTTTTTTTGGTTTTTGTTCTTTGCCACTTGGTGCGGCAAAAAATGCTGGAGCCGGCCCTGGTAGAACAGTAGGGACAATGTATTGTTCTGTTTAGACAGTATTATTATTTTCTGTGCACCATTACTTCCATTTCTAGAAGAGGGTAGATAAATCACAGAGACCTTGTCTAGACTAGGATTTAAGATGTGATGTTAGCTCTTAGCTCAATCTAATTCACATGTTCTCGAACTCTAGTCAAAACAGAGCAATTGTACTTTAGCATGTGGGGAGCTTCGGCTATAACGGCTGAAGTCAGGATAAAGGTGTTAACCTGATTTAACATCCATGTAGATACAGTTTTTCAATTGAATTAAATTAGTTGCACTCAGATAACCTTACTGGGGGGGGGGGGAACTAGCAGTAGTCTAGACCAGGGATTCTCAAGCTTTTTCTTTTTAAGCCCCCTTCCCAACATGCTCCACTGCCCAGCTGTGCCACAACAGCTGTTTTTCTGCATATAAAAACCAGGGCTGGTATTAGCGGGTAGCAAGCAGGGTAATTGACTGAGGCCCCACACCACAGGGGGCATCATGAAGCTAAATTGCTTAGGCTTTGGCTTCAGTCTCAGGTGGTGGGACTCAGGGCCCCAGGGTGCAGTCCCGTATGGCAGGGCTTTGGCTTTCTGCCCTGGGCCCTAGCAAGTCTTACCCAGCCATGCGTGGCGGACCCCCTGAAACTGCTCACAGCCTCCCAGGGGGCCCTGGACCCTTAGTTGAGAACCACTGGTCTAGACAAGGCCAAAAAGAATGACATAATCTGTAATCCTCTAAAATGCAGTGGGTCAGGCCAGATGATCCAAGTGGGCCTTTCTGGCACCGCGATCTAGTAGTAGTAGTAATTATAATAATAATATATGTTACTTGTTCATTACCACCTACATTTTGTTGCTGCTATATGAAATACAAGTATAAAAACAGAGGGCCTAAATCTACTCTCACTCACACTTAGATCAAATGAGTTACACGAGTGTAAATCCAACTCAGAGATTATATGAAGAAATAGTATATAATTTATCATCTATAAATGTCTTTTTCATCATAGTATTATTCCATATAGATCTGTGAATATGCTTTCTTAACCTCTCCTAAACATTTCCGCCTAAAAATTGCCCATTAAAAGTAGTACTCTATTTTATTTATTGTGTTCTAACTGTAGTAACATGCTGGATTCACCTGAAAGAGAAAATAACTATAATAAAATGCAATTTTAAATAATTTGAATGGCCCAACTTTTTTTGTGGTAAGTAATTTCAGGTGGGATTCTGCAGATAAATTGTATTTTAGACTAGAATGAAATTAGCTGAATATATTTTCTAACCCATGGAATAGAGAAGTCTAAAATTGGATGTTTCCTCTTTCTTTGTTTGTTCATATTGTTCTGTTTGTTGATAATCCTCTGCAAAGCAGAACTGACATTTGGGGTCTGTTGGAATTATATCATGGAAAAGCAAGTACTTCAATTTTAGAACAACACATTATTTTAAAAGATTTATTCAAAACTATCAATTGGGACCTAAACTTAAGTTTTCTATCTAATTTTAATAATTCATCAGCAGAGGGCAATATAACCTCATAAATTAAATTTTGCCAGACAAATATGTTATTTTTTAATGTATTTCAAATTTTAAAAGAGCACCTTCAAGTAAATGCTAAGAAAAAATTATATTCACTTGATGAAAAAGCAATGAGCTGTAGCATTAGTATTCCTTATGCGCTTTCACAAGGCTATGTAAGGTGTCCAGTAGTTAGTTAGTTATCGGAGATGTGCTTCACATTCAAAGAGAGGCTGATAACTGATCCCAGACTTCTGTGAAAATGGGGAAGTTTACTATCACTTGTTTGTCAAAAATGTAAGTTGCAATTAGCTCTATTACTGATGTGCTCATTCATCAAGCAGTTCTGGGATAGATTTATGCAGTATTTCGGAGGTGTTTGGCTATCTCCTGTTATGCCTGCCTATATTGTGCTGTAGAGTTAACCCCCTTCCCCAACCCCCTTGAGAAGAGGTATAGTGTTTTATAACTTTGTGAATGGTTATACTGTAAATCACATATGGTATCACTAAGACCGATGAAAAGAATTGCTGGGCTTATGTCAGCACAGAGGAGTCAAGTCTTCATTACAGTGCATTGACTCTGTCATCGGTACTATAGAAAAGACAACTTTATTTACACAGCCTTAGTAGTAAAATGGATTTATGCAGTCTACAGCCCTCAGAAAACATCCATCAGTTTACCAGTGTCTCTTAGCCCATGCTTATGAGCTAAAGTGTGTCATGCTATTATTATTTTGTTAGGATAGATCTTTGATTCCTATCTTGCCTTTTCAATTTGTCATTTAAACCTTCATTCCTCCAGCAAATGTCAGAAGTCATAAAGTGGATACGTACATGCAACAGTGATTAACCTCCCCCCCAAACACTTAACTCTTTCTGATGCTCCTGAGAGATATTCCGGAAGGCTTCAGACATATGGTTTCTTTGTTGTTCAACTGTCCTTTTAGCATTACATATTCAAAGTGTCTATTTGACTGTCCATATGTACACACATTTCCCGTTAACAGCTTGAGCAAGAGACAGCATAGTACATTGGTTTGAACATAGGACTAGGATCAGAAGACTTTAGTTATATTTCCAGCTGTGCCACTGACCTGTTGAGTGACCTTGGGCAATCACTCTCCCCTCCTCTATTTTCTCTTCTTTAAAACAGAGACAATAATGATGACCTACTTTTTTCAGAAGTGTTGTGAAGCTTAATAATTAGCTGTGAAATGCTTTGACAAGTAAAGTATAGTACAAATTCTTATTATTAACAGATAATTGTCAATTATTACAGTTATGCACATGTATCAATGGCAGAATAAATTATGGAGAAGTATGTAGATTCTAAGAGTGGTCTAATGTTTACAGTATAGGACCTAGGCTTAGGAGATCCATGGTCTAGTCCCAGGTCTGCCATTGACTAGCTGTGTGACATTGGCCAAGTCACTTCATCAGTTCATCCATTTTACCCACTGTAATATAGGAACAATCATTCTTAGTCACCTTTGCAAAAGGCTTTGAGATGTTTAGAAAGCAAAGTCATTATTTATTATTATAATTTCCAAAACTGCATGCATACAGACATTCATAAATTACTTGGACAAATTAGAGTGTTTGTAAACAAAAATGGTGAATTATGAGTCCAGTTTGCCATTGTCATGCAAATTACAGTGACTGCATGCACAAATTAGGGAACAGTTTTGGAAATCAGTCTCCTGCATCTAATTACTGTCACCACATCTAATACAAAGATAGTTTCTTGGACACCTCACTCCAGTTCATGATTTTATCATCCAGTTTAACACAGCTTAGCAGGGGGAAATAGGGAGAAGCCAGCACAGTAGGTCAGATTCATACCCACTGATGTCAGTGGGCTTTGGATCAAGTCCTGTATGACCTGGCAGCAGTCAATAGACCACCAGTTATTCATAGTCTGACATTGAAGACATCCTTAATTCTTTAACACACAACTTCCATGTTTATAATTCTTGTAACTGAGAAAATTTGTGTGTCCAGATTAAAGAAGGGCTGAGCAGATAATCTAATTCAGACTGATTTTTTTGTTTGTTTTAAATCTGGTTCTCAAACTTCATTAAAATGGTATAAGTATTAGGATAATGTGGTTATAATCTTATTATTTTAAATTAAGGAACATAATGCTATAGCTACAGGCGTGCTTTTTTCTTAAATGGAAGCTCACAAGTTCATTTCTGTTGCTGTCCTTATGTGATTTCTTTTTAATAAAAACTATTTTATCAATTTAGTTGCATATTATGAAATTTTAAGAAAATTTATTTATAAAACTGTAAATCTGAAATTTGACTTTTCATTCTAGAAGTGCAATTAAACTAGACAGGAATAGAACGAAGCAAGCCTACATAATATTAAGATCTAACTTAAAATAAAAAAATCAAAGCTGTTGCCCTGTCTGTAGCTCATCCTCTTGTAGGTTTATCTATTGCTGAAGTCTTAGAACAGTGTGTTTTATGTGTTGTCACCTATAACAGAGTTAGACTGAGAATGTAAGTCATTGATATGTACAGTATTATGTTAGGGCCCACTCCCGCAAAACCTTATTCAAACCAGTAGTCTTTACACAAATGTCACCCTTGTGGACAATGGGAATTATTCACATGTGTAGATGTCAATTGCCCTTGTATGTAAAAGTAAACAAACAGAAATTCCCAGGCCTTCTTGCAGCGGAGGTTAGATAGGGGTGTCCCTGTGTTAGCGGGGACTGTCTTTTTGTTATATGTTTGCACAGTGCCCTGACTTGGGCTCCTAGATACTACCATAGTACAAGCAGTAAATAATAATAATAATAAAAAAGAGTGAATATTTAAATGCTTGCAAAAGGCATGACGAGACAAGCTGACTATATGTTCTTTTTATAACAGTCCCAGTGAATATTATTCATGTTTTTTTTATATTTTTGCTATCATGGAACTGTAGATGGCAAAGAAAATAGTTTCTTTCTATCCCATTGCTGATTGTTTTAGGAAATCCCTGAGAATAGGGTTTCTGAAAGGAAGGATCAGAATATTGAAACTAGCTTTAGTTCTCTGCATGCTTTGTTGTTGCATATCTGCTGCATCCTACCATCTTTACTAATATTAATACTGTATATGGATCTTTGATATATACCTGATAGAAAGGAAAGTCTATTGCAGAGCCATGAATTTGTACTGTGCAAATCTGTGGAAAGGGGACATTCTACTGATCTGTGACAGAAATACAATAATACATGAGCAAATATAGCACCTTGATACTGTGGATGGACATGAAATTAATATAGATGAATAATCCAGACTGCATACTGAAGTTACACAATGACATATGCCTCACATGGGACCAATTGTGGCCCCCTGTGCAAAGCGTGGTTAAATGGGCTTTGCGTGTGGGAACACCTTCAGTGATAGGGCATCCCCAAGGCCATGGAGAGCCAGTGCAGCTGCTACTTCAGTCTGTATGCTGTAGTGAGGGTTGCTACCTGTGTGTTCATCCTACTCAGCAATTTTTGCCTGTAAATCCTGATGGCTGCAGACGCCTTAGCGGTGCTCTCTCCCCTGCTTTCAAAATGTTTTTGGCAATCTCTGTTTTGTGTGGGGTGAAAAGTACGGGGTCTGTTGTAAAAAGAACACAGTGAAAAACAATTGCTTAGCATCTTTTAAGATTTCTTATGATTTGTCTGTCACTGACAAAATATAGGCAACACAGGTGCAAAATGAACCCACACTTCAATTATGAATGTTTCAAATTGTATAGCAGGCATTTTAAAAAATGATTCTATTAGAACTTTACCTTTAGATACTTTAAATATTGGATCAATATTAGTTTGGTATTATTTCAGACTAAAGTTTATAAAAAAGGATTAAATTGTATCACGTTTGTCATACTTTCTAATTTTAATGTCTGCATTTTGTGACAGCTGATAAAGAATTAATTTCCAATTCAAATTGTCTTCCGTGCCTGAATCTATTAGAGCATGTTAAGGAAATGTTATTTGGTGCATGTTCTCTAAGGCTATATAGTCAGATGCCTTTTTTGCTTTGCTGTCTTAATGGAAGTAATCTCAACCCTGCCGTGTTCCTTGACATTTTTGCATCAAATCATTATGTTCTTACAGAGCAAGCAGGTACTTGGGAGAAAATGGACAGCCTTTTACTCTCTTGATAGTATGCAGAAGGAAGAACTCCTAGTCGCAAATTCAGAACAGTTACTGAAGAAAAAAAGTGAACCATACTTGACACTCCCTGGAGCCAGGCCACTCTGTGGTAGTTCCTGGTAGTTTATTCAATTTTATTATAAAACATAATCATTGTTATCATAGAGGGGAAAATATGAATATGACAATTGAATGTAGGCAATAAATTAAAGGTCACTGCAGTGAAGACTCTTTAAAGAGCAATCAAATGAAGTAATCTTATTATTCTGCTTTTGCGGTTCCAATATGAGTCATTCAAGTTCAGTTCTAGATTCTGTATTCATTACCTTTTGCTTTCCTTAATTCAAAAGAAACTTGTAAGAGATTATTGAAATAAGAATTTCCTAGCTGACAAATACTGGTACCTTGTGATTATGTATTTAAGTGAGATCAGATTTTGTACACAACACATATAGACCAAGCAAGTACATAAACCTTCCACATATACTGCTCCTGGGTAAGAGAGAAGGAAATAAAATAACCCCCCCCCCAACAGAATGTTGAAAATCTTCCAGAAATCAGTTAAATATGGGAATCTTGTTAGTATCACAGTATTTCTTCCATGTCACAGAAACATTTTATCGATGATCTGTTTTTTAATTGAAGATTAATTTCACTCCAAACAGTAATTTTCATCTAAAACATGTCTTGCTATAAAGAACGCTATATACTGTGGTCTGTTAACTAACCACCTGCTGCTATAAAGTAGATAAGAATTTTATCTTTTATAAAAGCCTGATTTTTGTTGTATTCTTTATATATTTTTTTAAACTTGTCAATAAAATTATGTTACTGCCAAGTTTATATTAAGCAACAATAAACATATAATTATTGTTTAATGTGAGCTCCACAGCTTAGGTGTCATCAATACAAAATGAAGGGAATAGTAAACCAACAAACCAAACCAAAGAGGAAGGATTAACTAGAGCTGGTTGAAATGCAGAATTTCCATTTGAAACAAAAAATTGGAACAAAAAGTAAAAATTTTGAAATTTCATGTAAAATGAAATTTCAGAAAAAAATGTGGTCAAACTAAATGCTTCATAATGGTAAAATCAAATTGTTTTTTCATTACTTTTGGATTTTTACATTTTAGTTTACATTTTACATTTCATTTTGTATATTTTCAAATTGTATTTTATATTATTTGTATTTATTTTACTATTTATTTTATTTAAAATTATTGTAAAATCTGTGCTTAATTATTTTGAAGCCATAATATAAAATAATATAATTGGTGCTTGGTATTCTAATTAGTTTGGTAATTGGTATTGTAACTGGTAATTACTCTGTTAATTGGTATTCTAAATAGTAATTGCTTTAGAAATTGGTATGCTAATTGGTTATTGGTTTATAATTAGTACTTGGTTTGCTCCTTGCTGGTAACTGGTATTCTAACAGGTTGTTTGTAATTGGTATTCTAATTGGCCAGTGGTATTAACATTGGTATAATAAAATACATTAAACTAATATTAAATAAAATGAAAATTGAAATGTCATTTCCAAATGAAAAATTGAAATGTTCCTATTGTGACAAGCTCAAAACGGAACATTTTTACCTTATTGAAACCATTTGTTTCAATTCTTTTTCAAAGCAAAAATTTTGACAAAATAGTCACATTCCCATAGAATGTTTTGATTTCAAGAAATCATTTTCCAATGGAAAAATGTTCAGTGAGAAAAAATTCAATCAGTTCTAGCCTTAATGAAGGTTATCTATCAGTCTTTCTCTACTTAGGGCTCCAGGAGCAGCTGTGGTTTATTGCCATAATCTCAATCGCATGTCTGGGTTTCATCCACAATCTTTTGGGGCTGCAAATTTCTAATTTTGTTAGGATTCTGATAATAGAAGTATTATAATGGGTGCATATATTGCAAATCTGAAATAAAAATAATCTCCAGTTAAAATACTGTGTTCATAATACATGCAAAATGGGTACTGTTGGAGGGTTCTGGGTGGTGGGAGGCTTGCTTTTTCTCATGGGTGTAGAGGTGCTGGTGGGTGGGGAATGTTTATACTATGAGAAAGTGATGTCTTGTATCTCTTGAGAATATTTCATGATTTGCTTTAGGATTTGTCTGTGAAGAAGACTAATCAGTGTTAGACATTCTATCTGGCAGTGACTTAAACAAGAACAAAAAGAGGTATTGCAAATTCATGCCAAAGTATATAATTTTTTTGATTGAACTTTTAGTTTTTTGCACCAAATCTTATTCAGCATCCACAAACCTCTCTAAACTGCAATATTATACTTTGGGAATTACTTTCATGTCTGTTTACATGCCACCCATCTCTAAGCTGTGTTCCTATAAATGAGAAGCATATACTTCTTTGAGTGATTGTATATGTCCATTTTGGTGTGTATGTGTCTCGTGCACCAGTGCAGGAGAGTTTTCTCTAGTGGTACCTGTAGGGGAGGCCCTGCCTGTGTCCTGGTGTCACTTATACTTTGAGTTGAGGGTATAAAGGCGGAGCCACTCCGCCCATCCTTTCGTTCCTTCTTACCGTCAATGGTTGGAGGTCAGAGTTTGCTCTGAGCTTGTTCCTCTTGTGAACATGCTATTGTAGTTAGTTGTTGTTAGTTAGTGGTACTTGTTTTGGGTTCCTGGACCTTATCTTTCTCTCTCTTTTCTTTTTACCTATTGTTCTCTGTTAGTAGTCAGTGGACTCCCAGCTTTGCCAGGTACCAGGGAAGACTCTGTCAAGGTCCCCGTCTTCAAACCCTGCTCCAGGTGTCACAAATTGATGCCTGTGAATGCCCCTCACTTCCGCTGCCTGAAGTGCTTGGCTGAGGGTCACATCAGTTGTCTGATTTGACAGGGTGTCAAGACAAGAATTAAGAAACAAAGTGAAAAGCGTCTCAGGAACCGCCTTCTGAAGACTGCCCCTTGCCAGTATTGGAACCACCTTTGTCGGTTAGAGGGAGTTCCTCTCCATCCAGGGGTATTCACCCAACCTTACTTGGGGATAGAGAGAGGAGGAGATCTCTTTCACTGGGGCAGTTCTCAGAAAGGCACAAGCCCTTGGCGTATCCTTGAGCTCCAAATCCAAAGATGAGGATGACTTCCACATCATCTGAGACCTCAGTGCAAGACTCCTTAACTGCAGAGGCCAGCCACTCCAGTACCATAGGTGGATCATGCCCTTTGGCCTGCAAATCTCCAGTACCGTATTCTGGTGGCTTGATCAGAGCAAAGTTGTTGATTCTCGTTCCTGTGCTGGGACCATTGAAGCTGACTGCTTTCTCAGCACAGACACTGCAGCCATTGGTCCTGCTTACAGTGGAGTAAAGGTCAATTTTGGTACCAACCTTTAGGCCTAGGCAGCTGTGAAGAGTCTCCTGAGCCTCTTAGTATGACCCTTAGTGATTATCCAGGCTGACAGTGCCTTTCTGAGTCTGTCTCACTGGCTTCATTGTAGAAATCTTTTGCAGTGCTAGTGATTTCAGGTCTGTACTGCTTTCAGCAATCTCAAAGGCAGCTCTGATTACACAAAGGACCACTCCACCCTGGCATTTGGAGTACTTCTCCTAGGAACCTGAAGTCCCCTATGTTCCTATGTCTCCAACTTCAGGTAATGCAGGGCTTCCTGTAGGGATCATACGTGCAGTCAGAGGAGGCATCCTGACAACAGTTGATCAAGAGAATGTAGTGCCTTATCTAGGCACAAGTGACCTCCAGGACCGTACTGGCCCATCATTGGCGCTACTGGGTACCACAGGGATTGCCTCCAGCATCTAGATCCTCATCTTCACTACATTACAGAAATGGATCCCTGAGAAAGGAAATCTTCCCAGCCAGTACTGACAGACCATCTGAAGTTGGTACTGGACAATTGCTACACTACAGAAACTTCCCCCTCTTGGGTATATTTCTCCATGCAGTACTAGTAGGCCACTCGGTTTTATTACTGAGCTTCAGCAAGGCACTGAGGATTGGGACCACCCATTACCTGCTTCACACAGCCCTTTAACATCACTCATGCAAGACCAACCTCAGGCAGATTTTAATTTGTCTCCCCTGAACACCTCATCGTGGCATATCTAGGGTACAATCTAGATTTATGAACAGCTGTGCCCCCTCAACTCTCTAATCTGGGGTGCCTTTCTCACTGCTTCGCTGTGAGAGCTACCTCTTCTTGGCTGCTCTCACACAGCCTCCAGCATGCAAGTTACTCCCAGTCATATTGTATAAGTGCTGCAGCCAGCAACTCTTTCACTACACTTTAGAACGACACCAGCAAACTCCCACTCCCAGACTTCACTCAGAAATGTACATCTTGTACTACACAATTCTCTCTTGGGCAAAACAAGCTCATATAAAGGCCATCCTTTTGTTAACCGAAAATGATATGCACGATCCTGTTATCCCAAATGGAGTTTCCCAAACACCTCAATTCAAATACAGTGGTTTAGATAAAACATTAAAACAAATTTATAAACTACAAAAGGATAGATTTTAAGAGACTGCAAGTAATGAGATATAAAAGTCAGAATTGGTTACAAGAAAAATAAAAGTAAAACACAACTAATGCCTAACTTAACAACCTAGAGTGAATTCAATGTAAAGGTCTCTCTCACTGCATGTTCCAGCAATCTTACTGGCTGAACGTCTTTCAGTCAGGATTCCTCCCTCAGTCCAATGCCACTTCCTTTGTTCTTCACGTGTTGTGGATGCCCTGGGCAGAGAGAAAGGGAGGAATAATTTGTCTGCTCTCCCTTCTTCTTCAAGCATCTCCAGTTCTGGTTCAGGAGACGGAAAGTCAAAATGGACAGGAACCCCAAATTGTTTGTGTCAAGATGTAGATTTTTTTTTGCCCACACCCTCTTTCCTTCCAAAGAATGGTCACTTAATCAGATGATGGTCCATTTGATTTTTGTTGACATTTGGCTGAGGTATTAGCTAACCTTTTGTCTCTGAGGAACTGGTTTGTGACTGCTCCCCAGACTTAGAACATGTCTTAGATAATACTGTACAGAGGAATCTTACAAATTTACAGTGTTGCCATGTATTTTACCAGGACAATAATGGTCAGCAAATTGAGTTTTCAAATGATAACTCTCAAGGCACACTTTCTATAAAATTTATTATAATCCTGTAAAAGAGGTGAACACAGGGATACATACAGTTTCCAGTTCTAGATGATTTCAAGTCTTACCTGGAGCACTGATAAGGAAAGTTATGTCTCTGGGGATAGAGATAGAGCTTATGGAGGAAGATCCCCACAAACACGTAGACTCTTTACACCTGGCTACAACAGGGAAAGTTGCTCTCCCTATAAATGAGGCAATTATGCAGCCTCTGAAAGCCTTTTGGCAATCACCATCATCACTGATGCTGGTGGCAAAGCACATGGAGCACAAGTACCAAGTGCCATAACAGGAGTACAAGCAGATTTATCAGCACCGCACACTGGTAGTGCTGGCAGTAAATGAGAGACCACAAAGGTAGAGCAAAAGTGATTCTAGGAGACAAAGATACACACAAAAAAGGGTCTTTTCTGCCCTTTTCTGCCCTGCTAGAAAACATCCAACTGTGGGGTTGCAAGTATGCATAGCAAATCATGTGGTCCTTTTGGCCCA
This sequence comes from Mauremys mutica, assembly GCF_020497125.1. Lineage (NCBI taxonomy): Eukaryota > Metazoa > Chordata > Testudines > Geoemydidae > Mauremys > Mauremys mutica. The sequence goes on along the minus strand of NC_059077.1, from coordinate 106,965,094 downwards.
TTATGATTATTCAGATTGGGATGCTTTGTCCAAATTCCTCAACAAGCTGCCAGGTGACACCAGGGGTGAGTTCTAGTCTCTTCTGGTGGAAAGTTGTCGGATTACAAGGTCTGCATTGCAGGCTACTTTGGATATGGCAGATTCAGCTGCCCAAGTTATGGTGATGGCACTAACCATGCGCTGCTTGTCAAGACTCCAGTTGTTGGAGATTCCTAGAAGTAAAACAGGCCACTGAAGATTTCCCCTTTGAGGGCTGTGTTTTATTTTCCTCTAAGATGGACAAAGCACTGCATACCTTAAAAGACTCTAGGTCAGTGTTGAAATTCCATAGTTTATATTCACCAGCCCTGAAAAGAGCCAAGTTGCTTTCTTAGTTTCAACTGACACAATAATATTATATGCCTATACAGGCGGATCAGTATAGGCGAAAACTCAAGCAGCAAAGGAGGAGTTCCCCACCATTCACTTCCACTGCCGCTTCCTCCGGGTAGCTTCGTAGCTCAAAGCAGCCTATTTGACTCCTCCATCGATGTCAGCATACCAACCATATCACATCCCACTGAGAATCTCCCCACCTTTGGTGCTAAGCATCGTGGGAACAGGATATACTCTGCAGTTCCTGTCTGACATCCATTCCCACCTGCATTCCCTGTCCCTTTTCAGGGACTCATCTCACAAATCTGTTCTGAGGAAAGAAACAGAGATTCTACATTCTTAGGGAATCACAGAAGAAGTGCCCCCTAAGTACAAGCAAGGGGGGATGTCTCAGTCCCATTTTGGACGTTCAAAACCTGGAGAAATACATCAAGGAGCTACAACTCCTTACAGTTTACTTCACAACTATTATCCCTTCAGTAGATCTGGGAAATTGACATGCTCCCCTTGACTTGTGGGACGTTGCCCACAGGAGATTCCTAAGGTTCATAATAGGAGTAGACCACTTCCGGTTCACATTTCCACCCTTCAGCCTATCGTCTGTGCCAAGGGTTTTCACCAAATACATGGTAGTGATAGCAGCCTACCTCCACCGCTGGGATGTCCAGGTATACTTCTACCTGGATGACTGGTTGGTGTGGAGTTGCTTCTGTCAACAAGTGGAGGAAAGTATTCATTGAATGTTCCATCTATTTTCATGCCTAAGCCTGGAAGTGAACAAAGAGAAATTGATCCTCACACACTTCCAGAAAGTACAATTTATCAGGATAGTTTTGGATTCAACCTTAGCCAGGTTTTTTTCCTGCTGCTATCAAGGTATCTAGCTATATGAGACCTCTGTGGGTCTTTTAAGGGCCATCACCAAATCTCACTGAGGACTTGTCTCAGGCCCCTGGGGCGTATGGCAATGTGCACTTAAGTGATTTCCCCCCTCCCACGCCTCTCCCCATGCCAGGCTGCGTCTTAGAGGGTTACAGACATAGCTCAAGTCAGTGTACCGCCCTCAGGTACATCCCCTTGACAGTCTAGTATGTATCCCAGACAAGGTCTTATCCCTGGATTGGCTAATGAAATGACAACATTTGCAGGGGAGTCCTGTTCTCTCTGTCTCTCCCCTCTATGACTTTGGTAACGAATGCTTCAGCATTGATTAATAAAACTGGGACTTTTCAGCTTGGAAAAGAGACGACTAGGGGGGATATGATAGAGGTCTATAAAATCATGACTGGTGTGGAAAAAATAAATAAGGAAGTATTGTTTATTCCTTCTCATAACACAAAGAATTAGGGGTCACCAAATGAAATTAATAGGCAGCAGATTTAAAAGAAACAAAAGGAAGTATTTCTTCACATAATGCACAGTCAACCTGTAGACCTCCTAGACCTCAGCAGCTGTATTTTCATGTGCTACAAGATCAAAAGCATTGCGCCTCCAGAAAAGGTCTCGGCGCATTCAGTGAGAGCACATTCTAGGCTGGTCTACACTACCACGGTAAATCAATCTAATGTATGCAACTTCAGTTACGTGAAAAACAACTGAAGTCAACATAGTTAGATCCACTTACTGTGGTGGCTACACTTTGCTGTGTTGACAGGAGAGCATCTCTCATCGACTTCTCTTATGCGTCTTGGGGAGGTGGAGTACACAAATCGATGGGAGAGTGCTTTAGCATGCTTCACCAGGCCCGCTAAATCAACACTTATTGCAGCAGTGTCGATCTACCGGTAAGTGTAGACATGCCCTCAGTCTCCACGGTGTTGGTGAGAAATGTTCCTGTCATGGACATCTACAGAGTGGCAATGTGGTCTTCAGGGCACATTTTTGCTAGACATGAGATCACTACTGCATCAACATAAGATAAGCCCCTCTTCTGATGAGACTCCTAGACCTGCCTCTGTTGGAAACTGCTTGGGAGTCACCTAGTGTAATGGATGTATGCCATCACTCGAAGAAGAAAAAATGGTTGTTCTTCGAGATGTGTTGCATATGTCCATTATATGCCCACCCACCTTCCTAACACATGATAGTCTTTCATCTGAGTCCAGTACAAAGAAACCAAAGGATGAGTTGAGCAGCTCCGCCCATTATACCCTTGACTCGGAGTATAGAGGACACCAAGGTGCAGGTTTGGCCACCCCTATAGATTCCATTAGGGAAGGCTCTCCAGCGCCAGTGTGCAAGATGTGCACACAATTAATGTAATGGACATATGCAATGCATTTTGAAGAACAACTGTTACAAGAGGTGAGGTAACCACTTTGTCTTCGGTGTTTAAATTATGCAAAATCTGTGTTCAGCCAACCACTAAATCATATGTATCTCAGGATCCTCACCAGTTTCTGTTAGTGGGAGCTCATATTAAAAAGTGGGTGGGAAACAAATGAAGGGGAATTTACCCTTCCTCTGAAGCAATGAAATATATTCTTTTCTCTTCTACAAAGCAAGCAATTATAAAAGTATTGTCCTAGCACTGGTAATGGAATAAGGAGTCTTTTTTCTCTACCTTCTTAGTTGAAATACACTCCAAATACTGAGAGAGAATACTGTGGTTATTGAATTTTGATGGCTGCTTGTTGATTTATGTGAAGTGAGTTTGGTCTCAATCAACTTTTTAATACACGGGGGTTGACACCATAAAACCATCATTCCAATAGGCACCTTTGTTGGCAGTGTCAAAAGTTAGGTCTATCTGGGAATGTGAATTACAGTTCGGTAGACAGACCTTCACTAGCTCTGCATGAGCTAGTGTGTTAAAAATAGCAGTGTGGCGGCAACTTGGGCTAGCTGTCCGAGTATAAATTCGCCCAGACCACCGGGTACATAGGCAGCTAGACCCAAACTCCTGTCCATGCTACCCCCCAACTGAAGTGCTATTTTTAGTCTGCTAATATGAGCACAGCTAGCCCAATTGGGAAGCATGCTCCCAGCTCCAGTATAGACCTAAAGAGGCCAAGGAGTAATGTGGATTTGGGGGCTGGTACTCTCCTGTATACAGGTGTTCCCTTTAGAAGAGATTGTTGCTTATAGCCAGATTGGGATAGGAAACCTTACACTTCCTCTGGCTCTCTTCTTCCTATTCTGTGAAGAGAGGTCTGGAATGTTGTCCGCCTAGTTACTTTCATGAGCACAAAATTCACTTAAGGCTGAAATGTGCACTGCTAGTTAAAGTGAACTTGAGCTACCTCTAGATGATGTGCTGAGCCTGGACCTCATTCATGCCCTTGTCACAACTCATATCCAGTATCTGGTCTAATCATAAACTCCTGACATATACATAAAGGGGAATTTAATAAAAACAAACCCTCTTATCTTCAATACAGATGTTAAATAAGCTAGGATTCAGTTGTGGCTTTTAGTCACAGCCCCAGGGAAATGGAGGGAGGTGTTCTGCCTCAGGGAGTCAGAATACCTGCCAGACTTGCTGGCCATGCAGAAGCTGCAATCGAACTGCTATACTCCTCTATGATGGTGCAATGTGCTTTCCTGTTTGTGTGTTCAGCCAGGTCTGCAGGCTGTTATTTGGGGTAGGAGGAGTAGTGGGATATGGCTTGCCTCATCCCCTTTGCTAAGAGCAAAAGGGGTGAGAGAGAGGGGGAGAGAGAATGAGACAAAAAATGGGAAAATAGTAAAGATAGAAAGGAGAGATAAGGAAGAGAAAAAATGGGCAGGAAAACCATCATCAACTGTACAGATGAATGGCATGAGGCAATATGGGGGAGATGTAGCCTTGATTTATTTTTTCTTTGGCTGTATCACTCAGGTTAAACAGATGTTAATACAATCTGCAGAGGTTGTTTGAATAGCACCAGTGAGACTGGCTTTGGATAGAATGTCTCTCTTACGCTTTTCCTTTTCATTCTTTTTTTTTTTTTTTTTTTGCACCGTTTCTTTTTCCTCAGCTCACTGAACTTCACTGCATAGTCAAAATCTGAAGTCTTGCTCTTTTGTTTTCTCCATGACTGCTTTTAGATTTTAAGGAAACAAATTACATCTCCAAGAACAGCAGAAGCACTTACATGTTGTTCTGGTGGTCTGTTCTCCTCCTTTCTCCCGTCTCTGTTCATTTCTGTTTTTTTGTCTTTCAATCATGCATCTGGTTTTGGGCTTATCAGAAGAAAACCTTTCAAAATTCTTATTTCTAACCACATAGTAACAAACTGATTGATTGTTTTTCTGTCTCATGCACACTGTTAGTTTTCATGATTTCCAATGTTTAATATTTAGAATAAAGCCTAATAATTTAGAGTAATTTTGCTTGGACTTCTTACTTAAGAGGAAATTCAGTTCCACAAATCTAAGGAAACATCCAGGCAATATATGAGGGACTTCTTTAGTAGAACTCGTAAAGAGGGAGAAAAGTTTGCTACACATTTAATTATCATTGTATTATGAACTGTTTTACCAAAATGAGATTTGCAATAATTAGAATAAATAGAAAATATAATTGAATCACATTCATTTTCAGTCACATATAGCATGCTCTATGACATGTATAATTCTGTTAATATGATACATGTGCTATAAGCCACATATAATAGCTGCAGTTTATCATTCTTTTCTGGAGGGAGACCTGCATGGTGTAGCATGTTCCTGTTTGACCTTCCAGCCCAAGACAGAGGGATACTTAGTGTTATGGTGACTAGATGTCCCATTTTTAAAGGGACAGTCCCGTTCTTGGGACTTTTTCTTATATAGACACCTATTACCCCTCACCCCCGTCCCATTTTTTCACAGTTGCTATCTGGTAACCCTACTTAGTGTTGTTCCAGAAGAGACCAGCAAACTGTAGGCTAGTAGTAAAGCATGGCGGGAAAGGGGGCGCAAAGCATGCTGCTTAGTGTTGAGAGAGACCTAGGGAAAGTAGCAGTTTGTGAGGGAGGCCTCCAGTGACTGAGTTCTGGGCATAGTCAGTAGTGTTGTTCTTGGTGGGTGAATTGCTTAGAAGGCCCATATTGTAGAAGCCTGAGAAATGGGACGGGAAGGAGGCCTACGAGGCTGGCTAATACAAGTGGGCTGGGACGCAGGATGGTGGTGGTGGGTGGTAGAAACAAAGCACTGCATAACTGAGTTTGGAGGGAACAGCTGCTTCTCTTCACAAGGTTTCTAGGATGGAGCCCGTGATGAAGAGAAGGCATGAGCTCCCCACGGCCCTGGGCACCATATAAAGGTGATATGGTTATACATCTGCAGTCAAGGGGAAGGAATTGGTTACTTGTGTTTAACAAGGGGGGTAGGTCACAGAGCTATGGCCAAAGGAGGGTGAAGGATAGGGTTTGCGGATGTTTTGTTCCACTGGATTTTTCTTTACTGTGGAAGAGGAGGACTTTCTGTTGGTTTGTCAGAGTGCTGAACTGAATTAAACACATTAGCAAGGAAGAAAGGCTGAGGCAAGAGCCACAGCAGATGATGGAATGATGAGATGCTCTCATATGCAGATGTACTTATGTGGCTCTTGTCATCATTATTGTAAAGGCAAAAACTTAAAACAGTTGATTTATATTTTAAAGATCTGTCAACAAGAAAGAGCTTCACATTTCACTTTTAACATTGCAGTATTTGCATGACTTCACTGTTACATTGAAATCCAGAGGCTATTTGATGCTTGCGTCTCCAGCCCGTAGCAATGGATGAAGACAACTCTATTTTTTATTTATAACCAAAAGTGAAAACTTAAGAAAAATGAGCAGAGTCTAACTATTGTATAGCCAAAATCTTCTTATCAAGAAAGGGCAGAATGCCAGGCAGAGTATACATCCCTTTAACAACATTAAAAATGCAGTATATTGCATAAAGGATAAAGGTACATCAATCAGAAAGTTCAGAATACCGGCCCTTTTGATTTTTAATTGCACAGAAAGAAACTCCTTTGGGTTGTAATGGCTTACTGATAGCATTGATTATAGGACTTGAATTACTTATTGTGGAGACTAATTTGTACAAAAATATAGCAGTGCTAAAGATACTCTGCATTTTTAAAGAATTCTCATTGTTATCTTCAGAAATAGAGATTGAAAGAAAAAAGAATCCCTGATGCTTGATGGTATATTCTAGAGGAGGAAATCATCCTGCTTGTGATATTTAGAAATTTCTTGGTAATTTTTTTTAAATTATCAGCATGTTTCCCTTTGGTGCCTTAGGGAAGCTAGTGTTTACTTCATACAAAGCTCTCATATGGTAATCGAGAATTATCTTTCACATAGCTGTTTGACTTTGCCATTCAAATAAAATGCTCCATTGCTCATACTAGGGAAAGTGTTATTAACTGAAGATATGATGGTGTCTACTTTGGACTAGTGGTAGTGAAAGGACAGGGGCACAGATCTGTAAAGATATTTAGGTTCCTAAAGTTACAGATAGACACTTCATAGAATTTTCAAACGTGCCTAGGTACCTAAGGGCTTGTCTACACTACCCGCCAGATTGGTGGGCAGAGATCGATCCAGCGGGGTCGATTTATGGCATCTAGTATAGACGTGATAAATTGACTGCTGAGCACTCTCCCGTCGACTCCCGTACTCCACCAGAACGAGAAACACAAGCGGAGTCGACAGGAGAGCGTCAGCTGTTGACTTACCGCAGTGAAGACACCACAGTAAGTAGATCTAAGTACATTGACTTCAGCTATGCTATTCACGTAGCCGAAGTTGTATATCTTAGATTAAACCCGCACGGTAGTGTAGACAAGCCTTTACTCCCAATGGATTAGTTTCAGTGGGAGTTAACTGGCTACTTGGATTTTCAAAAGCACCTATGTATGTAACTCGTGTTGTAACTAATTCATTCGGAGTTAGGTGCCTAGGTGCTTTTGAAAATCCCACTGGGCACTTATCTGCATCTTTAGGCACCTAATACCTTCAAAAACCTGGCTCAAAGTGAATTCATTCTTCACATTAGAAATGGCACACAGTGGCTTTTAAATTTTACACATCTCACTTGCTGAACAATATTATACTATAATGAACAATGTTATTCGGGAATGGAATTATTATTCATCATCTTAAAAAAATTTACACTGAAAACACATTTACACTAGTAATGTCTGTTAAAGATATCTTTATTCACCTGGCCAGAATGTGGTACAATTGTAAATTTTAAAATGAAGGTCAGACTGGACAAGTACAAGTCTTGTATCTTCTGTAGTTTCTGATCCAGACAGTTTAGTAGCTGAAGCGTTCGGTTTGACAGTAAAAATGGCCTTTAACTGTTAGATTCTTCCAGTATTTTTTTAAGTAATATGCTACCAAAACTACACTGGGCCTCAATTTTTGCCCCAAAAATTATTCATCAGCTATGACTGTAGTCCTAAGATTCTAATTTGAATAATGAATGGAGAGTTAAAGGTCACTTAGCATGATCATTATCATTTGCGGCTTTAGTACATGTCTGAACATGCATAAATTAAAACAAATCACAGCATGTGCGTCCTATATGGGAACATATGTCACTACCAATTCCCCCATTATTAGGCTGTATAATACTTCCCATTATAAAAGATTCTTGCAGCCTATTCTGAGAAGCTCTCTTACGTCCATCGTTTGCAGCAGGCTGTTGGTATTCTGACCGGAGAGTGCCTTTGGGCTGTTGAACGTCCTTTTCTTTATCCTATAGAATTCCATTCAGATTTGACAGGTATACAAACTGATAAAAATGACCATTTCCCTCCTCTCATTTGTGTGCTTCAGGACATTTTTGGCAGCCTGCCAGCAGCAACATGCTGTATTGAGAATGCCAGTGAGAAGGGAGGCAGAGGTACATAGGGTAGAAGAGAGCTGTGATGAGAATCCCTCTGCCTGGTATAAACCAGGAGGCTAGACATTTCTCACATGTGGGTGAACCTTTGAGATTGCTAGGTCCAGAGTTCATGAGTTTTTTGTACCAGGAGATTTGGTTCCTTGTGCAGGATAATATAATTAGGATAATACGAAATCAAAGTAGAAACATGTTTCTCCACGCATTTTAGTTTTGTGTACTACACAGCGTTAAGGCTGTAGTTGTTTTCAGTCAGTGGCAGCTATACCTATGATCAGCATGCTGATCACAGATGGTAGAAAAGAGCTAATTAAATGAAAAAAGATTTTTATTTTTCAAGAATCAGTGCTTCCAGTTCACTTATTCAAAAATATCTCCAGCTTATATATTTGGAAGTGTTTCCTTCCACACAGGTAGCTCAGTGTAGCAGTTGTAAGACATTAGTGATTGTACCAGTTTATGGAGATGCTTTGAACTAAGATTAGCAAACTAATTTGAATTTCTGTTTTAGTTGTTGGAATGAAAAAGACTTGTCACAAGAACATATACTGAGAAAAACAAATCAAATGTCTCTATGCAGAGTATTTCACAGAAAGGTGCTTGTATAGTGTTCGCCTTGAATTTTGAAACAATCCATGTATTTTGACTAGTCTGCATATCAATTAAATGAATCTCCATATTTTTTGTGATTTAGATCAATTGGCTTCATATTAGGGAGACTAAAATTGTATAGGTTGCAAATTCGAGCTCTCGAAGGTTAGGAAATGCTAGATTTAAGGATGTCTGTGCAACCTGATCTGGCCCCTTTGTTATATGCATTATGATACTATCTTTAATTACAGGATCACATATTGTTTTTTCCACAGGATCCCAGACTCATTCAGTAAATGCACAGATGTTCAATATTTCTTTTTAGTCTCCTCATTTAATGTATGGCTATCGGCCTTATTGTACAATATCCAAACCTTGAACTGAGTAAAAATATATTAATTTCATCCTGGCTGTTCTTGTGGTGATCTCACCAGAACATCTGGATGCTTCACAAACATTAACTAATCTGTTTTCACAACACCCCTGCAAAATGGGGGAGGGGAGGGACATTATCTCCATTTTACAGCTGGGGAAGGGAGGCACAAAGAGATTATGGCCAAACGTGTCTACTAATTTTGGGTGCCCAATCTGAGATATTTAGGGCCTCATTTTTAAGGCTACTTTGCAATTTGTAGCATTTTCATGTTCAAAGCACAGCTCCAGTTGTATTCAGTTGCAGTTGTGAGTGCTCAGCTCTTCTGCAAATCTGGCCTCTGATGTCTCATGATGAGCACTCAGAAACCGAGGAACATACAATTAGTGGCCACCTGTGAAAACTTCGGTTTAATTGACTTGGTCAGCAATAAATAGGAGTTCTGGCAGAGGCAGCATTCAACTTTCTTAACCATGAGGCCATCCTCATGGTTTCCTGCTTCATTCACTACACACCTTCCAACAGCAAGTGGCTGGACCTGCTGCCACTGGTGGAGGGCGAGGAGCCCCAGTCTATACTCCATTCTGGTTCCACGGCCCACCAGGGATATTTGTTGGAGGCTCCTCCATGGAGCCAAGAACAGTTGTGTACCTGGAGCAGTTCACAAATTCCCCCAAGACCTGTCTTTTCTGTGGTGAGAGGGAGATCCTGGTACACGTCTACGTAAAGTGCATCAGGTTGCAGCCCCTCTTCTGGCTCCTCCAGAATCTCTTAGTAAGGTTCTGGCTGCACTTTTCACCACACCTCCTGATTTATGTACATGCCACCCTTGACCCCACAAAGTCACAAGACCTCCTCATCAACCTCCCCCTCGCGCTGGCCACGTTGGCCAGGCATCATACCAGGCAGAGCCGGTGCTAGCCCATTAGGAGCCCTAAGCGGGAATATTTTTGGGTCCACTCCCACCACAATTCTAAAACAGGCAAGTTCTTATAATACAAAGTGAATGGGGCCCCCCCTTCAGCTGCTTGGGGCCCTACAGAAGATACCAGGAGAAGAAAGCTAGTCAGGGGGTGGGATGGTCTGTCACTGTGGGGCCTTTTTCTAATCCCTTCTCAGATCATGTCTCCAGGCAGAGGTCCTCCGGGCAGTGCCCACTAACTCATTAGATGCCATTGAGGAGCAGTGAATGCTTTCAGGGGTTCTGTGCTTGGTGTTTCCTTCTGCCTCTCTGAGTCTTGCTCTGACTTTCACTCCCATCCCAGTTTTTTCATTTTTTCTTCCCTGTAATTACTGGTGGGCTGGGTGAATGGATGCCTCCCCCTGGCTAAGGGGGAGGGCCTTTAGCTATGGGTGGGTATAAGCTCACCATTTCCCCCCAACCTACAATAGGTATACAACTTCCAACATGAAGTGGTGGGACTTGCTGCCACTGGCAGAGGGCAAGGAGACCTGTGGGCCAGTCTGTACTCCACTCTGGTTCCACGGGCCACCAGGGATGTTTGTTGGAGCCTCCTCTATGGAACCATGAGCACAGGCATGTACCTGGCACAGTTCACAAACTTCCTTGACACCTGCTCCACTTGAGACGAGAGGGAGACCCCGGCACACATCTCTGTAGAGTGTGTCAGGTTGCAACACCTCTTCTGGTTCTTCCAGAACTCTTATTCAGGTGTTTGCATTTTTCCTTGCACCTCCTCATTCATACACATTCCATCTGTGGCCCCACAAAGTCATGAGACCTCCTCATCAACCTCCTTCTGGCATTGGCCACGGTTGCCATATATCAGTCCAGGAGAAGAGGATTGGAGGGGTGGGGTTTCCTTGTGACTGTGGGGCCCATTTTTGCACATTTTTCTGGTTGTCTCTCCAGGTGGTGTCCTTCTGAATGCGTCCACTAGCTCCCTTGGTTCTTTTGAGGAACAGTGGGCATTTTCTGGGGTCCTCTGTTCAGTGTCCCCTTCTGGAACCCTGATTTTAAACCTATGACTCTCACTCCCATTTGTTGTCCCCTGGAATTAGTTGATCCCCTGTGATTTTTTTTCTGGTACTTCCCCCTGTAAAGGGAGAGGCCCTTTTGGTTTACTAGATGGATCCCCTTTGGAGATCAATCACGTACATGTGGACCAAAGAGGCCTGGGCACTGAACGAGGCAGGGTTTTCTTTGTTTTTTAAACAAATCAGAGGAAAGCCTGATTCTCTTCTCACGTTCATTAGGAAGTCACATACAAAGTCAGGAACTACATTAGTGCAACTTCACTGAAGTCAGAGGAGTTATTCCTGACTTACAGTAACGTATGTGAGAGAAGAATCAGGCCCATTGTTTCTGCTTATGTTTGAAAGCTTAAAACTGTTCCGTAGTTTAGAATACAGCATATCTTGAAGTGTTTGTGCGCTTACTGTACATGTTTATTTCCTGGATTAGATTGTTTAGCCCCTGTGTATAAGAATAGTCTTGCATCAGCATGTGAGCTTTGATATGAAAAAGCAATGGACATTAATAATTGCCATCACCCAGAAGCAGAAATAAATAATGAAAATAAAATGTGTGCTCCAGGTAAGACTTATAGATTCCTCAGATCTGTTTAAAAACAAAGAATATCCTCACCACAATCCAGGCTGAGTTTCTACAGTGTGATATACCTAGGGTGACCAGATAGCAAGTGTGAAAAATCAGGATGGGGTGGGGGGTAATAGGTGCTTATGTAAGAGAAAGCTCCAAAAATCGGGACTGTCCCTATAAAATCGGGACATCCGGTCACCCTAGATGTACCTTACTTTTTTTTTTTTATCACCACCTAAAGAAGCCCTCATTATATTAGACATTTGTCAATAATTTAATTTTCTGCTGTGGAACACAACATAATCTTGATAAATTCTAAGGATCTACAGTAAATTGTCTTCCATTTAGACTTCCTCTCTTGAAAGCATTTCAGGGAACTCTTTGCAAAGAGAACTTGGATGATGCTCCCTTTGGAGCCACTTACTGTAACTTTGTAGCTAAATATCGGATCGATCGATCCAGCGGGGGGTCGATTTATCACGTCTAGTTTAAATTGACCCCTGAGCGCTCTCCCATCGACTCCTGTACTCCACCGCCACAAGAGGCGCAGACAGAGTTGACGGGGGAGCGGCAGCCGTTGACTCACCGCGGTGTAGACACCACGGTAAGTCTATCTAAGTACGTCAACTTCAGCTACGTTATTCACGTAGCTTAAGTTGCGTAACTTAGATTGATTTCCCTCCCACCCCCCAGTGTTGACCAGGCCTAAATTTAGGAATAAACCTTTTACTGCTTTTTTGTTTTGTCTGTAAAACAGTTAGACTAGAGCTTTATGTGTTAGAACAAAATGATCATAATTCTTTATCTGACGTATGATAATATTCTATTAGCTGGGGTTAAAATGTTGTAGATCATCCAGATATACTATATTTAGCTGACATGCTGCTCAAAAAGAGCTCAGCAAAATTGAAAACTCAGAAATTGACTATGCAAAATGTCAAATGGATCATTCCTGGTATTTGTAGCACCCTGTAATCATTATTGCTAGTGCTGACTGCAATGCCATATTCAGAACAGCATCTATAAAAGAATTGCATATTGTACTATAGCAGCAAGGGAGGGATACTAGAAATGAAACAGGAAATGGATAACTAGGTAAATACATCTGGGTAAATACATCTGCCAATACCTAGGAACTGGGACATAAATAGTTTTTAGAGTCATAAGACAAAATGTATTTTCACAACAAATATAGGAACTATATTTTTTTTCAAAAGGATTTCTTTTCTAATAAAGCCAACCATTAATGACCTTATAAAATAGGAACTAACAACTTGTTTTCACTTGTTAAAGTAATTTATATTAACTTTTTATTATGCAAATTACTTACTAACTAAATTACTTACTAAGTAATTACTTACTTTTTTTTATTTAAAAAAAATGGATTGAAGTATTTAATGGCAAAATTGTTGACTAGATCTGGTTCCATACATTTCAGTTTATAATGGAAATTGTATTTTATTTTTTTCTGATGTGTTCTTTGCACATCTGTATGATTAAAGAAAGCATATATTAATAATATCTGGGTTGTTTTAATAATACCATCCTGGTTTATGTCTCTTGCGGTTGCTCTTAAAAAGTCAGCAGTTGCCCACAGTCAACACAGTGTTATCTGACATACCACACTTGTTCTGCTGTTGGAAGTGTTGAATTTTTAATGGTAACCACAGTGTATTGCATACAGAAAACCTAAGTGTGGTCTTGATTTATTTATTTATTTATTTATTTATTTATCAGTTTAAATTTCAGTTTAGCTTTTCAGGATACATCTGTATGGGAAAAGCACAAGCAAAAGGGTTAATTTCAACATGCGTATCTCCTCTAAATTAAGAATTGGTAAAGATTTAAGATGACTAGTATATTATTTATACATAGGAAATTTCTTTTTCTCCAACCAGATGCACTGATCAACTTAAAAGTACGTTGGACACAATGAGTTTCTGGTTTCAGAAATTATCATAAATTGGTGGGTTTTGCCAAAATGCCTTGTTTCCTTTGAATATCTATTGGATTTTTTAAAGTTTCTGAATATGAAAAAGTAATGGGATAAATAAAACATTACATTTTAAAAATAAAATATAAGACATTACAAAAGTAAAAATACCATTGGATTTAATTTGTTATTCATTTTAGTAGAAACTTTCTGGTTTATGTATATATCTGTTGGTTTCAGTAGCTGATATTGGGAAAATATTTTCAATCAGAATGTCTTGGCTCAAAAAAATGAATAGATAACAATTAGGCACCTTGAGGTTCCTTGAATTAAAACTGTAAAGTTTAAATTATGGATATATAAATATTACAGTACAAAAAGAATCTCATATTTCAAAGTCAGATAAAGCATAAGATGATTAGTAGTCAAATATATTAACATTGCATGCAAACATATCCGTAAAGTTATGTTTATAGTAAATGGTTTAGTGGGAGACTAGATCTCAAAAAATTTGGGAAAATCCGAACTAAGGGCCCATTGCATGTATGCAGTACTATGTGGTTTTTAATTACATGAGCACACAAAGGTCTACAATTTGACATAATATCTGAGAAACAATAGAATGCAAAAAAAAACCCCGTTTGTCACTATGTAACTTTAGATATGCATATTTGTGTGAAGTATGTAAGATTTAATATTATTGTGTGTGCTCTTAAAAAGCTAATTTTGACTGCTATTTCAGTGAGGTTTTTTTTAACAACTTCAGCTGTTGTCCATTTATGATTCACTGTATTTTTTAAATGTTAGATGCATATAAGCAGTATTTCCTCATACTGTATGTTGGATTTTTATTGCATATAGTGTAAATGTTTGCTTGTATATTAGGAGACCCTATTGTAATGTGGTAACACACAAGGTGTTAGGGTTTTGGGTGCTGCAAGAATCCTCACTGAATTTCCAGATCTCTTGATGCCTCTCGGGACCACCTCTGAACTCAATCTCTCTTAGGCCTTCCCCACGGCCTCTCCCTGGGGTCACTGTGTATTGGCATCTCTCTCTTTAGGTCTCTTCTCCAGGATCACTATCAAGCTTCTTAGCATTTTCTTCCACCCAGCTGGTTCTGCTGCAGGAGAGTTTTATCCACTCCTTCGCAGGGGCATTTCTGACCCTGCAGGAGTCTTCCTGCTCCTTGGAGGCCTCTCCACCAGTGTAGACCAACTGACTTCCCCCAGATTACTTTTACAACTGCCTGGGGCTCCCTTCCTTCAGGGAGGCTCTGTTTGCCAGCAGGCCAGCTCTGTTCCCTGTTTCCAGCTAAGCTTTCTCCCTGATTGAGAGACAGCAATCTGCTCTCCTTCCCAGTCAGCCCCCAACTGAGCCAGATTCAACCCTTTTAGGTTCTTCCTCCAGCCTTGACACTTACTGCATGTGTAGCTGAGTGAAGCTGATAGAGCCCCAGACTCTCATTAACCCCTTCTGACCCAGTGTGGGCTTTGGTTATCCCATCACAACGTTGACTGAAGAACATCCACCCCCTTGGTGGAATCTCTTATTAGTCTTCCTAGTCTTCTAAACTGCCCTTTAATACTTTGCCTCCAACATTAATTTAGAAATTATGGGAAATGTAAACTGTGCACTTGATTTATGTATAGATTTCAGCTTTTTCTATAGTCCTAGAATATATGTAAAAACTCTGGTTTCCCTCTTCAGACCTGAAGAAGAGCTCTGTGAAGCTTGAAAGCTTGTGCCTTCCACCAACAGAAGTTGGTCCAATAAAAGATATTATTTCATCTACCTTGTTTCTCTTAAAATATATGTAGACATTTGTATTAACTGAATATGTATTGTGTGACCTAATCCTTATGTCTGAGGGGGCAGAATGAAGTCAGTCATACTATAAGTTTTAAAATTTCATATGCAAGTCTCAAAGTGAAAATATAAGAAGGGTTTTCAGTCAGGGAAAATAGTTGAGCAGCAATCAACTGGAGAAACAGCTGTAAACTCTGTGGAAGGTACATACAAAGTCCTTGTGGACACATAGTAAGATGCAGTATAAATGCCTTCATGCTCTTTGTCACCTCTTGCTTTCTTCCTTTCCATTTTCTTTTTCTCTCTTTCTCAGCTTATTTGAGTAAGTATGTACTAAAAAATATTGCACTATTTCCCATTAGAATGTGTGATGGTCCAGATAAATACCAGTGGCATTATCTGAGTGTGCATATCTATATATTTAGTCTGTACTTGAAAGTTAAGGAAAGCATCCTTAGTTCATGATTTTGAATTGTGCATCCTTAGTTCATGATTTTGAAACATTCAGAATGTAATCTTTTCAAAACCTAATTGCTTCAGACAAGGGAAAGCTCCCATTCTAACTGTGTTGCACTAACTACGTCTCATGTGTGACATTTTATAAGATAGCTATTTTGAGTTGAAGGCAAAGTGCCTCTGAAAAAGTTAACTATTTCAAAATGCACATTTCTTCACATTCTTAAAATTTAAGTTGTATAATGGGATTGTGACAGACTTCAAAAAATGAAAACAAAAGGGATCAATCCAAACACTGTGTTGCATGTAATTTTATGGAAAAGATATGTGACTTAAAATAAGATTGAAATGGTACATTTGTTCTAAATTCTTAACCACCCTGTTTCTAGATTATGCAGAAATAATATTAATTTATTAACAAAATTAAATGAGACAGTCCAAATGCATCTCAGAGATCAAAATTGTGATGCTATTTTTACTGCACAATGCTAACAGGGTAAGAAGGGTCTACAGAGATGAAAGTTAAAGATCTTCTATCAGGAGAAGCTAATACATGAATGGTGCTCATTCTTGAAAGAAAAGAAAATAATGAAGAAAAAAAAAGAGAGAAAGATGTGGGACACATTTGAAATAGATGAATTTGGATTCCATGTCAGTTTTTTTCTAGAGCTGTGTCTATTCTAGGACCCAGTTACTTTTTTACACACACACACACACACACACACACACACACACACACACACACACACACACAACATTTGTGCCACTTGAGCTGGACCAAGAAGACAGGTGTTACCAAACATCTTTAATAACAAATTTCTTTGAATTGGGTGATTTTAAAAATATACTTTAAGAAATCATCTTTCTTATTCTCCCACCAATTATTTCTGCTAAGTTTTTTATTGGTCATGAAAGTTTTTGACCATATATAAGATGAAATGTAGCCTCATAATCAAACAGTTATATTCTTACATGATCATGGTCTAATAAAGGTGCTATATATGTAGTTCATATGATGTCAGTGCATAACTAGAATCCATTTTAAGTGAGGTAAATAGACTCCAGTATTTAAACAGTTGACAATTGTAGATCAATGGTGTTAGCAAATGGGACTCACACTAGCGTGAGATGAATATCTGTAAATAACTAACTTTTTTCCAAGTAATTCCCTTTGAGTATTTAATTAACAGATGCTTTTTACCTGTGACATGGGTAAATCCTAGTATTGCCTTCCTATAGAAAATCAACTCTTAATTATCACATTGAGTGGTAGAGCTCATTGTAAGACATGAGAACTGGCTGGATAAGAGAGATTTTGTTCTGGCCATGTTTGGTCTTCTCACTGGAGACAAATTTATACTCTGTGGCTATGTTTGCTTTTTGAAAATGAGACAATTGTAATCATGACTGTAAACACTAGCTCAGCTGGGGACTACTGCTGAAAATCATTTCTAGGTCAGATGCTTAGCTCAGGCATTCTTTAAATATGTTTTTCTTAATAGTTAAAGGAGTTTTTAAAGGTTTATAAATATAATACATTTCCTACGGCTGTGCAGAATAATCTGGTTTGTAACTTTTTTTGTAACTGGACATGTGTGTTTTAATTTACTTTTTAAAAAGCTCTTGACAGATTTTCCATGTTTTAGCTGTATTAGATTAGAAAATTTAGATCCATAGTCCTAACAAAATAGCCTTCCAACATGTTATACGTTTCAAAGAAACATGATGAAATGACAATAGTACATTATAGTCAGGAGATGGTAACAGTCTGTAAAGAGCAGATGTAGAGTAAAACTCTGCTTTCAGATCTCCGGAGTAGCCCTGAGTCAATATCAATGAGTCTCATGGTTTGGTTTGGTTTTTTTAACAGGGGGTGGTGGTGTCCATTGGCATTCCTTCCACACTGAGTTTTAGCCAGTGGCTTTGTGTAGTTGCATGAATATTTCTGGCCAACCCCATTCCCAGAACTGTACTGTATAATGCCATGGATTGAGCACCCCATCATGGAGCCACAGAGCATCCAGTCCTCTGTGTGGATCCTCCACAGCACACACTTCTTCTTCACGCAGTTGTAGCACATTGGTTCCACTCCCTTCGTTTTTTACAGGCCCTGGAGAAGGTGAGGAGGGATGGGCTCAGAATTGGCTCAGTAATAGGGTTTTGCATGTAGAGAGTAATGTAGGGCTAGATCATGAAACTACAGCATATGACCATTGTAACACAGCACTGGTCATTTGCATGTGGTGCTTCATCTGGAGAGGAGGGTGATCTTTGCGTTGTTACCCTTTACTACAAATTGCCTGTGGGAAATGAGAGAGGCCAGTTATATTCCTGAGAAGTAATGGGGAAGGAAGTTTTGGAATTGGCTACCAACAAGTTGTAGAATGGTCACCCACAGTAGCTGGCTGAAGTGATTCTTGCCATTACTCTGTCGCTGCTGGTCCACTCCAGGGGCATCTCCATTCCATTTGATGCTGGCTGACAGCATCGGCTCTTTCTGCAGTACCAGATGCTGTGTAGCCAAGTAAGTATGTACCTCAGCAAGACAAAGATCAGTGCCAGTCACGTATCGTTCCACATCCAGGGAAGCAGAATCCATTGGCAAACAGCAGGAGTGCGCTATGCTCCCTGGTGAATGGTGTCATTGAAAGGAGCCCAGCATGGAGCATCCATAGGTTTTTTTCCCTATAGAAATACTACAGCTCGGGCAGAGCAGAATTGTATACAAGTGCCATATTGTTCAGCTACTGCGTTTGCTACCCTGATTCCAGTGCATGTCCTGTGGCAATGGGAGATGTGGTTAGCCAGAATTGTGGTGAGTGAAAGACTGTCTTAACTGTCCAGGACTTGGGGGAACTAGTCATGGATGCCTGGCTCGTGGGGAGCTGGCTGGGTTTTTTTAGTGATAAGAGCAGCAAGTGGATGCAGCTGATGTTAACAAGCTGCTGATCTTTGTTGTCTGCTCTTTGGGCAGCGAAATGGCTTGTATGCTCCTCAGTGGGTAAGCTACTTCAACTGAGATGGCTGTGTTCTCACACCTGTCCAGGCCCTGCTCTTTACAGCTGCTTCAACTGATTTGTGTTGACACATTGCTTGGATGGCAAATTCTGCCCATATGTGCATACTGCTCGCTGCTCTGTTGAATAGGCTGTGGCTGGGAGCTAGGCGTCATGATTCCCATTGAGCATGCAATGTTTTGTGTAATATTACACCATTGGGTGGGCTGTTATCGGTAGGGTTTGAACTTAGTACTTCTGGATGTGAAAATATGAGCCTCTCCTGCTTGAGTTAAAAGATCCTGCTCTGTTATTTAAAAGCCAGTAGCAGAGTCAAGTGTGTATGTGGTGTAGCTGCTAGAAGGAAACAACAAAGCCCCATATTAAGTGCGTGTGTGTTCCACTCCCCCCGCTGGGCTTTTCCTGAGCTGCAGAAGTCCATCCAATTCATATCCCTGTAGTGCTGCGCCCCTGGGTGGGTTGTCAGCAGCAGGAATTAAAATATTTGATTCAAACGCTGCATTGCTGTGTTAAGGCATGTGACTCGGAAAGTGCCTAGAAACCGAGTAAAGCTGATTAAACTATTTTTTTGTCCCAGATGAATGTAGTGCAAAAATTAACAGTAATAATTAAAAATTAAAAGTAATTAATACCAAACTAAAACTGATTCGACCATTTCTTTTTAGCCACTGGTTTAGCTAAATTGGAAAAGCTGGGGATCAATATGAAAACTGAAAGGTGGATAAGGAACTGGTTAAAGGGGAGACTACAACGGGTTGTACTGAAAGGTGAATTGTCAGGCTGGAGGGAGGTTACTAATGGAGTTCCTTAAAGTCTATGATTCTGTGTTTTTTCTGAATCATAGAATCAGCAGCATTTGGCAACATTCAAAATGTTCTGTAATCAGTATTCCAGAGAATGTGAGAAATGAACTAACTAATACTGTAACACAGGCTGTAGACAAGGACTGTAAGGCATATTAGCAGGGCTATATCGAAAAGTAATATCTGACCGTATCCAGCTCTACTGGCCCTAATGCATGGAGAGGTAGCTACATAACTCCCATTAATTCTAATAAACTTCAATGCGCCTTTTAGTTTTCCAGTGCTTTGCTGTTTGTTTCAGTGACAGAGCTGACCGTGCTTCTGCTTAGTTCTTTAAGTAGCTTCTGAGAAATAGAGTAGGCCTTTTTAGTGTATATTTAGTGCAGTGTTTGAAAGAAGCTAAACTTAGTATTAATTGAGATAAAATATTGGTTTAATATATTATAAATACATGCATTTTAGATAGTCAGTCAGATTTATGTCACTATATTGCCCCCACCTCATATTTTGTAGTAGGACATGAAGACACAAGAACAGAGGAAATTCTACCAGAAAAATGAAATCTAAACTTCATCTTTTGGATATAAATCTTACAGTAGGAAACAATTATGTGAATATGTGCTCTGCCTATTCTAGCAATGACAGTAACAAGGCAAACCTACACACTTCTCTGCCCCAAAAAGTGATCAATTACTACCCAATGTTGTCATCCATGCTGGAGTACGAGATAAGTACATCACGTGAAAGTAGTGACAGAAATCGTGACAGGATCAGTTCCAGCTCCACAGGAATTGGATTTAAATGTGGTTGGATTATTACTGTAGTTTTGAAAAAGATTCAGAAACTTACAGACTGACTTAAATTTATCAACAAACCTGAAGAAGGCTGGTGGGGAAAAAAACAATCAATCAGGGAGCAACAACTAAGAGACATCCGATTTTTAGTATATATACTTTACTTATGTTGTCACAGGCTCCATGCATATATTTGATATACACACACAAAGAGCTGAGTTAAAGTAAGGTGGAAAGTAGCCCTCCTTTTCTTGAGTTGGAGGAGCAGTGCTCCCCTCCCTCTCTTTCTTATCAGATCCAGTGAGCACTCCCCTCTTTTTACAGTTTACTTAAACAACTGCAAACATGTATATACTGTGTGGACTCAAATGACTATTTACATGTTACCCTTTTAGCATTTGGTTTTATACTGGAATATTTTTTCTTTGTTCTCATATACACCTCTACCCCGATATAACGCTGTCCTCGGGAGCCAAAAAATCATACCCTGTTATAGGTGAAACTGCGTTATATGAACTTGCTTTGATCTGCCAGAGTGTGCAGCCCTGTCCCGCTCGGAGCACTGCTTTACTGCGTTATATCCAAATTCGTGTTATATCAGGTGACATTATATCGGGGTAGAGGTGTATATGTTATGTTCCTGGTCATGTTTAAAGTACTAGTTTTAGAATTGATTTATTATTTTAGTACATAGAGAATTTATAATCCTAATTACAAAGTATTTCTCTCTTTCTCCAATAAGAAATCATAAATCATGTATTGTTACAACTCATGAACAAATGTGGAGCGGATTTTGGATTTAGATCTAACCCTTGTCATATAAACCTGGAAACTTATAAAATAGATGTTTTGCTCAAACACAGTTTCAGAAAAAGAAGGTAGATTTTCTTGTCAAAGAATCTTTATTTAAATAGTTCTGACTTATGTCCTCTTGGTTCCTAAAACATCTGAAGAAGAGTCATACTGAAACGTTTGCTTCGCAGAGACACCTTTTGCTTACAGAGTTGCCTCTTGTTTTTGTTTACTCCTGGGTTTTTGTTTTATATTTAAAATTGAAATTGTTCCTTCAAAATGATTTTATTTTATGGTGGTTAATGTTGCCTGCCTTTCCATCTGTGCTGATATATATCTCCTGCTGACTCAGAATAGCTTTTTTTGTAATATACTGTATATATATCTGCCCTTTGCATGGATATAACTTTCAAAATAATGCACAACTTCTTATTTAAAAACAAAAACAGTATTTCAGTAAGGTAAAGTGCAGGGACTTCTGAAAATAAACCCATTATTATTTTTGAGGCCTTGAAATACAATAATACATGTGACATTTACTGTGAGCCCTCAATATTTTTGGACTATTTCTAAAATCAGACCATTTTCAGTGTAATATGGGGAAAAGGCTTGCTTCCCATACTGAATCAATCTAGTTGAGTGGGCTTGAATGTTGAGGCCGCGGTGGTCCTTTTTTTTTTTTAAGCATTTTTTACCACTATGAGAGTGTCTTTCTGGAAATTCACAGCAGTGCAAGGATTATGAGGATTTCCAGATTCATGTTGCTGAGGCTTGCATGTTTAAATAATTTTATGCAATATAGGGGGGCTTCTCTGTGTGTAGAATTCTCACTGTGACATTTTTCTGCTTCCAAAAAATTGTCCTGCTGAGAAGGAATGTCTTAACAGAGAAATTATTAGCATGGATTCTCCCTTTCTGCATTTCCAAGTAGTTTGTGGGTGGGAGCAGGTGGAGTGAATTTCCTATCTGAATTATTATTATTATTATTATTATTATTTATTTTACATTTGACAGATCAGATTAGTTTAGCTTGTTTGTTCAGGAGGTTTATTTGTGATATGTGTCATTAGTTGAAGAAATGTGTCAGATGGATTTCAGGTTTCAGAGTAGCAGCCGTGTTAGTCTGTATCCGCAAAAAGAACAGGAGTACTTGTGGCACCTTAAAGACTAACAAATTTATTTTAGCATGAGCTTTCGTGAGCTGCAGCTCACTTCTTCGGATGCATAGAATGGAACACACAGATTTCAGTTTGTCGTTAGATAACCTGAGGTTGGAATCTAGATTTTATGGTGATGGTCACATAAGGAGTCATTTATAACAATAAAGCATTTCCTCATTGTAGACATTTATAAAAATACACATCTGATATTGACAAGATAGGGAGCAATTGTTTCTGCCACCTTTGTACTCCCTCATTCCTTATAAATCATGGCAGTGGTTTTCTAGCCAAAGTTACAAAGAACCGGCTTCTTCTCTGGTTGATGTTGTCTGAGCTCCACCAGTTTAAGAATCAAGAGAACTGAGGAGGTGCCATCTTGTGTCTCTAACACTGGACCCATTGGCTTGCAGTTCTGCCTAGGTTTTGTGCCCATCGGTAGCAGTAAACGAAATTTACTCAGTTTTCTTTCGTAATTTTTTAAATTGCATAATGAATGCAGTAAAATAAGTATTTGAACACCCCCCACGACCCTCCCCAATAAGTATGTGAAATTGCCTACATGAAAACAATGGGTGGGATTTTCAAAAGTGCTCTAATTCTTCTCCCATTGAAGTCAACGGAAGTTTTATCATTGACTTAAATTAAGAGTGGATTTATGCCAAAGCTGAGCATAGATTTAGTGAGTGTTTTATATTTGTGGTGACTGCTTGGTGTTAAATAACTAATGTATAGAACCAAATTTTAAAATATGGGCAGATAAGTGGGTAATGATCTACATCAGGAACTTTCCATTTATAGCTTTAAAAACATAGCCCATAATAACTATAAACTGTGTGTCTGAAATGCCTTAATTGTTCTTTCCTTTAGTTGGCAGTAAAGCTTGTGGAATGTAGGGAGATGGGATAATTAGGGAATTACACTCCGACACTATTGAAATATAGTGAAATGATATTTTTCTTTTGATTTTTGTGTATTCTTTATTGATATTGGAATCAATTCTGGTTATTCTCACATGACTTTTCAATTGGCTGCCATATAACACTACTTTCAGAAAATTTTTACCTTGAAACTAACAAACCGTTGCTAGAACTTTGTAAACAAAATCATGCCCTTGTGTACTTAACTTTAACTTCTGTACTTTTATTTAGTAGAAATAATGTTGTTACTAGGTTTATTAAAGATGATGATTCAAGTAAAAATGTGTGTTCAGTTTATTTAAAATGCAGTTCAACTGTAAATAAGGGCAAATTAGTAACAACGAATGAACTATAACCATTAAAGCCTCCAATTCAAATGTAATATATCTATTTAGAGGGTTTTGTAACCTTTGATGTATTGAAAAATAAATACATTCCCATGGTATTTATAAGCCTGAGGAACACATTCTCGCCGTATTGCATGCATGCAACTTTTATTACATTTTATGGAAACCATGCTTAATATTGAAGGAAGAGAATCTATAAAGATCCTGTGAATTGATTGAACAACTGTCCAGATTAGGAACCAAGGTCTGTCTTTTGGAGATTTTTTTTTAAGTCTCAAAAAGACTTAAAATAAAATAAAAATCTTGTCCCAACTAAAATTACAGAAGTAAGCTTTGTATTCATTAGATATTCATCCTTATTTCTTTTTTTAACTTTTATTTGGGAATTTCTGAATTAAAAAAATTGATCTTAGTATTTCATACCGATTTATTATCTGGCTAAGCATCACTTATCCCTCTAGCACCAGTCAATTTTATTGAAGTGTATTTTGTTCTGAAAAGTAGCTAATGTATGTAAAAATGGCACCTACTTACGCAACAGATTTGTTCACTCGGTGAATTCAGAGTCGTAATTGCTGACTTGTAAATAACTAAGTAGTGTTTGCTGCTTTTTACTTCTGTTAGTCTGGCAGCCAACATCTCTAAGAGAGAATGAGCAGAATTATTTCCTTTCTTATGTATCATCCACAGAATTGTTTGTAAAGGTCCATCAGTTACCCCGGTGCAACCCCACTAAAGGTAGTGGAATAGCAGAGGTTAGAGAGGACCTGATTTGGCCAGCAGGACCTTTATTTCTGATGATGGTGTGTGATATATTAAAAATCCACTTGATTCTTAGATCACAGATTGGGGTTGGAGACCTGTAGTAAGAAATAATCTTTTTACTTATAAACTGAGCAACGTTGAATCTAGAAAGTGTGGAGATACAACAGTCGTGGATCCCAAAATGCTACTTTTGGAGACTTACTTTTCAGGGTGAAACTATACTTTGGAAATTTTAATAATATTATCCCAATCCAGCAGCAATCATTGCCATTGTCATTAGGGCAAACCTATTCTATTAAGTGTGTCTTGATTAAGAATTCATTATACCTCCCTTACATCTTAATTCCTCACAGTTGTGAAAAAAAACCTTTCTAGGGGAGGGTATGTGTTCCTGTCACGTTGTGAACATGTAACTTCTGCAAATAGATGCATCTTTGGGAGAACTTCCTTCCATATGTGTAGATCTTTTATGTTGAGTGGAGTTAGAACTTAGTCATACAATTGAATAACTCAGTGGGAGCTGAAGGCACTTAGCACCTTCTGGAGTTGCTGATAACCTTGCAGGATCAAGCCCTAACTGAGCATCAGTCACCTTTTTTGCAAATACAGTACGCAATGCAGCGTGATATTCCAGCTATGCGACTCCTACAAAGGAATGTTCTTAACTTGACGTACAATAGCAACCAACTGTTTTAAAGCTAAGTTTAACTCAAATATTGTAACATTATTATCTTGACACTTGTGAGTACATAACTTATTTTAAAGCAGCATGTTTTGTTTCTGCTTAAAAATTAAATTAGCAAAGTACACAAAGCTATTGATTTTGATCAGTATTCTGATTCATGCTTAGAGCCTCTGGTTTATTACCGCTATTGATTGAACATTACTGCCTCTGAACTTGTGCCAGATCCAATAGGATTGGGTAGTGCTGGAAGTAAGTCGGTGTTACAGTATTAGTTAGACACTTAAGCTGCTCGAAACTAGACTGCTAAAGTCAATTCCGAAGATTGATTTAGCTTTGGAGGATTTAATACACATCAGTGACAGAAAATGCTGCTTTGTGACAGTTTGGAATGGTGTAACAGAAGACTTTCAGTAAATATAGGGCCTCAGGAGTCTAACCAGTTTCATGGTACCTTTCTGTAAACGTTTCTGTTAGTAAATAACTTACCAGCATATTCATTGTTCACAGGTTTTCTTGATTCCTCTTTTTTTTTGTAAGTTGCAAACTACAGTCTGGCTCAGTTTCTAGAATTTTTTATTTTTGTAAGTGTACATAGATTTAAATATCACTTATTTTCAAAGCGTATATTTCTGTTCAGGGGCTGACACAATATATTCACATACAGAATGTACCCTCAGATATTTAAAATAAGACAATGGGCCAGATTCTTGATTGTCCTGTGGCCACACTGCACTATTCAGGTGATGCAAAGCAGACTTAAATTGGGTGCCTATCCCTTGCATAAGGGAATTATTGGGTGGTGTAGAGGCACTATACTGAGTCCTATGTCACTCTAGGCCTGGCCTCCACTGTTGAGATTGTGGCTAGGAACAAGGGGCTATGGCAGGGGCATCCCATGTCTTGCAGGTCCCTGGTACCTGGAATGGCCCAACAGGTAATATGCTCCTGATGTAGTATATGAAGAATCTGTGTTATGCATCCTGTGGGTTAGAGAACCAGATCATTTAGCCAGCTTTTATTGGAATTTGCACACACAGTTGTTTACTTCGTGGAAAACTTGCAATGGAAATCAGCCTTTGGAGTGCATACCCCTCAGTTAAGAGACATATTAGGGAAACACTAAAATCTATCTATCTAAAATAAAAAAAAACTGCAATAAAATAATATTATGTAGGTTTCATTATGCTAGATTTACTGCTACACATCTAACCGTAATTGTATCTCCTGGTGAGTCCATCCTGCACACTGAATGAGGCAGGGGTCCTCTAGAAAAAATAGTATGGGGGAATCATGTAATTAGAGGCTGTATCATAATAGATACGCACAAGGGGGCTGAATTAAAGCTGCTCAGGCAAGCATAAATATGGCATTTTGTAATTTCCAAGTACTTCACTTTGCAACCTAATGAATGTTCTTTAATAGAATTTTGTTTGTATGTAATTTCCTAGGTGTTTTCAAAGGGAAACTGGAAAAACTAATTCTGTTATATGCAACTTTAACAACCCCCTGCATGCATCATCAGGGTTTGAACTGTCACCCTTCAGCATTGCAATTTATATTGAGCTACAGGATTAACTAAATTACCTCGGATTAAGAGAAGGATGCTGTCTTGGAGGGAGGAATGGACCACTGGGTTGGGAATGTGGTCAAGTTGGGGAGGGGTGCACAGCCTGGCTTGTGTCTCTTTTTCTCCTCACCCAGAAATTGGGGTAGGTTCCCCCCCCCGAGGAGGGGTTGCCTGTGCAGATTAAATGCTGGCTCTGAGACGTGGTTGAGGGGATCATAGCCTAGCTATCTCTCCTACAATCTGGCAGATGGGGGAACTCCAGCCACATGTGGTGCCCTGAGAGCAAGGCGAGGGAAGACATGGGCAGCTGGGGCCAGGTGCTGGGTCTGTACGTGGACAGGTGAACCCTGGCCTGACTCTGCAACCCCGCCACCCCTACCACAGCTGCTCCAGTGACCCCTAGGTGTTGAAGTGCTGCTACTTTGGCATCAGCTGGCATTAGAACGATTGTTTGTTTAGTTGTTATTGTGGCAGGCTACTAGCATTTTCCTGAAGAATACAAGCAGCAGAATGGAAGTTGTGATGTTTAATTCTTTATATCTCAACAAAAGCTGAACAATGTCATGGGACAAAGTCTCTAGCTAGAAGGTATTCTCTCTGCCAAAGTCCCGCTGCAAACAGAAGAGATGTGAGAGCTTAAAAAAAAAAAGTCACAAGAATCTTATAATAATGAAAAGTGATAGGCTATCTGAATATAGTAGTTACTACCAGTTTCCCCTGTAATGTGTATATAATGTATATATTATAATTTCGCCAAACAAGCTTTCACATGGCCAGGAGAACATGAAATTACCTCTTAAACTCTATAGCATAATATTTTCTGATACTGTTTAAAAACAAACAAATTAAAAAAAAAACCAAACAAACCAACCCTCCCATTATATGCAAGTTTTTCATCTATAAAACAAATTAAGGTGTATTTATGATTGGTATTATTAAGCTGAGAGCAAATAAAATTGACATTTGTAATACAGTAGTGAAAATATATAATTGAAGTGTGACATTTTCTAAAATTCACATCATTTAAATCTGGGCATTTGTCACACACAGCCAATGTGAAACCAATTGAATTTGTTAAAGTGAGTTAAGGGCTTGACTCGGTAACGAGTTTGTTCTAGTTACCCACATTTGTAAGGAGAGCATAACAGCACAAAACAGAGCAAATTGTGTGCTCTTACTGCTCATTGAAGTGATTCACTCCCCCTTTGTGAATACATTGCTAAAGCCTGCACAAGCCAAAAGATGGCAAAGTCAAACCCGGCAAATTTATGATTTATGGCCATCCCATTATGTACACAAGTAACTCCTATTAGTTTGAATGTGACTTCTGCTTGCTTATGAATGGGATTCTGTTCCCCTGTGGGTGTACTGGACTGTATGCAAACTCAGCAAATGATGGTTTCCAAACTTGATAGCAAAAATAAATATAGATGTTCAAACTGATGTGTTTCTGGGATGAAAACAGATATGAAAAGTCATCAGAGAAATGGTAGATCTTACCTTGGAGTCCTTCACTGCTGAAGATAAGGAAGCCCTGGATCTTGGAAGCTCCACAGTAGCATGTACCGAAAGTTGAAAAGCAGTGGCAGGGAGGCAGCAATTCTCTATTTTGCATGTGGTGCTTTTATAAATCTAATGCTACCCACCCTGCAGGACTCTTTCAGTGGACCTTAGAACGTCCACAGAAGGGTCAGTACTTTCTTACCTCCATATGTTTTTCTTCTAAAAAAAATAAATCCAAAGTTCTATTCTGTTCTATCTAGGTTCTTATACCGTGCAGATAACTGTAGTCACTGAATGCCTTCCATTAGTGCAGTAAACAATGTGACTACACATCTATCATATGTCATTTAAAGGCGTACAGAGCCACAAGAGTTTGTGGAGCTTGGAAAGTCTGTGTGCTGCTGTGGAACTCCTGTAATGCCCATAGAAGGGGAGCTTATGCAGCGTCTAAGACAGGGGTGGGCAAACTTTTTGGCCCGAGGGCCACATCGGGGTTGCAAAATGGTATGGAAGGCCCAGTAGGGAAGGCTGTGCCTCCCCAAACAGCCCGCCGCCTCCCACTTCCCGCCCTCTGACTGCCCCCCTCAGAACCCCTGACCTATCCAACCCCTCCTGCTCCTTGTCCCCTGACTGACCCCTCCCAGGATCCCCACCTCAACCGCCCACCCCTTATACAACCCCCCCTCCCTGTCCCCTGATCGCCTCATCCTGGGACCTCCTGTCCCTAACTGCCCCCCTGGGACCCTACCCCTTATCCACCCCCTATCCCCTTTTGGAATGTGGCCCTGTGATCATGGGCGGAGGACTCAGGAGGAGCAGGAGCAGCCGTGCAGCCAGAGAGAAGCAGTGGTTTCCCCTTCAGAGCGCTGCTTCTCTCCGGCCGACTGCGTAGTCACCCGGTGCTCCTCCTGAGTCCTCCAGCCGCGTTCCCCGCCTGCTCTCCTGCCCCCGCAGTGCAGCCTTTTCCCCCCTCCGCCCCTGCAGAGGGCGCACCGGTGCTGAGCTGCCCGAGTGCCTGGCCCTGGGGCCCCGTGCCAGGGCACCCTGTGTTCACTTGTAAATCTGCCCCTGACCCATGCCGCCCAGCTGGAGCCAGCCATGCCGCCGTGCTGCTGGCATGGTGAGCTGAGGCTGCGGGGGAGAGGGGATAGCAGAGCAGGGGCCGGCCGGGAGCTCAAAGGCCTCCCCTCACAGTTGCTGCATTATCTTTAGTCTCTTAGATTACTGCAGTTCCCCTCGTCTCTCCTTGCTCCTAAGATCTACAGGAGGCGAACTGTGTTTCTGTATGAAGACTGCAGTGAGTTGAAGTCGTGGAGCCCTTACCCTGTGTGGCAATGTATGTTGGTGGCTAGAGAGGGACATTATAGTTGAGCCTGCTGTCTGGGAAAACTTTGTAAAACTTCTCAGCCCCCTGGTGAATCTCTTTAGGACAATCAGACTCCTGACCATCCATAGAAAGTTTGCTAGATTTGGGTGTTCCTAAGTTATCATTGAATAACTTCAAAGTTACATTGGCTCAGTTCATCTCAAATTTACTCCTGGGTACTAAATCTCAACAAGATCCTTCGGTAATACTACACATGGAGTTTCTGTGGCAAAAAAAGTATTAGAATTTGCAAACTGTGATTAACATGCATATTTGCTCTCTCCTATCTGGAGTAAGTTACCTCAAATTTGGCAAAACAAAACATCATTAGCTATCCGTATGTGCCACTTGCAAAGCTGAAAGGACTTCTATTGGGATACTAGAGGTGGGCCAAAATTGGCATGATGATGATGATATTAATTGTGACATTTGGGGGTTTACCCAGACCAGTGAAGGGAGTCTGTCACTACCTACGCTGTAACCGTGGGTGCCTTTAGCTTGTGCAGTTTTGGCTCAGAGTCCTGACACCCAGCAGCACGCCAACAGCAAATGTCACACCCTGAGCTTCCAGTCCCGAGTCTCCCCTGTAGTGTCCAGGCCCTCTTACTGGATGTTCTCAGAAGTGTAGCACCAAATTTGCTGCCTCCAAAGAGCCAGTACACAACAGCTTGTTCACTCATTTGAGGTTATACATTCCACTTTAATACACAGCACTGAGATGTCTGTAGTAAAATTAAGAATAAGTCCATTAACAAAGAACATAGATTTAAGTGATTTCAAGCAAGAGTGAAAGAGAGCTGAAAGGGTTACAAATAAAACAAAAATAACGTGTAAATCCTAGCAAGATATAGCTTTGCTTAACACAGTTTCTTACTCACACCAAATCATTTGCATTCTTTAGCATGAGAGACTGTTGTAGCCAGAATCCAACCCATTCAGAATCAAAAGTGCTGGTTGCTTTGTTTCCTCAAGAGACTGATGCCATAATGGCTTTTTGTTTCTGCGGATATCTCCCCAAACTCATTATTTTATCCCCAGAGTCAGAATGATCACCTGCTGTTCTTGCTTTCCTGTACTTCCCATCCACCTGCTGATTCATATGTAAATAGGGCTTCCGTTGTTTTGCTTCCATAATGCTTAATTTACATTGGAGACAGGTAGGTAGCTTCCTTTTCCAGGAGGAAACCAGTTCCTCCCTTTGCTTGGTCACAGATTTTAAAGAAGTGGTCACCAACCGGTCGATGGCGATCAACTGGTCGATCCTAGAGGATCTCCCAGTTGATTGCAATCTCTGGCGGTGCAGTGTGGCTGCCTGCCACTAAGGCAGACTCCCGCTCCTAGAAGTGGCCAGCACGGCCCTGGGGGTGGGGGAGCAGGCGGCTCCCATCGCGTGTTGCTCCTGCCTGCAAGCACCAACTCCGTAGCTCCTATTGGCCAGGGTGGTGGTTGCAGAGGGGGCAGCGCGCAGAGCCACGTGCTTCCCCCCCCCCCCAGGGGCTGCAGGGGCATGTTGGCCTCTTCCAGGAGCAGTGTGGGGACAGGATAGGCAGGGAACCTGCCTTAGACTCTCTGCGCTCACCACCGACCAGGAGCTGCCAGAGGTAAGTGCTCCCTGACGGGAGGCTGCAACCCAACCCCCAGCCCTGAGCCCCCTCCTGGAGCCAGCACCCCATACCTCCTCCTGCACCCCAAACCCTTTCTTGCACTCCAGCGCACTGCCCCAGCCCTGACCTTCCCTCCCAGAGCCAGCACCCTCCACCTCCTCCTGCACCCCAACACACTGCCCCACCCTGGAGTCCTCTCCTGAACCCCAGCTCTCCTAGAGCTTGCACCCTCACCCCCTCCTGCATCCTGCCCCAGGCTTAGCCCAGAGCCCCCTTCCACACTGTGAACCCCTTGGCCCTAGTCCAGAGCCCACAGCCCCTCCCAAACCCCAACCCCAGCCTGCTGAAAGTGAGTGAGGGTGGGGGAGAATGAGTGATGGGAGGAGGGGAATGGAGTGAGTGGGGGGGCTTTGGGGGCAGGTTAGATCCTGGGTTGCCCTTAGATTCAAAAAGTGATCTTGGGAGTGAAAAGGTTGGAGACCACTGCTTTACAGTGTGGTATCCGTGAGTATCCATAATTCGTCATATAGTGTTAATACATAGATTTCACAATGATATTAATTACCAGTGTTTCACTGGCTTTCATAACAGACCTTACTTGATACACTTTTATAGTACAGAAATATTGTATACAGTTGGTTCAAATGCTTATTTTCTGAGGTTCAGAACCCCTTTTCTCCCCCGGATCCTGATCATCACAATAATACCTAGCTCTTGTACAGCACTTTTCATCAGTAGATCTCAAAGTGCTTTACTAAGGAGATCAATATCATTATCTCTATTTTAAAAATAGATAATAGTGGGCGCCTATGAAGAGCTACTGCCACTCTCCTGAAGGAGGAGCCCTAGATTAATGTAACATAAAGTAAATAAAGGAAACTTAAATATATTGGACCAAACTCAGTCCTGGTGCAGGCAAGTGCAATTCCCAGGTAAATCAGTGAATACTGAGATTGCTTATGGGAGGATGGATTATGGCCTCCTTTTCTGTAGCGCCAAAGGAGGGCACTTTATTTTCTAGCAAATAAGATTAACTTAATTACTTCAGGTTGTAGTACAGTTACATAGAGAAGGGACTGTTAACCTCTGTGCTACATTATGTGATGCCTCTGCATATCAAGCCCAAAACTGCATTGTGTGTGGGAGGATGCGGGGAGAGGAAGTGTGGTGCACTGTTATACAACATTGCAAACTCATCCTAAATTGCTGCCCACAACCTACCCAACCATTACGCCTTTGCTGTTTCCTCCTTCCCTTTAAATATGTGTTTCCAGTTACTTTTCCAGCTTGAAACTCACTTCATTTTCTCCCCATGTTTCAAACCTCTTTAGGACTGGTATCAGGTTTGGTTTTTTGCTTGACTCCTTGACTTTGACAATTAGATTTGAGGTGTGTTTGGAAAGTTATAGATTAGTTAATTTGTATGAATTTAAATATACCCCCAAATATTATTTGTTCTTCATCAACAGATATTTTTACAAGATCATTACATCCTAAATACTCAAACTTCTTTTAGTTTTCTTTTTAAAGACCGATTTAAAAGAGAAATCCATTGGTTCTGCCATTTTTGAGTCATGAATTTCCTCATCTTTCTTATTTATTAATATTAATAGGCTTACTGTGTATACCTCTGAGATATTTGTCAAAACCTTTTCTTCTTTAGTTATTACCACCTCATTCTGCTTTTTTTGCTTCCCTTAATTTTTCTCTATTAAATGTAAAGGACTGTGTGTTCTTATTTAGTTGTCTATCCCATTTTCCATTTCCAGGACATTATTTTCTTTAACATCAAATCTTTGAGCTGTCACTGAGAGTCCATGCTGGCATTTGTTCTTATAGAAAGACCAAAAAAAAGTCTCTGAAAATATCCTCCTTTACTCTGTTATTAGCTCTGATTCTTGAGAATCAAACTGGTACACCTTCCATAGCAAATACTTGCATTGATAAAGCCTTTTTTTAAAATCATGACTTAAGAAATCTACATATGTTATTTTTTACATAGCAAACAGTGAATTGATTCCATCTGCCTCTGCTCTTCATGGCCAGCTGTTTTAAAAAAAAAAAAGTCTGGACTGATGGTATCTGCTCATCTATATTAAAATGAATGAAAGATTCCATTTTCTAATAACACTAATAACGAGAGATTTTTTTAAAAAATGTATCTTTTCACACTAATGGCAGCATGATTTTGAAGTTTCCTTGCAAGGTGCAATAGTAGAAGCTGAAATACCATCCACGGTTGCATCCTTTTTGTTAAGCAAATGTGCTTAATAGCAAAATGGATCTGTTGTAATGCTGATCCATTTCACATTGGTGTTGATAGCATGAAGTGTAACTGTCTGTGCCTGATAGTCTCAAGCTAAAGCTTCCAGGGGTGGAAGATAATGACTTTGGCACTAACTCTTTCTTTGTAGTGCCTTGGAAACACATGTGTGAAGGCTGCCTGGCACACAGCCACTTATGAACATTATGCCCTGCCTAATGCATTCAGTAGTTTCCTCACAGATTTATTGTGACCATGAATCCTTTACAGCTCCTTATGTCAAATTCAACCTACCAGCATATTTTTCTACAACACAGTTAGATAGATTACCAGAAGTTTATTTCATATTTTTTTCCTTTCAGGGCTTTGCCTATAGTAGTCTGTTTTCTCTAAAATTTCCAGCCATTGGTAGGTTCAGTTCCACTGCAGACAAGAACAGTTGGGGCTGCGGCATGAATAAGGTTCCAGAGGCCCCCAGCATCTTTATCATCTTGTCATTTAAATCTGCTAAGAGCAAGGTTAGTGAACAGGATGGTAAAAATGATGGCAACTGCAGGAATGTTGTCTATACCAGTGCCCACTCCATTGCTATCTCTGGTAGAGTGGAACTGGTGGTAACAGTGTTAGGAAAACTCAATGATAAGAAAGCAAGTGTAGACATAGCCCAGTTTTCTGCATTCCTTTTTGGCGCCTGAAAGATAATCTCCCCAGAGGTGTCGTGAATGCTCCGGAGGACCATATAGGGCTCGCTTCATAGCTTGTCAAAGTTGCTTCTTAATTAGATAAAGAGCTGTCTGAAGAGCTGTGAGAGCCACTACCTCCCTACCAGAGCTCACTCCCATTTCTATTAAATGAATTTACTAAGTGTAGAAGAAAGGTTCTAGTATCTTAAAAAAAAAATCATACTTTGAGCCAAAAGCCTGAAGGTTTTTTGGGAGATGAAGAATTTGCATGGCATGAATTGTGGGCAGGTGATATCTTGGTTAAAAACTTAACATTCTCGCTTGCTGTCTGATGTTCATAGGTTTGTATCATGGAAAGCTGCAGTTGGATTTCCAGTCAGATTGGCTCTCAAGTATGGGAAATGAACGAGTGCATTTTGGAAATGCACATCAGTGTAGTTTTTTCCCTCCTTTTTGCTTAATTGTCTGTTTATTTAAAAAAAAACCTTTCAAAATTAATTGTGAAAAAAATAAATCATAATTCGGTAGTAAGAACATAACAATAAAGTCCATAGCTCCTGTAGTCTTGGAGGAAATCTGCGGAACTTCTTATCGATTGCCACCATTGCAGCCTGTGTTGCATTAAACGTTTAATACTGTATCTGCCACATTTCTAAGTAACATTTGACAAGTAAAAGTGTAACTGTGAAGGCAGACAGCTGATTTAGAATGGTGCCTGAATGGCTATACTTAGGGCCCTACCAAATTCACAACTGTGAAAAATCATCACGGACCGTGAAATCTGGTCTCCACAAAAACACAGATTTCACAGCGAACTTTTATCTATACTGTATAGATTTAATGGGGGAGACCAGCGTTTCTCAAACTGGGGGTCCTGACCCAAAAAGAGGTTGTGTGTGGGGGGGTGGGGGTCGCAAGTTTATTGTCGAGGGGTTGCGGTATTGCCACCCTTACCTCTGCGCTGCCTTCAGAATGGGATGGCTGGAGAGTGGTGGCTGCTGGCTAAGCGCCCAGCTCTGAAGGCAGCGCCCCGCCAGCAGCAGTGCAGAAGCAAGGGTGGCAATACCATACCATGCCACCCTTACTTCTGCGCTGCTGCCTTCAGAGCTGGGCAGTTGGAGAGTGGCAGCCACTGGCTGAGGACCCAGCTCTACATGCAGCAGCGCAGAAGTCAGGATGGTAATACCATACCATGCCATCCTTACTTCTCTGCTGCTGCTGGTGGCAGTGCTGCCTTAAGAGCTGGGCTCCTGGCCAACAGCCACCGCTCTCTGGCCACCCAGCTCTGAAGTCAGCGCAGAAGTAAGGGTGGCAATACCATGAACCCCCTACAATAACTTTGCAACCCTCCAACCTCCTTTTAGGTCAGGATCCCCACAGTTACAGCACTGTGAAATTTCAGATTTAAATATCTGAAATCCTGAAATTTACAATTATAAAAATTCTGTGACCGTGAAATTGACCAAAATGGACCATGATTTTTGGTAGGGCACTGGCTATACTATATATTCCCCACTTCTTAACCTACATAATTGATTCTGTTTTTAACAGTGTTCAGTCTTGGAAGAAGATCTTCATTTGATCTTCATTTTATCTTCAAATAAAAAGTTCATCTTCTAGGAATTAATATTAAGAAATTATAATGTAAAGATGATGACTTAGTAGCATGCATCTTCTTGCTGTAGTGCTTAAAAATCCCTGAGTCCATGATTTCGGCTTTTACTGTATTATGTTGCTGCTAAGATTCAGATAAGCTTGAGCCCTTTGAGAATTCACTGGTATTTGGATCATAGCAGATCTAATAATCTCGTTCCTATATTTAATTTTGGAATCTGTCTTTTTTTTAAATGCTTGAGTAGCATTTATGTTGAAAAATATTATACTACAATTACCGGGTATGCTGCTTTCAGTCTTGGGTCTTACTAATATTATATAGGAGATACAAGATATTTTTCCCTTTCATAATGGTAATAGACACAGTATGTCAGCATTGATTATGGTTCTCAGTATAGTAAAGCTGACCAATAAGATGCAAGAAATTGTGTGTGGTAGTATAGATTAATGGACACATTGACTGGACAGTGAGGCACTAGGTGAAATAGAGTCCTCCCTTTCCCACCTGAAGTGTACATTAAAATTTAAACAGTATGGCCACATAGTCTAAGCTTTCTTATTGCAGTCATAAAAATCTTACTTCTGTCTCAAAGTAATAACAGTTTTAGTGTTAACAGCAATTTTATAAAATGCCAGTATGCCTTGTGAATTAGTAGCAGGTAGCTGTAATGGAGGAGTAAGGGGAGAGATTTGTTTGGAAAGGTTATGGCAATGTATAAAATTAAACAAGAACAATTCTGAATTATAGCACTGATTCCATGAAGGGGTTGTTATCACTACACCAGTTTCTGGTGGTTGGACATCACCAGAATTTTTTTTGGAATTTAAGTCTCATAATTCTCTTATATGTATTTGTATATGATCAAATACACTTTTTGGAATAGGCATATAATTATTTTTGCACACTGATTAAGGGACTTATTTAAATAGATAAATATTAATTGCTCTGAATAGCCATAAAGTCCAGTGACTAGTATAGATTGTATTAATTGTAAGTTTTCCAGGAAAAATATTATTTGATCAATAGGCAGATTGTTTCTAGTATATGATGCACGACTGAATTTGGATGAATTGTTTCATCAAGTGTTAAAAAGGATCATTAAAAAATGTTAACTAACTACATTGCAATACTATTTGTATATATGTGAGAAAAGGAAAGTACTAAGTTGTCAGTCTGTATAGGAGAAAATGTGACTAGAATTACATTACACCTCTTGTGCTTACCTTGTTACTGTATCCTCGGTCACACATGTTAACCAGTTCACTTAAGCAGCTAGAGTTTCCTTATGTTCAGCACTGATACGTTTTAAATAAGTGCTACTACATCAAGAAACCCTAACTCCTGTCACACAAGAGTTAAGAGAAATATTTTGGCTAGGACTGCAGAGCTAAAAACTTCATAGCTCTACTGTCGTATTTAGCACTTTGCACTGATGTTCCCTTTTATTGTGTTCATTATGGGAAACAGTATTTCTTCCCTCCCCCCCAAGAATATGCAAGTCATGAGCTTTATGGATTTATTAAATAAACATTCTTGGGTTTTACCTTTGAGGGTAATCAATCTCTGTCATATGTCCTTAAGTTTGGAAACTACGCATGGTCCCCAAATGTTAACCAGTGGCATTTTAAAATTAAATATATATCATAAGCAAGGAGCATCAACAATCATCAACCCCTCTTAAACCATAAGCCTGCTGCTGGGCTGACTTTACTGACCTGTAAACCTTGTGAAAGCAGTCTTTCTCATGATATTTCACTTGTTCTTCATGCCATTCTAGAACCAGGATAAGGAGAGGTCTTGGGGAGAATCAACCATTTTTGAGTGTCCTAAAAAGATCAGTTCAAGTTTCAGGGGAAGATTTCTGTTAGTTCTTACATTATTTGAACTAGCTTATCATTCATAATGAGAGTATTCACAAAAGTGAACATTGTCATAGGATAATGGTTTCCTGCAGAAGGAAAATGTTCAGGCATGCAAAAAACAAAACAAACAAAAAACAACCTCAACCCCCCACCTCCCCAAAAAACCCACATGTACAAAAGTTCCACCAACTGTAAAAAACACTGTAATTTTTCATCAGCATGTTCACAGTGAGAGAGTGATCATTTGATAACATTTTGTACAATGAGTTTAGTTTAAAAGCTGTTGCAATTTTGTCTGGGTCATTGGTATAGTATAACGATAGTTTATCAAAAGAAAACCAGTGGATTTGCTAGTATATGGCTTGTGGAGTAGAGTAACTGTTAATAATTACTGTATTTCAATAACTGCAGTTTGATTAGTTTAGTTTTAAAAAACAAGGTGTTTGAAAAATGTACCTGACGTCCTAACCAAGGGTTAAACCTACTATCCAGAGATGGATATAAAAGAGGGTGACCTCCATTGACGAGCAGTGTTTTGAATTCCATTCCCACTATCCCACCTTGGCTATTGGAAATGTTGAGGGCATTAAGTACTTCTTATCAGTACCTGTTCCTGGAAGAAGGTATTTGCAGACTTCCTTTTCTCCAAGTTCTCCTTCATTCTCTGGATTTCTGCTGCTGCTCTCAGCTTTCCTGAGGAAACTGGGTGAAATTGATGACTGTTTGATCAGTTTCATTACTCTTCTGGGTGAATAACAGATTTTTCAGATAGCTGGCAATTCTAAAAATTGGGAAAAATAATTAGTTTGGGTTGAACCAAAAAATGAAAATTTTCAGTGAATCAAAAAGTTTTAGAAAATAGTTTCTAATCAAAGTATTTTGTTTGAAACAGTTTTTTTCATTTTGAGCATGTAACTTTTTTAGTCTTTAAAATGTAATTAAAGAATTTCTAAATGGAAAATAATTTCAAACGGAAAAATCAGCATTTTGAAAATGACAAAGTGTAGCATTTTGGTTTTTTTGGAACTTTTTTACTTTTTATTTTAACTGAAACAATTTAGTGAAATTGAACTCGTGGAATGTTTTGGTATTACCAAATCTGTGTTTTTATAGGGGGGAGGGAGAGTTTTGGTTAAAGAATTTCACCCAGCTTTGCTTCTGAGCTGCTGATATGATACATGTGAATTTCATGGAGCTAATCCGAAGGCAAGAATAGCAAAGTTAGACATTCCGTGGCTGACGTATGGGTAGGACATAGACAGTCTCTCCCTGTCTCTGTTCTCTTGAACTAACCCAGGACTGGTGCTTGACTCTCCTGCCGGGAGCTTTCATTGTTTACTTGAGACAGTTTCCTAATTTGCAGTATCAAGCATGTTTAGTCTTGGTAAAATGAACACTTGTGCCTTTAAGACCACTAGAGGAGATCTTATCAAGTAAAGCAGCTTTAAAAAAAAATGAAGTTTTTTTGTAATGTGAATGAACCAGCTTCTGATTAACTGAGGATTTATTTGTAATGATTTCTGATAAAACTTCAATCAGGAAACCCCCACCTTTATTTCTGAAATGCTTCTCATTCCTTTTAGAAACTGGCTGGACCATTCAAATTCTTCATCCTTTGTTTCTTAAAAAACAAACAAACAAAAAAAACCCCTTACATTGTTTGGCATTGTTCACTGCACTAGAACTTCAGTTTTCCAAGCCCTTGTTTTTTTTTCTTTTGCAAATTGTGTTACATCCCCTGACATGAATGATTTACATTGATTAATCCTTTAATTCTCCATATAAATCCAATGTTCCATGGTATAGTCTTACAGTATAGTATTAAAATCTAGTTCTTTAAAATATTAAGTTACTAATTTCTTTAAAATAATGCCTTTATGGCAATAGGCCTCCTTAGCACAGGCTTTCCTTAAAAGTTGTGGACCTTGATGTCAAAACATACTATCCCTAATAATGGAATACAAGACTGAAAGCTGAGGGAATTTATTTTTAGTTCTAGTCCTATCCCAAATTTATAATACACCTACAGATAGTGTCCCAGTGTTGTACACTGAGTGGTGTGCTGGAGAAAGGCATGTCTTCCTGATTCCTGCAGGTGGATCAACTTTATTGCACATCCTACTCTAGCTGACTGCAAAGAATTACAAAGGGATCTCACAAAAGTGGGTGACTAGGCAACAAAATGGCAGATGAAATTCAATGTTGATAAATGCAAAGTAATGCACATAGGACAAAATAATCCCAAGGATGCATACAAAATAGATTGGGGTCCACATTAGCTGTTACTGCTCAAGAAAGAGATCTTGGAGTCATTGTGGATAGTTCTCTGAAAACATCTGCTTGATGTGCAGCAGCAGTAAAAAAAAACTAACAATGTTAGGAACCATTAGGAAAGGGGTGGATAGATAAGACAGAAAATATCATAATACCACTGTATAAATCCATGGTATGCCCACACCTTAAATGCCATGTGCAGTTCTGTTCGTCACATCTCAAAAAAGATGTATTAGAATTGGAAAAAGAGAAGGGCAACAAAAATGATTAGGAGTATGGAACAGTTTCCAAACATGGAGAAATTGAAAAGCTTAGAAAAGAGACAAGTAAAGGGAGATATTATAGAATTCTATAAAATCACGAATGGTGTGTAGAAAGTGAATAGGGAAGTGTTATTTACCCCTTCACATAACACAAGAACCAGGGGTCACCAAATAACATTAATGGGCAGTAGGTTTAAAACAAACATAAGTACTTCACACAATGCAGTCAACCAGTAGAACTCGTTGTGAGGGCCAAAAGTATAACTGTGTTTAAAAAAGAATTAGATATGTTCCTGAAGGATAGGTCCATCGATGGCTGTTAGAAGACAGGCTACTGGGCTAGATGGAGCATTGGTCTGACCCAATATGGCCATTCTTATGTTGTTCTTAAAATGTTATTCATAATGATCATGATTGAGCAGCATCATTCATTTTCATTGTACAAATAGGATGGTAGGTTCCTCATACATTATGAGTAGAAGGTGGGATTTACCTATCTGTATGATACGGCTTCTCTCGATAATGATCTGAGAGGCATTAATGGTCTCCTGAAACTGAAATTATTAATGCGGAATTTCTTACTGATTTTCAATAAATCAGTAACATCAAAGGCTAAAAGGAGCTTGAATGCTCTTGCTCCACTCCGTAGATGATATAGGTTACTTTTTACGGGGGAAATTCATCCAGCAGTTCACGGGCTATGGAGAGCCCCACACAGAGCAGAACTGACATGGTTCTGGTGCATATATAGGAGTTAAAGTTGCAGAAGGGCACTTTGCCTCCCTTTTTGTAGGGCAATATCACCTATCACCGCCATGCAGAGCACCATACTGGAAGATTAAGAGAAAAACTGGGTTGTAGCCAATAAACCTGAGATTGTGGGGATCCAAAGACCACAAACTTCTGCACAAGGGAGTGCATGTGGGTCATGGCCCTATTTTAGCATGGGATCTAGAGAGGATGTTGTGGGACTGTCTAATACTGTGCTTTCAGATTGGGTGTGAATCACATGCTCACATACACCACCTCTGCACAGTTTCTTTCCACCAAGCTTATTTACTTTGGTTTTGTTAAGAGTCAGGGTGAATTTCACTTTCAACAGTATGTTTTCTCTCCTTTAAGAGTGTTTATTATGGAATTACAGCTTAAACTAGTCCACCGGTCACACTTTCTGCCAAGTTGGCTGTCTTTAGGAAAGCATTTCCACAGGACGTGCTACTGTTAGTGATGCCACATTGCAATTAAAAAAAATGTTCTGAATATTTAATAGTTGCAAAAACTGGAGTGTAAAAGACAAAGAAGATTGAAATCTCTCTAAGAAAACCTGACTTTCTGGGGGTGGGCAAAAAAAATTACCAAACTACAATTGGAAAAAAGTCAGAATAAAAAATGACTTTTTCTGAATTGGAATTTGGCTTATAGTTTCCTTTCTGGCTCAATACAAATAACATACTGTTATCTTTTAATATATGATACTCATTTGTGTGACTGGTGGTAATTTTCAATAATATAGTATCTCTTAGTGCAGGTTGCCACATTTCTGAATATCATTTTTTTCCCTACAAATAAGGACTTGGATCTAGATATTAAAGTAATGTGGTATTGTAGATTAGTTTCTTAGAAAGTATATTGATTCTGGTACATTAGAATACATTATCTTCTCTTGGGTCGATCAGTAGTTAATTGCTCTTTTGATGTTACTTTACTGACCTTGTAAAGAATGTAATGCATTTAAACACACATCGTCTATCTCCCCCCCCTCTTTTTTTTCCCTGACTTAAAACTTGGATTTAAAATCATGACTGAATTTAAATCTCCCTGGGAAATAAGCAGTCTATATAGGGAAATAACTGTTGGGGTAGTCTAATCTTCAGGGACGGTAAATTCAGGAATATGTGGTTTACTATACCATATTAAAAATAAACAAATTGAACTTAGTTGTATTAAGAGCAAGCTGAGAAAAAGGAGTTCTTTACAGGATATCGTATGGGCAATATTAACACTGAATGGCTGTTCCAATAATCTGGAATTGGTAATTTATCCATAATCTATATTGCCCAGTAAACTGTGGTGGTGTATATTTTGTACCCAACTGTGGCTCTTATATGAAGAGGAAAGATGATAGTCAGATTACAGTATGGCACTTGGAGTCAGATGTAGGTTCCATTCCCTATTCTTCTACAGACATCCTGTGTTGGGGTGATCTGTATTAATTTATGAATACTGTATGTGACTGGTTACTGTATGACTAAGGTGACCAGATGGGATGAAGAAAATATCGGGACACATGGGGGGAGTCCCGCCGGCAGAGCGCAAAAACAAACAAACAAAAAAAAGCGGAGTCCCGCCGGCAGAGAGGGGCAGGGGCGGGGGTGGGGGGGGGAGAGAAAAAAACAGAGTCCTGTGGGCAGAGGGGGAGAGGGAGGAAAAAAACCAACCAACCCGAGTCCCGCCGGCAGAGAGGGGGGAACAAAAAAAAGCGGAGTCCCGCTGGTGGAACAAAACAAAACAAAAACTAGGAGTGCGAATATCAGGGCAAATTGTGTCCCGACCAAACATCGATCGGGACGCGGGACAAACGCCTAAAAATCGGGACAGTCCCGATTTTATCGGGACGTCTGGTCACCCTATGTATGACTATATTGGACCATGTACTGTATGCATAGGTGGTTAGTTTAATAATAGGGCTTTTAGAAAAACTATCAGGAAGGCAATATAATAGATAAGTAACTTCCTGGTAAGCATTTCAAGGGCAACTAAGGTCTGGTCTACACTAAGCGGGGGGGGGGGGGGTCGAACTAAGGTACGCCAGTTCAGCTACGCAAATAGCGTAGCTGAACTCGAACTACCTTAGTTCGAAGTACTCGCCTGTCCAGACGCCGCAGGATCGAAGTCCGCGGCTCCCCCGCCGACTCCGCCACCGCCGTTCGCGGTGGTGGAGTTCCGGAGTCGACAGGAGCGCGTTGGGAGTTCGATGTATCGCATCTAGATTAGACGCGATATATCGAACTCCGAGAAGTTGAACGCTAGCCGCCGACCTGGACGGTAAGTATAGACGTACCCTAAGAAACAATACCTGAGCTATTAGCTGTGAAGATACTAATCCCAAGCTCTGGCCAAGTGAGACAGCTGTTTTGCCAAGGCTGAGAACAGACAGATCTAAAGGACTACCCCCTTTGGCATATGCATTTGGATACAGTCTTTAATTACATCATCACTTACTATTTTTTCCACAGGACCTTGGTCTCATTCAGTGCACAAGATGAATGATGGTCACTTAATGAGCAATAATTCAGTATTTTATTTCATCCTTATTGCTCAGTGTGTGGCCCTGGCCTTGTTTACTGCACACTATTCAAACCTTGCTCTGAATATAGATTTAATTTCCTCATGGGCTTTTCTATGGTGCTCATCATTATAGTATCTGAATGCTTCACAAACAACTAATTTATTTTTGCAACATGGGGAGGTGGTGGTATTATCTCAATTTTACAGTCAGGAAACAGAGGCAAAGAGAAATTAAGGCCATGAATATTCACTAATTGTGGGTGGC
Source organism: Mauremys mutica (assembly GCF_020497125.1). Classification (NCBI taxonomy): domain Eukaryota; kingdom Metazoa; phylum Chordata; order Testudines; family Geoemydidae; genus Mauremys; species Mauremys mutica. Next base: position 106,921,352 of record NC_059077.1, on the reverse strand, counting down.
CAACTTAAGATACCTTGGGAATTTAGCAGAGAACGTAGCATTATATACCACTTCATATGTTTGAAGCACAGCTCCCACTGGTTTAGGTTGCATCAATAAGTGCTGAGCCCCCAGGTCTCAGTTTAGGCAGCTATTGAATGAGGAACACGCAATTAGCGGCACGTATGAAAAGTTCGGTTTAGGTGACTTGCCCAGTATCACACAGGAACTCTGCAGCAGAGGCAGGGATAGAATTCAGTTATTCAACATTCAACTGCATTAACCATGAGACCATATTTCTCTTCCTGTAATCCCCTACTTCATTCACTACTCATCTTCCAACTTCTGCAACAGATGAGGCAGGGATCCTAGAGAATTCTGTGTATTGAATGAGGCAGAGGCCCTGTGGAAAAAAATAGGACATGATGATATAATTAAAGACTGTATCATAATGCAAATGCACAAGGGGGCTGAATTAAGGTTGCACAGGCAACTTGAGTGCTTGACTTTGCAATCGTAATAGAGTTATAAACCGGTGGAAAATTGCAGTCCACACAAATTCTTTTCCATCCTTTGCCTTACCTATTTAAACTGTAAGCCGTTTGGAGACAGGGGCTTTTTCTTAGTCAGTGTTTGTACAGTTCCTAGCATTATTAGTCCTTAGGCACTACTGTAATACAAATAAATAGTGATGATAATAGATAATATTGATGATAATACTGATACAAATTCAGAAAAGTATCCCTATTTAGGAAAGCACATAAGCATATGAGTACATCCCAATGAAGTCAATGGGTCTTAAGGACATGCTTGAGTGCTTCTCTGAATCAGGGCCACCATATTAAATTTCTGACGTTCTATAGCCCTGCCTGTTTCAGAAAGTTCTTCTTATAAAAATAAAACAGAGTTCAAATTATAGTTTAAAAAATAGCAGGCTAAAAAGGCAGCAGGCTGTGTATATGGTTTTGAGGTAAGTTTTCATTCCTGTATTATGAAAGCTGAATTTATTCAAACATCCCTACTCTCAGGTCATGCATAAAAGATCAAATGTTGGGCCCAATCCTGCAAAACCTCACTGATACGAACAGTCCTTATTCATGTGAGTAGCCCAACTGGCTTCCAACTACTTGCGCAAATAAAGACTACTCATGTGAGTGAGGGGTTGGCAGGATCAGACCCTTTATCAGCTCCTTGCAAAAATTGTATGAAGTAAAATAATTTTACATTATATTTTAGGTACTGTGTGATAGAGAAAATTGCATTGGAATAATATAACACAGCTGGATGATCTCTGTAATTTGGCTCTGTGAAATTTTGCTTTCACAGTTGCACACATATACAATATTTGTATATACAGTTTTTCACCAACAACTCCCTTACATGTAGGCAAATGTGTACACCAAGCTTGGTTCGTCTAATTTCCAATACAAGAAGTTGTTTTAAAAGTTCTGGTGCTCCTGCCTCCTTCTAGTGGATTGTGACATTCCCAAGTCCTGCTGTTTCTGTAGCAATCCTCAACTTCTTTATGGGTTATTAGTCTCCTAAATTGTCCATGTAGTTGGGGTGTGCCCAGGAGCAAGTGCTCTTGACAGAGTTTTGTAGTACTTCAATGTTTTGCAATTGACATCCTCCTAGAGAGCATTCCCCTGCGAAACACTGGCTTTATTGAAGCCGTGGAATACAACAGATCAATTGAATAGTCTTTAATCTCTCACACATGATGAATGAAAAACATTTGAAGAGTTGTTTATGTATTTAGAGGATAAGAAAGGAGTATGGTTCATCCTTTGAAAGTTTTTTGTACTCATACAATGTTACAGAAAAAATTATTTTAATCCAAAAAGATGTGCATCTCATTGAAATAGTTAGAATGTTTTCCTATTTTTTAAACAAGAAATGCTTATGCTTGTGATAATTTGTTGTGTGATAAAACAAAAGATAATGTTGGCGGCCCAAGATTAATTCTGAATTTTGTAATGTATATGTTGTATTTTCAGTAGAAAATAATCTTCTACTTGTCCCACCATTAAAACTACAGGTATACTGGTCTCTAAAGGCAGTGGTGAGGTAGTATGTTCTAATGGATAGAGCACTGGACTGGGACTCAGAAGACGTGTGTCCTAATCCTGGCTTAGTCACTGGCTTGTTGGATAACCGTGACCAGTCAGTTCAACACTCTGTGCCTCAGTTTCCCCATCTATAAAATGGGGATAATGATACTGATCTCCTTTGTAGAGTGCTGTGAGATTTACTGATGAAAATTACTATATAAGAGCAGGGTATTATTACTGTTATTAGTAATAGTGTTTTTGCCATCTGTATTTACCGAGGCCTGATTCTGCCAGGTACTGAGCTCCCTCAGCTTCCATTGAGGCCACTGGAATTTGAGGGTACTTCTAGGAGGCATTCAGGATCAGGTCCCAGAGTAACTAATTGAAAAAGTGTATGTCATAGTCTATTTGTCTTCCTCACTGAAATTTCTTGTTATGAAGTCAAATTACTGATCCTTTGACAAGAGGAGTGGCTGTGCTGGAAACCAGTATCAAGTAATTCTTCCCTGCCTTATGTCATTTCGTCTTGTGAGGCAGCTAGTTTAATATTCATTGCATGCTTCTCTTCAGCATTAATTCTTTAACTATATTTTAGTGGGAGAGAGCAATGTGGTAGGTTCAGATACAAAAATCTTGATTCCTACACAGACATATGGCATAGAATTATCTATTTAAAGATGGAACAACGTGATAATAACTTAGTGGAGTGACATCTGCACCATAAAATAACATGCTGATTCCATTGGAAAAGTGAATGCAAAAGTTTTATTCGCACTATTCTGACATCATCAGAGAACCATTATCGTGCCTCCATGGAATGTTAAAATTTAATGATCTAATTTAGCCTTATCACGTATAGTATAAATAAAAAATAACCTTATGAAGTATTCAATTCTCAAGCTGAACACAAACCTTTTTAAATACTATACTTTAATATTAGAACAAGTTTAGTGAGAGATGGAGAAAATATTATTAAAAAAAATCCTGTGTCATTTTCTTGGCTCCATTGATAGTTATTGAGGATGTTTGAATACAAACAGTTCAGCTTCTATTCCTGCTGTTCTTAGTGTTTGGTAATTAGCAAGCATGAAAAAAAAAATTATATGAAATAAGGAAATTAATAGGGAATGAACTTATGTTTGATTCTGATGTATTTGAAACTCTCTATCATGAAAGTTCTTTAAACATTTGTGTTGATACATCAGAAAAAATAGCCTTTGATAGGGAGAAATTTAATTACTTCATTACATAAAAAGGAAAGCTTATCATTTGTAGTGTAAGTGTTAAAGTGGAAAGTGGGGGCAGGGTTGACAACAATATTTCAGCTTCAGAATACTGAATCTATATAAAATATATTCCATATAGACTTAGAACAGTCAAGTCTATTTCACATTGATTTTTTGTTCTGTACTTCTAACCTTAGTTTTCCCACTTTAATTTACTCTGTCAAACGGCTGAAGAGAATGGCTTTTGCATTTTTTTTTAAATGGACAGCTGCTGCTGTTCGCATTTGTTTTGTTTTTTTGAAAGGAGGACATATATCTGTACATTTTTCTTGACAGTTAATAGATCACAATAGGCAGCCACATTTTAAGGCACTAAAAAAAACCTGCCATGTATTATTTTATTTTTACACAACTATATTAATAGCCTTTATGTTTTGTTACTTTGTAAAACATACAGATTTCATTTCTGGAATCAGAAATTCAACTGGACAGGCTGAGATAGAATTGTCTTAGGTCGGTCTTTAGTGCCTGCCAGAATACTGAATTGATATTAGCTTCTTTATTTATTGTTGATTTCAGGAAAACTGCAAATTTGTATAAAATATCCCATTGAAATATATGTGAGCACAGGAAATGAATGAGCACTATAGAAATTTTAATCTTTTTTACTTTTTGACATGTACTGCATGATTAATAGACTCATAAAGATTAAAAAATAACTTGTATACAATACAGTACCATTTGCTAGGTCTTATCCGTTATCTCTGGGCCAGATATAGAGCATCTGTATAAGCCTGTGTAAAGATAAAGGTGATAATTTTATGAAAAGCAAAAATATTGGAATATTCCCCTTGCATTAAATGTAAGCAGAAGGTTTTACTAAAGCTAATACCTTTAAATTTTAATAGGATTTCTATTTATTTCAGGTAACCAAGTCAAATCAGAAAAACAAAACAAACATTTTGTGGATAACAAATAAAAATCACAATAGTATCAAGTCTAACCTGTTATGTATACAAGTCTGAGTCTTTTTGGTTATATTGCCCCAAACACAGTTGTGAAGGTTATTCTTGTATAGAAGTTCAGAAATATAATACAAAAGGTTAAATGATGTACTTATGGCTAGCTACCCATCATAGCCACCAAGCAAAACCATGAGTTTTTGAAAACATGCAGAAGCTCTGCAGTAACTCCAGTTTACCTTATGGCAGTAGGAGAGGGTTAGAAGATTCCATGTATTGGGATTGCAGGAAAGAAAGAGAGAGAATGTGCATTAGCTTTCCTCCTTCAAGTAAGGCTTGCAGCTTTTGACTGTCAGTTTTTTGAATGTCCAGTATTAACTAAACACATGATTCTGTTTTTATTTTGTATTTTAAGTTGTGTTGAATAAAATCCTGTTTTAATGAAAGTGCCACAAATTCAATAATGAAAGTTAAGACAAATGAAAATAATAGATCTTCTCATGTCTTGATTTTTTTTTAATGACATATGAGCAAGTCTCTGGTACCTCCACACATTTGTTAGATCAAGACTGGGTAGCCAAAAGACTTCCTCTGAATTGGCTAATGTGGTATCAATGGCATTATTCTAAATTTTAAGTAATACTGTTATTCTAAGGTGACATATACCTAGGGATTGTGTAATCTGTGACACAATAGGACCATTATGAATGATTGATCTCACTGCAGTTACAAGAGGGATGAGTTTGGTTTAATATGTTCAACCGGTGATGTGTGATGAGAGGCAGCATTGCTTGTGGAGAGAGCACTGGACTGGTACTCAGAAGATCTGGGTTCTATTCCCAACTCTGTCACTGGTTTGCTGGTTGACCTTGGGCATGTCGCTTCACCTCTCTGTGCCTTTGTTTCCCCATCTGTAAAATGAGGCTAATGACACCTCTTTTGGAAAGTGCTATGAGATTTACTCACAAAAAGCGCTATATAAGAGCTAGGTATTATTTATTTTATTAATAGTGGTACACTAAGGCTTTTGTGAGAGGTACTCCAGGCTCCTCTTTCTGGCCTTAATAATAATGAGCTACTCTGTTGGAATCTGAAAACTGCCTCTGCATAATTCCCATTCAGTCTTACCTGTTTTAATGCTCTGAAGAGCGTAGGTTTCTCCAAACCCCAGTCTGTCTTGTGAGAGAACACACAGTTAAAGAAAGTGCAGTTGCTTTTCATTGACCTGCCATTTCTGTTGAGTAGGAGTTTAAACTGAAAGTGAGCCCTCCTTTTTACCATTTGCTGAACCACTGTCTCTCTGTCTATAACATTTGTTAGCTGGAGACTCATTTCCAGCAATAGGTTCAATTTTCCAAGACGTTTGGCAGATATTTCTTTAGGGTCTTTAATGGCACCGATTTATTTGTTGACATCCCTCTATTTGCTGAAGGGTTCTCTCACTGCACATCGGTGAATCTATTTCTTTTTGTAGACGCATCAGTTAACAGAAAAATATTCCACCCCGCCCCCTTCTTCCAGAGAGATCTGGCAATAATTCCACTAGATTTTGGCTGTGGTTCTGCAATTGATTTGGCTTTTTTCTTTGCTACTGATCAGTGACATTATGCTCTTGCCACCAAGTTAATTCCACAGTTTTGGCACCAGTAGCTGCCCCAGTGGTATGTTAGTACAACTTTAACAGTAGAACCTCCTGCTCAACCGAGATGTTAGCCATGAACAGTTGGGATTTGGGTAGATTTCACTCTTTTATTATTACCGTTTTACAGCTCAACCTTTCTCTCAAAGATTCTAGAGCACATATCTGAGAGAATTAGCTCCCATGCCTGGAAGGCTGTTTACATTATTACTTCTGTGTCTGTGTCAGTATCTGAGTCAGTAAAAGGAAAGTTTCCAGTTTGCACTATTTCCATATGATTTTTATGGGAGGGTGAAAAGAGGCCTACAGGATTCTACAATTTCTCTCTCTCTCTCGCTCTCTCTCTCTCTCCCCGCCCCCACAGCCCCACACACACAATAAAATAAAATCTCTCATAGAACCTGTGTCACAAATGCTGTTCCTTTCGGCAAGGGACTAGTAACATCCAGTAACATGTTAACACAACTCCTTCATGCAGGCAGCCTGAGTGACTTGAGAATGACAAAAGTTGTTACTCTGCCTCTACTTGGAAATAAGCATTTTTCTCTTTCATCTTTGATTAAGAATTTTGTCATTTTTTAAATAACAACAGAGGGGGGAGAGAGAGAAAGAAAATACAATATACAATCCTGCTACTGATGATACAGACAGTTTCTGAATAGATAGTAGTAGTGGCAGACATGCGCGCACACACACAATCAGTGGAGCTGTTATAAAACAAATGATGTAAGATGCTGAATTATTTTCATATGGTTTCACTTTACAATCTTGTAAGGTGTGTTTGTGTGTGAATTTCCTAAAAAGTTAAGAGGTTTATTTTTTACTTAGCGTCAAAATTCTGAATTCCATATTGTTAACAGAAAATCTTGTAGTAAATTATACTTCTCTTCCTGAAGGCATATTTTTGTCTACTTAACTTTAATCAAATTATAGGTTGTTTCACATTCTAGTAACATTACTCAGAGAATTTCAGGTAACAAGGGACTAAGTTAATCAAAAACATACATCAGGCAACATTGTTTATGACATGGCATTCTTAAATAAATAAGGTTTTCAGTATTGCTAGGGGTTTGAGTTCTAAAAGCCCAGTAAACAGAGCACACTTATGGAAACTATTATATTCACATCCATTTTTATATTGGAAAACTGAGACAATCTCCTTTGTTCCAAAGCAAAGCACAGATATATTGAACTCTTACAGAATCTCCATAGGAATTTTCTGCATTAAACTGTGGTTGTAGTCAGAATCTATATTAAAATTACACCTTGTTGCTCAGCCGATCTACTCCCACTTTATATTCCAAATTGTATGTGGTGTATTTTATTGACTAAAATAAGTTTTCATTATTTTTAACTACTGTTAGCCCTGGAGAACCAAAACATTTAAGAAGTGAGCTGGCTTATGCTGTCACTTATGTATCATTAACAGAACAGATAATTAACTTTCTCATGGCAGCATATTTATTACTGGTAGTAAACGTGTAAGCTGCAGAGAAGATAACCTGACTTTGAGATCTCAGGTTGAATTTGATTGTTGCAGGTTTTTTTAAAAAAAATCAGGTGTGACATAGAAGCAAGAGTGAGCAAAAACTGAGGAAATGCGACCCAGAAATTCTGGAGGGCCCAGTCCAACACACACTAAAGTCAACTGAAAGATTCACATTGATCTTGACTGGGAGTTGACTGATTGTGAGGGACACATACATGAGTGTCTACATTGGCACGTTCAGAGTCACTTTTCAAAGTGTAACCACACTTTACATTCTGGAAGTTTATTTTATTTGCATTTTGTTATATTCTTTCTGACTAGTTTGCTACTATTTTTTTCTGAGTTAAGAGGCAAAGTTTTTCATCTGGTTTCTCTATCCCTTATTTTCTTGACCCAAGGAAATGCAGTACAAATGTGCCAAGAGAACTGGCATATTACAAAGGGAAAAGGGGCTCCTATAATTTGTTCCTGTGGTCTGAGAGGTTAACCAGGTAGGAGAACCAGGACTGGTCAGTGTCATGGAAACCCAGAAGGAGGGTTTCAAAATGTGGTTGGCTGTTGGCAGAGGCCGCAGAGAGATTGAGGAATGTGTCCATGAAGTACAGACCCTTATGCTATGAGCTTGGAAAAAAACTTCATTCAGAAGTGGCAGAGCTGTTTTTTTGCAGACTTTCAAAAATGTTCTGCTGAAGCCAGACATTGAATGTGGGGCATTTCATCCAGAAACGCTAAAGTTTTAGAAAGTATCAGAGGGGTAGCCGTGTTAGTCTGGATCTGTAAAAGCAGCAAAGAATCCTGTGGCACCTTATAGACTAACAGACGTTTTGGAGCATGAGCTTTCGTGGGTGAATACCCACTTCATCGGATGCATGTAGTGGAAATTTCCAGGGGCAGGTATATATATGCAAGCAAGAAGCAAGCTAGAGATAACAAGGTTAGTTCAATCAGGGAGGATGAGGCCCTGTTCTAGCAGTTGAGGTGTGAAAACCAAGGGAGGAGAAACTGCTTTTGTAGTTGGCTAGCCATTCACAGTCTTTGTTTAATCCTGAGCTGATGGTGTCAAATTTGCAGATGAACTGAAGCTCAGCAGTTTCTCTTTGAAGTCTGGTCCTGAAGTTTTTTTGCTGCAGGATGGCCACCTTAAGATCTGCTATTGTGTGGCCAGGGAGGTTGAAGTGTTTTCCTACAGGTTTTTGTATATTGCCATTCCTAATATCTGATTTGTGTCCATTTATCCTTTTCCGTAGAGACTGTCCAGTTTGGCTGATGTACATAGCAGAGGGGCATTGCTGGCATATGATGGCGTATATTACATTGGTGGGCGTGCAGGTGAATGAACCGGTGATGGTGTGGCTGATCTGGTTAGGTCCTGTGATGGTGTCGCTGGTGTAGATATGTGGGCAGAGTTGGCATCGAGGTTTGTTGCATGGATTGGTTCCTGAGCTAGAGTTACTATGGTGCAGTGTGCAGTTACTGGTGAGAATATGCTTCAGGTTGGCAGGTTGTCTGTGGGCGAGGACTGGCCTGCCACCCAAGGCTTGTGAAAGTGTGGGATCATTGTCCAGGATGGGTTGTAGATCCCTGATGATGCGTTGGAGGGGTTTTAGCTGGGGACTGTATGTGATGGCCAGTGGAGTCCTGTTGGTTTCTTTCTTGGGGTTGTCTTGCAGTTGGAGGCTTCTGGGTACACGACTGGCTCTGTTGATCCGTTTCCTTATTTCCTCGTGTGGATATTGTAGTTTTGAGAATGCTTGGTGGAGACTTTGTAGGTGTTGGTCTCTGTCTGAGGGTTAGAGCAGATGTGGTTGTACCTCAGTGCTTGGCTGTAGACAATGGATCGTGTGGTGTGCCCCGGATGGAAGCTGGAGGCATGAAGGTAGGCATAGTGGTCGGTAGGTTTTCGGTATAGGGTGGTGCTAATGTGACCATCACTTATTTGCACCGTGGTGTCTAGGAAGTGGACCTCCCGTGTAGATTGGTCCAGGCTGAGGTTAATGGTGGGGTGGAAGCTGTTGAAATCGTGGTGGAATTTTTCCAGAGTCTCCTTACCACATGGGTGACATTCTGTGTAACTGGGCACAGAGAATAGGATCAAAGAAAAACATATATTTGTTCTGGTTATACATTAGTGTATTGGAGAGAATGCAACCCAGTTGCTCATATATTTATGCTGCAAATCAATATAACATGCTAGTTTTATTCAAATGCACAAGTTAAACATTAAGATAGTTTTAAAAACCCAACAACAAAGAATGGCATACTGGACGTTTCTGTTTTTGCTTTGTTTGACTGGAACTGAGTGTCCTCTTCAAGACTCTTATCAAAGGAACGCTTGCTTTACTGAAGCTTGTACAGATGGATAACTGATATCAAAGGTTTCTGCAGCAGAGCCTACAAGTTGCCAGAAGGTCAGCGTAAAAATATATCACTCCCTGATTCTAGCAGCAACGAATGGTTATTGTTACTATGGTGCTCTAAATTCTCTCCTCATGAGAAACAGTACCTATTAAATACTTGTTCTGTAGGTAATCTGTGAAACGAAAGAGTTTGAGAAACTACTGCTTCTTACAGGCAATATAACAGAGTACATCTTTCACTCCTTTAAATTCTATTTTATTGTAAGAAAAGTGAGTAACAATAAGTGAAACATTGTATTCTACTGTTCAGTCTCTGCAGATTTAGTAATAAGAATCTGAATTGTTATAGCTATATCATTGCTAACTACCACTCTAACACGATGAAAGCTTTCATTCATTGTAAACAGTTGGGAAAGAATTTTAAAGACTAATAGCTTAATTAGTCCCCTTTTGTAGTATGCTTTTAGGATGGGAATTTCTACAGCACATGTAGAATGCGGCAGGTCTAATTGTTGTTTCATTCTGTTTGTCTTTTATATGCATTTTTCATAGTAGTTATTGGTCTTTTTTTCCACAACAGAGAGAAACTCTTGTTGACTTATCTTGACTATAATTCTTACACATGGTTTCACATGGTTGTGCACAAGAAGATTTGACATAGAATTGGAAATTGTATTTTGATGTGGGCACTGCATTTCTCTTAAATGCTTACATAAAAGAATTAGGGCCAAAAATTGACTTGAGAAATAAAAGTACCAAAACTTCCATTTTCATTTGATCTGTATGAAAATTGATTACAGTAGGTTTCATCAGCTATAACAAGAAAGCAATTTTATTACAACATCCTATCCTCATTGTGAAACACTATTATATAACATGGTCTGTGTTATGTAGCTACTGTATTTTCATAGAAATCATAGAATCATAGAACTGGAAGAGACTTTGAGAAGTCATCTAGTCCAGTCCCCTTCACTCAAGGCAGGACCCAGCTACTTTCAACTCATTATGTTAACTCTCATAACACCTTTGTATAGCATATGATGCTTAGATCCAGAGGATATTGTCACAAGTAGCAGCATAATTTTACATAATAGCAAATATAATTAGCTACATTTTATGGAACTGAAAGAAAAAGATAAACAGTTATTTAAAAAATAGACTCAACATACCTCATCCTGGAAGAATTACCTCAAAGAGAAGTACTCTTCACCTACTAGTCAAATCAAAATATTATGAATAAAATATTTGCTTTCCACTGTGTAAAGCTAAGGTACACTAGACCATACTGTGCATATATTTTATATTAACTTCTAAAACATAGTGATTCTGTCTACTGAAGGGATTTAATAGTCATGCTACAGTATCAGATAAATCCTTAAGCCAAGTTCCAGTCCTTGGTTCTCAATGATTTAAAATGGTTCCCAGGAACAATTAGTAGTCCTGCAGTTTCACATTTGAGTTCCTTCAGAACTCTTGAGTAAATACCATCAGGTCCTGGAGACTTATTACTGTTTAGTTTATCAATTTGTTCCAAAACGTCTTCTATCACACCACAATTTGGGACAGTTCCTCAGATCTGTCACCCAAAAAGAATGGCTCAGGTTTGGGAGTCTCCCTCACATCCTCGACAGTGAAGACTGATGCAAAGAATTTTAGTTTCTCCGCAATGGCTTTATCTTTGAGTGCTCCTTTTGCATCTTGATTGTCCAGTGGCCCCTCTGGTTGTTTAGCAGGCTTTCTTCTTCTGATGTATTTTTTCAAAAAAATTGCTATTACTTTTGGAGTCTTTGGCTAGCTGTTCAAATTATTTTTTGGTTATTCTAATTATATTTTTACACTTCATTTGCCAGAGTTTATGCTCTTTTCTATTTTTCTCATTAGGATTTATCTTCCATTTTTTAAAGGATGCCTTTTTGCCTCTCACTGCTTCTTTTACTTTGTTGTTTAACCACAGTGGCTCTTTTTTGGTTCTCTTACTATGTTTTTTTTAAATTGGGGTAATTAAGTTGAGCCTCTATTATGGTGTCTTTAAAAAGATTCCACGCAGTTTGCAGGGATTTTACTTTTGGTACTGTACCTTTTAATTTCTGTTTCACTAACATCCTCATTTTTGTGCCAAGATTAACAACACTCACTCTGCCCCCTCCATGGTCTGCTCACGGGCATCCTTGTGGCCTCCAGCCATCGCCTCTCTATTGGCAGGGACCCATTTCCCTCTCCCACCAAACCAGGAATTTAGACTTGCCGTCCCTCTGCAATTCACTGTTACTATCCCAGCAGGTCTGACCTCAGTCCAGACACTTGCAGTTCTGTCTTTCACAAGGGACAGTGACAGTGTTTACCAGTGACCAGGCAGCTTTCACCAAGCACATAACATTTATTTTAGGAGAAAAAGCATTATAGAGAAAACATAATAAAACAGTAAACAATCTACGTGCATGCTAAGCTTACCAAGTGTCACTCATCTTTCACAGAGAGACTTTAGTAGGTTTCCAGTATTTCAAACCCTTCCAGCAAGGGTTTGCCCTTTTTGTCACAACCTCATGTCAGTTTTGGGGTAAAATGAGGGGCCCCCATCCAGCTCAGGCTGATTCTTTATACCACAAGCCCTCTTCTTGGTCTCCCATATGTCTTGAACCTGATCTATACCAGAGTATTCAATTTATCCCAGGAAGTGGTGTATCACTGGAGTTGTTTACCTGTTCCAGGGTCTGCAGTAATTAACCTTCACTTACTTTAGTTATTATGGAAGCTCAGAAACCCTCCACCTTGGAGCTAGAATACAGTCCCTAGACCACAGATATATATTCCCTGAGCCCATAACATCTGGCATATCTCAATGTAATAGTTTTCTGAAGTTTCCACGTTTCCAATGTCTTATGTCTGACAACAAATTTGAACCAAGTTCGGTTGCAAGCCCAGAGGCCAGACTTGATGGTCAGGGAGGCTAACTCACTGCCTCCTCTTACCAGGGAAATGGAGACAGCCCTGAGTATTGCTGCATGATGCCTTAGACAAGAGTAGGGAAATGGTGGCATAACTGAGAGTTGCTGCGGCTAAGACCATAGTCCAGGGGTCGGCAACCTTTTAGAAGTGGTGTGCCGAATCTTCATTTATTCACTCTAATTTAAGGTTTCGCATGCCAGTAATACATTTTAACATTTTTAGAAGGTCTCTTTCTATAAGTCTATAATATATAACTAAACTATTGTTGTGTGTAAAGTAAATAAGGCTTTTAAAATATTTAAGAAGCTTCATTTTAAATTAAATTAAAATGCAGAGCCCCCTGGACTGGTGGCCAGGACCCAGGCAGTGTGAGTGCCACTGAAAATCAGCTCGCGTGCTGCCTTCGGCACCCGTGCCATAGGTTGCCTATCCCTGCCATAGGCAAAAGTGGAGAAACTGAAGCTGGTAAGTTCTGAAAGCATGTGATTCCTTTCAGTGGTCGGGGAAGGCCGAGATGAAGTAAAGAAGCCATGAGGCCACTCCCTGTAATAGAGGACCCCCTTTTCAGACGGTGGCCATAATGGTTGTGGACTTGACAATGGTCCCCAATACATAGCTTACAGAGAAAAGAATCTGTCCTGGGCCAGGAACAGATCCCTGGAGAAGGCATATCAAATCTGAGGGCGTCCAGTGACTGTCTTCAGGAATGAGATCAGTAGTGAGAAAGGCAATTCTGAAGTGAAAGGCAGGCACTGGTCCATCTTGGTAACTCTCAGTTCTTTAAGTCACTCAGAATATGAGATGGGCAGAATTTTAGAGCAGGTGATGGTAGTCATTGAGGAGCCCACTCAAATGCAGCTAAGCCCTTGCAACCACAGTTCATGACCAATGTTGGGTTTAATGAAAAGCAGTGATCACGTTGAACATTCATATGTATGTTGGGGAGATAGAGGAATTTAATCGACTCTACTTGAGGGCAGGCGCAGGTCCTCTTAGAATTGACCAATTAGCTACAATCATAATGTCATGGGTGCATTGGGGGCTCCGATATTGGTGGCTGTCACTATTTGGAGTGAGGAACTTGGAAATAAATAGGTTTGGTTTTGGTGTGACAACCAGGTATGGGTTCACATCCTTGACTAGTAGTTAGTATGGGGAATGTGGCTGGTATGAGCAGTTATATTACACTGGTTTTTTTTTTGTTTGTCAAACTTTTCTTTGCATGATAATGTAGATAATGGCCTCATTGATGCTCTGGCTCCATTTCAGGACAGCAGATTCCAGGAGCTAACACTGTTTGACAGCCAAGCCCTGTAGGTGATGGTTTGTGGAGCCATGATTCAGAATGGATGAAAACCCCAGAGTCCCAAGGGCAATCATGGTTTACAAAGCTGCAGTTGTTAGGTTTATTTAATTTAGAGTTCACGTAGGTCTCTTTTGTTGTTTGTACCGTCACTGAGCCTTGGGTGGTGTGATACGGAGTGTCTGTGACGTATCATGGACTAGCTTCATCTGCAATAGTGGGTTTCCTGTTTGGCCTGGTTTGTTGCATAGTGGCAGGATTTACTGGCTCATGTAGAGGACTCTTACTAAGCAAGCTCTTGGAGGTATGGTCATGAACTGAGGGTTGCAAAGATGATAACAGGTATACCATCCCCCTGTGAAATTTGCTGGGTTATCGAAGGCTTTACCTATGGAGTGAAGTTGTGGGATGGAGGCATTTCTATTTAAAATTGCATTTGTCAAGTCCTTGTTTGTGCTTTCAGGTTCAGTGAAATAGTGCTACAGGTGGCAGGGGCCACCTCCTGGCATGTTTTATATTGGCAGAGGTACCATTTTAACAATCAGCAATAGACTTGAAATTAAGGTATTCAGAAACTGATCAGACTAGAAAAGAGACCATGGTAGAGCTAAGGGAATGCTCAGCTGAATGGGTATGTCTGGTAAAAGCCGCAAACAGTTTTTGTTGAAACCGCATGTATGTGGGAGCCAGGCCCACCTAGTTGTACATGGGGATGGTAGCTACTTGACCAGCTACCAGTTTGTTGTGGTAATGAGGAATGCGTTAGCCTACTTGGGTCTCAGTCTGGCAAATTTTGCACACATTCTTTGCACAAATTTTGTTGAGGCAGCAACACCAACAGCATTGGAGGGTTTTTTTTTACTTCTCAGGGATCCAGGCACTCTTACAAGACCTGTGTTCACCCTGCTGATGGGTTACTGGGCAGGCAAAAGTGTGAGAACTAACCCTATCTGTGATTGCTGGGGACATCGGAAAAGGGTTGCTGTCTGGATCTGCGGCTTTTGTACAGCATTGGGCCTACAAGCAGGCAGCCAGGTCAGCAGGGGAATCACAACTGAACTTCAGGGTTGAGGTTCTTTACCTTCAATGATATGGCAGAGATGACATGTTATGGAATCAGCTCATGTCTCTTCTCTGCTCACTGAAATGCAAACTACAGCCACCTTGTGCACTTCTCAGATACAGGGTCTGACATTGCCTAAGGGATCTTAGGGATTGCATTTGTCAGGAAATAGATACTAGGCACTTTGGACTGTGTGTGCGTGCAGACAATGAAGCTAATTGCTGGTTCTCCCAGTGGCTGGTATCCATTGTAGATGAAAGCTAAAAAGGGCCAGCTCCCAGGTAGAAATGAGATCCAGGATTTTACTGATGGACTTTGTGCCTGTAAGGAGAAGGGGAGACCTCAAGTCTTTTCAGACTGAGGTCCCTCTTGGTACCTTCTACCTTCCTGGTGGTGGGTAGGGCAAGAGAATTCAGAAATGAGTCTAGTCCTGGGAGCAGGCTGAAGAAGGTATACCTCAAGTAATGGTTATATGGTGGGAGCTGTATAAGCCCATAGTGGACCCAGTTAAATGCCAGGTATGTAAGAGGAGGTGTATAGTGCCTGCCCCATTGTTCAATTAATAAAGTTGTGGTCTGCCACTTAAATCCACTGCTGTATCTGTCTTTCAGTTGTGCACGTTCAGATCAATGGGACTATTCACATTCTTAAAATAATGCACATCCTTAAGTGACTTGCTGACATTGGGTCTAAGACCTCAGTTATGGAAGGTATGTAAGCACATGTCTGTCTAAGCACATGAATAATCCCATTGTCTTAAATGGGACTACACATTTGCTTGCAGTTTGGCCCATGCTTAATCACCTTTCTGAATCAGAGCCTAAAAGAGGAGGAACGTACGGCTTAGTCAGGCAAAACCAGTCAAAATATTTAGTCTTTGCCAATATTCATCGTGTTTGTTATTCAGAAATGGCATCCTTTGCAAACAAACAAAAAAGAAAAGATATCTCAAGTAGGCAGTTTTCTCCATTACAAATACATTTCACAGTCTGTTATACCAATTTAATAAAGTGGATAAAACAGTTTTCTTTCAACTCACTGCTATCAAACACCTTGTGGCCACTAATAAATGTTTCCTTCAAGCTGTTTTCTTTATACTAGTAGAACTAATAATAAAACCAATAATAATAATACCAAAGGATCATGAAGGAGGTCTATTCTCATAATCATTTTGATTGCCATGATGATCTTTGCTTGTAATCCCATATAAGAAGCCAATTATACTATATGTGGATATGGGATTCCTTTCACTACTCCTGCTACAACATTTGCCATCACCAACATGAACTATTCTTTTAATTTTATTGGGCGTAAATTACCATTGATATAACAGGTTATCTTCAGAGTCTGGTATGTTGCACAGGCAGCAGCTAATAAAATTCTCTCACTTTTCTATCAATATGTTTCAATCCTGACCAGGAGTCCCCATGCTTATTCAGTTCATTGTTCTCCGTTGAAGTACCTAACAAGGGTGCCAGTTTGTGGGAGTGGGAGAGTGATAGTTTTTTGTGGTATGGACACTTGTCTGGTAGGGCATGGGCTGAACATAGCCCATTTCACATACGCCAAAGAATACCCATCAGATGGTAACATCAGACAGTAACATCAGACGATTTTCTATTTTTGTCAGTTTATAAAAAAAGATAATTTTTAATTTTTATTCCACATGAAAATATTTTTTACCTTTAAAAATATGATGAATTTTTTCTAAGTTTCTTGTGAAGGGTGAACATGACACCCTTGGTATTTTGGTGGGAAGCTGCATGTTCTATGATCTCTATCCCAACGGAGCTCTTCAACAGAATGACATTCAAGTTAGCTTCAGAGAGAGATGCTCTCATTCACTCTTCCGTCTTGGAAGCAGGAAGCCATGTAACTGTCAACTATAAGTAAGTTGGATGGGAAATGAGGAAAGAACACTTTAAAAACCCCAAACCTGCCAGATTATTTATCAAAGCAACATATTTCTTTCTTGGCACATTTTGGGGAAAATAAATAGAAATGCTTTGCAGCATATGCTTTGCTTTCACTGTCTAATATGATGCTTTCAAATGTTTCTAGCCTCCAGTATCTAGAAGCTTAAATCTTCCAGATTTCCCAGCAAATGATGAAGGCTTGAATTAGCATGTTGATAATGCTGCAAATATTAAAATTCAGCTGTTGTCTCATTTTAGATAGTGATAAACTTTTTTACTTTTACACAGATGTAATGCACTTCAGTAGTAGTAAAAACAGCATCAAATATTCAAAGATTACTAAAAGGAAGATTTTTTGTACCTCATTTAGGCATAATTTATTATGAAACTTTTCTTTTAGAACATTATCATCCTATCACTGGATATTTTTTCTTGATGGATTTTTTACTTCAATAAATCAATGCTGATTTAAATATTGGCCCTTTGCCAAATTGCTTGAAGACTTGATGCCTAACAGCAAAGACAGTAATCTTTTTCCTTAAGCAACCATTTGTCATCCCTGCATAGCAGTGTAGCTTGCATTCAAAGGGATTTTGTGTGTAAACGAGGGGAAAATTTAGTGTTACTTGTCCTTATGTAATGAATCTAGCTCTTAATGATGAAGGATATTCCAAGTGGACAGTCTTTTGCACCTATCCAATATCCAGAAGCACTATCAGTGCTTTTTTGTAACTATTTCAGTGTTATTGATCAGTGACTCTCTTTGAATGAGGTAAGCTGGTCACAGTATAATAAGAGCTTTGTACAAAAATAATACAGTGCTCACCCAGGAAAAAGAAAAATCACATCAGATAATTATATTTCTATGCATCAAACATCATGAAGTGCTGTCACTCTAGCACTTTTGATGCAATTGTGACCTCGGGAGCTCCTCCTTTTAATAGTCTGATTTTCTCCTCTGTATATTGTCTCCACTAAATGGGGAGAATTATTAATAGCATCACGGGGCAGGTATTTGGGTGTTGTACAGCAGCACTTTCTATACAGAAGTAGGAAATTCAGTTAAACTGCAAACTTTAAAAATAGCTATTAAGGAAATTGTACTTTTAAATGTGTAAGGATTGTTCATTTTTGGGAGGTTTCAGAAAATAATTTAACTAAAACTGAGAACGACCAATTTAAAAAACATATATGCTTAAAAGAAGTTTCCCTGAAATAATGCATTTAATATAACCTGTACTTCCCTGTCCTCCTTATATAAGTTACTGTGAAACTGGAATCATGCCTCTCCAGCAGAAGAGTCATACAGAAGCAGCTGCAATGACTGCATCCCAGTGTATGAGGGAAATGAGAGACTGTGTTGCCTAGTAGATTGTGCACTGCACTGGGATTTAGGAATCTTAGGTTCTAATCCCAGCTCTGCCTCTGACCTTCTGTGTTACCTTGGGCAAGTCACTTTACCTCTCCATATCTCAGTTTCTCCATCTCTTTTGTAAAGTGCTTTGAGATCTGC
Source organism: Mauremys mutica (assembly GCF_020497125.1). NCBI lineage: Eukaryota > Metazoa > Chordata > Testudines > Geoemydidae > Mauremys > Mauremys mutica. The sequence continues at coordinate 106,902,908 of NC_059077.1, read as the reverse complement.
GGCTGAAAAGCATTATATAAGATCTTAGTGTTAATATATATCAGTGTTACGTGTGGAATAACGCTGTGGTACTAGTAATGAGAACTAGTATAATGGAAGTGTGGGGTTAGACATGCCTCTTCTACTCTTTTGAGAGCAGCGCTGAATCCTTGCATTGTGAGGTGCCATGATTCTAGTCATACGCTTTCTTCTGATTCAAATTGTGTTAAAAATTCCATCGGAAAATGTAGCAGAGCATAATGTAAATTCAGAAATCTTTCCTGGAGTTGTTTACTTGAGACAAAAATTAGTATGACATTTATCATGCTAGCAGTCTTCAAAAGATCCAAGGAATTGCATTAAAAGATAACATCCCTGAGTCATAACAACTTCAAGTCTTGAAATATCACATAATTTCCACATTCTGGATCTGGGATCTGGTCAGTAAGAGAATTTTTCCTTTGAGTTAGGCTTTGGTTGATCTACCTTAAACAAAAAGTATTGGCAAAAACATTTTCTTCATGGGAGGTGAATTTCTACAAAACCAGTTTTGAAGTTGCTTTTTCATGTTTGCAGCAATTTGCCAGTTGGATATAAATGTCTGATATCAGTGCAGTTCTGGCTGCTGCCTGAAGTAGTTTCCTGTTCGGCTTTTTTCTGTTACGCTGGATGTGTGTTTTGAAAGTATTGAAAGGAAAGCAGGACGTTTTATTACATTTGTGATCCCCTTTTCCATTATAGAACTTATTATTTTCAAGGAAAAGAAGGATGGGGTAGAAGTGGCAGGTGGATGCCTGCAGTACACAAAGCCTGTGTGCCTATTTAGCAGTCAGTAACAAGCAAATTTAATTCCATCTGTGGTTAGATATCCTGTTCAGTTAAAAAGGCATGATAATACAAATCATAGAGGACGAGAAGGTCAGGCCATACGTTGTTTTGTTTTCATTCTTTCATTCACCTGAAAGGTTACATTAGCTACATGGCTTTGTTTCGCTTACCAGTTGAGACATTTTATTAGATATAACATTAGACATTTCATGGTTTTTTTCAATTTTGGAGAATCAATTTTTTAGCTAAAAAACTTTTTCTTAGCATGAATGGTTTATGTGCTGCAGGCTTGTTGATTCACATATTATAGTCTCCTAATATAAAGATTTTTTGAGCTTCAGGTACAGTAAATTTGCTTTGAAGCTATTTTAGTATCTGTTATTTTAAGTGAGAGGATTTTACTTGAAAATTCAGTACTATTTATTTATTTTGGTGTGTTTAAAATATGCCAGTTCAGTTCTCTATGGGCACATAGAGACTTTATCAAGAAAAGTAATACCTTAAACAATTTGGGCCAATGACCAAACTAAAGTTATTGGGTTTGATAGAGGAATTACGGGGTAAAATGCCATGGCCTTTGTTATACAGGAGGTCAGACTAGTTACGATAACACTCCTTTCGGGCCTTAAAATGTAAGGGTATGTCTACACAGCAAAAGCTGTACATGGGCTAGTCTACTTGAATTAATTTGAATTCAGCTAATGCAGGTAACAGTAGCAGTGAAGACAGCACAGCATGAGCTTTAGTGTGGGCTCAGTGGCCTGAGAACATAGCATCCATGCTGAGCTTGTACTACATGGGCTGAAGCCCATGCTCTGCTGTCTTCACTCCTATTGTTGCCCATGCTAGCTTGATTCAAACTAGCTCAGGTAGGCTAGCCTGTGCACAACTTCTGTTGTGTAGACACACTCTAAGAATCTAAAAACTGCTCTCCACTCTTTTCAAAACAAGCATTTTCATACGTGTCACTCAATCCTTCCCAATTGTGTAAAAGCTTGGGAGTATAGGTAGATCTTGCAGCAAGAAAAAAGTGATATGGTCTTTTTCTGCCTTCCCTAAGGAGCTGATATTTGTGTTGAAAAGGAGTGGTGATAGAACAGAATGCTGTAATATATCTCCCCTCCTCTTCCCCCCCCCAGCTAAAAACCCTTGTGACAGATGAGCAACTGCTCAAAACTACTCGTTGAGTCTCCTCAGAGAGAGAGAACAATGGAACCATTCAAGGGTAATCCAGTCTGTCTATTGGGTTCAACAGTACCCTCGTGTTTAATAATAACAAAGGCAGATGATAGACCTAAAAGAAACAGCATAGACGCTTGCTTTTTGTTTGTTATTAGTAGGAGTTCATCAACCAATGAAATTTCCATACTATGTATATGCTAAATGGACTATCCTCACAGAACCATGAGGAATCCAGGCATGGCTGTAGTTGTTCAGGTAATATTTTCTGTGTGACCATTCCTCCCAAAAAAGGAGTTTCATATTCAAGGCTTTTTCTACTACAAACTACAGCAAATCATTTAGTTTGTCACATGCAGTATATGTTTCTGATTTCTCCCCCAGTGCACCTGCAGGAAAGACATGGTAACAATATCAATGGATATCTTTGTGAGGAAGTTTCAACCAGACAGATATCAACTGTGGAAACAAGGAAAGGATTTATATACCATTGATCACACGAAACCCACGCCTGAAACAACACCTGAGGTAAAGGCCTGGTTGCAGAGAAGAAGGAAAACAAAGAAACCTCCCAAATGGTAATTAGAGTTGTTCACCTTCCATTTAATTAAAGTTAAATATGTTGTATATTTCCATTTTTTTTCAATGCCCTTTTCTCTGACATTCCATTAGAGTTGTTCATTTATTCTAGTCACAGCTAATTTAGCTCTTCTTATAATTTAACCATGAGCTTGAGGCCAAGAAAGTCATAATTCATAGTGATTGTTTAAATGAAAAATACATTCATTTTGCAACATGTAAGGAAAATGCATAGCTGAAGTTTATGCACATGGAGAGGTGGCCATTGCTTCTAAAGCAATATTTAAATCTTTTCCTTTGGTGAGGGTGTGTTTACTAGCACTTACATTGTGTGTAACATCATCTCCAACCAGGAGATCAGGAAAACATCTGTAGGGAGTGGGCTAAATGCTATTCATTAGTTAGAAAAGAGGGGTATAAAACAGGTGCAGAATTGTAGCAGCTGTGCACAATCTCTAGCAATAGACTTAACATTCACTAGCTTGTAGCCTAGGAGCTCTATAGAAAGATACCTATTTGGCAGACTCTCACAGTGCCACTGCCAATACCTGCTATATCTGCTATGGATTAACAACAGGTTGGAGTTTGTCATAATGAAATCCTTAACCCAATTGTCAGTGCAGACTTTACTGACATAACCCAAAATGTTAACTTTTCAGGTATCATTGACACTATCAACGTTTTGACTTTTGATACTTTTACAGCTGGATCCAGTGTTATCATATAGATAGTGTATTTTGGGGGAACGTTTTCTTTACATGCAGCATTTCTCTTTTGTTTGCACTTAACAGAATTCCAACTGATTTTCCTATTCATTATTGCTTTGGGTTTTAACTGCTAAAAATTATGACATGAGCTTTGCTTGTGTCTTGTCACAGCACGGCACAATTGGATCAAGTTAAGGATAATACTTAGTCCTTTAATAGCCCTTTTAATCTTCAAATCATTTTGCAAACATTAAATAATTAAGGATGATGCCCATTGTGACTGCATATTGGCAAGTGAACTCTACACTGTGAATTTCTTTCTTTACTTTTTAAATGAATTTACTTCTCTTAAAAAGTGATGTGATAGCACTGGAGACAAACATTCTCCGCTTATCCATTGGATGAGTAAAACACAGGCAATGGCTTTGTGTGGTGGGGGCACCCCAGTTTGTTGTGTTGCCCCCACCCAAGGCTTAAACTAATACCACCTTACTCAGTCCAGGGTCCAAACAGCCACCAGTGTCTTAGTCCCCAAGCAGGTTCCTTTCTGGTCCTTGTAGTAGCTGCTGTGGTGCTTGGGCACAGTGCAAGCTTGGAATGATGAATCCCAGTCTCTGCTGCCTTGCTGGTGTCCATGTCTGCAGTCACCATGCTAGTCAAGGCTTCTTTGCTGTGTCTAGGCTGCTCCTTCAGCTTGGCTGTAACCTGTTCTCTGGACCTCTTCTCTAGCCCCAGATTCTGGAGTGGTATTCCTCTCCTCCAGTAACAGGTGGGATGGCAGAAGGAAGCCAGTTATGAGATTTCCTCCCAGTCCTCTATCCAATCAGGGTTCTGGGGCCAGCTCCCCTCTCTCTGCTTGCTTCTTAATGAATCAGGGTTCATGGCGGTAGAGGCTTCTGTTCTCGTGGAGGGTGGAGTTACTCTTCACATGAGTTTCCCCATATTGCTCCACAATATGTGCCTCAACCCTGAAGTAAAGGTTCACATCTAGGGGTGAGATGTTCATTTTCCATGTTGACTCAACTCCCAGTAAAGATGCCACTTAATGTTTACTGTGTGAAGACTAGCTCCTGACCTTCCTTGGTCCTTCCCAAAGGGCTGAGGGATACACACATGAAAAGTCTGCTTGAAGTATGTGTGCATCTGTGTGTGAGCGAAGACTTAGTGGAACATTTTCAAACCTTTTAATACAGTTTGGTTTGTGGGATATTCAGGAGTGTGTCAATGTGTTGTTAGGCTTATCCAAACTGGTTTTCCAGCTTATAGTCTTCTATGAAAGTCCTTTTAAAAATCAACCATACAAAAAAACCAGCAATTCAAAGTTAAGTTTCAGAGGGGTAGCCGTGTTAGTCTGGATCTGTAAAAGCAACAAAGAATCCTGTGGCACCTTATAGACTAACAGACGTTTTGCAGCATGAGCTTTCGTGGGTGAATACCCACTTCTTCAGATGCAAGTGGTGGAAATTTCCAGGGGCAGGTTTATATATGCAAGCAAGAAGCAAGCTAGAGATAACGAGGTTAGATCAATCAGGGAGGATGGGGCCCTGTTCTAGCAGTTGAGGTGTGAAAACCAAGGGAGGAGAAACTGGTTCTGTAATTGGCAAGCCATTCACAGTCTTTGTTTAATCCTGAGCTGATGGTGTCAAATTTGCAGATGAACTGGAGCTCAGCAGTTTCTCTTTGAAGTCTGGTCCTGAAGTTTTTTTGCTGCAGGATGGCCACCTTAAGATCTGCTATTGTGTGGCCAGGGAGGTTGAAGTGTTCTCCTACAGGTTTTTGTATATTGCCATTCCTAATATCTGATTTGTGTCCATTTATCCTTTTCCTTAGAGACTGTCCAGTTTGGCCGATGTACATAGCAGAGGGGCACTGCTGGCATATGATGGCATATATTACATTGGTGGACGTGCAGGTGAATGAACCAGTGATGGTGTGGCTGATCTGGTTAGGTCCTGTGATGGTGTTGCTGGTGTAGATATGTGGGCAGAGTTGGCATCGAGGTTTGTTGCATGGGTTGGTTCCTGAGCTAGAGTTACTATGGTGCGGTGTGCAGTTACTGGTGAGAATATGCTTCAGGTTGGCAGGTTGTCTGTGGGCGAGGACTGGCCTGCCACCCAAGGCCTGTGAAAGTGAGTGTTATCGTAACTAGTCTGACCTCCTGTATGTACACGTCTGGCTCTGTTGATCTGTCTCCTTATTTCCTCGTGCGTGTACCCAGAAGCCTCCTACTGCAAGACAAACCCAAGAAAGAAACCAACAGGACTCCACTGGCCATCACATACAGTCCCCAGCTCAAACCCCTCCAGCGCATCATCAGGGATCTACAACCCATCCTGGAGAATGATCCCACACTTTCACAGGCCTTGGGTGGCAGGCCAGTCCTCGCCCACAGACAACCTGCCAACCTGAAGCATATTCTCACCAGTAACTGCACACCGCACCATAGTAACTCTAGCTCAGGAACCAACCCATGCAACAAACCTCGATGCCAACTCTGCCCACATATCTACACCAGCAACACCATCACAGGACCTAACCAGATCAGCCACACCATCACTGGTTCATTCACCTGCACGTCCACCAATGTAATATATGCCATCATATGCCAGCAGTGCCCCTCTGCTATGTACATCGGCCAAACTGGACAGTCTCTAAGGAAAAGGATAAATGGACACAAATCAGATATTAGGAATGGCAATATACAAAAACCTGTAGGAGAACACTTCAACCTCCCTGGCCACACAATAGCAGATCTTAAGGTGGCCATCCTGCAGCAAAAAAACTTCAGGACCAGACTTCAAAGAGAAACTGCTGAGCTCCAGTTCATCTGCAAATTTGACACCATCAGCTCAGGATTAAACAAAGACTGTGAATGGCTTGCCAATTACAGAACCAGTTTCTCCTCCCTTGGTTTTCACACCTCAACTGCTAGAACAGGGCCCCATCCTCCCTGATTGATCTAACCTCGTTATCTCTAGCTTGCTTCTTGCTTGCATATATAAACCTGCCCCTGGAAATTTCCACCACTTGCATCTGAAGAAGTGGGTATTCACCCACGAAAGCTCATGCTGCAAAACGTCTGTTAGTCTATAAGGTGCCACAGGATTCTTTGTTGCTTTTAAAGTTAAGTTTGATATTTTTCCCTTAACAGAAATTAAATTGGGCTCACATTCAGCAAATTACTACATGCTTTAGTACATCCTTATTCATCAAAGCACCTAACCACACATTTAATCTGTTTGCTGAATTGGGTCCTTAGTTTGGAGAATTTGGTCTAATTCTTCTTCTTCTTCGAGTGCTTGCTCATGTCCATTCAACTTAGACGTGTGTGCTCGCCAAATGCACGGGTGCTGGAAGTTTTTCCCTCAGCAGTATCCGTAGGGGACTAGCTTCAGTGCCCCTGGAGTGGTGTGCACATGCCATGGTATATAGGGTGCTGCCAGTTCCCCCCATCCCCAGTTCCTTCTACTGCCAGTGACGATGCTGAAACTGTTGCTGCTTCAGCTAGTGCTGTTGCTGCTCGATTGTATGAACTAGTTATCTCCTGTATTATACTGTATATAGTTTTCTGTTAGTGTTTATAAATCCCTTAGCTATAGTTAGAGGGTCTCGCTCCTCATCCTGTTACCACTCATCAACCGCGAGACATACATCGCTGGCTCCAAGCTGTCGCGGATCTGTCGAGCGCCTCCGGTCCCTAAGACATAGCTCCAGATCAGACTTCAGGTGGAGTGACCGGCACCGGTCGAGACAGAACCACCTTTCTGCTCCGTCCTGGTCACCTGGGAGCGACCATTCAGGATCCAGCCCTGGTTCGGCGTGAGGTTCCTTGACAGCGGGACAAGCTCTGGTACTGGTTACGTTGTTGGCACCGAAACCAGCCCCATGGTCTCCACCGGCACCGTGGTACCCATGGAACCCGAGGAGGTTCACCCAGCACTCCCAGGCCACCTGCTTGGTGTCTGGAGCCTTGGAGAGACCAGCTGCCTCTCTCTCCCAACTTCTGGTGCACGAAGCCTTGGGTGTGAGGTGCCCGGAGGTCCGAGAGGGAGCAGGGGAACAAGCCATTGGGTCACCAGTGGTTGTGGAGGACCCTACAGCATCCTCCTCGCTGTCACCAGACGAGGCTATAATGGGGTCCTCTCCCCTGGTTCCTCCGGATGACACTAAAGCACACCAGGAACTACTGAAGAGGGTCGCTGCCAACCTGGGTCTTCAAGCGGAGGAGCTAGAGGAGCCTTTGGACTCTCTTCAATGTCCTCTGCTCCACAGCACTGGCCAGGTTGGCTCTGCTCCTTCATGATGGGGTCTCTAATATCACTAATGCCCTGTGGCAAACTCCCACCTCCCTGCCCCCCATCTCCAAGAGGGCTGAGCGCAAGTACTTTGTGCCATCCAAAGGCCACGAGTACCGGTATACCACCCTGCTCCCAACTCCCTAGTGGTAGAAGCAGTTAACCACAGGAAGTAACATGGTCAACCCAGGGCTACCCCTTAGAACAAAGAGACTAGACTTGTTTGGGTGTAAGGTTTATTCGTCCTCTAGTCTCCAATTGAGGGTGGCCAACCATCAAGCCCTCCTGGGATGCTATGATTTTAACATGTGTCAAGCCATGGCCAAGTTCAAAGGCTCTCTTCCTGAGGCTTCTAGGAAGGAGTTCTGGGCTATTGTGGAGGAGGGCACTAATGCAGCCAGGGCGATGCTCCAAGCGGCATCAGATGTGGCAGACACCACCGCCCAAACCATGTCCTCGGCCATCGCCATGCGCTGGGCATCCTGGCTGCTCCTTTCTGGCTTGTCTATGGAGGCTCAGCAGTTGATACAAGACCTTCCCTTGTGGGCAAGCCCTGTTTGTGGAACAGATGGACAATAAGCTCCATGGCCTAAAGGACTCCTGCACGACCCTTATAACACTGGGCCTGTATGTCCCTGGCCCTGCCCACAAGTGGTTTAAGCTGCAGCAGCCTCAGGGCCAGGGGAGCCACCTTCGCTAGGAACCTTCCCATAAGAAGTCCAGAGGCTACAAGAGGCATCCTAGCCAACAACCTTCACAGGCCTCTCAGTCAAGCTTGACTTGCAATAAGCAGGCAGGCAAGCACAGACACCACCGCCCAAGGGCGACCTATCAGATTGTTCCCAGGATCTTTCCTCCCCTATTTTTGCCAACTGCCTGTCTCCTTTCCTCCTTGTGTGGGCATCTATAACATTGGACCGATGGGTCCTCAGTACGGTGGCACGGGGTTACACCCTTCAGTTAGTTTCTACCCCTCCTACCCACCCTCCCCGTCCCTCAGAAGAGTCTCCTCGCGCAGGACGTAGAGGGGGTTACTGCAGCTAGGTGTGGTGGAATTTGTTCCTCCAGAGTACAGGAACAAGGGGTTCTATTCCTGCTACTTTTTAGTCCCAAAAGCCAAGGGTGGTCTGCAACCTTTCCTGGACCTGCGAGACTTGAACCGCTTCCTAGTGAAGCTCAAGTACTACATGGTCTCCCTGGATCCGAGAGACTGGTACACCGCCCTCAATCTGAAAGATGCGCACTTTCACATCGCCATCTCTGAGGGACACAGACACTTCCTCCGGTTTACTGTAGGTCCCAACCACTATCAATTTTCAGTCCTCCCGTTTGGCCTAGCGACAGCACTGCAACAGACTTTGGGGTATCAAGATCTACCCATACCTCGATGACTGGCTAGTCAAGGGCAGCTCCATGTCCAAAGGCATGTTGCGATGCTGTCACCTCGGACTGTTGGTAAATGACCAAAAATCCATGTTAATTCTGGTACAGAGGACAGAGTTCATTGGAGCAGTGCTCGACTCGACCTGCAGCAGAGTGTTCCTGCCACCAGAGAGATTCAGTCTCTGTGTTTCCCCTGACTATGGACAGGGTTTGCCTGCGCCTACTAGGTCACATGGCAGAATGTACATGTGTGTTGTGTCATGCCAGGCTCCGGATGCAACCCCTGCGGCAATGGCTAGCAATGGTCTACTCCCAGTCCAGGGACCACCTGGAAAAGGTTATTACCATCCCCGTGAGTGTACTTACCTTGCTGCAATGGTGGACCAGCCCCAAAAAAGTCCTGGAAGGAGTTCTCTTCATCAGCACTTCTCACTAAGTCGAGTTGGTTACGGATGACTCGGACCTCGGCTGGGGTGTGCACCTCAGCACCCTCCAGACTCAAGGTATGTGGTCTCCAGAGGAAATGACACTACACTTTAAATATCAAAGAGGTCAGGGTGGTGCGCAGAGCATGCGCCGTCTTCCTACCTCACCTGTCGGGCAACGTGGTCAAAGTCCTAATGGACAACACAGCCTTGATGTTCTACATCAACAGACAAATGGGAGCGCGATCCTCGGCCCTCTGCCAAGAGGCAGTCTGTCTTTAGGACTTCTGCATTAACCATGGAATCCACCTAGAGGTGTGTCACCTTCTGGGTGCCGAGAATGCGCTAGCAGATCACCTAAGCAGGGACTTCTTCTCTCACCATGAGTAGGTGCTCCACCTGGAGGTAGCTGGCATGATCTTCCAGAGATGGGAACTCCCCAAGTGGATTTGTTCACCAGAACAGGAGGTGCCACAGGTTTTGCTCCAGACTGGGTCTGGGCAAGGGCTTCCTCTGACACCTTCCTCCTGCCATAGGCAGGAAGCCCAATGTACGCGTTCCCTCCAATTCCGTTCATCAGCAAAGTCCTAGCAAAAATCAGGAGAGACAAGGCTCAGGTTATCATGATCGCCCCGGTGTGTCCTCGTGAACACTGGTTTGGGACGCTGTCGAGCCTGTCAATGATCCCTCTGTGGCCCCTGCCGAACCGACCACACCTGCTGTCACAGGATCACGGTTGACTCATGCACCACAACTGTGTGTACCTCCACCTCACGGCATGGATATTGAACCCTGAGGAACGGGCCTGTTTGGAAGGGGTCCAGAAGGTCTTCCTCGAGAGTAGAAAGCGCTCGACTAGACAGATTTACCTGGCAAAGTGGACGAGGTTCTCCCGCCGGGTGGCCAAATGGGGCATCTCCTCTTCGCATTCCTCGGTGCAGTCGATCTTAGACTACCTGCTTCATTTGAGGAGCCACGATCGGGCACACTCATCTATCAGGGTGCATCTGGCGGCCCTTTCGGCCTTTCATCCACCCATCCAGGGGAAGATGGTGTTCTCCCATGACATGACAGTCATGTTCCTCAGAGGTTTCGAGAGACTTTTTCCTCAAGTTTGGTCCCCAGTCCCTAATTGGGATCTGAGCTTGGTTCTGCCCAGGCTCATGGGCCCGTGCTGTGAGCCTCTGGCCTCGTGCTCCCTGTCTCACTTATAGTGGAAGGTAGCTTTCCTGGTGGTGGTGATGTCAACAAGGTGAGTCTCTGAGCTGCGAGCCCTGACCTCAGAACCACTATACACGGTCTTCTATAAAGACAAGGTCCAGCTACAGCCCCACCTGGCCTTCCTTCTCAAGGTGGGCTCTACTTTCACATGAGCCAGGACATCTTCCTTCCGGTCTTCTGCCCTAAGCCCCATGAGACTAGTGAAGAGAGGCGCCTTCATGCTTTGGGTGCAAGAAGGGCCCTAGCTTTTTACCTAGATTGAAAAAAGCCTTTCCATAAGTCGACTCAGCTTTTCATCTCTACAGCTGATAGGATGAAGGGCCTCCCAGTGTCCACACAGAGGATTTCTAATTCGATCACCTCTTGTATTTGGACCTGCTAGGAGTTTGGTGGGAGTCCCTCCACCACTGATTGTCAGAGCCTACTTGACCAGTGCACAGACATCTTCGGCAGCCTTCCTGGTACACTTCCTGATCCAGGACAGCTGTGGAGCTGCGAAGTGGTCCTTGGTGCGCACATTCACAGTCCATTACGCCATCACTCAGCAGGCCAGGGATGATGCTGGGTTTAGCAGAGCGGTGTTGCAATCTGAATGTCCGTGAATTCTTACCCACCTCTGAGGGGTACTGCTTGGAAGTCACCTACGTTTCATGGACAGGAGCAAGCACTCGAAGAAGAAAAGACCGTTACCTTTTCCTTAACTGGTGTTTTTCGAAATGTGTTGCTTATGTCCATTCCACAACCTGCCCTTCTTCTCCACTGTCGGAGTTTCCAGCAAGGGGGAACTGGCGGCGCCCTATATACCGTGGCACGTGCGCGCCACTCCAGGGGGTGCCAGAGCTGGTCCCTATGGATACTGCTGAGGGGAAAAACTTCCGGCACCCGTGCATGTGGCGAGCACACACACACCTAACCATAGGAAGACCAACAGGCAAAGGTGCTAAATGTGAAGAATCAGATGCATTGTTGGAGCTTTATGTATAGAGCTTGCAAAGTCCTTGTCCTGCCCTGTGCTTGACTCTGGTCACTGCTGATAGTTCATCATGTTCCTCAGTGCAAAATTCACAGGAAATAATGAACAAAACCAAATAGAGTGGCGGGGGATGGGGAGAGGGTGACCTAACCAAAAAATAAATTACGAGTTTCCCTTCTCCCTTGCTAATAATTTTCCTGCACAGGCATTCTTTTAGAAAATTATTGATCTGATCCTTTCCTTTGCCCCCTACACCTGACATAAGTAGCTATGTGGGGATTTCTTTTAGGATATGTCTACAATCAAAAGTGTGATTGAAACTTGAGTAGGCATACCTGCATTAGCTTTAATCTAGCTATCACAGCTAAAAACAGTGACGGTGCAGTGGAATGTGTTTCAACACTGGCTGTACAAGCCCATCCCAGAACCCTGAGTACACACTCAAGTTGTTAGCCTGTGCTGGTGTTTGTGCTTCCATATCTTTGTGGCTATTTTTGGCCTGCTATCTAGATTAGAGCTAGTGCATGTATGCCTGTGTGAAGTGCAGTCACACCTCTGATTACAGTGTAGACAATGTAAGAGGAATGACTGGGTGCCTTGGAGACAATGTTCCCTACCCTCTGCCTGCCCTTTTGCGTAGTGGTTGTGATTAAGGGGAGGAGAATGCAGTCAGGTCACGATTGCTCTTTTATGATCCGTGGCTGTCCGAAAGGTCTCTTGGATGCTGTTGCACCTAGGTATATCACTGAGGCTGCTATACGTTGTGGCAGGGTCCCAACCTACCCTTGGTAGGAATCAGGAGCATGAAGGTACCTTTTTCCACACCTCCTCACCACCATCAGTTGGGTTAGGCACAGCAATAGTACAGCTGAGGATCCTGCCTGTATGTTAGCATGAGATTTGCGTGTTAAATTTATTAATTATACTATTTTTGTAATTAAAGAAAATAATGAAACAAATGTGGAAGAAGGCCCAAGAATAAAGCAGATCAGAATGACCTCAGGGATCTCCCTTCTTGAGCGATGGCAGATCAGCGGCTTTTTTAAAGTTGATGGACACTATTGCACAGCACCAACTTCTGTACGCTTTGACAGCAGATGAAGCTCCTGGTTGCAGGGCCAGCTGCAAGTTCTGAAAGAGAAGGGAGGTTAAGTTTCCAAACAGAACAAGAGAGGAACTTATTACAGGGGATGGGACTCACTTAAAAATTTTTTTTTGAAATCTTTAGTGATCAGAAGAATTTATCAACCATAATTTTTGATACTTTCTTTTGTTGCCTGTTATTTCATAGACTACATAAATGTACTGAAGAACAATGTATTACTTTTGAAGTTACAAAAGAAGACTGGCAAAAGGGATTCTTTAGCTTCCTTAACCATCATAAGAAGGGGTTTCTAATACTGAATTCTCTCTCATGTCAGGCTTAGAGCTTTTGCTTCCCAACCTGTATGATCTCTGTTTTTAAATTCATATTAGGATACCTGTCATAGGTCTCACCCCCACTTAGAGCTGTTGGGTTCCAATATGGGGACCTGCATGAATTTATCTCTAAACTAAAATTCTAGTTTAGATCTAGTAAAAGCTGCCACCACCCAATCAGGTACGTGGATTGGGACACAGTCCTTCCCCAAAATCCTTGGGGATCCCAAGAGCCCCAAATCCATGGAGTTCTTACACCCAGGAGAAATAAACCATTCCCCCCTACTTCCTCTCCCCTCCCTTTTTCTAGGAGAGACACCAGGATCTAACTACAGAGGGATACCTCCCTCCTCCTCTTTCCCTGAGAATCCACCCAAGGAAAGACCAACCAAGTCCTTAATAGAAAAGAATTTATTAAAGAATAAAAAGAAAGTCACTGTCTCTGTAACCAAGATGGAACAATATACAGGGTCTAAACTTATCAATCTCTGGAGAGAATTCCCCCTCCCTTCTTTCTCAGTAAAAGCAATAACAGTACAGAATTAAAGAAATTCTATAGCCAAACACAGAATTGCAAATACAGAAATAAAAGTATAAGAATGCTAGTTCCTTGCTAATACTCACTAGCTTGAATAGAAGAATTTATTGCAGAAACCTGGGAGGACTTGATTAAGCCGTCTGGACTCTCTTAATTCCCAAGAGAGACTCTCTAAAAACAAAGAACAGGAAAAAAAAACTTCCCTCCACTGGGATTTGAAAATATCTTGTCCCTCATTGGTCCTCTGGTCAGGTGTCTACAGGTACTCCTTGTTAACCCTTTACAGGTAGACAAAAACCTTAACCCTTAACTAACTGTTTATGACAATACCTTATTAATTTTGTGAAATAGTTCAGTACAAAAAACAACAACCATCCTCACCAGCATTTACCAACTTGAGATGGGTGTGTGTATAATGTTTGTGCGCACACACAAATATAGAATTGTATTATATTGTGTTTAGTGTCTCAGATGTCACTCCTGCATTGTTATAGTATGTACAGTACTATACTATGGCAGATTTGCAGTAGGCACAGCAATGATTTACTTGTCAGCATAACCCTATTGGTCTGGGTAGCCAATTTTTGTTAAGTAGAGATACTATAATAATTATATTAAAAGTTTTATCAGATGAGTACACGTGCTAAATATAATCACTTAGCTAAACTGATGAACAGACGCCTGTGCTATTTAATTACTAGATTGGCAGTGGTGTAGACACACAGGGATGCATGTCCTGCAAATGAAGATAAAATGTTTAGTCCATTTCATCTCTGCTGTAATGTATTGATGAAAAACATGATAATTTTGATTCCAGGAATAATATGACTTCTCAACTAGGATTGGGTATGAATAGAAATACAACTATAGGGACGTGTCTGCCTGGATGGAGGTAACACTCATGCACTTGTGGACAAGATGCTCTGTCATGCTAGGATCTCAAGAACAAGTAATTGTGTATAGTGGTTCTAGGAGTTATAAAACAATGCCAGCATCACAACACAATTTCTAGAAGGATCACCTTATAGAGAAGGAAATTCAGGGAATATTAGTAGAGGTAAAATATGGCTCCTCAAAAGGCTGGTGAAAAAGGTTATAAAAATATTCCCATCTCACTGGCTACATCTGCAGTCCAAAATATACAACCCTTTGATATAAACTAGTGATGTCTACTACAAAGGACACTTCTCATGAAAGTCTTATTAGGTTGGAAATTGGCAACACCTGACTTGTGATGAAGTAATGTGTACAACACTGCTCTTCTATACTAGAGACTTGAATTTAGGATTTGGGACTCTCACTCCCCATATCTTGGGCATATAGATTACAACCCATTCAGTCTTTGAAAGCAGTTGCCAGCATTCTTGCTGCATGTTTGCCCTTCTGTTGGTGGTACAGAATATGCATAAGACGGGCTGGAGGTTGCACTTTATCCATATACTTAAATGTAGTAAAATAACATTTTCTTCAAGACTCAGAAATTTTCCCTAATTCAGATTCTAGTAGCTGATGTTAAAGATACATATACAATTGCCAAAAATAATGATCTTTGTAAAAACTACATGAATGTGCAAGACTGATCAGGCAAAATGTGTAGTGCACGCTGGGACTGGGACAATATTATCTAATTTTATTGCCGCTAAGCACATTTTTTTCTCTATTATTATGTTGCTCAACTTAGTCTCTTTCAGGTTCCGAAGATTGGTTCATCAAAAACTAGTTTTGGACTTTGGTTAAGAAAGACTTACTTGATGTTGTTTCAGGTTTATAGTTCAATACCTTGTTCTAAGGAATTGTGATAAAACATTAGAAGGTTAAATCCAGTCAATTGTTAATCTCCTATCACTTAATAAATTGTAAACACTATCTTGGCACAAAAAGTTGGGAAATTGTCAGTTTTTTACAACTTTAAGCAGGTGAAAGGGACATTTATGTTGGTAGTCATTTTATCTTATCCAAGACAGACATTCTACTGTGACAGCAATATCTCTTATAATAGCTTCCAGCATACCAGATCTCGATCTAAAAAGCTTAAAACTCCAGAGGACGAGAGAGAATCAGCTATGATCGCTGGTGCAGAAATCATAGCCACTGAAGCAGCTACAGATGGCTTCAAGGTCAATGAAAAGCCAGAAGAAAAAGTGAAGCTGGTAAATTCAGAAGTGCCTTCTGGGGAAGAGAAAAACATTAGCAGAACGCAGCTGGATCAGCATTTATTGGATAATATTGAGGTCTCAGGTGAGATAAGGACTGATTATGTTTCACTTGTAAATTTTAGGCTATTGATATTATGAAGCCATAAATCTGTGAATGATAAGGCAAATGTGTTGCTCCAAGTGGCATAACTAAAAATGCCTATTCATAAAGATTTTATGCAGGGAAATCATGCAAGCAGGAGCATCATATGGTATTTTTGTGTGATAGGAGCAAGAGCACAATCAATTTAAAATATTGAGCTGAGAGCAAAACAGATAAAATTATTTTTACTCATTTATTTTTAAAAGAAAGGAACCTTCCCCCCCGCAAAAAAAAAAAGCACAAATGTTTTTAAATGAACTCCTTCCATAGATTGGCACATTGTAGTGAATGAAAAACTTATCTGGAAAATGATATGAAATACCTTATCCACTGAGAGACACTGTACAGAATATGTACACTTGAGGTGTACTGCTTACATTTAGAGGCAGAAAACGAATTGTGTATAATGTTGTACAGAGTTTTAGTTTTCTTTGTGCACAAAATCCCCCACCTCCAAGTGTACAAGTTATATTACCTAAGCTACACTAGAAGTGTCTGCTAGAGAGCATGCTCCCTATGCACATGTTGCATATGGCAGTAGGGTGACCAGATCACCCAGGTCAAATATCGGGACGCGGGGGGGTGTGGCAATGGGGGAAAAAATGGCGGAAGAGCAAAAAAAAAATTCCCCACCCCCGATTCCTTCTCCCTCCGCAAGCGCTGGAGGGAGGCCCGGGAGACTCAGGGGAGCTCAGGGCCGGGGTGAGTGTGAGTCCGGGCTGGCCCCAAGCAGGCAGGACTTGGGCATGGTACCTGTAGGGAGAGTTCAGAGTGACCTGCGGGGCCAGGCGGCGGCGGCTGTTCTCCCCACCTGGGCAGCGGGACTTGAGAGCAGCCGCTGCTGCAGCTCCCACATCCCCGGGGGGAGGAAGCGGCCGCTGGCCAAACTTGGCGGCTGCGGCTCTGGTGCCCATGAACCCCCCGAGCCCGGGCCTGCTGCGGGGACCCAGCACGCACACCACGCGCCCAGCCCCTGGCCAGTTGCGTCTGGGCTGGCTGCCCAGCTGGTGCAATCCCACGGGCGGCCCTGGAGTGGGGGCAGCAGGCCCCAGCCCCCCCATCCTGCTCGGGTCCCATAGGGGAACGAACGGGGCTGGGCTGCCGATGCCTCCGCCGCGGGATTGCACCAGCTGGGCAGCCAGCCCAGACGCGACTGGCCAGTGGCGGGGCGCAGTGTGCGTGCTGCTGGGTCCCCGCAGCAGGCCCGGGTTCAGGCCCGGGCGCCACATGCTTGGCCACATCCTCCCCCCGCAGCAGTGGGAGCTGCAGCAGCGGTTGCTCCCGTGTCCCGCTGCCCAAGAGGGGAGAATAGCCACCGACTGGCCCCGCAGGCCACTCCCTACTCTCCATCCAGGCACCGCGCCCGAGTCCTGCCTGCTCGGGGCCAGGCCGGACTCACACTCACCCCGGCCCCACGTTCCCCTGCGTCTCCTGGGCATGGCGTGCTTGGCAAGAAGCGGGGATTTGGGGAGGGAGCCAATGGGGCGGGGATGGGGGCGGGGATTTGGGGAGGGAGCCAATTGGGGAAGGAGGAGGCAGAGTCGGGGCGGGGAAGGGCGCGAGCCCTTCCAGGCTCCGGAGCCTTTGCTTGTTTGTCCAGTGTCCCGACCTAACATTGGTCGGGACGCGGGACAAACAAGCAAATATCGGGACAGTCCCGATAAAATCGGGACGTCTGGTCACCCTATATGGCAGTGCCAGCCCAGCATATTTTTATTTACCCTATTTTGATACTGATACCTTTTCTGAGATTCATTCTCTCGTTAACTCTGAATTTCACTGTGGGCAAGACATAGTCTCACACTCCTGTCCAGAAGGGTGCTTAGGCCCCAGTTAAGCAAAATACTTGAGCACATGCCTGACTTTAAGCACATGATTAGTCCCTTCGTTTTCAGTTTGGCACCAAAACTGTTTTCAGGAATGAAGAATATTACCCTTACTGGAAATACCATCCTTGTTCAAATGTACCAGAACCAGAACCAGAAGCTGTAGGCATTGTACAGTTCCCAGCACCAGACAGACGACAAGGTGAATTGTCCACATGTGACTTCAATAGGACTACTCATGTGCTTAGAAGTAAGCATGTGCATACTTTGCTGAGTTGGGACTTTACAATATCCACTCCTTTGCCTGATTTTCAGAGGGACTGATCATTTGCATTGACTTAAATAGAAGTTGGGAATGTTCATCATTATGGAAAAAACAAGTCCCTACTTAAGTGCCAAGGTGAAATACAAGCTTTGTAAAATAGAGCTCAGTCCATTCTTCTTTTCATAATTAAAAGATGGAAGATTGGGCCTTTGTAGAGGGAGCCTTGTGGATGTGACAGCTGAGCTACGTTGTTACATGTATGGTGCTGGTAATTGGTGCCTGCAACCTCTGGCTGGTACATCCCAACAATTAATTAAAGAAAATATTCTTTATATCTGGACGTTCTGCATTGACGTCAGATGGGACTACTTATTGGTAAATTCTGCAACCAGATAGATGATTTTAATATTAATTGTATACTGCATGTGAAATTAATCTTCAGCAGCACTGAAGTACAAAATTACTCACTGTAATTTTTGGTGATTTTTATGTCAGTGCTGCTATTTGCAGACAATTCTTGATATTTCTTGTAAATATATTTTCTGTATTTTAAGTCATTATTTCTTGTTTACTGACAGATTTTCACACAGGCATAATAGGTGTAAATTCAGAGTATAAAGTTCAATATGCCAACCTTTTACAATGGTTATTTCAAGTAGTTAAATTGCTTGTAGGCTGTCAGAATAATCATGCCAAGTGCATATTGATAATTTCAATTGATACAAAAATGCTTTGTCTAGTTGTTCAATTTGAAAATGCCAATAGAAAGAAAAACAAGATGTAAAAGAAGTTTTACACTCTAAACTCAATATGCTATTACTTAAATTATTCTTTGATAAAACATATCATTCACTTTTTAGTCTGGCCTTTTGTTGATGGAATGCTAGACAGGATTTCTAAATGAGAAGCAGAGTTATGAAACTGATATTCAATTCAGACTGCTGTGAGAATGGTATAGAATAATAATAATACAATATGAAGTTTATTAACAAATCCATATTTTTTATACCTAGGGAACATCTGTTCAAACTCACTTTTCAGCCCTACTCCTGTAATGCAGAAAATAAAAACAGAAGATGAGGACAAGGAAGATTCCAGTATTGCTTCCTTTACACCTAAGGATTCTACACTCCCCATTCCTACATTTGTTAGTTGTATAAATGAAGAAGACGACTCTTTAAAATATCAGAATCAGTCTGTGCAGGTTGAATCAGGCCAAAAGTCACCTGGATATGCTTCCTTTGAATCAGAGGGCCTGGAAAAAGAAGAAACGAATAGTGTGTCCACAGAGGATGATGTCAGCGACCTAGAAAGCAGTGAAAGTAGCGAAAGTGGCTTGGAACCTGGAGAAATACCTGCTGTAAGAAAAAATGCTTTGAAAATACCCATTGTATATGAAACATATTGCATGGTGGTTTTAATTTATTCATAATCAAGGGCACAGACGCCTGTCGAACAACAGCAGGCTACTAACCAAAACCTGCTGAACTTTGTGTGTGTTAAGTCCCATTGAGTTCAGTGAGACCTGAGCACGTGCTTGAAATGAAGCATGTGCTTAAGGGCTCTCCTGAATAGGGATGATTTCCTGAATTAGGGCAGAATATTATTGCAGTTTACTGGATAATTTTTTTTCTTTTCCTATTTTGGATATCTGGTAATCTGACAGTAGGTAGGCAAGTCTGAATTGTCGGAAGGTATAGCTAAGCCCCTCCCCTTTTCATTAACTGCCAGAGTGGAGGACTCCCCACACTGTAACTATACTAGGAAACTTAGCTAGAGCCTTTGAAATAAACTAAAAATGGAAAAGAAAGCATCCCATGAGAGCAGACGTGGCCACTACTATAAGATATTCAAGTGTGAGGAAAGAAGTTTTTTTACATATTCAAAGAACTGAGGAAAAATACCAATCATTTACCATGAGTCAGTACCCCTAAAATGTGTTAGAGGATTGCTTGTTATTCAGAATAGGTGGATAGGAGGAAGGAAACTCACAGGGATACCACAATCAAATTTTTCTTCTCCTGCTATTGGAAAGTCTGGCAGTCTGACATGGGGATATGAACAGCAGTAAATAATCTCATGGTAAGAAAAGTGATTTGAACTTGTCTGCCTGTGGCACATAATAATTTAGTCTCCTGAGGGCTGTAATACTGTCATCTGTTTTCAGTTGTTAGGTTTAGTGTGTGGGTTCTGGTTGGTGTTGGTGGTCTGTGATATATAGAGGCTATTAGACTGGATGATCTGGTGATCCCTTCTGGCCTTAGACTTTGTGTAACTATACACTGTATTTATAACCACTAGCAAGGATGCTTAGGGAGGCACTACAGATTGTATCACCCTCCTACCAAATGTTGAGGGTTGGCAGATGACTAAAGAGAGACCATACAGTAGCTGGCAAAAGTGTGTTCTAAAGACAAGGTCACAACCTTGCAGATGTCTTCATAGAGGCTTGAGCTCTTACCACTCCAGAGATTGTGTGTGACCTAGTGGAATAAGCCATGACATTGTTTGGTGAAAACATGTGTGTCTTTATGTGCTTTGGAAAACATGCTTTGATCTATATGGCAGTTGAAGTATTTGAGGCCTTCTCACCATTAACATCTGGATAATAGCGGATGAAAACATAACTTGAATTCCTGAAGGGTTTAATACCTTAGATATAAATCTTAATGGCCCTATATTCATCTAACGTATGGTTTTTCCCCCCTTCAGGTGAAATGGATTTAACAGAAGGAAGGTAGTGCAGTTTCCTGAGCTCTGTAAAAATTAATGTTTTCTTTAGGAATAAGTGGAGGAAGAGAGAGATTAGTACCCTGAATACTAATTTAAAGGCCAGACAGGAAATCTGTGTACCAGAGAAGGTTGAAGGAGTTCAGCAGTGTTTAGAAAATGTGTAACATTGGGGTGAAAAGGTAAAGATCTTGGTTTGTTCATCGTGTTAATATGGACTGCTAGAAATGGCTGAATCTTGAACTAAAGAGCAGATCTGTTTAGCTCAGATTCAGGAGAACCTTGTGCTTTTAGAACTAGGAGTCCTGAGTTCATTCCCTGGAAATGAACTGACCAGACAAGTCATTGCAACTGGTGGGTCAGTCAGGGATTTGAAGTACTATGACCTCTGAAGGTTGTGATGAGCTTCCCCACATTCATCAAGTATATCTTTATCCCCCTCTAGTGGAAGGACCACATAAGGAGTGTTCATGAATTTGCCATTCCCTCTGAGCTAATGGACTGGGTCCTTTAGCTCAGGCAATAGTGGTTCATGCATTCAGATTGAGCTACCTTGGTTTCAATCCTCACAGATGAACTGACCATGGGTGTTGTTACAGAAGCAATATTGGACCCATTAATAGTGATAGAAACTTGAAAAACCATGCACTCTTTTTGGAAAGAACAGCAGGGTACTGTAGGCTCCCTGTAGAGAGCCAATGACTTTGCATTAACTTTATCATTTCTGCATTGAATCTGAATTTCCTTCTGAGCTACTTGGGGGCCTTCAAATCCAATGTTACTCTGTGAGTCCTGTCCTCTTGAGAACATTGGAGAATATTGAGTGAATTACCTTTTAGCATTTGAACGATAGAACAGGCTCTGTTGCCCCTGTTTGGAGACAGTGACAGATGACTTCTTGTGTAATCTGGCATATCAGTTGCTCTTTGGATGTTGGGGGCTTGATGAATCTGTCCCTGGGAAGAGTTCAGTTCAACTCAGTATCCATTCAGAATTAATTCTATAACCTAACCTGTTTAAGGTAGATCAATAGTGTGCAAAGTTTTTGGGGTCTTCCTCCTATTTTGGTCCGGCGCCTTATACATGTGGACTAAAGAGTCTTGCCATTATTCTTAGAGGTGGAAGAAGGCATAGAGGTAAATTCAGATTTGCATCTCCTGATATTTATCTTACCAGCTGTTGTCCATCATCTACCTCTATTATCATCATCTATCTCTGTAGAAGTCAGAATCTCTTCTTTGATAGCAGGATGAGCAGCCCAAAGGGCTGCTTGTTTCTACTATCAGGACAAAATTCCCTTCTATTCTATCTCATAGAAGGAAGAGATTTCTTACCTTTGCCAGAAGTTTCCACCACTACTTTATCACCACTCCCCAAAGAGCTTCACTTTGAAAATATTGAGGTACCCATCAGTTTGTCTTGTAAATCTCCTCCTGATGCTCTTAAACTAATCCGTGTATGCGTGATGGTGTTTAAAGTCATGGATCTATCAGAAAATCTTCAGAGTACCTAAGGAGGCATCTGTAACAAAGGATGAAGCAAGGGAACAAGCAATTCTTGTAGAACTGGGAAGAGTGTTTTGTCTTTGGCTGGTGGTTAATCAGTTAGGTTATTTGTCCAATACTGAGAGGGGCCTTCAGTAGCACGTAACTAGGGCAGAAGCTGTCAGCATTGCACAGGAAGCCCCAGAGTTTTTTCTCAGAAAGTCCTCAGTCCTTTTGTCCATAGCTAGGAAGTCCTCCTCTGATGGAATCAGTGTTTCCATAAAAAGTGCGGCAACAGCTACATCCACTTTTGAAAATTTAAAGTATTTGGATTATGTTTTGGAAAAGAGTAAAATATTGGTATGTGATCATTAAAGTGCCTGGACTGATTAGAAAAGTCTCATTCCAAATTAACTGTATCTAAGGGCTTGTTTTCACTACTGGGGTAAGTCGACCTAAGTTACGCTGCTCCAGCTACATTATTCACGTAGCTGGAGTTGACATAGCTTAGGTCGAATTATCCAAGTGTCTTCACTGTGCTGTATCAATGGGAGAGCAACTTACCTAAATCTTCTTGGGGAGCTGGAGATTCTTTATCAGAAGAATACACATTGTTCCTTTTGTATATTGAGAAAATACTATGTTATTTCACTAGCTCTGTGAGCAGGATTTTCCTCAGGTTTGTCCAATTGTGGAACAATGTCCATGGATTCTTCCTTGAGTGCTTGTTCATGTCAATTCCAATCAGGTGTTCGCGTGCCGCATGCACGACAGCCGGAAGATATTCCCCTAGCAGTATCCGTAGGATCTGCCTGGGCACCCGCTGGAGTTGCTCCTTCATGGCGCCCAATATAGGGCCCTGCCAACCTGACCCCCCTCATTTCCTTCTTACTGCCTGTGACGTCTAGCTGGAACTCCCCGTTGCTCTTGCCTTGGCAAGTGCATGTTAGCAGTGTTCATATATATAGTTAGTGTAGTAGGTTTTTTTTTTTTTCATTCGGGGGTCCCCCCCATTGTTTTTCCCTGGCACCGGGTTATGCCTTGGTCTCCGGGTTTTAAACCGTGCTTGTACTATAGCAGGTTTATGCTGAAAAGTAACCCGCACACTTCGTGCTTGAAGTGTCTTGGCAAGGGGAATCTTAGAGACAGATGCAAAATCTGTAGAAATTTTTGCCTCAGGACTCTTAAAGACAGGGAGCACCACCTCTGAGTATTGTTTATGGAGGCAGCACTTCGGCCTCAGTCAGAGCCGGGCATGGTGGATCCGACTTCAAGTGCCACATCCTCAGCATGCAGCGCTCCGGCACCATCCATGCGTGAGCTGCTGACAAGGAAGGACTCTGCTAGAGACCCTTGGCACTGCCACGACTCCGCGCACACCCAGACATTGGTGAGGCACCAGTCGCACTCCTCAGTGTCCCACAAACAGAAAAAGAGGGCGCCCCCCAGCCAGGTCTAAAGACCAGCTGCCCAGTAAACCCCCATCCGCACCCATTGGGTGGGGATTCCGTTGACTTCTTCCTCAGGATGGGATGCATCAGCCTGTGGCCTGTGTGGGTGAACTGCTCTGGTCCCCCAGTTGGCACCACTCTCTGGCACCAAGCAGCTCCGCTCCTTCGTGGTCATCACAGTCTGAGACCTCAGAGTCGGAAGCAGAGTCATCGCGCTCTAGTAGGAGCAGAAGATCCTGCTTCCTCTGCGACTGACAGCCCTACCCGGCACCATGGCCGGGCTAATGGCAGGCTCCTCGGTGGTCCTTCTGGATACCCTGGGTCTATCGCTGGAGCGGCATCAGTGATCTCAGCTTCTTTCGGGCAGACGCATACATCCTCCACACCGGGCATCCCGGTGGGGAGCCACCCACCGACATCAATGGTCTTGACTCTGATGGCACCTTCAATGACCATGGCACCGATCATGCCACTGGCGCTGGCGGCACCTGTTGCCACTCCATCCTTGGCACTGATACCAGCACCGGCCGCGGCACTAGTTGCAGTTCAGCTGCTCCTTGCCCCACGGGATCCCAGAGGCCTGAGGGCAGGGAAGAGACCCGGCCACCATTTCATCTTCCTTGTTGCCGGATGAGGCGCTGGCAGGTTCCTCAACTGCTCTGGCCTCAGTGAACACAAGGGTCCTTCAGCAGCTGCTGAGACGGGTGGCCCAGAGCCTTAATATCAAGACTGAGGAGGTAGTAGAGGAGGTCGATCAGATGATTGACATCCTCCCTCTCCCCCTCTCCTGGGCCGTCCCGTATCGCACTGCCACTGATTAAAACTATCAGCGATGCCACTAAGAATCTGTAGCAGACCCCGTCCTCATTGCCTCTGATAGCCACAGGTCAAGCAACCGATCCTGACTTAGGACCTCAACCTGGTCCTTTCCAGACTCATGGGCCACCTTTTGAACCTTTGGCGAAGTACTCCCTGCTCTCTCTCTCATATAAGGTAGCGTTTCTGGCAGCGATAACCTCAGCCAGGAGGGTGTCTGAGCTCAAGGCCTTGACATCAGAGCCCCCTTACACTGTGTTCCATAAGGACAAGGTCCAGCTCAGGCCTTACCCGACTTTCCTCGCGAAGGTTGTCTCTCAATTTCACATCAACCAGGACATCTTCCTCCCAGTATTCTATCCTAAGCCTCACTCGAGCGGCAGGGACCAAAGGCTTCACTCATTGGATGTCCACAGAGTGCTAGCCTTCTACATCGAGAGGATGAAGCCATTCTGAAAGTCTGTCCAGTTATTCGTGGCAGTGGCGGACAGAATGAAAGGTCTTCCCATCTCTTCTCAATGGATTGCTTCCTGGATCACATCCTGCATCCGTGAGTGCTACAGCCTGGCAGGGGTGCCTGCTCCTCTGATCACTGTGCACTCCACCAGGACTCAGGCTTCCTCAACGACGTTCCTGGTGCAGGAAATATACAGAATGGTGACATGGTCCTCCATACGCACTTTCATCATGCACTATGCAATCACTCAGCAGACCAGAGACGATGCGGCCTTTGGTAGAGTGGTGCTCCAATCAGTGGAAACTCCAACCCCGCCTCCTGAACTTGGGCTTGGAAGTCACCTGATTAGAATCGACGTGAAGAAGAAAAAATGGTTACTCACCTTCTCATAACTGTTGGTCTTCGAGATGTGGTGTTCATGTCCATTCCAATACCCATCCTCCTTCCCCACTGTTGGAGTAGCCAGCAAGAAGGAACTGAGTGGGGGTCAGGTTGGCAGGGCCCTATATTGGGCACCATGAAGGCGTGACTCCAGGGAGTGCCCAGGCCAACCCTACTCTACATAACTTAGAATCATAAAATTGATGGGAAAAAGTCTATCCTGAGCTGCTGCTTCTTCAGGCCCTTCCTCAGGGAGCTCCTGTTCTTCCAGCCAAGAGGTGAGAGAGAAATGGGAACATTTACCTTCTTCATTCTTCAATTTTTTTGGTATGAAAACCACTCTCTTTTTATCTTTTCATCTGTTATAAAAAAGAGTCATATATGGAGGGGAGGGAAGGGGTCAGGTAATGGAAAACAAGTGAAGGTTTTCATCAAACCTTTGAAATTCTGAATAGGCTCCAGTAAAGATCACTTAGTTCTCAGATGAGTAATATCCTGACCCTTTAGAGTGTGCCCTGGATCACCAGAATCACTAAGAATGGACTATTTCTCTTTTTTGGTTTGCTTGTTTGTTTGCATGTATGTCAAGGAGGTTTGAAGGATTGGATGGAGGAGGATGATACAAAAATAATTTGGATATTTGTGATATGTAGATGGAGCCTGGACTTCAACAGGAAGTGGTCCATATACATGGATGGTGGGTGGGATGTTGATTTAGGGAGAAAGAGGAAATTGAGTTAAGGACCCCAGAACAAATAGAGGATCAAAGGCCATGAACCACTGTCTAATGAGAGGTGAAAGAGTATCCAGTTAAAATTTCAGTACAATGGGCTGGATTCATGAGGGAATAACTTCCCAAGGGCATGAGGCTGAGGAGAGGGGAACATGTTGACTTATTTATTGGAACTGGTCCACATAGGCTACTGGCTTCCTCAAGTAAAGCAGCTGATAGAACCAGGCCATCTGCTGCAGAAGCTGATGAAGAGCTCTGTGGGGCAGCATGGTTGAGATGAGGCTCTTGTTTTTCTTAGTTACATCAGCTAGTGTGGCTTTTTTCTGGGATTGGGACCACATTTCTGCCTTGAAGCTATGGCTTCTGTCTGCCCCCTTGCTTGTGGATCTTTATTCTCCGGCTTGTGTTAGCACAGAGATGGGTGAACGCAAGGACATGGTTTTGGCATGCGAAGAGTAAAATGACTCCTCAAGGTACATCTGAAACAGGCATTGTGTATTGGAGGCATGAGGCTTCTTATCCCTTTTGGACTTCTGAGATGCATCTAAGGTGCCTTTAGGAGAAGTCCTCATGTTCAATAGTGTCAATTTTTATTTTTAATTAGTACATTTAGTAAAATCTTCTCATTATTACCCACTACAAAATGCACAATTTTTGTTTTCTCAGGCTGAGATAAGAGGCAGTCAGGATTATCTTGGAGAAGCAGAACAAGTATGGGCCTTAGCGAAAAGAGGAGTATGTAGTTGCTGTATGACAGACTGAACCTGCCTCTGATATTAACAGAGAGGAAGGAAAACCGATTGTTGCATTGCCAGACGTACCCAAAGTAGGGGAAATATAATTTAGAGGCAGAAATAAAACAGCAGTTCCCTTTCACAGACATGAAGATTGCACTAATAATTTTTCAGAGAGATGTGAGATTTGAGTCCTGACACCACTCCTCCCCTTGTAATAATATTAAGTACTATAAACATCTTTTCAATGTTGTGATCATACTGTGTAACGGGTTATATTTAATTTACCTGTTTGGGTACCTCGCAAACATTCCCAAGTAGCTTTTCAAATATTTTCCAGTACACCTCCATGCTCTCTCTGTGTTATGGTTGTACAGAATTATATTACAGAGGCTATTAGGAAGGCCAGTCTGCCTTACTTTTTTGCTCAGCTAGTTGCATCTTTTGATGTTGTCATAAACCCAGCCTTAGCCACAACATCCTCCCCCCTCCATTATTTTAGTAAACAGTATGTAGCTCTGTATTGTAGCTGCTGACAGTCTTGATTTGCTGTTTTCTTGCTCTCGAGGACGAGCATTGTTTTGTCAGTCATCTCCTTTATCTTTCCTCCTTACCTAGACTGGAAAACTCCAGAAGTGATCTCTGGTACTGATCCTTGATAAATGAGGCTGTTGTGATGTGATTTTCCCTTTTTTTTAAAAGTACCCATATGATGATAATTACTGACAACTGCATGAAGCCACCACAGGGTGAATTGTATGGCTGTGCAGATAAATGAAATGGCACACACATTTCCATTTGATACCTTATGAGTCAGTGTGGTAAAATGTTTTGAAATATACAGCAGTATTCTAGCGTACATTACATTTTCAGCCAGCGTTAATCTTTATTCAGTAAATTTAGCATTTATTTGTTGTAATTATATGTTAATGGTTGCTTTGTGTTTCTTTTTAAAGACAAATGTTGCATTTTAATTTTTAGTTCCTAAACTGAATGGGGGAAAAGTTATGAAGAAAAACCATGCATGTTTTTTTAATATGTTGTCCTAATACCAAGTTGTTTTTCAAGCAGGGAGGGATAGCTCAGTGGTTTGAGCATTGGCCTGCTAAACCCAGAGTTGTGAGTTCAATCCTTGAGGAGGCCACTTAAGGATCTGGGGCAAAAATTGGTCCTGCTAGTGAAGGCAGGGGGCTGGACTCGATGACCTTTCAAGGTCCCTTCCAGTTCTAGGAGATTGGTATGTCTCCAATTATTACCTTTATTACACCTTTTTCTGAAGTAAACTGAGAGATTGTCCCATCTCCTGGATCTAACAAAATAACTAGTCAAACAAATTTTTGAACCATCAGTGAGAGGTTTTTTACATGCCTTATGTGAGAATTTATCTAACAAAGTGGATACTTTATACTATTAGCAGAAGAGTGTTCTTGCTTATCAGCATTAGTTTTGTTCAGTTTCCAATTAAACTAAATGTGGTTTCTCCCTTTCAGTTAGCAGAAATTGAAAGAAAGAAAACATGTAAGAGTTGGCGTCATCCACTAAGTAAACCCCCGGCCAGATCTCCTATGACACTGGTTAAACAGCAGGCAGTAAGTGATGAAGGTGAGCTTGGTTTTAATGTGTTTCTCTCATTATATCTGCCTGTCTTTTTATAAACCCGTATACATATATATTTTAACTATGACAAAAGTGCTGAAGATGAAAGAATATTTTGACTGTGGGGAATCTTCTAAAGTTGCAGAATAATTCCATTGAAAAGCTGTCAGCATGCTCGCTGAATTAATGGGTTCTTTATTTTTCCCCGTTTTCGCTTAAATTCTCCTAAACATATTAGAACTGTCTTGTAAGAAGCTCAGAACAGTATGAAGTCATGTAAAGTGCTGTGTGTGGGATGAAGACACTTTCTGCCAGATCTCCTTTGTTGGATTTCACAGCAATTGGTTTTAGCAGCAAACTTTACATCTTATTGTAGGAAGGCAAGTGTAGCTATGACATGCCATTTCTAGATCTTCAGAACATCAATCCTTGTAAACTGTAGCTCATCGGACTTTTTTTTTTTTTTTTTTTTTTTGCGTTGTGATTCCATTGTTTTATAGACATCCAGTTGGAGGCTTGAAAAGTGGTTCTGGTAAAAGACATCTGTAGTCTTGATTCATGAAAGAGACCAGGCGTGGGGCTTGGTGGGGTGGGGTTCTGGGGTCAGCTACCTGAGCGTCAGTGGCATGGGGGTCTGGATGTGCAGGCTCAGGGTGGTGCAGGGGGTGAGGCATCAGGTGGGGGTTTGAGTGCAGGGAGCTCTGGGGGTGATCTGGATGCAGGGGTGGGGCTCTGGAGGCAGGGGATCTCCAGGTTGAGGCAGGGGTTGAGGTTCAGTGGGGTGGGGTTTGGGTATGGAGGGCTAGGAGGGTTCTGGATGTACCGGGTGAGGCTTGGTAGGGGTGTCTGGGTATGGGCGGTCCGGATGCACGGGGATTGGGTGGATGGGGAGCAGCTCCCCATACAGTGACCCTTCACCCCACAGCTGAGGAGCAATGGGGGCAGGAAGCAGGGGAGGATGATGAGCTTCCTGCAGCTGCAAGAAGTTTCTGGAGGTGGGTCTGAAACAGCCCCAGCCACTCCTTACAGGGAAGGAAGAAGCCTCGTCCTCTCCTGCCTCCAGCCCAGCTGGGACTAGCAGCTGATCCCGCCTTAGGGTTAGGAGGCACTGGCTGAGGTGTCCCCAGCCCCACTGTGATTTACCTCTCGACTGGCTGTTCTGGGTGCCTGAAACCATGTACCCGTGCTGCTAGCGAGTGGTGCAGCATGACTGCTCTTGCAGCTTCTCTTTGCTTCCCTGTCAGAAAGTCATTTTTCTGTGGGGAAGCAAAGAAATTTGCAAGGGACATGAATTCTGTGCATGTGCACGGGTGTGATATTTTCCCAGGAGTATCATTTATACCATTCCTATAGTTATACCAGTAAGTTTCTGTAACAAGCGAAGTTCAAGATTTTAACAATCAGGGATCAGAGTCTCAGCTTAGCTAAAGAGACTGGCATAAATGTAGGCCAACTAAAAGCAAAAATAGCCCTTAATGAAATTTTAAAGCTACCCAGGACTGCCTCCCTATCCTCATTTCTGACACAATTCCTCCTCTGCGGCAGCAGCAGCATTAAGGTAGCTTTCTGCTTGCTTTGGTGGTGCACAAAGCAGATGGTGTCAGGGCAAAGAATCTGGCTCCTAAATTCACATTTAAGCAGTTAAATAATGTTCAAAAACACCGAGCACAGAGCAGCTACCATTGACTTCCAGGAGTGCTGCTATGTACTCAGCACTTCTGAAATTTAGTCCAGTCGCTTAGATGCCTAAATAAGGAGCATAATATTCTTCTTCGAGTGCTGTCCCTGTGGGTGCTCCACTCTAGGTGACGGTGCGTCCCGGCGCTGTCGATCGGAGATTTTCGGTAGCAGTGCCTGGTTGGGGCGCACGCACCCAGATGGTATCTCCCGTCTAGTTGGAATCTTCCTGAGTGCATGCGCCCCACACCCTCCTCAGTTCCTTCTCAACCGTCCTCGGCTGAAGACGGGACTCGGAGCAGTGCTGCCTTCTCTTCCCTGGTATCTATAGGAAACAGTAACAAAGAACATAGAAATAATTATTAATTACTTCCCAGTTGTTTCCCTTCCTTTAGTATAGTTACATAGTTAGTTACTTAGTTTAAAAAAAAAAATCACTTCAGACTTGTCTCTCACTGAGACACTCTCCCCTGCCATTTCTAATTTACAATGCCAGGGGCTTCAGGATTCAAGAGGTGTGTTTTCTGGCACGACTCCATACCAAGGTTGGATGGGCACTCACATTGTGTGAAGTACCTCGCGGAAGCCTACATCCCCGCAAAGTGCCTCTACTGTATGAGCCTCGAGTCGGGGGCTCGGCACGACAGGGACCTGCGGCTTAAAATGCTTCTCATGGAGAAATCCCCGCAGCCGCTTTCGGAGATGGGGAAAGTTAAACCCACTCCCACATCCTCCCCAGCCAGATCGAAACCGGTGGGGAGCGTTGCTTCACCCTCCCTGGAGCGGAGGCAAGAAGCAGAGCAGTCTCATAGGAGAGACTCTAACAAGGGTAAGGGGTCTCCTGGGAGATCCCTACCCTCTGTGCTGACAGCGCCAAAGCTAGGCGCCTCAGCCCCGGATCACGCCTCAACAACGGCTCCCACAGACCGTAGAGGCGAACACAGAAGGATTCCGCGGCACCAAGCGCCTCAGCGTAAAAACAGCCCCGGAGCCGGCTGCGCGCTCTGCCTTGGTGCCGACAAGGACGTCGGCACCGCAAGCCTCAGGGCTAAAACTAGCCGCGAAGCAGGCTGCGCGCTCTGCCCTGGTGCCGACAAGGATGTCGGCACCGCAAGCCTGAGGACTAAAAATAGCCACGGAGCCGGCTATGCGCTCTGCCCCAGTGCCGACAAACTCGTCGGCACCGCAAGCCTCAGTGCAAAAAAAAAAAAAAAAGCCCCGGTGCCAGGTAGGACGTCGGCACCGAGCCTGCCTTCCGCCCCTGCACCAACAACAGACCCCCTGCAGGGCACCTCCAACCGACCCACTGCACCGCTCACACTTTCACTTTCGCTTCTTAACATGACAGCGCAGTCCCACCACCTGAACTGGCTACCTTCACTGAGCGCGAACCTGATCTACAAGGGCAAGCAGAGTTCGCCACACCTCCATCTCCTCCCCCACTGGAGCCTTTTTCCACCTCAGGCTAAGGTCCGCAGCCTCCAGCCTCAGTTTCCCTACTTCGCTCCCTATAAATGAGGCACTCTTGGAACCAGCTGACGCTCTCTGCAAACTCCAGCTTCTTTATTACCAACCTGCAGAAAAGCCGAACATAGATACTATGTTCCTGCTAAGGACGCTGACTTCCTATTTTTTTTTTCCACAACTGAACTCTTTCATTATCAATGCAGTCGCACAAAGAACGAACAAGACATGGACCGTAAACACCTTGACGTATTGTGTCGCAAGGTTCACACATCCTCCACTCTACAATTCTGGATCGCAAACTACCTTGCACTCCTTGCCAGGCATGACTTTGATGACTACAATAAACTTTTGAATTCGCCTCTTACATTCCAGAGGACAGGACAGCGGGCTTTAAATCAATTCTGAGCGAGCGCCAATTGATTTCCAGAACAGCCCTACAAGCCTCTGTAGACACGACAGACACAGCAGCCGTACAACTGCACCGGCTGTGATTATGCGCAGATCTTCATGGCTTTCTGCATCTGGCATCCCTAAAGACCTGCAGAACAAAGAGGAGGACCTCCCCTTTGATAAACATAAACTGTTTTCTTAAAAAAAAAAAAAAAAATACTTCCTGACCCAGAAAAGGACTGGGGGCTGGAGGCCTATACTAGACTTACGCCAACTGAACAAATTCGCAAGGATACAAAAATTCAAAATGGTCACACTGGGCACATTAATTCCTGCACTAGATCAAGGGGACTGGTTTTCAGCCCTCAACCCACAGTACATCTCTTTTCATATATCAATTCATCCAGCTCACAGACGCTTTCTAAGCTTCACAATCGGTCACGACCATCTCCAATATGAGTTCTTCCTTTCGGCCTCTCCACAGCGCCAGGAGTTTTTTTCCTAAATTCTAGCTGTACTCGTGGCTCACCTCCACAAACATGGGGTCACGTAGTTCCCCTACCTGGACGATTGCCTCATCAAGGGCAACTCCTATGGCGAGACACTCCAAGCTACTCTTTCACTATCGCCCTCTTTCACAGCCTAGGCCTCCAAATAAACGCCCAAAAATCCACCCTGACCCCTACACAACAGATTGAGTTCCTCGGAGCTCATCTCAACTCAGTCCAGAGCAGAACCTTGCTCCCATATCACAGATTCCCCGCTATCACGCAGCTCAAACGCACGCTCTCTATTCATCCAAGGACACAGGCAAGACTCTGCCTACAGCTCCTTGGTCATATGGCAGCTACTACCTTCATACTCCAGTACGCCAGGCTGCACACGAGATGTCTTCAGGGCTGGCTCAATTCCAATTTCAAACCCAACAGACACACCTTAGGGATGCTGTTAACTCCGCCTCCCAACTTTCAAGCTTCCCTACAGTGGTGGACAAGACCAGAGAACCTCTGCACTAAGGTTCCTTCCAGAACTGATCCCCAGCACTCGTGCTCACCACGAACGCTTCCCTAATTGGTTGTGGAGCGCATTTAGAGGGACACAGGGCACAAAGCTAGTGGTCTGCATCAGAGTCGCACCTACACATAAATCTCTTATTGTTCAGAGCTGTGAGATGAGCGTGCTTTCATTTTTTCCCCTCATAAAGAACAAATACCTGCGAGTCTTAACAGACAACATAGCATGTATTACTACATCAACAGACAAGGGGGAGCACGCTCACATTCTCTTTGCATGGAAACCATCCGTCTATGGAATTGGTGTATATAACGTCAAATACAGACCACCGCTTCCTACCTGCCAGACTGCCACAACACTACTGCCGACGCACTCGGCAGGCACTTCTCGATGGAACACGAATAGGAACTGCACCCCACAATACTTCAACAGCTCTTCTCCCTCTGGGGCACCCCGTCAGTAGACCTCTCTGCCACAACCCAGAACTGAAAATGTCCCCAGTTTTGCTCCAGAGTGGGACTCAGAACTCCATCCCCAGGAGACGCATTCCTCATCCCGCGGAACACCTCTCTCCTGTACGCCTTCCACCAATCCCTCTGCTACACGGGGTTCTTTGGAAGATTGTGGACCATAAGGACCGGGTCATACTTATTGCCCCGGCTTGACTGAGACAGACGTGGTATCCCTACCTACTCTGCATGTCCTCCCGTCACCCACAGGCTCTCCCCAACAGGCCAGATCTCCTTTTCCAGAACAATAGACTGGCTCTTTACCCTGAGCTCCTTAAGCTCCACCTCACAGCGTGGTTCCTTCATGGTTCCAAACCCATGAACTAGCCTGTTCTAAGCAAGTCCGATATGTCTTCCTGCACAGTAGGAAAGACTCCACTCATAAAACCTACTCGCAGAAGTGGAAGAATTTCGCCCTCTGGTGCTTACGTAAGCACTTAGCGCCCAATATGGTAACCCTCCCTATCATTCTAGGCTACCTCTTGGAACTAAAACAAGACGGATATTCGCTCAGCTCCACCAAAGTGCACCTGGTGGCACTTACCACCTCCCATGACCTCTTAGCAGGTTATTCACTCTTTACTCACCCAACTCTAAAACGATTTCTCACAAACCTGCAAAACCTCTACCCTGAAATTCACCCAATAGCTGCTTCGTGGAATCTTAACCTCGTTCTACACGCTCTCATGAAGCCTCCATTCGAGCCCTTGGCTACCTCCTCTCATCTCCATATATCCGGGACGCACCGTCACCTAGAGTGGAGCACCCACAGGGACACACATCTCGAAGAACCTCAAGGTGAGTAACTTTCTCTTATGCACCAATCTTTCCGCAATATTAAAACTGTACCTCAAAGCTAGATAGATTGGACAGTTTTTTTTAATAGATCCAAAT
Organism: Mauremys mutica; assembly: GCF_020497125.1. Classification (NCBI taxonomy): domain Eukaryota; kingdom Metazoa; phylum Chordata; order Testudines; family Geoemydidae; genus Mauremys; species Mauremys mutica. The sequence continues at coordinate 106,868,660 of NC_059077.1, read as the reverse complement.
AGAATTAGGCTTCTCCCATAATATTTCAATCTGAGGGGGTCGTGAAAAAATAGGAAGGTCAAAATGATATAGTACAGCCATCAAGCTATTCAGTATGCCAGCTTCACTCATGTATAAGGTGCTTTTGCTCTCCTTAACTGTTATAAGCAATGGTGTGTGTGCGCAGGGCTGGTGCAAGGATATTTTGCGCTGTAGGTGAAACTTCCACCTTGCGCCCCCCCCCCCCGGAGCATCGCTTATTATAAACTTTCAAAAATGAATACAGTGGAGTCACATCTTACGTGGGGGTTAGGTTCTAAGGTCAGTGCGTATGAGGAAAATCACGTGTAGTGAAAATTACCATAAAGTACAGTGTACACAGTATACACTTTTATCCCATCATAATTTTAACTTTCACTGTATGGTTTTTTTTTTCAAAAATTTAGTATTAATATTTATGTTAAAGCCCTAAGTTACAAAGGAAATTTGATCTTCTTATGTGGCATATTTGGTAAGTGGCGCTAAAAGAAGCCTCTTTTCCCCTCAGCTACTATAGAATCATCCGTACACAGTTCCTGTAGCTAACTTGATGGTACTTTTGATTTGAATGACTTATCAGACATCTCTTATTAAAATATCGATCATGGTCTCCTGGGTATGTTTTCTGGGTTGACAGGCGAACATGCTAATAAGATACATCACAGTTGTTGAAAGCAGTTTTTATTTCAGGTTTGCAAGCACCAGCTATTAACAGTTGGGAAAAGAAAAAATAACCTCTATCTCTCAAATTCCTTTGTATGCGTTTCCAATAACACAACATTCATTTTAGGGGAAAATACTTGAGAAAAAGTACACAGCAATTCTGTTGGGTTGTTTGCTTGTATTTTAGTAGATAGGAATATGGACTGTATATCGTCTTTTAACATATAGTAGTTTTTTTTAAACAGCATATTTTGATGATAGATTTTAAAAAAAAAGCTAGTTAAGGGAGATTGAAAACAACCATGTACTTTATTTTAAACAATTTAATTAGCATAGTTAAATTAACATAAGCCCTTCTTTATTTAAATCATTCACCTCCATTACAACAATAATTTTTGGGACAATGACAAACTCACAATAGAAACTGATGCAAAGCAAGCAAACAATATGGTTAGTGTTCTATTTCCATCACGTTTCATTTCTTTTTCTGCCTTATTTTTGGCATTCATCTAGGCGGCTGCTCTTAGAGGAGCTGGGACTGGCAAATATAGTTCACTTCTGAACTTGCTGACATTGATGGGCTTGAATTTCAGTAGTGCTGAGCGCTGACACCTCCAGTGAAGTCAATGTGAGTGCTGAGCATCTCTAAAATATCAGGTCTCATGTTTTCAACACAGTGGTGCCAGTTGCTTATTAAATGATGCTACATTTTTTTTCTTTTTTTAGTTTATGAAAAGTTTTCAATCAGCAACAATCGCGCCTCGGACCAACCTCATTGGCACTCAAGTATAGTTTTTTAAGTGTAAATCCAGCAAAGACATGAATTGGTATATTAAATTCACAACACTTTGTAAAGGAATGCAAAAGGTTGAACCCTGTAGCAGGGTGGTCACCCGCTCCGGCCTTAAAGGGCTTCAAACAGCCCAGGAGAGGGCTGTGGCTGGGGAATGGAGAAGCCGCCTCAGCTGTGGCCATGCCCCAGTCGGCCCAGCTGGCCCTTATAGGAGGGCAGTGGGCCTGGAGCAGACAGTCTCCCTCTAGCTGAGGAGGGAGATGGACCTAGCTGCCTGAGTGCTAAAGGTTTCTAGAGTTGGAGCAGGGCTGGGGGAAGGCCAAGGGAGCTGGGGAGCTCTGGCCTGAAAACCCCCCAGGCTGCAGCCTAGTGGAGGGCCAATTAGGTACTAGGTTGCAGGGGGCAGCCCACGGGTAGGCAGAGGCAGCAGGTCCAAACCCCCCTTGCCAATGATGAGAGGCTTTTACACTGCAGTCTGCCCCAGTGAGCGGGGGCTAGATGGTGACTGGCAGTAGCCCACGACTGAGGCAAGGTGGGGATAGAGGGTTGGGGGTTCCCCTGGGTGGGGAGACCCTGAGACTGCGGGGGTATTGCCAGGGGGCAGCACCCCAAAGACAAGGGGCACTGGGTCCTGGGAGGGACACGGGGACCAGCGGCAGTGGGACACCAGCCTCCAGAGGGCGCTCTGCCCTGGAAAGAGCTAATCCCCGGAGCGACCAGCGGGAAGTGCCGCAGGGGTGAGTCCTGCACCGTCACAGACCCCTGAAGGTGCAACTTGCACAGCCTTTATCTATGAACAATGGAAGGCCTAACTCCAGACATAAACTGCAACTGTACAGGCAGCTTAAAAACCCCTCTGCAGCCATTTTTGTTCTCTTGGATAACACAAATTTAACAGGGCTAGCATGTCTCTTCCAGTGTTATGCTTTCAGTCAGCCTCAGCTAAGTGTCACTGAATTGCATGTGGTAATTATAGTTGTTTCCTTGTCCATAAGTCTCCCACCTTGTTCTAAGCCTAAAATCTCTCATTTGTTTCTTCTTCCCTTTACGTCCGAAAATGTCTGAACAGATCTAATTCACCAAATGCAGTACTTCAATTAGCTGTTAAGCATCTTTCTGAATATTAGTGACAGCTTAGACGCATGATCCATATCTCTGTAATGTTTGCATGCCTTGAGGGGCTAGATTGAGTGGATTTCAGACAGTGTTACAGTAATTTACACAAAAAGGGCTTTATTAATTTTATAACTCATCTGGTAAAGTAATTAAAGATTTAAATATGTGGTGGGTTAGAGTGAAGTTGCTCTTTTTAAATGAGAGATTATAGTGGTTGTGGTGGATGATGGCTCCTTAGCCTTGGCTAGAGCTAAAATAAAGTATCAGAAACGTGGATTATTCTTGCCATAAGCTGGTCAGATGGCACAAACTTGGCAGTGAGTTGCAAGGATTCTGTTGTCTCCATACTGTCTACTCATAGACTTTGAGGTCAGAAGGGACCATTATGGTCATCTAGTCTGACTCCTGCACAATGCAGGCCACAGAATCTCACCCATCCACTCCTGTAACAAACCCTTAACCTATGTCTGAGTTACTGAAGTCCTCAAATCATGGTTTAAAGACCTCAAGGTGCAGAGAATCCTCCAGCAAGTGACCCGTGCCCCGTGCTGCAGAGGAAGGCGAAAAACCTTTGAGAGGAGACTCAAAGAGCTTGGTTTATTTAGCCTGGCCAAGAGAAGGTTGAGGGGATGTACCATTGCTCTCTATAAATACATCAGAGGGATAAATAACAATGAGTGGGGAGGAGTTACTGAAGTTAAGCGCCAATGTTGATGCAAGAACCAATAGACAAAAACTGGCCATCAATAAATTTAGGCTTGAAATTAGATGATGGTTTTTAATCATTAGAGGAGTGACGTTCTGGAACAGCCTTCCAAGAGGAGCAGTGGGGGCAAAAAACTTAACTGGCTTCAAGACTGAACTTGCTACGTTTGTGGAGGGAATGGTATGATGAGACTGCCTACAGTGGCATTGGCTAGTAGCAAATTCATAGATTCATAGACTTAAGGTCAGAAGGGACCATTATGGTCATCTAGTCTGACCTCCTGCATAATGCAGGCCACAGAATCTCACCCATCCACTCCTGTAACAAACCCTTAACCTATGTCTGAGTTACTGAAGTCCTCAAATCATGGTTTAAAGACCTCAAGGTGCAGAGAATCCTCCAGCAAGTGACCCGTGCCCAGTGCTGCAGAGGAAGGAGAAAAACCTCCAGGGCCTCTGCCAGTCTTCCCTGGAGGAAAATTCCTTCCCGTCCCCAAATATGACGATCAGCTAAACCCTGAGCATGTGGGCAAGACTTACCAGTCAGCACCCAGGAAAGAATTCTCTGTAGTAACTCAGATCCCACCCCATCTAACATCCCATCACAGACCATTGGGCCTATTTACCTGCTAATAATCAAAGATCAATTAATTGCCAAAATTAGGCTATCCCATCATACCATCCCCTCCATAAACTTATCAAGCTTAGTCTTGAAGCCAGATATATCTTTTGCCCCCACTATTCCCCTATCTCCAACGACCAGTGATGGGATGCTAGAGAGGGGAGGGCTCTGAGTTACTACAGAGAATTCTCTCCCATGTGTCTGGCTGGTGTGTCTTGCCCACATGCTCAGAGCCCAACTGATTGCCATATTTGGGGTCAGGAAGGAATTTTCTCCTGGGTCAGATTGGCAGAGATCCTATGAATTTTTCGCCTTCCTCTGCACCATGGGGCACGGGTCACTTTCAGGGTTAAACAAGCATAAATGTTGGATTCTCTGTAACTTGAAGTCTTTAAATAACAATTTGAGGACTTCAGTAACTCAGCCAGAGGCTATGGGTCTATTACAGGAGTAGGTGGGTGAGTGGCCTGCAACGTGGAGGAGGTCAGACTAGATGATCATGATGGTCCGTTCTGGCCGTTAAAGTCTGAGTCTATGTCTAAGAAGTATCTCTGAACTGGAATTGCATGTGTACTTCTGGTGTGAACTGAGAGGTATAAGCAGACCTATGTGGGAAAGCTTGCCCATGTCTGAACTATGTTGTTGTTTTTTTTAGTTGTCTAGAATAAATAGTCATTTGCTACCGTAATTCCTGAGTTTGCTTATCATTTTTCAGGGGCAGTGCATGCTAGATGTGTGCTTTATATCTTAATTTTTCTGTCTCCAACAAAATTACATATGGAAATAAACCCACAATACAAGGGACCAGAGAAAAAGATAGACATTGTATGTTCACTTTAACACATCTGTAAGACCCTCCAATGCTATGGTGATGAGCAGTCTAAGACCCTACAGTAGATAGGGATGATGGGGGAGAGAAAGTTATCTTCAAGAGCTAATGGCAAAATTAATACATTATCTGACACTTGGGCAGCTATTCATTGGAATTTCACCATATTTACTAAGCTGCATAATGGCTGGAGGAAGACTTGTCCCATCAACCCCCTGGAAGAATTTCAGCTTTTTGTTCATAGAACGCAACTTGCAAGTAATCCTAAATGAGACTTTTGTATTTTGTTTTTACTACTGGAAATACTAACTCTGATTTCATTATGACCTGGGGCATTTTCTCCAATAATTTCTCTGCATCAGGGCTGGCTTAGGTATTTTTAGGGATTCCATTATTGTAACAATTGTTCTTTCATGAATTCTCTTCATCCTTGGTTTCCTTGCAGAATTGTTTGTACACATTTCAGTGTAAATCCATTTTTTAAAAAGAAAATTTGTCTTGCTGTATGCCTGTCTTTCATTGTTATGCTTATTTTGGTGGAATTAATGCCGAAAGGAAGAGTAGCAATGAAGAATAGACGGGATTGAGGAATAGGGTGACCAGCTAGCAAGTGTGAAAAATCAGGATAGGGGTTGGGGGGTGGTGGTGGTAATAGGTGCCTATATAAGAAAACCCCTCAAAAATCGGGACTGTCCCTATAAAATCGGAACATCTGGTCACTCAACTGGGGAATCAAAACCAGAAAGTGCTGGTCACGCTGCCAGATTTGAAAAATAAGTGGAGCAATACAGTATGAACTGCATGTCACACTTCAAATGTTAAGACTAGGAGTCATTATGCAAAAAATATTATATTCAATTCAGGCTTATTATTATTGAATGCAGTCATATTTCTGCTCATTTAAGTAATAAAATGCAAATTCAGCAGAAAGAGTAAGTAGATTAGCTATGGATGCTTATTTGTTGGCCCCAGAGATTGTTTTCCTGCATTATTTGGGCATAAAGCATTAGAATCTGTTTTTGACTACGTTTTTCATTGTCCTTATAGTTTACAGTTTGAGTTAGCATGTTTCTTCCATAACGTTTCTCACATTTTCAATAGCATTCATGAGTCCAAATTTAGTTTGGACTTCGACTGTAAGATATGAGAACAGGGAAGGGGGAAAAAGACTTATTGTGGCTAGAAAGAGCAGCTGGAACAAGAGTTTGATTGAATTAGGGGAAAATTGCTCATTTTATAGCTATAGTATTTATATAATATTGCAATATAAATCAAAGCTTCCTTTGCTTTTTTTTATATTCAGTCATAACAGCATGTGAAACGTACTGAACAGCAGCTGCTATTCAAGTCAGATAAGATATATTCAGTAATGTCATAAGCAGGTTAAGCAAGTTGAATGGAAGGTAAAATCATATGTGAAGATGCAGCTATAGATTGTCTGACCATGAAACCTAAATTGCTAAATTCTAGTTCAAAGTCCTTATTCCTTGTTTGGTCTATGAAAGTACCACTTTACTCTGCTCTTCCATGCATTACTTTGGCGGCGGAGGGAGGAAGCCATTAACCTTTTGACACGGGCTGATCTATTTTTGCCACCATTAGCATTAATGTATTTTGTATTAGCATATTGTATAGCAGGGTGGTAGGGTCTTGGTTGTGGCTTTTTTTTGTTTCGTTTTTGCTATTCTGTAGTTTGAGTATTCAAATATAGGGCAGGTATTTTGCACACTTCTGCATGTTGCTTTGACAGTACAGTAACTCCTCACTTAACGTCATCCTGGTAATTGTTTGTACGTTGCTGATCAATTAGGGAACATGCTCATTCAAAGTTGCGCAATGCTGCCTTATAACGTTGTTTGGCTGCCGCCTGCTTTGTCTACTGCTTGCAGAAAGAGCAGCCCGTTGGAGCTAGCTGGTGGGGGCTTGGAACCAGGGTGGACCGGCAGCCTCCCTATCAGCTCCCCACTCCTCTAAATTCCCTGTGCGACAGTCGCCCAGCAGGCTACCACTTGCCAGACAGTTCAGCTCCCCCCACTGCCATGTGCTGCTCCTGCCCTCTGCCTTGGAGCTGCTCCCGGGAGCCTCCTGCCTGCTGTGCAGGGCGGGAGGGGAAGACTGGTGCTAATGTCAGGGTGTCCCCCTCCCTCTCCTCCCCACTCCTTTACCCCATCTTCAGAGAGCGGGGCGGGGGACATGACAGGGGTCAGGACAGAGGGAGCTTGCTGGCAGCAGCTGCTGTCTCAACTTGCTCATCTACTTAAAAAGGCAATGTACTTAGAGTGGGGTCAGCGTACTTAAAGGGGCAATGCCTCTTTCTCACACCCATGGTGTGTGTCTCTCTGCCATGCTGTCTCCCCTCCCTCCATTCGTGCTGTCTTGTAGAATGTGAGGCCACATTAACAATAATGTGTTAACCCTTGAGAGCTCAGCCGAGTGCTAGTTCATCATTTAGCAGTAAGGCATTCCCTGGGAAATACCCCACCCTCTTCCACCCTCTGACTTCATCACCTCAACCAACCTTCACAATCATCATTGCTGTGTACAGTACTAAATTGTTTGTTTAAAACTTATTCTGTCTCTCTCTCTCTCTCGTTATAGTCTTTTGTCTGGCGAAAAAAAATTCCCTGGAAACTAACCCTGACAATTTACATTAATTCTTATGAGGAAATTGGATTTGCTTAACATCATTTTGCTTAAAATAGCATTTTTCAGGAACATAATTAAAATGTTAAGTGAGGAATTACTGTATATTTAAGCACCACAACCCTAGCTATATATCATTGCTCTATATAGTTACGACTATAGCTGTATATCATTAAGCTAGGTGGAAAATATGCTGCCCATTCTTATGTAGTCAAAAGTTTTTCTGATACATTTTAACTTAGATTTAAAGGACTAATAAAAATTAGCCTAACCCTTATATGGTACATTTCGTTATGTGAAGTCAAAGCACTTTACAGAGTTGAGTAAAAATCAACTGTGATTTGGCATACTGAGGCAGAGAGAGCTCAAGGCCAAATTTTTCCAAAATTTGATCAATCTTTGACACCTAGAGGTTGATCTTCAGAGATAAGACCTGATCATTCCGACTGAAGTCATTTGGGAGCTGTAGGGGGCTCAACACCGTTCTAAGATAAACTCTGTGTCTTAAGTTGGGCACCCAACAATTAGTGATTATATAGGAAGGTTTTGGCATAAATAGCTAGACCCAATGTCACCCACTGAGTCAGTAGCAAATTTGGGAATAGAACCCAGGTCTTCTGACTCCCCATGTGGTGCCCTGTCCACTGGATCATGCTTAAGGTTGTTATTTAGTCACGGGTATTTTTTAGTAGAAGTCATGTAGTGATCATGGGTAGTAAACAAAAATTCATGGCTCATGACCTGTCCATGACCTTTACTATAAATACTCCTGACTAAATCTTAGCTGGGGGGGCCTCCTGGGGGCCACTGCTCTGAGAGGCCTCTGCAGTGCTGCTGCTGCTCTGGGGAGCCCCTGAGGTCAGCCCCACTGTCCACTGTTCAGGCGGTTCCCGGGGCCAGCCGTACCTGCTGCTGCTCAGGTGCTTTTCTGGGGCCAACTGCCCAGGGCCGCCCGAGCAGCAGCTGGTGCGGCTGGCTGCAGGGCCACCTGAGCGGCTGGCTGTAGGGCTGCTCCCTGCCTAAGCAGCTGGCCCTGGGGTCAGCCACGCTGGCTGCTGCAGAAGTCACGGGGTCGCAGAAAATCACGGAATCCATGATTTCCATGACCCCCGTAACAGACACACAGCCTTAATATCCTAGCTTTTAGTGTTCATTAAAACACATTAACCTTTAATAAAACCTGTTTTGTTGCAATTTTCATAGATCCTTTGAAAATTTGTATAGAGAATATATATTTTGTCTCATGAAACAATGATACAGAACCATAGTGTCAGATATACAGTCATGCACAAATTCCCTATGGTTAAAAGTAAGCCAAAATGAAAATGGCATTCCTGCTGTATTAGCACTACTACTCAGCAGCCTTCCCATGAGTAGCTACAGAGTCACCAGGCAAATTGGATATGAAGTTTGCCAAGGAGCCAGATGTCTCTTCTGTAAGATTATCTTCCACAGACTAGTTTCTGGTTTTGTAATTACAGTCCAAAGAGAAAATGGAAAATGTATGACTTACTTTCATGAAGGATGAGTTCACTGGAGTATGGATACACAATATCCCACAGTATATGATAGTTAAAAGGTATCCTAGCAATTACATTTTTTTTAAATTAAAGATTGAGTTTGTTGAATTACCATTATTTTTGTCTGCCAAAATCTGTAACTGCTATACAGACAATCTGCACTGTAAGACACTCAATTATAACACTCACGTTATTGTACCAAAATGTTCTTAGTTAAGTATCATTCTGTTTGTGATACCACCTCTCTGATAATGCACAAAAGGTTAAACTCCAGAAGTTGATCACTGAAAAACGTTGAGTACAGTTGCTGTCCAGTACTTGTATCGTATTAATGAAGCATTTAAGAGATACAGGTTCTAGTGATACAGGTTCTAGTGATCTGTGCAGGGAACTGGGACAATGAAACTTCTGAGTTACAATCACAACAGCTCTTGGTTCGCCATGTGAATTTGGGAAGACACTTGAATTTCTCTACTTCTGTTTTCCCATCTATAAAATGATGATAATACTTAGCTACCCAAGGCCCTGATTCAGCAAAGCACTGAAGCACATTATTTACTGTAAGCATGAGAGTACCGCCAGCCCTTAAAATTGAATATGTACTTTGCCCAGCATTGGTTATGCAGAGATTGATTATTTACTTAGAGCAGATTCACTGCTGTTGTTCAGATATTTTGTGTTGCTCTGGGGATGGAAAGCAGCCATAAACCCAGTTTACTAGGCTTAGAACTGCTTTGCATCACTGGAATGGCACAGAGCAGCTGCAGTGTGCTGGTGAATTTAGTCTGTAATGTTTTTAAAGCAATTTAAAGGTTAAAATGATGTATAAATATTTATTTTATTGGATAGTACATTAGACAGTTTGATCAGTGAGAATGCATTTTAATTTCTGGAGTAAATAGGATATACACTGTAATAGCTAAGCCTGTCATATCTAAGTTCCTTTTTATTGCTAGGTGAGAAATGCTAGGTTTTGCCAAAATTTCACTATTTTTCACTTTTGCTAAGCCTCCATATGTACATTTGTGGCGATATGTTGGACAAACTTTGTATAGTGGCTTAGAAAATCATAATGATTAGAATGTTCATTAATATGTAACATTCCTTGAAATCAGAAAGATATTTGAAAAAAAGAATAACCGTAGACATCATCTAAATAGATTTTACCTGCTAAGTTTACACTAAAAATATAAGCCTTATCTGCTGTCTCCGGTAGGGGTGGGCTCTCTCCATAGTGAATTGTGTATGTTTTATTACTTTGTTTTTGTGCCCAGAACTTCAGATTATCTTAATGTTGAAGAAATAAAAATAAGTAAATGAAATCTTGCTTATTCCCCTCTGTATGGAATAGTTCACATATCTTGCTGAAACATAAAAGGCCTTATTTACCACGTCTGTACATCAGTTTTACACCATGAAATCACAGTGGTGTAATGGAAGGAGGAGTCAGGCCTCAAACCTGTAGTATCTCATTTCTGTGTCTGTGTAGTAAATATACATACAACACTATATACATCACTATTTTAATAGTCCAGTTTCTGCTCCTTTACATTTATGCAACTCTATTGAAGTCATAGGGTCTATCTGGAGAGCTAGTGTGTGGCAAGCTACTAAGCTACTTTGATCTACTCATGTTTCAAACGGGAGTAGTTCAAAGAGCACTACAGAACTTTTAGTGCATGGTACCAGGGACCACACAGCCAGTTAGTTGGTTGAGGGGGTACACTGGTGCATTTTCTTCCATTGTAAACCAATGAGTGTTTAGGCCCACATTTGAATTGTGGGTGCTTCAGTATATGGGCATCCAACTGGAGATATCTTGGACCTGATTTTCAGAAGTGATGATTCAACTTCAGTTGAAATCAGTGGAAGCTGTGGGTACGTACCGGTAATACTACTGAAACTCAGGTGATTATCGGGTTGGGTATCCAAAATTAGTGAACATTTCTGAAAAAATTATCTTAACTTTTTGGGCCCAGTCCTGTATTTCTTGTAAACTCCTATTGGCTTTTGTTGGGAGTTCAAAGAATGCAGGATTGGCCCCTAAAGCTGTTACTTTAGCTGGGATTTTTGCCATTCATGTTATGAAATAGAAATATGTTTTTTGTAATGAGTCATTAAGCACAGTAAAACAGAGGTTTAGAGTGTCACCATGCTCTATTCCTGTTAGATTAGTCATTAACGTAAGAGGTACGTGGCCTGCTTATGCACGCTTTGAGCCCCCAGTTCTCTTTCTGGGAGTTTCTGTATGTATAAGGGATACAGTCCTTCAGCCAAGCCATATAGGGTTTAATTAATTTACCCTTATCTGAATAAACGTTAAAATGATGTAAAATTGTTCTTTACTAATTGTTTTTGTGTCATTTAAGTGAAACTCTAGTTATTTACATACTCTTTAAAATTTCATATTTAAAACATTTTGAGATAGGACTGATGTGTCACATGTTTTGTGATATTTTGCTAATGTTTATAAATGCACCTAGTTAGTTTCCCTTCTAATCTAAAACTAATTTGTTCCAGGAGCTCTTAGGTTTAGACTTTAGTACGCTGATTCAGTTTGTCTCTCCTCATGTACCACTTCTATAAGAACCGTGGAACTTAATTGTACTTCAGCAATCAGACTTACTCACCAAATAAATTACACAGACTTTACAGAACTGTTGTTATGAGATATTCACAAAATTAAATTTTTTTTATCCTATGCTGTAAAACGTATTGGATTCTTCACTGAGAAAATGAAACAATTTCTGAAATCTAGTTTGTAGAAATAATACAGGAACAACGAAGTTTCAAAGTTGCAACTTTTTTTCTAATTGAGTGAATCGATTTTTTTTAAATTCCTTTCAGGACATTTGAAGCTACATATAATGCCTCCCAGGGCTGAGATTATGCTCAAGTACCTGAAAAATAACAGATGCTGCTATGCTCTTCATAGCAGAGATTGGTGCTGTACACAGCCAGAAAACATCAGTGGAACATAACCCCAAGCAGCAAAATCATTGTTGAGATTGGCAAAAGACAATTGTACTGTATTAGAGTCTATGTCTTTTCACATCTGTTAGGTTAGATCAGCAAGTACTGGCAACAGCCCATTCTGCAAATGGCCCAAATGTTTCCCTTCTGAGAATTTCACTTTAACTTAGTAAGCAAAATTTGTTCAAAGTAGATAATATTGAGTGTTGAAATACGTTGCTCCAAACTTTTAAACCAAAACACTTGTGAAAACAAGGATTGCTTTCATTAATGTATTATTCACTTAGTTATTTGGACCACAGAACAGTAAATGTTTATATGTTGTTTGTTTTAAAAGAGGTTTTCCTTTTTCCTAAAAGAAGTCCTGGTCCTTATTTTCCCTATTTTGTCTAGATAGTAAAGAAAAAAAAATTCTTCCTCCCTGAGACAAGTAAGATGGTAGAGCATCAAGTATGTATTTGCAAAAGTCAAAGTTGGTATGTCATTAATTATATACATTAATTTATCCTATATGAGGTTCAGTTTCTGTCTTAAGAGTGTATTATCTAGCAAATGGTATAGAGTTTTGGCACTGTTACTGCTACTATAGTATCAGTACCAGTAAGTCTGAACTCATATACAATAGGATGTATCCTTTGGCAATATTTATTAATTTATATTAAGTTGTTAATTATTTCATGGAGTGTTAATACTTCTGTTTTGGAAATAAATCGCACATGCCATGTTTCCCTGGGAAACAAAATACTTAATCTTGCCATAACCTGTACCAGTTTCCAGGCAGCACAGATAATGAGATGTCACTTACAGCAACATAAAAGTGCCTTCCAATAGTGGGAATCCAGTCCTCTGTCTGGCTTGTGGGATGTAATGAAGGATTTATTAAATGAATAAAAGATTCATTAATAAAGAAAAATCTCCTTTAATGCCCACATAATCCAATTAATAAATGTTTTGGAAGATAGTGGTCCATTCATTTTACTGTTTTGTGAGGAAATGTTGTGCAATACACAGCCAGACATGTAGGTGGAATTACAAGAAGCATACAATGTACTTGTGAAAGCACAAACAAAAAGACCAGCTGCTCAGGGACAGAAAATGTACTTCCTAAAGTGCTGAGCTGTTAAGCTCGCAAGTAGCAGTAGAAAACTGTAATGGCTGGACATGGTACTCCATTTATACTAAGATGATATCAATTTATCATCTAAGCACTTCACAACCATGTTAAATCTGGAACTAATACTGCTAGTATTATAGTTTTTCTTTTGCTAACACTAGTTGAATGCAAGTAGCAAACGTTGTATCATAACTTGCCCATTACAGCTCAGTAAAAGCTCTTCCAGCATTCCGGTATAAACTCCAACTTTGAGGGTTTAAAACGCCAGTCAGGAAATTTTTCTCTGATTTGGAATGCAAGTTCTCAGCTTAAGAGCACATTTTCTTTCCTCTAATTAAGGCAACCATTTCAGATGTCTGGTATGTGGTCACTCTGAGACCACTTAATGTGTGTGTCACACAAACATCTCATACGCAGACTAGAACGACTCCTTGAGAGTTACACAATTACTCCACTGCACGCTCAGCTAGGATCAAACTCTCAACCAGGTGTTGAACCAGCTTCTTAAGTTGCGCACACACATTTTGAGCATTTGTACATGCAGAACCCAAAATTGTGTGCATAAACAGGAACTTAAACTTGCAAATTAAAAGGACAGCTCTTCAGTTAACATGTGAAATGTATTTCCTACCTGGAAGGCCTGCCAAGAGAGTGTAGAAGAGTGAGGTTAAGGCACAGCAATTCCCGGAAGCATGCTCAGCTTTCCCTGCCCACTAGACTTCTTGGGAGCCTCAGAGGGGACACATTAAGCCTTACTGCCTCCAGAATAGTAAGCTACATCCGTCCCCATCAGTAGGTGCTCAGGCTGGATGACTGGATGAGAGGGATGCCTCCTAGCTGAAGACAAAATCTCTGCTCCTGCTTTCTTCCTCAGTCTCTCTGAGAAATTCTGGACTTGAGTTGGTGGCGTCTGCATCTTCTACAGAACCCTCTAGAGCCCTATTTTCTAGGAGGACTGTGATCTCCTGCCCATTTCAAGCTATGTCCCAACTGGGAGGAGTTCTGTTCTGAACTTATCCACCTGGGTGATAGGTTGTCAATGTGTAAGGCTAGGGTCCCATTGGGGTAAGTGCTTCAGTGATTTCTTTGGTAGGAACGTCTTCCCCACTGTAACTGCATTTCCTTCAGGTGGTAGCCTCTTTCATTGGGGCAGCTTTGGACCAACCTAACTCAGCTTTCCGGTTCTCACATCAGTCTTCTCTTGCTCCGAGTTCAGTAAAGCATTGTTCACTAGGAGATCTGCCTCTAAGACACTTCAGCGTGTCCTCCAAATTATAATACAGCTGTTACCTGTTTGGGCTTAGTCAATTTCCAGCTGTTCCTGTCATACTTATCCCTGCCCATACTTGGCTGCACATATAGTCTATGTGCTGCATTCAGATTTCAGTGCATAAAGAGTTCTGTGAATAACTAGGGGCACTGGTCTTCATTTGGGGTTCTGGGAATAGTAGAGGGTGAGGGTCTATTTCTCCAACAGACAATGAGAAAAGGAGGTTCACCAGCTGCAGAAACCACCTCAGCCCATGTTCACCAGCATGTGATGAAGTTTGTGAATACTCTGAACCCAGTTCACTTAGTAAACCAAACTTTGTAAGAGACACACAGCACTAATAATACTCCTTACCCATTTTATAGGGGTGTTCTGAGCTTAATTAATGTTTGTAAAGGCTTTTGAGATTCATGGATGAGTGGCTGTTATTGCACTTGGAAAGCATATGAGGAGAAATGCTGGCTTGATATGAGACTACTCTGTGCCTGCTCCTTTATCATATTTTGAACTTGGCAAGGATGCTAGTGTAAAATGTTCAGTTTGTAGAAATAGTGTGATGTTTAATTTTGTTCAGTTAATTTCCTGGCTGTACTCATTTGGTGCTAGCTGACTTCTTTTACATTTTATCGACGTGCAGACTTGCACTGGCTTAACTAAAGGTTTGTTTTAAAAGCAGCTTAGTTAAGCTGGTGCAAGGTTGTGTGTAGACGCTCTTCCTTCAGTTTAAGAATAACTTCTTTTTGTTTAGCTTAATTTTTTAATTGCACCCCATGAATTAGTAGAGGGTTTTTTTTACCATTATTGATGCGATGCTAGCGACTAGTTAAGGTACTTAATGTTCACTTACCTTAGTGACAGCTCATAGAAATTAACCAAAGTTTGACTGAAGATTTTTTTTTTAATCTGAACATCAGATAACTGAAACTCTTGCTTATTGGAAGGTTAGATTCATTATCCCAAGATTTGACTTCACATAACCACTTTTTGTACTGCAGTCATGTTCCAGGAAATAAAGACTTCAACGCACAATCAGGGGAGCTGGCCCAGCAAACACTTTCTGCAGTCAGAGGACTTTCCCAGGTCAGAGGACTTTGAACACGATCTTAAGTCTGCTGGCCAGTTCCCCTTGCATAGCTTCCTACCCATATCAGGATGTGAGCACATATGACTTTATATGCTGTTAGACTCCATCCATAGTGTCTTATCTGCTGATGTTCTGCTGAGCCAACCAGCACTGGGAGAACAGAAAGTTGTTTATAAGAATGTGAACCAGATATCCGAGTTTCTGTTTGTTTAAAAAGTCTGGATACCAGTGTATAAAGTGTATTCTCAAAGTGAAGCATTCAGGTCTACTCCTGAGCAGATTTTTTTGTGTGAAAGTATTTTCGCATTAAAGAATCATCTGTTCCTGCAGCTCATTTCCTTTGGAAGTGTAGCCTCACTTGTGACATCATCACTGGTAGCTATGGAAATAATTATAATGTCTGAAATAGAGTATTATGATATCAGATGGGGAGTAAACAACAAGAACAGATGAACTGTTAAGGAATAGAGAGGTTCTTTGTTGATGTAGTCAGATGAATCAAAAATGGATCATTAAAGAATTGAGCAGCATGTCTGACATAATGGATAAATTGCAGAAATGCTTTTCAAAGTTTTCCATGAGGCACCAGTAGTGGGTGAATCTTGCAATCCTTACACAGGTAATCAGTTGACATCAGTAAGAGTTTTGACTGTATCAGAACTAATAGATTTGCTGCATCAAATTCTCATATCTGAGGGAAGAGGGAAATATCTCAGGGTTTCTAAATGCCATCAAGAAATGTGGGGGGAAAAAAATCCTTAATCGCCAATTTTTTTGTGGGATTTGCTCAAGAACATTTTTTTTTCTATGCTGACTTGGTGTAAATGGGCAAAGCTCCATTTAAGTCAATGGAGTTATCTCCTTTTATGCCAGCTGACATTCTGGTCAACAATTCCCAGCACTGTGCCCATTTCTAGAAGATATAGATTGTAAACTCCTCAGCGCAGGGATTGTGTCTACCTCTGTGTTTGCAGAGTGCTTAGCTCAATGCCGCTCAAAATCTGAAAGTGCAATTTTAATATAAATATTAAAAATAATGACAATATAGAGGTTCAAAAGTGAGTTGAGGGAGAAGTTTAGTTCTGGAGAGAAATTAGCAAGAACATAAGAATGGCCATACTAGGTCAGACCAAAGGTCCATCTAGCCCAGTATCCTGTCTTCCAGCAGTGGCCAATGCCAGGTACCCCAGAGGGAATGAACAGAACAGGTAATCTTCAAGTGATCCATCCTCTGTCATCCATTCCCAGCTTCAGGCAAACAGAGGCTAGGAACACTATCCACACCCATCCTGGCTAATAGCCATTGAATATAAGAAGGATGAAGCTAGCAATGAGGTTGTTTTATAAGGAAAAGTAAATAAAGAGGAGAAAGGGCCAAGAACAGAGGTTTGAGAAACTTCATGACAGAGTATGTAAAAGGGGGAAATGTAAATCCTCCACCAGAAAATTTGTTAGGGAATTGCCAGAGAGCAAAGTGCAAGAGACATTAACTCATTGACTTCTGCTACTTTGGCAATATAAGAAATAATAATCTATGCCTGTCATATTGAAAATGACAACACTAATAGGTGTTGTCATGGCAGGGAACAATATATTTTATTTCAAGATTCTAGGGTATTGTAAATATGCTCAATAGAACCCTTTTTTAACATAAAAAATATGATGGGACTTTTGGTTAAAGGTGGATTCTGTATTCTGGAAATCTTAATTTGTCGGACTATTCCTACATTGTTAACTATACAGTTTGTACCTGCATATCACCCAATAGCCATCTGTAAACTGAATTTAGGTTTGGAAACTGCTGTTCACATACATTTCCTGTTTTTCTCAAGTCTGCTGTATGTACATTGCGTGCAAATGTTTCTTGAAGAGCTGTTCTTTTAATAGCAGTGTATAACATTGTAAATAAATTTACATGTAGTATATGTCAGTTTATTACTTCCTCTATCCAATATGTGGCTACATACTGTGTTTATATGAAAATAATTCATTTCTTTACTCATCACCAACACAACTATTATGCTTTATTATAATTTATGGCAATTCAGGATAGTTTTATCAGAGGCAGCGATCTATAAAGTCTTTACTTCTTTGTAAACTGGTGAAGGCAGTCATGGGCTGAAGGAATGTGATGATCCAGCTTACTTAAACTCTTCTATATTGTTTTCTTCTGAAAGAAACTAATCTTCATAAATACATTGTTAAAAATAAACACCACACTATAGAACTGTCTCTTCTCTTCTTCTTTAAATTGTATTCAATGACTTTTCAAAGCTTTTTGCTCTTTCATCTCTCCCCATTCCCAGGGTTTTCAGTATCCGTAATGGATACCTATCTTTCCATTTTTCTAAAAATTCCCATCTCAAAGACTTCACAGTCACCATTCATCTGACTGCATAGAAATTTCATGTCCTCAAGAACCACTGAGATCATTCTTAATCATGGGTATATGCGTGTGTGTATGTGGAAGGGGATCACGTCAGAGAGAAACTTTGCCACAAGGGTCAAATAATCTTCTCAGCAGCCATCTTTCCTGATTTTTTTGCTCTTTGCACTGGGATGATTTACTAGTAATAACTAGTTTGACTGATATTCTCTTCTGCACAGAAACCTGCAGGAGGAAGGGACAAAAGTCCACAAAATTATCTTTGCAGAGTTTTCCAGCAAATTTTTACTAAGGCCAGAAAACAGGTTCCCCTTCGCAGAGTGAACAGGGAGTTTTAAACCCCACCCCCATACCTCTGCAATCCAAGGATCCTAAAGAGATCATTGCCATCCATGTGGAAGTCACATGGTGTATCTCCACCAATTTAGTCCTGGAGGACCCATTAAAGTAACACCAGGGTGAATTCTCAGCCCTGTTGAAGTCAGTGGGAGTCTTGCCATTGACTTCAGTGGGGACAGGATTTTACTCCAAGTCTCTCGTCCCAGGACCCCATTTTCTACATCATTCCTGACAGACACCTATTAGTAAGCAGCTTCCTGAAGGGAGTTAGACTAGTTTGTCATGCTGCCCAAGGAATTATTTCTCTCTTGCTGTCTCAGTCTGGCTGGAAAAGGGTTTGTCATTATCTTTTCAACCCACTAAATCCTGTTTCTTTGTGATTGGTTAGAGGATTTCCTGTAGCCAGAACTGGTGGCTGTCTTGCAAGTCTCCATTGAGACGAGGGCACTCTCCTTCCTTCCTTCCATCCCTGTTAAGAAATCCTCTAAAAGATTAGACTATTCTCTGTATGTATTTATGCCTGATGTTCTTTGTCCCTAGCACTCAGGAGAGTAAAATTCAACTAGTAGAACTAGTATTAAAGAATCATGCAGAGCTGCAGTGGTTCTTTGTCCTATGAATAACTACTTGCTTTACTTTTACTTGAGGGCTAGCTGCTTCCTGGGCAGAAAGGGCATCATCCTCCGTCCTAGAGATATGCGATACCCTACTCAGTGTTCTCTTCACACATTTCCCAGGTGCTACTCAGTAGAAATGAATGCCTCCTGGGAGGATGCCTGGGAGGTCCTTAGTTCAGTGATGTGAGTCAAGGCTGTTTTAATCCTCTCACCTTTCATCATGGGTCTTCTATGTGTAGGAGAGCTACAATTAGACAGATCCCACTAGTACCAAATCTGGGGAGACTTGAACAAAAATTAATTGCATGTTACCTCTAAACTTTGCTTCTGTGAGAGTTCCAGCTCCTTGTGATGAGGACTGGACATTTCTAGCATGTGTGTAGTTTATTTAATAGGGTAAAATTAGTCATTTGCTATGGAATTCCCAGCTAATTTGGTGCAGAGATTGCTCATAGGGTGAGGTGGCAAAAATCCACCTGGGGAAAAGGATCTATCTACCTGTGTGGAGAAGAGAGGAAGGAGTTGTCATAAACAGTTAGTTCAGGGTTAAGGTTTTTTTTTCTACCTGTGAACACCTGACCAGAGGACCAATCAGGGACAAGATAATTTAAAATCCCTGTGGAGGGAAGTTTTTTTTCCTGTGTCCTTTGGTTGAGTGACTCGCTAGTTGGAATTAAAGGAGTCCAGACGTCTTAATCAAGTCCTCTCAGAGTTCTGCAATAATTTCTTCTATTCAAGCTAGTGAGTATTAGAAAGGGAACTAGTATTTTTGTATTGTTATTTCTGTATTTGCAATTGTGTGTTTTGCTATAGAATTTCTTTAATTCTGTACTGTTATTGCTTTTACTGAGAAAGAAAGGAGGGGGGATTCTCTCCAGAGATTGATAAGTTTAGACCCTGTGTATTGTTCCATCTTGGTATTACAGAGACAGTTTACTTTCTTTTTATTCTTTAATAAATCTTTTCTGTTAAGGACTTGGTTGATCTTTCCTTGGGTGAATTCTCAGGGAAAGGGGAGGAGGGAGGAGGAAGGCATCCCTCTGTAGTTGAATCCCAGTATCTCTCCTAGGAGAAGGGAGGGGGGAGGAAGCAGGGGAGAATGGTTTACTTCTCCTAGGTGTAAGAACTCCATGGATTTGGGGCTCTTGGGATCCCCAAGGATTTTGGGGAAGGACTGTGTCCCAATACACGTACATTATTGGGTGGTGGCAGCTTTTACCAGATCTAAACTAGGATTTTAGTTTAGGGGAGTCCATGCAGGTCCCCATCTTGGAACCCAACAGCTCCAAGTGGGGGAGAAACCTATGACAGGAGTAACCTATTAGTCTCAGGCACCGTGAGGGTTTTCAGAGGGACACAATGTACAAGTAAGGCAAACTTACTTTCAGGTCTGAAAAGACAGATCCCTGAGAAAACCGGATCCTTCTTCATGTGATGGCCCAGGAGGCATCACAGCCACCACTGAACGTCACCTGAGCCTGATCATAGGCAAGGTCTGATTGTCTCTCAGTATTGCATATTTTTAAAGTCCAAAATATTTATGCATTCTATGCTGCAGAAAATGAATATATAGATATTTTGAAAAGCAAATAAAAATGCATCATATTGGGAAAACCAACTGACTTGCTTGGTGCTGGTTGACAGGCTCTAGCATGGTTCAGTGGTGGGAGTTAAAGCAGAGTGCATACTAGGAAGGAGGCAGAGGTTGGAGGAAGTCCGAGATGGGGGATATAGGTGTTCACTCTGCAGATCTGAGTATAAGCACAAATTGTAAGGAATATAAGTGTTGCAATGCTCCCTGATGCTCTTTATGTGGAGAAGTAAGCATGTCGCACAGGGGCAAAGCTCTCCTCTCTACCCTGTACTGTGGACCTCTTCACCGCAACGCATAATTGTATTGTTATTTTGCATTTGTTCTCACATGCCGAAGTTCTTTTGATCCTGTTTGCTATTCATTGCTAGTGCAGATGGATACTTCAGTATCGTTTGCCTTCATCCCAAGAATACAGTGTTACCAGGTGTTTATTTTCTTTAAGAACTGCTTGAGACTCCCTTAATCGAAGAGGAAGTGCAAGAAACAGAATCATGGGCCAAACCTCTTGTCCACCTTTGGCAGAAAAGAGCGCACGATTTCATTGCTGAAAAAGAATATAATGCAGCTGCGGCCAAAATGGAACCTCATTGTGCCATTTGCACTCTCCTTATGCCCTACTACAAGGTAAGCCGGATTCGAATAATTCAGTAGTTATTTGGAAAGGAGTCTTTAATGTCTCTTTTATAGCTATGCATGACAATAAAATTAAATGATGCAAATACTAATCATTATAGAAGGTTAATTTGTGACATGAAAAGGAAAGGAAAAATTCATTTCTAGCTAAGACTCATTAGTATAGAAAGTGAAGTATTAATCACTACATAAGGGGTAAATGATCCACCAGTCACAGTAAATACATTTTTCAAGAAGGATTTACTGGCACGCCTCCTTCCAATTTCCCCCCCGCAGCCTGTGGGTAGAAGTTGGAGTAGCTGAGTAGCTTCTTCATGGCCTTTACTACAGTCCATGGGCTTGCAATAAGCACTGTGCACTCATTCCTTGCAGGGGAGACAGATTTGAAGATAGAACCATGTAGTTGTAGATCCACTAGTCACTTCCTTCCTCCCCCCAAAATCTCTCTCTGCATTACGGTGGAAAGAAAATTATTCAAGGGAGAACAGTGTCTTACTGTTTGGCCTTTTCCTGGTCTGCAGTCTGCAGCACTGCAGTACCCCTGTGGTTTAATGGTACTTGGGCCTTTTGGGCAGCAACATTTCACCCAGAGGAAACATCTCATCTGCAGTACTGTTTGATATACGTTTGTGGAAATACCAATAATGAATGTCAGGTGAAAATTCTGACATAGAATCGCTGAGTTTAAGATCAGAAGGTACCACCAAATCATTTAGTCTGACTTTTATGATATCACACTGATGAGCAGACTGTTGTCATAATAAACTCCTTAATAAGAACAGGATGTAGGTACAGAAATGAGATGATAAACTTTCTACTACTCTGTGTAGCTTCAGCCTGCAACTGCCTTATCCTGGGCTTCTTTGTGACTGCCTCTAGCAGGAAGTGTGTCCCAGCAAACTAAAGACTGTATCTTGAGTGTGCAGGAAGTTTGGCATCTCCGCACTTCCTGAAGGACTTACTGTACAGCACATTTTCCCATTTTTAGATCCCTTTTTGAAATTTCCTGCCTGAACTAAAACACTGTTAAATTAAACTATCAAACTATTACAAATACACTAACTGACCTAACTTTTCAGGTTGCTAAACACAACCTTAACATGACTCAATCAGTCTCTTGGGACATTTCAGCAAGCTTTCCAATCTGCTGTGTTGCAAACCCTCTTTAGTCAAATCCTTTTCTAAGGTTCTGCCTCATTATCAATAACAGGGTCAGTTTGGGAATGGTTTTCAACTTGTATGTCTGCTCTCACTTCACTTATGTCAGCCAAGTTGTCAGGTATATTGAGCAGATGCTTATTCCTTCATGAGATTGTGCTTTCGTCTGTGGTCACTGAGTCCAGAGTGAGGTAACTCCTCTTTGATCATTGTAGCTTTGACTGGTCAAATTCTTACTACGTCTTTGTTTTTAACTATGGAAGAGGTCTTGCTCCTTTATCATAATATTTTGTCTTTTTTTCTCACTATCACAGGCTCTTTTGTCATCCTTCATTTGTATCCCCTATTTGGTAATCGGATATTTATACATCTGCTCTAATGGAGTTCAATAGGTGACTTTCCACATTGTGTTGAAGTAGCTCTATAACTAGAGTAGTGATAGAAATGGATCTTCTCTTGCATCCGTTTCTTTTTTCTGCAAATTCTTCACTATACATAATCCACATTAAGATAATTCATTGGCTTGAGGATATATGGGACTTAATGTCTCATGCTGAAAGTCGTACATTTTAGTTCTTGAATTGTAGTCCATGGTCAGTTATTACTATTCTCAGAATAACATGCCAAGCAAATACAGATTTAATGTGCCTGATAACAGTTGCAGATGTAGTATCTTCAAGTGTGACTACTTCTAAGAAATTGGTTATAACCAGGTGATCATGTCTTCCCAAGTTTAACACATCAATTTCAACTTTGTCCCATGGAATTGCAAGTGATTAATTTTGCTGGATTCTTTCTGCTGGGAATTTTTGCATTTCTGATGTTGCACACCTGTCCCATCATTTCTTCGATGTCATCATTAACCTGTGGCCAGCATACAACTTCTCTAGCTCTTCTTTTGGATTTGGTCATTCCCAGGTACCCTTCATGTATTCAATCCAATATTTTCCTTATCACTATTGAAACTATGATTTGTGTTCACATCAAGAGCACTCCTGCAATCACTGAAAGCTGTTTTATAGTGGGACTAGGCAGGTGGGAAGTTTTGATTTTTTTCCTCTTTTACTTATTGCTTGTATCATTGCTTGCAGCATTTCATCTTTAGCTGTTGCTGTCTCCAGTTCATCCCATATGCCTGGAGATACAGCATGTGACACTTACCCATGTTCACAGGTATGTTTACTGCTTGTTCCAGGTCATCAAGCTGTTTATTGACACCTGAAGCATAAGTTCTTGATAGTGTGTCTGCCATTACTAAATGGCATCCAGATTGAAACTCCAGTGTCACCTCATACTTTGTATTTTCAAAAGTAGTCACTATATCCAGGGTGGTGCTTCTCCAAATCCCCTTTTGTGTATTTCAGTCAGTGGTTTTGATCAGTTTATGCTTTGAAGCTACAACCATAGAGAAAGTTGTGAAATCTTGTACATCCATACACCAGAACTAATGTCTTTTTTCAGATTATGCATACATCTTCTCTGTGGCATATAAGAGTGGCAACCAATCATAATCAGTTCCATGACACTGGTCTAGTACTGCTCCCAGCTCTCCTTTCAAAGTATGTGTGCAGAGCTTGATGTCCTTCAGTGAGTCAAAGAACTGCAGCACTGGAGGTTATGTCAGAACCTGCTTTAAATACTTGAATTCCCTTTTATGCTCTGGCATCCATGCCCATTTGGTGACCTGGTGGAGCACAAGTCTTAGGTGAGTTGTGCAAGCTGTATAGTTAAATATGAACTTCCTGAAATAATTCAACATGCCTAGCAGTCTTTGAATTCCCTTTCTATCTTCTGGTCTCAGCATGTTCAATATTGCCTGAACCTTTGATTCATTGGCCAAGATTCCCTTCGAGGTCAGTCTCTTTCCCAACTATGTTGTTTGTATTGTTTGTAAACGACATTTGGCCTTATTCAGTTTAACGTTATTAGCTCTCACAGTTTCCAACACTCTCCTCGGTTATTCCTGATGGTCAGTGGAAGTGCTGCCCCAAATTATTAGTTAATCCACAAACACTTTCATATGTGCTACACCCTTTAGGATCTGGCTCATTGTATTGTGAAATATTTTTGGAGCTGAACATGTTCCAAAAGGCAGTCTGAAGAAGTAGCATCTGCCAAAATGGTCTGTTTGAAGTCAGATCTTGGAGCTCTTAGTGTCCCAGGGAATCTGCCAAAATCCAGCGATACATTTAATTTGTTGAAGAATTTGGTTCCTACCACCTGACAGCAGTTCACTTCTTGTGAGCAAGTGGAAGTGTTCTCTTTTTATGGTTTTGTTCAGCTCTTTATGGTCCATATACAGCCAGAGTCCCCTCCTTTTTTTCTCTACAGTTACTAAGGAGTGAACCCAATATGTCCATTCTTTTATTCTCTGAAGGATACTATTTACTGTCATGTTTTGAAGCTCTTAAGGCTTGTGGAGCTTTTCGTGTAGTGTGTACCACAAGTTCTTCATCATCTATTAACTGTATCTTGCATGTTACTGGAAAGCACCCATTTCCTGTGAATACGTCTTTACATGATGCTATTAATACTTTCATATCTGAGTCTAGGTGGTTGTTCTGTCTCTCTATGTCCTACATCCTTTTATGAGACCAAGCATCTCACACCCGTGTAGGTCCAAGACTGGTTGTTTGCCTCTGCCACAATCCCCTGTCCACAAACTTTTTTTTTATTGTGTTCGCTTTGTATTAAGTGTCAGCATGCACTCTCCCATCACTGAAATTGTTCCCCCATTATAGTCTTTCACAGACACTTTTTACTCCTCCACAGTTGTGTTCCTTCCATCTCTCTCTTTCAGTGTTTCTTATTACATTACTTGTGCCCCAGTGTCTATATTGTATGTCACATAAGTGCCATTTGTGTATGTCAAGAGGTAGCTCCTCCTCAAGTGCCCTCTTATAGCAGGCTGCAGCATGATAGGAATGTCTGCCTCAGTATCCCCTGAGTCAAACCAGGGACTCTGTGCCAAGCTCTCTTGCCTCAGCTGTACCCCTTCTTGAGGCTACTTTTTTCTTCCTCTCCAAAACATACTACAAATAGTCTGCAACAGAAGTTCCAAAACGGAGTCTATCACCCAGTCATTAAAAACCCATTCCATCTTGTCCCTTGACACCCCACATACCATATGACAGAACCTTTTGTCACTCCTGGACTCTGTCAATCCTCTTCCATCCTTCATTGCCAGGACAGCCAGCCCGGCCCTTCCAGCTGGAGTGCAACCCTGCTTTTCCTAAGTGAGAATCCCCAAAGCCTCTCTGCTGGGAGATTATCCTCACCAGGGGAGCACCCCTCACTCCCCCTGGTCCATTTGCCATCTCACTCTTCCTCCTGGATCCTGCTCTCTGGTGCAGAGATATCAGTGGGTCCAGCTCTCAACGGTGGAGACGTCTGCAGGTAACGTCTGCCAGTATTCCCTGGCCTTCAGCTTTCTCTGGTTCTTGGCTTCGGCTCTCTGGCTTAGAGCCAGCAGGCACCTCCCTCTTCTGCTCCTCCTACCTTCTGGCCCTGGCTCTGGGAGCTCAGCCAGCAAACCCCTCTTGCTGCTCTTCTTGCCTTCAGCCTTGCCCCCCAAAACATCATCTTCCTTTGGCAGCTCTCATTTCATGCAGATTTCCTCCTTCCAGGCAACCCTGACTCATCAGATCTGTCTCACTGTGTCGCTCTGGCCCTTTATAGCTCCCAGGAGCTGCACCGCCCTCTTAGTTGGCTAAATGAGAGCATCTTTACTGGCTTAGGGGAGGTGGCCCGACTTCATTTACTGGGGCCAGCCACTCAGTGACAGTGCACCTTTTAATTAAACAGTCTGTTGCATTTTCATATTCCTTCTTCTCTTTAAGAACAGCTCTTCCTCTTTGTTTGAAGAATCCATTTTTTCACTTAATACGTGAAACCTGCACTTTCGCCGCATATTTTAGCGTAATGGTTGGTTTATTACGGTTTCCACATATTTGCCCGAAGGCTGGGCATTTACTATACTCTTGTTGATTGCCACATCACTGACTTGTTTCCTGCTTTCCATTTTCCTGTCACTGGTCAGTTTAATTTCTGTGAACTTTCCCCTTGCTGGCTTAATTATAGTACTGAGTCATGTGCTCTATGCCTTTCTCTAGGCTTTTTATTTGTGTGTGTTTGTTCTGCTGCTTGGCGTATACATATTGTCCTGTCTAGTGTCAGATCCATCTCCCTTAGTAACTATTCACAGATTCTTTATTGTTACACCCCAGGACAATCTGGTCTTTAATGAGTCTTTTAATATTCCATACTCACTGGACTGACTTTTTAGTTTTAAGTCTATGACAAACTCCTCTATTGTTTCCCCTTTATTTTGTGTTCTCATCCTAAATACATCTCTCTCATAAGTAACATTTTTAGAGACACAATGATCTTCAAACAATTGAGTTATTTCTGAACCTTTCCTCTCTTTCCCCACACCATCTGTATGGAATGCATTGTATACATCTAGGGCTCCTGTGCCTGGTACTGTTAATCTTTTGCTCATCCTCCAGTTTATTTGTCCCAGTGGCTTTCATATGCAGCTCAACTTGCTGCTTGAATGTTTCCCCCTGATTCTCAGTGCTGGTGTGGGGGAGTTACGTGCAGTTGCACAGACTATATAGCAGCCACCAGAGCTCATTGAGTTATGCTGTGCCTTCCACTCCTGGTACCATGACTTATCTTACTGCCAAGGAGACTGGTGTCACAATAAACCCTTTATTATGAACAGGAGTATGAGGTAACAAACTTTCCATTAATCTGCAGCTGCAGCCCACAGCTTCTGCTTCTACAGTATGCAGGAAGTGCAGCCACTTCCTGGAGGACTTCTAGAATCTATGACTGGAAGGGACCTTGAGAGGTCGTTGAGTCCAGTCACCTGCACTCATGGCAGGACCAAATACTGTCTGCATCAACACTTACTCTACAGAACATCCTCCTGTCTATCACAGGCCTCTAACACCACCCAGACACCTCCACACACAGTGCACATTTGCTCTGTCACACCCAGTGCTTGCAACTTGAGACAATATTAAAGCTGAATCTTGCCCATCAGAATATTTTACAAATAACATGCTTGGGATGGGACACACATAAGTGCAGTACATCTCTTCATATTTAAGGCAATAATTCATACATGGTTTTAGTCCTGGCTCGGAGATCACTGCTCAGGTACCCTTTCCAAATGAAATGAAATTGTCTTTAAAGAATGAGGCATTGGACAGATGCAAAGGATTTCATTGACCCGTGTTTGTTTTAACTATTCTGGCTTTGCATTTTCGTAAATGAATGGATCCAATGTAAAAGTAAGACATACAGTACCAAGTACAAATCATGCTAATCTGAGCACAATAAAAAGAAAACCAGTGTTTGCTATCATCTTAGCCATTCCCACTTCTAGCAGAGCTGCCAGCAAAAAAGATGTTTACAGCTGTGTATCATAGCAAATATAAAAACTTTCATGAGTCAGACCATTCTTAGCATTTTTGTGAATTAATTTCATTCTGAAAGATGTAAGCACAGTAGAAAATAGCAGTAGGTTTACTGGTTTGACAAGCTCTAGAAAGCTGCAGATGTTGGCTGAACCAGGCCGCCCAGAGGATTCAGGGGGCCTGGGGTCTTCGGCGGCGGAGGGCCCCCGCTTCAGCGGTAATTCAGCGGTGGGGGGTCCTTCCGCGCCGGGACCCACCACTGAAGTGCCCCGAAGACCCACGGCAGGGGCCCCCCGCCGCCGCCGAATTACTGCCGAAGACCCGGCACTTCAGCGGTGGGTCCTGCTTCGATGGTAATTCGGCGGCAGGGGGTCCTTCCGCCCCGGGGTGGAAGGACCCCCTGCCGCCGAAGACCCAGAGCGGAAGAAGCTCCGGGGGCCTGCTCCAGGGCCCCGAAAAACTCACGTGGGGGCCCCTGCAGGGCCTGGGGCAAATTGCCCCATTTGCGCCCCCCCGGGCAACCCTGGGCTGAACAGCAGACTGACCTATAGTACAGAGAGCAGTGGTGCTCAAACTTTTTCAGTCACGCCCTTACCAGTAACGGAGGCTGTCCGTGCCCCCCATTACTGTATAGCCAAGGCATTCTGAGCAGTGGAGCTTGGGCTGAAGGCAGAGCTGGGGATGGAACTGGGGATGGAGCTGGAGCTAGAGGCGGAGTTGGTCTGGGGGCAGAGAGGAGATAAGGGCAGAGCCACGCTAGGGATGGAGCAGGGGGTAGAGTGAAGCTGTGGCTGGGGGCAGAGCTGGTCTGAGGGTACACATGGAGTGAGGGCAGAGCCAGGCTGGGGATGGAGCAGGATTGGAAGCTGAATGAGGTTGAGGGAGGAGCAAGGCTGGGGACTGAGCTGGTCTGGGGGAAGAGCAGGGCTGGGAAAGTGTGGCACTCCCTCCCTGCCACTCATGGGGCTGGCCCCAGTGCATGCCCCCCCCAACGTTCCTCTGTGCCACCCCTAAGGCAGTGCACGCCACAGTTTGGGGACCACTGGTGCAGAGGGGAAAGGTCTGTTGACTTTGGTGTGGCAAGCCTTTCCTAACCCAGGAACCCTACAGTTCAGTGTCTGGGAACTGTAGAGCTTCTCATGCGAAGAGAACTCAGCACCTCAGATGCTCCCCAGAACGATATAGACTAGACCTGAGCCATCACTCCCACCAACACTGCACAGGCTATAGAATTTCTGGAAGCCCTTGAACTGGAGTAATTCCTTTGTGGGAGCACTGGTCAAAAGAGGGGTAAAATAGTCCCTGTACCACATGGGAGTCAGGAAGTAGCTGTAGCAGTGGGGTGGTAATTTTGGTTTCCCCATGCTGCTGGCCAGGTGACTCCGCACTGTATCTTCAGGCTGCCAGTGAGGGAGCTCCTGCCTGGGGACAGTTAATGGTAGGACTCCCTTCTTTCCCAACTGCGGATTGTATGTGGCAAAGCAAGGAATACTCAGACATACATTGCTACTTTATATCTGTGCAGAAAGAGGCTGCTTTGTTGAATTGTCCTACCTGGTTTACAGGAAAAGAGCCCACTACAGTCATATTAACAGGGCACTGTTAATTAACCTACAGCAGCAGCTTCATAGTTGAATATGAGCTAGATTGGGCGCAGGAGACTCAAAATTGAAGTCATAGCAATGGTACAATAAAGTGAGCACAGTTGCAGCAGCACTAACTTTCAGACTGCCGGAGTGCTATTTTTAATCTAAGACCTACCAAAATAATAAAGTATCTAAAAAAATGGTGGTGATGGATGCTTTGGAAGCAGCAAATTTTCTTTTGAAACTATTAAACCACTAGTGAAGGGGAAAAGTGTGTACACCCAAGTCAAAATAACAAATAAGTAAGCCTTTTGTGTCTTTCAGTTAAATATAAATATTGTGTATTTCCAGCCAGACAACCATAATGAAGAAAATTATACTTGCTGGGAAACAAAATCAGATGAAACATTTACGGCTGGTGAAAAGACTAAACCACTTATTCCAGAGATGTGTTTTATTTATAGCGAAGAAAACACTGAAAACTATCCGTCAAATGCCTTTATTGAAGAGGATGGAACAAGTCTTCTAATATCCTGTGCAAAGTGTTGTGTACAGGTTCATGCAAGTAAATAAACTAATCACTCAATTTAAAGAAGTTGTGATTTACAATTTTGCCTTATTTGCTTTAGTATGGTTTTTGAGTAGCAAGCAACATATACTGAGTCTATTCAGAACAGTTTTATATGTAGTCTTCAGAATTGTTAGGGTAAAACTTTATATCAGAACATCAAATATTCCGGGAATTGTTATCTTCATCTGTGAAAACAGCAAATAATTGGAACCCTGTAAATATTCGTTAACATCATTATGGAACAGACCAAAGCTTTATATCTACAATTTTCAGTCTCATCTGCTGGAATCAGTCAAACTTAGCATAATAAAATACCTGTGCAACCATATCACCTTCTGCTATGAGCCCACTAGATTTCAAAAGTCGGGGCCAGGTCAGTACTTATTAAATAGATGGTGCCCTCCTTCTAAGTCAGTATTGAACCAATGACCTAGCATAAAAATAGGGGAAGCTGTGATGCCAGAGGTGCCATCTTTCAGTTGAGAAGTAAAACCAGGGTCCTTGACTGCTTGTGATCAGTAATTGTCCCGTAGCACTTTAATTAACTATACGGGCATTAGCCCCAGTGTCCTGGTCGGGGGTATCAGCCCCAGTGCCCAGTCTTTCTCCAATTACTAATGTGTGCCTTCCTGCAATTCCTGTATCTGTTCCATTCACCCTGAACTTTTGTTAGAATAACATGTTCTCTCCCTATTCTAAACTGTTGTGTAGTGTTGTGTTGCCCTGTTAAATAACTAGGGTGACACCCTGGCCCCACTGAAGTCAATGAAAGTTTTGTTATTAACTTCAGTGGGGCCATAATTTCACCCTTAATATATTCTTCCCCTTTTCAGAAGTGTCAGGTGGAGTGAGTGATTTCCTACAGTACCTCAGAGAGGTGCTGGGACTTAATTAGTTAACGTTCGTGTAACACACTATGATCCTCATATGTAAGTGCCATATAGTTGGAAAGATTTAGTGTTACTTCATTTATCTGATTGTTAATTTTTATCATATGGAAAAATATCATATGGACTAGAAAAAACTAATAAAGTGGAAGGGTCTCAAAGTTGAGAACTAGATGAATTGCTACCTGTGTCCCCTATAAGTTGATATGCAGTAACACTAGACTTAACCTGGGAAGGGGCTCATTATTTAGTCATTTTGGACACAAGGCATGTGTTACTTTAGTGTTTGTATACAGCTGAATTGTGTGGAGCTATAGATACCCAGAAGGGCAGAATATATTAATCAACCCAACTCTTTTATTATAGGTTGTTATGGTGTTCCTTCTCATGAAATCCATGATGGATGGCTGTGTTCTCGATGCAGAAAAGGAGCCTGGACAGCTGTAAGTTGCATAGTTTATTTAGTTATCCTACTCCCTGCAGACCAACCAAAAAAAGCACACAAGGTATTGTATCTGGAACGCAGTATATAGGGCTGGGTTCTTCTAAATATACCACTTATTGCCGATGAAGTGGTTTTTTTGTCTCTTTTAACAACATTATTAGATTTAAATATAAAATTTCACTGTTTTGAGAGAGCGAGCGAGCCTTGAAAGAATTTTATATTGTCAAGAAAATTGCTAGCAAGTAGAATATTGTCTAAGAAAGCAACCCAAACTTTGACTATACATCAGAAGGAAAAGAAGAAATGAAATTTACTCTAATTATTTTAGTCCTTGAGAATGTATGCATGGGAATCTGGGGAGAGCAGAGGAAGGGAAAGCTGAATAATAAATTATCAGCAAGTATGAAATTGTTCTTTTAGAGCATTTATGGATTTACACCAGCAGACAGAAAGAAAATAACACAGAGATGAAATGTTGTTGGAAATAGATGGATCCTGTCCTTTCAGGAAAATTGCATGTTTTCATAACTTTTTTTTCAGTAATACTATTTGATAAAGTGTAAACAATAATAAATGTGGTTAAGAAGATAGGTTATTTAAAATAATTCAACTTGTACAGAATGTTAACATTTTTCTCCCTGGATCAAGCAGATCTCTGACCTGAATAATTTGCATTAACTTAAACAATGGGATTCAAAAGGAGGTTTTATAACCCATGTCTCCTGTATAGGCTCATAGGATATTTTTCAATGTCTGCTCCTATTTTTCATTGTAACTGATGGAAGAAATGTAGTGTTCACTATTAAAAAGTTAGCAATTACTATGCCATGCTGTCTAAAACTCTGCACTCGGAATATGCTATAGTTGCAGGATTTCTGATGCCCTTAATGGCAACTTTGGGTAAATGCTGACTTTTTAGTAACAACCACTCTACTACTAGGGAATGGCCATTTATTTTTTCATTTAGCCATCACATGTCTAGAATTTAGCAAATCTGCCTTCCCCCAACAAACTTCTGTTACATTAGATGGCAGTTGTGTTCTCTGGGAAAGCATTTCATTTCATCATCCATTTTAAGAAATGCAAAGCTATAGGTGACAAAATTGATTAATGAACACCAGCCTCCTTATTTAATGTGGTATAATCATTTCATCATTACTTACTAAGTGTGATTTATATGAATCTAATGGATGGGATAACTGAGTTGTAAAGCTATCTACTAAGCATGAACTATACTTGATAAAGAAATATTGGCCACTTTAGGCATTAGAAAATTAAAGGCCAAACTTTGCAGATTGGCTTTCTACATTGAGCCCGGGAAATTTGCATGTGTACCTATTGCACAAACAAACATACATTCCAAGTAGGTCGCTACATACACACAATAAGCACTAATGCAGATTTTATTTTTGCATATTCAGTGAGTGTCCACAGTGAAGATGTTACCAACTGACCATGAATTCCCCAGGTTTAAATAGGGATCCATCTAACAAAGGGACATTAAGAGCAATCTTGAGGCATGGAGGCGGTGTGGTTTGGAAAAGGGAGCACTGGACTGGGACTCAGGATACTAGGGTTCTATTCCCAGCTCTGGCCTGCTGGGTGACCTTGGACAAGTCAGTGCCCTTCTCTGTGCCTCAGTTTTTCTATTTGTAAAGTGCTTTGAGCTCTACTGGTGAAGAGCAAGGTGGTATTATTATTATTATGGCGATGCCTCAACAAGAAATGCACTACTATGTCGTTGTTCAAATAACTCCTTCTCTTGACGCCTGGTGAGAGATATTATCCCTGGACCGTTTCTCTTAGAGACTCTTTTCCCCCAATACATCCTGCCATGGTGGTTGGGGTTGGTTGGGACACTGCAGTTGTATGTGCTTGTGTATTAACTCAGTGTTTGGCTAGAGTTAAGGCATTTTCAGTAGCAAGCCCTACGCTCTGAAATTAACTCCTGGTGCAATTCTGTCAGAACAGAAATCCTATTTTAGGGTGCGATGCGAGACACGTCTCTAAGTTCAGGCTTTCTCCCAGTAATATATATTGGATTCCTTATGGCAGCTAGTCATCTCTCATCTGATTTCCGTTAAGAAAACTTAGTCATGTGCCTTAGAAACGTGAGTAATAAGAATCAGGGAGTGACATTTTCAGATACTTTGAAGAAGACACAAGTGTTCACTGTACTGAAAAATGTGACATTGCTCACTGTGGTGGGTCAGCGTCCTCCCCAGTCAAGAAGGGGTTAAAGAGTTCCTAGCAACTCAGCTCCAATCCTCTACTCCTATAAGGCCTGTCAGTCCTGGAGGTCCACAAAAGGGAGGATCCTGGCTCAGGTGGGGTGGCATTGAGGCAGTGCACAGAGCTCCCTGGTCCCAGGGAGTTGTCTACTGGGGAATCTGTTTGAGAGCATCACCGCCTGAACCCCTGAGTAGTAGGTATGGTATATGTATTGACTAAGTTGAGTGGAACAAGAAGGGAAAGAATGTTTTAAAACTGTCAGAAATACTTTCTGATTTTTAAGGATGTAGTCCAGTGTTTGCTTAGTGCATAGTTATTAAAATGGGCACTGAATCCATTTCTATTGCTGTAAAATGTTTTCATGTTTCTCTTTTGCTGGTCAATGGAAAAACTTGTTAAATGCTCTTTATCAAACAATCAGGAATTTCAGGACTTTGGAAACTGCTTTTGTAATGGTTTTTCCAGAGTTGTGGGTGGGGGGGGGGGGGAAGGCAAAAGTCAATCCTAGCAAGTGACAGGGTGCCTTTAACTGAGACTCTAATTATCAGTTAAGTGAACAGGGTTAGACACCGCTGCTGCTCTAACAAAAAGTTTGTCAATTTCCTTTCAGGAAAGGGACAGCTATGGCATTTCTAAGTGTTGGGGTTGGAAGGCGAACATTCATGAAAATTCCCTGGGTGACTGCAATAGGATGGAAAGCCACATTGTTGTATTCAAAATACTGAGAAACTTTAGAACATTTGCTTGAAGTCTGGTATTAAAGACGACCTATATCTCTCACTACTATATACAGCAGCGTGTCTTAAGGGAAAAAGCATAGAGTCTACATTTTTGTATGTAATAAGCATGTTTAATTATCAAAACACAGGAGGAAAAAGTATAAAAGAATATGAAATCCCATATTTTGTTAGTTTCATGTTGAAGGAAGGTAAGAAGTGAAGGTCCTGAAATAGCACCAAAGTTGGAGATTATTTAAGAAATGCTCCTATTTAAAAGCACCGGAGTGTGTCATAACAGGGTGATAGGTGCAATATAAGAACATAAATAGTTAGATAATATGTGGTATTGTCACTTATTTCATATGAACGGCACGTTGAGGAGGAATCTTAGGGCTTAGTAGGAAGTTGAGGAGGTGGAGAAGAGGGGTAGGGTTGGGGTGATGTCTGGAGGCTGAGGAAAAGAGGGTATTGGAACTGGAGACGAGGAGGCACAAAGGACTTTAGGGTTTCTGTGTTTTCAGGAGTACATGAGAATAGTGATGTTTCTAGGAGATTGGAAAGGACAAGGTGGTAAACCAGGGTCCATCTAGTTCACCAGTCTTTTATTTTTCATTTGAAGCCTTGTGTATAATATATTTAAGTGACCTTTTGTAGTTTTATGTGTGTGTCGATAAAAATGTTGCAAGATTATTAGTGGTGACAACTTCATATTCATCTAAATACAGTTTGGTGACCTGTGTGAAATGAGGAGTTGACCTCAGTGCAGTTCTTTTTCCGGATTTGTCTACATAACAGAAATCACTGTCTTAGTGGCACAAGTTGATGTTTTGGTTGGGAGCATCACTGGGGATATCAAAGATTGAATGGACATATTAATTGCCTTCTCATTTTTAGAAGTGGTCCCTTGGTGCTCTAGAAGCACATTGGTAGGATAACTTTTGGAAATATATATTAGTGCTTCCTATTTATTTTATCTGTTCTGTGTTTACCTGGAAAATTTTCAGGGCTATAAATCTGGCATCTTTTATTAGTGCTAAATTTACTTTAAGCGTTTCCTCTTTAATCTAGCATTCAGTATCCTTTATTACCACATTTAGCTTAGTTATGCCAACACAAACAAATTATCTTATTAGTGTGAGCTCTGGGACTTGAGAGAGGATAGATATTGAGGTGAAATCTTGACCCGCTGAACTCAGTGGCAAATAGGATTGTCAATTTTGGTTGGAGGTTTTTCTGGAAGTTACATCATATGGCAAAATCTTCAATTAAAGATTAATATTTCATTCCTCGGGACTCCAGGACAGTCCTGGAGGGTTAGCAAACCTAAATGGCAAAATTCCCATTGACTTGGGTTGCGTGATTGAATGGCATTCTTAATTCAGTAAGGGGAAATGTCTGTCATTTTACTTGGAGAAAAAAAAATTATCGATGTCAAACACAACTTTAATAAATTACCATATTGAAATTTTATTAATATGGAACCACATTGCAGCCATCTACATGGTTCAGAGTTTTAATATTATTTTTGAATCCTATTTGTCATTTTAGGGTCATGTTTACAAAACTGTCTTTTTAATGTCTCTGAAATGATGCTAGATTATGCTGCTGGCTTTCTCCTCTAGAGATTGACACTAACACAAAATCTCATAGTTTGCTAGTTACATTTACTGTGGTTTCCTTTTAACTGATGCGCCTCTTAAAAGACTGCAGTTAATTAAAATGCTAGTGCCAGGGTTATTGCTTTACCTTTTAAAAATGTGCAACTCCTATTATTCCCCACAACCTCTTCCTGAAAGATTTGTTCTGTCTTTGGGTTCCACATTTATATTGCTTTTGTGAACCTGCTTTTGATTTTTATCTGCTTTTTAAAATGTGTGTGTGTGTGTATATGTATGTATGTATATATATATATATATATATATATATATATATGTTACATTTAGTGCTTCAGGAGATGGCGGCATTAATAAAGGAATGTATTATTTGCTTGACGTTTTAGGGTCTTAGTACTATAACATGTCTGTCATGTTTTACTTTCCAGTTTATGCTATTCTGGATCCAGTTTTCTATAATAAACCATGAATATAGGTTATTCATGTAAATACACAGTTCTTCATTAGGCTAAGCATCGATTAGATGCTTCAACTGTGGCATATGGTGGCCTTTAAAGATCCTGTAGCATTCCTATCATTTCTAAGTCACCAACATTGTCCTAAGCAGTGCATAAAATATGGTCTGCGCCTCAGTGAACGGACTGTCTAAACAGTGCATTCAGTACAGTCTGAACATATAATTACACACAATTAAAATACATAGAATACAGGTGAAATTTTCATGCAGTCTGAATTGTTTTCTTCTTTCCTTTCCCCCCATTATCTCAGGGGAGTTAGCACTGAAAGCCTGATGGAAGAATTATATTCTGAGAAGGGATTTGAATGCAGAGGGGAGACTACATGATAAACAACAAGACAACAGGGTCTTCCATCCATAAGGGGACAGCATGGGAGGATACAAAAAGGGTGGTCAGATGGGATGGTTGGAAAGAGTGGAAGCAATAGTGTGGATGTTAACCCCAGTGTCCTGGCCAAGGTCCAACTTGGTGACTGTTAGCTTAGAGTGGAAAAGGCATTTTTCACTTTCTTTGCGAAGCTATTGTGTACTGGTGTTGTCCTGTTAAATAGTTGCTGTTTTCTCTCCAATATTTTATATTCAATTAACAGGAGAATTGGTCTCTGTGTGTAATTTAATTTTGTCTGTCTAAGTTTGTAAAACACTTTGGGATGAAAGGCCCTATAGAAATGAAAGTCCAGAAAGCTGTTTTTCATTTGAGTCCCAACTAGGACTATGACAGACGTTTGGAAGTATAACAGATTCTGGATGTACTAAAAGTTACAGAGTCTAGGCTGTTTCCTTTGGTTGGAAATTCCTTCCTGTATTTATTAATTTGGCGAACTGTGTCCTCTGAAATATTCAGATGCACATTATTTTCTTTGGTTAGCAGCTTTTCCTTCTGTAGTAGTATAGGATAGGTTATGCATTTGTATACTTCATGATACTGTTCTTGGGTAGCTCCAAAGATGAATTCTGCCTTTGATCTAGGTGATTGAAGCTGAAGCAGTCTTAGAGGGATTGTCTTACTGGAACACTGAAATAAGCCAAATACACCTAATGATTCTAGTATTTACTGAGAAATTTTACAGATGTGAGAGCTCCCTACATAAGCGATCAAGAACCCAAAGAAATGTCTGAATTAGCGGTGACATCTTAGAGATTTAAATTGTACATCTCCTACAGCAGTGGTCCCCAACCTTTTTGTGGCCAGTAGCACATTCATGTTTTCAGAAGAGTGTGGCGGGCGCCAACAATTTTTCAAGGCTTATTTTGTATTTGTACATTAAATAATACAAAAAAAATCATATTTAATATTACATAACATATAAATCCAGAGAGAAGAGAAGCCAGAGAGAAGCCATGAGGACAGAGAACACTGGCGCCCGCAGCCCCGGAGTTTTCTGTCCCCGGCAGGCGCGGGGCCGCAGCTTCTCTCCCCGGCTGGGCAGTAGGTGGGCACACATAAATGCCCCAGCGGGCGCCATGGTACCCACGGGCACTGCGTTGGGGACCACTGTCCTACAGGGTGAATGCTGTTGCTCATACTGAGTTCCTATAAACAAGGCGTTCCTGTGCTGTCGGTCAGGTGGAATGTTACTGTTTTTAGGAGTTTACAGGAACACACTGTATTTAGCTGTTTCATTATGTGTCTGTAGAACCCAACATTTTTAAGAAGTGACTAGTGATTTAGAATGCCTCTGTTTTTTGGACCCCATTTTGAAACACTTTAAAAGCACCATTTTAAAGCTCAGCCCTTTCTGAAAATCAGCCCTTTAAAGTACTGTAAGTTGAGCACTGAAAATCACTAGTCACTTACGAAAATTTATGCTCCTATATTTATATAGGTTTACATAACTTTTAGTTTATGGAGCAGATCCTCAGCTGGGTTGATTGTCACAGCTCCATGGAGGGTAATTTACACTAGCAGAAGACCTGCTCCTATATGCTTATGATAATAGACTTCTGACTATTGTGCTCATCTAATTAGCCAGTTTGCTAAAACTTTTAAATAGTATGAAAATACATTTTAACTTATTGAAATGTATATATTGCAATTTAAATATGCATTAAATATTGAAGTATATTAATTGTATAGTATTGGCCCCAAGCCTGCTTCTCCTGAAAACAGTGGAACTTTTGCCACTGGATTGGGCCCCATGTGTTCTCTGCAAGAGTCATGCAACAGAGATATTCTTGTATATAAACAAAGTAGTAACCATAGTGCAAAATAGTAAATTGTATCATGAAAAATATAATGTGATATAAATTAGTATCCTTATTCTTCATAATGAAATGCATAAATCAGAAAATTGCAAATATTTATTACTCTGCTGCATAATAAGGAAGGTTTTGTATAATATGGTGAAACTCCTACATTGCAGCAGCAGCCATATTTTGTGTGAATAATACATAATTATGGAATGATTGCCACCCTACTCCCATACCTTTCTGCTCCTCTTCAGGTCCATTGAAGAGCAGCATTCCGATAAGCAGACTCATTATGGTACATATTAGTACTTTGAGTTCCACTGCTTTATGTTTAACTTTTCTCTCCAGAAAATTCTAATTTAAATGAAATGATGAAAATATTATATGCAAAAACATTTTGTAAGTTTCCATGTAGTAAATTATAGAATGGCTGCTTAGTTTTATTACCAGTAACTATCACCCAGGGAACCCCCTCTAGCACAGCTCACAACATGTCAATTCTTGCAACATTCAGCATTTGCATGAACCCACATGTAAGATAATGCACATTTATATTTTACTGTGCAGTTGTTATTGTTTGATTGATAATTATTTTTGAGACAGAGAAAGAGTGACATTGAATCCATCTGTGTTAGAGTACAGCTTATAAAAAATTAGCCACAAATCATCTCAAAAAATAAAAAGACCAAAAGATTAAATGATTCATCTGTGTAGTTCTTGAAAGTGAAACTGTATTCATACCTAGCTTCTTGATTGAGAACAAATGCCTCATTAATCTTAAATACCTCAGCCAGAGAACGCTAGTAAAGTCAGGAAGAATAATGACGGACATTTCAGGGAACGCAGCATACTGTACCCTGTGCAGGAGTGCTGTCACCCCTTAGGCACTCTGCGCAAACATACATACCTTTACTTTAAAAAAAAAATTGGGGAAGGAGAAAATGGGGAGGAGAAAGGAAAGGAATGTGCTCATAGATACTTACTTTAAATGGATGAAAATAAATCCAATCAATGAAAATGAAAGAAACACTTTAAGTTATCTTCACATGAACACACATGCTTTACACCTTAGCTGCTTTAATCATGCTGAGAACAAAGAATAAAGCATCTCTAAATCCTGAGTACATATTATATATTACCCCTCATGGCTAAGTGAAAGAGAAGTAATATCTAACTTTTCAGTTTACTTAGCAGGGTCACACTTGAAAAGATACTGAAGTTGCACCTGCAAAATATGTATGTATGTATGTATTCAGTCGTATAGGTACATGTGTATTTGTGAATGCACAGGAATGTTTCCTGGGCTCAAGCCATTGTTTTCACACTAACTTGTGTGACTAACTAGTCTTTCCCAAGGGTAATAAAGTCAGTTTTTAAGACTCCTTGAAGAAACATTAAATACAGAGAGTGAAATCCTGGCCCTATTGTGAGTTTTGCTAATGATTTTAATTGGGTCAAGATTCCACTGTCTATCATTGTCTTTGTGGGAGAAGGAAGTGCTCAAGATAACTTTAGCTAATTTAAAAGCACTATATTCTGTTATAGAGTTACAGCAGGTTTTTGCAATAGAAAACAAACTACTACATTTCTGTGATTTCTGTGATTCTTAAAGTGGCCACAGGCACTCAGTCTTTATATGGAATATCCCGAAGGTGGAAGCTGCAAACTGGTCTGATTGGATTTTGTCAGGTTAGACTTGTCCCTGCTAACTTTTAAAGTGAGGAGACTGCGTACATGTACACAATCAAATGTTATTTGGCTCTCTGAAATTCCGCTGCTGACTATAGGTTTAGATAGACTGGGAGGTACAAATTCACCATCACAGAAATCCTGCAGACCTTAATCTGCTTCAGAATTTGAAGTCACTTGCCACAGAAGTGACAACTGAAAGATCAGAGATTTGAAGAGCCCTGGACAATGTTTCAAGGACGCTGCATGGTGTGTTAATAGTAACCATGCAATAGTTCTTTATTTAGTTGTTCAATTATTTGTATGCAGATGTGCTTTAAATACATAGTTTTTTATTTCCAAATTCAGATTTAGTAAGAGTGGATTTATGTTTGATTCTATTTCCTGTTAGAAGAGCCTAATACATGGATTGAGGTGGGCTATTCTTAAAGCTCATTTTATTTCATTTTGGTTTGGGCCAGGTATTAAAATTGTGACTTGCTGAGGCCTATTTGGCAAATCAGCTAAAACAAGGACATTTAAGACAGCAAGTGAAGACTATTTTGTATTGGTATTTCTTTAAGTGATGTCTTCAAAAAGAGCCATTGGAACATTATTTAATTCTACAAAAATAATGAATTGGGACAGTCTTATTATAATGATGCACTTCTGTAGTTGAGGTTGTGTCAGCACGTCCATTATAAACCCCTATTTTCAAGGTTTGATAACTCAGCCATAAAAATTTGCTTCATGTTGTAACTTGGCACACAAGTCTTAATCTCCAGCGAGGTATTTTTGTTAACCAAATTTTAAAAGAATTTGGCCATTTTTAAAGGGGAATTATCAGAATTGGTGGACATAAAAATTGTGGCTCCAATAGGAAAGGCTTAACCTTCCTAATACTTCCTCTGTATTTCTTTTTCAAACTGATCCATGCTGCTGTCAGAAAAATAAATAATAATAATAATTAATAAAAGGACAAATAACTTACTGTGAGAATCGCATGCAAGGATTGATACTGGCAATGTGTGTACCTTGGTTTGTGTTTACTGTTAGACTAACAGTCTGTCAGGCAGTGTTTATTAACACACTCTTTAGTGGCAATATGGTTGGAAAGGATTCAAACTGTGATACCTTCCTGACAGGATTGTTTAAATAGCAAATCAAGGTTTAGACTGTCAAACCTGGATACTGTCATTTTAACCTAGGAATATAGAAACTATCATAATGGATTGGACCCAAGGTCCATCTAGTCTGTTGTTCTGTCTCAGGGATCAGTTCTAGGTGCTTCAGAGGAAAGTGTAAGAACCATGCAGTAGGCAGATGTGGGAAAATCTTGCCCCCCACATTAGGTACCAGGCTGGTCACTAATACTGAATACAGATTGGCTTAAACACTGAAGTATGAGGCTTACTATCACTTCCAAAATGTTTGTTACTAATT
The DNA here is from genome assembly GCF_020497125.1 of Mauremys mutica. Lineage (NCBI taxonomy): Eukaryota > Metazoa > Chordata > Testudines > Geoemydidae > Mauremys > Mauremys mutica. Next base: position 106,827,286 of record NC_059077.1, on the reverse strand, counting down.
ATAAGAACTCTGGATATTTTTGTTATCCAAGTGAATGTCCAGTCCCTTTTCGAATCTTGCTAATTTCTTGGCCTCAACAACATCCTGTGGCAATGAGTTCCACAGTCTTATCACATTTTGTATGGAAAGCATTATCAGTTTTGAATTTGACACCTTTTAATTTAATTGAATGTCCCATTGTTTTTGTGTTAGGGAGACCAGAACCACCCCATCTCTCTGCACTATATCATTCCTTATTTTATATACCTTTATAATGTCTCTTCTTTAAGATAACAATCCAAATCTTTTAAATCTCTCTTATTATCAGAATTTGTCCATGCCCTTAATGTGGTCACCCTTCTCTGAACGCGCTCTAGTTCTACAGTATCCTTTTTGAGATGGGTTGGCCACAACTACACACAGTATTCCAGAGGAGGCTGCACCATTGGTTTATGTAAAAGCATAATATTCTCTTGATTACTCTCCATCTCATTTCTTATGCATCGTAACATCTTGTTAGCATTTTTGACCACAGCTGCACTTTGAGAAAAAGTCTTCAGGTCCCTTTCTTGAGTTGATGCATTTAATTTTGAACCCTGTAAGGTGTATGAGTAGTTTAAATTTGTCCTTCCAAGGTCTCAGTATGGGACCCTTGGACTGTATACTTTTCAGGGATATGAAAGTAGTTTACTTTGTTTTGTAAAGAGTTGTAGAATGATAAAAATGTTCAGTAATATTGTCTGTTGTATTGGGTAAATGATGTGTGTAATATGATATATATTTTCATATACATAAGAAACTACAGTAATAGAACATTTTGCAGGTTGCAATGCCAAACACTTAAAAATTAGGAAATGCTAGAATTAAGATTGCCTGTGCAACCTTAATTCTTCCCTCTTGTCCATGTACATTATGACACCGTCTTTAATTCCATAATCACACACTATTTTTTCCACAGGATCCCTATTTTCCCCCCTTACCTGCCTTCTCAGAAATGGCTGAACTGCTTTGGCTGAAATTAAAAAAAAAAAAAAAAGCTGGAGATAGACAGCCAATATGAAAATTTTTAGCTGAAGCAATAAAATTTTTGCAGTTATAAGCAACTGAAAACAGGGTCTTATCATGGGAAGCACTGGGCAACCTTAATAATAGGTGGTGCTACCAGCCCTGACAGTGCACACCTATGACAGATCGATTTTAATCTGCTGAAAATTCATATTTTATATATTGTATAAATGTTAAGTTTTTCTGAAAAAATAGAAGTTGTGTCTGTATAAAGAGTTGGTTTTAAGGTAACACCACAAGTTAGAGACAGTAAATATTTGAAAGGAGGTTAATCAGCATCCCAAAAGGCTGTTTTCCAACTGCAATCCATCACCTTGGAGTGAAATGAAAATCCACCCTAAGAGAAAGCCCCTTTAAAGAACACTTCCAGAAGAATGTTGTAAAAAAAAAAAGGGGTAGAAAACCAAACTGCTTATCCAAATCTGAATGGATTTGGGAAGTATATAATGTATGTAACGTGAGAGACAGCATTGTCACCTCAGAAGGGGTATCTATGTTAATACCTTGTGGGTGAGGGAGCGAGAGCCAGGGACACTTATTTTGGGTTCAGAGGGGATGCTCTATAGAAGAGAACAGGGCAAGCTGGGAAAAGTGTAAGCTTTTATTTCTGCATTGCAACTACGCAAATTGTACTACACAGCTTAGCTTTGGCAGAGTTCAAGATTAGAAGCTTATTTAAATTTATGATTTTTCTCTAAACTTCATAAACTTGTTTTTAATGAGACCATACGAGTCCAAGATTATTTTGAGATAATGTCACTCAGTATATTCATGAAGGGGAATCAACTGATCTCTTCTCAGTGGCAATGGGGGAGAAAACTGTGCCTATCCTTTAGCAGTTGGCTGAGACAGCATCTTAAGAAATGCTTTCCAGTCACTGGTTGCAGTCAGTAGAGGCATGGGAAAAGCCTGTTGACCATGAGGAGTAGTAGAAAAAGGAGACCTAAGATTACAATACTAAATATATAATTAACTGGGCAAATAGTGAGCTACTTAAAATGCTGCAAACATATTATCAATACTTGCCATGCATTAACCCACCAGCCAAAATACATATTTACCTGAAATGATCCATTCTGGTACCTCTGTTAATTAAAGTTCTTTTTCTAAGCTTCCATGAGTCCATTTTGTTTGTTTTTCAAAATAGAGGCTCTTATTAACAAACAAACAAAAATGATAGTAAGAGTAGGCTAGGCTCTGAGGATTAAATGGTGATTCAAAGTCAAGCTGATATCATTTAATTGTTCTGTATCATTTTTACCAGTCACCATACACATGGTATAGTATTTATGTATTTGTTTTTCTTTACAATGTATGCTTAGCACTGCAGAACAACAATGAATTTTTCCTAGACTGGTTTGCTGTAAAATTTAAATATGGTTCTATATCATATTAAAAACATAGTTATCTCCCATCCCAAATGTAACTTTTTTATGAAGCTGCTGATGTGAAGCTATTCAAAATCTAAGGTGCCACTCTGGCATTTTTACATTTTTGTGACAAATTAATATTACTAAAAGTTTCTATAGAATGTAACCATTTAGAAGAGTAATCATTATAGCCAGACAACTAATTCCCAGAAAATAATTTGTTTGATGAATTTAGCTCCTTTTTCTGCTTGCAGAATGCCCTTGACAAATCACGAGTTCCTTGGATTCCTTTGTTGTTCATATGCATTCAGAGCATTTTTTAAACTTACAGTTATATAGTGTACTCTGAGTATTTGATACTTGAAATTCAAATGGATCAGTTAAATTTGATTGGTCACATATGTAATTTTTTTTCCTGTTCCCTGATTGACTAAGGGCAGCTCTTATGATCTGATTTTGAAGAAGCCACAGGGGCTTTCACTGTCTCAGGGAGAGAGAGCAATTTAAGGAGAAAGCAGGATGTGAAAAGTTCATAGCCTAGTTGTCAGTAAGAGTACTGTCAAATCTTTGTTTGGCTTGTTTATACGCATCTGTGCCAAGGCGCTGCAGATGGGTTTGGGGAATCTTGTTTCCTTGCTGTGTCAGACAGATACCTATCCCATATAAAATACTGCTTCCTCTGAAGAGAGTACTCACGTGAGTTCAAAAACCATTTTCTGTAAGCATTGGTGTCAAAAACAACAATAACCAGAATGTTGGAAGAAAGTGAAAAAATAAATGACATTCATTCGAACAAACCTGATCCCCATCTTGGCTATAATTACAGGTAGGACGGACAAAGAGAAGGGAGGTTCACTCAGTTTACTTGTATGTCAGCCTTTCAGTACAGTTCCTTGTAAAAATAGTAGCAAAGCAATGAAAAAGACAATGTACATGTGTAAGAATACCATAGGGTGGTTACAAACCTGGCTATACCATTGTAAACCGGAGTAATTGTACAATATCAAATTGAAGAGTCTTGACAGTCTGGGTACCACAGGGTGATTGGTACTGGCAATTATACTATTTATTATCTTCATTAAGGATCTGGAAGATAAAGTAAACTGTAGCTTCAATATGTTCTCAAATCATATGAAACTAGGCAAGATTGCATGCTCACTAAAGGAGAGATTTTTTTAAAAAGTATAGAATGTTCTGGAGATCTTTAAACCGATCAGCAATTTAAAATGGTCTGAGATTTAATTTAGATAAATGTGAAATAATAGACTAGGGGAGAAATTAATATTCAGCCAAAGTACAAAATGGGAGAAAGTTTCTTGTGTAAAGCAAGCGGTGAATTTTAGGAGTGATGGTGGATAACAGATTGGACATATTCTTCTAATACAGTGCACCAGCAGCAAAGACCAGTGGTATCCTGAGATATGTATATCTTCTGTAGGCCCTGGGCAAGAGCTAGTAGTGCATACATCATTTCACCAATACAACTTTTGTCCATAGCAGATGTAATTGTCCAAGCTTAGTGCTTCTCAGCACTTAAAGGATTTCTTCCCGCTTTTAGTTTAAATAATCACCCCCTTCCCACCCGCACCCCCCCAAAAAACAGCCAAACTCCAAAATTTTCATTGTCGGCAATATGGCTAAGGTAGCTGCATAGAACTTGCTGTATCAGATCACACCAAATGCATCTACTCCAATAGTCCATGTGAGATTCCGTACTGTGCTTCTGAGACACACAGTATAGAACGCATAGTCCATGAGGAAGGGGAGTTGAGGTGGCTTTAAGCCACCTTTGCATCCTTCCATTTCTGGGCTGCTCCATGCTCCATCAATGAAATTCAGACATCTCTGGGGGGCTGTTTAAGATATGACAGCCTCTCCCCAGCTGCTTATAGGTCACATCACTGCCCAGAGTCTCTGCAATGCTATGTGTTTAGGGACCTTCTCCCTCCAGTATGCCCACTACACCAGGGCTTGTCCTTGGAAGACAGCCATAAGGCAGTCTTCTGCAGTCATGCATTGGGGAAATCCTCCCCTATCAGGAATTATGGTTTTTACAACCTTTTACATCAATCAGACCCTTTTACCTGGTGTAAAGGTGCTGGAGTGGAGGTGAGAGTCCCGCCTTCTGTCTCTGACCATGACAATGCCCCAGAAGAAGATGCAAGAAACCCTATAGTAGATACCTATGGAATGAACAGCAATATGGGTGGTTTCTTAATAACAACCTGACATAGAGAAATTTCTATAAAGAAAAAACTGAATTTTTACCCTCTGCTGCTTGAATAATCTTTATTGTATTCATAGGAAGTTTTCAGGGCTCTGAGCCTTGCCTAGATGCAATAGCAGAATATAGTGCAGGTGGTAACTTTAGGCTCTTCCTTCTAATTACAAAGATTTGTCACAGGTGAGGGACATTAAAACAAGTTTATTCTTATCCCAGCATTAATTTTTAGAACAAAGCATGAACAACAACAGCAGGGGATTATAAAGTAGGAGTGAAAATACTGACGGTTATTTTTCAGACAGAAAAAAAGCCACTTCATTTTTAAAGCAAGAATGGAAGAAGAAATGTGCTCCCATAAGGTTTAGAAACCATCGAACTGTGTGAGGGGTGGGGAGAAAGTGAGTTCATACAAGTGAGCTTTTTGTCCCAAGGAGGCATCCCTAAAACAGATTTTTTCTTTCTTTCCCTATCTGGAGAGATTATTCTAGCTCTTCCTTTTGGTAATCCCTGCCAAACTGCTGCAGTACTGAGAATGAGTCATGGATGGGTTCCTTAAGGAAATGCTATTGTCTCTCTTCCCCCTCTTATTGATCACTACAGAGGTGGGAAGATCGTAGGCCTGATGGTCCTTTCCCCTCTCTGGGTAACAGAGATCCATTTTTGATCTTTCCCTATGTGCTTCTTGGCCCATTCATTTTCTCACTGACTGTGAGACATGTTTGAAGCTGCAGAGCACAGATTTGGGCCTATAACCTTTATGTCTATTTGGATCAAACTTCTCTTTTCCCTCATGTTCCCTTTTCTCTGTCTCAACACCAAGAGACAGATTCATCTGCAATAAATTTGACTTCTTTAAATTTTATTTTTCAGGCTCTTTTAAATGGAAAGAATTTTCTGTGTGACATGATTACAGAATTATGTTTCCTCGTGTTTTTATTATTGTCATTATTGGAAACTGTGTCCTGTGCCTGTAAGCTGTTTAGAGGCACTCTTGTCATGATATTTCAGAGTCAGCTGAGAGTGATGTGAACTAAAGTGTACAAGGCCTTAGCGTTTTGGATACTTGGCATCTAGTTTAGGAAAATCCTCACCTTTCTTGGCTCAGTAGTTCTCCACCAGTGTGTTGCTCATGATACAGGGGTATCATATGCCGGATAAGGATGGTAATATGCTTGTTTATTCAGCCTTGATATGGCCACACTTGAGAATATATAGATTTCAGCATCTCATTATGCTAATGACAGATAAATGAGAGAGAATCCAGAGAAGAGCAACAAACATGATAAAAGGATTAGAAGATCTGACCTTGATGAGAGGTTATGGGAATTTAACATTGCAGCTTGAAGAAAAGGAGACTGAGTGGAGGATATGATAAGAGTCCACAAATATTTGAGAGGTAATAAGATAAAGGAAGAAGAGGGATTATCTCCGGTGCTTGAAGCAGCATAACAAGGAACAGTGCTTGAAATAGTAAGAATGTAGGTTAAACCAGTTCTGCTTGGCATGTGGATCGAGAAAGACACGAAATCCCTGGGGCAGACCAGAATTCCTCTTGCTCTGCCTGCTGCCATACGACATAGTTGGAAGTATACGGACTAGAAACACCAGACTACTTTTCCATTTCTCCAAGCAGCCAGGGAGATTGAAAGCCCAAGAGAGAGAGGAGAAACAGCCCTGCTCAATGGGAGTGGGTCACACTGATGGGGTGTCAGACCAGTCCAGGGAGCATAGGCTCAGAAGAGGAGCTTTGAGCGGTGGGAGAAATGCAAGATTCTGTGTGATAGGGCCCAGTTCCAGAACCCCACTTACAACTCTAGGAGACTCCTTAGTTTGGGGTAAAGTTCCTGTTCCAGGAAAAGAGTTTATTCCAACGACCAGTAAAGTCCCTTGGAAAAAACGCCCTTAGCCTTTTGGGCTGCTTACTCAGAAAACAAGGTTTACAATGGTAAATAAAATAATACAATTTGGGTCCCTCCCAGTGAGGAAGCAGACCATTATTTCTCTCTAAAGCAGCAGCCACTTTCTGTCCAGTTTTCCCATTTACATCTGTTCCTAGTAATTGGGTCTAGTTCCCATGCTTTGAACATTTGAGGGAACTACTCTGGGTCATAAGGTTCCACTCACTGAGGCAGGCATTGCATGCTTCTATAAAGGGTAGTGGAATGTGGGGGAACTGTGACCTTGAGGGCACATTTTTGGGTTCCAAGTGGTCTATCCAACCAACACACCCTGAATCACTTCTGACTGTCCAGTGTAAACAAGCTACTGTGGGTAAAGCAATGAGCAGCTCCTGGAATACCATCTTCCCTCCCTACTTCCTTATACAATTGATGGTCCCTAATACATCAGAGCTACAAGATCAGGAGGCAGCTTTTTAGCTCAAGATTTGGATCTCTGCTCTTTCAACACACAACTCAGCTACAAAGCTCCTTGGGGCAGGGACTATTTCTTAGTTCTGTGCCCAGCACAATGGAGTCCAGGTCCATGATAGGCTCACTGGTGCTACGGTAATACAAATTATAAATAATCATAATAATTAGTGTGCATGTGTTCCAGGGCCCCAGAACTACCAGTCAGTACTCTCTACCTTATGCGTCATGTAGCATGGGGGGAACAGTGTTAGGAAGCAATGTAGAGAGGGGAACAAAACCCAATAATGAAGAAAAAAAAAGAGAGAAAATAAAATTTGGGGAGAGGAGAAGACAGAAGGAAAGAGAAAGGAGGCAGAAAAGGAGGAGGGCTGAAGAGAGAGAGGGAATCATCAGAAAGGAGTAGGCAGAGCATTTGTACTAGAGTGTGGTGTGAGGAGGTGGAGTGGGAGAGCCTATTCACCAAACTATTCCTCTGACCAAAGAAATCTTGGGAACCATAGAAACAGGCTTTGCCATGCACCCTGAACATCAACAAACTTGTGCTCTGTTGGATCAAGGGGACAATACAGTTCCAGAGTCACCGGCCCCCCACTAACTTTATTATTAGCTTTCATAGAGCACTTTTCATCAGTAGATCTCAAAGCACTTTACAAAGGAGGTCACTATCATCCCCATTTGAGAGATGGGAAACTGAGGCAAAGGAAGTAACTGGCTCGCCCAAGCTTACTCAGCAGGACAGTAGTAGAGCCAGAAATAGAACTTAGGTCTCCTGAGCCCCAATCCAGTGCTCTATCTGCCAGATCACACTACCTCTCATAGTGTACAAATCTGGGAATTATCGGCATGAGTGTCCTAGCTGATCTCTATTATGGTGCAATTGCATGACAAAAAAGCTCGTCCCCAAAGTACACAGTTGAAGTCTATGATTCCATAGTAATTTTTACTAATTTAATGATGTGCAATTTTAATTCAGTTTAACCTGATGGGCTCTGTATTAATTCCAGGTACAGGACTTTATATTCAAGCATCAGGGGAATGCCCTTGCATTTGAAATCTATTCAAATGATTGGTCAGTTTTTTCAAGGGTTATTCTCAAAACTCGTTTTTTCTGTGGCTCTTTGGGCTTGTTGTTCTATTACATTTTTATATTTTTCTTGTGTGGCACTGTGATGTTTGTGAATGTCATGTTATAAGTCAGTCAATAATAATAGTTTGCAAATCCTTTAAAACATTAAATGAATAAAATTGGCATTACTAGTAGTGTCACTTGTTTATACTTTTTTTCTTTAGGAATGCTGTCTCTGCAATTTGAGAGGTGGTGCACTCAAGCAAACTACTGACAAGAAGTAAGTGATGGATACACTGAGATCAGTCTCATTAGTTTTAAACTTCATTCACATACATATTTACACAAACAGAACTTCCAAATATAATTACTTGACAGTGTCCCCTTAAGTGGAATGGCTTAACATCCAGGGCCCACTGAAGACACCGAATCGAGCCTCTAGCATTTTGTGAACACATTTACGTGCTTACAATAAACATTTGTTTTATTATTTGAACATTCTTAACTATTCTAAAGTCTGCTCTGCTAGTCACTGTATAAAGGAAGCAAATGAAAGCTCATTTGTCATTGTTTGCATGGGCAAGCCTTATCACACATTCAAATGTATTTTCTTCTTTAGTACTGGAATTTTGTGATTACAGCAGTTAATATGGCATCTGTGAACTTTTGACAGATATAAGCATGTCATTAACAAATTAATCTTTCTGAATCCTTTTAGTGGTTCTGGATCTTGAGGTGATTTGCTTTATTGCACTTCATTTTATAGTGGACTCCCAAAAATGGTACTGTAGCTGACATTATGTCATCAATAAGACTAATATTTATTTTACATGGTGATGATAAAATGAAGCACAGTGCATCAGATATTCTTGGGAGATGAAATGGAAAAAGTTGTGCTTTAGTATTTGTTCATGTCCAGTTGTAGAAGAACCTACTATTCATTTTGAATCTTTGCTTGGCATAATTCATGCAACATTTCATGAGTTACACCTGACTTTTTTCATGAAAACCCTTCTATGGCCAAAGAGAATCTAGCAGAGTGATACAAGATCATCTAGCCCAAACTTACTTTATCCTGGCTCCAGTTCTATTCAAACATTTTTATTAATGACTTGGATAATGGAGTGGAGAGTAAGCTTATCAAATTTGCAGATGACACCAAACTGGGAGGGAGAGTTGCAACCACTTTGGAGGATTATAGTTCAAAACAACCTTGACAAATAGGAGAATTGGTCTGAAATCAACAAGATGAAATTCAGTAAAGACAAAGTGCAAAGTATTACTCTTAGGGAGGAAAAATCAAATGCACAACTACTAAATGGGGAATAACTGACATCGGGGTTCTCACAACAAAATTTTGGGGGGCCTCAGAGTGCGGCCACCAACTCTTGCTGGTGGCCACTCTGACAATTTTCCCTAAAATACTTACGGTACTTAACTTTAGGAAAAACAAATAAATATGCACATACACAATGTCCAAATCATTGTAATTTATTTATGTAGGGTTTTTGCAGGCTCAATAATAAAAATGATGTTTAGTTGTTTCTATTCTTTTCTGGACCTAAACAGAATAGAAACAAAATCAGTACTTGGTCCTGCTAGTGAAGGCAGGGGGCTGGACTCGATGACCGTTCAAGGTCCCTTCCAGTTCTATGAGATAGGTATATCTCCATATATTAAAAGAAGGCTGAGGGGGCACCTGATAAGTCTTCAGAGATGTTAAGGGCTGTTGTAGAGAGGATGGTGATCAATTGTTCTACATGTCCACTGAAGGTAGGACAAGAAGTAATGAGCTTAGTCTGCAGCAAGAGAAATTTAGGGTCAATATTAGGAAAAACTTTCTAACTCTAAGGAGTAGTTAAGCTCCGGAATAGGCTTCCAAGGGAGGTTGTGGAATCCCCATCTTTGGAGGTTTTCAAGAACAGGTTAGACAAACCCCTGTCCGGGGTGTTCTAGGTTTTCTTGGTCCTGCTTCAGTGCAGGGGGCTGGACTAGATGACTTCTCAAGGTCCCTTCAAGCTCTACATTTCTATGAGTCTTTTTCTGTAATTTTAGATCTGTTTTAAACTGAATTTTCATTTATCACTTGCTTTTCTGACTAAGGTGTTGACAGGTATAAACAGATTAACAAATAAACTAACAGAAACTGCAAAAAGATGTCACCTAAATAGAATGCAATATTGTCTTTGTCTCAGGCACGGGGGAAGAAAGACAAGGTACAAGGGATGATATTTAATTAGGCCACAACTTTAACAACTGAATTCATCTGGGAAATATATATTGCAGTAACTCATACGTTGCAGGTCATGATTCCTTCTTTAATCATTTCCACCTGATGGGGAGCTGAAAGTGAGCCTCCCACCCCTGCCCAGCTGGTTCCCAGCTCATTGCTGGGACCCACTCCACTACCTTCACCTCATATCAGGATTAAGGGATTGGGGAAAGCGGGTTGTCTCTTTGTTGTACCAGACATAGGGAGCCCCCGCTCCAGTCCCCAGCCAACCTGCTAAATTGTGACAACATGAGTTGTGCCTCCTGATCTACTCCACCAGGTCCATGAGCTGCTGTGTGGAAGATTTAAAAAAAAATCCTGCCCCTGCTAATCTGTCAGTGAGAGAGAAATTCTTTCTCAGTCCCCAAAAAAGCAACTAACTGAAGTCCAGAGCAGACCAAAAAACCCCAGTCCTATGCTAATCCCCTGGGAGGGAAGGCTCAAGCTAGAAGGACAGAGCTTATAAACCCTCCTCCAGCCACTCAGAGGCCAGTGGCTTACCTGAGTCCCACCAGCCTGCCCACTAGCTCAGGTGATGCTTTCCTCCCCTCTTGGCTAGCCCATTCCAAACCCTCGTGGAAGGGGAGACCCTCAATAGACCCATTAACCCAGTGGTTCCCAAACTTGTTCCACCACTTGTTCAGGGAAAGCCCCTGGCGGGCCAGGCCAGTTTGTTTACCTGCCATGTACACAGGTTCAGCCGATCGCAGCTCCCAGTGCCCGTGGTTTGCTGCTCCAGGCCAATGGGGGTTGTGGGAAGCGGTGGCCAGTATGTCCCTTGGCCCGCACCACTTCCTGCAGCTCCCATTGGCCTGGAGAGGCGAACCGCGGCCACTGGGGGCTGCTATCGGCCGAACCTGCGGATGCAGCAGGTAAACAAACCGGCCCGGCCCGCCAGGGGCTTTCCCTCCACAAGTGGTGGAACAAGTTTGGGAACCACTGCGTTAACCATTTTTCCCTGCCAGTCCAGAAATTGCCTCCATGACTTTGGGACTGCGGGAGTTACATTTGATGTCTGATGCTGAGAGTTCATACACAGCAGGTTTGAAAACACCGAGATCCCTTTTGTGCACAGTTTCTTAAAAGTATTTTAAAAATTCATATGTCACCGGTTTTAGTTTTTGGAGGAAACTGCCACCATGCATGCTGTAAAAAGGGTTATCATGCCCATAATCGGAAACTTTGCATTCTATCCCACTGTTGGTCCATTAAAAATTGTGAAATAATAGCTCTCTACAACAAGCCTCAACTTCTGTCTCCTTGTCCATATAATAAATTACATTGCTATGAACCTTTGACCACCTCACCTCCACTCTGTCCATAGATTCATCTTCTCCTGGACATGATCTACCATTCCAAACCTATAAGCAGCTTCAAAACAACCTGCTCCTGCCAATCTGGCAGTGTGTACCGGTATATTTTTTCTGCTTCATATAGAATCTACCCCCCACCCATATATACTGATTTGAGGTGCAGGTTGGGCACTATACAGTTGTGATAGACTGAAGGACTAATGAACCAGGAATACTAGGGGAGTGAGAGCTTTACCCCATCGGTGAGCTGTGAATCCCTTTGTTCAGTGGAATACCACACTTGTTTTGAGCCCCTGGTAGCTTACGAGAGGTTAGACCATAAAGCTCTGACATGATGATTTATAGAAGAGCTACTTTATTTATAACTTTTCTCTCTCCCCAAGGCTTGTATAGTTAGCTACCTGATATTAAGGCACTCTGGCTTTACAGGCAGGTGGTTATGAAAAAAAGTTTAAATAAAAAATATTAAAACTCAAACAATATTTCTATAAACTGTGGCATGACCATCTGTTATCCAGGAGGGTGTGGGGTCGTCTAAAGTCTTTATTGGGCCTCATTTGGGATGGCCTGCATAAATTTCTCATCTCTACATCACTTGGACTACGGCTCTCATTTCATACTCATGCCAATCACACTTTCATACCACACAACACTTTTATCTATTTTATATTTATACTGCACTTTTCTGGATATTTTTCTTAAATCTGAATGACTAAAATAGCATTATTATGGTGCAGGAGGGAGGAATGGTTTCCCGTTTGGTCTCTTCCCCCTAAGTCCCTGCTGGCCCCAGACTCCGCCCTTGTGGACCGTTTCAGGTCTTTGTTTCCTGCATACCTCAGGGAGATCTGCAAGAATTGGAGCGGAGTAAGTGCATGGAGCTGGAAGGGGCAGTGGAGTAGGAGGGCACTGGGGGCAGTGAAGAAGAAGAGAGTCATAGAAATGTAGGGCTGGAAGGGACCTCAAGTGGTCCTACCTGTGCTGAGGCAGGATTATTCCTAGACCATCACTGACAGGTGTTTGTCTAATCTCCAGTTACGGGGCTTCCACAACCTCCCTTGGCAACCCATTCCAGTGCTTAACAATCCTTATAGTTAGGGAAATTATCTTAATATCTACCCTAAATTTCTCTTGCTGCAAACTAACCTGATTACTACTTGGTGGACATGGAGAATAATTGATCACTGTCCTCTTTAGAACAATCTTTTACATATTTATCATATTGTGATGGGTTAGATCACAGAAACCCCCCTGGGAGCTGCCAACTGATGTGCCAAGACTACTGCTGCTCCTGTTTTCCCTGCCAGCTCAGGACTCCAGCACCCTGTCTTGCTGAGCCAGACACTCCCGTCTGCTCCAACAAAGACCCAACGTCTGAATTACTTGCCCCAAAGCTGCAGGTTTACAAGAAGCGCACTTGTCTTTGGCGCTCAGATGCCCAACCCCCAATGGGGTCTAAACCCAAATAAATCCTTTTTACCCTGTATAAAGCTTATGCAGGATAAACTCATAAATTGTTCGCCCTCTATAACACTGATAGAGAGAGATGCACAGTTGTTTGCTCAGGTATTAATACATACTCTGAGTTAATTAATAAGTAAAAAGTGCTTTTATTAAATACAGACAGTAGGATTTAAGTGATTCCAGGTAGTAACAGACAGAACAAAGTAAGTCACCAAGCAAAATAAAATAAAATAAAATGTGCAAATCTATGTCTAATCAAACTGAATACAGATAAGATCCTCACCACTTCCAGAATGCTCCCTTTTACAGACTAATCTCCTTTTAGCCTGGGTCCAGCAATCACTCACGTCCCTTTGTTTCAGTTTCTTCCAAGTATCCTGGAGGGTGGAGAGGCTCCCTCTTTAGCCAGCTGAAGACAAAATGTAGGGGTCTCCCAGGGGTTTAAATAGACTTTCTCTTCTGGATAGACACCCCTCTCTCCCTCTGTGTAGAATCCAGTCCCAAAATGGAGATTCAGAATCACATGGGCAAGTCACACGCCCATGCATGACTCAGGACTTGCAGGTAGCAGCCATTACCCACATGCTACTTTGAACGTCCTCAGGTAGACTTCTTATGTGAATTGGAGTCTTCCAAGCTGTTTGTCTGCTAAGTGCTTCCTGATTGAGCACTTAACTTGCACATTCCTTTCCCAAAAAGTGACCAATGTTCTAACTGAGGCTACTTAGAAATCAAGCAAGTATACAGCCAATGTTCATAACTTTGAACACACAAATGGTACCTACATACAACTAGGATAAACATAACCAGTAGATCATAACCTTTACATAGATGTGTTACATGGCATATGTAGCAAAACTCTATTCCAGTTATATCATACATACATTTATAACCCCCCCCATAAAGCCTTATGGGGTACACTGTCACACATATGCCCCCTCAGTTTTCTCATTTCTAGACTATATAACGATGCGTAGTGAGGGGCAGCGGATTTGAGGACGGTGTAGAAGAGCAGACATTAGAATCGAGGAGTGGAGGTATTCTCCCTTCTTCAAATTGTGGAAGGTTCATTACTTTCTTCCCTCCTGCTCTAACTGCTAGCCTTAGGGGAAGTCACCAAGGACTTCACCAAACCCAGTGAACCTTATTTGACTCTGAATACGCCAAAGTAGATTTGTTAGCCAACTGTGAATTTCCAGACAGACTCATGTTTAAATTTAACACAGTTTCCTGGGTGTTTTTTGTGCTAGTTATGATGTTCTTACCTGGTTTTTACCAGTTAGTTGCTAACATATACTCTCAATCTTAGTGTCATCATCACAAAGGTTTGGGAGTTTTTTGTTTGGCTGTCTGTCTATATTTTGAACCACTACTTGGAGAATCAGGCAGTAACTCATACTGGCAGCTATTCTGTTCAGATGCAGCATACTCTTGTCCCACTCAGCTGACTTCCTGCAGTTGCAGTGAGGTGTGTTTTGGTGAGTCCTTAGTCATGAGGAGCCGTGATCCCAGATGTTGCTTTCTCCAATCACAAGGGTCCAACTCACAGATGAGGGCAAGGACATCCCCAAGAGCATTCCATCCCGCTATTTGTGCAATTGTGTCAAATTCTGAGAGGGTGATAATGCTGCGGTTTCGTTCTGTTCTAACTCTGTGTCTGTTTGCCTGGCAACACAGAATCCCGACAGTGTAGCTGGGTACTGTGCTTTGGTAGCTGAGTGTGAGTGTCAATATGGGGGTTGACTAACAGTACCCACTTACATCTAATTAGGGTTAATCCAAAGTGCTGTAGTTTAAACTGTAAATTGTACAAATGACATATTGTCTAGGCTATACCTACAAACATGCTGGCACCACTACAAAAGCTTTGTACTCTGTAAAACAAGTGAAAATACTTGAAAGGGTATTTACAATAGATTTGTATTAACATAAGGATTTTTTTCTCTAATGTTGAAACAGTACATTTCTGGCAAATAGTTTCAAAACTAGATTGCTACATCTTATTAAAAAATGTGGTGACTAGTTTGCCTCATACATGTAAGTGGTATTGGAGGGGCAGAAAAGGCATAGGGTATATTGTATTGCCATCACTTTTCCAGCATAATCCACTTATTTTGTTGTGCTGATCTTTCTGTCTGAAATAAACCAATTTTTTAGGTATCTGTCTAATGCTACTTAAAATTAAATCTTAAAGATAAACACTGTCAATCGACCTTGCATTTTGACCTTTTTGTTGTTGTTGCAGCTCATAAAATAAAGCAAAGAAATGTAATAGGGAAGGACTAGATGGTTGATGGTTGGATTTATTTGAGGGGTGCACTGTTTTTAATGATCACATTTCTGTACAATTTTTTGGTGTTATTGACTTGCCACTTTTCGCAGGTGGGCACATGTGATGTGCGCAATCGCAATTCCAGAAGTCAGATTTGGTAATGTCACAGAGAGGACGCCAGTAGACACTAGGAGAATACCTCTGCAGAGATTAAAATTGGTGAGTAGTAAGGCTCCAACATGCTGGTGTTTTGAAATATATACAAAAATCTCATCTCTGGTTAGGTACATTCACATACATTTCAGGGGGAAATTTAAATAAACAAAATGTCAGTTAAAAGAGAGAATTTGCTAAGGATTGTCCTATTGTTTTTCACGTATAATGATAATTTAGGTATTTTAATTCTTCAGCCTAGTTCTGGGTTACAACCTTGGGTAAGGAGCCTTTGCCATAGGCATAAGGAAGGAGAAACAATGAGCGTTTTCAATCACTCTCCTAATACTGCTGTGAGTGCTCATTGAGGATACTGCTGAAACTAATCAACCAGAATATCTCAGAAGTCTTATTTGTGTTGTATATTCATGAGGGTCCCCTCCCCCCCCTCAGGGAGCCATTTATGAAGTTAAAATGATGAGACATGGTGGTCTCATGGTATTTTTACCATCCGAGAATTGAGGAATGTGCACAGACCAGATTGCACATTATATTGGACTAATAAATGGCTCCCTGAGGCCTCGAAAAAGCAAGTGAGAAATATAAACACAAAAGCTCGAACTACAAATGCTCAAACCTATCCATAGCCCTAAATAATCCTTCCATCCAGCAGAAAGTCCCATGCCCTAATGAGAAACCTACAAAAGTATTTGTTAAATCAAAGAGAATTTTCCTTGTTGGGTTAGACCTAAATTACTTAATTTATCAGACTATGCTTCAGTTTGACACAGACTTCCTCTGACAAAAGGAAAGTGATCCCCTGCCCAGTGTAAAAGAAAAGAAAAGTTTGGGAAACAACCCCATCTGTTCTCTTTATCCACACCAAATGTTACGGAAAAAATGCTTATTGATATACTTAACCTTGAGCTACCCTTTCCTTGCTGTAACATTGTGAACTATTAATTGTTAATTTTAATTCATTGTGCTTTATATTTTGTAACTATTTGTAATTTTGAACTGCAGCTTAACCATTCTTAAAATGGAGGCATGTCTGACAATTGGTCTTTGTTCACTGAGATTTCTCAAGTCTTTGTGGGATTTATAGACTAACTGTAATGCATATTGAACATTTTCCTACACTTTTTTGGCTCCATTATACAATCTGTTAAAGAGAAACTCTGGCTTGAACACTCTTTATCTAACGTATGAAATATTCCCAAATGCTGTTTCAGCCTGTCCTTCTAGTATATTTTTTTGAAAACCAGAAAGATAGTCAATGCCCCGTTGTCCTCCCCTCCCAATTTTCCTGCATCTGAAGTCAGACTTTCTTATTTCAATACATGGCAGTGTAGCCCTATTATATATGGGCTCTCACTGTGTGAGAGAAGGCTCTCAAAATCTCATTTTTAACCTACAATGACTGTTCAGTTTGCTTGTCAGCCTCAAATTCTCATTAATCTGAATATATGAACACAGGAATCACTGGATATGAACATAATGCTCTTATACTTTTGAGGAACCTAAACAGTCACAGATATGATGACAATAACTTGGTTGGTGATTCTTAATTGAGGGTTTGTTTTCTTGAGACTCTAGAAATGATTACCGGTAATTTGCCACGCATTGTGGAGATAAATAACCCCTATATATGAAGTTCCCTCTTCTGATGAGCTGCCTGTGGCTTAAACCACAGAATAGGTCCAGTTCTGTTCAAAATCTTCATCAATGATTTAGATTATGGCATAGAGAGTATACCTATAAAGTTTGTGGATGATACCAAGCTGGGAGGGGTTGCAAGTGCTTAGAACGATAGGATTAAAATTCAAAATGAGCTGGACAAACTGGAGACATTGTCTGGAGTAAATAGGATTAAATTAAGGACAGATGCAAAGTACTCCACTTAGGAAGGAACAATCAGTTGCACACGTACAAAATGAGAAATGACTGCCTAGGACGAAGTATTGTAGAAAAGGGGTCATAGTGGACCACAAGCTAAATATGAGTCAACAGTGTAACACTGTTGCAAAAAAAGCAAACATCATTCTGGGATGTATTAGCAGGAGTGTTGTAAGCAAGACACAAGAAGTAATTATTCTGCTCTACTCTGCAGTGATTAGGCCTCAGCTGGAGTATTGTGTCCAGTTCTGAGCACCACATTTCAGGAAAGATGTGAACAAATTGGAGAAACTCCAGAGAAGAGCAACAAAAATGATTAAAGGTCTAGAAAACATGACCTATGAGGGATGATTGAAAAAATTGGGTTTGTTTAGTCTGGAAAAGAGAAGACTGAGAGGGGACATGATGACCGTTTTCAAATATATAAAAGGTTGTTACAAGGAGGAGGGAGAAGAATTGTTCTTCTTAACCTCTGAGGATAGGACAAGAAGCAGTGGGCTTAAATTGCAGCAAGAGAGGTTTAGGTTTGACATTAGGAAAAACTTCCTGTCAGGGAATGGTCTAGATAATACTTAGTCCTGGCATGAGTGCAGGGGACTGGACTAGATGACCTCTTGAGGTTCCCTTCCAGTCTTGTGATTCTATGATCAAGGCAAAAGGCCTCCCAGGACTACCTAGCATGCAATAGCACAGCTTCTGCTCCATCCTTAAAGAGGATACACCTTTTATTCCTCTCTGTAGCCAGCCTCGATGTGACTGTATTGTACCTCCATTCTCCCCAATATCATTCCTTCAGTGACCCTAGCCTTGCACTCATGTATAGAAGGCTGAGATTGTGCCTGTCAGGTACTTTGGTACCAGATATGGACTAGTCACAGATCCTGCTTATACACACCACATGTGTTCATCATAAGATCCTTAATGCTCTGCTGGTATGGCGGAGGTTGAAATACGGTATTTTACACACAGTGGCACCTAGTATAATACAGTTTAGCATTCCATTACATCTCCCCATTTAAGTTCTCCATTACCGCCATTTAAAATGTTTACACTATCATGCTCTCTTTGGGTATGTCTACACTACGGGACTATTCCGAATTTGCATAAACCGGTTTTGTAAAACAGGTTTTATAAAATCGAGTGCGCGCGGCCACACTAAACACATTAAATCGGTGGTGTGCGTCCATGGTCCGAGGCTAGCGTCGATTTCTGAAGCGTTGCACTGTGGGTAGCTATCCCATAGCTATCCCATAGTTCCCGCAGCCTCCCCCGCCCCTTGGCATTTCCGGGTTGAGATCCCAGTGCCTGATGGGGCAAAAATCATTGTCGCGGGTGGTTCTGGGTACAGCCTCACCCCTCCCTCCCTGAGCAGCAGACAACCGTTTTGCGCCTTTGTTTGCTTGGTGAACTGTGCAGACGCCATAGCACAGCAAGCATGGACCCTGCTCAGCTCCATACCGCAATCGTGAATGTTTTAAACACCTCGTGCACTCTCGTGCAGTCTATGGTGAACCAGGACCTTCAATCCGAGGCGAGGAGGAGGCGGATACGGCAGCGCGGCGATGACAGTGATGAGGACGTAGACACAGAATTCTCTCAAACCGCGGGCCCCTGCGCTTTGGAGATCCTGATGGTAATGGGGCAGATTCTATCCATTGAACGCCGATTTTGGGCCCGGGAAACAAGCACTGACTGGTGGGACCGCATTGTGTTGCAGGTGTGGGACGATTCCCAGTGGCTGCGAAACTTTCGCATGCGTAAGGGCACTTTAATGGAACTTTGTGACTTGCTTGCCCCTGCCCTGAAACGCCATAATACCAAGATGAGAGCAGCCCTCACAGTAGAGAAGCGAGTGGCGATAGCCCTGTGGAAGCTTGCAACGCCAGACAGCTACCGGTCAGTCGGGAATCAATTTGGAGTTGGAAAATCTACTGTGGGGGCTGCTGTGATGCAAGTAGCCAAAGCAATCACTAAGCTGCTGCTATGAAAGGTTGTGACTCTGGGAAACGTGCAGGCCATAGTGGATGGCTTTGCTGCACTGGGATTCCCTAACTGTGGGGGGGCGATAGATGGAACCCATATCCCTATCTTGGCACCGCAGCGCCAGGGCACCCAGTACGTAAACCGCAAGGGGTACTTTTCAATGGTGCTGCAAGCACTGGTAGATCACAAGGGACGTTTCACAAACATCCATGTGGGATGGCCAGGGAGGGTTCATGACGCTCGCGTCTTCAGAAGCACTACTCTGTTTAAACGGCTGCAGCAAGGGAATTACTTCCCAGACCAGAAAATAACAGTTGGGGATGTTGAAATGCCTGTCGTTATCCTGGGGGACCCAGCCTACCCCTTGATGCCATGGCTCATGAAGCCATACACAGGCAGCCTGGACAGTGGTCAGGATCTGTTCAATTACAGGCTGAGCAAGTGCAGAATGGTGGTGGAATGTGCATTTGGCCGTTTAAAGGCGCGCTGGCGGACATTACTGACTCGCTCAGACCTCAGCCAAACCAATGTCCCCTATGTTATTACTGCTTGCTGTATTCTCCACAATCTCTGTGAGAGTAAGGGGGAGACCTTTATGGCGGGGTGGGAGGCTGAGGCAAATCACCTGGCCGCTGATTACGCGCAGCCAGACACCAGGGAGATTAGAAGAGCACACCAGGAAGTGGTGCGCATCAGAGAAGCTTTGAAAACGAGCTTCATCAATGGCCAGGGTACAGTGTGACTGCTGTGTTTGTTGATGAACACCCAACCCCCTTGATTGACTCAGTCCCTGTAAGCAACTCCCCCTCCCCCTTCGAGTACAGCTTACTTATGCAAATAAAGTCACTCTCATTTAAAAAGCATAAATTCTTTATTGATTCATTATAAAAAGAGGGAGAGAAGTAAGGGTGTGGTTTGGGAGGAGGATAGGAGGGATGGAGAAGGCCATTAAAAAAAAAATTCACAGTAACGACATCCTTCTGGTTGGGCTGTCCACGGGGGTGGAGTGGGCGGGTGCACGGAGCCTCCCCCCACGCGTTCTTACACGTCTGGGTGAGGAGGATGTGGAACATGGTGAGGGTTGAGGGTGGTTATACAGGGGCTGCAGCGGCACTCTGTGATCCTGCTGCCGTTCCTGAAGCTCCACAAGACGCCGGAGCATGTCAGTTTGATCACGCAGCAGCCCCAGAGTTGCATCCCGCCACCGCTGATCTTCCTGCCGCCACCGCTGATTTTCCTGCCGGTCTTCCTGCCGCCACCTCTCATCTCGGTTGTCCCTCCTGTCCTCACGCTCATCCCTCCTGTCCTCACGTTCACTGGTCTCTTTCCTGTAATTTGAAACCACATCCTTCCACTCATTCAGATGAGCTCTTTCATTGCGTGTAACTTCCATAATATCCGAGAACATCTCATCTCGCGTCTTCTTTTTCCTCCGCCTTATCTGTGCTAGCCTTTGGGATGGAGGAGGGATGGTTGAAAAATTTGCAGCTGCATGAGGGAGATAAATATTTAGAAAGATACATTTTACAGAACAATGGTTATACTCTTTCACAGTGAACAGCACTATTCACCTAGCACATGTGATTTCCCTACAAGGTCGCATTTTTCATCTTAATAGTGAGTGCTTGCAGCTCTGGAGTTACAGATCTCACAGACACAGGTCCAGGCATCAGAATTCAGCTTGCATGCGGCCATGGTAAGCCACTGTCTTTCGGCTTCTGTAGTGATTTACCCCTCCCCCCCAATGCATGGCTAATACCACGCTAGCTCCCTGCTAATCAACAACCTTCCCACCCCCCCCACCCACTGCGTGTCTGGTAGCTTGGGGAAGATCGCCGGTGACCAAACACAGAAAAGATCATCGGCATTTCACTCCTCCCCTCCCCCCGCTTCGCTACGTGCAGGAAAGTTTTTTTTTAAGCTGATGCAGTCCACGAACCCAGTAGAAAAATGGCCACCCCCCTTACTTAAATTCCTGATTTTTAACCAGGTTATCCTGAACGATATCACTTTGCTGAGGATAACAGAACAAGATAAAGAGCGGATGCTTCTTGAATGCCAGCAGTCACCAGGACCATACGCTGCTATGCTTTGCCACGCAATGATACCTGATTACTTGCTACATGCATGGCGTGGTAAAGTGTCCTACCATGGTGGGCGGAACAAGGCTGCCTTGCCCAGAAACCTTCTGTAAAGGCTTCTGGAGTACCTACAGGAGCGCTTCATCGAGATGTCCCTGGAGGATTTCCTCTCAATCCCCGGACATGTTAACAAACTTTTCTAAGTAACTATACTGTCTGCGAATGCATCCCAAGTCCTCAGGGCAAATCAATCATTAAAAAAGGCTTGCTTAAAAAACAATGTTTGCTATTTGCAAAGGTACACTCACCAGAGCTCCCTTCCATGGCGTCATTGTCTGGGATAGTGGCTTGTGAGGGCTGGGAGGACGGTAATTCCGTCAGGGTGATAAAAAGCTCCTGGCTGCTGGGGCTCACGGAGTGCTGTGTGCTCTCTGCTAGGTCTTCCTCCTCTTCTTCATCTTCATCTTCCCCGTCTGCATAATCCTCAGCCATGGCAGAGATTACAACCCCCACCTCGGAATCCACTATCAGGGGTGGGGTACTTGTGGCGCAGCCCCCTAAAATTGCATGCAGCTCAGCATAGAAGCGGCATGTTTTTCGACCTGCCCCGGACCTTCCGTTTGCTTCTTTGGTTTTCTGGTAGGCTTGTCTGAGCTCCTTAACTTTCATTCTGCACTGCACTGAGTCCCTGCTGTGGCCTTTATCCGTCATAGCCTTAGAAATTCTTTCAAATACTTTTTCATTTCGTCTTTTGGAACGCAGTTCTGTTAGCACTGAATCCTTTCCCCAGATAGCGATCAGATCCAGTACCTCCTGTGCAGTCCATGCTGGGGCTCTTTTACGATTCTCAGGAGACTCATTGAGATGAGCTGTGCGTGGTCACCTGTGCTGATGAGATCTCCACGCTGGGGAAGCAGGAAATGAATTTCAAAAGTTCGCGGGGCTTTTCCTGTCTACCTGGCCAGTGCATCCGAGTTCAGAATGCTGTCCAGAGCGGTCACTGGTGCACTGTGGGATACCGCCCAGAGGCCAATACCGTCGATCAGCGGCCACACTAACCCTAATCCGATATGGTAATACCGATACTAGCGTTACTCCTCTTGTTAGGGAGGAGTACAGAAACCGGTTTAAAGAGCCATTAAAATCGATATAAGGTGCCTCCTAGTGTGGACGGTTGTGGCGTTAAATCGGTTTTACGCTCCTAAAACCGATTTAAACGCCTAGTGTAGACCAGGCTTTTGAAGTTCAGTACGTATCAGTCTGTTAAGTGTCTCTGAATCGTACTGGTTTTCTAATTACACAGTCCGAATGCATAACAATTTGATTATCTGGCATGTTGCAATGACTGGCAATGGTCGGTTTGGAACCTTTGAGTTATCATCTTGTTCTGCATCTGGCATCTTTGAGGAACAAACTATAGATATTGATGGTTTCTGTTAAACTCTCCACTGTCAGACTTGATCACGTAGGATCCGGGCACTCAATTTTTTTCTTTGACGAGTGGAGTTGTCCATCCCTTTTCTCCATCCAATTTGACACAAACACAGTCACCAGGTTCTAGACCTGGCAGTTCTTTGAGTGACATCTGTTGTAAAAGTGTTCATAAAGCTATTTTAGTCTTTTTATCTAATTTAGCTATCCTCTTCATGCCTGGCCACTTTGGAGATAGTTCTTTTCCAAGATTGAAACAGTAATTCTGAGTTATCTGCCCATCAGGAGTTGTGCTGGACTACATCCAATAGCTGCTATTGGTGTTGATCTGTAACTCAGAAGAGCAAGGAATGGATCTTCCTGCTACTGGATTTTCTTGGCTGTCTATACAGCTCTTTTAGCCTCTCCACGCACTTGTGGGTAAATGGGATTGCTACAAATATGATCAAAACCATATTTTGTTCAGAATTACTTAAATTTTTCTGCAGTGAATTGTGGTTTGTTGTCAGTCCTAGTTATCCTGGAATACTGAAGTGAGGGATAATGCATTTGTTTCTTGACACTGCAACATGTTTTGTCTTTCAAGTACCTGAAAAAATAGTCCACGATGACGAGGTAGTGATGTCCTCTGAATATGCATTAATTTGTAGCTTATATCTTCCTACCTCTCAGATAGGGGTGTTTATACAGTATATGGTTCTGCATTGTTTCTTAAATTAAGGTGTACTGGATCACCTTTCAAAAGTCCAGTATCATCTGAGTTTTCACCTTTCTCACTAGGCCCACTCCTGTTGCTACGCTGTGACTTAGAAAGTTGTTGGTCTTTGCAGGGCCGGTGCAACCATTTAGGCGACCTAGGAGGTCGCCTAGGGCGCTAGGATTTGGGGGGCGCCATTTTCTTTGGCAGCGACCACGGCGGCCGGATCTTCGGCCGTCCTGGTCGCCCCCGGCATTTAGGCGGAGGGAGCTGGGGCAGGGGAGCGCCGCCTGCAGCAAGTAAGGGGGGAAGAGCAGCACACAAGGGAACTCCCCGCCCCAGCTCACCCCTGCCCCGCCTCCTCCCCGAGCACGCCGTGGCTGCTTCACTTCTCCCGCCTTGCAGCGCCTAAGTTGATTGGTGCCGTAAGCCTGGGAGGTGGGAGAAATGAAGCAGCCACGGCGTGCTCTGGGAGGAGGCGGGGCAGGGGTGAGCTGCTTCACTTCTCCTGCCTCCCAGGCTTGCGGCACCAATCAGCTTAGGCACCGCAAGCCTGGGAGGCGAGAGAAGTGAAGCAGTGACGGTGTGCTCAGGGTGCTCGTGCATGGAGCAGGGGTGAGCTGGGGTGGGGGGGTGCCTCAGGTCGGATGCGGGGATCTGCCGCGGGGGTGAGGAGGGCGCTTCAGGGCAGGGGCACGGGCGGGGGAGGGTGCAAGGTGGAAGTTTCGCCTAGGGCACGAAACATCCTTGCACCGGCCCTGGGTCTTTGATCCTTTGATCTCATGCACTCTCAATGCAAAGCTTTTGTCTTTGTAAGTTGTTTCTATGGTGAACTGGCCCATGCAATTCAGAATACCTTCAGTGCTAGTCAGAGCTGTGACGTCAGCTCTGGGAGGGGTTGAAAGTGATTATAAGTCCCTTCTGAGATGCTTGTGACCTCAGTGCCTGAGTCAGTTTTAAAGTCAATAGTCTTGCCTCAAATATTCAGTTTCATTCTCCAGGCAGACTCTATGTCATCTCAAGTGATAGATCCCAGAAACAATGGCTCCTGATTGTCTGTAATATGAGCCCACTCCCTGACTGCTTTGGTGCAGCAAACTACTGCAAAATGTCTATATTTCATGCATTTATTATACCATGTGCCTCTGGCTGGACTTGTCATCTCTTGGGATATGACTTTTTCACATTTTGTGTATGTAGGCTGGAATTAGTCCCTCTTAGCCTAGGAGAGTTCTCTCCTTGCCTCAGGGGTTTTATGATAATGACTTTTAACATTCAAGGGTCCATTTAGCGTTTCTAAGCTAGTTTCAGGTTTTTCAAATTGCTCCTACCTTTTGTTCTGTCATTTGACATATTCTGACTGCTTTGCTATCTGTATAGCTAGGGCTAGGGTTAAATCTCTCTTCAGTTGTAGTTGCTCTGAAAATTTTCTCTGTTAAGCCAATAACCAACCTATCTCTGATATATTCATGTTTTGCATCCCCAATGTTTTCAGCCAATGTATGCATAGCCCTTATAAAACATTCATCATTTCCCCCTGGTTCTTGAATTCTCTGTTGAAAACATACTCTTTCATAAACCACATTTCTCTGGGGTATAAAGTATGCATCAAACATAGCCAGAACCCTTTCATAGTCATCTTTGTGACTGTTTTCAGTGAAGTCAAAGGATTTAAAGATACTCTGCTTGCTTCCCCAAAGCATAAATTAAAGAAGATACCTATATATCTCCAATATCTTTGCGGAGTTTGTTTGCAATTTGAAATCTTACAAAATATTGCTTCCAGTCTGTCTATTCTGAAGATCTGTCAAAACTGAAGTCCTCTGGGGCATTGCAGAGTGGCATGTTGATGAGATTCTATAAGCCTTGTTGCTGTTTTCCTTCTGTTTCTGTTCTTACTTAGGTGTATGGAAGGCTGAGATTGTGGCTAGCCCTTTTGTAAGGGTATGAGGATGTTTATGCCTTCCCCCTTCCTTTCATACCCATGTAGGGCCAAGGCATGTTCTGGCCCAAAAAAACATAAGACGGGCATTTCAACTACCAAATGTCTCTGTCAAGTTATAGTTTGTGATCTTCACCACTATCATAGGCAGCTTCAGGCCTGGTCTGGACCTAGGGGTTGCAGGCAGTGGTTAAAAATGTGTGAGACTTGCAATGGAACTGTGACAATCTCACCTTGTTACAGATTTCATTACTAATCCCAAAATTTATTTATTTGTGGTAGTGCCTACGATATACATTTTAGGTAGTTTCCAAACACTTCAGAGGGATAGTCCCTGCTCTGAGGAGCACACAGTCAAAGGACAAATAAGTAGACAAAGGTCATGGGAAGGGGAATAATCATCATAGGCAGTTTAAATGCTATTTATACACAAGTGACCTTGTCTCGCTATAGGTAGCATGTCAGAAGTGGGTCTTCAAGAGGGACTTAAATGTGGACAAGGTAAAAGCCTTGCAGATGAGCTCAGGGATGTCGTATATAATGCACAGAATGCTTCACAGAGGAAGGCACAAAAGTGAACATGGGAGAATTTGACAGATAGGGAGACCGAGGTTGGGAACTTTGGAAAGGGGGATTGGGAATGAGGGGAACATGGGGTTTGACAGAAGAAGGAGGGGCAGATTTATTTATAGCTTTGAAGATGGTGTCAGCTTGGACCAGGTTAGTGAGCTGGGGTGAAGTCTATAGCAGAACGGGGCCTATTTGTGGTTTCCTGTGGAACCCAAGCATAATTAATGGGATCTCATGGTTTCAGTCCAAAAAGGCAAAACTTGACGGTTTTGGCTCAGTGTAGCTTTGGGTTTGGGTCCATTTGAAACCTAAATCACAGAGTGAAACTCAGGTGGAAACTCCTGCCAACTGTTATACAAAAGATATTTTCCTTGGCGCTTTAATTTTACATAGCTCTATGTAATAGAAACAGATGGTGAATTCCTGACCCCATTGAAGTCAATAGCAAAACTCCCACTGACTTTAATGGGGCCAGGATTTCACTCAGAGTGCTTAAATATACTCTGTAGTTTCAAAAGAATGTTATTACTTTGTTTGGGCCTGAAAAAAGAAATACAGTCACGTTCCATAGCAAAGTGAAGAAATCCTTGGAGGTATGAAGCTAAACTGACCTCTCAAATACACACACACAATTCCCATGGATATCCTGGGATTTGGCCCATAAATGTAAACCAACAGGAATACTGGATCTGATTCTCATTTACGTTAAGGCCTGTTTACAGTGCCAGGGTGGTGTCTTAATGTAAATGAGAATCAGGCTCACTATGTTTAAATGTTTCATCTGAAATCAAAGTAACAGTTAAAATGTAATCATTAGCCCTCTTGTACTAAGCCGATATATTTAAAACATCTTCTCTAAAATCGTCTCTGAATAGTACATGATGAACTCATTAGCAAAATGCATTATCTACCTTTGTTACGATCCAAGCTTTAAAATGCTTGGATAATATAGATTGAGTTTGTCCCAACAGGCAGTGGCTGCAATGCTGTACTGAAACGTGAACATAATATGCCTTTGTTTCTTTATCTGTAGCGCTTCCTATTATTTTTACATTTGAAATCCTATTTCCCCAACAAAATAGAGGTAGAAAATGAGTTTTGCAATAGTTGAAGTTGCCCTTGGGCTTTCAGTGACCTCAAATTTGTATTTGACAAGTGAACTGAGAATAAGCGCAAGTGTACTCTGAGTGAGGAACATTATTTTGAAAAGAAATTTACACTGCGATGATGACTGATCTACAAGCCTTTCAGTATCTGGCTGATGCTGTAGCATTTTGTTTAGAAGCCTATACACTTTAAAATTTTCACCTGAAGGCAAATAATAGTGAGCTTGAAAGCCAAAGATTATAGTTTTGAAAGGTACATCAATTCTGAAAATAGAGAGGTTTCACTGTAGTAAGCCAAACGAAGAGTGGAATCAAGGGAAAAATGTGTTTGAGCTTTTAAAAGAATGGGCAGGTGTTCTCTTACCTATCCTTCTGTTTTAATAAGAAAATCTAAAAATAAAATTAAATACATTTGCAGATATTGCTTGTCGTCTTTGTTCTAGTTTTGCAGTAGAATTCATTTGTTAAACTGAAATGGAACTGTGGAACTGCTGCACTGTATTTCTGAAAGGCTAAAGAAATACTTGACTGTGTTGTCATGTAAAGAAGTATTAATTACCTCACAGCATTTCCAAAAATATTGCTACAGGGGCAATGAAGGAAAGTCATTGTATTATACTTTAACTTATACACTGACTGGTTCACGTGCTCACATTTTTGAAGAGAGAGGAAAATAGGCAAAGAAATGGAGACTTGAGCTTGTTTAATCACATGTCCAAATTGTTTTAACATTGTAATTTAAATAGCTTTAAATAGCACAGACACTTTTTCTAATTAAAACAATGTTAAAATACAGATGATACAATAATTGATCAACCTACTGCAATTTATAACACCAATTAAAATGTACAGATTCATTAAAATCATGTGCAAAACACAATTTAGTGTACATATTTATGTTACTACCATTGTAAGATTTTTAATAAGTGTGATATAAAAATGTGCATTACCAGCTGTATAGTACTTACTGTCAGAATGATTTGATACAATGAATAGATCCTATTGCAAACCTTCAAATTTGTACATTGCTGTAATACTGAACCATAAAAACCTTTTGAATGGAATGGAAAATGTTAGATGGGCATGACTACATATAATACTTTTTGAAGACTGGAGGTATCTGTAATAGTGAAAGCAGAATGCTTAAAAAGTTAACTAGTTGCTGTAAATTTCCCTTTAATACAAAGAGAATAACCTCTTTGCAAAAGGAAATTGATTTTCACTTTAAAAAGTTTTTGAAAACAATTTTAGGTTTTGAATCATTAAAAATATTCATGGCAAGAACCGTTGTCTGTTCAAAGCAGGCCTTTGCAACTATGCAGTTGAGAAATTCAATTCATAAATTGAAGTTGCTCCCACAACTTTCACTTGGCTATGTTGCTGTGATGGGGAGCTCCACTCATCACTAGTCTGGCACCTCCTGCTGGTTCCTCTAGGGATTATCTCATCAGATTGACGCCCCTTCCCCTGGTTCTCACTCTGTTGCGCTCTTTGGTCTACAGCCCCTCTCTCACTCCAGGAACTGCAGTATCCTCTTCATGACTCAGCCCCCTGGCCAGGCACTCAGCGTCCCCCCCCTTCCAGGGTATAGTCCTTCAAAGTCTCGGTCACTCCCAAGCAGTCTTCCAGTTCACTGCCCCGCCAGTGCCACTTCCCCAGTAGCAGGTAGGGGATCCCAGGTCAGCCCTCCAGTTTGGGTGCCAGCCCAGGGACCCTACAACACGCAGCCAAAGTCTGTTCAGTCCCCAGCCTAGGGCTTACTCCTTGTGCTGCTTCCTACCCCAGCACTCCCCCCTCTCTGGGGTTTGCTGGCCTCTCTACTCCTGCCTCCCAGGGAGCAAACGTGGGCTACTTCTCTCTGTAGCCCCCAATATACCTCCCTTCTCCCAGGGGATGACTGCAGACTACCTTCCTGCAAGTCCCCTTCCTCCTCTCAACTTCCTGGATTTATGGAAGCGCTGCCTGTTCCTACACAGGTGAGCTTCCCCTAATGAGGGCTTTCTTCTCAGCCTTCAGCCTAATAGTTTAATTGGCCCATCTGGCCTCCATTAACCCTTTCAGGGTGAGTGTGGGATTGACAACCCATCACAGTTGCGCATATACTTGTAACTACCAATCAACTGAGTTTTATATTTTTACAGGGAAAGCAGGAATATAAAATGTTGTGTATATGCAAGGTGGCCAAATTAGGATTGTTGGAGCATCCTTAACTTTTGGAAGTTCCTGCCTTTTGAGTGATTGATAACTCAACCTTTTCATTGCATTATCACGCCTTCTTTTTTTTTTTTAAATAAATTTCTCGTTTTATTTTTAAGGAAAAAAAAACAGAAAAATTCTAAACTATTTCAGTTGCAGAGCATACAGATTCCACTGACTTTGAACAAATATCACTAAGCTATACTTGGTCTGGTGATGGACTGTGGTACTTAACAGGCTGAATGTACTGTTTGGGCTGTGCTGGGGAATTCTAGTCCTAGTTACTAGGACTCCGGAAGAGGGAAATCAAAGGAGGGCCTTTTTGCAGGTCCATCCTGAGCCCACCAAGAGGATGTCCTAGAAGTGGTGGTTGTATGACAGAAATGTTTCCAAATTAGTATTTTTAAAGCTTTTCATTCCACTATAACTTATGATGTTTTCAATTTTTATACTGATTTGGGATGAAAACTGATTTGGTTGAAATATAGGGATTTCCAATTTCCAGTACTAGCCTCAAAGGGAAATGTCCAACCTGATTAAACTGCTGAATCCTCTTTAAACTGTAACAGTGCTTTAGTGCAGCTATAGTGTAAGCAATTTCTTAATGCCCAGTGGTCTGAGTTGCTTTCTGTTGAACAGTGTGAATGACATATAAACTTGGTAATATTTACATGTTAATGGCTTCAAAACTACTGAACTAATTTTGTTCAGTATCAGAGGGGTAGCCGTGTTAGTCTGGTTCTGTAGAAGCAGCAAAGAATCCTGTGGCACCTTATAGACTAACAGGCGTTTTGCAGCATGAGCTTTCGTGGGTGAATACCCACTTCTTCGGATGCAATTTTCTTCAGACTTGGCTTATTTTTTAAGTTCCAGTCAGATCTACAGAAAAAGCTTCTGTAAATTCAAAGTTCTTAGCTTATGGGTAAAGTTTTTGAAAGCTCATTAGTGACTTAGGAGCGCAAGTCCCATTTTCAAAAGTGACATAGGCACTTGGGCTCGTAAGTGCCTAAAGGCTACATTTTTAGATGTTTGTAGGTGTCTAACTACATTTAACTACATTTACTTGTAAAAATCTGGCCCTGAGTCACTTTTGAAAATGGGATTTGGGCTCTTAAGTCTCTTAAGCACTGTTGAAAATTTAGGTAAGTAGGGCCATATCTGCACTGCCCTGCAGTTTGGACTATGGGAGTGTGAATAGCAGTTTGCACTAAAGTGCTGCATTGTAACTCCCCCATGTGGAGGCTGCGGGCAAAGTCATTTTTGAGTTATGGAACAAAATTTCTGACTGGAATATGAGGCAATAGAGTCTCGATAAATGGGAACAGGATTCAGAATTTAAAAAGTCCTAAACTCTAGCCCTGGCTAGCCATTAATTTGCTGTGTGTCATTTAGGTAAAACACTTTGTAACTACACCTCAATCTCCCCATAGGCGATAATACCTATCTTGATTGGATGTTGTAAAGGTTAGTTGGTTAATGGCTGTGTAGTATTTTGAACATGTATTGTGCTATGGATTATTGTAAGTGCTTAGATACTGCAGTGGTGGGTTCTGTATAAATCTGTAAAATAGAGAGTTGTGGGTGGTTTATGCCCTAGTAACTTAAAATGAGTAAACTATGTTTGTTTCAAACTTCCAAACAAAAAATCCTCTTTTGGGTTGAAATGAAACCTGGAAGGTTTCAGTCCAAATGAATTGGACTGAGAAAGTTATGAGCAATTTACAGAGGGTGGTTTAAAATGGATAAGTAAATGCAGCAAAGAGTTCTGTGGCGCCTTATAGACTAACAGACGTATTGGAGCATGAGCTTTCGTGGGTGAATACCCACTTGGTTGGATGCATGGCTACCTCTCTGATACTAAAATGGATAAGTGTGTGTGTCTGTGTGTGTGTGCTTGCACATACGCAGTGACTTACGTATAATAAGTAATAGGAACGAAAAGATCCTGACCTCTGCTGTGAACAGATACGTTCAACTCATGCCCTGGATGAGAGAGAGATTACACTAGGACTACGTTTATAATGAGGATATCTAATGATAACAAGCCATGAGAGCAAAGCTTGAATACATGTCACCACAAACTCAAGATAAAAATGCAACTTCTTAATACAGTATCAAGAGCAGGGGTTTATTTTATATAGTTGAGTACATACGAAAACTAGAGATGTTTAA
Organism: Mauremys mutica; assembly: GCF_020497125.1. NCBI lineage: Eukaryota > Metazoa > Chordata > Testudines > Geoemydidae > Mauremys > Mauremys mutica. The sequence goes on along the minus strand of NC_059077.1, from coordinate 106,795,662 downwards.
AGTCAATTTTTAAAAAATTCATCCATCATCTTACATCGCTTATTATCCCATGGGTCAGTTCTTCTATCTGTACTGGAGAATGTCAATTTAAGTTACAAGAATACAGCCCATACATGTATTGTTTAATCTTCTAGAAATTTCCATTTTTATTCTCAGTAAGTCATAAGTTCTTGTGAAGACATCTTCCTGGGATGTTGGATATAGTTACATGAAATACATTTTAAAGAAACCAGAACTCTCCACCAATGTCAGCAAACACACTCAGGCATCTTTGTTTCATACCTTTATCCCTGTAAGTCAGGCATTTCCAGTATTTTGTGGACTTCTGCCTGATTTGGGCAGAGAAAAATAGATAACTGTAAACGGAAACTGAACACAGAGGATTTTTACATTTTAAACATTTAGGGTTGGGCTGTTAAACATTTGCACCCAAATTTGTTCTGTCTCCATTTTCTGTTAGGTGGCACAAGCCACAGGGCACTGCATTGGTGATTCCTGGAGCGTGGGCACAGTTTAGATTGCAAGCTTGAGAATCAGCTTTCAGGAACAGAAATCTGTCTTTCATTTCCTCCCATAAGAAACTGTAGAGTCTGGCAGTTGCATGAGACTCCTGGAGGTGGAAGAGGGGGCCTGAGGTGAGCAGAAGAATGCAGAGACAAATGGAGTGGCTTCAAAGGTGGTACTGATTTTGAAGAGAAAAGAATGCGAGAATCTCTGTTGCAGGTCCTGGATTCCTGCCAGGAAGTACCTTATTTCCAAACTGGCAGTAGGTCTCAGCAGGTTCCCCTCATCTGCAGCTGCCAGGAAAAGGAAGTGGAGGCCTGCTGAGAGCCTCTATTCTGAAAGGAAGGCGGCATCTCTCTAGTGCAGTCCAGAGACTGGCTGAAGGGAACACAGTTCTCCCTATGTTTGCAGTGTAGCTCTTTAAAAGCAGTTTACTCCCTCCCTCTGTTCAGCTTACTCTTGCATCCCACCCCATCTTAGAGAGATATGTAGTCTTTTAGGTAGACCACACATCTCTCTACGTTACCGGACATGTACCATAGATCAATGTCAGTGCTTTGAATTGTACCCAGAACTGAATAGTAGAATTCTCCACTTTTGAAACAGGGCATAATTGCCTCCATATAGATAACAAAACTACATCAGTGGGTAGCCACATTCTGTACTTTTAGATTTAGGTTCTGTGTAGTTTTCAGGAGTGGCCTAGATTCTTTTCATTACCTACCAGCCTCACCTCTGACTTGTCTGGACTGAGCTCTAAGCAAATTACTTTTTTCATGCCCCTTATCTTTACCAGGCAGTTGGAAAGCCAAGAATACACTCTCTGGATCTGACGAATACAAGGCCAATAATCATATGTCAACGTCATACTGGTGGCACTGCAGCCTTTATCATTTTATTGTCTACCCCAGTGGCCTCACCTATATGTGGAGCGGTAAAGGTGACAGCATGTATGACAGAGAGCCCTCTTGGCAGATGGCGATTGCTCAACACTACCCTCTGTTACTTCTGAGAGGAAAGTGAAGTGTGATTTTTTTTTTTTTGGTCCACCCTATCAGGGTCCATGAGTGAGATGACAAAATCTCATGGTCAAACACAGAAAAGAGAAAATTCTAAATGTCTTTTCATTAAATTAGCATCTGTTGTGAGATTTTGCAGTAAAGAACAAGAGGCATAAACAACCTAGGGAAATACTAGAGAAGAGCAACAAAAATGATTAAAGATCTAGAAAACATGACCTATGAAGGAAGATTGAAAAAATTGGGTTTGTTTAGTCTGGAAAAGAGAAGACTGAGAGGGGACATGACAGTTTTCAAATACATAAAAGGTTGTTACAAGGAGGAGGGAGAAGAATTGTTCTTCTTAACCTCTGAGGATAGGACAAGAAGCAGTGGGCTTAAATTGCAGCAAGGGAGGTTTAGATTGGACATTAGGAAAAACTTCCTAACTCTTAGAGTGGTTAAGCACTGGAATATATTGCGTAGGGAGGTTGTGAAATCTCCATAATTGGAGATTTTTAAGAGCGGGTTAGACAAACACCGGTCAGGGATGGTCTAGCTAATATTTAGTCCTGCCATGAGTGCAGGGGACTGGATTAGATGACCTCTCAAGGTCACTTCCAGTCCTACAAATCTACAGCACTTTGTGAAGGAGAAGACTATGACCAGTGCCTTGAAAAGAACTTGCCAAATTATACAATTATCTGCTTTGGACCTCATACTTGTAGTAGGAGATCTGTTGTCCAGCTATACCGAAAGAAGGACAGGAGACACCTGATATGGATTTAATCAGGCTGCAACTTTACTTTAGATGTCTGGGACTACCCGGCAGATAAAAGTGTACAGTGCAGGTAAACCCTATTTATTTTATTTTGTAATTACCCGGGGATGGGGATCTCTTCCTAGCTTCCCCTCTTTTTCCATTCATGTCCCTCCAGCAAATCCATTGCTGGGACCTTACCATCCACCCCTGCCCCCTCCCCCTCCATAGGAGGAGCAAGGTGGGCTATAAGAAAGGGGGGTTGGCTCCCTGCCATTCCAAAGATAGGAGCCTGAAACCCCACGCTGTTCCATTCCTTTAACCAGCACCTCCTTTTTAAGTCCTTTACCAGGCCATTTATCTGGTCACTGGATGCCTTCCCTATGGAGTGCCTGCACTGGACACCCGCCATAAGAAGGCACCAGCAATTAGCTTAGCTGCCTCCCACCCCACCCCCGCTCCTGCCTTGCCTGCTGCGTGGAGAAAGGGGTTTCCAACGCCAGAGCTTGCAACTTTAAAGCCTTTTGCCCTTACGTTCCAAGGGGGTGAGTCAGTGCTGCAAAGCTGACCAACACCACCTCTTTTCCGACCTAGTTCCCTCCCCTCTGCCATAAAGCACTACTGTCTTCCTCCGGCAAGCCTGGACAACGGCCCCCCTGCTTTTAGTGCAGGGCTGTCATTCTCATTCAAGTGTAGTTAAACAAGGTCACAAAACACCACAATTCACTGACATTACATTCTAAAGATCTGATCCTGGAAAAGAGAAAATGTGTGAGCCCTTATTCTCCTGCAGTGTCCTACTAATGTCATTCCCTTAACAGAATTGAGGATTTAGTTACCCACATCATCCATTCGATTGTGGGGAAAAGAAAATAATTTCCATTATTACATATATGGAGAGGTCGCTACTTGAAATTTGCTCAATAAGTTTAGTTCCATCCCATTAATGTACTTCAGTTTTGTGACTTTTTATTGTTAGGTATCTTACCCTAACAATAACATACAGTTATTTCATTTTTCAAACTGCTCTTCTCTGAGATCACCGTCTGATGTTATTCCTTTTGTATCTCTTTCAGAAATGTGTTTGGTAATTCTTTGTCCCAAAGAAGGTATTGTTTTTTGTGCACACCTCACACAAACTTTAACTAGATTTAATACTGCTCTTTCAACTCAACATTTATACAACCTCGTTTAACTTTAGACACATTTTTCTTTTATTTTTAGTACTCGAGCTAACATCAGAAAGCAAAAGCAGGTCAGGGCCTTTGAATCTCACATCTTTAATTTTACAGGCCGTAGCATGGATCTCTGATAAAGTGAAGTACTCCACATCTGCAGATTTCTCCACTGCCTTTCACCTGGGGATCCTGAAACTTTTCTTAGTATAAATGAGGTAATCATTGGACCTCATTCTAAAGCATTTGCAGTTAATTCTTCTGTATGTCAATAGAAAGCCAAACAGCTGTGCTATTGCTGTCAAGAAACCCCTTAAGGGAGTTGGTGTCAAGCAAGTTGACTGCTTCCTGCCTCAGCCCATGGCTTCCCATGAATTTTCTCAAGTCTCTGCTATGCAAAAAAATCTAGAAAAGAACATAAGAATCTGCCCAAGGGTCCTGACCTAAAAGAGAGAGCCAAATTTAAACTCTGATTCCCTTTCCTAAAACTCCAGATGGAGGCCTCCTCTGCTGAGACCACACTAACAGCCGTGTTGAGTGAAAGATAGGAAAGAGAGCTGACCACTCTCTCACCAAGTGAGACTTAGGAGATTTGGGTTTCACAAGAAATATTGATAACTGATATGGGAACCATTAAACCTGCTAACATTACCACTGACACTAAGAATGGCCATTGCCAAAAGAAGGTAAAGACTCTTGAAACCAGACTTACAAACTGGAATAAGGTAAACTTGACATTGACACGCACCTTCATATAATCAAGCAACTTTTGTGTTAAACTGAACATAAGAATAGCTATACTGGTTCAGACCAAAGATCCATCTAGCCCAGTATCCTGTCTTCTGACAGTGGCCAATGCCAGGTGCCCCAGAGGGAATGAACAGAATAGGTAATCATCAAGTGATCCATCCCATCACCCATTCCCAGCTTCTGGCAAACAGAGGCTAGGGACACCATCCCTGCTCATCCTGGCTAGTAGCCATTTATGGACCTATTCTCCATGAATTTATCTAGTTCTTTTTTTGAATCCTGTTATAGTCTTGGCCTTCACAACACCCTCTGGCAAGGAGTTCCACAGGTTGACTGTACGTTGTGTAAAAAAATACTTCCTTTGGTTTGTTTTAAACCTGCCACCTATTAATTTCGTTTGGTGGCCCCTAGTTCTTGTGTTATCAGAAGGAGTAAATAACACTTCTTTATTTACTCTCTCCACACCAGATTTTATAGACCTCTATCATATCTCCCCTTAGTCATCTCTTTTTGAAGCTGAAAAGTCCCAGTCTTGTTAATCTCTCCTTATACGGCAGCCATTTCATACCCCTAATCATTTTTATTGCCCTTTTCTGACCCTTTTCCAATTCCAATCTATCTTTTTTTGAGAAGGGGCGACCACATCTAATAAGAACATAAGAACATAAGAAAGGCCGTACCGGGTCAGACCAAAGGTCCATCTAGCCCAGTATCTGTCTACCGACAGTGGCCAATGCCAGGTGCCCCTGAGGGAGTGAACCTAACAGGCAATGATCAAGTGATCTCTCTCCTGTCATCCATCTCCATCCTCTGATGAACAGAGGCTAGGGACACCATTCTTACCCATCCTGGCTAATAGCCATTTATGGACTTAGCCACCATGAATTTATCCAGTCCCCTTTTAAACATTGTTATAGTCCTAGCCTTCACAACCTCCTCAGGTAAGGAGTTCCACAAGTTGACTGTGCGCTGCATGAAGAAGAACTTCCTTTTATTTGTTTTAAACCTGCTGCCTATTAATTTCATTTGGTGACCCCTAGTTCTTGTATTATGGGAATAAGTAAATAACTTTTCCTTATCCACTTTCTCAACATCACTCATGATTTTATATACCTCTATCATGTCCCCCCTTAGTCTTCTCTTTTCCAAGCTGAAGAGTCCTAGCCTCTTTAATCTTTCCTCGTATGGGACCCTCTCTAAACCCCTAATCATTTTAGTTGCTCTTTTCTGAACCTTTTCTAGTGCTAGAATATCTTTTTTGAGGTGAGGAGACCACATCTGTACACAGTATTCGAGATGTGGGCGTACCATGGATTTATATAAGGGCAATAATATATTCTCAGTCTTATTCTCTATCCCCTTTTTAATGATTCCTAACATCCTGTTTGCTTTTTTGACCGCCTCTGCACACTGCGTGGACATCTTCAGAGAACTATCCACGATAACTCCAAGATCTTTTTCCTGACTCGTTGTAGCTAAATTAGCCCCCATCATGTTGTATGTATAGTTGGGGTTATTTTTTCCAATGTGCATTACTTTACATTTATCCACATTAAATGTAAAGTAATCTGCACACAGTGTTCAAGGTGTGGGCGTACCATGGATTTATATACAGGCAATATGATATTTTCTGTCTTATCTATCCCTTTCTTAATTGGTCCTGCTAGTGAAGGCAGGGGGCTGGACTCGATGAACTTTCAAGGTCCCTTCCAGTTCTAGGATATTGGTATATCTCCAATTATTACCTAGAATAAGAAACCTAAGATAGGATGGAATGCCACTTGTAGCTTCAGCTAATTTTGGGTTGCTATGCTTAGGAGAAAATCATTCAAGAGAATTAGTCTGCTTCATGTTTCGTATACACTCGATATTAATGGAAAATGGCCTATTAAGAGCACCTAATATAACTTACAAGTTGCCAGGATTACGCATCTGTTAGACACTGGAGTTATTAGGGTTACACCCGCTGTCTTGTTCAGCATGGAAGCTTGGCTGAAAGATAAAAATGAAAGCAGAATTTCCCAGTGTCTTTTCCCATTCACACCCCTTAAATGCTCTTATGTCAGAAGGCCATATCTTGACAAATCTCATTGCTGATCTTTCTGAATGTAGCATAATGAAATTTTCTTGGTCATCATAAAGGGAAAATCTTTCAGAGCATGGAAAAAAGTGTGAAAATAACTTGTAAAGCTGGTCCTCATTTTCAATATTTGCAAAACTGAGATGAAAAACAAAATTGCCCCTTTCCATGCAAATGCAGAAGCCTGTATTTTTGTATATGGTACAACCAGGAGTTTTATATCATAAACATATTGCTACTTGGTCACTTTATATCACAAGAAAAATCAATTATATTTGACTGCATTGGAGAGAGTTCACAATTAAATGGACATAGGCAGATAAAATTGCTATTAAAAGGTTTATGAAGGCATACTCCAGCTCTTATTCTATTAGAGAATCCCAGATCTCTATAAGATTTACTTCTCCTTAGCTCTGCTTCATACAACTAACCGGTCATGTCTCCTGTTTGCTGGAAGGGGGTGGTGTCAGTGTAGATTATTGGCTCACTTGTGATGGCTCTACCTGAACGTTTAATCATTTTGGTCAGCAGTTCAACAATGTATCTTGGAGATAACTGGAATACAACTATACTTTACCCTAAAGATTTCTGCTAGGAATACCCTCTCTGCTCCTTTAACGAGTACCTATGCACATTATTTCATTATAGTAATTAGAAATCAGATTGCCTGTAAGTAGAATCTTGCAACTCTCACCTCTAATATTGGATATGTCTGGTTGTATTAGAAACATTACAGTAATGGAGAAATTTGGACTTGCTTTCACAGGTATTCTAAAAAGGAAGGCTCAGGTGTCCCTCAGCACCACCATCTCCATACATTTTTGGCATTAACCTAAAAATCAGTTCAATACTCTTTCTCCCTCCCTCACACATACATTCACACTTTACAAACTTTTATCCTCTGTATTCCAACTGATTCAATTCAGTTATAGTGTTTTGAATTTCTTTTTAAAATTTTGCGCTATTATATGTCATTAATATTAACTCTTTGTGTAGACTGATCTTTTATTAAAATCACATTACTCTTATCCTTAAAATAATAATACCAAACCGTATGCCTTACAATGGTGTAGCAATTATCACTTGAGGTATAAATATATGTACATATTTCTTTTCTAACCATAAAAAAATGTAAACTAACAATAATGGGCTTATCCACTCTTTTATGTATGAAGAGATCAAGGATGTGAATGATTTTCAGTGACTTCCTGATGCCTCTTCACCGTAGTGCAGAGTTTTTCAGTCTTTGAAACTCTGGCTTCCTGCTCCTTCAGCTCAATTTCAATATCTTCCATCTTTCATTGTCTGCCCAGATTATTGGTTTGAGGTGTCATACTCTCCATTTTATCTTCGTCAAGTCCTTTTGCTATAGATATATTGGATGATTTTAAACATATTTATCCAAAATGTATTTGAGGGACATAGAAAATCACAAATCCAAAGATCATGAGCCCTGGGATATATTTTAGAGGAGGAGTAAAAAGAGGAAAGGATGGTTGGACAGAGCAAAGGACTGAGAGTCAGGAGAGCATTTCCAGACCCATAACAGATTTTTTTGTGTAACTGTGGGAAAATCCATAAAGATGCTATATGAAAGCATACAGTATATATTTTAATATACACAACACTAGAACAGTACTTATTTCACCAATATGTCATGTGTTTTGTGCCACAGCTATACAGCAATATTATAGATTTTATTTGAGAAACTAGATAGTGTATGCAAAACAGTGTTACTAGTGTTGTATCTTTTTTTCTCTTTTGTCAACCAGTGGCCATGCACATCAGTTGTATTAATAAACAGACATTTATTTGATCATCTATTTCCAAAGCATATGATAGATAAGTGAGTATGACAGCCACTAATTTGACCATTGTTATCATTATCATATTATCATTTACTTATTGATGCAACTGAGTGGCAGTATTAATTACATGTGTCTAATAATGCAACTTCAACACATCTTTTGCAGCAGATAGAGTGGTTCAGCTGTTTGTCATGTTTCAGCTAGTCTGGACCAGGAGAGACAAACACTTTTAATATCTTACAAGAGCCTCTACTACCCAAAGTAGTAATGAATACAGATTATATTGTTGGGTGATTTCTTGAGTGTGTTAGTTTCCTGACAGGTTTATTCCACACCTATGCAGTTGAATAACTGTGACTAACATATAATCAGGTGTCAGAGAAACAGCTAACTGACTGTACATTTTTACAAAATACCATCCTACATATCTCCTAGTAAATTATAATTATCCAGTCAAGTAGTGCCAAATACAGGTATGTGACTCCGATCTGTCTCTTTCATACTCTCCTTCAAAGTAAAAAGAACAAAATAAAAGCTCAAAGATCACAAGTTCAGAGGTATTAGATATTCTTACATGCTAACAGAGGACATAAAAAGTGTGTGTGTGGGGACTAAAGTTCAAGACTCTGATAAAGGATAAAGATGATTACGTGATTAGGCAGCAGACAATAACAATATTTATGAAAAATAAACTTTTGATACTTCTCATTCACAAGAAAGGAAATTTGAAATAGCAAACCGGTTTTTTAAGTTGAAGATCTGAAAAAAGGATCAGTACATAAATCTTAAGAAACTGCAAACATGTTAGTTTATAAACTGTATGTACTATCAGTAAGCAAAACTGCAAATGGTTCAATATTTGCAAATTTTATCCTAAATGACGAAAGAAGAGAGAAAGATAACTAAAAAGTAACAGGACCCAAAGCAACAGGGATTAAATAGTTTAAACTAAAGCTAATAAGTATGATTGCAATTCATAGGTTAGGCATAGATAAGATACATAACTTTCAAATAAATTAGGAGTTGTTGTGGGCCTTTCTCTGTGGTATGAAAAACTTATAGACAAATAACTACACTGGATACATTTCAGTTTTATTTCAAGCAGACATCCTTACAGACATCCTCTGCCCCCAATAACAAGTTTGGATTTTTGCTCTAACCATGAGAATAACCATAGAGTATGCAACATTATGAAAAAGGAGTTTTATTTTTCCCCATTATATGTCATCAGAGATTATCTGGTTCAGGGTTTCTCTAATTTTTTCATTGTACGGACCTCTTGTGTGAGAGAGAGAGAGAGATCCTCTTATGGGCCATCTCCCCCTCTGATTTCATTAAAGGTCTCCAGATATTTGGTTATTAAAACATTTCAAACTGAGAACCCGCATGTTGTCTCCTGACCACTTTCTGAGAACCAGTCATCTAGTTCCTCTGTTGAACTAATTTTTTCTTTGCTTAGTTTTACTGTGATTATCTGTTATTTAAAGCAAGTTAGGCAGATAAAATATAGTTGCTGTTTTCCTGCAGATCTTGTTATTGAATAGTGTTTGTATATTAAGGGCTGTTCAGGTAGATACATACAGAAGAAACTATCCCAAGATTTTTGCACTGTACTATATTAGTTTTATTGCTAAGTGCAGTACATTACTGTTGCGGTCTAAAAATATTGTATTGGGAGGTAGGCTTTACAGTAACATTTTTTAGGCACGAGAATAGAATTTGGTGTATATAAAGTATCTTTCATATTCCAGATAGATCACTGCAAATCTGGGTTCTATTCTATATCAGTTCTTATGCTACACTTGTCACTGTAGTATCTAAGAACCTTCCAGTGACGTGACTAATGTCTGCTACATGTAGTTCATTCTGTCTGTTGTCGTATCCCTGAGGGGAGAATTGTGCATGTTAGTGTTGTGTTTTATTTTGGGGTTTGTTTTAAATGGGTTCATGGGCTTAATTGCACTGTGACGACGGGGTATAAAAACCCCACACTGGTGACACAAGGGTTAAGGAGTTGTTCTGGACCCAGGAAGCCACACCCCCTCTCTCCTGCTGGGCATGCTCACGGTGGAGGGAGAGTGCAAGAGGGAGCTACTTAGCTCAGTCTGGGCTGACTGAGCAGGAGAGCAACTGGATGCTATAGTCTCCTGCAGAGAAGCCGCAGAGGCTCCAAGAGGCCAGGAGTAGATCTCAGTCAAGCTGTCGCAGGCCTTCCAACTGCAGGGGCTGAGGATGACAGATCGCTGCAGAGAGGGGAAAAGGCTCCAGAAAGCGACCTAAGAGGACTCCAAGGAGGACCCAAGGACAGACCTGTGGCAAGACAGAGGAACAGAAGCAGGGGTAGGAAATGACCCAAGGAACAGGTGTAAGGGTGCCAGCCCCCTAGGCCATGTAGCTGAACCATTAATTTGGAGGGCCTTCGGTTTGAACCCAATGGAGCAAACTCTCGCTTTTGGGCCACAGATTCTCACTGTTGGGCGATATTATCGCTCATTCTAGCCGCTAGGCAAGGTGGCCATGGACTCCGCACCACTATTTGTTTATGTTAGAGAAGTCAAGTCAAAGAAGCACACCTTGGACTTGGAGTGGAAGGTGATAAGATTTGTGATGGTTCTTAGTTCCTGCGGGAGGTTGTTCCATAGTCTTGGCCTGGCCCTCAAGAAAGCTCCATCTCCTGCACTGTTGGGATTTACCTTATGGTAAAAAGTTCTATTCTGTTTGAGGAGCATCCACAGTTTGAGGTCAACCACAGTCATCAACCTGGTCTTCATCTCAGAGCTTTAGGTGATCTTTTAGATATGATAAACCCAGACCATTGAGCACCTTTGAACATAAGGACTGAGACCTTAAACTTGACTCAGTATTCTGTGGGAAGACAGTGTAGAGAGTGGAGGAGTAGTCACTATAGTGCCTGTTGGCACATTTGGAACCTTTGGGGCCCTTATTAATAGCTCACACATAATTTTGGACATCAGAACCAGTTTTACTGAGAATAAAACTGTTTACTAGGGAACAGAGGTTATCATCCTGTCCTTTAAAAAAAAATGCTATGGGGATCTTTAAGTTTCATTTGGATGATGAACAGAGACATGCAGGTAAGTCACATGTGGCGAGATCTTTCTCTGAGAGACGTGTCCTTACATTTCCTTGCCTGTGGGTCTCTGTGTACTAGAAAGTCTGAGGATCTCATTTGGAACCCGTAGGTACAGTTCTAGCTCTTGATAATTCACCCTTTTCTATATGAGATTCACTCTGCAACTCAGGAAATCCCATTGAATAACACTGAATTCCTTTAAAAAAGACAATGCCATCATGCAGAACAGATGGAATTTTAAATGTCTAGGTCTGTAATTGGGTATAAGGGAGTCCAAGCAGATGTAATCTACAGACAAATGGAGCAGGTAGGGTTGTGTATAACAGCTAATAATGGCACATAAGATTATCTAAATTAAAGATTTAAAATAGCGCCCGCCTACTCTAATTTGCACCTTCTTCCATCCCTCCATCAGGAAATTACACGATCTTAGATGCTACTATACTCACTTACCAGAGTGTAAATTACATCATCTCTGAATTTGGCCAACCGTGTCTATTAAACTTTCTGGGAAAGTGCTTATCTATTTTTAATCTGTTTTAAAACTCGGGGCAACAGCATACAACCATCTCATTTAAAATCCAGACAGAAAGCACAGAACACTGTGTTTCAGATTTAAGTGTTAATATAGCTTCTGGGGCTGTACTTCATACTCAGGTTATCCTATTTCTGTATTTCATGGTGATAGTTTTAAAGAACATGATTTTCTTCATTGTAATTCCTCAGTTGATCATTACTCTAAGTTAGTTTGGGAACAAATATAATTCTCCATAACAAGTTTTAACTTGTTAGGAAAGGTTTAGTTTGTAGCACTCAGTCCTATTGGTGAGTTGTTTGAATTGTACATTTCTCATCAAAACACATCACAGATATTTGATATATTTTCAGCTAAAGAAGCAGACTAACACGGCTACCCCTCTGATAATTTTCAGCTAAATGTCAAATACTGAACAGCCATTTGGGAAGGGGAAAGACATTATAAAACAAAGTGAATATTAGTGTTCTTAAATGCAAAATAAAAAAATAAAAAACAATCTGGTTAATATAGGCCCAATGTTTGATGACGTTGTAAGCATAATATCTCATGTACTGTTAAAAATATTTGTTTAGTATCTTAAACTCAATCAAATAGATAAAACTTTAAACTTGTATAATACAAGTAGAAGTGAATGGAGTGGCAGTGAAAGATGCCAGATGGAACTTAAAGTATGGTATTTATCCACAAGTCATATACTGTCCCGTTGTTGAGAATGCATGCTACTTTGGTAATGTGGATCGATCTCCTCCTGGAGGGACCACCTCAGAGTGAGAGGTTAACTAAGTCTTCAGACAGATTTAATACTTGTCCCTTCAGTACTAAACATTGTCAATCGTCTAATCCATTTTTTACTATATATTTTGTATAGACAGATATTTACTCCTAAAAATTGGATTTAGTTCAGTAACTCACTTTGCATAGGTAATTTTTGGTCCCTACAGACTTGGATTTGGATCTTTCATGGAGAACCATATGGGTGGAACTGTGTGTCTACATGGAGGCCTATTGAAGTTGTTGGGGCTTTGTGAGCACAGAGATCTGTCTTAATGGAGTTACAAAAGCATTGTCAGAAAATTCCCAGCCAGGTCTATCTGGTACTTGGAGCCTCTCTGGAACAGTGAACTAGTCATAAAATACTCCTTTTAGCCATCCAGCTCTCTCTTCATCCATTCAGTCCTGTACAACTTTATTGCCTTGACTACTTTTTTGCTTTTCAACCCTTGTCTTAAATGCAGGTCCAAAATTTTAGTGAAAGAGGCTGACTATTACTATTCATCTTCTTGGTGATTATTTTTAATAAAAAGATCAGTGGAGTCCTAGGTTTAATGTAATTTGTAATGAAATAATGAGCTTCCTGACTACAGAAGACTGAGCCTTTTCTGATTTCCGGAATGATGAATTGACTCTGTCAACATTTGCAATCTAGTCTAGTGAAATATTTAGCTATGAAAGTTTAATTCTCATTCTTTATTTATGAAAGCAGTGGTAGTGTCACAACATGTTATAATACAAGTGCTATTTTGTGTGATTTATTTTAATGAGTGTCACTTTGGTGACGTGTTTAGTAATTGTTGACCCATATTTAATGCTAAAATCTCTAAGTGTTCTGAAATGTAATAAATCAGTCATTGTATTTAAAAATCAAAATCAACAAACCATACCTCTTTGCAGTTGTCTTCTACCTAGGAAAATGCAGTGATCTCAGAGCTGCCAATAGACAGCTGTTAATAGTAGGGCAAGGCAATAGGAGTGGTTTAACCCTGCTGCTTTGCAAACATTTTTTAAAGATGCTTTATATGTTTGTTAAAAATGTGAATTTAAACTTCTGTAAAATACCTACTCTCTATAGATTTTAAGAAACCTCTGTAGCATACTGACTTACATACATTTGGGAATAAATGAGACAATGCAATTCATTGCTTCTGTAACGCAAGTGTAACCTTATAGGATGTATCTTTTGTGCTTATTATTCAGTAGGTTAGCGGGGTAATGCACAAGGTTCGGTGAGATCAGAACTGGGATTTAGTAGTATTCTAAGAGAGCCATTTAGTTAGGATTCATAGCATAAACCATCTCTCTTTCAACTCACTTGTGTAGACAGTTAAAAGACAAATCAGAAAACTTACCAAAATAGCATATATGTACTACTTTTTTGTGAATTACAAAATCAGGGTTTATTGTAACAGTTTTAGGACTGGTAATAAACTGAACAGTAAACATCAAGCCACAAGGCTGTAGTTCCTTTTGTAGTTCTAACAGTATAAACGCTAAAAGTGTTCACAGCTCATAGAAAACTAACTTCTCATATCTGAGTCAATACTCTCTTATTATATTTAATATGTACAATTTGAAAGTCAATAGACATGCTTTTGTATCTGGGAAAAAACCTGGGGATTTTATAGATTGTATATGTGGTAGTAAAGATAATATATTCCGCACAGTAAGCTGCTGTATGAGACCTGAAAGGAAGGAGGCCTTCAAAAATAAAAGTCTAGGTTACTAATCAAAAGATAGCCTGATAGTTAAGGCACAGAACTTGGAGTTAAGAACTCTTGGATTTCCACTTTATGGTGGATGGGATCAGCTGATATTTTGTTTTTATAAAGCAGACATTCTTTTAAAATCCTAACCAAAAACAAATCTTCACACTCCTCAAATTTCCAAAAGAAATCCCCAAAAGATGGACTTTGTAGTATGCCTTGAAGATTACTCCTAGGGGAATTATGCGCCACTGTGGCACAGCAGAAAAATGCCACCACCCTCACCTCGCAGATTCTTTTTGCTCCCTTGCAGAAAATGGTTTCTGTGGGGAAGGAAAGAGAAGTACTCTTTGCACCAGTACTCACTCATCCCTCCCCAGCAGCTCAGACACATCTGTTCAGGCAGTCAGGGGAGAGGTAAATCACTGAGGGGAGGGGGTTTGGGGATGTCCCAGCTGCCCAGGGACGTTAGTCCCAGCTGAGGGGTGGGGAGAGGAGGAGGAGGATGGAGACAGAGTTCCCTCTCCCCCTTCACTTCCATGCACAGTGCAGCTGAGGCTGGGCCAAATCAACTCCCAGAAACTTCCTCTGGCTGCAGGAAGCTCTGCACCGTGGAGGAGGGTGGGGCTTTGATGCGAGAAAGTCTGGGTGCAGAAGATGAGGCTCTGTGTGTTGGGGGGGGGGGAAGGGCGGAGGTCCAGATGCACGGAGGTTGGGCATACAGGGGGAGTAGCTCCCTGTACAGAGATCCCTCCCCCCACTCTCACACCTGGAACCCCCCCGGTCTCTCTCACACCCGCATCAGGAGCCCCCTTCACCCACCTACTTGAGAAGTCACCCCTCTTTTGTGTTGTACTGCTTGTAGTTGCAATAACTCCTGCAGTTTATGAAGGAGGGGAAAAGCTGGCAGGCCCCCTTGATTTTGGAATTCACTTTCCTCTCTAAACTCCAGCTACAAGCCAATGAACAGCCAGTCCAAGCACAGAGGACTGTCATAGGATGTTCACAATGAGATGCTCCAATTAAAAAGTAGGTTGCTGCATTGTGTACTAGCTTCAGTATCAGTATAGGTTAAAATGAGTAGTCCTAATCTGTTCTTAAAGTGAAAAAGGCCTAGATTTCAGGAAAAATGGCACATCCTGACCACATGCAGATGTAAAATAGCCACCCAGGTTACACTAATCTCAATGCAGTTCCCAATTTATGAACTTTGATTAAAAAAAAAAGTATTGCAGTACTCCCTCAATCAGGAGATGTAATCTCAGCCATGTCCTCCTGTGGCTTCCTCCAGCCCACTATAATCTCCTCAGCCTTGAGTATCAACCGACTCACTCTCATCCAGGTTATAATCTTACTCAAATGCGGTGGCAAGAAGCATTTGGCCCTGAAAAAGAGAAGATATGTCAAAGATTCTTTTCACTGACTGTTAACTATCTAATGATGTCTATTTAAATGTCAACACAGTTAATGGTTAACTCTTTCCCTGCTGATTGTTTTGCTATAAACTTCCAGCTACTCCGGGATGGTGGGAAAAAAAACTTATGTAGAATACTCCTACATTCTCCGCTCCTTCTGCAAATCCAGCTCTTTTTTTACGTACACAGAGAACTGTTATTAGAGTGGTCTTCTCCTATTGGAATTAGTATTGATAGGCTATTATCACATTACTAATTTAACCATAAATTCCTTTTCTAAATGCAAAGGCTGAATGGTAATTATACAATTGCTCTAAACATTCCTGAACCAATTTTGTATGTTGAAACAGTAACAAAACATTGATAAGCATTTGATCAAGATACTTATAATCAGGTAAAATCTAGGAGTACTTAGACCTATATTGGTTGGCTCCAATGTGGTCCTGCAAGTATTAGCAATGAACCCTTTAAGAGTTTACTGTTTTATACCCTTTGACCAAGTACTTGACATCTCTTGTTTGTTAATTACTGACTTCAGCTAAAAACCAATTTGAGAGAGTTCACCCTTATTTCCAGTCTTAATCCAGATAAGATTTACAACCTTCTTTCTCCCCAAGGCCTTTCCTCCCTATATCTTTCCCTCCCTCCTTTCTGATCAACAGTTTTTCCTCTGCATCTGGATTCACATAGACCCTGAATTTTTAGATAACACTATGGGTGGGAAGGTGCATGTGGGCTCTTTTGAAGACATTCTCTGTCTTATTTAAACCCATATGTAGTCATCCATAGGTCAAAGGCCTTCTTTTTAGAAACTTCCCCTTATTTTATTGTTATTCTTTGAACCAGACATCCTCCATTATAACTGCAGCTACCAAGATCCCCCTTTGATGCCACTCCATCTACCAAACCATCTCTGCACATGGGAGAGAGGGAGCCTTACTCCCTGAACCAGCACGTACTCAGAGGAGATGAGGGAAAGTGCAACAGATATTGCATGGGATTGCAGTATCTTTGGGGACCATGTTGTATTTAAATTTATGTACTACAGTGCATTTCTGTAGGGGATGATTATCACAGCTACTCCAGGAGCCTAAACCAGTGGGTAGTGATTAAGGTGAATCAATTAGGTTGTAAATGCCTCCTGACAGGTACCACCTCCTGGGGAGGCTTGTATATTCTGCTTCAAACTGGATTTTCCAAAGACTAACAAAGAAAGGGCTTCTGATATGAAAAGGCTGTGTTTGTTGACTCAGCCTTGTTTCTGATCCAACAAATGGAGAGGACCTTCTCTCCAACGGGAGTCCCAACCCTTGAGGAAAGGTTAGAGCAGGGGTAGGCAGCCTATGGCACACGTGAGCTGATTTTCAGTGGCACTCACAATAGTTTAGTTATATATTATAGACTTATAGAAAGAGAACTTCTAAAAACATTAAAACGTATTACTGGCACACAAAACCTTAAATTAGAGTGAATAAATGAAGACTCGGCACACCACTTCTGAAAGGTTGCCGACCCCTGGGTTAGAGTCTTCAGCGTATTAGGGCCCCAAAAGACTGAAGGATGACTCCTAGTATGTTTAGTGTGTGTTGTGTTGTTGTTATATGTTTTCTCTGTAATGCTTTTACCTTAAGAATAAATGTACTTGCTTAGAAAGAGTTTTGTGTGGTAACTTGTAACTGTTGGCAATGCTTTATTCATAGCCCTTGGAGGGAAAGCAATGCACAGGCACTGGCCTTTAGGCAGACTGGCTTGCTCGGAATATCACAGTGTAAGGCAGGGAGCTGTGCCTTAACCACCCAGAGGAGGAGAGAGATGGGTCTCCACCCAAGAGAGGTGATGGCTAAGAGCTGGAAACCTTAAGTAGGTGCCCCCAATATTGAACCCAGTTAGAATTCTCACAAATGCAGACTTGAACATCTCTCACAGTCAACCAAGGAATAAAGTGTGCTGGATGGTACAGGCATCTCAGTTTTACAGGACAGTTACTGTATCATTCTAATATATTGTTCAGCTGTCTTGATGAGCTATGTGGAGATGCTGAAGTGTCCCAGAATATTATGTTTGTATGTATGCTTCCTTCCCTAGTGTGACATGCTGAATTTGAGCATTCCTCTGTTCTCCTTTTTCTGACATACTGTGTAATGTATACTCTGTGCAGATAAGGCAAAACAGTTTTTCAACTTCAGTAGTCTGTGTAGCCCAACTACAGAAAAGATTATTGAATTATGAGAATAAAGTGTCTTCCTACCGCTACTGGTAATTTTGCAGCTTGATTTATCAGTTTCCCAAGAGAATTACCATATCTTGCAGATTCAATTAGCAGACTAGGACATACAAAGCCTAACTATTCTCCAAATAGCTGATACGTACAACTGCTGACCTCTGACTTGTTTTTGAAATCTACTGTACTCCTCCTGTTTCTTTATCTGGTTGAAGACTGCTTTACTTTTTGCCTCCTACTTGTATATCTGGAAGAACTCAGCAAATGATTAAAACTGTCATACTCTCTGACCATCCCTCTCCACCTTTTTTCAACTTTTAAGAGAAATTCATAAAGCAAAATTCTTAGAGGTAAATTTCCAGCTTGATGGTTTTACTTCTAGTACTCATATGACTATTAATGGGAATCATGCTGCTAAGTTTCACACCTCAGTATGAAAATGTATCCCTTAGTATGCTCTTATTTTCACCATGTTATTGTTGTTTACGCATGTTTTATTACAACTGTATAGTTATAAGATTCAAATATGAGCAAGCATTAGAACACATGGAAATGCACTATGGAGCAGCAACATTTAGAAATAATAGATGCCCAACCAGTGTAAAAGAGAAATAGCAATCTAGAGGCCTAATTGTGGAAACGGTTCCTACCAGGCATAGTACTTACTATGATGGGGAATCCCAGAGAAGTCAAAGGAGCACTAGGACCCTGGGCTAAAGCCCATTAATAAAAAGCCAAAGACTCCCATTTACTTCAGTGTATGTTGGATGAGGCCCTATGTCTGTTTCCCGCACAGAAAGAAGGTTCCTGTCCCCTTGGTATAGCCAAGGAAAATAGGGCAGAATTTCCCATTAGATCAGCAGCCTACCTGGTGGGCTATTGGGGAGGCAGGCTACCAGGGTGCCACAGAGTAGGGACCCCAGGCTTTCCAGGGTGTATAACTCGGGGACACCTTGTGAGGCTGGTTCATTCCCTTTCACAGAGAATTTCAAAATTTTGGGCTTTCATTCCTAATCAGAAGGAAGCCAAATTTTGAAATATTAAAATCCTCTATAATATGGAATTACCTTTTCCTCTGCACAGCTCTAATAATAATTCTTACTTAAATCAGATAAGTGTTAAGTATCAGGATTCTCAATAAAATCAATATCCTTGTGCCATCTATGCACTCTTACATTCCTTCCATAGTGTCTTCTTTCTCCTTTGTGTGGTCTCCATTTGTTTTGCTTCTTTCCCCCTTTTCTTAGTTTCTCCTCTGCTGTGTTTCTTCTTTGGAATCTCCCATCCTCCCCATATTATGTTGTTTCTTTCCACCCATACATTCTCATTTCTTTTCTTCTTCACACCTCTCCAATTCATTCCTTGGTGTAGAAACTACTATTGTACTAAACTGAAATTTACAAGAAATCTGCTCTTTGAAACACTAGCGTTTAGCAATTCAAGGATAAGTGCCTCCTCACGTGTATTTCACGTATTCATTGAATTCTTATTGTAGAGCTGCTCTTAAGTGTTGCCACTGAGTTTTCTTCAAAACTGTCCATGTTGAAATGCTTATTTTATTTTGAAAAATCCCAACCTTTATGGAATTATGTGGGCATTGTAAGAAAATAAAAGACAAGTCAATTATTCAATGTGATAAATACTACTAACATCAACAAAAGGTACCTCTTTAAACACGTTTCCTCAGAACTCTTTTCTAACTATGTGGATTTCTGGTCTCATGAGACTTATCTCTCTTGCAGCGGCAAACTAAGAACATAAAGATACAATGCTGCCGCTCCAACTTCACCTTTATTTCTCTCTCTCCTAAACAGCACATACCATTCAATGCTTGTATTCCAGTCGAGAGTTCTATTTCATCATGTTTCTGTAATCCATATAATATCTGACCTCCTAGTAGTTCCAGTTCCTCCATTTTAGGCTACTAAGTTTATATTTGAGGCTTCTCAGTAAAAGTAGCCAGACTTTCAGAGGTGCTGAGCACCTTCAGATCTCACCAAATGTATTTCCTTGAAACTTTTGTTTTACAACATGGATGCACTGAGGAATCTTGAGATGGTTCTCTTGTCTCACATAAGCACCACAAGTTCTATTTTTACATTTTTATTTAGTGTAAAATCAGTGGGAAAGATTCTGATGGTTCTATTCTACATAGCCAGATTCTGAGGGTTCCAGTCCACATAGCCAAACACATCTTGAGGCAGAATTTGTCCCATGTGAACAGTGAGGTATTATTTATGCACAGACTCAGCTGTTTTCTATCATTCCTGTGAAATACTAATATGTTTCCTTACATTAAAAAACATTTAAATTTTGAGAACAAATTATTTTGCTATTCTGTAAATGTGAAAATATATGTCCCATAGAGTAGTTCCATAACAGAAAGAGTCATAGATGAGCATGCATAATTACATCAGTGAAAAAGAATACCACATACTGTACTTTACAAGTTTTTGGTATATTTTCTCTCTCTATTTTTAAATTCTTTTAAGAAAAATACAGTGGAATGATCTTGTTTTCTGGGCTCAGTAACAAAAGAAATGCATGCGTCTTAGCTGTCACTCTCTCTGCTCCAGAACAGAGTGATGAAGTCACAACATTCATTAACAAGTGATCATAGCCGAAGTGTTCAGTTTAGCCGTGGATAAGCCAACTAATAATAGCAGCCCTGAACAGTTGATGGTGTGGATAAAGTACATCATGTAATAAATAAATAACCCCGGGACATATACTGTTTATTTCCAGTGCATGGATAGTTTGTAGGGGAAATCTTGCATAATACATTAAAAATTGCTTGGGATGATTAACTCTGATATTTTTTCTTATGATTGGGCCTTAAAACTGAAGCTTTGCATCCCTAAGCTTTTGTAACACTGCTGCATTTTACAGTGCATCACATCAGGATTCTAGGCTAAAATATTGGAGGCCTTTGTGGTGTCATGCAGCTAATAGTAAAAATTAAAAATTTCTTGCATGAAAAATCAGAATCAGTGACTTTTCAAGCCTTTCCTTGAGGAGACCAAAGCTCAGTTTGGACACTTCATGTTCACTTACCAAATGAAATCTGGTGGCTGAGAAAAGAAATTGTGCTTTAAAGATTTGTCCTACTGCTTCAAAAAGTCAAACAAGCCCTGGGTTCACAAAATGCCCTCTTTTAAAGTTGACTGCGTAAACTGTACTTTGAGGTACTGCATATCATTTAAATAAATTGAATCTGTCATTCTGAGATAGGAATCAACTGCTCCCAATAATGGGTAGATGCTGCCATTATTCAAAGACTGGATCCATAATCACAACTTGACATAGTTCCTACATGTAAGAACTCAGTTACTCTATTGTCCTGATATTTTGCTGAAAATTTACTTTCAGTGGATACTTAGATGGACATTTTATAATCCAAAGTATTTTTAACTTTTTTCCCCCAAATTTGAATGAAAGTGAATATGGTATTAATATTTATTAATGAAGAGAACAAACAAGAGACCCATAAACACATGACAATAACTTGATTTTTAAATAATGGTATCAAAGCAAGATATACTTTATTCAGATATTCTGCTCTAAGGTAAAGCTAAAAGCACTAATGTTTCAGTAGGGTGGCTGTTTCTTTAGGAATCTACTCTGGCAGAAAACAAGTCTGTACATTTAAAATGAGGTGCAAGCACTCCTGGTCAATGATGGGCACAACACGTGGCCCTGAAAAATGCACAGATGGATTTGCATGGATTAGGAGAATACTGTATGTGGAAATGTGGGTTACACTACAAAATGGATGTGTGCTTTTGCAGGTGCACCCATGGGCAAGACCTTTGAAAATGTGTCTCTGTATGTCTCAGTAATGGCAGTAGGTTCTTTTCCCATTCTCTGAGTAACAGGTTAGAGGGTAGAGATTCTTCTGGCTTCCATGTAACACCCTTCATAGACAGTCAAAATACAGTGTAAATTCTGGTTTATAGTTGAGACCTTTTCTGAAGGATAGTGGATTAATGTCGTTGCAAAAAGGATTATTAAGATTTTAGTCTGGGGGTTGGATTGACCTTAGCCATAATCGAAAA
Organism: Mauremys mutica; assembly: GCF_020497125.1. Classification (NCBI taxonomy): domain Eukaryota; kingdom Metazoa; phylum Chordata; order Testudines; family Geoemydidae; genus Mauremys; species Mauremys mutica. Next base: position 106,773,784 of record NC_059077.1, on the reverse strand, counting down.
CAGAACAAGGAAACTATCTATCTGTGAGGTACAAACTTCACAAAGATCAAAAGCAGATAATTATGGATGATACCTTTTAAGGCCTGTTCTGTGCTACAAGTCTAAAGGCTCTTATTCCACTTTTCCTCCATCCAACCCCCAGACTACCAGACACGCACTCTGAGTGTCTGTGTATAGCCACAGCCCTGGTCCAGCAGCTCTGACCCCATCAGCAACACACCACTCAAACTCTGGCTTCCACCAGCCTTGGTTAGTACTTGCAGTGTGACCCACCCCAACACTCTTCCAATCCCAAATTTCCCCCCAAAACATGTGTTGTGCACAGTCCAGCCCTCTCCTGGACAGTTCAGATATTAAAGGTCCATTGCCCCTTCAGAGCGTCAATATTTAACAGCTTGTTACTAACAAACAGTTCAGGTTAAACACAGCATTGGTTTAGATAAAGAAATAAAACAAGTTTATAACAAAAGAAGATAGGATTTTAAGTGAATTCAAGTATCAGGTATTAAAGTCAGAAATGATTAAAAGAGAAATAAAAATAAAATGCTTTCTAGTAGCTAAAACTTAACAAGGTAGACTTAGATTCAAAGTAAAATCCTTATCACTGTTTTCAGCAACATAGCTGACCAAATTCTCAGGTCAGGATCTCCCCCCAAAGTCAAAGGGCTGGTTCCTTCATCATCTTAGGGCTGGTCCACACTAAGAAGGGGGGTCGAACTAGGGTACGCAAATTCAGCTACGTGAATAACGTAGCTGAATTCGAAGTACCCTAGTTCGACCTACTCACCCGTCCAGACGCCGCGGAATCGAAGTCCGCGGCTCCAAGGTCGACTCCGCCACCGCCTTTTGCAGTGGTGGAGTACCGGAGTCGACCGCGGCGCTTCCGGAGTTCGAACTATCGCGTCTAGATCAGACGCGATAGTTCGAACTCCGTGAAGTCGAACTCACCGCGTCGACGGGGAAGGTAAGTGTAAACCTACCCTTAGGTGTAAGAGAGAGCAAGCTTGGGCTTTTCTCCCCCTTTCTTTTATAGTCCAATTAACCTTTGAAGTGGATTCTTTTGAGGGTTACCCCTCAAAGCAAAGTTTATTCAAACAGTAAAGAAGGCAACATGGCGTCTACAAGAGCACAGAGCCTCCTTCTCCTCCTTCTTCTCAACTGTGTTTGCTGAAATGCTAATTTGCTTTATGCGCATTTATACACTCAGCATACTTCTACCTGGGCAGGGCTGTGTGGTTTTGAACATATGCCAAGAATATCATACAGGAGAACTTTACATATAATGTTACTACATACGTTTCATCATGACATTATTAATCAACAAGATATTAATTTTCAAATTATACCTCACAAGGCATATTTTGTACAAAGATGATTACAATAGTGTATGGGATGTCAATACAAGGGTGCTTTAGACACAGTAGCCACTCTTGACATGTCTTTCACACTAGTATTAACACCTGAGCAGTTTGGGCAAGACCCAGAGAGAGACCTGACAACATCTTAATATGGAAAAATAGCTGTTGGAGGAATAGTTAGTTGCATTACAGAGAGCCCCTGCCAGGATACCACAAACACTCAATTTTTTTAAAATGTAGCAATCATGTTATTTTTAAAAAAAGCTTTTCTTGATCAAACCCTCTTTCCCTGCCAACTGACCACTACAATTCCATTACAAAATGGGGTGTGTGTGTGAGAGAGAGAGAGAGAGAGAATTCTAAACAAACCAAAAGTTGGGCCAGTAAAAGATATTAGCTCACCAGTCTTGTCTCAAACAAACAAATTAGCTGAGCATTACTGGGTTCTTTATAATGTGTGAAAAATTACTGCTGTACAATCACAACACATATTTTTCCACATACTGGATGAAAAAAATCAGAAGATAAATACCCCAGGATCTATTTAAAACCAATGCTGTTGATTACATCTGTGTCTGACATCAAATAAAGCCTTCTATCGAACTGGAAGTATTTGCTTCGTTAGTTTTCCTCATATTTTCGTATTGAAAACTCAGCAAAAATTAAGGTGGAGCAATTATTTCTAGCAACAGAGAAGTTGCAGCACTCATCTGCAAAGGACAGCAAGAAGCATAAATATAATTGACAGCAAGTGTATGACCAACTTCCTTTTTTTCTAAAACAGACATTTCCACAGTATTTAAATTAATAACCTTTAATGAGAACAGTGGAAGACATACCTTCTTACTTTCACCAATAGTAGTAGCTCACAATATTCCCTTCATTATAATGGGTGCTTAACTGCACCTAGTACATTGGTAGTTAATGTCGCAACATCAAGAGATTATTAGAGTTCTGAAATAACTTGGCCATGCATGGAAATTATCCAAGCAACTATGACCAACTGAAAATGGACTTTAATAAACTATATTAAACATTATAAAACAAATACAGGGTACGCATCTTAGTGTCCAATTATGTTTTTAAGTGATGGATGTCTCATACCAAAAAGACTTTCCTCTGCAGTTCTGATAATATAAGATAGAGTCCTTAAAACTGTGTTAGTAAACAGCAACCAAATGAGTGAATGGGAAGCTAAAATAAAGAATACTCAATCAGCATTTGTTGGACTATATGTACTTGCATCACATCACCCAGTGTTGACGTGCATCTACTGCTCAGGGGGAAAATGACTGTTGTGTGCAAGCAGCTCCAAAGTGTTTTCAGGAGGGAATTTGTAGGATTCAACTGAATTGTACGGGAGAAACTTTAATTAAGCAGAAAGTAAATACCTAAGTTAGAATTTGGGTACCTTATACCCCGTAGGGTTTGAATTAAAGAGTTTCTGTTCACACACACATATATACGTACTAATTTTGCAACAGCATAAAAAGTGCTTTACAAAAAAATTAATGAGGACAGTAGCTTTGTGATATTGCCGCTCTTTTAAAAGCCTGTTAAAGTGACATTGAAAAATATCACGTCTCGCCATGTTGTTCTGCACTGTGAGACTAAAATGTCTCCAATATTTTACAGTTGGGTCTTCATTTGGCTCTACCTTCAAAGTGCTGGTGTCCAGTACACTTTGGAGGTTTGTATGTCTGTGACGAAACATGGAACCCAATCAGTAGTGCTAGTGACGTTGAAAAAGCTAGATTGCTAATTCTTTACAGAGCATTGTTGGTAGCTGAGAGAAGAGAAAGAGACAAAGCTCTTTCTTATACAGAAAGAGCTCCTCTCAAACTATAGAAGTTGTTGGCTATTACAGTTGCATGTGCTTGTGGATAGATAGAGTGCAAAAGATACAGGTTGAAAGGTACTCAGTAAATTAAAACACATTGCAGACAAAAATTAGTGAAGGATCCATGGAAATCACCACATCAGGTGTGGTAACCTTAGAATGTGCTACATCAAAAATGTGTTGAACAAGATGAAAGGAGCTGATGAGTTCCTTGAACTCATTTGCAGACTATTTAGGAACTTCTTCAGTGTGTGCAAACTGAAGTTTATTTGTAGTGGAAATCTGGAAAGGATAGTCACTGTCTTAAAAGGTGCTATTAAAATTCAGGGATAAAACATAAATGCTTTTAGGATAACTCCTCTATGTAAATGATGAACACCGGAAAGGCAGAGAAAAAATTAGTATTTCAGAAGATGGAAAGCTCAAAACAGAACAAATCAACTACCCACTCTGTTAAGATGTGTGGTTAAACTGAAGGATAAAGTCGCGAGCAAACATCACACTGCTTCCTACCACAGTATCACTGCAGTATGAGATTATCACCAGAGTGCCATCAAGCAGACTTGTTGTGGGCCAGACATAGCAAGTAGGTTCTGCAGAAGCACCCATTTATTCTGTCCACTTTCAGAATAAGTAAACACAGCTAATCAAATTGACAGAGACATGTTTCACAGTATCTATTGGAGCAGTTGAGTCAATAGTGATCCTTGGCACTGGAATTGGTGGTGACAACAGCAGTAGTAGGGGTTTTCATGCCACCTCGAGCTCTAGACTCTCAGTACTTTGCATTCAATATGTTAAAGTGATCCAAGAATGCACCTTCTGGGGTCACTCAAAATGTTTTCAGTAAAATAACTACCTCCAAAACAGACATTTGGCAGATTTCTGACAGCTCAGCTCATCACCACTCACTTGTCATTCTCAGTTCCTGATCACTCAGTGCTTTAGATGCAATAGCTCCAGGGTATAAGGCCCTATTGGAAATATATTAAGGTTGGCAGTTTTGTTGAGAAGTTGCAACAGGAGAAAACACACAGCCAACGAAGTGAAAATACTACTACTGCTACCACTACTACTGCTTTAAAGAACAATTGAACAAAGCTGAACAGACTAAAACAAGCACAAAAAGTTCAAGCACAAGCACATGGCACAAAACATTGGAAGCCCTCCTCCCCCTTTTAACTTTTTATGTTAGTAATTTCTTGTAAAAGAATTTTGTAAGAAATTGTCAGCAGTGTTATTCCGTTCTCTATTTTTATGAACAAACTTTCCAAGACCTTAAAACCCGATTATTAAAAAAAGGAAAAAAAAAAAAGGAGGGGGGCTCCTTATGTGAAAGGCATTGAAGGTAACAAAATATCCTTCGTACCCTAAATATTAGAAGTCCATTTCCCAAATAGTAGATACTCCAGCAGTTTTGCCTTGTTATTAGGAATAGATTTAGTAAAAAGTTGATTTTAATAAGTATTTAAATATTTTTTTACCAATATGTCATCCCTATTATTTCAGCATGTTTGTTTCAAAAAGGTAATTTTAAATACACAGCTATCTTCCTGAGATTTTTCTCTATTCTATCCTGGGGGTTGAGGTTGTCCTAGCCTTCCTGTGGATCAAGCGAATCTACAAGACACCTGGATCCACACAGATCCCAGTGTGACACCCTGGCCACCCCCTTATTCACCATTGTCATATAATTAGGATATGTTTTGTACAAAGTAGGCCTTGTGAAGTATCATTCTAAAAGTTTTGACCTGCTAGATGTTAATATCTCCTTGGATTGTATGTGCTATCATTGTATATGAAGTTGTGAAGTTTGGCTACTGAAAGATGTCATGAGGTTGAGAACACCCACAAGCAGCCTTTCAGGTACAACAATAAAAAGGCCAAAAAATGTTAATGGCTTATTGAGGAAATGCACACAAACACAAGGATTACCCCAGGAACTGTGTACAATAGAAACCTCTCAGTGATAGCACTACACAATGGGACCTGTTTGACCCAGGTCACAGCAAAAGAGCTTTCTAGCAAGTTGGAAGAAGATATAAAAGGTGGAAATGACATCATGACGGCATCTCACTCTTCCCACAACAACACACCTGAAAGTACCAGAGGAACAAGACTGTACTGGGGGTGGGGAAGTACTAGTCCCAGGATACAGGGATTTCTAGCCTGTGTATGGAAACTTGGTGGATTGTTTGTATCATCAGTCAGGGCGAGAGATTACTGATTTAGATCCTATCTAATATCGTAGGCTTAGTTTGTGTTTTGTTTTATTTCTTATGGTAATCTACTTTGATCTGTTTGCTATCACTTATGATCACTTAAAATCTATCTTTTTGTAATTAATACATTTATTTCATGTTTTAATCTCAACTAGTAAGTTTGCATGAAGTGCTTGGGAATCTTAGTTTAGGGGGCTGTTGCATGTCTTCTCCACATTGAGGGAGGGTCGAACTCCCTGTGCAGCGCAAGATGGTATAATTTTGGGGGGAGGAGGTCCTAGGCTGGGAAGCTGGCTGTAGCCTCTCTATTGTTGGTTCATGCAGGGGCTGGTCAGAGAGCCTGCATGTAACTACAGATGGGTGTGTCCCATCTGGTCTGAATGCTGGAGGAAGTGTAGGACTGGGAGTAGGTCTGCAGTTTGTCACAGCAGCGCAGTGTGAGCGGGAGCCCAGGCTGGGGGGTCAGAGGGCTCAGTTCTACCCCAGTTCCAGGTGGGACCCCGGGGGGAACCCGTCACATCTAGGTGAGCAGAGAGAGGCTGGAATTCCTTGAAGAGGTTTTGTGCCATAAAATAATTTTCCCTTCCCCCCATGCTAGGCCTCAGGACACTCTTAAAAACAGATTCCCTCGACAAAGAGGGGTAATAGAAGCCTTTTTCTGCCTTGAAATCCAGGTATACAGTGGAAGACAATGTGCGGGTTCTCCACAGCTCCACCCTAATTTATTCACTGCCTACCTCGCCCTTCCATGGATCCTGAGTCTGCAGTGCTCCCTCTGGGGGGAGGGGCACAGTGCTGCCACAGAATTGACCAAAACTCCATCTGCAGCAGTCCCCTTTTGGACACAGATCTCAGGGCTTCATTAGGCCCTGGGATTGTAAAGATTGGTTTGCATTTGTGTGTGTGTGTGTGTGTGTGTGTTTTGTTAAAATGTGAAATAAGCATGTAACTCAAAATTTCAGTGTTCCCCAGGAAGTTCAGATGTTACTCCATATCACTGGTTCAGCTATACTGTGTTACAGGAATTCTGAAATCCTGAAATCCATGTTATAATTTCTCTGGTGCTAAGACATTAGAATGTGTCTAAGAAATGGATTGTATGAATGAGGAAATATTCTTGTATCCGTTAATCCATTCAGTGATTGGATGTTTTAGAAGTTTACTTAAGCAGGTGAGTAGTCCCAATGAAATCAATAATCATGTGTTTAAAGGGAGTCAGAGGCTTAAAGAACTTGCTTAGCTGGATCCTATCAGGCAGGTGAAAACAGCTTCCTTTTCTATAAAATAAATGTTTTCAAAAATTCATTGATTGCTTGTCAGAGCAATATGAACAATTTATTGTCATGCCTCCTTTTGGAAGTATTAGCTATGGATTTTACCATAGTGTATCTTCTCTTTTAGGTTGAGATGTGTGGATACCTTGAATTGTTTTTATAATATATTGTAGCATTAAGACACAATGGAATATGTTTTTGAGGTTCATTAGCACATGCCTTGGATACATGTGTGGGGAGACAGAACATCATCCAAAGGGCCAAATGGGTCATAAAGAAACTGACAATTGGTGTCAAAAGCCAAATTGCATGCCTGCTGACAGTCCTCAGTCTCTTCCTGAACTTTTGGTATGTCACGTCTATATCATTACTAATGTACTCATAGGCAAAGGTAGAAAATCGTTTTTAAACATTTAAAAAGTCATATTATAACATAAAGCTACCTGTTTATTTTTCTGTAAACTATTGTAACTTTAAAGGAAATATATTGACAGAATCATAGAAATATAGTGCTGGAAGGGATCTTGAGAAATAATCCAGTCCAGTCTTCTTCCCACCCCATCCCTCCACACACACACACCCCCAAAAAGCAGGATCATCCCTGACAAGTGTTTGTCTAACCTTATTCTTAGAAACCTCTAGTGACGGGGATTCCACAACCTCACTTGGAAGTCTATTCCATTATAGAACTATCCTTAGGACATATCTACACTTACTGGTAGATCAGCACTGCTTCCGTCAATGCAGGTCTGGTGTGTACTCCACCTCCCAGAGGAGTGTAAGGAATGTCAACAGGAGATGCTCTCCCATTGACACGGCACAGTGTAGCCACCGCGGTAAGTGGGTCTAACTACATCGACTTCAGTTCAGTTATTCACATAACTGAAGTTGCATAAGTTAGATCGATTTCGTGTAGACCAGCCCTTAGAGTTAGAAAGATTTTCTTCATATCTCACCTAAATCTCTCTTGCTGTAGATTAAGCTGCTGCTTCTTGTTTTACCTTCAGTGAACATGGAAAACAATTAATCACCATCCTCTCTAAAACAGCCCTTAACATATCTGAAGACTGTTATCAGCCTCCCCACCCCCAGATTAGGTCAGGCCTGATGGCCACAAGAGGGTAGTGGAAGGCAGATATGTTAAAGGCCCTTTTTCCTACAAACTGAGAAGCGGTTACCTCAGGTACTAAAAGACACCTGAATCCCATTAAGGGCTGCCTGAGACCTTTTAAAACCCCTCCTCCAGTGAGAGAAAGGAAGGGGACGGACGGACGGACGGACACACACACACACACACACCGCTGCGGGGACGTAGCTTCTCCAGGAGGAGAGGCTGTGTTCCTTCCCATAGTGGAAGCAGACAAGACCGAGTGCCGGCTAGGGGAAGGACTGAGACCCCAGGACAAATAACAGGATGACTCCCTATTCCAGCGAGGAGGCAGGGAAAGGTATCGCCCTTTCTTTGGGTCTATGGGACTATTTCCTTTTTTTTGAGTGGGAAGGAGCATCTCTTAGGCTTATCCTCAGGCCTACCCTGAAGACACAACCGAGGGAGCACGGCAAGGGGAAGGCAAACCCTGCCTGAGTGGGACTGATTACCTCAGGCCCACCATCACCAGAGGGGAGAAAGGCTAAGGCTGGCAAGAGAAAAGAGGTGCCTTGCCACACCAGTTTGTTTAACCTTTCTTCATAGGCCAGTTTCTTTGTTGTTGCTCTTCTCTGGACTCTCTCCAGTTTGTCTACATCTTTCTTAAAGTGTGGTGCCCAAAATTGGACACACATCCGACGAAGTGGGTATTCACCCACGAAAGCTCATACTCCAATATGTCTGTTAGTCTATAAGGTGCCACAGGACTCTTTGCTGCTGATAATGGCTGAATATTGTGAGATGCTGTTTAATGTTGACGGTGAAAAAGTACAGCCATTGTAGCGGGATCTGGTAGCAACCTCTATATTTAGGTTGCCTAACATTTTCCATGATAAAATATTCTTGCAAACTTTTTTTCAGAAGCTCTCAGACTTCAGTTGTTTACAGGAGGCATTGGAAATTTGGCTGGGACAAAGCCCCTGTGACAAGACAAGTGCCTTTTATTTTGTCACATGAAATTCTATTCTGTTATGAACCCAGTTTTACATGTGACAAAACTGATTCACACATACTCTAAGGAACTAATTTTCAAGAGTGTCTAGCACGTGCTGCTCCCATTGACTTCAGCTGGAATTGTGGATACTCAGCACTTTCGAAACTCAGCCCTATATGACTTTCCCAAGATCAGTATGGGCCTGATTGTGCCACCTTTACTCATGTTACATAGCACCTTACGCTGCAATTAGCACCAGTCATTCTAATGGGGCTAAACTGCAGAGGAAGTTGCTACTCAGTGTGAGTAAGGGTGGCAGAATCATGCTCTCAGAAGTCAACGGGAGAGCCAAGAAAAGAATTCAGGTCTCCAGACTCTCAGTCCATTACTGTCCATTGGACTTCTCTCTCTACAATATCTTGGGCTCCATTAACACTTGTGGAATTGTGTCAGTTTATCTTATCTGAGGATCTGGCCCACTGAGTTCGTCATCCTGCAAGTTCAAGATATAACCCCGGTTGGAAATGGTGTCCAATATTTAGATAGTATTTAACTTAATTTTACCCAGGAATTGTTTTTATCCTGATAAACCATTAGCTATTAATTTAAAACCTGTGTTTTAACAAAAATGTTTATTTCCAGAAAACAAAGTGCTATTTAAACAAAACAAAAGACAATTAAAATATTTGCTGAATGTTGCCTACTTTGGGCTCTTTTCTTCATAAAATCTCTCAAATTAAAAGGTATGTATAATAATAGAATGAAAATGCATGACATGCAGTACAGTCTGAAGGATTCAGTTTAACTGGAGTAATTTTGTATAAAAAAATGCTATCTCCCTTTCTTTTCTATAAATGTGAGAAATTTGTAGTCTCTTCTTATGTCTCAACATGATAAATGAACTAATTTAAAATATTTTCCATGCCTCATCTGTCCACTCCACAAGCTGTCAATGAGCTTGGATTGGGAGCTTTCATGTCAATAGTCCACAGCGAGCAGTTGTATTATTTTGAAATAAGAATGTTGTTTCCATGGCAAACTTGGAACTTTTTGGAACTGTGCTGATATCCACATACTTTCAGGTTTATGCAAGAAAAATGATACTTTTATGAGATTTCTAAGGCAAAGGGTCCTTTGTTTGCTTGACCATAATAAAACCCTGGTATTGTTCTTTTTCCCTTTTTGGTCTTTTGGGTAGATAGCAATTGGGGAAAAGCAAAAGATAGAGAGACACAGAAATATTGAACTTTATTTTAAACATTAAGCTTTTGTGTGTGTGTGTGTGTGTCTGCATTTTAGTGTCTTATGTTTATGGTAAAAAAAAACAGTTAATGCATTTAAATATACAGAGGGAAGTGATTTGGCAAATGTTTATAAAGGCTTAGAACTGTAAGATACACATCACCTTGTTCTGCAACAGGTTCAGATTTTTCTGAGTATTTACTTAGTGGAGTTAATGCAGGAGTGCGGGATGGGAGAAAAGGCTTAGAAAACCCCTATACTGTTTTTGAGATGCTACAGGCTGGTCATTTTGGATTTGTTGAACTTTTTACACTTAATAAAATATTTTAATGTGCCTTTAGGGGATGCCATAACTTTACTATTCTGCCTTATCACCCCTGGTCTGCTTAAATAACATAATGCTCCGGTGAGGTATCACATTAAAGTTGATTCTAGTTAAAAGTAGATTTTGGCTTTTTGCCGAACACTGCACAATTCTCAGTAAGTTAAATGGTCCCATAAGCTTTTTAACACTCAAGTTTTCCAAACAGGCTGAAATACAGAACTTGTTTAAATATTTTCCCAAAGAATCTTTTTATATAACTCTTTTCCCTTTTGTACTGGAATAGCCCTTTCCTTCCTGGATTTGACATCTGTACTCATATGGCTATTGTTATTCGCATAGGTGTGACTTACATTGGCTCCCTCTACAGTAAGTTGAACCAGGTGATTCTTGGCTAGTGGCACAACCTCACTAAACCGTGGCTGTCCCTCTCATATATTATAATGTTCTGCCCACAATAGCCCCCTTCAATAGAGAATACGCCATCAAGCAGCTGCGTCCCCAGTCTTTGCCAATGTACTCCACATGCGTAACATTTTCCTTCCCAGAGGCAGAGTGCATTCACCTACATAATTGGCCATGACCTCTTCTTGCCCAGAGCATAGGGACTCAAGTCCATTCCCATTTCCAAATGTTTTAAGACACAAGGCAGCACATTGCTGTCACGCCAGTGGGCAAGCCTCAGGGTAGATGAAATTTTGATACAAGCACTTGTATCATCATCAGAGGTTTCTGTTCGAGCTTGACAAGATTCCTGTTTCTAAATATTTGAACATGCAGGTCTTACATGCTACTATGTCTGTCTCAGGACTGTTTCCATCTGTGATGGTGGGTGTGTTTTTTTTTTTAATTTAAATTATCTCTTTTGAGTTTTTGTAGGAAAAAAAGAAAATGTTTATCTTTTTAGCTTATTGATAGCAGCCTGCAGGCTAGCTGTTCTCAGAAGGATGGAAAGTATATTGGTTAAGAGATGCAGGCACCTATTTTGTGATAAAGAATTTCTTTGCATTTTTTCCCAGTAAAGTAAATTGCTTGCAGGATATTGCTAAGAATCTAATCCTTTCAGTGCTGCATCTCAGTAGATCTAGTTTAAACTGCTTTCTCTTATTACAGAGTAAAATTGTGTGTGTGTGTGTGTGTGTGTTTTCCTGCAAGTATATCATCTGCAGAAACATTGACTTCCTGTGCAACAAATATAAGTAACTAGATTTCTTGTCTGACCAGTGCTTAATATAAAAATGCAGTTGAAGTCCAAAAATGGCCTGGAAAAACAATTTCACTCCATGCCAAATTTTACAAGTCCAAGATGATCCCAGGATCCCTTCTTTACAGGAATTATTCAAACCCAAAAGTCGTAAGTAGTATTTCCACCGCCCTTGAGAAGTGTTAGAAAGTGCCCCTTTAATTTCCAACATTTTAATTTCCAACAGGTTACATAGGAGTCCTTCTGGAGAGAGGGCAACTTTAATTTAGCACTGCACTGCACAGCCACCACCCTGGTGGTGACTGCATCAGAGATGCATGGAACAGATGCATAATCTGGTTGCTTTGGCATAACCCCCACCCAGTCAGTACAAAAACAGCCTGCCCCCCCGGGTGCTTTACCCCTGCAGTCTCCCTTTATATAAAATTTGTATTTATCACACATGGAGCTTCTGTGTTGAGTAAGAAGCAGCACTTTAATAAATAAACTTTCTTCCTGAAGGATGTTAAAAAAAACCAGATTCTTTCCAGCGTCCCTTATTTGCCTTGCTATGAATGTGCTCCTTTGGCACCAATGTCAATCATGTTTGGCTTTCATTTCACAATGCTTGCAAGTTGCACCCAACGCAGGCATGATGCTACTTTTAAATGTCACCTTTTAGTGTTGTGTTTAATTCATTTGTATGATGTGATGCTGAAATGAAAGGGGAAAAATGACAAGGAAATAATGAAGCAGGAAAGGCAAATGTAGTATTTCAAAGCCACGTCTGGCAAAGAGATATAGTTTGTCCTGTAGTAAAAATACATTTGAAAATATATAAAAGGTGTACAGGAGACTAAAGTTAAGCTGAAATCATAACCCTTTCTTTTTAAAGTAATAGCTCACAGCCACATATTCATATTTCAGTAAGCAAACCGAGTAGGAAGTGGGCCAGGGAAGCAGTTGATGGTGACTGAGTTCTTACAGCAGCATCTGGTATAGATTGCATTTGGAGAAAACTGTGTTCATTGACTGACTACCAGGAACAAATAAACTATAAATGTTGTGATTCTACTTTTAGAAAAGGAGTTTTGGTGATTTATCAATTTATATTTTCCTTTTAGTATTTGGTGGTGCTTCAACATAACCTATTTATACAGAAAGTTGTGTAGATGTGTGTGCATAGGATGAACTTCCAAAGGTTGTGTCCACCCCTGTATAATGAATATAAAACGCTGGTGTACTTGCTGAGTATGCTGGGCAGATTATGTAAATGAAGGTCAACAGTACTGATCTCAACCTGTTTTTTGGGTCCTGGGGGAGATCACGCAAGCCCCCTTGTTAAAATTCTGCCAGTAGCGTTGGGGAATTTCTCTGTTTTGGATGGTGTTGCCTGCTTTCTAAATCATTCCTGCCAGGGACAACTGAACAAATACTTCTGGAAGGAACAGTTCATTGTTTTTGGAATTCATCAAATTGTACCAAACTGCAAGAATATTTTTTTTAATACACATAAGGTTACTTCCATTGATCTGAGAGGTAGATCAGGTAGAACAGTGATTGGCACCAATATAAGACAACCTGGATTGATTGTTAGACAGAGAGCACCCTTTCTTTCTTTCTTTCTTTCTTTCTTTCTTTCTTTCTTTCTTTCTTTCTTTCTTTCTTTCTTTCTTTCTTTCTTTCTTTCTTTCTTTCTTTCTTTCTTTCTTTCTTTCTTTCTTTCTTTCTTTCTTTCTTTCTTTCTTTCTTTCTTTCTTTCTTTCTTTCCACTCCCCTATTTCCAATTACAAAAGTTGATCAGTATGTGATGTATATTTTCAGGAAGATTCCCTTAGCATGGATTATTTTTGTGAATTTTATAATATTGTGTAGTAAATTCCATTTAATGATTTGCTGCTTCTTGCCAAGGCATAGAAATGTTTGGGAAAAAATTAATAATCCAAATCATTATTTAAAACAAAAAACAAAAAACCTTAACCTCCACTTATCTGTTTAAGTTCTTGCCCTCAGAGAGCATGTTACTGTTTAATTCATGATCCTGCTAGAGACTGGGATTTTGTTTGTAAATATTAATCTCTTTGGGGAAAGCAATATCAAATTGTTTATATAAGGATGCACAAAATTCATTATGTAAACTATCAGCAAGCTTTGTTCTGAAAAATACTGGCATCTTCTCCCCCCTTCTCCCCCATAGCCATTCTTTTAAATCCATTCTCTCTCTGCATTTGGAGTCTATTGTTATTAAATAACTGTTCTGTGATTATGAAATCCATTTACCTCAGAACACTTTTTATTTGGAGGGCAAAGAGCAGCATCTACAAAATCTCAGTGAAATATCAGTGTATTATTCTGTCCTATATTCTTAATCTACAGTTATATAAACAATTTTATTCTTCTCTATTTGGTATTGCATCTGGATCTGTGATTAAGATTGATCCTCAGCCGCTTTTTCCCATACTTTTTACTTTGTAAAAATATCTAGCAAACATTAAATCGTAATGATATTCTTCAGGGGTATCTAAGAAACTGAATGTGCTTTACCAGATAAGAACAGCCCTAGTTTACCCTTACGGGAATATCAGGATAGTGAATTACTATAGCTATCAAATGAATGTTGAGTAAGCATGAATCTAGCAAACCTTGAGACTATCCCTTGAACCCACTAGTTTCAAAAGGTGGGAAAGATCAGATCTGTAAAAATCATCCATCTCAAGGAGAATTTTGAAAACCCTCCACAGCGAGGGCAAGATTGTTGGTTGCCCTGTATGCCCATGCAGAGAAATATGGGGATGTAAGGCATTCCCCTACTCCCTTACACTGGCTACCTACCCTCTACACGATGTGCCAGCCTGAAGCAGCCGAGCCAGCACAGAGGAGGCAGTAATCTGTGCCGGGTGTGGGGCTGGAATAGACTACTTCCCCGCTAGTGTTAGGTGGAACAAGAGACTAAGTTGTGATCAGGGCCGGATTTACACCTTACACACCCCGAGGCACAACATCTTCAGTGCCCCCCCCTGCCTGCAGCTGACCTTCATGTTTTCTGTGTTTAAAAAAAGGAAGAAAGAAACTTTTTTACTCACTTTTAGCTTTTTAGATGCTCCTAGGCACATGCTTACTGTGCCTAATTGGAAATCTGGCCGTGATTGTGACTCAGAGTCTGAGAGAATCTTTGCACGAAAAATACTACTAGGCTTTGAAGGATTCGCTGGGGGGGTGGGGAAATGTCGATTACACTGTACACACACAATCCAACACAAATTTTTCTTCCATCAATGATCTAAATTGACAAAATAAGCAAAATAAGGAAAATGCTGCTTGAAAACTTATTAGAGTTAGATTTAACGATATTTACTTCGTATATTTTGACATATGATGCTAACAATTTGTGTTTTAATGATAATAAAGCTTTAACTTTTTGAATCTCAGTGCCTACTGACATTAAGTGATTATTGTCTGACCTCCCCCTCATCTCCCCCCTCCCATGATTTCCTACAACCATGAAAATTTAGTTAGATAAAAATGCTTAAAATAAACATCAATATTATCTGTCAAAATTATATATATCATCATTGGTTACACTCAGGTTGGTTAACGTTACACTCAGGTATTAGGTTTCTGCACACACATATGGGGGAAGCCCAGGCCGTGGGAGTATGCATCTTGGGCCTTGTCCTGTGGGATGCCAAGGGTATTCTGCAGCATGCAAGATAAGGCCCATTTTGTGTAATGAACCTATTTTACAGAAAATCTCACCCTCAAAGAGTAAGTAAGCAATCTCAGTCTTTGCATTCTCATGATCCACCTCTTTCTTCCTTGCAGTTTGGGTTTCCTTTCTCTTTTTTTCTCTGCCCATCATCCTTGTTTTTTTTCTCTGAAAGAATTTCTTTTTTAAACTCTATTTTCTTATAATTCTTTTGAAATATAGAGTAATAGCAAAATACACACTCTATGTAATGAACATAAGTGGGAAAGGTTACTTACAGGAAAGAAAAAAAACACACTGCAGCCACCATCCACGAAAGCCCAGAGTTTATAAGTGCTTATAAGGAATAAATTATCAGGAAGAGTTGGGGGGAGGAAGCAATTACCAACAGGTGTCACAGAGCATTGTTCAGTTTATAACTAACATCTAATATGTACCAGTTCACTATTAACTTCTTGAACAAGGATCCAAATCACTAAGGGGAGAAAATTATCATTTTCTCTACTTTTTTTGTTAGCTAAATATGGAGTATTAAATAGCTTTTAGGCCTACATTTTTAAAACTGCATGCGCATATTCTCCTGTCCAGAGCTGTGGACACGCTGTCTGGTACACATGTATAAATCAGGGATTTGTTCATGACCATGCCTTTTCACTTGCGCTACCTCAACTTGTATTTGTGCCTTTTTCAAAATGTATGCTTTAGTGTGTGTCTGTCATCTTGAGGCTGAGCAATATCAGAATTATCCAAAAGTTACTACAAAATAAAGGACAGAGCATCTTCAAAATCATAAGAAATTTATCTTATTGTGTTATATATCAGCCTTAGTACCTTTCAATTATGCCTTCTGAGGGAGATCTCATCCTTAGACTAATAATTGGTTTTGTGTGCCGTAGGTTCAGAAAAAAAAATAGATCTTCTCTCCCTGAATATACAGTAACTCTCCTTTCTCTTCCTAATCTTATCCATGATTCCTTTTCGTACCTGAACGAAAAATAATAATGTACCACCAGAGATAAGTGTTCCTTGGAGTTAATTGGTATAATACATGCCTTCTCTGGATTCAGCAGTAAAGTGGACACACCTTATTGTTAGGAATACAATATGATTTTTTTTCAATTTGTTCATATAATTCTAAATCTGCACCACCCACTTACTTCGGGCCAGATTCTTGTCTCAGTTACGCTAGTGTAAATCCAGAGTAACTTCACTTAAATTAGTAGTTACTAAGATTTACACTAGTATAACTGAGATCAGAATATGCTCCTTAATACTTTGCAAGTTAATTTTCTTAAAGCCTTCCCCTTACTCGCAATGATCAAGCATAGCATATACACTGTATTTTCCAGCATTTTTTAATGATTAAGGGAAGAGTTTTTTTAATAAAGCTTCTGAAATTGTTCCTGGAACTCTCGTATGAACAGGCTTTTTTTGCCAGATTTCTAGTATTCTCTAGTTTGAGCTAAGTAAATAATACTGTGAGAAAAAGCCGTGTGTGTGTGCAGTATTTCAGTGTGTCCACATTAGTATATTATGGGATTGAAAAGAGGGGAAGAGGTGAACCTCAATGAATTTTTAAACCTAAAAAATAGTTTGGGTAAAGTTCTTATTTTAATCTGTATTGATCTGGCCATCTCAGATATCTCAGCCTCTACACCCTGCTTTTAGATCTCTTCTGACCTTATCATTTGGCTCTTACCAGGTCCCAAGGTCTCTGTTTTCCGAAGCACATTTCCAAATCCTCCTGAACTTGTGTCACAGTTCTCCCATGTCTTTCATTTCATGTTTCTCAGCTCTTCCACTTCTTGAAACCGAGAGAGTCTGGCAAATCATGTGACTCATGTTATGTAGAATAGCTCATTTTAATTCAACTTTTTTTTGATGCATGAGCCAATTAATTATAACACTATGTACTTCCTGTATTAATTTTTTTTCCTTTGTTTTGCATAGGACATATTTATAAGTTGTTGTACAAACATATACAATAGTTCAGCTTATAATTTCTTAGTGTCTTGGTTCTTGTAAGCTTCCTAAAATGCTGACTATAGAACAATTTGATGTGGATGTTCTAGCTGGGGCAGGTAGCGCTGCCTATACTGACAGTTGCCCAACACTTCGAATTATAAGACCCTTTGTTTAATGAGTTAGAACTTCACCAAATTTTAACCATTTGGGCAAAAATGCCAGATTTCTCAATTGAGTTGCTGCTGCTTTTTTTTAAGTTTCAGCAATAATGGTGTAGCCATTTCAGAGAAGAAGAAGAGTGAAAATACATTGGTTTGCTCATGTTTAAAACATTCGTGCAACCACTCTGTTGAAAAGCTCTAGCCACTTCCATGATTACTAGCAAGGATTTGATATTTTTCAGGGTGACCTCCCTGTGTCAGGTATGTGCCTTTTGCCATCCCCGTGAAAATCTGCCCACATTTGGCCAAGTTATAGGCCTCTGAAAAATTCCACTTCCCACATTCTCAGTAAAGGCTTAGTAGAGTTTGGCAGCCAAATTCTCTGGAGCATTTGCCATCCTCTCACAGTTTCCTACATGCCAACCAGACTGTGGATGCATCATATTCACAGAACAACTGAGCATGCTCCATTTCATATCTGCCAGGGCCTGAACAGGACTTTCCCTGCAATTGCTCCTCAAAGCTGGGTGTTGCTTAGATACTGGGCACCAGAAATGAGGGCAGGGAAACAGTCTCTCCTTTGCTCTCACAGCACCCCTTGTTGGTGCCCAGAGGGGCAGGAGCAGAGCGATGGGCTAGAAAGGCAGGAGCTGATGGTGGGAGAAGATAGGAGCAAGGGGCAAGGACAGGGGTAGCATAGGAGCAAGGGGGCATGGGCAAAAGCTAGAGACTGGGCAGGAGCAGGAGTTGATTTTAGAGGGAGGCAGGTGCCAGAGAGGATAACAGTGGGGACGAAGGGATAAGGGCAGTGACTTGGGAGGGAAATATAAGAGCAGAAAGGGACATAGAGAGGCTCGAGGCACAGGGGGCAGAAGGCTCAGAAATCATTATAACATAGTCCCCTACTGAACATGAATCCCACCCCCTGCTGCTGACCCGGTGGGGAGTCAGTACGATTACATAGGATGAAATTTTTTGTTTTTCAATTTTTAAGTTTTTTAAAGTTTGGGAAATTACATTAAAAGGGGGTCTAATGAACTAAATAAGCGACTGGGAGGTAGAAAGTCTTGAGTGCTGATCCCATTATTATGCGGGCATGGGAAAGTCATTTAACCATTCTGTCTCTCTTTCCCTCTCCATTTAATGTGAATAATAATACTTGCCTTGAAGGGGTAGTTAAATGTTTGTAAAGCATTTTGAAATCTTTGGATGAAAGGCTTATAAGACTAATGCATTGATTTTACAGTGTTTTACTCCGGTGAGGCACTGAACATTGTGGGTTCACTTCCTTAGTCTGCTCATGCTTTGTATTCTAACTTTACTTTTGAGGATGACTTGGCCGAACACATTCACCACTCTGGCAGCCTTTGCTGTGACAGTTACATAAGTTCAAGGCAATCCTATCATACAGTGTTGAGTTGGTGAAGTTCACTGATGACACTTCAGTGAGGTGCTTTGTAAAAACTGTTGGTAAATTTAGAGCAATGAAAGGAATCAGTACTACTTCAACACCATATAGTCAGATTGTGGAATTCACTACTGCCAAGGCCATTGGGTAAAATAGTGTGGGTGGATTTTAAAATACTATGACCATCAATAACATATTTCTTGTTTTATAAGCTATGATGAGGGTAAGCAGGAAAGAACTATATCCCCATGTACAGTATTACACAATTGGCAATACATAGTAATGGAGTATTTCTCCGTCTGACATATTGGTTATTGGCTATTTCTGGCAGTAGGATACCAGATTTCATGGAAAAATTGTTTTATCCAGCGAGGCAGAGTCTGTCTCTCTCATTTCTCCCATCCCCCAATGCCTATTTTGAACACACAGGAACATAACAGAATGCACGTATTTTAGTTTTATTGTTGTCACACATAATGATTATTTTTGAAGAATTCTATTAGCAATTTGCTCACTTTGGGAGAAAGGGTTGATTTGTAGGGCAGTGCATGGGATTTAGAATCAAAATGATTAATAATGATCAACTACATATCAGATTCCCCACTATGGCACCAAAACCATTAACTCTTTGTGTGTCCATAAAGACAGACAAAAGTGCTGACTTAGAGTTACAGCATATTACAAGGTTTATTTGTAATTCAGAAAAGCTTAGCTGTAAAATGTCGTCAATAAAACATGGAAATTAGCTAAGTTACGGTAATTTAGTTGACATTCTGTTCTGTTTTGTTCATACAGAAATGTATCTTCTGCAGACAGAGAATGAAGAAATTTTCCGGTGCCTGCATACAGTGTTCTTATGGGCGTTGTCCAGCTTCCTTCCATGTTACCTGTGCCCATGCTGCAGGGGTGCTGATGGAGCCTGATGACTGGCCTTATGTTGTCTACATCACATGTTTCAGACACAAGATCAATCAAAATGTGGTAAGGAATTTCGTTTCTTTCTTTCTTTCTTTCTTTCTTTCTTTCTTTCTTTCTTTCTTTCTTTCTTTCTTTCTTTCTTTCTTTCTTTCTTTCTTTCTTTCTTTCTTTCTTTCTTTCAACAAATAATAAAATATGCTGTGGATAGTCTTTGCATTTTAAAAGTGTAGTTAAGGCAGGCATTTACTTAGCTGTCTAGGGAAAATGAAGAAAGTGGGTTATGTTTAAAAGATTGCTCCATCTATATTCTTTTCATATGCAGCAGGTCATTATATTTTGACAGTTTCTCCTTATGTCTGGAGCTTGGAGAGATGTTCATACTCAAACAGTGGTTGATAGGCCTGACATACTTTTCCAATAGGACCATTACAGTATGTATGGATTCACCACCACAATAAATCAATGCAGTCTCCTTTTTTTAATGTTCAGGATATTACAAATACTTGCATTTATTACAAAAACCCAGATTAAATATTATGAATATCCAGTATAAAAATATTGCACATATAACATACTTATTCAGCATTCCCAATAAAACTTTGCAAATGTCCTTTCAAAATTTCAGTACTGACGGACAATAGTTATACAAAGTTTGAGTAAAACTCCATATTCTTTGTTACAGTGCCAGACGTTCCCTTCAACGCTGAGAAAGAGCCTTTAATGTTAGCTGTGACGTACACTCCATTCACAATATTGTCATTCTGTCTTGTAGATCTTAATGCATTTTGTTCCACTTTATTTCTGTCACTTCTAGTGGGATATGCTTAACCATTCTGTATTTTTTAAATTATATTTGAATTATTCCTTAACATTCTTAATAGAATCTTTGGATGGAAAATACCTATTTGATCATTTAATCCAGTGGTTTTCAAACTTTTCATGTTGGTGACCCCTCAGTCAAAGTCAAATTTTTTGCAGCCCTCCCTACTTACATTTACTATGATACATAGATTTGTAATGATAAATCTATATAACCTGTTTATTTTGCGTTTTGAGAAATTGACCGAGAATACTTGACCTCAAAGCGGAAGGGTGTGCAGGAAGTTGAAGAGCAAGATTTTGTTTGCTTTAGATTGCAATAACATTTTCAACACCACACAACCCTGGGTCCACAGGAGAATTAATCCGGCCCTGCTTGGGATAGATTGCAATTGAATGGCCCTCCAGTTTTTGCCCTGGCTGAGGTCTCCTTGTATTGGCAGCTTCAGTTGTTTGGTGCTTTTATACTTATTTTTTCTAAGCTAATCCTTGTTGCTCCTTACTCATATTTTGTTTTTTTCTTAACTCCATCTGATTTGTCTGTGCCTTTCTGTTACTGGGGCATCCAGAGTAAACAGCCACACTAACAAAGCACATCATTCTCATATGCCTTTTTCCCCTCTGTATTGTAAGCCTGTCAGGGCAGGGATAATCTTTTTTTATATAATTGTACAGCCCCCAGCACAATGAGCCCCCGTCCTGACTTGGGTCTTTTCCCTGCTTCCATAATATAAATATTTATTAATAAGGCTAATAATAATAATGCCTGTAAATTGTTAGTAAAGTAAGGTGGAACATGTAGCATTCACATTTTCTGTCTGTCTGTCTAATATGCACAGCACAGACTACAGTATATTACATCTGCAATTTATCAGTATACTTTATTGACATACGTTTAAACTGGGCGCTGTAAACAATTATTAAATGATAATTATTTTGTGCTCTAGAAGCCAAAACAAATGTTAGTCTGATACAACACTATTATGATAAAATGGACTCCCACAAAAATCCTTAATTTTTTCCCCAGTGATTTTCTTGATCTATATTTGGTGTTATTAAAGGAAAAATAAAAAAGACATTGAAAAACAGCATCTTGCACATTCACTTGTGATGAGTATGGGATGCATGGTCAGACTGGCTTGGATAAAAATAAAAATCAATCCAGCCTCTCCCAAAACTCCGAGCCAACAATATACCTTTACAGGAGGAGTTTGGCTTATTTTTTGTGGCCAGAACCAAAAAACACCAGGGAAAGATAGGCTATTCTTGTGTGTGCTTTATTGGACAAAATCTTGGAAATATCAGAAATACTATGAGAGCCTTTCTTTCTGTACTTTTAATATGATTTTGAGACAAAGGAGGTTGACATATGTTTGTGTATGCTTTGGTTTAATGCCCTACCTCAGGGATCGGCAACCTTTCAGAAGTGCTGTGCCGAATCTTCATTTATTCACTCTAATTTAAGGTTTCACATGCCAGTAATACATTTTAATGTTTTTAGAAGGTCTCTTTCTATAAGTCTATAATATAAAATTAAACTATTATTGTATGTAAAGTAAATAAGGCTTTTAAAATGTTTAAGAAGCTTCATTTAAAATTAAATTAAAATGCAGAGTGCCCTGGACTGGTGGCCAGGACCCCAGGCAGTGTGAATGCCACTGAAAATCAGCTTGCGTGCTGCCTTCTGCACCCGTGCCATAGGTTGCCTACCTCTGCCCTACCTTTTGGATAATTAATCTAATCAAATCTCCAAACTTTCAGAAGTTTGTTCACCATTAATTTTCTTATTAGACTTTTATCCTTTCTATTAGCTATCCTTTCATGCGGAGATTACACTGCCTTTTGCCATTTGGCACAACAGCACTTCTCTGTTTGTAATGAACCTTTCTTGTTTGTCCATCACTTTAACTTACATTGTATTGCTTGAAGCAAAATAATTAAACAATGAGCACTGACTTTTTAAACTCGTTTTTCAATTTTAAAGAGAATAGACTAGAGATTAAAAAAATAGAATATGTCAGAAAGAGGAAATCTGTACAGATATACAGATATTCAGCTATTCAATAAACCACACATATGGCAAGATACCACTATCCCTGCTCATGGAGAAAGCAAAACAATAATTAGCTGGTGTTATCTTAATAAAGTTGTCCCAAAATGCATTATGAGAGTTATTTGTTATTACCTAAGTCAAAGTTGAAAGAAAAATAAGAGTTCATTTTTTATTTAGGTTGGGGGAAGGTGTGTGAAAATTATCTAACATACAATTTATATATTACAATACTAATGTGTAATTTTAAGCTATGTAAATCAGGGAGATTGCTTGACCAAAAGCCTATTCCCTCCTACACACACACACACACACACACACACTCTCTCTCTCTTTCTCTCTCTCTCTCTCTCTCTTACTTTACTGCATAATTTTAATATATCCCTTAACCTGAGTTATCGAGTCTCCACCCACTGCAATGCTGAAATTTTGTTTTGAGTCTGAATTATTTAGCAATGTAGTCTCCAACAAATTATGTCCAGATTATTTATCACAGTAGTCTCATAAACCTTTCTGACCTGGGGTCACAGTCTTTCTGAATCGTCATGGTTATTTCTTCCTAGGTTACAGTTTTAATATCAACTGTTGGCAAATTTGGCTTGTATTTTATGCTAAATAGAGATGGAGAAGGTAGGTGGGGAAGTAATACCAGTACCTATATAGTGTTTCAAAATGTAGTAAAAATAAATTGCATTGGACTTTTAAATGTTGTGCTGCATTTTCAAAATCTTTTGCTTTTTGGGCCAAATTTTCAAATATGAGCGCTAATACTGTGCCTGCCAAAATATCTGGATGCTCCCTTTAGGTGTGCAAGCAGCTATTTCATCATGTAGACTGGGTAATTGCATGCCTAAAGGCACACATATCTATGCTGTCACCCATTCTGCACCCACAAATACTGGTTTGCTTGCAGTAAAGTAAATTTTGTGTGCAAAATTGGTTGTTTCATATTTTTTCATAGAAACAATGTATTATTTTGCATATGTAAATTTGAAAATACTGTTGCATGGGCAGTTCTCATCTCGGCTGTGAAAGTTTAGATGACTGAACAATTTACTTAGTAATCTTTTATATTATTTATGTGCATATATAAAAGGAGAAAAGCCTCAACTGACTCATTTTTCCTGTTAAGATTCTTTTAGGAATTTGGATTAGAATAAAGACCCTTATAAGGATCAGCAGGCAATATTTTTGAGGGACAAACTGGAAAATAGTAGCTATTCCTTTTTGGACCCTCAGAGATTAATATGTTTTAAATAAAGATAACCAACCTTTTTGGATTACTTTAAGACCGTAGTTCTCAGCCAGAGATACGTGTACTCCTGGGGGTAGGCAGCGGTCTCAACTCAATTCATCCAGATACTCAATTCATCCAGATCAGTATTTCTCAGCCTAGAGGTTGTGACCCTCGGGGAGGTGTCACAGGATGGGCTTAGCGGGGTTGCAAGTGCAGGGTTGACATTAGGGATGGCAAGCATGGCAACTGCCCGGGGCCCTGCACCACAGGGAACACAGTGAAGCTAAGTTACATGCTTCAGCTCTGGGTGGTGGGGCTCAGACTTCAGCCCCACTGCCTGGAACTCTGGCTTCAGATAAGGCTCACAAGTGAAAAACAGGCTCAAATATCACACTGAAATGTAAATATAATATTTATATTCCAATCAATTTATTTTATAATTACATGGTAAAAATGAGAAAGTTGGCAATTTTTCAGTAACAGTGTGGTGTGACACTTTTGTATTTTTATGCCTGATTTTGTAAACAAGTAGTTTTTAAGTGAGGTGAAAACTGGGGTACGCAAGACAAATCAGACTCTTGAAAGGGGCACATTAGTTTCAGACAACAGAATCCTATAGCTCATGCTCTAAGGAGAGCTAGTCATTGTGGCTAGATCTCCATACCTTGCATAACTAAAGATCCCCTTGAAATCAATGACTGTTAACTGGGCTTGGAATGCAGAATCAGGCCATAAAAATGTAGAGGCGGGGAAGGGAAGTTTAGTATACAGCTGCAGGAGTGAACCATATGTGAATTTTTATGTTATAATTTCTCCTGGTCCTTTTGTGGATGTGCAAGAATAGAAGAAAGGGGATAGGGAGCCTCATGTATGTATATGGTTGCCCAGAAAAAAACCTTTATGTACATACTTTACACACACTGTTGTGGGTTTAAGATTGCTCTGTACTATAACATACCTAATCCAAAACCACAAAAGCAAGGAAATGAAAAACATCTAATAGTACATACCCTCTACTCCTCCAACCAGAGACAGGCACCTGACCACTAGAACAACCACCAGACACCTCAGACGACACACCACAACTTTCCTGCCCTTATAAGGATACTAGTAGACCTAAGCAGAAATTTTTCATTCAAATTTTCTTTTTTAATGATAAATGGCTTTTTTGTCAAAATGGAAATTTCTGTGGGAAATGTTGATTTTTATAAAATTAGGGGAGTGGTAAATAGAAAAACTGGTTCTGTTGTTTTCAGCAACAAAAAATTAAAAATTTCACCCATTTGAGCAACAGTTTTTAGTAAATCCAAAAGATTTTTACCTGATTGGCTGAAATGTTTCGATTTTTGATGGAAAATGTTGCAGTTTTTAGCAAAAACTTGTGGTTTTCAGTTACCAAAACCCATAACATTTTGTTTTTCAATGTTTGGATGAAAAACTTAAAAAATGTTATAGGAAAACTTTGGCAAAATGATATTTTTGTTTTTGTCAAAAAATGTTGTGGGGAAGAACATTTGCCTACCAGTTGTAGAAGTCAGTCTTCTAGCACCTCTTCACCCAAATTCCACACCACTGCAAACAGACCAGACTTTTTCTGCTATCTGTTCTGCAAAATCACATATGATCCTGCACTGGCTGACCATCTTCATGAAAAACAGGATCTTCAACATTAGCATCTGTTGCTGTCATGAAAACCAGGAGCTCCTGAGCTGGCTGGCCAGTGTCATGAAGAATAGGGTTCTCAGACCAGTAGCTGTTCCTATGCTGAAGATACTGTTCTTCATGAAACAGTCTCAAAGAGCTCTTAGTGTTTCACAAACAAGCAGCTACTACTTGTAGAAGATCTTAGTCATCCAAACTTTTGTTCTCCATTAGCTAAGTGCCGCCCTTAAGGATTCAGCAAAGAATCCTGTGGCACCTTATAGACCAGGGGTCTCAAACATGCGGCCCGCGGAGCTCTTCCCTGCGGCCCGCGGAGCTCCCCAGGGCCGCCCAGAGGGGGGGGGCAAAGGGGGCAATTTGCCCCGGGCTCCGCAGGGGCCCCCAAGAGAAAAGCGGAGGCTCCCGCCTCCGCCCCTCTCCTGGAGCCTCAGCGCATAGAGCGCCGAGTCTCCGTCCGAGCGCCTGATCCCCGCCCCGATCCGAGCCGCGTGGGGAGGGGGCGGGGCTGGGAGCTCTGGGCTGAGCGCTGCGCTCGGCGTGGAGCTCACAGCCCCGCCCCCTCACCACGCGGCTCGGATCGGGGCGGGGCTCAGGCGCTTGGACGGAGACGCGCTCGGGTAAGGAGGGGGGGGGAAGCGGGAGCCACCGGGGCCGGGCCGGGGCCTGGGTGGGAAGCGGGACCCGCCGGGGCCGGGGCCGGGCCGTGGGGGGGGGAAGGGAAGTGAGACCCGCCGGGCCGGGGGTGGGGAAGGGAAGCGAGACCCGCCGGGGCCGGGCCGGGCCGGGGGGTGGGGGAGGGAAGCGGGGCCGGGCCGGGCCGGGGGGGGGGGAAGGGAAGCGAGACCCGCCGGGCCGGGCCGGGGGGTGGGGGAGGGAAGCGAGACCCGCCGGGGCCGGGCCGGGCCGGGGGGTGAGGGAGGGAAGCGAGACCCGCCGGGCCGGGGGTGGGGAAGGGAAGCGGGACCGGCCGGGGCCGGGGTGGGAAGCGGGACCGGCCGGGGTGGGGAAAAGAGGGACCCGCCGCTGCCGAAGCGCAGCCCGGTCTTCGGCGGTGGGGGGCCCCTTCTGTTCCGGGACCCGCCGCCTAAGTGCCCCGCCGCCAAGCCACCAAACAGCTGTTGGTGGCGCTTAGCACTTTCCAGGAGGGAGGGGGGGAGAAGCGGGGAGCTGCGCGCTTAGGGGAGGAGGTGGAGAAGAGACAGGGCAGGGGCGGGGCCTCATGGAAGGGGTGGATTGGGGGTGGGGCCAGGGGCAGCAAGGGGGCGTGTCAGTGATGCGGCCCTCGGGCCAATGCACTAGTCCTCATGCGGCCCTCGGGGTCATTTGAGTTTGAGACCCCTGTTATAGACTAACAGATGTTTTTGCAGCATGAGCTTTCGTGGGTGAATACCCACTTCTTCGGATGCAAGCTACTTGCATCCGAAGAAGTGGGTATTCACCCACGAAAGCTCATGCTGCAAAAACATCTGTTAGTCTATAAGGTGCCACAGGATTCTTTGCTGCTTCTACAGAACCAGACTAACACGGCTACCCCTCTGATCCTTAAGGATTCGTTTATGACAAAGAACTGTAACATTTTTTAATTATTTTTGTTAATTAACAAAATAAATACATAACTCCAGAGAGCCCACCAAACTCTCCTTATCTCCTAGGGTTTCAGCTAGGAGAACCCAAAATATCAGGAGATAGACACTGAGCTTTTTTTAGGTGAGAGATGCAATTTTTAATTGATTAGAACTTTAAAATTAACTGATTTTTTCAAACTCCCCAGAAAATTCAGGTTTTGCTCAGCCATTACGTGCTAAAATTTACAGCATATACACTGTATTTTTCCTATAAAACGAACAAGTTGAACTCCCGCTTGCAGTGCAAAACAGAATACAAACTTAGTAACAGCTCCACCATAACTGATCCTCTATTCTGTGATGCTCCTGCATCACAAATGTAATGGAGAGCTCCTGTAACAGGAGAGCTGGGGATTTTCTTTATGTAGAAGAATCCCTGGTTGACAAAAAGCCAATGTAGCCAACTCTGTGCTGCCTGCGCCTGGCCCCCTGGCCCTCTGGTGATCGAGGGGCATGCCTTGGGGGAGACACAGAGACCAAAGGGAAAAAATCCTGACCAGGCATACTGTTCAGATATCGCTTTCACATTAGGACTATAGTTCTAGGGGTAAAATTGGCATGGTGGAATAAAACTTAGGTTTCCATATCAAACCAAATACATCTTAGAGCTTTGATGATCCTCTACTATAAATATGATCTGGAACTTTTTAGACCAAATGTTTCTTGGCTAGTTGTCAAGTTGTCCTGCAGTGACTGAAGGGTGTGGGTACGAACCTCAGGGCAAACTGTTAGGAAACAGGGCACAAACCCCAAATTGTTGTGAGTTCTATATGTAGATTTCACCTATCAATTATCAAGTGTAAACTCATCAGAAACTATAACAGCCTTACCATGAAATTACAGACAGTCCCTTGGGTACTCCTATCTGTCTTGCCTCTCAGGTAAGCCCACCTTACACTGAAGATCACAGGAATATTCAGATTACTCTGGCACAAGGACCAGTCACTTACCCCAGGTCAATTGCATCTTAGATTTCACATGAAAGACAACACTATACACAAATGAGTTTCAATCTTAAATTTCAAAAAGTAACAGAAGCTTCTATGATAAGCAAGTTCAATATGTCCTCAGGACTAACTCAGCCTAAGCACTGGGGATCTTTTGTTTATGCTTAGTAATCCTTGGTCCTCAGAGTCCAAGCAGCATAAAGATACAGTTCCTCCTTGTTAGGGCTTTTTATTCCTTCCCCACTTCTGTTTAGAGTTGCAAACTCAGCTGATGGAAGGAACTCACTTGCATGTTTTCTCTTCATGGTGGGGGAGAAAGCAATCAACAAAGTCTTTTGCCCTCTGATGTTCCACAATA
This sequence comes from Mauremys mutica, assembly GCF_020497125.1. Taxonomy (NCBI): domain Eukaryota; kingdom Metazoa; phylum Chordata; order Testudines; family Geoemydidae; genus Mauremys; species Mauremys mutica. The sequence continues at coordinate 106,745,406 of NC_059077.1, read as the reverse complement.
CTTCATCTTGTGTTTCTGTGCCTTTTATGTCGGGCAGGACATAACACCTGTTGGAGACTAGTATTTCACACTAGCTAATGCTTCTCTCCTGTCTGGTGATTTACACAGTTACAGAGACTTATAGTGCAAGTGCTCAAATAATACCTTACAATATGAGATACAGATGTTATAAGTGATATTAATCCAAGTAGCAATTTACAAGTGTTCAATAAAGCATAAACACTAAGCATATTTTTATAACTCTAATGATTTTACCAGTACTAACACACAGGTGAACCAGACTGATTCCAGCTATGTGTTTTCAGTATCCAAGACATGAGGACCTTGGCATAAGATGGCATCTGGTTTGCTAGCAATACACCAGTCACACAAATAAAGAGCAAGGACTCCTACCATAATGTTTCCCATTTTTTCAAATTTACATATGGCAGACCAAGATGGCTTTGTGTGTGTGTGTTAGATTTTCTCTGTTTCTACTGCTATCTTAGTTCATCCTTGGCTTGGGTTATGTTGAAGAAAAATCACACTTTCTGAATCACAATTTGCACCATAATCTGAAAGATACCACAGCTGTTTCTTTAATCTGATAGAGCCCCTTGCATAACAACTGTCCTTTCTGATCAAAAATGACATTCTTAACATCAATAAGTTCTTAGGCTTTTCTGACAGGAAATGTTCTCTGGGACAGGCAATCAATTATACAGTGTGCTTGTCAATATGTTTTTCTGCAAAATAAATCAAGAATCCTACCAAAATAGCATACTGAAAGCCAAACTCCATCCCCTTGAGCTGGGATGCAGTAGGGTTTTCTATGGTTTGAATTTTTTGTTCATTTATTTGGTTTTCTGCCAAGAGGTAGGGGGATTGAGTTGTGGAGTTTATTTTGTGAACTTTTTACCAGTAACCAATCTGCATATTCTTAATAACAAAAAAATCTTGTTTTTTTGTTTTGTGAAGCTCAACCTTCATACTTGTAATACATTTTGTACTTTTAATACATTTACTTCCTGGTGGATTTATATATCCACCAGAAACTTCTGCTCCACTCACATGGGTAATTCAGTGACTACTTTCAATTTCTGTTTCTGAACATATTTGGATAAATGGAGTCTGGAATTTTTCAATAAACAAACACCTGGATTTTTATATATTATTCAAGATTTGGTGTAACAGTGATAACTGATGTTAACCAGTAGAGGGACCTATATGATGATAACTTATAGTGGTAAACTAGTTCTTGGCTCATTTCACCATTTTGTGTTTAGGCTTAGTGATATTGTTCTATAGAGAACTAGTAATGGCTGTTTAAACAGGTAAACAGCCATTAAATAATATATAATTATGAAAGAAAGATTATTTCCAGGTAATCTTGAAAATACTATAGAAATATAATTGGGTATAACTTCATCAGTAGGCCTCAGTCCAATCCTCTGTTTTCATGAACACAATTTTACTCAGAGAAATCACTTGCAAACACAAACTCAGTGCACTAGCACCAGAAAATGTGTTGTGTGCATCTGAAGTCTATCATTTTCTGGTGCTAGTGCACTAAGTTTGTACTTGCTTTGCCCTCAGTTTTTAGAAACACAAAAGTTTGAGATGTGTACATTCTGTAATGTGGTGCAAGAAAGTGGTATTGTGCCAAAAATTACAAAGCAAAAGATGTAGTTGAAAATTTGGCCCAAGTTTGTTTAAAAAAGGTTGCGGGAATTACTTGAAAATAAAATGTAAAAATCTAACAAAGAGCATGGGCACTGACCATAACACAGCTTCTAATAATCATGCTGACAATTCTATAGTCACATCAGTTTGCAGACTTTCACAGGTACTTTCTTTTCCGATTATTACATTTATTGAAGAACTTTGCTGCTTGAAAGGTTACAGACAGTTGAAAAAGTGGTAGGAAATTGGGTAATTAATTTAGTATATGTTGTACAGTATTTCAAGCTGGTTAAATAAATATTTCTAATTCAAAACATTTTCACTAATACAGAAATGCTATTTGAATCATGCCGTGCTTTTTAGAATCTCCTGTTGTCAGAAAAGTTCAGATGCCCAGCTGTTGCCTGAGACAGTACAGTTTACCACACGAACACAGCGACCAATATGAAATGATTTACAGCTAGTGAACAGCCATAGGATGTCTTATTAGGATGAGAAACTCTTGATTTTACTTCTCCAGATGGTGAAGCTCACTGTGCAAGTGGGAGGCACACTGGGATGCATTAGTTGAGAAGTGGTGTGCGCAATTTTCTGCCTCATGTACATCTCTGAGCATTTGCTGAGTTTTGAGGTTTGGGTTGCGGTTCTTTCTTTTTGTTTTTGTTTTTTTTTGGATAATAGGAGTATAATACCCATAGTTGTTGAGGTAGAATCTTTGCATAATTTGACGTTAGAGTATATCCGGCTACACTTCTGAAGGTGATAGCAGATTTTAGGGAAGTTAGAGAGGAAACATGAAAATAAACAATGATTATGACTGACCTGCTACATCATAAAGGTGAGTGATAAAATAAACAATCATTATAACTGCAGAATACAATCTGCAGTTTTAAAGTGAGTGTTCTGCATGGTATTGTTTCTGAGTTACTGAAGCATCCTGTTGTATCACTGTTGACCACTTTCACAAAAACGAGATGTGTATCTATTGATGTCATCCCAGTGAGCAAAATATTAAGTATATCATTATGAAAATCCAAACATGAATCCAAAGCTTGAGAAGTGCCTTTCAATAAAATTCTACAGTATACGTTTGGTCTACTATGTCTGATCTCTACCGGTGCTGGATATAAGAAGGCTTTAAGAAAGCGGCAAACAAAATTTCTGAATGGTCCCAGAATTGTTATGCTTAATTTATTCTCCTGTTTTGTAAGATGAGTCAAAACACCATAATAGTAGATATATTTTTAGTTATGTGCTGTAATCTTGTGTGGCTGTAATTCTTTTTCTAATAAAAAGTAAATGTGTATGCTTCACAGAAAGTTTGATTGTTGTAGTAAGGAAAGATTTTGCATTTCAAGATTTCTCGCTAAATTGAGATCCATGATTGATCACTGCACTACTTTATCATGTGACATGGTTCTGATAAACTAAGTGGTTACTATTTTTAATGACTGTTTCTTAAATTCTTGCTTTCAAGAGAACCAAAGCATGTGAGAAGGCCATCACGGTGGGGCAGACTGTCATCACAAAACACAGGAACACACGATATTATAGTTGCAGAGTGATAGGAGTGACATCTCAAGTCTTCTATGAAGTCATGTTTGATGATGGCTCCTTCAGTCGGGACACTTTCCCTGAAGATATTGTTGTAAGTATTTTTTAAGATACTTGCTCTTTTTGTGCTTTTTTGATGATAAGAGTATAACAGCCATAGCTAAACAGACTGAATCTTTGGGAATATTTCCTTTCACTTTTAAAGGAGATAACTGACTTAATATTCAGTTCATGTTTGTTGTTTTCACTGCAGAGAATTATCATTTTTAATGGGCTTCCCAACCTTGGTTGTTCTAATTAGTATCCACCATTTGACCAAATTAATCAAAACTAATCTTCCAGAGTCTTTTAATTAAATAAGAAATATGTGTTTAATAAAGGATATTAGAATGGGAATTCCACATATTCTGATCTGTCGCCGAGAGATAATACAATAACATTCCTTGCTGAATTGAAAAATCCTGTTTTCAAATATGTAATGGGAAGAATGGCTCTCAGGAATCTGTTCTGACAACTTGTTTACATCTTTTGATGTTTAGTTTGTAAGGGAAAAGAATATGTAGTTTAGTCCTAAAAGCAATGCAGATTTTGATTTCCCCTATGCACTTAAACCTCCATGTTTTTCAGGAATGTTACTGAACACCTGATGTGCTTATTTGGGGAACATGCACATTTTCCTTACATATTCTGGATTACATTCACCACTGCCTTGCACCTTGTATAATCATTTACAAAAGGGCAGAGTGGGTGCAAACCATTACCATTTGATTTGGTACCATTTTACACCCACTTCATACTTTTTGGCCCTGATCCTTGGCTTCAATCAAGCCACCTTTGTGCTCCTCTGATCCTGAGGCTTTTCTGTGCTGTGCTGATTTGTTGGTATAAGTGTTATAACTTGCACCCAGGGCCAGCTCCAGGGGGTTTGCCACCCCAAGCAGCTAAAAAAAACAAAAAAAAGCCGCCATCGCGATCTTCGGCAATTCAGCGGGAGGTCCTTCGCTCCGAGCAGGAGTGAGGGACCCTCCGCCGAATTGCCGCCAAATCCCTGAAAGTGCCGCCCCACTCCCGAGTTGCCACCTCAAGCACCTGCTTGATAAGCTGGTGCCTGGAGCCGGCCCTGCTTGCACCTCTTGTTAACAACCCCCCAGGGTCTGTTAGAGCAGCCAGGGATTGCCAGGATGCACATCCGCTTTCCCTTAGCTGTGTTCTCTGCTGGCTGCAGGGAGGTAGGATAGCGTAAGACACTAGCATAAGATTTAGAATGCTGTGATTCAAGAAGCTGCACCCCCCAGAATACACAGCCTTCCTGTCCTATAAAGATGTTTGGGAGCTTTAATGTTTTCCACAAACCAACTTGTCTGTGGAAGCAGTTATCTGTCAAATACTGTCAGTAGAAATAATACTGTTTTTCTTGGCAACTGTTTAGTTATTGCAAAGTCTAATGTATTTTGGAAATATGACATTTAAAGGGGTACATTTTTGACGCAGTGAGTGGGGAGTTAGCTGTTCACCTCCCACTGGTGTTAATGGAAGTCATGCAGCTAAATCCCTGTTATATCACTTTGAAAATTTACCCCTTAATTTGAAATATTCTGAAAGGCTCCAGTAATGATCCAGGGCCTTTTGATTTAGGATCATCAAGATACTAAGAAAATGTGGCTGTATTGTTATCACAAACCTCTCTTTTGTGTGCACCTGCATAAAAGCATCAAAGGGAGAGATGAGAAACTGCTCACCACCCTACTGGGATAGCTTGTTCTGGAGCTAAGAAGGAATGTAATCAGGTCTGGATATGCCTCAGTGCTTCTCAGATACTAGATGAACAACATATAATTGTTTGATGGAAATACCAAATAAATTTCACATTCCTTAGAGAAATCTTGTTGTGTTTTCATTAGATAATATACCTGTAGCAGTAACTGGGAGGAAAGAATATTTTTTCTTCTGCCTGGCCTAAAACTTGCTAATCCACGCAATGTGCATATCAGGTGTTAGTGCCGCTGGGAGGACTTAGTCATCAAATCTGGTGTGAAAGCAATGTTACTGCCTATTGAGAAACTTATTTCTCTAATCTGTTTTCACTTTTCAGCTAGCTCACAAAGATAGCAGGAGCTTTCTGCTTTTGCAGTATGTGTTGAGTCCACAGCACAATTTCAGTTCAACTCACAATTGTGTTTATGCAAGGCAGGCCACCATTTTAGTGTTTGGACACAGTAATTTATTTGTAAGGAGGAAGATGGGGAGCTTCATCTCTAAAACTCTCTCTTCTCTAGCTCTAGATATTCAACAGTTGCCAAGGCACGGAATCCATTGATCCCATCCCCTGTATATTTTTCTTTGCTTTGTGTTAGCATTTGCTAAATATATTAGGACATGCTTTTTACTTACTTTTTTTTACTGCACATTTGAGACCTCTGGTTTCAAACTTGTAAGACAGACACAAACAAATGACTCTTCAGTTAGACCGTCTAAACTAATTAAATTGCAAATTAGTAAGCCTCGGTGTGTTTGCTAAACTCGGGGCTCAGTCCTACCCTCTGCTGTGCTGGTGTGCAAAAGATGCAGGTGCAACTTTTTGTCCCACACATGCAGCAGGTAAGGATTGCCTCATAGCTCAATGAAGAATGGTAGACAACAGCTGGCGAATTGTACTGTCTGGTGCTCCATATCCCAAAGGAGATGAGATCTGCTGGTTAAATAGGCTGTTTAGGGTCCCCGCCCCCTGCAAAAAAAAAAAAGTGGCCAGTACATAAGCTGCATTCTCCAGCAAGTGCTGCCAACAAAGTGCAACTTGCTGCTGCTCAGAGGAGCATCACATAATGCTCTATGACTTGTCACCCATCCCCAGCTCAGCTCACCATGATGAATGCTGCCCCGGCATGCGGGGCCGATGTCAATTAGCAGACTTTGCACTGGACAGTGTCTCTATACTCCCCGTTGTTCCAGTCAGGGTTGGGTTTTCCTTCAGTAAACACAACATGCTGTGAAACTTGGTATTTTAATACCTGTCATACACATCTCTATGTGCAAATCCTGGCAGTTTGCTAAATACGGAACATGCTGGTTCAGGTTTATTTATATAGTTTTTCCTATTTATGTATTACATCTGTCAAAAATGCCTTAGCCACATGTACAGTTTGTGATATAAACACATTCTCTAAAATAAATTGAACCTGACACAAAAGCTAAGACATGACCCATTCCCACTCCTTGTGAAAGCCCTATAGGCCTTGTAGCAGGCTTTGGGGGTCACCAAATTCTTAGTATCAGAGAGGTAGCCGTGTTAGTCTGGTTCTGTAAAAGCAGCAAAGAATCCTGTGGCACCTTATAGACTAACAGACGTTTTGCAGCATGAGCTTTCGTGGGTGAATGCCCACTTCGTCGGATGCACTTGCATTCACCCACGAAAGCTCATGCTGCAAAACGTCTGTTAGTCTATAAGGTGCCACAGGATTCTTTGCTGCTTTTACCAAATTCTTACTGTCTCGGACCACGGAGGGAAACACATTCCAGTGTCAAGGACACTCCACTGAGAATGACCCACCACATGTACAAATCTAGGGGTTGTCAGTTTGTTTGCCTGAGCTGATCTTAAGTGCCATAGGACAACATGTCCAGGACTGAAAGTGTAAAGGTCTTTATAGATTAAAACAAACAATCTAAATTGCTCCTAGGAATGCATTGGCTGTCACTGCAGTATGCGGAATACCAGTGCAAAATGCTCTTGGAAAGGAAGGGCTCCTGCAGGAGGAAAAGGAGACATTTATCTGTCGGTGGAGAGTATTTGGAGCAGCCTTAGTGTGATATTTTCAGGAGTCCCAGGGGATTTCTTCCCCAAACCCAAATACTGTGGTTCTGGGCAGTTCTGAAAATGTCGATGAAATTTCTGCTTAACAATATATTCCTGAAGAATATGTATATCAGCTCAGTTAAACTCAGCATGCAAACTGCTGCAGTCAAGAACCATAATAAAAGCTGTATTGCTACATGATTCAGTCTGTCAATCCAAGCATATGTGACAGTCACCGATTTTTTTTTTTTTTTGATCTACAACTCTCCTGAAATAGGAGTTCCCTCACCTGAAAGAACTCAAACATCCATAGAAATACACGGGCCTTTTTTAAGGGCCCTACAGTGATACATAGAGCCCTTAAAATAATTATGCTGATGCTAATGTCACCACCTCCTTTTACCAGTGGAACCAAAAGAGCCTTCAGTGTGATGAGATTAGTGAAGATTAAGGTCCATCATTCTGTGTCTATCAGTACTTTAAATTCACCACTGGCCATGAAAAGCAGAACAGGACCATTTAGAAATGTGACAGCGAAAGTACATCACTGAAATTTTCAAGACGGCTACAGCTGCTTTCAGCACACATCTAAATTTCACAAAGCACCAAAATTATGATCTTCTGCTTTCTTTGTAATAGAATGCATCACTTTTTAGTTACTGTGCATTTGAACAAAAGCTGTCAATGTAATAGCAAAGCAATTTGAGAGGTTGCTTTTTTGTTTGTTGCAGGGAGGGGTTTAAAGGTTTTTCCCCGCCAGAGACCTTCTTTACAGCTCTCTAGCGCTGTCAATGTCTGTGAATACCCCCTTGTGATGCTGTCAGAGTTTGAAATGAAAATTTTAACAACTCCTGACCCCACACTCTGATGTACATAATTGGATGGTATTAGCTTTCCCACTATTTAATTTTTTCTTGCTGTCTCTGGAACCTTTGAGGTCTTAAATTATTATTACCCCAATTTTTGGGGTCTAGCAGATTGTTTCTGCTAGGAAAAGAAATTGATGATGGAGTCAGGTATTTGATGCAATCCTGTACAAAGAATGTACAAACTCCTCTTTTCCGAACACAGTAGGAATCAAACAGGGGGTAATTTCTTTGCTTACAGTTCCAAGCCCCCTTCATTTAGCATTTTGACAAAAAGCTCTCCCTTAGCTTTTTTCTAAGGAACACGCTACCAGGACTTTTCTGACCTTATCTGGGGCTTCTTTGCTCCTTCTTTGTGTCCACCTATTTTTTTCTGCTGCTTGAACTTCTCTTTCACACATGGCTTCACTAATGAATGTGCCAACCCCTGTGTAACAGCATTGGCACCCACCTCTCGCGAGTGCCCCCTTCTGGTTGGGCGTGTCTGCATTCTTTAGTTCTAGTGACCCTTTCGGTGGTTCTCAGGCGCGTTTGTCAGTGACACAGCGCTCCGTCCAAGTCACGTTCTGCATTTTAAGAAGCACAAACCCCTTTCGGGGTATATGTTCCACCGGGGTCTGTCTCAGTACCCGTCTGGTGGTGTCTCTCCAAAGCCCAGGGAGGGTTAGAGTCTTTACATAGTCCAGCCCTGGCATGCCCTCCCTGGAGACATTATCTTCCTCAGCCCTCCCCAGGCGCAGTCCCTACTCAGTTCTAGCAACCAGCCAGGAGCTCCCTCAATACTCCCCTGGTCCCTGCTAGCAAATCATCCGTGGCCCTGCTGCTCTTCCAGGCAGCCAAGCCTGCAGTCCTTTCTTCTCCTGCTCCAAGCAGCTACTGACTAGTGCTCTCCTCTGCAGCTCCTTTTATATGGCCTTCCTGGGTCCTGAATGGCTGTTTCCCCTGCAGCCAGTCTAGCCTGCTTGGAGGTCCTCTCCACTGCTCCTTCCCTGGGATGGATGTGGCAGAACCCTGAGGCCTCCAGCAGGGGGCCTTTGGGCCTAGTCCACCCCATCACACCCTGCATTTGTTATATCAGTCCACAAAGAAACCCCGTGGGCCACATGGTTCAGCCTCTACTCAAGCCTTGCCATGTCCTTATTTTTTGGGTGATGGCTCCTGTTGTTTTAGCTTACCTGGTTCCATTGTTTGTTTCTTACATTTATACTAAACAGAGAGCGGTGGTTATGCCCATCAGCTTCAGTGAGGTTTTGCGCAGTTCCCCAACATTACATTAGCCTTCTTGGCCTGGACATCTGATGGCTATTTGAAGTTGCTCATGTGTTTGTAATCTCAGAAGTTGTCCAGCCTGAGGTAGATTACTAGGCAGAGTGCAGGTCAAAGATACATGATAGGTACAGTTTATGAAATGGATATATCCTTCGTGTGTGTGTGTGAGAGAGAGAATAGGACTCACTTTATCCTCCACTGAGGTACAATAACCTATGGAGTGAAACATGGCAATTCTTTAAAAGTGACGATCAGTATAACATTTTGGACAGGATGTGAAAAAGAATGTTGTGTCCAGTTTCAAACAGCAGGGAGAATTTAGGTAGGTAGAATGTAGTACTAGAGATGGAAGTCAGATAGGATGTTGAGGTTAAATGCCCCTACTTTTATAGAATTTAATATGGAAATGCTTATTGATCACAGTTGGGGAGGACATTTGATTTTTTTTCTTAGCTGAAAAAGGCACATCCAGTCACAGTGCAATGCCTCTTAACATCATGATGGATCATTGGTTTAATACTGATTCTGGTAGAAGAGTATCCTCTACTGAGCACCCTCACATCTCTTCCCATAGCACCTTTGTCTAAGTTCCGTCCAAGTACTTACCTGGCCAACTCTACTTAGCTTACTGGGGTCACAACACTTCCATCAGTGGACCTCCTAAGATGGTGTTTGCAATACCACCCAGTAATGGCTTTATTAATCCACCCCTCTCTCCTCATGTATTCTTCTATGAACCCCCAAGAAAATTGAACAGTACAGCAGGTGATGATAGTAGGGAGCGCAGCACATAGCTTTTCTGTTAGAGATTACTTATTGCAGTGATATGTCAGTAATCTCAAATGATGCAGAGGTATTTTCCCAAGCCAGTAATTGAATTTTTCATCTAATTGCACATACACCTCTACCTCAATATAAAGCTGTCCTTTGGGGCCAAAAAATCTTATCGCGTTATAGGTGAAGCCGTGTTATATTTAACTTGTTTTGATCCACCGCCCCCCCCCCCCGAGCACTGCTTTACCGCGTTATATCCAAATTCGTGTTTTATCCGGTGGCATTATATCGAGGTAGTGGTGTATATGTAAACTCAGGGCATAGTGTAGTACACTACCCATTGAAAATGACCTTTTCCCTGTAAAATTAGACATAAAGTTTGCACCATGCCTCACAGATAAATGACCCACAGCAAAATCACAAACTCTGTGCTTCAAAATTTTTAATTAGTTGGGCCAGCCGATTGCTAGATAGAAAAGCATTTAGTGACTGACTGGGTAAAGCAGTAACATACATTGACTTGTGCGAATCAAATATGTACAAGACAAGGAATAACAAAGATGGCAACGGTAGTACATTTTAAGTTTCCTTTAGCTGTCTCTCATGTCTCTGATTTCATCAAAGATTTACAGGCAGTGTAATTCAGCATGAATAGTGTGACTAAGGTCAGTAATAGTAAAGTAATAATTGGAGATATACCAATCTCCTAGAACTGGAAGGGACCTTGAAAGGTCATCGAGTCCAGCCCCCTGCCTACACTAGCAGGACCAATTTTTTTTTTTTTGTTGCCCCAGATCCCTAAGTGGCACCCTCAAGGATTGAACTCACAACCCTGGGTTTAGCAGGCCAATGCTCAAACCACTGAGCTATCCCTCCCCCTCCCTCACGAGGATCAAGGGTGTAGGAGGATAGCTTTGGCAGCTAGTCCATCCGATTGACTGAACTTGTTAGTGTGGGATTGAGAGCTAGGAATGGTGAGTCAAATTGGCAGCACTTGTAACTGGGAAGGGATGGATCTTGCTCATGATCATTCCTGACCTTTTATTGGTTTTACATTCTCTTAGACCTGTCATGCATCCCCTGCAATCCAGGGTGTCATGTAGTAATCCCATCCAGAGGACCCTCTCCTGTTCTTGTACCAGTACAGTCACCCCAGTCCTTCCAACAGGAGTGTAGCCCCACTCTTCCCAGCACAAACCCGCACAGACTCTTTACTGGGAGCATCTTTGCCATGGGAGTGTCCCTTATTCCCCCTGGTCCTCTCATTGTTCTCTGGGTCCAGCTCTCCAGCCTTGGAGATGTTAGCAGGTAAGGTTCTCCACTGCTCCCCTCCTTTCAGCCCTCTTACAGCCCTTGATTCTGGCTCTCTGGCCTAAAACCAGCAGGCAACTCCCTCTGCTTCTGCGGCTTCTCCTCCTGCCTTCAGCCTTCTCCCAGGTCTCAACCCTATGGTCTCTTAGGGAATTCCGCCCTCTTCCCAGGCAGGGCCTGCAGAGAGCTTTCTGCTCTCTGCATCTTTCACCAGAAACCTCCTTCAGTCTCTTGTCTTTTCCAGACTGATCTTACCACTATTCCTGACTCTCGGTCCCTGGGTCTCTCCCTAACCTTTTATAGCCCCCAGGTGCTGCCCTTTTCATTGGTCAAATTGGGAGCACCTGCTACTTCATTTTCTGGGGCTAGCCACCCTGTGACACAGGGGTGCTGGAGATTGTGTCCAGACGCACGTATGTGTGAAAGATGGAGGAAGTCGGAGGCTTTCCCCGTCTAACCTATGCATCCACGTACAGTGGCTGGGCATAAATTGAGTACAAGGGAACTGCAGCAATATTAGCCTCTCCATAGTAGATGGGGAAGGGGTGGGACAAGTGGCACTGTGTGAGGGAGAGCATATTGCACCCCCAAAAATGGTGATGCAGCAATTAGGCTCCTCTGCACTTGAGGCATTGTGCCTACATCAGGCACAATGTATTCTGGTATCCCTGAGATGCAGTGCTCCTCTGCACCACCCACAATGAGAGTCTGTGTTTTCAGGGCATAGTGTAGCCCAAATTTAGGCCCCATCTATCTCTGTGCTAGCTCCTAGTGTGGCACCTACCACAGGTGCTTAGTAGTGGAGTGTTCCAAATGGCATTCTCCAATTCCAATTAGAATAGTAACCACTCAGTGCAAAGTTGTGTCAGTCTGCACCTATCAGTTAACATTAATTTAAACATCTATTGGTGCTATTAATGGGTGTTTTGGTGGTCAATGAAAGATTATATTGCAGCTGAAATATTAATTGTTTTAACTGAACAAATATCAAGAGAATCATTAGAAAGCATTCATGATTGCTTAATCCAGTCTTCTATTTTCTCTCTAAGGAAAACATAACATGTTGTGTGTAGAAGAAGGTTCATTAACATTTTAAGCCCAAGAGCTTAAGCTTAAGTATAGTTTTCATACTGTGCATTCTGATTGTCCTTGGAATTCATACAGCTAATTCACTGCACTATAGTCACCCTTCTGTTACTCCAGTTTTATGCCAATGTGGCTTCACTGATTTTCAGTGAAGTCACACCAGTCTAAAAACAGAGTAACACTGTGGTGAATCAGGCCTGCTGTCTTGGATGTTAACATGCTTTCTTGCGGTATGAATAGCTGTTCCTGTTTAGATAAATTCTGGCTGTGGCATATTAACTACCACTTTTTTTCATTCAACATGACGTGGAACATATGAAAAGCTAGGATTTGGATTTCAGAAATTTGCACGAAAACTGTCCATGATCAATTTTCCAAAGCAAAATATTGTTTGACAGCATTTTGACATCATGATATGTGTGCAGAGAGTTTCTACAATTTCTTGCTTCCCTTCCGTTTAATGGTATGAGAAAATATATTCACTTTTCTCAACTATGATGCCGTACCTGTCTATCTGACAAGCTGGTCTAAATCAGAGGTGTTAGTAGTAAATATGTTCATTGTATTCTTTATAAAACAATCACTTGTAAGCTTAATCACGTACACCAAAGCTGAAAGCTAGTGCACATTAAACTAACATAAGCAGAAGAGATAACTTGTATTAAGTGCATTAACAGAATGGGTTTGCTTACATTTCAGTTCAATCCTTGGTGATGCTCTATCTACCCAGGGAACCCCAGTTGAGTCACCTTTGCAGATCTGCCACATGAGCCCTGTTCTCCCCTGCATTTTATACAGCTTTTACACTGTGTGTTCAGTTCTTTATGCCCCCCTTCCCCACAATTTATACTGTGTTAAGCCCCTGTTTGAAACAATCTGCAGATAATTTCCATTACTACAGAGAGCAGTCTGCTAATGAGGGCATTTTGATAGTTGCATGGTAGGATACTGCATTAAGCTAAATTTCTAAATTCAGGCGGGAAAAATTATAGCTATAACTTAATACTATTCATCTAAAGACAGCTGGAAGACCATTTGTATGCAGCCATACATGTTGGTTCCATAATGATATTTCTATAGATTTTTATAGCGCTTCCACGCTGATATTTTGCTTCTGAGCATTTTCCTGGAGAAGGTTTATAAATTTGCTTGAAAACCTTTCAGTGAGAATAAGATGACCTCAGCCTCCAAATAATTTTCTGCGTGTTATTTAGGCTTTTTCTGAAGTAGCCATTTCCAGTCAAGGTGTATTTAATTAATTTCTGTGAGTGCCGTGGCACACTCAGATTATCCTCCTGCTAAATTGACTTCACTGCTCCAGAATAATAGGGTTGATTGGTTTTTAGGCATTATGCAAACTCTGCGGGTTGTTTTTCAGAAACTTCACCACTTAGTACCTAAAATCAAAGTCTTTGATGAGTTAGTGCCATGGCTTGATCCATTCTTTGAAATAAAGGTTAGGTGGACGGCATCTTACATTGAACAGTTATTCTGGATTTAAACAACATTTCTGGGAGCACCATATATATAAGGGGAACAGGAGAGTTTATCTTTAATAGTTTGATTTTAGTAGATTTTACTTTTAATTTATGTTGTAATGTAAAAGGGCATGTAATTTTACAGAGAGTTACAAGAGGCAAGGCAAGGAGTTTGTAGAGGTGAGGTGAAGGTTTAGAAGGCATGTGGACTGGAGGGTCTGCTCAATATAGCAAGAGAGTTAAGGAAGAGAGCATAAAGAAGAGATGCAAAAAGAGTGAGGGATAAGTAAGAAGAGGGAGAGAGAGGACCTAGTGGATGAGACTGAAGCCAGCAAATGGAAAGCAGGAGGATGTGATACCTGCTGACAGGATGGAGAGATTTAAGAAGGCAGAGAGGTGGTACATGAGAAGAAAGCTGGTGGTGGTAGAAATAAATGATTCCAGGGTCGGTGATGAGAAAAGTTCACACATATATTGGTCTGCTATCATCAGACTATGAGGTTTTGCAGGCCCGTGCCCGTTGCTAGTGGTGATAGTGCCTTCTGGAATAGTGGGCTGTGTTCTAAACACTGCCCCTGGAAGATTGTGGGGTCCTAGGGAGGGTGAGAGGAGGGAGCTGGGGCACTGAGGCACAGCTGGTGTCTGGTGTACTAACCCACTCATTGAAGAATTAACTCCAGTTTCTATGTTCATAATTTATTATTGTTGTTTTTTTCTAATTATAATAACACTTCATAATCATTCCAGCTGTAAAATTTAGTTACCTAAAGTTAAGCCCTAAATTATGATTTAGGAGCCCAGTTCAACTGATTCATAATTAAAATACATAAATCAACTGCTAGCATACAGATTTAGGTGCCTGGCTGTATGCATGCAGATTTTGAAAACTGGACCCAATGTTCTCCTGCTGTGTTTCTGTGTAGAACTCTTTATTACCTACTGCTCCACAGCCACTGAATGGGCTGTACATTGTGATGTTTCCCTTACTTCCTCGCACATTTCAGGGGGGACTTGCACAACTTTGGCTAAGGATAAGTTAGTAGAGGTAGTACTGTGTTGCATGCACAGGTATATATACCTATCATAGTTGACAGGGCTGATTTGTAACGCCTCTTTAGTACATGGTACAACATGTGGTAACGCAGAGATATGCATCAGATAAGCTTGAGTTATGCCAAATATACAGATTGTATTAGAGTGCTCCAGCATTAGAGGTGAGTCTGAGCTGTTGAAGTTCACATCTAAATATTAACTTTCCCAAAGTTAGGGCCCAGGTCTGTTCAGTGCCTCTTCATGATCTTTATTTGCATTCTATTTTACCCAAGTTGTAAAAAGTCAGAAAAGCTGTCAGAAGATTAAGGTCTGCATTGTCAAGTACAGTGGTTCTCAAACTTTTGTACTGGTGACCCCTTTCACATAGCAAACCTCTGAGTGCGACCCCACTTATCAATTAAAAACGCTTTTTTATATATTTAACACCATTGTAAATGCTGGAGGCAAAGCGGGGTTTGGGGTGGAGGCTGACAGCTCGCAACCCCCATGTAATAACCTCATGACCCCCTGAGGGGTCCCGACTCCCAGTTTGAGAACCCCCGGTCTAGTAAATTTGAAAAGAGAATCTAACACCATAGATGATCATATCAATGCAGTTAACAACAAAAGAAAGAAAAACAAAAAGATTGAGAGGGACATCAGAGCCACCGGTTATCAACATCATTTTTCTAAATGGAGAGGTCGATGTATGTCCCCTTCACTCCAACCCCTATTGTTATGCCTGTGCATTACCACAATTAAAATCCCATAATCCATAACAGTATAAACATTGCAGGAATCCTTTCACTTCACATTAAAGTGGAGATATTCCAAAGAGACCACCTCCAGCAAGTAGTCTGAGCTAGGTTGAGTTAGGCAAGGTATGGTCAAGTGAAATTCTTGTACTTTGATTATCTGAAAATGATGCAGCTCAATAAAATAAATATTTACTCCAACAAAAATTGTGCATAAATCAAAATGCAAAATTAGATGGCCAAAATGTATTTAGATGTCTAAAATGTATTGAGTCAATTTAATTAATACAAGTAATTTCCACTGTCAAAGTTAGGCCCAAAATTTGACCTGTCTTTAAATTGTTAGGATCGAAGGGAAATGAATTTCATACAGATTCTTAATAGCTGTTTTAAAACACTGCACCACACCTTCCCCAGCAAATAACTCTCCTCCACCTCTATAGACACAGGATCATCCCATGTTTTTATTCTGCTGCTATATCATAGACCCACATAGCTAACTGGCATTAGACGTATGCGTTAACAACCTCTTGTTCATCTCAATTATATTGGTGAAAAACAAGGATGCGAATAAGCCAGAAATGTACCAGCCTTTTTTTTTTTTTCATAATGGGATGAAGGGATGGCAATGGCAGTGTGGGGCATCAGTTTTTGCCAGGAGACAAATATATTTGACACAGGAAGAAATGTTTTTAAGAGTTTCAGTACTGCATAACACAAAACTATTAAAAAAAAATGCGTCCCACCACTACAGCCTTAAAGAGGTGAATAGTCCACTGACTATTTAAAATGAAATTGGTATCAATGGGTATACCCATGTGAGTAAAGGCTGCTAGATCGGGCCCTCTGTTAATATAATGGGGAACCTGATTTCTTACACATGTCACTAGCTCTGTTAATGCCATGCTCTCAAATGAGGTGATGCATACCGTGAATAACGTATAGTCATTCTTTATGTAAACTACAAAGAAAGTTTGTAGTATGGCCCTTCTCTTAGTGTACATAAAAACTGTTTAATAAATTACAGAAGAACTGACCTGTAGTGAATATGGGACCACGAAAGGTCAGAGAAAAGATCCAGTTTAGCAAGATAGATCCACTTGTGCCAGTTCATGAATACAAACTTAGGGCTAGTCTACACTTACGAGTCGGGTCGACGCGGTGAGTTCGACTTCTCGGAGTTCGAACTATCGCGTCTAATCTGGACGCGATAGTTCGAACTCCGGAAGCGCCGCGGTCGACTCCGGTACTCCACCACTGCAAAAGGCGGTGGCGGAGTCGACCTTGGAGCCGCGGACTTCGATTCCGCGGCGTCTGGACGGGTGAGTAGTTCGAACTAGGGTACTTCGAATTCAGCTACGCTATTCACGTAGCTGAATTTGCGTACCCTAGTTCGACCCCGCTTCTTAGTGTGGACCAGCCCTTAGAAATCTCAACTAAGTCAGGTGTTGGAACCTGTGTGACTTAGAGAGAGAGAGAGAGAGAGAGAGAGAGAGAGACAATGCTTATTCAGATCTTGGCAGCATTACTGAGGCAACCTTTCAGAGTGATAAACATGAACAATATTTCCAGTGTACTCTCTTCTGTGTACCAGAGACAGCTTTTCTCCAGTATCTGAAGTACATTTCTTCTCTTTCAGTTTTTTCCTAATCTATTTTTGTAGCCAATGCAAAGGAAATTGCAATCTCCATTTACTGTTATAGACACCTGAATGTTATAGTGCTCTGTGCAAGAAATACCTGGCATTTCTGAAAAAAGGCACTCTCTCCTAGCAGTCAATAACGTTCTGGTGACTATGGAAGTCAGTCTGAGTCCTGAAAGCATGACCGTCTGTATGTATCTTTTACAATGTAACATTTCATCCTCCTCTTCCCTTCAAAGCCCGCTGTGTGAGAGCAGCTGGTAGAACTGGATTTAGCAATCTTCTGCAGAAAAAAGTTCTGATCTTATCAAGATGGAAATTGATTTTTTTTCCGCTTGCTATAAGTAGTTCCACAGGGTGCACATGCAACAGTACGAGTGGGAGCGAGGGCGCAAACAGAATTTTCCTAAGGAGGGGGCCCAGAGCTGTCCCTACTCTGGTCTGCACCCGCTTCCAAGCTCTCTCCTACTACACACAGCTCTAAACACACTCCCCTCATGCTGCCCACACTCATCTCCATGTTTTTTCCACCTCATTGCCCCTCAGCCAGGTCCATGCTCTTCCCCCCACATTCAGCCCCATGGCCTCCCCGCCCCACACTCAACTCCAAGCTCTCCTTCCTGCACCCAGCCCAGCAGTCTCCCTGCCTCGCATTCAGCCCTGAGCTCTAATTCAGAGAGGAGGCCAGGCTGAAGAACACCATCCCCAGCAGGGGCCAGGCAGTTCTGGGAAGCCTAGACCCCATCTTCATGCAGCTCCACTTGCTCAGGAAGTGACAAAAGACCAGATCTAATCCTCCTCCCACCCTTCTGGGGACTGGGAGGTTCCTCCAGCCTCTCCCCAGGAGCTGGGGTGTCCCTGGGTGCTAAAGGACTGGAAAGGTGTGGGAGCTGCATGGGGTCACATGGCCACTCCAGTTTGGTCCAGCTGCCCCTCCTGTATGACAGAGGATTTCAGATCCAATTTTCAGACCCAGTGAGGAGCTAGGCCCCTCACCCATTGCATGTTTAAGTGGGAGGTAAAATACAGCTGTTCAGGCCAGATGTTCTAGTCCAGTGGTTCTCAAACTTTTGTACTGGTGACCCCTTTCACATAGCAAGCCTCTGAGTGTGACCCCCCCCCCTTATAAATTAAAAACACTTTTTCTATATTAAACATCATTATAAATGCTGGAGGCAAAGCAGGGTTTGGGGTGGAGGCTGACAACTTGTGACCCCCCCATGTAATAACCTCGTGACCCCCAGTTTGAGAACCTGTGGCTGCTTACATACAGACACCAAGATTGTCAGGAATGAGGATCAAATTTGCGACCATCACTAAAACCACTTTATCGTCACTTGAGTTAGCCGCTCATGGGTGATATGACCACACATACTGAGCCAGTTTATTGCAGTAGCATCAAAACAATTAACAAAATCCAGCTCTGCTGAGGCAGCTCTCTGACAGAATAAGTGATGGTTGGCATTTTCCCCATTTTGAATGGGATGGGTTTCTACTAGCATTTACAGGCCTTGCTGCAGTACATAAATTTGGAACAAGAATTGATTTATTTTTCCCCGAAAGGTGCCATGTGAGCCTGCACCTTCCCCCTGTTTAAAAAAAAAATTCTAATGGGCCATTGTCATTCCTGCTATATTAAGTGTAACAATGGCTCCATGGTCTTCCTGCCTTTGATTGACTAATGCATTTTTACACACCAGTCACAGAAAGAGAAGCAAATTTGAAAGGGTAGGAACTCATTTAATCCCAAGGACCAAGCCTCCTGAGTTTTAAACTAACTGTTGAAAGGCAGAAAATTACCCATGTTGAAAGGCAGAAAATGAAGGGCTTTTCCCGCTGGTAAATTCAATGGGAATGTATCTGTGGTATTTGTTGCTAGTTAAGAATATTCACAGATATTTCTTGGAAAGCTTTTTGCTTTTTATTTATTTAAGATGAAATGTACAATCTTAAAGCATTGATTTATTGACCTGTTACAGCTTTTAGATCCTTTGCATTGTATTCCCTTATCTACAACAGCTGACTTCCCTCCCCTGCTGAAAAAATGCTAAACACAAATTTTCTTTTTTTAATAAAATTCTTTACTTTGACTATACCAGTGTTTTCCTTTGTTAGTTTTCTTTGGTGTCCTTCAGGTAAAATTTTCTTTAAATTAATATTTTCTATTATTCTTAGCCATAAAATAATTTCTTCCTTACTCACAAGACAATACAGCACAATACAAACATTAAAGAGCACAGTATTTTTTCTTCCCCTTCCACTTTATCTTGCGGCTTCTTTTAGCTACTCCCTTCAGATATGAACCACATCTACAGAGGATGCTCTTGTGGCCATTGAACTTCAGTCCCATTGATTTTGATGACCACATCACATAATGTTCTTTGTAATATGACTTCACTGAAGAGGTGGCAGAGGAAGGTATTCATTTTTCAATCTATAGTGCTTTGGCTAAAGCCCAGAAGTACCCAGTGGCTCTTATAGTTGTATCATTCCCAAAATAATTACTAATATATTCATTCCAAATTGTGTAATGATATTGCCAGGCAAAACAGTTAAAATGGAACTTGAAATATCCAAAAAGCGGCTATCTTTGGCATACTTTGAGAATGGTCTACATACTAATCCTTCTGTTCAGGAATCATCTTCTCCATCTCATCTAAGATCAGAATAGCCATACTTCTGTACTGCAAGGCAAAGCGGGTGTATGTTTTCCTGCATAAGGATGCTTTCCGGAATTGGGCCTAAAGGAGATATGAGGCTAATCTGTCCTTGGTGAAGGGTTTTCAGTTGTAGAATGAGCTCCTACAGATGAATAGGCTATCCCAACGCCTAAGCAAATTTAGGGCATGCTGCAAGACCTTGCCCTTTGATAGCGCTATTGCAGCATCACTGGAATATTTTTTTTTTAAGTAAATTGATTTGTATGTACCAAACAGAGCGTCCGGTGAGACCCAACTCAGTCCCAGTTGAAGCCTTTCATTAACTTTAATTGGTTTTGTATCAGGCCCATAAACAAAGCAAAAAGAACTAAAAACTGCATGTGAAGGAGGTGAGATTGTGCCACAATAATTTACAGATACTATATGTTCTATACGTGCATCTCTTTGTTGTAAATGGATTTACTGTATGAAAATGGGGTTAATTCCACAAGAGGCTGAATGCAAACAGGCAGAAAAGAGAACAGAGGTAAAGACAGTGACCGGACAGACTTCTTGAACCAAAGTATTGTTTAATTTCAACAGTAGAAAGAAAGTATGTAACATAAGAGAAAAAGGATTTTGAAAACGCATGTTGGCCAATGAACCTTTGTTCTCTTTAGTATCTACACACAGTCAAACTCTTCCTGAATTTACCCCATGTTTTCATATAGTAAACACATAGAACGTGTAGTATTCATGAGTCCTTCACACTCCATGAAGTCCACTAGGATTTTGCCACGCAGATTTAATTGACCTGTATAGCACTTTGATACTAAGCCTGAGGGGCACTATAGAAAATGTTAGTAAAGTCCCCTGACTTGCTTCCCAGTATATTGTCATGGAAAGTAGTCACTCTCATTATAGAGTCAGGCTCACAAGCATTTGAACAAGCAGTTCTATTGTGGGTCACTATATTCAGAGCCAAATATGATATTTCAGTAAATATTGTTCTGATATCTATTGTTAAAGTATTGGAAAAATAGTTAATGAACCCAAAATTGAATGCTGCCTAAAACAAGTTAGATTAACCTTAATACAGCCACACACACAAAACTTGAAAATGTTTGCAGTTCTGTGATTTAAGATAATAAAGGAATGTTCATAATACCATAAACAGCTGGACTCAGATATTCCACAGCTGATTGGAGCTTTATGTACCAGCAGGTTAGATCCACTAATGTGGCATAAGATGAGCTGTGTTACAATTTCATTTACTGCACAGAATATATGAAACTCTAGAGCAAATGCATGTGATTTACACTTCAAACCCAGAAATTACTGAGTCTGGAGATTATTACATCTGGTACAGGGAGAGATAGAAGGATCCTGTTTTTCTGGTGCCTGGCTATTAATTATACATCTGACAGATTATATGTTTCAAATTAACAGTATCCAGTTTGGTCTGTCTAAGAAATGTGTGTAACCTTTCCCCCTGAAGAAAATGTGGGAATCAATTTTTCAATAGTAAGATAATACAGTATGTTAATTCAATAGACTATATTAAAAGCACCAGTGATAGAATAGACAGAAGTAAAGAACTCCATGGTGGAATGGAATACAGGATATCTAGTACAGCGGTTCCTGGAAATTGTGCCCTGGACCATTGAAATCCTTAAAGCATTTGCTAATTGTCTCTGGACAGCTGGTTGATCATAGAGCTGGCTCGCCTTAGTTTTAGCTGGTAAATTGGACTAAAAGTAACTGAAAAACATTAAATCCTTTCCTCTGTTAAATTTCCATATTAGCAGTTATGGTCCTTATCCCAGGAATGTTATGCAGTCATAGGCTGCAAGCTTGTCTTTTGGAAGGCGAAGAGGAAGAAAAGCAATAAAGGCTAGTATTTGTAATTACACTGAGGTACTGTTTGGTCTGATACCACAAGTAGATCATTTGTTTTTTAGACAAGCTGATGGTTTTGTATAGTAGTTTTAAAATTATGTCCAAAACACAGAGGCAGGCTTTGTTTTTCTTTTTATGTTATAACTCTAAATAAATAAAGGTAAAGGAGGGAAAGTAAAAGCATGGTACCTGGTGTTTTCAGCACCATCATAAATGGGAGGAAAAGCGGTTGTTGGAGGGTTTCCTTTAAGATGTGGTTCGTGCAATTAATGAGTTTAAGAATCCCTGAACTAGTCTGGTACATGTGATGCCTCAGTAACTCCACTGCTGGAACCCAGGCTGTGGACCTTCAGTTTGACCAAGAGCAGGGTAATGTACCAAGGAAGGTTGCCTACTACTCTGTTGATACTGGGAGGCCTGCAACTGGATGGCACAACCAGGAAAGTGGGTAGAGCCAGCTGTGAGGGACTGGGATCAGAAGACACACATCTGTCAGCATATCTCATCAGACTGCGCCAGCCTGGCTCCTGTGCCACACTGAGCACAGTTTGAAGCTGTCACCCTGAGAGAGCCCCTAAGGGATGTACTGTGGCTGCACTGCCATCTGTCCTCCTGTGAGGATATGTCTGCCCACCGAAGCACGGCTACCTCAACAAGCTCTGTGGGATGCAGTTTGCACTTCCTTGGGCTCATGGGTTGAATCAAACTTGTGGACTCCATCTGGGAATTAGGAGATGTGGCTAGCAACAAAATAAGTTGATAGCTCATGGATGTAAATAATAGGTGATAAGTAGGGCTGTCAAGCAATTAAAAAAATTAATCGCACGATTAAACAATAATAGAATACTATTTATTTAAATATTTTTGGATGTTTCTACATTTTTATATATATTTATTTCAATTACAACACAGAATACAAAGTTTACACTACTCACTTTATATTTATTTTTATTACAAATATTTGCACTGTAAAAAACAAAAGAAATAGTATATTTCAATTCACCTAGTACAAATACTGTAGTGCAATCTCTTTATAATGAAAGTTGAACTTACCAATGTAGAATTATGTAAAAAAAATAACTGCAGTCAAAAATAAAACAACGTAAAACTTTAGAACCTACAAGTCCACTAAGTCTTACTTCAGCCAATTGCAAATTGTAACAAGTTTGGTTACAATTTGCAGGAGATAATGCTGCCCATATCTTGTTTACAATGTCACCTGAAAGTGAGAACATGCGTTCGCATGGCACTGTTGTAGGCGGAATCGCAAAATATTTATGTGCCAAATGCGCTAAAGATTCATATGTCCCTTCATGCTTCAACCACCATTCCAGAAGACATGCGTGCATGCTGATGATGGGTTCTGCTCGATAACGATCTAAAGCAGAGCAGACCGATGCATGTTCATTTTCATCATATGAGTCAGATGCCACCAGTAGAAGGTTGATTTTCTTTTTTGGTGATTTGGGTTCTGTAGTTTCCGCATCAGAATGTTGCTCTTTTAAGACATCTGAAAGCATTCTCCACTCCTCATCCCTCTCAGATTTTGGAAGGCACTTCAGATTCTTAAACCTTGGGTCGAGTGCTGTATCTATCCTTAGAAATCTCACATTGGTACCTTCTTTGCATTCTGTCAAATCTGCAGTGAAAGTGTTCTTAAAACGAATGTGCTGGTTCATCATCCAAGACTGCTATAACATGAAATATATGGCAGAATGCAGGTAAAACAGAACAGGATACATACAATTCTCCCCCAAGGAGTTCAGTCACAAATTTAATTAACGCATTATTTTTTTAACAAGTATCATCAGCATGGAAGCATGTCCTCTGGAATGGTGGCCAAGGCATGAAGGGGCATATTACTGTTTAGCATATCTGGCACGTAAATACCTTGCAATGCCAGCTACAAAAGTGCCATGCGAACGCCTGTTCTCACTTTCAGGTGACGTAAATAAGAAACAGTCAGCAGTATCTCCCATAAATGTAAACAAACTTGTTTGTCTTAGCAATTGGCTGAACAAGAAGTAGGACTGAGAGGACTTGTAGGTTCTAAAGTTTTACATTATTTTGTTTTTGAGTGCAGTTATGTAACAAAAAAAAATCTACATTTGTAAGTTACACTTTCACAATAAAGAGAATGCACTACAGTACCTGTATGAGGTGAATTGAAAAATACTATCTTTTTTCATTTTTACAGTGCAAATATTTGTAATAAAAAATAATATAAAGTGAGCATTGTACACTTTGTATTCTGTGTTGTAATAGAAATCAATATATTTGAAAATGTAGAAAAACATCCAAAAATATTTAATAACTTTGAATGAGTGTTCTATTGTTTAACCATGTGACTGATTAATCGCGATTAATTTTTTTAATCACAGTTCATTTTTTTGAGTTAAGCGCATGAGTTAAGTGGAATTAATCAGCAGCCTTAGTGATAAGATAACATTCAGGTAAGAGTCAAATGAGTTGTTATCCATGTAAACGCTATTGCAGTCTGGCAAGCGTTACTGCAGTAACTAGACTAACAACTAGGTGCTGGGCAAACGACAAACAATTGTCAGTGTACCCCAATGCTATTTTGCACCAGCCTTGCTATTCCAGTTCTAGGTCTGCAATTAATGCCGAACGATTTGCTGACTGACAGGGAGTCAGTACAGGTTAGGATGTTCCCACTAAATCCACTTTCATTTGTTACTTGAGTCATAATTTGAACCGGTGGGCTGCTTTACGTGGGTGGATAGCTGGCTGAGACGGCCCCGGAGGAAAAGTGCCTGCAAAAGATTGCTTCCTCAGTTAATATAGAGCTGACATAAAGACTCTTCTCTGGTCCTTCACCCAATTCCGAGTGTAGAAGTGTGGGTCGGGGTGTGAATAGTGTGCTCTGCTCTCTGGCTATACTGGCCTGGCAGAGCATCCTACGGAGTGAGTGGTTTAAAGCCAGTATATGTTATACCAGGAGCCATGCCCAGAGTTCAGGTGATACAAAGGTGGCAGTAAACCTTTAAATTCTTTTTGTGCATATATATATATCAGCTAAGCAAGGAACCTGCTGATGCTCTCGACATTGTAGTTTGATCAGTCGTGTATATTGCAATCAGTAAACATCTAGCAGGAATGCATTGGTGTTAGCAAAATATAAATTGCTTAAGTATGTAAAAAAACCAACCTCCATAGACCTCTGGCAAATATGTAGCTGCACTTTGTTAAACCTCATCTTCACTATGTGACAAAAATGAAATTGGGGAAAAGTAGCACCACTGCTGCTAACTATCTGATTCATACACATTGCTTTGACATCATGACATCAGACTGTTAGGAGTGTTTCTTTGGTCACTAGTTCCTTCTCACGAAGACGGTGTGTTTTGTTGGCCCATTAGCAAGATTATAATGCTTGAAACACACATGGTAATAACTCCCCTCTAATTATCAAGTTGTAAGAAGCAGCTTACTGGTAATTTCAAAATTTAATTGCTTAATCACTGATTTGAGAAACAATCCCTTGTTTGTAAATAGAGCAGAGACTGCCGGAAGCTGGGCCCCCCTGCAGAGGGAGAGGTGGTTCAAGTGAAGTGGCCTGATGGAAAACTGTACGGGGCAAAATATCTGGGAGCAAATGTAGCTCACATGTATCAGGTGAGTGCCCATATTTTTTATTATGTGCATATTAGGAATTTTCTTTCAAATGTCTTCACAGTTTTAAAGTTCTGGAAGGCAGGGGTATGAGTTAAGTACTGACTCTTAAACAGTAATGCCTTTACCTTATCAAATAGACCTGTCCCCAATTGTTTGCAATGGCTGAGCTGCTGCTGTAGCTAATTATTGCTGTGTACAATCCTGTAACTTTAAAATTCCAGAGGAATAGAGTGTATCATTTTATAGGAACTCAGGGTTATTCAATGGACCACATCCTATAAAACAAGACTTCAGTATATTATGTTGTGTGTTTGCTTTTATTAAGCATTCGTAGTCATTTAATTAATGGTATAACTGGGCACCTGACTTTAATGAGCTAGCCAAGTTTCAGAAAAAGGGATGAGAGAAAGGACAATGAAAAACATAGTTTCAATAGACACATTTTCAGCTGTTCAATGAGGCAATCTTATATTAACTAACGTACATTAAGGCATGTTATAAACTTTAGAGAGAAAGGAGAACTCAGTACTGTGGACAAGACTAAAGAGCTCAGTCCCGATTTCAGAGACAGAATAATTGTTTGTTTTCAAAAGTGCATGTCTCTGAGAAAAATCAGTCAGCAGCGTTGAGTACCCAAGTGCATGGTAGAAACTACAATAAAACAACCACAATAACACCACCACTTTGGGAAGAATAAGAATATAACTATTTGTTATTTAGATAGAGAGATACACATATTTGGTATTTCTATACATTTGTGTATATATATATATATATATATATATATATATACATCTTTTCACTTATATAACTCTTTCCATCTGCCAATCTCAAATTGTTTTACAAAAGTGGATAGGTACTATAATACCCTCTCTGTGCATTAATTTATCCATGGATAAGTGACTTGCTATGTCATGTTGCAAGTCTGTGGCAGACTTGGGAATCAAACTCAGGTCTCCAGATGTCTGGTCCCTTAGGCTGAACTCTACGCCTTACTGCCTCCCTTACATTTAATATCTGCATATGCTTTGAATGTAAGTTCTATATAAAACTTTAAGGATTATTGTTTTATAGCATTATTCATCTTCAAAGTGTTTTACAAAAAAACTATGCTCATGACAACCCTGTGAGGTAAGTAAGGCGAGCCGTACTATCGTCTTTTTCACAGGAGCAGAAACTGAGGCAGAGAGAGGTTAAGTAATCTTTCCAAGACCACATAGTAAGTCAGTCAGAATTAGAGTCCGGGTGAAACCTGCAGCCCCACTTTGGACTTTTTATATTGAGTAAAAGGACAGGAGCAGCGTAAAGGGGGTCTCAGTGCCCCATATCTAGCTGTGGGAAATGCCCCTGGCACAGGAACTATGGAAACAGCCAAAAGGACCCCCTAGCAAGCTCTGGCACAGAGGACATACAAAGGTGAGGAGGGGTGTGTGGAGGCCAGATCACAGCATGTAGCACTGTAGAGATTCTGGGAAGTGCTGCAGCCCAGAGAGCAGCCTGGGGATACTGCTGTAACATCTCTCCCCTCCCACCAGGGCTGTCTAAGGTCTGGTCTACAATGGTAGGGGGTGGGAAATCAATCTAAGTTACGCAACTTCAGCTATGTGAATACCGTAGCTGAAGTTGATGTACTTAGATCTACTCACCTCGGTGTCTTCATTGCAGTGGGTCAACTGCTGCTGCTCCCCTGTCGACTCTGCCTGCACCTCTCGCTCCGGTGGAGTACTGGAGTCGACGGGAGAGTGATTGGCGGTCGATTTATTGTGTCTAGTCTAGACACGATAAATCGACCCCCGTTGGATCGATCACTGCCCATTGATTCAGCGGGTAATGTAGACAAGCCCTAAATTAAGCTAAGGACAGCCCAGGATTGAGAGGGTGCAAAGGTGGTTTAATGCCACCTTTGCCTCTCTTCTTCCTGTGTTGTGCCTCTTAGACACATAACTAGACCAACAACTCTCTACAAAAGGAGAGACTAGAAAGGGCTGTGTGTGTGCTGGAACAAAGCTATATGGTCAGATAAAACTTCAACAAATCTATTTTACTCTGATAAAGGAATTCATGTGTGAAAATTCTCTCACATTCATGTGGAATTTGCACAGGGAGCAATGAGAGCTGGGCATGCAGTAACCATGACCATGTGCACAAACATCTGTGTCAGTATCACACAGGATATATCCAAGCCCAGTTATCCTGCATGAATCCTAGTTGTAATTGTGCATGCAAAATCAAGTATGTATTTTTAAGTGCCGCTCTACAAATCTACCACTTCAGTGTTTGGCATCTTGGTCAGTTTTCGTTTGTACGTTCCTTCATAGTACCCATTTGTAACTTTCTGTAGATGACTAAATTATCCAATTAAATGCTTTCTGGCAATTTCATTTACACCATTAATTTATGATATCCTCATACAAGAAAACCACATGGAGAGAACAAGTGCAGTTTTTCATTTTTATCCCACTGTCTGAATGCATAATATATATCTTTGGTTGCCCATATGTAGTAGGAGCCCTTATTCTCTGTGATGAATATCTGCATTTACAGGGAATACAAAATAAAATATACCATACTTGACAGAATGACTCGTTTGAAATTCAGCATCTGCAGCCTGGTTAAAATTTGGATTTAGCAGTAGTCTGACATTCTGTGTAAATAATTACACCACCGAAAGACTTGGAGGAACCCTTATTAATGTTAGTCCTTAGCAACATCTGGGTGCATTTCTAGTGCACCATGCTAGAGTATAAGTAAGAAACTCCAATTAATGTTTATGGCAGTTGAACAGCTAGATCAGTGGCTCCCAACCTTTCCAGACTGCTGTACCCCTTTCAGGCATCTGATTTGTCTTCCACACCCCCAAGTTTCACCTCACTTCAAAACTATGTGCTTACAAAATCAGACATAAAAATACAAAAGTGTCATAGTACGCTATTACTGGAAAATTGCTGACTTTCTCATTTTTACCCTATCATAAAATAAATCAACTGGAATATAAATATCGTACTTACACTTCGGCGTACAGTACAGAGAGCAATATAAACAAGTCATTGTCTGTATGAAATTTTAGTTTGCACTGACTTCACTAGTGCTTTTTATGTAGCCTATTGTAAAACTAAGCAAATATCTAGATGAGTTGATGTACCCCCTGGAAGACCTCTGCGTAGCCCCAGGGGTGTGTGTACCCCTGGTTGAGAACTGCTGGGCTAGATCCTCCATACCTCAAACTGGGCATATGGGGTTTAGATTCTCTTGTGTGGTATGGCTGCTCAGTGCCACACTACCAATGTAATCTGCTCCTAAAGCCCATTTAACAGAGCCAGGGAAAATCACCCCAACATCAGAGTGATTCTTTGGTGGGTTACAGTGAATGTAGACCATACACCTCTCTCCTCTGTGCTACCATAGTGGCTTGGAAAAAGAGGCATTCCCAAAGGGGGCAGGGGCGTGGGCAGTGATAGCAATGCCCCAACACCATGCTGATCATTGGGTATATTTTTGATTCCTTGTCACTATTTACAGCATGGGTTAAATTCAAGCAGGCTTCAAGCTGCTCTAACATGCATGGAGACCAGTCCTGCACATGTTAGCAGTAGGATCAGGGAGTGTGAAGATGCACTGTAAGACATCTTTGCACCCCATCCTCTAACCTGGGCTTTGTGCAGTTCAGTGGCATACCAGGATGTGGCCCAGGTCCTTCATGATGGAGTTAAAATTACTTCTCTTAAGGATTTTAATAGTTCACAGCTCTGTATCTTGGCTGTTGCTACTGTATGTACTCTAGGACAGTCCCGGAAAGCTTTTCAACTGTGCACAATTAATCTGAGAGATTCCGTTTGTTTGAATGTTCTGATTTGAAACCTACAGGGCAACATTTTAATGTGAACCAGCAAACCCTATATTTATGTACGTGCATTGTGCTAATTGTGCTCCTTGTCAAGGTTCTTTTAGAAGTATATGTATTTCAGTGTGTATTTTCACATCATTTATGCCTAATCCTGCATATAGCTGTTATTCAGGTAGTTCCATTGAAGCCATATGAGCTTGCAGGATTGGGCCCTGTGTAAGTTTTCTGAAAACTAGTTCTAAATTAAAGTTTCTGAAGGAACTCAAAGTACAGTTGTAGATAGTAGCAGACATTCATCTCTTATAGGTGAAGGATTCCAGGGATGGATGGTGGTGGTGGGGGAGGAGCGTCTCAAAAAGTATAAGTGGTTTGAAGGCTGAGGATTTTAGCATTCCCTGCACCTAGCTACATTTCCTTTCTCATTTTCTGCTAAAGGGGTTCATGTTGGATTAAATCTAAACCTAAGCATGATAAAGCTTTTCATCTTCTGAACAGAGCATTTTAAAGAAATTCCATCAGATTCAATATAATTCTGTTAACTGGCATTTCCCTTAGTGTCACTCATACCTCCTGTCTTTTGACGTGGTCTTCCACAACCTTGAAACATAGCATGGTAAAATTAATTTATACCACTTGGGAAATTAGAAGCAAACATAAACAACATAATGACATCTTAATGTGTGATAAAGTGATGTTGTATATGTTGGTATTCTTTAGCATTCCTAATCGAATACATTTGTACTTTTATATACAAATTTCAATGGTGGTAGTGGAGTCCTTTTGCATGTTAATCTACAGCTGTGTCTATGCTTGTGACTGTGCCTAGTGAGATGTACATTGTTGTGTCATGACTCCCTTATTGTCCCCATCTGAAGCCCTGAAGCATGTTCCGGAAGGACAGAATAGTGAGACAGCTGGCATGCCTGAAGGGTGTGCCACGGCCCTGTACTTGTTCTACAGTACAGTGTAGATGGGGGTAAAGCGCATGCGTATCGATAGTCCTCCAAGGCCATTCCCACAATGCATTGATCCTTTTGCCGTCTGACCCTTACCCAAATGTATATAGGTAATAGCATTTAAGATCAGTTCTCCTGTGAACTGGATTGATCAGCACTGGTGATCACAGATCATGTTCCAAGAGCTGCCTCCTGGTCTCTGAAGCACACCCACGTGCTGATTAATATGTGGTCAGACCATGCCGTCCTCCACAATTTAACGCATACTAGCAGGAACATATGCCTTTACCAGGAGATTTTACGGAGGCTGAAGGAGGCAGGCATTCACTGGACCCCATTCCTGTGCTGGTAGCACATGGAGCACCTCAGGCTCCTGTACCAGAGTGTGAAGGACTCCAACGTTTGCTGTAGGAGAGGAACATGACACATGCCCATACTACGATGAGCTGGAGTAGGGGCTCTCCAAGGCTGTATCAAGCCTGAAGTGACTCATGATTCTATCCTCACCCACCGGCTTCATTGTATGATGGGACACTGATGAGGGGCAGGGTGAGGAGGCAGCAGGGACCTCAGAGGAAGTCCTGGAGGGAGACCTGGAGAAAGAGGAGCACAGTAGTCAACACCTACCCGATGGACCTGGTTGAGGAAGTCCCCCTTGAGGAGGACTCTAAGCCATCACACGAACTGGAATCCAAGGCTGGTAAGTTACAGTACACCCCCGCATTCCTTGTAAATAGCCCCTCTTGCCCTAGTAATACATGCCTGATGCCGACCCCCACACCTCCTCCCCACTCCACCCCTACATGGTCCCCAAGCAAGACACAGCTGTAAATCAATTATTAATTTAAATCCTATGAACCATTATAAAGCATGTAATGGAAGCTTTAGCAAATTATTAATAAGCAGTCACTGTGCCCCTGTGTCTGTGCATTTCTCATCCAGGACTCTGAATAGCAATAGGCCGAGCTATGTAGACCAGAGGGAAAGGAAGGGACGGAGGAAGGGCGCAAGTTTATGAAGGGACCCAGGTTGGGAAAGAACAATATTATGACATTTATGTTTGCTCAAAGATCCCAAACTACCTCTCCCTGCAAATGGGAGCCACGTGGAAGGGGTGTGGGTGTGGATGGTGTCTGGGGTGTGGGCCCGCTTATGTCTGGGAAGAGAATGGGGAAATCAGAGTGGTCCTTTCTCCTTGTGACCACTGCAAATGTTTATTACCATTCCCAGTCCCTGGTGAGTGGTCCCTCTCCATGTGAGCCACTCTGCAGAAGCTGGGAGTAGTGGGGGTGAGTGAAGCATTCCCTCCAGCAGTTCCACAGACACAATGCTGTGTCCCTTAGTGACTGGCTTTTGGTGTTAATCCAAAAGTTTGGAGAAGAGTATACATTTATAGTGCTACTCTCTGTTTTCCAGTCCCTTTCAGTGTTGCTCGCTGGACACGGGACAGACTTTCTGGCAATGCATAGGGAGTTAGGAGCTGGGTGGATATTTTCGGTGGTTCTCCGTTCCTTTTTTATGGGAGATCCATAGAATCATAGATTATCAGGGTTGGAAGGGATCTCAAGAGGTCATCTAGTCCAACCCCCTGCTCAAAGCAGGACCACTCCATCTGCTAGCTGAGAATACAGTCAATTTCCTTTGAATTGCCTTCAAGTTTTATAAGCATAATTCCACAGATTTTTGGTGTAGCAGAAATTCAAGCTGGTTCTTCAGGTTTTATGGCAGGGCAAATGTGCTTGGTCCACCTTCCTAGCTCACCTGTCCTCTCCACTCAGCAATGTAGGGGGTCATCATCAGCAGAAATATCTCTCTGGCATAGGTGGCTGGGTGTTTCCACAGATCTGGAAAACCACTTCTCTTCTCCATTCTGGTACCTTGAATACTGCCATGTTCTCCAAATGATGGCCAGCCTTTAAAGAAGATATAGGTAACTAGTAATGTAAATCCTGAAAGGACTCAAACCACACTGCAACTGACCCCTTGATGCACTACAGTGCAACATTTTCATAACAGTACTGCAGGGTATCTTGCTGTTTTTACCCTCAGCTCCTGCCTTCTGGGAAGCAAAAGTAGTCAGAAGGAAGGAGGCTATAACACTAGCATTTCTGGGATGCTAAAATGTATCAATATTGTGGCTTTTGGAAGCACAGTTACCTTGCGAGATATGTGTGTGTGTGGGGCGTGGGGGTTCCTTAGGTTCCTGCAAAGGGGAAATGAAATATAACGCTAGCCTTGTCTTTGACTTGTCAGGACATTCCTGATGCTGGCAGGGAACCCGTTCTGCCAGGAGGGCAGAAAGAGCACCGCAGAGATAGCAGAGGCAAATGGAGAAGGACCATGCTTGCTGGCATTGACAGGAGAAGTCAGGAGCAGTAGAGTTCCTTAGGGCTAGGGAGGATTGGGGTCTTAGGCAGGAGGAGTCATTCATGAACTGGTTCATGGAGTGGGAGCATGCCCATAGGGAATGGGACCATTCACCCATGCAGTCCCTAGTACAGCTGGTGGCAGAATACTTTTGGGGCCTGTCCGCCACTGGGCTTCTGCTTCCCTCCAGAACAGGCAGCACGTTCTCCTCCTGCCGCTTCTCCTCTTCCTCCAGCTGTTGTCCAGGCTGCTCCTGAGGTGGTGAACTCCACCACCACCACCACCTCTGCCGGGGAGTAGCATGCTGGATACCTGGCACACCAGACTCTGTCAGCACCCAAAACTCTGCACAGGGGAACCCCCCCCAAAGCCTGCTAGTGAGGAACAATAAGCCCAATCCAGTCCCTATAGCCAGTCTTTGTTTACCCCCATTCAGGATACCTCTCTGTTTGCCCACCCGCGCAATATTCCACAGTCTTTTCCCCTCTTCTCGGGGAGGGGAAGGGCAAGAAGACATGTCCACAAACACTAATGTTTGCCCAGTTTCAGGGAATTGTACTATTTTTATTTTTGTTAATTTGTCTCTGTTACAAACTGTTTTAGTCCTTTGTTTGATGTACGTTTGTAAATAAAAGTTACCATTCACTTCACTTGTGTGTGCAGCTCGCTTTCTGAGTATGATCAATGTGACATTTTCCATGTTAGGGATGGGTCAGCAAGATTCACGACAGGTGACTATGAATTCTGCAAAATGTCTCATGCCAAAGAAATGCAATGAATTCTGCCCCTCCCATGTCACCTTCAGCCCCCAGTCATGAATTTCCTAGTGTTAAAAAAGAAAAAAAAAGGTTCATTACAGTGAACTAAACTGTGAAGTAACTGTTGCTGTCCAAAGCACCAGAATGAAAAACAGAAAAGAAGTTAACTGAACCGTCCTTTTGGCTTTGTTAATGGCTGAATTGACAATACAGACAAAGGAAACAAAAGTAAATTAACAGTATAGATATCTGACACTGAACCATGCTTTTACAACCCCTCTTCTCTCAACCTCACCAAATAGTCACCGCTTGCAGCACAGAAGTACTCACGCATAGCACCTGATAAGTGCTGTGAGCAAGGATGTCAGAAAACACTGTGAAGAAGGAATGTGTGAAGCCCATCCCAAAATCTTACAGGACTGGTTTTAAATTACTTTAACAATCCTTAATTACTTCCCATAAAGCAGCCTGAAAGGGAGTTGTTAACATGCAACAACAGCGTTGCTCAAGGATGGCGATATAGTGCCTATACGTTCTCCACAGCACAAAACCACAGCCAGAGGTGTTAACTTTGTGTGCCCTCACCCAGTTGTCTGCTTTCAGTTATGACATTACCATTGGCTGTAGGGGATCGAAACTCACCGAAGTATGTCGCTGGACAATCATGTAGCAATGATCTATTGAGCTTTCTCAGCAGTACCATAGCGTCAAAACAGTGTCCCTCGGCACTTTCCCAGGTCACTTTCTGGCTCTACGCTGCTCCACAATGTACGAGAAAATAGCATCACAAATTTCCATTGCCACCTGGGAACCATGAGCAGTGTGCACCTGGGTGGGATCTAGCTGCCTGTACAGGCTTTGTAAACCGGATCTGCCCTGTGCCCCGTAGCTCTGGGAGGATTCTCTTTTAGCCTCGCATACGTTGTGCAAGGTGCAGCATGCCATGATAATGCAAACTGTGTTGGCTACCTTGGCATTCACTTGTGTTTGCAGGCATTGCCAATGAGCTGTCAGATTCCCAAAGGCATTCCCCTACCATACTGCAGCTACTCGGGCTATAGATGAATTCCCTTTTTCTTGGGTCAGTGATGTTGGAAAGAGCTTCACGAGCCATGTTAGGAGTGCCTATGCAGGGTCCCTCAGCATAACTGTGGGAACAGAAACTGCTGAGCCATGGCATTTCTGGGGAATAAAATCCCTTCTCTTCCCCCTCCCCCTCCCCCTCCCCCCCCCGCTGTACAATCCTGACCTCCTGAGCACCCTGGCGTCATGGACCTTTCCCCATATGTCCAACATTAGTCTCATGAACTGACTTTGGTGGTCCACTGAGTCTTGGAGAACAAGTGAATAGTAAAGTTTTTGGTTCACATATTCACTCTCCCCTTTCAGTGAGCAAAGTACTGGGATGTATCGATGGCCCCTGCACCATTCAGAAACCCCATCTTCTGATATCCTGCTGTAATTTAAGGGACTTTGGATATGGCAACCACGCCTGAGTAGATTCCAGGATTGGTATTGTGACAAACCTGTACAACCACCACTCTGACAGTTGACTTCCCAACCCCAACTGGGTTGTAACTGACCAATAGTTGTCAGATGTTGCCAGCTTCCAAAGGGCAATAACCACCTGCTTCTGTACTGCTATGAGTTTCTGAGAACAAGTGATCTGGTGCTAGAGGATTGGTGCAAGCTGCTTGCACAACTCCATGAAGGTCTGCTTCCATAATATGACTTCTGCAGCCACAGGTCATCATTCCAGCTTTCCAAGATGAGGTGGTTCCACCACACGATTGTGGTTCTCCGGGACCAGAAGCAACAGTCCACCTATGGCCATGCCATGGCAATCCCAGCATTCAACACATCTTTTCCTTGCAACCCCAGTGGATTTTCATATGCCCTCTTGGTAAGCCATTTTCAGTGTCTCAAATTTTTCTGGACGCATTCCATCCAGTACTGGACCACATGAACATTTGTCGCAGGAGCAGAATTACATCATCATGGACTTGCTGCATTTCTTCAATGCAGTTAGGCAGAAGGGAGACATAATTGAGAGCTGCCATCGCAAAATGCGGCATACAGTACCAGCAACACACAACAAGGCAATTCTCAGAGTGTCTCCTTGGACACAAAAGACTCTGTGATACTGCCACTGGAATGGCAGTGCTATCGTCATGTACTGAAAAGGACAGTGTGGGCGTGGGGTATATATACATGTCATATACCCATGCTCAGCACATTGTATCTGGACACTCAGCAGGGGTATGGGATACATGTACTATCAGTGCACGGACAAGTACCCAGGGCTATGCACAGTGTAGACATAGCCTAACTGGTGATTATTTTCTGACTATAATTCTTAACTCTCCACAGTGTTTCTTGGGGGTGGTTCTTTATTCTCCTTCCTAAAAATAACAATAGATGACTATTTAACTCAAATGTTTGATCTCTCTGTAGATAATCTGTCTATTGTTGGAGAGTGCCTGAGGATTGCAAACAATGAGCTTATATTTTTCTAAAATTCCCATGTGTCAAATTAGGTTGAGTTTGAAGATGGTTCTCAGATAGCAATGAAGAGAGAAGAGATCTACACGTTAGATGAAGAGCTGCCTAAACGAGTGAAAGCCCGTTTCGTAAGTATTTACAAATACAAATGTTCTAATATTAATTTACTCTAAAGGACTTTAAACCGAGCTGTGACTTTATTCTGAATTAGTCCTTTATACTTCACAAGGATTTTTGTGAAGAGTCAGTGCTAGTGTAGCTATCCAAATTCCTACAAGTAGCAAAAGTGTGCACTGGCCAGTCAGACTGGTTTACTGTTCTGTTAATACAGCCAAATACTGTAATCAAACACACATCTTGACTGCTGACAGGGACATCTTGGTAGAACATCTGTCAGAGCATGAAGGATTAAGTAAGAACATCTTGTGTTGGCAGATGAACTGTTCTTTCCATACCCTTATCAAATATATGCTCTTTATGTACATTTTCCAAGTTCTCAATTTTATAATTCTAAAAGCACAAATTTAACCAAAAACAACAAAGAACCTGATCCAAATCCCATTAAAGTCAATGGCAGGACTCCCATTGACTACAGTGGGTTTTTAATTGGACTCCAAGCTCTCAAATACTTTCCCAGCTCTTGCATAAATTCCAGCTGGTATGCAGCAACCAGTTATTCCAACACGGTACCGTATGTAAAATGCACACAACACCATAAGAACAGAACTCCTTTAAGACTAAGACATGCTGCATTCCAACAGACAGGTATTGGAGGAGAGAGAAGGTTTGTATTACCAAAGTTTGGCATGAATTTTAAATGTTGTACAGTCCTATATCAGTTACTCAGAGGGTCAAATACTCAGACTCAGAGACGCCATGTTCTTCATTTCATTTGCATCTAACACACACTGCTCTGTTTCTCAGCAGTCCACTCAAAATCATACACTGCCAGTTAACTGTTAGTCATTTTTTAACGTGTAAAATGGAAGCATACAGACTAAAAAAATCTTATAATATTTAAATTTGACAACTAATGAATAAAATATCCATATTGTATTTAAAGATAATGTGAACGTATCTGTAAACGAGAACAGCAGCACTGTGTGTTTCTTATTGCTAATAAGATGTGTACTTGCACATACCGTCCCTACTCTCACATGCATTGTATGAGATTAACCATATGGAAACTAGGTGATTCCCAGGGGATGAGAGGTGGGGGCCATCTGGGGAATGTCTATTTATTTAAGTGAGGTTGGGGCAATCAGGCAGGAGGCTCTGGGGTGGGGCTGAGGGAGGGTTTCTTGCAGCTGGAAGATGGAGACAGGTCAGGATTCTTTGGAGAAGCAAATCCTGATCTTATATTCGCCTCCACTGCTTCCTCAGCATGCCCACCTGACATGAGCTGCTTCTCCATGTTGCCAGTTCTCAGCCGCAGCCTGAAGCATGTGCATGGCACGTATTGGAAGGTGCGGTTGGACCAAGAAGTGACATGGAGCTGGCACCATGTCTGAGAGGGGAGATGGGACTGGCAGCTGGGGAGAGGAAGAGAAGGATGAGGTTGTCTCTTTACTATAAAGTGCTTTTCCAGGAAGGTGGCTTATCTCACTCAGGAGAGCAAGAGGGGAGCAAGAAGGCAATAAGAATGGGGAGGAGCAGAGCTCCTTCTGCCAGGGATGTTCAGAAGTCAAATATTCTAGACGTTCACACCTCAGGGCCAGTTTACTTCAGAGGAGTACACTCGTCCTTCAGTGTGCTAAGGCTTAAGATAGATGGTTCTCGAAAAAAATAACAAACAAGCCACCTGGGTGAGTACAATTGGTTGTTTTTCATTATATTCAGAAAAGGCCCCATTGCCTCCTGTTGTTTTATAGAGTATGTGTAACAGGAGTTTAGAATTAACTAGACATACTGTAAATCTGTTTTATTGTTGCACTTGACTAAGAACAACAATATAGATGTGGCTGGTTTTTGCTATTCTTTTAAAATAGTGGCATTTTTATAGATCAATATTTTACTTTCGCATGTGACGCCATTAACTTTTTAGTGGAATTGGGTATTATTTTAAAACATGAAATTTAGACTATTAAATAAACAAACTCCAGAAACAAAATGCTTGCTATTGATGAGAAGTGCAGTTTTCCCCGCAGTGGAAAGTCTGATGCGATTTCCCTGATGTTAACTTGGGCTTCACAAACATACAGCCCAGTACTCAAGGTGCTGAGTGCATCTTCGATGTACAAGTCAATGGAACTCAGTTGTAACTCATCTTAGTACCCTCAAGTCAGAGGTTACTCAACTCTTTGCAGGACTAGTCCCATGGTTTATAATGTTGGTTCCGCCCTTTCTGTTAAACAGCTAGGGATATATGATGATCTCTTCATCTTAAAGGGTTTGATCCCATGCCATTGACGTTCATGGGAGTTTTGCTACTGGCTTCAGCAGTGGGCCCTAAAATTCCTGTCATTTGTCAGTGTCATTATTTTTTCAATAGCTAGACATTTGCCGTTTCAGTTTTTGTCCTTTTTTTTTTTTTTTTTTACATTTTCCAGCACCAGCTGAACTCATGACTCTTTCCACTCAAGCCATGCAATTGTACAGGGCACCTTTTTAATAGTCAGCATTATACAGTCCCTTACATTTAAAACTAGGCTGGATAAAATGCTAGATAATATACATTACTGTTGGGAAGAAACCTACACTGGCAGATGGATGAACTGAACCCAATATGATCTTTCCCATCTCTCATTTCTGTGATTCTGTGATCTTTTGACACAATGAAATCCAACAGCTAGAGTCAGTCAAATGAATTTTAAGAAACCCCACAAATATGTGGAACTAAACACTGCAAAGTGAGTTTAAAAAAATAAGTTCAACATTTATTTAACATGAATGGATTTTCCTAGAAACACTATCATAAAACTGCAAGTTCTGAAGCACTGATGACTTCAGAACGATGTAATTATCTGGGTTAGCCCTAAAATTGTCTTCAGTTTGTCTAAACCAAAGGTGTCCGTGCTTTCATGTGCCTGCCCTGGAGGGAGTCAGAATGTGATTTCCTCTGTGAAACTGAAGAGGTAATTAATGTCTGTTTTTAGTCGACAGCCTCCGACATGAGATTTGAAGACACATTTTATGGAGCAGATATTATCCAGGGAGAAAAGAAGAGACAGAGAGTACTGAGTTCCCGGTTTAAGAATGAATACGTGGATGACCCTGGGTACCGCACCTTTTTGAAAAGCTCATTCCAGAAGAAATGCCAGAAGGGACTATAAAGGAAGCCACAAAGGAATAAACCCCCACACACTACAGGGAAGTAAACAGATTAAATTTTGGTGGAAAATATACAGAATACACCAGTGCTTGGTTTGAAGATTGTATCCCTTCATTACATTAAATCACTTTTGGCTAAAATAAATACTCTGAGTTTTTCAGTGAATTTACCAGTAAATATTTAAAACAATCCCCTACAGTTATCCATGTTAATTTCAAATTGCTCCAGATTTGGTTTTTCTTGTTATTGTATTAAAGGCTGTGTATTAATTTTGCATCATGGATTGGAGGAAACTGCGATTAAGAGGTACTGCAAAATGACATGCCAAAGAAAACTTGGAATACGGTCCCGCTTCCATTTAAGTCAGTGGTAAAACTTCCATCGACTTCTGTGAGAGAAGCATCAACTGCTAGGAAAACCTTAATATATGGCATCCAATAAAGAGGATAAAAATTCTCACCACAATGTCTGCCCCATCACCCTGGAAAACCATAAAGTTTTAATAACAAGATAGGATTACAATGGCTCGTATATTTTCCACAGCCAGGGAAGGACATTCAATTTTTTGTTTTAAAATAGGAGTTTTTATAAAACATTTTAAAAACAAATGCAAGCATGTACAGTATTAAAACCTATAAATGCTGTACTTGCGTACTTTGTACAGTGCTTTTACCTTTTTATATCACTACTGCTCTCAGTAGGGTTTGATGAGGACTCCGTGTGACTTAGATATTTTTGGCTTCCAAGGAAGAAATCTTCAGAATAGCAAGGGGGGAGGGGTGTATATTTAAAGAGGGAGATTTTGGCAATTATTTTTAAAACATGTTTTTCATAATACTTATTAAAATAGCTATTTGTAAAATAAAAATTATTTCATTACGTGTTTGTAAAATTAGAGTTTAAATATACATGCTTAACAGGATAGTTTTGAACTAATATAATATGGTCTTCCTTTTTAAATAATAGTTGGCAAATGTAATAGTGTTTAAAAATAAATGCCCTTTTGCTTACTAATGTTTGTGTCTGCTGATGTGATTACCCATCTATACATCTGTGTGAATGAAACAAATCACTGGCAATACGCATGTAAATTCATGAACAGAGTTGATTGTTGCTACACAAGACTCAGTACTGATGTAATAATTGATTAAACACTGTATCATGGGCTCGTATCTTTTTATTTTCCCCTCTGTCTTGTGATGCTGATCTTATCGGAGGTTGTAGAGACAGGCTGGAAATGCATTCGGGTTTTCTGCTATTTGCCAGAAACACTGGCGTGTGTAAAGCCAAAAGGAAGCATTATCAAAATGACATAATCTGTTCTGCGTAAGTTGCCCATTAGCAGAATTTCTGACTGGCTGCCGCAGGAAGAAAACTCTCAGAACCCAATTTAATCTTGAGTGCTGCTGTTTTTCATTGTGCTACTTACAAATGTTCTTATAACTGTGTACATGGGCCTGGAAAAACACTTTTTGTGACAAACCTGCTCCTTGCTATTGAGAAGCACATATCTTAGTTTCACTGCATCCTTTGCAAGGTTATTCTTAGTCGTATGACTGGACAGCTAAATCTTTTCACTTACTGCATAACATCTCAGTTGGAATTTTAATTTTTTTGTGTTACATTGACTGCTTTTTTTATGCCATGAAATCACTAAAAATCCCTTTAGTCTCTAAGAAATTGCTTAGCTGTGACAATCATAATGTATTTCTAATTGAGAATGCTTTCTCTTGAGGTTGGAGGGTTTAGTGAGTGCTGCCTGGCATATTTCAGAACATCGGAGCTCTTTTTGGCAGATCTGAAGGAAAAGCAGAGCTAGTACACGGGTCTCATTTGCCACACCGAGCAGGCTTGTATTCGACTTGTCAAGAGCTAAATGCAGGTGACAAGCTATTCAATTATGTACAATCTTGTCATATAATTAGAAGATAAGAATGATTTTATTAGCCCTCATGAAGTTTCATGAGACAATAAAATCTTAAAATGCATAAGTACATTGTGAAATTACAGCTACTAGAAAGGCCAGTGTGAGGAAGTGTGGGTGGATAGGAGTCACATGTGGGTTCCGTGCCTAACTCTGCATTAACCTGCTGTGTGACTTCGGTCAATTCACCCCACTTCTGTGAAATGGGGGTCATGGTACATCTCTTCCTTTGTAAAGGAGATCTGCAGATTAAAATTGATCTGCAGGAACTAACAATTATTATTTTAAAAAAACATCATTTGCCTGTTTCTTCTCTGTTGTGCCCTGGGATTGCCACAGATTTTACTCTAAAAGTCCTGGAAGTCTTATGAATAATTATCCGGCCTCGTAAACTATATAAAATATCTTGTCTTCCTTGCTCTTGCTTTAAAGAAAGTGAATCTGAAATGTAATTATCTTAATTTCAGAAAGCATAAATCAACATTGTAACTTTAAAGAAAGAATGGCATGATGGTAACCCAGAGATCCTGGGACTTCCTTATTATACAATAATGGATAGTTTGAAGATTCTGCAATAAAAAAATAATGTCATATGGGAATTTTGGATAGAGATGGTATGTCTTAAATGTTCTTCAGATCTGGAAATCAGACCATTTTCCCAGACTAGCTTTATAATAATGATACTGCTTTGCACAGATGGGAAAGAAGATTGTGTTAAAAACAATGGACTGGGAGTCAGGAGATACGGGTTCTGGTTCCTGTGTGACACTGGCCCAGGCACTTAAGTTGACTCAGCACCTCTGAACCTTTTTATTTAGCTTCCTAAATATGGATTTAGGTGCTGTCTTTAGGCATCCAAATTTGAAAATGTTGGCATTAATCTTTGTCTGTTTCCCCAGCTGTAAAATTGAGATAATAATCATCTCAGGTCAGGATGTTGTGAGACTTCACTCATTTATGAACCTCAGATGGAAGGTATTATATGAATGCACAGTATGATGATTATGATGATGATGATAATATAGTGCCTCCCATCTGAGGATCTCAACGCACTTTGCAAACTAATGTAGCCTCACAGCACCCGTGTAAGTATTATATTAGTATTGAAGATGGGAAAACTGAGGAAAGGTGATTGTCTTCCCTGTGTTACACCTTTGTACTGGTGGCAGAGCTAGCTGTACAACCTAAGAGCTGAGGCACCCAGTCCTCTCTTTTAAACACTAGTCCCCACTGTCTTTTTATCCTCTCAATAGATGAGACATAGAACAATTGCTTCACATGTTCAAGAATCCTGAATACTGGGTATGGGGCATATATTTACATAAGCAGCAGTGTTTTGACAGACAGTGATAAAAATACTGCGCTTTTACTCATGGCTGTTTTCACATCCATCTCATGAATAACAGGGAAGTGTGCTGTACTCGGATTTATGCTGGTTTGCAAAAGACAATGTTTTAGTAGCAAGGTGGTGATTCCCCAAATTATACTCAAGGCATGATCAAAATAAATGTTTCATTTATTAATTTTAGATGACTTCTGTTTAATCCAATTTGCATTATATCATCATGATAGGGCAATTCAACCAATGGTTTTTAGTAACAATATGATATACAGTACCATGCTGTGCTACAACACTCTGAAAATTACAATTAAAAGAAGAAATATATATATAGCCCCCTGAAGTTATTCATATTTTGAAGCCTGTATATAATTCCTATCTTGTGTTCTAAAATACAGAAAAGTTAGTACAATGACCTCATATGAATTTATAAACAATATTTAAAAACATAATGGGACAAATTCTGCACTCATTTTCACAAACACAGCCCTCGTGATTTCATGTGCTGTGATACTCTCCATGGAAGAGAAAGTGAGAAAAAAATACAGATAAGCCAAATATTGCTTGAATGATCAGCTGGCATGGTACTAAATATTCTGCAAAAGTTCTGGTTGATTAGTCAATCCTTACTTAATGGCTCAATCACAACTTTTAAATTAGATGTGGTATGAAAGCACATATGATAATTCCCCCTGGAATTCCAATTAGGGTGACCAGATGTCCCAATTTTATAGGGACAGTCCCGATATTTGGGGCTTTTTCTTATATAGTTACCTATTACCCCCACTCCCTGTCCTGATTTTTCACACTTGCTGTCTGGTCACCCTAATTCCAATAAATGCAATATTCTTTCTGCTCTGTTTGGGTTTGGTTAAACAGCTGTTGTGTTCCATTCCAGTGAAGGCTGTATTTTAATAGAAAGCAGTCATTTGTGTGTGTGTGTGTGTGTGTGTGTGTGTGAGAGAGAGAGAGAGAGAGAGAGCTCTCACACACACATACAGAGGGAGAGGTGACATCTGTATGAAAAATTGCAGAGCCATGTAATAAATACTTTTATCATGCACTTTTGATCATTACCAATCCATCTCCCTGGAATCTATTCTAAATCCCTTAAAAGGGGGTTTCTCTGACATGTAGCATATACAGAATATGTGATGATAGGATGTGGTTTAAATATTTTATTGGCACTTATTTGGGATGATATTCATACCAGCAACTCTATTATGGCTTTGCCATATATATGTAAATAATGCCGTCTCAAATTCAGACGGATGAAACTCTAGACCACATTACACTTTCAAGGATTCCCCATAGAGCTAGATATTACAGGCAGAGCTGGGGTACCTTCAGCTAAGGTCGTCAACACTTTCCATTATGAAATGCTATTTTTAGTTACTTTTAACTTTGCCCAAATCTCTATGCTGGGTGTTTGCCTCAGGGATATATTTTTGTAACATTTACCCTAAAACAGTTCAGCCTTTTCCAAGGTCAAGATTAGGGAAAAAATACATTGTTTTGTCCATGTTAAAATCTTGCCACCATTTGAGAGGCTCTAGAGCATCTGTGCTTTAAAACAGGGACTTGAAATATGGGGTAGGTGAGGATTGCCATGGGATCAAGGATGTGCTTGTTGCTGTCCCCATAAAAATCTGCCAAATTTGGCCAAGCTATCAACCAATGAAAAACTACAATTCAAACATCATCAGTAGAGGTTCGTTAGTGGCTGGGAGCTCAAGTCTCAGAAGATTCCATCTGCACTGACCATGCTCCTTCCTCACACAGCTGTTTCTCAATGGGACTACACATCCCAACAGAATGTCTGTGCATGCGCCATGCCAGGGCTGAACAGGACTTTTACAACAATTACTCTGCATATCTGCCAAGGGCCACTTACACCAGGCACTGGAACTGACAACAAGGAGACTGTCTCGTGTGTCTTCTCAGTGCCCACTCTGCTGGTGCCCAGGCATCATGGAAGAGGGGGAAATCCAATCGCCTTGAATGCAAAGACTTGAGGAGCAGAAGGGAGCCAGAGGTGGGACC
Source organism: Mauremys mutica (assembly GCF_020497125.1). NCBI lineage: Eukaryota > Metazoa > Chordata > Testudines > Geoemydidae > Mauremys > Mauremys mutica. Next base: position 106,701,006 of record NC_059077.1, on the reverse strand, counting down.
AGAAGCTGTGGCGAGGAGAAGGAGGGGGGGCAGGACTTGGGGTGGATAATGTCAGATGAATCTATAACCACTAAACCATACTCCCCTCCAGAGCCTAGAATTGAATCCGGGATTCCTCAGTGTCAACATTCCTTTGCTGTAAGCCAGGGGTAGGCAACCTATGGCATGTGTGCCAAAGGCAGCATGCAAGCTGATTTTCCGTGGCACTCACACTGCCCGGGTCCTGGCCACCAGTCCAGGGGGCTCTGCATTTTAATTTAATTTTAAATGAAGCTTCTTAAACATTTTAAAAACCTTATTTACTTTACATACAACAATAGTTTAGTTATATATTATAGACTTCTAGAAAGAGACCTTCTAAAAACGTTAAAATGTATTACTGGCACACGAAACCTTAAATCAGAGTGAATAAATGAAGACTCGGCACACCACTTCTGAAAGGTTGCCGACCCCTGCTGTAAGCAAACAGCTGAGAAACCCACTGGTGAATTGTCTCTCTTCCCCCTCTAGTGTCTGGTTCACCTGAAGGATGATTACTACTGTGATCAGTTACTCTGATAGCTCTAATGGCAGGGGCCTGTCCCGTGAAACTAACATTTCCAATGCTACTTTTTGACCCACATGTGGTCAGTATGGTTCCATGTGATTTGTGTTATCAGTTTGCCTTTTTAAAAATTGAGGAAATTAACCCTCCTCCAATTGTCCCCCTCCCCCAACTATGTTAAAAGAACATTAATGTTGCAAAGTCCTTGAAAGGTAGAGAACTCAGGTTGCCCTTGAGCGTATAATGCAGTCTTTAATTAAGTCTTTTAGGCTGCTTCTTCTAACTGTCCCACTGCTCCAGGGAACCTGGAGGGTGAAATCAGCAACTTTCTCAGGGGGAAGAAATATCACTCTTCAAGCTGCACAAAATTTGGCAGTGATGTATCTAGGCACTAGGCCAGAAGATGTAGGAGAGGGTTAGCAAGAGGATTCTTTGGGAAATATTTCAAATAGACAGAATGGAGCAGAAGTGCAACAGTTCCAGAGGCTGTCTATTGTTGTGAGTGTTGACATCATGTGGCGAAGTGATGCTGTATCAGCTGTGCCATGGGACAAGGCTCCAGGGAGAAACAGGGACAAGGGAATAAATTATCTTGGAGGATTCCATGTCACTAAACAGGGCCTTGATTTATGGTTTTTCCCATACCCTACATACCAGTAGGCATTTATAGAAAATATACATAAAATACCTTTGTGGGTGAAATATCTCTTATATTAACTGCTGAGATAGAGACAGAAGGGACTACATGGCCATTAAAAGTCACGGAAAGTTTTAAAGGAAAGGCTACTGGCCACTCAGAGAGGCCTGTGGAAAAGGACAGTATTGGCGCACAACCCCATGTGTTTTCTCAGTGCTTGCTAATAATTAATTTACACCACTAACTAATTTTTCCTTTAGTTGAAATGGGACAGATCTCTTTAGTTTATGGACCCGTCCCACACCACCATATGCCACGGAAGGAGGCACACAGAGATTTGTACAGCTTCCATATTGTGTACAGAGACATTGTAAGTGCAATCACTTGGTCCACACTTGCAGAATTCTCCATGTGTCTGTCTCTATCCCCATGCCAGGCTTCTGCCTTTCCAGACACACTCATGTATATTCACATGTTGGAGACAGCTGTGGGGCAGAAAAAGCACTCCTGGGGCTCTATAGGAGAGGTAAGGACAGGCTTTCACCTGATACAGCAGGCCAGATGCAGGATGGGGTGCAGCACTGCCAGACATCATGGTTTCCTCTTCTGTACCCAGCTAGCAGCTCCAATTTTTTTCAAGTGCAGGATTGGAGCTACACTCCCTCAGTCCAAAACGTGGCTTAGCATCAATGGGAGCTCTGGCTGAGTTAAAAACTACTGATTTTGGCCCAACGGAAATTATGGTTTAGTTCTGCTAGGAGAACATTCTCTGACATGCCCTCGCTGTTGTCAAAGCATGTAATCCATTTTCTCTAGTGAATTATGTGGTATTCCCTGTAGCAGAGAAACTGTTTTGCACTTTGGAACATCTCTTTTTATCAAGATTTTATGCTTTATACGTTTCATACGGCTCTGTTAGCCAGTATAATTTCTTTCCTAGGATCCCTTTATCTCTCTGTCTGTTGGTCTCTTTCCCCATTTGTGCATAACCTACGACTGTCCAGGTAGTAGTGCAGATAGCTGAAGACATTCTTATCTTGGCACCGGTCTGTATGCTGCAATATCTGTGACAAACCAAAGATGAGCTTTGCTGAATTTCTTTTCTTTTCTTGTGGATCGTACCAAGATCGTTAATGCTCATCTAATGTATTTTTTGGCTTTCACCAAAGGTTCTGATGCCTTCAGAATTAGTTAGGACACGAGCCCTTACACTTGTGGCCTGGATAAGAGTTAAAAACTTCACAGGTTTGCTGGCCCCTAACATGCTCATTTGAGTCAGTGTCTGTACAGGGCCCTCTGCATGGTGGCCCTACCTTGCATGCTCCACAAACTCTCATGTCATCACATGAGGAAATCTGTCCCTAGCTGATTATTAAACAAATTATAGAACTAAAAACCAATTCTTCCACCTGGAGTTCAGGACTAGCTGAGAGCGAGTTCCTAAGGGGGTTTCCTAGCCCCAACTGGGCCATAGGAAATAGGCACCAGCTCCCAGCTCTCTCTCCTCATCCATCCCATGCTGTAGCTGCCTCAGAGGGCTATGGGAGAAAGTTTAATTTGCAGCGGGACAGTGGGGGAGAGTAGCCCCATGTTAACAGGTGGCAAATGCAGGTTACAGAGCAGGCATGGGGATCAGGGTGCTAGCAACTGGAGATGGTCCCACCATCTTACTATGGCAATGGACACAGCCTCTGTGTATTGATTTCAATATTGTGCAAGACTCTATTTTTTTGATCTACTTAGATTTATGAACAACCCAAAAAGACCTCCTCCAAATAGCTGTGAGTGTGGTTTACAAAACAAACACTCCCCCACCATGCAAAACAGCAAAATAACAATAACAAAGCAATTACGCTTCCAGACCTACTTCCAGCAATCCGATTCCCCCAAATCCTCATGCCTCCATCACATACCCTGCCTGATGCAGAACCCCAAGACTCTGTTAAAAACTAAAGAGCCACCTGCCTCTCCTGAAACGCTGGAGAGAAAAGATAAGCTTTGTGGTGTGCCTGGAAGGGTAACAAATCCGAGCGCTGTTGACCAAGGGGAGAAAGCAAATTCTAAAGCCAAGACATGATCTGCTGGCAGCTCACTCCTGTTTACATCCAGGAAGCTCCAGCTCTCTAGCTGCAGCAGGATGGCATTGTGAGAGAGGCAGCAACTTCACAAACCAATAGGGCTTTGAAGGTTAAAACCAGCACCTTGAATTCCACTTGGGAACTCACCACCTGCTCAGGTCCCAGAGCCATGGATTGAAGAGGCTGCAGCCCTGTTCACTCCTTTCAGATTGGACATCAGGCCTGTCATGGGATCTCACCCCCACTTTGAGCTTGTGGGTTCAAAGATGGGGACCCGCAGGTATTCTCCCCCCACCCTAACCCTTAGGGTAGGATTCCTTCTCGCTGCCACCAGTCAGGTTAACGTGTCTGACGCACTGCCTGTCCCCCAAGCTTCCCCTGGGGAACCCAGATTCAAACCCCTTGAATCTCTACACACAGGGAAGCAGCCCACTTCCCCCCTCCCTCTCCTGCTCTCTCTCTGCTTGGAGACAATCCTTGTCTCCACAGAGTGGCGCCTAGCTTCCTTCCCCTGAATCCACAGGTAAGGAACTTAACCAAGTCCTGAACTTAAAAGAGTTTATTAAAAGAATAAAAGAAAGAAGAGAAAAAAAATACACAATCTCTATGAATCCAAGATAGACATTCATAGGGTCTAATCTTATTAATCCCTGGAGAAATTTCTCCCTTTTCCTCAGTACAAACAATACAGGCAAAATTACGAATAATCAATGCAAACACACAGAATTGCAGACACAGGATTCTTATATGCAATTACCCAGTTCTTTTAATACTCACTAGCTTGAATAGAAGAAATTAGTTCAGAAAGATGAGCAGACTTGGTTAAGCGTCTGGTCTGGTGTAGGTCCAGACGGCTAAGAACTCAGAACAAAGAACACAGAGACCCAAGTTCCCGCTCTCTGGGATTTTCAAATTCTCTTCCCTGATTGGTCCTTTGGTCAGGTGTTTCACCAGGTTTGTGTTAACCCTTTACAGGTAGACCTTAACCCTTAACTAACTACTTATGACACGCCCCCCAAATCGTCACAGTGGGATCCACTGGCGGCGATTTCCTCCTAAACTGCAAAACCAACAGAGTAATAACCACATGCACTATTACATATACTACTAAGCATATAACATGTAAAGAACACTTTTTAGCCACTAGATTCTGGGAAACTGTCACGAGAGAGTGCATCAGCAACTTTGTTGGAAGCTCCTGAAATGTGTTGAATTTCAAAATCAAAGTCTTGGAGAGCTAAACTCCATCTGATAAGTTTTTTGTTGTTTCCCTTGTTAGTATGAAGCCACTGTAGTGCAGCATGATCGGTTTGTAGCTGGAACTGCCGTCCCCAAACGTATGGGCGTAGCTTTTCCAAAGCATACACAATGGCGTAACACTCTTTTTCACTGACGGACCAGTGGCTTTCCCTCTCAGACAGCTTCTTGCTGAGAAACACGACAGGATGGAAGTTGTGATCCGGTCCTTCCTGCATTAGTACCGCTCCTACCCCACGTTCAGATGCATCGGTGGTAACTAGGAAGGGTTTGTCAAAGTCCGGGGCCCTTAATACAGGGTCAGACATGAGCATCGCCTTAAGCTGGATAAAGGCTTCCTGACACTCATCAGTCCACTTAACTGCATTTGGCTGGGTTTTCCTGGTCAGATCAGTTAGTGGAGCAGCGATTTGGCTGTAGTGTGGTACAAGTCGCCTGTAATATCCGGCCAAACCTAAGAAGGATTGGACCTGTTTCTTTGACCTTGGGACAGGCCACTGTTGGATAGCCTCCACCTTGGCCTGTAGGGGGTTGATGGTTCCTTGACCCACCTGGTGTCCTAGGTAAGTCACTCTGTTTTGGCCTATTTGACACTTTTTGGCCTTAACAGTTAGTCCTGCCTGCCTGATGCGCTCAAAAACCATTTTCAAATGTTCTAGGTGTTCAGGCCATGAATCAGAGAAAATGGCCACATCATCGAGGTATGCAACTGCACAGTCTTCCAATCCTGCTAGTAGACCATCCACCAGCCTTTGGAAGGTGGCAGGTGCATTCCGCAGTCCGAATGGAAGCACAGTAAACTCATACACCCCTGCATGGGTGATGAAGGCAGATTTTTCCCTGGCGGGTTCATCTAGTGGTACCTGCCAGTATCCTTTGGTTAAACCAATGGTAGAGATGAACTGGGCACGTCCCAACTTTTCCAATAGCTCATCAGTGCGTGGCATTGGATAGTTGTCTGGACGAGTTACAGCATTGAGCTTACGGTAGTCCACACAAAAGCGTATTTCCCCATCTGGTTTGGGAACCAGAACCACTGGAGATGCCCATGCACTGGTAGAAGGGCGGATGATACCCATCTCCAACATGTTGTCAATCTCCTGTTTAATAGCAACTTTGGCATGAGGTGACACCCTGTAGGGTGGGGTCCTAATCGGGTGAGCATTACCTGTGTCAATGGAGTGGCAGGTTTGCTCAGTCCGTCCTGGGTTGGCTGAGAACAAGGGCGCGAAGTGAGTGCACAGCTCCTTGATCTGTTGACGCTGCAGACGTTGCAGGGTTGTGGTGAGGGTCACCTCTTCCACACCACCATTTCTTTTACCTTCGTAGTATACACCTTCAGGCCACTCGGTGTCATCTCCTTCCTGAACTGTAAAGTGACAGACCTGTAATTCTCTGGGATAAAAGGGCTTTAGAGAGTTAACATGAAACACTTTAGGCTTTAAAGAGGAATCAGGGAATGTTATGAGGTAGTTAACAGCTCCCAGGCGCTCCTGGACCATGTATGGTCCTTCCCAGGACGCTTCCATCTTATGGGCCTGTTGCGCCTTCAAGACCATGACCTGGTCTCCAACCTTGAAGGACCGCTCCTTGGCATGTCGATCATACCAGACCTTTTGCTCCGCTTGAGCATCTCTTAAGTTCTCTCGAGCAAGGGCCCAAGAGTCTCGGAGGGTGTTTTGAAGGTTGCTTACAAAGTCCAGAATGTTAGTCCCTGGAGGAGGTGTAAACCCCTCCCATTGCTGCTTTACCAGCTGTAATGGCCCCTTAACCTCATGGCCATATACCAGCTCGAATGGTGAGAATCCTAAACTGGGATGTGGAACAGCCCTGTAGGCAAACAGCAACTGTTGTAACACTAGATCCCAATTATTGGAGTGTTCATTGACGAATTTGCGGATCATGGCCCCCAATGTTCCATTAAACCTTTCCACTAGGCCATTAGTTTGGTGGTGGTACGGGGTGGCAACCAAATGATGCACCCCATGAGTTTCCCACAGGTCTTTCATGGTCCCTGATAGGAAATTTGTTCCCGAATCTGTAAGAATTTCAGAGGGCCAACCCACCCTGGTAAAAATGTCAGTTAAGGCCTGGCACACAGTTTGAGCCCTGGTGTTGCCTAGAGCTACTGCTTCCGGCCATCTGGTAGCAAAGTCCACAAAAGTCAGTATGTACTGCTTTCCTCTGGGGGTCTTTTTTGGGAAAGGACCCATAATATCCACAGCTACTCGCTGAAATGGGACCTCAATTATGGGAAGTGGCTGGAGAGGGGCCTTGACCTGGTCTTGAGGTTTTCCTACCTTTTGGCATACCTCACAAGACCGGACATACTTGGCAACGTCCTTGCCCATCCCCTCCCAGTCGAAGGACCTTCCCAACCTGTCTTTGCTTCGGTTCACCCCAGCATGGCCACTGGGATGATCATGGGCTAAGCTTAAGAGCTTTTCCCGGTACTTCGTCGGAACTAGCAACCGTTTTTGAGGATGCCAGCCCTCCTGGTGTCCACCAGAAAGACTTTCCTTGTATAAAAGTCCTTGGTCTACAACGAACCGGGATCGGTTAGTGGAGCTGAGAGGCGGTGGGTTGCTGCGTGCCGCCGCCCATGCTTTCTTGAGGCTGTCATCAGCTTCCTGCTCTGTCTGGAACTGTTCCCTTGAGGCGGGAGACACCAGTTCCTCTGGAAGTGATGTAGGTGATGAGATTGTTTCTGTTGACTGTGAACCGCTCTCCGCTGGTCCACGAGGTGTTATTTCAGGCTCCGGCTGAGCCTCTAGGGTAGGCTTGTGTGCTGGTTTTTCCAGTTCAGGCCCGTTGTCGCCCTCTGGCGGTGGAGTTGTAATCGCTGGCGCCGGTGCTGGCGCTGGTTGCTCTTCCAGTTCCGGTTCTGGGACTGGATGTAGTATGGCTGCTGTAGGTGTTGGCATGGGATCCGGTTCCACCACCTCTGTCTGGGTCTCTGGTAACACAGACGGGGTCTTGGTGGATGGCTCAGGAACAGGTATGGGTGCAGCAGCTCGTCTGGCTTGGCTGCGTGTAACCACTCCCTCTGTTTCTGGCGGCTCAACGTGATGGGCCAAGTGGTTGCCCAGTATCATGGGGACAGAATAATTGTCATAGACAGCAAAAGTCCACGTCCCTGACCAGCCCTTGTACTGGACAGGTAAACGCACTGTAGGTAATGTTACAGGTTTTGACATGAAGGGGCGAACTGTCACTTTGGTTTTCGGGTTGATGAATTTGGGGTCCACGAAGGTTCGGTGGATAGCTGACACATGTGCTGCAGTGTCTCTCCATGCGATAACTTCCTTTCCGTCCACTCTCAAAGTTTCCCTAAAGCATATGGGTATTTGAGAGATATCTACTTCCGGGTTTCCTTGGTGTGCAGGTGCAAGGAGTTGGACCCGGTTCAGGTTCTTTGGGCATTTGGCTCTGATATGCCCCAGTTCATTGCATCCAAAACATCGCCCACTTGATGGGTCACGGGGTTGTGTTGGTTTACTGGAAACTGGTGAGGTAGAAGAAGAGGTAGGGTGTGACTGTGCTTGGGTTGTAGGTGTGGGCTTGATTGGCCCTCGATGGTAAGGTTTAGTCTCGGTGGGTACCTTGTGTGAATCGCTCCCTTTGGCAGTAGCTTTCGTGTTGTCTACCGATGCCATCCATCTGGCTCCAATCTCTCCTGCCTCAGTGAGAGTTTTAGGTTTACCATCTTGGATGTAGCGTCTAATGTTCTCAGGAACACCATCTAGGAACTGCTCCATCAATATCAGGAGGTGTAGGTCATCTAGCTCCTCAACCTTGGATCCTGATATCCAGGAGAAATAGTGTCTTTCCAGGTAAGCAGCGTGCTCTGGAAATGACATCTCTGGTTTCCATTTCTGGGCTCTGAAACGCTGACGGGCGTGATCAGGGGTGATGCCCATTCTGAGTCTGGCCTTGGTTAGGAACAGTGGAAAGTCGTCCATCTGGTCTCTAGGCATTTCAGCTGCCACAAGGGATAATTGTCCGCTGAGCTGTGACCTCAGCTCCATCATGTATTGGTCTTTAGGAAGATGGTATCCAATACAGGCCCTCTCAAAGTTTTCTAAAAAGGCCTCAACATCATCCCCTGCCTTGTAGGCGGGAAATTTTTTCCAAAAAGTGTGATCAGTAGGTGGATGGGGTGGTGGATTATGCTGCTTAGCCTGTTCTACTTCCAGAGCCTGCCTCTGGATTTCCAGATCTTTCTCTCTTAATTCCATTTGTCTGATGTGGTCTGCCTCTCTGGCTTTCTGGTCTGCCTTCATGGCTGCCATGGCCATCTGGTGTTCTCTCTCTTTGGCTTCCAGGATTTTTATTTGCAATCGAGCAAGCTCTAGTTGGTCACTTGTTTCCGTCATATCTGTGCCTTGGGGTGCTGGACACCCCCTCCCTGTTTATGATAACTTGAGTAGAGAAAGGGTAATTAATTCTGTGTATAGCAAATTGTGTGTTGCAACTCTCTATTGTTCTGTACTGAGCAACAGGGAAAATCTAAAAAACTCTCTGTCTCTCTGTGAGAAAAGACTAGTGAAAATCTCGGCTTCCTGGCTTCTGCATTTCAAAAGTCACAGGACAAAAAAACTGGCTTCAGGAGCTCTCTCTCCTCACCAAACCTGTTTTCCCTGTTGGACGGGATGAGCTCGGAGGAGCACTCCCCCCACCCAAGGAATCCTGATCACACAAAGGAGGGACACACCTCCTTGCAACCTGTGAGGGCACTTCCCCCCACCTAAGGAATGCACACACTTTCTTTTCCTCCAAGGTGCTTTTCTATGCCACCCGAAAGAAACTGCTTTCACCAAAGCCTGCTGGAAACTTAATTCCCTCCAGCCAAACTGCTGGAACTGCTTCTAACAATACCACTTAGAAACAGAAGACTAGTAAACTACCTCTTCTCTCAGGTTGCTTTCCTGCTCTAGAAGAAGAGAATAGCTTCCTTCAGCGTAGCCCAGCTGAAAAAACTCCTTCTAACAATGGATTCGAAACTCCGCTGCCACCATGTCATGGGATCTCACCCCCACTTTGAGCTTGTGGGTTCAAAGATGGGGACCCGCAGGTATTCTCCCCCCACCCTAACCCTTAGGGTAGGATTCCTTCTCGCTGCCACCAGTCAGGTTAACGTGTCTGACGCACTGCCTGTCCCCCAAGCTTCCCCTGGGGAACCCAGATTCAAACCCCTTGAATCTCTACACACAGGGAAGCAGCCCACTTCCCCCCTCCCTCTCCTGCTCTCTCTCTGCTTGGAGACAATCCTTGTCTCCACAGAGTGGCGCCTAGCTTCCTTCCCCTGAATCCACAGGTAAGGAACTTAACCAAGTCCTGAACTTAAAAGAGTTTATTAAAAGAATAAAAGAAAGAAGAGAAAAAAAATACACAATCTCTATGAATCCAAGATAGACATTCATAGGGTCTAATCTTATTAATCCCTGGAGAAATTTCTCCCTTTTCCTCAGTACAAACAATACAGGCAAAATTACGAATAATCAATGCAAACACACAGAATTGCAGACACAGGATTCTTATATGCAATTACCCAGTTCTTTTAATACTCACTAGCTTGAATAGAAGAAATTAGTTCAGAAAGATGAGCAGACTTGGTTAAGCGTCTGGTCTGGTGTAGGTCCAGACGGCTAAGAACTCAGAACAAAGAACACAGAGACCCAAGTTCCCGCTCTCTGGGATTTTCAAATTCTCTTCCCTGATTGGTCCTTTGGTCAGGTGTTTCACCAGGTTTGTGTTAACCCTTTACAGGTAGACCTTAACCCTTAACTAACTACTTATGACAAGGCCGGACCAGGCAAGCCCCCTAACTTACTAACTTGTACTACAAACAGCAGTCACAGGCCCTCCCTTAAGGATGCTGATATAATTCCCACAAAATCTTCCAGATGGTTCCCCTAGCTTAGCAACATTACCTCCATCTTATGTAGACTGAGTCTTACCCAGCCAGGTCTCACCCATTCATCTGTGGGCCTGGTTTTCAAATAGGGAGGACTGAGAAGGAGATCTAAATCCTGTATTTGGGCACTCAGCTCAGTACTTTGGGGGTATAAAATGTGTGAATGGGTGTAGGTAGTAGCTGGAGCATCCAAATGCCACCTTACTAATGGCCCCGTGTTTGAAATTTGAACTCTCATATCAATTTCCGCAGGAAGAATAAGTGTAAATCTGTAAGAAGGATTCTGTTGTTGGGCTGTCAGCTCTTTTGTTAAGGACAATGGGTTACGTTTAGACTCAAAATGCTCACTGTTCCTGGAAAGTGGACAGTAATGTAATCATAATTTCTAATTTTTGCCAGTAAATTCAGTAAATTACACTAAAATGTTTGCCCTGTGATTCAGAGGCTGAACTTTTAATCAAGCATTTTCGGTAACAACACACACATCCTCCCCCCAGGTCCTGTGTTCTTAATTTTTTATGCTAAAAAAATCTAACTCAGCTGTCTAGGTACAGTATCTTTTCTCTATGATGAATCTGGCTGCTGTGGAAATGATTGAAACTAAAAGGGAATGTAGAAAGTATGATGCATCCTAGTTAAGAGGATATTTCCTCTGCTTCTGCTCCAGAGAGTGCTCACAGATGGAAAGGTGAACAGTGTGACTATGAGTGGGATATGAAAGCAGGCAAGTACGTGGCCTTGCAGCAATGGGAAGATATGTAGCACACAGGGGCGGCTCCAGGCACCAGTGCAGCAAGCATGTGCCTGGGGTGGCAAGCCGCGGGGGGCAGCCTGCCTGTCGCTCTGAGGGCGGCAGCCAGGCAGCCTTCGGCGGCGTTTCTGCGGGAGGTCCGCCAGTCCAGCGGTTTCGGCGGCGAGTACATCAAAGGCGCGGGACCGGTAGATCACCCGCAGAACTGCTGCCGAATCCACGTGACCGGCAGACCTCACACAGAAACGCTGCTGAAGGCTGCCTGACTGCCGTGCTTGGGGCGGCAAAAAACATAGAGCCGCCCCTGGTCGCACAGAAAAGGGCAGCAGGGTGTTGCGAATGTGGATTGGCCGTGTTTGCCTTGAAGCTGGTGGACTTGTCAAAGCCTCTCAGTTCTGCAGCAAAGTGAATGCAGGTTGTCAAAAGTTGGATCTAAGCGAAATAGGGAAATTAACATCTCTTTTGCGGCTGCTTGTCTCTTTTATTCATATTTAACACTGACCCTATTTCAAGCGCAGACAGCCTAATGTATTATGCACTCGCTTTAGTGGTGTGTTGGTCCCATTCTGTAGAGCAAGAGTTGTAGTTTTCCTCTGCCCTATCTCTCTCCCTTAGGCTCCTTATTTTCCCTTTCTTCTACTACTCTGCTGCTCCTGCCCTCTTTGCCTCTCGTCCTGCCTTCCTCCCCCAACCCATTGCCATTACAAACACAATCCTCTCCCTTGTTTGTGGCAACTGCTCATTTCCTGCACCCAGCCTCTGAATGGTCAGAAAACATTCCAGGAGCACAGTTAAAATGAAAAGCAGTGATAACCGTTCATAATGTGATTATTAAGATAATAGATTTAGCTGCATGATTGTGTGACAATTCAGTAAACATAATTAAAATAAATACTTGAGTGAATTTAGTGCCTGTCAATACAGCTGGTTGATGAGCCCTAGAGACCGAAGCCCTGCAGCTATTCCCCAGCATCAGCACTGCTAGTACAAACCTCCCTCTACTCCAGGTGTGGGCTTACATCATTCTCTAGGCCCAGTCAGTTCTTGGTTTCTCTGCTGAAGCTTCCAACAAGGATCACAGGATCAGAGAATTTGAAGATAGAAAAGCCATTAGGTCTGATTCTCCACTGCTTTGCATTGTGTGTGCTCATTTACACTTGTGTTAAGGGAATGTGCCATACAGCCATTCTGATTGGGCAGCTTTTTACACTCACACTATCCAGCTGCAAGTTACTGTGCAATGCTCAAGTCAATTGAGAATCAGCCCCCTGGATTCCATCTTCCTTCACTACTCCTGTTATACCAATATAATAAAAACCAGCAGGATCTTATTAAGAGGGATAAGGCAAAGATGCCACATTTATTGTAAATATAATAATAAGGCAAAAGATAAAAGCAAACAATGTTGTTTTACTACTTATTCTTATTACTACTTATTCCTTATACACACACATATATTATATATATATAATATTCTTTCCCACAATCATTCATTCAAGTTCTGTATAGGTGTTATAGTTACCAACCTAGAAGTTGCTCATGCCAAGTTACTGGCCAGGTATCTTGGTCATGAGGATGGAGCCAAGTCTGTGTCAGATGCACCTGATGCTCTTGGAGGTTGGCAGCAGAACCAGGGACTCAAAATCCTCAGTTTTTAGAGTCCATTTTTATAGGAATTAATTACTATGTTAGTCTATGGGAACCGTTTCATCCTGCTGTTGTTGGCTCAATTAGCAGATGGCACATTCCTGGTGGCTCCACACTATCTAAAGTGGCACATTCTTTCCAGGTGTTTGGGGTGGATCCCAGTTTACCCTCCGGGGGTTGTCTGGTAGTCCACTTGACACATTCTTCAGCCGATGGATCCTTTCCAGGCTGGCACCTCCCTAACCATTCACATACATCAAACATTCATCAACATACATTCCGTATCTTAACCATATTTTAATTTACTGTCTCCACCACTTTTGGGGTATGTGTTAATTCCTATGAGATTCCCGGCCCTGTAATCACAGAGGGTGGGAGTCTGTTTGTTTACATTGTATAAATTACAGCTTAAGGCTAGCATAGTGTTTACTTCAAGAACAAAGTTAATTAACTTGTTTGTAAGTTTTACATAGCAATAGAGTATCTTTCACAGGACAGATACAATCAGTGTTTTCTGCAGACAGGAGCTTACAAGTTTTAACATAAGAACTTAAAAGATTTTTGTACTTGGTGAACCTGGGGGGATTTTTGTACTTGGCGAACCTGGAGAGTCACTGTCACTTGGGGGAATCACTGTTAGTACCTTCTTTAATATCCCTACACTCCCAGATCAGCGATGACCTCCACCCAATAAAACCCCACAGCCATCTGTATATAAACTAAGCCTCCCTCCCACCCTAAGCTAGAAATTCAAATCAATTACAGGGGGAGTTTAAAAGCAGCTTAGAGCCATGGTTAGAAAATGAGCTCCAGCTTGGAAACCAGCCTCCACTGAACTGTAATGAGCAGCTTTCTGGCTGTGGTATTAATAGAGCCTCCAGCAGGAGGACACAATTAGTGTGAAGCTTTTAAACTAGACACCCGTGAAGGCTGAGTTAGTAGTGCCAGAACAAGGGCTGCTTGGGCGTTCCAGAAGAAAACTTCATTGGTACTGTAGGAGAGTCTTTGAATTGTCCTAACGTTTGCCACTGTGGAGAGAGATGCAGTAAGTCCTGCTTAGGCTGTTCAGGACACTGGTGAGTAGAGAGAACTAGGGCTCAGGAAGCAGCAGAATGAAATCCCTCCCACTGGGGGTGCTTCAGTGCTGGTGAGAAAGAGAGAATGTGGTACTGACTCACATGCAGGGTGGACCTTAAAACTGACTGTGCTATTCCTTGGTGAGAGAGTTGATCATATACTCAAATATGTATACGGTTGTTCCATCATAGAGGATGGATCCAATATTAAACTGATACTATACTTGCTTTTAGCCTAAAGTACCAATTGAAGTGGTTTCTCTAATGTGGCTGCTTGTCCACTAGGAATTAGACTGAATTCTTTTTATATGGGCTACCAAATTGTCAGGCAGCAAAGATTGTTACCTATTGGCTGCCTTCATTGGCCAGGGGTCTGTGTTTAATAATGTATGCACGTATGTCTCAAATTCTGCTACTGCAACCAGCAGTATATGGTTTGGCTGACCTGGGCAGATAGAGGTGACCACATTGACTGGCCCAAATCATGTCATACACCTCCCTTCCCTCACCGCCCTCTGTTTTGAAACCGTTTTAACTTGGTTTTTAAATGTGCAGCTCTAGCCACCAATTGGATGGTTCAGTTCCTGTGCTGGTTTTGAACTGACTTAGAGGTACAATATGTGTGTTCTAGTCCCACTCTCCCGATTCTGGCCTCCCTTAGAAAAAAACAGTTCTCAATAGTGCTTGTCCTCATGTTTGATTAGAGGCAGTACCAATAGATGTAGGGATATTAAAGAAGGTTTATATTAAACATGGTTTATATGAGAAATGATTTATTGATTTATTGTTAATTGATACTTTATAACTTAAGGTTTATGTTAGAAGTAAATTTGTGATTCCCAACATTTAGCCTCTAACCTGCAAGCCACCAGCTGTGTCTGTGTGAAGCCTGCTCAAAGAGATACTTGGTATAAAACTTGTTAAGCTCAAAGAAATACTTTGTATAAAACTTGCTAAACATTAATTAACTCTAAGTAAGCTAAAACAGTAGCTGTTATAGTGTATAGATAGAGATCCCCACCCTCTGTAAGTTTTCATCTCACTTTATCTTTGCTTGTTAAAAGACAGGGAGTCTCTCATAGGGCTTGGCTACACTTACAAATTTGCAGCGCTGCAGCAGGGTGTGAAAACACACCCTCTGCAGCGCTGCAAATTGCGGCGCTACAAAGCGCCAGTGTAGTCAAAGCCCCAGCGCTGGGAGCCGCGCTCCCAGCGCTGTCCGTTATTCCCCACAGGGAAGTGGAGTACGGACAGCGCTGGGAGAGATTTCTCCCAGCGCTGGTGCTTTGACTACACTTAGCGCTTCAAAGCGCTGCCGCGGCAGCGCTTTGAAGTGTAAGTGTAGCCAAAGCCATAAATTGGTAACACCCCAAAAAGTAAAGAGACAGTGAAATAGATGTGATTAAGATAGAGAATGTATGTGAATGAATGGTTAGGGAGTTACCAGCCTGAAGAATTCAGTGTTGGCTGAAGGTGTCAAGTGGGATCAACCAGATGACCCCCGGAGGGCAAACTGGAATCCACCTACCACACCTCAAAGGAAGGAAAAACAAAACATCTAATAACATGGAGCCAGCCACCTGCTGATTGATTTAGCAACAGCAAAATGAAGCAACTCTCATGAACTGACATAGGAATAAATTCCTATAAAACTGGACTCTAAAGACTGAGGACTTTGAGTCTATGGTTCTGCTGCCAGCCTCCAGGAGCATCAGATGCATCTGACACAGATTCGGCTCCATCCTCATGACCAAGATACCTGGACAGTAACTTGGCATGAGCAACATCTAGGCTGGTAACTATAACATATATACAGAACCTGAATGAGTGTGTGTGTGTGTGTGTGTGTGTGTAAGGAATAAGTAGTGATAGAAATAAGTAGTAAAACAACATTGTTTGCTTTTGTCTTTTGCTGTCTTTTGTTTTGTTATGGTATTTACAATAAATGTGGCATCTTTGCCTTATCCCTCTTAATAAGACCCTGCTGGTTTTTATTATATTGGTATAACATAGATAGAGGTGATCACTTACCTTGGATTGGGACAATGTAAAACATAAGAGAAAATTAACACAGGTTTCTGCAACCGTTTCTCATTAGCAACTCTATAGAATTGACTAATTCTGTCCCAGTGTCTCCTGTGCAAGATGTAGTGATTGTTATAATTTACGTGTGTGGTGCCCTTTGTAGGAGTCTCCTGGAGGCAACAGCCATTATTTGTGTTCAATTTAGATTTCCTTTCTTACAAAGGAAAGAGTCACACTGTACTCTCTCATGGAGGATTTTGTTCTCTTGTTTATATAAAATAAGTCATAGATTTAATTTTTTATATAGAAAATATAACAAACTAAGGGTAAAATTTAAGACTGATGTACATTGAGATATAGAATAATAAAGAATGTCTATGCCACCTAGATTTCTATAAGCACTAGGTGGAATCCATACCACCTGGTCCCTAAAGTAAAAGTTCTGTAGAATTTTAATGGAGAATGATGATCTTTCTATAGCACTGTTAAATAAATGCATAGAACTCCAAAGATTGGGATATAATTCCCTATCAAATTATATAGGATGGTCAAAATGTTCATTTAGAATGGCAATTATTCTCTATTAAAAGTCAATGTTTTAGAACCGTTTCTAGGCAAATCATTGTGTCCCCCCATTTAGCTCTGTTGGATTTTCCTATAAGGTGTGCCTTGGGAAGAGGTCCATGACTAGAAAACATGAGGACCATACACATCCTGTGTATATGGAAATGGGAGGTGGCCTAGAAGTCTTGCCAGAGGGCATTCTGTGTTCCAGGCAGATATTTAATTTCTAGCTCAACTGGGAATTTAATTCACTTCCTGAAATAAAAAGGTTCTGCTCCCCAAGGACAGCCCAATTGAGCTCAAAATTAAATATCTGCCTGGAACACAGAATGCCCTGGAGCAAGACTTCTAGGCCACCTCCTGTTGCCTATCAAAGACCTCGCTGAAATATGATTAAGAAGCTATTAACTGTCTGGTTTTTTTCCCCCTAAAATACAAAAGATCCATGATCAAGTCTATTTATTTTGGTAACCAAGGAAATGGCTGTTATAATAAAAATAAGCCTGCTGTTCCTAAATCCGCAATCTTCATTGCTCTGTTGTAAAAGATGCCTTGTATCTGGGCTCATTAGAAGCAAAACTTTATTTCCTCAAAGGAAAATAGTCAGGAGAGTGTTTCATCTTTAATACGGCTGTACTACAACAATGCCATTATCCTGAATTCAGATGAATTTAATTGAACTCTAATGAACAAAATTAGTAATTTTATGCAATTACAATCCCATTTAAATTGTTAGAAAATGGATGCGATGGTAATTGTGGTTGACTTCATTTTCCTACAGCCTGAATCTTTCAGACACTTCCTTCTGTCTCCCCCGCTGTGCAGAAGATAGTTAGCCACTGGGGTCAGGGAGGATGTTGGTGCTATTCCTTAATGCTGCTTTCTGAAGTTGGCTCCTCTGCAGTAGCAAATGTGCATCCTGGTTAAATAAATGGAGGAAAGAGGAAATTGGCCTGGTAGTATGAGATGAGCTGAGACTGAAATGCCAACCTCGGTAACTGTATGGTGCTGGGTATCCTGCCACAATATGCGCAGGGGGTGTGGTGCTCGGTACCTCAACAAATGCTGGGGATAGGAGAGCACTGCCTGGGGGAGAAAGATCTGACCCTAAAGAACCACTGAGGGCTTGTTTACACTTACAATGCTGCGGCACTGTAGCACTTAGTGAAGACGCTACCCACGCTGATGGGAGGGAGTCTCTGGTCAGTGTAGATACTCCGCTGCCCTGAGAGGCCATAGCTAGGTTGACTGGATAAGCCCTTCCATCGCCATACTGACTGAACTTCCGGTGCAGACAGAGCTATAACTGCGTTGCTCAGGGATGTGGGTTTTTCACACTCCTGGCAACATAGTTATACATAAGTTTGTAGTGTAGACAAGGGCCCAGATTTGGACCTGTGGGTTTTGTATTATTTGGATTTCTCACTGTCCCTGATTCCCTGCCAGCTGTAGAAATCTTCCCAATTCTTCTTTTCTCCCCTATCCGAGGGCAGTCAGCCTGACCGAAATCATATGAATATAGGTGGCTCTGGATCCGAATGCAAACTTGAAGCTGAATGCAAGTAGCCATGCACATCTTTTGCTGGGGTTTGAAGTGTTGTCTTCTCAGCATTTAATCATTACAGCCATCTGGTGAAGGAGGGGGAATATCAGAGAAACATGAAGTGAGAAAATAAAAACAGAATGAAGGGGAAAAAATATTTAACTGTGCTATGGGTCTCCTGTCCCCCTCCTCTTCTGTTTCCATCTTCATATACCATGCATCTCTCTCCCTTTATTCTTTAAGCTCTCTTCTAACCCTGCCCAAGTAAAGACAATGGCAGTTACTTACCCAACTGTTTATCATGTATCTAGCACTTGGTATTTTGACCTTGTATTTGCTGGCAGCCAGTGAGTTATGAGGGAGTTTCCGTCTCTTGTTGCACAGACGGAGAAAACACTTCATTAACCCTCCTTGCTGGTTCCATGGAGGGATACATTAGACCTGAGGCTTTACGTTAGCAGTTACAGGTTTGTTTGGGTTTTTCAATTCTATTTTGAGGAAGTTGGCTCTCTGAAACACCTGAACTGTAATGGAGTCGTGGAGGGACTCGGCAGGGAGTCACTGGAGAGACATCAATGGACAGAACAGAATAAGAAGTAGGTAAAGCAATGAGATTTACTTTGCTGCATCTGCTGCCTCCTTCTAAGTCCTTAAAGAGCATGAGTAAAAGACCCAGGAGCAATTGTAACCCTCTTACCAGGTGGTGGTGGGGGTAACAAAGACTATGGTCAATATCTAGGACTTCCTCTTAACAGTATAACACAGAACCAGCTCGAGGCCCTACCCAGAAATCTGGGAAAACTAACCCCTCTCCTGCCCCCTCTCCCCCGCCCCTCGGTGCCTCTGAGAGGCAACACTTCCCTGCTCGCAAGTATTGAGTCTACATATAATAAAAACTTTTTTATTAGAAAGGGAACCCAGCATTAATTTGGGGGAAAACACCATGACTGCATTCAAATGCATGTAACCAAAAGCAAGCACCCAACCCACACTACATTGGGTGGTGTCCTTTGCCTCAGTTTCCCATTTTGTGGTGTGACAATCTGAACCAATGTTCCTTTACCATGTCACTCCTCTTTCCCTCTGATGCACCCCACTCAGCAAAGACCCAGTGTTCAGAGGTGCATTCACATGGGTCCACCTTCTCCCCCCCCCCCCCAAAGCAAATGTTGAGACCCCTTTGCTGCTGCCTCTGCACCTGGCTCACTGTTGCTTGCCACTGATATCACTGCCACTGTTTGCCACCACTGTTATTGCTGCTGCCTCTCGTTTCTGCTGCTGGTTGCTGCTCACTGTCCCTTCTGCAATGGAGCTTTCTGAACTTAATGATTGCACTGGGTGGCAGGGAACCCCTGGGCTGCTGATGCCTCTTCATTGTCTTTCACTGCAGGACTGTCCTGTTACCAAGTCTAAGGCTTAGCTCCTAGATCTGCTCATAAGTAACTTCGGCCTGGTCTACACTTGGGGAGGGGGAGGGGAAGGGGGAGGGGAAAGAATCGATTTAAGTTAAGCAACTTCAGCTACATGAATAACGTAGCTGAAGTTGACGTACTTGGATCGACCCACTGTGGTGTCTTCACTGCAGTGAGTCGACTGCTGCCACTCCCTCATCAACTCTGCCTGCGCCTCTTGCTCTGGTGAAGTACAGGAGTCGACAGGAGAGTGCTCAGGGGTAGATTTATTGCATCTAGACTAGACATAATAAATAGACCCCTTCCCCCCCCTGGATGGAAACCCTGATCTCTGATCAGGTGGGTAGTGTAGACATACCCTTCAGGTCTTGTTTCTGTTCAGTAATCACAAGGATTCTCCAATCAGCTGTCTTCAAACACTGGAGAGGGGAAGGGTCACATGGCATCTAGAACTCTTTAGGCAGAGATCACACCATCAGATACGAGCTGTCTGCACCCCTCTCATCTTCAGTGGGATTTGGCACCCCTACTCTCTGCTTAGCAAGTGAGGTTGAGTTTAGGATGACCCCCCTCAAATAGGACATGTAAAGGGCCACAGAGCTGTCCTTAGCTCATCCAATAAGGATAACATTTCATTGCCCCTGCATTTGAATTTATTTTTTTATTAAAGCTAATGTTAAAATTATCTAATACACAGGTTAAAGTCTCTGTTCAGCTGAGTATAATGCATAAATTATCTAAAAGTACAAAGTTTGGTTAAAAGGTCATAAAATACATCTGCAATATCCCAAATTAAGGTTAATGAATTTAATGATACAGTTTAAATATTAGCATCCGAATATTCAGGTACATCACTCATAAAAAGTTATACTGAAAGTAGCTTATGGAACGCAAATATAGTAATGAGTGTAGGTTGTCCCTCAGCCATTGAGCATATAGGATAGGTTGTCTCTCAGTAAATACAATCCATCAGAGAAGTATTTCAGTTACCTTCCGATGTCACTTCTCAGTGGCACTCTAGGGCTAGGTCTACACTTGGGGGGGAAGGTCGACCTAAGATACGCAACTTCAGCTATGCGAATAGCGTAGCTGAAGTCGGCGTATCTTGGGTCTATTTACCTGGCTGTGAGGATGGCGGCGAGTCAACTGCGGCTGTTCTCCTGTCAACTCCGCTTCTGCCTCTCGCCGCAGTGGAGTTCTGGAGTCAATGGCAGAGTGATCGGGGATCGATTTTTATCGCATCTACACGAGACGCGATAAATCGATCCCTGATAGATCAATCACCACCCGCCGATCCGGCGGGTAGTGTAGACGTACCCTAGCTCATTTCCTCTGGTATTGCCAATGTCCAGTGACGTGTTCTAAATAGATGTCCCTTGACTAGCTACTGTTATCCAATACCTTGAGTGATGTGTAACCCAAAACTAGGCAAAATTGATCACTTTGGCAAAGCTGCTCTGTCTGCAGAAGGCAGGCTGGGAAGAAGGTGGGGTAGGGCCTCTGAGCACTAATGTAGGCAAGTAGGAGCAGCATGCGCATATATAAAATATTGTGATAGACCCAGGCCAGTTGGGAACAGCAGAGTAGTAGAAGGGAGATATACTGGCCACTGGATAAGCAGTTTTCTGTTCCCTGAGTGACCAGAGCAGGGGCTGCTCCAGGCTAATGAGAACACCTGACTCCAATTAACCTGCTAAGAGTCAGGTGAGGCAGTTAAGCACCTGACTCTAAGGCCCTCTGATGCGATAAAAGGGGTCACTCCAGTCAGGCCAGAGGAGAGGAAGTGTGTGCAGGGAATGGGGAGCAAGAGGCGTGCAAGAAGCTGAGTGTGAGTAGGTGTAGTGCTGGAGGACTGAGAAGTACAAGTGCTATCAGACATCAGGAGGAAGGTCTGGTGGTGAGGATAAACAAGGTATTGGGAGGAGGCCATGGGGAAGTAGCCCAGAGAGTTGTAGCTGTTGCGCAACTGTACCAGGAGGCACTCTAGACAGCTTCAGTCCACAGGTCCCTGGGCTGGAACCCAGAGTAGAAGGTGGGCCCAGGTTCCTTGTCACTTCCTAAAAACAATCTCTCTCATCAATGGTGAGTTTCTAATCTTGGAAAGATTAGATTTGTTGTTGATAAATTTTGTTTCATCACAGACACAAACATATATATCCATTGATGATGATGATCAGGATTGAGCGCTAGGGAAAGTAAGAGAAAATGCTGCTTGAGCACTTGTTGGAATTTGATTTAAGGGCATATATTTTGACACAATGTTGTTTTTAATGGTTGTAAGTGCAACTGTGAAAACATTTAAGCATTTCTATTTTTAATTAATTTAAAACTCTTTGTTCAACTGAATTTTTATTTAAAAAACTTAAAAATAAACCTCTATTACCCATTGAAATTATACAAAAAAGCAAATTTTGCCAAGTTTATTACTATATAATTTTGTACTACGATAAAAACAAAAAAAAATGTAAAAAGAGAAAAAGGAATGCTCATTTCTGCATGGCTGGTATGATGTATGGTAGCCTGGGCTGCCATTGAGTTAAATGCTGACAACAAAGATCCTGGAATGAACCCCAGAGTAGTCTGTAGCAATCCATCTTGTCCCTGAATTCCAGCAGATGCTTTGTACATTTCACACGTTCTAAAGCATTTATCTAGGCTTCCACACATGGGATCGACCTGCTTTTCCAATTCATCAGTATTATCATTCTGGCAGGCAATATGGCCCTTAAGAAAAACTATCCCTCTTCCCAACAGCTCACAGTGTATAGAGAAGCAGTGTTACTTAAAAGGAGTGCCAGTGAATTAATTCCTGTAACAATTCCAAGCAGCATAGTAATTGATCTCACTATTGCATTACAAAAGGGGTTTTTATGTGAGAATCCCAAAACATATGTGGGAGTGTGGCTTTGTTTCCCATGAACTTCTAACATCTTGGCTCTGGAACTTCAAGAAATCCTGTGAAGCGTTAGTATTGAATTACCCTGATCCGATGGCCCGTGGAGCAATTCTAGACTATGGGCCTGGTCCAAAATTCACTGACGTCAATGGGCTTTGGATCTAGCTAGCATAACCCAGGCAGAGTCACAAAGTATTGTCCATCCAGGAAGAAAGGAAGAGGATTTGGGCATTTTTCCAGATCAGCTAAGTAGCATTTCTTTGTTTGGCAAAATGTTCAAAATTAAATCTGGGGTAGGTGAAATTCCTACTGGAACGACTTAACCCTCACCATTTATCAGTATATCAGCAAGAGAGTTCATACATGCTTGCCAACCGTGCCAGAAATGAGGGAGATTTACCAATATGCAGAAGAGGATTTATCGAAAGAGGATTCCTGGTGCCAGGATGTATTTATTTTTCACTATGCCTGCGGCTTGTGTCTACAGACTTTGGCAGTCCTATGAAAGAGGATTGGTATTATCTTTTCTGCATGGACATGAGGTTAGGAGGTGTTCCAAAACTATGAGTTTTGAATGTTTGGTGCCGATAAAGCTACATCATTAATGTTCAAGTAGTGCCAGGTCATTGTATGATTCACTCAATGTGGGAGAGGGGCGGGGTGTGTATATGAGTTTGGTAGATTAAATCCCCTAAGATTTTGTAGCTTATTTAACAAAAGTCCTCTTTGCCCTCCCTCCCCATTCCCCCAGCATCTTGGAGGAATTCCATTAATTGTCAATTTTTTTGAGTAGCTACTCAGAAATATTCACGGGTAGCATGCTAAGCAAATAGTTCAGTTTGGCATTATGTTCATTGTTGTGATAATCCTCTCACATAATGAGGAAAGAAGTAAGTTTATCTTTCTGTGTCAGCCTGAATTTTACTGAGAGGAAGTTACTTGAGCTCCTGGAAATAGTGGCAGTAGTTAAACAATACCTGTGAAATATTTCAGTGTCTCCTTTTGCCCTCCCATCCCTGCCCAAAACAGCACTATAAACTGAAGCTTGTGGACAAAATCAAGATAACGGCATTACACCTGATTTCTTCCAGTTGATTCTAACCACCGTCCCAAGAAACCTTCCATGACCCTAAAAAGAAACTGAGCTAAAACAGGAAAAGCAGGATATTCCTGTGCTTGGTTTATCTAGAAACCACACTGGATGGCCATTCCCTCAGAGCAAGCTACAATAGTGCAGGATGCCCATAATAACAATCCTTGATGGTTATCTTTGATTTTTAGTCATGCCAAACTTCCTGGGCAGATCTTTAATGGAGCTATGACTGTGTACACTAGCTACGGATCTGCCCCCTAAGATCCAAAAGTTGCCTGGCCAATTGTTGCACCTATCCTACAATTCCCAACCCAGCTCTGGTTCCAGTTAACTTGGCTCAGATAACCGAGGTAGGACTACAGGACATTGTCCATTCCTCTGGGTTTCCAAATTCTATTCACCCTGGTTAAGTATATGTCTATCTTACATAAAACTAACCTCTTTCAGAATATTTGCAATTCTCTAACAATTGACTTAATGAGCTGTAGAACAATCTTCTAGTGTCTGACATA
Organism: Mauremys mutica; assembly: GCF_020497125.1. Taxonomy (NCBI): domain Eukaryota; kingdom Metazoa; phylum Chordata; order Testudines; family Geoemydidae; genus Mauremys; species Mauremys mutica. The sequence goes on along the minus strand of NC_059077.1, from coordinate 106,677,054 downwards.
TTCTGTATAGGGCATTTCTCTTCCACTAAGATAGGTTGTGGTCTGTACATAATAGCACTCAAATCCATCCCTCTTTCCCCTCATTTAATTCTAGATGCTAATGGTAAAATCAGAGTGAGACTAGAACTTGAACTTGAATTTCAAGAGGGAGGTGAGTGTTTGGATACAAGTCTGTGAATCCAACCTCATTCCTGTGGTTCAGGTTCCGGGTTGGCTCTAAAGCCACAAGAGGACTTTTTCTAGTTCATGTTAGAATACAGATGAAATCTAGCAAGAACAGCTGAATTCATGAGATTTCTGTGTGGGCAAAAATCTCCCAAGAGCAGTTTGCTATTTTGGAGCTGTCTAATCTGGACCTGAGCCATCAGCAACCTTGCACCCTAGCCCTAGCATAAACCTAATCCAGATCCACATTTGAGCACTACCTTCACGGTCCATCTCTAGCTAAAAGGATTTCAGTAAGGATCAAAATGTTGAGGCTCTTTGATTCACTGAAACTTGGCCTGACTAAGAGGAGGATTTCAGTTTTTACATCAGCTCCTCCAGGCTTTTTCTTTTTTATATAGTCATAAACTGTGTACTCTCACCAGAAGGGAGGTGTGCTGCTGTGATGAATTCCTCCACATTCTAAATCAAATGAAAACCTGTGACTGAATCGTCTTCAATTAAACACATCACATGTTTCCTAAAGAGAGCAAGTTATTTAGCAATTGCTATTATTCCCCACCCTCAAATCAAATTTTACACAAGATTTATTGCAAACTTGTATCTCTACTATTCCTTAAATCAACCACTTCTGCTAGTGAATGAACTGGCTATAGATGTAAAGTGGACTGCATTTTAGGTTAATGGTTTGAATCTGAGTGGCCCAAAAGTTGTTTTGGTCAGTAGCTGTTCAGAATTGCTAGGGCTTAAATATTCCTCCTTTTTGACAGCCACATCTGTGTCAAAATGTACTGAAGCTGATGCACTTGTGAGAGCTTGTCCTCAATTTGGTTTTATCATACTTGCACTGTTGTCTCTGTACTATCAATAATTGATCTTATGATATCAGATCACTAAGTGATTATATTTTACTTGGATTCAACATTGATCATCCAAAATATCTCCAAGGACTTAATTAAATTTTTATTCTTTTAAGCAATTACAGCCTATCTTCTAAGGGCATATTCTCTCTTGATGTGTATGCATAATACTTGTTAATGGTAATAAGCATGACTTGTACACAGTGTGAAGAGATGATTACCCTGGAATGCTATATTTAGATTTAGTTCTAGCTGGTTGTAAAATCCTTCAGATTCAAAATATCTGGGTATAGTGGGTATTTATCACTGCCAATTAACTGTAAATAAATCAAGAAGAACCATGTTTTTTGTAGGACCTACAAGGTTCTATTGTTAAAGGGGTTGGAGAGGCAGAACAATTAACTATATTCCTAGTACTGTTGAGAATACACTGATGCCAGCAAACTACCATCAAATTCCAAATCTAATGACTGAAACATGGCAGTTTAGCTCCTTTTATACCGATATGCAAAATGTTTTTAAAAATATACATCGAGGAACATTTTCAAAGGCAGCTGTGGGAGCCAGGCACCAGCTCCCATTGACATTCATTAGGGCTGGCCATTGAGAACTTTTCCCACAGAGCTCCCATGTGGCCTGCATACCTGGGCAGGGGAATGATGTGCCCCCTTACTTCTCTGCACAGGCTACCAGCGTGGCAGGTTGTAATGTGGAGGGGAGAGCAGCTGCCACGAGTCAGCTACTTCCACTCTTGTGCTGGTGACTGAGCTGTGGGGGGAGCCCATGTTCTATGATCCCCCCACAACACAGGAGCATGCAAGGCAGAGTCTGCAGGGAGGGGTAAGTAAGCTGCATCAGGTAAAAGGTTGGATCACTTTCCTCCCCTGGGAGCAAGAGGAAATAGGGACCGACTTGTGGTTCGCAATCACAGCTTGGTCTCTGCTCTGCTCTTGAGGCAGTGCAGCAATCTGAGCCCCTCACTCATAGCAGATAGCCCTCAAGTAAGCAAGAATTTCCGTAGTATGGAAACCTGTGGATAGCCTGTTACACAGGGGATCTCATGCTCTGAGTGTTGCAAATGATATACAGAAGGCACCGGCAGCACAGCAATAAGATGAGAAATAATGTCAGAAATAGCCATTAAATTCTATAGACCTAGTTCTGGCCTCCAGCGTTCATGTCAGATCACCCTGAAGTCAGTTAGATTTGTGCATTAGACCATAATCTGACCCTTAATACCAAAATACATTTCACAATTTATATGTGGCAAGACCAGTGCTGAGGAAAATGAGTCTGGTAGTTTTAAGTAATAGAGGCATTTCATATTGCTTTACTGGTGTCTTTAAAAAATACTTGAAAGGACTATTTTTTTTTAGTTGCATCTGTACACAAAGGAAAATCAATCTTTCTCAAACTTCATAAAAGTTTAAAACAAAACTTGCTGTTTGTATTTATTTGTCCAGTAGAACTCATTGGATCCTTGAAACTGAATTGTTTTCTTACCAGCCCTCCATTAACAACAAATCATTGAGCATCAAACTGATCTGTTATGTTTTTCCATATCCCAACAAGCAAATCTCATTTTAAACAGTTTGATTTGAAACTCTCAGTTGCTCGTGTTTCATTCTCTTGGTGTAGGGGATGACAATTTTCACTAGTTCTCCAGTTACCACAGAGTCCACCAGGCTAGACAGAACCTAAATTGCTATAAAATAAATAATCAAAAGAGAAGTCCCCTTTGTATTTAAAAACAAACAAAAAATCTTCTTTATATGTCAGACAGTCAACAATGGCTTTAAGAATTCTATCCATTGCCCAGCTAAAATTTCCAACTGTATGGCCTAATTCAGTGCCCTGGGGTGCAGAATCATCAGACACATTTTTGTGTTTGTTTGCAGTTTGAGACTCAGTCTCAGGGATACCCTTTGCAGAGCTATTTTGCACCCTTCAATCTCTGTAAGGCCCAGTCTTGACTAGGATTTAAAGGTGTGATATTTCATGTGAGCTAGCTTGACACCTAGAACTTTAGTCAACATGAGGGAATTTGTATTTACTTAAGTTGGTTGGGTTTCTCAATCAGTTTAGCACACAGTAAAGTACAACTTGCCTTGTGTTGACTATATCCTACTCCACGAAAGGCTTAAAGGCCTCCACAAGGTGGGAGGCAGTGGAGATTAGGGAGTGTGTGTGTAAGCATACACATGCTCATATTCTTACCATATTTGCTACTGCATGTGTAACTAATAACTTTACTTTACTGAAACCAATATCTGAGCTGGGAACCCACAGGAGGAATTAACAGTCATTGCACACATGCCTGCCAATGATTTCTTTGATTGAATCCATGACTGCAGACACTTGAGCCCCTGTATTCAAGAGGGAGGTCACTAGAGACTGAACTCAGCTACATTTCCTTTTTGTTTGGCAAAATAGCCACAGCCATGGAAGGATGATAACTGAGATATGGAACAGGCTCATGTTCTTAACAAGGGATCTTAACACATTTGGTAAAAGAATTGGGCCATGCAGGACATGATTTTCATAAATGTGGGCACAGAATTGCACACCATGGTTGCAAATTGTGTTTGCACAGTAATTGGCTAGTTAGATGTAAACAACCTTGTTTTTGTGCAGTCATAGTATCTTCATGCACAAATCTGTGCTTACATTTTTTTTTCAAAGCAAAAAACCCTCAGAAGCCCACAGATTTACATAGCAATAGAAACAGTTTGTGGGTTTAGTAGTAAAATAATAGTTTGGATACATTTATGTATAACAAAGCAGATGCCTTCTCCACCTCAAAGCTTCTTCACATGCCCTGGTGGGAAGATCCCTGGGTTTAACAGATTTCTATCTGGCCCACTTCATGGTGTGTTCAAGCTGTAGAACAAACGTCTATTTGCAAAGCTTCTCCTTTTTACTTATTTGCAACAGAAAATCAGCCGTGAAGTCCTGTATCTTAACATGTTGTGTAAAAGGGGGTCATAAACTGGACAAAGTCATCTGACCCAACATGTTTTGCCTTTTTTAATTGATCATTGTGCTTGTGCATATGGGTAAGGCAATATCAGACTGTGGCAAAAGTCCAGTGAGCCAATATCCTGCTTGCGCTGCTTATTACAGCCTGTTATCAGGAGAGCATAGAGTCTTCTCCACAGGGGCAAAATGTTCAGTAAAGAGGAAATGTAATGAGACAGGAAGGAAGCCAGATACTAAGGGGAAAACAAGGGAACCAGTAACTAAACCGATAAATATCACATACTGTAAGTAGTCTCAACTACAGAATGAGCTGGTGTACAAGTTCTTTCCCTCTCAGGCTGGGCGATGTTTCTACAGAAGATATAGAGAGTTACCATTCTTTCCCATTTCAGCATGTCTGTATTATCAACTTTCTTGCCCAATGTGTATGTGAGACAGTTGGCGAATGAGGGCTGTGATGTATTCTGTTTGCTGATTGTTCCTAGTCTCACTTCTCCACCATATCTTGCCCATCCGGAGCAGTGGATCTAACAACCCAGCATCTAGGTAACTTAGGGCTTTAAGTTGCAGCTGGCTAGTTCTCCTTTATTTGGACAAGACTGAGATAGCACTGGGTTGTTGGAAGCAGCTGGAGATGTTAGGACTTATAATGGTCCCCCTGCTTGAGGAAATGTGCCTAGATTTTCTAACATAGGTGTTTTAATTAGATCTTGGCTTGCTCCTGGGTACCCAGGCATCAACCATGGCCAAGAATATTTTGCTTTTCTTTTCCTATCTGTATCAGGTGAGAAGAGTTTTGCTTTGACACGTGAGATTTTTGCCACACCTACCCACGCATTAGATAACTGTAATGTCCTCTACAAGTGGCTGAACATTGAGACCTCATGAAGAGGGAGGTTATGCAGAAGACTTCTGTCTGCTAATTACGTGGAATTTAACACCAGGAACATACTATGCTTTACTTGATCTCTTGGACCTGTTTTAATTTCCACTAGGTTTCCAGTGGGAATTAAAAATGTTGGTGCTAATCTATGAAGTCCTAAATGGTTTAGGACTGAGTACCTGAGAGAGGTCACCTCTCCATGTACAATATACAGCTGAGATCTGCAGAGGCACTCAAACCGAAATCCCCTCAATAAACATGAGGAATTTGTCATTATGACAGTCTCTGGAAGAACTTTGGTCTGGATAGGTTATCCCACTGGACATGCTGCAAAGGGCCAAGAAGTTGTGGGGTTTGGGCTTATTTTATCTTCATTAGCTAGTGGATGTCTGTCTCAAGATGCGGGACAGAGGCCCTATATAAGTTTCTTATCCTAGTAGGATAAACTGAGAATGGGATGGACACCTGTAACTTTATATTTTACACTTACAAATAACAGAAAATAGTTTTTTAGAAGCAGGTAAAGTTCCTCCTAAATACTCTGGGGAGGGGGGAGGAGGCAGGGCACATGTTTACCAATGCGCACACCCTCTTCCACATGCACCCCCCCCTTTTTTTCTTTCCAGTGAGGCTCTAAGTTTCCGCCCAGTGGTGCGGTATTGTGGAATTGTAAGGCCTCTGCTTGACCCCTGGAAACCAATCCTGCTTTTCATCTGACTACAGTGGTGTAAAGCAGGTGCAACTTCACTGAAGTTGGTGGAGTTGCACTAGCATAAAAGTATGTGAAAAGATAACCCAGAATCTACCTTTGCAATGGGACCTGACTCTGATGGTATGTCCGTGCTGTAGCTGACAGTGAGCTTGCTACTTGCTATAGTGGGCTCATGCTAAAAATAGCAATGTGGACATTGAGGTACCTTCGTCTGATACCACAACATCCACACTGCTATTTTCAGAGTGGTAGCCAAAGCCCTGCTAGCACAAGTTTGTGTAGACATGCAACAAGGGGCTTGTTGTAGAATCACAGAGATGCCTAACTTGTAATTTGTGAAACGTGTGTGTGTGTGTGTGTGGTTTCCCTGCCCCTCTTTCCTTCCCCCTCCCCCCCTCAGGATGCACCTACTTACGCTATTTTATATTAACCCACAGTGATTCGGGCAAAAACGAGCCCTGGAAAAGTCAAGAAAATTCCCTGCAATTTTCTCCAATATTTTGATCAAATTTCAAACATTTTCTCCTTCAATTTCCCACTGGCCTTGATTATTGGCTGGGAAAATAGTGTGATAGAAACTTTCTCTGAAAAAGATTTAACCCAAGCAATCTCCAGCTGGATTTATAAACCGAGGTAATATGTTGAAGAATTTTTAGCATTTATTTTAGAATAACCAGCTTGGCAGACTAATATGCAGTTTGATCTGAAAATAAGAAAAGTGGCAGATAAGAATAGGAGAGTGAAATAAGATTTTTCCAAGACACAGGGAAGCACACACAGAATAGCAAAGCTCATGAAATGCAAACACATATGCTAGGTGGGGGTCCTGTTTCCTTTTTTTTTTCCTCCTCAAGAAAATTAAGTGTCTGTATGGATTTATTTAAAACAGAAAGCTCCACAGTACTTGAATCCATTACCAAAATGAATGGATTCAATATCTGTGCAATGATGTGTTCAAAATGAAAGCGACATCATTAAATGTCAAAGATGTTATTAACACATTTTACTCCTTACCGGAATAAAACTGGCATTATCTCACCAGGTACTACCCACCCCACTTGCAATTCAGTATCTCGAGTTCGTGGTTACTCTGTCCCCAGAAGGCAGCAGACAATGCCTCTAATTGTAATGTCTGCATGGATCCCAGTGCTCAACCCTCCCATATGCACTCAGACATACTTAACCAGAGTTTCAGGAAAATGTGAAACATGCTTGTTATGCGGAGAACCTTCTAGCTGATTATTTAATCATGCATTCTGAAGCCATGACTTTATACCACTTGTGCAATCACAAACCATAAATCTCTCCTCTTTCTTTTCCTTTTTCTCCATATCACAATGAAGTGATTTTGAGGACCTGTTTGGAGAGCGTAGCGAGCACTGGCTTGTAACCATATTCAACAATGGACTGTTCTAACCTTCATCTCAGACTTCTCCTATCTGTTACATGCCTGGAGCTACTACCCACTAAAGGACTTCATATGTTTGAATATTTAAATTGAAAGAAACAGATTTGGGAGAAACTACATAAATCCATTATTGTAGCTGGAATATCTCACTGCTTTAGGCAGAGGAGATAAATTGCCACAAAAAAAAGATACCAAGTTGGTTTGATTATTTCATTGGATCAAATACATCATGCTGTCTTAATCTCTCTGCTTTCAAGTCAAAATTAAAGAATTTTACTCTAACCATAATAGACATTATCATTTGCATATATTTCATCTCAAAGAAGACTTTTGAAGTTATGTAATGCTTAAGTATTTAATTGTTCTTCACATCACTGAAATATCAAATTATATTCAGAAACCAAAAGGATTCTCCTGGTAGATAGCAGTGACTGGCCCATTATCTGACAAGGACAGAATCCACAAGTGGAAGACTTTACACCAGGCAAGGAAAAAACAACTGTAAAAAACTGAGTGACACTGAGAGCATCAAGCAGCAGTTCTTAATTTGTTCATTTCCTGAATTTGCGGGTTCTTCTCTGCTGAGTGTTGATTCGAAGAATTGCAATGTTTGTTTTTAGTGTCAATGTAAACCATTGAGCTAATACTAATAAATGTATTATTGTTGATATTGTGGATAACACCACAACTATGGCATGCTCATTCCAAAAAGGTGAGAGCTGGGTTTTGGATGGACTCCTTTAGTATACATTGTCGGTGAGCATTCTGATTTAATTGCTAATGCAGATTTAATATTGGCCACATTTTCTAACTCAGGGCTAGGGAGGAAGTGAGCAATAATTGGAATTCTTCCTAATAGGATTTACTATGTTCATTTTCTTACCACTGATGACTTTCATAATAAGCCACTTGAAAACTTTCTAACACTCTTGTTGCTGTCACGATTAAGCTTTGTCTGCTTACCCTCCCTTTCTATGCCTCACTGTAGCCCATATAGACAAGCTACAACCTGGCAATCAGTAAGTGTAGGCATTTCATTTGCAGTTAATTCAGCCCTTTCTAGCCATTTTCCCCCATGACATTATGGCTGTGAATATAAATGGTGGATTTTTATGTGTGCTAGAACTCAGTGAGATGCAACACCAAGAAGATATTATCTGATACCACTGTGTCAGTAAGAGTTAAATCTTTTTGACAATTCAATGGTTCCCTTTGGGTTTGCACAAATGGCACCTGTTGTTGAAGTCAATAGAGCTTACAATTTAATTTCATCTGCCTGCAAACAATCTCTCTCATTAGGGGGTGAAATGATGATAGAATTCACTGATGCATGCAGGTTCACTTTCTACAGGGCAATACGTAAGTACAGTCATCATTTTCAGCAAAGGAAGGCACGATTATCCTGGAAACTGATGGTAAAGAAGAAGCGAGAGAATCTTCAGAAAAGCATTGTAAAAAGCCAAGCTCTGCAATTTCACTACATTTGTCGTTCAGTGCCAATTTGCAGTCTAATTACTGTGTTTAACAGGATCTGAAAATGTAGTAGTCCCAATGACAGGTAAATGGCTTTTTCCATACATTAGCGATGAACTCATCAGCTTTCGGCAGTAAGTATATGTAAGACTGAAGTCTGTCTGTTTCTTTGCCTCCTGACTTTTCATTGGATTTGGTTCATTGTTTGTAAAATATAAATACGCTGGTATTTTCCTCAAAAGGTAGGTGGTTGGTTGGATGGACGGACAGGCAAATATGTAAAAAATAACATTGGTCATGTTCGGTCCTGGGAGAAACTCTTTAAATAGTCAATATTAAAAAACTAACCGTTAGGAATACAGGAAATTTAGGAGCAAGGTTAAATGTAACCCCTCCTGCTTCAAACATTCAAATGTCAGAAAATGCAGTTAGGGCTCCTCAGATAACCTTAACTCTACCCCTTTAGCAATTTCATCAATTTATCTCTCTCCTTATAACTACTTTGAGATTAATTATTTCTGGATCAGGTTATTTTTCTAAGGGCTATAAGAAGTATGTAATCAGAAGGGCTAACGGCTAATACTTTTATTTAAGGTATAGTGTAAAATTACACCATAGTGCTTTGTTTCTCCTCTGTATCAAATATGAATTACTAACAAAGAGCAGGCTTGTCTTGTACACACAACATGAAGCCCACCTCCCACCCCCCCTCCCAAGCAAAAATTGTGGAATTTCATTGTTCGGTAACAGTACTTCTGTTGCAGCCCATCCCCCTTTCAGTGTTTTGAATTTTCTAGTTAGATTGTAATCCCTTCATGAGAGTGTCTTGATCTTCATTTCTCACCATTAAGCACCTACCTATGGGTGGCTGGCACTATACAGATAATAGATTCTTTTTGTTGGCAACTGACTGTTGTCAGACGCTCCTGGTGTGGTGCTCTGTTCTAGTCAATGTTGATATCAATCGGCTACATGCGTGCGCTCCCTCTGTGTGCTGCCCCAGCTCTGCGCAGATATTAAGGTATGAAGGCACGTCGGCCAGGTTTATTGTTGAAGAGAAACAGTCTCCAGCTCCCTGGCATAGAAGTCCAAGGGGCTGCTAGCTAGTACTTATGTGCTCCCTGACAATGGACCAGCTCAGTCAGTGGCGGGACTTTCCACTGCCCCCTCGGCCAGACAAAGACACCGCCCCAGGGATGCATTCTTATACACAGATACAAACAAGTTACACATCACTCCTGACATATTGAGGTGCAACCCCTCTACATAACAAGGTACAACCTCTCTACATAGTACGGTGCCTCCTCTTACATTGTACATGTTGGTTCGAACAAAACAACTCTATCCATCATATTACCCTTTTGGCCCTGTCATTGGGATGGGTCAGCCTGTTCCATGTTATCTGTGTGGAGTGTACAAGTATGCGAATGTTCTGATATCTGGTGTCCAGTACCTTTTAGGTATGTCTCTTTTTGCAGCATCAGCCCTTTCCTTGCTTCTGTGAGCAGGGCCTGCCTCTGGGTCACAGCTTAACTTTGCTTTATGTTACAAAGTCTTGACCATTACTTTAGTTCAGGCCTTACGCCTCATACTGGGCCTCTGATACCAAGGTTTATATCTCAGGGCCTCCTCTTACTACACTGACAACTAAAATATTTTGGCCAGTCCAAAAGTTTTGGGTTTACTGAAAATTGTCATCCAACTAACCTCTCCATTTTCAGCAACCAAAAACTGAAAGAAACATTTTGATTTTTTTTTAATCAAACAGACAAAAATGTGTGAATTTCTCTATTAAAAATTAGTTTTGTTAAATGTTTGGAAGAGGGAATTTCCCTCTGAGCTGGCTCATAGTTATGACTGTTTAAGATGCCGTTACTGATGCAAATTCCCCATATTTCTGTACAGTGTTTCACAACACAGCAGTATTTCTCATATGAGAGTGGTACTCCCTATGAAAGGTATATGTCACAGATTAGACCTACTGATTTGATCTACCTTAAAAATGTTTGAATCAAGTGAATAACCTACTGCTTCTTTGTAAACACATCACTTTATCACAATAATTTTTTTTTAAAAAAGCTAATGGCCACTGTCAATGCATGTAAAATTGTTTTGTTTTATGGATTAAGTCAGGAAGGGCGAGCAGAAGTTATTTAACAAACCTCTCTTCTAGAATTGTCCTGATGTTGTGATACCTTGGATAATGATTTTGACAAGCAGGACACTACTTGCCCTCCCAGGCTGCTTTTCCATAAGAGACAAAATGGGGGAATCAATGCTGGATAAAGACAATAGCAAAAACTGGAAGTGAATTGTTTTTATTTTCAAGCTCTTAGCAAGGTATTAAACTCTGGAAAGCACTGATTTAAAAAAGAACAAATACAATAAAAAGTCAGATTTGACAGTTTTGTTAGATTGTGAAGCAGATCTGCCCACAAAGGTATAAAAGCCCTTCTACAAATACAAGTTAACTAGCTCTAGCTAACCCTGGAGGAGTATGTTGAATGGATAGGGCACACTATAGGGTTTTATTACTGGGCCTACCTCTGATTCATGGTGTGATGGTAGATAAGTCATTTAAGTGCCTTGTTCCCCATTTTATAGTTGGAGAAATTGAGGCACAATTTATTGTAATTTGTTACAGTATTGTCCAGATGATCAGATCAAGATTGGGGCTGCATGCTGCTTGGACTGCACTATAAAAACACACAGTTAAAGATAGTCCCTGCCCTGAAATACTTGCATTCTAAATGGAGGCACTACACACAGGGTGGGAGGATAAACCGAGCCACAGAGATCAAGTGACTTGCCTAAGGTTAAACAGCAAGTTATTGTCAGAGCTAGGACCAGAACACAGGTCCTTGGACTTTCAGCCTAGTGCCCAATCCACACTGCAGCTCAGCTTTTTAAAGGTCTTTGGGCTCTAGGGGTGAAAAAGTGCTAGATAACTGTAAGAAGCTATTATTCACAATCACAAATTCTGCTCACAGATTACTGACATTTGTGGAGATCCTGTGCAGAATAGGCAGTAGGGATCTGCATTGCACATAATAAGAGATCTGCAGTGCTAATGTGAGAGCAACATTTTCCCTGTTGTCATTATCAAACCACCATGTGTTACTAAGAAAGTGGAGGGATAGCAGCAGTGATATAGAAGCTGAAATTTTCCTAATAAATTTGTGGATCATACTAATGGAAAGGACACTTACGAGAGGTATTTAATAATTGCTTGTTAGCTAAATAATCTTGAGGATTTATAATCTGTTTATGCTTTTTCTAGGCATTAAATATAACACTGCACATATCAGTCTAACTAACTTTAATAAAGTTTGTTTTGGCTTTCTCCCCGTTCTGGCTAACCACCTCCCACCCCTCCCCCTGGGCCCTGCTTGTCTGTCTATTAAATTAGTACAGACAGCAGGTGGGCCCTAAAGAAATTGGAAAACAACAGCTGAGCTGAGTTAGAGCAGACTGTGGAATCCTGCTATGGAACACGAGATACCAACCCTATTATACTGCCTGCTCAGTGAGGAGCTGCCACTCCGCGTGCCCCCCCCCCATCAGCACTAAAATCAGTCCCTTAATAACAAGAAGCTTTTCAAATATCTCAGAATGTGCTATCAAGTTCATTTTAACCCCTTCATTGACCTCAACATACGAAGCACAGGGGGGCTTGTGTGGATGGCTTCTTGTGATGTACAGGTGACATCCAGGTGTTCCTGTTGTGTCCATTAAAATAGCCAGAAAAGAATATTCTAGGTGTATTGTGAAGGGGTGAGGAAAGGATACTCTTATTATATTCTCTTCTCTTACTGACCAGAATTATTCTAGGACAGTATTTCTCAAACTGGGGTCGCCGCTTATGTAGGGAAAGCCCCTGGCAGGCCCTGCCAGTTTGTTTACCTGCCCCGTCCACAGGTCTGGCCAATCGCGGCTCCCACTGGCCATGGTTTGCCACTGCAGGCCAATGGGAGCTGCTGGAAGTGGTGGCCAGTATGTCCCTCAGCCCGTGCCGCTTCCAGCAGCCCCCATTGGCCTGGAGCGGCGAACCACGGCCAGTGGGAGCCACGATTGGCTGGATCTGCAGATGGGGCAGGTAAACAAACCAGACTGGCCCATCAGGGGCTTTCCGTACACAAGCGGCGACCCCAGTTTGAGAAACACTGTTCTAGGAGGTGGGCTGGATATCGGTGAGAGGGATGAGAAAAAGCTAAGAGCGCTTGTTAGGGTGACCAGATAGCAAGTATGAAAAAATCAGGACAGTGTGGGGGAGTAATAGGCACCTATATAAGAAAAATCCCCAAATATTGGGACTGTCCCTATAAAATCAGGACAGCTGGTCACCCTAGTGCTTGTGTGCATGTGACAAGATTCAGAAGGGAGACAAAGGCCAGGACCAGTGCTAGGGTCTCAAGATCCCAACCAAACCAGATTGATTCTATTCCATATGCATTTAGACATGGGAGAGCAGGTTTTTTTCACCCCTGCAATGAAAGAGCCAAACAGAAAATGACACTTTTGCATCAGTATTACAGGAAAAAACATATATCCTGCTACCTGTTGGCACTGGATCATGTGGAGGAAATGTGGTGTAACTCCCATTTCCTTTAGGTTATCCCAGGGACAAATTAGACCCCATAGTCCTATAGTTAAATTAGTGTGATGCTTGGAGGCCATGCTGGTATGCATTATAAAGAAAGGAAATAAAGCATTCATTTACCTTCAGCTGGCACCTTGGGTCTTTCTCTATCACAATGTTGTATTTATCGGATCCCTGTCATAGTGAACCAGTGGCGGCAGAGTCTTCAAACTCTACTATTCAGAACTGCCAGAGCCATTTTTTTCCCATCTTCATCCTTGGTGTCATGTTGCTGTATTCCATCATATTACCTAATAGTACATCACAATAAATATCACCGAAATATAATGCAATGCATGCTATTGCATGAGAATATTTGCTATTTATCATGCAATAAAACCATAGTGTTACCATATAAATACCATTGGTTCGCACCTTGTATTTATAGCCCCACTGGATGTCACAAAATACCAAATGTTCCCTTATATAATTACATGATATTCTATATTAATAGTACCAAACAATGCACAGCAGTAGTGGCTGTATATTTGTGATTTAGACCATTACTGTTGTGTGATTTTTTTTTTTAATTTTTTTGTAAAGACTTTTTGTTTCTTAGTAAACAACTTATCACTCTGAGTTGCAGTGTTTGCTTCTAAACCAAAATACTCTTACTCTCTAGAAAGAAAAATCTATTCTGAGCTAACATTTATACTGAAATACTCAATACTATCAGCAAATACATATTTGGAATTACTTTATTTTCAAAAGGAGTCAAATTTGATTGCAGGTAACCTTTTTTCTTTTCTTTTCTTTTTTTTTTTAAAATATAAGATTGTAAAGGAGTAATCAACCCATGAACAAATTGTTTCTCCAGCACATCTCAAATTGAAATAGTGTAAAACGATTTGGAGTTGATTTAACTTTATTTTGGTAGGGGTTATACCAGGTTCATGTAGATACTAAAGGAGATAGATAGATAGCCTTTTAGAACTCAATTTTAAAATCTGTTTGTGGGAAGATACTTGCTTGGGCTGCACTCAGAAGCCTAACACTCCCAGGCTCCCCTGGTCAGGGGTGGCTCTATGTATTTTGCCACCCCCAAGCACGGCAGTCAGGTGGCTTTCGGTGGCATGCCTGCGGGAGGTCTGCCAGTAATGCGGATTCAGCAGCATGCCTGTGGGAGGTCTGCCGGTCCCGTGCCTTCATTGTCCCCACTGCCAAATTGCTGTCGAAGCCGTGGGACCGGCAGACCTCCCAAAGGCATGCTGCCGAAGGCAGCCTGACTGCTGCCCTCACAGCGACTGGCAGGCCACTCCCCGTGGCTTGCCGTCCCAGGCACGCGCTTGCTGCGCTGGTGCCTGGAGCCGCCCCTGCCCCTGGTTTACAGATATTCCTCTTAATCTTTCGGTTTATATGTACCTTACTTTGAGATGGTCCTGAATGAAAACCTGGGTTGAAGTGCTAGAGGGTTGAGGTTTGGGTCTGAATTGTGTGGCTTAGACATGTCTCTATTTTCAACACTGTGAGCTTTCTGGATTTGGAAAAAGAGGCGTCTAAACTTTTCCTGAAATCCACTGAACAGCTTCTGTGAAGTTTCCTGTAGGAATCCTAGCAGTAAATCTTAGTTCACAATGGGTTAACAGAACTTTCTAGGGCCAGCTTGTACCAATTGGGGTGAGGTAGATTAGTGAAGCAGTGTGCCAGGAGCAGACAGCTGATCAGTGGCAGAGGTCAGAGACTGAATACTGAGCATTTCTGTGCAATGAACTACTGAAACTCCTAGAAGATACACCTGTCCAATCTTCCAAGAACACATTGTACCTATGTCTTGTCCTAATTTTAGGATCCATTGTTCTATTGAGTTGAGCTGCTGCTGCTGCTTTTAAAAATTCTGCTTCAGTCAATGCCATAGAGGGCAACTATCCTCAGAGGATAAAGGTGCCATAAATTCTACCAATTAAGGAGGCGCAATGCTTTCCTCAGAGGTGCTGTATAATCAGGCAGGTGAAAATGCCATGGTACTATCAAATGCAGAGCCAGCCTGAGTCATCCTAAACTCCTGTTCATCTGCTCACATGGGAATTTCTCACAAGGCAATTGCCTTAAAAACTGGTTCAATTTTCAATTATCCCGCATTTGCCCGGGGAAAAGAATCTCCATGGGGTAAAAATGCTCTATCTTACAGCTACCAAACGGAAGTAAATAAGGCAACATGAAATGGGAGAATTTGAAGGTGGCTGAGTAAGATTGCTTTAAATTCATGAGTTAGATTGAGGCAGAGGTATGTAATCAGAGATGGTGTGTGTTTTCTCTCACTCTGTGGGTGCATCTCTTGCAAATTACAATACCTGTAAATGCAATTGCCTTTGCTTAGCTTCCTTTGCAGTAGGTAGGTCACAATCTTGGTAGGTTTTCATCATCAAGCAATATGCCTCCCACCCGAAATTCTTTATACTTTCCAGAGGTTTGTGCTTCCTATTCAAGAAAGAAGCCTGGCTGCAGTGATTGAGTGTGTGCATGCATGTGTGTACGTATACCTTCAGTTTAAATTGTTGCTGTAATGCACCTTTTAATTTCCCGTAGTCACTTTTCACTTCAGGTTGTAAGTAAACCAATATATACTGCTCTTTCTTGTCTTTGAGTAACAGAATCAGGAAATTTAGACTCTGAGTCCATTACTTTATTGGAGTAGCTCTTTTAAATTGTTCTGGTCATGCAGTCTAGTCAGTCTCTGCTTTGCTGAATGACCCCAGCAGCAAAACAGGGTGCTTGACCCTTCTATCCCAAGCCCCAGCATCTTGAACAACCTATTCATCAGCTATTTCAAAGTCGCTATTTCTTTAATGAGTTTCCTTATGCATATACAGATCTCATTAGATGCCAACAATTTGTCCTATTCTAGGTGTTAGCAGTAGTGCTCATATATTTTGTTTAAAAAAAAGTTCATAACTAATTCTGCACCCTAAAGTTGAAATGTAATAATTGGAACAGAGCTAAAAGAGAAAAAATCTAATATACATTTCAAGATATTTCCCCTTGGAATAGAGCTGATCTTGTCCAGATATCAAAAATTCCTCTAGTGACGTATACAATTCTCTATCTGATTCTCAGGAAAAGATTAATTCTTAATATTCTGAAACCATATTAGGACACAAACACAGCCCATGATATTCCAGTTCATAGCCTCTTAAAAATTTCTTCTGTTTCTGTCACAGCCTAAGACTTTGGCTAGATTCTTCCAGTTCTTTCAGCACCTTTGGAATTCAAACCATGGATGCTTTGTAACCATTATGTATTTGGCTGGGGATTGTGATGGTCTGATGGACAGTCCTTTTTCAGTTCATTGTGTTTCTTTCATGCTGAAATAGCTCAGAAATGCCCTTTAGTTCAGTTATGCTTAAGGATGACCCACAAAGGGTCAAGGAAAGTTTTATGCCTGTCTCCTCTGCTTTTTAATGATAGAGTCTGAATTTTAGAAACCAAAACCAACCAAACCACTTTTCCCCCTTTTGTTTACATTAGGGAAATAAAAGATATCAAGTTTTGCCTTTCCTGTCTTTGCTAAAAATCTCTTTGGAGGCCCAGAGAAGTGGAGTGGCAGAATTTTCAGTCCATAATGAATGGAGCATCAGTGTTTGAATTTTATTTCTGAAGTGTATGTCAAGTTTTGTTTAAAAAAAAATTTAAAATAGTTTATACAGTCTGACTAAAAATCCCTTCCTCTCTCAATTGCTCTTCTTTCACTTCCTTGGCATTTATAATGTCATATTCCTACTAAGTCTCCAGGCATCAATATAGTATCTTCCTGGAAAAACAAGGGAGATCACACCTCAATTTCTAATGTAAAACAGCAAACAAGAAAAGTTTTTTATTTATTTATTTTTTAAAAAGTATGCAGTCCTCTTTGTGCATCTTAAAGAAACAAGATAGGACACAAGCCTATTTATTTTCTTTTTCAGATAATCTTAAAACATTGAGTGAGAAAACTAAAACCAAAATCATTGAAGAGAAAGAACAACATAATTATATTTGTGGTATAACAGTTTATCTTAAACCATTACACAAGGTAATATTATCACTAACCCAAAGGAAAACTAATCTGGAAATGCTGATAGGTGTACATAAAACAAAGCTTTCAGAGCTCTTACAGTAATTGTTACAAAGCATTTACCCTAGGCATAGGAATAGAGCTGGGTGAAGAATAGGTTTTTTTTGATTCACTGACAATTCCAAAAAAATTGAAGAAATTGTTTCGGGCCATGAGGAAAACTAATTTTTCAGCAAATGGAAAAAAAACCGTTAGAACCGTCTGTGTGATCTGAAGTGAACAGCATTAGTTTTTTAATACAATAAAAGAAAATTTTAAAACCAGGTTGTTTTTAAATCAAAATGTTTCATGTAGAAAATGTTGAAACACCATGTCTTAATTTCTTTAACTGAAACAATTTGGTGAAATTGACACGAATTCACAAAATGTTTGTCCCTGAATCTGCATTTTTCACCGAAAAAAGTTTCCATTGGACAATTTTTGCCCAGGTCTACAGAGGAAACAATGGGCTTGATTCTCGTTTACATTAAGGCTTCTGTACACCACTCTGTGTAAAGAGGGACTAATAGAGTGGGGAACGGGGCATTAGTGTAACTGAAAATTGGAACTAGTTTAAAGTTGCAGCCTGCATAGTACTGACATGTTCATAATGACTTCTGCAAAAAGACCCTGCTTTGGGTCCTTCTACTTTCTGATCAGAGGCCAGGTTCCACTCCGTTACCCCTTTATTATCCCATTGGTTTCAGTGGAATTGCACTAGTGACCAAATAGAAGCATTTGGCCCAAGGTAGGTGTAAGCAAAATTGAAGAGAAATATCTGAACAGCTGAGGAAAGGAGGACATAGGGTTCACCGACTCCTTCTGGCTATGACTAGGACAGATTGCATTGCAGCTTCCATATGGGAAATTCATCAAGTTTACCTAGGGCACCAAAAATACAGTAACAAAGTACTGCACTACCCCTTGGCAGTGTTAGTGCAGGCAGTAACATAGCAGACAAGGACTCTGAACAGCCTTAACCACACACAGCTCAAGGCACATGAACCATCACTTGTCTTATGAAATGGACAACCTTCCTAAGCAAGGAAGTCCAGAAAATAAAGTGTAAACCCAAGGCAAGCTATAGTCTTTGTAAATTTCTTGTGCCTGGAAGGCATCCCTGACTGCATAAGGCACAGTGCAAGATGAGCGTGCGTGAGTCTGCACACACAAAAAAATCATCTGCCTGTTACTCAGAGCTATACCCTCTCTAGGAATTGTTGGAGACTCAAGAGCTATTTATAGTTTTCTGTTAGCTACAGTTGCAGAATTGTGTGGTGTGTTTTGAATTCTTCAGGGGTATTGTCTGTCAGATTGTGTGGTTTGTCTTGTTTCTCTGCCACTATTTTCGCTGAGCAAGCTAACATCAATTATTCTGGTATCACCTTGGTGGAACATCTTCCGTAGACTGAAGGAAGATCTTAGAACCCTCAGAACTTTGGGAGCACAGTGCTGACTCAGGCTTTGGCGGCTGTGCTGCTGAGAGGAGGAAAGCCTGCTGACGCGCCCTCTATCACCAAATGTGCGGAAAAGGAAATCATGCCTCATCAATGTATTAAAATTATTTGAGGGAGTCAACAAGTATGTGGACGAAGGTGATCCAGTCCATATAGTGTACTTAGATTTTCAGAAAGCCTTTGGCAAGGTTCCTCACCAAAGGCACTTTAAGCAAAATAAGCAGTCATGGGATAAGAGGGAAGGTTCTCTCATAAACTGGTAACTGATTAAAAGATAAGAAACAAAGGGTAGGAATAAATGGTCAGTTTTCAGAATGGAGAGAGGTAAATAGTGGGATCTGTACTGGGCCCAGTCCTATTTAACATATTCATAAACAATCTGGAAAAAGGAGTAAACAGTGAGGTGGCAAAATTTGCAGATGATGCACAACTACTCAAGGTAGTTAAGTCCCAGACAGAATGTGAAGGGCTACAAAAGGATTTCACAAAACTGCCACAAAAATGGCAGATGAAATTTAATGTTGATAAATGCAAAATAATGCACATTGGAAAACATAAGCCTAAGTATACATATACAACGATGAGGTGTAAATAAACTATTACCACTCAAGAAAGAGATCTTGGAGTCATTGTGGATAGTTCTCTGAAATCATCCAATCAATGTTCATCGGCAGTCAAAAAAGCGAACAGAATGTTGGGAATCATCAAGAAAGCGATAGATAAAAAGACAGAAAATATCATATTGTCTCTATACAAAACCATGGTACGTCCACACCTTGAATACTGCATGCAGATGTGGTCACCAATCTCAAAAACGATATATTGGAAAAGGTTCAGAAAAAGGGCAACGAAAATTATTAGGGGTATAGAAGGGCTTCTGTATGAGGCGAAATAAATGAGTGGGACTTTTCAGCTTGGAAAAGAGGTGACTGCGGGGGGATATGATAAAGGTCTATAAAATCATGAGTGGTATAGAGAAAGTAAATAAGGAACCGTTATTTACTCCTTCTCATAATACAAGAACAAGGGGCCACAAAATGAAAATAATAGGTAGCAGGCTTAAAACAAAAGAAAGTCTTTTTCACGTAACACACAGTCAACCTCTGGAACTCCTTGCCAGAGGGTGCTGTGAAGGCCAATACTATAACGGGGTTCAAGAGGGAGCTAGATAGGGAGGAAGATAGGTCCATCAATGGTTATTGTCCAGGATGGACAGGAAAGGTGTCCCTAGCCTCTGTTTGTCAGAAGCTGGGATTGGGTGACAGGGCATGGATCACTTGATAATAATCTGTCCATTCCCTTTGGGGCACCTGCCATCGGCCACTGTCAGAGGACAGGATACTGGGCTTAATGGACCTTTGGTCTGACCTAGTATGGCTGTTCTTATGTTAAAAAAAATGGCAGATGAAATTCAGTGTTGTCAAGTGCAAAGTAATGCACATTGGAAAATATAGTCTCACATACAAAATGATGGGGTCTAAATTAACAGTTACAACTCAAGAAAGAAATTGTGGAGGCATCATGGATAGTTCTCTGAAAATATTTGTTCAGTGTGCAGTGAAAACAGCTAACAATGTTAGGAGCCATTAGCAAAGGGATAAATGAAATAGACAATATAATGCTGCTTTATAAATCCATAGTATGCCCACACCTTGAATACTATGTGCAATTCTAGTTGCCCCATCTGAAAAAAGATGTAGAGAAGAGCAATGAAAATGATTGAAGGAATGGAACAGCTTCCATATTAGGAGAGATTAAAAAGAGTGAGACTGGTCATTTTAGAAAAGAGATGTCTAAGCGAGTACGTTTGAGGTTTACAAAATGACTTATACAGGGAAAGTGAATAGGAAAATGTTATTTACTCCTCCCATGACAAGAACAAAGGGTCGCCCAATGAAATTAATAGGCATCAGGTTAAAACAAAAGGAAGTACTTCTTCACATAATAGATAGTCAACCTGTAGAACTTGTTGCCAGGGAATGTTGTGAAGGCCAAAAGTATAACTGGGTTTAAAAAAATTAGATAAGTTTATGGAATAGTCAAGATGGTCAGGGACACAGTCCCATGATTTGGGAGTCCCTAAACCTCTGAATGCCTGGCTACTGTCACAAGCAGGATACTGGGCTAGATTACCATTGTTTTGACCTAGTACGGCCATTCCTATATTCTCATTTAAACTGAGTCAATGGAGCCTTCTTTTCATCTTCAGACTAAAGTCCATAAGCTGTGATTGTTGTTAGGCAATAGCTAACAGATATATCAATCAAGTTAATATTTTCCTAGTATCTGAATGTATACAATGCTTAAATAAAGATATTCTCAATCCCTGGCTAAGATGGGTTTTCAGTAATTAAAGAAAATAGGAATTTTATTCAGATTCTACATATCCCATTTGTAATTATCTTCTTGAAGTCCTTTTGTAATTATTCTTTTTTTATGATCCTTTGCATTAGCATATTCAATCTAAATTGTTTAATTAGATGATAGTTTACTCAAATTACAGAGGCATACTTTTTTGTGTGTAACATTCCAGTCAACATAGAGCTTTTGAGCTGTGATACATTAAGGAATGAAAGGAAAAAGTGTTCTGCTATTGCCAACAATGATGCAAATTTACTACTTTAAAGTCCCCACTCTATTTACATTACATGGACAAAAACAAATCCTGGACTATGATTTACAAAGCCTGCTGATGCCCATGGGCTGAGTCTTAAAAAAAAAAAAAAAAAAAAAAAAGAGCAACTCCAACTGCAGAGCCTTGCACAACCCACATTTTTTGTATAAGAGTGAGGGAAGGTTGAGCATACAGAGATGTGTGTGTCTCTGTCGTATACAGTCACCATTTCCCATGCGCCCTCCCCCCACCAGCTGTCCCTCATTAAAGATTAGGCTCTGCAGTATAGATTTTACACTAGAATTATTTCAAATCAGGATTAGAGCAAGGAGGTTTATGTGAGCTAAGAATTACACAGCTTGCATGCTATAAATGATTATTTGTTTGTGGGTATCACAATGTCTTTGCACACTCTGCCCCCCAACCCCCTTAAACCTCAAGCCCTGTCTTCCCCCCCAACCACCACCATAGGCATGTAATACTGCTTGAAGCTATTCTTAATTCATTCAGGGCATCATTCCCACAGAAATGTATGTTGAAGTCAATGGGAGTGCCTATGAACAATTGATGAAATGAATCATCATGATTTTGCTCCCAATAAAGTTTTGTCAGTGAATTCAGTGCAAGTGTCTTCCTAATGAATAGTGAACACTATGGACAGCAAAATGGAGACGCAACTCTCCTCTGCTAAGGGCTTCAGGCTTTAGTTACCATGGTGCTGAGATGAGGAAATGGAGCCTGCCAAAGCTCACTTTACCACCAAATCTGTGGAAACCAAAAGGTCTTGGAGCTTTAATATCACAGAGCCTAATATGGAGTCCTTTTAACTGCATTCTCATACTATATATGTATGTACAGTGATATTCTGCTAATTTTATATGGCAGGAGCCCTACAGAAGTGAGCACAAGTTGGTAATTCTGCCATGTGTGAGCGTATCCAAAATCT
Source organism: Mauremys mutica (assembly GCF_020497125.1). Taxonomy (NCBI): domain Eukaryota; kingdom Metazoa; phylum Chordata; order Testudines; family Geoemydidae; genus Mauremys; species Mauremys mutica. The sequence continues at coordinate 106,654,888 of NC_059077.1, read as the reverse complement.
ACCTTGTGTGTGATGTTACCAAAAGATAAAACACCCATATTCAAAACATTGTACCAACACATTTTTTCTCATTGAAAAACTGTGCAACAGCAATTATAAGACTTCACACATAGTAGTAATAAATACACATAGATCAGCATAAAACACATGGAACTCAGTTTTTATATGCCAACCTTTAAACTACGTAGAAAGGCACATCCAAAGAACACATGAAGTTTGTCAAAAAACCTATTGGCAACACATTTAAAATACTGTTTTTCTAACAATATTCTCTACAAACTTCAAATAAGGGCAGGATTCAGTGGTGTGCTCCAGCTTCTTTTGGGTCACTCCATAAAAACAATTTAAACTGACTGATCAGACCATGATGACAATGGTTTTCCACTATCTTGTACTTATCCTGGAAGCTCCCCCCCACCCTCCGATCCCACAGCCCTGACACACATCCTACTTAGTACAGCCCCCAACACTTCAGCCCAACTGCCCACAGCCTCCAACATCCCTCATGTTCCAACCCTCATCCATCCCACCCCGCAACATAACCCACTTGGCCCCTAACAATCCCCACTCATATCATAGCCCCTCACCACTGTCCCCAGGCCCTTCCTGTCCATTCAATGAAGCTCTCACCCCAGCTCCAGACTTTGCTCCTTTCCTGGGCTAGGCCGGCTCCTTCTGGCTCTGGGTGCCCAGCTGCTGTGCTCACTCACCTTGCCTGCCTCACTCACATGCTGCAGGTTAAATTTGGAAGAGGAGTGGCATTGTGGCCTGGGGTCACAGCCCCTCAGGTTTGCCTGGGTGGTTGCCCATGATCAGATGACAGGGCAGCCATGCAAATGTGAGTGATGTTGCAACCCTGTGTATCTCATAAAAATGCCAGAGCACTGCTCTGTGCTGGATTTCAGGTGCCGGAACAATGCTCCAGACCACTCTGTCAGCAGTGTGTGTGTGTGTGTGTTCATTCTATAAAATACGTAAGAAGGACATGAAACAGAGCCATCACCAGCCAAGCTCTTATCCAATCATAGGTCAACTGTTAAAGTTTGACTTGGGCCTGATTCTCTTGCCATATCATATGAATAACTTCCATTGACTTCAATGGCAGAATGCAACCCCTGGGCCATAAATGTTCCTCTCTCTTGCTAGCTCTTATGTGATGAGTTTTAAAATGTCAAGTTTCAAACTACATTAATCTTCTTCCTGGAGTCTTGTGTTTCTTTTTTACTCGAGATGGGTTATATTTTTAATTTTAGCTGAGATGCAATTAAACAAGAGGAGCTGTGATGCTCAAGAGACTAGTATTGGGGTAAAGAATCTTTTACCCCTACGGGCTCAGGTTATGTAATGGCTTTGGATATTATTTAGTGAGTTACTGTGTATGTGACCTAAGTTAGTGGTCTTAGCCCAGTTCCTCATGGACAAGCATCCACATCCTAAAAACACATAATAAAATTGGCACTAACTGGCATTTAGTTGCCATTTTTTGTCAGAGATGCCTAATAGCGGATGGGCATGTAAGTGGAATGTTCTCTGACAGCTAGAGATGGTCCCTCGAGCAGGGCAAGGCTTATCGATAGGGCAGTGTGTGGAAAAGTGAACTGTTAGTCTAAGTTCTGTATACATTGTCTGTGGATAAGATGAAGGTGTCAGGCTCCAAAATTGTCAGTCTGCCACCCATCAGCATCACTAAGCTGGGATTTTCAAAGGAGCATAAGGAAGCTAGTGGCTTTCAATGGGATTTGGGTATCTATGATGCTTGTGCTCTTGAAACCCCCCTGCCCCAATGCCTTTGGGAAGAGACCCCCCCCAGCCCTAAAAATGCCTTTGGGAGGGGAATAGAAAGATAAAAAGTCAATGGAATGACAATGACTTCCGTAGATTTTTTGGGAAGAAAGGCAAGACCTGTTTTCTCTATCTTTGCCTAGGATGGCCCATTCTCCGTTTCTATGACATCGTTGCAGATGCAGTCTTAAAATCCTCCTCTGTGAGCTGGTCTGTTAAGGTTGCTTGATATGATGTAATTTGTATTCTATAGTCCTCTTCTGTTGTTTCTTGTTCCATTATGAACATTTTCCTCCCTAAATGGTATGTTGTGGAGAACTTCTCACCATCCGTCCCTAAAGCTCAGTTTTATTTTTTCATCAATAGACTGAGCCAATATAAAGCAAAATAGATGGTTCTATGAGGTAAGAAAAAGCAATGACAAGGCTTGGCAAATTTCTTTTTCTGAAGGTTAGCAAAGGCAGCATGTGATCCTATTGGAGGCGGGGGGTTCACCCGGACCAGTATGGGGTTGTGTCACTATCTACCCTGTAACTTGGGTGTTGCTGTGCTGTGCAGCTTTGCCTCAAAGCCCTGACACTGACAGCCCTTCTTGTCCCGAGTCTCCCCAAAACTGGCTTCCCTGCAGTGTCCAGTCCCTCTCACTGGATCTTCACAACAATTATTACAGTCACTGTCCCCAAAGAGACAGAATGCATACCAGCCGGGTAGTTTGACTGAGGATTCTACCCTTCAGTTTACTACCCAGCACTGACATGGTTGTGTTATAAAATAAGTTTATTAACAAAGAACAGATATTTAAGTGATAATAAATAGACACGGAAGACAAAGGTCTGTTTAAAAGTAAAACAAAACAAAACATGCTTCCTAGTGAGTAAAACTTATTGTCAGCAAGTTACAATCTTTGTCTAAGCAGATTTTTCATCTATAGTCAGTTTACAGCTACTCTTGCCTCCTTTCATGAATGCAGTGGGTGCTGCTCCCCATTGTCCCCTAGGTGAGGGGTACCCCCAAGCCTTATATTTCTTATATTCTCCAAGTTTATCATAGTTCTCAAAATCAGGAAGCCCTCCTGGGGGCTCAGCTTGCTGCATCCACCAGGGAGCCAACGCCAGGTTCATTTTTGCAGTCACCATTTGCTTTGCAAAAATCACAGGTCTTCCTGTGACCCCCGATGCAAATGAATGGTCCATTGTTCTTGGCCACATCTGGCTTGGTTTTTCAACTGCGCTCAAGAGGGGCTGGCTATTCTCCTTCATCTGGTAAAAACCTGTTTTGCCTCCTTGGCCTGTTTACAGACTCCAAAACATACTAGCAGAGTATCCATAATTTCACATACAGCAGTGTTACATTCATTTTAGAGTGATATTAAAGACCAGTGTGGTGGTGGTTTTCACATGATCTGTTAATGACTCCTTTTAAATAAATATCAGGGTAGGAGGTGTACTGAGCACATCAGGCCATACAGGTAGCAGGGAGCCCCTTGCCAACTGGCACAGAGGTGCTCTTAGGGTCACACAGTTTATCGGACAATAAATTACCTGTGGGAGCAAGGACATCGTTATTGCTGCCATCTGAGATTTAAGTCCCTGTAGCAGGGTGCTGGTGCAAAGGCACCTAATTAGCCCCTGCTCAGCCAGCCCCAATCAGGGGAAATAGACTGGGGCTGGGGAGAAGTCTAGTGCCTGGCCTTTAGAACTGGCTGCACCTGCAGGCCTGAGGGTTCAAGGGCTATAAAGGCTGGCTGGCTCCCAGAAGAGAGGGGAATGGCCAGGGAAAGAGAGTCAGTCTGTCTGTCTGTCGCCAGGCTGATGGCAGACCCTGTGTAGGAGAGGTGACTGTAAGGCCTGCAAGCTCTGTATATAGTATATCACTGGTGGTGGGAGAACAGGGTGTAAATAAAGCCACGGGTGCTGTAGAATTAGAAGCTCCTCTGAGCTGTATTGGGGCAGCCAGTGGGCCCCAGGAAGAGGGGCGGGCAGAGGACTTTGTACAGCCCCATTGTTGCGATAGGCATAACAAAAGGGAGACCTGTAGGACAAGAAAATATGTGTGGGGGAAAAAAAATTGAACTTGAAATTTAACGCACATTGGGGCAGATCCTCAGCTCTGGCTAAGGATCATGCAGTGCAAGGCGGGGCTGTGTGTGTGTGTGTGTGTGTGTGTGTGTGTGTAAGCAAGCTCAACTTTGAACTCCCCCAATTCTGAGACCTAGATCTCACCTATGAGTGCCCCTGATCCTGAGGCAGTTGTAAGCAAGGTCAGTCCCCTTATGTAGGTTAAAACAGCCCTTAAACTACTTTAGCTCAAACTTCTCTACCTGTTAACATCCCTTAGGGCCAACCCTACAGCCAGGATTGGTGCATCTTGGTGGTATCTTAGCCTTGTCCTTGGTCCTATGGTCCCACTGCAGGCAGCTGTGTGGAGGGGGTGGCTTCAGTATCGCTACACTAGCTCTACTACACTGCAGGATCCCCCTTGCACTTAGGAGATCCTCTCTGGTCCAGATATGCCGGTTCTACAGCCAGAATCGGGCAGTGGAATGGTACAAAGTGGCCACTTTATAACAATGCTTTAGAAAAGGCAATTGTTCATAGCACTCCATATTTTCAAAGCACTGTGAAAGCATTAGCTAATTAAAGTAAACGTCTTTCTCCTGCAATAGCTTTAGCCCCGTAAAAGGCATTTTGAGGCTGAATAAAATACTTTTACTACTTTATCACTAACACACTATTTCAGTTGATACAGTGCATCAATCTACATGGTGAGATAGCAATGTTCCTGCTTCCTGCCCCAGCCCCGCTAAAACTAAATATACATCTTTTAAAAATAAAATGTATTTGTGTTGGTTACAGGATGCTCTCACCTTACATGCAATACAATACAACTTTATCTTGTGTAGCATCAGACTGTGTTTCTCTGAATGTTTTACAGTCAGAGTGAAACAATAAAGAGCAGAGGCAGAGAGGACTGTAGAAAAAGCACCAGCATATTTTCAGATGCTCTTGTAGACGGAGCACTGAACTGGGACTCAGGGGACCTGGAATTCTATTCCTGGCTCTATCACTAGTCTGCTGATTGGCTTTGGGCAAGTCACTTCACCTTTCTGTACCTCAGTTTCCCTATCTATAACATGGAGATAATGATACTGTTCTTCTTTGGAAAGTGCTTTGAGATCTATGGATGAAAAGAGCTACATAAGAGCTTGGTGGTATTATGATGTGGGTGAGATATTATATACAGGCAATCTGATCCAGGAGCTGTAATAACTGGGGTGAGATTGTGGGAAGAAGCTAAAAGGAGGCCAATGCTAGATGAGAAGAGGGAGGGGAGTGGAAAGGAACAAGTTTCATGAGGCAGGTTGGCCCAAGACCCTGAAGATTTTTTAAGATCAAAGTGCAATTTAGAGCTGTATCTTGATCCTGTATGGGGAAGCAGTGGGATTGGCTAAGGAGAGAGTATGACCCAGGGACCCCCTGGTGGCAGAGGGCACAAAAGGAGTGCATAGGGTTTTACTGGGATCCCCTGGGTCAGATATATGCATCAGAGTTCACCAAAGGGTGGCATGTGGGATCTCTACCAAGAGCCAGTAGTCTGCTGGTTGGCATAATCATTGTGAAATTTATGTACGGATAATATCTAAGGAGTTATGCATCTAAACTAAAAACTATGTTCTTAAGGTCTTGGATTTAAGGCAGGTCACCAGGAGATGATATATCTCCTGCCTGAAAGGAACATTTCCAAGGTAACAGACATCTATCTCCCTTTCTGGCCATTTGGTATTATATGCCTCGCACTGCATGCCTTTTTGCATACTAAGCCAGTTGCAAAATAAGAAATTGCAAAATCTATGAGAAAGGAAATCTGCAAGCTGAAACAAACACCAGAGGGTGTCCTGTTTATGACAAAGGATGGATATTTCGGGGGACAAAGAATCCTTCACCTAGCAGGCAAGCCGGCAGCATGTCTGTCTCATGAAAGGTGGGTTACAGCCACCTGGCTGTAAAATGCTGCAAGGATTTTGGGTGAGTAACACTTGGTTAGACATGAGAGTACCTTGTTAATCACCGCTAGGCTCCAGAAAGTGTGTCATGATTTTATGTTACGTGGAACCATTTGTTTCCAGTGCTTCTGCTACTATTACTTGAATCTGTGTGATTTATCTGTAGCTCTTACTAGATTTCACTATAAACCTAAGTGCTGGGTGATAAGCAGCACAGTCATCTGAGGTGGAACTGGTGAGCAGGACACAGTGAATCTGTGAATACTGTGAGTGTCCAGTGAACCAGGGGCTGCCCACTACAGAGAGACACTTCAGACTGAAGGAGGTGGAGAGCTGATCCCTGGTGGGCACAGACAAGCCTTCCTCATGCTAAGGGCAGGTGGTTGAGAGGTGACTCACAACCCTGGGTACCCCCAGGAAGCGTCACAAGGAGATGACATGATTATCCTTCTTACATAATTTCTTATCATGCACAGAAAGTCCAGATTCTTTAGGGTATGGATACAGAAAGAAGTAGCACACTTCACCCCTTCCATGGGTGCTGTTTGGTACAGTCAGGCACATTGGTGAAGTGCAGAACTAAGCAAGTGCACTGCAGAGACAGCTCATCCATCATGCATTGCAACATTAATCCTGCCCCTTTATAGGCCTCACCATACCTGGCTAGGCAAGTCATTCTCTGCAAAATCACAAGTGCTGCTTTGTTATATTCTGTTCACCAGAGGGCTTGTTCTCGTCTCCATACATGTGCCTGTAGTGGACTTCCGTTAATGTGAATGGGAGCCATGCTGGGTATGGGCACTGAAGGAAGGACAGACTTCATCGCTTGGACATCTGGAAAAGGACAGGTCGTTGGGCTAGCAGATTCCATTCCCTAGTCTGAGCTCTGTGCAGACCTTTCCAGTACACACACATTTTGAATCAAGACTTGCCCTCCAAGACCTGTCCTACACTGTTCCCCACACAGTTGGACAGGAAATGTGTACATACATTTTTAATTGTTCTTTCCCCTACCAGTGATTTGACAAGCTCACTCTCATGGTGGCTGTAAGATCACTTGCATTTGACATGTAAAACCCACAAACTAAATCTTCTACCTGCTCACCTTTAACAAAACTCTTGTCATCTGCATTCAGAGGGGGAAGGACTTGTGCTCCATTCCAGGCCTGAAGAAAAGGATATGGGCCAACTCACTTTACCAGAAAAGCTCTAACTTCCCCATGACATGTGACCTCGCTGATTTCCATCTTCATTTGGCACCAGTATCACCTGTGGGGGAAGAAGAATGGTAGTACTGATCCAGGTGCTTTAAGATTTCCTCCTCCTTGCTGGTGGTGCTGTATGAAGGAGAGAAGGTTTCATATGTTATGTGGTACAGAATATTATGGCCAAGATTTTCAAGCGACTAGTGATTTGGGGTGTTCTGATTGGGTGTATAAACCTCACAATGGTGACAAAGGGGTTAAAAAGCTGCTGCAGGCAAGGATGCCCCTGCCAATCATGTTGGGGTGGAATAAGGGTTTAAAAGCAGGAAGCAGCAGATAGTAGGTGGGCAGCTCTGGAAGAGAGTAAACAGCAGTTCTACAGCTCTTGAGAGAGGCTCCTGGAAGGCTTCAGGGAACCTGTCCTCAAGAAGGACACTCACTAATTTCCCCCATGCCTACAAGGAGACAACATATTCCTGTATCCTGACCAGGTAGCATAGATTTGGCAAGCCCCAAGGTGAGCTGTTAAATGATCAATACAACTATCCTGTACCCCTTCTGGGGTTAGGGACTCTGGGACTATATTGAAAGGACTTTGGCAGTGGGAACTAGGAGCCCCCCATCCCCTTCAAATGCAAATGGACTAGATGGCTCAGTTTTGTATCGGGGAGACTCCTGTTTATGCAGATGGGAGCACCCGCTGAGTTTTGCAGCACCCAAAGATCAGGAGGTGCCTGTCAGTATCTTGAGAACTGGGACAGTGTCCAGCTTCAGTCACTGTATAGGGTCCTGATTATTTAGTTATTTTGTTTAGAAAGTGCAGAGAAGTTACTCTCTGAAAAGCAAGACCTCTTCAAGGGGTCTTAAACTGTGCATCCAAATATCACCAGTGATGTTTAAAACCCTTGGCCTACATGTTTAACTGGACCATATGGATTTCTTCCACTGCACACCCTGGATACTGATGAATGAGGAAATTCAAATATTTTGGAGCAGTGATTGGGCTATGCCCCAAAATTTGTTTCCAGATTTGAAACACTCTGGAGCTTGGAGACATTCAGACCTAAGGCACATTAGATGAAAGGACCATGTGCAAGGTTCAGATACCACCCCCTCAAAAGTTTGGGGTGTGTCCAGCTTGGGCCCATATGTGGTGCAGCAGTTCAGAGAAAGGTATGAATGCTTATCCAAATTATCCAGCTCTCTCAGGGTGACCAGATGTCCTGATTTTATATGGACAGTCCTGATTTTTGAGTCTTTTTCTTATATAGGCTCCTATTACCCCCCCTCCCCCGTCCTGATTTTTCACACTTGTTGTCTGGTCACCCTAAGCTCTCTTGATCTCCCAGACAGAGCTGGAAATCTCAGAGGAACTGGCTGCCTAGTGAGCTTTCCACTGTTTCCATTATTTTGAATCTTCTACCTCTGATTCTAAATAGAACCCAGAAATGCACAAAAATGGGAGTAAGAGGGGGAAATTCACTAGTTTTGGGAAACCTTAAGAAAGTTTGTGTTTTGTTCTGAGTGAAGATTTTTATTTTAATCCGATTGATTTGCTCATAGCTCATCCAGGGGCTCTTAACTTGTTAAACCCGGTGTTCCATGAGACTGACAGCATAAAGAAATATCATGGAGCTCTTTCTCTGCTCTGACAATGCCATCTTTCTAAAACAAAGATTCCTCTCTGCTCAAACAACTTGCAAAACAAAAACATATAAGGTTCCACTGAGATTGTTGTTGTTTCCTGTGTTGGAGGGTTGTGGCGTGAATTCATTAGTGAATGCTTGCAAAGCACTACATGTAAACTGAAATGTATGGGAAATGCTTAGTCAATAAAGCAGTGTGGTCTAGTGGGCTGAGCACAGGATCAGAAGCCCAGGTGTTCCTGAGTTTTAAACCTGCTCTACCAGGGTCTTGTGGTAAGAAGTCACTGGACCACCCTTTTCCTCAGTTTCCCTTGAAAAAATGGGAATAATAATTCTTCCCTACCTGACAAAAATGGTGTGAGAATTAATTAGTTAAAGTTTGTAAAGCACTTTGAACATGAAAAGAAAACAAAGATGCCTTTGTTTTACTGATTTTACATGTTTGCTTTTCTTGCTAGGCATTTCAGTGGGAGTTCAAAAGAAATCAGACAAAGGTAAAGGTAAGCTATCCATTAAAAACCTTATTCTTGTGAAGTATCCATTTGTGTCTTGTTACAACCCATTTGTGTCTTTACTATGCAAGATAAATAGCTCCAAAAACTAAGTATGCAAATAACAGAACATTAGATTTCTGTTCAGGTCATGGAAGAAGTTAAATTTATGCAGGACTAAAAATGAGCAATTTTTTTTTTTTTACTTGAACCTGATCCTGCATCAGGAAACTTCCATACAGGACTCTCTTTAGAAACTTTGTGCACAGTTCATTCTTAACTGTAGGGAATCCCTAACAGCACCAGTAAATAAGCAACTCAGGAATTAAATTAGCCCCTAGCTATCTTAAGCAAATAACCTACAAGTGAAATTGTGTTATCTAACTGGCCAGTTGATGCTTGGCTTTTTCCAGCTTTAAGAAAGAAATTAAATGGGAGAGCAGCATATTACTCTCATTTCAAATCCTCTGGAGCAGATAAACATTATCATGAAACTGGCCAAGGATGAAATTTAAATAAGTAGTGATTGGAAAGGATGACAGCAAGAGTTTCCAACCCACAAAAACCAGACAAATCAGTTTAATTAACTGAAAATTTTGGAGTACAAAGATAGGGGGGAATTATTGAGTTTGCTGTGTAATGCATGCTCAATATTTCTGTAAACAGATTAGTGTAAAGAAACCCTGCCATATAATTATCCTTTAAAATAAATAAAAAAATAAATCCTGGAGCTTTCTATGCACTTTTCTCCTTGTAAATCAGTGTCACTTTATAATTCCAGTGTGGATTACAGATTCATTCCATTTCTTCTATGGTCTCTAACAAAACAGAACCCTTCTCCAGTGCACTTCTGTACAGAACGGTTTGGTTTGTGGCATAACCACCATGTGTGTCTGCCATGTACAAAGGATTATGAATCCTCATATCGTGGTCATATGTTTATACTGCTCATTTCTTTTCTGAGAGCTCTGCATTGTGCAAACATAATGTTGTCTGTAAATACAGTAGTGGGAGAATTAAACAAATGTTAAGCCGCAGTCCCAGAATAGAACAGCAATTCTTTCTTCTTTTTTATTTTTGGTTGCTCAAAAAGCAAAACTCCTGGGTCTGTGGCTCTTCATTTGATCCCTGTTATAATACCACAGATGCTGTGATGATACCTGGGTTTAGCAGAGCTCTAAAACAGCCCACTCGACTTTGGATTTTTTCCATTTTTAGCAATCACACTGTCATTCATAATCCATGAAGTGGGATGGAAACAAATGATTCACGTTTTTAAAAAGGATAATGGTGAGAGCAGCATGCACCCGTTGATTAGGTATATGACTAAGAATTCAGAACTCCCAAATTCTAATCCCAGCGCTGACTGTTTCTGCGTTCTTGGGCAAATGATTTATACTCTCGGTGCCTCAATTTTCCCATCTATAAAATGAGAATGGTGTAAGGATCAGTTAACTAAATGATTGAATAGTGCTTTGAAGATGCAGAAGTGCCAAGTATTCTGGTTTACCTGTGGCCTGTTTTCCCTTTGCAGTTGCAGTATATATTACTGCATGGTGAAAAACTCCTGCTGTATTATGAACGTTTTATTGCATTGTCTCAGTTGTATCCAGCATGCTCGTCTGCTACAACTCAGAGCCAGGGAAAGGCTCTGGGTTTTTAACAGCAGTCTCTAGCTGCTAAACTTCTTCCCTTCCATGCCTTAATCTCTCTCTTCTTGAGTTTGTTTTCTGTATCTCAATGGCAGGGCTACAATGATGACTGTTATGTTATGGCTAGTTCCATTGCATTTTGTGCCTTTGGGAATGGTTTCCAACAAGGCAGAAATACACTGACAAGTGCAAAAAGCAAACTGATTTCTCCAGCAGCAGAGTGAGGTTGCTCTGGTGTTGCAGGCCTTAGCTTGATCTCCTTTGAGGTATAAGTACTACCTAATGAGGGGGTAGGTTAAAAACAGGCAAGCTAATGTGGGAATGGGGCCATTAGAAAGGCCAAAGATAGCATACTGTTTAGCATTGCTCGTTGTTTCTAATACGGTATGTTTAGGTCTTCAGCAAAGATACCGGAGGAGCTCAGTCCTGTAACAGCAGACATGTGAACATCACTGATTAACATTGTGCTGGATTCACAGATGGATTCTATTTAAAATAGAGTAGTAATTTGCAGGGGGGGAATAAGCACACATAATTCAACCCTGGCACTCTGTGTGGTAACTTGTGCTGAGTGCCTCATAGGCCTGCTGTCTCCTGTAAGCACTGCAGTTTGGGCTTTAGGCACCTATGTGTCACTTTAGATGCCTACAGGTAAAATTTAGATCCTTCAAATACCGGCTCAAGTGCCACCTTACCCCAGCTTTGTCTTAGGCCCCTAAGCCCTGTCTTGCATAACTCCAGGAGAGGTTTCATGGCTTTGAATCCCAAGGAGAGGGAGGCACCTCTCTCCAGCCCGGACTTAGGTGCCCATGTCCCTTCAAGGGAAAGGGCTTAGACCCTACCCCTCTCCTTGGCATTTCCAAAGAGCTAGTTTAGGTTGCTCCCTGCTCAGCATGCTGTGAAGCCATTTTGTAGGCACCTAACTCTCTCCATGCATTGTACAGGGAGGCTGGGCCCCTAACACAGGGCTGTGGATTCCATTAGGCATCAGGGCATCTAAATATTAGGCACTGCAACACTCAGCCTAAATTCCTTTTGTAGATCTAGCCCTTTGTGCCTTGACTGGCTTTTCCACGCTGTTTCTTTAGGAAAGAGAAGCCTGTTTTACACTGCGAGCCTTAGCTCAGGCAGTCAGGCTTGTGTGAGGTCTCTGGTTCCTCTGATTTTATAATACCAAAAGCCTCTGACTAGTTTTACACACCTGCTCTTCCCCCCAGATAAAATCTGCTGTGGGGGAAGAGGTTTCTGGCAAAATGGAGCAGCTGTTTAGCATTAATTGTGGCAGCCTAGGGGATGAGTAGCATAGCTGCTTTAAGCCTATGATTGGCCCTGAGAAAAGCGTGTTCCTATCTCCACCAAGTTAAATTTGGTGAAGGAGGAGCAAGTACTTGTGGGAGAGTTGTGTGTGTTCTGGCTGAGAGGCTCGGGGCTGTCTAAATACAGCATTGTGATAGTCTGAGTATCTGGGAGCAGATTACTCTTCTGGCTAAAAGATTAGCTTAAAGGCATGGGAAGATCTGGTGTGTCTCTAGGCTCAGGGTCAATATGGGGCCAATGGCCCAGAATTAAGGACATTAAAACAAATAACAGTAGAGGAAGATCAATGTGAATGAATAACTTTAATATAATCAACAAGTTGTGAGACTTTAATTTCATGAGACAGCATTTTGGAATAGCACTAAAATGTTTAAGTGGGATGATAATAATAGTGTCTCTGTGTGAGACAGAGGAATAAAAGAAATATATATCTTCAGGAGGAACAACTGAAAAATGCGTATTAACAAGGAAACTGTGACTCAAGACCTTGGCAATGGAGAACTGTGTATCATTTCTTCATGTAGCATTTTGCCTAATGAACTCAATAAATGCTTTGGACTTCTGTGTGAACTCATGCTTCTTTCACACAGGTGTAGTTCCATTGATTTCCTTGGGTTACTCTTTATATAGTGCTGCCAGGAAGAGCTGAGTCAGGCCCTTGGAGGGGTGAGAGCTGGATTGCTGAGAAACCTTTTTCTTCTACAGTGGATGAATTTGGAGACAGTGAAGTTGTTTGTAATGAAGCGAAGTGAAATGTTCAAATATTTCCAGTACACTGAAACCATGTGCAAAATTACTGTAATAGACCTCAGAATGAGGCTGTTCCTAGAAGAAAATCAGAGAGTTCTACTGACTACAGAAGCTTCTTTTCACTGAAAAGTTACCTCTAATGTTGTTCCCTGACTTAAGTCCTGTCCACACACACACAAATCCTTGAGTGCAGTGGTGCTTTTACCTTCAGTTGTCTGGCCTGAGAAGAGGGGCATGGATAAAACTAAAGTGAGCGCAAGCAGCAAACTCTGCTGCAGGTTATGCTGGCTAGCACCACAAATCTTTCAATGCCTTTCCATGATTCTCCCCATGTGGCCAGCAAGCACAGAGAAATTCTCCTACAATTCACTGGAAAAGAATTCATGCAGTGGCTCAGAAGTCTTAGGGCCACAATAAGCAAGTGCAGCACCAGCATGTATGCATCAACTCAAGAGTTGTTTTGCAGTATGGCCGTTCTCACTGAAGCTAGGCTAACTGAAAAGGAGTAACTCAAGTTAACGCTGCATTGAAGACATACAAAGGGACTCCTGCTCTGAGAAGGTAAGGCTGCTTATAAATACTTCTGGTGTAGTGGGTGAATCCTGTTCAGTAGTTTCCACAACCATTCTTACAATTTGGAATTACAAACTGGTTCTTTTCTGACCCTGAGTTTAAAAGTACCCTGCAATTGCAACCATTATACAGCTACTTCATCTACAAAAGCTTCCTACAAGACACTCATTGATTGATATTACTCTCTTGGTTAGTATGTATATAACACTTGTTGGGTTTAGCTGCTCATGGCTTCTCCCTTCTTGCACAATTTTGGGGATAGAAGTTGTGGTTGGTCTTCTGAGAGGTTGGGTGTGGTTTTTTGTTCCCCCCCCCAACACCTACAAGTACATCATGCAGTACAAAAAACTTTCTTATGGAACCATGTGACTACTTTACTGTATCCTGCTCAAGATAAATGGACAACTTATCCTCCATTACAAACAATTAACCTGGGTGAGAAAGTTGCATTAAGTTAAGATAGCATAATATTATCCAAGAGAAAGGGATTGGCTATTTATATAGATATCAAGAATGTACAGAGTTTGTCATAGTTAATGACTACAAACATTTTGGATGGGATATTAAACCTTGTGTTTAGGGCTTAATCCAGTCCCTACCACTTAGAGATCAGGCTGAGACCTATGTAGGGAGCTGATTGTCCCACACTGACCTACTGTGGGCTTCTTAAATCTTCCACTTGAAGCACCTGGCACTGACTACTATCAGAGAGAGGATACTGGACTAGATGGACTCTGGGTCTGATCCAACATGGCAATTCCTATGTTCCTAGAACCCTGGTTGGCACTGGTAATAAAATACCCACTGGCAGACTGTTCTAGTGTAGCTTCCATCTAAGGAGGACAGCTGTGGGGAAAAAATATAGTACAAAGTTTATTTTTAAGAGGCAACACAGCAGTATGTCTCACAATTACATGCTTGCAGTATACAATTCATTGGATGATTATTGCTTGAAAATTATAACTTTTTACCTTACCAAACACTCCATAGTAGTAACTGTTTGTTGTATATGGGTCTCCAGCATGGGGGGAGCGGTTGACATAGGGATCTATTTAGTTAGTTCTGTAAAGCATCGGTCTCTTGCTGGGAAAGACTTTTTACACAGATCTAGTGGTTTGGAGGTAATTTCAGGGCTCTCACTTAAGACAGGTATTTATCTGGTCTTATAAAGATGAAACCAAATACCTAAGCAGAAGTTAACAAATTAATATTAATGTCTAAGATCTTTGCCTAAGGCCTGGTCTACACTAGGACTTTAAATCGAATTTAGCAGCGTTAATTCGAACTAACCGCTCAACCGTCCACACCAGGAAGCCATTTAATTCGAACTAGAGGGCTCTTTAGTTCGAATTTGGTACTCCACCCCGACAGGTGGAGTAACGCTAAATTCGACATGGCTAGTTCGAATTAGGCTAGGTGTGGATGGAAATCGAACTTAGTAGCTCCGGGAGCTATCCCACAGTGCACCACTCTGTTGACGCTCTGGACAGCAGTCCGAGCTTCGATGCTCTGACCAGCCACACAGGAAACGACCCGGGAAAATTTGAATTCCTTTTCCTTTCTGGACAGTTAGAATCTCATTTTGTGGTTGGACATCGGGGCGAGCTCAGCAGCACCGGCAGCAATGCAGAGCTCTCCAGCAGAGGAGTTCATGTAATCTCTGAATAGAAAGAGGGACCTGGCATAGACTGACCGGGAACTCTTCGATCTGATCGGTGTGGGGGGGCGAGTAGTCTGTGCTTTCGGAGCTGCGCTCCAACAAACGGAATGCAAAGACCTACGAGAAGGTCTCCAAAGCCATGATACAGACAGAGGATACAGCCGTCATGCAACGCAGTGCCGCGTGAAAATCAAGGACCCCAGACAAGCCTACCAAAAAATCAAAGCGGCCAATGGATGCTACGGAGCCTGCCACCACTGCCCCACCAGTGACCATGGACTCTGATGATGGGACAGTGTCGACGGACAGTTCCTCGACGATGTTCACGGACGGGGAAGATGAGGAAGGGTTTGTGGAGGACGAGGCAGGCGACAGCGCTTACAACACTGGTGTCCCCGACAGCCAGGATCTCTTCATCACCGTCACGGAGATCCCCTACCAACCCTCCCCGACCATGAACCCGGATCCTGAATCAGGGGTAGGAGCAGTCGGTAAGTGCTTTAACCATGTTAACTTTTATTCTTAATATAACAGCAATCTGAAGTGTGTGACAAGGAGGTCTCTGTATATATGGTGATAGAACAGAAATCCTCCTGGGAGATCTCCACGAAGCTCTCCTGCCGTTAATCGATAAGCATCAGCAGGAGGTTCCTGGGGAGAGCTGCCTTATTGGGTGCTCCGTGATAGCACACTTTTCCGCGCGAGGCTTTCATGCGGTATTCAGGGAGCACTGCCTCCCAGAGCACGGCTGCATAGGTCCGTGGTTCGTGCTAGATTTCACGCAGCATGCGCTCTCTATCTCCTTCAGTGCCCGTCCTTACGGTTATCTCGCTCGGAGACTCCTGCATCTAAGTAGGGGAATTACTGTAATGTTACGCCTGGTCCAAAGTATTTTTAAAAAATCTCCGGACAGACGGCATAGCACAGACTCAGCACGCAGCTGCGTGACGAGCGTAACGGAAAGCCAAAGAATCAAATGGACGCTCATGGAGGGAGGGGGGAACGAGGACGCAAGGTATCCCACAGTTCCTGCTGTCTCCGAAAAGCATTTGCATTCTTGGCTGATCTCCAAATGCTTCTAGGGTCAAACACAGTGTCCGCGGTGGGTCGGGGCATAGCTCGGCAATTTACGCCCCCCCCCCGACCCCCAGAAGTTAAAGGGAAAACAATCCTCTGTTGACTCTTTTACATGTCACCGTATCTGTACTGAATGCTGCAGATAGACGCGCTGCTGCAGCACTCAACAACAACATCCTTCCTCCCACCCCGCCATGGGTGGCTGATGGTACAATAGGACTGCTACCCGTCCTCATCATCAGCCTATTGGCACATGGGGCAGTGCAAAAGGACTGGTAACCATACCAACTTGCTTGGGACAGGTCGATCAAGGTCACCTGGTCCTAATTTTTCATGGTAGATGGTGCAGTATGGCTGGTAACTGTCCTCATCATTGCAACAGGGGGCTGAGCTCCATCAGTCCCCACCCTTCATTGTAAAGAAAAGATTCAATTGCCCCTGGACTAGCAGAGGGATGATTGGCTCCCTCCTCCACACCCCTTAATGTCATCTCTGGACTATCATTGCAGCTGGAGGCTTCCTTCCACTCATTTCTCACAAACGACTACCTGTGTCTTATTCATGCATTCTATATTACTTCATCACACAAGTGGGGGGACAATGGTATTGGAACTCAGGAAGGCTGGGGGAAGAACGGAATGAACAGCTGGGGTTGTTTCAGGAGCACACCCTGTGAATAGCATTCAGCTCAAAATTTATGCATGATTGGCCAGAGAGCAGCTGTGCTCTCTGGTTCTATGATACAGTGGTTCTCTAGTACAGTTGCCCATATTCTAGGCAGGACTGATTCTATTTTTAGATACCCAAAAAGGAGGGATTGACTCGGGGAGTCATTCCCAAATTTTGCTTTTGCGCCCCTGGCTGATCGGCCAGGGGCACTTATGACAGCACCAAATGGCGCAGTGCAAAAGGACAGGTAACCATGACCATCTTATTACCGTCTTCTTACCAGTTCATGGTATGGTAGACGGTGCAGTATGCCTGGTAACCATCGCTGCTGTCATGCAAAAGCAAAAGCATGCTGCTGTGTAGCGCTGCTGGTCCGCCTCTGTCAGCGGCATCTAGTACACATACGGTGACATACACAAAAGGCAAAATAGGGTCCATTGTTGCCACGCTATGGCGTGTGCCAGGGCATTTCATGGAAAACGTGCTCGAAATGATTGTCTGCCGTTGCTTTCCCGGAGGAAGGAATGACTGGCGACATTTACCCAGAATCCACCGCGCAAATGATTTGTGCAACAGCAGGCACAGGGGTCTCAACAAAAAATTCACAGAGACAGCCTAGACTCAGTTAATTGTTCGCAAAAAAGTATCTTTGCAAGGAATTCACTAACTGTTTCCCATCTCACAGCTTCCACTGTCTCCAGACCTTCCACAGCATCCCCCTCGCAGAGGCTGGCGAAGATTAGGCGGCGAAAGAAAAAGACAAGGGACACGATTTTCGATGAATGTGTGGGCTGCTACCTAGCCGAGGCGGACCAGCAGAGGCAGTGGAGGGAGAAAGTCTCTCTGTACCAGCGCTCACACAGCGAATGGGAGGAGAGGTGGCGTGAGGAACACAAGCAGGCGACTCAAGCAATGCTTGTACTAGTGAGGGAGCAAACGGACACGCTCCGGTGACTTGTGTATGTTCTGCAGGACCGCTGCAGGACAGAGCCCCCTGCAGTATCTCTGCAACCACCCTCCCCCGCCACAAAGTCACATACCCCCCTCACCCTAAATAACCAGGAGGATGCCCGCCCTGGGCCGTGAATACTGTCACTGCACCCCAGCAGAGTGCTCAAGTAACCAAAAGCTCTCATACCCTACGTTTGCATAAGTCCTTCCCTTCCAGACTCAAACAAGTCCCAATCCCAGTCCCATCCCATAACTGTGTACTTAAGTAATAAAAATACTTTGCTGTTAAGTACTGTTTCCATCATGTTTTTTCACTGAAGACTGTGTTTGAATGGGGTGCGTGGGGAAGTGCGTTGCTAATTGCATAGGACAGGCACCTTTCCCAGGGTACAGACACGGGGGCCGGATCAGCAGCGGGTCACACACACAGTGCAGTCAGTAGGCACCGTGGTCGGTATGGGAGGTGGTTTCCAGGATCTGTGTGGGCGGGGGAGATGTGACTTTGCAGCGGGGGAGGGCGGTTACAGATCTTATACAGCGGTCCTTGTCCTGGACCGCTGAGTCACGCAGCAGAGGAATCTGTATCCGTCCTCCTCCGCCACAAGGCCACATAGCCCCCCGCACACAGAATCCCAAAAAGGAGGGATGGCAGGCTCCGTTGAAACAAGCAGTCCGGCAATGCGGACCGCTGTAGGAGCAGGAGCCTGTCATTCCTTGAGTTTAGAGGCGGTCTTTACATCAGCGCACACCCTACCCACCACAGTCTGCGTTCCAGTTTCAACCCTTTAACGAAAAGTCATGAATAAAGAAACCTCTCCTCAGTAACAGTGTGACATGTATTTTATTTTTACACGTGTCTTGGAAGTGGGGGAAACAGGGAGAACGGGGTATTTAACCGAAGAGGAGAGTCAACAGTAACTGGGTAAAGAAACAGGGGCAGGTTCAGCTTCTCTGTAAAGAAACTGAACAGTCACAGGTCACGCTGCTCGCTGGTATTTGAAGAGTTCCTTGTCGCTGTCCCAGGCGCCTGTATAGGGCTTCATGAGCAAGTGCATTAGCGGGCAGGCTGGGTCACCGAGGATCACTATAGGCAAATGCACATCCACAACAGTTATTTCGTGGTACGGGAAGAAACTACCTTCCAGCAGGCGTCTGAGCAGCCCGCAGTTCCTGAGAACACACGCATCAGGAACCTTGCCCGGCCATCCGACGTTCATGTTGGTAAAACGTCCCCTATGGTCCCCCAGTGCTTGCAGAACCATTGAAAAGTAGCCCAATTTCTCAGCAGCTGAATGTGGAAGAGGTGGACAATAAAGTGCGAGGAGGAGAAAACGGCGAGGATCGCAGCGGGCTCCATGCTTGCAGTGCTGTGGCGTCCACGCTGTCACTGACCAGAAAAGTGCACGAACAGATTGCCCGCAGGCGCTTTCAGGGAGGGAGGGAGTGAGGGCGTGATTGACGGTTCAATGACGACAGTTACCCAAAACCACCCTCGACACATTTTTTCCCCCAGCAGGCATTGGGGGCTCTACCCAGCATTCCAATGGGCAGCGGGGACTGCGGGAACTGTGGGATAGCTTCCCACAGTGCACCGCTTCCGAAGTCGACGCTGGCCCCGTGAATGTGGACTCAGAAATTCGAATTAGTGTATTTAGTATGGATACACAAATTCGACTTCATAAGGTCGAATCCACAAATTCGAACTAAGTTGATTCGAAATAGTCTTGTAGTGTAGACAAGGCCTAAGTTAGATGTCTTAGACTGAGGTAAAAACAGCTATACTGAAGTAGGATTTTGGGAATCTGATCTCAGCATCATTTTAGTTTATTGGTCTAGCAAAGTTTCTCTATCTTCTCTGTGTTCTGGTTCTGGGTTTGGACTGTTCCGTGAGCCAGAGAAGGGTCACAGCACTAGATTCCCATATGGTTTACCAGTAGGTTTAGCCAGAATTGGAGGGGTCCCACAGCTTCTTTGCTGGGCTTGCTATTCAAAGACTATGCAGTTTCTCAGTTATTCTCAGTCTTTAACCAGATTCACGACTCTCCTCTTTAGTTTCTGGTTTCAAATCTGAACTGTGCTAATGACTCCCTTGGCTAAGTGATAACATCTCTATGAAGGTTCATAGAGTAAGTTCCCTAGAACGGAAAGTGAACTTCATCAGATCCTGGTTTCATTTATGGAATGATCTGTTGACTTCTGGGCTGGAGGACATATGAAACTACAACAACTCTGCTGGGCTCAGATGAAAGGCATCTTTTATGAAGTATCAGGCTTTCAGAGATGAGGAAGGAGCAACTCTTGTTTCCTGTTGGCCTGGTAGTCATATTTTGTGGTTCTCAAATTTTTGAACTTTGTTCCTTTTGGCATACAGTGAATTTCACTGATGTACTACAAATATCTTAGTCAATACTTAGTAGGAAAAAGAGGCAGTTCTGATTCTAAATGGAGCAGAATTTCCCATGTTCAGCTAAAATTACTTTCAAACTATTCTTTTCACCCTTGGTATTTCTCAAGCTTCAGTGATTTTTGTGTGGGTGTCTAACATGTACTTTTTACAGTGTTTTATCTTTTTCATACGTTTCATGTTGCTAAAACATATTTCAAATGTGTAACTTCTCATATGAACCAGGTTTTTTTTCTAAATTACCTAGATTTAGGAGATAAATGGTAGAAGCTGTCACAGTTCAGGGTGACTGCAAGTCTGTATTTTCCCCTTAGTGGTTCAGCAGGGGCGCATGTTCTTAGGCTTCTGGCATTCCCAGCTGTTGCTTCTCTTGGGTGGAGACCTGCATCTCTCTCCCTTCTAGCCAGGGTACATCAAGGCTGCATAGGTCCCTGAGTGTATTGTGACTTTCTGGCAAAAGGCAGTCTGCCTAAGCAGGCTTGCTTCACTTCTCTCCTCAGAGACACACAGTGTGATTGCTAAAGTTCTAAGTTACCACATAGCTATTTCTAAGCAAGTACATTCTTAATGTAAAGAGAAATACAGAAAAAACATATTTTTAAAAAAAAATAAAAGAACCTATATGCATGCGAATAAGCTTACCAGAGATCAACCCGCTAACTCTAGAAAGGGCTCTTTCCAAAAGATAGAAGCCCACCTTGGACCAGAAGTCCTGTCCATGTACTGGATCAGAAAGGAGGCTCTGAGTCATCTTAATTTCAGGCTACTTATTCAAAAATCCTTTCTTTGTCTTTTGGTTCCTGGAGAATCCAGATTGGGTCTTTGAATTGTTCTCATGCAACAGGTGATCGGCAGACAGGTCTCCCCTACCCCTCAGGGTGAAGCTTCAAAGGATGAGTTCTTAGGTGGGGGGTTGGAATTCTCTCAACCCAGATATTTCCTCAGAAATCAACTTCAAACACATCACCCCCCCAAAGTCCTTTGAAGTTCCTAATCCTTTCCAGAGCTTGCATTAGTCTGTCTCTTAGGGAAGTTGCATACAATTCCACAAGAACACACACACAATTTTGTCTTTCATACAAAAGACTCCATAGGTATTAAACTTAATTAACTAATGTTTAGCTTAATTCCATAAGGTTTGTCCAGGATATTGCAGAATATTGTCATGTCTGTCTCATAAGCACATCATAAACAATATATCCAACTTACTCTTTATAGCATCTTTATACACTCATTCTTATATAAAATATTCTATGCCTGTTCACAAAAAGCATCAAGGAACTGGTGATTAAAATGTAAGAGAAACAAACAGGCTACAAATATAAGGGGTATGTAATTAATTCATACAAATGTAAAAGATTCCAGTCTTAGAAATAGCAGTTTATGTTTATACATTTTAACAGCTCAAACAGCAACATCTTGGCTCGCCAGGTTTGAGCTGCTTAATAGTTGTTAAAACCATTTAGGGTAGGTTCAAAAAGTTAAAAAATCTCTTTTTAAAAGAAGCCTGAATACAGGTGGGTTAATTACCATTTTTTTTGTGTCAGAGCTCCCATATGCATGCTGAGGGTAAACCTTGCTGTGGGTTGGCTTAACCTGTGTGGTCGGGGTGTCTGTTGGGGCGGTTTGGGTGAAACTCAAACCTTTCAAAATACCAGCGTGTGCTTTGATGAATTGTATTTATCGCACAACAGGGTACTTTAGTGAGAGCGGTAACACAGAGTGAAAAGCAGCTTCCTAATTTCAACTGGTTATTGTGTTGGGTTACTTCGAAAGGTCACAAGAGACACAGCAGCAAGTTCAACTTTCTCTTTTATTGGTGTCCTAGTTTTATATTTCACCCTCGCAAGCACAAGTGAGATCAAGGACTAGGCACGGTTCTCGATGTTGAGCAGCAATAACTCTCAAGCCTCTTGTGTGCATGCTCTCTTAACCCCAAGAGCACAGGGTACAGAAGAAGATGTTGGGGGTCTCCGTATGGATATATCTGAGGAGATGTGGATCTAGGAGCAATCTTCAGCATGCTACTGAGGTGCTTAGTTATGTACTCTCCTCTTTGACCCTACACCCACTACTATGCAGGAGAAACTTGGCAGTTGCATAGCAACACCATCGTTATCTTAGAATCAAATTCCCATGCACTCATCACTTTCCATCTTGTGCCTCTCACCTAGCCCTCCACACCTGCTCTGTGCACGCTCATTTTTGCCTTCTTGAGGATCAGGCAGAAATTCAGGCTCAAAAACTCCAACTTAATCTGGGAAAGCTGCATTCAGTCAATTTATGGCCTAATTTTATGCCAAAGTGGGATGCTGGGTGAAAATACGAGAATCTTTAGTGCACTGCAAATCCCATGCATGCTAAGCCATCAGGTGATTGCATTGTTTATTCTTCTAGAACATAATGTGCCATAAAAATAAATGTTGATCTGGATATTATGGAAAAGGCAATTGAGCCCAACACTGGCTAAAGCATTTTGAACGTATTGAAGCTGCTAATAATAGTCTGGCATACTGTATGTGTAATTAAATAGCTTGTGAGGAAAAACCTTGTTTTAATACTGAGGGTGACTGCTGTGATTTGACTGCAGCTCTTTGTCAGTAACGTTTCCTAATCTAACACCACATAAAGTGTTTTATGTGGATTTCAATGCAGTTCACAATCGGAGGGAGAAACATTTGTGGGGAAATGCAGTTAAATGACTCATTTAACGCACACAAAATCCCTGTAGTCCTAAAGCATGTTTTGTTTACCCAGGTTCATGTGTGCCTTCCAAACAAACATACATCTGGGAGGGTTGGGGCCTCATAAAAGTTTATTTTACTAGTTTCACAAATACTGTTGAATAGCGAACGGTTTAAACTCCAAAACCAGCATTAGAGGGTTGTAGAGCTTGGACCTAAATTGAGTTCTGGAAAAGTTCAAAGTAAAGCAAGCTTAGTGTTAGAATAATTTCTGTGTTTCACGTCCCCTTGTCATTTGTTTTCCACACAGTGATGTGAAACCATGCCATAAACCTGCAGGAGCCTGTCTGGCTGATGTAGCAGGTTCCACTTTGTCAGCTTTGATGGGTGCACTTAAAACATTTTGATAACACGACATTCCCCGATGTCCAAGTACAGCTCAAGCAGAGTGCACCAGCTGTTGCTTCGACTGCTGATCAAGAATCTCCCAGATGAAGACAATCTTATATAAACCTGCTATGAAAATGAAAACCCTCTCGTGAGGTTATATTTTCCCCAATTACTCTGTCTGCATTCATGTGGTGGAAACTTACAAGAACAACCCTGAAAACATCCTGGGACATGAGAGGGTCTTCTTCATTGCAAAGCAGCCCTTCCATTAGAACAGGAGGTTCCCTCTCTGCCTTAATTGTGCTGCTGGTTCAATGAACAGTTTCCCCACAATACTGATGATGACCAGTTTTGGTTAGCAAGAGGTTTCCTCCCACCCAGGGGCGGCTCCAGGCCCCAGCACGCCAAGCGCGTGCTTGGGGCTGCAAGTCGCGGGGGGTGCTCGGCCGGTGCCGCGAGGGCAGCAGGCAGGCTGCCTTCGGCAGCTTGCCTGCGGAGGGTCCGCTGGTCCCGCGGCTTCGGAGGACCTCCCGAAGGCAGCCTCCCTGCCGTGCTTGGGGCGGCAAAATGCCTAGAGCCACCCCTGCTCCCACCTATGAAGTTAACGGGGAGGTTCATTTCTATACCGGAAAAAATAGTTTTTTTCCCCCCTTGCTACAAACTGCGGTCTCCTCCCTCCTCTCTTTAGTTGTATAATGTTTATGTGGGCAGATGTTCCCAGAATTCCATACCTCTTTAGACTCCCAGCATGCAGCAGGATTCTGCACATAAATCCAATACTGAGACTTAAATTGCAATCGATCTGCTACACTCTAGCCAAGGAGATAAAAGTTCTGCAACTGTCAAGAAGAGATGTATTAGTCTGGCCATGCCTACAGTGCTTTGGGAGGGTTTCTAAAAACGAACATGCTAGTCTTGCTCTGCTGAAAGGGGAGACTTGAAAATGTAAGGCCTTCATTTCCAAATTTCACACAGCCAACAGGTAGACCTAATTCAAAAGGATGTTTTTTCTTTCCTGAGGGTCTTGGTAGTTTGTTAGAAATAATTGCACATATGATCTGTTGGAGTTAACAAATGCTCAGCAAGCTCTTAAATTGCACAGCAGCAGACGGTACAGTTCAAAATACTGCAGTAATTTAGTACTACTGAATGTCCAAAAACTAACCAGATAGTCTGATCTTGAATGCCCAAATCTCCACCTACTTTCTTAAAATATTCATAGGGAAGTCAGCCTCCACACTGAACTGTTCAGCTCCTGGTGGTGTTTTTGGTGATGTAAGAGAAGATCCAGAAGTAGTGGAGGAATCTGAAAAACCTGTATGCAGAAGCTACTAGTCATCTCCTTTTATACTAGTACTTTATCTTGCCACTATGGTCTCAAAGTGCCCCGGAGATGAATATTTGGTTTCAATTCTGTGTCCAGCAAGTAAGATGAACCAAGGATCAGCCAAGGCAATATCACAATTTTCTGTCATGCAATGCTTATCGCTAGGTCACATTTCCAGCTAAGTCATGGCTTTGAGCGCTGTGCAGTACAGAGGGAGGGAAAGCCCTTAGTTCCCCAGCGCTAGTGAAGGGAGGCACCATTACTGTAGAAACGGTAATGCTTCCAGTGGAGCAGCAGATCTCATTATATATGTCAGAAAGAAGTAGCCTGTGTTTTCCTCTCAATCTTTTGCAGCCCTACCAGTGCTTGATAGTGATCAGGGGAAGTGGGGCCATCAGGCATGCTAAGAACAATTCCAATAGCATGCTAGCTGAAGGACCCAGGCCAGGGGTGGCCAACCTGAGCCTGAGAAGGAGCCAGAATTTACCAATGTACATTGCCAAAGAGCCACAGTAATATGTCAGCAGCCCCCCATCACCTCTCCTCCTCACCCCGCTCCCGGCGCCTCCCGCCCACTGGCAGCCCAGCCGATCAGCACCTCCCCTTCTCTCCCTGCACCTCCCGATAAGCTGTTTTGTGGCATGCAGGAGGCTCGGAGGGGTAGGAGCAAGGGCACGGCAGGCTCAAGGAAGGGGACGGGAAGGAGTGGAGTGGGGGCAGGGCCTGCGCCAGAGCCAGGGGGTTGAACAGTGAGCACTCCCCAGCACATTGGAAAGTAGGTGTCTGTCGCTCCAGCCCTGGAGTCTGTGCCTATACAAGGAGCTGCATATTAACTTCTGAAGAGCCGCATGTGGCTCTGGAGCCACAGGTTGGCCACCCCGATGCAGGCCTATACATCGGATAGTGCCAGCTAATTCAATAGTGGTAACAAGTAGTTATTTCTCAAATAAAATATGAATATTATAAAATATTTTTGGAAAATAAGCCTCAAGAATAAATATTCTTGCCTTTTTACAGTTGGCATACTTATGCTGAGTAACTAGAGCCAGCAATGGCTCCAGGCACCAGCGCTCCAAGCGCGTGCCTGGGGTGGCAAGCCATGGGGGACGGCCTGCCGGTCCCTGCGAGCATGGCAGGCAGGCTGCCTTCGGCGGCTTGCCTGTGGGAGGTCCGCCGGTCCTGTGGATTTGGTGGCAATTCGGTGGTGGCAATGCCGGATCCGCGGGACTGGCAGACCTCCCGCAGGCATGCCACCAAATCCGCGGGACCGGCAGACCGCCCACAGGCAAGCCGCCGAAGGCAGCCTGCCTGCCGTGCTTGGGGTGGCAAAAAAGCTAGAGCCGCCCCTGACTAGAGCATTTGTGTTTTCCTTCACTCCTTCTCAATAGCCAAGTGGTATTTGCAGGATTATGGCCAGTTATAGTTATGTTCCATTCTCTGCAATTTGTTCTGAAATTCTTTTTTGGGGGTCAGAATAGTACTTGATCAAGTATTAATTCCTTCCCTTCACTTGCTCCGGCTGGTGCCAATACATTTGGTTCCCCTTTCCCTCTGTTCCACTGACTGGATCCATTCTCATTCTTTTCTTCAGTCTTCCTGATCTGTTTGAGAAACTTGCTTCATTTCTTTCCTCCTGTCAGTAGCTTTGGGAAATTAGCACAGAAGTCCAGTTAAGAGCATTTTTCTCCTGTTTCTCCAGTAAACATTTTTTGGTTTCTGCTAGGATGCTCATAGGAAATGAATTTACAAGTTCCTTTTCTCTAACCAGTTCCATTACTACTCTCTCTGATACAGTCCTCATGCAGCAGAGTTGCAAAGAAATGAATTTATGTGGCAATCCACAATGCTAGCCCATTGTCCTAGTGGTAGGAAGGTGGGGATAACACTCTACCTTCAAGAAATTTCTGCCTCAGAAATCTTCCTCCTGTTCCTCCATCCTTTTGAGGATATATTCCTTTTTCTTTCTTAGACAGGACTGCTTCCTTCAGATATCTTAATTAATGTTTCTCTTTCCAACTCCAATGCACTTCCTATTACCCCAGTCTACTCCAAACTGAAAACCTGGCCTAGTGTCACTGTTGATAAAGTCACCAGGAGGGGAAGATTCCTTTGTTCCCAGATAAAGTACTAGGTGAAAGGTTTTGTAGTTTTAAAGATACCTAAAGATGCAGATAAGCTCTTAGTGAGATTTTTCAAACATGCTTCAACTCCTAACTGCCACTGAAGTCAATGGAGTTAGGCACCCAACCTGCATAAGGGCTTTTGAAAATCCCACTAGGTTCTTATGTGCATCTTTAGGTGCCTAAATACCTTTGAAAATCTGGCACATCTTAACTAACTTCTTTGACGTTTACAAGTACATCCATATGGCACCCCTGGAAGTAATTTACCCTTGCAGATTGTATTACCAGCTGTCCTCAATTGTTAATCTCAGTTTTACTGAGCAGTTTTTAGCAGGAGGGACACCTTTTGTTTAGGAGCCACAACAAGGGAAAAACTGTACCACCTAGGCAAGTATGACATTCTTTTTAAAAATTATGGTTAAGAATCAGTTGCTACTGCCAGGGGTGGATCAAGACTAAACAGGGCCAGGATCCAATCCACCACATAGCACTTTTATTTCCAGTTTTTTCCAAGCTGACTCATCCAATGATAGATTTTTTTTCATCAATTTAATTTGTCTTTTCCGTGGGCCTTTCGATTACCTAGTTCTTACCAAATTTAAATGGCCCTGCAACTAACTTTCTTTTCTGCTCGCTGTATATCTAAGTTTAAATCTAAATGGTTTGGATTTAGCAAGTGAACAAAAAGGCAGCTGTCCATTTTTTGGAGAGTTTTTTTTAAAGCCATCCTCATTTTGAAGCCACCCTTGATTTAAAGCCACAGGAGAAAGTAATTAGAAGATATATTGTCAAATTAAGTTCTAATTAGAAAATTTAATAGCAGCTGCTAAATAAAGATAGATGGCAACTTTAAATTGCTTTTTCTTCAATGGTTTAATCTGGTATAAAAATACACACTAGATGGTGCTGTCAACACAAGTCCTCCAGGGCAGTAGAGATTGATGCATTAGCTGGAAATTCAGAAAAAGCAGCAACAATTTAAGAGGAGCGCTAAACATTAGCTTGACATGCCCAGCTGCCACCTGATTGGTTGTGTCATGCTGCACAACATGATGCACAGCAGGGACCCCTTTGTCCTTTATACGATGATGACATTGATACCATTTTAAGATAGGCTTCTGTTGGGACTCATGCACTTGCAGATGCTTAGGACTAGCCCTCATAAACTGACTTGCTTTGGGGCATTCCCCTTACTCTGGCCCTCACTTCACTTTCTGGATTTTCCTTTTCTGTGTCAAAGCAATTAGTGTTTTGGAAGCAAGATTTAGCTAGAGCTCAATAAGTCTTTCAAAAGCAAACCCTTCTACTCAGAAGTAACTTTGCTTTAGTAGAAGAGAGAAGAGTCTTTCGTAAGCATTTTCAGAGTAGAAGATTGAGAAGTCTTGCGATCGCAGACTTGGACACAAAGATTGAGGTTACAACAGATTTTAGCCATAAGAGGGTTGTGTAAATTCCACTACCGGCCTCCGTTCCCCTTGATTTGTGCAGGTGGATTTAGTGTTGCTACTAGATCAAGCCCCGCAGCCAAATTTGGTGAAGCAATGCATATCTACACCTGGTTTGGGGATTGCGCTGGAGCTTAGAGGTTGGGTATCTGGACATCTGACAAAGGCAGCAGTGCATATGCGGGGAGGCAGAAACTTAGGCCTAGGAAACTTTTATAGTGAAAAATTAGGTGCCAGCTAAACAGGAGTTTTGTGGAGTAGCACCTAAATCTGGGACTTAGGTTGCCTAAGTTCTATTTTTGGCTCTGGGCCCAAGTGATTTCCTTATGCTCATGCAGGAAGTCTGTAGCAGAGCAGGGAATTGAACGTAAGGACTAGTCTGCTACTGGGCCTTCTTGCTCTAATTTTAGCAATCAGGGAGCTCAATCCTACAAGGTACTGAGCATTCCAGTCCTGATGGAGCAAAGAGTTCCCTTTAAGCATTTGGATGGTTCTGCTGACTTCATAAATCAAAGCATGTCTTTAAAGTTTAGCACATATTTAAGTTCTTTGTTGGACTGGTACCAGAATGCTTAACACTTTACAGGATCAAGCCCATATTCAGTAATCTTATACTTCCAGTGGTAAAATGATCATCACAGGCTTAGGGAGGAATTTTCCCCCTCTGTTTGTACAATTACCTATCTGTGTGGAGGACATTTGTCTTCCTGTAAAGGAGCAAGCATAAGTCACTTTCATAGGCAGAATACCATTTCTGGCAGACAAGTGTTGTGATCCAGTATGGCAAATCTTGTGTTATTATGTACTAGCCTATGTTTCTGTTAAAGCAGCTTATTAAGAGATGAAATTCCATTCATTACCTGCACTCTGTAATAATTGGCTTTTACTTTTAAGCATTGCATTGTGTGCCCTATTTATTTACGTCAGTAGGAGTTTGCTTGAGAGAGGACCGATGATTTGGTCCAGTAGCACTAGGGCAGAAGGAATCTAACTGGCTAGATACAGGAAAAGCACATTTACAGAGTAGACTACAAGTTGTTAAATCTTTTCTGAGTCCTGAGCTATCTCTGAGGCTGCAGATTGAAACTTTACGCAGCCAGTATATGTTTTTGCTGAGACTTTTGCAGGGTGCAGCTAATTCTTTTAAAGTGAATGTTGGTAAATTCCATACATATATCAGCAAAGTTGTTCAGCATGATTTTATGGAATAAGCCCTGGTGATGGTGAGATGGTATTCTGTGGGATGATATGTGGAGGGGCCTTACCAACAGGAATCTGTTGACAGCTCCAAAAAGAGTATATTTTTCTGGTGCTTTTTGATTGGCTCCTGAGCTCTGTTTTCTAAGAGTAACAAACCACTTGATTTCCTTTAAGTAATGGATTTCAATCAGACCTCTTTATATGCCACCAAATTTTCCCACATTTGTTACCAGCTCCATTTTGACTTTCTACACACTGTTGTCTCTCCTCTTTCACTCCTTAGAATGAATGTATATTCATTGGTTTGCCCAGTGAAATATTCAACATGTTAATCTTATGAGAGCAAGTTTTGTGGCATTTCAGCTCTTCTTCTGGCCCTGTCTAGAACGATGGAGAGCACAGGGTCATGAAAATGGAAAATAATGTGGAGGAAGGGGAAGTTACTCAAAAAATTCAGATGGCCAGAAAGTTTTGGTTGAAGCTTTGGGTAATGGTTTGGCTTGATTCTCAGTTTATTCAAAGAGCAGCATTGGCTCCGTTATGGGTACCGCTGAAATGGCTCCTCACAAGTTGAGTACATTTTAATTCTTTCCTTTCATATGGAGCAGCTCTAATTTTTATAAATTGCTACTTTTAGTCTCTGTTTGAAAATGTGGTACATTTTCCAGCTTTTATCACTGTGAAGCAACTCTTCTGATGTGATTTAATATGTCAAATTACCTGATTTATTTTGCTTTGATTGACCACCAAATAAACCTAGACAAATCCCAGCCATACTAGAGCTACAGTTCTGCATCATTAATCAGTCTGTTTTTGTCACCATTTTATTGCTTACCTCTACTATTGGGTTATTTTATGTTTTCATATATCATGTGATTGATTAAACTAGTTAGCTTGCTAGATAGATTATATGCATTAACACTTAATGGTTTTGCTCATGCACTGGGCAAAATAAAAGGCATTCTTTTATACAAAGCAATTAAGCATGCTATTTTCTGCGTTTTTTGACATTTTTGGTCCCACTTTCCTTGTGGATAGTAATGGCAATGTAATCATTTTTGAACTGAACATTTAATTCTTTTCTTTTTCAGGAGGGTCATACTGCAGTTTAATGGTCAGTATAGCTGAATCAGGTTTCTCTCGTCTTCCACTAGCCAAGTTCCTATTTTTGTCAGAAAAGAATTAGAAATTCCTGAAGCAAACTAATTCCATTTAGGCTTTTTTGTTTTTATTTCTAGGAAATGGGAAACATTTTCTCTGTTCAGATGACTAACGTGTGATTCTTCAGTTCATGTCGTTTAATTTACCATGTGATATTTTATTTTTTATTAAAGGCTTAAAAGTCTCTATGCTCTACGGTTGTAGGACCAAATGGGTAATACTGATCACACCAGGAACTGATCATACACGCAGAGCTAGCTAATTCAGCATCAGTCTGCCTACAGTGATTCGCCTGGAATGATAAATCCAGACAACGTACCAGTATGTTTTACTTTTATTCCTATCCTTCACAAAACAACAATCCTCAAGTAAAATTGAAGTCTTGTGTTTATTCCATCTTGTAGTGTCTGGGCTAAGCATCTTAATGGACTCATTTTATAAATGTAGTTTGGTTTCCCATTCTTCTTTTCCTAAGTGCTGCGTGCCCAACACTTTCTTTGTGAAAATGTTCACTTAGGCTGAAGTATTCCCTATTTAGCCTCATTCTTTCAGCTTTATAAATTTTCATTTTAAAATGTTTGTCTTGTCCTGGTGTTTATCTGATGATGTTTTCTTTCTTTGGCAGTCTCTCCTATACTTTGGTTTGTCTATTAGAGTTGTCACTTCCATCATTTTGGGGCAGCCATTCACATATCACTCTGAAAGCTGCAGCTCACACTTTCCCTAATCTTTCTCAGGAATAATGGGTTGCGGCTATTGCTAATATTAGTTCTTTCCGTCCAACAGATATGCTGTCGAGCACCAAGATTGCCCAAATCACTGGGTGTCTTTGGGAGGTGGGTTGGTGAGGGAGGGGAAGAATGCAGAGAGGTTAAGTAATAACAATTCAAACGTGCTGTTAGTAAATGATATTTGCAGAGATGTACAGTATTTCTGGAAATGCACCTTTTATCAATTGAGATGACTGGAAGGAGGCATTGTGTGCACCATCTGAGCTGCATTTGTTACTTTGCTTAGAGTCAAAGTGCTGTTGCTGCCATGGAAAGATGAACTATCAAAATAAGCAAAATTACCCCAACGTAGTCCATGTTCAATGAATAATCGATACCACTGCTGGATCTAGGATAAGAGCCTGACTGTGCTAGGTACTATATACATACTGTGACAAAGTTCTTCCTCTACCTTGGTGGGTCCTGCGCTTGTTGGCGGATTTGCTCACCTCACAGATTCACCATGTGGGTTGGGAAACAGCCCAGAGACCGTCCCCCGGGGACCTGCCGGGGGTCGACTATTAAGCCTGCCCCCGGACCCGCCGGAGGTCGAAGCCACAGTCCAGGTTAATGCCTCCTGTGTCTGATCAGGAGTTGGGAGGTTTGGGGGGAATCTGGTCCGCCCTCTACTCTGGGTTCCAGCCGAGGGCCCTGTGGACTGCAGCTGTCTAGAGTGCCTCCTGGTACAGCTGCGCGACAGCTACAACTCCCTGGGCTACTTCCCCATGGCCTCCTCCCAACACCGTCTTTATCCTCACCACAGGACCTTTCTCCTGGTGTCTGATAATGCTTGTACTCCTCAGTCTTCCAGCAATATGCCTTCTCACTCTCAACTCCTAGTGCCTCTTGCTCCCAGCTCCTCGCATGCATGCTACAGACTGAAGTGAGGTCCTTTTTAAACTCAGGTGCCCTGATTAGCCAACATGTCCTAATTGATTCTAGCAGTTTCTTCTTAATTGGCTCCAGGTGTCCTAATTAGCCTGCCTGCCTTAGTTGGTTCAAGCAAGTTCCTCCTTGTTCTGGAACTGCCCCTGTTACCTTACCCAGGGAAAAGGGATCTACTTAATCTGGGACTAATATATCTGCCTTCTAACACTCTCCTGTAGCCATCTGGCCTGACCCTGTCACAATACATATGATAAAAAGGTGGTCCTTTCTCAAAGAACTCACGATCTAGGTGTGAGATGAGAGACATCCCCTGTGATAGACGGGAGAACAGTGTAACCATGAGACAGTTATGGTTCGTGTAAGAAGCAGCAATCTCACATGCCAGCTGCTTGATCCTAGTGAAGTGTTTTGTAGGCATCATGAAAGAGATGGGGTTTAAAGAAAGATTTAAAGGAGGACAGTGTCTAGTGACTTCATGGATTTTTACATGGCGTTCCTCCCATGCTTCAGCAGCAGCATGGGAGAGAGAGCATACAGGTTGGAAAACTTGAGAAACTGGTAATCAGGACTGATGTTGCTGGCAGAACAGAGATGGGGGTGGTCAATGGCTCGATGGTGTTTAGGGCAGGATAGGGGAAGGATAGGTCCTTTGCGTTGACGACAAAGAGTATGTGGTGGAGAAGGGAAAGCCAGTGAGAGCTGCCCAGTGAAGGAGTGACGGAGCTTTTGTGGTGTGGCTTAGTGGATGCTAATGAAATTGAGCAGCTAACATCAAGCAATGATATTGGGCTTAGGTGCTGTGCAAGCTTTATACAAATAGCAATGACAATGCACCTCATTCCTGTCCAGCAATACTCTCCACTCTAACAGCTGTGGCGGGGGGAGGGGGGTTCCTTTGAACAGAGACTGTACCTATTGTGGCAAATCGTCAGATGGTTATGTGATGTGGATAAGTGTCCACTAGAGGCTAGGATGAGACCATAGAACTCAGGTTCACTTGTTCCCTAAACCAGATTTTCCACCTCTGTCTCCTGAGGTGGAAGGCCTAAGCCACTGAATGTATTAATCTACTGCATCACCTGGAGCCCATATATTAATTTCCCGTGGCAGTTGTCAATGTTGCCATGATGATTGCTACATTTTGCCTGCCTTATGTGGCAAAAGAAAGAAAATGAAAGCAAGATAAAGCAAGGCATTAAACCCCTAGACTCATAGGCTTTTTTTAAGGTCAGAAGGGACCATCATGATAATCTAATCTGACCTCCTGCACATTGCAGGACACAGAACCTCACCCATCCACTCCTTTTAATAGACTCCTAACCTCTGGCTGAGTTACTGAAGTCCTTAAATCATTGACAAATAATAGCTGTAGAAAAAAAGGCATCCCTTATGAAAAGACTGGCATAAAACATGCTGGAAATCCTTCAAATGAAACGTTTTTTGCAGTGAACATAAAGGGAACATGTCATGGTCCCTCCCGCTTGAGTCTCCTAGTTTGTAGTGCTTGTTCTGTCTTCAATTATTTGTAAACAGGCATAGGATTGAATGATCTTTCCTAGGGAATCACATGACCGATTTCATTCCTCTGCCACTTTATTCATTATCTCTTAAGGTTCCTTGGCAAAGCCAGTCATTTTCATCACAGAACATAACAAGTAGAGCAGCACATTCAGTTATGTTGCACTGACAAAATGTCAAGAAAATGAAAACAAATGTTTTGAATGGCCCTCAGGGGGATCTAGAGTTCAGTTATTAAGCTCCCACACCAGAAACAGTGTGATTTAGTCATCAAGGATGATCTTATTCCATTTTCTGTTTATAGGCTGCATCACATACATTTGTGTTCCATTTCTGGAGTGAGATGCCGGTGAATTTTGAGATTACTTTTGGCATGATCAGAGTTTGTGGACTGCTGTGCGGACAAGCGCTTATGGAAGGGGAGAAGCAACAGTATTAATTGCGTCTTGTTTGTTTAGGTTTTGTGTGTTTAGTCAGACACCCAGACAAAAAGAATATGTGATCAATAATCTACTTGGTGACATTTATGAACCTGCTGTAACTAATATAGTCTGCCTCTAACATCTCTTCTTCACATCCCGTTGTATATCTCACAGCTTGAATCCTTTCCTTCAGGGCTACAGTCACTAAAGATTTTTTTAAAATAGATCGGAGGGTTATGTGCAAGGAAATGAAAACCTGGATGGTTATACTGTGAGTTTGAAGATGAGAGCATTCCGCTACAAGAAGCGGGCAGCTCAGAGACCAGTGCTTATCTTCTCTTAACCAGCATAAAGGTAGCAATTTGTTGACTCAGACCAAGGTAATCACATTTAGCTGCCTTAAGTTAAACACCTTGGCCAAAATTTTCAGACTTAGATTGCCTAAAGTTAGGCACCTAAATCTGCATTTAGGCACCTAAATAAGAGACCTGATTTTCAGAGGTGTTGAACACCTGCAACTCTAGATTGATTCAATGGGAACTGCAAGTGCTCAGCAGCTTTCAGTATCAGGCCACATCTATTTAGGTGCCTCAGTATGGAGTTAGATGCCTAACTGTAAGCTACTAAGATTGAAAATTTGAGCCAGGGTGTTAGAACTGTGAGTAGAAGGAACTGAGGATCTGATCAGTTCCAGAGTTGTGGAATAAACATGCTCACATCCTTTTAAAAACATGAGCAGCAAAAAGTCCATTCATTCATTCACCAGACAGTGGCTTCCTCAGATCAGCAGGATTCGGATTGCCAGAGGCTGCATAAAAAATTCATCACAAAAGCCCAAACTGCAAGAAACTTGCGTTGTTTCATTACAGAAGCTTTTGCTAAAGGTCATAAAACCTGTGTCCAGTTTCAATAAAACCTCCTCCAAGTTATTGGTTTTTGCATTGACATCATGCGACCTTTATGAGTTTATTGCATGATATCATAACAAAGCCAGAGGAAATCCAGCAGTTTCAGATGAGTTTCACTTTTAGATTTTGGTTCTGAGTCTTATTTAGAATATGACCCCTTTATATTACCCTGGCAAAATGTGAAGGGGCCTGAAAGTGGGAGTAAACATAGATGCAATTCACATCTATGTACACTTACTTTAAGATCCCTATGCTCTTGGAGTAGGTCTACAACTAAAGCAGCATGTCGAGTATAGGCACTGCATGCCCAGCTAGTATGGACATAAATAGCAGTGTAGACGATAAGACACTGCCTAGATCAGAAAAGACATGCCAGAGCCCTATGGTATATACCCTACATGACTCTCTACACACCTGAGCAGTACCTATTTTTTAGCAGCGTAGTGTCCTGCTGCCTCCCCATTGCAGAGCCTTTCCTTATCACAGTGAAAAGCTTAGTGAACACAGTGTGGACGCAGCTGCATGTAGTGACACATACCCTACTTCCCACCACCAGTATAGGCAAAGCCCAAGAATGATTTAAAGTGAAAATTTCAGGTCAAAGGGTATTTTTTTTTCCAGAAAATTACAAGCATCGGAAAATACTCTCGTCATGGAAGTGCTACTTTAGCCATGGTAGTACAGCCACTCATATGACACAAAATTATTTTGGATTTTTACAAAACATTTTTTCTTTTTAAAAGTATTTTTTTTCTTGCCCGTTCTCAGTCTGCCCTACAGAAGCTGAAGACCTAGTTTAACTATCTTGTTCCCTGGCCCTTTGTGATGGGGAATACAAAGCCCACTCTGGCCAGAAGGAGTTTAAAGTGCTGCTGTGGCCCCACTGTGCTGTACCTGCAATAGGTATTAGGCTAGGCGGGAGAAGTTAAAAGGGGCTAGCCCTGCTCAATGGGGAGAGCATGCCTCCAGTTCTCACCAGGCCAGGAACTGGCTAGTGACTGCTGCCTGCCAGAGCCTTCCAGAGGGAAGACAGGCCTCATGTGGAACTCTCTTTGATTTGCTACCAGTGCCTATTGCTGCTGAGTAAGACTGCTGCAGGCAGTGCCCTGCCTGAATGAGGCAATGGCCAAATAAAATTCTTATGTCTTTTGCATCTGACCAGAGACCAAGCAGTTCAGGAGTGACTCTGCAACAGCTTCCTTTCCTACAGTTCCAGTCCAGAGCAAAGTGAAAAATACCACGTACAGTGGAATGGTTATTCCTGTTGAGACCTACCAGGTCACTGAGTCTCTGGGGGATATTTACCGGCCACTGGGCTGCAGCATATTTGGAGGCACTCAGATGAGTTAAGCTTCAGGGATGTGACTGTGGAAGCAAATGTCTCCCCAGTCCAATTGCTTTGGTTCAGTAAGAGGCAGTTGATCCTCTACATAAAGCAACCATGGGCCTTGAGTAAAATAGAGGCACATGTGTGAGGAGAGGCCTGGAGTATGTGGACACAGCTACAATATTTCTCCATCACTTAGCGTTAGCAAGGAGAGAGGGGCTGTTCTAGGGTTATATGGCGACTAAAATGGAAGCCAAGAAGTTTATATACTCTTTAAAAATAACTCACATGACAGTAAAAATCAAAGGCCTAACATTATTGTTAACTGCAGAGTACTATTTACAACCTTTGGGGTCAGGGCATGTTTGCTTAATACTTTTTGTTTTGTGAGCAGAGATTCAGGGCACTTTATTTTCTGCTAAGGCAGGCCTTTTATATAAAACTGTTTTGTGACAGCTTGTAAGGCATTCTCTTTCTTGGTGACAATCTTTGAAGAACTACTCCTAGACTGTGAGAAGATGCATTGGCTGAGAATATGGTTTCTTTATTTGGATACTATTGATCCAAATATGGTGAGCAAATCTCCAGGTTTCTCTTAATCTCATTGAATATTGAGCTCTGAGTTCCCCAGTACAAGGAATTTTGATTGCTTTAGAGATCTCTACATCAAGACATAGGTGTCTTTCTAAAATCTGTATACTGTAGCCCCTACCAGAAGTTGTAAGTATGATGCAAGGATTACTGAGTGAAATGTTATGGCCTGTGTTTATGCAGGAAGTCCTCTCAGACTTCTGGTCTTAAAATCTAGGAATCTTCCCCGTTACACAATCATCTGAGAAAATTGCTACCTCACCTGTCTATAAACTGATATAGCTCAATGGCGTTCTTAGGCTTACTCATCTGAATTGACTATCTTTAGCCTTTCAATGTCTGCTTTGCCATCCTGTCCCCCTGGGGTAATTTGTTTTAGAAATTTAATTTGGCCCTTTGTAAATTTGCCCTTAGCCTCAAGCATTAAGCCTGGCTTTTCCAATTGTTTTAGGACTGCAAAGAAATGCTGGTTGTGTTTTGTGTCATACACCATTATTTTCCATTTAGCAGAGGATCCCTTGTTAGCCCACCAAGGTTTGCGACTTCTTCATCTGGAAGTGTTTAAACACTGAAGAGTTGCCATATAGTAGTACTTGTAAAAACTCCAATAGGATGTGATGAAGGTTGCCAGTAATGATGATGCTGGAACCAGGGGCAGATTTAGAGTTAGTGGGGCCCTGGGTGCAGCTTCATTTTTGCCCCCACCCTCAGGACACAGCCAAGAAAGAGAACATTCTCTCTTATATCCCCCTCCCCCCCTTTTTTCATTCTTTTTTCTTCCTCCTCCTCCTATATTATAAGTAATGGGAAGTAAATGAAAATAAAGTGAGGTACCTTGATTGGGGCAGGGAATTGGGGTGTGGGCTCTGGGAGAAAATTTGGGTCAGGGGTGCGAGTTCTGGGCAGGGGCAGGGGGTTTGGGTGTGGGAGGAGTGAGGGTCGGGCTCTGGGAGGAAGTTTGGGTGTGGGGTGCAGGCTCTTGGCCGGGGCGGGGGTTGGGGTGTGGGAGAGGGGCGGGGGTGCAGTGCTTACCTTGGGTAGCATGGCTCCCAAAACAACAGGCCCACACACCCCTCCAGCAGTGGCTTCTAGGTGGGAGGGGCCAGGAGGTCTCCATGTGCTGTTGCCTGCAGGCACTGCCCCCGCAGCTTCCATTGACTGCAGTTCCTGGCCAATGAGTGTCAGTGCTTGGGGCAGGGGCAGCGCACAGAGACACCCACCCCCGCCCCCGGGTCTCAGGGACATAGCAGCAGCTTCCAGGAGCGAAGCGGCATGGAGGGAAGGAGGCAGAGTGGGCAGGGAGCTGCCTTAGCTCTGCTGCGCTGCCGATGGCATGTCTCTGCACGCCCCTTGGGGCGAGGGGGACAGTGGGTCTCCGTGCACTGCTCAGGGTGGGATCAGCACGCGGAGCTGCCTTCCCCTCTGCCAGGGGCGCGCAGAGATGTGTCAGCAGCTGACCACTTCCGGGGAGCGGCATGGGGCCACCGCCTACGGCATGCAGGCAGCCTGCCTTCCAGAGCCCTGCTAGTCCGCCGGCCGGGACTCGGGGGCAGGTTGTTACATATTTGTCCTGTCTTTGAGGGCCCCATGCCACCGCATGGTTTGTTTCATGGTAAATCCGCTCCTGACTGGAACCCTTTGTAAAGCCACATAATCCAAATTCTAGCTTAGGATCCTTTGAGATACAAACATGTATTCAAAATTGGATGCACAAAGTGCAGTCTAATCATGGAAGTAAATGTCTCTCCTTGCAGATATTCTCATTGAGCGTGGTGAGAGCAAAACCGCTCTGAACCTGCCTATCAAAAGATTCTACCATGGATAATTCAATCCTGCTAATCAGACATAGGACTCTGATTGCTGGATGGCTAAGAAGGGCAGTACAAAGCACATTTTGAACCATGTGGACCTTCCGAATACCACTTGCACTTCCCAACTCTAAGGTGGTGGAAAATCTTCCTCTCATCTGCAGTGGGTAAAGTCATGGGCCCTGCAGTATCCTCCTTGCCTCAAGGAATGGCACTACTTTAATCTTGCAATAAATAGAGTGCACCTTGCTATTGATTTGTTTCATCTTATGTGTGTACAGAAATCGTTACCATAGCCTCTAGTGACTGCAATCATCATTACATGTGCTGTAGAGTCTCTTCAAGCCATGGAGGTTCCTGTCTGTTTCCTTCTGTGGTCTTGTAGTCAGTATCTTGTGGGTTTGGTTTTTGTAAAGATCTCTCTTCTCCGAACTAGACTTCCAGAGGAAATCAATGGGAGTTAAGCACCTAGCCTACTTAGGCTCTTTTGAAAATCCCACTAGACTCCTAGCTGCATTTTAAGGCACCTAAATACCTTTGAAAATATGGTCCTAAATACTTTATAAAAGGGTGGTATTGGAAAGAAATACTGTTGCAAAAGTGTCCCTTTTGACTTCTTTACGGCAGTGGGTCTAAATCAGCCCCACATCGTCAGAGTTTGTGTGAGTGGAAGAAAAAATGTGAAGGGGCATATCAGTGAGACTCAGACTTCTGCATAAACTGTTCCATAAAGGGGGTGGCTTCCCCTTCCTTCCCACCCCCCAAAACCCCCCACCCCTCATTGGATCAACCTGGTAGAATCCTCTTGTGTATTCCCAGGGATCCACTTGAGGGAAGCCACAGGAACATGTGTGCGGAGGCGCTCAGCCTCTGCATTAGTTCATAGGCCTCCCCCCATCTTAAGCTCCCTGGCAGCACAGCTCTACTAGAGCCTGTGGCGCCCTGGCTTCCCCTGCCTGTCATTTCTGCTGCCACTCCCATATCAAGAAGCATGTCTCAGCATGCAGCGGGCTCTGCACCAAAGCTAATGCAGCCTGACTCTGCATTTGCTGTTTGACTGACTGATCACTTGTCACTGTGGGACGAGTATGGCATTCTGGGTTTGCCCCGCAACCCGATCCCCAAGACCCATGAAATATCCTCAGACAGTTTTTGGGCAGGGGAGGATAGTACAGCAGAAAAGACTGATCCCCAACATGAAGGGAGAGATCTAGATACAGTGAGTCCCCCTGGCTATGGATCCTGCACTTAATCCGCAGCTACAAGTTGTCTGTGTGATATATCGTAGCCTAGTAGACTGAACCCTGTATTTTAATACAGCTTTATTTCTCCAGTGTGACACATTGGGTTGATTTGGTAACTGCCTCTTGATACTGCAGTTGATAGTAGCTCACTGATGTTTTTCAGTAAAACATGTTTTGCTCTGAAACTTTTACTTACTGGTGATAAGGTGGAACCTTTGGACCTTGGGCTCTTAAATTCCAATTTGACATTCCCAGCTCTTTTTTCCTGCTAGGACACTTATTGCTATACAGCTTTCAGTAATGTCTGTAGGTTCCACAACTGGTGCAAGGTGGGCCCTTGTATATTACTGCTATGGTTGAGATGTACAAGGCAATGGCCTTTCCAACTATATTTCTAATTATTTTGCATGTATGACTCTGTATTGCCACTTTTGATGTGTTATTCATGTATTCATCAACAGAGAAATGTGAAACTAAGACTTCAGTTCATATCTCTGATTTCAGGCATGACACAAGACAAGTTGCTCTAGTGCACATATAATGACCTAATGATATGTAATGCAAATATGAACTGTCTGCGGATCCCAACTTTCCTGTAAAACTGTACTTGGAACAGTTGTGGGATTTATTGAATGCATATAATGCATATTCTGTTTATAATATTTACTGGCCCCAGATGCCTTTTTTGGGTTTTACTGTTGCAAATCTTGTCACTGAAGCTAATGGAGAATTTTCAAGTAAATAGTGAAACATCTGCCAAACCAAACTACGTAAAAAACACCGATGACTAGTTTTTTGGAGACACCAGAAGTGGTGAAAGAATCCGACAAACACTTACTTCATTAGAATTACACCAGGGATGAATTTAGGCCAGAGATTTTTTTTCTTTACCGTTCATATTTTTTGGGGTGTGGGAGAAGTGTTATCTAAACAAGTTCTATTAAAACTTCAAACGTTATTCTGTAAATAGATTTCCCCCACCTATAATTAGGAAGGCCAAAAAAGAATTTGAAGAACAGCTAGCCAAAGACTCAAAGTAATAACATTTTTTTTAACGTACATCAGAAGCGGGAACCCTGCTAAACAACCAGTGGGGCCGCTGGACAATCAAGATGCTAAAGGAGCACTCAAGGACGATAAGGACATTGTGGAGATACTAAATGAATTCTTTGCATCAGTCTTCATGGCTGAGGATGTGAGGGAGATTCCCAAACCTGAGCTATTCTTTTTAGCTGACAAATCTGAGGAACTGTCCCAGACTGAGGTGTCATTAGAGGAGGTTTTGGAACAAATTGATAAACTAAATAGTAATAAGTCACCAGACCAGAGGGTATTCGCCCAAGAGTTCTGAAGGAACTCAAATGTGAAATTGCAGAACTATTAACTGTAGTCTGTAATCTATCATTTAAATCTGCTTCTGTATCAAATGACTGGAGGATAGCTAATGTGACACCAATTTTTAAAAAGGGCTCCAGAGATGATCCAGGGAATTACAGGCTGGTAAGCCTGACTTCAGTACCTGGCAAACTGGTTGAAGAACAAAATTGCCAGACACATAGATGAACATAATTTGTTGGGGAAGAGTCAACATGGTTTTTGTAAAGGGAAGTCATGCCTCACCAATTTGCAGATGATACAAAACTACTCTAGATAGTTAAGTCCCAGGCAGATTGCGAAGAGCTACAAAAGGATGCCTCAAAACTGGGTGACTGGGCAACAAAATGGCAGATGAAATTCAATGTTGATAAATCCAAAGTAATACACATTGGAAAACGTAATCCCAACTATACATATAAAATGATGGGGTCTAAATTAGCTGTTAACACTCAAGAAAGAGATCTTGGAGTCATTGTGGATAGTTCTCTGAAAACAGCCACTCAGTGTGCAGTGGCGGTCAAAAAAGTGAACTGTTGGGAATCATTAAGAAAGGGATAGATAATAAGACAGAAAATATCATATTACCTCTCTCTATAAATCCATGGTACGCCCACATCTTGAATACTGGGTGCAGACGTGGTCGCTCCATCTCAAAAAAGATATATTGGAATTGGAAAAAGTTCAGAAAAGGGCAACAAAAATTATTAGGGGTATGGAACAACT
Organism: Mauremys mutica; assembly: GCF_020497125.1. Taxonomy (NCBI): domain Eukaryota; kingdom Metazoa; phylum Chordata; order Testudines; family Geoemydidae; genus Mauremys; species Mauremys mutica. The sequence goes on along the minus strand of NC_059077.1, from coordinate 106,612,802 downwards.
TCCGTATGAGGAGAGATTAATAAGATTGAGACTTTTCAGCTTGGGAAAGAGATGACTAACGGGGATATGATTGAGGTCTATAAAATCATGACTGGTGTGGAGAAAGTGAATAGGGAAGTGTTATTTACTCCTTCTTGTAACACAAGAACTAGGGGTCACCAAATGAAATTAATAAGCAGCAGGTTTAAAACAAAAGGAAGTATTTCTTCACACAACGCACAGTCAACCTGTGGAACTCTTTGCTAAAGGATGTTGTGAAGGGCAAAACTATATCAGGGTTCAAAAAAGAAATAGATAAATTCATGAGCGACAGGAGATGGATCACTTGATGATTACCTGTTCTGTTTATTCCCTCTGGGGTACCTGGCATTGGCCACTGTCAGAAGACAGGATACTGAGCTAGATGGACCTTTGTCCAGTATGGCCATTCTTATGTTCTTATAATACTAGGAAGAAAAATACATATTCTCTTCAGAGCAGATGCACACAGCCCACTTGGATACCAAGATTCAGTCCAGTTTGGCAGAATCTTTCACCAGATCTTTTGTTTACTGAAGCAGTTACCACTAGTTTTTATTATTTGCACATAGGTTGCCTTGGCAGTGATTTCACAAATATCAGAAAACAACTTTTGATTTCAATTGCCGTACATCAGGGATCAGTTTGGTCATATAATCTTAAAGCCCTGTCTGCTCTAATACTTGTAAACAGCATGACTTGCTTTTGCAGAGCACAGCTTTGAAACGGTGTTGCAACATACTTGACCCTATTAAGGTAGGTTCATTAAGTATTATCCATTACTCCTCCAAAGCTGGAATGTAGTTGTGCTGGTTGGGATAGTAGTTTTGATAACACCAATACTGTGTCTCAGTATGAAGCCTGTATGAAATAATTACTCTGTTTCCTTTTCCACATCTATTATACTTCCTGTTTATTTCACTTCAGATCCTGGGGAATAGAGGCACTGAGTGCGTTTTCCAAAGTTGGAGGAATTTTGCTAGAATTTTTTGCAAGTCCTGTTTTAGCAAAATTAGTGTTGCCAGGAATCCTTTATTTATCCATAGAACACATACTGTATGGGGAGTAAAAGGCAATGAGTTTTCACACCTGATTGGCAGGGATCCCCTAAGTGTCAGTCTCTCTGCTCCTGCAGTGCATATCCTCTTGGCTGACCAGGATGGAAGACTGTGATTGGGGGAGAGGGAGTTGTGTGTGAATAGACAACTGTCTGTTAGGAACTGAGCCCACCAAGTCATGTAGGCCAGTGGTCAGGGGTGAAAGTAACTTAAAGGACTTACTGGTATGCCAGAGTCCTGAGCGGGGGCGTGGCCTCAACTGGACGAGGCGACGCCTTTTCAAGATTTAAGGGCGCTGTGGCTGGGAGTCCCGGGGCCTTTAAATCATCCCAGAGCTACCAGCTGCAGAGGCAGCTGGGAGCCCCGGGGATCAGGGGTGAATTAAAGGGCCTGAGACTCCAGCTGTGGTGGAGCTCTGGGCCCTTTAAATCACCGCCAGAGTCCTGCTGCTGCTACCCCAGGGTGGCAGGGCTCTGGTGGGGATTTAAAGGGCCTGAGGCTCCCTGCCACTGGGGTTTGCAGGGGAGTGGTGGCAGGGCTCCAGCGGGGATTTAAAGGGCCCGGGGCTCCCTGCAGCGGCTGGAGCCCAGGCCCTTTAAATCACTGCCCGAACCCAGCTGGGGTAGCAGTGGCAGGTCTTGGGTGGTGATTTAAAGGGCCCGGGGCTCCCTGCAGCGGTTGGAGCCCTGGGCCCCTTAGATCACTGCCGGAGAAGCTGGTCCAGTCCGGCACGGCGTACCATACCGGCTTACTTTCACCTCTGCCAGTGGTTCTCAACCAGGTGTCCTCCAAACAGGGCCAGCGTTAGACTCGCTGGGGCCCAGGGCAGAAAGCCAGAGTCTGTTATGCGGGGCTGCAGCCCGGAGCCCTGAACCCTGCCACTTGGGGCTGAAGTCAAAACCTGAGCAACTTAGCTTTGCGAGGCCCCCTGTGCTATGGGGCCCAGGGCAATAGCCCTGCTTGCTACTCGCTAATGCTGGTTCTGGCTTTTATATGCAGAACAAAGTTCTTGTGGCACAGGTGGGCCATGCAGTTTTTATAACGTGTGTGTGGGAGGGGAAGGGGCTCAGAAAGTAAATGGCTCAGAACCCCTGATGTAGGCTATAGAATAGCCATCAGTTGTTGAAGTTTTTGGTAATTAGCATCTGGGACTGAACTTGAACTCATAGATGATAAACTCCCTGTCCCATTAGCTCTCTTTTCCTATTTCTTGATACATCCATTCATTCAGCCGTGTTTCCACTGTAAAAGTAATATTAAAAAGTTTACAAAAAAGCTGTCAAACAATAAATGATTGAGTACTGTGATGTTAGACCATAACTTACATCCATCCTAGCACACTGGAAAGACTTAGGGAATTGATTTAGCAAGAGAGGTTTCTGCAACTTTAACTTTAGGCAGTCTTCTAAGTGCACGGTAGAGCCTTTGCTCTCATTTAGGAAGCAGGTGTAAAGACAGCAATGAGTATTTATTGGCTGAGAATGCAGAGAGTTAAGAGAGTAATGTAAGCAGCCACTGCATTGTGATATTATTATTGCCTGGATATTACTTTCTGAAAAGGTGATTGATGGGATTATCCCTTTTATCCTTTTTTGATTCCTTTTCTGCAATCATTTGGCTGGTTACAATGCAAATTGTAACATTACTATTCCATTCTGCAGCCCATTTTGTTTCCACATGTGAAGCATGTAACACCTTAAATACAAGCAGGTGACGTGCAGGTTAGAGAAGTAAATAAGAAGATGCTTTCTCTTTCTATTTAGCAATTTCCCAATACAACCATTAAGGTAATCCCTTCTGGCGATTTCCCAGTGTACAGGCTTGATTGTTCCAATCCTCACATTGTTTGGATGTGCTACAAAACCAGCTTTGTAAAGGGGAATGGGTAAATGAGGTGCAATTTGATGGAAACTCTTGTATCAGTTTAATATTTGTCCTCTGCAAAAGGAGGGGTGTATAGGCTATCTTATGTCCTAGCAGGAGGATGGACTCAATTATTTTATAGATTTTTTTTTTCATGTTTAACAGACACAATCCAAACTTCCTTCACTTGGAAGTCTCAGAGGAAATTCGCAATATTTATTAGTTTTCCTGTGCCAGATGTATGACATGAGTAGACTTTCTTTTGTTACTTTTTATTTACCTCTAGTGTAAACAGGAAGTACAGGGGAATAATCCCAAGGTTTTTGAGGCTCAGAGTTTTATCTTCAGTTTGAGTTTTGTGCTAAGGAGCTAGAAGATTTTTATTATTATTCGCCCATCCTGACTCAGTCCATGACGTTTCATTTAAGGCAATCCTTTAATTCCGCACTGGAACTGATGGATCTTGTATGTTCAAATTCTAACACTTGAGAATGTGCATGAGCAAGTGCTTGTGCCTGGCAACCTCAAATGCATTTAATTGTGCATCTTCATAAGTGGAGGTTGCAGAGACGCTTTTGAAAACTTACATCTCTCTGAAACCAAGCAACGGGCTGGATACAAATTTGGATCTGGCATCTGAAACAAAATTGTGGAAATCTAGCATGAGCAGTTCTTCTTAGGAACTTTCTACGATTTCAGCTTCTTTCCTTCAAAATCCACACTGACTATTGCCTTCTGGGAAGTATGTCCACCGACCTCTACTCATTTCTAATCTTGTAATCTTTTCAAGCGTTGCCAACTCTCATAACTTTATTGCTTTATTACTTTAAAGCCTCAGCTTCCAATTTCTTGTGATTTTTTTTTATGACACTAGAATCTCAGCTTCCATTTTTTACAAATAAGTTTCTGGTCCTTCTGGTTGCAGAGGAAAAAACTTGAAAATGTGACCTGAGTGTACCTGAAAGGTTCAAACACTAGAAAGTAAACAAACAAAAAAAACCCCTCATCATTTTAAAGATAATTTTTTGATTTGTGCTCTCCGGGGGTGTTTGCTGGCTGTTCCCCAGGCTGTATCGTCAAATGAAGCTGTCAGGTTGGCTGGTAGCTATGCTGATCCTCAAATGTATGCGGAGCAGAACAGTTTACTGCTCACCGCCAGTGCTGCCCACTGGAACTAAACCTCCCAGAATCCCAGGCACAGTTCCATTCAAAGCCAGCACCCCTTTGAAGAATTAAGGAATGGGCTGCAGACCTCTGGGCCTTGCTCATAGCAAACTGTAATGGTTAACATGGGCACCAAGGCAGGATATGATCTTTGCTTTGAAAGGCAAAATTGCTTTTTTCCTTTTTTTGTATTTAAAATCTGGTGCTGTGAATGACTGCATAGAGCATTGTTTATGTTTGGATCTAAAGTCCTGGCTTGGGCCCAGCTGTGTTACTTTGAATCGTATGGGACTGTGTTTGTTTAACAGAGATTTAACATTGGTGCGTATTGATGAACGGTACACACGGTACCATTTCCCACACACACAATTTAAGCTTTTAAAATGCATAGCACGTTGGTATACTCAGCAGGCTTCTCCCCTTTTTACAATCCAGTACACATTTTTAGATAACCTTCCCCCCACCCCCATGCCCAAGAAGAAACAGTCAGTCTGTGTGCAATTCTAGATATACTTATTTAGGATTAGAATGAAATCGTTTTTCAGTCTCTGGTGTTTGCAAGTACACCTGGTGCTCAGGATTGACAGTGTCAGACACAAGTCAATTTGAGGATGATGGAGGATTAGAAGTAGTTTCTGCCACTCTAACTTGAGAAGTGCAATAAGCTGCGTGCTCGGTATCCTTAGGCGGTATGTGGACTTATGGCAAGAACCAGGATTCGGAGAGAAGTGCTCAGCTTTTGGTAAATGTCAGATGAAGTTTTTAAAGCATTTGCAGACAGGTTATTCCTTTGCCCAGTGTGGTCTTTTAATTTCACCAATTTGAATTTTCAGAAAATTAGAAGCAGGATGATTGTGGGACTAAACCAATGAAAACGGAAGAGCTAAATTGTTGGCCAAATGCTGACATTTTGGCTTCCTTCCTAATCTTTATCTTAAAAAGGCTCTAGTTGCCTAGAGGCCAACATTTGCCCGGAGCAATCCCATATTTAGGTCAGACTAAATGATCACAATAGTCCCTTCTGGTCTTATAATCGCTGACTATTTTCTGAAAGCCAGCTGGTAATAGCCTATAAATAGAAAATTTCTCTTAATTGTTTTAGAAATAAAAAATAAATGCTTCCAGTCTCTGGAGGAATCCACCCTGGGCAGTGAAATGGGGCTCAATAAATTATGTTCCTTTTCACTATGGGAGCCAGCCATGGCCATTTATTTAAGCAGGCAGGGGAGCTTGTTTTTCAGTAGCTGTTTGACACAAGGGTTGTTGTATTCTGTTTTTTTAGAGCTGACTTAAGATTTCCTTAGGGCAAATATTGATTATTGCTGCACAAATTCTTAAATAAAGACGGACAACATGTCTTCAGAAGTCAATATTTAATAGTGCAGCTGAAGGCACTGTGTAAAAGACACATGCACTAGAATTAAAAAAAAACTAGTAACCATCAGCTTAAAGATGCAGGGGAGGGGGGGAAGAAGGGGAAAGAAAACCCTCTGTGTTGTCTGACCTATATGGAATGAGTGGGTGGATTCAGTTTCTAGTGGACATGGCAAAGACCAAAGATATGAATGCATGCATTGTACTAGGTGTGGACTCATTGGGCCTGAGTCTTCTGTCGCTTAAACTGGAGTCACTCTACAGTAAACTCCATGGAAGGCAATGGATTTACACAGGCAAATGAGAATGTCCAGCGTCTTAGGCTCTTTGTGTGGAGAAACAAGGGAAGCATAAAATGGAATAAGTTAATATTAGCTGGAGGATAAGAAGTGTATTTCTTATGGTTTCTAAACAAACATGTGAGTGGGGAGGGCTGAAATCCTAGATTAGTGGTCTCTGGACCATTGATAGTCCTAGATAGTCTGCTGAGCTATTTGTCCTAATGATAATGGCGGCTTTTGGACTTTGAGCAGTGGTGCTTTATCCTATTGTAGTATAGCCCAGGATTTTGTTTTAAGGATTTCCAACAAATTTTTGACCAAGTAAACTAAAAAATCCCCACAGTTACCTTCCTGCAGCCTTTGCAGCTACTTCATGTCCACACCAATCATAATCATGTGAATACACTTCAATTTCATTTCCTTAATGCTAGCCTAATCTTATTTTCTCGTGTAACTAAGCAGTGTAGTTGCTGTAAGGAGAGCGACTAATCTGTGCTTGAGAGGCTACATAGAGGGGAGGTCTCTGAGAGGCTGTCTGCCTGAAAAAGTGGGCCAGAATATTAAAACTTTCGAGAAATGCCATCCCAGAGAGTAAAAATTAGAACCATTAATAAAGAGGATGAAATGAATGTCTCAGAGCTGAGATACTGAATTCACGTCTAACATTTGACTTTCACTCGAAAAATAAAGAGAAGACTTGGGGACAAGCACAATCACACAAAAGGGACCACTTGGAAAACAAGTATATTCAAAGAAGGGGTCAGGATTGTGGCAAAATCTATGGGCTTGTCTACAGCACTAGTTAGTACATGACACGGTGTGCAGCAAACCAGAGTGTAAATGTACTGCGCACTAGCTTGCCACACACTTACTGGCACTATGGACCCTGCTAACGTGCACCAAAAGTTCCACAGTTGCTGTGATGTACTCCAATTTGAAACTGAATTTTAGCACACGGTAGCAGGGTTCACGTGGCTGATTAGTGTGCTGTAGGTTCACTCCATGGCTTGCCACATGCTAATTGCCAGTGTAGACAAGCTGTATCCCTATTATGGAAGGATCTGCATGTGGCTGCAGAGAGCAGTGGGTCACCCCCCATTCTGAAAAGTGTGGCTGTGAAGGATAAGGAGCTGCAGTCAACACCAAATTCTGTTGATTCAGAGTTACGCAATACTTAAATGAATATAATGTAATTATTCGATACAAGCTCTCTGTGACGTAAAAGGAAGAATGTAAAGATTAGAAGCACCCTCTAATATTAAAAGAACTAGTTAGTTAACAAATTTTACCCTACCACTGACAATTTTTTTCAAAGATATGGGCAATTGGTATTGGAAGAATGGAGGAAAAATAAACATGGTTCCAATATTCAAATAAGGCTGGAAGAAAGATTCTGGCAATTACCATCCAGTAAATCCAATTTCTATTCCTAGAAAAATAATGGAACTAATATTTTGTAAAGAAAATAAGAGCACCTAGGGGATAACTGAGCCAAGAACAGTAAGTGGGATATTTTATAATGAAGAAATCTTACCAGACAAGTTTGTCACTAATTTTATGTCATGTAAATAGTTTTTAGTAAGGCATTTGATAGTCTCTCTCAATCTTTCTTTCAAAGCCAATTCCAATTGGCTTTGATATGGATCCTGCTTTGTGGAATGCAAACTGGTTGAATGACCATATAGGAAGAATAATAGGTAAACAGCACGGCATCAAATTAAGGAGGGAAGTTGTTAGGTATCATCTTATTTATCATATAATGATCTGGAAGAGCAGAGAAAGCAGCACATAATGATTTTGGCAAATGTTGCTGAACTGTGAGATGTTTCAAACCCCAGTAAGAAAACAGAAATAATGTGAAGGGACCTAGAAAGCCTAGAGAGGTGGGCCAAACTGAAAATAATTGGAGAAAAGCCACACAAATGATCAGAAGGCTAGAAGGACTGGCTAATGAGGGAAGATTATAAGAGGTAAATATGCATAGCTTGGCTAGGAGACAACAACAACAACAAAGGGAAACCTGGTAAGTCTACAAATATTTGAAGATTGTAAACACCAAGGCTGGAGAAAATTTATTTAGTGAGATACAGGGGTGAAACTAGAAGTATTGGAATGAAATTAAGACAAGGGCACTTAGGCTGACTCCCGGTGAGACTTTCTAGCATTGAAACACAGTAGGCCGTGATCCTGCAACCTGCTCTTGTATGGGTGCAGGGGTATGCGCATGTGGAGTACCTTGCAGGGCCTTAGTTAGTGGGGGAGTCTCCCAGATGAAGTGGTGGAATCCCTGTCACTTGGAGCATTTAAAACAATAATGGATAATTTTGTCTAGATTAAGGGATAGCCACGATTGACCTGTGTTTATGACTTCAGCTGCTGCAGTTGCGTGATTACAGCAGAATCTCAGCTTTCATCAAAACAAACAACCAAACAAAAAAACCCCTAAGTATCTGGTACAGCTGGTTGTGAAGACAAGCTTGAAAACACAACCCAAGTGTAGCATATGCACTGTTGTATGGAGGGACCCTGAAACAATAATTCTGAGAGTGGTAAACTGTCTCATATATCTCATTGGATTGTTAATTCCAAGGTCCACCTGCTCTGAGGGGTTTCACCAACACAGGGCTCTGCATGCAGCAGGAGGAATGAAATGCAGTTGGGCTAAATAATGGGGACATCCCTGGGGCCACCCTTACATCTCTGGAGCAGAGGAAGGCTTCTGCCACAACTCCTGGGATAACAGGCCCTGTGCTGCTGTCTCTGCCTCTCTGGGAGTGAAGGGGGCCCCCTTCCATTGGCCAACTGAGGTGGGTCAGGGTCATGGTGTGGGGACAGGGCCATGGGAGGCCTTGTGTCATGATGCACATAGGGTTCTGGCTTGCCTTAATCCGGCACTGTGAATAATGCACTACTAAATGAAATTGTAATTGTAATGCTGGGAACAATCCTGTGACAGCCTGAGGATAGAGTGGTTATTTAGTAGGGCCGTTCCATCTCTTATTGTTAGAATGTCACTTTTTAGGTATTTAACATCTTTACCACCTTAAAATAATTCTTAAATTGGTTTCTTGTTGCCCTCACGCTTTGAAAGTTCAATAGCAAGTGGCAAGCTGAATTTGTATGACTTTAAGTCCAGTGGCAAAAGGATTCAGTGCATCAATTCATGGCTGATTTTTTTTCAAGTGTCACAGAATAGCTGGGTTTCTACTTGGTGGAACTGGAGAATGCCAGATTGCATCAGATTGATGAATTATGTAAAAGCTGATTTCCTTGTGCATTATTAATCACCCCAAACAAATGAAGGCATTCTAATTAATTTGATTATTTTTACTTGTAAATGCTAGAGGGGGAAAAGAAGAGGTTTTAATTGGGATAAGTTGCTTTAAAGACTTGGGGCTTGAAAGTGCTATTAAAATGGAGGGAGGCTACATAGCTGTCTATCTTTGAAGACAGTGATATGGAAACTTAAATGGAAACCTATGGTGATTTACAACACAGAGCTACATTTTTGAAACATAGGCAACTAAGTTGCACCTACAATATTTGAGTGCAGGCACAAATAAGTAGTCAATTGCACAAGGTATACATTTGTACAAGAAAAAATACGCATTTACAAATGAATACTTTGCTTACAGTTACTGGTGCATCTGAGTGTCTGAACATGTGTCTGAACATGTGGCCCTCAATCTCTCTCATTTAAAGTGACAGAAGAGCACAGATAAAAATCTGTGATTTACTTTACAATCCTAAATGAGTGCATTATAGACATTCTTCAAATGGAAATCTGACCTCCCTGTGCTCTGTTTTTTGCAATGCTGCTTTATTTCACTTTGACAATAATGAAAATATCAATGACCATGTGAGAGAAGAATTTCTATCAGGGGTCATTCGTTTGTCAGATAAGCAATGTTTAATATACCTCTGCAGCCAAGAAACCCCTGAGCATCACAGCGGGACTTGAAGGAAGGCTGTCCTGAGTGCAAACAGCAGAACATAATAGGTTGACGTTTTCTCTTAATCAGATGCACAGATTTAATGCCTGAGGCTCTTTTAATGCGGGGATCAAGCTTTACTTTACTACGTTTCTCCACTGTCCCTCACCTCCACACCCAATAGAATGTATGGCTAAAATACAAGATATGCTTTGGAGATGTGTTCATTGTCATCTCTGGTCTCTTCTCCTTAACAGGTAAATAGAAAGAGCTTTAGTATATTGTAGGCAAAACTACAGAAATACCAAGCACTTTGTCTTAGGCGTTCTGGTGTTGTATTGTACAGATAGGGTCAATTATTCTGTGTAAGTAGTAGGGTTCAAAAACATGGAAAATACAATGTCATTCCACTTTCTCCATAAAGATATAGGTGTAAATGGTCTAACCTAGGTGCCAAGAATTCGGATCCCAAATCCATATTTAAGCACCTCAGTAGGTGGCCTGACTTTTTAAAGTAGATCAGTGAGTGAAATCAATGGGCATGTTTTGCCTCTGATGTAAACTGGTGTAACTCAGGAGTAATTTAATTGTGTTACACTGGTATAAACTCCAGTGGAAGTGAGAGGTGAAATCAGGCTTATTGACTTCAGTGAGAGATGCATATACTCATCTGTCTCTGAAAATCAGGCCACTTTATTTAAGAATCTTAGGAATTGCCATGTAAAATTCTGATCTTGGTATTCTTTTTCCAGGGATGAATGTGGGCCCTGATTTGTAGCTCCACTGAAATCAATGGGAGTTGCATCAGTGTGAGATCAGAATCTGGCTCACAGTATTTTTGTTCCTTCAGGCTTCTTCCCTCTTTCAAAAGCTCTGAAGACTGCAAGTCTGATGTAGTGTAACTCCCTTTTCCACCAGAACTACTCCCATGGCTTGAATTTAGCAGTTAACAATTTTGGAGGAAAACAAGGTAGTCTCTGCAGACACATAGTCTGTGTGTTTTATTTGGTTTCTCTACGATATACCTCTCTTTCTTCTTCCCTCAAGAGACTTTTCTATTTTACAAACAAAAGCCTAACAGCCACCATATCTCCATATAAATGCTCTGAATATGTCCTTGGTAGTTCTTTAACTGAAGGTTACAAATAACATTGATGTATTTGATGTTGTGAGGAATATAGACTTGGATCAGCAGCTTATTTAAAAAACAACAACAAATTATTCCTTTTTTCTTAAAGGTTCCCTCTAATATTTAAATTACTGGGTTGCTATAGTAGCTGCAAGAGAAGAGAGAAGCTGGCTTTGGTCTTCAGGTTTTCTTCCTTTTGTCAATGTATGAGAGAGTCTTCAGGACACTACATAGCACAAGAGAGAGAGTCTTGAGTCACCTAAAAACTACATTTGTGGAACATGCAAGCTTATGAATTTTTTACACAAATACTAACTTCATCATGCATTTCAAAAATGCCTTCTCTCTCCCCTTTCCCCTCGGCCCCCAATGTACACTGCATCACAACGGACATGCTACGTTGCATTAGGTTATGTCAGGTTACTCTGTATGCATCACAAGATATGATTAAACCTGATGTGACTTGACACAATGGGATGTGTTCCACAGCACTGCAAGTTTTAAAGAATTCTCCCTTTTTATGAGAAGTAGGTGCTGTTCCCAAAACAGGCAACAGAAACAGCTGTGAGTTGGATGTTAGTGTATTGTCAATGAATACAATGTTGTAGTTGTTTTTACTATGTTTTGGGGACAAATGGGGACATATTTTCTGAGGCTGTGTTATATTTAAAGATAGAACTTGGAAAAGCAGTATAGAAAAAAACGAAACTAGTCTTTCCCATGTGTTCAAAATAAACCCACATTTATGATATAATAAAAAATATTTATGAAAAAGCCTTACAAAAATGTCTATTCTCTACTTGCCAGAGATGAAGAATTCTTTTGTTACTCAATACAACATCATCTGCTTCACTGCCATCTCCATTACAATTGCTCTTATGGTACCCTGGAGGTTGGTAAATTTTTGTGTTTGGGCTGGCAAATTTTCATAAGTTTAGCAAGTCTGCCCTAAAAGCTATTTCACAGAGCTTTGGGAAACATGTCTTTATGACATATGGGTGGACTTCAAGAATGAAAAGAAGCTCTTTCCTCCTCTCTACTGCAGGGCTGTCTCTTTTTCCAAACATATTTCCCAGCATGCCTTTCTGGGGCTGACCCTTTAAATGTGCAAGAGCCAAATAGCTAAAGTGGCCATTTTGCAGCTGGCTACCCCTTGCTTTATCTTCCTCTCTGACAGTTGGTAAGCATGAATTCTTGTTATGCTTTCTGAAGTTCTGTGGCTGCTGCAGGAGGCAGGCAAAGGTCTTAATCCTCAGTTCTCAGGAGCCAAGAGAATGCTATGGGTAGGGGAAGGGAGGGAGCAGCCGACGACATTCTCACAAGAAGGGAGGATGGAACAGGCCACTGTAGTTTCTGGAGATCCCACTGCTTGTCAGAAGTCACAACTGGATACAGCCAGTTCACTTCCTGGCATGTACCACTACTTAAAGGCACAGTTCCACAACACTTGTGCTTTCTAGAACTTTCAGCAGACACAGGAAAATTGAGTGTCTATTGGGTGCTTGGCTGACAGGCATTGTCCTGAAAGAATAATCAAAAGAATAATTAAGTTGTTTAGGTTCTCAGAATAGATTGTTTTCTTTAAATGTGAAATGCAATGGGCTTAGAATGTTGTGTTGTATTTTGAAATGTGGCTACTCCTACCAACTCTGTCTTCAAGGCTGCTCAAAAAAATGTGTTGCTTTAAAAATATTATGCATTCACCCACACACGGGAAGTGTATTTGTCCCCCAGTCTCCAAATACTTGGAAGCAACTGAACTGTTTTAACTCAAATTTCCAAAATAAATTGGGCTCCAACTAGCCCCACACTTCAAATTCTTTGAAAAGACAGTAGTTCTGTCTTAATTTCTTTACCAAAATCCCTGAACCTGACAACTCCAGGCTTTCTTAAAGTTTGTATCCAGAGACAATCTCTAGTCTGCTCTTTATCTCGCTGTTATGATAAAGGCAAGAGAGAGACCGTTAATGATTTTAATTGATGATGATACTTTCTTTTATAAATCGTTTAGAGATAAAGATTACATAGCATACGCTCTTTTGATCCATCCTCAGAAACAGTGCTATATAGTTTGCTGTCAAGATAATTTTAAATGAGCACCAATGGGCTCTACGAGATATAGAAACTTAAAGCGCCTGGAAAAAACTGGGTCACACAAGTGCCTAAAGCAGAAAACACCTGGCTTGGGCACTCAACAAAGTCACTTTCTGAACCCTTCAGTTCAGGGGGATTCTTTTCAGTTCCCAATAGCATCGTTTCACACCCTGACAGCTACAAGTGCTCCATGAGCCTCCTAAGTAGTGTAATAGCCCATCAATGCTTGAGTGCTAAATGTTTAACAATGGTCTATACCAGTGCATTTCCATTGGCTTTCCTTCATGTCTTTGTATTAAACTGTGTATGTTAATATGAGGAATGGTCTTCTTTGATGTGACAGGCAGTGCCTAGCACAGGCAAGTGAAGCTCCATTATGAGATGCTTTTCTTTTTGCTATGATCAGGGGCTGTGTCCTAGAGCTGCTCTACTGCTGTAAACCTTTCTTTTTAATTGCATCAGTTTATAAGATTTGTAATTCGAAACTATAGTTGCTTAAGTCCAGTTCTTAGTGGACCAGGTGTCAACAACATCACCACAGTTATTTATTGGCACCTTAGATTACATTTTCAGCAAAGAGTTTAAGGACTAAAGGAGCAAGTAACTTGAACTTCCCTTCTCGCTCTGGAGAGTAGCCCCTTCAAATTAGAAATGAAGCATATAAAAGGGGCGTGGCAAGGAAACTTGCATTGCTGCTGCCTGCGCTGGATCTTTTTGAGGTCAGCAAGAGGAATTATAATAGTCCTTTATGATAAAACTGCCCAGCTTTTAATGATGAGATCATATAGAAAAGTGGAAGGTACTTATTTATTCCTATATTTGTTTAGTGGTTTGCCTAGTACCCACTGGCTACTATGTGGGGGTTTCAGAGATCTAAAATTATTTTGTGTGTGTATTTTGGGTTTTTGTGTATATATTATTTCAGAAGCAAAAGTGGTAGAAATTATATTTAATGCCTAATCATTTCTATTTTAACCGCTTTTTTCAGTTGCCTTATTAGATTCTGAAATTTGTTCCTAATGGGCTGAAATTGTTCCTGGTTGGCTAGTTGGAGCCCAATTTATTTTGGAAATTTGAGTTAAAACAGTTCAGTTGCTTCCAAGTATTTGGAGACTGGGGGACAAATACACTTCCCGTGTGTGTGCATGCACATGCATAATTTTTAAAGCAGCACATTTTTTTGAGCAGCCTTGAAGCCAAAGTGGGTGGCAGCTGAAAGCTGAAATTTGGCATGGAAGTATCATCTGAGTATTTCGGTGGCATTTAATTTTTTCACTTCATTGAGTTATAGGCCTTTGAAAATCACATTTGTCATGTGCTGCAGAATTGATTTGATTATTCTTATCACTAGAACATGTAGGTGTCATATATTATACATAAATTGTCTTAAGACTCTAACCAGGGCATCATATAAGACGGGGAGGAGAAAAGTAACTTATGCTAACAGAAAATGTTAACAAAGACACAGGAATAACAAAAACCCAAATTCAGATTGATTTAGATGAGATGTATGTGGTCCACATAACTGACAGCAGAGAAGCAAAAGTAATAAGATTAGAGACCAAAAGCTAACCATGCATGAAGCCTCAAATGAAAGCACAAAATATTACACAGAACTGGAAGAAACTTAGGTTGGAAGGGTGATCATAAATAATACACTAAAACTGTTTGTAAGTTATTTGGCAGCAGTGAAAAGGCAGGCTCAAAGAGTCTGGGAATATAAATTGGTAAATGTTAGTCTGATACTGTGCAGGGCGTTAATGGGACTGGGACAGTAGTGGAACATTACAATGTGTACAGTTTTTAGGGGCTATATGTTAGGAAAGACATTATGGAAGATGAAGGGTCAACACGAATCAATGTTTGCGATATTAATTATAAAGGTCAGCCAGACTTGACCTCTGATACACAGATTAGAATAAAAGGAAATTGTAAGGAATATTCTAGAAATATTGTATAAAGGACCCTAAAAGAGAGAGATTACTTCTGAGCAAAGATTAAAAATAGTTACTGCTGTGGGACAGCATAGCGTTTCTGTTCTGCACTGCCAGCCAAAGCCAAGCCCCCCACCTCCACCACTTGCCAGGCCAGAAGGGGATTGGACTGTTTTGGCGACAACAAATTCAGTCTCTGGATGAAGGGACTTCCTCACATTGCTCAAAGTGACCCTTCCTGCTGACTAAGGAGCCATATTGACAAACTCTTTCGAATTAGCCCCATCCTGTCATCCTCAACTGGAAGGATGGGAGAAGGATGGTTGGAACCCTGACAGGGACACAAGACTTTCAACCCTAAGGAAGGATAGAGAGAGTTAGTGCTTAAAAAAATTAAAAAATGGGAACTTGAGTATAAGGTAATTATATAGTTCTATTAAATTGAAGCTGAATTTCTTTACACAATGGAAACCAGGAAAGAAGAGGTGGCCAAGCACTGAGGATGGGGTGAAGATTAAAGATAATCTAGGGATTGCCCAACACCTAAACAAATACTTTGCATGAGTTTTAATAAGGGTAATGAAGCGCTAAGGGGTAGTAGCATGGTGGCTAATGGAAATGAGGATATGGAAGTAGAAATTGCCACATCTGAGGTAGAAGTCAAACTTAAACAGTTTAATGGGACTAAATTGGGGAAGAGGGGAGTAGATAATCTCCATCCAAGAATATTAAAGGAACTGGCACATGAAATTGAAAGCCCAATAACAAGGATTTTTAATGAATCTGTAAACTCAAGGATTGTACCCTCTGACTGGAGAATTGCAAACATAGTACCTATTTTTAAGATGGGGGAAAATGTGATCCAGGAAACTACAGACCTATTAGTTTGACTTCAATTGTATGCAAGGTTTTGTAGCACTTTGAAAGAGAAAGTAGTTAAGGGCATAGAGGTAAATGGTAATTGGAATAAAATACAACATGGTTTTACAAAAGGTAGAGCCTGTCAGACCAGCATGATCTTTCTTTGAGAGGATAACTGTGGGGTTTTTTTCTTTTTCTTTTTCTTTTTTTTCCCCAAAGGAAATGCAGTAGATCTAATCTACCTGGATTTTATTAAGGCATTTAATATGGTTCCATATGGAAAATAATTAGTTAAATTAGAGACATTGTCAATTAATATGAGAACTGAAGGGTGGATAAGGAAATGGTTAGAGGGGAGACTACAATGGATCATACTGAAAAGTGAACTGTCAGATTGGGGGGGAGGTAACTGTGAGGGATTGGTCTTGGGACCAATCTTATTTAACATTTTTATTAATGATGTTGGCACAAAAAAGAGGGGGAGTGCTAATAAAACTTGCCGATGAGACAAAGGTGGGGAGCTATTGCCCATATGGAGAGGGACCAGAATATCATACAAGAAGATCTGGATGACCTTGAAAATTGGAGTAATAGAAATGGGATGAAATGTAGTAGTGTAAAATACAAAGTCATGCACTTGGGGACTAACAACAAGATTTTTTGCTATAAGCTGGGGACTTATCAGTTGGAAGTGACAGAGGAGGAGAAAGATGGGGTGTATTGGTTGATCACAGGATAACTATGAGCTGCCAGTGTGATGTGGCCAAGAAAATTCTAGGATGCATCAGGAGAGGTATTTCCAGTAGAGACAGGAAAGTGTTATTGTCCTTACACAAGACACTGGTGAGACCTCATCTGGAATGCTGTTTGCAGTTCTGGTCTCCCATGTTTAAGAAAGGTGAATTCAAACTGAAACAGGTACAGAGAAGGGCTGCTAGGTCGGTCAGAGGAATGAAAAACCTATCATATGAGAGGAAACTCAAGGAGCCTGGTTTGTTTATCCTAACCAAATGAAGGCTGAGGGAGATCTGATTGCTCTCTATAAATACATCAGAGGGGTAAACACCAGGGAGGGAGAGGAGTTATTTAAGATAAAGGCCAATGTTCATCCAAGAACAAGTACACATAAACTGGCCATTAATAAGTTTAAGCTTGAAATTAGATGAAGATTTCTAACCATCAGAAGACAGAAGTTCTGGAATAGCCGTCCAAGGGGAGAAGAGGGGCAAAAAACATAACCGGTTTCAAAACTGAGTGTGTTAAGTTTATGGAGGGAATGGTATGATGAGACTGCCTACCATGGCATGTAGCTGATCTGTTACTTGCTAGGCTAGTTGCAAATATCCCCTAACAGCCAGTGATGGGATGCTAGATAGGGAGGGCTCTGAGCTACTTCAGTGAATTCTTTACCAGGTGTCAGGCTGGTGGGTCTTGCCAAAATGCTCAAGATCCAACTGATTGCCATATTTGGGGCCGGGAAGGAATTTCCTGCTGGGTCAGATTGGTGCAGACCCTGGGGGGGTTTCACCTTCCTCTGCAGTATGGGGTATTGCAGGTTTAAACTAGTGTAAATGGCAAATTCTCTGTAACTTGGAGTTTTTAAATCGTTTTTTGAGGACTTCAGTAACTCGCCAGAGAGGTTATGGGTCTATTACAGGAGTGGGTGGGTGAGGTTCTGTGGCTGCAATGTGCAGGAGGTCATGATGGTCATGATGGTCCCTATTGGCCTTAAAGTCAATGAGTAACTGGGAACGGAACTGATAGACTTCTAAATTTACTAGTAGAAGAACAAATCGATGGGAATGAAGGGAAAATTGTTTGTTTCCCTTCTGCCAGCTGGTAGCAGATTTTGGGGCCTTGCAGGTTGGTTTCCTAATGGAGGAGACATCAGTGATGTGGAATCAGGGAATTTTCTTGTGTGTTTTCACTATATACCCCAGTCTTAGAACAAAAGTGGTCATAGACAGCATGCAGGCAATCCATGCTTTCAGGAATATCAATCCAAACCAGTGTCTGGTTCCCAGGAAGCAACTCTGCACCAAAACCTGACTCTAGTTAAAAGATGCAGGCTGTTTGCAATAGCCCTTCCCCAAAGCAATTCTATCACAAACCAATGCAGCATTTCTTCAAAGACTGTGCACTGTTCACATTCTAAGAAATAGAATACTATGAGTAACTATGCCAGCTGGTGACTCCCACTATAACAATATTCAGGCCTGGGCAAACTTTCTTGAAGAAAACTTGTATTAGTCAAAAATAGCTGAATATGTGGGTTGATTAATGGTTTGTGAAGTACAAACACATAGTTTCCATCTTAAACTATCCTGAACCTGTAGCTTCCAGCTAAATTTCACTTTGTTTTTAATGCAGTTTGAACTTAACACAAAGCAAGACCAAAGGGGAGCAACCGCTCTTCCCGCAAAAGAAGGGTTTGCATGAACTTCTGTCAGTCAAAACTGACCACTCAGTGACCAAGTGAGAGAGATCCTTTTACTTGGGAAAAGATGGTGGCGGGTGGGGATGGGGAGAGATTTACAGGAGTTTGTCTTGGTCTCATATTTTGTTTTTGTTCAACATCTATCTATTGTCCGTTTGCACTTAGGCCACCTAAGAAGATACCCTAATTCTGCTCCTTGCAGTTTCTAATAAACACACTTAGGACAATGATGAGCCACAATTCTCACAGAACCAAGAGATACCCCAAGAATATGACTGCATTTTAGGCTGTTCTCACTGTCACACAGAATTTGTCCCTGAAAAGCCCTAGAAAATGTAGGTTTAAATGAATGATGTCACAAACATTAAGCACCAGCTGATGCTGCAGCTTTGATTATATTAATTTGCACTTCTATAGCACTTTCTATTTCATAATGAATTAACTACCTTACAGCTTCCAGACAGCGTGTGTATACCTGCTCCTTCACTTCCTCAAATTCCAGCTCTGTAGAGAGGAATTGGGAAGAAGGCATCTGAGGGAGGGAAAGTCAGCAGTGTCACCGCTATGTTCTGCAGCAGTGCTCAGTCTCCTACCATCTCATTCCTGTAATTGAGCTGCACAGCCTCACAGAAAGGCAGATGGTCAGCAAGGGACACTGCATAGAAAAGGCTGGTTTCCTATAACAGGCTGAGAAGGTCTGGGATTCTGGTTCTCTGCTCCTGCCACATATCCCTGGGCAGGGGTGGCCGAGTGAAGAGGAAGCGAGTGTGGAGGGAACAGAAGTGTCTTGAGTGGGAAACAGGACATCTAGACTGGGTAGAGATTTTGAAAGGGTGGAGGAGTGGGAGATGATGGATTTGATCTGAGGGGCTGTTAAGGAGCTCCATAAACAGGGTGGAAGGATTTGTAGCGTGAACAGACTCTTGTGAGGACAGTAAGGGCCAAGCATAGGGGATGGAATTAGAGGTGCTAGGGTGCTGCTGCACTCCTTGGCTTGAAGTGGTTTCCATTATATCCAGGGTTTACAGCTTTGGTTCAATGACTTTCAGCACCCCCACCATACAAATTGATCCAGCATCCCTGGGACCAAGAGCAATTGGAGAGCTAGCTTCTTGCTTCCCCCATCCCACGATGTGGGGTCAAAATTACTCCACTATATATGGCCCTAGTGAGTATCTGAGCCACAGCTTCCCCATCTGTAAAATGAGGTTGATATTTAACTACTTCTTGTTAGACTGGAATGCCCCCAATTCCTGGCTCTGCTATAGACTTTGTGTGATTTTTGGGAAAATCAGACACCTGGTCACCCTACCAGGACAAAAGCAGCCACTGCTGGTGCAGGGCAGCCCCACCGGCCTGGGACCACCATGCTGCTGCTGGCGGGGTGCGGCGTGGGACAACCACCACCCTACCAGGATTGCCGCTGTTGTGGGGGGGGGGCAGTGCAGCTGGCCCTGGGGTCAGTCGCACCTGCCAGCTGCAGAAGTCATTGGGGTCCCGGAAAGTGACGGAATCCGTGACCTCCATGACAGACTTGCAGCCTTATTTATAATAAAATGGGCTAGAACAAAACCTCAGATTGAAACTTAGCAGAGGAGGGTCAAAATATGGACTTTCTCAAAAGTTGCAGTGTTGCAACTTTGATGTCCGCACTTGGCTTATTTAGTGATAGGGTAGAGTTGTAAACTTGTATCTGAACCCAGAGTGGAAGGTTCAGTTTGATCCTTTGTCTAATAAAGTTGTGGAAGAGAAACACTTACCCAAAGTAAGTGGGCTTTGAGAAGCATGTTTTCCAGGATAACACACATTCCTTAGCCTCTCCACCAACTTTACACGCTTTTTTTGTGGAATCACCACATTTGTATTGCACTCCAGCAGAGGGCAACATGCATCCTTAAGTGGGATTTTACTATCACATTGCTGCTCTCTAATACTTCACTGCAAAATGTCCCACTGATCTTTCTCCATAAAACAAGATATTGTACTGCATGACTGTTCAATTCTTCACCTCTGTTTATGCCTTCCCTTATAGAGGATAGCACTTCTGCATTACAGTAACTTGATTTTTTGTAAAGACTTTCCTGCTCTGAAGTATAAGGACTCCAGATGGTACTTTCTTCCTTCCTCTCACAGCCTACATAGAACTACAGTGGTTACTTTGCCACACCTCTGATTTATTAGGTTTTTACATCCATCTCTAAAACTATAGGATAGTCTTTATTTATTTATGAATTAATTTTTTTTGAGCATTGTTGGTTCATCTGGATCTCCTCTTCTGCGGGAAACACACAAACAATTGTGTGAGGAAAGGAGATTTTAAAAAGCTTTATGGGGTTTGCCATCATTTGTAATGAGCTGGTTTACAATCGGTGAAGTATATTTTAAGCACATATTAGATCATGGGATATATTTCATGCTAAATATATTTTATAGTGGTTGTATATTTTTTAAAGGAGACTTCGTAAAAAGCCTTCCCACAAATAAGTAATTTACTGTGGTAATGAAAGATCAAAGAATTCATTCCAGCTATACGTGATGGTACTGGATCTAAGCCCACATTCCTAAATAGTGCCTGGTCACTGTGAGAGTAGGCAAAGAGAGGGGAATGTGCAAGGAGCAGGGACTGAGCATGACGGGAGTCGTGCTGAGTGTTGCCAGGACTCTACAGACCTAGAGCTGGCGTTAGCCTGCCCATAGGGACCAGAGATAGTTGGGACTGTTGACCTCTCCAGCTAAGCAGTTCAGGTGCAGAGGACAGCAGGATGGCTGCTGTGCCCTATCCAATGGTGGCACTGCAACTATGACTCACCCTACACTCCCTAAAGCACTGGCACAATGCCTCCAGAGAGCTTGTACAAGGATAACGTGCTTTTGCCCAGGGCTAGGGCTATATGCTGCTTTTAGCTCTCAGTGTTATAGGGGCCTAGATAAGTCTTCAGATCCTTAGGGCTTTGGAAATGGCTATTTTTGTCTGCATTCCATTTTAACATAAGGGAACACTACACAGATTCCACTAGTACATGTAGCACATCAAGGGATATTATGGGATTCACCAAGGACTTCAGAACCCTGTCTTCTTGTGACAATGCTATTGGCACAAGAGTTTATTTTTAATCCTCAGCTATTATTTTAATTTTCCTTCTCTGCAGACTCTCTCTCTCGATGGATGTTGGCTGTGCTCCATCAGAGGCTTCTATAGGACTTTGTCTCCATGGAGAATGTGGACAGTATTGTTAATATGCCTCATCATAGAGCTTTCTCCATTTTCTATCCAGCTGTAATATTCTTATTATGATACACTGGGGTAAAACCTGACTCCTCTTCTGTGGCGGTGGAAAACCCTGCCTGCAGCAGAACTAGTGCATAATTGGGGAAGACCATGTAGGATGTCCATATCCCTTCCATGCCTCATAGAGCTGCCACAGACCCTGCCCATATAGCAGGATCTATAGTTACTGGAGCAAGGCCAGATGGGCAAGATTTGGTAGATCTGATGCTCCATGTATCCACAAATTTTCCCACATGGTAGAGCAGCGAACTTAGGGCTATAGAAGCCCCCTTTGATAATTCTGACTCCACAGTCTGGGAAAGAGACCTCCTTTCTGTCAGCCTTTGTGGAGTCCCCCTACTAAGGCACGTTACTCAGGCTTGCTGAGAATATGGAAGTGGGGGAACAATCTGGCCCATAGATATTGTAGAAAAGGTCAAACTTTTAGGCTAAGAGCAATTTAACGTGGTGCACTTAACAACTAACTTTAAAAAGTCTCATTCAAATAATTCCTTTTACGATTACAGATGTGTTATTTTAATTTAATTTTTCACAAATTTCATTTTTTTTCCTTTTTAATGTCAATATTCACTAGGTGCAGTTATAGCGGACCATCTTTTTGCCAGTCCTGAGTGCCACTCTACAATTCATGAACCAGTTGTATGCATGAGATGTGGCGTTTCCCTCTTTCAGTTTAACTGTTCTCTCAATGGTAGATTTCCTCCACTGGTACAATTACATTTCCTCCTTCTCCACTCTGTGTTTTTATTATGGCTCTTCTTATGCCCTATCGGTATTTCTTTGGCTCCTTTTTGTCCCTTTCTTTGCTTCCAGCTTTGATTTCCATGGCTATGCTATGCCACATTTTCTGCTTCTTCAGCTTATTCACCTCCATTCCTTCCTCCTTCCTTCAACAATGAGACACGTTATAATGCACTGAAATTTGCTTTCCTCTTTGACAGAGTTGTTTCTTGCTTAATATGAGCATGGCTTTTATTTTCTTTGGGCATTTTCTGTAGAATCCCTCCCCCCTTTCCCTCATTTGCATACACAAGCAGCTGGAGCAAGCCTGGTGTTTTGATCTGGGGCCAGTACCTTAGCTCTGTTTGCAGGTTCAAATGATAACTTCCCCCCCCCCCCTTTTTTTTTTAAGCCATCCCAATGCAGGTAGGATTTTGCCAGATTTCACCAACTAATACTTGGATGGGAGAACTGAACCCTACAGTACTTTAGCCAAGTGTGCTCATACTATAAAGTAGTAAGGTTCAGCAGGTAGCAGCTGCGCCTCCTGCAGGATGCTGTATAGTAACACATTTCCTGTTGACTAAAACAGATTGTTTCTCATATGCATATTTATCTCTAGATGCAATATTTTAAATGAAACCACTACACTGAATGTTATGAACTCCTGATCTGAATTTAAAGGCACTCAAGTCAACGGTCAGCATGTCTCAAAATAAATATCTATTTTTAATCTTATTAATTTGTAAGTGAAATCACACACATGCCCTTTCAAACAATTCGAAAACGCTTTACAGAAATGTACTTCTATTTAGATTTTAAAGGTTCTTCATATGGTTTTTCTAAGGTGGTGTTCAATGAAGACTTCTGAAGGAACTCAAATATGAAATTGAAGAACTACTGATTGCGGAATGTGCTCTATTGCTTTAATCAGCCTCCATTCCAGATGACTGGAGAATGGCTAATGTAACTTAGACTTTTAAAAAAAAAGTTTTCAGAGGCAATCCTGGCAATTACAGGCTCATAAGCCTAACTTCAGTAACAGGCAAACTGGTTGAGAAACTATAGTAAAGAACAGAATTATCAGAAATGTAGGAGAACACAATACGTTGGGGAAGAGCCAACATGGGTTTCGTAAAGGGAAATCATGCCTCAACAATTTATTAGAATATTCTGAGGTTGTCCACAAGCACGTGGACAAGGGTGATCCAATGGATACATTGTACTTGGACTTTCAGAAAGCCTTTGTCATAGGCTCTTAAGCAAACTAAGCAGTCATGGGATAAGAGGAAAGGTCCCCTTGGGGACAAGTAACTGATTAAAAGTTAGGAAACAAAGGGTAGGAATTAATGGTCAGTTTCCACAATGGAGAGAGTTAAATAGCAGGGCCCCCCAAGGATCTATACTGGGACCTGTGTGGTTCAACATATTCACAAATGACCTGGAAAAGGGGATTAACAGTGAGGTGGCAAAATTTGCAGATGATACAAAATTACTTAAGACGGTCAAGTCCAAAGTTGACTCTGAAGAGTTAGAGGGATTTCACTTAACTGGGTGGCTGGGCAACAATATGGCAGATGAAATGTAATGTTAAGAGCAAAGTAATGCACATGGGAAAAATATTCTCAATTAAACATGCAGAATGATGGAGTCTAAATTAGCTACAGAGAGTCCTGTGGCACCTTTAAGACTAACAGATGTATTGGAGCATAAGCTTTCATGGGTGAATGCCCACTTCGTCAGACATCAAAAAAAGATAGTGGGAAAAGGGTGGGTGGGGGAGGGAAATGAAAATGATTAGGGGTATGTGACAGATTCTGTATGAGGAGAGATTAAAGAGACTTGGACTGTTCATCTTAGAAAAGAAACATCTAAGAGGTGATATGATAGAGGTCTATAAAATCAGGAAAGGTGTTTAGAAAGTGACTAGGGAAGTATTATTTACTCCTTCTCATAACACAAGAACCATGGGCCCCCCAATGAAATTAAAAGGCAGCAGGTTTAAAACAAACAGAAGTACTCCTTCATACAATGCACAGTCAACCTGTGGAACTTGTTGCCGGGAAATGTGATGAAGGCCAAAAGTATAACTGGGTTCAAAAAAGAATTAGATAATTTAATGGAGCATAGGTCCATCAATGGCTATTAGTCAAGATAGTCAGGGATGCAAGCCCACGATCTGGGTGTCCCTAAACCTCCAGCTGCCAGAAGCTGAAACTGGATGACAGGGGATGGATTACTATTTCCCTGTTCTGTTCATTCCCTCTGAAGCATCTAGCGTTGGCCAGTCAGAGGACAGGATACTGGGCTAGAGGGACCATTGCTTTGACCTAGTATGGCTGTTATGTTCTTGGGGAGATTAAATGGGCAGGGGCTTTGAAGGAGAAGAATTTTCAGTCACACATGAAGGAAAAGTCTTTGGCTGAGAGACAGTGGAGGGATGGAAATGAAGGAAGCCTTCCATACTGCTGATGGTGATTAAAATCAAATATGTCTGCTGTGGAGTTCTTTGATGCTCTATATTTAGTCATTCAAGGTCAAAGATGGGACAGTTGTCAAATACCTGTAGCTCCTATGTGCTGGATGGTCACTTTTTTTCTTCTTCAGAGGATTCGAAATGTCCTGATAGTCCCTCTAAGTCTTGGCTGAATAAACCTTAGCAGATCCAGTTAGCTCTACTTCTGTTTCACAGCCCCAAGGTTAATCTTGTTGAAGCATATGCTTAAACTCTTGCTGAATTAGGGCTTTAGGCTGTGGACTAAGGGCATCCTTGGATATAATTTGTACCACCCTGATTTTGAACTAGCTGTCCTGGACAACTGGCACAACTGAGATTTTAATGCTGCAGCCATGCAGAATGGGAGTTTTGGATGCGGAGAACTACTCAGAATCAGACCCCCCTAGAGCACAGCAGAAATTAGTAGCTTAGTAACACTGCAGGAAGTGGAGGAGGCCACACAACACTGGTTGGCAACAGGGTGGAGATGAGTTGATGGGGAACATTATCATTTTACGACAAAGGGAAGAATGAGGGGTAAAAACTAGAACTGGCCAGCGAAGAACAATTGTGTTTTGTGACAACTTTTGTAGTTTTGAAACTTTTTCATTCTGCATTGGAATGAAAGCAAAATCTTTTGAACGTTTTTGTGAAATGGAATGGACTGTTTTTGGTTTTGAAAAGGTCACGTTTCTGATTCAGGTATGTCTGGTGAGAAGTGACCAGAGTCCACCTGGATCTCAGTAACCTTCGTGTCCAAATAGATAGTCTCTTCAAAACATTTTGGCTTCAATGACACCGCATATTTCATTGAAAATACATGTTGTCAAAGTGTTCTGGTGAGCTCTAGTGAGAACCAAATAAAATATATCTGAAGCAATGACAAGCATAAGGCAGGTTTGAGCTGGATGATCTTTTCTCCCAGCTCAACCCACTTGTGTTTTTAAGGTTTGGCATTAACTGTATTTTGTCTCAGAGAGAGAGTTTTTAAGTGGCACATATTAGCTTAGCTTTTGCCTCATAAACTCAGGATTCTTATTTTCTCTACTTTTCCATATATAAGCTTTGCCCGAAGCTTTTCTAACTAGTGCCAAAAGCTGCACTTTCCTTTTCCTTCATAGGTTTGACATCTTGGCTGCTGAATTTGTCTTGGTTCTCTTAGTAAGACAGAAATTAATAAGAGTCTACTTTCCTAATTACACAATCAAAATAAATTATGTCCACAAATTGGAAGGTGTGGAAATTGCATGTGTATTTTGGGTGCCTAGATAATGTCCAACAGTAAATTGTTTTCATATAAATTGCATGCTTAATTAATTGCTTTCAAAATGCCTATGTATTTTTGTGCAAATACATTTATGCCTGCAATTCATAAAAAGCAGAGACAAATTAAATTGCCCATCCACATATAAAAATGTCGCCCTTGGTGTATCCTGACTGTGCTCAGTCATCTGCTCTTTTTCCTATCCAGAGCAATAAATTTGGATGAGATCCTTACACTGTGAATTGCCACTGGGTATCTAATTCAACAGATTTCATTTTCTTCTAAATTACTGACATACTAGGTTGTGTTGTCTGGCTAGTTTGAACAGAATGTGTTATGCCTGAAATGTATTTTTTTTTCTTAAAGAACATTTTCTCTCTTCCTTAAAGAAAAGTAAAATTAACAATAAAGTAAACATGTTACTGGGGAGGGGGGGAGAGAAACTACTGGTGGACTGCATGTTTGGGTAAATTAGAGACTTGAATTATTCATGGATAGTGAAAATCCACAGATAATTCACTTTACAGCGATCTCTATGCAAAACCAACACATCTAATCCATCTCAGCAGGCAGAAATAAATCTTTAAGAATGACCATAAACTGAGTTGCCTCCTGCAAAGTTGGTCTTTCTTTGGTTGCTAAACTGAAATCATATAAAATCCCTTCTTAAAGAACTATTTGCTACCTGGCTCTGACTTTGTTCACTGAAATTAAACAGACTTTAAAAAACAAATAAAACTTTGACATGGTAAATTTCTTTGCAACAAAGGACCCCATTTTTTTTAATGGGGAAGAATGTGTCCTAAAACAATAGAGATACTTTAATCATTCTTCAGAACTGGTCAGTAATCCTTCCAGTCTAATTTTTCAAGTCGTTATTTATTTTTAAAGAAAGGACAATATGCCTGAAGATTGTTCCATTATTTACCGCAATCTCAGCTGATTTGTGTCTCTGGGCAATGCATGTATTTTCAAGGCCAGATATGCAATGTTTACTCAGTCCAGAAGGAGAAACAATAACTTGGATTCTGACTCTTAGGGGCAGTTTCTTGCTAATATACAAATATTGGACAAGAAAGACCTCATTGATATACTTTTGCTAAATGAACTTTGTAAGAGCTTTCTTCTCCAGGCTCTCTTTTATATTTGTTCTGTATCCTCAACTCACTTATGTCATAAACAGCCTGAAACAGGAAAGTATAAGCTTTCTACTAAGACAACAGAAGCTCCTTTTGCAGCTTGACTGGCTCCTTCCATATCTATTGCTTCTGCAGCTGCTGCTCAGTAAGCAGCTGCTAGTTTCACATGCTTCACTGCTGTAGTTGCACCTCAAGCCTGATGGCTCAAGTGATTGCATAGCCCCTTAACATCTCAAAGCAAATTTTAGTCATCAACATCTGAAATGATAGCACACGAGGTCATTAATAATCTGCTGTTTAGACCAAGGTCTTCCAAGGACACCGACTAGGAAGCTCTGGCTCTGGAACAGGATCCTGCAGTAGTGTAAACTCTGGTATACTGTGAGATAGTGAGCACAGTGGGAAGCGGGGAGAGAAATGCATACAGAACTCTCTCTAGGATCATAAAGAAAAGAATTAATAGGGGAAGAAGCAAGGGGAGGGGAGGAGAATAGAGAAGATGAGTTGCAAGAGTAACTTGACCTAATCCTAGCAGGATTGCGTGATAATGGACTATTCAAACCAAAACAAAGGTCAAGCCAAAGTGTGGTCATGGTGAGAAGTACAGCTGACAGCATTAAAGCCCAGATTGGAACTGTGAGGAGTATAAGCTTACTTTGAACAACTGGCCAGTATTTAAATTGACATATGGTATCCTCCCCAAAATCTCAAAGGTTCTAGAACCCAGTTGCTTCATTAAAGAAATGATAAATATGGAAGTCAGCATTCCTCTAAAAGCTAACAAACTGTGTGGACACAAATTATGTGAAGACTTATGGGGGCAGTTCTATGGGCCACCACTGGTTAGGTCACAGAGTTGATTATTTACCCCAAGACTCCTCAAGTCTGGAACCCTGACATCTAGGGAAAGAGCATCTAAACCACACAGATTTCTAATTGCATATCATTTAACTAAACTAGATAACTGAGTAAAATAGCTAAAATAAGTACACATAAACAAATCTGAATGTCAGTTAACTAAATTAATTTGTTACATTTAATATTATCAGGCTGATAAACCAAAAATTCTTAAGTTTTATTTAATAATTTGGGAAGGGAGCAATCTTGTTTAGCTATTAGCCCCCAGAGTAAGTGGGTATTATCAATCTTAATGCTAATGTACGTATATTTATGTCATCTGAATGACTGATAGAGGGAGGGTCAAATGTCTTCCAGGTTGAAGCCAAAGTTGAGACTGCATGTGTGATGTTTCAGCCAACAAGTTTATTTAAACTAGGGTTGTTTTAGGTATTTGAGGACCTATTTCAAAAGTTTCATGGGTTCTGTTCTCGGTCTCTTTCTCTCATTTTCAACCATTTAATGGAATTAAAAAAGAAGTGCATGAAGTCTATGGTAGAATCATGCTTCTATGAATAAAAATTGCAAGAGAAAACAAAACTAAAAAGTTTGCATGATGGTGGTTGTGATGCTGGTGGTTTCACTCAGTTTCAAGAAGCTGGATTGAGACATTTTAGCTAGAAGTATTCTTGGCTCTAATGTCTTAATTGATGGACTTGCCGGTGGCTCATGATTGTTAAATCCTAAATGTCCCTGGACTCCAGTTCCTAGGTGGCCATCTAGTAGGGTAGAGGAAGGTGGAATTGTATGGCCAAGGACCAGCACCAGTAAGGATACGTGCCAGAAATAAAGACTTTTACTTTTACTTCAGCTTTTTAAGAGGATGCTGTCACAGTTCTGGCCAACTGCACGTGGATTCCCCCTTTGTGGTCCCTCAAGGGTACCCACTCTAGGCTTCTGGCTCCTCAGCCATCACCTCTTTTGGATAGAGACCCATTTTCTCTCTCCCTCCTGTCCAAGGTTTTTCCAGGCTGTGATACTCCCAGCAAGCCAGACAGCCTAAACAGGCCGGCATCCATGCTTTGCTTTCTCTCCGGATGTTATGAATAGCATAGTTGCCCACAGTTATAAGTTAACACACAGCTCTTTTTATAAGCAAGCACATATATATTTAAGGTGAAAATATTGCAGAGAAAATGTAATAATAATAACAAAAGAACCTACACACATGCTGAAAAGCTTACCAGTCCTTCAAAACCCACAGCTGGGTTTTCCCCATGATTCCAAGTTCATAATTGTCTCAGATTCAGAACCAGAACAACTATGAAAAGTTCTGTCTTTCCTTGATACAGCTTGGGCCTTGATCTTACTCCTCAGGGCATAGCTTCAAAAGATTGACTTTTTGTATAACCAGAGCTAGGGAATTAACATTCACCTCTCTGTAGATATTCCCCAGGAAAACCACTTAACATTTTTCACTCCAAAAGTCCAGTTTTGCCTGTTCAGTATAGTCCTTTGAAACCCCCAGGTCACACATTTGTGTCATCTCCCTTTTCAAGAGGTTAAGTACAATCACGACTCACAATAATACATACAATTATTCATTTCTACAATGGACTCCAAACTTAATTCAATAAGGTCTCCCAAGGATACTGCAGGAAATTGCAATATCTGTCACAGATGGCTTGGCTGGTTCCTCCTCTTGGAATTTACAACAGAGTTAGCAAAACACATTTAACACTTTTCAGCAGAATCTTTGCCTTCTAACAGGGCTTAGTGTTTCCTGCCAACACTGCCAGTCTGTTAGAATGACTGTTTACTTTAGGGGAAAACAAGCTATTTGACAGTTTACAATACTTGTGACCGTGAACGGTTCTTCTACTTTAATGTATCTCCGTGTCCAGCTCTCTAAGTACAACAAGAAAATATAAACAAACACACCATTGTCAAATGCCCTTATTCTATTAAACAAATGGGCTACTTCTATAACCTAGGGAGTCCCTTGGTGCTAGCTGGCAAAGGGCATGACATACCATAACTCACATCAGGCCTGACACACTCAGTGCCCCTAGCACAGTGTTGTCATAATCTGTGTCTGAAAGGTGTCATGCAAACTGGTAACACACTGGTCATTAATGTTATTGCCTGATGCAAGTAAGGGTTTTGTATAAAGAATCATAGATGTGTGTTGGAAATATGTTCTTAAAAGGCATTTTGCAATCAGTACATAATGCTGACAAAGGAACGTTGTTTTGCCTGTTTTCCTTTGTAAATGGAGTGAGGTAACACCTCAGAGGACAATGACAAGTATATCTACATATAAGGTAAACAAAGCCATGAAGATAAAAGAGAAGTGGGTAAGGCCACTGAACGATCAAAACTGGGGATGGAGCCTGCACCTCAGCTCTTGAAACAGACAATAGCATTTGGGAAATATAAAACAATGCAAAAAGCCATTTGGGCATACACACTGAGGGGGATAGTAGGATACAGCACCCTTTGCAAGCTGGGGTCCTCTTAGCTTGGAAGGCAAGAGTTGTTGGAAACTTTATGCAAGTGAGAAACCAGTTTAAGCAAAGATTATAATTTGCTGAAATTAAGTTTGTCATTGGAGAGTGTGTTTTGTTTTATCTGTAATCATGCTTGTCTTTTATTTCAACTTATTACCACTTAAATATCCACTTGTAATGGAGTGCTTCGCTGCTTGTCCCAAAAATCAGTCGGAGACTGCTTAATATGCAAGCACCAGTGCCCTTTTATTCCTTGTATCAGTTCCCACCACCGTTTATATACAGTCCATTCCAGCCAGCTCCCTGGGAGACAGCTAGCTGGGAACTACAGCCTCAGGCTCCTCCCTTTCCTGCCCCCCCCACTTCCTTCCTGCCAGCTTTATATAGCCTCCTAGCTAACAAGGCCTGCAGGTGTTTTTCCTTTAGGCCCTTTGGTGAACCTCACCCAGCCAGTACCAATTAATACCCCTTAATGGGAGCTGGGCTAACAGGGGCCTGGCCAGACCCTTTTTGGCCAGCACCCAGTTACACTACTCTGGTTAATAAACTTACTTTTGAGTCATTACAAACCCCCCTCAGTGCTGTGTATTAAACTGAAATGTGAAGTCCTCAGCTAAGCTACCGCACTGGAGTGCGTTCTGTGTGTCTTTGGAGGCAATGAACTTAACTTCTGCGAGTGTTCAGTGAGAGGACTGGACACTGCAGGGGAGATGGTTTTGGGGAGACTCAGGACTGGAAGGGCTGTTGACATCACTCTGCAAGGAGTTACCAGGCTGGTGGAAGCCAGGGTGAGACCATTGTGCAGTAGGCTGGCTGCTGGTCTCAGGACTATAAAGCTGCAGTGTGCAGATGAGCCCACGGTTACAGCAAAGGGTTGTATCACCACTGTCCTGGTCTGGGTGAACCCCCAGAGTGACACAACACTGTTGTTTTTCTTCACAGCATTAATAAACTTGGTAGGCAAGAATTACCTTAAACTAATCTCAAATCTTCAGCCATTTACAATCAGTAAATTCTCCACCAGCCTACGGGACTTTCTGAAACCGGTGCAGATTATTTTAGAAAATACAATAGCAATGCTTTCCTATACATTAATAATGGTTTCAAGCTAATTATTGTGATGCCCCAAAATATACAATCTCAGTCACTATGATCCTAAAATAATCTTCACTGACTGAAAACTTACTGGGAGGCAGGGCTCATTGCCATAAGCATTGATAGTAAGGATCTGTTGTTCTTTCATTCCCGTTTGCTGCAATCTGTTGCAAAGACTAGGGTTTAAAGAATCTCACAGCAGTGTAGGAGTGACTTTCAAACTAAGCACTTTTTTTGCTTTTCAAAGTTTTGCTTTTGCAATTGTTCAGATGGTAATTCAGTTGCCTACAAAGTAGAATCTTAGTTTTGTATGTTAACCGGCACACTGTGTATTTTAAAAAAACTGGGGAACTGGTTTTGTAAACACTTATGCCTGTTGGTGACTTTAAGCACATGATTAGTCCTGGTAACTTCACAGGGTCTAGTCATGTGCTTAACATTAAGTGTGTGCAGAAATGTTTGCAGAATCTTGGCCTCTCCTCTTCTAGAAGAGCAGGCGACCTCCACACAAAAAGGATAGAAGAAAGAGAAAAATCTCATTTGGTAGCATTTTACACCTGTTTTACACATGTCAATGGCTACAGAAAGCAATGAAATATCAGTCCCAGTCCCCTTGGTAGCATTTTTGGAATGGTCTTTGGCATATCTGGCTATATATTTTTTTCCTCTCGTTCTCAAAAAAAACCTGGGCCTTATTTGCGTATAGGGAATGTATCCTATGAGTCTACCTATAATTTATTGTCACAAAGCCTAGCAGGAATTTTTAAAATGACAAATATTTTCATGGAAATTTTACCCCTCCAAATAAAAAGTTAATTTTTCATTAAAAAACTGTGCAACTTTATATTTTCAAATTCTTGTTGATTTTTTTTTTGTTTTCCAACAAAAGCTTTAAAGACAATAAAATAGCCTGGTGCTAGTTATATAAATATATATATTTTTTGTTTTCTGCATTGCCACAATGATTGCTTAGTTTAGCAGCATAGTGGGTGTTTAGTTTTCTCACACACACACACACACACACACAAAAAACCATGAGTATTCTGTATCAATTATCTGATCTCAAAATTCTGCATTTGAAAATAAATCCATGCAACATCTGGTTAATGGGAAAAAAAATTCCCTTTCAAAACATAACTATGGAAAATCCTTTCACATTTGCAGAAATTTCCCAAGGAGTTTCTCCTCCTTGTATGTGTGCGCACATGGGTGAAAGAGAGAAAGAGAAACTCTAATAATTGCATAGCCTCTTCACTGATCACATTTAAATTCCATTCTACTTCCCTCCCATCTCTTTGACCAAAATTTGAGCTAGGGTATGAATTTTGTATTTCTTTTCCTTAGAGAATGGTTCTCAGGTAACACCAGAGAAAATACGCAGGATGATTTCTCCTTCCCTCTTCTTTCCATCTCCTACCTCCCAACCAAGTACCTGGAAGTTCACACTTTATTAGGGTGACCAGCTGTCCAGATTTTATAGGGACCGTCCCGATTTTTGGGCCTTTTTCTTATATAGGCTCCTATTACCCTCCACCTCCTGTCCTGATTTTTCACATTTGCTGTCTGGTCACTCTATGCTTTATTGTCTTTATTTTTTTTTTACTCAGGAGTTTCCCCAGCAATTGCCATACTGGTTTCAAACCGCAAAAGACACTGAATGTTATCTTTGTGTCATCAGTCCTGCGAAAAATATCAGGGCATTTTTGTATTTTTTTTTCTGCTCGTATCCTTTTCTGTGAGAAATTCTAGCAAGAGTGGTGGTATGATTCAGAGGATGGGAGAAGGCTCGTACAAAGACAGTGAGTGCTCCTCATTCTAATCTCTCTCTCCTGTCTAGGCCTCGGTCATTGTTCCAGCAGAGAAGTCTTCAAGATTTTGCTCACATATATGCCTGAGTCAGAGAAGAGCAAGTAGCGATAAGGAAAGGTGGCCACTATTTTAAAGCTGCCCTGGCACAACTATGAAAGAACAGGCTTCAAATCTAAAACAATGCATGCCCCCAAAGCAGCAGAAGAGAAGGAAGTATAAAGAGACTTCAACATAATTTTTTGTTTTGCTCAAAACTACATCTTCCTAAATCAGCATTTCTGGTATCAGTCAACTGTAGAAAGAGGGGTGGATAATGGAAAAGTACCAGCTGGTCTCTGTGGGTTATAGGTAAAGAGGAGCCTTCAAAAGGAAGGCTGAATGTTGTTAAGAAATACTGTTGTTGTATTTGATTTGAAGATGTTGGACCTAACACCTCACTGCCTTGCATGTCCGTTACACCAGTCACTTAACAATGAGAATTGACTTGGGAGGAAAAATACCCTCAGAAATTTCTTTTCAGAAAGAGTCTGGAACAAATGACCAGAGTCTTAGGAAACTACTATACCTTTGGGAGCTTTGGTGACATAGCCCCTCAGGGGGCCTCTTAGAGAAGTGTCAGAAATAGATGTGCAGAGCCTGCTGCTACAACATAACATATCGGGGGTAGCTATGTTAGTCTGTATCCACAAAAACAACGAGGAGTCTGGTGGCACCTTAAAGGCTAACAGATTTATTTGGGCATAAGCTTTCATGGGTAAAAAACCCACTTCTTCAGATGCATGGAATGAAAATTACAGATGCAGGCATAAATATACTGGCACGTGAAGAGAAGCGAGTTACCTTACAAGGGGAGAACCAGTGATGACAAGGCCAATTCAATCAGGGTAGATGTGGTCCACTCCCAATAATTGATGAGGAGGTGTCAATAACTAGAGAGGGAAAATTGCTTTTGTAGTGAGCCAGCCACTCCCAGTGACCAAAGTGACCAAAAGACAAAGTGACCCATGTCTTTTTAAGACCTTTCCGACTGGACGTCGTTCACCCTGCTTTTGCAGCAGCACAATTGTGTCTTCACAGAGGAGGTAATGGTGGGAGATTGTGGTGGTGCAATCAAAAGATTCAAGAACTATTGATTTTGACTTATTTAGCTTTTTAGTTAAAACGTCCGCTTCCAATAAACTGCACATCTGATTTATTTTGTTAGATCAATGCCTCTGTCAGTCTCAAGGTTCTCACTATATCAATGGGCCTTTTCCTTTTCCAACAAACTTTTCTTTGAAGGGACACTGCCATCCCATTTTTTTTAACCAAACCAAAGAGCTGGAATATACCAATGGAAGAACAGAGGTAAAATGACACTTGCTAGAACAAAAGTGTGGGGGAGAAAACTATAGTGAAAGCTGAGTACAATGCAAAAGTGAACAAACTGCACAAATGGTGTAAAGAACATGATTTTTTCTAAAATCCTTTCATTTTCAAACAACTAAGCTATTTGTAATAAGGATTCTTTAAATAAATAAATCCTCTTGTGTACTTTGCCGATTGTCCTCTTTAAACACAAAAAACCCAACAATCCTAATATAACTGGAATGTATCTATCTTTAAAGGTTATTCTCCTTAGTATAGTCAAATTCTGCACATATTGCCAAACACAGTGAAAATCCTTTGCAGACCTTCTTTAGATCAAATAAGACAACCTCTCTCAGGCATGGGGAAATGTGCTGCTTTTTGGTTTCTGGTTGATTGCAACCCCTCCCCGCTTTTTAAATGAAACTTCAAAGATAATTTCATTTTTGCTGTGTTTGATAGTTGCATTTGAGTTATGACTATGTTCCCCACAAATTAGTTTTGTGGCTCTGCTTTTCCTTCAGCCCAATATCTCAAAAGTTAACTTTATTTTTTTCCATATAAAGCTTTGCAGGTGATTGATTAGTCAATAATGGCTGCGGATCACTTAAAATTACAGAGTAGTTGCTTTTCTTAATTTGGGAGGGAAGAAGCATAGTTACTTATTTTTAAATCCAGCATTGTCAGTGGTGTGATAAGATTCTCAACACCTACTCTGGACACAGCTCCAAATATGTACAACACTTGCACGGGTCCTGGTAATTGGATTCCATGGTGATAGGTTCCTTAAAAATACTTCACCTAAATGTGAAGTGACAAAAACGATCAACTATAAAGAGAGAAAAATGGGTTCATAATGGCTACTCCTAAATGTTTACAGCAGGATTTGTAGTAATTAATATAGATAAATTCCTGTTCACCTCTTTGAATGTTGACCCGATTGTCTCTTTTTTGTATCAAAATTAGGGCTGTCAAGCGATTAAAAATAATTAATTGCGCAATTAAACAATAATAGAATACCATTTATTTAAATATTTTGGATGTTTTCTACATTTTCAGATATATTGATTTGAATTGCATTTATTTTGTATTTATTTTTTATTACAAGCATTTGGACTGTAAAAAACAAAATAAATAGTATTTAATTTTACCCAATGCAAATCCAGTAGTGTAATCTCTTCATCATGAACGTTGAACTTACAAATGTAGAATTATGTACAAAAAATAACTGCATTCAAAAATAAAACAATGTAAAACTTTAGAACGTACAAGTCCACTCAGTCTTACTACTTGTTCAGCCAATCACTCAGACAAACAAGTTTGTTCACATTTGCAAGATATAATGCTGCCCACTTCTTGTTTACAATGTTATCTGAAAGTGAGAAAAGGCATTTGCATGGCACTTTTGTAGCCAGTGTCTAAAGGTATTTACGTGTCACATATGGTAAAGATTCATATGTCCCTTCATGCTTCAACCACCATTCCAGAGGACATGCATCCAGGCTGATGATGGATTCTGCTTGATAACAATCCAAAGCAGTGCGGAACGACGCATGTTCATTTTTATAATCTGAGTCAGATGCCACTAACACATTTTCTTTTTTGGTGGTTCAGGTTCTGTGGTTTCCGCATCAGAGTGTTGCTCTTTTATGACTTCTGAAAGCATGCCCCACACCTTGTCCCTCTCAGATTTTGGAAGGCATTTCAGATTCTTAAATCTTGGGTCGAGTGCTGTAGCTATCTTTAGAAATCTGATATTGGAACCTTCTTTGTGTTTTGTCAAATCTGCAGTGAAAATGTTCTTAAATCAAACAACATATATGCTGGGTCGTCTGAGACTATGATAACACAAAATATATGGCAGAATGCAGGTAAAACCATGGAGCAGGAGACATGCAATTCTCCTACAAGTAGTTAAGTCATAAATTTAATTAATGCATTTTTTTAAACAAGCATCATCAACATGGACGCATATCCTCTGGAATGGTGGTCAAAGCATGAAGAGACACATGAATGTTTAGCATATCTGGCACGTAAATACCTTGCAATTCCGGCTACAAAAGTGCCATGCGAATGCCTCTTCTCACTTTCAGGTGACATTGTAAATAAGTAGTGGGTATCATTATCTCCTGTAAATGTAAAGAAACTTTTTTCTCTTAGCGACTGGCTGAACAAGAAGTAGGACTGAGTGGACTTGTAGGCTCTACAGTTTTACATTGTTTGGTTGAGTGCGGTTCTGTAACAAAAAAAACCCTACATTTGTACGTTGTACTTTCACAATAAAGAGATTTCATTACAGTACTTATGAGGTGAAATGAAAAATACTGTTTCTTTTGTTTTTACAGTGCAAATATATTTGTAATCAAAAGCAATATAAAGTGAGCACAGTACACTTTGTATTCTGTGTTGTAATTGAAATCAATATATTTGAAAATGTAGAAAAACATCCAAAAATAGTTAATAAATGTCAATTGGTATTCTATTGTTTAACAGTGCGATTAAAACTGCGATTAATTGTGATTAATATTTTTAATCATGATTACTTTTT
The DNA here is from genome assembly GCF_020497125.1 of Mauremys mutica. Lineage (NCBI taxonomy): Eukaryota > Metazoa > Chordata > Testudines > Geoemydidae > Mauremys > Mauremys mutica. The sequence continues at coordinate 106,575,602 of NC_059077.1, read as the reverse complement.
TTGAGTTAATCACATGAGTTAACTGTGATTAATCAACAGCCCTAATCAAAATACATAATATTTATTATTGAGTGAATGACATGAGCCAAATTCTGGGTTTTTATTTACACTTACGTAAAGTTGGAATAAATCCATTCACATCCATTCAGTTACTCCAGATTTACATTGTTGTAGATGAGACACTGAAATAAGGCTAACAGCATTTTGGGCTGTATAAGTAGGGGCATTGCTAGCAGATCGAGGGACATGATCATTCCCCTCTGTTCGGCGTTGGTGAGGCCTCATCTGGAGTACTGTGTCCAGTTTTGGGCCACACACTAAAAAAAGGATTCAGAAAAATTGGAAAGAGTCTAGCGGAGGGCAACAAAAATGATTAGGGGGCTGGAGCACATGACTTATAGGAGAGGCTGAGGGAACTGGGATTATTTAGTCTGCAGAAGAGAAGAATGAGGGGGGATTTGATAGCTGCTTCAACTACCTAAAGGGGGTTCAAAAGAGGATGGATCTTGACTGTTCTCAGTGGTACCAGATGACAGAACAAGGAGTAATGATCTCAAGTTGCAGTGGGGGAGGTTTAGGTTGGATATTAGGAAAAACATTTTCACTAGCAGGGTGGTGAAGCACTGGAATGGGTTACCTAGGGAGGTGGTGGAATCTCCTTCCTTAGAGGTTTTTAAAGTCAGGCTTGACAAAGCCCTGGCTGGGATGATTTAGTTGGGAATTGGTCCTGGTTTGAGCAGGGGGTTGGACTAGATGACCTCCTGAGGTCCCTTCCAACCCTGATATTCTATGATTTAACTGAGAAAAGACTTGCTGCATCCGTTTAATATTTCTCTAATATGCATCAGTACTTCTTTTGGAGTCATAAATTCCAAGGCCAGAAGGGATCATTGTGCTCATCTAGTCTGACCCCCTGCATAACACAGACTGTAGAACTTTTCCAAAATAGTTCCTAGAGCAGATCTTTTAAAAAAAACATCCACTATTGTCAGTTATTATGGACTAGCAGGTAACAAAGTCCTTAAGACACCAATATAGGGCTAAAAAAACCCAACATGATCTCTGAACTAAAACAATTACAATTTGGGGAGGAGGGGGGGAGGAGATGGTGACCATGAGTTCTGGAGAGGGGTGGGGGAAGAAGAGAGAAGCAGAGACAAGGTGACTCACTTTACACAGAAAGAGGGGAGGGAGTAGAGGGGTCTTCATGCTACAATCTCTACAAACTCCAAGAGAAGATACAAAGGAAGGGTTTCACACTGAGTTACAGCAGTTTTACAGAAATCTGGACAGCTAGGGTGAGATGGCATCTGTAATGTGAACATATCAGGTCAGACCCTCAGCCAGGATTATGTCAACAGAACTATGCTAATTTACACCATCTGAGATTCTGGCCCACAGTATCTTGGGTGGATCCCAACTATTCATCCACATCACATTTTATTACATTACAGTATATTACAATTACAGCAGCCAACATTTTCATGCTGTAGAAAATATCTCATGTTCATGTAACACCATGGACTGCTGAGTACATCCTCATTACGTGAAGGCTGTGGCAGCTCAAGGTCAGACACTGAGACTTCCTGTTTAATTTTCCATGATAATTGTGGGGTATCAAGAATGGAAAAAGAAAAGACATCTCTACGTGATACATGATACGTGCAACATTGTCTCATAACACACATATTACCTTCCTTGCCCTCCAATCCACTGTGTAATATGGATAATGAAAAGTTTAAGTCCTATAACATGGAATTTGCAGGTTGATGCCTGACTTCATCTTTAAACGCTGAGTGATTTTATGATGGCTCCCTTTCATCCTAAAGATGTGGAAAATCCTTTGCTGCCTTGACCTTCTTTTCACTTCCTGAATATATCTATTGCTCCTAGGCAGCAATGCACCAATGCTGGCTTAACATGTAACCTTTATGAGCCCAACTTTAGCTTTGTTGAACCGTTCCACCAGCGCTGAATTTGGTCCACAATCTTCAGTCCTTGTAGCACCAGACAGAGAGAGTGAAATGCCTGTGCATTTAAGATTAGGGCATATGTGTATTTTATCATTTGTATTGTTAGAGGCCCCAACCAGGAATCTGAGTCTCATTGTGCTAAATCTCTCTCTCTCACACTCTGCCCCAAAGAATTTACAGTCTATGTGGCATGATATTCTCACTGAGAGTTCCTCTGGCTTTGCCGAATATTTGTCCTTCCTAAAACCTTCATTGCACTCCATTGCAAATGGAATAACTGCAGAATCATACCTGTGTGCATGTGCTTCTAGGGTTTGCATCCTTTCTAGTAGCTGACCTTGCTAATGTGAACATGTTTTTATGGTTAAGATTAATGAGTCAATTATTTTTACACAAGCTATCTGTAATGTAGCCTATTTTCCTTGACTTGATTATGTTAATTAACAAATCTTCCCATCTTCCTTTTATTGATGCTCATGCATTAATCAGGAGCAATTATCAATAAGATTTTGGGGGGATGGTTTTGTATTTCCAAGCTCCTCAATATATTAGGCAGAGGAAAAAGTGGGTGAAGTTAATGTTTTCACTGAATGCTTCTAAGAGAGAAGTAGGTGCCTATACAATGTAATGCAGGGTTTGCCATTTGAAGTGTACCATTACTAAATAAATGCACAGGATTTGAAAGTATAATGTGCTGCTGGTTGATTTGTATGTATCATGCATACATTAAAAGTGCTGTGGGCTAGCTGTCACTGTCCCCATAAGCAACAAAGCCTGAAAGATACCAAGCACTGATTATTGTGGGAGTTGGGGGTGCTCCCCACCTTTCAGGGTTTTAGTCCTGGATTTTTGGTAGTTTTGAAAGATTGTCCATGAACTATGGGCCATCAGATCTGTGTAACATCTTACCTTAGTGTATGGGACCATGCGGAAACCCAGTAAGAGCGTAATTACTAATAGCTAATGGAGTTATTCCCCTAGCTTAAGTGGTAGATGAAATATTATCTGGGGTCACCAGAAGGTGCCACGACATATAGGCCTCATCTACTCACCACAAGAGGCATGCTGTGTAGTGTATTTGTCCACACTGTGATGTGTAGCTACATGTCAGTGAAAGGCTCTGGTAGCAGGAAGACCGCGGAGAAAGGCTCCAGCAGCAGGGAGCTGATGGAGTCTTGTATCACTACATCCTCTCTGTCAGAGCTTTACCCACTGCTGAAGTCTTTCTCAGTCACAGGGAGCTGCTGGATCTTTTCACTGCAATGGAGAAAGACTCTAGCAGGATACCTGAGTGTACACACACGGGGTTCATGCGTGTCTTTACTCATGTAATCAGTGCCTCACCATCTACACTGCTATATATACCTGTGATGGGGAGGTGCATAGTGTGTGTACTCTACATGCTGCTGAAGGAGTGTGCGGTGTAGATATACCTATAGTGTTAGAAGTTCTGTTTATCTAAATGCATAGGAGTTAGATGTTGGGGAATACGCTAGCTGTGATGTAGCTGTTTTTCAATGATAATCAGCTTGTGGTAAAGGCTGTTCCTTACCTGAATCTGGCCTGCCCTGCCGTAGTCTCTTTTTCTTGGACTAAAAATAATTCCTAGGTACAGCAGCTGCCTAGATGCTATATAGCCTGTGACCAAACAAAATATTAAATGATGCCAAAATATTACATTAAGGGTTGTGCTTTGTGCTCTAGGTCTGACATTCATTCCCCACTGACAACGGTGGTATCTGTATAGAGCCACAGTTTGCTATATCTGTACTGTGGATCTCCACATTCGGCAGTATTTGTGTTTCAGAGTTGGGCACAGGCTTCAACACCAAATTTTGGCTCTATTGGTACGATGACATTCCCCACAAATGTGGCTCTCCAAATTCACTGATCATCACTGTGTTGTGAAAACCCTAACAGCCGCATAGACTGGCCAAAACTTCAAACCTACACATAAACCACATACCATCTAAAATTCTAAATCACATGGGTATTCAGCAAATATATGGACACAAGTGAATGACAACCATGACTGGAGCAACATGCATTTCCAACGAGTACCAGAGTCAAGTATGCAGTAGGCTGGCAGATATGATTTGAACTTTTAGCTTAAACTGACATATTTCCATTATAGTAAACTTTCTAAAGGGTCAAATTCTGCTCTCCTATACAACTATGTCACCTCACTGATGTCCTTAAAATAGGCTGCACAGCTGTAACTGAGAGCAGATTTTGGTGTAGAAAAGGAATGGAGATTTTAAAGTGGGACAAAACTTCCATAGTTTTGGCTAGCAGAGCATGCAGCAGAAATATGTAGGTTCTTTTTGTTGTTTGCTGTGTTTTTTGTCCCCCACACCCCATCCCATGTAGGGTGTACCTGACATTCATAAGCTTTATTTCCATTAGGCCAATTTATTGTGGACTACCAGATGAACTCCAGCAGAGTGAAACAATTAGCACGGTTACATGCCTTGCCTGTGTAAATCCTGCACCTGCTTGAAAAGGGGGGAGGGAGGAAGGAACCCCACTTGCTGTGGCAGCACTAGGGGAAAAGGAATTCTGAAGTGAAAGGGTGCACATCGGTCCCCAGAATGTTCTTTCAGCTGACAGCAAAGTCAGAACAATGATGGAGTTGACGTTCTGGGCAAAGACCAAATGGGTTAGGAGTGCTTGTACATTGTATTCTCTTTGTACAGAATGCTTTGCTAATCAGAATGGTGGAGGGCTCCCTCTTTTTTTTAGACTTCCCCCATCTTCTTTGCTTATGGGATTAATAATGCTGAAAAGCACTCTGACTAGAAGGCTGTTGAGGAAATGAGTGCTGTTTGTTTTATAGCTAGGAAATAAACCGGAACGTATCAAACTGGAAAGTTGCTCGTACAGTATGCAGCCAAGAATATTGTATCATATTAGTCCACAACCATTTTGCTCCTATATTCCCACTCCACTGCTACAGAGAGTTCACAATAGAAATTTGTGATTGGCGATGGATGCCTGGCACCCAACCAGCCATTATAGAAAGAGACTACTGTGTCTGCAGAATAGTCTCATTAAAGAACAGCAGTTATCCCTTCCCTTGAACAAATAAGAACAGCAGCAACTAAAAATAAACTGATTTTGTGGGCAATGGAATCATTTAAGGGGAAAAATGTTTGGTCACCACATTGTGGAATTAGCTAAAGCAGTTTTCTGGGGGTAGTGGAGAGAGAAAGAGAGGCTGTAAAGGGCTGTATGTATTATAGAACTAGGTCTTGCCTCTATTCAGTCTGTGGCAGGGGTCTGAGTGGGTGGCTATGTGGCCTGAAAATCATCATCTAGGTCTGAAGGAGGCATTCCCCACTTCAGCAGCTAACAGGATAGGTTTGCTGATAATTATCCAGAAAGACAAGGATGCTAAAATACATGCTGCTTTAACTACGCTGTGAATGCATGTGTGAGATGGACATAATGGGCCAGATCCTCAGTTGATATAAATTGATTGAATCCAGTGGAGTGGTGCCAGTTTATAGCAGCTGGGGATTGGCCACATTTCTTTAACCAGTGTATAACTAAGAGACTGCCTTTAAGGGCTTGTCTACAGTGGAAAATTACAGTTAGTTCATGCGTTAACGAACCTAATGTCATACACTCAGTATACACTAGGCCTGCCCACCTGGCTAGCTGACACAAGGTTAGACACAGAGGTCCGTGTTACACTGCGCAGTAAGCCATGGTTAACACCGTGTTAGTTAATACATGTTCTAACATGATGTAATTTTTTAGTGTAGACAACCAATGTGATGAAGAGTCTCTATAAGGAGGTACTTGAGTAAGACGGGAGTTACTGCACTGATGAGCTATTTTTTATTTTCCTGTTACAAACTGCACTCCGGCACGCAATGTAGAATGAGCTCCAGTGAAATTCAATTGCTGCCCTTTCTGGCTGCTTTTTTTCCCCCCTCCCAGGAAAGCGTAGATTTCTCTTTGGCCCAATTTGCAGTGAATAGACTGTTGCGCAGGAGTTCATGTGTATTGGATTTAGACCTAAATGTGTTGAAGTTGTAAAAGTAACAATCATATAAATTATTCAGGCAGCCCCTTGATTCAACTTGAGTTTTCCTGGCGGTTGGTTTATAGAGCTCAGTTGTCAAGGCAGGCAATTGAAGGCAGTCATTTACTGAGCATCCGGAATACCACAGAGGCTGAAAGAGGAGCTAACAAGGCTGGGCAGATATTTAGAGCACTGAATCAGTGGCTGGAAATGCTCCTGTGTGCGTGTGCAGCAAATGTCATCGAGAGCACTCAAATGTGAAGTCTGCCTCTCTCTCCTTCCCCGCCCCCTCCGCCTCTCTCACCTCTGCCCGCCTCCCCCACCCCTCACCCCCCTGTAATAAGAGTGTGAACATCAAAGCAGGGAACCCAGGCTAAAATATACTGTATCTCTTTCTGACTGGAATTTTGCAGCAACTGTCAAGTTCCCAAAGATTTAAAAAAATAAGAAGGTTGACTGTGCTTTTTAAAAAAACAAGTGAATAATAAGGAATGATGATGATGATTTATTTGTATTAATGATAAATTTCCTTTACAGTCTATCTTCTAGTTAGCAATCTCAAAATGCTTCTTAGACATTATCTAATGAATCCTCACCCATGTGAGGCAGTTAACCTACTGTAAATCTACTTTATAGATGGGGCAGACTAAGGCAGACAGAAGGCAAGTGTAATGCTCAAGGTCATTCATTGAGTCAGGAGAGGCAATGGGATTAGAATGAAACATTCAAGGAAGTGCCTGCATTTGTTTGCACATGCAATTATGATACAGTTGTTAGTGTATGGTCCTACATTTGTATGTGTAACTAAAGTTCTAGTTTGAGCTATGACGATTTACGTTAGCTGATGTGTGGCCCAAGATGACTATATACCCTTTGGGCATTTCATTGTCTGATTGGGCATAATATGACAGTAAATCCATATGCAAAAATAAGGGCACCATTGTACATCAGAGCAGGGTGAAAAACTGTTTTTTTGGTTCACTGGCAGTTCTGAAAAATTTTGGTTTGTACCAAACCAAATTAGAAAATCTTGAATAATGTTGACAAATTGACCAACTCTACAAAGTTTGGGTTTGGGGCCAGTCACTTTTGAGTCTTCCATGTTGCAGAAGACTGCCCTAGCCACTAGGCAATAGCCATTCTCACTCTCCCTCCCTCGCCCAATGAGTATTTAATTATTTACACAGACTGGAACAGTTTCAACAGGGGAGACTTTTGAGCGAGCCCCACAACAGACTATCCCATTGTCCGGTGGTTAGGGCACTCTCCTGCAATCTAGAGCACCCAAATTCAAATCCTTTCTCCACATCAGGCAGAGGAGGGAGTTGAACCTAGGTCTCCCACATCCTCAGTGAGTGCCCGAAACACTAGGCTACGACTTGTAATGTGGGCATCTTTTTTCTCAGTCGTAAAAATTTTTTTTTTGCCTGAAGCTATGGTGAAACTTCATCTGAAAAATTTCACCCAGTCCCGTTTTGCTCATGCAAAGGGACTTCTGTTTGTTTGTTTGTTTGTTGTTTTTTTAAACTGGCTTTGTCTGTACCATTAAATCTTACTCTTGGTTCAAATCAAGTTGACTATGAATATGTGGAATAAAAGCTTCATTTTTCAGATGAAGTTTCACCATAGCTTCAGGCAAAAAAAAAATTTTTACGACTGAAAAAAAGATGCCAACATTCCTTACTTCCCTCCCCATGCTACCTGTTGGAAGTGAGTCTAAAATATGTGATTCTGTCCGGGCAGCTAGTGGAGAGTGTGATTTTTGTCTTGGTAAATGTGCAAAAGAGAGAGAGTGTTTCAAGTATGGTGAATGAATGGGAGTCCCTTCTGTGTTAACAGATAGATCTTACCTTCAGAATTTACAGTGTGTCATTCTATCTACAGGAAAGAGGAAAAGATACCATTGGAATAGGGAATTTACTTCCATTTCAGTCTCCCTTGTTTTGCTTCCTTCTGCTAAACTATAGAGATGAGGATTTAGACTGTGGAGAGTCAAGGACTGGCAGCACAAACAAACAATAGCGACAGCCAAAGGCAGAATAGCTCTTTACTTTAATGGGGGGAGGAAGACTGAAGCTGAGACTTCCCTTACCACAAGAATCAAATCGGAAGGATACTTTTTCTACTTGCCTGTTCCATCCACCTATGCTTACAGTAATATCTCTAAATCCATTGGTTCAGAGTCATGTTGGTGCTGGGGAACATTAGCAATTTGGGAAGAAGGTGGCCTTATGGTTATGGCAGATAAGTGAGTATGAGGAAATCTGGATTTCTTTCTCAGTTTTGCCACAAACTTTTTGTTTGACCTCTTGAGTAAAACATTTAATTTTTGTTTGATACTTAGGTACTATGGTAGTGAGCACTATAGAAATAAGTATCAGAGGGGTAGCCGTGTTAGTCTGGATCTATAGTCTTTGCTGCTACTATAGAAAAAAGTGAAATATAAAATAATTTCTAATCACAAGTACCCTATTTTCTTATGTTACAGTAACGCATGGCTTTTCCTCCCACTCCGAGAAGGGCCTATGCACAGTTCATCCAAATAAGGTCACTCTGGAACGCTGCTTAAAATCAGGAATGAGAGCACCAAGTTTTGTTTCCCTCTTCTCCCATTTATCTGTGCATGTATGTGAATACAAATTACACTTGAGTTCCTATCTTGTGGGAAGAAATCTCTTTATGTAGAACAGATTTCTGAATCCTCTGCAATGGAGAATGTAAGCAGGTACCATACAAAATTCTAATTTTCTGTTTGGTTTTTTTTTGTGTTGCAGTGTTCTCAGGGCACCATGCTACTCTCTTGTGCAGAAACCGGGAGAGGGAAAAACTAAGTTAAAATAACTGCCACTTCAAAGCTGCAATATTGGGAGATAGTCCAGCCAAAGGGAGGAAAGGGATCTGGCTTTTCAAAAGAGCTGAGAGTATTCCCCAGACCCTGCAAATCATCAAAGGCAATGTCCATGGACCTTGGAGCCCCTGCCCCTTCAGGCTGCTCTGTGGGCTCCCTCTCTGTTTCGGTGGTGGCAGTACTCCCTTAGAAGCTGGACTATTGTGGCTAGCCCTTCCAGCATCTCAGCTGTGCAATATAAGCCATTGAGGGGACTCTGCTGGAGGGAATGCTCCTTTTGGCAGAATAATATTTAATTCCAAAGATTTCTGCGTAGAAAACGGTGAGTCCTAAGGGCCTAGGGGTAAATACCACAAGTAGTGGCTACTCCCAGGCTCTTAACTGCCTTCAACTTTGCCTCTTCTTGGAAGCTCAGATGCCCCAAATAGACCTACTCATGTCAACAAGGGGAAAGAAGGGAGAACACTGCATTGACTCCTTACTTTCATGTGTTCAGGGCTCCTCTGTGCACTAATTCCTGCTTCTTTGCTCTCCACCTGACCAGATGTTGGAGCTGAGTACAGGGTTCTGAGCTATTAATAGCTAACAATGTATTGTTTATAACTATAGAGCATTTTACCCTCATCTGGTCTCTGTTTTCATTTATAGCATTTTTTCCCTGTATGTACCTAAACTTAGGTTGATATACAGACAAGTCCAGCCCTAAGATATTCCACATTGAAGGGGGGGGGGGATGGGGAGGGGATGGGACTCACAGGGCCTAATTCTCAGTTACGCTAATGTATACTCATTTTAAGGCCCTATTACACTGCCAAAGCAGCCTATTGTTATTCAGGGCTCACAGACCACAGTGACCTCCCTTTATTTATACAGTCTGCGCTTTCTAAATTAATCTGCCTAGCAACAATTTCCCCCTCTCCTGCATTATCGTCATGATGGTATTATGGAATAAAGATGCTAATACGTTTCCTGGATTTAGCCTTTTCCTTGGAGAATCAATGAGGGAAAATGAACTGTTAAAACGAAAAAGCTGGGGAAAAAATGTAAAATGTATTTAAAATCATTTATATTTAAATATTCAGTATTTAAATTGAATATTTTTTTCTGTTTGCACTATTAATAATCATAGAATGTGATTGTAAATAGTCAAGAATGACAACTTAAAGTGGATTTATTACAAAGAGTTCAGTTTACAGCATATAAAACTCACAGATTATAAATTAGCTGTAATTGTAACATATAAGGCTGCCATTTTATTTTCCTTTGTGAGTACATGATATAAAATGGGCTGAGTGCTGAGTGAAGTTTAAAGGGACTGCTGGATATTGGTCACAAAACAAGAATTTCCTCCAGCTATGTACAGTATGTGTTACATGAGGGTAGCTTAATTTAAAACCACCCAGGGTCTATTTGAACATATGCTCCAGATTTGTGAATACTTGCTCATTTGTTGGAAGAGGAGACTACATTGAAGCCAGATGCCCAGCTATAAAGATGCTCTAAGCAGCATCTGCCCGGACTCACTCACCTCCAGCAAGGGCTCTAGAATGGTAAATAACTATCTTGGGTCAGGTACCAAGGCACTCTGGTAGGCCAGGTTTCAGAGTAGCACCCGTAATAGTCTGTATCCACAAAAAGAACAGGAGTACTTGTGGCACCTTAGAGACTAACAAATTTATTTGAGAATAAGCTTTCGTGGGCTACAGCCCACTTCATCGGATGTAGGCCAGTGAGTTTAAAGAATTTGCCTTTCTTAGTCCAGCTGGCTTAGTCGGTCTCTATAGCCTTTTATTTCAGATTCAGTCTTGAGTCATGCATGGAGCTTTGTTTCCCTCTTAGCCGTCCTCTGCCTAGGATCTGGCTGCCATTTGCAACAAGTGTTCTTTGTGAATGAAGAGGTGATAGCTTTTGATCCCCCTGTGCCACACAATAAAAATAAGGAATATATGAGCCTACTGGCTTGAAAAGATAGTCTGGAGAATCTTTGAAGAAGGTATCAAATAGCAATTTTGTCACATAAAGGGGCAGTAATAAAGCTGGAATGCTCAGAAGGGCTCAGGACCCACAACTGGGGCCAGGTTTTTATAAAAGCTTAGCTATGTACAGTTGATGGGAAAATCTGTCCATTGGTATCACAATGGGAGTTCATGGGTGCTGAGCATTTATGAAAATCTGTTCCCAATTGTAGGTGCTGAGCACTTGAAAATCTGGCCAAAAATGTTCAGTGGAGAGACTCTACCCTCACAGCTTCTCCAAAAAAATATTTCCCAGAAAACCTGGAGAATCAATTTAATGTCTGAATGGAACTAATCAGATGGATGCTATGGCTGCCCCTGTAAATCTGTAATGGGGCTATTAATGATTGTGTAAATGGATAGTGACACCTAGGGCAGGTCCATACTCACCACGTGGGTCGACGCGGTGAGTTCGACTTCTCCGAGTTCGAACTATCGCGTCTAATCAAGATGCGATAGTTCGAACTCCCCGCGCGCTCCGGTTGACTCCGGAACTCCACCACCGCGAACGGCGGTGGCGGAGTCGACCTTGGAGCCGTGGAGTTTGACCCCGCCGCATCTGGACGGGTAAGTAAGTTGAACTAGGGTACTTCGAGTTCAGCTACGCTATTCGCATAGCTGAACTTGCGTACCCTAGTTCGACCCCCGCCCTTAGTGTAGACCAGGCCATAGATTTGGAGCCAATAGCTGTAAATCCTTGAGAGTGGCAGTGATTGTAAGGACACTGTCAAAATAAAATGTGTATGTTTATTAAAAAGCCCTTACTTACGTTGTTAGTAACACTGCAGATTATTAAAACCAACAATTAACATTCTCTTATTTTTCACATTTATGCATTTTGTTTGTGTTTTTTCTCCTCACCTTGTGGAAGGAAACTAGACAGGTCAGATTCCCTTTGGTTTCTAGTTAATTTCATATTCCGGTTTTTATGCATTAGCACAACAGTGCTACTGTTGCATAAATAAGACCATTATATTTATGCTCCACACTTGAAATTAATGGTTGGTTGGAGCCTCTAGTGCTTTACTTGACCTCTGAATGCCTGAGTTGAAAACAGTGCTGTAGCTGGTACTAATCATGAGTGACAAAGAGCAATAGATTACTGATATTTAGATTCATATCGCAATATTGCAGGGGAATGCTTGAATCAAATTAGAAGCTCTTTTCTCTGATTTTTTTTTAATGGAAAAAAATTCTATCGATATTTCTGTTGGTCAGAAATGTTGGTCTTAATTCTACAGTGACTACTCACTTAATTTAACCATATGTCAGTGTAATTTATTTTTAATAAGATCTTACACATTTACAGATTGTTGAGAAATCAGCCATGCCGTTCTGATATTATTTAGTTTGGTTGCTTCTAAATTTTGGATTAAATAAAAAAAGAAACAGTAATACAAGCCTCCAGATCATGAAAACCCAGAAAGGCAACACTTGTTTTTTCTACCCTAATAAGAGTTTCATGTGTCTGAGTCTCCATCTCTTAAAGAAAAGGTTTTCAGCAACCACTGCCTACAACAATAATAAAAACTAGTCTCACCTAATTTCCGAAAGCCCTTTTAAAGTCTTTTTCCAATTAATCTACAACCATTATAGGGATTTTTTAATCTAAATTAAAAAAAAATATCAAGGCAGTCTGACTGCTTGGTCCTTGGGGAAGATTATCCACATTCAACTCTTCCTAATGGCCTGTTGCAACCTGATACGCTGGCAGCTTTCCAGCTTCAGTAACAGTCCCACCAGTGGCTCAGGCCTTGAAACCTTAAAAAGACTTTCTTTTAAATTAAAATGTGCTGGTTTGTTTGTGGGTTTCTCTTCTCTTCTCTTTTTTTGCGAGCCTGACCTGGTGTGATTTTCACCTCTCTGTGGCTGCTGCCGAGAGTGAGCTGGTTAAGAAGGAAGGGAAGCATTCATCAGCAGCGTATGCAATTTATGCTCCTGTGTAGCCGACAGAAATGTTGCTGTGCCTAAATCACTCAGTGCCCATAAAAGCCTTGGCATGTTTGGTGGAGATATATGGGCTCAGATTTTTAAAGGTGCCTAAAGAGGTAGATATCAGAGGGGTAGCCGTGTTAGTCTGGATCTGTAAAAAGCGACAGAGAGTCCTGTGGCACCTTAAAGACTAACAGATATACTGGAGCATAAGCTTTCGTGGGTGAATACCCACTTCGTCAGACAGGCACAAACGGAATTTTCAGAAGTGCCTAGCTGTATTACACTCCTCCGTTTCTTGATCTGATCCTGCTGTAGTGGTCTCCACACAAATGCGAGGAGAGCTTGTGTGAAACAACTAAGTTCACTTTATGTCCCTCTAACACCACACACACCAGAGTCTGCGCTTGGCTGCAGCAGGCAGCTCTCTGCTCTGATTTACATTCGGAGTCCTGCATTCCTATGTGAAGGGGGATCCGTTGAACTCTCTAATCATCTCCCACCCCTTTACATGACAAATGAAGTCAGTCACTCGGACAGAACTCCCATTAAAACCAATGTTCTGTTTTCTAAGTCCCACTGAAAATTAATACTATAAAAAAGATCCCAGCTAACAGTTAACTTGAAGTGTGGAAGATAAACACGGCACTCTGCAGAATAGCAGCAATGAAACTGAATACATCTCAGTTGGGGCGAATGACTTAAATGGCTGGGAGTTTTGACTGAGTAGGAATTTCAGAATCGGCACCTCTTCCTTTTACATGTAAATGGACAAATACATCTCATGCAACCTCAGTGATAGATATGTGGTGGCTCAAGGGTGTATGAAAAGGTAGGATTTGGCTCATATGGCTCCACTGGGGGTTTAACCCAAAGCTCTGTGTGATAGGATGGTGCAGAGGGATGCTGCCCAGTGGGAGCTCTGGGAGGCATGGTGGCTCTGTCAGATCTGGAACTTCCAAAGCTCCCTGGACCATAAGGGGAATGCAGCATCCTCTCCCCTCCTCCTACTAGGTCAGCTTTGCTGGCTAGCTTGGGGATGGAGCAGGTAGGATGGCCTGTCAGTGCAAGGAGTGTGTTGGTGCCTGATTTGTTCACAGAGAGGTGTGCCATAAAGTCACTCACCTGTTTGCACCACTGCACAGCCTGGCACAATTTGGCTCCCAATCAACAGTAAACATACCATATTTAGACGAGGTTCATTGTTTCATGTTTTTTTACCCAAAATATCCTGGACCAGATTCTCAATTGTCTGGACCATATATCGTTAACATAATCTAAAGCAGAGCCTAGGCTGTTCAGCAAATAGTGGGGCACAGTAGCCTGTAGACTCCGGAAGACATACCCCTCTGTCTTGTGCTCAGCTCCATTTGGATGCAGAAGAGAATCTGCCCCTCTATCCTGATATTTCAAGCGTGGGACTCTGACTCCATTATGCTTGCTTACTGCAGTGCTATCAAATCAATGCTGCAGTCATTTGGGTGCAATAGTTGTGTACAAATCTTTTCCAAATCTTCCTCAAAGCATAGCCCCCCATTTCATGGAAGCAGTATTTACATTGAAGTTACAATAATGCTGCCAGATTTCATGTTCATTTATTTCTCTCCTGTAAATGCTCTGAGACAAAGAGAGACTGATCCTGAAACATGTATTTCAGAATGTTAGTTCAAGTTTTTGTTGCTGCTACGCTGGTTTCATTTAGTTCAGTGTTTCTTCTGATACTGCATGACCTCCATGGTGTGCCAGCTTTCCCAGGTCCTCTGGACATATTGAGATACTGTACTCTGAGTCCGCTGTGGAGCATCTGTAAATAATACTGCACTGTGGCTCAGAAAAGGGAGGGAAACAAAGGAGTAATTCAGTGAAAGATAAAATGAGGTATGCACATTCGTTCCCTGGACTGAGGAGATAAGTATGCACACACTGATGGAATTTCTGATACTTCTCTTGTCTGATGATTTTTCTGCACGTTTAAGGAAATGGTCTATTTGTCTAGCTTGTGTCTATTGTATTAGGCATATGACATGGACAGGACTTCAGATGATTAAACTCAGTATATGCGCTAGGTCAACAATAATACAACTCTTCTAAAAATATACAAGTTTCTAATATGTTGTCATTGCTTAGGATGCCAGAAAAATGCACTTCATACTCAAGAGTAATAAAATGGAAAAAGCATCAGTGTTGTTATAACTCTGTTATTTTTCTTCACTTTCTAAAGATTCCAGCAATTTTTAAAATATGCACTCTCTTTGCAATTTTGTTGCCAAAAAGGAAAAGCTAGTTCACTCTGTAATCTGACCGTATAATGTGGCTGCCTTATATTTTGCTTTTATATTATTCAATACTGTTTGAAGTGTTTCCAAGATGACATCTAACGTACCCTGGCATAATAAAGTATTTAATTAGTATAATGTCCAGTCAGGAGGATGATGGAAAAAACATCTCAATGGGTTATGTCAGGAGAGAAACTTAGCCTGAACTATAGCTGAACTGTTTTTCAAGCAAACTGCTGTTTTACTAGAGGCACTGGCTTTTCATGAAAGGTTGACCCTTTTTTTTCCTTAAAGAAACAAATTACTCAGATGTATTGCTGAGACTTTTTTAATGATCTTTTTTTTTCCCGGTGGAAGACTGGTTCACTTGGGAAATAGGTGTTTGTGGGGTTGTTATGGAGGTACCATTCATAAGGAGATCTTTTTATTCATCCATTTTGATTGCACAAGATGCTTAATAGTGTTGGGGACTCAGTAGGTGGCACTCTTAGCTCTGAACAGGGCTCAGATCAGTGGGGAACACATTCAACGTTGTCGCACAGGCTAGAGCTGGGGAGCAGAAGACAGGATGTATATGGTAAAACAAGAGTGAATGGTGTAGAGCAGATCTGAGCAGATGCTGGAATTAACTGCTCTTGTCTCCTTTCAAACTTTTTAGTCTCTTTTAAAAATTACTGTTCAGTGACCGTTTTAAAGGAACAAGCATACATAAAACATATGAATACATCTGTCGTTGATGACAAGAATACAATTCTGCTTCACAGTCAAAGATAATGCAATAATATTCATACTTTACTACATGTGCCTTATCTTTAAAGCAATTGTCTATTCTCTACTCCTAGCAGCAGCCTGAGTTGCTGGAGTTGGGACAAATAAGACATCTACATTTTTGAGATCTCTGTGTGTATCTTGGTCCTGGCTCAGACTGAGTGAAGTAGTTCCAAAATGCCAAAAGGAGGACTATTCTCAGGTTATTCCAGGAATCAAGAAGTAGCAGGAAGAACCTTTTTGCCGTTCATTTTTGCAATCTCAGGTTTGAGACAGACTCAGAAAACCCTTCAAATGATTTGGTGCTTAGTCTAATCCACTCCAGATCTTATCAAAACTCTCATGGTAACTTTAACTCAATCTAGAGCCTGATCAAAACCCATTGAAGTCTAGGGAAATGTTAAGTCTGCTGCTTTGGTCAATGCTCTGTAAATGTTCCATGCTAAACTTCAGGACCAGGAGTCAGAAGATCTGGGTCCACTCCTGCCTCTCTAACAAGCTTCTTCAGTAACCTTTGGCAAGTCACTTAAGAGTTCTCTTGATTTCTCTGTTTGTAAAACAGGAATGATCATCATCCCATTCCCAACCCCTGCACTTATCCATCTCACAAGGGGTGCTGTGAGAATTAATACATTTTTTCCAAAATGCTTACAGCTCTTCAGAGGTAACTGTACGTATGCAAAGTCTTTTCATTTATTTGCTATGTAGGGTTTTCTATCTGAGGCTCTCGAAACATTGGCCTCCAAGTCTTTTAGTATGAAAGTTGCCATATAAGTAGTAATTACTGTAGACTTCAGAAAGCTGCCGAGTAACTTATTAGCGGTCAGTGGAAAAATATCCAAACTTGATAAACTTCACCTTGAACACCTTTTGTCTTTTCCTTCATTTAAAACCCCCTGAAATTTCTTTATTGAAATGAGTATTCAAGGGCGATCATAGAGATTCCTGCTACATCTAGCAGGGCTATGATTTCAGTCAAGTTTTCTACATTTTTTGAGGGGGGGGGAGGCACTGCTTGATTAGGTTGGTGACTGCTTCATTATGTTATCAGGAGACAAAGACAAAGCTGTTGCTTGGGAGGTGCAGGTTGTGGATCTCTGATACAATACATGATATGCTTAAAAAACCCAAACAGATTGGGGCGTTTCTGCTATTTTCATGGCATTTGAATGAGCATGTATTTGTCTCCAGTAGATTTTTTCAAATATTAATTATTCTACTACTGTATATACTGTACACATTCTCTTTTTAAAACAATAACCTTCCACAGTAGCCTGAGAAGAAGTAGTCATGAAATTCTCTGGAGGCTGAAGTGCACTAAACATTTGTTTTGCCAATTTCTTAATAGTGAATGTTTTTCTAAAACCTTTGAACTGCAACATCATTCAAATGAGAGAGAAAATATCCTGTTTTTAATCAATAAGACATGGCAGGCCCTCAATAAGTGTGTATTTATGATCAAAGCTGGTTGTCCTAAATGAAAGTCCTCTAATATAATTCAAACAGTGGAATGTCTGACTGGGCTAATGCAATTTTATTATAAAATATTACTTTTTTTGTCAAAGAATTTGCATAATGTTAAATGAAGAGACTCATAAGCTCTGAGCAATGAATTAAATTGTTTTGCTGCGCTAGCTAATCAGATCACTCAACTTCTCATGCTTATTTTATAAAGTACATTAAATGGATACATAATACAAGGTAGGATCAAATGGGATCATTTCCCCCATAATAATGTCAAAAGAGTTGGATTAAGTGAACTAAAGAATACCAGCTAAATAAAAAAGCCAGCCTGGTGATAAGGGGCTTGTTTGTGCAATCCTTACAAACTCAAAACTCCCTCTGACTTTGGGTACACAGAATTCAGGATGAGGCCTCTATTGGTAAGGACCTGCCATTCTTGAGATTCTGGTATGGGACTGAATCCCTCCTTCTCTGGACCCATGCAGTGGCAGCTCCTCCCTTAGGTATGATGTGTAGCTGTGTAGCAAAGTCCTTCTGGTTAATCCAGGAACAGCATAGAGGACAAACTTCTGAGAACTTCATCCAGCTGTTGTTGGCTGGTAGATGGAAGGTGCTGGAATTTAATGGATTAAAGAGAAAAGTGGGAGCCTCCCTAAAGGTGTATATAAATGATGAGGTGAAAGTTGAACAGTTTTCCTAGGCACTGCTTATATTGCATGTGGAGTACATTGCATTGCAGAGTGTGGGCACCTAAAGATTTATTGTTTTGAAAGATTTTTTGTATGCAGAGAAAATTTACTCCCCTCATCTATGAAAAATCCTGGGAATAGTAGTCAGCTTCCCTGTGAAAAAGCTCCAGAAAGTGACACAACTGTTAGTAAGAATATATCTGAAAATATTAGTTAAGGACAAAATAAACTAGATAAAAACTGACAACTAATCTAAATTCATTGAGCAGACAAAGCCCCAGATGTTTTAGGGCTGGGTTCCCTACCCTGCTATGGCCACTTTGTGCCTCGTAAGCTGTGTAAAGTGGTCTTAAGGTAGCCAGAAAAGGCCGGTGAAGAATTCCCCCATGGAGTGGGGCTCTCCACTTATGTAAATTTGGTGGAGATGGCTCTGCTGCCTCAGGGGCCAGCTGCTCACCCCTCCCCCCGGGTAAGGAGAAGGAAGGAGTATGTCAGGGCCATAGACATAGGTGGGTCAACGAGGAAGGGGCCCTAGGTGTGATTCTCTACTGTTGTCATTTAGGGTTGCTCAAGGGCAGCCATCACTTGCGCTGGCACCAGGTGTCTCTCAATCACGGTGCCACAAATGGCTCTCTGTGGCTGTCCTTCTTTGTCATTACCTCCAAGCCGTGCTTGGATCTAGCTTTAGCCTAAAGGCAGCAGAATTCCTGTTTCTCCTCAAGCCCCAGGACTAGAGCTGATGAACAGTGTCAAACTATGCCATTTCTTCAAGGCTGCAATGTTTCTCAGAGAGGCACAGATTTGGACACAGTTTGGCGGGAAGGTTGCTGAGGTCCGGGGTGGACTCTCTGGTCACAGAGAGAGACTTGCATGGAGAACTTAACCTTTCCAATGCCCAAATGGATATTCCAGCACAATTCCATTTTGTGAAAATGTTGGAAAGCATTTGGTTTTGTTCCAGTGAGGAATGAAAGCCGATTTTGAAAGCTCACAAAATGTGAAATGGAATTGTCATCCTCCTGCCAGACCTACCCACGACTAACCCTCTCCCCAGCTATATAAGGAGCTTAGCCAATGCTAGCATGGGAAATTATTTGCGGTTTGTTTGTTGAAATGTACAAGATGCCAGCATTTTGTAAATGAACAATACAGCCAAAAATGCTGTGGATGCTCATTATGCCCTCACAGCTGCACAGAATATATGCACAAGTCACTTTAATGTCTAATAACCTCTAAGCCCCACTGAAGAGAAAACGTGTGCTTATTGCACCTACAGCTGTTGCCATCCATGCTGGTTCATTGTCTTTATCCTATTGTTCTCGACGCTCTTGCCCTCTCACGCTGGCAACCTACATTTCTGCTGTTACTTGGACTTAAAAATGTACATTATATGTGGCCCACAGTATTCTTCCAAATCACTCAGCCTCTCCTCCATTCCATAGGCAACTTGTTAAAGAAATATTGTCTTGACCATCGCTGTAATACGTCTTTCTCAAATGGTAGCAAAGAGTCCTGTGGCACCTTATAGACTAACAGACGTATTGGAGCATGAGCTTTCGTGAGTGAATGCCTGCATCCGATGAAGTGGGTATTCACCCATGAAAGCTCATGCTCCAATACGTCTGTTAGTCTATAAGGTGCCACAGGACTCTTTGCTGCTTTTACAGATCCAGACTAACACGGCTACCCCTCTGATACTTTCTCAGATGGATCATCTTTGTTTTTCCAGTGTTTAAATAGAACATTCTTACTCTCAATAGGCAACCAGAGATCCACTGTGCCCCTTGAGCATTCTTTTCTACAGACCTTCCTATGTAAGGGGAATTTATAATATATACAAGTATAATTTATGTATCCTGTTTGTACAATACAAATCTGTTAATACGTAACCTTCCTGCTCATAAAAAGTATGTTTCAACAAATGTTGATTATTGAGTTTAGTTTACTATATTATGAATTTTATACTATTGTGTTTGGTCCACACTCATATAGCAGTTCAGTTTTTTGTTCTGCTATGGCTTTTTGATTCATTGGCAATTTACTCTTTTAACATACTTATTCCATTATTGGCTAGTCAGTTGTGTTTCAGAATGTATTTTAGTTTGGATCAGAGAAATTAATTGTTCTAACAGGGCTAATTCTTCAACAGGTGCTTTTTAAGTGCACTCCAGAGTACTACAACAAGCTGCTGGAAAGCAGCTTAAATAACAAGATGTTTTATTCTTTCAGTCTTGCCCTACCTACCACCTTTATTTAAAACTCAATAATTGCCAAATATCATTAAACAAAAAAAGACACCAAGGGAGATTGGAGAACAACAATTGTTACAGTCATTTGATTGTAAGGAATATATTACTAAAGGGCCAGATCAAGAACATGGTTAAAAATCATTAGTGAAATTAATCAAAAATCATATGATCCATGTTTTTTTTTCTTTACCGTTTACATTCTTACTATTTTACTTCAATTACCCACTGCACCAAACATGAAGTCACTCTAATTACCACAAGAGGGAGATGTAATAAATGGCAGGCCTGGCACCTGATGTGCTTTTTATTTGGTCCTTAACTGAGGAGTTCCACTTTCTATATTCCTTTGGGGGAAAGAGAGAGAGAGAGAAAAGCTTCACTTTATAACACCATAATATGAGATAGTTACTATCTTTTCAGCTGTATAATTATCTCACTCTTACTGTTATCAGTAATACTTGTATGCTCACTTGCATCCCAAATGATTCCACTGCTCATTAATATGTAACCATTTTTACTTTGTATCTCTTTTTACTGCGCTTCACTTGAGATGGGTTTTGGTTTGCATTTCTAGTCAGTTTTCAAGAATCTGAGAGAGCACAGCATAAGAAATGCCCAGTGTCTACAGACAGCTTTGCCTGGCACTAGCAGTCAAGAGAATCTCTGCTATATCAGAGAGCAAATTTTAGAAACAGCGAGGGCCTGATCCAAAACCCATTGAAGTCAATGGTAAGACAAATGTGCAATGTACAGGGGAGCCCTCCCCATCAACTCTCTTTAAGCATAGGTTATACTGATGGCTCAGAGCAAGCGTTAAATGTGTATATAGACTGTGTTGTAGGTTTTTGGTGTAGAACAGCCTTTAAAATATATAAAATCACTATTTTGTGGGGTTTTAATAGTAATAAGCAAGATGTCCTCCATCCTTCTGTAATTCATCTCTGTAGGTTTAGGGAATGGAGGAATGTAGGCAAAACTTTAGTTTCAGTGTCTGCTCCCAGTTATCAGCTAAGGGTGGCAGTTCTCGTCGGTAGTAGTGGTAAGTTATTTGTTTCATGCTGTTTTATAGTCCAGAAAATTACTTACTGCTCACACTCAGCTAGCTTTTGCATAAGATAGCACAAGCACATAAGTGTTCTACCACATTACTGCCTCGCTCTGCAGTGAAATTCTCCAAGGTGAAGGTGTGTGTTGGCATTACTGACTGCTACCCAACAAATTGTGATAGCTGGACCTCAAGAAGGTCCCAAAATGTAATTTCGGAAGAGTGGGAGGCAGGGCCTTTTTCAACAAGATCATGTACATCCAGAATTATATCTGCCTGGATAATCCATCTTGATGCCTTTCTGGCAAGATCAAAGATTCTTTTTGTTCTTGCCTTATTTTAGAGCTGTTTTACTCTTTTAAGTTCTGCAGGAGTAGGAGCAAAGATTGTAATGGTTCTTTTTCTTTTTTTAGCTGCTCCATATTTGGTGATTAACTATTTCAGAATATATCCCTTTGTATGTTTATTTTATAATTGTATTAATTTTCATTAAGGCTCCCGGAAGCCTTTGGGTATAAAACAGAAGGGCAGGTTGTATCTGATCCTAGTTCTGACTTTTTATCTGGATGCTGTTTACTTTTGTTAGTTCTGCAGATTCAACTCACCTTAGAAAGAATGAGCTGGATTCTATTCTTCCTTATGCCTCATAAGGACCCCAGTAGCTAAATGCTACAGTAATGGATAATCAATGTAGCACAGGGCTAAGCTGTCCACTTGGAACATTTATTTTTTTGGAGTCCTTGGTGCAATTAAGATGTGTGCTGTTTGAGAATAAGAGTATTTCCTGCTTTTCAGTTGTTTTGTGATGATAAAGGGCTGAGGGAAGAGTTAAGATGGTTTGCGTTATCATACCTGTGCATTTTAAAACTTTTTGATGCTTGTTATTTATGTGTAATCTTAACTTTGAATTTCTAAGTGTTCTAACCTTTGTGCCTTTTGAGGAAGTTATAATATTCTTTTCAGTGTTCCTCCATGAATAATAGATTTCTTAAATGATAGATATTTACAACTTCAGATCCATCTTAATTAAAATCATGCTTTGGAATTTCTTAGTTTTTTAATTCGTCAGAAGTCCCTGTGGAATTTCCCAGTTTCACAGAGATGGACCATACTCCTCCCCTAACTTCTCTCCACTTCTCACGTAACTTACTCCCTCTTTTCCCCACACTAGATCCCTATGCAATACCTAGCACATTCTTCCTTTCCCCAGATGAACTTCCTACTCTCCATGTTGTTTGCTTCCTGCCACTAACCCTCTTGTATATCATATCAGGTCTATCCACACTCATGTCTACATTGAGATGGCCATGCAGATGTTAGTCTTTTCTTTTTGTTTCTTATCCACGTGAGCTAGGCACTACTTGGGATTAATAGTGTACTTTTAGTTACCAAATGGTTCCCTCTGCAATCTCCGCTTCCAGCGAAGGTAGTAAAAAACACCAGTCCTTACCAAGGCCATCAGGTTAAATAAGTTTGGAGGCTCTAAACCAGGTCTTTTTGGACATATGATAATGTTGATTTATGAAATGTTTGTGTTAGGAATGTATCTAAGAAGTGAGATCCCTTTTGGTTAGTGATTCTTCTCCCCTCCAAGAAATGTCAGCCAATTCAGCTTAAACTTTTCAGAAAAATTCTCCCTGGGCACAAAATCATGCTTGTGGAATTTCAAGTGGATTAATTTAGTTTTGGAGAAATTGTTTGTGTGTGTGTTGATCACACATTAAAATGGAAGACTCGATTCAACATAAGGAAAGACTAAAATGTTTCCATAATTACTGTAGTGCTTAACAGTGTCTAGTTCTTTTCCATCCATTGTGCTCTCTTCTGTTTCTTCTACAATGGAGCTAGACTAATATCTTATCCTCTGTCTACTCTCCTAAATCCACATTTCTTATTTTTTTTTTGTATTTTCTGACTAGCAATAATGATGATACTTGACTCTTATGTAGTGCTCTGTATCTTCAAGACAGCGTAGAAGCATTTACCAATTGTATACCTCCTGGGTTTCAGCACAGACAGAAGTTCCATCTTCATACTTGTGGTGGTTCGCATACACTTTATTGATCCTGACGCCATTATCCTCTCAAGTGGGAGAGAAGTTGAGAAAACAACTTCTTTACTAATCTCTTCAAGCTGCTGTACGTGTCCTTGTCAAGTTGAAATGTGGCTGTTCTGTTCAAGTGGATCAGTGGTTTTCAGACTTTTGGGGGCAACTGAGCTATATGCCCATTTCATCCCACTCAACTAGGTACACTTTCATCTGCAAGGGAATTTAAATTTCACAAACCCTGGTTTCACTGAGTGGTGTTTAAAGCAGTCCAGGCTCCATTGTGACTGAGTTAAATAGTTAACAGGCACTTGAGCCCAGATTTTGAATTGGGCTACTTGCCCACGTAATGATGTGGGATGGATCTACGTGGGCTATCTGTACCTCAAAACCAGGCATGTAGGAGTAAGCAGGCTACGTGCCTCCTAACTTTCTCTCAGGTGGGCAGAGAATGGGCTGACCCTGGGCTCCACCCCCATTTTTTTTCTGGCCAGAACAGCGGAGCCATCACAGGAATAGAGAGCATGAAAGCATTTCTGGCTTAGGCTAGTAAGAGACAGAGGGTTGTGTCTGACTCTCAAAGCCTCCCAGGACTTCTCCCAGGTGCCGCTTATGCACCATTCCTTGCTCCAGGCTGTGCCTAAAGTCATAGTCTACACTCCCGAGAGGGAGATTATCAGTACTGTTCCCCCAGAAAAATGAATCCAATCCTGGAAGATTTTGAGCCACCCTCCCTCCTATTGAACACTAAGGTTCTTGCAGAAAACGCTCATAGGATCAGATCCAAACGCATCAGCCTGTGCTTATATGTGAATATTCAAACAAAGGTCTTGTTCTGAGAACATTAATTTTTCAATCCCCATCTTCCCTTCACACATTTGAGAGGTTTTATTTTGACAGAAAAAGGTTGAGGAAAACAGCCCTTCCTCCCCCCCACCAAACCCATAAAACAGTCTTCAAGGACAAAATTGTTTACAAACTCATTCTTATGAGTCAGAACTGCAATTAGATAGGGTTAAATAGCAATTCTCACAGCTATTGTAAAACACTACTAATAATTGCTATACAGATTTAATGGAAAGACATAGCAGCGGCCTGGAATTGGTAATTATCGTGACTCAGGTTTCTTGGCCCTGCTCCCAAAGCTGATTGGGTGTTTTAGTTTTGACTGTAAGATAAACAATCTAAGCAAGCAAGCAAACACAACCTTGCCCCCGCCCCCCAATCATTATGACAGAGAGAACTGGACTCTATGGAACAGTAGAAGAGAAAAAAGACAGAGGAAGGTGAGGTGTCAAAAAAAGAAGGTTAAACTCCACAGCTTTTAACGTCGTCCTGTGCAAGAAATATGGACTGTAGCCCACTGTAAGGGTTTCACTTAACCACGTTTTCAAAAGCTTTCATAAATATTGCAATAAAGTGAAATTCATTGCTAGCTAAACCCTAATACCAGCATAAGCTTATTTATCATTCAGATGACTGATCTGAAGTAGAGAAGGAACAGAGGATTTATACTGCACATCTTGAAATATCTTCTTGCGTGAAGTAATAAAGGCCACACTTCATATTTGGTTCTAATGGCCAATAAACAATAGGCCCAGAAAGAAAAAGAAGGGTAGCAAAATCACAGAACACTTTAGGAAATTATATTTGCACGACAGTCTTTTTTACTATTTTGTTTTATAACAAAAACTTTTCCTGTGAAGTACAGCTTGCCAGAAATTTTACAATAAGGGAAGAAATTGGCAGGTCTATGTCCAAATTATTAAAACACATTCTTCACCATAAAACAGTATTTCTAGGACTACTGGGCCAAATTATGGGGTCTGGCTACTCTGCACAAAGTGCAAGATAGGAAAAGGCATGCAAAGGTGGCATAAAGCTCACCCTGATCCTAAGGTTATTGTGTGCATGGCTGGTCCCCACAGAAGAATGTAGAGGAACCCTCAGGCTGCTCTAATTTAAACTGCTTCTAAGGGGCCAGAGCACAATTTGAGATTAGTACAGCATTGGTATAGCTCAGTAACATGCTTTATCCTCTGAAACACTGTATTTGTCAAAACTTGCCAAATCTGGCCTCTAGTCATGGCTGAAGAATTACAGTCTCCTGTAGCATGATAGCTTTTTTCTGCTTTTGGCTGCACAAGAGAAACATATAAGACAAAACCTAGCTAGCGACTCACTGGCCGAGGTGCCGTTTAACCCCGTGTTTGCTTGTGGATGATTGCAACATCTAAGACCAACAGTGAAAGAAAGGACTGTTATGCTACCGTTAGCAAGAAAAGATATATTTTGCCATGTGATCATTCTTCTGCTGGATCCCATCTACCTATCAAAAATGGCTTCCAACAGATTTCCTGTTGAAGCTTAAGATACTGATTTTCACTGATTAAAACCCTAAATAAATGTTTTTGTGTCTTGGCTACCTGAGTGAAAGCTACTTCACTGGGATATTATAGGAGTAATGAACAACTGAGACACTCAAGCTAACATCCTCTTGAGTTAAGCAGAGAAGGCTGGTGGCAGGCTTAGTGGTTTTCAACTTTGTAATATTCATGCCTTCTTGCTTTGCCAAAGGCTGAATTTGAAATTACCTTCAGAACACGTAGGAAGGTGTGTTTCTTTTTCCAGGCTTTTTCTGGGGGTCTGGAGTGGCTGGATGAGGACTAGTTTGTTTTTGCAAGTGGAAGAGCTTTCAATTTTTTATAAATGTTTGCATAATATCTGGTACATTGGATAGAACTGATAGTGTGTGCAGTGCTGTACAAGACATTCTGCATGTCCACAGGGACTTGCCACCTAGAACTGACTATGTCTGAATTGAACTTGGGAGTGTCATTTTCAACCAAGATGACAATGAATGTGTCCTGTGTATTTGGGATACTGTCCTACCCTAGAATAGATACTACTATTCTACAGTGAAGAATGGGAGACAAAGTCTGTATGAGGGAAGTGGTAAAATACTGCTGTGTTGTCTTACTACTTTCAAAAGGGAGATAAGGGTGTTTCCTGCTTGGTTGGCCTGGCCAGTAATGACTCTATTTAATGTCATAATCAAAAATCTTTCAAACAAGACCCAAATGTTGGATATTAACATTTAGCAGACATGTTATGAGCTACCAAAAAGACGCAGCCATGCAAACTTTCAGATTACCCAGGTTCTCGTGCCCGCATGAATTTCAGTGTAGGATAACTATTGACCCTGGACTTGTCTAATGTCCTATGGTAGCTTTCATGGGTGCTATGATGCCATGTTTGTTTGATCAGCTCTCAAGTAATAAACCATTTCCAAGGCCTTGATATGCCAAAAACATTACATGGTTGGCTAAAAACTCCCCTCACCCCCACGCCAACCCAAATGATTTTAAAATTTTCGGACTGAGTTGTGAAGCTGCTCTGTGAAATAGTAAATGGTATTGCTGCAGTAGTTCCTCCCCTCCCCCCCAGTTTCAAATAAAAAACAGCATTTTTGGGAGTTTTCATTAAGACTTGATGTTCTGAACCTGTTTAAATATGTACTGTATTAGCTGATGTTCAGTTAATGCAGTTACTTAGCATTGCCTGAAAATCCTATGTGCATGATGTACAGAATCCTGATATATGGTACCAAATCCTTCTGTGCTCTGAGGCTCACTTGAAGGAGCATTTTGGTGGCTCTTTGTTTTCCCTCTCTGTGTGCTGTTTCAGAAGTAGGATCACCTTAAATTTCATACCATCTCATTCATTTTCATATTTGTAGAGCCAGCTACATGTAATTCTACTGGTTAAACTGTCTGTTACTACTCCCCTGAGAAGACTCTTGAATCAAATTGACCCCTTTCCGGGTAATATTTACAGTGTCACATCACCGTCAGCTCTCATCCTCTTCCTCATTGGCAGCAATTGATGAGAAATAGTTGGAAAGAAAGCAGAGGTTTGTGTATAATAAGAATGGGAAACAGTCATTTTCAAAAGTGGGTTTCTAGGGACACAAGTTGTAGTTAATTTTTTTTTAATATATCTAAAAATAGGTTGAAAGGGAATGTATGCAAATTAAATATTGCATTGAGTCTCCATCACATTGCATAATGTCACCAGTACAATTTCTGATGAGGCAATTTCTTTCTCCTCCCTCTCAGCTTATGCCAGCCAAGGTTTTCTCTTGGAGGGAAGTTTGGTTAAATGTCCCTTCGCTGCATCCCCTAAAAGAGTTTTCTCAGGGTTAATTAAATAATGTAACCAGGCAATTAGAGCCTGATGCTGCAACATGCTAAACCAGCCCCATGGGAGATGAGACCATTCAGTACCTTCTAAGGTTAAGCCTGTTGAATGAAAAGCAAGCTAACTTTTTTTGGTCCTTTTCTCTTTAATCTGAGAAGAGATTAATGTGCACTTTTAAGATCCTTTGCATTGAATTTTTCATTCAAATTTTTTTTCTCTATGATGATAGTATACAAAGCATGTCTTGTTCAAATATTCTTCTGTCCTGATACTGAGGGCTGGTCTAAACTACCATGGTAAATCAATCTAAGTTATGCAACTTCAGTTATGTGAATAAGAGAGTGCTCTCCCATCAATTTAGCATGTCTTTACCAGACCTGCTAAATTGACACTCGCTGCATCAATTTCAGCAGTGCCAATCTACTGGTAAGCATAGACATGCTCTAATATAGGCCACTCAATAGATCTGCCCACACAAATATTTTATGAGATTATATCAGCCTCTGGGATACCCCACTTTACAGATCCTGCCTAGCAAAGACATTTGTTGTATTGAAACCCATCTTCTGGGATTGAAGTTGAACTGCGCAAGAGCCAGGACTTTCAGCAAGCAGGGTTATACAATTTCCTTTCCTGTAGCTTACTCACAGGAAACAGTGGATAAGCTCTTGGAATCAATATGATAGATATCTATAAAACCAAAGCTTACTGCATCAGAGAATATAACATTGACATGATGTGTTCTTACTCCCAACCCTCAGTATTGCCTTTTCCATTAACTCACTAAGACACCAATATTGGAAAGTAAAGACCACAGCTTTATTTACACAACATGGAGCTATACTAACAAATATCAGCCCTATACATGGCACCAATACTGTACAAAATAAAACCACTAGCCCCTGCCAGTCAGCGTATTTCAGCTTGCAGAAATAAACCTTCATTCCACAGACTGAATACTACCAAATGTGTCCCTTTCTATGTGACTCTGAGATTATGATCTCCCTAAAACTGGGAGAAATCTTCTGCAAGAGGGGGGAACCCAAAACTCCTCTTGCATTTCACACTAGTGCATCTGCCGTATGTATATGTCCTCCACATATATTCCTTAATGAAGACTCCATCTGTGCTCATAAGGAGACCAGCTCTGACTTGCTTCATCCCTCCCACCCCACCCCCCACAACAGCAGGTAATGTGGTAATCCCATTGAGGGATCCAAAATCATAGGCAAAATAATGTTTTGTTGGAGATGTCAGCTATATATAGATATATATATGACCATGGCAAGTCCCCAGAACCAACAAGAGCTTACTTGATGACTAACCTTAGCTGACATCTCCAACAAAACATTATTTTTATTGGTTTCCTTGTGTAGTTATGTAAAACTAAGAAATTATATACAAGTAAATAATTCCATAGGTCAAAGTGGAAAATGTTATCTCTGATTTCAGGTAAGTGAATACTGTCCAAATCCAATAATGCATTATATCCTTTCCAGGGATCTATAAAGAATCGAAGCAAGCATTTATGATTTTGCCCTCACCCTGTCCTTGCTTTTGTTGTTTTATACATCATCATAATTCATCAGGCCATATACTCTGGCAGTCCCATGTCTGTCATGTGATTTCATGTGCTTTGGTTTCTTTTACACTGTTCACTTTGCAGTTTTACTGAAAGAGAAGAATACACTTTATACACAGGGTGAAATATTAGTAATGAAGAGTTAGCTTAGTAACTGTTTGAGTTCTTAAAACTTTTGAAAAATCACAATATTTTTTGTGGAAAAATTTCCCTCAAATGAAAGATCGGTGTAAAACCTGAAATAGAAATTTCCCTAGGGGCTACAGGGCCTATAGAAATGAATTCAGAAATCTCTGCAACTCTTACTATGGCATTTTTGCAAATAAATTCATGTTATGATGATTATTCATGAGGAGCTCGATTCGAGTATATCAAATTGGTTTCTTTTGATTGGACACAACTGGAGGCACATGTATGATTCTGTCCCCTGATTGGCTGAATGTAATTTTTAATGATATTTTGATTGCAAATACTTGCTACTATGAACTTGATATTAACTTTTTATGAGTTTTCTGCCATATCTGCTTCTGTGTTCCTTCTGTGAACAATCCACAAGTAAATGTATCTGCCAGAATATTAATGGAAACTGAGCACTGTAAAAGTGCACAGTCAGTTAAAATATGACAGAAATGTATGAAAGAAATATTTGCAGAAATGTTTTTGCAGGATTCACCCATCTTTCATCTCCAGCTTTTCACACGAATATCTCACTACCAAATAGTGAGAGAGAGTTCTCAGCCTTTCTTGCAGAGGGCCCGTTGCTGCTAATTAAACTGATCATGTTAAACTTTTCCAGTGGTTCCAGTTAGCATACAGATATTGGGCTCGTTATATCATGTAGGGCCCAAGAATAATAAAATGGAAAAGAGTATTTTGCACATGCTGTGATTCGTCTGTCTCTTGGGGTTTTTTTGTTTTTGTTTTTTGCCACTTCTGTGAATCTGAGAACTGAACTGGAAAATTCAGTAACGCTATTTTTTTTTCTTTTGGTGCTGTGCTTCTATCAAGGTAATTTATTTAAAATCTTATTATCTTGTTTCATCTGTTTTGAGAGATTGATTCTTATTGTGGTCTTAGACCACCGAACTGGAAGCTTTAGAACTGAAGTAAAAGGAAACACAAAAGCCCTCCATGAAGATGATAAATATTCAGCTGTAGTTAATTAGTATGATAACCTGTGGATAAAACAGAATTGTAAAATGAGATCAGCCCTACAATATCATTAACCACATTATAACTCTTTATATGATTTCCCCCTCCCCCGAAAGAAAAGGTCTAGCAAATGTGAGCTTTCAATTTGCTTTGTCATACGGTGGAACTCAGGAGCACCACATGCTCCTGTGAATATTGTGGTTTTCACAGCGGGGGCTTTTTTTATCTCTGCAAATTTGTAAATTAAAATAATTTCACCTATGGCAATCCTGCACTAGAAAAATGCCAATGACCTTGACAGCAGTTTTCCTTTCCTTTTTTAATCTATTCCTTTCTCCATAATAAAGCACAATGGAAAACATGATAAAAGCCTGACATGTGGTGTGTGTCACTTTTAGTGGGCCTCATCCCTGTGCCAAGTAGCATTCTAAGGTTAGACAGTAAGACTTAAGTGCTATCTTGAAGTGGGAGGCTGTAATATAACAGGAATAAACCAAATCCCCATTGAAAGAGGCGGGAGAGACAACAAACAAAGTAATAGGTAGTGATATGGCCTGGTTAAAACTGTACTTCCTGTGATGTTCAAGCCCAAAGGGGGAAATTATCTGGTCTGTCTCTCACTGTCCTTGCACTTACATTCTGACTGACCAGAATTTTTAATGTTCCCCTCCTCTCACTTCTATCCTTCATTACTTTTGATCTTTACTCAACCTTTTTTATTTTGAATAACACCAAATAAAGATAAAATAAAATACTATTGTGAGGCCTAATTCTCTACACAGTTACACTAATTTTACACTGGTGTAAATCTGGAAGAGAGTGGGGAATCAGGGCTATGCATGCACAATATAACTGATTGCAATTTAAAAAACCTGGTGTTTATTTTGGTGGCATTATTTTATTGTTACAGTGGTGATGGTCTTAGCATTGCTTAAATCCTTATCTCCAATAATTTATAGAGTCATAGAATATCAGGGTTGGAAGGGACCTCAGGAGGTCATCTAGTCCAACTCCCTGCTCAAAGCAGGACCAATCCCCAGACAGATTTTTGCCCCAGATCCCTAAATGGCCCCCTCAAGGATTGAACTCACAATCCTGGGTTTAGCAGGCCAATGCTCAAACCACTGAGTATAACTCATCCATAAACTGTTTGTCAGATTGTAACATCTCAGTCTCTGAGTGAATGCTTCTAATATTGAAGAAAAATCCACCTGACCATATGTCAGTTGTGTTTATTTCCTTCCTGGTTAATATACATGAGTATGATGAGATCACCATATTTAAAAACTGTTCTGGGTGTCTGAATTTACGCATGAAGATTGCATTCTCTTTTCCTTTCATTCCCAATAGCAGAGAAGGACTGCTCTGTACTGATCCCACTATACCTATCCCCACTAGCCACGTCCCTCCTGGTTAGGGAGAAGTATACCAAACCTAAACATAATTATAATTATTTATGATAATACTCCATATTAGGCACAATCCTGCTCCAAATGGGAGCAAGTCTGGGTCTTTAGTCAATTTGAGAATGTGTTTGTTTATGCCAAAGAGACAAACAGTTGCCTAGTCAGGGCCCTTGCCAAATCATATGCCTTTTCACAAATTTTAATACCAATGTGAAAGATGGATGATATTTAATTTACTATATGCACTGTATCTGTATTATACTATTATAAGGCTCAGCTTGAGTAGGGGGCCTGTCTCACTTAGGCTTCCCAAGCAGTGTCTAAATGAGGTGATCTCACTGGATTCATGCACATAAAATAGGAAGTAAATAAATGGTATCCATATTCTTTCTGCAAAATCAAGGCAGCTAGTAAGCGACAAAAGTGACAATTATGGAGAAAGTAAAATCCATCTTGCAAATAGGATTCAAATTTTAAGCTGCCAAATTATTAGTAGTAAGAAGAGTAAGTAAAAAGTCCTAAGGCTGTTCTATTTTATGCCAGGGAATAATATTAGCTAAGAAGAGTGTTAGGATTAGATGGCTGTAAACCACCTTTTTAAGCTTGGTTTTAGCTTTGTCGAGCACAGCTCAGGTTCTGTTTAGTATGGCGCACAAGCACTTTAGGAGACTCTGGGGGGAGGGAAATTTAGCACTGACACAGCTGTAGAGGGCATCTACGCATGTGGTCAAAGACAAGGGACCTGCGGTGCTCCTTCCCAAAAGATGCTGCAAAGAAACTGACTGCAGTCGGCCTGAACAACATAAACCCTAAGGTCCTGAGTGGTCCAAGGTCCAATAGCAGTTATGACAAGACAAAATCCATGAACAACAGAGGTAAGTCTGAGAGAGACTCCATCCTTAACTCCTCATGCCTTTGTGCTTTTTCTTTGTTGTTTACATACCAATATGAGAGTTTAGGACCAAATGTCAGCCTTAGCTTTTGAATACATACTGGAAATTGAAATAAGAGGGGTTGTGACATTTTAGCTGTGAGACCTTTTTTCTGGCTATGGAAAAATAAAACCGTCTGCAGCTAAGCTCGTTCTCATTGTCACAAAGCCAGAGGAAAGCCACACAGCCAAAATGTCACCTAAGAGTGTGTTTTCTGTTGTAAATGCAGCGCATTTTTTGTAGCTCTTTTTTATTTATAAGAGAAAGAGGCCAAGGTCACCCTTGCTTAGTTTTTCTCCTCAACACTGCTCCTCCACTTCCCATTTCATGAACATTTTAAGGATAATTTTTGTGAGTAGTGGTCATGGTTAATCTGGCGCTCAAAGAAGTGGACAGTCAATGCAATGGCCTGTGACAGAGAGTGCAATAAACAGAGGCACTTTGCAAGGTTTCCATCAGGGTCTTTTAGTGCACCTAAATACTCACAAGAACGTTCCTGCAGTCTAAGGCCTCTCTTGTTCTTGAACAAAGACTGATAGTTGTACTGATTGGATAAATCATTTTTTTGTGAGTGTTGGGAGGAAAACTTCCATTAGGGACACAGATGACTCCATGAAACTCACTTTCATTAGTGACCGAAACGAATGAGCCCAGACTTCTAAGTGAAAGGATTTTAAATTCACTAAATTGCCTGTTTTTCTGCTTAGAGATAGGTCTTATCTATGTTTGTGTCTATACAGCGTATTAGTCATGCATCCCTCGATATAGTACGTAGGCTTATGTGTAAGCCTTCTGTTACACTACTGCTATTTTTTTTTCATGGAAGGTTGTCACTTTCCTTACTTTTAGAAGGACCATCCTAGTTTACTCTTCTGTACTCTGATTCCCCCAATATGTCATATTTGATCTTTTCTTTTTTTGCCCATAATTCGAAAGGCCATGGATTTCTCCTGCCCCCAAATCCAGAGACCTGTTACCTTAGATGCCTTCCACACCACTGAAGTATTCTGGGGTAGCAATGCATCCTTTGTCAAAAGCCTGACCTAATTTGGACGAAGGTGGTTCTTTTCCCATTTACAGGAACTCAGCTTGAGATGGAACATCCTACAGAACTTGTAAGAGAGGCCTGCGAGTTTCAAGATGAACTAGAATAATCCCCTGTCAACACAGTCAAATGTGGCCTTGATAGACACAAATGCAATGTGAATGGGGTTCTTGATATGTGCTGATAAGAACATTCATCTTGATGATGACCTCAGCCTCACTGACATCGATTTTGCCAATGACATAGTGCTAGTTGTCTATTCAATGGATGAGCTCGGTGTGGTACTTAAAGCTCTGGAGAAGTCAGCAGCAAAACTTGGCCTGAAAATCAATTGAAGTAAAACCAAAATACTTCTGGTCAGTGATTTTGAACAAGCTGTAGATTCTAGCATCTAGTAACCACACAGTCAAGTTTGTCAGTGATTTCACCTGCCTTGGCTCTGTTGAAGAACTTGAAGACCTCATTGCCAAAGTATCATCAGTAATGGGGCAACTCATCAAGAAAGTCTTTTGCAAACCAAATACCCTGATAAGTAGAGAAACAAAGTTGAGGACATATTATGCTTCAGTGGTCAGTGTTCTGACCTATAGAACTGAACCAGGGCCCCTCATGGAAAGGAAGTAGGACATGATTCAGATGAAGCCTCTCCAAATGATCAAAAGCTTCTAATGTTACAAATTCAAGTCAAATGAAGAGATCCACTTACTACCTAAAGAGGTCCTACTCTCTCAAATGGTTGCTCAATGGTCTGTAAAACTCATCTGCTCTAACTTCGCTGTGAGAATTATCTTTGACTTTGACACAGTGAAAGCAGGAAGGGAAAGATCCTTAAGGAAGGAAAAGAGACTTAAAACACGATCATTGGATGATGTCAACAGACATTTGTCCCTCACAGGCATCCTACTCTGTAGTGCACCAGATTTGGCTCAGGACAGAATATCATGGAGACATATAATGCATTCAGTGGCCTCTATGCTGTCCAAGTGGCAGCAGGAGAACTAACCAACTTTTACCCTCGCCAGCATCTCTGTAGTCGGGGGGAGGAAGTGCAGGGAGAATGGATGGATATACATCTCCCATCTATTTTATTTTACATTTTTACAAAGCTGTGACTCTTATATAATATATCAACCCCTTCCCATTCAAACCTGCTGTGATATTTCTATGCATCCTTCACAGCTTTATTTCTCTCAGTTAAAGGACTGTGCAATCCAGTTGCTTTGTGCTCTAGCAATTGCTCCATTTCATTTCTGAATATTAGTGCTGAATTCCAGATAAGGTCAGAACAGAGTTGAGCATCAGTTTGGTGACATTTCTAGAATCCACATCACAGAACCCACCACATAATGTGCCATAGTTGAGGAGGAATGTTAGAAAGAAGCCTCAATTTTGAATATCAGGATGTGATGTTTCAGTTTAGAGCTGAGGAGCTTTGACAAAGCTCTGAGGGAATCTTCCACAGGAGCACCTGTCTGCAATATGTTTGGCTTTGCCTGTGGTCTCTCACTTTTTTGAATAGAATAAAGCTAATAATTCACAATGAAAAGGGAAGAATTATGATGATGGTTAATTGCTAGAAAAGGTCGGTAAGTCACATGGTATTATTTCTGTTCCCTGACTGGGAGAGTGTGAATGCATTTCTAGAGTGACTGAGAGTTCAAAATTTGATGTCTGTAAATATTTGTGCATGTGACTATAGAATTCACTTTCCAAAAACGTTTGGCAGTAAAACTCGAACATTTGAATGTTCAAGTAAAGTGAACACAAAAGGGGGGAGAACATGGCCAAAACAAATTCTTTATTACTCCTTTTCAAGTAATTATTTGCAGGATTTTCGTGTGGTTTTCATCCAGCTCTGTTTATACAAAAACCTATTCACTGACTGAACCAACCAGCCATACAAAGTAAACATAGTTCCTAGTACCTGTATCTAGGGCCCTTTGGATTTCACCCATGTTGCTAAGCATTTTCCTGGATATCTAGGAATATCATTTACTGCATTATGTTCTGGAAAGGGCTGGCTATATCCACAGGGAAAACAGGCAGACACCTGGCAGACAGATTTAGAGAATACTTTGCAG
Source organism: Mauremys mutica (assembly GCF_020497125.1). Classification (NCBI taxonomy): domain Eukaryota; kingdom Metazoa; phylum Chordata; order Testudines; family Geoemydidae; genus Mauremys; species Mauremys mutica. Next base: position 106,539,868 of record NC_059077.1, on the reverse strand, counting down.
CAGCTGTATTGCTCTAAACCCATTATTCATTTTGCATAATTATTGACCTTTCTGCCTATGTTCTCCAGTGAGAAATTCAGGACATTTACGGTACCACAGAAGAATAGGTGATTCTTGGTCTATTATAGTTCAGGGGCTTGTCATCATTGCCATTATAAATCCCTATACTCAGAGGTTTACGTGTCCCAGTGGTAAAATTTTGATTTGGGCTACAATTTAACTGTTAAAACACTGACATTTTTAAGGTTACTACCCAAATGAATGCTTATAATAATGTAAGTGTATGTTTGTGTATGTAACTCTAGCTATAAAGAAACTGGAATAGAGAGATCTCCAAAGATTCAACTTGAGAGCTAAATTACTTTGCACGAAGATTTGAAGAAATAACTTGAAGCTTGGTCTCCAAAGGTGAAAGGGCTGTTGTGCATTGAAGTAATGTACCCCTGAGTCTGGTTTTTCTGTGTTTCTAATTAAGGCTAGTTGAATAATGGGGAAAAAATGAGAGTAATTTCTATGCTGATTGATGTTATACATTTGTTGAATACATTATTTGCTGAATTTATTCGATCTGTGGAGCTTTTTGGATGATGAACTCTTTGGTGTGAATAATTTGAGGGAAAAAACCCAAAATTTGTCTGATACATTATTTGCAACAAATAACTTGATCGGCTGTTTTTTTTAACATACTTCTGGATGTTTGCTATCACAATGTACGGTGGAGTGGCGCTAGGTTTAGAGCCACTCTTCAGGCTGGCCACTAGAGGGCATATAGTAAGGTGGTAAGAGTCTATTTAAACAGGAATTAAAGACAGTCTTACATTCACCCAATGATGGTGTTCTGGGTCGGTCTCTGTAATCGCTACTTGTGGAAGATTAATGGCTTTCTTTTCTGGACATAGGTTGTTGCTACTAACAATAAAATATTGCAGTGCAAGTTTGTGCTCATGCCAGTGTGGTAGGCTATTGTGTTAGCTTCCCCCATGCAGATCTCTCTATACGTCAGTCCTGGCCTGAAGTGCCCCCTACTATTCCACTGACTCCCTACTAAGAATGCTAAGTCAGCATTATATTAAGGCTAAATATCAATTAGAGAATAGGATAAAATAGTGGTTTTAAACCTTTTCCATGCAGGGACTCTTCCATCTGTCTTGGACCCCCTTCCATTTAGCAATACAGAGAGAGCAGTGGTCACAACTCCTAGGCTGAGAACTCTGGGATAAAGACAACCCCAAATTCAGTCTCATTTGTGGCCTAATGCAGGATTTGAACCCATGTCTCTCAATACATTTTCCTAGCCAGTTGCTTCAACCATGTCACCTTTCACGTTTTCATCCCTTCAGATAGGCCCGTGATGCCAGCCTCTATCACCCATTGGTCTGAAAATTTAACAAGTACTTTTGTGCTTTCTCCTGTGCTGCCCCTTACACTTGGGAGGAGCTCCTCACAAACTTCCGCAAAAGGGATTCAATCTCCTCCTTCGAATCGCTCATTACAACTTTCCTTTTCCATGAAGCCTGCAAAAAAATTTACAATTAGGCTGCTGGTGTGCTGAGATCTCTGTCAATCATGCTGACCAGTAGTGTCATATTGTTCCCTTGTACTGTCCTGTCTGTCGGTATCCAAGTGTTTGTCTCTTGTCTTATACTTCGATTGTAAGCCCTTTGGGGCAGGAACCATCTTGTTGTTCCCTGTATTATTATTAGTAGTAATAATTAACTCATTGTATTGCTCTGCCCTGATTGTGTGGATAATAACTATAATCCTCTCTCCCCCTTTATGTTTAGGAAATTCCTATGTAGCATAACATTCTTATTTCCAGAGAGCCGCAGTCTTCTTGGGGTCTTGTTTAGTTCATTTATATCTCTCTCTGTCTCTGAAATGTTTTTACTTCAAACAATTTCACAGGCTGCTATTGGCTTTAAGATAAGGAGTGACTTTCTTCAAAGGTCTCCAGGTAGTAAATGCAGCCTACCTTAGCTTATGACACTGGAGACCTAGGTGTAAATCTTCTCAGAGGCCAGCTGAAATCATTTCCCCAGAACAGTGCTCCAGAGGCAACCTCATTCATATTCCCTCGGAAGAGATTTCATTTCATTAAACTGTAGACTTGACTCTTTCACAAAGAGGTCAGGAAAAATGCTACGTGCAGCCCTCTCTCCCTCCAGTAATGCCATCACTTCTTTGATTTATAGCAGCTGCGCCTTTATGAGCCATGAAAGGGCCATGCAGATAGACTCCTGTTTCCTATGAAATTAGGAAAAGCAGATGAGGGGATGATACGTGTTTATGGGTGTAAAAATGGCAAGCACACTCCATCACAATGTTGTTGCAATTGGGTCTGATAGGCCAATAGGGAGTTTTCGTTTGAGGGGAGGGAAAAAGTCCGCATTTATTTTGATAGATTTCAGTCTTTTGTATATTATTTTTGTTTAATCCCAAGACTTGAGTATATATGTATTTTATTTTTGCACAAACACAGCCTGAATTCCAGCCAAGTTGTCCCAGATAATTGGCTCAGAAAGAAAGCAGAGTAAGATTATAAGATATTGTAAACCAGCTCCTAGCGGTTTAGCTCCAGACTTGAATCCTTTAATCTTAAAACTATCTCCTCAATGCTAAATGGAACATTTGATTGTTTTTGGTAAATACTCCCCAAACCAAAGTCATACTACCATGATGTTAGTCTGAAACTGCAGCTCATTTTCTAATAGCTATTCCTCTGGTGTCACTAGATCCCAAACATACATTCATTCTTGCCCCACCCCCCACTTTTTTTTACTTAGGGGTCAGCCTTATGCATTTATAATAATTGACTAGTCCCTGATAAAGAGATCTTTGCTGAGACATGGAACAATTATCTTCTGTTATCTTTGCTCGGGAGCAGCAATGAGCTGATAGCACTTCCTTACTGAAACTGGATTTATGCTTTAGACATAGATCAAAGTTAGGTTTTTGTTTTGTTTTTAAAAGGATAAGCAAAAAGAGGGAGAGAAAAGCTTTGATCTTGCAACACTTCTATGGGTATATCTATTTGCTGCCATGTTCGCACAATGTGACCTATTGCACAGCTTGATATGTATGTATTCTAATGAAGCAAGAAGGCAGTTCAATAACCCACCTGGCTGTTTGGGTCTTTTTGTCTGTGGCTTCTACATAGGCTGTCTCCAAAGTCGCATTTCTCTTTAGTGTTTGCCACCTTGCCCCTTTATCTGCTCTGTCATCTTTATCAAGCTGACAGAGTCCTGATCTTGTGAACTCAGAGACAGAGCAATGGCAATTTAAATGACAGCAGCTCCTTGTTAAATAAAATAATTCTAGAAAAGCAGAATACATAACTCTTTTTCTGGAAAGGGAGCTGCAAGGGCTTTAATAATAAATAAAAATCCACAACTGGAGCCTTATGGGCCAAGACTAGCAATAAATCAGCATAATAAGAGACTTGTTGTGAACTAAGACCCCAAATCTGATATCTGATAATGCTGGTTGAATTGCTCGTTACGCGTAAGACATCTGACAAGTGTAACCATATTTTCTGTTTATAAATTGTTGACAAACCTGCCCTGATTTCTAGAAAAGGATTCATTATTTTCAAGAATTTGCCTAATAGTTTCTAATACTTACGGGTCACCCTTAGTTTCCAAACAAGTTGTTATTTTAAAAGTGGGTTGTTATCAATGCAATCATCAGTGTTCAAAACACTATTTGGGAGGTTGGTTCACAAAGGCTCTGTACGTGCATGTAATATAGAGTGCCTCTTGCACAATACTACAGAAGCATCTGTTTAATTTCAGTGCTGTACAAGTTTTTGGCATCTTCATTGTCAGGACATACACCTTGTTTTAGACATTAAAATAAACAAAGCTTGAAGACAAATTTTAAGGCTCTAATCTAACTCTCATGCAACCCCACCAATATGTGGTATTAAATAGCAGTTCAGAGTAGAAATGGGGTTGATCTATAAAGGTAAAAGAGCTAAACTTTTCCAAAGTTGTGCAGTGGTGGAAGGGCATTGATTAAGTGGGTTTGGATTGAGTCCATTGAAAACATGGGTAGTTGGCACGCTTTCTGGTCTAATGTTTCAGTTTGGGCCCATAAACGGGTGTTCTCTACAAGAGTTCTGATTGGCGTAGGTCTTCTTCACTAACCTCTCAGTGACCCACAGATAGAGTTGTACTTTGCTGACAACAGCGTCCGCAATTGTTATGCCACAACACATTTTTTCCACAAATAGACCAACTATTACTCATTTCCCCCCTCTTCCTTCTTTGCTTCAGTGCCCTCACCAGGACCTTTTTACATTAGAAGGGAAAAACAAACACAACCCGCCCCCAACAAAACAGAAAATGCTGATTGAGAGCGTTGATACTGATGTGAACAGGGACTCCAAAGATGACAGTCTCACTGAGTGACCTTCTTGCTTCAGTTTTAGCTGATGTCCTTCTCGTCCAAATTATTATAATTAAGAGAGCACCCATTAAAAGATTTTCATTTGTCAGATGAATGATGCTGTTTTATAATGTGGCCAAATAATGTGCCCATTATGAATTTCAAGTTCAGTGCCAACAAAATGTCTGCACCTTTTCTTCCACGGCAGCTGATGCTTCAGACAGAAGGTCGTTTAATGACAATTTGGGAGGAAAGCAATGCAGTGTTTAACCAGTAACTTCCAGTGTTTAGATATCAATGGGTTTCCATTTTACAATCTGATGTCTCATTTCCTAGTCATTAGGGTTTATAAATGCTGTAGAGGTGAAGCAGGGAGACATTACTGAAGGACCCAAACCAACCATGTTGACCTCTCGGTGTGGGTAGAAAACAAATACAAGTTTCCAGATGCATGCTGGAGTAATTTCACCTTTGGGGATCCTGCAGGCTGCAAAGTTATCACTCCAGTGTGTCTCTTCCTTGCATTTGCCACAAACAGAGCCTTTAAATAAATTAATCAGTCTCCGCTGTTGATGTTAATGTCATTCTTTCTCTTTTTTGAAATATATTTTACACTGTGGTGTTAGAATTCTCTTTGTTGCTGATGTGATGTGTCACTTGCTCTGACCTAGGATAGAATCCTCTGATCTTCTTTTACAGAGTAATCTTCCACTCCTCCCCTCTACCAACACCACCTAGTAGTTGTTCTTAGAATTTCATCCCTGCCGTAATTGTTTTAAATATGGTCGTGGGACATGGAAAGCTTCACAAAATCTCATTGTATCAAGGTTCATTTGTAAATGCTATCTTGGTAATGCAAATTACTCATCACACTCCAAATGTTTGGCTCTGGGGGGATAGATTAAAGTTGTATGCTTCTTTCTTCTGTCTTTTTATGTTTAGCCAAAGAAGTCCTCTAAAGCTGGGGCAAAGACTTCTTGCAACATCAGAGGAAAGAAGTCGGGACATCAAAATCTGAATCTGAAAAGCCATTTAGGCCCAGCAGCGCTAGGATTAGACATGAAGTAGCAAATTGTATCAAGCTTGCTTCTATGATGCACAAATCCACACAGGCAGGGAAAGGAGAGCTGTACAGATCTTAAAAATGAGCAAAGGAAAATGTATTTTATCAATCTATATTTAACTTGGGTGAAAATCAGGGGTGAAAGCGGGCCGGTACGGTGAACCGGTAAGAAGTGGCCACCAGTACCTGCCCGTATGCAGCCAATGTTAAAGAGCTGCCGTGGCAGCATTTTAACGTCACTGCCCCTTATCCCCCCCGACCTTCCCCCTCCTCCTGCCCGCATCAGCGGCCCTGCCAATAGGGACCCTACCAGTAGGGCCACTGATGGGGGGTGGGGGAGGGGAAGAGGCAGCTGCCTCAGGGCTTGGCAATTTAAAAGGGCCCAGGGCTCCCGGCTGTTGCTATTGCAGCAGCAGCTGAATCCCAGGGTCCTTTTAAATCACCGCTGGAATCTCGGACGGCATGGGCCAGGCAGCGCAGATGGGCTGGCTAGGGGAGGCTGAGCCCCCAGCCCTGCCCCTTCTGCCCGAGACCCCTCCCCTTCCGGGGCCCTGGAGCCGGGCCCCCATCCCGGTAAGTCTTATGTGTTACTTTCACCCCTGGGAAAACAATTGCACTCTAGAGGTTTGTAGGTAGGCATCATCTCTTTAATTGTCCCTACAATGTATGACATACAATTTTTAAGGTTATAAGGGTGACATTTCTTAGGGCAATGTGCAGGTTTTCTGTTTTTTCCTCTTCTTAATGGAACCTAGTTGAAAAATACCCATTATTTTTTGCAGGTAATTTTGAAAAAAGTGTTGTTGTTTTTAACTGCAGTTTTTGGCATACACTGAAATTGAAAAATGAAATTACTGATCCATCCACCAAGTTTCCCCCAAAATTCACATACATTTTCCCCCAAAATTCACATAAATTTTCACATAAAGACAAAACAAGAAAAAAAAGACTAGAAAACTTCAAACAAGATAAGAAATTTTCAAACACATTTTCATTGTGGTAGAAAAGTCATTTTTTGTTGAAAAAAATTTTCAGCAAATTTTTGTCCAGCTGTATTAATAAATTATATCCTCTCACTGTCCACACTATGATATTTCTATATCTTTTCACAATGTAATCACCTTGGGCTAGATGCTCTGCTGATATAAATTGGCATAACTTCACTGAGCTGGTGGGATAAAACAAGCTATTATGTTCATTGCTTCCATACAGAGAAGTTAGACAAAATGTTCTTGCAGGAAGGTTGCAACATCACACTACTTTTATTTCTTAGAATTCAAAACAATAACAGATAAGAACCCAAAACCAGAGAGATACAAAACGGACTGCTCCTTAAAACAGAGAAGCACAAGCCCACCGTACTCAAGACTGGTGCTCTTGCAGAACTAATTTGATCTCACTCTTCCCTACAGAGCCCCCTAGGCTGCAAACAGGACCAGGAACCCCCTTGAAAATTGAAGTTATAGTTTCAATACACCACACAAACTATGTTAAAATTATAAACCATGGCACAAAATTCTTTCTGAACTTGTACTGAATCATTTTTGAGGTTTGAAAAAGTTTACATAGATCTTTTTTTAGGTAATAAAGGTAATAATTGGAGATATACCAATCTCCTAGAACTGGAAGGGACCTTGAAAGGTCATCAAGTCCAGCCCCCTACCTTCACTAGCAGGACCAATTTTTGCCCCAGATCCCTAAGTGGCCTCCTCAAGGATTGAACTCACAACCCTGGGTTTAGCAGGCCAATGCTCAAACCACTGAGCTACCCTTCCCCCGTGTATTTAAATTTCTGTTTCCCATCTGGTTCTGGCCAGAAGAATGGCTGAGACAATGCATGAGAGGCTGTTTGGTTCATGGCTGTGGCATGACCAAGTGCCACATAAGTAGTAGAAATTTTGTGAGAGCATGTTTATGCTTTTTGTTTATGGCAAGATTTCCAGATCAAAAGGCCAATTTCTGAGTGATACCGAATGTAATGGAAGTTGAGGGTGTTTAGCAAAGTGTTAGATGTGCTCAGCCAATCGCAGAAACAAGCCTCAGTTTTCCAACTGTTAGAGGTTGACAATTTTTTATAAGATTATATAAGCCTCCTCACATACAAGTTAGACATCAGTCAAACTGAACTTCTGAACCCCCAAACCTTTTAAAGTTCATCCGTCATTAGTAGTGGTTTGAGGATATCAAGATATAGTATGGCAGGCGCAACAGGCTATTCACGTTGGAAATGACTCCAGCTGTGGTATATTTATGAATAAATTATAGACTTTATACTTATCAATGAGTCTGTGAGCATCATGAAGTTGTATGTATCCGCTCCTGTACTCAATTTAGCTCTAGTAGTCTGCATATAAACTGAGTTTCAAGAGATTGCCACATTTAATCAAATCAACCAGATGCTTTCAGAAAATTTGAAGCATTTCATGAACAAAAATACAAAGCACTTAGAGATGGGAAAGACCTAGTCGATCTTCTAGTCCAGGGGTTCTCGGCCTGGGGACAATGAAGAGCTATCAGGGGTTTACACCACTTTGCCCTTTCAATATTGCCAAGTGAGAGGAGGCTCCCAACTAGAAGGAAGGGTATTTCCAGAGGGTTCTAATATACAAAATGTCAAACCCTTGTCTAGTCCATCAACATACCCTGGATTGTAAAACTAGTCCTTACATTTATGCAGGGTTAAACTGAACTTGTTAAAATGTTGCTTTTCCTTTTAATTAAAACAATTTACAAAAGCTAGAAAAGCAACAAAATGGAGGTTTTGGGACAGAGGGTTTTGCTGAGGACAACGCTGCCTCTTTCTTATAGCAACATTTAAGTAACTGCACCAGTGGAAAACATATTTTATTGTTGCTTTTTCACAAACTCAGCAAAAAAGCCCAAATTTATCATTTCAATTTTTTACCTGGGAAAAGTTTTTCATCTATTCCTGACCCAAACCCACGGAATAACCCCCGATGAGCTATAAAGCAGTATTTTTACAAAAGATTTGCTGAAATAAATGTGGCATAAATATCCACATGGTTTCAATTTCCTGAGCAGAATTGACATTTTTATTCTATTTCCTCTTAATCCTGCCTCACCAGAATCTCCCCTTTGCTGGGCTCCTTTTTCAACTGTGTCCACAGGAGGTGGGGTTAAAATAACACTGAAATGGAAGACAGCTCAACCAGCTCATTCTGTGTAATAAAATCTATTCCACTGTGGTCCTAATTTCATCAACTAATACAAGTCAACACTGAACATTAACGAGGAAAGGTTTCCAATTAGATACAGTCTGACACTGACCCAGCTTTTCAGTCACCTTCAATTGTCAGCGATAAAAAGGACAGTTCAATATGATATGGATCATTCACTCCAAATCTCCACAACTCATTTATGACAAACACAACTAACAGAGCATAGGGAACTGCGGAATTGTTTTTCATTATGCAGGCACATTGGCTTTAGACTACAGGGGTAATGATCTTTTGTGGTTTTCCATACAGTGCGCTGCTAATGAGAAAAGAAGGGATGGGGTGCTGGGGTAATGGCGACCCAAGTTTTTAAGTGACAATACCAGCAATATGATGATGCATAAAATTGTCCATTATTTCTGGAAACTAATTCACTACCAGGAGGCGGGGAGAGAGGGGCAGGAGGCTAAACTATTAAATTAAATAAGGACAGAGCGTAAGTAGCTTATTAAAAATAAAAACTTCCACCAAATACATTGGACTTGACTGTACCAGTCATTGTAAAATCTGCTTCTGTCCATCTTACAGTAGCCATTTTGTTAGGGTGGTACTACCATAGGTTAAAAGACTTTGGTCCGTGTTAGAGAGCTGTGAAAATATGAGTGCAGAGTAGAAATGGAGAATAGGGTGGACAAAGATGTGTCTTAGAATCTTGTTCTGGCCTTGCCTGGGGGCCTGCTCAATTCCCAAAGCAATACAAAGCACCCCCATGGCTGCTCTAAATAGCACTGATTTGTAACAACCACCTAGAGGCCACTCATCATCTGAGCATAGCCAGGCAGGAGGCATACTGTGTAGAGCCATTATAGCTGCTTAGTAGTACGCAGGGAATCTCTTTACCCTGAGCATATTCCGAGGGGGCTCTTTATGCCTCTTTGCGGCTCCTTTATGCTACCAGACTGGCACAAAGGGTCTGCAATGTTCTGCAGAACCTGGCGCACCTCTTTCTTTCTAAATAATAGCAGTGTGGACAAGATGAGTACAGCAGACCTATTACTGGGGAAATGTTAAGAGCAAAGAATATGTCCCCAATATGTAGTGTTCCTGTGACATACACATTACTGACTATGCAAGATAAAAAGTCTTTTTATCTAAGTTCTGACAGTATTAGGTGACTTCACTTGAACATAGATGCTGATAGAACTGATAGTGGAGCTGCTCTAACAGAGAGATTTTTAGAGCTAGGCTGGATGGCATTCTTAGCAAAAGAATGAGTGATCGGGAATCCTATAGCTTCTATTTGGCTGATGATAATGGTTTATAACACCAAAATACTGCCTACTAATAATATCTACTATGCAGAGGAGTCCTGGAAGGAATGAGTTAGTGTAGAAGGGTGGGAGCGGTTTTTTATATTTCTTAACCAGCACAGACTCAGATTTCCATGATGTTGATTCTCCATGTATATGTTATGATTGCCTGAATTTTAACTAAGATTTAGGGCTATGGCAAAACCTACATTGACTTCAATGGAGCCAAGATTTCAACCTGTGGCTATACCTATGCTTGGAGTTAGGGGTGTGATTTCTAGCTCACATAGACACACTTGTGCTAGTGCTTATTGGGTTAGTGCTAGTGCACACTTGTGCTAGTGCTCATTAATCATCCGGTTAATGTACTAAAAATAGCATAGCGGTGGTAACACAGGCAGTGGCATGGGCTAGGTGCCCTAAGTATATGCCCATCGGGTCCGGGACAGTTTGTCTTAGAGAAGCTGCTGATCACCACTGCCCATGCTACTGCAGCTACACTATTATTTTTAGCATGCTAGCTTGATGAGAGCTTGTGTGAGTATGTCTCCACAAGCTGGGAATCACACCCCTAGCTCCAAGGGTAGATGTATATTTGTAAGCTCCAAAGACACCAAGTAGTGCTTCATACACCCTTAAAGCTATGCCAGGAAAAAGCGAGTAATAATGCTGTATTTTTTATGGTGGGGAAGCTCTATCAATGTCATAAGGAAGAGTTCTAAGAGTAAGGGTGGATGATATAAATGGGATTGCTTACAGATGTGATGGGATTCAGGGCACTGAACTCTGTGTGTGTGTGTGAGAGAGAGAGAGAGAAAAGATGGACTATATTTAGCTTTTTTGTGTCTTCAAATGACTTATTAATTTTAAATAACAAACAGATAATTTCATTACCAATAAAAATATATGGTATAGAAGATTGGTATGCTAGAAAGAGTTCATGCAAATAAAGTAAATAAAATAGTATATCCATGCTATTAAAATTAAGAAATACTAATAGCAAATGACCAGATGTAGAGCAGGGGTCAGCAACCTTTCAGAAGTGGTGTGCCGAGTCTTCATTTATTCTCTCTAATTTAAGGTTTCACGTGCCAGTAATACATTTTAACATTTTTAGATGGTCTCTTTCTATAAGTCTATAATATATAACTAAACTATTGTTGTATGTAAAGTAAATAAGGTTTTTAAAATGTTTAAGAAGTTTCATTTAAAATTAAATTAAAATGCAGAGCCTCCCGGACCGGTGGCCAGGACCCAGGCAGTGTGAGTGCCACTGAAAATCAGCTCGCGTGCCACCTTCGGCACACGTGCCATAGGTTGCCTACCTCTGATGTAGAGTATAAGAGAATACAGTAAAATAGTGATAGAAGTTTCTGACTCCAGAGACTTCTGTGAGACGGTGTAAAATTTTTAAGACACTGTTGTTTTGTCTTCTAAGACTGAGGTTTGAAAATGCACAAACTCATGAATCATGGAATCATAGAAATATAGATTTGTAAGGGACCTTGGTACGTTATCTAGTCCAGTCCTCTATACTAAGGCAGGACTCACGATTACCTAGACCATCCATGGCAAGTATTTACCTAACCTGTTCTTAAAAACCTCCAGTGACAGAGATTCCACAACCTCCTTAGGTAATTTGTTCCAACGCTTAACTACCCTTACTGTTAGGAAGTTTTTCCTAATGTCTAATCTAAATCTTCCTGGCTGCAATTTAAACCCATTACTTCTTGTCCTGTTCTCGGTGGTTAAGGAGAACAATTTATCTCCCTCTTCTTTCTAATAACCTTTTATGTACTTGAAGACTGTTATCCTGTCCCCCCTCAGTTTTCTTTTCTTGAGACTAAACAAACCCACTTATTTTCAATCTTTCCTGATAGGTCATGCTTTCTAGACATATAATCTTTTTTGTTGCTCTCCTCTGGACTTTCTTCAATTTGTACACATCTTTCCCCAAATGTGGTGCCCTGAGCTGGACACAGTACTCCAACTGAGACCATATCAGTGCTGAGTAGAGTGGAAGAACTACTTCTTATGTCTTGCATACAATACTCTTGCTAATACGTCCCAGAATATTGTTCAATTTTTTTTGGTAACAGTGTTACATTGCTGACTTGTATTTAGATTGTGATCCACTATAACGCCAGATATTTTTCTGCAGTATTCCATCCTAGGCAGTCATTTCCCATTTTACATTTGTGCAATTGATTATTCCTTCCTAAGTGTAGTACTTTGCTTTTATTCTTATTGAATTATATCCTATTTATTTCAGACCATTTCTCCAGTTTGTCAAGATCAGTTTGAATTCTAATTCTCTCCTCCAAAGTGCTTGCAACCCCTCCCAGCTTGGTATTGTGTGATCTTTATAAGTGTACTCTCTATGCCATTATCCAAATCATTTATGAAGATATTGAATAGAACCAAACCCAGGACAGATCCCTGCAGGGCTCTGCCCAACTTGATTGTGAACTGTTGGTAACTATTCTGAGTACACTTTTCCAAACAGCTGTGTACCCCCCTTATATTAGGTTTGTCTAGGCTATATTTCCCTAGTTTATGAGAAAGTCACGTGAGACAGTATCAAAAGCCTTATTAAAGTCAAGATATAAAAGACTTTTATATATAAAGGAGATATGAAAACTCTCTATCAGAGAATTGACCCAGTCTATATTATTCTGAAATAACCAAAATCCAAACAGATGTACAGACGCCACAGAGGATTTGAAACCCTGATTTAATTTCTGTTTGCATAAACTACCTGCTATATAATGAATACCAGGGATGAGAGTATTTGGGGGTTTAAAATTGCAAAGGGGAACTTTTTGAGATTTGTTATAATAGCAAAAATTGGAACCTGAAAGCTTCTCATCAGACGGACTCCTGATGTGCTTTGCAAGATGAAAAACAGAAGTGCCAAAATAAAACTTTTTCAGCAGAGCGAGGCTCAACATAAACCATCTTAACAACATTAGGAAATTACAACTATTTCCAGTCAAGACTAGATCGTAGTCTCATCCAGAGGAGCTTTGGCAAGTAAAAAAAGCATGCACTGATCTTCCATTAGAAGACCTAATCTATTTTAACTATATCTGAAACAAGAGCAAAACCATATGGAATTAGTAATGAAGGGCCATGTGGTATATGTCCAACTGAATTTTTTAAATTGTACAAAAATTGGCCAATGTTAATGTTTAAAATACATTTACACATTCTTTTCCATGAAATATGTTATAACACTATGATTCTTTTGCTTCTTTATGGGGTGTGCTGGCAGCTGCTCTCAGTGCTGTAAATAATCACCAGCCCTGGGTTTGGGGGAAAGATAATGGAAAGGATTACTCTGCTGCCTTTGCATCCTTCCTTTGTTGGATAGGACGCCACAGTACAAAGTTGCACAGAGCCTGCTGGCTGAAGTTGATGTGGATTTTAATGAAGCTAAGGCAGCAGCTTTGACACACAGGGCTTCATGTTCCTCAAGGTTTGCTTGAATCTGGGGGTTCAAGTGCAGGTGAATTCCTGCAGAGCTCATCTTTCTATAATTAATGAATTTTGGCTGACTCTTCCTGGAGATGCTGGGCAGTCTCCAACCTTGGTAGGGGAGGCCTGGTCACCTGTTACTACACCACCACCACCTCTCTGGCACCTCAAGATAATCACTAGCTGGTCTGATCTCCCATCTTTTTTTTTTTTTAAAGTGGCAGCAGGTACTTCAACCCAGCCCAGGGCCAACCTACTTGCCCCTCCCCATGTCTTGCAGCGACAGGACCAGAAATGTTCTCTTATCAGCCCTGCTGGCTGCCAGCAGATTGGCTCTTTCAGTCACACAGTATGCACAGTGGTACTAGGGAATTGCTGAGATTGTAGCATGTCGGTCTGAATATTTTAAATAGCTGGAAAATTGGTCAATTTTAATGTGTAAAATGTAGAAGGAGGAAGTACCAGAAATCTGCCATGCCTGTTCTCAAGAGGTTTATAGTATGGTTTTGCTGACTTAAGGATTTTGGATAGCTTGGATAAACATATATATAAGTCTATTGGTTTTAATCCTATGCTATCTTATGTGGCTACATAAGGTCCAAGTCCAGTGGGAATGCAACATAGTTGGTGCACATGTGATTGGCATAGAGCAAAAGCAGTGAAGGCCCCAAATAAGGGGAATCCACTCACCATGCATAGCATAGCATGGTGAGATGGAAGGTCTCCAAAAGGAAGCATGGAAGAGGAAAGGTGGGCATGTCAGTCATAAATAGTGATTGGTCTATGAATCTGTGCTCTGATTGATTCCGCCTGGCCAAACCCTGCATAAAAGGGAAGTTGAATTTGCTACTTACTCCCACCATGCTTGACACAGCAATAGCCAAAAGTGGCTTCACTGTAAGACTTGCTGCCTATATTAAGTTAACAACTCATCTATCTGAGGAAAGGTGGAGCAAGTCAGAGAAACGGATTAAAACCTAATTGGTATAACTTTTAGAATACCAGTGCTGTGTTCATGGACTATGTAACCAGCAGCCTACATTGCTGTAAGGCTGGGATTCTCAAAGGAGTCCAAAAGAGTTAAGTGGACACCTCCCACTAAATTGCACTGAGATAAGCTCTTATTTTATGTATCTGGTCTTCTCTATTACATATACAGGTGTAAGACTTTTCTGATGGGTCACATGCAGGGATTGAATTTGGGACCTATTGATCTAAACTCATGAACCCCCACTTCATGGACTAAAATACCTGGTCCTTTAGTTTGGAAGCCGCAACAACAAATTCATAAACCTCTTTTAGCGGTTGGACCATGTAGTGCCTGACGATGATTCACTTGACCAGTGTGTTATATAAGAAGGGAACTTGCACTGTCAACAATTCTGTTTACCTTTAATTAAAAAAAAAAAAATCCTGCAGCTCATTCTCACTCATGTAGCCTTTACTCACATAAGTCCAGCTGATTTCAATATATCAGTGAGTGTTGTAGGATTGAAGCCTAATATAGTAAAGATGCCAAATGTCACTTATCTGGCATGACTTCCTATTGTTTTATGTTCAAAGGCTACGTCACTTGTGATAAAGGAGTTGGTAGGTAACTTCAGTGCATTTAAAATCTTACTCAAAATTGTTTGAAATCTTCCACAGTCAGATTGTATTAGCCCTTTGTCTTTGAACCTTTCAGTGATAGTTGCAATTAGATAAACCTCCTCAGAACTTTGATGTGATTTTTGAGAATTATCCAACTTTGGCTGAACCTTGTTGATCTGGAGAGTAGGATGGAAATTGTGAGAGGTCAGGCATTCATGCAAGGTTACCAGAGCTCCCTTGCTTTTGACCATGCTGAAAATACGATGAGAACATTTTTTCTTATGGTATTTTCTTACATCTGCTACCAGTGCCTGTTGAAATCAGAACAGGGCTGAGGCAACGAAACCAAACATAAACAAAACAAAAAAAAGTATTTATATTAGTTCAGATTTTTTGTCCTCTGTAATGTTTGGATTCTTTGTAGTTCACATTTGTGGCAAAATTTCAGGATGGCTCTTATTTCACATACCAAAGTAAAAAGTCACCAAGGACAAAAGAGTAAGAGCCACGACACACTCAGGAAGAAAGACATTCATTTCATGTATCAGAGGGGTAGCCGTATTAGTCTGGATCTGTAAAAGTGGCAAAGAGTTCTGTGGCACCTTATAGACTAACAAACTTATTGGAGCATGAGCTTTCATGGGTGAATACCCACTTCATCAGATGCATCTGACGAAGTGGGTATTCACCCACGAAAGCTCATGCTCCAATAAGTTTTAGTCTATAAGGTGCCACAGAACTCTTTGCATATCATGAAATGAATGACAATGTAAACTTAGGCTAATTTTCTTGGGAAGAATGATGCAAGGTATGTTCACCAGTTAGTACAGATAGTGGGCATTATAATACGGTATTTCTTGGGAGCACAAGGTGCTAATCCATCAAGGGATGAATAAATCTAATTAAAACAATACAGAACATAATGGGCCTGATTCTCCTCTCACTTACACTGGTGCAAATGAGTGATTCCATTAAAGTCAGTGGAGTTATCTGGTGTGATCAGAATCAGGCCAAATATTTGCTGGGGGCCTGATCCTACATGGTGGAGAATGCAGCTAATTAAAAAAATGTCTATCAAATCTATTTGGATGGAAAATGGCTGTGTCCCAAAATAGAAATTTTCATAGAATTTTGGGGTGGGTTAACTGAAAAATCTGAAAACTTTGTGGTTTTCAGTTTTTCACTAAAACGGAACATTTTGGGCTGGCGGGGGAGGAGGGAGGAAAATCAGATTTCACAACCAGTTCTAACGCAGAGGACTGTTGCTCTAAAGAGATGGAGTATTTCTGCCACAGATCACATTGCTAACAATTAATGAGCTGGCACTGCAGAGTGATACGGCAGGAATGAGAACTGGCTAAACCTAAAACGCTGCCCAGAAAGACAGGAAAATGAATGGGCAGAGTACCTTGATACACTACATCTTAATGAGCTCATTACTAATCCTACAGACCTCAATGGCAGAACAGGCGGATGAAGCAGGATCACCTATCAACAGCTAGGAAGGTGGATGAAAGCTGCAATGGAGGAGAAACCCCTGGTAGTCTTGGACCTCTTTGGATACAGGTGCTGCTTCTGGCAAGATTTGTGTGGCTGCTGGTGCGCAACAGCTCCCCCACATTAAACTACTCATGCACAGGCTTCTTTCACAGGAAGAACTTTTCCCCCACCCTGACCCACCTTGGCAGTGGCCCTGGAGGTTTTTCGCCTTCCTCCGCAGCATGGGGCAGGGGTCGCTTGCTGGAGGATTATCTGCTACTTGAAGTCTTTAAATCAGGATTTGGGGACTTCAACTGCTGAGTCAAGGGAGAGAATTATTTCAGGAGTGGGTGGGTCAGCTTTTGTGGCCTGCATCTTGCGGGAGGTCAGACTAGATGATCATAATGGTCCCTTCTGATCTTAAGTTCTATGATTCTATGACCCATAAAAGTTCTGCGGCGAGTGGTGATGGGGATAGGTGAAGTGATCACTAGAAGTCCTTAGTCACAGACCCACATGCAGGTGGTGACCGCAAGATGGTCGTCATGTGCCCCTGCACTGGAATTGGGGGGCATTTTCAGCAGCTGCAGTCATGACTGAGCAGGTCTTTTAGGAACCCCTCTGCTTACCCCATATGGGGGAGAGGCTAGAAAAGGTGCCCTAAACAGGCTATCCCACCATTCCTGACTGGATAACTGTGTCCAGAGGGATCACTCCCAATGCAGTTGAAAAACAAAATTTTTTCTTGCAACTTGGAATGTCTGTACCCTAATAGACAAACAAAAAGTGAAAGACCCAAACACAGAACAGCAATTTTTGCCCGAGAACTCTCGAGGTACAACATTGACATCGCTGCTCTCAGCGAAACAAGATGAGCAGATGAAGGCCACTTGAGGGAAGAGGGCAGCAGTTGCACTTTCTTCGGGAAAGGAAAACCGGCAAGCAACAGGCGAATACACAGTGTTGGCTTTGCAATCAAAAACCTTCTGACTGAGCTGCCCATCAGCACCAATGAACGCCTTATGACCCTCCGCATCCAATTGGTCAATAAGTCATTTGCAACTATCATCAGTGCATGTGCATCAACGCTGGACGCTGAAGAAGAACAGAAAAAATCTTTCTACACTGACCTTGATAACATTTTGTCATCTCTTCCAAAAACAGATAAGATAATCCTTTTAGGGGACTTTAATGCAAGAGTTGGCTGAGATTCTAACATATGGAGTAGTACCATTGGGAAGGAAGGAGTGGACAAGACCAATTCCAATGGTATCCTTCTACTCAGCAAATGTGCAGAGCATGACCAAGAACAAAACAACTTGGTAATCCCCCCACTCAAAGACTCCTAGACTATGTCATTGTTAGAACACAGGATCTAGGAGATGTTCAAATCACCCGTGAAAAATAAAACCTGTGAAAGAGATCATCCTCGACCTCAAGAAATTGCTGACGACTAGTCCTGTCACTTTCAGAATGGCAGCTGTTAACAAATATGGGTTTGTGGAGAATTTGTATAGGTTATTTGGTCTTATTGCAGCAGGCTGAAAAGTGGGTATGGGTGTGTGTGTGGCACTGACCAGAAGTGCCATGCATTAAGCATCTGAATTCTTGAGTCTTTCTGAGTGCCTTGCCTGACACTTCTATAATACTAATGGAGGGCTAACTCTGAACATCAGCAAAACAAAAGTTCTCCACCAGCCAGTCAATCATCAGACCCAGCAAGGAAGATCTACATTGACAAAGAAGAACTGGAACTTGTAGAACACTTTGCTTATCTTGGCAGCCATCTCTCAGAGGGAAAACATAGAAGTCGAGATTCAACACAGAATTTGTTGTGCTGGCCTTCCCTTTGGCAGACTGCCTCTCCAGGTGTTCAACAATCAGAACATCAGAACACATACTAGACTCTTAGTTTATAAAGTAGTGGTAATCCCAACTCTCCTCAATGGCTGTGAGACTTGGGTGACTTATAGAAAACACCTGAAAAACCTAGAATGCCAGAACCAGCACTTTCTTCGGAAGACCCGCAACATAAAGTGGGAGGATCATCTCACTAATGTCAGTGTCTTTACAGGGGTCAACATCTTCAGTGTTGAGGCCCTGATTATCCAGCATCAGCTGAGGTTGAGCGGGCACTATGTGTGCATGCCTGATGTACGCTTACCAAAACAACTGCTGTACACCCAGCTCACCAAAGGAGAAAGGACATGGGGCAGCCAAAATGAACATTTTAAAGACACCCTCAATATAAACATCAAGAGATGTGGCATTGACACCACACACTGGGAGACAGTAGCCCAGGACAGGGATGACTGCAGAAGACTTGTCAGAGAGGGAACATCTACTTTTGAGGAAAATCGCCTTGGCCTGGTCGCAGAAAAATGCCAGATGAGAAAGGAAGGACAACTCTCACACAGCAATTGTGGGCCAACTCTGTCTTACAATACCACCTGCAGTGTCTGCCAATGAGCAAGTCAGAGTGAGGCTATTGTGCTATGAACATCCTGCTAGTCTGAGGATGCTCGATCAAAGTTGAACAACAGGTTACAGGGTTGGCAGTGACAAAACCTTTTGCTATTCTGGGTTGAACCATAAAGTGTCGCAATATAATACCAATTGTTACCACCTGCCAATGTATTCTGTCACAGAACAAATGTATATCATGACATCTCTTAGGGAGAGAATGGAGTCTATAAAGTCACTCACATTTCACGGTGTTAGATTCAGAGCACTGTCAAAATCTAACATTTTTAGAATACTTCAAACTCCATTATTATAGTAAGAGCAGCAGCAGTGATAGCTATAATTAAAATTGCATAACGGTTTCCGTTCTAACCCCCAATTTTTATTCATTTGACTTTCTGACATTCTCACTTGCTACATGCGGCTGGATTTTTCAGTGCTCTGTCTCTGCCCAATAGCTATTTTTATTTTAAAGTATGAGCATAAATAAATCTACTATTCAAGAATGAGGAGGGTTAGAAATATATTTTTCTATTAGATACAGATTTTTGCATGCTTTTTTTGAACATCTCTAACACTGATACAGGAGATGAAACCAGAATTTGGCCTCACTAAGAAAAAGTGCCTATACTTTTGCTGGAGAGAGTTGTTTTTTTGACCTAGTTAAGTGCCTTTGAAAATCATATATTGAGCATATACAGTAGATATTTTCACTAAGCTAGCAAAGTGTGCAGCCCAAGCTGTTAGGCTCCAAAGGTTCATAGCAAAGGGACTCTTTGCTGTGATCCTCCTAAGGTACATGGAAGAAGCCTTTCCAGTAATGTTTAGCCACATAGATGCATGTGTTTATACAAGTATCTAAGGTTTGCGAAACATTTGTGTGATGTTATATTGCATTGTTTGAGAAATAACGTGAAATCAGGTAATTAAAGAGGTTAAGGGAAGCCTGGTATTAAGGGCTACATAATAGAACTTGCACAGTAGTCACATGATAGGAGCCTTCTAGGATGACCGGGAAGGATTAGGCTGGTAGGAGAGAGAATAGTATGGTTCCTGTACCAATCAGAGGCATTGTTTGAGACGCTCAAGAAAAGAACCAGTTATTACCCACTGTGACCTAAACATTCAACTAGGATCTGAGACCACAATTAATTTCACATAAGCTACTAGGATCAGATGGTGTAAGCAGTATGAACTATTATTTTTAAAAACATTTATTCACTGGAACTGATTGGAGCTGCCATTGAATCAGTGACCTAAAAGTTGAATGCCCAATATCCCATGATCAGTCCCCTGAGACATCTGGTTCCCTCTTTTGCACACGCTATTTAAACTGGTCACATACAATATCTCCCACTACATAGTGATCATAATGTTTGAGGTAACATGATCAGCCTTCCCACAATCCCCCCGGCTCTGAATTTCCAGGTGATTTCTCTTGCCCATAATGGATATCAAGCACAGTCTCAGGTATAACTAAGAGGGGACACACACAGGCCTTCCCAGAATAATGCAGTGCTCTAGGTAATGGAATAATTGCCTGGAAGGATTTTGGTTTCTGAAATTAAGTGAAATCTACTTGTAATCCCTCAGTTCCTTTGTCCTCACTCTCTTCACCCCTATGGCACAGCTTCATGATGACCTTGTTTAGTATTTCTAGCAACACAACAGACATAAGTCATAGGTGACAGACAGGATGTGTTAACTGGTCTCGAAGGGGTTGCACCTGTATTTTAAGAACGCAGGAGAATCATCAGAATAGCTTTCTTCCTCATGGACTTTTGATATCGGAACTGAAATCCTAAAACAGAGCAAAAGCTGCTGCTATACCACAGTGTTTCTGAACCTTTTTTGATACCCGGGACCGGCTTGCTGCCTTCCTAAATTGTGTCAGGGAGATCTCAGGGACTGGTGCCAGTCTTTGAGAAACACTATTATAGCTTATTTATCAGTGTAGGTGTTGTAGTAACAGTAAGATACTTGTCCATCATTGGTTTGATCCTTCTTCCATGGTAAAATTCCCACTGATTTCAATCATTCAGAATCATAACATAAGAACATAAGAATCAGACTCTATATAAGCATTGGATACAGCATTATTTATCCTTGTGTTGCATCTTAAAGGTGCTGTGCTTGCCCAGCTTTCAGTTGTGTAAATGAGTCACAATGATATTTCTCTGATCCTTCCTCCTACACAGATTGCAACTGCATGAAGTCAGTTATTGAAATTATTAGCAGCAGCACAATAATTTGTCCTTTTTACAAGAAATTTGTAGTAGCAGTTAGTGCTTGAGAATTACTTATAGTGGTTCTTAGTAATTTACTACTATTCCATTTCCTGTACTTGGCAATATATTTAGTTTTATATTTATGGATGTCATATTTCCTTGTAAATATTGTTAATACTTTGGTTCAGTAATTAAAGTGAGTAAATATTTATGGTAATTACTTTGCAAATTTTAAGTGATTCTTAGGAAACATAAGACAGAAGATTTATTTTAAACTGTATTTGCAGCAACACCTCTTCTCTTATATGGTAAGCAGGGTCAGGATTAATAACTACCTGGTTGCGAGTCCTCCCAGGAATACAAGGTGCTATACAAAGTGGCCTCAGTAATTCTGTAGTAGTGCTTTTCTGTCTCAGCCAGTACTGAACCAAACCAGAGTCTCAGCATAGTTTTCTGAGGCATGTGATTGTACAAGTGCCATCTTTTGGATAACCTAAACTGAGGTCCTAGCCATCTCTGGTCATTAACAATCCTTGTTTCACTTTGGGTAATGGCTTTTACCATTGTTTGGGAGCTCATTTTCTGCCTACCTAAAAATTCCTTCTGCTGTTCCAATTGCATTCAGCTTCCTTTATCAGTTTTCTGTCCTAAACCTTTTGATGCTGTGCTCTGATTCACCTCAGACTCATTTGCTCTCCTTTGGGCCTGAAGTGATCTCTGTGTTTGTTCCAAAGGATTCCATAGAGTTTTACAAAGGTGCTTAAAGTATAGAAATAATTTGAGCTCTAGATAGCTCTATAGACTATATCCTGCACTTTCAAGAGGGAATGAATGATTTCATTGATCTTTTACACCTCTAATGATTCTAGTCTCATAACCATCAGATTTGCTGCTATAAAAACTCAGGGTTAAAGTCTGCCTAGAAGATATGCACATGTAAGTACTATGTAACTCAGTGGGAATGCTGCATGCGTCAAGGAGAACTCCGTTTGGCTTTCACTCAGGGTATGTCTACACTACGAAATTAAGTCGAATTTATAGAACTCGGTTTTTTAGAAATCATTTTTATACAGTTGATTGTGTGTGTTCCCACACAAAATGCTCTAAGTGCATTAAGTCGGCAGACTGCGTCTACATTACCGAGGCTAGCGTCGACTTCCGGAGCGTTGCACTGTGGGTAGCTGTGAGTAGCTATCCCACAATTCCCACAGTCTCTGCTGCCAATTGGGATTCTGGGTTGAGATCCCAGTGCCTGATGGGGCAAAAACAGTGTCGCGGGTGGTTCTGGGTACATGTCGTCAGGCCTCCCTCTCCCTCCCTCTCTCTGTGAAAACAACAGCAGACAACCATTTTGCACCTTTTTTCCAGGGTTACCTGTGCAGACGCCATACCATGGCAAGCATGGAGCCTGGTCAGCTCACCATCACTGTATGACTCCTGGGTGCTGGGAGACGTGGGACTGCATTTCTACACAGCAGCAGCTCATTGCCTTTTGGCAGCAGACAGTGCATTAGGATTGATAGCCATCATCGTCATATTCCTGGGTGCTCTTTTAGCTGACCTCAGTAAATCGGTCAAGGGCGCCTGGGCAGACATGGGAGTGACTCAGCCAGGTCATTCCCATCTTCTGCCGAGCACCCAAGAGATGACGATGGCTAGCAGTCGTACTGCACTTCTCTTCAGACTTCCAGACTTCTCTTAGGGGAGAGTCTGATGATAGAGAATCTCCAGGTTATAGTCAGGAGCAGAGGAATGAGAAGTATAATGTAAGGGCCGGATCAGATGATAAACAGTCACATAAAAAAGAATCTGGCACATCAGAAAAAGGCAGGCTAATAAACAGGGACAAGTTTTTAAAGTGCTTGTACACAAATGCCAGAAGTCTAAATAATAAGATGGGTGAACTAGAGTGCCTTGTGATAAAGGAGGATATAGATATAATAGGCATCACAGAAACCTGGTGGACTGAGAGCAATCAATGGGACACAATCATTCTGGGGTACAAAATATATCGGAAGGACAGAACAGGCTGTGCAGGGGGAGGAGTGGCACTATATGTTAAAGAAAGTGTAGATTCAAATGAAGTAAAAATCTTAAGCGAATCCACAGGTTCCATAGAGTCTCTATGGATAGAAATTTCATGCTCTAGTAAAAATATAACAGTAGGGATCTATTATCGACCACCTGACCAGGACAGTAATAGTGATGATGAAATGCTAAGGGAAATTAGAGAGGCTATCAAAATTAAGAACCCAATAATAGTGGGGGATTTCAATTATCCCCATATTGACTGGGAACATTTCACTTCAGGACGAAATGCGGAGATAAAATTTCTCGATACTTTAAATGACTGCTTCATGGAGCAGCTGGTACGGGAACCCACAAGGGGAGAGGCGACTCTAGATTTAATCCTGAGTGGAGCGCAGGAGCTGGTCCAAGAGGTAACTATAGCAGGACCGCTTGGAAATAGTGACCATAATATAATAGCATTCAACATCCCTGTGGTGGGAAGAACATCTCAACTGCCCAACACTGTGGCCTTTAATTTCAAAAGGGGGAACTATACAAAAATGAGGGCGTTAGTTAGACAAAAGTTAAAAGGTACAGTGACTAAAGTGAAATCCCTGCAAGTTGCGTGGGCCCTTTTTAAAGACACCATAATAGAGGCCCAACTTCAATGTATACCCCAAATTAAGAAAAACAGTAAAAGAACTAAAAAAGAGCCACCGTGGCTTAACAACCATGTAAAAGAAGCAGTGAGAGATAAAAAGACTTCCTTTAAAAAGTGGAAGTCAAATCCAAGTGAGGCAAATAGAAAGGAGCACAAACACTACCAACTTAAGTGCAAGAGTGTAATAAGAAAAGCCAAAGAGGAGTTTGAAGAACGGCTAGCCAAAAACTCCAAAGGTAATAACAAAATGTTTTTTAAGTACATCAGAAGCAGGAAGCCTGCTAAACAACCAGTGGGGCCCCTTGATGATCAAAATTCAAAAGGAGCGCTTAAAGATGATAAAGTCATTGCGGAGAAACTAAATGGATTCTTTGCTTCAGTCTTCACGGCTGAGGATGTTAGGGAGATTCCCAAACCTGAGCTGGCTTTTGTAGGTGACAAATCTGAGGAACTGTCACAGATTGAAGTGTCACTAGAGGAGGTTTTGGAATTAATTGATAAACTCAACATTAACAAGTCACCGGGACCAGATGGCATTCACCAAAGAGTTCTGAAAGAACTCAAATGTGAAGTTGCGGAACTATTAACTAGGATTTGTAACCTGTCCTTTAAATCGGCTTCGGTACCCAATGACTGGAAGTTAGCTAATGTAACGCCAATATTTAAAAAGGGCTCTAGGGGTGATCCCGGCAATTACAGACCGGTAAGTCTAACGTCGGTACCGGGCAAATTAGTTGAAACAATAGTAAAGAATAAAATTGTCAGACACATAGAAAAACATAAACTCTTGAGCAATAGTCAACATGGTTTCTGTAAAGGGAAATCGTGTCTTACTAATCTATTAGAGTTCTTTGAAGGGGTCAACAAACATGTGGACAAGGGGGATCCGGTGGACATAGTGTACTTAGATTTCCAGAAAGCCTTTGACAAGGTCCCTCACCAAAGGCTCTTACGTAAATTAAGCTGTCATGGGATAAAAGGAAAGGTCCTTTCATGGATTGAGAACTGGTTAAAGGACAGGGAACAAAGGGTAGGAATTAATGGTAAATTCTCAGAATGGAGAGGGGTAACTAGTGGTGTTCCCCAAGGGTCAGTCCTAGGACCAATCCTATTCAATTTATTCATAAATGATCTGGAGAAAGGGGTAAACAGTGAGGTGGCAAAGTTTGCAGATGATACTAAACTACTCAAGATAGTTAAGACCAAAGCAGATTGTGAAGAACTTCAAAAAGATCTCACAAAACTAAGTGATTGGGCAACAAAATGGCAAATGAAATTTAATGTGGATAAATGTAAAGTAATGCACGTTGGAAAAAATAACCGCAACTATACATACAACATGATGGGGGCTAATTTAGCTACAACGAGTCAGGAAAAAGATCTTGGAGTTATCGTGGATAGTTCTCTAAAGATGTCCACGCAGTGTGCAGAGGCGGTCAAAAAAGCAAACAGGATGTTAGGAATCATTAAAAAGGGGATAGAGAATAAGACTGAGAATATATTATTGCCCTTATATAAATCCGTGGTACGCCCACATCTCGAATACTGTGTACAGATGTGGTCTCCTCACCTCAAAAAAGATATTCTAGCACTAGAAAAGGTTCAGAAAAGAGCAACTAAAATGATTAGGGGTTTAGAGAGGGTCCCATATGAGGAAAGATTAAAGAGGCTAGGACTCTTCAGTTTGGAAAAGAGAAGACTAAGGGGGACATGATAGAGGTATATAAAATCATGAGTGATGTTGAGAAAGTGGATAAGGAAAAGTTATTTACTTATTCCCATAATACAAGAACTAGGGGTCACCAAATGAAATTAATAGGCAGCAGGTTTAAAACAAATAAAAGGAAGTTCTTCTTCACGCAGCGCACAGTCAACTTGTGGAACTCCTTACCTGAGGAGGTTGTGAAGGCTAGGACTATAACAATGTTTAAAAGGGGACTGGATAAATTCATGGTGGCTAAGTCCATAAATGGCTATTAGCCAGGATGGGTAAGAATGGTGTCCCTAGCCTCTGTTCGTCAGAGGATGGAGATGGATGGCAGGAGAGAAATCACTTGATCATTGCCTGTTAGGTTCACTCCCTCTGCAGCACCTGGCATTGGCCACTGTCGGTAGACAGATACTGGGCTAGATGGACCTTTGGTCTGACCCGGTACGGCCTTTCTTATGTTCTTATACACTGTCTGCTGCCAGCCTAAGATGTAAAAGATAGATGGATCAAAACAAGAAATTGACCCGATTTGTTTTGTGAAATCAACAGCCTACTAAACCCAGGGTTTTGAGTTCAATCCTTGAGGGGGCCATTCTGTGTGACAGTTGTTTGTGTTTCTCCTTGAAGCAAAGCCACCCCTTTTGTTGATTTTACTTCCCTGTAAGCCATGTCATCAGTCGCCCCTCCCTCCCTCCGTCAGAGCAACGGCAGATAATTGTTTCACGCAAAACCAGGCAAGGAGGCAATGGCATCATGGTGATGAGAGGGACATGGTTATAGACTTCTCACAAAGTACGTGCTGGGCAATGTGCCCCGGCAATGTTCACATCATGCTGATGAGCTCTGCAAACACACTTGCCAAACAGGAAATGAAATTCAAAAGTTTGCGGGCCTTTTCCTGTCTACCTGGCCAGTGCATCTGAGTTGAGAGAGCTGTCCAGAGCGGTCACAATGGACCACTCTGGGATAGCTCCCGGAGGCCAATACCCTCGAATTGCGTCCACACTATCCGAAATTCGACCCAGCAAGGCCAATTTCAGCACTAATCCCCTCGTCGGAAATTGATTTAAAGAGCCCTTTAAGTAAAAAAAAGGGCTTCACCGTGTGGACGGGTCCAGGCTTAAATCGAGGTAATGCTGCTAAATTCGACCTAAAGTCGTAGTGTAGACCAGGCCGTAGTAGCTTGTGAAGATTTGATTCCCTCTCCCCCTCCCCCGCCCTGCAGTTCCAGGGTTTGATGGTTCATTTCTCTGTAGGGGGGAAATGTGTGATATTTACATGCTTCAGGTTAACAAACCACAGGAGTTTGCCATTGTTTTTTTTTCTTTTAATTTATAGTTTGAGGTTTAAAAAAAAAATTCCATAGGAATGACCACAACAGACAAGTGATTTCCTTACATGTAGACATGCAAAGTGCAAGTTTGTTTGTGAGCATTTCATTGAGAATTAGATTGTTGCTGATTCCTGCATGAGTGAAAAAGAATCCTCTCCTCTTTGTGCACCTTCTGCAGTGGTGGGCCTGGGTGCACAAGTTGCCCCAAAGCAAGGAGGAGGCAGCACCATGGACCCAGCCCTTATTCTCTTTCAACACTGGTCAGTAGAGTGGGTTGGCCACACAGGGGAGTGAGCCTCCTGAAGGAGTGTAACAGCTGTATAACTTTCTGCGTGGTTGAGCTCCAGGATGCTAAGGCTTTGGTTAAAAGCTCCAGCTGAGCCCTAAAAGATTAATTCTGTGGGATACCCCTTATACTGGGGGCAAACAGTTGTTAGGGTTGTGACTCACACAATTGACTTTGATTGGATGGTGTTCTTCAGTCTGGTCATTAGTCTGCAAGGCCAGTCAGGAATTTGTGGTGCTTTGCAGGGTTCATCTGTTGTTCGTTTGGCGCGTTGCAGACATGTGGATAGATTGAACCCTGCCCTTTTTGCTGCTGATAACCACCTGACAGAAGGGTTTCAGACAAAAATGTGAATCAGTTCCCAGTGCAAAAGAGATAAGACATAAAATTACTAATAATATTAGATATCACTGGTGCTACAATACCTTTAAGATGTAGTTTATGCTTAGCCTGTTCTGACTACTATGGCTGGATGGTTACTATGCCACGTGACTCTGGTTCTGCTTCCCTTCCCACTTCCTTTTCTTCACTGCTGTTCTTTCATTTTGCAATCTAGGGTGTCACAAGGGACTGGGGGAAGAGTAGAAGTGAAACAACTCAGAGTGGCTTCAGGCCAAACTATCTGCAGTTTGGCTCCACACAGGCCAATCAGCATACAAATCAGCTCCTTTCATTTATGCCAACCTACTTTATTAAAAAATCGAAACATCTTGTCTTGATTTTCCATTTTAAGCAGGCAAATTAATTTTATTAGTTAAACGACTCTGCAATCGGAAGGCTTCAGGGCTATCCACTCAGCTATTACAGGTTCCAGCTTAAGCCTTGCCACCAACTCGCCTGTTAGTGCCATTGAAACATAAAGTAATAAAACAAATGTATAGTTTGAAATTTAGGGACATGGCTCCAAAGAATTGGAGAGAGGGGGGCAGGAGGAGCAAGAGCAGCTGCTTCTGGCTGATGCGATTGATCTCAAGAGGCAGCCTGTTCTGTAGTGAATTGCATACTGGAACAGATGCCTACTGTAGATGGGGCATTACTAGTTGTTATAATGGGGACAGGATTTCAAATTTGGTTTGGACCCAGTGTTCTATATAATGATTACATCTCTTTTCCCAAAGCCCTAAGAAACTTGGGAGCCTCTAATCTAAGAGAGGATTAGTAAACTCACTTCATTAACTTTCTGTACCAGTTGCCTCCCCCACCTCTTATTTGGTGGAAGTGTACTTACCGTACATGCATATGTCAATGGGTATAAATCTGCAGACTAGAATCATATCTGTTAGCATAAGCTATGGAATAAGCATGGAAAGGGGTGAATTGTGTCTTCCATTTTTTTTTCACTGTATAGAGCTTGCTTTTGAATATGGCTGAGAGAAAAGAACTATTCCCTTACATCTGCCATCTGCCTAATGGAGATGGCATGGCCCAGTTGATGGGACTCTGCGGAGACAGTAGACCTGTGTTTTATTCCTAGTTCTGTCATTGACTTGCTGTATGACCTCAAGAAAGTCATGTAGGTCAATGTTTTTTGTTTGTTTGTTTTTTCAAAAGCACCTACTAATTTGGGGTACCTCTGATTTTGGGTGCTCAGCCTGAGACACCTGTGGTATGATTTTCATAGGTGCTGAGCTCCTGTATCTCCCAGTTAATTTAGTTGCAAGTGTGGATGCTCAGTGCCTCTGAAAATCAGATCCTATTTATGTTTCAGAAATGGAGGCAGCCAAAATCAGCTGGCACATAACAAAATTTTGGCTTAAATTCTCTGTATCTCAATTTCCCCTTATGTAAAATTGGGATAATGATCCCCATCTTTTGAAAAGTGCTTTGAACTGAACAGATGAAAAGTGCTATATAAATGCTAAGTAGCATTATTATATGGATGCAGAATCACACTATTCTCCATAGTTTAAAATTACCCTTGGCACAAGACTGTAGCAGTAGATTATCTCATTTTTGGAGGGGTGGAAAGATTCTGTGGGTTCCTCCTATTTTATGCCTTTCCCATACCTTCCACTAACCAGATACGGCCTACATTGCAAAAATTCTCCCCGCAGCCAATGGCGAGATGCCACATCTTTTGGAGCATATCAGAGTAACTTTATGCATTAACTGGTATTGGTCTCTTGAGATCTGCACTGGGACAGATTAGAGGTTTGTCTACACAGCCCTGCAGTTCGGACTACAGGGGTCTGAACTGCAATGCACACTAACCTACTGTGCTGTAATTCCCCTTTGTGGATGTGGCTGGTGCAAACTAAAAGTTCCCCAGTTCATGTTAACATCATTCTCTTTCGAACAGGACTAGTTCACACAAATTAGGTACATTTTAGTTTGTGCCAGCAGCATCCACATGGGTGAATTACAGCACAGGACAGGAGAGCACGCTGCAGTTCACACCCAGGCAGTCCGAACTGTGGGGCCATGTAGACATAGCCAGTGACTAAAGCATAGTCCAGATGGACTAACAATACTGAGACACAAATCTATCTGCAGATTTCAGAGTTGCAGGGAGAGGATAAGGTGAAGCAATAAAAATGGAGAGCTGTCTTCAAAAACCCAGCAACTCAATACTGCTCATGGGTTTCTCAGGGTGGGTGGTAAAATGGCAATAATACTCATAATAATTAATGATAATTAGGGGATGGGAGTGGGAAAATTTGGGGTTGTCTTTAGAATGTAGGGTTTAGAGCTGGCAAACCATTCTATCCTGGTTGAACTGGGAGGTGCTTTTTCTTCCCAAATGCTCGGGGTGCTGCTTCTGGATGACAATGCATTATTATTGGCAGAGTGCTTTTCTGAATATCTCTTTCACTTTTTTCTGGCATTTATCATTGAAATTATGGATCACTTTATTTACTAGATGGAGACATTATTTACATTAGAGTGGATATGCAGCACAGCTTCAGGATGCTGACAATGTGGAACAGCACATTTTCCTTGCAGGGTGGGGAACGTTAGTTTTATCCTTTTCCAACATGGACAGACTTCTCCAGGGCCTATACAATTTAATGCCACTTCTTATTGTTTTTACTGTCTTTGATGCTAAAGTGGCAAAGCACAAAATTATGCACATGAAAATTAGCTACCATGTTTCAGATATTCTGCAATTTTATGGGGATGTAAATCTGTGGTAAGGTAGCTATATTTGTACAACATTTCTATTCTGGGAGACCTTGGATTCTTGGGAGTCTTCCTGCAATTACTAAAGCTGTGAAGTAGTTTTGCCACACCGTGAAACCAGTCCTAATGTTTACTTGTTAATCAATTAAAGCTGATCATTCATTACAAACAATATGAAATACAAATGTAGCCTTTGTTTGATCAACAAGTTTTTTGGGAAGCAACCCTGAAGTTCTTTCAATGAGTAAGTAGTTATTGAACTGTTTGAGCAAACAATTTTTAGACTAATTTTCATGAACTATTGCTTTGGTTTTTTGCTATTCACTTTTTGTCATGTGTGATTCATTACCTCACTCACATAGTATGATTTTTGGCTTTCATATTAGAGAACTGAAACATTTTAAATAGTAAATTGTGAATACCACACTTTGATATGAATTTTCAGACTGTAGAGAGTTGCTGTAGTGTTGGGGATCATGAAAGTATCTAGACAGAAAGAATTTATGCTGGATTCACAAACGTTTGCATGAATATCCAATATTTGTTTGAATATTCACAAATATCAAATGAAATTCAGTCCTGTTAGTCACAAATCGTTTTTATAATTATCCTAAGGACCAGTAAAATTGCAGTCCTCCTAAGAGTCCCTCCATTTTATTTACACTGCATTATGCAACTACCTGCTCTAAAAGCTAGAAAAATACTAATCATTTTGTGACAATTATAAAGAGGTATTTGACTATTTTTAAAGCCTTCTCTGTATTGTAGTGCTTTGGTATTGCAGATGGACAGATTTGTTTAAAGGCGTTATGTGGTGCTCCTTACCAAATTAAGCACCTCCTATATATTAATTAATTCATCATCACAATGTCCCTGTGTTGTTCTATTATCACTCCCATTTTACAGATGGGAAGCTGAGGTATGGAAAGAGACAGTGACTTTCTAAAAGTCTCACACACCATTTGTGGCAGAGCTGGGAACAGAGCCCAAATTTCCTTTATCCCAAATGAGTATCTTAATTTTAGACTATCTTCCTCCCCCCCCCATGGAATGTTGCATTAGTTCTTTGTTTAAATTAATATATTTTGAAACTCTTACAAAATTCCCCGAGCGGGAAATACATGAGCAAGAACAAGTAACATTTGGCTTTGCAAGGGCAAAATAAGTCCAACTCCAGATCTATTTTTGGTAACATTACAATTTCAAATAGTGCATTTCTAACATGCAGATACATATACATTCTCACTACACATTTTCTCTCACTGTCTTTGCATACCCATGTACCCACACTTACTGTGCACTTACAGACTTCATACCTACATACATGCACACTTTTACATGTAGGACATACACACAAAAATGATTAAAGGTCTAGAAAACATGACCTCTGGGGGAAGATTGAAAAAATTGGGGAGGTTTAGTCTGGAGAAGAGAAGACTGAGAGGGGACATAACAGTTTTCAAGTAGATAAAAGTTTATTACACAGGGAGAAAAAATATTCTCCTTAACCTCTAAGGATAGGACAAAAAACAAAGGACTTAAATTGCAGCAAGGGCGGTTTAGTTTGGACATTAGGAAAAACTTCCTAACTGTCAGGGTGGTTAAGCACTGGAATAAATTGCTTAGGGAGATTGTGGAATCTCCATCATTGGAGATTTTTAAGAGCAGGTTATACAAACACCTGTCAGGGATGGTCTAGATAATACTTAGTCCTGCTAGGAGTGCAGGGGACTGGACTAGATGACCTCTCGAGGTTCCTTCCAGTCCTATGATTCTTTGATTCACATTGGCAGTTACTTTAAAATAATGTCTGATTTCAGTGGTACTACTCACATGAATAAGGCTTTGCAGGACTGGGTCATTTAGTAGAACTTAAGCTGTCAGGTAAATTTATTGTTTTGTTTATGTAGTTTCCTTCTTAAGTAATAATGGTGCTTCCCTACCTCACGTGCCCCAGTACAACTTCATTTTATATATTTCTGAGTGAATTTAGTGCTCATGAAAGGGCACTCGTAAAATTGTGTAAAGTGTAGGCAGATGCTGTGCAAGTTTTCCTCTCTCTGTTCTACATTACCACTTAGATTTGACCTGCAGGCTTGCTGTCCCAATGCTGATTTTCTTTTCACTAGAGATTACCATTTCTGTCAGCTGAATGGTGTTTTCTGATATATACAAATGGTCATTAGGCTGGAGATCAGCAAACTCATTTTCATTTGTGTGACCTAAGTCATAATTTCAACTCCAGGTCTCCAGAAATGAGAATCTCATAAACTACCCACTCTGTAACCTAGCAAAAGCTGCTGATTACAAATATGCTCCAGCACTAGGGACATTATGCAGCTATTCTACAATAAGACAAAAATAGAAAGAGTCTTGTTTGCTTTTGTTGTCCATTTGTAATTTTTTTCTTTTTTAGTTTTTGTAGTTACTGCTCTGGCTTTGTCAAATTTCATTTCTAGTAATTTTCTTCTAACATACAGTGAGATGGAGGAATATGATGTTGTGAACAACTGGTGGGGACAGAGTTAAATACTCGTTAATTGTTTGAGGACATGGCTTCAGAGGGAATAGCTGGTCAAAAGGAGTGGCAAAGGTAGGAACAACATGACATGAAATGAAATGTCAAGAATATTCATATAGTCTTTGAAAGAGTAAGTGTGTGCTGTGACAAAGTTCCTCCTCTACCTTGGTGAGTCCTGCGCTTATTGGCAGATTTGCTCACCTCAGTGATTTTCCCCTCTGGTGGAACCCACAGTCTGGGTCAACTCCTCCTGTGACTGATCAGGAGTTGGGAGGTTTGGGGGGAACCCAGGCCCACCCTCTACTCCGGATTCCAGCCTAGGGCCCTGTGGATTGCAGCTGTCTATAGTGCCTCCTGGAACAGCTGCATGACAGCTACAACTCCCTGGGCTACTTCCCCATGGCCTCCTCCAAACACCTTCTTTATCCTCACCACAGGACCTTCCTCTTGGTGTCTGATAATGCTTGTACTCCTCAGCTCACCCTCTCACTCTCAGCTCCTTGTGCCTCTTGCTCCCAGCTCCTCACACGCACACCACAAACTGAAGTGAGCTCCTTTTTAAACCCAGGTGCCCTGATTAGCCTGCCTTGATTGGCTGCAGGTGTTCTAATCAGCCTGTCTGCTTTAATTGGTTCTAGCAGGTTCCTGATTACTCTAGTGCAGCCCCTGCTCTGGTCACTCAGGGAACAGAAAACTACTCATCCAGTGACCAGTATATTTGCCCTCTACCAGACTCCTGTACCCCACTGGTCTGGGTCTGTCACAGAGCTTATTGCTTGAAAGGTTTGTCTTATGATCATATTACATAAAGTCAGAGGGTTACCTCCCAAGGTATACAAATATCCTGTAGTTTGGGAAATAGGCACTAAAATTGTTCAGTTTTGTGTGAATGGGAATTTAGCATTGGTGGAACGTGTTGAATTTACAACCCTGGTTACAGTGCAGGTACACCATAAACAGCACAAGTTCAAATTTCACCACATTGCCCCATCAATATGTCTTATCGTTGACCAGATAGAAACACCACCTCTAGTGGTCAGCGGGTAATATGGTCTCCATGACCATTTAGTCCTTGGTCTCTCTGAAATGTTGTTGTTGTTGTGTTGGAACATCCAATAGGAACAGGAATGAAATCCACCAAACTCATTTCAGACATGCAACTGAACAACATGGATTGTAACACTTTGATTGTTATTGAACTGGACTGAATCTGAATTGGTGATATGCATGGTGAGAGATGGATTCCAACCCCTTCAGCCATCCATTTCCCTCCATTTTATGTTGGCTTTTAGATCTAGATTCTATGCAACGTGTAAACTGTAATGTTTTGTGTCATGTTTTAGGACACAGAAGCTTGCTTTTATTTCCATTTTCTCATTCTGACTGTAAAGCAAGACTGCCTACTACAAATTAAGTCACTCTCTGGACAGAAGTGGTCGGGGGGGTTAGTGTAAAAGTACTCGTTGAAATGAGTGCACTAATAGTGCACAGTTTGTTATATAAGCTTCATATTGATTAGAATAGCTACAGAAGGCAGATTCAGTTTTCTACAGTTAAATGAGACTTACCCTCTACAGTCTCTGCAAAGGCTTTTTTGGCACTGACAGCATTGCCATTGTTTCTACCTCTGGAACAGGTGATTTCCCTCCATACATTTGCCCTCTTGAATAGTCAGTCTGGATTATATTTGTTGAATCTGACCGATTTTTTCAGTGCCCTCCCTAAAGATGACAAAAGTCCCTCCAGAACCTCTCTGTCTAACTATGAAAAACTACTTTTGATAACACATATTTACAAAATAGTCAACAGCATCGCTATGTGCCTGTTAAATCCTAGCAATCCTATCCTAAAGCCAGATTTGGGTCAAAAAATACTTTCACAGGGCACCATTTATTGGAGTTTATTAAATATTACTGTAGAGCAGGATAATCAGAGTACTCTTCTAGTTCAGACTCATTAGACCAGAAACATTCATGGTTTAACTCTATTAATGTGTTGAATTCAGTCAACATACACCATCTTACACACACCTGTTAGTGGATTTTATTGCTATATCCTTTATATCTGACCCTTTGGCATGTAGGTTATGTCTAACTAGAATCTGTTAAACTCACTTTCCTGATGTCTAACATACTCTGAATTTGGTCCAGTAATCCTTTTAGGTCTGGCCTACACTGGGGGGGCGGAAGGGGGGGATCGATGTAAGATACGCAACTTCAGCTACAAGAATAGCGTAGCTGAAGTCAACGTATCTTAGATCGACTTACCACCCATCCTCATGGCGCGGGATCGACGGCCGTGGCTCCCCCATTGACTCCGCTTCCGCCTCTCACCCTGGTGGCGTTCTGGAGCCAAAGGCAGAGCGTTCGGGGATTGATTTATCATGTCTAGATGAGACACGATAAATCAATCCCCGATAGATCAATCGCTACCCGCCGATCTGGCGGGTAGTGTGGACGTACCCTTAGTCATCAGTCTAGTAAAGATATCAGAGAGAAAGGGAAAGTTACATGGGTGTTTACTAACAAGTTTTTTTTTTTATGATGAGGCCTCTGAGTTTATGGAATTCTTTACCAGTTATTGTATGCTCTATCTTCCAGCAAATGCTTACTTATGAAAATAATTGTTTAAGTTTAAAAGAAAGTAAAAAGTTCAACAACAAACTAGACCTTCTAGTTTAGATATCATAAACCTCAGACAAAAAATTTGCCAAATTGATTGTGTGTGTATATATAATAAGGTGTGTTTTCTTCAATCCTTCAGCCATTTCCTTTGATAAATACATTTATCTATTTGTGTTTTTCAGCAAGTACCATCTTAGTTTCCCCATTTCCCTACATTGAAATATACGTGGTAGAATAGCAGCAATAGGACACTTTAAAAATACTAATCATAACTAGGGTGTTCTGTGTATTCATTATTTTAAACATTTTGCATTTGAAATCAGGAGGTGCCCCTCTGAGAAAAAAAAAAAGGTAAAGGAATACCAGAGGCTGGGAAAATAGAATACAGAGGAAAAAAAGAAGGTAGAAAACCATGAGGAAAAATGATTTCATTATTAATAATTATAATTATGGTATTACAATTAATAATCTGATTTCAGCACTTGGTGCTTTAAGAAAAACACCAAATATAATGAGACTCAAGATAAAACTGCGAAAGTTGCAGTTGGTATTTCAGTGCAGCATATGGTATTTGGAATTGTCCTTGAATATGGCCTTCCAACTGATAGATAGTGAATAACAACCTATTTTATCCACTTTGTTAGACCACTGAACAGTATTTCCTTCACACAGGGCTTCACTTCATCTTTGTCTGCTTTGATGCTGCTTTTTTAAAGTTTTGCACATGCTTTTGAAATACCTGGTAGTGTCACTGCTGTTTCTCAGCATAATATCTTTGGGAAGCAAAGAACAGTATGAACCTGTTTGGGCCCCACATTTGGTTTACATTAAAGTTGTTAGAATCTGGAGAGGAATATCCTCTAGACATTTTATTCATTGGAGGGAGTGAGGGAGAAGAGAGAGAGAAGAAAAAATAAAACCCAACAATTTCACCAGTTTCTGTGAAATTAAAAACAAACTTTGATAACAGCCACTATCCTGTATAGTTTGCTACAGCTGTATCCATGGTAAGAAGGCAAGATTATAACAAACCAACAGCTAATCCAGACCTGCATTAACATCACGTAAAGAATGGGGTGAGCTGAGAGTATAGTACTGAACCATCCACTGGTATATGGAACCAAAAGATGAAAATGGGGATGAAAATGAGTTGCACCAGTTAATTTATTATTATTGGCTGGTTGTGCACCTGCTGGTGATGCATAATGACTTGCAATTTAAAAATAAATCATATCCTATATCATAATATCAAAATAATGAGTACTTGTGTCTTGGCCTGTCTGCCTTAGAATTACATCTTGAGATGTTGAGGTAATTGCTGTTTCTCATACAAATATCCATATTCACGTATCAGTAAATGTATTTATGCATGAACAAGAGTATTTCCTGTTCACTATTGATAATTCTCTGTTCCTTACTTGCTATTCGTTATCCTGCTGTCATCCAACAGGGGAGCAGAAACAATACCATGTGACTTAGGTGGCCAATCAGACACCTGGAATAGCAAATAAATGAAGGGAGCAGTTCATGAGCAACCCACAAGCTGAAATTTGTTTACATAAACTGTTTGGCCAGTGTTTATGGGTAATGAACATACTTATAAAATCAGGATGGATTCATAAATGATTCATGAAGAGAAAAATGGACTGAATTTTTCAGATGAATTATTTGCAGCAGGTGATTCAACCAACTCTACTTTTAGGTGGCCCATTAAATTTTGTGTATATCATGTTGTTTGAGTTCACACCTGCAATGGTATTTTTACTGAATATACACTCATACAAGGGGGAAGATTAATGGCTCTTCGGTAAACCATACTCATTAATGATCAAGATTCCTATTGTGGAGTGCAACATATGTCAAAATATTCTCCATGCAGGAAATTAGCTAAATGAAAATACTCTCTGCCCTTGCAGAAACTGTTTATTTTTATTTATTTTTTTACGATCAGAGCAACCTCCTTTCCATTACAGAATATTTTTTCTCAAATGAGACTCATTTACAAACACCTCAGCAAGAAAACAGCTGAACTATCACTAAATGTCCGTCAGACTCTCCAAATAGGTCATTGCCATGCTAGTGAGTTTCTTGGTTGGTTAAGCATCCTCATTTTCATTTCAAGATGCCACGTAAAGCATTCAACTGCCAGGCAGCAATTAGAACTTAATCAGGTCTTGAGGCTGAAATATTTGTCAGCATCGATGGAGAGGAATCAGTTAGTGTTTAGTTCTGAGGTTCAGCACCATCCTCGCTACACAGCAATTGAAGAGTTCTAGCTCATTAGCATGCAGGGCCATTGCCTGAACAGCCTTTCCATTGCTTTATCTCAGATGGCTCTTTTTATCACCAGGAATGATTAGTGTATTTACAAAGAGACTCTTCAGAAATCGTTCTCAAGTATAAATCCTCCATTATTGGATTTTTTTGCGTCATTCATTTTTGGTTTGTGTGGATGTCAATAGCATTTTTTAGATGTTAGTGGAATTTTGCATTTTTTAAACTATCATTAACCAATTTCAGCTTTGGGATGGAACCATGCCTCTGGGATCAAAAACAGCCCCTCCTGTAATAGCTTAGAAATGTACAGAAATTGAACTGATGTTGCAACACAGTGTACTTCCCTTCCAGGAAAAAACTTGCATTGTCTTTTATTTGAAGCGTGGAGGGGAAGCTGCATGTGTGACAGAGAGAAAACAGCAAAATACCTTCCATGCTTCCCTCCCCCCACCCCGCCCACAGTCATAGCACAGTTTAAATGGAGAGGGAAGATACTGAATAAGCAGTTCAACAGAAGAAGCTTAAGTGATGCCCATGCTTGAGTTTTGTCTGTGTTCGAGCATATAACAATGCTAACTGTTTTAACTGAGTAAAACAACCGAAGGCACAGCTGCTTTATTCCGCATCCTTGCTGATTCGTGCAATCATATGGAGCTTCAACAGTTGGTCTGTGCTCATAAAGGGCATTTGAATAGATGTTTCTAATTTCCACTGGCAGTGCATCGCTGAATTTTGACCTCCTGAAAATAAGTCTTCAGAGGGGAGATAGTGTGAACGTGGTCTTTTTATTCCCAGTCTATGTATGTTTTGGCTGAGCTGAATTATGTTGAGACCTTTTTACATTTACACTGTTCTTTTCATATAAGCCATGTCCTTACAATTCAATTACCATATAGTAATATTTGGAAATAATTGGAATAGATCAAAACAAACAAAAAGCAAGTTCATTAGTGTTTTCCACCTAGTAAAAATGCTTATTAAAATCTACAGGGTTTCTCTGTTTGACTATTGAAACCCACGATGCACAATAAATACAATATATTAATGAACATACCCCTCTTGTGGGAGTGCTTTGATAGACCTGAGGTACTACAGATCATCCATTTGAATCACCTGTGCCCAAGGGCCCTCATGGTTACAGCCCTCAGCTGTAATCCCCTTATGAGAAAGGAGGTGAGTGGGTCAGCTCTAGATAAAGCTGTCCTGCTTATTATCCTGGCTGGTTTTTGTAGGGAAAGACTAGGGAAAGACTTCTGATCCCTCCTGAGCGCCACAGTGTGTTCAAGTGGCAATGGGACATGCCCCTAGCCACAGAAAAGGAATTGCCACAAGCATCCTGGTCATATGTTTGTTGTGACTTGAGTGAGTTGTGCAGAGGAGGAGAACGTAGTAAACCCACATTGCTGTGGGGTGGGTAGGTAGGAAAATGTATGTAACAGGGTAGCATGATCTAAGACCCAGCATAAGACTCAAGGTTTTGCTGTTGGCGCTCCCTGCTAACAAGAGGTGGAACCCTGCCTAGAGCTTCAAAATAAATGCTGCTACTTCATGGCAGCTTTTCCACCGGGACCCACTTATCAAAGAGAACTAGGGACAGACAGGGAGGTCTTGTCAGGAAACCATAGGAAGAGCCAGGCTTGTGAAGAAAGTTCGGGCTGAGGTTTTTGTCTGTTGTTGTTTGAGATACCAGTTAGGCCAAGCCCCAATAAGAGGTAAGTGTGGCCTTATACAGCATATGTGGATTTTTTCTGAGCTGAGTGGGAAAGCTTATATCAAGTTAGCATTAGGTCTATTTTGCTTAACACATGACCACACAGACCAAGCTTTTTTATGTTGTTACCCCACACTGAGCTGCTCACAATTGGTCCTCTTCAGAATCTTGTATGCCAGTTCCCAGAGTGCTTCACTGGAGGTGCTGAGAGAAAAGGCATGATGTGGCTGAAAGCCCCATTGCTCTGTATATTTAACTTAGACTTGAGAAAACACTCTCATTTACAAGATTAAACGATTTTGCATTGGTAGGGAGATGGACTGGATGAGTTATTAGGTCTTTTCTATCTGAAATCATTTATATACAAGGTGGTTTGATATCCGAGACACACAATTTATGAACTCATAGAAAAGTAGGGCCTTGAGAAGACATCTAGTCCATCCCCCTGTGCTGAGGCAAGACTAAATATCTTGAAATCATCCAGTGACAGGGATGCCACAACCTCCCTTGGTACCTGTTCCCACTCTTAAATATCTTTTGTAGTTAAAGTTTTTTTCCTAATACCGAACCTAAATCTGCCTTTTTGCTTTCCTACCCTCAGTAGACATGAAGAACAATTGATGACAGTCCTCTTTATAACAGCCCTTCATATATTTGAAGACTGTTATCAGGTTCCGCTTCGGTCTTCTTTTCTCAGGACTAAACATGCCCAGTTCTTTCAGCCTTTCCTCATAGGTGATGTTTTCTAACCCTCTTAGCATTTTTGTTGATCTCCTCTTGATTTTCTCCAGTTTGTCCACATCTTTCTTAAAGTGTGACACCCAAAAATTGGACACAATAATCCAGCCGATGCCTCACCAATCCAAGTAGACCAGAACAGTTAACTCCTGTGTCTTACATATGACATTCCTGTTAATACACACCAGAATATTAGCCTTTTTTACAATCACACAACATTGTTGGCTCATATTCAATTTGTGATCCACTATAATCCCCGGATCCTTTTGAGCAGTACTCCTGACTATCTAATAATTCCCAAATTTATAGTTGTACATTTGATTTTTCCTTTTTCCTTTGCACTTGTCTTTATTGCATTTTGCCTTGTTGATTTCCTACTAATTCTTTAACTTGTCAAGGTCATTTTGAATTCTAATTCTGCTCTCCAAAATGCTAGCAACCCCTCCCAGCTTGGTGTCCATCTGCAAATTTTATAAGCACAATCTCCACTCCATTATCCAAGTCATTAATGAAAATGTTGAATAGTACTGGACCCAAGGCAGTCCCCTGCAGGACTCCACTAAATATGCCCTCCCAGTTTGACACCAAGCCACTGATAACCACACATGGGTTCATATAATGGTTCTGTCCCAGAAATCTGGATGCTCTTTTGTGTAATGAAGGTTTTCATCAGCGTTTAGTTCATTACTATTCATAACTGTGATGCAGTAAGCAAATCCAAATGAAAGTTGTTTTGAAGTTTGTCTATGCAAATGATATTTTGCTAATGGCCGATAGGAATACTTGGTCCCAATGATTGATGCTTGCAACAGGGAACTAACAAACTATAGCATCAAAATGAGTAAAGAAAAGACTGAAGTTATGTGGAAGACTTGCGTGGATCCAAGGAAGATGAATGTGAACATGGAGGGCC
The DNA here is from genome assembly GCF_020497125.1 of Mauremys mutica. NCBI lineage: Eukaryota > Metazoa > Chordata > Testudines > Geoemydidae > Mauremys > Mauremys mutica. The sequence goes on along the minus strand of NC_059077.1, from coordinate 106,498,791 downwards.
AGCACTTAAATCAGGTTTCTGCATTTTAAATATTTTGGGGAATGGTAGTGGCAAATGTTAGAAATCAGCAGAGAAGAGCAAGCAGGGTTGCTAAGCGTGGGGCAAGTCTGGTGCAAGGAAAGTGGAGTGATTTATGATAAATGGCTGCACAGACTACTTAAGTGACAACTATACAAAACCATGGTAGGACCAGCTCCTCTGTATGGATCAGAGACTTGGGTGACCAAAGAGAGGCACTAGAGAAGACTTGAAGCCATTGAATTGTGATGTTGAGAGGAGTGACACTGCTGGACCACATGCAGACTGATGTCATCAGAAGGGAGACCAAGGTCTGTAATATTAGAGACAAACCACAACAGAGGATGCTGAGATGGCATGGGCATGTACAAAGGATGGATGCAGGGAATGCTGTTAGGCATTTGAAATTAGAGTTTGCATGAGGAGAATGAGAAGACAGTCAAGAAAATTGTGTAGAGACTGTGTACGGGAGACTGGAGTGGGTAAGGAGAGTGTTGGTCCAGAAAGCCTTGAAAAGACTGATCCAGCAACCGGGCCCCAGCTAGCTGGTAAAAGGGGAAGAAGAAGTTGTTGTTTGCCCATATTACACAATTGCATATAGAAGTAGTGTTCATAAGCACAGTGGTCTTGATGATTATCAGGATGTGGGTGTGACGGGTTGGCTCACAGAAACCCCCTTGGGAGCTGCCACCTGATGTGCCAAGACTACCTCTGCTCCTGCCTTCCCTCCCAGCTCAGGACCCCAACACTCTGTCTTGCTCCAGACACTCCCGTCTGCTCCAACAAAGATCCAGGGTCTGAATTACTTGCCCCAAAGCTGCAGGCTTCACTGAAAGCAGCTCACAGAAGTGTTCCTGTCTTTAACACTCAGATGCCCAATTCCCAATGGGGTCTAAACCCAAATAAATCCATTGTACCCTGAATAAAGCTTATACAGGGTAAACTCATAAATTGTTCGCCCTCTATAACACTGATAGAGAGAGATGCACAGTTGTTTGCTCCCTCAGGTATTAATACATACTCTGAGTTAATTAATAAGTAAAAAGTGATTTTATTAAATACAGAAAGTAGGATTTAAGTGGTTCCAAGTAGTAACAGACAGAACAAAGTCGGTCACCAAGCAAAATAAAATAAAATGCGCAAATCTATGTCTAATCAAACTGAATACAGATAAGATCCTCACCAGTTCCAGAATGCTCCCTTTTACAGACTAATCTCCTTTTAGCCTGGGTCCAGCAATCACTCACCCCCCTTGCAGTCACTGCCCTTTGTTTCAGTTTCTTCCAAGTATCCTGGGGGGGGTGGAGATGCTCTCTCTTTAGCCAGTTGAAAACAAAATGGAGGGGTCTCCCAGGGATTTAAATAGACTTTCCCTTGTGGGTGGAGACCCCCTCCTCACTTCTATGCAAAGTCCAGCTGTAAGATGGAGTTTAGGAGTCACCTGGGCCAGTCACATGTCCATGCATGACTCACAGTTTTTACAAGTAGCATCCATTGTTTACATGCTACCTTGAACATCCTCAAGTAGACTTCTTATGTGGATTGGAGCATTCCAAGATCTATTGTTCTTTAAGTGTTTCTTGATTAGGTACTTAATTTCAACATTCCTTTCTCCAGGAACTGACCAAATGCTCTACTAAGGTTATTTAGAAATCAAGCCAGTACACAGCCAATGTTCATAACATTCATAACTTCAAATACAAAAATGATACATGCATACAAATAGGATTAATACATGCAGTAGATCATAACCTTTGGGATATGTTACATGGCATACGGAGCATAAAACACATTCTAAGCATATTTCCATAAAGCCTTATGGGAGGTACCATCACAGTGGGAAAATATAAAGCTAATATCTTGGCCCCATTGAACTCAAGGGGAGTTTTGCCGTTAACGTCATTGGGGCCAGGATTCACTCAAAGTGAGCAGGAAGAGCAACAAAGTTGGAGACTTTTCCAAAGAACCCTGTAATTCTCAGGGGATGAAAGTTAGAAAGCCAGCACAAGTCCTCTTTTAAGAGCTTAACTGGGACGTAAGTGCTGAATAAGACTTGTGCTGGCTTTCTGCAATGGCGGGAAGAGGGAATTTCACCCCGAACGTTACCATTTAAATTAAAATACAACAATGTAAATTTCAGTCAATGGAGATGACAAGTGTACAGCATTATTAACTCTTACAGAAAAGAAAATAAGTAATTACAAATGCTACTAATACCTTGGAATTAAAAAAGGAGAGGAGGAAAAAAACCCTGTAGTCAACTCTAAGAAAATACTCCTTTCTGCATATTGGCATAAAATACACTTTAAAAAACAGAGTACTCGCTACTGCCATATTTGGCATACAATATTTTAGGCAGTCTTTGTTGACCCATATAGAACTAGGTAGTAAATCATTATCCGAACCAACACCACCTTGTTTACTAAGCAATTCATCCTTATTGACCATTTGAGCTGATAAAAAGGCTATAACATCATCACAGTCCAAAAATATGTTTTCTTTTACCTTTGATTAGCATAACTTTGGCACGGAATAATACAGATAGATTCTAATCAGAAGACAGAAATTCTGGATGAAAAGTGTCTTCCTTCGTACTTGGTTAGTTTTGCTAAAGTCTGGAAATATAAAAACCTTCTTCTGAAAATGAATGTTTCCTTTTTCCCGTCTAGATAATTGACAATTCACTCTCTCTCCCGCAATGACACTAAGATAACGGTTACAATTCTTGTAGGCAAAGAAGAATCAGATGGAGAAGCATTTAAGGAAAAACCTGAGAGGAATTTGAAAGATGGATGAGAGGCTTAAATTTAGCAGTAGAATTTAACAGAGAACAAAAAGTTCAACCCCTGCTAAGGCCTCAGTGAAAGAGCCTAATATTGAAGATTTTACGAAATTCTCCACTACTTCCCCCTGTTTCTATGTTGTTTAGTCAAGTGTCGTCCTTTATTAAAATGCCAACTGAAGGACCAAATTCTCCCATGTGCTTCTGTGATGATTTTGATGGAGTAAGGAGTGCAGAATGGGACTCGAGTAGTTTTTCTAAAGAAATGTCTGACAGACCTCCTATAGCAGACTGTTGAGAGCAGGTCCGCTCTGTCCGTAGCTTCCGTTGCAATGGCTGCGAGTGGAGAGAGAATGCATAGGACTGAGACATCAAGGAAACCCTCCCACCCATGTCCACAGTTCTCTTTGGAATAATGGGAGCAACAATAACTACTAATGTGGGAGGGATTTTCAAACGCACAGAATTCAGTGGGAGCAGAGGTAGGCCATCACCAAGGACTTTTGAAATTCCCATTCACAGTCACTGGGGAAGTGGTGTGATGACTCCTTTCATTGGAAGGCCAACACAGAGACAGTCTACTTGCCTTCCTCTTTATTCACGGATGTCTCTTTTAAAAAGAGAGTATCAAAAGGGCAAAGTAGGTGGGGCAATACAAACATGTGCCTAAGCACTAACAAATGGCTGTGATCATGTCTGCATCCATGCCCACTCCACTGGTGGGAGACACCCTCATATCACTGATACACATTTTCCAGTTGCCTTCTTTTCCTTTGGATCCTTCCTTTAAAAAGGGACATCGTTGAACAAAAAGGGAGGCAGAGACATTCTGTTTAAATCACTAAAATATAAAGCACATAGAATTAAAATGAGCAAAGATAAACAATGGACATGTTTATTACTAAAGCTCCCGCACAGGTTTGTACTGTGATGAATAAAGACCCTGAATATATATATATCATGTGACAAGGAGGATTGGGGGAGGGGGACCTTTGCCTCCCTTCTTCCAGCCTGGCCTCATCATCCTGAGGCTAGGGGACTAGGACTGATGGGAAAGGCCTTATTTGAGTGGTGATAACAGCAAGGAGGGAAAAGCAGGCTTTATCTCCCCTCTCCCAGTCTCCTTTAAGTATTTTAGGATGTGGGTGACGCAGAGCCTCTGTCTCAGTGGTAGCAGAGAGAGTGATAGCGAAGGCTTATGTTTAGCAATTAATTAGACAGACATTTGGTACCGCTGTGAATAAATGATTCAGAATAGCTAATGATCTTAAGAGATTACTTTTCCACTGTTTATTGTCATCAACTGCATTTCGGTGGGTTAAGTACTTTGTGCTCAAGAAAGCACAATGTGATTCAGTTTGTGTCAGACCAGGAAAGTAAGATCCAAATCCTACAATTTACAACAATCCTAAAATGCAGTGCAAACCAAAACAGAGAAATGGAACTTGTTATAAGGTCCCAACTACCACTCTATAAAACATACACTTTTCCATACTTCATGCCTTATGTGAAAACAAGCAATCATTTTAACTTTCTCATGGACAGAAATGATATGGGAATGAGTAGGAGACAAAGAGGATGAAGCACTTCTATCATACTTGGTTAGCTACTAACCTTAAGCCTACAGTAATTTATCAGGATGGACATCTTTCACAAGAGCAAAATAATTCAGATTCTATTCTATATAGGTTCATATTCCAAGGCTTATCACTACAGTATCTGCATGCCACCCAGTACTGTGTTAGGCAATGTAACTAGCATTGTCACGTATTGTTCGTTCTCTCATTTTCTCACTAGGGCAGATGTGTGTGCAGTGGAGTATCTTGGTTTTGTTTTGTTTTAAATGTATGCGTTGCTATGTGTGTGTGTTAGAGAAGATAATGTCACACAAATGTGCCATCTTGGCAATTAAGTGGTGGTCCTTAGTTCTTGGGGGAGTTCATTCCACAGTCTCAGACCAAGCCCTGAGATTTTCAAATTTTAGCAGGCTGGCTAGGAAGATGCACATATGGAAGATCCTTAGCAACGTTCACTGAGAACAACAATGCTTCTTTGTGAATCAGCCAATTTTCAAGTGTTTCGCTCACATTTAGAGAGATGAATATTGGGTGCTAAGCTCTTTTGAAAATTTGCCCCCAAATCCAGGGCTGGATGACAATTTTACATTAACATTTTATTTCAGTAGAAAATTGGGATTTTGTAAAAATGAATTTTTATAGTGTCCTGTTTCCTGAAAAAATTGACTTTTCATTGAAAACCAGCAGAAAAATTTTGGCTGAAAGCAAAAAATCTTTGGCAGAAAACTGAAAAAATGTTTGTTTTTCTAGTTTTTTACAAGAAGTTGAAATTTTCCATGGAAAAAGCATATTTTCCAACCAGCTCCACTCAAATTCAAATCTTCTGCTCAGCAATGCAGCACCAACACACTGAGCTTTATTAAATATTTGGAATGTCTTTCTCATTAACATCCTGTTATATATTATACATTGATCATGTGCTCTGGCATGTTGCATGACCAAGCCCGATTCTGTACTCTGCAGAGAGAGAAATGTGTAAGTCACGTGGTAAACACTTAAAACGATGCACTGGATGTAAAAAAGTGGGGAGGAAGTTTGCTTTTCTTTAGTGATGTTCTGATTGGGCAGTGGGACTAGAAAAGAGAATAGACTGCAGGAGGAGAGAATGAATAATCGGGGGATTAATAATAATAATACTTGCATCTGAAGACATCAAAGCTCTTTGCAATCCATTAATTAAACCTGAATATAACTATGCAAAATAGGTATATATTATTAGTCCTTTCTCAGATGAGCAAGATAAGGAAATTTGAGTAATTTTTTAATGTCATAGAGGCACATGCATATAGGTAGATGGCCAAGTGAAGATGGAGAAGAATAGTAAAGCAGTTACTTTTAAAAGAAGCTGAATGCTTTAAACAGTATTGCTTGGTATATAAGTGCATGCACTGGACAATGTAAACAAAATGGATTGCTTTGCAAATGACCCAAAATGCACTGGCCTCACCGTACTTAATTTTGGAACTCAATGGCGCGTGATGGTGTCTCTTATCCTTCTAAATCCTGAATCTGCAAATTAGATCAGCTTAACCTATCTCTCATCAAAAAGTTCTCAAACTTTGCAAAGAAAATATGCCAAAGGGATCTTTGGCCCAGATTAAGGAATCAGAACCACAAATCTTAAACGTCCCAGGAAATGATTCATGGCCTTGGTTTTGAAAGTCTCACGAGAAAGAAAAAAATTCCAATTCATACTATATTTCTAAATGTAAAGGTTTCACTTCTAGTTTGCCCCCCAGGAACATCAAAAATCAGATAGGGTGACCACTGAGTTAGTGAGAATTTGGTTACATGGGGCCATAGTTCATCAGAGCAAACAGTGAGTTAGAGGGCACCGCAGAATGCTTTGAAATTAATCTCATCTTTAAAATATCTATATATCTTTATTTTGGATATCTAAGTGTCAATCATAAAGTTCTGCTTTCTTCTCCAGGCAATATATTAAATAGTTCACATGCAGTTACAGAGCAGTCATCATGGAGGTGTAATGGAAAGTATGGGCTTTCATTCTCACGGTTTTCATCATCTGTTCAGTAAGGCTATGATCCCGTTAACCCTCATAAGCTAAATCAGATCAAGCCTTGTCAATATTTTGATGGTAACCCTCCAAGGAAAACCGACACAGCACAGGAACCTGTTACAATAACCTTGCAATGGGCACTTGTCCTTCTGAATCAACACTCCCACATGGTTCACTGTGCCGATAAAGTGCAATCTCTTGAGTGAGATGAAAAATCAACATCCTTTTCATCTTTGGTTAATGAAGATCCCATGGCACTGTGTGCAAGACTGCAAGGGCCTAATTCATGGACCTTCTCCATCTTTCAAAGTAGATCAGCTTCCTCTTCCCAGAATTGAAAATCCTAGTGTTCCTTCACTCCAGCCCTGACTTTCTCAAGTTCCAGATATTGCTTGTGAATATTCTATCCTGACAAGCCAGGGATTGCAGACAAAGTCCTCAAGTTCCCCCTCTGCTCTTAGAAAAAGGACACTTCCTACAAAATTGTACTCTTCTAATGCTAGGATTGGCTGATCTTTGACAAGAAGTCTCAAATTCTCTCCATCCTGGAGTTTCTCCAGGACAGGTTTGAAAAGAGGTTTTTTTCCCAGCCCCCTTGGGGATCAAGGCTTATCTGTAGGCCTTTATCCTGCACCCACTGAAGTCAATGTTAAGGCATAATGCCCCCTTAGGGGGATTGCTTTTGCAGTGGGTTTCCATATCTGGTGATGAGGTTCCTCAAAGCAGTATTATATCTTAGGCCCTTGATCAAGTCTCCTGTTTCTTCACTGGAGTCTCAGTCCAGTCCTTAATGTCCTTTGAATGGATCACTTGCAGACCCTTCATTCTTTCGATGTCTTCCTCTTTACTTAAGAGCTTGCTTTTCTCATAGCTGTGACTTCACCCCATGATTTGGTGATTAGCTTAATAAAACCATGTGATTCCTGAAATGCAGAACACTTATAATGTGATAATGTGCAAATATCACAACACAATGTCGAGATATTTTGTATTGATGATTATTGTATCCCCCTGCAAATCCAGTTGAGGTGATGAAAGGTTAAAGGCAAAGCCATCTGATGATGAATTAACTTACTGTTACAGGTTGAATATCACTATTTTCAGATACATAGCCTGTTGATATGGGAGACTAAATGAATCTATCTCCCACCCCCAAATGATAAGTCATACATTAATTTGGGGTCTGTTCTCCTTTCCGTATGTGCATCGATGGGTGTTACGTGCACTTATTGAAGATGCATATGTGAGTAGCAGAGTTCACTGGATATTTAAGTCTCATTAGATGAATATGAATAAAATATTTTAGTGTAAAAAGTTACAATGCCTCTGGTCTCTGTTTTATTAGAAAGGCTGCCAGGTGTAAGTCATTGTGGGTTTTTATTTAATAAGGTAAATATTAAAATAAAGTAAAGATGGTCCTTTGAACAGCTAATGGGAGAAATCTGAGCAGAATGTGGGACAGAAGAAAATAACTGTAAGACTTAGTGGAGAATTAATAGCATTAGGAACGTACACGTCAGAAACAAAATGAATTTACATGATCTCTTAACATTTTGATGAGTCTGGCTCATGTTGACATGATTGTAATTGCAAGCTAGCATGAGATACCATGAGGTTCCCCCAGATTTCTAGTAATTTTTTTGCAGTAATTTAGACCTGATTTGTTTTCCTGCATACAGTCTTTATTTCGCTGGAGCAGCTCTCAATTATTGTTCAGGAAGAATGATATACATATGTTATAGGCCAAGTGAGTGTTTATTTCCAGCAGTTTTATTGGCTTCACGTGCGCTCGGCACAATCCCTATGATGAACAAATTGGCAAATAAATTCTGCATGGTGAAACCACAGCCTTCTGTTGTTCTCTTTCTATGTGCAGTGCTAATAAAACTCTAAAGTTACAAATAGCGTTTTTAACAGTCATAGGGAGAAAATCAAAGGGCAAAAACATGCCTCCCTCTGACAGGAGTATCTCTGATGAACTCTGAAGGATGGAGCCACATTGTCGTCTCTGGCTAAGGGAAGGGTTACCAAAATGTGAGGCTTGTTAAGATATATGGCAGTAAAGGAAAAATAAGTATAGGAACCTTCCCCTCTCTGAGGAAAAAAGTTGTCATTAAGAGGCATTTGGAAAGTAAAAGGGCCCTTCTTCTTAGGCAGGAGTTATTTGCATGTACACCACAAGATTTCTTCCACTCCACAGTAAATAGTGGATGTGCTAACATAACACTTTACCATGACCACAGTTATTTTGACAACAGCCTAGCTTGGAAACTTAGTTGAGACTTTTTTTAAACCAAAATGTCATACTCATGAAAGAGTCATACTCATGAGGCTTGCAGCCTTGGAGAGTGAGGTATTTGTCCCTACAGGAGCTACAGCATGAGTAGAGCTGTGACATTATAAGTGTAATATAATATCTCATTGAAAGGTGACAGGGCCAGAAAGCGTTAATTAACTCACAGACTGACCTGACCCACGGCAGAACTTTAGAGACTGGTTAGGAAGACATGTAAATGACTAGAGCTTTGAAATGCAAGTCTGCATTGTTAGAGATAGAAGGGTAGATGTTTGCTCAGGTCTTGTGAGGTAAGCAAACAAGTCTTATCTATTATTATAGCTTTGATTCAAAGATCAAAAAAGGAATATTAACATTTAGGAAGACACTTGAGTGAAATAGTATTATTGTCAATATGTCTCTTTGAAGGTTGTGGTAACCTGTAGCTGAACTGTTTGATGGATAAATTACCCTCTACTAATTACCATGATGTTTAGGAGAAGGAAAGTTAAGCCTATTGTTTTCTCAGGCCAAAAAGCTGCTGGAAATGTATAAAAACCCCGGGACACGATCCTTCTTCATCTCAGATCTGGTTTGGGTTTCAAGAGGGGGAAACCTTAAGCAGTGAGTATATAAAAGGCAGTGACTGGGGATCGCCCTGAATATGGACATTAGACTATAATCCATGGACTATTTCTAAAAGGACTTTTGGCAATACAAGCTCATCTCTGCTATGTATCTGAACCTCGAGAATTGAATTCAAGTCTGTATGTATATTGATCTTTTAACCAACTTTCTCTCTCTTTTCTTTTTAAATAATTTTTAGTTTAGTTAATAAGGATTGGCTATAAGCGTGTATTTTGGGTAAGATCTAAGTTATAATTGGACCTGTGTATGTGGTTGATCCTTTGGGATTGGAAGAACCTTTCTTTTATATGATGAGATAAGATTTTCAGTAACCATCATCATATCTGATCGAGGTTCAGATACATAGCAGAGATGAGCTTGTATTGCCAAAAGTCCTTTTAGAAATAGTCCATGGATTATAGTCTAATGTCCATATTCAGGGCGATCCCCAGTCACTGCCTTTTATATATATATGGATGTAGGCCTGAGGCTGGGCACTTTAAGGGAGCTGCGTTGTTTGAACTTCTGAGTAACCAGTGAGGTACTATAGAAGCTGTTTTGGTAAATCTAAATATTGGAATATCCACCCGCTTCTGGGGTAGGTCTGTCCCGTTTTTTTGCATTTCACTCTAATTGAGTGACCTAAGCTGGCTCCCACGGGCAGCATTGTCACAGGAGCACTGCACGCTTCCCCCCACTTGTGCCTAAGACCTGGTCTAGACTAGAGGAAGCAATCTTGTGTGTTGTGAGGGCATTTCAGCCTCAAAGCCCAGTCAGTCCTTGGCATCTATCCAGTAGGAACAGGACTGCGATCACCAGTTCATTTCACAGAAGCCACTGAGCAGCCACGAGATTAGGGAAGGGTGAACTCATTTTTTTTTTTTGCTCAGTTTTAAGCACATTCAAATATTGTAGCTTTGAAAGTTCAGCTGGAATTTGAACAATCTTGAGTTCATGCTCTACTTTAGGAGAAATTGAAGAAAGATGCAATGAGGAGGAGAAAATATTCTAATGAAAAACAAATAGGGTGAAACATAGAGCATGGTATGAGTAGAGGACATACTAAGAGCAGGGCCGGCTCCAGGCACCAGCTAAAGAAACAGGTGCTTGGGGCGGCCAATACAAAGGGGTGGCACTTCGGCCACTATTGGGGTGGCATGTCTGGGTCTTCGGCGGTAATTCGGCGGTGGGTCCCTCAGTCCCTCTGGGAGTGAAGGACCTGCCACCAAATTGCTGCCGAAGAGTGGAGCGGCGCGATCGCGCTGCCATGGCTTTTTGTTAGGTTATTTTTTGTCGCTTGGGGCAGCAGAAAACCTGGAGCTGGCCCTGACTAAGAGAGAGGAGAAAATAATTCTAATGGAAATATATATAATACATACACAGAGAGAGAGAGAAAGCTACTCAATTCCGCACGCCTAGCTTTGGGGAGGCGTTGTGTGTCTCATACAGGTTTCAGAGTAGCAGCCGTGTTAGTCTGTATCAGCAAAAAGAACAGGAGTACTTGTTCTTGGAGACTAACAAATTTATTTGAGCATAAGCTTTTGTGGGCCATATAAATGAAATCAAGCCAGCAATATATATTTAATTTCTCCATGCATGTCTTTCTGAGGCAGGTGGGGGAAGCATAGCCTTCTTCATATTGTGAAATACTTCTATTAGTCTTTTCTGCTGTGGTTTTGTTACTGAAGTCTGATAGGCAACATTTTACCAAATCTCTGAGAGAATATGTAGCAGTTAGAAATATTAAGTTAGAATAGATTGTAGATAAAACTGTAATTACAAACATTCAAATTTTGTACAGTTAATTATATACTGAAGATATTTATACTCCTCCAGTTAACTCATAACATGCAACTAAAGAATGTGAAACAACCCTCTGAGTGTTTTATTATGCAGCTGGTAAGATAACTTGGTAACGATAACCAATTAAGTACACATAGTAGATGATTAAAGGGGCTGAGGCCTGAATGGAATGTAGATAGAGGGGTCTTATGAAGTGACTTCAACTCCCATAGTAGAAGGGTGGTCTGAATTTCTATGGTTTCAGAAATACAGAGAATCTGAAGAAATTATTATCCAGAGCACAGTGTGCTGTGTAATGATGATAGTATTGAGGTGGTCATATCACTAGGGAGGGTCTGATCCTATTAGTGCCAATAGAAAATCCCTAAATGTCAAGCCATTTTTAGCTAATCTGCCCCTTGCTCAATTTTCAAGTGGCATGAAGTAGCATCAAGGATTAATGTCTAATCCTAGAAGGCGGATATATTTTTGGTTTCCTGAAATAATATGTCTTTAACTTTAGACAAAAGACTAGGCAACTTGTTCATCCCCTAATTTCTTCAACCTCCCACCTACACTAATGCAGCGAATAACTTGTGACCAAGTGATAACTTCCATTTATACAGAACCTTTCATCTGGAAGAATCCTCAAGTACTTTACAAACATAACCCACAGTAGTATAGAAACTATGCACTGCACAGAGATCGCTGTAGGCACACAGTTTGAAATGCAGCAGCTGTTATACAGTGCTTAGCAGCACTACAGAAAAAGGTAGAGTAGGAAGTGAACAACATTGTACCCAGCTGAGATTGCAGGTGAGTTTTAGATAGGTACCAGGTATCCAAGTTAGAATGAGGCCAGGATATCAGGATTAAGATGAGAGCTGGACAAATGCTACAAAACACAACATTTGTGGACTTTCATCCAAACAACAAAAATACAGATTCATAAAAAAAAATGGGCCCAATTAAATTTAAGTTTGTTACAAGTGTCCCGTAAAGAGTTGCATACAAAAACTATTTTCAGGGTACGTCTACACTATGGGATTATTCCGATTTTACATAAACCGGTTTAGTAAAACAGATTGTATAAAATCGAGTGCACGCGGCCACACTAAGCACATTAATTCGGTGGTGTGCGTCCACGGTCCGAGGCTAGCATAGATTTCTGGAGCGTTGCACTGTGGGTAGCTATTCCATAGCTATTCCATATTTCCCGCAGTCTCCCCCACCCCTTGGAATTCTGGGTTGAGATCCCAGTGCCTGATGGGGCAAAAATCATTGTCGCGAGTGGTTCTGGGTAAATGTCGTCAGTCACTCCTTCTGCTGGGAAAGCAACGGCAGACAATCATTTTGCGCCCTTTTTCCCTGGATTGCCCTGGCAGACGCCATAGCATGGCAACCATGGAGCCTGTTTTGCCTCTTGTCACTGTCACCGTATGTGTACTAGATGCCGCTGACAGAGGCGATTCAGCAGCGCTACACAGCAGCATTCATTTGCTTTTGCATGATAGCAGAGATGGTTATCAGCCGTTCTGTACCATCTGCTTCCATTGTAAGTTGACAATGAGATGAAGGTTACCAGTCCTTCTGTACTGTACTCTCTGCTGCTGTCATGGGTGCCCCTGGCTGAGGTCAGCCGGGGGCGCAAAAGACAAAAATGGGAATGACTCCCCGAGTCAATCCCTCCTTTTTGGTATTTAAAAATAGAATCAGTCCTGCCTAGAATATGGGGCAAGTGTACTAGAGAACCAGAGAGCACAGCCACTCCATGTCAGATCCCGCAGAAATGATGAGCTGCATGCCATTCACAGGGGGTGCCCCTGCAACAACCCCATCTGTTGCTTCCCTCCTCCCCCAGCCTTCCTGGGCTACCGTTGCAGTGTCCCCCCATTTGTGTGATGAAGTAATAAAGAATGCAGGAATAAGAAACAGTGACTTGTTAGTGAGATAAAATGAGGGGAAGGCAGCCTCCAGCTGCTATGATAGTCCAGACAGGACAGCAGTGTGGGGGAGAGGAGCCCAGCATCCCGCTGCTATGATAGTCCAGGCAGTACAGAATCTGTTCTTTACACATGAAGGGTGGGGGCTGATGGAGCTCAGCCCCCTGTTGCTATGATGAAGACAGTTACCAGCTGTTCTGTACCATCTACCCAGGCGCCCCCGGCAGAGCTCACCTGAGGCCAGCCAGGAGCACTCACGGGTTGATGATGAGGACGGATACCAGTCCTTCTGCACTGCACCATCTGCCACAAGGCTGATGATGATGACGGATATCAGTCATACTGCACCATCCGCCGCCAGGGAGGGGGAAAGAGGATACTGCAATTCACTGCCGCAGCATCGCGTCTACCAGCAGCATTCAGTAGACATAGGGTGACATTTAAAAGAGTCAAGAAACGATTTTTTTCCCTTTTACTTCTGGGGGTGGGTGGAGGGGGGTGTAAATTGACGAGCTATGCCCTGAACCACCCTGGACAATGTGTTTGACCCTACAGGCATTGGGAGCTCAGCCAAGAATGCAAATGCTTTTCGGAGACTGCAGGAACTGTGGGATAGCTTGAGTCCTCAGTCCCCCCTCCCTCCCTCCATGAGCGTCCATTTGATTCTTTGGCTTTCTGTTACGCTTGTCACGCAGCAGTGTGCTGAGTCCCTGCTGTGGCCTCTGTCTGGAGATTTTGTAAAAATGCTTTGGAATTTCATCTTCTGTAACGGAGCTCTGATAGAACAGATTTGTCTGCCCATACAGCGATCACATCTGTATGGTCCATGCTGGAGCTCTTTTTGGATTTGGATTTTGGACTGCATCGCCACCCATGCTGATCGGAGCTCCACGCTGGGCAAACAGGAAATGATATTCAAAAGTTCGCGGGGCTTTTCCTGTCTACCTGGCCACTGCATCCGAGTTCAGATTGCTGTCCAGAGCGGTCACAGTGGTGCACTGTGGGATACCGCCCAGAGGCCAATACCGTCGATTTGCAGCCACACTAACCCTAATCCGATATGGTAATACCGATATTAGCGCTACTCCTCTCGTTAGGGAGGAGTACAGAAACCGGTATAAAGAGCCCTTTATATCGATATAAAGGGCCTCTTAGTGTGGACGGGTGCGACGTTAAATCGGTTTAACGGTCCTAAAATCGGTTTAAACATGTAGTGTAGACCAGGCCTCAGTGTCCAGCAAGAAGTTTTGTTGGACCTATAAAAACAGGAACAATGTTGCATATTCTTGAGCTCCACCTACTGGCACTTTATCTATTAACATGTATAGTGACATCTTTGTTTTACAGAGCACTCCTGTAGCAGATTTCTGGGTGAAAATAATTCCTGTACAGAGAGCCAGGTACTGCTTAAATCCAGGAAGAGGTGCCTTGAGGTCTTTTGTTCGGCTCCTCTGATGAGATGATGTCTAGTCACATATTTCTAAGATCTCTGTTTGATTACTTTGTCAGGTTAGTGTCTCGTTGCCCATGGCTGAAGTAGATCCAAACAGGAAGGGGTGCTCCAGTCACAGTGGCTGTATATTATGAGTATTTACACTGTGTTGTGAAGTGACACTGCATCCTCTCATTTAATGGGACATGGCAGGGGATAAATAATATATACTCATATAGCACATTTCATCCATAGTTCTCAAAGCACTTTACAAAGGAGACTGGCATCATTATCCCCATTTTACAGATGGGGAAAATGAGGCACAGAGAAGTGAAGTGACTTTCCCAACACCAACCACTAGGTTAGTGGCAGAGTTGGGACTATCAGTGGTATGTTCTTTATTGCTATTTACATGGGGACAGATTAACAAAGGTATTTAGGTGCCTAAAGATGCAGGTAGGCACATTTGTAAATTCCATTAGTCGCAGGCAATGCGTGAGGGGTGGCATGCAGGGTGATGTGGCCCCCCCCCCAGATTTCTGCCTTCCATTTAGCACAGAGGTTTTCAAACTGTGAGGTGAGCCCCTTAGCAGGGCATGCTGCGCAGTTTGAAAACTGTTGCTTGCCTCCTGCCAGGAGCTGGCGGATTGTAAGCTGGTGGGAGCTAGTTGGACCCCTGCCTCTTTGCGCAGGGAACTGAGGCACTGGCCGAGCCACGTCTGCACACCTTGGCACTCCCCAGGCAGGCTGTGCAGCACAGCTACGAGCTGTGCCCCTGATGCATCTTGCCTGTCCCCCCAAAAAGCCCAGCACTGGCCAACGATGCCCTCTGGAGCTGGCCCTGGCCATGGAGCGCGGCTGCCATGAGATGCTCCCCACGGCACTCACTTGCCATTGCCCTGGTGCTCCTGGCCCTGCTGCTGCTCTTCAGCCCAGAGGAGACATGTGTGACAGTCTTGTTTCCTCTTTCCCCCCCAATAATGAGATGTGTGTCTCTGCCATTAATCATCTAAGTGAGTTAGGTGCTTAACTTCCATTGACTATATGCATCTTTAGGTTCCTAAATAGCTTTGAAAATCTGGCTGTTTGTGCTTGTGGTGTACTTGGCCCTGGGCAAATACTAGGGAAAAGATTGTCCCATTTTTAGAACTGGAAAAGGTGAAGAGAAGGGCAATGACAATGATTAGGGCAGGGGTGGCCAACCTGAGCCTGAGGAGCCATAATTTACCAATGTACATTGCCAAAGAGCCACAGTAATACGTCAGTAGCCCCCCATCAGCTCCTCCTCCCCTCTCCCAGCGCCTCCCACCCACCGTCAGCCCTGCTGATCAGTGGGTCCCTTTCCTTACCTGCACCTCCTGATCAGCTGTTTCTTGGTGTGCAGGAGGGTCTGGGAGGGAGCGGGGAGGAGAGAGGGCACAGCAGGCTCAGGGCAGGGGTGGGAAAGGGTGGAGTGGGGACAGTAGCTCCAGCCCCGGAGTCAGTGCTTATACAAGGAGCCGCCTATTAACTTCTGAAGAGCCGCATATGGCTCCAGAGCCACAGGTTGCCCCCCCCCCCCCCGAATTAGGGAGATGGAACAGCTCCCATATGAAAAAAGATTAAGCAGACTGGGACTTAGAAAAGAGACGACTAAGGGGGGATATGATAGAGGTCTACAAAATCATGACTGGTGTGAAGAAAGGGAATAAGGAAGTGTTGTTTACTCCTTTACATAACACAAGAACTGGGGTCACCCAATGAAATTAATAGGCAGCAGGTTTAAAAGAAACAGAAGGAAGTACTTCTTCAGACAATGCATGGTCAACCTGTGGTACTCATTGCCATGGGATGTTGTGAAGGCCAAACGTATAACTGGGTTAAAAAAAACATTAGATACGTTTATGGAGGATAGTTCCATCAATGGCTATTGGCCAAGATGATCAGGGATGCTACCCCATAGTTCGGATGTCCCAAAACCTCCAACTGACAGAAGCATCTGGCCACTGGCCCGTCAGAGACAGGATATTAGGCTAGATGGACCATTGGTCTGACCCAGTCAATGGTCAGTCTATGTTCTTATGATCTTAAAGAATCCATCTTTATCAGACAGAAAGGTTAAAGATCATAACTTTAGATAGGAGGTGCAGTTTTCAGTTTTTATTTGCTCACTTTTGTTTCCTTTGCATGTCCCTCCTTTATCTGTCTCTATTCTTCTCCATGGTATCTGAGGGTTGGATCCTACACCCATTCATATAATTCCATGCCCATTTTACACCCCCACTTTCCAAAACCATTGTTACACATATAGAAACAGGTAGACAAATATACAGTGTATCCCTGTGTCTGTAATATAGAATGGGCTATAATGTTAATGAGAGTTCTGATGACATAATGATTTAATGAAAATTTCTGTCCACACAAGTGAGGGATATTTGCTTGCTGTGCTATCTTAGACACCAAGTGCAGATGTATAGCTACCTTGACTTCCACAGAGCTATGTTGATTCACACCCGCTAGGGATCTAGGCACTCCCAGCCTCCAAACTGAATCACAGGGACATGCAGAGAGAAAAGGCACCTTGCCTTAAAAGTTCAAGACAAAAACTATGAATCTTTTTACCTTAATTAAATATGGTTTAAGGTGGGGTGGATTTTTTTTTGTCACCCTTTCTTTTCTCTCCTAATCTCAAGCCTTTTTATCTCTTATCAATCAGCCAGATGGAATGAAGAGAGGAAAATATCCTCTTGCAGTATTCCCCTCTAACGCACCCCCAAACTACTTTGAAAACTTAACACTATATTTTAATTTTCTAGGTTACTTTCCACCAGGGGCGGCTCTAGGAATTTGGCCGCCCCAAGCAGGGCGGCACGCCGCAGGGGGCGCGCTGCCGGTCGCCAGTCCCGCGGCTCCGGGGGACCTCTTGCAGATATGCCTGCGGAGGGCGCGCTGGTCCCGCGGCTCCGGTGGAGCATCCGCAGGCATGTCTGCGGGAGGTCCACCCGAGCCGCGGGACCAGCGAACCCTCCGCAGTCATGCCTGCGGGAGGTCCGCCGGAGCCGCCTGCCGCCCTGCCGGCAAAATGCCGCCCCAAGCACGCGCTTGGCGCGCTGGGGTCTGGAGCCGGCCCTGCTTTCCACCCAGCTCTCCCAATCCATAGTTTTCTGACTTTTGGTCAAAGAGAAACAAAAAATGTCTTGTGATGAAGCCCATCAGTCAAGCAATAGTGAGTGACTTCTGAAAGCAAGAGAAAATATTTCACTGAGCAGTAAAGCTTTTCTTTGTGCTAGATCCTTCACTGCAACCTTAGTGGATGCAGAAGTACATTAGATAATTGTCTTGTGTACCCACAGCACTTCAGATGTCCCTGTATTTGGTTTTATTCCATCAGATTTGTGAACCAATTTAACCTAGCTTTAGCAATAAACCTTAGAGTTTGCTGAGCTGTATTTGAATCCTTTGATTTTGTCGCCTTCTCAGCCAGTCTGTCACTGATGTAAATATTTTCCATCTCTCAAGTGATAACTCTCATTTCTATAATTGGTCTTACTTTTACTACTTCCAGTAAGTGTGCAGAGCCCCCACACATTCAAGCTCCACTCAAGTAGGGATGAAGTGGCTTGTAGGACCTTGGGTAGGCTTGCTGAATCAAATCATATTGAATTTCACTCGATAAATGTGTTCAGCTATGTTGCTTTCCTCACACAAAGCAAACTTTTGCTTCCCAAACCCTGTCCCTTTTGTTTGCACTGGAGTCTGCTCTCTGATTCCTTGTAATAAAGGACTTGCTGACAGATGGGTTGGTGGAGTATAAAGTGAAGTCCCATGGGAAATCCCCTGTTACTACAGCCAAACTATCTAATCTGTGACATAACACATAACCCTCAGTATGATACAATGACAGAAAAATTCCCACTGGCCCTCTCTGGTATGTGTCAAAGATTTCAGAGGAAATTGTATCTTGTGCAAGCGATGACATTTCTTCTTTCTTCTGCAGTTCTTATGGGTGATGCTCATTGCATAGGAAGAGAAAGCACTATCATCTTGATGGAACCCGACTCAATAAGGTTCTGAGGCAGGCCACTAGATTTAAATATTATTCTCATATTCAACCTTCACTGAAATAACAGCAGCAACAAAAGACCAAAAAATATATAAATGCTACAAATTCAAGATCGGTCTGTAACTCACAGCTAAGGAAAACTTTTATTTCCTTTACAAATATCTACATTTGTTGTTACATTATACTTATCAGCATATAAACTCTTCTCAGTTAAAGTTCCAGTAGTGGTTGCTGTTGCTGCCATTCAAGGTGGTTGCCCTTCAGTAGTGCCTATCTTTTTTTTCCCAGTGTTTTTTGTATCATGTCTCTGAGGGATTGTACACATGAACATTTAATTTGCAGAAAGCTGGAATGGGAATCTACCCTGTGCTAGCCTGCTGCACTAACTGTCCATGTGGACCCTCTTGACATATATTAACAGTTATTTGGGTGCACCTTGATTTAGTCCTGTTTCAAAGCAGTGCAGATCAGAACTCTGAGTGCACAGCAGCAAGGTCTACATGGAGTGTGCACGGTAGGCTATTGCAGGGTAGATTTACACCCCAGCTTGCTGTGAACTAAAAGTTCATGAAGACAAGCCCTGAGAAAGAACAACAGAACACCAAAGTATGAATTGTTTCTTTAGGTTAGCCTCATGAGAGAGATGAAGAGGGCTGCAGACTAGCTTTCCGTTTCTCTAAACCTTGCAAGGTGTTCAGATACTATAGTGTCTGACAGTCTAAAAGCCTGGATAGACCTTTCCCAAAGCTGCTATCCCCACATATCCAGCAACTGTTACCTTAGGAAAGGGAGGATCTGAGATCAGTTTCTGGGGTTACTCCAGTTGGTCTTGCGAATTATCTTATTGTAGATTTTTATTGTTGTTGGGTTTTTTTTTAATTGATTGTGAAATCTCTAGAACCAAAATTGAATACCTATGCCTCAAAACCACAACATCTGGATGGTATTACAATCTCCTATGGAAAGCAATAGCAAATTGTGAGTACAAAACAAAATGTTACTCAACACAATGTGGAATGTGAAAAATCGCTCTACTTTGAACTTGCTTGCTAAGAATATTTAATTGTAAGCAAATATTTGGAATGTATGACAACTTCCAGAGGAAATGTTCATGAGGGTGTTTTGGGTTGAGTAGAAAACCTAATGTTATGAGACTCCTGATAGTGTAGCAAAATTTGATAAAGCCACTTTTGGAGAAGCATGTCATCTCATTTAGAGATGTACCTAGTCTATTGAATCACCAGATCAAAATAAAAAGAATTGGGCTGTGTGAGCTCTGGGTTATGTCCCTAATTAAACTGTGCCTTTCAAAGGTTTCTCAGGTCAAGAGAGAATTTTTAAAACACAACAACATACACACAAAAAAGGAATATTTTGTGCTGCGAAGACTGTTCATACTGTGGGCCAAGTTCCTAGTTAACTCACTTCTCCAGCCAATACCATAGTAGCTAATGGGGTGGGACAGGGAGTAAGTCAACTTAAACATGGCTCTGTATATTTCCAGATTTGTCCCTTGTGACTTATCAAAGAAGGAAATGTTTTTTTTAATGAATTCTGACAGCTTGTGATGGAAGTTAATGTCTTTTTTTCCTGCCAAAATTCATATAATTCGGGGTGGAAAAATGTATGTTTTGTAGCTTATGATGAAACCAAGTGCTTACTGGATATTATACTGAAATGGAATGGTCTACGCCAGATTGCTGTACAGTTACTATAATGATATATAACAGCACATTTTTCCCAGTTGTGTTTCCTTTGCACTCTGGCTGTTGCATAA
This sequence comes from Mauremys mutica, assembly GCF_020497125.1. Lineage (NCBI taxonomy): Eukaryota > Metazoa > Chordata > Testudines > Geoemydidae > Mauremys > Mauremys mutica. The sequence goes on along the minus strand of NC_059077.1, from coordinate 106,478,516 downwards.
ATACTGAGATTCTTAATTGTCATACACTATGCAAAGCTATGTACTCCGATTGTCTAGCAGCCATTATTAGCCAATGAGAGTACAGGGACTTGTATAATTGCTGTATAGTCTCGTTGATAGTATTGTGAATATCCAAATCTCTGCATTTGGCTATTATAGATCTTAGCCTTATTTTTCAGAAATAATGAAACTACCTCCAAAGCTCAGCACCTTTAAAAATCATGCCATCTGGTCTGACAGGCGCCTACACTCAAAATATACATGCTGTTTGCCAGCAACAAACATGGAATTGCTGCTGCTTACTCTTTTCAACTGAGGCAGAAAAACTCCAAAAGGTATATGAGAGAAGCCGGGAGTCAGGGAACCCCTCCAAAAATTAACATGGGGCTCTGAAAGAGATGAAATTAAATCTGTTAAAAATATAATTGGAAGATCCTTTGACTAATTAACCTCCTTCCTCCATCTGTCTTACCAGCCATCCCCTTTTCTGCCTGTAGGTCGGCAAGTGTCTTGTCCTCAGAACAACTGGTCTGCGTGTGTTATTGTTTGCCTTCTTTCACTGGAAGGTTCCCAGCTATTTGGGGAGAAAAGTCTCGCTAACTTGGAGGGTAAGACATAGGTAGGTGGGGAAAGATGAAAATGAAGAAGCAGAGAAGGGGAGGGATAGAGGTGGAGTAGTGGGGAAACAAGGTTTTTAAATGTTTTAAAACAATTTCCCTTACAGCAGTTTGGCAGCCTGTTTTTGTTTGTATGTTTATCTTCTCTTTCACTTAAAATTTGAATATTTAATTAAAAACATCAGAATAATGAAAACAACTTGAGGGTATTGCCTTTTAACTCATTAATATCCATGTCCTGGTCTGAATAAACTCCTTAGCATTTGGCCTCAAAATTTATTCATCCAGGATCCGGTTATTTCTTTGTAAACAGTTATCATTTAAATACATTTATTAGAAACTGAAAATATACTGAAGCCTGACAATAATGATTTCACTGTCAGTTCAACTATTCCAGAGTTCTGCAGTAGATGTTAATTGAATTACATATTGCCGGTTAAATATTACATATTGCTGGTTAAATTAAAAGGTTCAAGAGGGAAAAGATGTTCTTGTGGGTAAAGCACGTGGAGGGGTAAAAAAAATCTAGGTTCCATTTCTGAGCCTGCTGAGCACTTGCTAGATGACATTGGACAAGTCGCGTAGGGTCACTCCTCAATGGTGTCTAGGCACCTAACCTCCCATTGATTCCGTACCTTAAATACCTTTAAAATTCTTCCCCTTAAGGTCAGTTGTTCTGGGGTGTTTCCAGTGGAAAGACCCAATGTTGACTTCAGGGGACTGTAGATAAGATTACCTCCCTGAGTCTCAGTCTCTACATCTGTAAAATGGAAATAATAATATTAAGCTTCACAGCATCCTGTAAGGTACTTTAAACACTTTAATGTTTGCAATGATCATGAAGATCCACCAGTGGAAGGCACAATATTTGTATGGCCATTGCTTCCTAAGGCCTCTGTCAGGAGCGGGGCACCATTCTGCTAGCAATGTACAAAACGTTCGTCATCTCACATTTACTCCCCTCAAAAGCCTCATATCTTTTCCATGTGTTTTTCCCACATAGAGGAGTGGAAAGTTGAGGCTTTTCAGCTTTCTGTGTGACCTTTAATTGTTTCAACTTGGATGGTGGATTTTGCCACATCAACTGGAGAGCCTATGGATTGACTTTAGGGAAAGTCGATTCCATAGCTAGATCCCTGGCCTCAGCACTGCTGCACAGCCCCTAGGACACCTTTGGATTGTACAACCCCTGCAAGAGTCATGCTGCTAGGAGCTTCTTTCTGAATCCCTCACAAGTGGCTGTTGGATTCCAGGAGAAGCGGGTGGGGAGGGTTAATAGATTCCACAGAACTTGTGAGGGATTATGGGGGAAGATACTGGAACACTCCAGCCAGCCAACAAGCTCCAACCCTTCTCAAACTGCAGATCTTCATGGAGGAGCTTCCAAAGAATTGAAGGGAAGGAGCAGCATGCCATGGTTGCCCCTCTGTGCCCTCCCAGCTGAGACATGGGGCACAGTCTCCCCTCCACTCATGTAACTGGAGGGGGAGCATTTGACCCTAGAACTGAATAATGAGGGCTCTCCCTTGTCTGAGTAGTGCCTGTATTTTTCTTATTTTCTTTATACCTATACCCTGTCTCCTTCCCACCCTTGCTTTGCACAGATTAGTGACAACAATGACATTAGCCCTGCCAAATCCTTGTAATCTCTGAGACCAAGGTTCCATATTGTGTCCAGTTCCTGCACAAAGTGATGAGAGGCTCCTTGCACGCTCTCCTTTTGCAGATCTGCTCAGAGGATGGGCACAATTTGGCCCTTACCCTTTCTCTGATTCATTTCCCCGTAACTGTCCAAAATCACAGAGGTGCCATAGACGGCTTTTGAAGCTAAAACATGCTATACAGTACTGGGCAGATCCTGAATTCTTTGTGCATCCAGAACTCTCATTAAAGTGACTGGCAGTTTTGGATGTGCAAGGAATGCAAGATCAAGCTCTGTAATAGTAAAGCATTAGAATTAAATCCCCTTTAAACCTATTACAAGCTCTTGTCCTCGCTGCGGATTAACTGCATGAACTTTTAAAAGCAATCATTTTTAGAGCTATGGACAGAGACAGGGAAAAACACCCAAAAAACCTGAGAACAATTTTTTTGAGAATGGCAACATACATTTTTCAGCCCTATAACTCAACATCAGCTTTCCTGATTTTTATTGAAACTTTCCCACAGAAAGTCACTTATGAGTGGAAACTAGACATAAAAGCCAAGAATTTAGAGCATGTGTGCACTAAGTTAGATCTCTCAGTCTCTCTTTAGGCGCCTTCATAAGTGGCATGATTTTCAAAAGCACTAAGCACCCAGATGCTCTCATTGTGCAGCACAGCACTTTAAAACTTAGGCCACTTATTCAGACACTTAAATAATGACTGAAGAGCCCACCTTCAGGCATTCATTTTTGAAAACCTTGGTTGAGAATTTTAAGCCCAAACAGAATTTGGGGACTTCCTTTTCTTTCTATTTTTTATTTTGCTAAAGTTAAAGGGGTAAAAGACATCACTTGGAATGGCTTCTTGAGCCTGAACCTGAATGTGTTACTGGAACTGCACAATATTTCTGAATGCCCACTCTTCAAGTAACCATACTAATCCTGAAAACGGACACAAAATCTATCACAGTTCAGGGCAACTGCACCTGTATCCCCCTCAGTGGTTCAGCCGATTGCATCCACTCTGAACCTTCCAGCTCCCCAGCTATTGGCTTTCTTGGGTGGAGAGACATGTCTCTCTCCCTTCTGGCAAAGGCATTTCCAGGCTGCACTGTTCCCTGCCTTCACTATGTTATTCTGAGCTGCGACAGGCTACCCGAGTACACCTACCTGCTTTCTCTTCAAAGGATAAAAGCCCACTACAGAAACAATATATTGAACAATAGAAGAACCTACATCTGTGCTAATTAGCTTACCAGACATCACTCCAACTCTAACATGGGTTCTGTCAGAATGAAGCAGACCTTGAACACCCCATCCCAGGAGTTTCCTTTATGGTCACAGGTTCATCACAGCTTCAGCTCAGAACAAGCACATTCACAACGTTTTTAGTCCCCTTTTTATAAAGCCCATGGAGTCTTTGACCTGGAGTTTCCAGGAATAGCTAATTAGTAAACAATGGGGCTCTCCCCAGGGTGTAGCTTCAAAAGAATCTTCAGTTCCCTCCTTCCATATACATTCTAGAAAATCCACTTTACACACATTGTTCTAAAAATTCCTTTGAAGTTCCGAGCAATCCCACAACAGCACATAAACATTTGCATTCTTAATACAACAAACCCTAAAGATGTTAAATGTAATTCAATCAGGTCTAACTTTGGTAAAGTGTGTCCAGAATATAGTCAGTCTGTCACAAAATTTATTCTATATATATTTACACACACACATATATAATGTTCTGTGTAGTGAGCAATATCCTGCCTTGGGACAGATGCATCCAACTCTCATTTCAGTAGGACTAATGAGTGCTTATCTGAAGGCAAAATGTGGCTATATAGTTTTCGTGAGTGTGTGTGCATGCATAAATAAATTACAATGTAGGCATATATTCTTTGTTATGTAGTCCATTGTAAGTGATCCAGCAGACTAACTCAGTCCAGTTCCACAGGGAGCTTTTTTGTGTGTGTCTCTTCTTTTAAAATGTGAGAAAAGAGATGGCAGTAGTGCAGAATTTGAAAAATAAAGGAATGTAGGTTATACTTTCCTTTCGTGTATTGATCCTCCGTGCCATGGTAAACAGTGCTCCAAGAATGATGAGCAGCTCTGCTCAAGCTCTCTGGGATGTATTTACTAGCTTGGCTTGAACAAGGTTGGTTTCATCAATAACATAGCATTAGCAGGACTGTCAGGATTCTTATAGACATTTCTTTTGTGTTAGGTGTAAGAATTGGTAGGAAATTTGAATAGAATGGAAGTGAATATGCAAATTAGATGATGTGTTGTTAGTAGGGTAAGACTATGCGAATAGTTGATAAGCCTCTGAGTATGTCCAGTGTGAACTAGATGTTTCCAGAAACCTGATCAAACTCAGAATGATCCAAGTTATGTAGTTGATAAAAACAGATGTGCCTTCCCCACAGCTAAACCTGGTGCCTCAAGTGATTACTAATCATTAAATTACCTAGCTGTACTTTTCATGGCTGAACCAAGCCCTCTGACCCATTTTTCTATTAATCATTCACTGCCTTGAAGTGGTTGATCATCTTCATATGCTCTTGCCAGCAGCTATTTTTATCACTTTCTGGAATGATATAGACCAGTTGAAATAATATTTCCTAAGACCTGGGTTAACGTAACAATTAAGCACTTTAAATTTCAATATAAGTTTGGTGTTATCAGATAACTTAACAAGGGCTGTGGTATGAATGCATTTTCTGCCTGGTGTCTATCCTGTGGTCCTAAGTTGTTCAATGTACAATTAAGAACATAAGAACGGCCCTACTAGGTCAGACCAAGGGTCCATCTAGCCCAGTATCCTGTCTTCTGACAGTGGCCAGTGCCAGAAGGAATGAACAGAACAGGTAATCATCAAGTGATCCATCCCCTGTCACCCATTCCCAACTTCTGGCAAACAGAGACTAGGGACACCATTCCTGCCCATCCTGGCTAATAGCCATTGATGGACCTATCCTCCATGAATTTATCTAGTTCTTTTTTGAACTCTGTTATGGTCTTGGCCTTCCCAACATCCTCTGGCAAGGAGTTCCACAGGTTGACTGTGCGTTGTGCAAAGAAATACTTCCTTTTATTTTTTTTAAACCTGCTGCCTATTAATTTCATTGGGTGACCCCTAGTTCTTGTGTTATGAGAAGTAGTAAACAACACTTCCTTATCTACTTTCTATAAAATCATGACTGCTGTAGAGACTTCAATCATATCTCCCCTTAGCCGTCTCTTTTCCAAGCTGAAAAGTACCAGACTTATTAATCTCTCTTCATATGGAAGCCATTCCATACCCCTAATCATTTTTGTTGCCCTTTTCTGAACCTTTTCCAATTCCAATATACCTTTTTTTTGAGATGGGGCAAACACATCTGCACACAGTATTCAAGATGTGGGCGTACCATGGATTTATATAGAGGCAATGTGATATTTTCTGTCCTATTATCTATCCCTTTCTTAATTATTCCCAGCATTCTATTCTCTTTTTTGACTGCTGCTGCACATTGAGTGGATGTTTTCAGAGAACTATCCATAATGACTCCAAGATCTTTCTTGAATGGTAACAGCTAATTTAGACCCCATAATTTCATATGTATAGTTGGGATTATGCTTTCCAATGTGCATTACTTTGCTTTTATCAACATTAAATTTCATCTGCCATTTTGTTGCCCAGTCACCCAGTTTTGAGAGATCCTTTTGTAGCTCTTCACAGTCTGCCTGGGTCTTAACTATCTTTAGTAATTTTGTATCATCTGCAAATTTTGCCACCTCACTGTTTACCCCTTTTCCCAGATCATTTATGAATATGTTGAATAGGACTGGTCGCAGAACAGACCTCTGAGGGACACCACTGTTTACCTCTCTCCATTCTGAAAACTGACCATTTATCTACCCTTTATTTCCTATCTTTTAACCAGTTACCAATCCATGAGAGCACCTTCCCTCTTCTCCCGTGGCAGCTTACTTTGCATAAGAGCCTTTGGTGAGGGACCTTGTCAAATGCTTTCTGAAAATCTAAATACACTATGTCCACTGGATCCCCTTGGTACACATGCTTGTTGACCCCCTCAAAGAATTCTAGTAGATTGGTGAGGCATGATTTCCCTTTACTAAAACCATATTGACTCTTCTTCACAAATTATGTTCATCTATATGTCTGACAATATTGTCCTTTATTATAGTTTCAACCAATTTGTCCGCTACTGAAGTCAGGTTTACAGGCCTGTAATTGCTGGGATCACCTCTGGAGCCCTTTTTAAAAATTGGCTATCCTCCAGTCATCTGGTACAGAAGCCGATTTAAATGATAGGTTACAGACTACAGTTAGTAGTTCTGCGATTTCACATTTGAGTTCCTTCAGAACTCTTGGGTGAATACCATCTGGTCCTGGTGACTTATTGCTGTTTAATTTATCAATTTCTTCCAAAACCTCCTGTAATGATACCTCAATCTGGGACAGTTCCTCAGATCTGTCACATAAAAAGAATGGCTCAGGTTTGGGAATCTCCCTCACATCCTCAGCCGTGAAGACTGATGCAAAGAATTCATTTAGTTTCTCTGCAATGGCCTTATCATCCTTGAGTGCTCCTTTAGCACATTGATCGTCCAGTAGCCCCGCTGGTTGTTTAGCAAGCTTCCTGCTTCTGATGTACTTAAAAAAAAATTTTGCTATTACTTTTTGAGTCTTTGGCTGTTCCTCAAATTCTTTTTTGGCCTTCCTAATTGTATTTTTACACTTCATTTGCCAGTGTTTATGATCCTTTCTATTTTCCTCACTAGGATTTAACTTCCACTTTTTCAAGGATGCCTTTTTGCCTCTCACTGCTTCTTTTACTTTGTTGTTTAGCCACAGTGGCTCTTTTTTGGTTCTCTTACTACGTTTTTTAATTTGGGGTATACATTTAAGTTGAGCCTCTATTATAGTGTCTTTAAAAAGTTTCCACGCAGCTTGCAGAGATTTCACTTTTGGCACTGTATCCTTTAATTTCTGTTTAACTAACCTCCTCATTTTTGTGTGGTTCCCCTTTCTGAAATTAAATGCTACAGTGTTGAGCTGCTGTGGGCTGCCACAGGGATGTTAATTTAATTATATTATGGTCACTATTACCAAGCGGTCCAGCTATATTCACCTCTTGGACCAGATCCTGTGCTCCACTTTGGACTAAATCAAGAATTGCCTCTCCACTGGTGGGTTCCAAGAGCAGCTGCTATTACTTACTATTTCTGTAATATTAGATGCTTAGTTCAGATATGGCTGAGGGAGATGTATTTTCCCTGCCCTGGCTCCTCACTGACCAGGAGAGAACAGAGGCACATGAATACAAAAACCTTCCCCCACAGGTTTGAAAGTATCTTCTCCCCTTATTGGTCCTTTGGGTCAAGTGCCAACCAGGTTATCTGAGCTTCTTCACCCTTTACAGGTAAAGGAGGGATTAACCCTTTACAAGGTAAGGAGGGATTTTATGCTATCCTTAGCTATATGTTTATGACAGGCTGGATGATTAAAACTTTTATAAACAGAAGGGAAATTAAAGAGACATTAAGATGACCGCAAAAACTTTCATGAACAGATTTTGGGACTGATTTTCATTTAAACTAAGGCCACTTTACACTCTTCTGGCAGCATAAAAGAGTATAAATGTAATGTACAAAGCAGTGTAAAGGAGCCCTAGTATAAATGAGAATCTTGCCTTTTGCATTTACAGCTGTTCACGTGATTATTTGTGCGATTTTGCTTTCCAATAAAGCCTTGAAAATTTAAAAAAAAAAAAAATCACTCCTAGGAATGTTTTGAGAAAACAAAGCAAATTGAGGTTTTTACTTACATTAATGTTTGTTACAACTTTTTTTCACAGTATTCTCCCAGCTCTAGTTCCCATATAATAGAAGCAATTTTTTTGCTTATGTTGGATTTCAGTGGGCTGCCTCGTGAAAAAAAAATACACTGAAAAATGGAATTGGGATTACACAGTTATAAACCTCAGTAGAAAATTCACAGCCATTAATCCTAACTGGATTTTTTGTGTGTGGGGGAAATCCCCCCCCCAGCTTAACCTATCAAAAAACATTGATGTATGTGTAAATGTGACATGCACCTGGGAAATTCGCATGTTAAAAATCAATTGAACATGGACCACTTAGGACTGTGAAAAGATTCCCCTGTTTATCTGGACATCATTAACAGATTTATTTTGCTAGAATTTCACAGAGGGGAGGAAGATAACTTTTTTTTTTGAAAATGTGCATCAAAGATTACAGATGAGATGAATGTTCACAACCTAAATATATACTCTGTGTGTATATACAGCACATATATGTGGATGATATCCATGTAATAGATTACAAAGCCATAAAATAAAATGCATTTGTCATACGCTTTTGACTTTCTCACCTCTGCTCTCTACCCCAAATCCATCTCCCTTAGGATTTATACTGACATTCCTTAACCTCTTCAAAAGGCTGCCACTTTTTAAATAAACTTGCTAGCAGTGTTTTCTTCTCTCCCCTCAAAATTAAACTGGCTTGAGGCTTAGGATGGACAATCGCTAGTCCTGGACCAGAAACAGCTTTGAGTTCCAATATCTCATGACCCCCCCCCAGGGCTTGAAACAGGAGCTTTATATTCTTGGAAAGGGAGTTTTACTGCTCTCTAAATAATCTCTTCTCATAAATAAAATGCAACATAAAATATTGCATTATACAGTCAAAAACACTCTTAACCTGTTAGTCTCTTCCCTCATAAATGGTCAAGCCATCTACACAATAGGAAATAGCTTATATTATAATTACAGCCGAGAATGCTTTGAAATCAATTACTGCACTTAAAAATATAACACATTCTGCAGATATTTAGACTCCTTTCTATCATCCTTGGCAAATAAGTAATGCATTAACCTGATATAATGAACCTCTCTGACGTCCTCAGCCTACCAGTATATGTGCGCACTGGATTATGTGTAGGTGAATATGTGGTCTATGTTTGGAAAGTGAAATCTCTGACACACACTTAAGAAGATGAATATGGAAGGTACCTCATAGCTGGATTTCCAGGCTGTACAGGGAGCGCAACTATGATAGCTTTGTCTTTCTGCCTTCTAGTAGAATAACAAATTGGCTAGTGATGGAGAATAAAAAATGAGATATATTTAAAATGGAATAATAACTAACAACCTTAACGTAAAGATAATTAAGTTTTGTCTCTTATGTGTGTGTATAAGCTTTTTATTATAAAGTTACCTATGCATTTTTCTGATGTAGTTGGAAAAATCTGGAATTAATTTTAAAAGAAAACATTCCTTTAAAATAATTACAATTTATGTATCTATTATTTCTTTGGACTTGTACAAAAATAAAAGGGGCGAATGGCAGGGTGTCCCTGACACAAAAGACAAAATCGCAACAGCATTAAATAGCAGATTTCCTGCTTCATATCCAATATAAGAGAACCATTATACTGTGGATGACTCTGTTTCACCTAAAATGGAGTATAACCTAGGCTAAGTGTGTGTGCGCATCAAAGAGAGAAGAGTAATGTTGCCTTGTCAAAACATATAAATGGTCTGGTCTTTACAGCCTCTGCTCCTGCGAGGAGAGGTCCTGATTGACGGGTAACACAACCAGCTCACACTATTATTGTGAAAGCCGTAAAAATCCAATTGATTCTGGAATTGAAGTATAAGATCTTGATTGTAAATAAGGCTCACTGGGGCTTAACATTATAACTGGAATGGTTCTGGGCAATGTCACTTGTAAATAAAAGCCACACTGCACGGGAAGACTCACCTTTTGACTTCCCTAAGGGCCCAGACCTTGCTGAGGCAAAAGTCCCCCTAAAGTTAACAGAATCTTGCCTCTATGTATTAATTATTATAATAATGGCCAACCAAGAACAGGGCTCCATTATGTAAGGCACTGTACAAACGCAGAGTAGTAGACAGTTCCCACCCCTAAGAGCTTATATTTAAACCAATGCGAAGACTGTCATTGGATTCCATGTGAGCAGATTAGCGAGTTGAGCTACAGGGGGCTCCAGCACTGCAAAGGTACCCAGCTGCTGCACAGAGGCATAAAAGGGTGGGAGGATCCTTGCACCCTCCCTCTCTTGTGCACCCATAGAGCAGATGAACACAATTTGGCCCTTAAATTGAAGTTCTTCTCTGCAAAGAATGTACATTTGTGGGGGGGGGGCTGTAGAAATAACTAATTGTATGAATATGAATTAAATGTTTATTTCATTAATATCTCATATATCTTCCTTCCACCACTGAATTGTTTCTGTCGGTAGATTTTTTCTAGTGCTCAGTCTGGTCTATTTTTAAATGTTCCAAACAATGGCGTGTCCATTATTTCCCTGGGAGAATATTCCTTATTGTAATAATTATGCCAGGAAGTATTTCCTGATATTTAGCAGAATTTTCTCTATCCTCATTCCACCTTTTTACCCTTCGTTATTCCCAGAGAAGAACTTTATATACACTTCAAAAACTTTATAAAATGAGACACAAATGTATTTAACCTAAAGCCTGGTTAATCTACTAATGACAATCATCAAATGATTTTTAAAATTGTTCTAGAATTGGTTGAACTAACAGATGGTGTAATTCCAGGGATATAAAGCACAAAACAAAAATCCTATCCTTTAATCAGTCATCCTATTACAAGTACATTTTTCTTTTGGCTTAACTGGTAATGTCTTAAGTTGTTTTATAAGTAGGCGATTATGAAAGCACATTTTTTTCTATCATCGATGAGGATGTCTGGGGATGAAGATTGTAAGAGATAATCTCCATAAGGTACCAAAAGAGGCTACTTTGTGCTTAGTAAATTTGTGTTTTGGGTGGTTGTTTTTTTAAACAAACCAAGAAAGCAGGAGGACACTGTGCTAGCTAATGGATCAGTGAATTGAGTAGATGTAATTGTCAAAAGCTAACATTATTGCTCTCTATGCATAATGAGGAGGGCACTATTAGCAGTAAATGTGAGCCAACACATTTCCTTTACAACTGACCTACTTAGTTGGCGGAACTCTTTTAGGAAGGTGACGTTTTCCCAACATAGTATATAGTAAATTACGCTTCCAGCCCCATGATTGTTATGACAAATTGGCCATGGATTCCTATTCTGATCCAAAACAAGGATATACACATTGTATATAGGGTCTGAGCTCAACCTTTCCTGAGTTTTGGCTTTATTAATAAGGTGACTCAAAAAAGAACAATATATACTCCACCCCAAGCCTCCTTGCCAGGTTTGGACCACATAAGGCTAATAGATTTGTTCATGCTATTGAAAGGGTTTTTGGTTCCACAATAAGACAAAAGGCAATTTTTACAAACATCCATGCCTTGAGATCTTAGCCAGATCTTTGTCGCAGGAGCTGTTATCCTTACCACCCAGTGCATGTATGTGACTGAAGCGTGGGGAAACTCATGGCTCCATTTGTTCTGAGTGCATATTTCTACAGCTCCTATCCCTCCAAAATCTTTCTCAGAGGACATAAGTAAAGGTTCACTCTTCCCTCTCTCCACCTAGCCTGAAAGATGCATTTAAAATTTATCATCTTTTTAGCATATGAATGATTCTCTGAGAGCTTTCCCACGTGCTTAGGAATTTGGACAAGGCAGATCCACCTCCTGCTTTCTGGAGCCCTGGAGAGTGAGAGGAGCTCATAACAGATAATTATCAGATCTAATAAAATGATCCTAATGGAGTCCCCTCCCCTGCAAGCAGGACCGGCTCTAGGTTTTTTGCCAACCCAAGCAAAAAAAATTTTGGCTACCCCCCACCCCAGCCCTGGGCTCCCCTCCCCAAACCCCCTGCTGCCCCAGCCCTCAGCTCTCCCCCCTCGCACCGCTGCCTTCCTCTGGGTTCCCCCTTCTCCCCCACCAGTGCCCTCCCCCCCACCTGCTGCCTCAGTCCTGGGCTCTCACCTCCCCCCACCCCCTGCTGCCCCAGCCCTGGGCCTCTCCCCTCCCACCAGCACCCTCCTGCCACCCCAGCCCTGGGTCACTGGTAACTCGCTCCCAGGGCAGGTCATCAGCAGTCCACTCATGACACTAGCAGGGCGGAGGCTGCATCCACCTGACTCTCTTTCCTGGCACCCATAGGGGCCCTGACTCTGCCCTCTGCCCCCTCACCTCCAGCTGGTCCTGGGAATCAGGAGGGCAGAGTTAGGGGGACTGCCCCGGCAGGGGGCTGAGGAGCCGGGGCAGGGCAGCTCCAGAGAGAGTGGCTGGTGGGGAACGGAGCCCCGGACAGTGGGACATGGGCCCTGCACAGCAGTGCCCTGGGCACCGATCCCCTCTATGGCCCCGCTACTGCTCCTGGCTGCCAGAACGCTTCACCCAGCCCCGGCTGCAGCACTGGGGGGCAGCCGCCCTGCAGCACTTGCAGGCAGCCCCGTGCACCCCGGGGGGTGGCCTCTAGCCTGAGTGTCCCACACTCCATGTGTCTCAGCCCGCTGGATGGCTTGGCCTTGGCCGGCAGCGTGAACCACAGTGGCCCCAGGATGCCCCCCACGCATGATGCGCTGCTGCTGCTGGACCCCAGTCCCAGGGCCTGCTTTGCCCACCTTCTGCAGCTTTTCCACCTGGACTTTGGCATCAGCTTGCCGCCCCTGCAAATGTGCTGCCCCAAGAACCTGCTTGCTTTGCTGGTGCATAGAGCCGGCCCTGCCTGCAAGCGCAGTATTGTACCCTCCAGTATATTTTCAAATGTGTTTTCCAATCTACTTTTTAAACATTCCAAGGGATAGGCCGGGAGATGATTCCACAATCCAATAAACCTCACTGTTTGGAAGTATTCCTAATTTTCATTTTATTTCTTTTAGTTTCATCACATTAGTTTTGATTGTATGCCCCAAGTAACTCCTCTTCAGATACTTGGAGATGATTAACCACTTTTAACATTTGTTGATGGCTATCATTATCAGCTAGGTTCTAAGATGAGGGGTGATAGAAAGATAGATAGATAGATAGGCTGACTGTTTTCCAGGTTTCCTTTGCCACTGTATATCTGTGATACAAATGAGTGTCCCTCCCACAATTCTCTTTCATTTTTGTCCAAACTGGAGCTCTTTCCATACCGTTGTTCACAGCGTCACTGGTTTTGTATCTTCTGCATATTTCATTAATGTTGTATTTATCCCCAACCCATTCCTAGATCTTGAATTACTTTTGGACTTAACACCAACCCCAACAGCACTACCCCACACCTGACTACATTGCAATACTTTGCCCTTCAGCCTGTTTTTAATTCATGTGAGTGTTCATATAACAGCCAGTTTGAATTAATTTTGTAAGGTTGAAAAATGTGTATTTATCTGCTAGTTCCCTTATTTTGACTATTCCTGCCTCACAGTGGATCCTCCCCTTTCGTACTGTGTGAGATCAGAGACCAGAGCTTTCAGATGCTGATGAGAATTACTAAGGGCTGTCCCCTGGGGAGAACAGCTCCCAAAACCGAAGTGTTCCTAATTTGAAACATACGAAACTGTACAGTAATAACAAATACACTATGGTCCATTTGAAAAGAGCCTCTTAAAATAATTGCTAATAGGAATTAAGTTCAGACTTTGCAGTGAAACTCCCCAGGTAGGTCAGATTTACAAGCATGAATTATCAATGGAATTATCAGGTAACCACAAATTTCCCTTCTGTTCCACAGTTATGCATAACAATCCTCACAGTGGGATGCACCAGGTTGTAATTACTCAGCCTAGGAGGAAAAATCATTTTGAAATCTATGGAGAATTTTAAATGCCAGATTTCTTAGGAGTTAAGGTTTAGTTACAGCGACACCGCAGTCCAAAACAGTAAATGAGGTATCAAGTGGTGACTGACGGTTGAGCTTGTAGTGCCTTGAGAAGGTCCAGTTGGTCATAGGAAGCATATGATCTTTTGCTCAGCTGCTGCCAAACCTGTATGGGAATAAGCCTTAAGATTCTTAGGTGGAATGGTTCCTCCTCCCTTAATACATGCTCTGTGCCATCTAGTGATCGTGGTTTAGGAGCCTTTGTTTCCTCTGGTTGCAGGAGGAGGATAAAGTCTGTATAGGGTTGTGGAATGACTTATGAGTTTGATTTTTCTTAACAATTACTTTAACACATCATCTCACATCAAAGATATGGCACTCAGTCTCATTTGAGTGTTTGAGGTTTGAATCAGACACAATATGATCTCTGCCTGCTGTGGTAAATTGGTTCTGGACCAGAGCTTGACTGGCTCATGCAAAGTTACTTTTGATCACCTCTCTAAATAATGAATAATTTGCAGAATGGGGATATATAAACTCAGTGTAAGGAGGGATATGCGGTATTTTTTAAAGGTATGATGTTGATGATGATGTATGTATATTCTTCCCTATAACGCTTTTTAAAAATGCCTCTATTTAAGGCACCCAGTTCATTCTGTTAGGTTGGGTTCACTTTCATATGTTTTGTGACTACAGGAATCCATGTTGGTTCCAAAATGGAGTTTTATGCCCACATGAGCTATAGATTACTTTTCACGCTCTTTTATTTCTCCTGGAGTTGTAAACAACTTCTAGTCAGAATGGTTTTTCCTAAGGGGTTTCCCAGAAGGGGCTTCCTGCCTTTTCTAAGGGGTTTCCTGGACAAGTGTATAAAAGGCTGCCCCATACAAGGCCTCAGGGCTGTCCTGAGTGGCAGCCAGGGATGGTCACGGGTCACAGGTTTTATCTGCAGGCATCTATCCATTCAAGTGATAGAAGGGTTAGGGATTTTCCTCCAACAGCTTCCTCAACTGTAAAAAGAAGAGAGGAGAAGAAATAATATCTCCTGAGTGTCCCATCTGTTCTGCTTTCCTGCGATCCCAAAGGAACATCAAGGGACTCCTTGGCGCTCCTCTCCAAAGGCTTGCCATTAGCCAGAGGATTGAGGTCCCAAGCACCTGCCATTGCTTTGATCTGTGAAGAAGGTTTTTTTATATTTGTTTTATAGGGTTGAGTTTGAGGGGATAATCACTGTATCGTGCCATTTTGCTGTTTATTCCCCTTTTATTTGCCCCACTCTTTGTTGTAAACCACGGTTTCTCAAACAGGCGCCGCTTCCAGCAGCTCCCATTGGCCTGGAGCAGCAATCCGTGGCCAATGGGAGCCACGATCGGCCAAACCTGCAGACGGGGCAGGTAAACACACTGGCCCGGCATGCCAGAGGCTTTCCCTACACAAGTGGTGACCCCTGTTTGAGAAACCCTGTTATAAACCCTTCAATACCTTTATTTGATTTTACCTTTATTAATTGACTCCTCATTATTTAGGGTGGGGGAGGGGTCCTCTTCGCAGGAGAAGGGATCCTACCAGATGACAGATGCTGGACAGGGAGGCCGAACCTAGGGAGACAGAAAGCATAAGGGTCTCTTGTCTTTACACTCACACTCACACTCACACTCACACACACACTCCTCCTTTTGTCTTTCCGTCCTTTTTCCCTTCTAACAATTCCAAAGGTGAAAAATAAAGAGCCAAACCTATTCTTCAGAAGCATTTTTAATTATGAGCCATGTTTTCTGCTTCAACAAAATTAATGCTTCCCCCCACACCTGGAATATGTATATAATTCCCCTGCTTTAAAGTAAAACACATCTAGCACCTCACTCTCCAAATATCTCACCCTCAAAATAAATCCATTCAGTTACATGAATTCCATCTTTCCCCTCTGTTCTCCATCTTGTCCGTGGCCACTCATCCTCAAAGTTTTATTTCTGATGGAAAGAGATCTGGGGTTGGAGAGTTGAGAAGAGCTGAGGGTGGGCCCTGGCCACACAGAAAAGTAAGTTTAGGCTGCAAGCTGCTGGGCAGTCTGCTCAGAAAAATTCACTCATTGACTTTCTGATTGCAGCCCTCTTCTTGAGGAGGAAAAAATTCACATTGCTTATATCTCCTTCTCTTCCTTCTCCTAGTGCCTGCCAGCTGGGGCTTTGAGCTGGGAGAAGAGCCAGAATGAATCAGTGTTGCAGTCTGAGAGCTCTGTTCTTTAGTCTGGAGCAGCCACTAGCAGATACCAGTAGTAGATACTCTTTGTGCTGAGGGCAACTGCAAGGTTCATGTGGTTCCACAGGGCCATTACATATCACCATCTCTCCCTGGCTGCCTTCTCCTGCTCTTGAATTGAAACCTTCATTTAAAAAGATTGAGACTTATAATTGCAAAGAAAAGCTTACACTTAGTTCACATGTTGATCTGATGCAGCATATCTGCCTGAGTTTTCAGAGGGCTGAAATGGTAGCAAAGAGAGGTGTGGACTGTGACTGTTCATCTCAGGGAGGTGTTAACTCAGATGCCCAACTATGACAGTTTAATCTTCACATTGTTAACTATTTCACTGCTGATCAAAGCATGTAAAAAAGGAGAGGATGAATCATATTAAAACTATCTGCACAATCTGCTCTGAGTGGTGTGTGTCTGTGGTGCCACAAGGGTCACCGCATTTTCCTCCAACCACAAAGCAGCCAATCCCAAGGAGCAAGAGTCCAGCAAGGCATCTGAGCCCCACACTAGGGGTAGCCAATTCAATTAGTCCAATGGGGCAACAGAGGTTCAGTGAAGGGGAGCTAAGTCTGAGGACTCGGAATGAGGGTATTTGAATCCCACTGCCAGTGCGGGAGGGCAGGCTCAAAGAGTTCGGTTCTGGTCAGCGGTGCATGCATAATCATATTTTGATCATCAGTACATCTATTGTGCATGGTGTCTCAGTAGGACATCTCAAGTGGGCAAAGCTTATTTTGTGGGCCTAGCTTGGGTTGTAGATTAAGCTTGGGAAACTTTTTTTCCTTTCAATTCAACCCCCCAAGGACCAGTAGTAGCCAGAGGCAGCCACACAGTCATTACATCAGTGCTCATTGCTCATGCACTCTAGTCCATGGAACACAGTTGCATAGATATTGCCTAGTCAGCCAGAGGATTCATCTGGGCCTGTTCTGAGCATGTGAGCTTGTGAGCATGTGAGTTTACATGTGAGCTTTGCCTACCCACTTTCAAAGACCACCAGCCCCCACTGCACTGTCTTTTCCTGAATCAACCCTTTGATAATCACAACTATGTGAAACACTGTATAGTGTCATCTTGATCAGTGATTTACTGACCTAACATCCTGCACAGCTAGTGGCAGACAAACTAAAACATCTCCCTGCATCTGTGTGGCCTCCAGTGACAAATGGTTCTTAGGCAACTGTGGGACAATGATTTTGCATTCTGATCAAATTGAAGATTTGGCGATGAACTTCAGCTTTTATTGTCAAGCCCAGTGAAACAAGAAGCAACATATAAGATTATAGAGTTGATAAAACTATAGAGATATAGGTGAGCAACAGTAGATGGTATTATTGACAAAAGAAAAGGGAACACCTGGGTAGATAGGTTAAATCTAGTAAGTACATGTAAGTAAGCAGAAAATAGCATATAACATATGATCTGTGTTAGAATTACCATTATCTCCAATTCTGTTGGACCTTCACTTTCATTTTCTTTGGAAACAGGGATGAGTTTCTTTGAAGCACAGATACACAATCTGTTCCATAGCAGATACTGCAGTGACTCATTCAGGCTACTGCTATCTGTCAGTGTAGCCCACTTCTTTCTCTTATCAGTCTACTTACATTTCTGTCAAAGAAGGTATTGCAAAGTTCACCTGTGTCATTTTCTAGCTGCTGAAATGTTTCCACAGTTTCTTAATGTTGGCAAGAATAGCCTCTAGTTTGAGCACTGGGCGTGCTGAGATCTCTCTCTCTCTCTCTGCTTTGTTGGTTAGTACAAGGAGACGGCTGGATTAGAATTTATTAAATCTGCTGTTGTCTCATGGGCATCATTTATGGATTCTGTGTCAGCCCACAAGATCTTCTGTTATAATGAACAATGTAATTAGTCTATAATTAGCAGTTAATCACAAATCTATAAAAGATGTTTCAGAATATTGACAACAGTTTAAAAAAAGTCACATTACTATGTAGCTAATTAATTACAGATTTCAAGTTTTGTCACAGGAAAAATGCTTTCTTAGAGCACCCTTTAATTTCCACAGCAGATATATTAATCTTTCCGGTTCTCATCTCCAGAACCTATATGCAAATGATGATATACTGTAGTAGCCCAATAGGACAAAATCTTCCAGTAATGTGTTTAATCTAGTGCAATTCTGTTCTGTTAAAATGGCAAATTCTTACTCAGCAGATCAGTTCCTTGTGTGTATTCTGAGTCCTGTCTGCTGATTTTGGTGACAAAAATATGTTTTTATGACATTCCATTCCTGCTAGCTCCGCAGAGCCAACACAGCTGAAAGACAGTTGGATTTTAGTCTTGTTTGTGCATCACCCACAGAATTTACTAAGATCCCATAAGTTACACTTGTGGAACCCCACTGAAGACTATGGCTTGTCTACACTAGAAAAATGGGTCAAAGTTAGGTCAAGGTGTGTTAAACAACTTCAACCTAACCACAACCTTTTTCTTAGTATGGACACATTTCAACATCTTTTACCAAGATTACACCATGGTCTATGCCATCAGTCTAAAGGCATTGCAATGTACCAGCACTAGGAAAACTGTTGTGATTAGGCTGAGGTCCGTTAACACATGCTAAACTAACCTTGGCTGATTTTTCTAGTGCAGATATCTCCCATCATGCAACACAGGTGTAATTTGAGGCATAATGTACCCCACAGTTCCTTTATTCCTGTTGATGATGCATAAGAAAGAAATCACCTAGTTTGACTCTGAAATCCTTGGCTGGATTTACAGGGCTGACAGAGTGTCCTCCTGTAGCTCCCAGCCTACCAGGAGAGCGTACTTACTGCTACAGTCATTCAAGAAGAGCAGCATATCTGCGTGTGCTTATGGTTACCTCTGCTTCTTCCTGTCTCTTAGGTGTCCTGCACTTCAGAGGATGGTAGGAGGTAGTAGTCCCTGTGATCAATAGAGTGCCAATGCTGGGTCTAATGTTTTTACTTGGCCTTTGCTCTCTCCTTGGTGCTGGGCACAGTCAACCTCCAAACGAGGAAGAACTTCCAAATATACAAAACACATAGCATGCAAAAATGATTTCATTACCAGGAGATTTCATGAAGAAAATATACCATTTTGCTGGCTTCTGACATTCAACCATGTCTTGTACACATTATGATAATGTCAAGATGTGAATGTCTGTTCCCCACATTTCATAAATTAATCACGATCCACCACTTTACTCATGGACAAATCATCCCTCCCTGAGCAAAGTCTGAGGCAATAGTCCAAGGAACAGAGTGACAGTGGAATACTATTTGGCTTCTGTACTTGTCCCTTCCCCTTTCTGATTCACAAAGGAAATACAGTGGAGTAGAGCCCATTGCTGATACTGACTGCACAAAGAAACCATGTCTGGGGATTAAAAGTAGGCAATGTTTTTTCATCCTCCCAACCCCACCCTCACTCCCATAAAAAGACACCTCATGCACAATACAGAGAATTTCAAAGGTGTCAGCTAGATGAATGGGAATTCCTGTGGCATTGCACATAGTATTACATCCACTAATACCAAGTGAATTTGTCTTGGTTAATGCCATTATGGTGATTGACCACTGATACTGAAGTACTAAACAGTGGTAAGGCCTACAGCACATCTGTTTAGGGTGTCCTCAGAAAGCTGGTCTTAAATAGGAAATAAAAACCAGCCATTCCCTGTATTCCAATAGTGGGGCAGTGAACATAATGTTTAAGATCTCAAAGTGACTTTGGCATGTTTTCACCTATTCAGTTATGTCTCTGCATCTATAACAATGTCAAATCCTCTAGCATCCCTGCAAAAGGAACTTGTTAAAGAACCAAAGCAGCAACTGGAGGAAAAATGTTCCATACCTTGATATCTGGGCTCCCATTAGATGCCCATTGACCCTTAGTCTGTCCCAAGTATTCATGTGGGTGAAAGGAGTCATCTCTGTTCCATGGGACCTACCATGCAGAGCTGTAGGGCCTCTTGCACACCTTCTGGTCTGTGGTGGGTCCATGTGCAGTAGTGCAGAAGGGGCTTCGAGGACAGAGATGGGGACATGGCCATGGATCTGCAACTTAGATGGATGCACCAGTCAAACCACATCCACACATATATCAGCTCTGGGTGCCTCTGATGGCATTGGAAAAGCTGGGCTAGGATTCTGACTCTCAGGCCTTTCAGAGATCCCATTTATATAGGCTTTATGCAAGGAGTGAGGATTTGTCTGAGTGAAGGGATAAAGCATTTGAGGTAGGTGGGGAATTACTTCTCCTCTCCCTTCCTGATACAGTCATGAAATGTTCATTACATTATTGTTTAAATTGACAACTAAAGCTTTACAACACTATAGTTATTCTTCATGAAAGGTCTTTTTATGTAAATTTAGTTTTGAGACCTTTTGGTTCTATCCTGTTTTCTTTGGTACAGCAGGTCATCTATTACCCCCGCTCTGGGCAAGCTGTCTAACAGTGTCCTGCCAGTCAGTAGTCTGCTGTATTAAATTTAATTGCACTATTTTTTCACAAGTGGTATGCACGTAAAAAGCAATTTCTTTGAATGTCTTCTGTAAATGTTTTGCATTTCCTCAGTTTTGTCCCTGTCTAAAGCACTGTGTCAGGTTCCTTGAAAGAGGGTGTATGATCAATTTTCAAACAACACTTTTGAGTTCTCAGATGAATACTTCAGCAAATAAATGCTCATTTTGGCACATCAGTGCAGGGTCCTTAACTTTTGTTGTTGTTGTTGTTGCTTCCTCCGCTTCCCATTCATAACCCTACAGACTCAATGTACTGTGAAGTGCCATGTCAGAAGAAACTCGTATCAAATAGTTGCCATGTGGTAGGAATAATGCAATGATAAAGTGTCTCTGCAACATTTCCTTTGGATGTGAGACTACTATTTGCAGGTACTGGAACAGGCAGGTCTAGGCTTGCCCAAAACTAGAGACCTGCCCCCTCCAATGAGGGGAGGAGCCATGGACCCAGGCTGTAAGTGAGTTCTGAGGACAACAAATGAAAAAACAGGGACAGAAGTGAAGGTTAAAAGTTTAAAAACTAAGGATCCAGAGGGGTACACAGCATAGAAAACTCCTGACAGCACCTTGGATGTGTGATATAGAAGGAAAAAACAAACAGATGACTCCAATTAACTACTCCTCCCAGAGGCTGCTGGGAGTAGGAGGGGTCTGAGGTCTATATAAGCAGACCCAGCTCATCCTGTAGGAGAAGAGGAGCAGTTTCAACACCCAAGAAGACTGGAGGCTGAAGAAATGGGAAAGCCAGCTCTAAAAAGGGTCAGGAGGAGGAGAGGAGATAATCAACTGGGAAACAGGTATTGAGTTTGGGGAGAGTTGGGTATCAGGCTGCAGACTTGTTGGAGGGGAAGGTGACCAGGCCTTGATGTCTAACTCCGTTTGCTTTATCGCATTTTTATTTACCTAGTTTTAGCTTCCTTTCATTCAGAAGCTCATAATTACCTCCCTATCACCATTATGATAATCTCTTCCATATGTTTAGGTTTATTACTCCTTGCTACAGAAATTAATATTCCTCTGTTGTCTTATACTTGCATGCAGTCATGTCATGCTCTTGACCTAAGTAGATTTTGCTTGGCTCAGTGTCAGCTGTTTCTTTCAGCACATGAATTAGGTCACATCAAAGTCTCCTGACTTTCCTAGGACACAAGATCAAGCCATCAACACCACACAACACCATTGTCATGTGGGTGGTGCACATTTTTGCCTCCTTCCTGTGCCCCAGTTCAGTTAAAATGAGTCAGGATGCCTAAAACCAAGTCTACGCTATGGCTAACTGGTTTTAAAATGTACTTAGCTAAACCAATTTTAAGACGGGTTAGAAAGGTTTCCCAGGGTAGACAGGCCTATAGGCACATATGGAAAGCTAGATCACCCAGTAGCCAGCAGCAGAGGCACCGCTGGATTCATGACATAGATGGACCACAATCAGCCAGAGGCAAAAGATGTATCTGGGATGAAAGTTTTATGAGGCAACTAGTGGTTAGAAGGGAGGTGGGGGTGCATGAAGAGAAGGGGAAAAGAGAACAGTTTGCTATGTACTTGCATTTCCCTGGAAATCATTCTGGGTATGCCTTGCTTTGATTGATAATGTATTCCTCCAGCAGTACAACCCAGCCTCCTGTTTCCCTTCATCGCTGCAGCTGCACATTGTGCTGAAGGCTTGGGGGCCTTTGCTTCCATTACTGCAAAAACTGTTTCCTGATCAGTATTCTGAAGAGCTTTTCCATTTGTCAAATATTTCCTCTTTTTATTCTTCGCCCTAAGAAATATTGTGCTATTTGTCAGCATTAAACTGCGTTTGCCATCTAAGTTCTTCTGTGCCTGACTGCACTGATACTTTGTTTATGGCGGTTCTGATTAACAAAATCTGGAGTCTAGTGTTCTTTTCTGGTCCCTTGCTAATAACTTTTTCTCATTCTGAAGGGAGGGTGTACACTTATGATGTATTAGTTTAGTAAGGTGTGGAAAGCAAGTATTGATCATCACGTGTTTTATCTGCCTATGCTACACCGGGCTGTGCTCTCATTAGTTAACAGAAGCTACATATGGTCACACCTGCTATATACTTGGATGGGAAAGGGGACTATATAAGAAAAAAATCATTCAGTGCAGGAAATGGTGAAAATTCAGAATGTACACTTGTCCATTTGAGTCTTTATTGAACTAGTGCTTCAGTGTTGTCTTAGGATTTGTGTTGATGGAAGTGTTTAATTTAGGAATAAAACCAAGCGCCTGACCCCTCGTGATCGTTAAAAGTCCCATAGCACTTGCTGCAAGAGTTACGGCATTGAGTCTGGTGTCCTGGCCAAATTCAGAACCAAGAAATTGCATTCTCCTAACTTAAAATCTACCTGCAGTTTCAGTTACAAAGCTATTCTGACTTGCCCGTGGAAACTAAAATAAAGTGCTTCTTGAACTAAATGGGTCAGGAGGAGGAGAGGAGACAATCAGCTGGGAAACAGGTATTGAGTTTGGGGAGGGTTGGGAACAGGCTGCAGCCTACCTGCCTAGGACACTTTGTCTCACATCAGCGAAGAGTGTATTTTAATGGTGCCCCCTGTAGCATGTAAGGCTCTCTCTAAAGCATGCCAGAGGAAAGGCACTATATTTCAATATAAAGTGGTAGTGATGTTATCGAACTTACTTTCTAGACTAGATTTTGCAACTTTTTCAATCCTTCTCTGAACCAAGACAAACTTCCACTGGTTTTGAGATTCTCTGTCAGTGGATTTGTGTGCCCTATAAAGCCATTCCTTAAAAAGTCTACGAGGGCCCTTAAGGTGACTCATCTTGGGACTGATCCAAAGCCCACTGAAACCAGTAAGAGTATTTCCATTAGGAGGGTTGCACTGATGTGAAATGAATCACTGTATTCCAGACCATCATTCTAATATTCTGAATCTTTGCATACAGCAACTGTAAGTAGGCTATATCATTATAGGCACCAACAATTATTCTTTTAACGGTTCCTTTATAAGGTATCCATTTAAAATGGAGGCATTGTATTTCTCTCCCTATTTTAATATTCTATATGGAAAATGCATTCTTTTCTAGGTTTTTAGGTTCTGGAAAGGCCTCCCAATAGGAGTTCTATGGGCAATCAATGTAATTAGTTTCAAGATAGAGCTTGATAAATTTGAGTGGGAATTAGGGTGATCAGACAGCAAATGTGAAAAATCGGGATGGGGTGCGGGGTAATAGGAGCCTATGTAAGAAAAAGACCCCAAAATTGGGACTGTCCTTACAAAATCGGGACATCTGGTCACCCTAGTGGGAATTTACGACTGGGTTGCCTATTGTGTTGCGGGAGGGCTGGTCTCGGCAGCTCTAGGGGTCCCTTTCAGTTCATGTCTTATGTTCCTAAACAGTCACACTTCTAGGTATCATCTGGTTACCTGCAGGGGTCAGAATGGGGGGAGGGGGAGGAATCCCTATGTATTCTGGGGGGTTTTTTTGGTTTCCTTTCTCTGAAGCACCAGAGATGACCTGATTGGAGATGGAACAGTACAGGATGGGCTGGTGCTCGGAGGTGGCGCTGAGAATTTTTCTAAGGTGCCTGGTCTTGCTCATATACTCAGGGTCTAGCTTGATTTGCTATTTTTGACATCAGGGATGAATTGTCCCTCATGTCAGGCTGGCAGCAACCTTGGATTGCTTTTTTTCCCTTCTTCTGCAGTGTGCGGTGCAGATCTCTTGCCAGGATCTGGTATCTTAATTAATCATTTACCTGCCATTACAGTGGCCTTGGGCATTGGTGCACCTTGGTCCCTTCTGTTCCCTGCCAGTTTAGTCTCCTGAGAGCTGTAATACCTTGATCTAATTTGACTTGTTGGCCTTGGTATGCTTGTGGCTGGGTAGTGTTAGTGGCCTGTGCTATACATGAGATCAGACTAGATGATCTGGTGGTCTTTTCGAGCCTTAAACTCCGAGTCTTCAACCTCCTAAGCTACCAGTTCAGTTGTTATATATAATTGAGATTATACAGATGAGAAGTCAGTTATATTTACTATTTAATCTTGATGTTACACAAATGCATGTAATATTGAACTTTACCAGGAAACTGGGATGCTTATACGGATATTTGGGTTCGGGGGGAAAAGTAATACCAAATATTTACAATTTATGAATTCTCTACTGCAAATTCTTTTCTGTATTTTCCTCTCTAATATGATTATATACACTCTGTACCTTTTGAAATATGTGGCCTCCTGAATTCTTGGAGAATAAGGATAGGCACCCTTAATATGACCAAATTCAGATCAGTCCCAGAGCAGTGCACTGGCAGCAGATGAAACAAAATGCAGTATGAAGCACAATACAATATAAGAAGCAGACATTTCTATACAATAGCTCTCTTTAAATGAGGTCCCAGAGCACTTGAAAAACAAATAGTAAACAGCTACTGTGCAAGCAACAGTGTGGCACTTAAGGCCAAACAGTAGGCAACCCCTGTCTGAAACAGCTACGTTAAAATGTCCCTAAGGTTTCCAATACAGTTTCATCTGATCTCTAGTTAGACCATTTCTACCAAGCAACTGTGGTGTGGAGGGTGTTTTCTTGATCCATTGCATGGTTACTTAAGACATGTTTTGCTGCTAGTAGTACTAGGTGAGGAAGAAAAATACTCTTTCCACAGAGGTCCTTCTTATAAATGAAAAACAGGATCTGCAGTTCAAAGATTTACTAGGACCGAATGGAGGGATTTCAGGATAGAAGTGATATTTCAGGAAAGCCTGCTCCCTGTTTAAACTCAGGGAGCTGCATTCTGAATAAATCACAGTAGTGCAAAGGAGCTCTTAGGGCATCTTGCAAAAAAGATTTACATACAACAATTGATCTGTGAAACCACACAATTGTCAGAATTTCCATGTCTCATCTCTTGTCCATGTAATCACATAAAGATTTTAACATGCCAATGCCAACATTGTGTCAAAAATAACATCAGATGGCTTGACTGCTCTGATACGTTATATGGATCAAAGATGGAGTAAAAATGACATCAAATGAAAATGCGGAGAGTGGGGAGGATAAAGATTGTTGTGTGTACTATGTAACACTGAAAAAAGACCTTTTTAAAAAAAAAAAAAGAGGTTCAATTTCATAAATTGCAGCCCATCAAATGGAAATGTCATGGAGGCAACCTTGAGCACAGGGATGTGGGGATGCCTGTAAGATCCCAGTGGCCAGCTCCCAACTGAGACCCAGTTAACTCTGTTACAGGATCCCATCTCTGCAGCACAGGCTCATAGGCTTATTTAAAGAAAAAGAAGAAGCAGAAAACCCAGAGATTCTGCATGACATGAGTGTTGCTCAGGAGAGGTGCTGATACATCATATTGCCAGGAATGATCCAATTCAAGCCCAGGTTAAGATAATCTTTGTGAATTGCTCTGATTCAATGGTTTAGAGCAGGGTCGCATGCTGCACCTTTTCAGAGGACGATGGAGCTCCTGCTCCAGTACCCATTTCCCTAGTGCCCCTGGAAGGATTTGGCTAGTCATCCAGAACTATTTCTGAAGCTTCTGCCTTAACGAGGCCTCTCCTCACACCAATATGGCAAATGATTTTAATTAAAGAATGTGATGGTTCATTAAATAACATTAAATCTTGATGTTTGTTCTAGTTTGTATTTAATTTTCACATTAATCTGTACTCTAAACAAAACATGAAGACTAAAACCGCTTAAATCTGATCCACAGATATGCTCCTGGGTCCTGGAAAGTGCTTGAATTAGATGGATGCCCCATGCTGCACCTCATGTCTGTCAGTTTAAAAAAAAGAAAACAAAAATCGTGATGAAAAGAAAGGTGTCTGGGAGAGGAAGTATAATGGCACCCTCAGCTTTTACTATATTGAGTGCTGCAGCTGGATGGTAGAGTTCAGAGCACTGCATGGTAATTTATCCTGACACTAATGCAACTACTCTAAATATGCACTAATGTCTTCGCAAGGAATAATGCATAGTGCTTAAAAACAAACTCAGAATGATGATGAGGAGAACACAAATACTCCACTGCTGCTTCACTTTATGCATTTCCAAATGTGGACAAGTTTGAGAGAGCTCCCCGTTGTCAACAAAATGTATTCGCTATCTATACGTGCCATTCGGGGATGTTTATGTGAAACTGATCTTTATAACAGCATAGCAAAAAAACCAGGTTGAACAAAAAGGCTACTTTGCAAAGTAAGAGTCAGGCTGATACAATCTGATCTAAAACAGAACTTCAGCCATGTAACAATGTGGGTCCGGATCCTTGTAGGTGTTACTCCTTTTTAGACCAGTCCTTCCACAGCAAAATTCCCATTTGACTTGAATAAGTTTTACCTGACTAGACAAATACTGAGTAAAGCCATCAGGATTTCGCACATGAACTTACACGTGTGCCAGTGTGTAGCCATATTAGAAAATGTGTATTTTAAACCAGTCAGTGAACTAAAGCACAATGTGGGGTAACTTGAGCTCACTCCCCTTCCTTTATGCAAAGTGTACACGTGTGGCTTTGTAACTCCTAAGCAGAGGAGAAAAGGCCCCATCCACTTGTCTCATTGAAGTCCATGACTTCAACTGGAGCAGAAACAGGACCAATCGACCAGCTCTTTGTGACCCCATGTGTGCACTAATTATGCACACAAATAAAGTGACAAAGAGTCCTGTGACACCTTATAGACTAACAGATATATTGAAGCATAAGCTTTCGTGGGTGAATACCCACTTCATCAGACGCAAATAAAGTGAGTGCATGTGAATTTACAGTGACTGTAAAATTTAGGCATGTGCATTTTTACATGCACAGTAGTGAAAAGTCTGTGCTAGTATATCTTGTTTAACTGGACTGTTTTCAAATGTGGCTGTTTTCACAGAGATCATGTGCTCATACTAACACAACTGAACACTTACCCATGTTTTTTAGAGCAGTTGTGGGTTGAGGTAGAATTTGGAATCTTTATTTGGCTGAAATCCTTTTAAATTTGGCTTTTTTAACATTTGAAATGTAGGTGTCACATCTTTCTAATATTTGTATTGAAATAGCATGTAGAAGGTCCAGCCAGTGATTGGGATCCCATGGTTCTAGACAGATTTTGTACAACAAAGAAGTACCTGTCCCAAAGCACTTTATGTAGAGTTTATAGTCTGGTGTTTAATAAGAGCAGTTAAAGATTACTCAGTTTTAAATTACACTGGTGGATTTAGCTAACACAACTGTTAATAAAAAAAATACATCCTTAATTGAATTCACCACCTTTGAAATTTGATACAGACACCTCAGCCATTGTCTACACCGGATGTACAAGCCCAGAGCATGTACAGGTGTTCATTAGGTATTGAGGGCATTCCTACAGGTACCTGGTTGTAATAGAAACATATGGATAACTGCAAGGAAAAGATTAATAAAAAAGTGAGTACAGAATAAATAGCTGAGAAACTGGTGTGCCCTAGTTCATACTAAAGTCTGCAGTCATAGAAAATTGTAATGAAAATTAGTTTGAATAATATTACATTGTATTGTAATTTGTTTCTTGAACCCAAAGAGTTGTTTAAGTGTTTTATTTAAAAGCAGTTTGGTTTTGGTCCATAAAGTGTTTGAAAATAAAAGGTTTCCATTATGGCTGCTTTTACAACCAGAGCCATGAGAAGAGCAGTGTGGAGCTGTACAGCACCAGTATCCGTGGACAACAGCATTCTGCCTGTGAAGTACTGAGGCAGGAAGAAAGCCTCATGGGGGGACTAGAGGAAACAGCTTTTACTGCACACGCCTTTTTAGAGATGTAGCAATGTACTCCCAGCATTGTTACTAGTTGATACCCAGTGTGCAGGGGAAGCAATTTCCCTGACCAAGTCCTTGCTGAGCCAAATCTCTTATAGAATGTACAGCTCCTATGGCTATGACAGAGACAGACCCCCACTCCTGTCTCCAGGCTCAGGAAGTGCAGTACCAGCATTCTCTCTGGCCCTTGAAGGGGTCAAGAGCAGGCTTCCTTTATCCTGTCTCCCCAGCCTCTTTGCTCTTGGTCTAGCCTGAAGCATTGATAGCTGGGTGATTTTGTTCCTACTGAGAGGAACAAAATCCCTCACCTGATCAACAAGCCCTCAGGGTTTGCATTTGAAAACTATCCTTACAGTATAAAGCACACTTTTTACACAGTACATTATCAATGTTTGTTTACCACTTGTGTATGTTAAATTATCTACAGGAGGGCTTTCATATTGTTCCCTAAATATAACATGAATGTAGTTATATTTAGGGAACAATATTATATGTCAAACATTTATAAAATATCAAAATACACAGGCCCCAGAGTTCAAATACACTAGTTTTTGTTCAAAACAAGATGTATGGGCATGCAAAATTTAATGCAAATCAAGTGTCATCTACTGTTTCACTTCTTCAGCAAACAAACAAAAAATGTAAGGAGAAGATGATGAAATAGAAGTATTTTAGCTATAAATCTCTCCCTAAATAGGTCATCTGTGTCACATTGAAGGTAATGTTGAACTGCATAGCTGTGTATGAAAACACCACAAAAAGTTATTTTTGCTGTAATCAATGCAATAGTAGTGATAGATGAACCTGTGACAAGTTTGTCCACCTAGGTTGTTGTCTGGTATTTATCTGAATAAACAACATTGTAATCTATAATTTCCAAATGCCTGGAAGGAACTGTCTGTTCATATGTTCAGCAAAGATTAACTCATGTTATTTGGATTTTCTAACAGAGGACCAGCTAATGAACATTTATAGAAGATTGGATGGAATAAATGTTTCCCGACAAGTTAATCTACTCAAATGGCTAGTTATGTTGGTCACTGGAAAAGATATTATTAACTTAAAAAGTTCAATCAATTTAGAAGGTTAAGAGGTGACTTAATCATTATCTCTAAGTATTTACACAAGAAGACATTTGATACTGGAGAACTCCTTAATGTAACAAAGCTATTAGAAGATGCGATGTCTTGGAAGTTGAAGCCCAAAAAATTGAAATTGAAAAAAAAAGTGCAATTTTTTAACAGTGAGGGCAATTAACCATAAGAACACTTTACCTCAGGTTTGGGGAGAGGTCAATTCTTCATAACTTGGAGTGGACTGGACGATTTTGAGAAAAAAAAAAGATCTGGTTCAAACTGATGGAGGAACAGCTCACTGAAATTCTATGACTTGTGTTATACAGGAAGTGAGAATAGAGGGTCTTACTAGACTTCTTTGGCCTTAAAATCTATGTGTGAGTATATGGTGATGCCAGAAACACAATACTCGTTGACACAATGAACTTACATAATACCAAGGAAGACTGATAACTAGATACCATTGTCACTGCTCCCAGAGGAAAGAGAATTGCAGGTGCTGAACATAAGTTAGACATGCCAAGGTAATCGTGGTTGATCAGAGGTGCCTGCGGCTCAGGGCCTAGTCTGAAAGTGGGCGAATCATGTGATTCCACCCTGATCCAGGTTAACAGCTAGAGCCCTGAGAGTGTGTATGCTTGAAGAGTCCAGGTGAAACCAGAAGGGCAGCTCAGGTGGTAATTGTGACACTATGTGAAGGGAGAGAGGGTATGATTCAAGTCATCTACATGTGTCAGTTACACTGGAATGGTCTGTGACGGGAAGTATGCTCCTGGTCCTGTCTTCTTTGACTGGAATCAAGGGCAAGAGCCAAATAATCTTGCAATATATTGTAATCTGAAGGTCAGTGCATGTCTAACATTGCTTCCTGTAGTATTCACACAGGTATATACACATTATGTTTTACTTTTTGCTTCTGTTTGTCTTGGTTTCTATAAAGTTCCAGTTTAAAAATGGGTTTGGTTAGGATGAAACTGAATTGGTTTACGTGACTGGTATTTGGGGCAGAGAAACAACTGAACTCTGAGTTTTCTGGAAAGAGAGTACCGTGTGATACTTGGGGATCTGTCTATACAGATTTTGAATTCTGTGAGAGAATATGAACTCTTTGTATGTAGCTTTACCAACCTGCAAACTCCATTTTGAAGATGCAGCCTTTTGCCTTCTCTACTGTCTGTTTGTTTGTTGGGATGAAGTTCCAAAAGGTAAAGGAATAACAAGAGGGACACCGACAGTAAGTGCTCTCCTATCAAAATGGAATGCTTCTATTCACAGACTGGCTCCCAACCAGGTAATCTGATTTAACAGTGAAGAGGTCACCTGGGCAATGAAGTCACCTGACAGGGGCCTCTGATCACCTGAGGAAGCTTGACAGGAGATCACCTGACAAAGGGAACAAGAAGTTATAAAAAGGGCAGGAGCTGCTCTTGTGGGGGCCATTTTCTCCAAACTCAAGGGGAGTCAGAGGCAGTGCAACATGTAAGGCATTGCACGAGGCAGCAGACACTGCCTACTTTCCTGAACACTGATGGTCTCCCAAGGGAAAGGTGAGCGAATGAGGGGCAGTGCATTCAGTGTGTTTGTGTTCTGAATGATCTGTCCTCTCTTGTGCTCCATATGATTAAGTTTAAAAGCAATCATCTTAGAATCTGGGCCCAGTGTCTGTGTGTTAGATGCATGAGCCTCCTGAGAGCATTCTGGCTCATATCTTCAGTGGGATTCTGTGAGAAGGTGTGTTCTAGCTTCTAGGCTGTCTTGTGTGTGTGTGTGTGTGTGTGTGTGTGTGTGTCAGTGCTGGCCTGGGGACCTAAGGCAAGTGGGCTGAGGATCTACATTTCTGTAAAGGGAAAGCAGACTGTTGGTGCCCAGGAAATGTGCCAGACAGGTCAAGGGAGGAAACAGTGTTGCAACTTTCTGAGACCTGGAAAGCTTAATACACATGGGGAGCCAGAGGCTGGGGTTCCCTTCACAATAATCCAGTGATCATATAAACAGGGGATCAGTGCCGCATGGGGAAGGTAACTCACTTCCAGCAACCTGGCCATGTCACGGGCACGGCAAATGCCGTGGGGGCCATTGTGAGAAACAAAAGGACTGAAGCATCTACAGTGTAGAACGGGGTGGGGCAAACTTTTTGGCCTGAGGGCCGCATTGGGTTTCGTAAATTGTATGGAGGGCTGGTTAGGGGAGGGGAGGGGGTCGTGGCCCAGCCCCCACCTCCTATCTGCCCCCCCCGGGACTCTTGCCCCATCCAACCTCCCTTGTCTCCTGACGGCCCCTCTGGGACCCCTGCCCCATCCACACACCTGTCTCCTGACTGCCCCTGGGCCCCAGCTGTCCCATACAACCCCTCCTCTCATTCCTGATGACCCCCCCAGGACCCCTGTTCCCCCCCTGACCACCATCTGCACCCCTGTGCCCTGACCACAACCCCGAACTCCCCTGCCCTCTGTCCACCCCCCCTCGCTCCCTGCCCCCTTACTGCACTGCCTGAAGCACTGGTGGCGCTACAGCCGCACTACCTGGCTGGAGCCAGGCCACGCCACCGCCACCACCGCCACCATGCAGCAAAGAGCACCAGGTCAGGTCGGGTTCTGCAGCTGCGCTGCCCCAGGAGCTCACAGCCCTGCTGCCCAGAGCATTGCGGTGTAGCCAGCGAGCTGAGGCTGCGGGGAAGGGGGGACAGCAGGGCAGGGGCTGGGGGTGAGCCTCCCAGGCCGGGAGCTCGGGGGCCGGGCAGGATGGTCCCACAGGCCGTAGTTTGCCCACCCCTGGTGTAGAATGTGATACTGACAGAACCTTAAAACACCAGTATGTTTATTTCATTTTTAGATAAAAATCTCAGGAATTATTCAGATTGTCTGTGCCTCTAGGATCTATCAACTGGGCTGGAAACTAATGATCATGGACTTGATATCTAAGAGGAAAAAAATCATTTTTTGCTTACAAAGTGACACTGCAATTATGTCAATAAAATTGGCAAAAATCCCTCTGATAAAAGTTCACGGTCAGTTTACAAGCACAGGAAAAAATGAAGCAGATGACTTCAGGAGACAGTCATGGTGTATCTAAAAGTTTAAGACTTGATGGCTTTTGTAGACTTATACCATTTCTGGGCCCACACTGCCAAAGAGCAAACTAAAATCAATAAAACTGGCTCCACATTTCTATGATGTTTGGATTATTGCAAGATTTGTTGCTGAATTCCATGCCTTAGAAATATACTAACATATTCCAATTTGGCATGTCCTGTATTTCTCACGCGTTGAACGTGTAGTAGTGGTTGTACAAGTCAAAATGATTCAACAGAAAAAAAATGCTGACAATATCCTATTGAGGCTATGGAGTTTGCTCGCTGGCCCAGAATCTTAACACAGAAGAGAGCAGTAGGTCTGGATTGTGCTTGGATTTTGCATCAGGGAGATGAAGGGAAAATGCCCCCCTATCCTCTCACGGAGGCAGCCTGTTTTCAGACTGTCCTGTGCAGTACTTGCAGTCAAATATACACATTACAAATGTATGCAAAATTTCTCCTTTGGCGTTCCCAGGTAAAATGGGTTTGAAAGAGCAGTATTTGCCTCAGCATGTTAGAGAGCAGTTCAGACGTGGGATTCACCCACTTCTGCTTGCAAACAGCGCTATCTCTCCCCTCTCTGTCAGGCAGGTTCTGATCTCAGGCTCATGTTTGTGGAGCTCAGGCAGCTCTGTGCGTCCCCAGCAACGCTTCACTTCCAAGCAACTGCAGATAAGCATCATGCAGACAGAATCTTATTGAAAACAAATCAGGTTGTTAGAGCAGTCATCTGCAGGTGCCTTAAATTATGGATGCATGGGGGAGTGAGGTCAAGATCAAGTGCACCATCCAGAGACACTATTTTGCTGTGGAGGGACATTTTCTGCTGCAATTGCTTCATGGAGGAGTGACAGTCGGAAGAGTGGGAATAAGCGCAAATGCAATGAATAAGAAATAGTGACAGGAGAAAAGGGAGGCTAGGATGACCCAAAGTACCTGGTGACTAGGCAGACTGCAAGAATCAGTCTATAATACTTGGAAATTGTTGCATGCAACATTGAAACCACTTTACAAGTACTAACAAACGGAACCTCTCAACAAACCTGTGAGGTAGAAAAGTATCAAAGTCTCTATTCTATAGATGAAAAAAATGAGAGACACAACTTAGGTGACTAGTTTTAGGTCGTATGAGAAGTGTACTGTGGAGAGGCTGCTCTAGATTGGATTTTTTACAAATGTGGAGGAACTGGTTGCGAATTTGAAAGTGGAAGGTAGCTTGCATGAAAATGATCATGAAATGCGAATTCATGATTCTAAGAAATGGTTGGGGGAAAAAACAGCGCAATAAAGATCAGGGCTGCCCGGGGTGGGGGAGTGGGGAAACAAGTGGGGCAATTTGCCCCAGGCCCTGGGCCCCACAGGGGCCCCCACGAGAATATAGTATTGCAACTTTTTTTTATGGAAGGGGCCCCTGAAATTGCTTTGCCCCAAGCCCCCGGAATCCTCTGGGCGGCCCTGATAAAGATAATGGATGTCAAGAAAGCAGACTTCAGCAAACTCAGGGAGCGGGTGGGTAAGAGACCATGGGAAACAACAAGTCTAAGGAGAAAAGCAGTTCAAGAGAGTTGTCAGTTTTTCAAAGAAACATTATTAAGGGCACAAGAGCAAACTATCCAACTGCATGGGAAAGATAGTAAGGATGGCAAGAGACTACCCTGGCTTAACCAGCTCTTCAGTGATCTGAACCTCTAAAAAGAGTACTACAAAAAAGTGGAAACTAGGTCAAATTACAAAAGATGAATATAAACCAGGGGTTCTCACAACACATTTTTGATGGCCTCAGAGTGCAGCCACCAACTCTCTCTGATGACTTAATTAACTTTAGGAAAAACCATTAAATATGCACAGATACAAATCCAAATCATTGTAATTTAGATTTGTAGGGGGTTTTTGGCTGACTCGATAATAAAAATAATATTGCCTCCCACTTCAGGAGTGACATTTGTATATTTGTTAATATCACAGCACACTTAGTAGCTACCTGGGAGGCTATGAAAAGTGATAAGTGATATTAGCAAACATACAAGTATCACTTTTCACAGATAGCTACTAAGTCTGCTCTGAAAAGTGATATTAACAAACATGCATGTATTACTCTACTCAGCAAGCCCCGGGACCCGTTTGGCCCTCCCCGTCCAGGGCTTATGTGCAAGACAGCAGGGGCCAGAGGCAATGATGGGACGTGTGCAGGGCCAGGGGAGGTGATGGTGGGATGGATGCGGGGCCAGGGAGGCAGCAGGGTGGACGTGGGTGAGTGATGAGCCCCACTGTCGCATGGCCAGTGCCAGGACCTGGTTTCTGCTGCCATGTGGCCAGGACCAGAGCTCTGTGCCTGCAGCCAGAGCCCAGAGCTGGGGACAGGAACTGCGTAGCCAGAGCCAGGGATCGGAACTCACTGCCATGCAGCCCAACCCTGTGTGACTGGAGCCAGCGCTCGCTGCTGCGCAGCCAGGGTCAGGGGTCAACACCCCGGGCCAGCTCCCGCCATTCTGAGGCCAGAGCCCGGTATCAGAGGCTGGAGCCAGAGCTGTGGGTCGACACCTGCTGCCGTGCAGCTGGGGCAGGGGTTCAGTGTCAGGAGTCGGGGCCACATGGCTGGAGCCCGCCACCAGCACCTGCCACCGCACGGCTGGAATTGGGGACCAAGGGCTGACCGAAGCTCCACAGCCAAAGCCAGGGGTTGGCACCGAAAGCCCCGCGATTGGAATTCACTGCCATGAAGCTGTGACGGGGGGTCAACGGCACCTGTGGTCAGCACCTGCCACTGCACGGGCAGAGCTTGGGACTGGAGCCAGGGGCCAGCACCTGCTGCCACGCAGCCGGAACCAGGGGCCAGAGGCTGAAGCTCCGCAGCTGGAGGCCAGGGCCACATGGCTAGAGCCAGGGTGGGGGTGGGGGTGGGATCAGTACCCGTGATTGGAGCCTGGGGCCACGTGACCAGGTTCCTGAATTTCCACCGCACTCAAACCCCCTCCACCCAACGTGGGTCAAGAACTTACCTTGCTCCTGCAGTGTTGTGCCCCACCTTTCTCCAGAGGCGGTACAGGGTGGCACATCCAGGAGCAACACGGAGGGAATGAGAGTGCTTCTCCCCCACTCCCATCACCACCCAGGAGGCTGTTGTAGCTGCATGAAAACCCCCTGGTGGCCGCATTTGAGAAATGTTGATATAAATAAACAACACGAGCATGTAAGGACAAAATTAGAAAGGCCAAGGCACAAAATGAGATTAAACAAGATAGAGACATAAACATTATTCAAATAAATTAGAAGCAAGAGGAAGACTAAGGACAGGGTAGGCCTGTTACTCAATGGGGGAGGGGGAGGAAACAATAGCAGAAAATGTGGAAGTGGCAGAAGTGCTAAATGATATTTTGTTTGTTTTCACCAGAAAGTTTAGTAGCGATTGGACGTCAAACATAGTGAATACGAGTAAAAATGAGGTAGGATCTGAGGCTAAAATAGGAAAAGAACAAGTTAAATATCTTGGTTGCCAGGGCCTGATGAAATACATCCTAGAATATTCAAGTTGCTGACTGAAGAGATATCTCAGCCATTAGTGATTATCTAGCTTTGAAAACTCATGGAAGATGGGAGAGCTTCCAAAGGACTGGAAAAGGAAAAGGCTATAGTGCCAATGTATAAAAAGGGGAATAAGGACAACCTAGGGCATTACAGACCAGTCAGGTTAACTTCAGTACCCAGAAATATAATGGCCCAAATAATCTAGTGATTTGCAAACACCTAGAAGATAATAACATAAGTAACAGTCAGCATGGATTTGTCAAGAACAAATCATGTCAAACCAACCTAATAGCTTTCTTTGACAGGTTAACAAGCTTTTTCGTGTGTGTGAGGGAAGAGAGAGGGGTAGATGTGGTATATCTTGACTTTTAGTAAGACTTTTGATACTGTCTTGGATGACCTCCTCATTAACAAACTAGGGAAATACATCCTATATGGAGCTACTATAAGGTGGGTGCATAACTGGTTGGAAAACTGTTCCCAGAGAGTAGTTATCACTGGGTCACAGTCAAGCTGGAAAGGCAAATTGAATAGGGTCCAGCAGGGACAGGTCCTTGGTTTGGTTCTGTTCAATATTTTCATCAATGATTTAGATAATTGCACAATGAGTACATTTTGCAGACAATACCAAGCTAGGAGGGATTATAAATGCTTTGGAGGATAGGATTAAAATTCAAAATGATCTGGAGAAACGGTCTGAAGTAAACAGGATAAAATTCAGTAAAGGCAAGTGCAAAGTACTCTGCTTAAGAAGGAATAATCAATTACACACATAGAAAATGGGAAATGACTATCTAGGAAGGCATATTGCAGAAAGGGATCTGGGGGTCATAGTGGACCACAAGCTACATATAAGTCAACAGTGTAACATTGTTGCCAAAAAAAAAAAGCAAACAGCATTCAGGGATGTATTAGCAGGAGTGTTATAAGCAAGACACAAGAAGTAAGTCTTCCACTCCACTCTGTGCTGGAATATTGTGTACAGTTCTGGGTGCCACATTTTAGGAAAGATGTGGAGAAATTAGAGAAAGTCCAGAGGAGAGCAACAAAAATGACTAAAGGTCTAGAAAACATGATCTATGAGGGAAAAATAGAGAAAAATGGGTTTGTTGCTTATGGCAATGTTGGTGACAGTAATAGCTCAGGAGAGCAAGAACATCACTGAAAAAAGGTCAATGAGATGGCATCGTTTTGGTGGCATGGTTTTATTATGTGGACGAACACTTGTCACACACTTCTGCTGGTAACTGATACTCAAGTACTGATGGTTTCTATAAAGAATGTCCTTTCCTTAAATATGCCTCTCCTTCACTTGTCAGTCATCTCACATTTCTGTCATGCTTCACCCACAGTAAAAATGCCCAGATTGAGCCTCCAGAA
Organism: Mauremys mutica; assembly: GCF_020497125.1. Taxonomy (NCBI): domain Eukaryota; kingdom Metazoa; phylum Chordata; order Testudines; family Geoemydidae; genus Mauremys; species Mauremys mutica. Next base: position 106,440,914 of record NC_059077.1, on the reverse strand, counting down.
AATAACCAGGCTCCTTTTCTCAGTTTATTGCTTATGTAAGCCTCAATTACAAATGTGCATATGCTGGTTTATATTGCTTCAGGACAGTCCTTGTATGCAAGGCTCCATGAGCCACACAAAAACTAACTCACTCCAGCTCCCCTCCCTACCCCAATATCACATTAGACTAGTAGTGAGACCCATCAGAAAAAGAATATATAAAATATATATTTGTAACTAAAACCTATGTTAACTCTTTCCTGCCAGTTTCTGACATTGTTGAAGGTTGACCCAGCAGTGCCTCAGCTAGACGTACACAGGTGTTAGCCTCTCACAAAGGGATTTTAGGCATTGCCATGCCTAACTCCTAGGCACCCTGCCACATAGTGGAATCCTCAACCTGGAGCTAGACATCCAGGCTCAATGCATGGGGGAGAATTAGGCAGCTAAGAAAAAGATCCTCAGAAGTCAACCAGCTGAGTGGGGAGCTGTCTAAACTAGCCAGCAATGAAGTGCTGAGGAAGGCGGCAGAGAGGAGCAAGTGGGGGGAAGAGGGGCCAGAGAGGAGCCAGCGGTGGGCGGGGCGTGGGGCAGAGCAGGAGGCACCATTGGAAATCCAGTAGTTGGTGAGATTTAGGGCCCAGATTCACAAAGCTACTTAGGTGCCTAATTGCCACTGATTTGGGCCGTAGGCACCTGGCTGCCAGGGCGGAGAGGCGCACCTACTGCTGACTGGGAGCCTTAGCTGTGAATGCTCTCTCCTGCAATGGGGCACCTAAACCAGGTCAGCTCTTTCTCACGAAGAGTCAGAGAAAGACCCGTCCATTATAACCAACAGCCAAGTGGCGAGGGGACGCTCCTGAGAGGTGTGACCTGGGCTTAAGTCCTTGTTCCAAACTGTGCCCTGTGAGTGCCTACCAATTTGAGCCCTGCTAGGGAGCTAGGCAGGGGAACACCTAGTTTGAGAAGCCTGTCTAGGCTTAGGCTTGAGCAACAAGTTAGCTATTGGTGGCATCAGGATTTAGGTGGCTTTGCACATGTCTGCCAAGGGAGCTTGGGTTAGGCATTAGCTGAGTGGTGGTTTTGAGAAAGCCAGTGGTGCCTTAATGTTGCAGTTAGTACCTTGGTGGAGCTTGCCCCACTTATCTAAAAGTCCTCAGACCCAAGAAGGTAATGGCCATCTTTTCTGCTATCGTAGTAAACCTCACACAATGAGGGTAATGCAAATTACTTAGGCTTAAGTGCTTGCCCATGGGATTCTGACATTCAATTCTTTAACAATCAATCCTTAAAAGTAAACGGTGGATTAGAATTGCAGCTGTGCCTAACTCCCCTGCTGAATTTACTGTATAGAGTTAATACACACACATGTGGACACCACCTGTTGTGAAGAGGTTGCAGTTATCAAATTTTCCCACTTGCAGTAAGTGTTTGTCATGACTGTGTTTCATTTTAATTGTCCTGTGTCACACACTATTATTTTTCAAGAGTTTTGTTGTTAGTCCAGATGTTACCTGTTTAACATAAATTGTTGTGCTAGCTCTCAAACATATAGGGTGACCAGATGTCCCGATAAAATTGGGACTGTCCTGATATTTAACCGTTTGTCCCGCGTCCTGATCAATGTATGATCACGATGCCATTTGTCCCGATATTCAGGTAAGGAGGTAAGCGGGAGGGAGGAACCGACTCCGTGGGTGCTCCAGGGCTGGAGCACCCATGGGGAAAAATTGCAGCCAAGCTCCCCGCTCCTTGCTGCCTCCTCCCTCCCTTCCCCCAGCGCGCCATTTCCTCACGCCCAGCACTTCCTGCTGCCTAACAGCTGTTTGGCGGTGCTTTGTGCTTTCCAGGAGGGAGGAGGAGGAGCGGGGATGTAGTGCACTCAGGGGAGGAGGAGGAGAAGAGGCAAGGCAGGGCGGGGACTTGGGGGAAGGGAGTGGAATGGGGAGGAGCGAGGGCAGATGCTTGGGTGGGAAGAGGTAGGGGTGGGCGAGCACCCACCCCCCATAGGGGAAGTCAGTGCTGCAGGGGTGAGTGGCGGGTGGGGAGGGTGAAGAGGCAAGCAGGCCGGGGGGGGGTGAGGAGGGACGTAGCAAGCCAGCGGGGGCTGGGGGATGAGGAAGGGCACAGTGTGGAGGGGAGAGCGGGGAGGGAGCGGGACCTTGGAGGAGCAGGGGTGGACTGTGGGCGGGGCTGACGGCACCCCAATGTGATATTTTAGTGTTGTGATCTGTTCACCCTACAAACATAGCAGAGCATTGCATCAAATTAATTTGGTACGGGTCCCTCACATTTTGTCAAACTGGTAAAAAAACAAATATTTTTTTAAAATATGGGTCCAAATGTCAGCTTCAAAGTAGGGAAGAGGTGGAGCCCTAGCTGTGTGATATGGTGTCCTCAACACCCCACCTGCACCCCTTCAGTAATATACATCCCCCCCACCACCACCGCAGTGGCCAAAACCCTTCTTTGTACCACCACCCATCCAATGGGTAAGACTCTTCCTGCATTACTTCCTTCTCACCATCACAATTACTTTCCTATGAAATCTTAAGGAAGTTTTAATTATTTTTAAGAAAGCATCACAATATTTCTAGACACCAAACTATATTAAAATTATCTCTCTGTGTGTATATATAGATATAAATAATCTTATTGATAAACTTCAACACTGGAAGAAATTCATCCACAATTAACCTAGATACCACCAAACTCATCGTCATCAAGCACAATGACCTGATAACCAACACAATTCAGCTGTACAAACCAGTGGTATAATGAATCACACAGATGACAGCCCTCCACTGAGAATGCCCTAACTCCAACCCTCTGATGTTTTCATCTAGTAGTCATCACCAGATGTGCCCCAGTTGACCTCAGCTGTCACAGTGACACAGAAGGAAAGAGGCAGACTAGGGCTCTTGTGTTGAAAATCCCTAACTATGAACGTGTACTGGGTGGGGGTATGACATTCTCAGTGGAGGCCCCCCCATTTCCCTTTATCCCTTGCCTAGGAAATCAAAACATATATGCTGTGCAAACATATTAGATGTGCACCAGGGCTGAATTAAGCTGCTGGAGAAACCTTAACTTTTGGAATTTCCTGACTTCAATGCCTGATCTCACAGTGTGATCTTACAGTCTTCCTAGAGTATGAAGATAAACATTCTCTATATTATCACTAAATGGAGCATTTGAGGTTAGAAGTCAACTGTGCCCCTGTGACATGATAAGGAAAAGAGTTACTTATGGTTTGGAAGGTGAAGCTGCAAAGGTGATACAAGCACATACTGGTATTCACCCACGAAAGCTTATGCTTCAATATGTCTGTTAAGCACGTATTGGTATTTCTGCAACATCATCAATAGCTATTGGCAGTCCTGGGTAATTCAAAGGTTCATTTAGTTTTAGTCACAGCCACAGGACACTAGATGTGATTTATAACAGAGCTGACATGTTTACCTTTGATCATTTTCCTGCTCTGCTTTTAGGTCTGATGCCAATTCTTTCTGTGAGAGGATTTAAACACTTGGCATGAGAAGGTCATAAAATAAAGAAAGATCTGAATCTTCCTCAGCAATTCCACACTTGTTAGAAAGCCAGGTCTCTTTGCGACTCTCTTCCCTTTCGCCCCCAGTACCATCCACTAAAAATGCCCATCTGTAGAGCTCCGAAGGAAGGAAAAGGTGATGCTAAGTTCCAAATCTCTCTCCTCCCTTTTATTCAGCTTTTTACCTGTATTCAACCAGCTGCTGGGGTAGGATAATATTGCACGCACACGCATTATCACCTATTCTAATTCTAGTACTACCTTCCACAACTCCACAGGCATCAAGAAAGTTTAGGGTATTTCTGTTCAAAGCAAACAATGTTAAATACTGCATTTCCTCATAGCCAAGATATACCTAATATATGTCAGGCTGACTAATTTATCCAGGGCAGAATACCTGTTCAGACCCAATTCTTGTTTTTGAGATGCCCAGACATAAGTTTACCTTGGATATATATGTAATTTATAAAAAAAAATAAATCCTTGCATCAAGTGGAATTCTTTGTTCGGGTTAGGGGTAGGAAAAGAATGGCAAGGGGTTGTTGCAGGTTAAGGTGGAGCTGTATTGGCAGAGCTGTGTGTGGAATTGTGAGACGCTTCCCCTCCTTAAGCCAGATTGAAGCAAATTCCCTTAGTCCCAAGAATTCATAGGTTCTAAATACAGCCCCAATGTTTAAAGTGGGAAATGCTCTAATTGTAATAATTGAAGTTACAGTTGCAAATTGTATTGTTGCGGGATTTGATGCCCTTCTGCTGCCTGTTGATCGATTGACTTACTGGTATTAACTTACTCTTGCCAAGTTGATTTGTAGAATGCTAATATTGCTTCTCCTGCTGCTCTCTCCATCTGTTGAAAGCCCAGTGTTGCCCTCCTGTTTCCCATTCTCCATGTTATTAAATGCTACTGTACTGGGTTATAGATGATTGAAACACACAGTAAATGTTGGCTTGTTTTCTGCAGCTTGTTAGTTGAACAGGGATAGTGTCTTTTGAGATAGTTCATAGGGATTTTAAAGCCCTTTGGGATGCACACCATGAAAGATGCTATAGGTGCACAGTTCTTAGTACACGTATAGTTCTTAGAAGAACTGGGTTGAAACAGAATCCAGGATCGACTCCCCTCCCCAAACTTTGGATTCTGATTTGAAGCTGGGTCCTAACTAGGCAAGTTGGACTCATCTCTAATTATTAATAGGGGTAGAAAAGCACATAGAAATTTAGGTGCTATGTAAAGCTTTGCATTTTCCATTCACAGTGCATCATGCAAATGTTTTCTCCATTTTCAAATCACACAGGCTCACACCCATTGGTTTTTAGGGGCTCAAACCAATGCAATTACTCAAAGTGAAACTCAGGTCAAAACAACTTAGTCTAACATGGTTTAATATTGAAACCATCCAAAGTTGTAAGTTTCACATGGGTTTTAATAGAGGAAAAAAATCAGGTTCACTAAAACTGTGTCTGTGTTTTTGCCCAATGTTCTCAAACCTCAGCGTCTTCAAAAGCCTTTCCACAAAGCTGAGCTAAGTTTCCAGTTGCTAAGCAAACACCAAGTTAGGCAAGTTTCACGTGATTTTGGGTTCCATTACAAACATTTATTGCAGCTCTAGTTTTAATCACAAAATTAGCATTAATTATTCTTTTGGATTTGTACAATAAAAAGAGCCAGCTACTCATAACTTTAGGTTCCCTTGTCACAAACTACAAAAATCTAATGAAACAGGACCAACCCAACAGCACTGAACCACCTACCAAATACAAAACTTCCCTCCCCACATAGATATAACCACCTGAAACCTCATGTTCCACAGTAGCTCACACATACAGGTATGCCTTGCAGCATGCCCTGAAAGCCAACAGACCAAGACTATTTCATACTGGGAAGTGACAGAATGTGGCTTATTTGGGCTGCTTAAAATGTTTGCCCTAACTCTTTAACTGTGCACAACAAATGAGAAATAACCACAATTTTTCAACCCTGAAAGAAGGTTCAGTGTGGGTCTTGGGCAAAGGCTGGAGACACTTCTTATTTAACCAAACAATTTGATGTACTCTCACTCATACTTCCCAAAAGGTGGGAAAACCACAGGCATCCACATTCTGTTAATTTGTGTTGTAGCAATAATAATAATATGTAGGTCTTGTATAGTGCTTTTCATCAGGAGATCCCAAAACACTTTGCAAAAGGAAGTCAGTATCATTACCACCATTTTACAAATGGGCAAACTGAGGCATAGTGAAGAGAAATGACTTTCCCAAGATCACTCAGCAGGTCAGTGATAGAGCAGGGAACATATGGAGTCCCAGTCCAGTGCTCTATTTACTAGGCCATACTGCCTTCCATTCTAGTAAGTGTCCTGCAGAAAGGGAGAGGAAAGGATGATGCTTCAGATTTTTAAATTGCATCAGGTCTCAACAACAAAATGTGGCGGTAAGCCTGCCTCTCTCTCATTTATACATTCTGTTGGGTCTATGTAGTACCTGTGCTAAAATCCCACTGTTCTCCGACTTTTGTATTCCCTACAGTTAAGAATAGAATTGAAGGCCTAATTTTGGAAGTTTTTTGTTTGTGTGTGTCTGCATATGAACTAGAAGTAGATGATCCTGGGAAAACCCATCTGGTGAGTAAGTTGGTTTATTTGCTCACTTTTTTAATTTGGAAAGGGCTTCTGTGTTTGCCAGACTTATGAGCCTAACAGGAGGCAATAGAAAAATGTCCAAGAAATTCTCTATTATTCCATTTAGGTTTTGGTTTGTTGCCTCCTGTCTTGAGTGACTATTTAAAATGTAATATGCAAATTCTCCTCCCTTCCCCAACTGGGTGGTGAGACTGAACATTCTTTGAATATGCTTTCAGGTTTTGTCTATATAGAATGAACTCTCACATCCATATTCAATTCTGAGGATGCTTTTTGTCAGTTCAGCTCATATTCTTAAAGTTACATAACCTTAAATAAGAGACTGGCCAAATTCTGTACCTATTTACACAGGTGTAAATCCAGAGTAATCCCATTGAAGTGAGTGGAGTTTCTCTAGAGTTACACCTGTGTAACTGAGGGCAGAATTTGGTCCTAGAGTATCTATCCACATATCAGTCTGACAATTACTAACAGGTAGTTAATCCTAAAATATTATAAATAAAGAGTAGCCCTTGGACAGTGTACAATGGGGGTACATCTTTTGGCCATACACTCTGCACACCAGGGATAGGCACAGCCGCAGTCCCCACATTCAGGGGGATATTTTACTTTCAGAAGCTACCTTAAAGATGTATGAGGACTGCTACCTCCTAGTGCCCTGGGAGGGGAAGGGGCTGGAGGCCACCCCAAAGAGTCAGTGAAGAGGACATAGCTGATTACAGAGAGGGGATCATATTGGCCCAATTGGTTAGATTTGCACACCCTGACGGAACTGTACAAGTCAGCCTGGAGCTCTACTGGGATATTCTGTCTATGCATTGACTCTTACTTTGGGCCGTGCTAATGACATAAGAAGATTGAGTTCCATTTGGGGTGGAGGGAGAGACTGTTTCTTCCACTGGTTTGTTCAGCACTAAACAAGGAATTATTGATAAAGATAAAATAGCTAATATAAATCTTTGGCCAGACAAAAGTTGGAAGTGGTTTCCCTCTCTTGTCTCACCACACCTCTGATATGATACAGATAACCTTTCCAAAATACCATGCCAAAAAACAATAGTGCCCCAACATTTGGTATCCAGAGTGGGTGCATCATGATCCACAACTTCAGGGCTTCCTTTTGTCTTTCACATTCTGAACTGACAGGAGACCTTGGAAATAAACAATTGGGGAAAAAAAAGACATTCTCTAAAGGTAACTATCAAATCCAATAAGGCTCAAGTAAAAAGGTCCAGCTGTCACAGTAAAATACAGCATATCCACTTAGCGCTCACAAGGTGAGGATAATGCTAACCAGTTGCTGTAGACAGCCCAGTGTCACAGTGACAGCTGAACAAAGGGATATACCGCACAGCAGAGTTCAACCAAAGCAATGCCAAACAATGTTTAATAGCTATGTAAGTAATTATCTTCAGAAGGAAAAACACGCTTTGTTTAAAGGTCATCATCAATGACAGTAAAAAAAAAAATACACATCACATGAAAAGGCTCTGAAAATGGCTTGAAATTAATGTTACCACTGTAACAACAACAACAACAAAAGTTTAATAAATATAAGGTTAAGGCAAAGGGGCTGGGGTATTCACCTTGTGCAAGCATGCAATGAAGGGACAGGACCAAGGAGCCTCATGTCTATCTGGCCATATGCAAACTGGCCATCCCTGCACTTCTCTGAGCACAGGCTATTCCAGGCTAGTCCCACTGCCAGCACTAGCCTTCACAGGGGGGCAAGGAGGAAACAGGACCATATTCCTGCTGCCTGATCCTGCCTGTGGGGCAGGGCTTCCTGCACAGCCTGGCGGGTGTGTGCTTGCCTGAGGTACAATGCTCCTGGGAGTTGCCTTACAGGTGGACCAACTCTGTACGGCCTCCTCCAGCAAGTCTTGGCTTGATGACACAGTTAAGCCCTAAATGTTTGCAGTTCTGGCCCTAGTGCTACTGCCACGTTACAATGATGCAGGATATAGACACCCAAGTTAGGCTGATAATACCTTCATATCACCGTGTTTTAAACCCAAGTCTCAGCAAACATGTTTTTGATATCTCCCTTGTCCTTTTCACTCAGATCAGGAGTGTGATAGGATCAGTTAATATCAGGGGGGACAGTATATTACCCTTGCAGGGAGCTGGACTGATTTTTTTGGTCTTTCTGATTTCTAACTTCTGATCCTATGGCTGTGTATGTTGAGAACTGTACTTGGCTGTCCTAGTAGCAAATGCTATCCTTTCTAGCCAATGTTGTCCTTAGTACCTGATTGAATCATTTGGTATAAATGACCCTCAAGTATCCCAGACTGTGTCCTAACACCTACTAAAGCGATTCTCAGTCTTAAGAGCTAGTGTCCCACTTCTAAAACTAAAAAGTGCATTGCAATTATAATGGAGTCTTTTTTTTTAAACCAACCTATTTACCACCTGCCTGCACCCACATACCAAGAGAGGTCCTTGGCCCACTGGTTGAGAACTGCTATCTGTTACCTTGAAAATTCTCTCAATTAACTCAAGCTTCAGTTGTCTGGATGCAATTGTTATGCATCTCTCTCCCTCCTCCTCACCCCCTACCATCATAACATTTAAGTATTCAGCACCATCCTGAATACATTACAGAGGGTTTTTTTGGCTTTTGTTAACTAATGGAATTTAGAGATGCTGTAATACACACACAGATGTAGTTAATCCTATGGTAAAGCTGTGCAAACTCACATTTCACTAACACTGGGTCTCCAGACCTGAGAACAAAAATTCTGCAATTATTTCAGAAATTGCCAGAACAGCCCATTTATTTTAAAATGTGTCCTCCTTTTCCTAAGTTGGCTCTTGTGATTGTGAGAAAGAAGCACCTGTCATTGATTCCCTCTGCACTGTTTTCAGGCCTGTGGAGTCTATCGTGGGCAAACATCTGGGATTCATCATATTTTCTGCTCACAAGCAAATCAGCAGAAAAAGAGGCCATGATGATCCCCAGCTGCCTACAACTACACATGGATTAAAGAAATTACCCCACAGCATTTTTGCTGCAGTATCAGGAGCTACATTAAAGAAGTGTGTGGCAGTTCCTACACAAGGAACAAAGAGGGAAGTTAATAAAGGTGTAAAGTTGTCATTGGAGGAATCCAGGCCAAATCCCAAATTCGTTCCATGAGGCAAAGAACCCTCACTCCCTAAGTGGAGCTTCTGGAAGAGGTTGTTCTGAGTTACATCTGGCTCCTGGCATATATGGTCAAAGGGAATATTAAATGACCAAACTAGAACAATCAGAATCACCAAATATGAAAATTTATGAGAATAAGTTGCTCTGTTTGATACCTCAGGCTTTCTAGTGTAAGTAGTTATGTTTATATGTGCACTGGGTCAGAAAAGTATTTCCACCATAACAACACTCTCAGTACCAACATCCCTTTCTGCCCCTAAACCTCTACAAAAAACACCCTTACCCCTAGCAGAGGTTTGACTCCAAAAAAGGAAGAGTCACGTGGGACTTTGCTATTGCTATTTATTTTACATGGAATGTGCTCAGATACTATAGTGACGGGCAACAGTATAGAACTGTTAGGCAGATTAGGCAGAACCAGAAATGAAGTTACTTGGAAAAAGTTACTTAAGCTTTTATAAAGATTCTATGTTCACACCTCTGTGATTCCAGACTTGGATGGAAATGGATCAAAGTGCTGAAATACTATGATAAAGGCTGTTAATGTCTTTACTTCTTGTGACCGAAGTCCCAGGCGAGCCACACTGAGGTCACTCAATTAGGGTGAACTGCAAAGAATGGGGCAGATAATCTCCAAAACTGGTGGATATTCCAATACTTAGATTTACCGAACTAGCACAAAGCAGCTTCTATAATACCTTACTGGGCACCCAGAAGCCAACAACCCAGTTCCCTTAAAGCAACCCAGCCTTAGGCCTCCACCCAAGTCAAATCTTATTCATCATATATAAAAGTTTTACCAGTCCCAAAGGATTGGACACATGACCTTCCAGGTTAATGAATGTTCCAGATCTTACAAATATATGCTTGCAGCCAATTCTTATTAACTAAACTAAAATTTATTAAGAAAGAAAAGAGAGAAAGTATTGGTTAAAAGATCAATATACAGACAGACATGAGTACAGTTCTGAGATCAGATTCATAATAGAGATGGTGAGCTTTGTAGTTGCAAAGAGTTCTTTATACAGATGGAGGTCTTCTTTGACAGCTCGCAGTCCCTAGGCGAACAGTAGGCAATCATGGAGACTTTGAAGTAGCCCATGCTATTTCTGAAGCATCAGGAGTAATTGGCTACATGGGTTAACGTAAGGCAACTGCTTGTTTTTCACCATTCGCAGGTGATTTTCTATACATTTCCAAAAGAGATGAACACAGGGATAGCCTATATTTACAGTTCATTTAAACGTTAATATTACCTTTTGATTTCTGAATCAATAGCTATAGTGGCAGACAGGACCGGTCTGTTTACATGGCTAACATCTAACAAGACATGAGTACACACATACAATTAGTATCACCTCTAATTTCTAACACTACAGGCTTGCATTTCAAAGTTCCAGCCTATCATGGAATGGCCCTAATTACCACTTGCACACTTTTCTAACATGTCTCTAAAGGTTGGCTCTGGGTCAGTTAGCTTGCAAGCTGCTTAACCCTTTCCGGCTATGCGTCACACTTTATATAAGATTAATTGCAATTCTATATCAGTGATAGCAACAGCAATTTGCATGGCCATACTCTAATCAGATAAGTCGCACATCTGAGATAGGATGAACATGAAATCCCATGATTCAGGCTCGTGATGTGGGATTTTCAACCTGATTCTGCAGTCTCCAGGCATGTGCTTGTCTGAACCAAACGTTTTGGAGGTTCATCAACAGAGTGGGCAAGATACTGCTCCTCTGCCCTTATATGGCCATGCAGTGGAGGGGAAGGAGCCTGTGTAAGGGCCCAACCTATCCCATGTTCCCCACTCCTGTGGCCCCAACCCCTCAGGAGCTGGTAGGATTGACTGCCCTGGCCCAAGAAGGTGGGGCTGCTGCCAAGCTGTGGGAACAACTCACGAAAAGGAGAGCAGGAGTTATCCACACCACATGCTATCGAATTAGAGCTTGCCGGTCCTCTGGAGAGGTGGGGAGGATGATGATATGCTGCACACATTAAAAAGGCTAATGGGGAACTCAAGGAGGTGCTGTGCCTCAGTCAGACTGCCTCTGCTGGTGTCTGGGGGCAGTGCAGCTCAGCATCAACCCTTACCATGTCTCCATCCTGAGAGCACTGAAATCACGCTCTCACCATATCGCTATGTAGCCACATTTATGGATGTGGATTTAGAGCCTAATTATCATTAATGCTAAGGTCCCTTTACAAAACTTTGGTAATGCAATGCAGCCTTAAATTGGGGTTAAATTACATTTACATTGCATGACAAATTACATTACATAGCCTGGCAAGTGTGGTGAAAAAGGCCTTAGTGTAAATTAGAATCAGACCCAGTGCTTTGGGGTAGATTAAAGCCTAGATTTCTCATGCCAGCAAAGCCTGCATTTCCTTAACTTGTGTAATTGAGATCATAAAAGCAACAGTGTTATAAATAACTCTGAGGATCAAAGACATGATTATATCAGTCTAGAATACATTTTAGACTTCGCATTGCTCATTTCCACTTTCATTCGTTTTTCACAGTGAATCTCTTGGTTGCGTGTTACTCATGGAGCGGTGGCTTTGAGCCCTACAATAAACATTTAAAAACACTATTTACCACTAGGTTATCTTCCATATTGGTGGACAACTAGTCACAACAGCCTTTCATAAGCCAGAGTGCAGTAACAGTGCTGCTGATTGGCCATATTTGATTTTCCTTAAATCAGAACCCGATTTTGCCTCATGATAAATAGAAAAATTATAATACTAGTGTATCCATTAGTAATCCAGATTTCTTATTGTATTTGGAACTTTTCTATTTCACCAGCTGTGTGGTAACTAGTAGAGAAGCAAAGCTGACACATTGAGCTATATCACAAGTAATAGTGTAGCTTCTTTGTAACTCAGTAATAACACGTTACTCAGAATGTGACTACTGCCACACCCTTATCAAATACTTGCCCCCTGGATCCTCAGTTGACATCAGATCTGAAATGAAGATGGTGGATGAGGGAATAGCAGACAATGCCATATCCTCCAGCTGGCAGATGCTGAACTTTGCTTACTACCCGAAATAGGCCTGGATACTTTGGTACATTTCAAAAAGAGGCAGCTTTACTGAAAGCGATAGATAACTTATGGACCAGGAATTGTGAGCAAGATTGCCTTTGCTGTATAGGTGTGTGTGTGTGTGTGAATTATTAAGCAGCTGATGCACAAGCTTTTTGCAATGATAATAAAAATAATGAAAGTAGAAATGAAACAGAGTACATGGCTATCTTATTGACATTGCTATCAAATAGCCTAACTCCACACACCATTGTTTGATACCTCAAAACATAAGCAGCATCACAAGGTATGAAATGAAACATTTCAAGTGAATCTTGACTTTTAAGAATGCTGCACATTAAATACTAAGCACCAGATCTGCTGCCTTTAATAATGCTGACTACTGTACTCAAGTAGTCTCAATGAGCTCACCAACTCAATGAATAAGGGACTACCTAGATGCAGGGCAAGTGGCAGAGTCTGACCATAAACACATACAGTACTCGACATTTCCATGCTTCTCCACCAAAATGCTTCATTCACCAATAGATTTTACACATAGTCAATTTTTATACTAACTTTTGTCATACAGAAATAAAAATTATAGATTTTTGTGCACTATGGGATTTCAATATATACTGCTGCATCATAAAGGTGTTTAATCCCTTACAATCATATAACTTTAAACTAAGGATGTACATTAAACTTTCTGTTTACCTTGTCTGCAAACAAGGACAAGATGCGGTTTAATTAGGCCACAACTTTATTACTTAACTCATCTGGGTACTAAACAGCAATAACTCCAGTGCAGGTGATGATTCCTTTATTAATCCCTTCTATGTGCTAGAGGGCTGCTCTCAAGTTGCCCACCCCGCCACAGTTGGTCCCCAGCCCATTGCTGGGATCCCATTATGCTCTCCTCCTATGAGGGTTAAGGGGTTAGGAAAAGGGGCTTAAAGTCATTCGCAGCAGTACCAGTTCATTAAAAAATGTCACCTAGACTTTTTGTTTTGATTTTTGGGAGCAATTTCCAAACATTGCAAAACAAAATAAAAAAAAAACCCTCTTTGGTTTGATTCCATTCAAATCAATTTTCAGTTTGCCTCCCCTTTTTTACTCTCCGTTAACCTTTCCCACCTCCTACTGGAGAAAGGGAGGAAAAGGTTAAACAAACCAACCAAAACACACACACAATGAGAGAAAATTGAATTTGGAATGACACAATTTCATTTAGAAATGTCACATCTAAAAATATCAAAACATTTTCACACCTTTTATTTTGTGAAAAATTTTGCAGTTAAAAATATCAACCAACTCTACTCTCAAATTACATATAACATAACACCACTGAAGATCAGTGAGGCACCTTGGCACAGGTTTCCTGTATATTGATAGAGGAAAGGCTGTTCCAGGGTAGGTCCCTGATAGGTTGGGTAAGCAAAAACAGCTCATTTATCTGCAGATTTCCCATACTTGTGAAATTCTGAGGGACCCATATTTAACTGAATGAACTGAGACCATTTTTGACTGTGAAGCATTGTAGATTATTGATTAAAACCACAATTAAAACAGCAGTCTCTCTAAATACATCCCAACTTAAAATGGTTTGTTTAAAATAAATATTGCGCTATTGATGAGTTTCAAGTTTTTTGCCTATAGGTGACAGTAGGTAGTGTCATTTCTGTTTAAAATATATCTGCGATGGGAAAGTACTGGACATGTGAAAAAACAAAATACAATTAAGGGGAAATGGGTGTGTGTGTGTGCGAGAGAGGCAAATACAAGTAGAAGACAAGAAAAAAAGATTAGCAGAGACCCAAGTTTAAGTATGCTCATATAAGAGAGCTTCGCAAATAATCATGAACATTTTTTTTAACATGGACAATCTTACTCAGATCACAAGAAGTACAAAACACATATATGCTGTATAGTGCAAGCACTATATCCTGTATTTTATACAGTTTACATTCTGTTCCTTAGTAAATGTACAGGAAAATTAGACTTAATGGGGTTTAGGCTCCAATAGATAGGATGGCTCGATTCAAACCAATGAAAAACAAACCTATCCACATGCATGAGAGGTGTTTTTTTCCATTGCTAGTTTTGTTTAAGATAGATAACGTTACCCCAAATATTTTGACAACTGAAAGTACTGAGGTAAAGTTATACTAGGGCTTTTTACACATGAAAATTAATCCAGAGTAAAATAGGATGTTAATTTAAAGCAGATTAACTATTCCTGATTAACGCTATGTGTGGCTGCTCTTATTTTGGATTACAAGTGCCTTATTCCAAATTAGTTTAATGGCTAATTTGGAATAAAGCACTCTTATTCTGGAATAAGAGCATCTACACAAGGAGTTAATCCAGAACAGCACGTCTGGAATAATTCCCTATTAGACAAGCCCTTATTTATTGAAGAAAACTGGTAGCTTTTGAAGGGAGCCCACTTTTGCATCTTTGGCGAGTCTGAGTAAATGGGTCAAGGGTCAGTTCATTTTCAAGGTAAGTACCAATATAAACTTGGTGTGCATTGTTTTTTTGTCACATATTGGGAAATTTCTGCCTTCCATTTTGTGACAGTTTTATATGAACCTGAAAAAGTATACAAAATGCTCTGGCAATTTGAGCCACAGCAGTTTGCCCAATATCATCCAGATTCAAAGCATTTTAACAATGTTCCCATAGTTTGAGATTTTTTTGAAAATATTCTGCTTTTTCCTCAACAGAAGTCCCCTTGTACGTTTGCTAAGACTTAGTTGGGATTGGTCGTGCTCTGAGCAGGGGGTTGGACTAGATGACTTAGGGTCTCTTCCAACGCTAATCTTCTATGATTCTAAATGCAATATTAAAGCTTCTTATGGCAAGACAGGGTATTTTATTTGCCTTTTTGAAAATGTCTGCAAACTGTAGCAGTTTCATTTTTGCTGTGAAACGTTTCATACAGCTCTCTTGATTGTGTCAACATAAGACTATAACTAAATATTAGTAATAAATGGTAGTGTTAGCCAGACACATGATTTTATGTGGAAAGCAAAACCCATGCAAACTATCCATGTGGATTTGGTGAAGCTGTGCCTGCCAAATATGACAGGCGTGGTTCTAAAGGTATACCTGTGTTACCAATACTGTTACTGTATCTTTTAATTATTGTACTCCAAGATAAAAAGCTTGCACCAGCATGGAATAACATTTCCACGGTGCTTTTGCACTGAGGCACAAACATCGTCCTACAATGCCACCATGTGAAACGGGAGGGCAAAGAGAACCCTTCATTCCAGCAGCTCTCCCTAAAGCAGAGGCAACAAGAAAGCTGCTAGGTTTAGAGGGCTGAACCTCTAGAGGAACTGGATTATTGGTGATGCCCTGGGATCTTCCCCAAACTAATTAGAAATGATGGTAGTCTAGTGAGCCAAATTCATACAAACACATAAAAGTTTCAGTAACTCAAGCTGAGAGAACACTGCTCTTCTCTTTCATTATGAGCTGCAGAGTGAGAGAGTGTGTGTGTGTGTCTTTATTCCACTAACATTGTCTTAAAACTGCACATTTGCAGCTTGGCCCTTTGTTTGGCCTTTTCATAAAAGATGGCGATGAGTCAAGCTTTCTGTCACTTCTCTGCCAACACCAGCCTCCCTTTCTCAATGCAATGAGGGGTCTGCTGCTGCTGCGGCTCCAATGATACCTCCTTTTGTCAGCCATGGGCAGTTTGGATGATGGCACAGCCTAATCACTCCTACTGTACTGAATTGTAGCTGCCTGGCATGTCATTCTCAAAACAGAGAAGAGACTACCTGACTGGTCACCTTTTATCCCTAATGCAATGGTTATCTGCAAGGCTTCAGCAAAGACTGGCTGGAATCAATGTAATTTAAAGAAATTAATGCTGGTTTTGCAGTCCATTAAAGATTTGTCTAAACTTTAGTGTAGATACTGTACATGGATTCCTACCCTAAATTTCATCCTCCAACATTCCTTACCTTAGATTATTTGGTTCTGATAATCAGTTGGATGTTATGTAAATTACATTAGCAGATTGGCTTAACCCACCTGGCATTTCACATACTACAACCTGTAATCCCTTTTCGCAGCGCACCTATCTATTTGACATGATGCACAATAGTAAGCACTTGTGACTGCAGAAATTTACTGCAGCAATGAAAATGTGCTTGTGAAACACAGGAAGAACTACAAAACCATCCCTCTAATCTTTTAAACATCAAGCAGTCTGGCTCTAATTTTCAGCATTACAGGGCCAGATTTTTAAAAGCATTCATACAAAGATGACTGCACATGTTTGCATGTGCCGTATTTGTTTACATGCACCAGAATCTGCACCTTAATGCTGGGCACAACCACAAGTACATGCACATATTTGTTCAATCCTAAAAGCAGAGTCCCTGCTAATCCATATTCATGGCTGAAAGCTGTGTTGCAAATTAGCAAATATTAGACCAAATCCCCAAAGGGGGTTTTGCCCGAGTAAAAGACCTTGTAAAAAGATTTCTGCATGTGGCCTTGTGAATAAGCAAATATGCAAACACAAAACAATATATATATATATATTTAAATAATGAATAAGTATTCACAGAATATCCTTTTTTTCATCTATTTGATAAAATATTTATGATACTTTATAGAATTCCATATAAATTAAACATAAATGTCTGGCAATGTGTGCCGTAAAAATAAGGGAGCCTTAGTCATGTGAGAGTTCACTACAAAATAGTTCCATTAATTTTGCTAAGAAGTAATAAAACCACTGTTTTATTTATTATTTAAAACTACCATGTTCCCAAATGTGAATCTGTGGTGGGCTATTAAATACACTTCAATGCTGTGCTTTATACCGGCTTTGCAACTTTATCCTCAAGTTAGGATGTGACCATTCCATTTCCACAGGCAATTACTTTTTCAAACACGTAGTGATTCAGTCAACATTTTCTGCTTTAATAACACTCACGTAGAACCATTCGGGGTACTGACACTGAAGAAGAAGAAGCCCTTGAAAAACGTTTGGTCTATCGTTTCAGATGTGTAGTGAGCAACCATTGCTGTAGTTGCTAAACATTTAGAGTTGGTCAAAAGCAGAAATTTTGAACTGCTAGGTACTGGCAAGCACAGGAATGTTTGCAGGCCCACAAATAGGTCAGCCATTTTGACTAGTCAGCTGATAGTACTGCAGTATGGGTGCCTGCCACCATCTAGAAAGACTCCACAGCTGAATGAGGGATACATAAATCTGTGTGACTACATCTTTAGCAGCACCAGTACAAAACCCCTCACTAGCATCCTGCCCCAAACAGGGAATCTGGCTGTAACCAGCTGTGGCTGAGATCACAAACAATTTCTTAGATAAGAAGAAAATTAATTGTAAATCTCCCCCTGTGATAGCATCACACCCATGACATTATAATAACCGATTTTTTCCAGGATGTATCAGATGCCTGCAGTAATGCATCAGAAAAGGCCTGACACAAATAGCTAAGAACAGGAGGAGGTTTAAAATGGCTTAAATAGTCTAACTCTTCGTAGCTTCACAAATGGCTTCCATCCTCCCCCTGAAAGAATCAAAGGCCTAGTGACTTGATATGGTTTTTTTATAATATTTCCCCACTCAGGGAACAGCTAGAAGACCATCTGACTAAAGTGTAAATAATGAATACCGAATACCGAAAGCAAGTATGGGTCACAAACAAGTCATAAGCTGAAATTTGACAGCGTGGAGTATTTTGATTAACTACGAATAGGAAACAAATTCATAACAATTAAATGTTGATAGAAA
The DNA here is from genome assembly GCF_020497125.1 of Mauremys mutica. Taxonomy (NCBI): domain Eukaryota; kingdom Metazoa; phylum Chordata; order Testudines; family Geoemydidae; genus Mauremys; species Mauremys mutica. Next base: position 106,422,777 of record NC_059077.1, on the reverse strand, counting down.
ATTATTTAATGGGGAAAGGAGGCTGAAATTTGTTGTATAAATTGTTTGCTATGAATGATCTGACCATCTCTAGATGCCAGCAGTGGCATTCGAACAACTTATATAGTGGGGGTGCTGAAAGCCATTGACCCTAACTGTAAACCCTGTATATGCTGGAAACCACTTCAAGCCAGGGCATGCTGCCAAGCACCTCTAGTTCCAGCACCCCTGGATGCAAGGGCTGTTTTCAATAAAGGGTGTCATGTGCTAGACCCCTAATACCATAGTTTAGCACCTGAATAAATGATCTGATTTTTAATAGTGCTGAGCACACAGCAACTTTCCCTGGCTACCAATAGCCAAAACACAGATTTTGTTTAAGTGACTGTAACACCACCAACTTTAATGGAGTTACAGTGCTCATACTAGGGCAAAATGTGGCCTTAGATTTATATGGAACAGATACTTCCATGACAATTTGGTGACAGTTTAGCGAGAGACTAGCTGTGCTAATGTTTAGTGAAAGAAATACTTCTAGCCACAACATCAGAAGGAGCAGAGCAATGCTTCATTGCCCACGTGTATTTTTTCAACAGGGTATTTTAGATCCTTAACGTTCCTTTAAAGAAATATTTCACTGAGTTATAGTACATGGCATAATACAGATGGAACATTGATCTGCCACAGTGTGATCAATGATCATGTATTAATAAAAGCAGGGCATACCGCGATTATCCAATGCACAGAGGGGCATTGATATTTTATAACTTGAACTACATCCGCAAAAGAATTAGCTGATATATCAGCATTCTTTCTGCAGAAATAGTAGACTCAGTGGGTAAAGTTACTCATGGCTGGTCTGTCTGAAGATTAGTGTGAGAAGAACAATGCTGAAGTAATTAGGCGTGTCAGGTATTCTACACCTCTTGGGACCATGTCCAGGCCAGTATATACTAGTTGTAATTATCATAGTTACCAGAGGAGGGTGCATATTCTATTTTGTGGAAGCATAATTTTCTGTCCTGCACTACATAGTAGGTTCTCTCTTCTATCACCTTCCAGCAGGCAGGTGTGTGTGTGTGTGCTTGTGCGCGCGCACGTGCATTGTGGGGATAGGGATTGCATAACAGAGGGCAGGGTGGGAAGCTCATCTATCCACTTTCTCATCAGCCATGTAACAGTTTGTGGTTGTCAGGTGACAGCTTGAGCTTTGCCCAGGCAAAGCTATTTGTGGCTCCTCTTCCACATGAACAAAAAACATGCTAGCGACCAAGTCACAAGTAGTGGCTCAATAAAGCTAGTCTCTCGACCCCCTTCTCAGAGTATGTGTGTGAAGTAAAGGCCCTTCATGTGCTTTACAATAAAGGCAGGATGCTGCTATGGTCACCTTATATGGGCATAGTATGTAACCCAACTTCATATCTTTAGGCAAAACACTAGGCTACTGAAGAAGCGAGACACAGAGATACCTTGATTTGAGCATGTGTCTGCTCTTGGATGCATGAGTGTAAGTTATACTAGTGACCAGCGTAATGCCCAAAAAAGCAGGCTGAACAGCAAGAAAATTCTAAGTCTGTATTTGATTGACATTGCCTGTATTTGTGGAATAATGTATTCATGAAATAGACTCTGACTGGCTTTTTTTAAGACTTAGAACTTGATGGAATAAATTAGATAAAAAGGGAATATTTGCTAAATGTATTTGGTGATTATTGTTGGACCATCTCTATTAACTACAATGCTTATATTTAGAGTTGTGCCCTGTTTGCTTTTTCTGTCTCCTGCTTCTTTTAGGGCTCTTCGTTATCTTAATTTTTATTTGGCACCAGTTTGTAAAATGACACTGAGGGCAGAGCTCAGTAGAGCATAGGATTTGCCACACTAGATCAGTGTCCTGCCTCTGGCAATGGCCAATACCTGATGTTTCAGAGGAAGGCCAAAAAATCCACATAAGTCCGTTGTGAAGCGCTCAACATGCGGGGGACAATGGATACTTCCCTGGCCCCAGCAGGCATCTGCCCTAAAACCAAAGAGCTGATTACAATAGCTTACTTGATTATAATTCTACAAATATCACACCATTGCATGCGCCCTAATCAAAACCCCAAACCTTTGCTGTCATGTAGCTGAGTGGGAATATATGTAGTTCAGACGTCATCCGACCCTAGGACCTGACTCAGACTTCAGTGCAAAATAGGTTTCTTTCTTCTAGCAAAGGAAATGTGGTTTCCCTTGTTATTGAGGAGGAATGGATTTCCATGGGTGCACCAACATATGATGGTATCAGATGATGATGTGGCCTCAGTCCCGGTGAGACAGAGTCCTGGAACAAACATTCATTCCTAAATGCTTTCAGATACATCTTTCTTAACATAACTGGGGAGTGATATCTAGCTGTTATATCAGGAAACTGAATGAGAACTTCTGGGGTCTATTCCCTGCTTTGCTGATGACTCACTCTGTGACCTTGAGCATGTTCCTTAAACTTTTTGATTCAGTTTCCCCTCCTGCCCTCAGAAAGTTGTTGTGGGGCTTAACTGATTAATGTCTGAAAAGTGCTTTGGAGTTTCTTGAATGCAAAGCATATGGCAACCTTTGTTTTATTTCTGCATATTTTATGCTGGAGTCTGCTGCAGTGACATTCCACTGTGTGGCCCAATCACCTGGCACTGGAAGCCAAGCAAATCTGGAAATTCTTTTTTCTAATGGGTACATTGCTTATATCACAGATAATGACTTCTGTGGCTTAGTGGAAGAAATTAAGCAGGCAATAAAAATGCCAAACTAATGAATTTAGAAATAATCACTCATAATTTAGCATTCAACACCTCAGAGGGTTATTTCATTTGGTAGGGTTAGGTCATTACAAAGAATGTTCGCCTTCTTGCATTTGAAGCTATATAAAAAGGGACTGTAGTTTATGGCTGCTATATACTTGATGAGATATTAAAATTTCACAGCGCAGCAGACACTGGGTTTGGGGGCGGGGGGATATTTAAGGGAAGACTGTATTTCCCTTGAACTTGGGTAGTCTGTGTTATAAATAGGCATGAATCTGTTTCTGTTTTTATAGCTTAGTTTATGTGCCTATACGTATTTTATATATAATTAATGTGGACAATCTTGTGGAAGATGCAGTTAATTGATTTTTAAACTTCAGTTCACATACACCATGTGTAACCCACAATCAGGGAAACGGGTGAAATCTCTTATCTTTTCACAGTCAGATGTCACCAATGCTTTCTGTCTTCATATACCTCTCTTCCACAAGGCTCTCATTTATTAAATCTGCAAATTAACTGAATCCCAGTGAAAAATCCTTTGTTGCTGTAGTAAGATAAGATTTATTTAAAAATATAGCTGCCAACAAACAACCCCTCCTCCTCATTATTCCCTACCTAATTTCTATTATGCACATGTTGTGGGTCTCTTTCAGCAGTCACATGTTTTAAATATTGCAGTCTAATAGAGCAAAACAAACCCTGCTGGCCCAGCAGGGAGCATGCTTTTCAGCTAATAATTTATTGCGAATGTCACTCAGGTGCTTCCATTAATGCATAACTGCCAAGTGCACTGATTCTGTCAATATTACACAGAGTCTGAAACTGGCATAGATTATTGGGCTCTTTTTATTTTAAATTACTTGTGGTTATGTTTCTTTTAAATTTTTGTTACTTTACAGTGAATGTACATATGTGAAATTAATTGGTTTTTCAGTGCTGAAAAATGACCGTATTTATTCTTCAGCCAGTGCCCACATAAGCTGTTCTCAGTCATTCCCTCTCCTATGACCCCATGTTAGTCTCTTCAGCAACTCTGAGAATTGCAGCGAATGACTCCTGTCTTTATAGACGAGTCCAATAGAATAAAAGAATAAAAACTGCGGTAGGGTTTTAGCACTGTATAGGAGGCTGTAGAAATTTTTTTAAAAATCTCTTTAATAGAGAATGATCCTTTCTATAGGTTTTTTGAACCATCCTATAGAATAGCAATACAGGGATACAATTCTCTAGTAAATGCTAAAGGATGATTTAATAAAAATACAAACTATGGAAAAGATACTATTAAATCCTATAGCTTTATTCCATAAAGGTTTTTTGTTTGGCTCACTGGGCCCTCTAAAAGAGTCATTAATGATGTCAGAAAGGATTTTGTTTTTGCTTGAGACTAAGCCTTTGCCTTTTCAGCATAATCAAACCCAAGGCTCCATCTGCATGAGGAAAATGACTCTGTGGTTGATAGGGAGTTAAACACATGTTCTGCATCAGGCGCTAAAAAAAAGGTGTGCGCATAGTATCATCATTTTGCAAAGATTGAGCTGATTAGCGGCCTACTGGCTCAGTGGAGACCTCACATGCCCCTCCAGTGGTGAATTATTATGGATATACCAGCCCCAGGGGATGCCTGTAAACCTCTGTGCATCATTTATGTCATCCGCCAGTTCACATCTCTGGGTCAGAATAAGCTGGGTCCATTCAAACAAAATGTGTCCTAATGTAATGCCGACAGACCCTGGTTTGATTGGATTGAACCTGGGAGCTCTGGAGCTTAGTGCATGAGCCTCTGATTTAGTTGGGGATTAGTCCTGCTTTGAGCAGGGGGTTGGACTAGATCACCTCCTGAGGTCCCTTCCAACCCTGATATTCTATGAGCATCCTCTTTTCAACTCTAGATAAGGATAGGTTTGGGTGAGCCTGGAGCTGGCAGCCATTATCAACCATGAGTCAATTTCCGACTGTGGATAGGGCCTTAGAGTGCCTAGGTTTTGTTCAGATCCCTGGCTATAACTCTACCTTAAGACCTTCAGGAGGGGGTGAGGTTTGTAGTTTAATCAGCTTGTCCCCAGCTTAGCTGCGATGCAGAACCTGTCTTTCACTAGCATGCCCACCCTCTTCCTCAGGTTTACTGAAGCTTAACTGCAGCCACCATTAAAATGCTTAATCACTTCCCATCTAAATGACAGCTATTCCCTCTTTTATGGTCTTCCTAAATCCTGACTCTCTAAACTTTAAGTGAGTCCAGAACGCTCTCTAACTCTACTAGAAAATGAGACCAGAGCATGCCCTTCTCTGTTTCCCACATTGTCTTTCTATTAATCTCTCAATCCCATTCAAAACTGCCCTCCCAATAGCCAAAACACTCCATGGACTTGCTCCTTGCTGTCTATTTACTCCTCCACCCATTCATTTGCTCTTCACATCTTGGCCACACACTGCCTCTGCCCCAAGCACCGGCTGGGGGTGGTGGTACCTATGGGCGAGAGCAGCGCGTGCCACGGAGTCTCCTGCCTCGTCCCCCCTCCCCTACCTAGGAGTCAGACCTGCTGGCCGCTTCTGGGGCACAGCACGGAGCCAGGAGTAGGACAGGCAGGCAGTCTGCCTTAGCCCTGCTGCAGCGCTCAAGGTAAGCCCGTGCCCCAACCCCGAGCCCCAACCCCCTGCCCGAGCCCTGAGACTCCCAAACCCAGAGCTCTCTCCTGCGCCCCAAACACCTCTCCCTGGCCCCAACCCAGAGCCTGCACTCCCAGCCCAGAGCCCTCACCCCCTCCTGCACCCCAACCGCCTGCCCCATCCCAGTGAAAGTGAGTGAGGGTGAGGGAGAGTGAGCCACGGAGGGAGGAGGAATGTAGTGACCGGGGGCGGGGCTTCAGGGAAGAGGGCGGTGCTAAGGTGTTCGGTTTTGTGCCAATAGAAAGTTGGCAACCCTAAACCACGCTAAACTATCCTAGTTTGTGAATGCCTTCTCAGGGCAGCCTCACTAGCCTTTGGAGTACCTGAGGCAACTTTGCTTGTTATGCTCCACCCCATTCCTTCCCTCTATAGCCACAACTACCCCCTATTTGAAAATTAGCTGGAGGGGCTAAGAGTTTGTATGATGCATAGATCTGTTGGTCTGCAACACTCCCCTTAATATCCCCATACTTCCTAGGAGGCAGCCTATTGGACTGCTCTTCCCTCCTTTAGTCATTAGGAGGGCTACCTCTCCTATCCCTGAATTACTCTTTGGTATGGTTGAAGGCCTTGCTTGACCCCAACCTTAGGGTGACCAGATAGCAAGTGTGAAAAATCAGGATGGGGGGGGGGGGTAATAGGAGCCCATATAAAAAAAAACCCAAATATTGGGACTGTCCCTATAAAATCGGGACATCTGGTCACCCTACCCAACCTAGTGCAGAAGATCAGGAAAATCTCCTGCTCTTACTGCCTAGCTGAGCCTGGGGCCTGAGATGCACCAAATCCCATCACACATGGTAACTAAGGAAACTTAAGAGAATCTTAAAATGTCAAAAATCAGAACCAGAATAAGAACTTTCACTTAAATTTCCCTAATCCTCCTGACTCCTGCCCACCCAACCCAAGAGACCTTTTCAGGGACTGGGAGAGCAAGAGCTTACAATGTCGGGGATGGCAGCTTATTTTTCCCCAAAAGACTGGAGTGAGATGGAATTATACCTTCACAAAAGAGGAGTCTGGGAACTTCTTGTGGGGAAGGAGGAAGCGGGGAGAACTCACTGGTTTAATGCATTACACGGGTTTCATTTCAAGTCTCAGGTTTTGTGCAAAGCTGAAACACAACGTGACCCTGAAAGTCTATCAAGCTCTGCAAATCTAATCTGCTGTTCAGTTTAGCAAACCCCACAAGGACTGAAACAGACAGCTTTCCACAGTACACTATGATGCTGCACTATCTATTTAAAACCATCTACCTGGGCCCTGAATCACCAACTCTTTTAAGCTTACTTTCTTCTTGAGCTTATGATTGACTTTCTTTGTAAAGTGGCCTGTGTGACACTGTGTAGTAAGGAGACGATGAGCCAACTCCAGAGGTTCTTACTCAGGCAAATTCCCACTGAAATCAATGAGAATGTTGTCTGAGTTAAAACCAAATAAGATCTGAGGATGTGGTTTACAAGAGCTAGGGGTCACCCAATGAAATTAATAGGCAGCAGGTTTAAAACAAATAAAAGGAAGTTCTTCTTCACGCAGTGCACGGTCAACTGGTGGAACTCCTTACCTGAGGCGGTTGTGAAGGCTAGGACTATAACAGCGTTTAAAAGAGAACTGGATAAATTCATGGTGGTTAAGTCCATAAATGGCTATTAGCCAGGATGGGTAAGGAATGGTGTCCCTAGCCTCTATTTGTCAGAGGATGGAGACAGGGCTGCCCAGAGGATTCAGGAGGCCTGGGGCAAAGCAATTTCAGGGGCCCCTTCCATAAAAATTTTTTGCAATACTATATTCTCGTGGGGGCCCCTGCGGGGCCCAAGCAAATTGCCCCACTTGCTCCCCCCCATGGGCGGCCCTGGGAAAAATAAACCTTCCGCATCTTGGCACAAACCCAGTTTTGAAAAAACTTCTTTACAAGATATCACTGGTTCTCAGAATCAGCTAGTGCTAAAAGGCACTAAAGCTCATTAAAAGGGTTGGACAAATATTTTCCGTCAAAACTTGTTTTGGATCGAAAACTAGGGGTTTTTAAAAAGCAGAAAAAAATCATGGACAATATCTGCTTTCCTTCAAAATTTGTTGTGGGTTTTTTTAATTGAAAAGCTGAAATTAGTCTGCCAAAACCTGAATATGGTTTGGGGTTTCAGAAGTGTGTGGCCAAATATTTGCTGCTTGCTGTGTTTGAGTGTATAAAGAAACAATAAAAAATTCTGCTTAAAAAAAATCCAAAACTTTTGAACCACCTCAGCTTGTGACCAAACGCCTGAGCCCATCCAGTCAGAGATTTTCCCAGGTTTCTGATACTCTGCTGGCTTCCTTGACTCATACCTATCTCCATAACTTTGGGTTCATTTAGGTTAGAACATAAGAACAGCCATACTGGGTCAAACCAAAGGTCCATCCAGCCCAGTATCCTGTCTACCGACAATGGCCAAAACCAAGTGCCCCAAAGGGAGTGAACCTAACAGGTAATGATCAAGTGATCTCTCCCCTGCCATCCATCTCCACTCTCTGACAAACAGAGGCTAGGGACACCATTCGTTACCCATCCTGGCTAATAGCCATTAATGGACTTAACCTCCATGCATTTATCTGTTTCCTAGAGACTGGCTCCATGGGGTCCCTCACAAACTGGAGACAGTTACTGTGGGTTTGTCTTTAGTATATCTTATGTACATACTCCATGAACTGAGCATTTGAGCTTGTTCCAGAATCTGGGATGAGCCTATGTTGTGAAAACTGACATGCTCAAAATAGCAGATGCATGTGAATGGATACAGGGTGCTAAAATTAAATTAACCCAGGGGTTCTCAAACTTGGGCCCCTCAGGGGGATCACAAGGTTATTACTTGGGGTCACGAGCTGTCAGCCTCCACCTCAAACCCTGCTTTGCCTCCAGCATTTATAATAGTGTTAAATATATAAAAAAGTGTTTTCAATTTATAACGGGGGGGGGGGGAAATCGCACTCAGAGGTTTGCTATGTGAAAGGGGTCACCAGGACAAAAGTTTGAGAACCACTGAATTAACCCCTCTGAAGCCTCAGGGAATGCAGGGGTGGGGTGGTCCTCTCTTGGTAGGGTTGGGAAGGAGGTAGGTGGTGTAGGATATTGCTATTCTCATGTGATCCCTCCTCCAGTGGCTAATTTTAAATGAATCTCCCTATGGCACTGAAATTAAATATAGACTATAATTTGGCATTTGAGAAGTGAAAGGGATGGTAGCCCTAATGGAAAAGCTAACAGCTTGGCTCTTCTGCAAACCTCAAATTGCTGAATGAGCTTTAGGGTAGGGAAGGCTGTGCCTCCCAAATAGCCTGGCCCTGCCCCCTATCTGACCCCCACCCACTTCCTGCTCCCCAACTGCCCGCCCCCTCAGAATCCCCGACCCATCCTGCTCCTTGCCCCCTCACCTTCCCCCAGAGACCCCACCCCCAACCACCACCCTGGGACCCCACCCCTGCTCCCTGTCCCCTGACTGCCCCAACCCCTATCCACCCCCCCACTGAATCCTGACAGACCCCCAGAACGCCCACGATCCAACCCCCCCATTCCCTGTCCCCTGACTGCCCCCACACCTCTGCCCCTTATCCAACCCGCGCCCCTGGCCCCGGCCCCTTACCCCTGGCTCCCCCCTCACCCAGAGCCTCAGCGCGTCATATCCAGGAGTGTCTCTGAAGAGCGGTGCAGCGTGGCTCCGGCGGGGCCTGAGCTCCTCCCCACTCAGAGCCGCGTGGTAACGGGGCGGGGCTGAGAGCCCCAGCGGGGCCTGAGTTCCCTCCGCTCGGTGTGGTGCTCGCAGCCCCGCCCCCTTACCATGCTACTCTGAGCGGGGAGGAGCTCAGGGGTCCCGCCGGAGCTGCACGGCTGCAGCGCTGTCCAGGGACGCTGCTGGATGCACTGAGGCTCCAGGAGAGGGGCGGAGACAGGGTCGGGCCGGGGCCGGGGCCGGAGATTCACCTGTTCTCTTGGGGGCCCCTGCAGAGCCCAGGGCCTGGGGCAAATTGCCCCACTTGCCCCCCCCCGCCCCCGGGCGGCCCTGGATGGAGATGGATGGCAGGAGAGAGATCACTTGATCACTGCCTGTTAGGTTCACTCCCTCTGGGGCACCTGGCATTGGCCACTGTCGGTAGACAGATACTGGGCTAGATGGACCTTTGGTCTGACCCGGTACGGACGTTCTTATGTTTATATTAAAACTTGCATATCTCTTGTCAATTCACTTTGACTAAATAGAATGAATCACTGCAGAACAAGGGCATGGCATGTGCGTATGCAAGTTAAAGAGGATTGCCCACAGCATATGCTTTATGTTAATATTATAATTGTTAAATCATTAGATGTTTTTAAGATAAATACAAAGGAGAAATTAGTAAGCCCTTATATGCATGGGTTTTCACTAATGTTCTGCAAAACATATCTTCTGAGACACCAAATGCCTCTACCACCAATAAGGATAAATCTTAGTCATAAGCACTATGTAAACTGATCTAATAGGAGAAATGAGTAACACTTAAAATGTCTCAAAGAAGCATTTAATTTGCATTTAAAAGGCAGTTATTGTGAGTAATTATAAGTTAATTAAATATTGATTATTACAAGAGCCCCGTTGTGATTTAGGAAGTACCAGTTATGGGATAAATCGTGTTACTTTTTAACTCAAAATTACATTCATCATTCACCTCTAATTGGCATTGCAAGCTAAACAAGTTAGATATCATTAAATGCTGAAATGAGTGTTTTAAATATCTAACATTGCTATAGTTATGCTGAACAGACAAAAATATTTCTTTTCAAGTACTGAAACTGTTTTAAAAAAAATAAAACCCCAAATCAATAATAAATTATGCAGCAACTGCCCTGCCTTTTATTCTAACAAAAACCTTAGTAGCACTTATACTTTTACTGGTGTGCTTTTTAATGAACCAGGGAGCGAACCGACAGACTCTCCACAACTCCTTCACCTGAGGAGAAGAGACATTGTAGGTGAATACAAGACAAACTAGAAACTAAACTGGTTTAGTCTTTCTCTCTCTCTCTCTCTCTCTCTCTCCCCCCTCCACCCCAATATAAGGTGAAGGAAAGAAGTAAGCTACTTTAAATAATTATTGTAAAGCAACAGTTCATAACTTTGGAGACTCTACCTCAATCCTATTTAGCGCTTTTTTCACTCTAGGTAAGTATTTTTGCCATTTTTTCAGATGGGTAAACGGAGGCGTAGAATGGTAAGAACCCTCAACACTTTCATAGGTTCAGTTTGGATAAGTTCTTAAGAGTCTGGAACTACCAAATCTTAAAGGTTTTGGACTATGTTTTTTCAAAAGGTCCAAGGTCTCTAAGAAAAAACTCTGCATACGGTTATATTTAACATGCAAATTGTGTGGTTGCACATTCAAATGGCTAGCTAGGACATTGGCAGTGACACAGAATCATTTGATTTATACATTCATTAACCCCAATTGCCTGCACAAATGTGCATGTGAAGTTGTGTGTGATTGTACGCAAACCTCAGTGTCTTTTTTAAAAATGTGGCCCTAAACTGGGCTGGATATTTCCCAAGAGCAGGATTTCTTGTGAGATTTCAGGCATTGCCTGCTTCAGTTCAAAGCAGAAATGCCAGCCTTTTACTCAATATTTTGACACTTCCACACCAGTCCTATCAGGAATAAGAAATAAGGAAGCACCGAGGCAAAAGAAAATGAAAGACAATGGGGAAGACAGAGATCCTTTTTTCGATTTAAAAGTGTTTCCAATCCAGTTTTTCCATGAAAGTTCAGGCCTGTGTTTATTTTATTCATACCAATTTGCCCAAGTCCTCATCACAGCTGGCAGATATGGGAACAGCTGGCCCAATTTTCTATTGACATCTTTAAAATAAGGGCCACACAGAATGATTAAGCAGAAGGCATGGGACAACAGCGAGGCACTGAAAGGGGTGGGTAGAGTGTGGATGATGGGGGATGAAGGAAGTAGTGCAAAATGTCCCTAACTATCCCAATAAAACAGAAAAGGCCAGGAACCCCACCAAACGCATTGGGAGAGTGGAGGACCGGTAAAGAATTTGGAGCACAATAAAGTATGATTCAAGACCAAAAATCAGAATAAATGAATTGTACCCACAGAACAGAGTCTTACAAGAAGACGGTTCCTTCCTTTTGCCAGTATGAGTCTCACTCAACATACACACGATAAGGTGATTTGCCTCCTCTGCTCCAAACAAGCCAGGTCTAAACATACCCCCTTAATGAGGTTTGGTTTCTTTCAAAAAAGGAAAGTGAAACAATACAAATTCAGCCCAAGCCTTCTCCACTGGCTTGCCTACTCCCAGGGTCACCCTGCGAGGGTGGCTCAGCCCACAGCCAAGGTCCTCTCTCTCCAGAGGGTGACTTGGAAACACCCTTCCATCAGGAGCCTTCCTGCTGACAGAGTGATGTGTTGCAGGCAAACATGGCCCGCCTGTTACAGTACAGTGTGATTTCTTTTAATTGCAAACTGGAATTCTGGCAAATAAACTTGTCTGTGAGTTGTCCTTACATGCACGCTTTCACATCCTGTAGTTGGCTGGCATCCTTTAGGGCACTGCTTTCCCCTCAGTGGTGTCTAACTGAAAAATAGGTGGGGGACAGGAGGGAGGATTTGTCCTTGTCTGGTCGTGTCTACAAACACACAAATGCTGGCAAGCACACACAAATTATTATTCCTTTGTGGGAAGAGAATGTCAGAGCCAATGGCTCCACTGGAGCAAATGATATATACAAAGAAAGCAGATATAAACCCCCTGCCCCCCAGGGGGGTTGTGATCAGCCATTGGGTTTATTGAGAATGGCTTATATCTTAGTCTGTGCACCAACAAAGCACCTTTCAAGTACAGACTTTTAATCTTGGCATTTTAAATACTCCTTTTCAAAGTACATAAATCTCTGTAAGCTTTTCCTTTATTAATATGCTGTAAGCTTCAAAGTATTGTTTTCCCCCAACAGAGTCTCAGTACTAAGAAGGCACTTGCCCTTGTCTAATCACATCTGCAAGTAAGCAAATATTGGCAAAAACTCATAAAACTTTATTATCCCCTTCAGGCAAATAATGTCAAATTCAGTGGCCACTGTTGCCATTTATAAATATGAGTCAAATTTTCATTGCCTGAGGACATCATAAAAAGACTTTCTGCTAAAATATAAGTCAAAGGCTCTGCTTCTGCTCTCAGATGGAGGCAAAGTCAGCATTAACAATAGACTGAAGACAAGTGTTTACAATTTCTTAATGTAAGAAATGTTGCCCAGGAAATTCTTACATTGCAGTAGGAGGGTGGAGGTTTTACTTTGCCACCAGTTGACATACAGCTGTAGGTAGAGTTGTATCTATTTTCACACTGCATGCCAAGAAAGGTGTGACAAGTCCTCATTGGCTGTCAGGTGCCTGGAAAAACTGGGTATCATATCCCACAGGAGACTCAGATGGGGGTGATTCATCAGACAGTTATACGTTAATAGATGCCATTCAGTGTCATTCCAGGCAGGACTTGGCAGATTCATCTCAACTGGAATTTTCTGCTGGTTGCACCACCAGGCAGAACTTGCACAGTTCATTAGTACCAGCTTACACAGTGCCCTGCATCAAAATTCACAGAATCTGTCGGGCTCAAGCCATTGCCAAGCAAAAGCAGCCAGGTGGGCAATTGTAAATGTGCCACTTCCTAAGAATGATGCCAGTTTTACACCAATGTAACCCCATTGACTTCAGTGGATTTATTCCTGATATACACTAGTGAGAGTGAGCTAGTTCCTGGCCCTATATATAGATGAGCAGCACGTACAATATGTGATGTTTAAGGCATTAGAGAAAGCCCAGCATTTTCCTCAGTACTGACAACATCCACTGGACACAAGCAATGTTGGGATTATTTTGGGCCCCAGTGGGGCTGTCTTATTCTGTTTATTCTAACCTAAAACTAGTACCAGAGGGGAAAAATACAGACTTCACCATTGTTGGAGCATAACCCTCCATTTACTCACCTACAAGATCAAGCCTAACACAGAGATACTGACACCCGTTAGGATTTTATCTTCACCAACGTCTTGTGCCCCATAGATGTCCTTTCAGTTTTTTTAAGTATAGCGTTTGTCTTGCAGCATCCTAGAATGCCTTGTCCATCTCACACTGCTATTTACAAATGTTTAAATGGAAGTAATGGCACACAGGACTGAAACACTAAAGTACCATGTGTGGAATTTGGAGGGGAGACAAGATCTCATCATGCATGAATTAGTCATAATGAGCTCAATCCTGTGAAGTACTGAGCACCCTGGCTCTGATCCAGTAAAACACTTTAACCATGTGTTTAACTTTAAGTACGTGAACAGTCCAATTGACTTCAATGGGGATACGCACATGCTTAAAGCTAAGCATATAAGTCCTTTGCTAGAGTGGGGCCAAACTGCTTGGTATCTTGCATGACTGAGCCCAGATAATCAGCAGAATGGCGGAGACCATGCAGAGGCTTTGTTGTGAGACCTGTCTGGGCTTCAGTTTCTCAACTGGATGACTGAGAATTCATTTAAAGATCTGGGTGTAGCTGAGGAGAAACATTTATGAGCAACTGAAGATATTGAATTATGGTACTTATGCCTTGAGCAGGATAAAAAATGGAATGACAGCTGAGGAAATGTGTGGCAACCGAACTGAATCAATCTGAAGAATCGGTCTGAAATGAATTTGTATGGGAAAAGTCACACTGAGCTAAATAATTAGGATCTAATTCTTCTCTCAGATATGCACGTTCATCTCCAAGTAAATACAATGAGAGCTGCACATACATATCTGAGGGCAAAATTTGATCCTCACAAAGCAGCATCTTAGAACATGTAAAAGGATTCTCCAGCAAACGAAGAACTATCTGGTCTGGAAAATGTGGCAACCCTGTGAGAAATTTATATATTTATTATTGCACATTGCTGTTGTATTGGCCACAGTAATAAAGATTTTAAAAGGCATTAAACACTCCAGGAGATGGAGTTTAAGATGGGAAATAGGTTTTTGAGGAAAAAGGAGAAATAATTTTGCCAAGATATTGTAAGGTAAATGTCACAGAGAATTCAGCTCTTTTCCTTGCAGAATTTAGAAAATATGTGCGCATAATTCTAGCTGGATGATATCACAGAGATTTCAAAAGAATAACCGGAGGCAATTCTGAACTGCTTTCACATCAAAACCAGAATGAAAGAATACATCCATATTTCAAGTGCACAAAAAACAGATTCAACCCCTCTCCCCTCCCCTCCCCTGCCCCCAGCCCATAACAGAATCAAAGCAAAATGTTATCTACTTTAAGTTACACCTGCTAGGATCATTTCATTCATGTCCTGTACCCAAAGTTGGTCCACGTTTCCAGACATAGTGTTATGAAATGATCAGCGCTTGCAAAGTAACTTGCAGAGATAATGCCATGCAGGATACATGGAGGCTAGCCTATACTACACGCCATTCTGTTTAAAAGAATTAGGCTTGAGTACCATATCTCTTAGGCAGTTATTCATAGAGTAATACACAGCCTATATTCTCTATAGTTCTTCACCAGAGATGGACTCTAAACAGCTAATCTGTGTTGGATCAGACCCCTGTTTATCTGTTAGAATAATACTGTACCAGTGCACGTGGAGCTTCCAGAATGACCACATATTATGTATGGCCTAAACCAGTGGTACATATTCTCTGTGGCACCAAGGGCCACACTAACAACTTCTCAGGAGCACTAAGTCCTTGGCTAATTTGTATATGTATTTACATAAATTAACATAACAAACCATGAATGAATATGTTATTTTATTTAACATTTTACTGACCTGACATGTGAAAGTCATACCCTGACTTTTCTTCCTGTTTTAATTTTTCCCCATTTGCTATGTTCTTTCACTAAAACAATTTCTTCTAACATTTCTAATACTCTTCCCACCCCATTTTCCATGATGTTCTCCTAGTCTCCACTTGGGGGGTATGAAACTTTACTCCTTGAACTGGTGCTGTACATCCTGACTTTGGCCTTTAAACAATCTCTTCTCTAGCCCTCTCCACAGCTTCACAATGTTGGTACAAGAACCTTCTTCCCTGTAGCTGCTCCCTTCTAGAACAGCCTTTCTGCCTCTTTCCACTATATTGACTCCATTTTGTTTCAAACCCAGATGAAAAATTGCCTATATTGTAATTTTTTTTTCTTTTTCTCCAAGGCATCCAAAATTAATAAACACTTTCAATAATGGGCCTTAATGACTTACCCAAGGTTACACAGGAAGTCTTTGGCCAAGAATTTACCCTAGATTTCTCCTGCCTCCAGACTAAACACAAAACCATTCTTCTCTTACCCTCTCCATTATTTCTGTATCTCCGCCAATTATTTTCCATTAACACCATTTCAGCACCTTACATTTGATTAAGTGATATCTACCACTAGAGATGCTTATTCTCAGTGTTGCTTTGTGGAATGCAGGCAGTCTCTCATCTAGTGGATCTCTGAAGAAAAACATGCCCATTGTTAATTGGCTTCAGAACAGCAGCAGCCCTGAAATTATACTTGACTTCACATCTGTATTTTTAGGGAATGGTTCACAGTTTACATTAGGTTGTAAATAAATGTAATTCATATAATCTCCATTTAAACATCAAGTGAGTTCTCTCAGAATCAGTGGTAATAGGGAGAAAACATTTCTCCAGCTAGTAATTCTCCTCTAGCTTATTTATAGACTGGATGTCTTTCTGATCTTCCATTTTTTATATTTGCCAGGTGGGAACTCTAAAAATACGGAAGCCTATCTGTAACCAGTGGTTCAAGAGTTTGGAAATGGTGTTGTGAGAGCCCCTTCTACACTCTCCTGGACGTTTCCTCACTCTTGAGGAGGCAGCAAGGGAATCCCAGAAACTCAGGGAAATGGAAAGAAGTCCACTTGGTTTTGGGATATCATAGCCAAAATCAAGCCAACAACAAGCGACTGGAGTTGAGAAGTTATTGGATCTTTTGGTCGTGACTGACTAAATACCGCTTTAGTGAATGCTAGACTGTAAAGTGAAAAATCAGCAAACAAAACTGCAGATGATCCATGTCTTTCAAACCTGTACTATTAAGAGGGATGGTTGGCTATGGATTAAACTAATCATAAAATTCTGACATCAATCATTTCAGCTGAATGTTCCATAATTAATCTGTGTTATGATCTAAGTATGGGATCTCAAAGAGAAGAGCATAACCTGTAAGAAGTGCTAAGCACGCCTGGGGGAGTCAAAGTCCTTGTCTGAGTCAGGCCATTAGCACGGCACCTCACCAGGATCTTTTTTGAATTCTATAGTGTAAGAGCAGTGACATCCTCATCACAGCAAGTCTCATTCATGTGAATGGGAAGGTGCTACACTCCTTGAATGGGACCTAATATTGGAAAGCAACAAACAAGTTAATTTGATGTTAAAAACTACAATAAATTAACATATTACAGATTAAAGTAATAACACACATAGGTGGAATTTAGCCCAGTAGTCCTGGAGTTAAAAATAAGTCTTGTGGTCAAATCCTCTGCTCCAGCAGTGCAAAGCCAGGTATAAAGAAATCTCCAAAGCCAGGTAGTAAGAAGCCCAGGGATACTGCAGGCACCTCCATAGCCTCTTCTGCCCCCCACTGCAGGGGAGATGGCTCCTTGTGCCTGGCCAGGACCTGGTTGCCAAAATGACCTATTGGCCCCAGTATCAGATGGAACATAAAAGTCACTTTTGCCCGCCCTCCTTCCTGTTCTGAGCACAGCTATGTTGTTTTTTGTTTGTTTGTTTGTTTTTAAATCTTAAACTGCCCCAGAGGTATTGAATAAAGCTAAATACTGCTCTTGGCAATACATACACAAAATGCATGGAAGTCAAGGGGAATTTTGCATATTTATCTGAGGGCAGGTTTCACCCCTTTGGTATGTAAGATAATCCACTGCTCTGGGACCCCAGATAAAAGGCCCTATGTGCTGCAGTAAATAGGTGAGCACAACAGGCAGAATTACAAACTTTCTGGCAGCCTTACCTCAGAATGTCTCTGCTTTTGTGGGTTTATGTCTGACCTGTAATGTTATCTGAGCACATTTAATTAACTATAGTAGCTCTTTAAAATCTCTGACATTATCATTTTTATACCACTACAGCCTCATACCACTGGTGGTCATTATAGCTGTTTCTGAGATCAGTGCAATTCATTCTGGACTCAAAGTTAATCTCATGGAAAATCCAATCAGTAAATTGATTAGGTATTAAATTACATTCTTTGTTAACGTTCTCTATTCCTTTCCTTACAGTTCAAAGAAACCATTTATGTGTTGTCTCTCTCACACCATCCCTCTCCCCCACTTCCATTAGTATTATTGCACAGTTAAACTGTTTGGTATGGCAGTGGTGAATTAGGAATTATTTTTTTCTGTGTGTAAAGAAAGTGGTAAAGTAAAATTCATTAATTAGGTAAAGGTGGGAAAGGTTAAATACATTTTAAAATGTGGCCGGTCCCAGTTTTGCTCAGTACCATTACATTTTGACCAGTTTTTCAATGAGGACTGTCCAAAATGTGCTGCAGACACCAATGTCTATTGAAAATATTGCTGGTATTAAAGTTTACTGTAGCAATAAGCCCCTCTAAATTGGTTGTCACCGTACTTTGTAAACAACTTTTACCATAGACCGTTCCTAGCAGTTAACTTTGGATAACAAGAGATTTTTTAAGACAGCTTTTTTTTCCTCTTTATTTCTTGTCAACTCTTGGTTTCATAATGGACCGCATTGAGCCCTGCTATCAATGAACGTTGTGTCCATTTATGTCAGGGCTGAATTTGGTCTGGCGTGCTGAAGTTCTGGGAAGAAAGCTAAGCACACTGACCAAATATTCAAGTTCTTGCAGCCTACCTTTGCAATGACGATTAGAGAAATTTGGCCGCTGATCATGGCAAAGTTGGAGGTGAGCTATGATTCCTGTAACTGCTTATCCCAATTGGCTTACTGCAGGTTAGAGCTGTATTCATGGTTAGTTCATAATATAAATCTCCTGAGTAAAAAGCCTGGGCTCACTGAAGTCAAATAGAGTTTTGCCATTGATTTGAATGGGGCCAGGATTCCATCCCTGTTACTTCATCTGTTCCACCTGCCCATTGGCTTGTTTATTTCACCCACCCATTATGTGTTGTCTTTTAGGTTGTAAGATCTTCGGTCCAGGGATTATAATTAACTATACATTGATTCAGTGCCTACCACTGCCTGGCCCAACCCGATCCACAATGTAAATGTTAAATAATAACAATAAGTAAGGTAGAAGATCTCAGCTTTATCAGAGAATCCATATATAAGCTATGAGAAACAGTGTTTTTTGCTTTGCAGTCATTCAATTTTGGTTTGCATTGGTTTAGTGCTCCCAGATTCACACTTAAAATACTGAATTCAAATGATCACCGAAATCTCAAAGTTCAGTCATCATTTCTACTTTTGTTTTAATTTCATGTCAAGGTCAGGCATTTAATGCCAAACTATAAATTAGCCATGTTATCAAAACTAGCCAAAGTTCAGCAGTAGTTTGGGAGTTTTGTGATCCCAGGGTGTAGTCCTGGGTACTCTGCCCTCTCAAGTCTTAGGACCCTCAAGCCTACCTCGCCCACACCTGATCTCTATGCAATCTCATTTTTCTCCCTTTCTCACTGATTTATCATCTGGCATCACTCGCTGGCATCACAAATTCACTTGAAAAGTTCCTCACTTTTGTAAATGTAGGCAGGATCACACCCTTGGTTTGGTTTCAGAGTAGTAGCCGTGTTAGTCTGTATCAGCAAAAACAACGAAGAGTCCTTGTGGCACCTTAGAGACTAACAAATTTATTTGGGCATAAGCTTTTGTGGGCTAGAATCCACTTCATCAGATCCATGGAGTGGAAAATACAGGAACAGGTATAAATACATGAAAGGATGAGAGTTGCCTTACCACGTACAAGGTCAGTCTAACGAGACAATTCAATTGACAACAGAATACCAAGGGAGGAAAAATAACTTTTGAAGTGGTAATGAGGGTGGCCCATTTCATACAGTTGACAAGAAGGTGACTAACAGTAGGGGGAAATTAGTATTGGGGAAATTAGGATTAGGTTTTGTAATGACGCAACCACTCCCAGTCTTTATTCAGGCCTAATCAGTCCAGTCTGAAAATTAATTCCAATTCTGCAGTTTCACGTTGGAGTCTGTTTCTGAAGTTTTTTTTGTTGAAGAAGTGCCACTTTTAGGTCTGTAATTGAGTGACCAGAGAGATTGAAGTGTTCTCCTACAGGTTTTTTAATGTTATGATTCCTGATGTCAGATTTGCGTCCATTTATTCTTTTGCGTTGAGACTGTCCTGTTTGGCCAATGTACATGGCAGAGGGGCATTGCTGGCACATGATGGCATATCACAGTGGTAGATGTGCAGGTGAATGAACCCCTGATGATGTGGCTGATGTGGTTAGGTCCTATTATGGTGTCCCTTGAATAGATATGTGGACAGAGTTGACATGGGGTTTGCTGCAGGATTTGGTTCCTGGGTTGGTGTTTTTGTTGTGTGGTGTGTAGTTGCTGGTGAGTATTTGCTTCAGGTTGGGGACTGTCTGTAAACGAGGTTTGCAAAAGGATAAGCCAAACCTGAGTTGGGTGAATCGTCTCCAGAACACCCAACACAGCACATACCCATTTACTGACAGCCCTTAACCGTAGCTATCAAAGTTTCAGGGGAGAATTAATCTACTACCACTTATTGATTTCAGCAGTCATCTGCCACATACCAGTGATTACTTTCTCACAGGAGAAAGAGATTACTGATTACTTTTAGATTACTACTGAGGAAACTGTCTGTGAAAGTGGGGCCGTATTTTTTTCACAGCTCTATGCAAGAGTCAGTACCCATATTTGGAACTTTGAGAAACAAAATAATCCAATATTCCTCCAAACAGAACAGCTTCAGCAATACATTGCTTAATTTATTTATTTTACTTAACACTTCTCCATCCTGATAGCAAAAATTGTTGCTGTAGCTAGGGTGACCTGATATCCCGATTTTATAGAGACAGTCCTGACATTTGGGGCTTTTTCTTATATAGGCTTCTATTACCACCCACCTCCTGTCCCAATTTTTCACATTTGCTATCTGGTCACCCTAGCTGTAGCCCCAGCAAGGGTTAACTTGAAGGGAGGAAAAAAAAGTATGTTAATTAGCCACAGCCTGTATGCTGCCAATAGCATTAGAGTCAACGGTTTGCCTCTTTGATCTTGGTTTCCCAAATAAAACATACGGTTTGAAAATGTAATAAGTAATTACTTCATAAAGCAAATATGATAATGTAACAATAAAAACAATAACTCACCTTATCGCTGACAACAAATAATGGGATTTCATACAGCACACATACAGTTAGCTCAAATGACAGGATTAGAGTGGACATGATGCATAATTCAAAATGTCTAATTTGTTGGGGTCATTAGTTTGGCATCAGCTGCTATGAATTACATATCCTATGACTAGACTATCCAATGCTACAAGAAATGGGATTTCCAGGCTTGAGACAAGAGCCAGAAATGTGGTTGTTTTGTTGTATTATCTATAGAAAAACAACTGTTACCATATAATGTTTACAGATTCTGAATGAAAGAAGCTTAAGATAAAACCTTAAAATATTTTGATATTGGTGCCTGTAGCAATATTACTGGTTTCTCAGGCAATATTCTTCAGATATGCACATTACTGAATCTGGGCAATTCATAGCTGGGTATTGTAGAGGGATCCTGACATGACCTACCCATTGCAGATCTATTACATTGGCTGGGATTGCAAACAAATATAACAACACAATGTTCCTTGCACAAAACCATTCTCCTTTTTACTCAGCCACATGTTTGTCACACAAATCCTAACACAATAATGAGTTAGTACATAGCAAAGCCTGCTAGTGTTTCAAGATCCAAATCTCCACCTTTCCTGCCATAGTTCTGTCACAAGTCCTCAGGTTCTTATGTTTGTTGGAACCTTCCCCTCCCCCATCTATCCTGAAAATTTGCAGAGGTTTTTCTAACTCTATTGAGTAAGCTTTGGCTCTTCACTGACATACTGTCACAGCCAGACCTGTGCACCAAGTGGATTGATAGTAGTAGAGACAGGAATTTAAAATCCAGTCCTCTTTTACTGCAGTGTAAAGTTCATTTTGTTCACAAAACTCCGGACTGAATGGTACCTTTGAGATAAACTAATGAAAAATTTATCTCTCCAATTGAATATTACATGTGTCTGTATTTAATGTCACAGGGCTAACTGTTATCCATGCTTTTGCCAGGATATTTCCAGTGAGTTGGTGTCAAAATGCAAAATTAGTAATTAATAAAGTGAAGGAAGAAAAAAGGAGAGCTGTGAGTTACTGAAAGTGATGGGTATGATATATGAATATCATTAGCTCTTCCTTAAAGAACATTTATGTGATTATATGAATACAAAAAGGCAATGCAGTATTTTAGTATTTCTCTAGTCACTGGAACACTCTGAAGCAGATGGACTGTGTGACTGATGATTCAATAATTGCATTCATTAAAAATGTTCACGCTTTTAATTTTTCCCCCTCACATTCTGTGAAGAGCTGAGGAATGAAATGGTTTTGTCATTGTCAGCAGATAGATAATTGAGTTTGCTTTGATTTCCTGGGGTGCCCCTTCCCCACCCTCCTGCTGTGGACTGACAACTCCAGAAGTGCAGAGGAAAATTTGAATCAGTCCCAACTGTTTTAAAGGACAGAAATATCACAGAATGATTCCTCTCTCCCTCTCCATGTTCACTTGTGAGCACTCAGCCAGCAAGATATGCAGCTAGAAGACAGCATGCATTTGCTTTTCTGCCAAATTACCTCCTCTCATGATACAGTTACCTAACTGAGACTTTGAAAAAGAAGGCTTACCTCAAACATAGGTACTGGATGCTTCAGGCCTGGTGTTACAAGAGCACATAACAATCAAACAAAGAACCATGCAAAAAATAGTGGGGGTAAGATTAGCAAACAGAGCCTTCCAGCTGAGACAAGTTTAGCAGATCACCTACTAGCTCTGTCAGAGGGAGGCTTTCTCTCTCTCTCTCTCTCCCCCCTCCCCGGGGGGGAGAACAGCTGGCTTAGAATCATGAGGGTCCTAGTTTAAGTCTTAGTTCTAATGCTGATTATACATTACAGCAAGCCCATTCTCCAGAGGAGGGATTACATTAGCTGGTTGAATCCACTCTAGCATCTCCACATCAGTTGGCAGACACAAGAGTCAGAGTAAATACAGCTGAGACCTTAATTCTATGCCTTTCTGCTCTATTCCTGATGCACCTTGAGATTATTACATTATTGATATTCTGGTAGCGCCCCACCTGAGGCCAGAACAAGGACTCCATTGTGTTAGGTAGTGTACAAACATAGTGAGAGACTGTCCTTTGAACAACTTACATTCTAAATAGACAAAACAGACAAAAGTGGGAGGGGAGACAGGCACAGAGAAGCAGAGTGCCTTGCCCAAGGCCACACAATAGGTAATTGTCAGAACTGGGATAAAAACTCTAGTTCTCCCGATTCACAGACCAGTCCTCCAACCACTACACCATGCTACTTTGAGACCATCTTTAGTTTCTATTTAATTAAGACATTTAAATAGAGATGGGCTGGCCAATGGGAGCTGTGGAGCCGGCAGATGGAGGCAGCACGCGGAGCCCCCTTGGCCGCCCCTCCACTTAGGAGCCAGAGAGACATGCCAGCCACTTTCTGGGAGCCACACGGAGCCGGGCACAGAGCCTGCCTGCCCTGTGGCAGCCAACCAGACTTTTAGTGGCCCGGTCAGCTGTGCTGACCGGAGCTGCCAGTGTCCCTTTTTGACCGGGCGTTACGAACCAAAGAAAGTGAGTGCAAATGACTCTATTAGCCCCCTTGGTTGGGGACTCATCTACAGTGGTAGAGACCTGAGACAGAGTTCATGCTTCAATGCTTCTTTTATTTTTTATACACAGTGGAACAGCTTCAAGAGGAGAGATTGAGACACGCCTGTTCCCCAGAACACCCCATAGTGCTGGGGCTTGAGGCAGTCTCCTACAATGTGGGTGAGCAAAGCTAACATCACATCAGGCAGAGCGGGGAACTGAAACCAGGTGAGTACCCTAACCACTGGGCTGAAGGTAATAAGGAAGGACACACCACTGCCTTCATCATTTTGTGAGTCTAGTCCTTTGCTTTTAGTTTTTTTAAGTGACTGGAAACAAAAAGAAAAATTCAAGCTGAAATGCTGGTTTTGTCAACATTTTCAATATGCCAACATTTAAAGAACATATAGTTTAAGCTTAACTGATCCCCCCCCCCCAACTGCCAAAAATCAGTAATTCTACCAGCTTTACCTTTAAATTAAAATCTTACAATAGTTTTGCTTGGTCTCAGGTTTAACGGTGTCTTTTGGTGGCACTAGTTCCATGCTACCCTTTTCTGTTTGGTTGTTGCACAATAGATGGAACCTGGCAGTAGGATGTAGCAAATTACAGCGGTGCTGCACGAGCCCCTGTGAAGGCACAGGTGGGGAATTGGGAGGATACACACAAGGGATCTATAGATTAGCATATCATATAATAAGCTACATTCTGACAGCATCAAGAAGAAAATGTCAGTCAAGCATGTGCAACCCTGCTTGAAAGAAGCAGATCTTTTTGGAAGTAATATTGCACAATAGAGGTTTTATACCCAGCAATGAAACTAGAGATGGCTTAAACCAAAACCCTCGATCCAAATATCCACAATAGACAGGTGAATTTGGATCTGGAGCTGAACTTTTTTGGCTGTGTCCTATCTTTAAAATGGGTTGGACCAAAATTCTGCTTCCTAATACACTCAAATATTGGGAAACTCTGGAGCCAGATTCAGATCCATATGCTGTGGTCTGGGCCTATTTCTAATTGCAAGAATTGCACCTATAACAGCAAACGACATGCCAACATTTCAGCACCTTATCCCCCCTCCCCAAAGGAGATGTTATCTCATGCCGAATACCCAAGCTACAAAAATTCAGATCCAGATTTCAAACACACCAAAGTTTGGGATCCCAAGTTTTGCTTTGGACCCAAATTGAGAATCTTCATATTAGAGCAGAAATGGTGGGAAACAGCACTGCAGAGAAGCATAAAATGACACATAGATCATTTGGGGTAGTGTCTAGGGGAGGAAGTAGGTGGCTGTAGTAGGAACAGGGCCTCAAATATAAGCCCATGTATCAGAGGCCTGGTATGAGTCCTGAGGCCTGGACTAAAGTAGTCAAAACTTTGCTGATATAAAGCAAAGTTAAATTGTGAGCAAGAGTTAAATCTGGCAAGTACAGGGCTGATATTGCAGAAACACACATTCCTAAGTAGTGCAAGGCATAAGAATATATACGCAAACACATTTCAAAAAGGTGGTACCAGAACACCTTGATACCAAACACATTGCCCAAAGATAACAGGAACACACTGACCCATCCTAAAGATGAGGTCAGGATGACAGCATGATGTATAGAGATGTTTTGATTGAACCAACATGTACAGGGTAATGGGTGGCAGTCAAATACGTCAGAGGGTGGCACCTAGATATGTCAGGAGTAATATATAACTTGTTTGTATCAGTGTTTAAAGAGGTATCTCGGAGGGAGTGGCTTTAGCTGGCCTAGGGGATAATGGAAAGTCACACCATTAACTGAGCTAGTCCATTGCAACGGGCATACATGTGGTAGTGTACCTGTAACCATGAAGCCAGGATATTAGGACTGTGCTTCATTGACAATAAATCTGACCAAGTTCCTTTGCTACGAATTGAGTCTGCGATTATTGGGCAGTCTGTTCGGAGACTGCTGTACGGGCTATCTGGCTAGAGTCAGTACAGCATGCAGAAAGAACACACACACAGCCAACATCTGATCACAGTGGCTAATCAAGGGTAGAAATTGGCCAGTTTTGAATATAATGTAGAACTAATTCTCAAATAGCATGCACAATACAACAGTGCTGAGGAGTGCAATGTCAGATATTTAATTGCATCATGTTCCATCTGGCAAGGAGAGAAGTGGTTATGTAACATGACAACTTCTCATGACTGCCAGTTGAGGGGAAAATGGGAAAAAACATTGAAAATAATAATAAAAAAAAAGATGGATGAGAGAGGGGGGGAAAAAACCAAACTTTGCTACCATTTTTCCCCTAGTTCAGGCACTTCTCATCAATCAAACCACATTTGCCTCAAAGTACATTGGTGACTCATTGTTCATAATTAGTACCTACTTAGCATTACGATTGTTTTTGTGCATCAGTGCCCCAACACAAAAAAAGCAAATTGTATTTTAAAGCCAGATGTGACTGTTCTACAGTATTATTGCATAAGGTGTAGGGAGATGAAAAGGGGAAAACAAACCCACAAAAGTTGGCAAAGCAGAGACTATACAAAGAAAAACACAAATCTAGCTCTATTAACTAAAATAGTTCTCGTGTAACACCCATTATGGGCAAAATCCACCCTTGTCCAGAGAGCCAGCAAAAATCAAAGAGATTACACCCTGGCCATGCAAACACTTTAGGTGTGATCACTCACCCAAAACTGGATTTGCATGTGTATTTCTGAAACTGTGGTTTTCTACAAACACTTTTGAAAATGAATAAAGAGAAAAAATAGTCAATTTGAGTGTTTGCAGAAATATAAATAAAAAGGGTTCTGCAGGGAGTTGGGGGATATGGCTTTCCCCGCCTGCAAGAATTTTGAAGACATCGAAAAATTTTCCCTATCTCAAAACTGGATGAAAAGTCAATATCTTGAATTAATTTAAAAATAGAAAATTGGATCTGCCAAAATGTTTTCTTCTGGCAATTTCTAAACATTTCATTTTCATTTTGGCAGTTCCCCTCCCCAAAATGGGACATTTTGACATTTTTAATTTATTGACATTTATGAATATATCCAACAGCACTGGTCCCAGTACAGATTCTTGGGTGACCTTGCTCTTTATCGCTCTTCATTGTGAAAACTGACCATTTATTCTTACTCTTTGTTTTCTATCTTATAACCAGCTACTGATCCACAAGGGGACCTTCCCTTTGACTACTTACTTTGCTTACTTTGCCTTTGGTGTGGGACTTTGTCAAAGGCTTTCTGACACTGCAAGTACACTATCGACTGGTTCACCCTTGTCCACATGCTTGTTGACTCCCTCAAAGAATTTTAATAGATTGGTGAGGCATGTTGACTCTTCCCCAACATATCATGTTTATCTATGTGGCAGATAATTTTGTTCTTTAGTATAGTTTCAGCCAATTTGTCTGGTACTTTAGGCCAGGAATTACCAGGATTGCCTGTGGAGACTTTTTTTAAAAAATAGGCTTTACATTAGATACCCTCCTGTCATAGGCGCTGACTCCATGGGTGCTGCAGTGGGAGAGAGCACGCCGGGTCCTCTCTCCTCCCCTTCCCAGTGCTTTCCGCCCACTGCCTGTTCGCTGGTGCTTAGGACTTTCCAGGAAGGAGGGGGAGGAATGGGGACACAGCGCGCTCGGGGGAGGAGGTGGTAAAGAGGAGGGGCAGGGACGGGGACTTGGGGGAAGGAGCTGGAATTGGGGTGGGGTGAGGGTGGTGCAGGGGTGGGGCCAAAGGCAGGGGTGGAGCACCTATGGGGCAGAGGGGAAGTCAGCACCTACGTCTCCTGTCATCTGGTAAACAGAGGCTGGTTTAAGTGGTAGGTTACATACCACAGTTAGTAGTTCTGTAACTTTATATTTGAGGTCCTTCATAAGTCCTGGGTGAATACTATCTGATCTTTACTTTATCAATTTGTTCCCAAACCTATACCAGAGCAACTCACAGCTTGCCTTACCGGCACTGCGGGTCAGCACTGGTGCAGCTATAGTGCAGGCTGAAAAATGGGGCTAAGTGTCATTGTAGATGAGATCTCAGAAAGCTTTGCTGGAAGCTATGCTGCAATGAGCAATTGCATTAGGCCTAGGATGGTGAGACCCCCCCGCCCTCAGCTTGACCATGGGCAGAGGGGGGAGGGTGGGGAGAGGGGTTGTTGTTCAGGCTTAAATGCCATTTTTGATTAAATCTATTGCAAAAACTAAAATTATATTTTTAAAAGATTTGACTCTTCTGGGGAGCAGGAACTGAAAACCAATATTTTTGCACAAATACATCTTTAGGTCATACTTGGCCTGTTTAATTCTCTCCACTGAGGGCAGATTTATTCCTGAGGTCACCACTCTATTCTCTCATGAAGAATAGAGCTGTTAGGCAGAGAAAAGGCCACTCAAAACCGCTAGCTGGAGTGGTTTTGGTTTTGCTTTGAAGTCCTTCTGTAGTCTACTGACATTTACATTTCAGAGGAAGACTGCCTGCACTTAGGATGTCTTGAGAGATTGCTAGGGCACCTTCTATGAGGTCCATTGATGTCACTCTCTACAATCCAGTTGACAGATAGTATTTAGTAAGAGTAAAATCTTCTTCTTCCTACAGAAGAGCAGCAGAATATACTTAATATTGTGTTCCAGGACCACTGAAGAGGGGTTTTCTTTTGAAGTGTCAGGCTTAGTCTCCCCAGCTGTGTAACAGTATACCTGCTAAGTTTCCACGGGTCACCAGTTAAACATGTTTTCTTTTTGCAGGATTTAGCTCCAGGTTTACATATGCCAAAGTTTAGGAGAGTGTGTGGATTAGAATGCATGTGGGTATGTTTTACAGTCCTCTGCCTGGGAGATTTTATGAAAATATTCTTTGTTTTCAATGCCTCTTCTCCACTTGTCATACAACAAATGTCTCTGTGAATCTTTTCCCTGCACTTCTGTTTAGTGGACTTCAGTATTACCTGCTATTTCTTTAGGACGATTATTCAGTTATGATATAACCTTGCCTTAGGATATGCTGGCATTTAAAAATAAGTTTCTATATGTGTTGCAGCCAGTGAGACAATGCCAGTTTTAAAATTGCCTCAATAGAAAATTTCTGCTGTAACTGATAGCAAATAAACAAAATCTAATTTGCATATAGATGTTGAAGCTTGCAACTCCATACTCCCCTGAGAGAGCTGTTGTTAAAATGTGTGCACAGTCTGGCACTGGACTGGCCAACCCCTGATAAAAATGAAATTGAAACTTTTGGATGTTTGTGTGTGGCACATCTCCTTAGACGATCAATGTACTCTGGGGGAAAAAAGGGCAGGACAGTGCCACACTAAACCTCATTTAAAAGGGGGAGAGGAAAAGGGGAAGACGACACGGGCAAGAGAGAAAAATAAATTGAACCAAGAGTAATTAGCATATTTGATCTTTTTATTCAGCAAGTGAGATGTGCTTTATTACAATGTTGAGAGGGAGTGAATATTGAAGAAATAAAGAATGTGTGTGTGTGTGTGCGTGTGTGTGCACGTGCGTGAAAGAGAGAGAGAGAGTGAACACAGATTGTCATTAACATGGCTGAAAGGAGACTACAGAGGCCAAAATGGCCGAGCTGAGAAGAGAGGCGATGAAATGGAAGAGGGAGAGAGAAGATGAGTGAGAGACTTGGAAGAACAGAGGAAAAGAAAGACGTGAAAAGGAAGGAAGATGGAAAGGTGTGGAAGGAAGAATGGTACAGGATCTTCTTTTCTTTCTTTCCCGTCCACCTTTGTTTCTTTTCTGTATGGAAAGAAGCACAGTTAGAAAACATACCATGTAGCTCAGCAACCATGTGAAATTTTGTCAAGGGAAAAATAACTATAGTTGGACAGAAAAATTCAAGTTTTACAATTGTTTTAGTAATTCTAATAAATCTATATCCTAAAATTTTAGGCAAAATTACATATAGTAAAAGAGCATTGAAAGGAACTTTGAGGATAAAAATAGCTGGCATAATTGTAATAGCTGAATAGTGTTTCACACAGTATAAATAGATTAATAATGCAGACAGTTAACATGGAAAAGTTTGAGTCCTGTAAGGATCAGAGCTAAATCATTAAAACAAAAACAAAAAAACAAAAAAAAAAGTCGCATAGGTCTGTTATTGTCGCATAGCAAGTTATTCACAGATCCAAATTCTGCCATCACTTACACACACAGTTCCCATTTCCCATTGACTTTAATGAGAGAGGTCTACATAACCAACGACAAAATGTGTCCCTTGGTGGGGCATTTTGGGGGCTGTTGAACAAAAATGGAAAAAGAAGTCCAAAATATTTCCTATCAAGTATGTAACCAGATTTCTGACAGGATTATAGGCAAATAAAGTGTTTACTGTTTAGTGAATATAGACTAGAGTGTTTGTGAAGCCATAGTAGCTTGGATCATGAAGTTCTCAGTTTTCAGACACCAAGCAAAGTCAAGTCTAATCATAGATCGACAGGAGAGAGACAGTGAAAACTCAGGTAATGCAAGAAATGATACCAGTGATTCAGTAATTGGCACTTATTCCATCTGTACATGGCATGAAGCTAGAGAGTACGGTGCAAGAGAATGGAAGATTATGTACTATATAATAGTGAGATATTACTGTAATTATTTCCAAATGTACAAACTTGAATGGAGATAAACAATCACTGCTTATTATGAAAACTCCTGCATTTCTACATTTATAGAAAACTAGGGCATACACAAAAGCTGGGTTTTCCTCTATGTGGACCTGATAAAACTCTCACTGAAATCAGTGTGAGTTGTCTATTAATTTTAATGGGATGTGGAGCAGGCCCAAGGAGACCTAAATGCTCCTCTGCATGGGAAAGCTCATAGGATAAGAAAAATATCAAACACTCCACCAAGAGATGGTTGTAGGCTTGTTGCTGCATTCTTCTCTCAAAGGCTGGAATTTGCAACTTCAGAGATTGATGCAACCTTCAAATCCCACTGAGCCAGAGAAGCTCCTGGAAAATCAGAAACCAACTCTGATGCTCCCTAGGGTCTGCCTGGCTACTACGGTTTATCCTCTGCTGTAACTCTACTCTAATCCCTTCTAATGCACAGCAGGAGTTACTATTGTTTTTAATAAAATTTATGCCCTTTTGTTTTCAGAGATTCATAGATCTTAAGACCAGAAGGACCACTATGATCATTTAGTCTGCCCATCTGCATAACGCAGGCCACAGAACCTCACCCAGTAATTCCTACATCAAGCCCATAACGTCTGTTTGACCTACAGCATATCTTTTAGTGAGATATCAAGTTGAAAAGACATCAAGTGATGGAGAATCCACTACATACCTAGATTTTGGAAAGGACAATACCACATAGATAAGTTGTGACCCTGGTTCTGTCCCCTTAAATTCTGGCACGTGGCTCTGTCCCAACTGAGGTCCAAATCCACAGAGCTCCTACAAGTTAATAATTCCAAGTGGCTTCTGTATGTGTAGGAGGGGAAGGGGAGAAATCATGTTGCAGATACCTTTGCTCCTATCGCTGGTGTTGGGGGTCTTGCCCCCCCCCTTTTCCTCCCCTTTTCTATCCCTCTGCCCTTCACTGCCCACTGGAGGGGAGTACGGCTGATAGAACTTTGGGTTTAAATCACTAGATTTAACCTTTATCTACTTTTGAGTGTTGCTGAGGGGCAGAATTCCATTTATTTACTAGAATTCCCCAAACTGAACATTATGTGCCCCTTATTCCTCTGGCAAATTCAACCCTATGGTTGATAAGTATTTTGTCCTTTAATTTTTTTTCAATCATGTTTCCATTTCCAGTAACATGACCCTGACTTTCATGGTCAAACTTAGCTCCAGGCAATCTGAACAATTTCTAGAATAAGTCTATCTTGGGCTAACGTGTAGAAAGATCATTTCATCAAGCATGTGTAGGGATGGTGAAATTAGCACTTACAATAACATCCTCCAAAGGAACAAGGAGCTCCATGTATAGTTTATGTCCAGGAGTTGTCTGACAACAGGACAGTGATGGTCTGCACATTTTTCAGTCTACATTTGATGTGAAAAAAAGTTTCCAACAGAGAGTGCAGGCCAGGTCTGCCCTACAGAACTTAACTGATTATGTTATAGAATATTGTAGGACCCAATCAAAGCCATCTGCACTGTGATCATATTGAGTGCCAAAGGAAACCAAGTTGAGTTACAATAATCCAGAACCTTAATCCACCACTTTGTGTCTCATTTTTATAACAATTATAATTGTTTGCTACATTAAAGCGGGTTTTATTTTTTACATAAATAAAGTCAAAGTTATTTTTCACCTAAAGCACTAAATATACAAGCTCTTGGAGAGTAGACATTTTGTTAATTTGAGGTCATTATAGCAAAACAAACCTGCATAGTGCTCAATTTGCAGAATGTGCTGCCCTTGAGGGGACTTTTAACCATGGTGAATTCATTGGTTTGGGGAAAATTCATGGAAGTCAGAAGGTTGACAGATAAGAATGCTGCTCTGACCCTCAAAGTGCTTGTCATTACCATGTCATTATGCAAGTCAGGAACATTTCAGGCCATTCAAGTGCAGCTCCTGTCACTAACATGTCATTATACAAGTTGGGGACATTTCAATCCACTGTAAATGCAGCTCCTCAGACAATCTTCCTTGCCTGTCACTCTGATTGTGTTTAACCCCATTTGAACCTCTGCACTGGCTTCTCATTTTCTACTGAATCAAAATCAAGTTTCTTATACCCATCTTCAAGGCCCTTCACAACACAATCTTCCATGCTTAACCACTTTTCTTTTATTGTTGCCAATCTCTCACCTCTGCTAGTGATACGAGCCTGGAGTCCATTTGCCTGCGTCTTCCACAACCTCCTTCAGTACACTTATAACGTCTGTGGATGATACCAAGCTGGGAGGGGTTGCAAGTGCTTTGAAGGCTAGGATTAAAATTGAAAATGACCTGGACAAACTGGAGAAATGGTCTAAAGTAAATAGGATGAAATTCAATAAGGCAAATGCAAAGCACTCCATTTAGGCAGGAACAAGCAGTTGCACACATGGGAAATGACTGCAAAGGACGGCGTACTGTGGAATAGGATCTGGGGGTCATAGTGGGAATCACAAGCTAAATATGAGCCAACAGCGTAATGCTGTTGCAAAAAAAGAGAACATCATTCTGGGATTTATTAGCAGGAGTGTTGTAAGCAAGACATGAGAAGTAATACTTCCACTCTACCCTGCACTGATCAGGCCATAAGTGGAGTATTGTTTCCGGTTCTGGGTTTGTTTAGTCTGGAAAAGAGAAGACTGAGAGGGGACATCATAACACTTTTCAAGTATGTAAAAGGTCGTTACAAGGAGGAGGAAGAAAAATTGTTTTTCTTAACCTCTGAGGCTAGGACAAGAAGCAGTGGGCTTAAATTGCAGCAAGGGAGGTTTAAATTAGACATTAGGAAAAACTTCCTAACCATCAGGGTGGTTAAGCACTGGAATAAATTGCTAGGGAGGTTGTGGAATCTCCATCATTGGGGATTTTTAAGAGGAGGTTAGACAAACACCTGTCAAGAATGGTCTAGATTAGTCCTGCCATAAGTGCAGGGGACTGGACTAGATGACCTCTCAAGGTCTCTTCCATTTCTATGATTCTATGCTATCCTCCATGCTGACCCTTAGTCATGGAATGTACCCTCCCTAAACGAGTCCCTATAGGTACTTTTAATAGCCTCCTCAAAACCCACTTCTGTTGTGATGCCTACAAGAACTCAGCCAACCAATGACTGCAAAATGAGCAGTCAGAAATAGATGCAATTTATTTAAAGAAAAAAAAAGACTGTTATATGATTCAGTCCCTACAAGTTGTGCACTGAGCTAATCTATATCAGTATGTGTCAGCACAGTTGCCTTTGTCCTGTCTCTTCCTTTCCTCCTGATGTTTATAATAATCACTTGCTGAATCCTGTTTCAAATTAGATTGCAAGTTTTTTGGAGGTAGGGGGGCCATGTCTGCTTGGGCATTCATACAGTGCCCAGAACAATAGGGCCCCAATCCTGACTAGGACCTCTAGGAACTACTAGAATGCAAATAATAACTAATGCTTGACCATCAGATGGATTTCAATTCTTATTTCATCCAAATACCCTGCATCATTTGCACCACACTCCTGAATTCAGCATATAATCTTCTCACTTAGCACTTCAAAAATCTCATTGTTAAACTATAGCTTCCATACCAAAGAATGAAGTCATGTTAAGAAATACCTAGCCCTATGTGAATGACTATTTTCTGTGTTGTCAATCAGCAACATCAGGGAGAAGTGAGTTAAGTGGCAACTGAAAGAAACAAAATGTATATTGGTCTCATTATTTTCCATTCTAGAAATGCTAACGAGCCTTTCTCCCCATCCTGCTCATATAGAAAAGGAGGGGATCTTGAAATGGTATACATTTAAAGGATTTCTGTTCTTATAGTTTATCCGTATGGAGGAGTGGATTTGCCACACCCTTTCTTCAAGGAAAGACTGCTAATGCCAAGGATAGAATAAATGTTTTAAAGATCAAGTTAGTTGTGCTAATGTTTTGCTCTTTTGGTGGCTTGAAGATGCAGATGTTTGTCCCTACACTTAATTGTGCATTGTTTTCCCTGTGAGCATAATAGTGTGTCCCTGTGAGCCCACTGTACAGCTGTAATGTGAGGAAAATGTGTCAGAAACAAGCCATCTGTGCATGAAAACTACCAGCATTATTGTTAGTCAATAAAGGGATTCTCAGATTGTGACAGATCTTATCCAGACAATGGCACAGGACTGGTTTAAATGGTGTAACTATTCAGTTTATATAGTTTGATATTAGGTTTTGCTATGTCCATATTTTCTTTCATTTAAAAAAAATGAAAGAAATTTTGCTCTTTAACTCTAAAACTTGGCCCTTTAAAGTGTTATAAACTTCATTGCTGCATGACACATTTCTTAAAAGAAATACCAAACACCAAACATTTGAACTTGCTGAACAATTTCTTACATTACAGTTGATCTTCTTTATGAGATTTTATGTGTGTTAGCTCCTGCTTTACAACAAGGTGACTATCAACTTTAAAAAAAAAACCCACAAGAAAGAGACCAAAACTCAAATTTCCATCCTTTAGGTACAGCAACGTATAAAGTAAAGCACCTCCATTAGGACGTAATTGTACAACCCTTACTCTCATAGCTGTGAATTTACATGAGTGAAGTCAATGGAATACTCATGTGATAAATGCAAAAGTGAGGGCTACACAGATGGTAGGAGAAAGAGTAAAGGGAATGTGACAAAATATCTGGCTGCTCCAAAGAGGCATGAAAAATTTGGATGCATCCCCAAACAGGCATATTAGGATGTTGAAGTTTCGGATAGATATTGTTCTGACTAAATTTCCCTCCACCCCAAACATAGCTCATCTCTAAGAGGGACTGGAATCTTGGGTTGTTTATGCAAACCCTTTCTGAAATCAATAGGAGTACATGTGTGAGTATGGCTATGTAAAGATAAGCCTGATCAGGCTCCTTGCTCTGGAAAGAGAATTAGCCATCGCTTCAACTCAGTTTTACTGGAAAGGGAATGTCTGAGCTCTTTGCTCAAACAAGTCCATGACTCATCCTTACCTGGGAGTCAAGTATCAGAGGGGTAGTCGTGTTAGTCTGGATCTGTAAAAGCAGCAAAGAGTCTTGTGGCACCTTATAGACTAACAGACGTTTGGGAATTACCTGGGAATTAAGTATAACACAAAACAAAAGAGTTATGACAATAATAGTAAGGCAGCAGAGCATTAGCTGTATGATACCTCAAATGGATTATGCAGGGTTTATTTAAGATTAATATGAAAGAGCTATAACATGGCCTGGGCTTTACTGAAATAGTAATTAATGTGGTTTTTATTTAAATCCTGTTTTCAAAATGTGAGTGACTTTGGTGCTTGACAGTGGAGAGACTAATGGCACTGACTGTGACGAGGTGCCATTGCTATACATACAGGTCTGTGAATTCACTTTCTGTTTTGGTCTCACCATTCTGTATCTCTGCTGGTCTACTCCTGGATCTCTTCGCAACAGAAATTGCCAACTGCACAGGACTTGTTTTTTGTTTTTTTTTAAAATGTGATCTGAGATGAAACTACGAAAACTATTTCTGTCTGGCCATCTAATCAGGAGTGGAAGCCAGGTCTGGCAAAAGTAGAAAGCAATTTTATTAGGGTTTTAACTTATAAAAAATGGCTATAATAATGCTTACCAACTTGACAGGGGCACTATGAGAATTAATGGGCAAAAGAACATTGAAGGTCTTGGGTGAATAGTGCTATTAATTTATTATAACTTGAGCTTATCACACCTGTTATCAGTAAAGTTTGAACATATTTGCATTGCAAGCCTCTGTTTTTACATGGTTATCACTTCTGGAAACATTCATCTCTTGGACAGAAATTCTTCATGCCTGAGCACTGACTAATGATGAATTTTACACAAAATGGTTGAGCAAAATCTTTGCAGCTGAACTAGAGTTATGGGAGAAAAATACACTTCTTCTGCCACTGTAAAAGAAAATCATAACCATCCATGTTTGAACAGGGCTGCAACTAAAAACAGCTTAAAATGTGAAACTTAGTAGAGACATTTCTCATGCAGGACTTATGTTTGGTTTGGCTAAAAAATTATACACAAGAAGCTGTGAGAAAAGTCACTTTTGAGTATTTATTTTATTTCTCCCCTGTACATATGCACATTAGAGACAAACCTCAGAATTCAGCACAGTTTAATGAGGTCCAGCTTCCTTGTCTGACAGATGGACTGATCATGGGCAAACCTCCCATTGACTTCAGTGGGAGCTAAATCATGCTCATTCTCCTTGGGTGGCATAAGGAAGGGAATGGAAAAGGCAGAGACTGCTCTTGGGGCAGTTTCTATGCACCCACCCACACGCCACTCTATCCAAAATAGAAAGCCTATCTTAACACAGGGAGAGAAGAAAATCGTGTGCTTAAGGAAAATCCCCAAATCTGTGTGTGCATCCTATAATATCCTGCAATTACTAAACCTTTTCAAAATAAAAGCTGTTTGCTGTGAAATTACAGCCATCCCAATGTGCTTCAACTGTCTTTTTAATCAAGTGCTGCAAAAAAACCAAACAGCAGCAAAAGCTGGAAATCAACTCTCCCCTACTCTATTTGCCTTAATGAGGTGTGAACTTCAAAGACTAATTGAGGCTACTTAAACAACATAAGAAGTCTATGCAAAAGTTTAAGTTCCAACAGCAACATTAAATTGGCCAATTTGTATAGCTCTAGTACTTTCTCTAAGTACATTTTCAAAGTGCTGAGGTCTAGGCTCCATTTTTGCAGGTAAAATTTGCACTCATAGAAGTGCCTTGTGGGTGCAAATTAAAATGCTTGCACCTCTGCCTACAATTCTCCTTTCTGTGGGTACAAAATATGATTGCAAAATGTAGGCACATGTTTTGTTGGGTCAAAAGTAGACAGCCACCTTTTTGAAGGCTGACTCCAAAATGTGTAGCTTCATAATAGGGATTATGCCTTGCTTTCCACTAGAATCAACATTTTGACTTGACTTCTCACCCTCACATTCCTTGCCAACAGGCACACCTTTAGTCAAACCAAAACAATCCTGCTGATGATTTCATTTAATAGTTTGAGGTGGGAGAAGTGGAAAAGAGGACAAGGCATTGGTTTGAAAAAAAGAAGAATTACACAAGTTTTAATAGCTGTTCTAACTTATTTTAGGAATGTCAGATAAAAAATTCTGTGTCCTAGAAACTTCAGATTTGTTTCATTTAATTGGCCTCAGAGAGGACTGGTGCCTTTAACTCATTTTGGAAAGGCTAGGTGGGTATCTTTAGAGTTACTCAGTCTGGAGTTTGTGAACCTAAAACTGCTCTGTGTGATATGATGCAAGGAGCAAAAATATCATCATTAGAACATACAGAGACTACAAGAATTCCTGCAAGTGTAAAGAGTGAGAAAGTAGGAATATGCTTTGAACCTGAGCTGAAGGCTGGGAGAAAGAAACCCCGGAGATCTATTTCCAATTACATCACACTGTTTGCTCCCGATTATTATTATTAGAGCTGGACAAAATGTATTTTTCAATTAAGATGAAAATTTTGGTTTCTTAATTTGTGCATTTTTGTTTTGCTTGCAATGAAAAACTGAAACCTTCGAATTTCCTCACATAATTTCTATTTGGTTGAAATAGACTCCCCATCCCTCACAAAACCTTTCTTTTTTTTTTTTTTTTTAAGAAAAACCAGCTCTAATAGCACAATATATTCTGAGCTCTGTGTCTTCCACAAAGCTCAGAAGACTTAAAGACTATGTTCATACAAATGAGGTACCTTGTAGAGCATGCCAGCAGGGGCTATGTGCAGCAGGTAGAGCACAGCAAGTTAGTGAACTTCACAAATCACACCCTCGGGCACTTTTGCACTATGCAGACAAGCCCTAAGTAGATATGGCTTGCTCATTGGGCTAGACTAGAGGCAGTATTTACTTTGGTTTCTGCTTGTTCAACCTTAGGACTGATTAGCACAAAGCTTCCAAACTTGAGACCAGCAGATATGGAACTGCCAAGACCTGGGCCAGCTTGTGTACAGATGTCAAGCCTGCGCTCAGCTAACACGGAGCTTTCATGGTTGTGTCTGGCTGTCACAGTGCTTCCAAGCCACATGTAGGCTGCAGCAGAACAGATGTGTTTGAGTCAGTACCAATTAGATTGAAAAAAACCCAAACAAAATACTGTTTGCACTTTATAATCAAACACTAAAATGTTAGGGAATCCTTATAAAGAGCACAGAAAGTGAAGTCTGACATTGAATTGCAAGAACAAGGACAATAATATGAAAGGTTTTATAACACGTTGCTACGGTTCAGTGAACTATATTTTGTCTAGCTTAAAATTTCTCTTTACAGTGTAATCTCTTTATAACTTGATTCCTGAAGAGGATTATTTAGGGACTTCTTGTAAAGAACTGTGTAATCAATGGTATGTAAACAAAGAAAAATCTATTCTGTACAGAGCTGCCAGACTCTCTCAGGTTAGAGGTAGCCTAAAAAAAAAAAAAAAAAAAAAAAGAGAGCCTAATTTCAAAAAGAAGCTTCACAAAAAGTGTGTGCAAAAACCCACTCATAACTGCACATGCACTTTGTGGTTGCATATGCAAATTCAACATGTACAATTGCTAGTATCACTCTTTCCCTGGCCCAACAGCTATTCATTGTCATTATGAATCACTGTAAATTGCCACTATGAATGACTATAGTCATTGGGCAGAAAGAATAACTATAGCCTTGTAGTTATGGCACGTGCCTAGGCTGTGAGAAACCCAACCTCAAATTCCTACACCACTAACTATTTTATTAAAAGTGAAACAGCGTAAAAAGATGAGATTAAGAAAGCATTACCCCAGAATATTTGGTAGCCCAGGAGCTAGGCTACTATCCTGTAAAGTAACAGATGCAACTTCAAATCCTTTTTTTCCACATCTGGGAGAAAAAGGGAATTGAATCTGCGTCTCTGACATCCCAGAGGAGTGCTCTATCAAGTGGACTCTAGGAGATGTAAATACCACCCCATCTCAGTTCTGTGAACTCTTTGCTTTTGTCAAAATGCCTCAAAGTCTAAAGACAACGTTTTGGGTTGAAATGAAGTGTCACCAAAACATTAACTTTTTAGGATTGGTGAAAACTATTTCATTAATTCATATCAAGTTCGGGAATCCTTTCAGTTGACCCGAAACTGCATGTTTCAATGAATAAACTATTCATGAAAAAATTGAACCTCTCTCTACTCGTGGCACAAGACATTATGGCAGCGTTTGTTTGACTGCTGTTAATGTTAATGGGTTTATTCAATGTGTACATTTGCAAAATAAGGATATTATAGTCCCTACCTCATAGAAGTTTTGTGAGCCTTAAGGGCTTTCAGATCCTCAGAGGGAAATGGAAAGTACCCTGTTCTTATTTATCCTGGAACTCAAAGTACAAATCACAAAGAGCAGCAAGGAGAGGCAGCAAAGCACCCATGAAAGTTACAAACAGGGAATGTTTTGTATTTTTCAGCACAGTAATCTGTTAATAATACTTTAGATATTATCATATGAGGTTATACAATGTGCAAGTCTTAGTGTCTGGATAATTAGACGAACATTTTTAAAATGCATTCTGGATAGCAGTGAGGGATTATGCATGGATTGGTTTTAATCTTTAGAAGATCAGACAGAAAAAAATAATCTTTAGCCTGATTGTATTTAACCTTATATAAAAGGTAAGCTGCTAACTTTGGGGACTAAAAAAATAAAAGGGGCCATACAAAAAGTTTGTGCTTGCAAGTCACCTATAGATAAATCTGTGCATAATAAGAGATACATATAAGAACATAACATAAGATCGGCCGTACCGGGTCAGACCAAAGGTCCATCTAGCCCAGTATCCTGTCTACTGACAGTGGCCTATGCCAGGTGCTCCAGAGGGAGTGAACCCAACAGGCAATGATCAAGTGATCTCTCTCCTGCCATCCATCTCCATCCTCTGACAAACAGAGGTTAGGGACACCATTCCTTACCCATCCTGGCTAATAGCCATTAATGGACTTAACCACCATGAATTTATCCAATTCTGTTTTAAACGCTGTTATAGTCCTAGCCTTCACAACCTCCTCAGGTAAGGAGTTCCACAAGTTGAATGTGCGTTGCGTGAAGAAGAACTTCCTTGTATTTGTTTTAAACCTGCTGCCTATTAATTTCATTTGGTGACCCCTAGTTCTTGTATTATGGGAATAAGGAAATAACTTTTCCTTATCCACTTTCTCCACATCACTCATGATTTTATATACCTCTATCATATCCCCCCTTAATCTCTTTTCCAAGCTGAAGCGTCCTAGCCTCTT
Organism: Mauremys mutica; assembly: GCF_020497125.1. Classification (NCBI taxonomy): domain Eukaryota; kingdom Metazoa; phylum Chordata; order Testudines; family Geoemydidae; genus Mauremys; species Mauremys mutica. The sequence continues at coordinate 106,382,525 of NC_059077.1, read as the reverse complement.
TAATCTCTTCTCATATGGGACCTGCTCCAAACCCCTAATCATTTTAGTTGCCCTTTTCTGAACCTTTTCTAGTGCCAGTATATCTTTTTTTGAGATGAGGAGACCACGTCTGTATGTAGTATTCGAGATGTGGGCGTACCATCGATTTATATAAGAGCAATAATATATTCTCCGTCTTATTCTCTATCCCCTTTTTAATGATTCCTAACATCCTGTTTGCTTTTTTGACCGCCTCCACACACTGCGTGGACATCTTCAGAGAACTATCCATGATAACTCCAAGATCTTTTTCCTGACTTCTTGTAGCTAAATTTGCTCCCATCATATTGTATGTATAGTTGGGGTTATTTTTTCCAATGTGCATTACATTTATCCACATTAAATTTCATTTGCCATTTTGTTGCCCAATCACTTAGTTTTGTGAGATCTTTTTGAAGTTCTTCACAATCTGCTTTGGTCTTAACTATCTTGAGCAGGCATGAGCTATGAATGGGGAGCTATGAATATGATAGAAAATGCTCAGTTGTCTGTAAGAATCTGTAGTTTTCTATGGGCTTGCTTAAATTCCTCTCTGCAGGAACAACGTCTAATGCAGAATGCAGATTAAAATTTTATTGATTTCCCCACAGGATCCCTCAGAATCCGCAAATACCCTTTCTACAGGGAATTTCACTTGTCAGTGGTCAGCACGTCACAAAGTAGAGTTTATATGCTGTGCTCTTTAATTAAAGATAATTATGCAAGTTAAGAAACATACTTAGATGACTGTACTTTAATCAACCCTTTGCTGTACCTATTAACCATTATCAAAGTTACTTAACAGTGTGTTTCTGTGATAGACAACACAACAGAATAGGCATGTATGTGAAAGGGAGCACTGAGTCATGGTATATAATTATAACTTTAAATAATCTACAGCAGGTAAAACAGCCAGGGTTGCCTTCAAGATTTTCAGGGTAATAGCAAGATGGTAGACACCCCATTAAACTTTACTCATTTTTAATTAAAGGGGTCTTTCTTCAAGATTTGTGGGGACCCCCAATGTGGTTAGTTTTGACCCCTCAAGATCCCAAATTTATTGTTACTTCCCCATTTAACCAGCAAACTCCATCTTCCTCCTTATCCATGCCCTGGATACCTGCTAGCCCTTTGGAGCAGGAGGAATCTTTAGGGACTGTTGTAATAACTGGAACTACAAATGTACTCTAATTGTGAACTCAGTCGTAAGAAGCGAGTGAAAGTTCATAAAAAGTCACAATAACCTACAACAATAATGTTGATGGGAAAAGGTGCAAAAAGGAAGGCAGAAAGACTGAATTAGTCCAAAGAAAGGGACCTGCTGGTATAACTCAAGGACTGTGTTAGGCTCATGCCTGGTAAACAAGAGAAGTGTTGGCCTGTTGAAAATTAAGCCTGAGTGGCAGACAAAATAAAGAGAGGATGGGCTATTCTACCCATCAATTTATTTTGGAATCTTTAAAGGAAAAAGAACTTGTGAGGAAGACTGCCTGCAAGCTTTCTAACTATAGTGGCTGGCTGAGAGACAGGAGAACAGGAAAGAATGAGCCATCATGGCTGTCAACCCCACAGTTTCCTGGGATCCACACACAGTCAACCTGTGGAACACTTTGCCCAAGGATGTTGTGAAGGCCAAGACTATAACAAGGTTAAAAAAAGAAGTAGATCATGGAGGATAGGTCCATCAGTGGCTATTAGCCAGGATGAACAGGGATGGTGTCCCTAGCCTTTGTTTGCCAGAAACTGGGAAAAGGGCAACTGGAGATGGATCACTGGGTGATTACCTGTTATCTTCATTCCCTCTGGGGCACCTGGCATTGGCCACTGTCAGAAGACAGGATACTGTGCTACCTGGACCTTTGGTCTGACCCAGCATGGCCATTCTTATGAAATCATTAAACCTTTGTCATCCTGATTCTGAAAGATATCCTGACCAGAATGGCTCAGAGAGAGAGAGAGAGACCCAGATGGCATCACCACCTCCATCAGCTCTAACTAAATCCAAAGTACCACCTTGGATGTGAGACTTTGTCACTTTCCCCCTAGCCCCTCTCCCCATCCCCACCCTTTATTTCTCCTCTTTTCTATCTCGCTCTCCTTTTGCCTTCTGTCTAAGGGGAGTCAGGCTTACCCAGCCAAGTCTGTATATTTTGCAACATTGCTGTAGGCCTATAACCAAAGAGGCAATGTCCTAAACACGTTGTTGCTGGTGCAAGCTTGCCAGATCTTGGAGTGGCTAGTAAAACCGTATGTTGTGCCTGAGATTTTCCAGCAGTAAAGTTGCAAGTGAGAGTCACCACCAAAGACAGAAGCTGCATTTTCTCTCTTTGCTGTTCTCCCTCTCTCCTCTTGCATGCACGTGTCTTGTTTTATCTTCTAGGAAACAGGATCAGACTTTATCATCTACAGCAGCAGATCTGGCTATCTTGACTAGTTTCTTCTCTCTTCCCCAAGAGTACAATTACCACCATCTTTAATGCCATCTTAAAGGCTTCAAACAGGGAAGTTTTCTTTTAAAGATTCTCTATGGCCAAAAAAAAAAGCGAAGGATATTATTAAAATGGAAGCCTTATTTAATACTTAACGGTTCAAATGCTTTAACTGTTTTTCCTTCTTTCTGTATTCTTAATAAAAGGTTAAAAGGATTTTTAATGGTGTGTTTGCCATGGCACAAAGCAGACTGAGGTCTCTGCATACCAAACCCTGAACTTTGTTTAAAACTATTTAATGTTGGACAGTGACAGGGTCATGTTAACACCTTTTATTTGTTGGGCCCATTTATTTCATCAAAATTAACACAACAGGCCCACCCACCCAGAGGCACTCATATCACAGCTGAGTGGTGCACAGATGCACTGAAGAATTGAGCCCTTTCTACTAAACTTTACTGGAACTCACCCCAAAATGTGGAAATCTGCAGCTATTGGCTTTGCAGGCCCCGCAAGAGTTAGCCTCGAAAGCAACTCTTCAGCATCTGCTCCTCCAATTTGCATAAGAAATTGCCAAGTGATTAGGAGTGCATGCTGACAAAAACAAGCCCAGCGTGCAATGGAGTGGGCTGATTCTCCTCCTTCAAGTTACACTGAAACTCGATTCCAGAAGAATTATTATATATTTAAAGAGTTTAAGACCTTCAGATAACACATCCATGACATGCCTTGATAGTCCCTCAGGAGCGTAACTATCAGCCATGAAGAGAGGGCAGGAGACAAAACTTTCATGGTGGCTGGTTCAGGTCTTTGTTATTCATGCCACAGGTGACCAGAATGACCCCAAAACTCACCCTGTAAATGTAAAACTCCGTTCTTTGATTTATTTCTCCAGTTGAAATATCCCAAAGAAGCTAAGAAATGAGGCAGAAAAGGTAACTAAAGAAATATACCAGCCCCTTTAAGAAAGAAGAGAGGAACTTGATTAGAGCACATGAGGAAGGATAGTTTGTAGTTAAGGCACTAAATCAGACCTCAGGATGTCTGGATTCAGTTCCCAAGTCTCCTGCAGACTCCCTGAGGGACTTAGAAGAAGTCACTTGAGGAACTGAGGGACAGAAATTATCTGTAAAATGAGGATACTAGTATTTCCTCCCCTCCACCAATACCCTTTTTCTGTTCTGGCTAGTTAGGGTATGTCTTTGCATGCGAGTCTGAGCACCCAGGTTAGCCTACTCCTGCTATGCTCAGCCACATTGCAAAGCCATACCCTCAGTTATGTTCCTCTGTGCTGTGAAAACCCAAACCCAACAGCATCATGTTAGGAAAACATGGAAAAAATCAGCAAAGGAAACTGCCAAACAGCAGCTAAATTCACCAGTTTCATTTCATTGTCAAAGCTCAGTGAAATTCAAAGAGTAAACACACGAGTGGTGAAAAGTCAACTTAGTTGTTAGAACGTTCTCCATTTTAATAATGTACTTGTAAAAAACTTATGTTTTAAAATGTTTTTAAAGCTGTAAAATTCAGTTCTAACGAGGAGGGATAGCTCAGTGGTTTAAGCATTAGCCTGCTTAAATCCAGCGTTGTGAGTTCAATCCTTGAGGGGGCCATTTAGGGAACTGGGGTAAAAATCTGGGGATTGGTCCTGCTTTGAGCAGAGGGTTGGACTAGATGACTTCCTGAAGTTCCTTCCAACCCTAATATTCTATGATCTGGATTATGTTATCCTTAAATCCTGAAGATGTTTGCATTGGCAGGTGGGGTGTCAGGGGCTTCTGTGAAGTTACAGCTATTCTTTACTTGACACATACTCCAGGAGTTGAGAAACCCAGAGTGCCTCAGTGGGTTCTCCAAATGGGAGCTGGGGTGCATAACTCTGCAACAACCTTTTTGGAGTTTCCATCCATTTGTGGCAGAAGCAGGGTGAAGGCATGGTACCACTCCACTCACCGCTCCCCATTTGTTATGGTTAGTGCCAGAGGAGACCCGAGACTGCAGTTATGGCTGTCCCCAGTGCAGGTACAAAGGCTGGGAGGGGAAAGGAGAGCCACTCAGGCCTGATTCTCTTTTCACACTGCTGTAACTTTAGTGGAACAATTCCTGATTTATACTGGTGTAGCAGAGAGCAGGATCTGGCCCCTTTAGTCCTCACACCCAGCTAGTACTCATGCACAAGGGCAAGTCACAATCCGGCTTTGAGGTGGGGATGGGCTACAATGAGAGGAAATCAGGAGGCACAGGTATTTAGGAGAGGCTTTGACATTCAGAAAAACAGGACTTGCAAAAGTGTTTCTTGTGTTTACAGCATAATACTGTAATAAGCAGTAAATCAGAGGGAATTACTGAGGTGGATGCAGATTTCAAGCAATCATGTCATTTTCCATAGTGGCATTCTGTCTTCTTGCAGTGCTCAGAGTCCCGTCAGACGTGCTGTGCACAAGATAAGAAAAGCAGTCCTTTCCTTTGTTATCCATTTAATCACAATTACCGACTCTGCAAGAGTCTCTCTTGCCTGCTGCAGATAATTACTAATAACTAGAACTGTGTGAGGCAGTGATTTCAGACCGTGGGTGCTTCTGTTAACCAGGAGTTCGGTTTGATTTGGTTCAGACCCCTAGAATTTGAGTTTGAATGAAAAGTTTAGATCAGAAAAAATAAAGGTCAAAACTCAACCAAAAAACACTAGGGTTTTACATAATTTTAAGCAGAAACTGTGCCGCGCAGTAGAATTTCACGTGGTTTCATGAGGAAATGTTCAGCCTGGAACGCCTTTTCTCTTCTTGGGTCTCAGTTTCCTCAAAATTCATACCCAGATCCTCTTTTTTATCATCTCCTGGTGGGGGTATAGGGTCCTGAAAATCCTCCTCAACCCCCAACATTCAGTCTGGCTCTCCCTCCAGCCTGCCAATCTACTCCACGTGACAGGAGGCTGCCTCTTCCCTATTTTTTGGCACTCGGTTCCTGGGGGGGAGTAGGAGCAGACAGTCCTTGCATTTCCCAGAGCAAGAGAGGGTGCAGGGATTTCTATTATGTGGTGCTTTTGAGCAGTTGCAGGCCATGCACTTCCCCCCCCTCCAATCCTGCATCCCTATGCAAGAATCATCACCATCTTTCCCTAAACATTTTGCTTATGCTGCATAAAGAGCACAACAAAAATCTACCTCATCAATAACATGGATGGTGCATTGTTATGCTGGACAGTCAAAGCATAATACCAGTTCTTTGCAACTGGTACCATGACTGCAAACACTGGAATTCTAGGATACTGAAAAGCAGCAACTGATCTGTGAGCGACTACCCCAAGTGACTTCGATGTCCACAATGCAGCCATCCCCATATATTAGGGTTTGAAAAAGAAAAGGGTTTTAAGTCAGCATGAAATAGCTTCGGTGAACATCTGCTGTAAGCTGTCTGTGTAGCAGTAGATGAATGTGAACTCTTAGAATTAATCAAGCAGGCCATGACCTGACTGAAACATTTATGAAAAAGCAGTTACAAACCATGGCAACATAGTCTTTCTCCCTCTTTCAGATGCAGAGGCTGGTTCTCCACTATCCCCAGCTTCCACACTCCTCTGGGGAACAAAAGGGGCCTGAAGCACTATGGATATAATTGAGGATATGAACTATACAGAAAGTCACTCGCTAGCATTAGATCCTGTGAAAGCGTGGTGCTCTTACCAGTGCAAAGTATCACAGGGCTGGCTCTCTCTGGAAATGCCTGTTGCCTATGACTTGCTTTCCCCAGGGACCACACGTACACACGTTATTAAGTCAGCATAAAGGCAAAACAAATAGCTATTGAACTTTATTACCTCAGTGGGCAGAAAGGCCACCTCAATAGAATGGTGTCTGATTTTTTTTATTCCTTCATTTTTCCTATTGAGCACCATTCTGTACAGCTGTGCTCATGTGGCCACGAGGCACAGAGGCTAGCTGGTGTTCATGTTAAGCAAAGACACTTGTAGCTCAGTGGGCAGATACATTTAAGAGAGATGGTGACAACTGAAATATCTGACCTGCACAAATGCAACAAACATAATTATAAGCAGATCATATAATTTGTTTGGGCTAGGTATTTGGAACATGAAGAGATCATCTGGAATTGGCTGGACTGTATAGCTGACATTATGAAGTCAATGGGAATTTTGCCATTGACTTCAGAGGGAGTAGGATCCTTCCTGAGAATTCAGGATTGGTGTCATTGCATAAAAGAGGATGATGATTGAGGACAGAAAAACCAGGAGAGGATTTAAAAAAAAAAAAAAGGAGGAAGGAGAGAATGAAACAGGCTTAAGTGTGCTGAGATTTCTCTCTCTTCTGGATCATCTTCCCAACTGACATTAAATCAAACAACTGGCATGTGGCGTGTTCTTCAGATGTCCCAGTCGTGGCACATTTACAGCTGTGCCTGCCTAGCATGCAGGAATTTCAGCTCCTATTTCCAACAGTGCCTACACATATTTAAAGATGGCTATGGAAGAAAACAGGAAGCTTTAAAAGCCAATAGAGACATAGGTCTCAGAAGGATCAATTTGCTGCAAATGTTATCCTGGGTGTCTGGTATAGAAAGTGTCATTTTCTGTTTATTTTGCAAAAGAAAAATCTTTAAAAATTCCATAGATCTAATTTTTGCTACTTGGGCTCGTCAAAGAGTTAAGTGTTTGGGCCCAGATCTCAGCTAGTTTAAACTGGCATGGCCTCAGTGTAGTCAATTTGCCCATTGTTTTTATATGTATGGTAGCATGCACTACTTACTTACAAAAAGAACAGGAGTACTGTTCTGTTTGCGGATACAAACTAACACAGCTGCTACTCTGATACTTACTTACAGATAATTAATGGCTAGAGGAGATCAGGTGAGGACTTGTGACTCAGACTCCCTTGCTCCCCTTTGTTGTGTGTTCATGTGCGTACACAGGCAGGGAAGTAATTTGTTATAGCTCTTCATTGGGTATAGCACCCTTCCACCCACCCCCCTTTGAGATGGCCCAATTATAGTAGATGGCATGTTGGATGGGTGGAACCATGGCTCTACCTACTTCTTCCCTCTTTCTATTCATCTACATAGGGAGGAAAAAAGGCCAGCAGCCCCTGCCTGCCTCACTGCGACGGGCCTAAATGCTGATGCGCAGGAGGATATGTACATGTATATGAGGGCTGAGATGCTGGACTCCTCTCAGCCCAGGGAGCTTTTAACTGAGTTCTTCTCAGGACCTTAGCACTGGACACAACCTATTAACATCAACTTGTTCCCTGCAACACTCTTAGCCCTAATTCCTGGCTGCTTCCTGCAGGATTACACTCCACCTGGGAGTCACCCATGAACTGTATTCTCTCAATGCTCAGCATAGTCAAGGTGACTTGGTCCTCTAGCCAAGCCCCTTAAGTCCATCACTTGCTAGGGTACCAAAGTTAGAGAAGTCTTCAACTCCATACTTGGGCTCTGTTACCCAAAATTGGGCCAGATAGGGAGGACTAATAACCCACCAGAGTTTGGCAGAAAGCAGCACGTTTATTATACTGATAGCTAAGCTCAAAAGAAGGGGGGGGTCACACTCACACTTGCATAGTCACACTCCCAGGACAGGCATGGCACTGGAGATGTCAGGATCCTTCAAGGTAAGTGTCCCACAGTGATGGACGGTGTGATGAAGGTAAGTCTTCCTAAGGTATGATGAACTGCATTGCAGCAAACCACTGGCCAGGCAGTCCGGGCAAAGGGCCTTTTGAGCATACAGGTTATACATAGCATACAGATCACTGGTGCTCCTACAAAGGCTCCACTATAGCCTTTCTGGGCTTTTGCCAGTCTCCAGGCCCCTGCCTTTAATATGAGGGGTCACTACTTTACATCACCAGGTGGCACCATATGGGGAAGAACTCAGACCCACCTGTTTCTATGGATTCCCAGCCCTGGGACTCCTAAAAAGCTGAACAGACTGTCCCCATAGCCAAGCCAAAAACGATGACTTACTCTCTCCAGGGCCTTTTCCTATATTACCATCCTACCTGGCTAGCTTTTAACTCTGACAAGCACCAACTGCTAGGGCTCATTTCCTCGGGGTCCTTTTCTGCTTATCTCTCTCTCTCGGAGACTCACCTTGCATCTATCAGGCTACGTCTACACTACCCGCCGTATCGGCGGGTAGCGATTGATTTTTCAGGGATCGATATATCGCGTCTCATCTAGACGCGATATATCGATCCCCGAACGCGCTTATATCGATTCCGGAACTCCACCACCGCGAACGGCGGTGGCGGCGTCGATATGGAGAGCCCCGGAGATCGATCCCGCGCCGTGAGGACGGGTAAGTTATCGATATAAGATACTTCGACTTCAGCTACGTTATTCACGTAGCTGAAGTTGCGTATCTTATATCGATTTTTCCCCTTAGTGTAGACCAGCCCTCAGACACTCCTTCAGCAATAGCACACCCTTCCAGGTATTGTCTCTTCTCGTGCCACTGCACTTCTTCAGCTACAATGCACCTTTCTTTACTCACTTTCAGCATTACACTTTCCTACTACACTCCTCCTTGAGCAGAAAGGCAGCCACTCAGCAGGTAGCTGTCAACAACCAGTTTCTTTCCTCTCCCAGGAATCCCTTTTTATCCCCCCCCAGCAGGCTCAGTTCCTGGTCACCTGAGTCCTTGTCAGGTGGACTCATTGCCTTCACCTGGGGAAACAGGCCAAACCTTGCACAGGTGCTGCTGAGCCCACAACCCTCTTAAAGGGGCAGCTTTCTCCTCCCCCCGCACACTCAAGTTAAGGCCAACAACAATACAGCCCCAAATCTGATCTCTATTTATAGGGTGAAGATGCAAGCAGCAGAGTTTCCTCTTTTAAACAAAAGTAACAAAATTGTGTTTGTGAACAGTACAGTGATTAACCTGACATTTTTCAAAATTGATTACCAGCCCAAGAATTAGTTTGCCAAGTTCCATTCCAAAGCCATTTTGTTTCGGTCTGTCATTTTATAATGGGGATGGCAGGACAACTGGCACTTGACTATATCAGTGGAAGGAACAGCATCCCTAATAACTAATACTATACAGTAGGGGGATACAAATCAAGGAACTTTATTATCCATTAAAAGAAGGACACTGTACACTAAAGTGTTATCTACATTCATAAAAAGACCAAGCCTGTTCATGTTGAAATAAAATTGTTTCCTAAAACATAAAGCATGCTCCTTGTAGTTTATGACACTATTTGAAATACAAGTTTTCATACATAATCAGATTAACACTGTCCCATCCACTATAATGTACAGTGGCTAGTGCTTATTGCCATCTGGTACTTTACTTTTCCTCCTCCAAAAACTCTTCACTGTTTATTATATAAGGCCATGCAAAGCTAGAGTATAAGTCTGTATTTCTACATCAGGATTTCATGTAACTTATAAACAATGTAGGCGAAAGGCTTTAATGGCAATAGTCACCATGAACTGTCTTCTTCCTCTCTCTCTCTGAAAATACAGCATATTAACGTGTACCACTAGTCTGCTTCAATAGAGCTAAAATGATATGCACCAGCTGACAATCTGTCCTATAATCTGCCACCACAGTAAGAGCTCTTCTGACCTCATTATGTGTATGTAATGAGAAAAATGTTACTACTGTGCTTGTGCTATTGTTTTTGTGCACAACAGGAAATCTGTAAGCTACCTAGGGATATATGTTGGGGTATCTGAGGTTAAAAGTCAACCTAATTTGTATAAACAGTAGAGCTGGTAGAAACATCTAAACAGATTTCCATTGGCTAATGCAGTTTAATCAGAATCTAAATGTTTCATTTGATTTTGACCAATTTTTTGAAGGAACATTGTCCAAATGAATTGTTTTGACTTTCTCCCTTTGTTGTGTTTCAGTCTGATTTTTATAATATAATAAAATAATAATTGTAATATTATGAATGATATATAATATTATTTGAACACTATCAAAATGAAACTTTTTGACATTACTGAAAATTCGATATTATCAAAAATGAAATGTCTTAATGTTTCCGAATCAATATTAGTTGGAATTTCCATTTCACAGTAAATTTCAAAATTGAGACTTTTTGTCTCTAACAAACATATTAATATACATGAGCCCAAATGTTATGCAATGGGGCGGGGACGGGGGAGTGGAGAGCCTCAGTTCCTTTCTGACACAACCATCAATAACAGTCAGAAGCATTTTTCTTCTGCTTACTAACATTCTGCACCTTGTCCTGCATTTAATATCTGTGTTGGAAATGCAATGTCACTCTGCAGATCATGAAACCCACAGCTCAAAACTGGATAAGCAGATAAGTCTTGGCACTGTAGTGTTCCATGCCACATCATAAAATATCACAAGTTATCCTCTTTCCCTACCTTCTCATAATTTACATTTGAACCATTGATGGATCAATATTTTATGATTATGTAGATGGAGACTAAAAAGGTTTACTTCTCTAGCCTGCTTGATTTAAGGGAAGGAAATACAAAATGGCCTCCAGTAGCGTACCTAGTTTACTGATGCTGAATCAGGCAAAACTTTAAGTATACATAAGAATCAGTGCTTGAATTGAATTGGGGGAGTGACTGTATGTCCTTCCACCACCTGTACCAATTCTACAATGAACAATTATCACCATCAATTGTTGCAAGAGAAAACTTGATCCTTGAACTCCATAACTTGATAGGTTAAAAAGCATCTCAGCTCTCCTTTACATTTTGAAGCATAAACCAGCTCATGCCACCCTCTCTCTGATTTACTCTGCAATAATCCTATTCCCTTACTGGGATAAAGTACTTGGCCCTCAGGGTCACAGTTTATCCACTCAGGAGCTGGATCATTGTCGCATAAAACATTGCAACCTGACTATTATCACTTAATCACATTCCAGTAACAAACAGAATGTGTGTAGTTATTTATTCCATTAGGATTTAGTTGAAATGCCACATTGTCTGAAGAACCACTTATTATCAGGAAAATGTGAAATACATTAGTTGAACAATGTCCTGTAGAAAAAACACTCAGTTGGAGGAAAGTTAACGATACACTGTGACGAAGACAGATATATTGTCCCTGAAGTACATTAAAAACCTTCTACATAGAAATGCTCGCTAGCTCATCTTGATATCACACATTAGGATTCATCATGTTTTCTAACGTGGGTCTCACACTAGCTTAGAATGGGAGAGAGACTGACATAGATAACTCCCCACCACAGAACCAATAACATCTCTGTGTCATTATACATCTTAGCTTCCTTCGTAATACTGAGAAGGATTAAAGAAGCAAGAATGAGGGACTTCAGGCCAGAAAGAATTACATATAAATCTGTGATGTTACCTTCTCCAAAATAACAGGAGGGATTATTGACTGAGAGAAGTGAATGTTAGGGAAAAATTCAGACCTGACTCCAAATCTTGTGAATTTTAGTATATTAGAGAGCGGTAGCTGAATCCTTGAATTTCATAATGATATTAGGATGTGGGTAAATGCTCTCTCACATGTTTATTTGAAACTTAAAAAAAAAATGCTATAGAGCATTCTAGGATGGACCTTTCTCAGTCTCTCCTTGTTGAAGCTTCTCCACTTTGTAGAAATGCTTAAATATTCAACAGCATGGGGATTAGAACCCAGATGCTACCCCAATGCCCTAATCACCAGGCTATAGAAGCATTCCTTCTCTCCTGCCCTCTCAACTGTTAAAGTATTTCATACAAAGTGGAAGAGCTTCAATAGGCGAGAGACCCATCCCAGAATACCTATAGTACTGGGGAAGAGGGGGTTAGACACTGATGTGGGAAGAGGATAAGATAGATTCAAGTCCCTGCTCCAAAGTACAGAGTCTAGCTGGGACTCCCACATGCCATGTGAGTACCCTAACCACTAGGCTAAAGGTCATGGGGGGCACTGTTTTTGGTGTGTGTGAATCTAGCCTGAAAAATCAAAATTAGATGTTTCAGAAATGTCAAAATACTGTGTTTTGACCAAAACAATTTGCCAAAATCAACACAAATTAGTGGAATGTCACATATGCCCCAAATCTGTATTTTTTTGTCTCTAAAAGTTTCATATTAAAACTTTCAACCAGCTCTAGGTGCTGCTGGAATTTAAATAACAATAAGTAAATCACTAACCTCACCAAGGCACAGCCTTGAGATCAGCACAGCAGGCTAAAACTGCTGATCCTACTGCCTTACAGAGTTTGGAGCACTGATATCAGCTCGCAAAACTGCACTTATGAACTGATATAGAGGCCCCTGCCTTGAAATTGTGGAGGGTGCTGATCCAGTGACTTCACGGAAATCTTGGCCTTTAAGGTTTATTTAAGGTCCTATGATGGTGTCACTGGTGTAGATATGAGGGCAGAGTTGGCATCAAGGTTTGTTGCATGGATTGGTTCCTGAGTTAGAGTTACTATGGTGCAGTGTGCAGTTACTGGTGAGAATATGCTTCAGGTTGGCAGGTTGTCTGTGGGTGAGGACTGGCCTGCCACCCAAGGCCTGTGAAAGTGTGGGATCATTGTCCAGGATGGGTTGTAGATCCCTGATGATGCGTTGGAGGGGTTTTAGCTGGACCTAGCCAGATCAGCCACACCATCACCGGTTCATTCACTTGCACATCCACCAATGTAATATACGCCATCGTATGCCAGAAATGCCCCTCTGCTATGTACATCGGCCAAACTGGACAGTCTCTACGGAAAAGGATAAATGGACACAAATCAGATATTAGGAATGGCAACATATAAAAACCTGTAGGAGAACACTTCAACCTCCCTGGCCACACAATAGCAGATCTTAAGGTGGCCATCCTGCAGCAAAAAAACTTCAAGACCAGACTTCAAAGAGAAACTGCTGAGCTTCAGTTCATCTGCAAATTTGACACCATCAGCTCAGGATTAAACAAAGACTGTGAATGGCTTGACAACTACAAAACCAGTTTCTCCTCTCTTGGTTTTCACACCTCAGCTGCTAGAAGAGGGCCTCATCCTCCCTGATTGAACTAACCTCATTATCTCTAGCCTGCTTCTTGCTTGCTTATATATACCTGCCTCTGGAAATTTCCAGTACATGCATCCGACAAAGTGGGTATTCACCCACAAAAGCTCATGCTCCAAAACGTCTGTTAGTCTATAAGGTGCCACAAGACTCTGCTGCTTTCATGGAAAGTGTACATTTTTTGTCAAAAAAATAAAAACAAAAACCCTAAACTGAAAACCAAAATATTTTGAGGCCACAGCATATCAAAGGAGTTGTAGCTCAGGTGTCTCATGCACCCATTCTCCACTATATGCGGGACTCTCTCACAAGGCTTCATCTCCCATGATATACCATAATCACACAAATTGCAAGAGTGGCAGCCCGTCTCCACCAACCCTGTCTCCAACTATTTTGTCTGTGGCTCTGAAGAACTATGAAGACATGCTCTTGGAACACTGAAGCTTGGTCTACACTACATACTTACTTTGGTATAACTACATCGCTCAGGGGTGTGAAAAATCCATACCCCTCAGCAACATAGTTATATTGACCTTAACACCCTGTGTAGACAGTGCTGTATTGGAGGAAGAGCTTCTCCCACCTACATAGCTACCGCCTCTCGGGGAGGTGGAGTTATTAAAAGCTGACAAGAGACACGCTACAGCAGTGCAGCAGCACTGGTGCAGCTGCGCTGACGTAAATGTGTAGTGTAGACCAGCCCTAAATGTAATTTCAAGAACTCTGATAATTAACATCCTTGAGCATGTTAGACTATGCATAACACCTGGCATGCTAGTCTTGGCACAAACATTAAATGTTCATTCCTTTTTCTGATCCAGCTGGTGAGTGAAGTAGGGGTAAGACATCACTTCTGAGGAATTATTAGCCATTAGCCGTAGTAGCACTAATATATTGCTCTCTTTCATGCCTCTACAGCATCTGTATTGGTAGTATCTGCAACTTGTTGCAGGTTAGAAACCATCTAGCTATGTGATCTAGTGGTCTAACACAAGACTAGGCATCAGGAAGTCTAGGGTTCTATTCCTGCTGCTGACACTTTCTGAGGAGCTGCCCTAATCACTTAGGGACACATTTGCAACCAGACATTTAATTTAGCATGCATCAGATTTTGAATGTCCAACTTTAAACAACCTATTTATATCTGAAGCTGGGAACCAAAAGACTGAGGAACTGAAATCAGTGGACATTCTAAAAAGGGCTACAGTAGGTATCTAAGATTGGGTACTCAAAATTTGAGACACCCAAGGTCCAAAGACACTTAATTTTTTTTTCTTTAATCTATCTCTGCCTCAGTTTTGCTAACTGTAAAATGGGGAAGATTATATAGGTATACCTACCACACAGGGGAGTTGCGAGGGATTAATTAATTAACTGCCATAAAGCAATTTGAAAGTTCTCTGACTATTGCTATTAAGAACAGTTAATCATTTTTTCCCCTGATGAGGGACCTTTCATCACTTTGTTGCTTTCTTAGCCTAGCTGAAAATGGATAGTCCTGAGGATAATCCTTTTTAATGATACTTCCGAACACTGGATTTGTTCAGTGCAGTCATTCCATTTTAATTTGAAATCAGATGATAGAGCTAAAGGTTAGCTCCCTGAGCACAAACTAACTAGTTCTAAAAAAAAATTAAACACTCAAAGTCCTTGTAGTTTTACAACTGTAAGGAGTAACGAACATATTCAATTTTAGAGGAGGGATTTTCCTATACATTCTGATATAATCCTCCTCCCTTTAAGAAGTACTTAAACATATACAAATGTTATTCCATTGGGCATGCAAATATTTTTTAAACTCTTCTCAGAGTTTTTCTAATTCTTTTTTTATATTAGGGCATCACACCAAGTGTTCTTCTGCCTATGCTTCTTTTTCCTCCTGCCAAGCTTAGAACATGCAAGGAAACAATAATCCCCTCCTTTGGGCAAATGTATTTACTCCCACTTTAATTAACTGTCATGACGGAAAACCCAGTAACTTCCTGCAGAGAAGCCAAAGGGAGAGAAGCAACCTGGCTGTCAGGTAAAATGTGGGTGTTTAGGCCCAAACATCTTAATTACTAATGAGGGTTTGAAAATTTGTATGCGATAAATGGTTCCCTAGTTTGTCCATGTTATATGTTATTGAACACTTAATGGGAAAGATCAGCCACTAAGGGCCTGATCCGAATCCATTAGAATAAACGCTCTTATCAACTTCACTGGGCCCTAAATCATTCCCCATCAACTAAGTATCATTTGAACAAGGAAGAAGTGGGTCCAGTAGTGCCAGGTGCCTGAAGCAGCTCATTAAAAATGATCTTACTCATCCACAATTATTAAAAGGGAAAAAATAAATGCTTTAAAGTTGGGATCCATACCAATGTTGAGGACCCTATGCACCAGTTAAAACCTACTCAACCTAGTCTAAATGCTGGGTAGACACATAGAGCGTGTGCAAGTACTTATGATTCTTCACATTGTCAGACCAAAGGTTTTCTGTGCAGCACAGAGCATATTCTCCATACTTAACAAATAATAAACAATACTTGGCTTTTACTATAGATGCAGCTCTTATCTCATGCAACCTGAATCAAAATTTATAGGTCAAGTTATGACCAGCAAAGTAGCACTTTCTCACTCAACAGACCTATTCCGAGTGTGGATTCAAAGTAATATGAAACAGAATAGCTATGGACCTCCATGTTGTCATTTCTAAGTCGTCATTTTAGGGCCAAATTTTGCACTGACATGCAATTCCTAGTAAAGTCAAAAGGATTGCTCCAGGTGTTATTTGATGCAGAATTTGGCCCTCAGAGTATAACCGCACTTTTGCTGTTGACAAAATGGTCAGTGGTATTTCCCATCTGTACTCAGGGACTGAGGGTCTATTCTTGTTGTGAGGGAGGAAGCCATTTTTTATACAACGATAGCTTTGGTATTTAAGAAACAGGGTAAGAAAAAAAAAATGAAATACATTTACCTTTCAGATGCTTTACAGTTTTCAGAAAGATTATTCAAAATATTTTCCCATGTGAAGATCCTTCATTTTTTCCCACATAATAAGCTATATCTGTGCATTGATTCCTATCAATGTGCATATCTTTCTTTTTAATCCAACAAATGTTGATTCAAAATGGACAGAAAAAAACAAAAACAGAATATTTCTTTCAAATTGGCATTTAATTTTGATTTAAACAAAACCACAGTTGACAACGGGAAATTTTTTCATTTGAAAAATTTCAGCCAGTTCTAGTTAGGGTGAAATCTTGAGCCTACTGAAGTCAAGGGAAGTTTTGCCTTTGACTATAGTGGGGCCAGAATTTCACCTTTGATCATCTTTCAGACTATGGGCCCAACAAAGGAGCTAGTCAAAACTACTAAAAAATAATTTTTTCCTTAAAAAAAACCCCCAAAAAATTGAAAAATAATGAAAAGATTTTGTTTTCATTCAATTTTATTCTATGTTATGTTCTCTCTCTTTTTAATTTAAAACAAATCAAAACAAACTCAGTAAAAATACTGAGAAAAGATGGGCATTTCCCTATAATTTTGATTTTTTTTAATATAAAAAAAATTGGGGTTTCATTTTTTTTTAAGGAAAACAATTCTTTTTCCATCAAAAATTTTGTTTTGGAAATCAGCTTTTTATAATAAAATGTTAAAAAAAATAATAATTCAACCCAAGACTGTGGGTGCCTATAATGGGTAATAAGGTGTAATGCAGCATATCCACCACACCTCAGAGCAAATCAATAGAAAACCCAAACTGTGTAAGTGAAATTTGTTCCTAGGCGAATGAGGCCTATCCCCACAGATGAATCAGGATCAATGCTAAACTCCCGTGTAGGGAGGAAGCAGTGAACCAACCACACACCTTTTCCGTCCCTACCACTAGTGGCTACAGGATGGTTACATAGGTTCTCAGGTGCTAAAGTGAATGTTAGCTGAGGAATCCTTCCCTTATCTGTGCTATGGTTTACAGCGTTTTGCATGGGAGCAAAGCCCTTTTAGTCAGGCTTTGCGCATTGCTTCAGCATTGGCACCTGTGCATGAGTGACAGTTAAAAGCTGAATTTGATTTCTGGTTTTCTATCTGGGATTTTGTTTTTTCTAGGAAAAAAAACCTCGTTTATAAAATTTTCCTAATTTTTACACTCAGTTAACATGTTACAGGCTGAATAATGTGACCCTTCCTCCTTGGGCCTACTCACGTGGGTAAGTGCTCACCACAGTGGGTACAGATTGCACCATCAGTGAATGAATTGAAATCACTGGAACTACTTATATGAATAAATGATCACTGAAGTAAAGGTTGCACCGTCAGATCTTAAAGAGAGAGTAAAAATAGATTTACACATGCAACTGGTATATATTCAGCGCAAAGAAAAAACAGGCTGAAATTAGGAAGAAAACTAATTAAAAAAACCCTACTCTGAATGCCAGAAACAAATCTGTGAACAAGCAAAAAACCCTAATACTCTATGAATTCCACATCAGCAATATAAAACAAAACAGCTGGCTTTCCTGGGGTTACAATTTTATACCAAATGTGGCAATTATTATTGCAAGAACAAAGTCCATAAATGAAAATGCACAATAAATAAATAAATACATACATACACATTTCACATTATAAGATAATCTCCACATAGCTGCACCATAATAGACAAAATAGACAATTGTGCTAGAAATATATTATTAAATGTAGCAAGAATTTAGCCTTGCAGGCCACAATCTAAAGACAAACTCATCAAATTCCAGACAGCTTCTCCATAAGCACGGTAAATTTTCCTGTCTCTTTCACTTCACAGATAATGTCAATTGTGCTTGTAAATCCAATCCCCTCCTCCATGTATGCAGGGCATGCCTTTCAGTAAAATTGATGCACTTATGCGGTAAAAGGGAAGATTAATGTACAATATTATTGTATATTTTCTATACTTTCTAATGGGACCTGGAATCACTTCTTGAGGCTAAACTTCCTGCTAGGAAGATAGACTCCCATCAGGAGAAACTACAATTCTAGTTACTGACTGGTATGTTAACCACCTATCCTGGGGCTTTCTTCTCCCACACCAGAATGCAAGTACCCTCCCAGGAATATTAATGAAACCAGCAGCAGGAGGTACTTTTGGTCCAAATTTTCAAAGTCTAGCCTTGTGTGTAAAATTGTATGTACATCCGACATTTTCTATTAACTATTTACATATATACACACACAGAGTACTCCAATAACAATGCTCAAACCAGGATAACCCAAAGGATTGACTCTTATTAGAGCTGTGTTATCAATCATGTATTTATTAAGCTATCTAATACTCCCATTGATCTGAATTACATCATGTTAATTACCTTCTTTCTGCAAGATCAAGAGAAAGGGTCTGTATGTCATTGTCATTCATAAGCGGGCCTTTGACTCTGAGCTTGAACTCTGAGATTGAAAACCAGAAGACTTATTCCTATAATGACATCCCATTATAGGGGCACATTCTTAATGCCTTCCTCACATGGGTAGTCCCACTGCCTTCCCACAAGTGATCACAATTTGGTCCTAAGGTTCAAATATTCCATAGGACTTAATACAGGCATTGGTGTGCATTTCTACCATCAAGCTTGCTTTTAGGTTTAGGACACTATGGTTTCCAGTTCTACCAAAATTCTGAGCAACAAAGCTCACAGGAGATCTAGCCTGCAAAGGAGAAGAAGGCAACAGCTATCCTTGTAGACCAGAACAGTAACAAATGGCAATAATAAAATGAAAAGCTGAGCAAAATGCATTGAGGAAAGTTGTTGCTATCTCAGAACGTTTACCAAAAAAAAAATCAAAGCATGATGCAAAGGAATACTTAATTAAAATGCTCTGTTAATGGTGCTCTGAAGTAGCATAGATATCCAATCATAAAAAATGTAAAAACATCAACAACCATCATGCTATTCTCTCTGAAAATAACAAGTGAGCAGCTGGATATCTCCTGTCTGAAATCACACCCCGCAATGCTGTTGGAACACACCAGGCTTGTTATTCATCTTCAGCAAACGCATCCTTCCTGCAGTCAAACATGGGGAAATGAAAAGTTAGCCACTTGGCCAAGATCAAATTGGGATTTTGCAAGAGTGGATATAACCTGCAGTTTCAAAGTCGTGGTGGGAAGAAAGGGAGTACTGGTCACACATCCCATTGTTATTTGCTTGTGTGTAACTTCTCAAGCCTCCCTCCTTTCTAGACTGAGCCAAAGGCCCTTGAGGTCAGTGGAAACACTCAGACTTGGGTGCCTCAAACAAGACACCCACATAAGTAAGTATCCTGATTTTCAGAGCTGCTGGGCATTCATCATTCCCATTTATGTATTTTTAATGAGCTCTGCTAACAATCTATTACATAGATGCTTAAATATGGCTTTAGATGCCAACTTAAGGAGCCTAGGTTTGAAAAGTTTGTCTAAACATGATGTGAAAAGGAAAATAATGAAAGCTTGTGACAAAAATAATTGAAAAGATAAAGCTAAAAACCAGTTTTTAAATACATTACACGTTCTATATTCAGTCATCTAAACTGGGCCAAAATTTGGGAGTGTTCTGAGACGAAGCTTTGCCAAAGTTATTTACAAAAGGGTTATTGTTTAATGGATTGTTGTTGTTGTCTGGGTGCCATTGTGTGACAGCATTATCTCAGCATGATGATTATAATGGAGACTATTCATTAAGTGGACACTCTGCCCCTCTGCAGAGCCCAGCAGGCTCCAGAGGCTGATTATGAGACGGAAGGCTGGAGCGCTATTTTGGGTCTGATACAAGGAGGGCTGACCGCTTTCATTGTTGGGTGATGGGCATATTCCTGGATGGGGGAGAAGAGTTTTTGTTGTGTGACTTGAGAGGAGGGGAGCACTTTGTGACATTGGTCTATGCTGTGAAGACTGATTTTTAGGGTGGAGAATCAATTTGTTGTGAAAGGGCCTTTCTATCTTTTCATAGAGGTTTGTGGCTTTCCTTGCAGTTCATGCTCCAGCTCATTGGCCTGACAGGGAGAGTGGCACTGGAGATTACGACAGAATATAGCCCTGTGTTCACGTTAGCGTGACCAGACAGTAAGGGTGAAAAATTGGGATGGGGTGGAGGGCTACTAGGCACCTATTTAAGACAAAGCCCTAAATATTAGGACTGTCCCTACAAAATCAGAACATCTGGTCACCCTAATTGTAATAATCTTTGGAACAAAGTATGCCTTGTAAGGTATCATTTGAAAACTCATAATTTCCTGAATGGCATTGTCCTGATAAAATGTGTGTGACAACATTGTGTGTGAATATTCCACTGCATAGTGTTACTGAGGTTGGCAAACAAGGTCTGTCCTAATCCTAAACAAAGGCACATATGCCCTGCTTCATTTGCATTTAAGCCGTAAACAGAGTCATCAAGAAGGAAGGGACACAAGGGAAGCTCAAACAAGTGAGGAAAAAGCAACAGGGAACATCCATCCCCCACAGACTTTTTTGTCTCCTGGTACCCAGCTGGAAATGTATTTCAAGAGCAGGACTGAGACTATAAAAGGAGGGACAAAAACCCCATTGGTCCCCCGCCCTTTCTCTTCCTGTCCATCACATTCCCTGCACCTGAGCAACAAAGGAAGCCATCACTGGCCTTTGGGAGAAGGGGTCCTGACCTAGGAAGTTTGGTCAGTTCAACTGCTGAAAACATGTGGCAAGAAAATGTTGCTTTGAATTTAACATAGTTTAAGTTAGGCACCAGTTGTGTTTTATCTTTATTTTTCTTGTAACCATTTCTGGCTTTTATGCCTCATTAATTGTACTCACTTAAAATCTCTCTTTTTATTTTACTGTTTTAGCTAATCCAGCATATTTAAATTGAAGTATCTGAATAACTATTTGAAATAATAAGCAGGCATATTATTATTTTAAAGAAATAACAGACCTAATAAAACTTGCACTGTCCAGGAAATACAGGACATACATTTCTGCGGGGGGGGAACCAAGACTGGAGGTCACCCTGTAGTATAACCAAGGGTGTGGGAGCCAGACTATAACCCAAGCATGGCTGGCAGGCTGCAGTTACACACAGACACTCAGGGTGTGGCTTGCATGCTGGAAGGTTGTTTGTGAATGACCCAAGTAGGAGCTACTCCAGCAAACCATCGTAAAGCACCCAAGGATGCATGGCAGGGTGCTCACTAGTCTAGATTGTACCCTGGTAAGTCACAGATATAGTGACCATTCCAATCTCACGGAGGTGAGTGGTAGCTGGAATTTGGGTTGGGTTAAGAAGTGTGGGGAGGAGGAGGATGCAGTGGAAGCGTTAGAGTGCATTATCAGGGGATGGCTCAGCTGAGCCTAGGAGTCTCTCATGTGAGGTTTCACAAGGTTCTGATTGGTCACTCCCTCAGAATGGAGCTGTTGTGGGGTCAGCCGGGAAAAGGTTAGTGAAGGGTTTAGGCTGAAGCTTTTTTAATAGGCAGACAGCACCCAGCTATACATTTTCATTTGATCAGATCCTGTCACTTTCAAGAGTGCAATTTACCCTGGTGTTGCACAGACTAATTGGCTGAGGTTCAAGGTGGAAGAAATTGATATGCTGGCAGACTCGGAGATGCAAACTTAAGAGGTGGAAACCGTGACAGCTCCCTCAAATGAGGGCGTGTGCCCATGATTTGTTACTCGGTTTTATAACCTTGGGGGGAATGTGATCGCTCATATAAAATACCTTCATTCCTTTTAAATGCTGCTACCTTCTCCAGGATGTCCAGGAAAGAAAGAAGTTTTTCCCCATCTGTGCTTGGCAAACATGCTGCATCCTTTTCTTTCATCTACTGACCTCTCCATGGTTGTCCACGTTTTTAGTAAATCAAGACCGGATTTCCATATTTCACATTACCACTATGATGACCACATTGAAACCTCTACAGGTGCCAAATGTGGCTGCCCACTTATTAAATGCAAGAAGCAGATTGCAACTGTAATTCTGAAACAACTTCTCTATTCATGTTGATAAATACCCTGCACAGACGTTGCTACAGTTTTTTTACTGAGCTATTTTATTCAAACGGCTTAAGGATCCAATTTCTATATCTCCAGGTCTATATTTGAGCTATATCATACAAAATGATCAAGCAGCACACAACAACAGGCATGCTAGACTAGCATAATGGAGAAAGCCATCTAGATATATTCCTGAAGTCTTGCCTCTTTTTTGATGATTTTGCATGTCCCTGAACTGTTCTGTGATGTTAAAAATGCATTCTGTTTATAAAATGATATTACTTAAACTGAATGTGTTTTTGCCATCATGACACCATATTTATTTTAATGCACATAATATCCTTTTATTCTTTTCACTGCCGATTGCTTGATTTTTGGTAATCTGTCAGCATAATGATGTTCGACACTTTTGATCAGTGTTCTACCATAGAACAACTTGCTGAGAGAAAAAAATATAAATTAGATTACAACACATTTAACTGTATGTGAAGTATAATACTGTATAAAGAGGTGAAGGGAGCTAGACTATTATGATTCATGCACCTCTAGCAGAGAGACTGCAACACTGAAATGCATAGTGCCAATGTCCTTATTTGCTAATATATTTTTTCCGTTGCATTCTAGCGCCTTTCTTCAAACAGGGATTTGGCTTAGCTGAATTAGTGCCACACATTTCCCATTCAGTTGTAGATTACTGTAAGATTAATATTTAAACAAATGAACAAATAAGACCACAGCTGTGATAATTGCCTTAGGACTTAGGTCACCACTAGTTCCCTCCTAAATGTACAGAGACAACTATCTGTGAGGTTTGCTTTAAGCACTGAAATAGATCAAGAAAGCTTTTATAGTCAGAGGGCAGCAGATGGCAAAGTTTGTTAGGCTATGAGCACAAGAGACCACTTTTGAGATCAGTTGGCTTTGTTCGATCTTGTCTGTTGTGCAGTAGATGCCTGCTCTCCCAAATGATAATGAATAACTTGACGGGAAAAAATGTGCTCTTTTGTAACCCTCATTCAGCATAACATCATTTCTATTACCTGGTGCCATATATCACAGCTTCTTTTTCTAAGCAAAAATGACCTGTTGTACTGAAAGCAACATGATGGGCTAGAACTAGAGGTGGGTGAGTCTTATATCCAATCGTTGCTGATACAGCTCGTTACAAAGAATGCCAAAGGACAAACAGTACTTTAGCAATAATTCCACACGGTGAACCGGGATCTGAGGGAAGCTCCAGGGATTGTCTCCACTGCATCCTGCACCACAAGCATAGCATGGAGAAGAAAATGAAAGAGGTTGACAAAGAGAAAAGAGAAGGGAAAAAAGAACTATGGGCCTGATTTTGACCTTAATGAAATAATTTTTACATCAATGTGAATGTCTTCAGTGGAGTTATTCCTGATCAGCATTCAGTCTTCTAACCTTCCATGAGAAAGGAGTATCTCGTTCATGCTTTCTAACAGTTGAAGCTGCCTCTAAACCCTCTTAAATCCAACAACTGCCAGATTCTATGTGCTGCAGTGGAATTTCAACCTACACTCTTTTAGCTGGACCTATTTTCTTGTAATTCCTAGCTAGTCTTCTAGTAGCCACATTTGTTATTGCAGGAGAAGGATGATCACGTAAAGAAGCAGAAAGAGTTGTCCATATGTGATGGCTCTGGTTATATTTCTAATAGGCTCAGTTGGTTAAGCCACTTTCTCTTTTTCTCCTAAATCCTGGTCACAGTCAAATCTAATTTTGATGCCCATTTCCTTAGCTAAGCGGCAGAGTGATTGATCTGGGATTTTGAGTGTAGCGTGCTGCAAGTTCTTTACTTCTTGTTAGCTCTGCAGCAGATTCCTGGCTTGGTGTTTTTACTTTGTTCAGGGACAGAGGGGAAATGGAGAGTGATGTGGTCTTGGTTTTGTTGTTGAATTGTACTGCTGGCTCGTATCAGATGGGCACCTGGCAGCTTAATGATGTTGTGACAGACAGGTTCTACTACTCCTATCTGCCATCTGAGAAGGCCCGCTAGTTGTGAACTCTCCAGTGTAGTCTGAAATATTACTGATAAGCTCTTGGCTTTTGAGCATAAATGTGCCATTGAAATTCTGGATTTACAATGCCTGGATTTACAGGATGACACAGTTGGCTGAATTCTCAGCTGTGCCAAACTCAGCCCCAGCCTTGATCTTTAACCTTTTGCATCACTCCTCTGAGCCACCAAGATGCCAACATCCCCTTCATTCCTTTCTCTTACTCGTAGGTGCATGCCTTCTTCCAGACCATCCTCTATGCAGGGAATGATTTCCCAAAGCGTGTTTGCCAAGCTCTGTCTCACCTGATAAAATCCCTCCTTAAATCTCAATTCTGCCATTTCCGCTCCACAAAAAGTGAATACAAACCAACCAACACATTCCTGCCCCCCCCCAGTCAAACAAAAGCATTAAGATGCAGTAACTTTGAGGAATAACTTTGTGATCTAAATAGTGTCACTTTTGTCCTTAGGCTTACTTATGATCCTTACTTTTTGTGTCATAGTGAACATACATTATAAGCTCTTTGAGGAAGGGTCCATATGTTGTTTCTCTAAAGTACCTGGCATTCCTTGGTGTACTTCCCAATAATAAATGAAATCATGTGTTCAAATCAGAGAACAGAACTGTAAGCTAAAGATCTAGGATATAGTCTAGAGATTTAGTATATGGAACTAGAAGTCTACAGATATTCTCTGGGAGGGATTTTCAAAGAAGACAAAAGCAATTAGGTCCCCAAATCCCATTGTCTTTCAGCTAACTCTATTAGGCTCCTTTGAAAATTCCAGGTATTGGACCAGGTGCGGCCACTATTGCCAACTAAACACTGATTAGTGAGACTTGGGAAGTTGCTTAAAAAAAACCCTTCTATTTTGATTGCTAATTACTCAAAGAAAGACTAAGAGCAGGAGTCCTCTGGCTCTTGTTATCAGTAGACCAGCTCTTATTGATCCTTTAATAGTCTCGTCAGAGGCAATGTAAGAATATGAAAAGATAGGCTTGGCACTGTTATAACAACACTAATATCTTTAGATTGGCAGCCAGTATCAATGCTGCTCTTCACAGGGCGTACTTTCAATAGCCAGTACCCATTGCAAATGGGCAAAGCAGTCCACTCATCGCTCTGCTCAGTAGAAAATATCCATTCTAGGATAGAATAACCTACAGCCAAATTGTACAGTCACATACACACACATGACCCCCACAGGATGTTAATGGGAATTGTGTGTGCATATGTGAAGGTAGATTTTGATACATGGAAGTTGATACATAGAGTAAGTATGGTCTTGTGGTTACAAGATTTAGGAGATGTGAGGTATCTTAGTCAATATGACAAAGGCTAAATATTAGGCAAGGGTTTAAAAAAAGAACAAATATGGGAAAGGAATGAAAAATGAGTGCTCCCCCTTTTGTCTGTATTGTCTATTTTGATTCAAACAATGTCAGATCCTGTTATGTCTGTAAAGCATTTAGCACCGGAAATTGCATTTTTGCACGCTATGCAAATAGTAAAATACTACTAATAATGAAACCCTTATTGCACAGCCTCCAATTCAATGAAAACAGACAGCTGTAACAATTATAGTGCTCTGTGAATGGGGGCACATCTCAGTCCAGAGGTATCTGAACTTTTGTAAACTGGTTCAGTTCATCTTTAATTGAAAGTTTGAAATAAGCTACTTGGCTCTGGCAAAAGCTCTCAAACTCCCAACTTGTCTCTTGAATTAGCACAACCAACCTTGCTCTCCATAGCTGCTTGCATACTAACTGGGTGATCAATTTTCTTGTTTTTGCTTAAAATGTGTTGTCCTGCTGCAGTGCGAGACTCCTGCTCTTAGTCTTTCTTTGAGTAATTAGCAATCAAAATGGAAGGGTTTTTTTTAAGCAACTTCCCAAGTCTCATTAATCATCAATGATCTGTTGCTAAATCTCCAAGGATACCATAATTCTGTAGAGCCCCACTTAGCGTCAGTTGGCTAATTCTTACCTGCTGACCATGCCAGTGATGGGTTTGCGATGGCTGTTTTAAAACCATTTGCAGTGCTTCACTGAACTGCACTTTCATTCTCTCTCTCTCTCTCTCTCTCGCACACACACACACACACACACACACACACACACAGAGTCTAATTTTCATTTCTGGAATTCAAGATATAAGAACCTACATAACAGACATCACCACAATAATAATAATTGGTACTAACAGCACTTGCATATGCAACGTGCTGTACAAACAATAACTAATTGACCCTGCCAATACCCCTGTGAGTTAGGCAATTAAGTAGTATTATCCTTATTTTACATTTAGGGAAACTCAGATATATAGGGTCCTGTTCCTGGGCTGTGCTGAGCACTCTCACTGACTGCAGTGGCAGGGCAAAGGAGGTGGAAGAACTTAGTTGCCCATGTGAGCAAGCCGGTAAGTGTTATTACGGGCCACATTTTAAAAAATGTTCATCACTTTGCAGCTCCCATTTAGAATAATCGGAACTTCTGGGTACTGAACACTGAGCAAATCTGGCCATTTCAGTTGCCTTAATAGGAGCTGGACTCTTGAAAATCTGGCCCTACGTAAACTGCTCAAGACCACCCAATGAATTAGTTGCAGAGTCAGAATTAGAATACAGAAGTTTCTGGATACCATTGCCATGCTTAGTCCATCAGACCATGCTATGCCAAACCTCATACCAAAAGCCCAGAGAGCCTGAGAAATAAACAGCAGTCGTCTTTACCAACTTAAGACTTTTGTACGTATTGATACTTTAGAAACTCTGTACACTTTAGTGATAGAAACATACACGTTAAGAAAATAAGACTGTCTTTAACATGAAAGTCAATTCTTTTTTAAGGTGTTTTGTGAACTAGGTAGTAACCAAAAAGCTCTGTTCTTCTAGTTTGTAGTGAGCCTAAATTTGGCTTAAGGATTTGCATCTGGGGACTATGTGAGAGTTAGACTTTGGAGAGCTCCATGTTTAACCAAGACTACTGCTGCAGAAAGAACCATAGAATTGCACTGGGATCTGCCCCTGCAAGACACACAGACAGGCAGATGCCTTACGTTTAAAGACGCAGTACACAGAAGACATTTTTATAGCCATGCGCACCACAATAAGGTTTCTCAAAGTCTACCTTATCTTAGCATTACCCCATAACTGGTGATAAAGTATGTAATGTACATATAAACAAACACTTGTGTATAATTCATTTGTCAACAAAGATTTTCTTTTATTAGCCAGTATATCCCCTGCACAGCAGTGCTGGGCAGGAAGTAAAGAATACTTCATCCAGTAAAACCAAACAAGAAATTAGGTATTTGGATTGTAATTGCTCTAGCTACAATTTCATCTGAACACTCAACAAAAAACCCTACTCTTCCAAAAAGTGGTCTGGAACTTGGTTTTATATTTCATTTACTGCAGGCTCTCCTCCTGACAAATAAAGGAGCAAGAAGACTAAAGAGAAATCCAGGCTAGAGCTTTTGGCAGCTAGTAGTTCTCTCCCCCTCTCTCTCGCATGCATGCACGCACAGAGAGTTATACAAATTAAACATTTGATTTTTTGAAAGGGTAGTTTGGGGAGTGGGGAGTTGGCATTTGTGAGAGGTTAAATGGAAAAGAAAATTGTTATCCCGTGAATGTCCTTTTGTCTGATTTATATTTTCAAATAATAGCCTCTGCCCAAATTCAGTATAATTGTGACCTGTATTTATAAAAGGTTTTAAAAAATAGAATAAGACGTTTGCATTTTTAATAGGTATGTGACAATCCTTAGAGACAAAAAAGGAATTTTTTCTTGATGAACTTTGCCCTTGTTTCATACAAATATAGAACACGTCCTTAATGATAGTACTAGGGATTTATTTTAGACATACAGTTCTATACACTCAACTGTTTTGCATTGTTGCCAGTGAAAGACCTTTAGATTCCAGGCTGGGGATTTTTCCTATCAAGGTTTTTTTTTGAGACTACTCATCTGTGTGAAAATGTCTGATTTAATGAGGGTGTCTCATTGGGATGACAGTATGCTACTTATTTGCCTACTCCTTTGATTTTTGTCACACAGTTTTCCATGATAGACTAACAATACATCTTAAAAAAGGAGCTGATTGACCTTTATACTTAACCTGAAATACTGGCCAAGTTTGCAAAGAACTTGTAGGAAAAGACTAAGGGCTTTCAAAATCATTAAAATGCCACCATGTCTGAGTGTGCATGTAGCTGCGATGGTAGGGCAAAGAGATGCAAGAAGAATATTTGCAACACTTTGCTGAGCAATAGTCCTAAAGCTTATATTGACAGAGGATTTGACCTTTGCTCATCTCTTTGCTAACATACCAGGGTTGAGTTCTTGAAGAGGAATTTTCTGTTGAAGTTAAGCTTTGCACAAAGTACTACCCTAGTTCAAAGTCTAAGGGGCATTTCCTTTTACATATAAGTATGAGAAGCAATAGTCTGGTGACATTTTTCTCAGCTATCATGTTGTACTCCCAATGCTAATAACCTAAAATAAACTCAAAGTAAAATGAAGTAGTTCCCCTTTAAACTCATTAGAAGGAAGCAGTTAACACATTTTAATATGATCTCTCATGACCCAAATCCATGAAATCTGCATCTAATTTCAACTAAAATTAGATAAGAAATAATGTATGCATCTCTTTTCTCATAGCATGCTTGATCCCATCCCACACCACCACTAACAAAGCCAGTGAGATTTGGAATCTTATTTAGAAAAATTTGTAACCAACTAATGTGCTTTCTGAATGCTGTCCAGTGCTGATACAGGTGAAGAAAACATTCTGCTGTAAACACTGACAGTGATTAACACTACAGAAAGTCTTTCATTAGAGCATCCATTTATAGACTTCTGTATGGAACATATCAAAAGTATTTTGCAGCTTCCAGGCCTGATCCTTAGATATGCTGAATACCTGCATCTCCTAGGCACCTCAGTCATCTTTATGTGCAAATACAACAATTTCCATTGCTAGGATCTGATCCTCCACTCCTTATGTAGACAAAGATCTCACTGATTTTACTGGAACTAGTCTTGTGGGTAAGGTCTGCGGATGAGGAGAGCTACACATTCTTAAGTGCATTGTAACAATCAGTTGTGAAGATATATTTACAACTTTACACCAGGGCTGCCCAGAGCAGGGGCAAGTGGGGCAATTTGCCCCAGGCCCCACAGGGGCCCCCACGAGAATATAGTATTCGATAGTATTGCAACTTGTTTTTTATGGAAGGGGCCCCTGAAATTGCTTTGCCCCAGGCCCCCTGAATCGTCTGGGTGGCCCTGCTTTACACGGCGATGGTTCAAATGTCGAATATGGAAATGATAAGGTTTTATTCACGTACTGCCTCTGAAGAACATATTCCACTGCTTGAAAAATCAAAGAAGCAGAGGATTCCTGCAGACCTGCCAAGTCAGATCCTTTCACTTGCACCACAGGGTGCATGATAAAAGCACAAGCTACTATACCTCACTAAATAGCCTCTATCTATTATCACTGGAGTCCAGTGGAAGGTTTGCTATGGACATCAGTGGGAGCGGGATCAAGCTCAAAAGTTTCCTCTTTCCCCTGTTCTATTTGCTTTATGAGCACCTGGACATAATCTCACTGGTCTGGATGCTAAACCAAGGCACTATAACTATATAGGGGGGTATTCTCTAGGCTACTTCAATGCACATGTGAAACACACGCAATAATAACTTCATGGGTGCACTGAGAAGAGACTGTCTCCCTCGCTATGCACTATGACAATTGTCTCTCTTTAGAAGAGGAAATCCCTAGTTTCAGCAAAATATGTATCACTTCCATACACTGTCCCTACAAGAAACTCTACTAGTTAAATGTATTGAATGCCATGAACCTAGATAGCCTGGTGAAAGGTGACTGATAGAATGATATTGCAATATTGTTACAGAGTGCATTCCTGGTTTCCTCCTCAGATGTTCCTGTTAGTTTTTAAATATTGGCAGGGCTACATAAAGCACCTGATCCAAGACTCGCTGAGGTCAATGGGAGTCACTGTACTGATTTGAGTGATCTTTGGATCAGGCCTAAAGTACCCACTAGCTTTCTTTTATTTAGCAAACTTAATGCCTCCGAACAATGCCAGACTGACAGCCATGGAAACCAAAGTCCAGTGCTGGCCTTTCCTTAGTGCTTCAACCCTGAGCTGAAGGAAGGAGGAAGAAGATGGAAGTTTTGCCCACGAGTTCTGTATTTGCTTTTCTTCTGAGAATGACAATAAGGATGCCAGGTTTAACTGGGGTGAAAGTTTCTGTGTTTGTTCTCCACAAGGCTGTGCAGAAGCTAACCGTCTCTGATCAGTCTCTGCATCTCTGAGGTCAGTACAATGACAGCCTGATGGTGATGGTACCTGGGTAGCCACATTTGCAGAAAGATCCAAGAATAAGCAGCATGAGCTGGAATGAGATCATCAACCAATTTTATAAAGGCACCTGATCAGTTCCTAAATACATAAATATATACATAACTAAATCCAGAATTGTCACTGCACGTAACCTTCATATGAAGATCTCTGCAGTCCATCATCTATCCCATGAACTATTCAATCTTCTACCTCCAAATCTATAGGGTAGGAAATTAGATCTTCAGTTTCTGAGAGTTCCCCTCATTGTACAGAAGTCAGAAGCTGAGTGTGGGACACCCAATTAGCAACTGGGCCTATCATGCCCTTGTGAACTTACACATAGCTTACAGTTGTGTATTAACACTACTGGCTATTTGCTGGGGTGGAACTGGCAGGCCACTCAAAATGGTTCCCATATGTGTTTTTACATCATCCCAAACCTTTGGAGGTGGTCACTAGTGCTCCCAGATAAAGTGTTAGGCTCATCCTTTGTCTACATTCAATAGCTTTAAACGTCATCAAATTCATGATCAGCAAGAGGCACCTTGTCCTGGGCTTTACTGTTTATCAAATCATATGAATGGCTTGTGATCCACTGTTAGTTACAAACTACCAAAGCCTTACAAACATCTTGCAAGCTTCAGGCACTTGCCATACATTGTCTCCGTATTTGGGCATACTTGTCATCAACATTTGAAAGGTACCTGGGAACAATATGCTGTGTACTTCCAGTCAACCTCCAGACAACAGAAGCAGCACTCCACTGGGACCATAGCGGTTGGCATCTGTGGAGATGGCTGCAGATTAGGAAACATCAGTACAACAACAGGGGGTATGGTCAATAGACTCTTTTGATCCTCCAAATTGTGCTCCTCAAATCCACTGTCTCAAGCAATTCACAAGGAGGTTGGCTTTTGGATTATAGGTTCAGGTGTGAATTTGCACCACATTTTTATAATAGCAAGGAACAGTATCAATTAGGATACATTTTTAGGTGATGGCATGTCAGCTATAACTTTGCCTTTTTGGGGATTCACTTTTATTTCCCAGTAGTGTAGAATCAGATTCCTGTGTTCCACATCCCTCTCATCACTTTTGCCTTGTGATGTTCAACACTCTACAGATGCTGAGCAGTATCAAGCGCTAAAAGAGAACCTTAGTTCTAGGTCACTTGTTCTGGCACTTTTTTTGCCAACCCCAATGGGATATAGTGGGAATAATCTAATTTGAGCCAAGGCATAACAATTTAATGTTACGCAAAACAGTTCATTACCTGTGTTATCTCAGGATTTCATTGGGTCTTTTTTCCCCTAGGAAATGTAAGCATCTTTGAAGAAAACAAAGCTTGTTGTGTCTCTGTAATTAACCTGTTTGCTCATTATTGGAATGTGGGTCCTTGACTCTGAATGGTTGGTTTAATTTTGTTTTTCAGATTGGAAACATGTTGACATATACTGATATCTGTGTAACACCTTCAATCCCAGAGGACCCTCAACAGCCAATGGAAGTTATGTATCTCAAGATTAGGATCTACCTATACCTCTCAGTCTATAAATAAATTCTCTGTTCACCGCTGAAATGCAACAAGCCGTGGGGTGGTGCATAGCAGCTGTTTAACAATGCCACAGCAACACCACATAACTGCTTTTGGTGGTGAAAAAAATGATTTTCTATATTACATTCAAAAACAAGACTTACACTATCCCAATATTAAATATTCAGCTAGGGCTTTAAAGCCCCAGAAACAATTGTTTTAAAAGTGCTTTAAAATAAAAATCTGGCTGTTTTTAAAAATTAGCAGGGAAAGAAATAAAGACCAAAAAAAAAAAAGAAAAGAAAAGGAGAAAGGCAGTATACCAATGTCAGAAGACCTTGGAATTAAATTTCCTTGCATCTTTTTTCGTAAAAGCCTTCTGCTACTTAGGTGCTAAATTGGTGCTTATAGCCCACTTTAGTATTTCTATACATTATTAACAACACTGTTGGTTTGGGATTGTACGGAGGCATTAATTAGCTGAATTTAGTAATCAGTCTGGTTTTTACTTCCAAAAAACAGTAAAACAATTTCTATTTAATTACCTTGTATAGCTCTTGAAGTGTTTACCAGTAATGAATACCTATTCCCTCTGAAATGGCATTGATCACCAATTTCCACAGCTGCTTAACTGATTTGACAAGACAAAAGTCACAGGCCAGAATCTCAAAGCCATTGTTCCCTTTTGCATACTTACAACTAAATCAATACATAAAGCAATCCATACTACAAGTGAACAAGTTATTAACATGGTATCGTAACAAAGTCAATCTTTTCTGATGGGATTTAGACTTGCTGAACACAAGTATGCAACTTAGTTTATCAACTTATAAAAGTATGTTTCATTTTGTCCTAGATGCTGCTTCTCCACAGCGACCATCAAAAAGACTAATTGATCCATTTTCAGTTTAGGAGAAAACACCCCAACTGATGTTTTTAGCTGTCTTTTTAACAATGTTAAATGGCTGGAAACTGGCAAAGTGAAAGACTTTTACTGCTTGTTGCAAGTGAATTGCGTAAATGGTATTGATCCACTATGAAGAGTTTACAGTAGAGAAACATTCAGCACATTATTTAAAGTGTAAATACCTATTTGATTTATTTTTGACCTTTATTCAGACATTTGTAAGATTTTTATTTTCCCCTTTAGCAAGGCTCCTTTTAACAATAGGAAAGGCACCCAGGCCTATCTTACAGATGGAGTCATTCCTGTTTCATCATTAAAGGCTGAAATCTTCTGTGGGGAGCAAAGTGGAGAGGGGAGAGAGGCAGATGTTCCTGTAAAAGCTGAAACTGAGAACTAGGAAAGGCTGAGAGAGAAGCTTCACAGCTTCAAATCTGCAGCCAGATGCCAGAAGACAAAGCCAGAGACACTAGAAGGCAAAGCCTCATATCTTCAAAGTCTGCAACATCCTCGCCTTTGATAACGTTCCTTTGGAAGCTCTTAAAGGGACAGCCTAGAGATCACAGACCTGGCGCAATGCGAGGTAAAGCAGAATTCTGTAAGGCCTGGAAAGTGGTGATGGGGTGGAGGAGAATTATGATGGCATGAGGGCATGATGATGAGAAGGAATGTTTCCCTTCTGTGGTGTCTTGTATAACGTCAGAGAGAGCAGGGAAAGATTTGGTGGCTTTTTTATATGCTCTATCTGAATAACTTTTTCATTAAAACTGGACCTGGGAATGGCTCTAAAATACTAGCTATTGTACAGTTAGTGTCAGGGAAATGATTTTGTATTTTCATTTTATTGCCTAGGTTTGGGGTGACTCAGTGGTCTTAATCATGAAATGAATTCATCCAAGCTAAAGAATATGTTTGAAATGGCAGGCTACAGGCTGCAGAGCAAAATAGTTTAAATCCATCACTGCCGCACACTGTGAGGCCAGCGTAAGTCTCAGCTGCTTTTTGGAAAAAAGTGAAGGGCTTTTTTTGTTCCTCAGAGCAAGCCAGAGAGTGCCTTAGTGCACCTTGTGCAGAAGGCCAGATCTGTTTGAGATTCCAATGTAAACTGACAATAAAATAGATGAATTAGCATAACTGACTGTTTCAGTTATGAAGATTAAATAGCCTTTTATTGCAGATGTTTGCCAAGGAAAATGCTCCCTAGTGGAAGACTCTAAGCAGTTAAGATAGATTTGATGAGGATTTTAATTGCTGTTATGTAACTGGTAATGGAAAGTTTTTATTAAATGTCATGCAAGAGCCAATCGATAATTTGGAGGAAGAAAGCTCCTTTGTTGCCTAGGCCTCAGGCATTTTTCTAACAATATTTCAGAGGCCAGGGAAGTACCTTTTAATTTTTGTTCACATTCCAGCTGCTTTATTACTTTAAGATCCAATTTGCTTAACATAGGCAAGTAGCATTGTGCTGAGGTAAGGAAGAGTACAAGAGCAACGAGAACCTTAAAGCATATAAAAGACTCTACATAGTGCTTTAGTGGTAAATGATGGGAACTTTGTTTTAATATCTGTGCTCTCCCTTATTTAGTAATCTAATCACAAGGTGGATGATAGTCTCCTCTCCTGCCTCATAATCTCCTTGTTTCCAAGCCTGTAGCCCTACTTCTGCCCCTGCCATGTCTGCGTAAATTTCTTTAAACTTCTGTGCAGAGAATGAAAAGTCTCTGCTGGCAAACTTCAGTGAAATCTTTTGGTGTAGTAATTGCACGTGCTTCTACTGATGTGGGAGGTTCTCCTGGTCCTTTTACCAGAAAAGGAGGTCCCAGTTTTAGGAAATTTGACTTCAAGCACCAAAGGCTGCACTACAAACAAGATACAATATGGTGGAGCTATTGGACAGATATACACAGACTTTTTAAAAATACTAATCTTCCCCTTGTGGATACCATGTAGATTGGAATTCACTGCACTGTTATTCTTTGTATTCCCTCAGAGTTTCCTGTACTGACCATGCTCCTTTATCCAAAATCATTAGTCATTCAATATTCATTGAGTGAAACAAAGTGGAAGAATGCTGAATCCATATGCTATTGCTTGGCATACCAGGTGAATCTAGTCATTGATGCTCATCATCATGGGATTTAAGCACTTTGGGCATCTTGATTAATGCATCAATAGACTAGATTTTTACTTAAAATCACCTTTATGCATATGTATCAGTAGATTGAGTGGAAGGAAGAAAAGATCCATAGGCCAAAAAAGATAAGAAATACAAGTATGGTGGGAGGAAAGAAATAAACCCCTACTACAATTTCCTCTGTATTTACAAAAATCTAACAAATGAGAGTTTTTTCCTCCAGAGGAAATAGGAGGCATCAGTGCTAAAGAGAAGGAAGAGCCATTTCCACAGTGTTGGTATGCTACGCTGACAAGATAGGGAATTGTTCTGGAAGGATGATGGAACTCTGCTTTTTAGGCAGCAGATATTTCAAACCGTGAGGTCTTGTGCAGCATTCTGCAATTCTGACTTGTGCCATGATGCTGCTGATGTATGCTAGTGACAGAACATTAACTAGATGACATCAGAAGATGGCTGAATGAATTCAGTAGGAATTCTTTTACATTACTTAACACCTCAGCAATAACACCACATCTACACACAAATAGCAGTAACTTTGCCATAGATTGCCTTTCAGCAGAACATCTCAAAGCGGTTTATATAGGTGGCTACAGTATCATCATCCAACTTTTAATATATGGGAAATATATCTACAAGTTTATGCACCTTTTCCAAGGTCCCACAGCAACATCAAGGGCTGTCAGGAAGAGAACTGAGATCTTCACACTTCCAGTCCTTTGCTCTCATGCTTGCACCATAACTGCCTCCCTTTAGTATAAGCCAGTGTGAATATCAAAGGAATTTGTGCAATGATTAGCCACTTGGAGGGGAGTTTTTAAAGCTGGCAAGATAGGCAGACGGTGAGAGAAAACAGAGCTCTCCCTGGCCACCCTGAGTATTATATGAATTTTTAGACGGCTGCTAGGAGTGGAAGGGAGGGTTGAAAATTCAACTCCAGCATTATTCAATCTGGGAGGGCTTGCCGGCACTCTGCACTGGCTTCTCACTGTTTTTCTCCAACAGTCTCTTCTTATCCAGCCTCTTTCATGATGCTTCTTACACCCTGAATAAATTCCTTTTTCTAATATGCAAAACATCTTCACTGTGGCGCAGATCCTGAAAGACGTTTAGGATCCTAACT
The DNA here is from genome assembly GCF_020497125.1 of Mauremys mutica. Classification (NCBI taxonomy): domain Eukaryota; kingdom Metazoa; phylum Chordata; order Testudines; family Geoemydidae; genus Mauremys; species Mauremys mutica. The sequence continues at coordinate 106,346,025 of NC_059077.1, read as the reverse complement.
TCCACAGATTTCAATGGAGATTAGGAGCCTAAAGACCTTTGAGGATCTGGGCCTTTCCTCTTTCATATTCCTCTTCAAACCGCACTTTGTTTGCCTTGCTTTCACCTCTGATTTCCAGTCCTGTGCTCTCTGCTTCTTCCCTCTTGCTCTACTTCAAATATCAGAACTTAGGTGACATTCTTGTTCCATGAGCACACTCAGTACATTTTGATTTGTTTTAATCAGCATCTCTGCTCTCCTCACTCATTTCTGTTGTCTATCTTCATGTTCCAAGTTTGTCTAATTTGTACAGTAAACTACATTGGACAAGGACTGTGAGCTTGATTCTGATCTCACTTACCCACTTTTACACCAGTTTACCTCAGCTGACGTTAACTAAATTATTCCTGTCTTACATGTGTTTGAGATCACAGTCAACGACCATGACTTTCAAAAAACGTCTGCAAGTTGCCTTTCATCCCTGATATTTTAATAATTGTGGTGAAATGATAATTCTAATGGACCGAACACTGGGCAGTGCTCACTTCCCTTCACGCATTAGTCAGTAATAATATTTCCGATGATATGACACTTCTCCTGACATTTCATTTGCTTTGCGTTTTATCGGCTAGTTTGAGAACTTAGGTGCAGTTGCTGAGACAGTGACAGCTTTCACCAGTATGTGCAGGTCCAATAATCTTTTATGAAACTCAGTTGTTATTCTTCTACTTCTTTCCCTATTCTATAGAATTTACATAGTCCCCATCACCATAGTAACTGAGCACCTTACATGTTTTACACGTAGTCACTTTCTCACATGAGATAGGCAAGTGCTTTTAATCCCATTTTACAGCTGAAGCACAGCAAAGCAACTTATCCAACAACCCACAGGGGATCTGCAGCAGAGCAGAGAATCAAACCCAGCCTCCCAAGTTGTAGACTAGTACCCTACAAACTGGACTATCCTTCTTCTGACTCTTCGTTATTGCTCCAGAGACAATGCTCAGAACAACCTATTTTTGATGTGTAAACCAAAATAATTGTCTTTCCAAGTTTCCAGCTATTGTCTTGTATGTTTGACACCATGCAGCCTGCTTCTTCTGCATCTTGTATCTGAGGCCCCTGACAGGAGTGCTCCCCAAAGCAAAGAAAACTCCAGAACAAAACTGATGATTAGATATACATCTCTGACAAGAGTTGAATTGGACTTAAAATGTGTTATTGATGTCTCAGATTATGCCACCCTACCTCCTGTCTCGGAAAAAATATTACAATTTTTAAACATGAAAACATGTTGGAACCATAATAAACAACTCGTGATGCTCCTATGGTGGACAGTTTCTTGGTAGGCAGCCCTAATTGTTGTTGTAGCTTTTAGGTGTTATAATGCACTCAAGTGAATTATGCACCACACTGCTTGTGAATGACAGCCATTTCTGACTCCATTAATATGGAAGATTTCAGCCAAATGCTTTTAAACGATAGCTTCTCTTTATTTGTAATTTCAGACTCTATTGATTTCCTTCTGTTCCCTTCATTATGATTTCAATTGATTACCTTGGCAACTGCAATAACAATGATTGCACTTGACACTGTCTGAGACTCTTGAGATGGTATTTGAATAGGAATGGTATAATTTGGGGGAAAATGCCTACAAGAACCTGCCATTAACAGTACACTTACACTTTACTTTTATTGACTTTCCTCTATTTTGAGCAGGCTCTTTTCAGGGAGTCTGCTGTTAGCGGGACTACAGTAGATATTGGTTAGGATTTTTGTGACTCTTCTGAAGTAAAAGACTCTTATTACCAACAGGGAGCAGGGAGGTTGGGATTTGTGGGTTTTTTTCCCTGGCATTTGCCAGCTTTGTGATACTTAGATCAGGACAATGTCCCAGCTGTGATGTTTTTCTGTCACTACCAGAAAATGTATGGCTACCAAGGCTCTGTGAACAGAGCCTCCAGCCAAGATCTCCTTTTACAAACTTTATGATATCATTGTCACATAACAAAATTTCAGATACAAAGACCTGACCATGTGTTATAAATTGTGGTGTTTTGATGTGCACTACGGGCTCTATTTCAATGCAATTGATACCTCACATAAGACTAATTTTTTGCAAGAGTTTCATGGAAAAAATTGGTCATGTAACACACACAGGGCTTGGCTACACTTACAAGTTGCAGCGCTGGGAGTTACAGCGCTGGTCATGCAGCTGTGGAAGGGCCAGCGCTGGAGTGTGGCCACACTGACAGCTACCAGCGCTGCAGTGTGGCCACACTTGCAGCACTTTCCAGCGCTGTATTGAGAGGTGCATTGTGGGCAGCTATCCCACAGAGCACCTCGTCCCGTTTTGGCGCCGTTTTGGCGCTGAGTATTGTGGGAAGGGGAAGGAAGTGTGCGGGTCATTCCGCTTCCTGTTTGCCAGCGCCCCGTGGTGCATCGCTTCACATCCCAGCATTCACTCTTTCCAGCAGCGTTTGGCGCCATTGTGAGTGTCTTTCTGTTACTCTCTGTGTGAATCGCGATTTCTGTGGCAAATGGAGCCCGATCTGCTGAGGACTCTGCTGATGAGTGTCACCAGCACAACACGTTTGGCAGTCCAGCTATTCCTTCAGCTCCAAAGTGACAGTGAGGATTCCGACGATGATATCAATATGGATTTGCCTGCCGCGTGTGACACTAAAGTGCTTGCGGCATTTACGGAAATGCTCAGCACCGTTGAACGCCGCTTTTGGGCTCGGGAAACAAGCACTGAGTGGTGGGATCACATCGTCATGGAAGTCTGGGATGACGAGCAGTGGCTGCAGAACTTTCGTATGAGAAAAGCCACTTTCATGGGACTGTGTGCTGAGCTCGCCCCCACTCTGCGGCGCAAGGACACAAGATTGAGAGCTGCCCTGACGGTGGAAAAGCGAGTGGCTATTGCAATCTGGAAGCTGGCAACTCCAGACAGCTACCGGTCGGTCGGGAACCAGTTTGGTGTGGGAAAGTCGACCGTGGGAATCGTTTTGATGCAAGTTTGCAAGGCAATTAATCGCATCCTGCTAAGAAAGACCGTGACTCTGGGGAGCGTGCAGGACATTGTGGATGGCTTTGCACACATGGGTTTCCCTAACTGTGGAGGGGCGATAGATGGGACGCATATTCCTATTCTGGCCCCCCCCCACCTGGCATCAGAGTACGTTAATCGGAAGGGGTATTTCTCTATGGTTCTCCAGGCGCTTGTGGATCACCGCGGGCGTTTCATTGACATTTACACAGGCTGGCCTGGAAAGGTGCATGATGCACGCATCTTTCGGAACAGTGGCCTGTTCAGGAAGATGCAGGCAGGGACTTTTTTCCCAGACAGGAAGATCACAGTAGGGGATGTCGAAATGCCCACTGTGATCCTTGGAGACCCCGCGTACCCGTTACTGCCTTGGCTCATGAAACCCTATACAGGGAATCTTGACAGGAGCAAGGACCGGTTCAACTACAGGCTGAGCCGGTGCAGAATGACTGTGGAGTGTGCTTTTGGGCGTTTAAAAGCCCGCTGGCGTTGCTTGTATGGGAAGCTAGACTTGGGGGAAAGCAGCATCCCCGCGGTTATATGCGCTTGCTGTACCCTCCATAATATTTGTGAAGGGAAGGGTGAAACATTCAGTGAGGCATGGACCACCGAGGTTCAAGTCCTGGAGGCTGAATATGCACAGCCAGAGAGCAGGGCTAATAGAGAGGCCCAGCACAGGGCTACAAGGATTAGGGATGCCTTGAGGGAAGAATTTGAGGCTGAAAGCCAACAATAATGTTTGCTGCCTTGCATGGGAGTGAATTGCACTGCTTACACTGTTATTCTATTATCCATAATAATAATATGATTTGTAGTGCCTCTTTCTTTACTGGGCTAAGGTATCTTTCACTATCTGCTATAATAAAGACTGTTTTCAAAGCCAAGAATTGTTTTATTGAAAAGAAAAAAACTTCCTTGACAGACAGACAGACACACAACATTTCATGAACACAAGAGGGCAGGGGTGTGGGTTGGTGAACTGTACAGTCACAAGTTTGCATATGCCCTGTCTGGATTGCTGTTTAATGAATCCTGCACTTCAGGGTTCATATACTGCATGGTGATGGGGGTTGAATGCAGAGGGTAAGGGTGGTGGTAGGTATCAGGGCTGGTTGGGGAACGTACAGGTGTTGGAGGCAGCTGGTGGTGGTAAGAACCTGGATGCTGGGGAAAGGTGGTTTGAGCTGACATTGGGGCACAAGGCACAAAGGACGGGGCGGGTGGGGGAGTAGCACGGTAGTGCTCTGCTTGCATGGCAACGAGTGACTCTATAGACTCCGCTTGGCGCTCCAGGATGCTTAGCAGCCGCTCCGTGGTTTTCCTCTTGGCCACTGCATTTCTCTTGCGTGTCCTGCTTTCTTTCTCTCGCCAATCCTTCAAGTCCTTACTCTCTCGAGCAGACTGATTAAGAACAGTTTTCAGCATGTCTTCTTTGCTCTTTCGGGGATTTTTTCTCAAATTTTGAAGCCTCTGTGATGTTGAACATCTGGGCAGTCCAGTAGTCAAGGTCACTGTAGAAACAGAAATGACAACATTTAACACGGGCAGCATTGTATCCACTATCTCCAGACATGAATTGTTACACTGAGGGAGTGAGTTCTTATTTAAGCATTCTTTTACCCACACGCATAACACTACAGAAGCCACGACATGGTGAGTGAGCAGTGCTTATATGGGGAGAAGTGGGGCTTGGGTGTAAGAGGGGAGCTGGTTGCTTCGGGTAATCTGGAGTGCTAGAGGGGTTGAGTGAAATGAAGATGCAGATGCAGGGGTGATCTTATCTCCCTATCTCTTCACTAAAGAGTCTCCCAACATTTTTCACAGGACTTAATCCTGGAAGATGTTTCCCTACTGCGAGTCACTAGGGAACAGCGGGGGGCTCTTTTAGAGCAATGTGGATTCCGCCCGGGACCCTATGCGGCTTGCCTGTGTTCAGAAATGGTCCCCCCACCACTGGCAGAAGAGTGGCGCGGACGCGTCACCGTCACTGGGACAAGGGACACAGTGGCTCTGCCTATAAACCTGCGCAGGCATATTGCCCACGCTCTGGATGAAGCTTTTGCTGAGATAACTGAGGCAGATTACCGCGACGTGATAGACCACATCAACGGGCTATTCCACATCTAGAGGCTGGCATGCATGCATCCATAACCCCCCCTCCTCTCCAGAAACATTTCACCCAGAAAATAAAAGCCGCTTACCGGTAACACGCTCCTCTGCTTGTCCTTCTGCAACTGCTGGCTGCTGCGATTGGGTGCTTTCCTCCTGGCTTGAGAAGAGCTCCTGGCTGCATGCCTCCAGGGAATCTGCGGTTTCTTCCCCCATGCCAGGAGCTTCACTCGCGGTTTCCTCCCCCCCCCACGCCTCCGCCTCCGCCGCCTCCTCCGCCTCCTCCTCCTGTCCCCCAGCCTGCTCAGAAGTGTCCATCGTTATCCTGGGATTGGCAGTGGGGTCACCCCCAAGTATCTCATCCATCTCCCTGTAAAAACGGCAGGTCGTGGGAGCAGCTCCGGATCGTCGATTCCCCTCTCGGGCTTTGTAATAGGCACTCCGCAGCTCTTTAATTTTCACCCTGCATTGTACTGCGTCCCGATCATGGCCCCGATCCAGCATGGCCCTTGATATCTACTCAAAGATATCGTAATTCCTACGGCCGGAGCGCAGCTGTGCCTGAACAGATGCCTCACCCCAAACACTGATGAGGTCCTGCAATTCACCAGTGCTCCATGCTGGGGCTCGTTTGCCGCGTGGAGGCATGGTCACCTGTAACTGATTAAAACTGATTGCACTCCACACCTGGCTGCAGCAAACAGGAAGGAGATTTTTAAATTTCCCGGGGCATTTACAGGGCGGGTCACCTGAGGCAAGAGCAGTAGAGTGCAAACTGATGTGCAGAGTGGCTGAACAGGAATTCTGGGATAACTACTTATTCCCTGGAGGACAGGTAAAGCGCTGGTGAGTGTCCACACCTGCTGGGCAGCGCTGGATCACCAGCGCTGCACTCCTTATACCCCTGCCGGGATGGGTTTTCAGCCAGCGCTGCAACCAGGGAGTTGCAGCGCTGGTTGTGCCCTGCAAGTGTGGACGGGGTGTTGTTGCAGCGCTGGAAAGCCTCCACCAGCGCTGCAACTTGTAAGTGTAGCCAAGCCCACAGAATTTATATTCCTCAATACTAATCGATTACTTTATAGCTTTATTGATAAGCAGTCTGCCAATCAGTCACAGTATCCTCACCATGCAAGTAATTGAATTAAAGGGCAGATCTGGTTTCTCGCTAAAGAGATGTGATATTTGGAGTGTGTGCTGATGTCTGTACCAAAAGGGACAGAGATTAAAGCAAAAAGGGGGAATCCTCCTTTGTAAATTACCAAAACAATGCAGATTTATGAATATGGAATTTAAAAAGTTACATACAAGTTTGGTTTCCTGTTCAGAGGATTCCACCTTTTCACTGTGCTGTAGCCTTTTGTTTCGATTTGACATTCCACTCTCACTTATCACTGTCAGCATCTTCTGAATGATGACTCCATCTTTATTCTGCGGAAGAATGTCAATTATCCCAAAGCCTCAATATTCAACCATACTTGTCGGATAGTAACAACATTCCCAGTTGCGCTAAAAGCATCCTCCATGACATCTGGACCTGGTGATAGCTAAAATATTTTCCAATAGATAGATAGATAGATAATATTAATTTCAGAAAGCAGTGAATGTCTACAATCCTATAATGGATAGAGTGTGGCAGACTATGCGGAGCCCCACTGAAGTCAAGAAAGAAAGAAAAAGCCAAACTTTCTGATGGAACACTTCCTTGGAGACCTAAGGACGGGGCCACAGGCATCACCCCTCCTCCCCCATGTATTTCACTGAGAAGTTGACAAGTTTAAATTAGTAGAAAAGTTTGGAAACAACAAACATTACAAAATCTGCATCTTAGAGACACAGGCTGGAAGAAAAGCCATTATGAAGAATCACAAAGAGAAAGAAGATACCCGACTCCTCACCTTCTGAGATTATGATAGGGTACCTCCTCGTCTTAATCCCCTCCTTGGGCCTGACAGCACTCCATCCGACCAACAAATTCAAGTAAAGTGATTGTAGAGAAAAGAATTTCATACTGGAATATTTTATGTCATTATTACATTACTACTGAGAAATACTTTTCCATGTCAAAACTGAAAGACCACCAACCCTTTCAGAATCTTGCCTTACATTCAGGGAGACAAATTCTGGGATCCTGACTCACATTTTACTAAGGGCTTGTCTACATTACCGGCTGGATCGACGGGCAGTGATCAATCAAGTGGGGGTCGATTTATCGCATCTAGACTAGACACGATTAATCGACTGACGTGCGCTCTCCCGTCGACTCTGGTACTCCACCAGGGCGAGAGGCACAGGTGGAGTCAATGGGGGAGCATCAGCCATAGACTTACCACAATGAAAACACCCCGGGAAGTAGATCTAAGTATGCCGACTTCATGTTATTCACATAGCTGACGTTGCATAACTTAGATCGATCCCCCCCACACCCAGTGTAGACCAGGGCTTAGTCTTGATGCACTAAGTGCAGACTGAGCAGGTGAGATTTTCAATAGCACTTATTATTGGCTTAACTGTGCTCCCATTGAAGTCCATGGGAGTTTTACCACTGACAGCAATGAAAGCAGAGTTTAACCAATGCTGAACACTTATGAAAGTCCCACTGTAAACCAACACGAGTTTGCCTGAGTTGAAAATAAGTAAGGACTTCAGACATAGGCCCTTGTGTATTTCAGAAGATTCATATGATGACATACTCTTCTGTTTCCTGACGGGTAAGAAGATGTTGCAACAAGTTAGTGTAAGCTGGTGGCATCTGAAAGTGAATAAGCAAACTTTGCCAAAATCTTTAGGTCTCTAGGGAAATACTACACCAGAAAACTTGACTTCTTTGTTTCTATTTAAATAAGCACTAAAAAAAGACAACCATGAATAAACTCTAGTCAACCTTGGCAACTTAAAATATAACAAAATTAATAGCAGAAATAATGAAAGTGCATCAGTAGAGGGCTGTAAAACCCAACAACAACAAACCAGGCAATTCAAAAGCTCAAATCCCCATCCCTCTCCAGAACTCCCACCATTACAATTCCCCCCTCTTTTCAAATTCTTGTGGAAGAAGAGCTTTGCGATGGCTCCTGAAAGCAGATGATAGGGTATTTTCAGACTAATCTGAGGAACAAACTCCAAAGCTGCATGGCCCCAATAGAGAGAGCTCTTCTGGCAGTCAAGAAAGAAATGGGGATTCAGCTTCAGAGCCTCTGCCACTTTCAGCTGTCATGATGGGGAGAGAAGCAATCTCTCAAGAAATGTTGAAAACAAAAAGAAGGAAGTTCAAAACTATTTCAATTTGTCAATGGAAGTTAAACTGGTTTAAGCAAGGGTATGATGGGATATTCACCCCACACCAGCCTAGGTGGGGTTAATGAGGCTGAGAGGCCAATTAACCAGATAGGCCACAGCTGAGGGGAATTAGCTGGCCTAATTAACTCATGAATAATGATAGAACCAGCTAGGAACAGGCAGGGCTAGGATAAAGCCAGGAATATGGCAGTAGAAGGGAGCTGCAGTGAGGGAGCCTGTAGCCACTCTCTAGACAGTAGAGACAGAATGAAGGGAAACTAGGTGGAAAGCATATAGGAAAAGGCTCAGGGAAAAGGTGTCAAGGTTTAAAAGTGCACAGACCTTTGCTGCTGATTAAAGGGTCCCTGAGCTGGAACCCAGAGTAGAAGACGGGCCTGGGTTTCCCTATGAGCCACTGGGGAAGTGGCCCAGTTTGGGCGGTGAAGGGAAGGCTGCCATCTTGGAGGAAGAGCCTTTGATACCCTTGAAGGGTAAAACATGGAGTTACCTGGCCGCAAGGCCAGGCTATGAGGACACAGAACCCTGAGTCACAGAGAGTGAGCAGCAGCAAGGTATATAGCCAGCAGCAGAAAAGGGTGTCAGACTGGTGTAGCTAATCCCCAGCTCACTGCTGGAACCAAGTCTGCACAGCCTCTATTCCTGGATGCCCATTTGCTTTCTTTGGAAACCTTCACTGCTAAGCTCTCCCATTCATTTTCTGGACTGACCTTTGGTTCACTTTTCCCAGCATTTATACGGGCGCCTTTGTGTTCCTTGGCTTCTGAAGTGGACTGAAAGAGCTCCAAGTCCCTGCAAAGGCCTGAGGAGTGAAGGGAATATAAGAATTAACAATGTAATATGCTAACAGTATTGTTTGCTGAAGCTTCTAAATATTCAACACAGAATGGACCCCGTGTGCCTAAATCACTACCAAGCAACACAAAATGTACTGGTTTTACATACTATTTTATCACCAACTTTCAAAATCTCCTCTTAAAAACTGGCTTTCTCTGAAAACTTTTCAGAATGGCCTCACCACCAGCATAGCCATCCCCAATATTGGTCTCACAAATTGCCTTGCCCATGTAAAGAACCACAGCCTTAGGGGGGACACACATTTTGTAGATGCAGCAACTCATAGCATTGTGTCTCAGCTATAGAGCATTCGAATATTCTGAATGTGATGTTGGTCTACATGATGATGAGCTTCTGTAACATACCTCATACCCCTTCATACCCCTGTAATGCTCTGAAAATTTCTCAATAGGGGCTCCAAAAGGAGGATTATAATGCACAATAGCACTGACCTCATTCTACAAGGAACTGTTACAAAAAATTAGCATAAGTAGAAAAGTTCTCCTGCCTCACCTCTCCCAATCATTTTCCCTCCTGTATACTGATAGCTCAGTGGTTTGAGCATTGGCTTGCTAAACCCAGGGTTGTGAGTTCAATCCTTGAGGGGGCTAGTTAGGGATCTACAACAAAAATCAGTACTTGGTCTTGCTAGTGAAGGCAGGGGGCTGGACTCTATGACCTTCTGAGGTCCCTTCCAGCTCTAGGAGATTGGTATATCTCCAATTATTATTACAGCTACCATGGTTCAACTACTACCATGGTACTAACTACCCTGTCTAAGGCTTTGTTTGCACTAGCACTTTAGTCGATAAAACTTTTGTCAGTCAGGGGCATGAAAAAACACACCTCTGACCGACAAAGTACCAGTGAGGGCAGCGCTATGTCAGTGGGAGACGTTCTCCCACCAACATAGCCACCGCTGCTCGCTGTTTAATTATGCTGGCGGGGGAGCTCTCTCTCATTGGCATAGAGCAGCAACGCAGGAGACTTTACATTGGCACAGCTGAAATATTTGTGTATCTATGTTTGCCTGCTTTAACCTATAAAGAACTCTTATTTCCTATATAATATATATTTCCTTAATTAGTTTACTATAGGATTGGTTACAAGTGATGTGAGACCTGAATTACAAATTGACCTGGGGTAAGTGACTGGTCTCTTGGGACTCGAAGCAACCTGAATCTTTTGTGATCTTTGTATTGCAACCAACTATCACTAAGTCCAGCTTGCCTGGGTAGCAAGATAGCCTGGAATGCCCACGGGGACTGTCTGTGACTCTGCGGTCAGACTGTTATAGGACGTGTTTTAGGAGTTCACACTTGGTACTGGGTTGGTAACATCTAATTATAGAACATACAAGCAGTTTGGGGTCTTGGTCCTGCTTCTTGACAGTCTGCCCTGAGACTGGCACTCTTGGTCATGAACCATTCCAGGCAATGTGACAGACAAGCTTGATATCTGCAGATGTTGCTGCTGTGATAGTGGGCACATCATTGACCGAACACCTAATTCATTGTTTGTGCCATCAGAAGCCATAAGCCAGAAGATCTAAGGAGTAGAGTACTATTTGACATGAATAATGGTATCAAAAGTTGGACTTTAAGAAATAGCACAAGTACAGTGCTATTCATTTGTAAATGCATTTATTACTCAATAGTTTAAGCCTAGTCTGTAACACTGTACTGGGAGAAATCTACAGTACTGTGGTGAATGTAGCTTCCCCCACCCCCCCTTTAAGTAAAGAAGTGCCTGAACTACAAAGTTATAAGACATATTTAGATCTGAATTCCCCCAGAGTTATGGCTTGTTCACATAAAGGTTTTTGATTCAGGCTCATTTCTGCTTTATGGTTTCAATTTTGTAGTCGCTTTCTAAAAAAAGGACAAATTATTGAATTTCATTCTGACCTACCTGATTATTGACTACAGCAGAGAATATCAGCATCTCTGAAAAGTGGAGCAATATTTAAAAACCATCCCCAAAGTGCTCTTGGTCTAACACTGTGCAAAACACAGCAATCATTATAGCTTACCACAGGGGTAGTCAACCTATGGCACGGGTGCCGAAGGCGGCACACGAGCTGATTTTCAGTGGCACTCACACTGCCTGGGTCCTGGCCACCAGTCCGGGGGGCTATGCATTTTAATTTAATTTTAAATGAAGCTTCTTAAACATTTTAAAAGCCTTATTTACTTTACATACAACAATAGTTTAGTTATATATTATAGTCTTATAGAAAGAGACCTTCTAAAAACGTTAAAATGTATTACTGGCACGCGAAAGCTTAAATTAGAGTGAATAAATGAAGACTCGGCACACCACTTCTGAAAGGTTGCCAACCCCTGGCTTACCACCTTGATTTCTATCCCTTACCATGCTGCTTTTTCATTGCTGCTTTGAACTAATTTATGTTCCACATCTTATTTTGGTCTGATGATGCTTCCCAAAGGTTGTCAGGTAAATAAAATGCTATTTAATCTTTGTTTGAAGTAATCTAATACAAGAAAAGACACAAACCCTAAGTTTCCATATGAACATTAATTGCAAATGCTTTGTGTGCTTTGCTGGATAGAACAAGAGGGTTGACATAGAAAATATAATTCTGTTACAGGGTAGTAGTTCTTGTAAGTACTGTATCTTGAAATGTGTTTAAGAAGCTAATGGAATTAGTTGGCTATAATTAGGGCTGATGGGAACGGCAGATTGAAGTTGGCATAATAAAGCATCTCATTCAGCTGGGCAGCTTTTTAATGCTTCCTTCTGTGGTCAGAAATTGTCTAATCAGGTATGTGCATGGGCTATGCACTTCATGTAATGGATGTCATGAACTTTCTTGGAATGCTTCCCCTTATGACACATGCTCAATTACTTGAAAAGCTGGGAATCAAACAAATTAATCCAAAAAATACCATTTTAAGGAGCTTTCAGAGCAGACAAATTATATTTCCCTTTGGTTGCTTGAAGCGGAAAAGTAAAAGTCCTAGAAGGCTACCACTGGCAGGACCACGCTGCCTTCTCCTCCTGAGACACCTTCAACCCATTATAATGCACCTTTCTAGGATCCCAGCTGGCCATTCCTTCCCCTTTCAGCTCCCACTCTTCTGCCAGAAAAGGTGCCAAAAAGTGCCACCCTTAAAGTTGTGTCCATTTACTTATGTCTGATTTCCATTTCTTTATTCTCTACTCTCGCTTTCTTCTATCTCCACACGTCATTCATTGATTTCTGTGCCTTTGCTTTCTCTTACGTGCATCGTCTGTATGACGCAGCTTTCCAGCTGTATCTCCCACCTCCATGTGCATGCAAGGGTGAGTCTGCTATGTCTTCCATTGCTGAGGGAAGGAGAAGAGGGAGATCTTTTTCTGCTTTTTCTACAGTTTTCCTGATACAGCTCCCATTCCATACGGGGAGTGAGGGGTATCTTTGGGTCCAACTGTGGACCATTGTCTGAGCATCAACCGCTTGATACTGCAACCACTTGATACCCCTCCCAGGATAGCCCCCCAGACGCTGGGGGGTTTGCCTCCTTGAACCCACTTGTTGCATGGAGCAGGCTTTTTCTGCAAATTCTAATGGATTCCCTGCTGCCATGCAGAAAGGAAAATACCTGCAATGTCCAGACAGACAAAATAAGTGGTGGGATAGCATGGTGCCAAAACGTACTCCTACGTCAGACCTCTGCAGACCAGCCAAACTGGCCAATTTTTGTTGTAACACGTATAGTGAAGCAACACATTTTATACAAGAATCATTTTTGTTGCAGTGCTCTGACTTTTGCAAGGGAAATAAAAACCAGTGTGATGCCCTTCTCAGCTGGGTCAAGATGATGTAAAAACATATGGAACACATTATGCTATAGTCCTAGGCCTCTAACAGGGCAGATTTAGGAAAATGAAACTTGTTAAAAGTCTGCACAAGATTTAGACAACTATTTGTTTTGGGAATAATTACAAGGCACCTGCTTGGATTTCCTTAACAAAATACTGAGGACCACATTATTCTCTCAGCTACACTAACATAAAATGCAGAGTAACTTCACTAGAGCCACTGGCATTACTCTGGGGTTACACTGATGCAAAGGAAATCAGAATTTGGCCCTCATGATTTGTTCAAATGGAGAAGTTCCAAGCAGAATAGAGATCAAAAGTTCTCACTATCAGTTATTTCTTCAGCAGACAAAACCAGACTAATTAAAGTAGTAATTAAAAAGGGGCCATGCTACAATATTAGTGTGATACAAGTGGGTGATATTTTTCAGATGAAACTTTTTTTTTTAAATGCAGATTAAGGTCAGCGAAAACATTTTGCAAACTCCTAGCAACATCACCTAATTGTTTTGGTTGGACAATTGCTGAAAACAAATACCAAAATGCTATATGTCAACATTTTTTTAAATGAAATGGTTCAATTTTTCAATTCAAATCAACTTTTGGTTTTTTGTTTTTTTAAAAAAGGTTAAACCTATTGTTGAACTTGAAATGCCTTTTTTATTTGACCAATGAACCAAAAAAACCAAAAACAGTTATTAGAACACATGTAGTTGTGAGAGTGCATACACTTTCATTTGGTCCCAGCTACTGCTAGCAAATAAATGAGCATTGACCTGCTAAACCCTGGGTTGTGAGTTCAATCCTTGAGGGGGCCACTTAGGGATCTGGGGCAAAAATTGGTCCTGCTAGTGAAGGCAGGGGGCTGGACTCAATGACCTTTCAAGGTCCCTTCCAGTTCTAAGAGATTGGTATATCTCCAATTATTACTTCTTATTTAGCACTTTTCATCAGTAGAGCTCAAAGCACTTTGCAAAAGGGGTCAGTATTATCCCCATTTTACAGTTGGGGAAATGGAGGCACCAATTGATTAAAGTGACTTGCTCAAGGTCACAAACTTGGCTAGTAGCAGAGCCAGAGATAGAACCCAGTCCAGTGCTCTATCCACTAGGCAACACTGCCTCCCAATAGTAACATGGCGGTTCACTCAATAGCTTAGTCAATGGCAGAGGTTCCGGAACTATTTTAGAGTGTGTTCTACACCTTAATAGAAAGATTGCCTTGTGGCTGGACCTTCCCTCCCACTGGCAATTGAATGGCATGCATGCGCGAATTTAAGCAATTGATTACATGGAAAAGGAGTACTAATAAAGTATTTAATGCATTGTCAGCTACTGTTTAATGCAGTTTAGCTGCTGGAAATTAGGAGGAGGGGAAGAACCATGTGACCACTATCCAACTCTCTGCAGACTATCGGCCACCTACGGTAGTTCACAGACCAGTTTGGGAATCACTTGTCTATGGACCCCTGCTGAAAAGCAATTAAAGGCCGAATTCACAAGGAAGTCAAAGGCAACATTTCCACTGACTTCATTGGGAGAAGGCTTGCACCTCCTCCCCACGACTTTAGGTACTGAAATAGACATCAGACAAATTACTTATCTAACCATAAGAAGCACTTTTTTCATTTTTAAAGGAATTACTTTAAAAATGTTTTAACCTGCCAACCATATTTGGTACTTCTGATTTTTTTTCCTCACTTAACATCATAAAATGAGTCATTCTGAAGATTTGCTATCCACAAAGATCTTGACAGTAGTCAAATACTGCAGCAGAACTCGTTATTTTCAGTGTAATAAGTCTGATTCCTATTTTTGTAGTAGGCTCCCAAACAGCAAACAGGGTTTTTTTTTTAGAGAAGACACTTCAATAACTGATCTTTAGGCAATTGTTTAGGACTGAAGTGTGAAATTAATCAGTTCCCCCATGAAAGTGCTAAAACCAACACACACAATCTGAAGCAGTTTGGCAGCAGTAACTTAAAATGTAAATTCTAGTAAAGACTCAGAAATCTCAGAAGTTGGAGGTAGCCACATATAGTGCAGGCCTGATTCCTGAGTCTGCGCCAGCGAATTTGCACCATTCAGGGATGCAAAGCAGCTTTAAACCTGATGGATCCAGCCCTGTCCAGCCTCCACCCACATAAGGGGGAGGTATTCTAGGGGGACAAAGGATACGGCCATCCTGGGTGCCTCTTATTTTACTGTATTTCAGTGTAAGAACATACATAAGAACATAAGAATAGCCATACTGGGTCAGACCAAAGATCCATCTAGCCCAATATCCTGTCATCTGGCAGTGGCCAATGCCAGGTGCCCCTGAGGGAATGAACAGAACAAGTAATCATCAAGCGATCACTCCTATACTAGGATGTTTGGTGCTATATAAATAGAATAGAGAGTGAGTGAGAGATTTTTTTAATGGAGAAACCATGAGCAAATGAATGTGTAGAGTGCTGCTAACATCATTTACTTTATCTTCCCTTGTCAGACTGAAAAACAATGTTAAGACTTTATACATTTTAATTTTTGGAGACAAAGAAAGAAAAGTTGGACAAATACCACAGAGCTATTACAGCTATTTATTTATTTTGCTGAATACATGCTCTGCAGCCAATCCTGCACATCTCAAAGCATCATTTTGTAGCTTCCCATGTTAGTCGCAATAGGCCAAATTCCTTACCCAGTTACCTGTCAGATTTTCCTCAGGTTGACTGGTACAAAAGCACTGACGTCAAGAGAAAAGACTATGGCCTATTAGATAGGATGTCTTGTCTAGTGAGGGGATTCCGCTTTTTGGAAAAAGCTGCAGACTGTAAT
Source organism: Mauremys mutica (assembly GCF_020497125.1). Lineage (NCBI taxonomy): Eukaryota > Metazoa > Chordata > Testudines > Geoemydidae > Mauremys > Mauremys mutica. Next base: position 106,330,110 of record NC_059077.1, on the reverse strand, counting down.
GCAAACCTTTGAACATAGTTTTAAGCTACACCCTTTGGGGGGAAAATGTAGGGATTGCCTAAATACAATGTGTGTCTCAGAGGCAAAACTGCCATTGACTTCAACGGGAGCGGGATTGGGCCCAATATTTGTTTGAAGACATACACTTTCTTTTGATTATAAATAAATTGGTCATTATAAAAAAGTACAAAGGACAATGTTACAACTCTCACTGACCTCAATAAGAGCTGTGAATGTAGTGTATGACCTTTTTCCCCCTTTTTTTGCTTAATTTCATGTCTAGCTCCAAGATAAATTCATGTGGCCCTTGGCAATCTCAATCTCTTATGCTGTGTCACAAGAGTGGCCCTGCCCAAGTTAGAGTGAGAGAAGTACCCTTGTGCTCATTGGTTAAAATTCACCCCAGCATAAAGTCTATGCAACCACCAACACTTCACTTAAGACAATAAGCAAAGGGGTCAATTTCACCCACACTCCAGAACCATACATGATGGGAAATATTGCAGATAGAAGTTCTTAATATAGGAATTATATTAATTCTTAAAGTGAAAGCAATATTTTAATTGAAAAGATTGAAAAGACATTGAAAAGATGTCTCACATAGAGCTTTCTTAGTATCTCAGAAGCTATTTGCTATGACTTCTTTCCCCTTTATAGTCTTTCCTTTTTAAATGGTTAGAGCAGCTTGGCAGATGGGTTCCTGAATCCAGCCAGAGACAGTGGAACAAACTCCCACAGGAACTAAAGACAATCACAAGCTTCACATCTTACACTCCAGCATCATTCTTTGACCTGACTTCTCTAGCATAAGCACATAGCAGTGTGCACGTTTTTAACAATCACCCCAAAGCCTACCCAGTCAAAGCACAGCACTTCACTTCATTCACAATTCTCCCCATGGGACGAGGATGAGAGAAAGGCTGAACTACGTATGATGGACATTAGTCACATTGCTTAATGAACTTCAGGAAGACACTCAGATGCTATGATGAGGATGGTATGAGAATCTGGACAGAATAGAACAGAATCCAAACTGTGTAGAGCATAAGGATTTTCTCCAGCTTCTTTTCTGCAGTGACTTCCCCTCCCTTTAAAAACAAAAGCCGAAAGACAGACTTTGGAGTCTGTATTAGCAAAACAGTGCTTTGTCCCAAGATGACTCCACGGACATGTCTGGTATAAAACCAATTTATTATTTATCCTGTAGTAATGCCTGGGAGCCCCAGGCATGGACCAGGACTCCACTGTGCTAGGTGTTGTACCAATACAGGACAAAAAGACAGTCCTTGCCCCAAAGAGTTTACAATCTAAGAAATTATTTAACAATGTGGCCAAGTTGTTATTGAATAGCTCGGTGGGGTCCAACCCAAAGATCTGAAGGCACAAAAGGCTGTATATATAATGTCTGCTGCCTCAGGGCTCCATCCTTCACATAGTCAGAGCATTCCAGATTTCCCAAGACTGCTTTCATGTGTCTCATATACAGGGGCGGCTCCAGGCACCAGCACGCCAAGCGCGTGCTTGGGGTGGCAAGCCGTGGGGGGCGCTCTGCTGGTCGCCGTGAGGGCGGCAGGCAGGTTACCTTCGGTGGCTTGCCTGTGGAGGGTCCACTGGTCCCACGGCTTCGGCGGACCTCCCGCAGGCTGCCGCCGAATTCGCAGGACCAGGGACCTCCCGCAGGAAGGTGCCGAAGGCAGCCTGCCTGCCGTGCTTGGGGCAGCAAAATGCTTAGAGCAGCCCCTGCTCATATATAAAGTGAAATTAGTGCTGGCCAAAGTTGAAGACAACAATATAGACTTAAATCCTATGTAGGAAAGACAGAGCATCAGTGCCATTTTGACAGGTTTCAACCATGACCTGAAGGAACCGTTATATGAGGGTGAAAGGGTATTTAAGTCTTCAGATATATAAAATCCTGCTGTGACTGCCAAAGAGAGTGTCAATTAGTGCCAGTTATAGTTGTAGTATGTCACTTGCTCCTCTGGGATTTTAAACTGTACTCCCTTAGCTCGTTCTGGAAAGCCACTGCTCAGCCCATGACACCTGCTCTTGCAGCAACATTTGAGTGGTGCCATTTCAATCAATTTTTTTAAATGTCCAATACAGCCTATTTTCTCAATCTATCCTTAGTGCACTTCAAGCTATAATTTAACATTTTAAATACTTACCACTTGCTCTCCTGAACACATATAGTGCTATTTTTTGTCCTGATATGCTGTTTCAGCAGAAGAAGCAAACAGTTTTCGGGTATTAGCTTGCCAAGGCAAATCATAAATTATGCTTAAGGGAAAAACCATTACAGTGCTTTAATCATTTATTGTATAATGAATGTATATTTCAGCTACAATGAAACATTTATAGGTTTACTGAAAGTAAAATGATTAATAAAATATAAGGGAAGTTGAATAGTGGCACATTTGGTATACAGCAGTTTACTGGTGATATACTGCGTAGGACTTTTAATGTACTTAAATATACTGAAATTTCATGTCACAAAGTCCCATACTTGTATTACTTCATTCCTCTGAGTAGCCCAATGAATAGGATGTTAACAGAAATTCACTGGTAAAACATTACATGACTGATACAAAAAGACTGCCTCTTTTTATCAAGACAATAGTAAAATTTAGTCTGGCACATCATAATGGTCAAACTGGATGTCTCACATCCTTGTTTTTGTTTGTTTGTTTCTCACTTGGTTCCCTCTCCTCCCCCCCCGCAGATATGACCCCATTCTCACCCCAACTAGCGTGGAGCAACAAGCCAAACTATATCCCATACATTAACATGAGATAGAAGTAGCCAAATAATGTGCAGTTTCTGAAGCCAGATGAGGCTGGGAATGCTATATCTTACTTTCTTCTGTTGTTCAGGCATTTTGGGTCCATGAAGTGTGGCTTGTGGTTTTGACATACCGGAGTAGGAATGCAGTAGGGACTGGCAGTTGCAGTATTACATATGCTGCCAATGTGAATCAGTCATTGCCTGGCATTTATCCAATACAGGAAGAATATAACCAACGCTATCATGATGCATTAAAAAGACACACAATGTATGTGTATCAAGAGCAATATTTTAAACATGAGCCATCCAAGTAGCTGTTTATTGATTGCTTCCACACATGTGATTAAAGAGCTGCAAGGACAGAACTTTAAAGTTGGAAGTAAGATTAGATCTTGATCACGAACAGTCGACTGGGCTAGCGAGCACATGGACTGCTTCTGTCCGTATGCAGACAGCACAGGTTGTGTTCCTGATAAAATATATGAAACAAAAAAAATCTAGTGTTGTCTTTCTTTTACAACAGAAACTAGCAGCAATTATATGATTGCAGAAGAGGATTAAAACAAAGATGGTCCAGCCAAACCTTCAGGAAAATCAAGCTCTGAATGAAATTCTACAGAAAATATGAGAAAATAGAAGCAAGGTTTTCAGCAAAGCATCAGCTAGCAAGTAAAGGGCATTCTTTCTCCATGTGGCAGAATTAGAGCTCAAGATGTTTTGAGTTTGATAGAGAAGCAGATTTTAAAAAGTAATGTTGCTCATGGATAAATTAGAAGCACACTGTGCACCAAGAGAGAACGCTGCATAGCACAGGCACAAAGGATTTTTCTCACATAAGAAATCAGAAAAATGGTGCAGCTATTGATGTATTTGTAACTCATTGAAACTAGCTCCCAAGTCATGTGGAGTTTGGAGGTTTTGTGAATCATTTTATGATATATGGAGTTATATCAGACCCAGTGCATGCCAAGTTATTAAGAGAAATGGGATCCAACGTGCCCTTGATATTTGCAGAGGATGCAAAAATGAAAGAGCAACCACATGAATAGAAGGAACTGCACATTTTGTGCAACAAAAGGCTTTCTTGGGGAAATATAACAGAGTGAGACCACACATGCACACAGCCAGTCTTGAACTAATTTTATGATCAACAAGCAGGAAGAACAAACATCCTATAACTTAGCTCCATTACTCATTTCATTACATTCCAAAAAGGATGCACCAATCCTCTGAGAAGGACAAATACAGAGTAAATAAGGGCAGGAAATTGTGTATTCCAATTCAGTGAAAAGCATGCAAACTGGAACCTGACAAGGTGGCATAGCAATTCAGCTGCTGGCGAATAAAACCATCCTCTAAGACAATAGTCTGCCATCCTTTGAACAATAGGACCGGAATTGTAGCAAATACAATTATTCATCTAAATGAGCTATAGCATGACAAGGTACTTTCGCTAAGACACCGCAGTATCAGTTACAGACATGCTGAGGTGTGAGGCTTCAAAGAAAGAGCAAAATGTTGACATCAATAAGAGTTACCGCTGCTCAACCCTTCTTAGGCTCGAGCCCTCATTTAGGATAATAAGTACAAATATCTGGGCCATTTAACTTAAATTGTGTTTTGTATAAGGAAAGAATAGACGAGAACACTGAGTTTCATATTGTTGAGTTTGACTCATGAACAGTTCTGGGTTTGCCAATAGTAACAAACATAAATGCAGAGTCAATATTTTAAAGCGAGAAGCAGTAAATGCTGACATGTTTACAGAACACCAGACTGTATTTGAAGGTTTGGGTGTTTTCCAGGAAAATAAACCATAAAAATGAACTCAAATATTATATTAGGAGAGCAACCACTGAGGAAGGTAATTGTGGCATTACAAGAGGAATTGAAAGGACACTAACTGTACAGGAGAATTGCAAATGATAGCAACAGTGCAAGAAGCTGTAACCTGAGTAAACGCAATAGTAATTGCAGATAAATCTGGAAGGAGTGAAGTAAGAATTTGTCTAGACTATAGAAATGTAACTAGAGGAATAAGGCTTGAGCATTTCTAACCACCTATTGCTGAAGAAATAACCAATAAGCTGCAAATGGAGAATTATTAATATTGTTAGATGCCAGAAGTGGGATTTGGCAATTTCATCTGGATGAAAAAAAACTTAAATTGCTAGACTTTTAAACACACCATATAGAAGATTCAGGTTCACCAGATCCCACTTGGTTAATAAGCTCAAGGTTTGAAGTATATCATAGTACAGCAGAACTCTGAAAGCTGAGACTGCTACATTAGTTACATTTTAGCGCAGGGGAGCTACAACACACTCCGCTACAGGAGACTGAAGGGAAAATGGAGAGTCAACATTTTAGTCACATTTTGACAAAGGAAAGGTTGAAATTAGATGACACCAATATAGCAACAACCTTTTGAAATTACTTTGCCACTTGCAAAGATTTGCAAAGGTTTCTTGGAATGATAACACACCGAGGACATTTTATAACAAATTTTATAACATCAACCGTAATTACATCACAGTGACAATTGTTAGAGACAGAACAAGAGTTTATCAGGATGCCAGTGCATGAAATGCCACATTATGAACAGAAAGTGCTAATGAAAATACTTGTTTTTTTAAGTGCTTTGACATAAAAGAAAGGTTTTCCTGCCACTGGACACAGATTTCATAAAATAAGCGATCAGGAACAAATTCACTACTGGTGTAAACTTTCACTCATGCTGCATCCATTCATTCCAGCAGTGAATTTGGCCCATAGTGTTTAAAGTTATTTGGCACCCCTGTTTACATATGTATCACAGGTAGCCCACCAAAATTGTGCTTTACTAGAAAAGGAAATATACTGGCATCTTTATTTGGCTGAAGTCATTTTCATCAGCACATCTATAAGACACACACACATGAAGAAACAAATCACAATTTGCTTGGGGCTATTTCTGGAAATCTTCTGATAAGCAGCGCTCCACCAAGAATACAGAGATAGCTTGTTAACACTCCACTAATACCAACTACAAGCTGGATTATAAACCACGAAAGGATTTAAAAGTAGCAGATGTGCTCTCAAGAGCATATTTGCATTGGGGAGAAGATGAGAGTACAGATGGAGCTGATGTCATGGTACATCCCATGATATCATACTTAATCTAGGGATTAATCTGTGGAACAACTCTGGATTTACACTGCAGTGACTGGGAGCAGAAATTGGCCTTGAACATTTCATTCAGTCACAGCAAATGCTAGCCTGCTGCAGAGTCTGAGATAGACCATATTATACGGTAGTTCAGATTAAAACTCTGAACTAGCTGTTGAGTAGGGTTTCAGGGGGGAACAAAGTGTATGGGATGAGCCATGCAGATCTTCCTATCCCTCCTATGGAGAGGGTGATCTCTGAGAAACATGAATGTCTGTATATTCAGGGTTTGTGTGAGGATCCTTTGTTGTTTTCACAAAATCACTGTTTTGTTGCTATTTTTTATCATGACACTGCAGAATGTCTACTTTAAGGAGCTGCAGTCCAGTTGAACTGGTAAAACTGATGACAGGCAGGTTGAGTGCATGTGTATCTCAAGAACTACCTCATCCTAGACACCTTACCTCCACCATCCAGGGGACCCTGTCCCACCTTGCATGTGTTTATCTGACAGTGCTCACAGGTAAAAGCAAACGTGCATGGGAAGAGGGGGTATTACGTGTCTGAGAAATGGAAGAAGTGGACGACATATCTTAGGTGCACCTTGTTGATGATCACCGAAATGGTCCTTCACCTACCCTTCTGCATCCTGAGAGCAGGGCAATCCTAGTTTTCACTTTGAAAATCTTGCCACCCTATCATATGAGAGGACATACAAAACCCTACAGAGACCACTGAAGCCATTGGCTTTTGTAGCTCCTGCACAGTGGCTGTGCAGCCACTCCACAGTCTAGGGAGAAAGGGCTGGGGGCAGGGATCGGGATTTGGACCCTTTGATTACACTGAAGCCCATTGCCAAACTCCGACTGATTGAACTGGGGCTGGGATTTCCCCTCTCTCCCTCCCATCAGTTGAATTACAAAGACACAAAATAAATAAGAGCCTTCAAAATAAGCACACTTTAGAAGGGCTCTTGGAGAAGTGAAGTTCTTGTTGAACACAAAAAGAAGCTCTCCATTCTAACTTAATGACTGCTTCCTTCTTCAGGAGTTAGGCACCGAATGCCAGGCTTCTGCACACTTCCTCCGCTCATCTCCCTCATGTTGAAGGCACCTTGTAACAGGCCTGGGATTGTTAACTGAAATCTTTGTGACAAAATCACTGCCCTAATTATGGTATGAAAGTAAGTTCACAGAAAGAGTTTAAGTGTAACATCCCATATGCTTCCAGCAGAGAATTGCTGACCAAGCATATGATTCTTGCATCAGCCAAAATTATAAATGGGGCAGCATACTAGCATCTATTCTGTGGAACCTAAATTTGTTATAGTGCTTATGAAATTTACCAGTCACAGACCTAGAAACCGCACAACTCCTGCAAGTGATCCAGACACCAATTTACTACACTAGACTAAGGTAACTTGGGCTTTTTTATATAACACATCAAGCAACCATAACATGATAAAAACTTTGAGCCACTTCCTACCTGCTCTGGCTGTGATACAAGGTTTGGATGCGAACAGCTCTCTGTGTTCCATTTCCACTGCTCTGCTTGATTCTGAGGCGTAAAACAGCCAGAGACAGTTTAACGTTTTTATTTATTTAAATCTGAAAAGCAAGAATATAGAAAATGAAGGCAGAGGTATAGGTGGGAGCAGTTTAAGAAAAATAATTAATATTTTTTTTAAAGTGGCATACAATACTTTACAAAATTTTTGTTTTTATAACAGGCAGAACTGGCAATAACACCTATAGTTAAGGCTTCCTAACACTTCCCATGATAAGCCCTAGTTTTCAGATGCTTATAACTTTGCCAAACTTTAACCATTTGGGCTGAAATTTTTCATGCCTTGGTCTGCCTCATGCTCAGTGCAGATGAACTATTCAGAGCTTTTACTAGCAACCCTCTCAAGTTCTACAGAGCATATGCATATGAAGAGTTTTCAGATGCTTCTAACTCTAATCTAGCTAGGTTTTAATAGTGATAGAAAAAAGTCTCCCTCTCTTACCTCAGGATCATTCTGCAACCATATTTCAAGTCTGGCACAAAAGTATTAGAGTTCTATCAAGAAACAACAGGAAAAATAAAGCATACATTTGGCAAAACTATCTGGTTTTCAGTAGCCTTGTGCATGGAAGTGACTGAACCATTTTCATGGGGGTCAGGATGAGATGTACAGCCAGTGTGTACTGGTTATCTGTGCTGTAAAAAAAACCCCTACACTGAAGGAATCCTGAGATAGCTGGTTAAGAGAACTTTCCAGCCACTTTGCACCAGTGGCTCATGCACATGATATTTAAGAAAACCCACAAGAGTCTTTTATTCTAGATATGTGTCCAGATAGTCACTCAAGTGGAGCACATTGGTAACCATACTGAAAACCTTCCTCTACATAACATCTTCCCCAGCTATACTGAGCATCACTGAGAGTAAAGAATACTTTTTCTTACATGGAGGCTGTACAGAAAAGAACCTGGAAAAAAATCCATGTGGCATCACAATTGCTAACATCAGACGTTAATTCATATTTCCTGAATGTCAGTCTTTATTTTGTTTTAATTTCCTTCATCAGCGCAATATGATAATTTTTCCCAAAAGAACATGGGAAGCCAATCAATTTTAAATAGTGGTTCACATGTTGTTTAGTCTCTTATGAACACTTAACTGTTACTTAATATTTCATATAAAACGCTACATTAAAAGAACATTAAAGTTGGAAAATGAGCAACCAGGAGTCTGGGAATGGCAAAGTTAAGGTCTAATCTGATACTTTAACTCTGTTCTCTTGTTCATATGCCTTTTGCACAGTCTTCAAGTACAGGATCAGGTTAAGCATGTGGCTTTCCTGTCACACTCCAAAGAGTATACGCACATCTGGTGGATCTGATCAAACTTGCCTGTGGTTTGCGTTTATTACTAATTAATATAGCATGACAGGACACATTGAATGGTACCTGGCAATTGCATAGGTGTCTGTGGGATGGGGGGGAATTAACAGTTAATTACAGCAAACATTCTTTGGGCCAGAGTCTGATCTCTTACTCACACTGAGGGGCACCTTGAGGTCAATGGGCTACTCGTGAAGGTGTAAAAATATCTGAACCTGGCACTCAGGGAGCTGACACTTACTATTAAATGTAAAGAAAAAGAAAAGTGAAAGAGAAATCTTTTATTTGCCTACTGTGCTATTTTTGTAAATTATTTTTAAATAATTAAAAATTAATATCTGAAGAACAGAAATTCAAGAGCCAAAAACATCTTGACGAAATCTCAGAGATCAAACTCGATCAGATCTGTGCCTACAAAGTCCATGCCTGATTCAATCCCTGTCTTATTCCAGTTTCATGTCAGCGCATTTCTATTAGGGTCAGTGGAGTCATTCCAGTATCAAACTGAGCTAATGCCAGCATCAGAGGTGAATCAAGCTCTTAGACTTTAAGAATGAGCTTTTGTAATTATTTATTTGAGCAAAACAATTTTTTTCAAATTTTAGCAACAAATAGATTTCTATAACTTATGATTTATTTATTACCTTGAATGTTCTGAAATTAAATAATTAGGTCTCTGCTCTGTATTCAATTCCGTATGTGAATATACCCTGACTATTCAGAATATGAATATTGAATTTGCATTTTCTTCAGAGTATGATTCAAATTTGAAGACAAAGATAAAGAACCTTTACTAGTTTCACTGGGTTTGACATGCTGTTCACAATGAAACTATCAATGCAGAGAAAAATGTTATTCAGAAACCTTTCAAAATAAATTCTACCTTCAGATATATGCACACAACCGCCTTTGACTTCACTGGGAGTTGTGTGTGCACATTAAAGGGCAGAATATGGCTCAACACTTTTACTGGTATGGGGAAAGCCCATTATTTTATCAACCACAACACTCAGATTTGTTCAGAGACGAGTGACTTGAAAGAGAACTATACACCCACTGATTATAAACTGAAATTAAGTAAGACGGCAAAAGCTCTGTAAGCAGTTACAGTTAAATTTCTGATAGTCTACCTGTAACAATATCTGAGGATGTCATGAGACATAGTTGCATGTAAGTGAACCTTAGAACATCATGTACCATAGTTGTGCCTAATGGGTTGGTGCAGCAAATTACCCAGGGGGGGCGGTGTATTTCAGAACACCCTGGCTGTAGAATCCACTCCTCCAGACACAATTGTGTTCCAGGATCTCAGTTTTTATATAACGATTACGTTTCTAGCCCTCATGTTTTTGAAAATAAGTTTGAAACTATGAACCAAATGCAATGGTAACTACTTGAGTCTGTAGACAGCCTGAGACAACAGTTCTAAGATGTGTAAACCAGCCCTTTCGATTCCGAACCCTAAAGATGTAATTGTCCACACTGTTAACTAGTTCACTACTAATCACTTTAGCAGGACTATTCAGTTAATATGCTTATTGCAACCCCTCCCCCCAACTGCATTCCACACGTCCCCAAATCAAAATGAGTAACACTGTATTGATTGTATCATTCATTTTCCTATTTAAATTCAATAATAGCTTCACTTTTGGATATTAAACAAAGCGTCACAGTGTCTCTCCACTCTGCCAGGCAGAATTGCCACAGAATGTAGGGACCTTGCCACTGAATTTTGGTCCAACTTGCTATTGAGTACACAGGATTTTGAATATACCATTAGCATAATCATATCACCACCTTCTCCATTTAGTCCACCTGTGGCATTTTGTACCCCCATATTTAACAAGCAACCCTCTGGCACCCCCATATTTACCACGGTGATATAATTATGAACAGTTTTGTGCAAAGTATGCCTTGTAAGGTATCATTCTAAAAGTCTTGATCTGTTGAACATTAGTATCCTGTTGGATTGTATGTGCTGTCACTGCATCTGAAGTTATGATATTGACTATGTACCAGCATTTCAGATGTGTTTGCTTCTGGGGTGGCATCCACAAGGTAGTTTACATCCAGTCTACCCAGCACATTGTGGATGAACCATTCAAAGTAATGGCCCATTAAGAAACACAATAGGCCATGAAAGAAGCTTATTTTCACATGATGGATTTTCCTGTGAATGTTCTAGACTGAATATGGGTTATGGCCCCTGCTGTGACTCATTCAAGCATGCAAGTGATCCAGATCATGTGACTAGATCATGTGCTACTGGAAGCTGCCTTGTGCCTGTACTTTTCCACTAACTGTGCCGGGGGCTTTTATTTGGGACAATGAAGTTCCCTCCACATGGCAGAAGTTATAAAAGGGGAAAGCAACGTCATCACCTGGCCTCACTCCCCCTACAACTCAACACCTGGAAATACTTTAGGAACAACCACTGAACTGGGGGTGTGGTCCTAGGCAAAAGGTGGATTCCAGCCTGTGTATGAAAGATCTGAAAACTGCTTGTACTATCAGGATGGGACGCTACTTGATTCAAATCTTGTCTAGTTTATAGAACTTAGATTGCATTTTGTTTCTTCGGCAATCTACTTTGATCTGTACACTTATTACTTATAATCATTTAAAATCTATCTTTCTGTAGTCAATTAATCTGTTTTGTATTTTTTACCTAAAACAGTGTGGTGTTTCAAGTGCAAAAGGAAATCTGCTCAGGAACAATGCTGGTGCACTGTCCTCTCTACACTGAGGGAGGGGCGGACTAGGTAATAAACTTATACTGGTCAGTCTTTTGGCCAGGGCAAGCCGGTATAGCTCTGGGCTGCTAGGCTGATGAGAACTGGCTGAAACCTCTCTATTGTTGGTACATGAGTAACTAGCAAAAAGCTTTCTGCAGCTGAATGTGTTGCTGCTTGTGTATACATGCAAGATCTGGAGAGGATTGCAATTTGTCACAGCCTCACACTGTGTGTGTGTGGGGGGGGTCCACATTGGTATGCCAGAGAGCTCAGCGGTACCCCACTTCTAGGTTGTACCATGGGGAAGTACGTCCCAGCACCCCATTAAAATAAATCTGTGTGCCAAATTCACACCATCACCCAATACTGCTCGTCCTGAGGGTGCCCACCTCACCCAGCATTCTGAGGCTGGAAAAAGGTTACCATGATTCTGTAGGTGAGCATCACACCAGCATTTTGGGGGGACTGATACAGAAGGCAGCAGAAATTGCAGCAAGGGGAAAGGAATAACTCTTCTACAGTGATGATATTAACGACCTTACTAATGTATTTATTTGTCAGTGTCTAGAGTGGGAATGAGAATTGATTTATCTGTCATTATCACCTCCTCCATCAATCTGGTTCTACACGCAGCAGAAAAGTGGCAGATTTGCAAAAGAAAACTAGTACTAGCGAACAGTAACAATATAAATCTCTCTCACGTGTGCACTCTCTTTAGATATTTTATGCCACACATCAACTTGGAATGTGAACTACTGACAGGTCCATGAGCAGGTTGACATGAGACCAGAGTAAAATTTTCAGAAGGACCTAATGGGATACAGACTCCTAACCTGGTTAGATGCTTTAAAATTTTTTATCCCAAGTCTTCAGCTCTCTCTCCCTAGTCCAAAATAGTGAAGGTTGCTTTGAACATATCTTCACTGACCATATTTACGCTCTTCTTTCTTCTATTCTGACAGTAATGCAGGCCAGAGCAATGGCCACTGCATCTGGAAGGATATTCACATCAGCTTGATGTTAGTTTTGATAATTATCTAGAGTAATATGCATGCGCCTATCCTTGGCTAGTAAACAGTCTGAAAGTTGAAGCTTATGTCCTATTTCTCATTGGCATAAAACCATTAAGAATTTTAGAAAGCTCCAAAATGTATTTTAGAGTAATTAGTTAAAAAAATAGCTATTGTCTTTAAAAAAAAAATCTATCTCAAAAGGTTAACAGGGTCGCACCGCACTGAGGCAGAGAGTGATTATATCAATATTAATAAGCTCAGTGAAGTGCCACTGACTGCAGCATAGTTTTGACACTATGCAACCCGACTAATAAAATAAAAACTAATTTTAAAAATAATTTACCTCCTGGAGACCTTAAAATGGATTTTACTAATGAAAAAACTAACATGGATCTTTGGTATCTGATAGGTGAAGCAAATGAGAATGCAAAACCATGCAGAGACACACAAAAGGATGACATGAAGTAGGACAATCTGTCTGTTTAATGTGCTTTTGTACTTTGCCCATCAATATTTATACACAGAGTATTTCTGCAGTCAATTAAAGAAAACAAAACAAAAACGTAAGTGCTTTTTTGTGCAGTGAGTTGACCATTGATGACTGTTCATCAGAACATGTCCTTGGCAGTTGTGCAAAGCCATAGATGTTACAAGGAAGTGTCTCTGTATTGTCCAGCTGATACAGAAAGAACTTACATCCCAATCCTGCAATGAGTTCTGTACATGCAGATGGGTCCCTTTACCTACACATAGCCCTAATGAAGTAACAAGTGCCTGGATCCACCTGCATAGAGCTCACGGCAGGATCAGAGCTTCATTTGGCTCACATACGTATTTGCAACCACACCACCGGCTTGGTCATCTGCAGGGAATTGAACCTTGGACCTTTGTGGTTAAAAGCAAAGGGACCAGTGTCATTAGCTTGCAAACTGTAGCAAACACATGTGGGCCATCTGCTAGAGGGGAACAAAGACTCGGTCAAGATGGGCTACGTTTGTATATGCATTTTAGAGGCCCTATGAACCCTTTAAACACACCAAGACAACATGCAGATAAACAGGCCAGAAAGTGGAACTGACACAGAGTGGCTTAGGTCCAACTTACCATATTTGGACGTGCAAAGCCCGGGATGTAAGCCCCTATTTAAACACCTACATAAAAGTGGCTTGCATTTCAGAAATGCTCAGCACTGAGACATCCCACTGAATCCCATGGGAGCTGTAGTTGCTCAGTATCTCCTAAAAATAAAGTCACTTGTGCCTAAATATAGGAGCTAGATGTCTAACTTTACACAACACACGTTTGAAAATTTTGGCCTAAATGACTTGCATGATGACACCACACAGTGAGTCATGGGCATAGCAAGACATAGAGACATGGGCATAGAAACAGAACTCAGGCATTCCTTCCTTCCAGTCCCCTTCTCAATCCACTAGCCCATGCTGCTTATTGGTCATCTGTCACATTTTTTATGTCCACTCTTCCATAGTCACATGGTCAATTTTCTCATAGGGAGAATTCCACTGGCTTATGGTACACATCTACACTGCATTTGGGAGAGTGCTTCCCAGAATGGGTAGACAGACATGCACTAGCTCTACTCACCTAGCACACTAATAGCAGCAATGTAGCCAGTGATGCTGGAACTAGGGGTGCTGGGTGAGCTGCCAGCACCCATGAGTGTAGCCTGAGGCAAGCCTTGGCCTAGCCAGCTAAATATGGGGCTTGGACAGGTTTGTACTCGCATATGATAACTCTGGCTACATGGCTATATTTAGACCACTAGTTTTAACATAGTTAGTGTGTGTGTCTGCCTAACTGAGCTGGGAAGCATGTTCCCAGCTATAGGGTAGACATACCTTTAGAAAAGAATGCAGACTCAGTGGCCCTCTGTCAAAAATTAAGGGAAGGGGAGAACTGATTCATTTATTATGTGGCCATTTGCCGTGGGAACATTTTTAGTGTTTGAGAGATCCTTAGAGTATGTCGACACAACACCCACAGCTGGCCCATGGCAACTGCCTTGGGTTTGCAATGCTCAAGCTGCAAGCCTATAAAATTGCAGTGTAGAAATTCAGGCTTGAGCTGGATCCCAGGGCCTGGGACTCTTGCTGAATCCCAGACCTCAGGCCGCAGCCTAAGCCCAAACACAATTTTATAGGCCCACAGCCAGAGCCCCAGGACCTTGAGGTAGCTGAACCAGACCAGCCTCAGGTGTTTAACTGCTCTGTTAGTCTTCTCTGTTGGCTGATATGGGTCATATGTGAAAATAATCAATGATTGATAAAAGGTGGTTACTAAATAAGCAACTGAAAAGACCTCAGTGCCATAAAAAGCCTAGCTGCACTTGACAGGATTTTTTTCAGTGCCCCAAAACATTTTGTTTTTGTGGCTCTCCTTTCATGGTGAACTAGAAAATTTTTGCTAAAGTAAAAACTTGCTTGTAAATATCCAGATTAGGAAAATTCAGAGTTCTTGGTTCCTCTGTCATAACTGATGATATCCCACAAGCAAAAAGAATCAGGAGAGGGGGTTAGAAAGGAACGGGGTTTTTCCTAGATAAGGATTCAATGCAAATCTGGATTTTGACCATCGCAAACTTGTGGATGGTAAAGTTTTGGGCCCATCTCTAAGTCTTTCAAAACTCTGCTTATGGCATTTGTGCTGTCACTAACATCGGCAGGAAGTCTGCAGCTCATATCTCCCCAAGAGCTCTGCTCACCCTCTCAAATTGTGTTAAAATAGTGTTATCGTTAAAAGCAATGGATTTTGCATTTGCCTCCCCCACTTTTTTTTCTTAAAGACTTACAGAACAGTGTCAGGGATTTTGAAAACACCACCTTTAGATTCAAAGGACACCCCAGCATCCTTGAAGAGAAGGACCTTCGTGAGAAAAACGGTCATATTTCAGAAAACCAGTGCTCGCCTGTCCCTGCCTCCTCCTCCTCCTCCTCCAACAAACAAACTGTTAAAGACCAAGATGACTCAGATATAAATTTCCCCCCTCATATACACAGACTTTTCATTCTGTTGCTCTGTTCATTCCTCCTAATTGTATTTATTCCCTTCCTGTGTCTTTAGCCCTTTGTGCCTGGCATTCTGACGTCAATCCATACAGAACCCTTTTTTCACTCCAGCTCAGGAGTTCACAGATGGAGACATTAGCACCTGCATAGCTTTTGTCTAGGTTTTTTGGGGGGCAGGGTTCAGGGAGAGAAGGAGACATCTGGAAAGGCTGCCTTCAAATACTTGATTAATTTCCTCTGAAGATAAACAGGTTGGCTCACTGAATGCTACTGCTAGTAAATTAACTTCTGACCCATCTGGAATCGTTATCAAAAAGTCTTATGTGCTTTTTTTCAATCTATAAACATCAAAAACTTTTGAACTATATTGTTTTAATGGCCATTGTGATGTGCCCGTTCTAAAGCTATAAACTGAGAAAACTCCCACAGTTTCCATGATTCATTTTCTTGTGAATTTCACCTTGGAAATGAGCTATATCAGGCTGCTTGCTTACATGTAATTTACATAAAATTCTGCATGAGCTATGTATTGAATAGGCCTCCCTTTTCACCTGGCTCTAATTTAACTTGTGCTTTCTGTTACTCTCTGTAGGCCCAATATCAATGGATATTTATTGTGCCACTGTTTTTTGTGTTATTGTTTGACTCAGAGCTGGCTCAAGTTTTCCTCACAGAAGGCTTTGGGCTCTATGAGTCCATACTACTCTTTCAGTGCTGCAAGACAAAGGCAAATTGTATCCAGAGCTTAATAGTACTGCCAAACTGCCAACCAGGCCCTGACATGTTCCATTCATTTGAGTGGATGTCCCACTGGAACGCCTGCCAGGACACCAGGCAGAGGGAAAATGGTTAAGGGGCTGGCCTGCTCTGCCCTCAAGGAAGTAATTTGTTTTGCCACATCAACATTTGCTGAGCAGTTTTTATGCCACTTGGTACTATTTGTTGGAACAATTTATTCTAGCCCTCTTTTCTCATTACCAACCTCACAGTGGTCCTGTGTGCTAACCATTTGCCCAGGCCATTTGCCCTCAATACCTCTGAGCAGCCAGGAGTTTGTTTTTAGCACTCGTACTATTCCTATGATGAATGGTTTTCATTAATGATGCATATCTATCCATTTATGAATTAATCACACATGACTGAGGGATGAGCTCAGATATAATCTGATGATTTCAGTGTTGCCTTGATGAAGTATTCATGAAATAAAGGGACTACACCTTTATAAATCACAGCAACTATATTGATATTTTTGGTTTTTTTACTCACATTTCCAGCATGAACTCATAATTTTTTGTGTGGATCAGACAGAAACACCATACACGATGATACTGATGTATTTTTCATTTGTATGGGTTTCCCATTTTGCTTTCGGATTCTGTACATTTTAACCTGATGGAATTCTACACTGACTGGAGCATTTTCAGCATGAAAGTGAGTCTGAGACCATTATTTTAATATAAATAAAACTATTGGCAGTTTGACCTCATAAACTCTGCAGCTTGTTATTGTGTACACACTGCAAAAATATTGATTTGGGGAATATTACCATTTGTTAGTGGCTAATGTAATGGACTTTGTAATACAGGCCTTGATAGCATTGCTCCACTTCGTAATAACACATATAAAAGTAACTCAATGGATCAGGTATCAGAGGGATAGTCGTGTTAGTCTGGATCTGTAAAAGCAGCAAAGAGTCCTGTGGCACCTTATAGACTAACAGACATATTGGAGCATGAGCTTTCGTGGGTGAATGTCACATGCATCCGACGAAGTGGGTATTCACCCACGAAAGCTCATGCTCCAATACGTCTGTTAGTCGATAAGGTGCCACGGGACTCTTTGCTGCTTCAATGGATCATGAATTTTACATTTGACTTGCAGTGAATAATCTTTGCATGTACTTAACCCCCCCCCAAGAATAGTGCACAACTGTCCCAAATAAGGCATGGGTCCTGCAAACTCTTAAGTACGAGTAGTATTACTCACATCAGTAATTCCATTATGTGAAATCTTAGTCCCACCTAGTGAATGGAAAAATTGTATGGACTTCAGTGTGTACCAGGATTTCACCCATTGACCGCTAGCAAATGGAGCTTTGCACACTCACAGCAACTGGCTGATTATGTACACCTTATAAGAGGTGTGCATATTGACTATGCAGCTAAATTAGCCAGACACACGTGCCTCAGACCTCACTATTTATACTGCGGTAGTGCCTATAGACTCCAATCAGAGATCAGAGCCCCTTTTTCTGGGAACCTTACCTATATATTGAGAAGAGAGACCTGGCCTCAAGTAGTTTATCTTGTAATGTTGCTGAAGTGTTATTGTTGGTAAATATTTACAGGGTGAATTGAAATTTGCAATTCCCACCATCTCTTTCAATCAAAAGGATGCCAACAAGAATTGACATTTTCAAACATTTCAGTGTTGGAACTATCAAAACCAACAAAAGTGTTGCAAGTTTTTTATAATAGGAAAACTGTGTGGCATTCACTCAAACTGCTCAAAACAGCTAAATTGTTTTTGCTCAAACTTTCAAAACAAAAGTCACCTAAGGAGACAGAGCAAACAAATTTCCAATCAAAAGCCTATTATTCTCCAAAGCAAATGATATGCTTAAAAGAAAAAAGAAAAAAAATACAGTATTAAAAAGAAAGTACTACCCAGGTGTCATCAGGGAGCTGACTACCGAAGGTGAAGGACATTGGTGAGTGAATGCAATCTGAAGACATCATACATCTTCTATGTTTCAATAAGCATCTAATCTAGCTTAGTATATCTATGGGATAGAATACTGCTAATGTCTAATACCATCAATCAGCACACACTACATATATCTGTAAAAGGTTGCTAAATCTGCTTGTACGCAGTATATGGCATTTGTTTGTACGTGTATAGCTTTCTCATTTTATGGCAGTCTCCAGGAGAGCATTAGTCCACTCAGTTGTGTCTAGTAGCGGTGTGCTTATTCCTAAAAAAAAAAAAAAAGATCCTTTGTCTGCTAACATAGAATGCAAAATCTGTCATTTCTACACTTACTGTAAGCCCCTTGAGCTAGAAGCCAGTCCAGAATGCTACCTCAAATTTAATGTATAAAATCATGATGTAATAATAGTAGTAATAACACAATGGTAAGTTGTTTGTTTCAGATCCTTATTTGTCCAGAATATTGATATGCCTGAAAACTGACAGAAGTATGCAAATACCATTTCATTTTTACTATGGACTGTTTACTTTGTAACATTATTTGAGCCTTTCATTCTAATGTAATTAATAAAAAAGTTGAATTCCTTTGTGCATTACAGCAATTCAGCTTTGTTTCTCAAAAAGATACAGCAAGAGAACCTTGTCCAGCAGTAGGGTGTATTTGTGACATCTTTAATTCTAAGTTATATAAACAAAAATTAAAGTTCACTTTTCTATGTTTTGTTTGCCCTATGGATATAGAACACATTAAACAATGTTCAAAACAAAACTAATCCTCTTATGCTCATATATGGCCATTGCTGTACTACTGGCTGCTCATGTTTGTTTCTGAAGAAGTCTCTAGCGTTACTTTGCCATTTTTATAGATGTGATATCTGATCTGGTGAGATGTTGTCTGCACCTGCAAGCTGCCCAGCGCACTTGACTTTGATTGTCTTCATTTCTCAACATCTCACTGACAACTTGCGCATTGACTTAACTGCTCTCCGGCCATTTATATTTTAAAAAAACTCACATGCTCTCTTTTTAACCAGTTTCCAGATCACTAAGTAGTGTTATAGTATCAGAGGGGTAGCCGTGTTAGTCTGGATCTGAAAAAAGCGACACAGAGTCCTGTGGCACCTTATAGACTAACAGAAGTATTGGAGCATAAGCTTTTGTGGGTGAATACCCACTTTGTCAGATGCATGTGGTGGAAATTTCCAGAGGCAGGTATAAATATGCAGGCAAGAATCAGTCTAGAGATAATGAGGTTAGCTCAGCCACAACATCACCAGTTCATTCACTTGCACGTCCACCAATGTAATATATGCCATAATGTGCCAGCAATGCCCCTCTTCTATGTACATTGGCCAAACTGGACAATCCCTACAGAAAAGGATAAATGGACACAAGCCAGATATTAGGAATGGCAATATACAAAAACCTGTAGGACAACACTTCAACCTCCCTTGACACACAATAGCAGATTTAAAAATAGCCATTTTACAGCAAAAAAAACTTCAGGACCAGACTCCAAAGAGAAACTGCCGAGCTTCAGTTCATCTGCAAATTTGACACCATCAGCTCAAGATTAAACAAAGACGGTGAATGGCTAGCCTACTACAAAAGCAGTTTCTCCTTCCTGGGTGTTCACACCTCAACTGCTAGAAGTGAGCCTCATCCTCCCTGGTTGAACTAACCTGATTCTTGCCTGCATATTTATACCTGCCTCTGGAAATTTCCACCACATGCGTCTGACGAAGTGGGTATTCACCCACGAAAGCTCATGCTCCAATACTTCTGTTAGTCTATAAAGTGCCACAGGACTCTGTCACTTTTTAAGTAGTGTTATAGTACCTCTTCATTGTCCTTCACTTCATCAGTTTTCTTGCTCTTGGGTTTACTGATATTTGGGAGTGCTACACCCATTTCCTTGAGGTTAGCTCAGAGAAGACCTGCATCAATAAATTATTTGTTTGGTTCAGCTCTCAAAGGTAAAAATTGGGGTAGGGGGGAATTGTTTTGCTTTGAACTAAAGTTGATTTTTTTTTTTAGTTTTACTTTCAGAAATGAAAGGGCAAGAAAAAAAATTCATTTTGGAGCTAAAAACCACGAAAATGAAACAGAATGACAAAACACCTGAAAAAAAAACAACTTTTTTTTAAAGTTTGTTTCATTTTCAGGTGTTTTACAAAAATATTTTAAAAATAAATATAGCTAAATTTGGAAGCAAAATATCATTTAGAAACAAACCATTTTGACTTTTTTGAAAAATAAATTTCCACTTTTTCCCCAGCTGAAACTATTTGCTGAATTCAACCCAATTTTGCAAAGTTTTGGTGCCCGGAAAAATGCATTTTTGACAAATTTTCTATTCACAAAAACAAGACAAACAAAATGGATTGGCTCAAACACATTTTCACTTATGTCAAATCCTTTTACCATTTTATCCAACTCTTTCTACTGTACAATGGTTCATCTCATATTTGCTCAATTCATTTACATTTCTTCCCTCATTTCCTCCGAAAAGAAGAGACTCAACATTCTGCAACACTGTCAGAATGAAGTTTCTCCCAAAATGTTGCTTTTTGCCAAATGAAAGATCAGGATACTTGATGCCCCAGGACATGCTTGTGATGGGTAGGGAAAGAATATTGATTTCTCCAGCTCATGTCTTCATGGGAAGGATTATTTGCTGGATAGGACAGCCATCTACAAACTGAAGGCTTTGGCAGGCATAATGTAGTGGGAGGGAAAGTTTTTAGCAGAAAGTTTAATTTTTTTATATCTACCTATAAAGCATTCATATCACCAAGCTGTTTGCAGAGTGATTCTATTTCAGAAGACAGCCAAACATGTTAATGCACTTAAAAACACCAGGAGTTTCCCTAGCAGCTGACAGAGAAAAGCTTAATTTTTTTGGTAAGCAGTTGCATAGGTCCACATCAAAAAGCTAGTCTGTCTTTCATCTGCTTTTAATGCTTGAATGCTACCTCCTCGTTCCTCTCTGCTAATTTATGGTCAGAAAACAATTTCCCACACAAGCCAAATTCTCAGCATTGTAAACCTGCTAAGCACACACAGATTTCAATCTCTCATGACTTTTTAAAGTTCAGAGGCAAACACATTAGCTGCTTCATCAACAGCTGATTTCTCTTCCTCCCACAATTTTAAATTTGAGGATGTCATCGTATCTCTGGAAACAGCACAATCAGTTGTCAGAGGCTGGCAAATTACCATGCAGACCATAAATCTGCTTAGCAAAGCACTCAGCTTTGCTCTCGTTAAAATTCCACATAGAGAAGTACCTTCACTTCTGATTTGCTTAAACCACATATGCAGGCAGTGCTCTAAACTCTTCACAAGGCAGCTGCCTTTAACCTTTTACTTTTCATTGCTTTGCTTTTATCACCCTTTTCAACTAAACTTAAAAGTTCCTGCTTCTTCCATCACTAGTTACAGGGTGTTTCCTTGCCATTCACAGGCTGTGCAATCCTCTGCCAGCCAAAGGATGTTTTTGATGTACTTGGCTTCACCCAGAATCGCTGTCCTTCTCTTGCCTTTTGTTTAAATCCTGCAGAGCAGGCACCTACAGTTTTTCCTTTAGGCGCCATTTTGTTGGTAAAATCTCTACTGAATGTTTGATAAAACAAACAAGTTCTTCACATGATCCTGCCTCTGCTGTCAGCTGCTGGAACAAGAAACATGTCACAATCAGGGAATGCCAGATCAGACAGAGAGAAACAAAGTGCCGGGGATAGCCCTATGCCCAGGACAGTGCTCTCAGGCACAATGAGTGAGGAAAATAGCAATAGAATGAATCATCATTATAATGTTCTACATTCATGTAGCGCCTTTCATCCCAAAGAACACCAAAGCACATTACGCACTTACAGGGCTAATCCAAAACTCATTCAAACTAATACAAGTATTATCATATACTTCAGTGGTTTTGGACCCATTGGTCTGTTCTGTTCTTGGAAGGCCCTTACTCACATATGTAGTTCCCACTCATGACATCAGTAAGAATTACTCATGTAAAGGTTGCAGGATCTGGCCCTATACACATACTGCACCATTAAAAGGCATCGAGTTTGCTTGGAGGAAGCAGATAACTGGAGCACAGTATGCAGCACTATAGCATTGGGTCAAGGAAAACTTTCATCTGGGACTTCAGGGCTCCCTTGGAAAAAGTGGCATAGAACTTTTAGAGACACATCTGATTTTGGTTTAAAAATTGTCAGTGATGGGAAATCCACCATGACCCTTGGTAAATTGTTCCAATGGTTAATTACTCTCACCATTAAAAATTTACATTTTATTTCCAGTCTGAATTTGTCTAGCTTCCACTTGCAGCCATTGGATCATGTTATACCTTTCTCTGCTAGACTGACAAACCCATTATTAAACATTTGTTACCCATGTAGGCACTTACAGACTATAATCAGGTCACTCTTAACTTTCTCTTCATTACACTAAATAGACTGAGTTTCTTGCATCTAACACTAGCAGGACAACCACCAGCATCCTTCACTCCTAAATCTATTTAGCAGTGCACAGGGAGCTTTGCAGAGCTGGAATCAGCAGCACCCACTGCACAGGTTCCCCAAAGTCTGCACAAATACCCTTCCCAGGCAGTAGAAATGAACCAGTTCTGCTGAAAATGGGGTCCTCTGTGCCCATGAATGAAGCGTCAGGACATGGGTTCTAAGATGTGCTGTGATTTGATACATTTCCTTTCCCTAGTGAATCTTCCATGAGGCTCATCAGGAGCATTTGCCCACATAGTGTTTTGCTCTTCTAACACTGCATAGGGTTTCTCTTAGCACACGTTTTACCATTATAACAGTACTTAGAAGGGCTATGACCAACACCTTTAGGTCTATGCCCCCATGTATGTTTATAGCACTAAGTTAATCCAGTCTGTGATTACAATGGGCAAATCTGAAAACTTTCTCTGATTGCTTTCCTGAAAGAGAGAGCCAGTTTGGAGTCAGGCTCTTAAGCATCAGTGACAGGAGCTACAGCTGAGAGAGTTTATCTTGTCTCTGCTATTTCTGCTTCTAAACTGGAAACTGTGGTTACTTCAGTATCCTAGACTACTGACACTACAATTTCAATGCAGTGGAACCTACAGACAACCATGTACAAGAACCCCTCAGGTCACCACACCTACCTTCACAGATTTAGTAGCCACCCAAAACACGCCAAAAAATCTGTTATCTACAGCCACACTCATATACCACAGAATATTCTCCAAGGAGGAAGTCTATGGTATACACCTTAACACACTCAAAACAGCCTTTACCAAACAAGGACACTCCACCCAAGGAGTAGATCACATCACTGAAAGGGCCACCCAAAATCCCAGAGAACCTGCTTTAATATGGAAATAAAACCTCTTCTGACCCCACACCCCTGGTTGTCACCTACCACACCACACTGGAACCCATATGGGTATCATTAAACAATTACAACTCATACACAATGAGGACCCCATCCTGAAAGAAATCTTTCCTGAACCCCCTCTTCTGGCCTCAAACAATCCTCCAGCATCTCCAAGCTCATCATCAGAAGCTAGCTCCCCACAGACCAGGACACACCAACTCAAAGTGGCACCAACTTTGTCAGAACATCAGATACAAAACTTGCAGACATATCTCCACTGCTACAACCCCCCCCACCCACACAGACCTTTCACCATCCATGGATCCTACGCATGCCTACCACATGTACTGTATCTCTTCAAGTGCCCTAAATGCCCCTATAACAACTATGAGTAAAACCAGACAGTCCGTACTCTCTGAAATGAACTCACACACAGGAAAATGATAAAAGACAGAACACTTTTCACAAAGCGATCACTCTATATCTGATCTATCAGTTCTCATCCTCAAAGGAAACCTGTACAGTACTTACAAAAGATGAGCCTGGGAGCTTAAATCCATAATTCTGCTAGACACTAAAAATCAGGGACTGAACAGAGACACTGAATTTCTTATAGCAATCTGTAACCCAGTAACTCACTCTTTTTGTCCTATGATTGCGGGAGGTGTGGGGGGGGCACTATGTGTTGAATGGTCCCTTACAATATGTGCTAACTATTTACACTAAAGAATCGGCACCACCTTGCATTTTGCTGTGACCCTGGAAGTACCTTTCCCAGACCTGAAAAAGAGCTCTGTGCAGCGTGAAAGCTTGTTTCTCTCTCACCAATAAAAGATATTACCTCACCTACCTTGTCTCACTGCAATTTCAAGACTCTTAAGAGACACCGATAGGCTCTTCTGTGTCTTTTGTCAGAGAACTGGCTTTCCTCCTCTTGGCTACAGAACTACTCATCAAAGACACCAACCATTACCAGCTACTGCACAGTATGAATTAAAAACTGGGTTGGGGAAAAGAAATAACTGGCTTGGCAATGACATGTCAAAGCCAGAATGAGACCACTTCTCAATAAGCATTATTAACAATTACTTGAAAGATAGCACAGGTTTTACTGAAGTGCACACCTAATACCTTCCAAGTGGCCAGCATTCTGAAATCTCTGTTTCCTGGGAACCCTTCAAAATTAAAAAGAAAGATATTTAAAAAGATTAGTTCCATCTCTTTGGGATAAGTAAACAGTGCAGAACTGAGTTATTTTGTCTGCATGGAACAAAATGAATGCAGTACAGAATCTACATGAAATTTTAGATTAAGTGATTTAGAAAAGACAAAGACATTTTGTAGGTCAAAGAAAAACAATAAAACCTCCCTCAAAGTAGCACCAGAGTCACTATTTAAATCACTATTTCTTTAAAGGCAAATATCTAAAAGACAATGTCCTTGGACTCTCCTACATCAGCTTTGTGCCCATTGTACTCATCAGAAACAACATTACATGTGCTCCAGGTTGAGACCTCTTTGACTTTTTTACATTACTAGAGAAAGCTTCATGATCCTGTTGAACTGAACAGGAACTCTGATTCGCCAACAGTGGTTAAGTCATGGGAAATGTTTGACCCAGAAATGGCCACAATTACATTAAAACATCTCTGGAAAATCTTAGTTCTAAATTAAATCATCAAGATTTTGTCACAGCTTACATAAATAAGAGCGTGCTTTTAAAGTCTTTGAGCTAAAACCCAGTGTTGCAGCGCAGGCGTGCGTGGACAGAGCTCGACCACCAATATGATTAAAAGCAGAGTCCTTTTATTTCTCTCCAGCATACATCTTTATACACTTAAAGCAAGCAATCAAGCAATTGCTAATTGGTTAATAAGGTACAGACAAGCACAGCTGTAACTTCATTGGCTATTTAACATCCTGGCCAACCCTTTAATTTATTATTCTGTTATTGCCTCCCAGCAGATAAGAACGAGCCTCATCCTTGAGACTTGCATGTCAGTTTCCCACACTCTTATGCAAAACAATCCGACAACCCAGAATGAACTGGGAAATGTGGAAGTATACTGAGCACTGGTAATGTAATGAACTAAGAGCCTGATTCAATGCCAACTGAAGTCAATGGAAAGGATCCCATTGATTTCAAAGAGATTTAGCTTAGGACCTAAATTATAAACTACGTTATTATATCATAGTATTATTACTAATTCCAAGTGTCTATTCTCTCATTTTTGCTCTCCTCCCCAAAGACGCAGGATGGGGAAAGTGGGCAAATGGCCCTCCATATCCAAAGGGGACAAAAACAGATAGGGGATACAGTAAGTGACCTGTTAAGTGGATGCAGATTGTGTGGGCTGTTGGCCATCATGGGCTGGTGAAGAAGGACCATCGTAAGCATAAATATATTCTTACAAATTTTAATATAAAACTAGCCACTGAAAGAAATTTCATAGATAAAAAGTTAACCCACCATTCCAAGACCGTCATGAGGAAAATCACCTAAATAAAAGAGACTTTTACAAGGGAGCTACTGTACATTCTCACATATCTTTAAGTTTGCACAGCTCTCCATAGGGACCACTCCTCATTAGGAATTGCACTGAGACCACAAAGTCAGTGAATAACTGTCAGGTGGTAAGGAAAACCTTTTGATCATTACTGACTTGGTCAAATCCAAACCACAGGTCCTCGCTGTGCAAGTTTCACAATAACCTTTCTTTCTGCACTTCTAAGGTTCCGGATGTTCTTATAAATGCCAGTTTCATTTAGCGTATCTTAGATCTCAGCTTATAAGAATTGCTGATTTTGTTCCCAATATCTCATTATAAATTCATTTATCATCACCACACTCATTTTCACTCTGTCTTAGGCTTGACCTGTTGATGATATAGCTCATTTTTTACAATGTACTACATCCTAAAGACATTTGCTAAAACATCATCTTTTGTAATCAGGTCAAGTAACTCTAGAAAATTTCCTTCATTGACTGATTTCGTGGACTCATCATGGCCTCTTAGTACATTTTTCCCCCTCCTGGCACAAAAGATAATTACTTCTATTACTGTCCTAAAATAACATTTTTAATTGCCAGTCATTTTCTGAAGCTGCCCATTAGTTTCCATGTGACGGAGTGGAGTATGTAATTTATTTACCCTGGAAAGCTTAGCCCAGTCACAGTATCTGATAGTCAGTAAAGCACAATGTTTTTCCTCTAGTTTTACAGTGTGGTTTGACTGAGGCACAAGACATTTAAGTAATTTGACCAAGATTAACCAGTGAGAGTCACCACAGATTTATTGCCAGGCACTAGGGGTGGTGGAGAAGGGGGGGATTCTCACAGGGATACTTTTGCAGGAAGGCTGATACCACCCTAGAACCACTGCTTCCCTTCCCTAAAAGCCGGCGGCCCTAAGCACCACAATGACAGTTTGCTTGGCATCTGAGGGGACACAATTTTTTTTAAACAACAACAATGAAGGCAGACAGCCAGAATATTTTGCTAGAACTTGTATCTACCACAGGAGATTAAATTGCTTGCTGTTTGAGCAATAAAATCGTGCCGTTGACCAGCTTTGTCCTCATTTTGCAAACACAAGGGATACAAAGAATATGCTTTAAAACTGTGCTTGGTCCTCATGCTGCAGTCGGGGCATCCCCAGCTCCAGTACTCTAGATCACATGGTCTCTTATTTATTCACAGTGCCTGCAGCACAGTGATTGTTATTGTGATAACCTTTTAGATCAAGTTGTTTATTTTACCCCAGGATACCTAACAGATTCTGCATGCAAGTGAACAACAATTTGAGACATAGATAGAACTATATTGAGAGAAAGCACAGTCTTGTGGTTAAGGAACTGTCTGGGACTCAGGAGAATCTGGACTCTGTTCACAGTTCTGCTATAGACAATTCACTTAATCTTCTGTGACTCAGTTATCCATCTGTTCAATGGGGACAATACTTAGAACTGGTCAGATTCCCCTGCCCCTTATGGCAAATGTTTGCCGTTTGCCACAAAATAAATAAATAATAATAAAAAAGAACCTCCAAAATGGAAAGGGGTTTTTTGGACAGTCAAAATTTTCTACTTCCCATAAAATATTTCCATTGAAAAATCCAATTTTCTATTGAAAAACAGTTTTGACTGAAAATTTTCAATCAGCTCTAAAAATAATGTTTACTTTCTCCAGCCCCGACAGGCCTGTCTATTTAGACTGAAAGCTCTGCAACACAGGAACTGTCTCTTACTGTGTGAATGTACGCCTAGCACAATGGGCCTCAGTGCGAGCCTATAGATGCCTAGCTAATATAAACAACAACAATCAGTAAAAACAGTGGATGACTTTTAAGAACATAAGAATGGCCATATTGGATCAGAACAAGGGTCCATCCAGCCCAGTATCCTGTCTACCAACAGTGGTGCCCCAGAGGGAGTGAACCTAACAGATAACGATCAAGTGATCACTCTTCTGCCATCCATCTCCACCCTCTGACAAACAGAGGCTAGGGACACCATTCCTTACCCATCCTGGCTAATAGCCATTAATGGACTTAACCTCCATGAATTTATCTAGTTCTCTTTTAAACCCTGTTATAGTCCTAGCCTTCACAACCTCCTCAGGTAAGGAGTTCTACAAGTTGACTGTGCGCTGTGTG
Organism: Mauremys mutica; assembly: GCF_020497125.1. NCBI lineage: Eukaryota > Metazoa > Chordata > Testudines > Geoemydidae > Mauremys > Mauremys mutica. The sequence continues at coordinate 106,301,783 of NC_059077.1, read as the reverse complement.
AAGAACTTCTTCCTTTTATTTGCTTTAAACCTATTATTAAATTATGAGAACAAGTAAATAACATTCCTTATTCACTTTCTCCCCACTCATGATTTTAAATACCCCTATCATATCCCCCCTTAGTCTCCTCTTTTCCAAGCTGAAAAGTCCTAGCCTCTTTAATCGCTCCTCATATGGGACCCGTTCCAAACCCCTAATCATTTTAGTTGCCCTTATCTGAACCTTTTCTAATGCCAGCATATCTTTTTTGAGATGAGGAGACCACATCTGTACGCAGTATTCAAGATGTGGGTGTACCATGGATTTATATTTATATTTATTCTTGTCATTGTGACAAGTGGTGTATGTGAATTGTCCTACTTCCGGTTCCTGTTTGTTTGTTTGCTGGTTCCTGCTCCCAGAACAGAGAGAGAGAGAGAGAGAGAGAGAAAGAGACTGTGGCATTGGTATTACGCAATTCCTCAGGGTCTGCTGCAAAATATCTGCCTTTTGGACTGTTATGTTTTGTCCAGACTATTGCTGACTTAACCAGTTCATGACTGTTACGTGTTGATTGACAACTTACCACCGTGTCTTGCTTTTTTTGTTGTTGGTGGTGGTGTTTTGGGATTGCTGTTCTGGGGTGCATCCGTGTGTAACAGTCATGTATGCCTTTCAGAGGCATATTCCTTATTTTTAAATGTCTTCTATGAGCCAGCTAAAAGGAGCTGCTTATTACTACCAAAAAGAGAAAACATTGTGAGTGCAGGGGATGGGGAAGAGAGAAGGGGTATAATTTCAATGCAATTTGCAAAATTAAATTAAATAGAATTACCAGGGTGTTGGTGTAGGGTCCTTTTTTCTTTTCCAGAAATGCAAAGAAACAAAACCTGTCCTAATTTATCTTGGGTATGCACTTAAACTAGGCTCTTGTAATAGTGTTTTGATATGTGATAACACCTTGGAAACAATGGCAATTATACAGCAGCGTTCTGTCACTACTACTAGGTTAATCTTGAAAATCATGCAATGAGTATATGCCGTCATGTCTGGGCTTCTACTGGAGACATCTTGGGGAGAAAATAGCCTTTTATTTCTCAACTCGACTATAATTTGACTTTTTATTTCAAATACATGAAATGTTTTAACCATATTTGTCCCTTAACTGCCTTTATGACATGCCAGTGTGTTTATTAGATTTTTCACAATTTTGGCTAAGTTCCTTCTAGCAGTCAGAACACCACAGCAGGAAATTTCAAATATACACATTTAAAGATAATGTTTCTACTATACATTTAATATAGTTCCTTTCATTCAGAGGACCCTGAAGTGCTTTACAAACAAATCGATATATGGTGGTGTCTGAAAGGCTGTGCAGACCACAGGAGTGAGCATGGAGTTGAGAGTCAGGGATGCCTTTGTTCTAAATCCTGGTTGCCACTCACATTCTGTGCATCTTTGGCAAGTCCCTTGTCCATCTGAAAAATAGCTGTGGTGATACTTACATAGCAAGATTTAAAAGCAATTGGACATTTATATAGATAACAGGAATATCCAGAGTTAGAAGAGTTAATTTTACATACACAACAAAACAGCAAACAAGAGTTTGGCAGGGATATAAACCCTCATGCTACAGGGCATAAACTAACCTCTGACAAATGGAGATTAGAAGGAAACATCCACTGTGCACAGGTTACTCCATAATTGCAGGCAGGGCCGGCTTTAGGAAGTGTGGGGCCCGATTTGAACAGTTTCAACGGGGCCCCGGCAGGGATGACTAAAAAACAAAAAAAAAACCCACCACATGTAAAAAAACACATGGGGCTTGTACTCACCGGGGCTTGTACTCCGAGTCTTCGGTGGCACTTCGGCGGCGGGTCCTTCACTCGCTCCAAGTCTTCAGCAGCACTGAAGGACCTGCCACCGAAGACCCAGAGAAAGCGAAGAACCCGCCACCAAAGTGCCACTGAAGACCCGAAGCGCCGCCAGGTGAGTAAAAATTAAAAAGGCGCCTCTAGCCAGGGAAGGGATTCTCACTGGGTGCGGGGCCCTCTTAGGCGCGGGGTCCGATTCGGAGGAATAGGCCTAAAGCCAGCCCTGATTGCAGGTTTTATTGCATCTTCCTCTGAAGTATCTAGTACTGGCCACTATGGTGACAAGATGCTGGACTGGAACACTGGTCTGATCCACTATGGCAATCCCTATGTACCTCAACCACCTCACTCAGGAGTTATGAGCAGTATTTAGTTAATTAGCACCATGACCATATGAAGCATTATATACTGGTGAGTTTTAGTATTACATGCAAAATATATGCAACAATCCCTTTATCCACCAGAAACATGCAGCCAACTTTGTGGTGAATTGTGGCAACTATTTAACAATGCATAGCAGCAATATTACACAACAGTTTGGGAAGGCAGAATATCTCCCACCTACCCCCCCCCCACACACACAATTGAAATGGCGGGGAGGGGGGGAGTGTTATGTAAGCAGGTTAATAATTACCATTCTGGAAACTGGCCAGCACTTAAAGTGACCTATATCTAATCTCATGAGAGCTGTACATATTTCTCCTTTAGATGGTGAAAGCCTGCAGGGAATGCATAGGAGCTGCATTGGAAAGGATTGCTAATGCTCTCCTCAGAGCAACAGGGTGCCAGAAATTCTCTAGCAATCCATAATCAGGCCTCTTCACAAGACCAACTCTGGACACAAATATCTTGGCCATATATTGCCTGCCTGATCTACATCTCTGCTTCTTAAGATAGTGCCAGGGAATTTCCCAAGTCCAACATACTTGAGGTCCTTGGATTCCAGAAACGGCGCTGTCACAATAGTCAGTGATTTCCCCAGGACAGTGAGTTGAAGACAGAAGCCCTGGTTGACATTTATCAATCTTCCAGCAGCCTTTGATACTTTTGACCACAAAATTTGCTGACACAATTGCATGACCCAGCAGGAGTGAACAGAATTATCTTCAAGCTATGACACTCATCCCTTTCTGAACAATCTCACAGGTTACTGATGGGTGACTGTTCCTGTTCCCCAATGATACATAGCTGTGGAGTCCTATGGGGTTCAGTTCTGTCATGCCCTATGATTGACATCTGTGTGAAACTCCTGGGAGGGAGGGATCATGAAATAATGCTTGTTATAATGTCTTCAGTACTCCACTGACACCCATCCTAAACTCTTCTTTTCCACCACTATCACCAGGCTCTCCCAAAGTCTTGCAAAACTGAGATGTGGATGAAAAAACAGCAGACTGAAGCTTAACCCAGAAAAGATGAAGAGGATGCTTATTGATGGTGCAGGGGGATGGGGGGAGAAGGGAGGGAATGAGGGGTGCTCTGAGGAACTTGAATAGAATCTTAGCACTCCTTCAATTGAAGGTGTCTTCCCAGCTATAAACAGGTCGATCTGTAACATAGAGGTCTCACTGGATTCATGAGTGCTCTTGAAAATATGGATTTACACCCACAGTGCAAGCTTATCAAAGTCCATAGGCAGAATATTGCCCTATGTGACTAATTCCTTTGCTGAAAACTCTCTTGCCCCCTCGTCTCCACTATCAAAACAGTAGCAATGCAGGACAAGTGCTGTACAAAATGGTGGCAGAACACCACCCAGAATGTCTGCTCATTGTTGAATTGATGAAGTGTCATCCCTTGGGAAATTATGTGGTGTTTGATGACACTGATTAGAGCTGATTTCCCACTGAAATACTCTCTTCCCATCAATAGCTCAGTAACGAGTCGTGCCCGATGTCAGTCTCTCATTCTTTGACACTTTAAATACACATCCTTGGATGTGCTCCAACTGTGCTAACATCTGAAATATAATGAACAATGTCACTCTAATTCGTCAATGAAAGTAAAAATAAATGTATGAAGAACCATATGGAACTAGCTATTGTACTGTATACAAGTTTCCACCGTACATTGTGAAGTGTTACTTTGCAGTACAAAGTAAAGGATGGATGACATAATTATCAGCATGGTGGCAGTTTTGGCAGAGAAATGCAACATTACAGAAAATGAAAAAATGCTAGCAGCATTTATTGTGCCATGTACTTTAATCTGGAGCTCTTAGCCCACTGGAGAAGTTGACCCCTGGCAATCTACAGCACGAATAGAGGTTGGAAGATAAGGCTGGCAGGGAAACATTCACCATATTTCATTACTCAGGGACAATCACCCAGTGCTGTCTTGTACAGTGTTTCCTGTGCTTTAAAATGCTCTGTAAACTACGTTTTCTTAAAAACATATTTTCACTCAATGTATATCTCATATAATATTTTTAAAGGGATGCTGTACAGATGCAACTTACAGGTTTGATTTGCCCTCACTGGTACAGGGCCACTGTCCTCCAGGGAATGGCAATTGGCATTTCCACTGCCATCATGCACTGGGGATTCTGCCAGTGCAGGGAAACTGTATGTTACAGATGGGGCTCAGTAGAAGTCCCAGAAGTTCAGCTTACTTGGGGGATGTGCTCGCTCAAGCCATGTCCCCTCGGCAGCCAGCACTGGCCACTTTCTGGACTCTGCTGGTTGACTCAGGAACTCAAATGGGATAGGGTGAAGTACATTTCACCACTGCAAGTGGTAGATTTTCTACCACTGGGAGCCAGTGATATTAGACTTCGATATATTTAAATAAATTTCTTTAACTGTAAGAAGCAACAAAGAGTCCTGTGGCACCTTACAGACTAACAGATGTATTGGAGCATAAGCTTTCGTGGGTGAATACCCACTTCATCAGACGCAACCCTCTGATTCTTTAACTGTGTTTCTGGTGCTGGGGTGGGCAAACTACGGCCTGTGGGTCGGATTTGGCCCACCAGCAGTTTTAAACCGGCCCTCAAGCTCCTGCTGGGGCGTGGGGTCTTGGGCTTGCCCAGCTCTGGCACTCTGGCACTCCAGCAGGGTCGGGGGCTGCTCCACGCAGCTCCTGGAAACAGCCGCATGGCCCCTCTCTGTTGCTCCAGCTGGGGAGCAGGGTCGGGGGGTGTTCCATGTGGCTCCCAGAAGTAGCAGCATGACCCCGCTCCAGCTCCTATGTGCTCCAATGGTCCCCTCCAGTGCCCCAATGGGAGCTGCAGGGGTGGTGACTGCAGATGGGCAGCATGCAGAACCACCTGGCCGTGCCTCCGCATAGGAGCCAGAGAAGGGACATGCCGCTGCTTCTGGGAGCCGCCATCCAAGGCCTGCACCCCTGAGCCTCTCCCCATGTCCCAACCCTGTGCCCCAGCCCTGATCCCCCTCCCGCTCTCTGAGCCCCTCGATCCCAGCCTGGAGCACCCTCTTGCAACCCAAATCCCTCATCCACAGCCCCACCCCAGAGCCCGCACCCCCAGCCACAGCTCTCCCCCCCACACCCTGAACTCCTCATTTCTGGTCCCATCCCAGAGCCCACACCCCCAACCAGAGCCCTTGCCCCCTCCTGCACCCCAACTCAGCATGGAGACATCAGCAGAAAAGCTCCTCCACTGCTCCCCTGCCTTCAGCCCTCTCTGGCTTGGAAGTAAGCCAGAAACCCCTCCTGCTATTCTCCTGCCTTCAGCCTTCCCCAGGAACCTCTTACAACGTCCTTCAAAAATCTCCTCACAGCTCTGATTCTACCTGAGCCTTTATACCCCAAGTGCTTCCCACCCGCTTAACTGTCCAGACTGAGAGCACCTGCTGGCACAGGGGAGTGGACCTACTTCATTTAAAAGGGCCGGCCTCTCTGCAATACTATACAAAAGCCTAATGTTTTATGTGAGCAATCTCATTGATTTCGAGGATTGCTTACCTTTGTGGTTTTGGGAGTGCAGAATTTGGCAGAGATCTGCTGGCTGAAAAATAGGCCCTGCTCAATCCACAGAGCTGGAAGGAACTCTTCGAAGTTCCACAAAAAACAAGGATTCCAGAGGTTTGGGAGAAAGGGGGAAGCATGCTCTAGGACTATCTCCTCCTTTCCATGAGTCCCTGAGCCAGATGCAGGGGTAGATGTTTCTCTCCACTCATGGACGCAAAAGAAGCATGAGAGACAAAGACTTCCAACTTCAGAGACCAACATTGACTCAGTTATACCTGTGTGTCAATGTTAAAGACAACGGAACAAATTATCTTTTCACTTATACCTATACAGCTAAATCAGATCTCTGTACATAAGAAGATATGGCCCAATGAGCTAGTACCATGTAGAGCTGACTGAATACTGGAAACAAATATTCATTGAATAAATTATTCAATTAATATTACTGTTGTTCATTGAATAATATATTCAGCAAATACTATTTGACCACAAAGAATGATCTGTCAAATTAATTATTTGACAAAAATTGCTGAATAATGCATATGACAAATTATATTTTTATTTTTTGTTCTAGCACAGTGTAACTCAGGGCAGAACTTGGTCTACTGACTCAGTAGTAGCAGTGATAATACACAAGCAAGAAAGAGCACAGACAGATTTTCAGATTTAAAAAGTAAGTGTGCAGGGCTAGCACATAGTAAACATATCTTGTTATTTGTAAAATGAGCATATTTGATTCAGAAATAACAGACAATGTCATTTTTACAGAGTCAATTTTCAATGTAGAATCTCATTTTAAAATTAAGTGAAAACTGAAGGCATTACTATTTATAATTTGTGGCATGTGTATGCATATCGTGTGGGAATACCTTGTGATTGCTTTACAGAAGTCATTACTCATATTTATTGGGTAACAGACTAGTTTTAAGAGTAAAAAAAAATTAATATTAATGGCTGGGACACAAGCTCAGACTGACCCAAAGCAGGTCTTATTAATTCAACAGCATTTTTCCTGTTTTCTTTTCAGCTAGGCAACTCTCTCCCATCAACCTTACTTTGACACACTTACTTAAGTACACTATTTATTTAATAACATCTGCATAACACTTAGGTGTTTATAATTGATCGTTGAGTAAACTCAGATGAAAAGCTCTAGCATTCTGCCTCTCTAAATTCCCCCTTGCAATTTTAAGTGGATACCGTAGTCTTTTTCTGTTCCTGCCCTAAACTTGTGTATGCTAATTAGAGTTACATTCCACCCCAGAGCTGACTGCATTTCATTAAGTCTTCCCTGTGCATAGGTTGTATAAAAGGTTGTTGCATTTATAAAGAACTTTGGGATATATACCTAATGATAGTGTTTTTCATTCAGACAGATTACAAAGTGCTTTTTAATATGGTTATTGCTAATAATAATAAAATAAAGAATAATATAATGGAAATAAGAACTGTGAGACATTCACTTCATCTATTCTTTGCACAAAACATATTCAGCATTCAAGTCCCACAAGCTATCAAAATAAGGCTTATGTGAGACCTGTGGTTCTGACCCTCCAAATTTAACTTTACATGCTTCATACACCAAGTAACTTAAGCATATGCCTAGTCCTGTTGAAGTCAACATTCTTAAAATTAGCTGGAAAATGGTTCATTGATTTCAATGAAACTGATCATAGTGCATAAAGTTAATAACATGTGTAAATCTTCAGAGGATCAGGGCTTTAGTGGTGCCTAGGTCTTCTGCTGACCTGCAGAGGAATGAATTTCTCCCAGTAAGGTGCCAATCCTGCAAAGCATTTAAGTATGTGCAGAACTTGAGCACGTGAACAGTGCCATTGACTTCATATGATGGGGCCTATGGGCTGTGAGCTGAAGATGATTTTGATGCTTTAGAAAGAGGAAAGGTTGTTTTTGTTTTTAGAAGATTAAAGATCAAGGTTAAGGAAGACAAAAAGAGTCTAAGTTGAATTCCACTGAACATGCGATATTCCTCAAGAGTAAAATTCACTCAAGTTCTGTCTGCACAAAACTCTATGTATCACTAAAGTTCTATGAGAGATGTTCCCCTTTGTGCAGAAAGGGGAATTTCATCCTGAGATGATTTGTGCCTCCCCCCAAATAATATGTTTTTTCACTGGTAAAGAAACCGTGGTGACCTGTTGGTGAGTATTGCTAACAACTCTTGAGCAGAAAGGAGGATTCTTAAGTAGAGACAAAAAGAAAAACTGGAGAGCTGTGAAATCATACGGGAAATTTGGGAAAAAATACTCAGGGCAATAGAAGAGATCATACGACTGGATTTTCAATTGTTCCTGGACCTTGTGTATCACACCAGAGAGATAACTGGACACTTCCATGACAAATAAAATTAAGATTAAAATAGCAACAACAGCTAAACCTATTACAGTGAGAAACTGAAAAACGTAGACAATGCTTTCTGAAGCAGAATGAACATTGGGCCTGATCTGGAACTTGCCGAAATCAATTGGAGGTTTGCCTTTAGTTAAATATCAGTAGTAATGAGACTATTATCCTTACAAGCTTCAGGATACCCTGGGTTATTTTCAGGAAACCGATCATTTATTCAGGCAATCACAAGTGAAGAAGTCTTGATTTATTTCCAGAAGTAGACATGAATCCAAAGCATGCCTTGTATTGTTATTTGACTTAGGTTTCTTCATTTTTAACTGTATATATATGGGTATGGCTAATCAGCAGGGTTAGAAACTTTACATCCACAGCTCTGCCACTAGCACAACTGATAGTAGTAGGTAGATTGTCAACATCTATATGGATCAGTACTAGAGAGAGATGAGGGACACATTTTGCAAATAGTTTCATGGCTATTTGCTGAAAGCAGAGGAATGTTGAGCAATCCTGGGTTGTATTCCAGGCTCTGAAGGGAGTGTAGTCTAGTTGTTGCTTTTTGTCTCCACAAAGCCTGACCCCTTCTGCCCCTTCTGTGGCACTCTCCCGCATTGCCACAACCTTCAGGTGCTGCTCCTCTCATTCCTCTGCATTCTAGTCAGCCTGGCTCCTGCTCTTCTTGCTACCTCAGAGCACAGAAGAGAGTCTCCCTAAAACCAGTTTTGGTGTTTGGCACCACAGTGGCTCCTGGGACAGCAATGTCAGGAAAATCCTGTTCAGTCCCAGTAGCCCTGAGAGCGGCACTATGTTCAATACAGATGCAAACTTTAGAGAATTTCACTGCCAAGCTCTAAACTGCCATGCTCTCTACTGAGCATGGATGAACTGAGATTTTCTGAGGCTTGACTGGGTAAATTTGGGCAGTTTTTCCAAGGGGACAGCAAAAGGACAGCCCAGTCAGACAAGACCAGATCACTGCCAAATTTGAAGTCCCTACTCCAGAGCATGGATGTTATAGAGCTCATGCACACTATATGTATATATATTGGCAGAGCTCTGATCTTGTCCCCGTGGGTCCCACGCTTCCAGGCGGTTTACGCTAGCCTCAGAGGCTAACTGTGACCCTCCATGTAGCCCTTCTCCCTCTAGGGCCAGGGTACAGTCTACTGAGCCCTTTTCATCATAAGCCAGCAAGGAGCTTGGTGAGAGAACTCCTGCAATCCCTGTTGTCCCTATGGGCTTAATCAAGAACAGTTTAGCCTCCTGTCCTGACAGGGGCCTGTCTTCCCCCTTTCTGTAGTGGCAGGCTGGGGAGAACCCAGGCCCGCTCTCTACTCCGGGTTCCAGCCCAGGGACCCTAATGGCAGCAGCTATTGGCAGCCAACCTTTCACTGCCAGAGTTGCTACATTTCCCTGAGCCATTTCCCCACAGCTCCCCCTCTTCTCTCTCTGAACGCCTTCTTCACCCTTACCAGTGGTTTGAGATGTTTTCCTTATCCAGCCCTTCAGCTGCACTTCCTCTCTTCTGGCTCTCCTTGGCCTGACTGGAGTGAGCCCTTTTATAGTATCAGAAGGGCCTTAATTAGAGTCAGGTGTTCACATTAGCTTAACAGCCTCACCTGACTCTGCAGGTTAATTGGAGTCATGTGTCCACCCTAGCCTGGAGCAGCCCCTGCTCTGGTCAGTCAGGGAACAGCAAACTACTTATCCAGTGGCCAGTATATCTGCCTTCGACTACTCCGCTGTACCCAACTTGCCTGGGTCTATATATATGAAGAGACAGTTTTGTATCTGAAACCAGTGGTTTTTCTACTTTTCCTTCTGCATGAAAAAGTAATAAAAAGGATACTTTAATAACTGCTATTCATCCTGCTCTTTCAAGCAGTTTTGAAAATGAGCCTTTTAAATCAACAAAGCATTTAGTATGATAGCATGTGATATATGAGGATATTACTGGTAATTACCAAAATGATAGAAAAATAACAGCTCTAGAGTAAAGCTGAGGAATGTATTTTGACCAATAATTATCTGTCACTCCTAATGGCCTCCTTCTGAAGGTACTCATATTATGATTCTTTGAAGAAATTTGCTATGCAGTTACATTTGTTTCTTCAAATTTTGCACAGCTGTGTATAGCATTCTTTTTATTAATCCTGCAAGAGACGAACAAATTATTTTTTGCTGAGTTTTGAATCATCACATTCCACTATGTGAAGCAGCTTAATTTTCATTGAATTGTGACATATCTTCTCAGGAAAAATACTAGAAGATCAATTTCAAAGACTAAGGTCTAGCCACTGCTAAAGCTAATCTCTTAATAGGAAGAAGGAAAGAAAACCTGTTAGCACATAAATTAGGAATCTAAGGAATATTTTCTGTTATCAGTTGATTTCTGAGAACAGAATGAGTGTTTAAAGAATTTACATAAATTATAAAACATCAGAAGGCTTACATTGCCTAGCAGTGCTTCTCAACTGAAATAAATGCACAGAAACACAGGCTGTCAGTGCACTGTTTGAATTTCAGATTAAGAAGCAGGTCTGTGCATTCCACTCAAATGGTCAAGTACTGACAGTTTACGACATCAATACATTGTCAAGGAGGGCTTGCAACAGTTAAACTGCATTGCACCTTGATTTATAGTCATAATCAGGATTTGTAACTACAGATATGAGACTGAATAATCCAGTTTCAAATGAAGCCTGTGACTAATTTTTCTTAAAAAATATCCTTACTAAGTTTCAAGGTAATGTAGCCTGTATTCGGTTCCATAAAGCACATGAACACACTATTGTTCAGAAAGCCTGATTTCCAAGACTGCAAATGTATGGATTACCTAAGCTTGACACTATAGCTGGCCATTTGCATGGCCACTAGGTGGACTTCAAGTTTGTACTGTAAGGAATTTCAAAATCACTGGTGCTGTATTAATGTCCTCCAAGCTCAGAATAGACAAGTGATAAAGGGTAAAATTAAGCAAAACCAAACAATTGATGCAAGTACAGTGCTCCTGCTCCTTACTCCACAAAGGCTGCCAATTATATTATGGTCCAAAGCAAGGACTGGGGCCTGACAACCCCAGAGACTGCCTCTTCCTCTGCAACCTACAATGGCAGTTGTGATCAGCAGGATGCATCAGCTCTCAGGCCACTACTCAATAAAGCACTTGAGCACAAGCTTACTTTTAAGCATGTGTCTAAGGCTAAACATGCATTTTAATTTCCTCCCACCAGAGAGCAGAATGAGCATGGTGCTGAAACTGCGGGCACATGACTCAATCCATTTCCAATTAAAGTCTTTGGAAAGACACCCACTTATTGGGACTGGATCCAGCCATTAGTGAAGACCTTTTGATAACTAACTTGTGGAGCCAAGCAAATACCCACTGGAGAAAGACCCACCACCCATCCATTAAACTCTCCCTGAATGGTCTCTTGATATATTCATTAATTATTTATGTTAAACAATCCGTTCCATCTTGTATTTAGCTGTGACACTCTGAGTGCATTTTCCAGATATGAAGAAAAGCTCCGTAAAAGATCGAAAGTGTGTCTTTCCCACCAACAGAAGTTGGTCCAATAAAAGATATTATCTCACCCACCTTCTCTCTTTATTATCCTGGGATGAACATTGCTACAACAACTCTGCAATCAACTCTGTAGAGAATTATGACATTTCTTAAGAAAAAGGGAGAAGGGCAGTAATATAGATGCAGTTACTCTTTTAAAAAGTAGGTTGCTATTTTGTAGCTCAGAATACCATTATGTATAATTAATTTTAACTATAGATGCAACAAAGTGCAATGTTACTACTTGAGCACCTCAGTAATCAACCGCCCCACATCTCATCATATAAAAATCACCAGAATGACCAAACAACCTCTGCACAACTCCTTCCCAAACACCTGGAAAAAAAGGAAGCGCAGGGCACTGGTGGTCCAATGCTGGATGTGACTTTCAGAAACGAGGACCCCTTATGCAGAACATCTTGCCAGCACATCCCTCCTGTTTATAACAATGGAACTCCAACTCAAGTGACACCGCAAAGCACATCTATGGAAATTTGGCACAGAAAGAAGGGTAGTCAATCAAATAACCCTGCCCAACCAATTTAGGGCTTTTAATATGCGTGCACACACATTGAATTCCACTTGGAAACTCTGTGCGCCAGAGGATGTTTCTTATAAATTGCAGAAGTCATGAGAGTAACAAGATTGGTGACTGCTAAAGTACGGCACTGTGCTTTCTGCCCCAAATGAGTCAAATAAGGGCATGACTAAGGATTCCTTATATAATCCATAGTAGGAATGCGTGTTGGTTGGAAAAACGTTAACAGAATGATTTTCTGTGACAGAATGCAGTTCCATCAAAATCAAAACGCTACATGAAATTGTGTCGCTTTAGCCAAAATTTTGTTTTGGAGAAAAACCACAGAAAAAGAACTCTAATAATGTAAAAACAACCCAACTCTGCAGTTTTGAAACAAAATGTTGATTTTTCATTTTGAAACATTACACTTCAGTTCTATTTTGTATTATATAATATATTTTACAGAGATAATTTGTTTTTGTAAAAACAAAATTCTTTCAATCAACCCAGAACAATTTTTTTTGCAGGGGGGAGGGTATGCAGGGGGAGGGAAGAAACATTCTTTCACAGAGAATTTTGAAATTTTCAGCTTTTGCTCCTAATTGGAATAAAGACAAATATCAAAATCCTTGATGAAATGGAATTTCTGTCTTCTGAACAGCTCCAGTAGGAACCTCTGAGACTGTGGAATAATATAATTATGATATCTATGTTGCCAATGTGTTATCTGACTTGCTTTGATTTAATGATGAACTGTTGTAACCCTAAACACCCCTGTAGTCACACCCAATTTTACTGTAATAATCTTTGTAGAAAATATGCCCTGTGAGGTATCATTTGAAAACTAATAAGTCACTGATGATCAATATTCTTGAGTGATATATGTATAAGAGTTATGGATATATGCTGGAATTATAACTAAAGTGTGTTTAACCCAGGCATGCCAGGGGAGTTGGTAAACAAGTCTAATAGACAAATGAATGTTTATTTGCTTTTCTGAGCAGCTCGGTCATCACAGGCAGAGACAATAAAGGTCTATTTACATATTAGGCAAACAAAGCTATCAAGCCAACAAGCAGGGGAAGAGACAGCTTCCAGCAGGGAAGAGAAACTTTATCTGGGCTATAAAAACAGGGGGTCTTAATGTCAAGTGATAAGCAATTGAATCAGTTGATTGTATACAATATTATTGTATTATAAAAGCTTATCAAATGAGGTGTTATGAAAGCCTATGACACACTGATGATTAATATGTCATTGTGAATTTTATGTATTAACTTTACATAAGGAATTATTGATACTTAAATATTGTGTTTTACAGTCTGTTACCAAACAAAGGGAGAAACAGGCCTCTCCCATGCAGGAGGGAAGGCAGCTATCTACTTGTCTCCCGTGAAATTAAGCAAGGTGTAATAAGAAACAATGGAAGCTCCATTGACATAGAAATCATCAGGGGGATGGGTAGACAACAGGAAGGGAAGAACAACATGAGGTCATCCTGCCTCTTGAACCAAGAACTTTGGAAGATATAAGCAAAGACAGAAACCATCTTTGGCCTCCATTACTAGACAGACACAAGGGAACAGAGCTCTTGCAAGCTGAGAAAGATGGGTCCGTCAATAAAGGAGGCGGGTTGAAGTCTGTGAGAAATGAATATAGGTGAGAAACCTATTTAGGCAATGATCTTTCACCAGCCAGCATCTTGTACTTCTGTGAAAGGTAGCCATGGCTGGTAAGAACAACGATTGGTGAAAGAAGCCATCTTAAACAAAGCACGTACTTTGCTAAAGTGAGTTTTTGTTTGCTTGTAGCCATCTCTACTGTTTTCTGTTTTATTTTTACTATATGCCAACTCAGTGCTGTGTTTGAAGGGAAGGATGTATTTATCCAGTTAAGTTAATAAGCTGTAGTGTGCTTCTGTCTCCTTAAAGAAACATCAAATCTTCTTATTTCTCTGAGCTGTCAGGAGATGATTGGACAATTCATGGCACATGGTTTTGGGGAAATTTGGGACTAGGAGTGTATTGGGGTCACTTTGCTGGTTGTAACCAAGGCTGGTGGAAGCCAGAGTAGGGTTGTAGACAGGCTGCTGGAGTCAGAGCTGCTGAATCAGGTTGTCTAGCACACAGAGTGTAACCTACATGCCTAAGGCTGACTGTGACATCCCAGACTGGGAGCTACTATAGCAAAGTATTGTAAGGCACTCAGGTTTGCAGGGCAAGTAGTGACAACCCTTTACTGGTCTGGATTGCACCACAAACCCTGTGACAGCTGTGCCCTCTTTTCATTGGAAAGCAATCTTCCAGTGACATCCTCAAACCAGTGTCAACTGTCTGATTCATGGGGTACTGGAAATAACATTGTACCATTGATAGCAGTAGGTCTTCGAATGTGCTGGCTTCCAGAATATTAACATTTCCTGATGATGCTTGGCCAACTAAAGAGAAGGTGACAATTAATGGACAGATTAAAATTGTGTAAGGAATGGGGACTGACAGTTGCAGTTAGCTGTCCTGTGTGGATGCATGATGTTTTGGTGTTGGGGAAAGGGGCTATGAGTAAGGCTAAGTTTTATCATGGATATTTTTAGTAAAAGTCACGGACAGGTCATGACTTCCGTGAATTTTTCTTTTTTGCCCGTAACCTGTCCGTGATTTTTACTAAAAATATCCATGACAAAATGGGGACCTGCGGCTCCTCACATTGCCTGAAGCAGGGCAGGGGCTAGAAGCCGCCTGCAGCAGCTGGAGGCTTCAGAATACTCCTGCTGCCTGCAGCTCCAAGGGTCCCCCCCACACTGCCCATGGGGACCAGGAGCTGTGGGGTGCCCCCGCCTCCCATGTTGGCCGGGAGCTGCGGGGTATTCCCAGCAATGGCGGCTTGGGAGCTGCAGGGTTCCCTGCTGGTGGTGGCGGCCGGAGGCTCAGGGATTCCCCCACTGCTGGTGGCAGCTGGGGCCTCAGGGGTCCGCGGCTGGGGGCTCTGGGATTCCGCTGCTGCCCGTGGTAGCCAGGGGGTTTTCCTGATGGTGGCTTGGGGCTTTGGAATTCCCCTGCCACCCATGGTGGCTGGGAGCTGGGGGTTTCCCTGCCGCCGACAGTGGCTTGGAGTGCTGGAGGCCGCAGAGGCGCTGGGGGTACCCCACAGATCCCTGTCCCTTCTGGAAGTGGGGAAACCTGCAGCTCCTGACGACCACAAGCTGAAGTCACAGAGGTCACTGAAAGTCACAGATTCCATGACTTTCGCAATCTCTGTGACTAAATCGTAGTCTTAACTAGGAGATATAGTGTAAGTCTAGGACAAATTCAGAGGCAATATAGATAATAGATCAGTAAATCAAAAGTAAGTGTGTATGAGGAAGTTTACGTTTATGTAATTTATATATCAACTATCCAGAAGAATACGTAAATTCAAGTTAGTGGGGAGGCTGGTTTGACTTACACCTCTTACATACTCCTGTTAGTAATTTTTCCTGTTACACACCTCTCTTTGAGGTCTAATTAGTCTACAGTTAATTATTCTTCCTTCAATCTACTTATGCCGATTTTCTAATATGTAACTTACACACCTTAACCATCACCATTCAGTTTAGCCATGGTCCAGAAACTCAGCTGATATAAATAGATGTAGTGCCACTGAAATCAAGAGAATTACACTTATTTACAACTGCTGATACTCTGGCCTCAGATGTTTAAGGCCTTCTGAGGATGCTATAATCTTTGTTCAAGGGAAAATGGCCTACATTCCCTAGGGCAGTGTTTCCCAAACTTGGGACACCACTTGTGCAGGGAAAGCCCCTTTCGGGCCTGGCCAGTTTGTTTACCTACCGCGTCTGCAGGTCCAGCTGATCGCGGCTCCTATTGGCCGCGGTTCACTGCTCCAAGCCAATGGGAGCTGCTGGAAGTGGCGGCCAGTACGTCCTTCGGCCCGCGCCATTTCCAGCAGCTCCCATTGGCCTGGAGAGGTGAACCACGACCAGTGGGAGCCACGATCGGCCGGAACTGCGGACGCGGCAGGTAAACAAACTGGCCCGGCCCAACAGGGGCTTTCCCTAAACAAGCAGCGTTCCAAATTTGGGAAACACTGTCCTAGAGGAACTAGAGCCAACTATTGGCCTAAGAATCAGCTGAATCAAAACAGATTGATATATAAACTTCCTCTCTGCAATATTGTAGCCTATGGCTATGTTCCTGGGCTGCTCGGTGATGTGTTTTTGATGGTTTGCATTTCAGTTAACTGTTATTGCTCTGAAGCGTGCATGCAGATTTGCAGAGCTTCATCTGTTTAAAGTTATGCTTTGAGGACATGCTTAATCCTCTTTGGGGATAAGTAATTTTTATTATTGTAGAGGTTTGCCTTTTATAGGGTAATAGCTTTCATCAGTGTGGGAGACATTTGCCATGGGCGAGCTATGAGAGCTTGAGGCCACTATTGTGAGTGAGAGGCCCTTGAGGAGGATCCAACTGCCCACGCTGTATCCTCACACTATTGCTATGGCTCATAAGTATCTTTGTTTCATTCAATTGTATTAACCATATGGGGCATTAAATTATGCCTGGGAATCAAATGTGCTTATCTGAATGCTGAGTATGTGTGTACTGTGATTTTGATTAATCATGTTCTAAAAGGGACAATATAGTTTCTGTAAATCCACTGCTCTCTTGTGGTTTGCAAAGTCTTTTCAGAGTGTGATCCTACTCCATCTCTCTTTCCCCGCAGAGGGAACAGTAAGTTATTCCTTCAGGAAAGCCTGTTTGTAAGAACCCCTATTGAGATTTCAGAAGTATTGTCATATAGCCTGACTTGTATAATTCCCTTTACTCTTGCCCAGTAAGAATGAATTACTTCATGGTTTTCTCATACTAAGGCCATTATAATATGCTTTTACAATTTATGCCACTTAGAGCATAGCAGAAAGAAAAGCTAATTAGATCATTCCCCTGCAAGGGATGGATGTATTGTAGTCCCCTAGGAGAGACTATAATAAGACTAAGGCCTTGGCTACACTGGCGCTTTACAGCGCTGCAACTTTCTCGCTCAGGGGTGTGAAAAAACACCCCCCTGAACGCAGCAAGTTACAGCGCTGCAAAGCGCCAGTGTAAACAGTGCCCCAGCGCTAGGAGTGCAGCTCCCAGCGCTGTAAGCTAATCCCCTCGGGGAGGTGGAATACCTGCAGCGCTGGGAGAGCTCTCTCCCAGCGCTGGCGCCGCAACCACACTTGCACTTCAAAGCGCTGCCGCGGGAGCGCTTCGGAGTTTTGAGTGTAGCCAAGCCCTAAACTGATGTTAGAGAGGAGTCTAAACTGCAAAGTTCAGGTTTTGAACCACCTCAAAGTTGGTTGATGTTCATATTTAGGCTTCTGGTGTCATCCATGATAAGAGGAGCCAACTACAAAGTTTGCACTGGAGTTTGAGCTTTGATTTTCAGTATTCCAGTTAAGACCCATCTCTGATGTTACACTTTATCATAGCCAAGAGATCAAGCAGGAATCCTTACTCTTGGACCAAATGGTGCTATCATTTATACCATGTTAATGTCAAGCCTGGTGTCAGGGCAGGCAGTGGGCAGCCAGCATTAGGTACCAAGTTGCAGTCAGGAGATGTGTAGCAGAGTCAAAGTCAAGCCAGGTCAGGGTGACAGGAAGTCAGTGTTCACAGCATAGCAAAGTCTGCATCAGGGGTCAGCAACCTCTGGCACACGGCTTGCCAGGGTAAGCACCCTGGCGGGCCGGGTCAGTTTGTTTATCTGCCGCGTCAGCAGGTTTGGCAGACCGCAGCTCCCACTGGCCGCAGTTTGCCATCCCAGGCCAATGGGGGTGGCAGGAAGCTGCAGACAGCACATCCCTCGGCTCATGGCGCTTCCCACCGCCCCCATTGGCCTGGGACAGTGAACCACAGCCAGTGGGAGCCCTGGCAAGCCGCGTGCCAGAGGTTGCATCGTTGCTCAGACAGCTCCCTGTGAGGACTTCATGGTTTATATACTGACACAGGCCAAGCAGTGGGCTGCACTTGGCACAACTAAGGCATGCTGTCCCTGCCTATGCTACACTACTACCACCACCTACTCAGTGAAAGCTACTGTGAGTATCTGTACATAAGCTGAGAATCATATCCCTAACTTGTAGTACAGACATAGCCTTAATAGTGCTATGAAACCTGCAAAATGGAATGATTTCAAATGTCAAACTATTTTGCAAAATTGTTTTACCATTTTAAGATCAGCTCTAGGCCAGATCCCCAGCTGAAGCAAACCAGCTGTCAGGAGACCAGATCATAGGCAGTCGTGCCTAGTGGGTCACAGCAGGAGTCAGGCCTAGCGATCAGAGTTCAAATGCCAGAGACCAAGGTCAAAGCAGAGTCAGAGATGAGAGCTGAAAGGAAGGACCAAAGTCATGAGTCCAAATGCTAGAGCCAAGAGTTGAGACAGAGTCAGACCCAGCAATCAGAGCCAAGGGTCAGAACTGGGTTACCTGGCATCAGAGAAGGCAGGAGCAAGACTGGGTGCAGAGCTGGAGTGGTACAGGCACAAAGCAAGAGCAGGGCTTGGAGTAAGGCAAGCACCAGGAGGCAAAAAAACAACCGGCCTGTGGGCTGAGCAGCTAGCTGCCGAGCTGCTGCAGCTACTGGGCTTAAGAGCAAGCCACCTGACTGCCTTAGCCAATCAGGGGGGGTTCTGCTGTACCCAGCTGTGCTTGTTGGCTGCCTGAGGACTCCCTCATTCCTGACGCACTTTTAGGTCTCTTGACTTCAATGGAGCTTTGTCAGTTTATGACAGCCAAGGATAGACAATGCACAACTGATACAAAATTATCCCAAACTCTGGAAGAGGCGGCTCACTGCAGATGCTTCCTCACACTGGATAATGTATTGTGAAAACACAAAGAAAATATATGGAATAAGTTTAGGACACCTGGGGGAATGGGATGACTTTCTGTTATTTGGGGGAAAATACTGAACTAATTTACAAAAGCAGGGCAAAGTATGGCAAGGGGTACATATGACATCGCCTTCCTCTATTCAGTAAATGGCCAGTGTAGTACAATCAGTGTAATTTTGGCTTCAGTCAGATCCATGGGGGCAGATGCATTAGCATATCACTCCATGATGGATGTCTGTATAAGAACCTGGTGTGATATATAGGCCAGTGGTTTCAACCTTTTTCAGTCTAAGGCATATAATATTGTCAAAATAATTGAGCTGGGACCCACGATAGCCACCAAGCCCTTGCAGATGCAAAAGATGATGGATTTGGAGCATAGGCTGATTTTCAATTGTTTTGTGGGTGGTGGCTCAATAAAGGAAAGTGGTAGATATGGTGTTTCAAGATGGTGCTGACAGGGGTATAGAATCTTCCATCATCTCTCCCTCTTGACTACCCAGAGCCCATCTCAGAGCATAGGGACATGCTAGTGCAAGGGGATGTGAAGCCAGATCCAGACTCTTGAAGCAGTGTTTCCCAGCCCTAGAGCTAAGTTCTGTCAGGCCAGGCCTGGGCTGGGTAGGGAGGAAGGAAGGAAGCTGCTCTGGGACAGAACGCAGAGCAAGGGCAGGACAGCACAAGCAAGAGAATCTTTCACTCCCCTGCCTATACTCCCATTGGGTCCTAGCAATGATTTTGCAGCTCTCAACTTGGTTTTGCAGCTCTCAGCCAGTAGGCATAGTCCATTGGGAGCTCTTTCAGCCCACTTTGGGGTCATTCCTGACTGGCTGAGATCTGCCGGGATAGATCAGCGTTAACTGCCTAATCTCTTGAACTGCACCTACAGAGGGCCATGTTACCGGTTGAAAAAGAAAAGTACACGGGTGTTTACACAATAAAGAAAATATCAAATTAAAGCAAAGCTATGATGTAAAAATGTAATGCAAGAGAGATACACTGGACCATTATGAAAAACTAATAGAACTGGAAGAAATGAATAAAAAATTACAAGATGCTACACAGAATCCAATATACAGAAAAATTGTATGAAATTATATTTTTAGTGTAATAAACAGTATGTGATCATATAGTTAAATACATTTATCAAAATGCAAAACAGGACAGAACGGAGGTAGGTTGCATGTGTAACCTTAACTTCGGTATTTCTTGACTTTTGATTGTTTAACCTGAAAGATTAACATAGCGTTTTTGTCATTTCCAACGTTTATAGAGAGCAAAGATTTCTTTGACTAACACTTTGGCTTGCATCTAGATATAACTTTAAATTCAGAGGTATATCTAAGTATATGTTTAGGAAGATCAATATGGTATATAAGAACTGCTGAAGATCTATTATAGAATGTAAAAACGCTGGGTGCTCAGTTCTGGATGTCTATTCTGGTTCATGGGGATAGTGTTCATAAAAAACACAGGTATACTTTAGTCAAGTGGGCCTTTTCATGTATGGTCAAAGTACACCTTCTCTCTCATGTGTACATACTTTACCCAATGCACTCATAAACAACCCTTCTCTGGTAAAACAGATTATAAAAGAACTCATGGAATTGTTCCCCAGCTAAAATGGTTAACATGGGAATTAAATCTGCAAATGTAATTGTGTTTTCTCATTTATAGGAGAGTATTTAGGCCAGTGGCTCTCAAACTTTTGTGCTGGTAACCCCCTTTCACACAGCAAGCCTCTGAGTGTGACTTCCATTATTAATTGAAAACACATTTTTATATCTAACACTATTATAAATGCTGAAGGCCAAGCAGGGGTTGGGGGGTGACGGCTGACAGCTTGCAACCCCCAAGTTATAACCTCATGACTCCCTGAGGGGTCATGCCCCCCAATTTGAGAACCCCTGATTTAGGCTTCTCCAAATATAATTATTACTTGTCTAAAAAAGCCTTGAATATGATTAACAGTAAATATCCCTTCACCTGAGTTTCTATTGCTATCAGATATTTAGGAATACAGTTCTTTAGCTAAAACTTTGAACTTTTTAAAATTAAACAACCTTTCTCTGGTAAAACAGATTATAAAAGAACTTGATTACTTATAATCTTAGTTTATCCTCATTTTCCAGGTTTCGTTCAGGTGGGGGTGGGTGTTCCTCTTTTTCAGGTCGTCCCTATTTCACTTCCCTTAATGTATCCTAAAAGAGTGCAAAGTGACTTATCAGAATTTGTGTTGGTTGAGAGAAGATAGAATTAGAATTCCTACCTAAAATGAAAATACTAACCTTTTGAATTCCCCAATTTATTTCTTTACTGTTTAATACAACCCTGTCATGCATTAGAGTGGTAAATTGATACAACAGAGCTCTTCTATAACACTAGAGTAATATTGGGCAGTCCCAGATTCTGGAAATACTGCTACAGTATATTCCTTTTTGGCTGGATCTAATAATTTTAAATCAAAAGGAACAAATTGATACATCAAATGTGCCATATGAATCTGGCTTACAGGATTTAGAATTCTTAAATATACTCTTAGACCAACATTTCTGAAGTTTGATTGTGACAATCAGGGTACAGACACTCAACGGGAGAACAGGGTGTTTGAACCACAAAGAATAAGCAGTTGAATCAACTGATTGTATACAATGTTATTCTGCCAAGAAACATATAAAGTAAGGTCTTTTATGAAAGCTTCTACTGTTCTAAACTTTATATACATTGAGCTACGTATGCAGGCTATAGCTACGAACTCATGTATTTGTGTCCATCAAGAACAGTGCTCATAAACGTCAGCTCCAGCTCACAGCAGGACAGTGAGTGATCAGACAGGGAAAGGCACCTCCCCAAGCCAGGTGTTTGCACAAAATCAGACCAAGTTACAATACATTGTATGACCCAGGAAAATACATCAATGGGCCACTAAAATTAATGGAAAAACACTGAGACAACTGGGGATTTCCTTGTGGCAGGTTCCACCCAGAGTGCCACCAGGAACTGGGGTACCGCTGAGTCCTCTGACCCACCAGCCTGGGCTCCCCCTCACATTGTGCCACTGTGACAAGTGGTAGCCCTGCTCCCGGTCCTACACTTCACACAGGTATGAACACATCCAGTTGCAGTTACATCCAGGCTCTCTGACCAGCCAATGCATGAACCAACAATAAAAAGGCTACAGTCAAGGTAACTCTCAGCTCCCCAGGCATACACCTGGTCTGGAGCATAAACCCAAAATTAGATCATCTTGCGCTGCACAGGGAACTGTACAGTGTAAGCTCATAGAGTTTGCCCCGCCCTCAATGTGAAGAGGAAATACAATGTACCTGTGTTAAAGCAAGCTGAGATTTTTCCTCAGACACTTCCCTTAAAGGCACACTGGATTTAATTTAAAACATAAAACAGGTTTATTAACTATAAAAGATAGATTTTAAGTGATTATAAGTGATAGCAAACAGATCAAAGCAGATTACCTAGTAAACAAACAAAAACACAAACTAAGCTTAACATACTAGATAGATTGGACATGAATTAGAAGTTTCTCACCCTGAGAGATGGTACAAGCAGGCTTGCAGATTCTTAAGAGACAAGCTGCACCTGCTTTACAGCTTGGAATCCCCTTTAGAAATCCCTTTAGCCTGGGTCCAGCACTTGCCCCAGTTCAGTCTTTGTTCCTCAAGTGTTTCCAATGGTCTTCTTTGAGGGGTGTGAGGAACAACCGATGATGTCACTCCCTCTTTTATGTAGCTTTAGCATATGGCAGGAACCCTTTGTCCCAAACCTCAGTTTGAGGAAATACATTGACATCCCAAGATGGAGTCCAGAGTCATGTGGCCTGGTTACATGCCCTTGCATACCTTGCTGAGTCATGGCAGCCATTACTTACAAACTGTCTGGAACATTCACAGGAAGGTTATGTTCTTCCAGGGTCCATTGTCTTTGCTGATGGACCATCAGCACTGTCTGGCTTTTTCATTGTTGTACCTGAAAGGCTGGCTGTGAGTGTTTTCTAGAGTAAGCCCATTTGATATTCCTAGTCAATATTCATAACTTCAGATAAAAAAATGATATATGCATACAAATAGGATAACGTATTCAGCAAATCATAACTTTTCCAATGACATCTTACAGGACCCGTTTTGGATAAAATGCATCATAATCATGCTACAATCATATCATAATAATATCACTATGAGTGGCATGGAGTGCAGTGTCACATTCCCCACTTTGAATATCTGTAGTGACTGAAGAAAAGAAATTGCAAACACTTTTAAAATGGACAGAGTTTGAAGTGAAAGATATCCAGCAACTGAGGGACAGCCTTTAAGTGGGAAGCTGTCTGTGAAATGATGGATCCCACTTGTAGCTAGAGGGTATTCTGGGAAAACAGTTCAAAGGCAACAGGGTAACTTAGAGAAGGGAGTTGATCTAATATGGAAGTGTAAAGTCTGAGGTTGCATCATTGTGTTTATTTACTGTGTAACTTGTATATGTTTGCTATTCCTCACCACTTCATCTTTGAATCTTTGGTTTTTTCTATTAAATATTATTTTGATCTCAAGCAGGTCTCTGTCATGCAAACTGTGTGGAGTGGGGAGCCAAAGAAGCTGGTATCTGGGGCGCAGGGGGGAAAGCTGGTTTCACACCTTCAGAGGTGATGAACCAGAGGGGAAAACTGCAAGTGTCTGGTGGTTAAGAACGTATGAAGGACGGATTGGGGGAGACTCGGGACTGGAAGCGGTGTGGGTGTCACCCTGCAAAGTGTAATTAAGCTAGTGAGAACCATGGAGAGACCTTGTGCTTATGGGCAGGCTACTGGTGTCAGGGATCTGAGCCCAGCATTAAGGCACCCCAAGGTAACAGGGCAGGAGGTGACAGAGCCCCTTACTGGTCTGGATAATCCCCCAAACATCGCATTGATGTCTAATGTTATGCACCTGAATTCCTAATGCAGCACCTACGGTAACTAAGTTGGCTGATATTCAGAGATTCTGAGCCACACTAGCTCCTGTAAGATTTATGGGTGCTGTGGGTGGTCATCACCTTTTAATGTATAGTCATTTAAGTGCCAAAATATGGACAGAGGTGCCTAAATTTTGGCCCTTTCTTACTTTCTCTGCTCCACATTATTCCACTACTGCCTTCAGGTGGGCATCTTTACCAGCCTGAGGATGGAATAGCCACAATTTGTGATGATCTCAGATTTGTATTTCGTGAAAAAGAAAGCAGCTGCAGTGCCCCCATTGGCTCAGAAAAGACAAAGGATAGTGCCACCTACTGAATCACCAACTCCACTTCCTTCATCTCCCCCAGGCTTCTTAGATATCTGGCATCCAAGTACTGTGCTGACCCAGCCTAATCCAGTTTACTTCATAATCTGTAATATGTGAGATTGTTGCACATCACAGTACAAGATGGTATGGCTTCAGGAATTGGATAAAACACTTCCTGCAGATTTTACCCCCTTACATTCAGAGAGATTTTGCTAGAGTGCTCTGGCAATGAACCTCAATCCTTAAATATCAAACAATACGCTTTTCTAAACTTGGATCTTTCCACAGTAGACCACCAACAACAAATTGTTTAAATTTTGGAATGAGAGAAACAAATATCTACCATATCCAAGCTGAATCAACCAAAACTGACAGGATTTCTATTCAGAGGGGAAGCACATTTAACCCATCTGTCCAAGTACATTTAAACCATTACTTCTTAACTGTGGGTGTGTGAAGATTCTTCTTTTGTCCACTAATTTATCGTTCTTTTTACAGCCTTCGATTCTCTGAGATTTGTTCTGCACATTATCAATAACAAAAGAAAAGAAAATATTTTATCACTACTTATGTGTCCATTTAAGTTATGTGGTCAGTATTGTTTTTGGTAGTCAGATTTTGGATACACTAGAGTAATTAGATAAGATATTAAACATGAAGTTTAAGCTCATTGGGAATTTTTTGGCAAGCAGTCTTTTTGATCATTATTGAAATATGCAGATCAAAGACAAAACTGCAAGTCAAGGTTGGCTTAAACAAAACTCCCGACTTGAGAAAATGTTGAAAAAGTTTCAAAATTGTCAAAATATGTTGTGTGGACATTTTCAAAATGACAAATTCGGGTCTTCTGATGTGAAACAACTTTTTGTTTCAAAATGTAAGCTAATTAGACTTTTTAAAAAGAAAAAAGTCAACATGGAAAGAATCACTGTAATATTTTAAACAAAATGTTAATTGACCCAACCCCCACCCTAAGTCAGTTTTTTCACATCATGAAAATTTAAGATTTTGACTTTTCATTCTGATCCGAGATGAGCAAAAATTTTGAACTCTTAAAAATATTCAGCAGATAGGAAAACGATTTCCCACTCAGGTCTAATGAAGACCTCAGTTGTAGTTAACACTAAGCAAGGGTTTCATATTTAATAAGCCTAGTAATTGTAAATGACATCATTCAGTCATAACACACAAGTCCTAGAGACAAAAAATGGGGCAGGTCAGCAGGATAGAAGAAAAGCAAACTATGGTATATTTCACTTCCACTTAATATTGTTGAAATATGTTGCTAGTACTAAATATGCTCCAATAGCTCAGTACAATTTAAATGCAGAAAGTCTCATCACTAAAAAAGATGATGAATTAACTATATTATACCAAGAATAAAGAAATGGAGCTTGCACCGTGGTCCAGTCTAGTAGCTGCAGATGTTGTTTTGGCAGCAAAGTGCATCATCAACATTAAGTTACTTTGCACAATGATGAAGTCGTGCAAGTCTAAAATATCTCTCCATCTCCCAGGTGACGGGATATCTCTTTAGTAAAATATTCTGTCTAGTTCAGCTTCATCAGTAACCTTCTTGCCAAGATGTTGCTTTTTCTAGGACAAACTCCATGTATGCTGCAAGAAGTATTGGAGAAGATCAGAGAACCTTTCATTCAGCAATATATTTAAGGACAGTCCTAATTTTAACTCCGAGTGGTCCCATCGACTTTAATGGCTTACAGTTAGGGATATAAACCTAGATCCTCAAAAATATTTAGACATGGAAATAAATGGAAATTAGGAGCCTAAATACCATTGAGGATATGGGCAATGCTCACATACCTTGCTCAAACTGAGCCTCAGTCAGCAACAGAGCCAGAATTTCATAGCTGCTGATTTATAGCATCTGAGGGTATGTCCTTATGTATCTTCATTATTTCTAAGGTTTCCATCAATGTGCCAAGTAACAGAAAACAATTCTGCATCTCTGTGGTAATACAGTTTTCAGGTTTTATAATTTTCTCAAACACCAGATCAACAGTTTGAGTGACCAGATGGACCAAGTGAAGGCCAAGTATTGTCCATCCTTCCTTCCCTCCCTCCCATTTTCTGCAATTTTGTAGTCTTTGGCAAACAGTTACACAAAACAGAGAGATAGTCTTTTAAATCCCTGCTCTTTTCAATTCATGAACCATTCTGTTGTCTGATCAGGATTGCTTGGTTTTGCTGTCTCATCGGCTGCATTAGCAAAATCTCTAAATGGTGCTTAGCACTCATGACTACTTTCCAGAGACAGCAGCTGCTAAATAATGTTCTAGATATTTTACCTATTCTCAACTCAGTGAGTACACCTGAGCACTATAATACAGTGCACGCTTCTTACAGTCTAATGGTTGCTGTAATTACTGCAGACAAAAAATGGATTTCACAAAACAAATCGATTCAGTTTCATTAGATATTTTATCAGTTGTAATAGGCAGAAATTGAGGTCACAAAAACAGACACTCTCGGGGCATCCTGAGGAATTACCAGTCTCTTTTGAGGTAGGAAAGGCACTTTGAAGAGTGTTAACACCAGCAGGTGTACAAATGAGAAGGAAGAGCAAGAGTTTCAAAGCCTTTTTCCCCCTTATATGTATATATAAACTTTGCAAACCTTCTTTTTCAGTTAAAAATGACCTTTAAACGGTCACAGCTTTCTATGGTGCATGGACACTTGCTTTAGCAGACACCTACTTGCTCTTTCTCAGATGTCCTCCAGCAATCCATTTTGTACTTTAAAGAATAAACTTTTTTTTAATAAGCGAAACATGCATCATGACTATAAAGGGAATTAAAATTAAAATATACCTTAAAAGGCTACTAGACTTGTAATTGCTCATTTTCAGACACTGATATAGTCCATTCTCATTGAGCCTCTCTCTCTCTCTCTCTCTCTTTCATACAGACAGACTCATTCTTGTCACTTTTTCTCAACTTCCTTACTAAAACTGAAATCCTCCTGTCAGCTCAATAGTAGCAATTATGGAGCTTGGTTTCAATGCAAAAATGGTTTATCTGCAGTTGCTTCCCTGCACTAGAAAGAGATTTGCCCCAGTTGCATAATGTTTACACATGGGCTTCAACGCTTCAAGAGAGGTCATGGGTTAACTTAAAGAAAAATGGTACCCCTGTTCCAATTCCTCCCACTCCAAATCTGGCTGAAATGAAAACACAAATGGAGTGCCACCTTTGAGGACATATAACATGTGTAACATTCACTTCAGAAGTAGAGCCACAAGAGTGAAGTACATATGTTCTCACTGATGTAGTAACAGGTCACAAAACAACCATAAGCAATGAAGAAATGCACTCTCCTTGGCCAATGTCAGTTTGGGTCAGCCATTTGTCACAGAATCAACCCAGTTTCCAATGGAATCCACAAGAAAGAGGACCCAGGGCTCCTTTCATATAAAGCCCCGAATATTACAATTGATAGCTACATTTCTTGTCAGCATTCCATGAAAAAGCATTTCTCCCTGAAGACCCAAACTGGGGAGAGTGATCTTATTGTTTAGTGGGGGTACTGGCCCTAAAGGCCAGCATGAGAGGCCAGTTACTCCATTCCATTTGTCCAGACAGACGGATGAAGGTCAGAAAATAATTGAAGCAGTAATTGGGAGAGATGAAAGTGGTCCTGGGGAGCAGAAAATGTCTGAGAAAGGGAAGGCCTGGGGCCGCTGAGGGGGGCTGTGGAACTCCTAAACTTAACACGAGAAGAGTTTGTAGGCCAGGAAGGCCAGGATTTGAAGTATAGTCCCTTGAAGGTGCATTCTGAAACTAAGGAAGGGGTAAAGGGGGCTCTTTTTGGAGCTGGGTGATGTTTAATAAATTAGACTCAAGGAGAGGGGGAATATAACTTTAAGGTGGCATCAGTGGATAATTTTGGAACCCTCAGAGGGAAACTGAGGTGGGGTGCCTACAGGACTACACCAGGTCATGAGGGGGCATCCTGGGACAGCACCTGTCTATAAACACTAAGTGGCAAATTCCTCTTCATTCAAGTGGACTAAGGATGAACTTGCCCCCCTAGTGTGAAGCAGACACATGAATAATACTTACCCATCCCAAACATTATATGTTCCTTTGACATTTTGAGGCATGGGAGTGTACACAGAATTCTGTGACCCCTAGAAAACTGCGGGTGAGACTAAGTGATTGCAACAGCAGACTAGCTATTAAATCTTGTCTAGCCCATTAAACCCACTTTATGTGTTCCTGAAGCATTGGTAAGCTTCAGATTTCTGTTACTTTCTGCATACATTATGTTACTGTATGACAGAGACTCTTTCAGTTGGGCATAGACTAGGGCTGGGGTTTCTTTTCCAGATGCCAATTTGGTTTATAGAGCTATACTCTGGGGAGACAGTGAGAGGAATTTATTTCTGTTCTACTATCCTGTCTGAACTGTACACTTGCATCATGTATGATTCTGTGGCTTTGGTCTTAAGGGCCAACCACAAGCATCGACACTATGTGCACCCATATAGGTCATTGAGTGTGTAGGACTAGCTAACTACAGAACTGGCATCATTGTGAGCACAGAGAGAGCTACATCTACTTGGCCTGAAACCTCCTGCCAATTGCACCACTGATACTGAGTCACTGATATGTTGTTTTCCTGTGCAAGCTATGGAACATGTGACTTTGCACAGCTGAGGGTCAGATCAGTTGGTTATCTACCCCTGAGGATACAGAGCATGAACGGAGAGAGAATAATAGCATGACTAGGTAGGTGAGGTGAGTACGTATCACAACTTTCTCATTTAGTTAAACTCACTTTTCATTACAAGCCATGTTCAAAGGAGCCAGAGTATCTCAGAGGGCTGCATGAAAAATATGGGAACACTGAGACCCAGAAAAATTAAGAATAATTGATATACAGTGATGTCTGTCTCAGTCTACAGGCAGCCTGAAACAATGTTTGGAGAAGTGCTCCTTTCATCTCACTGGACTGATAATTTATGAAACTTAAGGATCAGAAGAGCCCAGAATGACCATAAATCTTATCATAGTTAGGATGAAATGTAAAACACCATTCTTCATTCTAGCCATCACACAATAACTAAACAAATAACTATTTAAACAGTTAAACAATTGGTAACTATTGGCTCATGAAAGGTTAAAGAACACAACCCAGAGAGTCACCAATTTTCTGTTGGCTTAATGTAATTTTTATAAGATGTTCAGACACCACAGTAGTAAGTACAATATATAAATACCTAGATAGATTACATTAGACAAGCATCATTTATTCATCCTCTTCACTATGTCCTCTCAGATATATACACCTTTTTCTTTCTCCTATCTTTCTTGCCAAGTCTTCTTTATCCCATTTCCCCTACTGAATCTATGACCATGCCATCACTTTCGCGCTTCCTCTTCCCCTCCTCCCGAGTCATTTCTCCCAGCCCTGAGTCTCATCATCAGTCTCCTCTCTGCCCCTCAAATCTCCTTTCCTCTTACTCCTTGTCTCCAGCTTTCTTTCCCCTTTTTTCCTCCTCCAGCAAAGACTGATGGGCAGTGAGATTCAGACCTAAAAAGCATCTGCACTAAGTATGAAGCTTCCTCCTCCGGAGGTAGGAGCTTAGCAGCCTGGGAGATGGCTAAAGAAGGTAGGGAGGGCTGGACTGGGCTTCTGTTATGTACAGTGGAAAGGTGATATGAGTAAGTTTGCCTGCCCTATTGTGCTTTACCAACACTTTTGGCAAGCAAGTTTTAGGACATGTAAATGGGTCGTAGGGAGAAAGAAGTTCAAAAGGAAAGGAGATCTGACCTTAACCCATGTACCCAAAGGAGCGAAAAGCAGTACTGCTTAGAAAATAGTGCTGCTTTTCCTCCAGACTGTTTGACTCAGGCCTCCTTTTCTTCCTGTTTTGGCTTCATTTCCCCCCCACCCCCCCCGCCCACCACCACACACACTCTACATGACTGCTGCCAAAAGCAGGGCAAGCACTGCACCAGATGCTCCTGGAGTTCCCTATGTATCTGGAGTCTGAATTGCTATGTTTGCCAGCACGGAAGCAGTACTTCCTCGGTGAACTGAATAATTCATTTGCCCAACATGTTACAAATTTGTTGTGCTATTGGGACCATGAATATTTGTTTGCCCTTCTCTTCTGCAGATCTCTGTCCAGACGGGGAGAGATGAGGCATGAGCCAGTTGTACATCAGGGAGCAGCACATCCTTCAAGCTGTTCCCCAGTTCAGAAGGTCAAGAGCAGGGTGGGGCACTCAAGTGCAGATATTATAAGATATACACTCAGAAGGCACCTGCTTCTTTTAAAATCTCAGAGCCCAGGGGGTAGATCTTGGGAACAAGCTCTCCAATTCGTGATCAGCTCAGGTCAGCTGTTCACCCAGTGGATGCACTCGTGGATAGAGGATTGATGACAGATACTTTTTGTCTTAGTGTTCATGGAATAAGCTCCCTGGAAAGGCAATAAAGCACAGGGATAGGGGCCAGTGTTTGTGTCTGGAGGTCTGAATCACAGAACAGAGGGGCTGGAAGGGACATCGAGAAGTAATCAAGATCAGCCCCCTGCACTGAGACAGGACCAAGTAAACCTAGATCATCCGAGGCAGGTGTTTGTCCAATCTGTTCTTAAAAATCCTGCAGTGACGGGGACTCCACGACCTCCCCCACCTCCCCCCTTGGAAGCCTATGCTTAACTACTGTTTTAGCTACAAAGTTTTTCCTAATATTTAACCTAGATCTCCCTTGCAGAGTGAACCTGGAGAATTATCAACCACAGTCCTCTTTATAATAGCCATTAACGTACTTGAAGACTTATCAGGTCCCCTCCTCAGTCTTTTCCCCCCTCAAGACTAACATGCCCACTTTATAAAATCTTTTTTCATAGGTTTTCTAAACCTTTTATTATTGTTGCTTTCCTCTGGACACCCTCCAATTTAATATCTTTCCTAAAATGTGGCACCCAAAGCTGGGCACTGTACTCCAGTTGAGACCTCAGCAGTACTGAGTAGAGCAGGACAATTACCTCCGTGGCTTACAACACTCCTGTTAATACACCCAGAAATGATGTTAGCCTTTTTCACAACTGCATCACATTGTTGACTCATATACAACTTGTGATCTATTGTAAGCCCCAGTTCCTTTTCAGCTGTACTACCACCTAGCCAGTTATTCCCCATTTTGTAGGTGTGCATTTGGTTTTTTCCTTCCTAAGTGACGTACTTTGCACTTGTTTTTATTGAATTTCATCTTCTTGTATTCAGACCAATTCTCCAATTTGTCAAGGTTATTTTGACTTCTAATCCTGTCCACCAAAATGCTCACACAAAGCTCTCAGACACAAAGCTTGCCCATCCTTAATTCTTGCAGAAGAACCCATGTATCTAGATTTTACGTGGCATCATAAATCACCACCAAAATTGCCAGTTAAGCTAATCTCTGGGTTTTGTGATGTACAAACCAGAAAAAAAACACTGTTTCCTTTTCAGATTTTATATTGAGTTTTCACTGCTGTCACTTAGAGACATATTGTTTTGATATGTGGACTGAGATGGAAGATGGAAACCAGAGAGGGAGAATGACTGTCAAACACTAAGTCCAAGATTATTATTGAGTCACTTTTCTGAAGATACCCCACCTTGAGATGAAACTTTTTTGCTGGAGACTAAGGATTATCATTTCAGGAACAGGGTAGTGATCCTTAATCTTCTAAAAAACCCAGCCCTTTTATCATTGAAAAAGTTATGCCATCTCTCTATCACCGAACAAAGCACACACACACACACACACCCCACATAGGTGAATTTCTCATTTCTACCCAACAATATCTGTGGGCCCTTAAATGGTCCAAGCAGCGTTTGTTAGCTTTTCAGTACAGTTTTTTTCCAGTTACAATTCCTTCCTTGTTCTCAAATTAGCAACAGTCAGCTCTTAGAATTGTAGATTATGAACTCCTTGGGACAGGGTCCTTGTCTTTTTAATAATCCTGAGCTAGGAGCTTCACTAACAACACTATTGGATTACAATATCTATAACTATAATAAATAGCTTAATCCAAACTTCATGAACATCTTGTGCTGTGCCATGCTGAAGTCACCATTTAACCCCCCCTCCTCAGATTTAATGCCTTTATGCAGGTAATACAGAGTAGGAAAGAAAAGGCTAATCCCACACGTGACAGCAAACCAGATGTGAACCCAGGAAAGAAGAGCTGACAGCTGGATTCTGCTAGGGGGCAAATTCACTGCAGAGTTAATTACGCTTTCCACTTCACACCTGCGGTCACATCCAATGCTGAAGTGAAGTGTATCCTGGGTTGACAATATTCCACATTCCCTGCAGCAGATGAACTGTCAGGAGCGCAGGAAGCTCTAAGAGAGAGACAATGTGTTTTAGAAACTTGATATCATTTTGAAAGCAAATGTGGAATTCAGGGGACTACCTGGCTCAGGGGATGGACTAGTTCTGAGATACGGAGACTTTCACCTCTGTGTCGCTGGTTAGAATCCAGTAGAGATCTGCAGGGACTGAAAGTTGTTTCTTGCTGAAGGCTATTCAATGGCCCATGTGAAATGAAGCAATGGTCTCGGCTTGGGTTCCTAGCTGACAAGGAACAACACCACAGAATCACCTCCTGAGTCTCGGGAGAGAGGCCAAGATTTGAATGGGCAAGGAGCTTGAACTTCCCTCTCCTGTCCTGCCACCATCACAAATGTGTCCCCTCTAGGGCAGGGGTGGAGTACATAGATGGGGGTAATGCAGGGAATTGTCCGGGGCCTAGTCTGCAGCAGAGCCAGTCTCCAGGCAACCTAATGAGCGCATTGAGTCCTGATAGAAGCTGTCTGATTGGCTGTGGGAGTCAGCAGGCTGATATAATAGCTCAGGAGCAGCAGCAATCTAGTGGCTGCTCAAAGCATTCCTAGCTTGCAGCTGTGTTTGTTCCTGTCCCCCTGCCTTGGTTATCTCTAGTTTTGCTACAGCCCCGGCCCAAACCCATACCTGCTCCTCCTCCAATCCCCACCTTCTTGCTGACTCTGGGCTCTGACCTTCCGCTATGCCTTCTGACTGTGACTCTGGTTAACTCTTTGGCTTAGGCTTTGGTTTCTGACTCCTGGTTATGGGCTTTGCTCCCGGACTGCCCCATCTGGATTCAACTCTGACTGGCAAGCCAGACTTTTGCTTCCACCAGTAGGCCAGACCACCCACAACTCAGTAGCTGACAATTTGAGCAGCCCCAAAAGATTGAACGAGAATGGGAAAGGAACCACATTGCCCTTCGGATGGATTCTGAAGAGGTAGACATGCCCCTGCTGGACGTTGTGGGAATCCTGCATACCTGACAGGCCCAGGTTATGGCCTTGCAGTTACAAATAGGCTCAAGCCATTCCACCCTTATCTGCCACCCCGGCTTCTAGGGAGTCAGCAGTTCCAGTTCGGATAAACTCGATTGGGACTGTCATGAGCTATGCTGGCTCCTGTCCATGCTTTGGCCCCAGTCATCTGCCACTGACGAGACACGAGTAGGACTTATTCTTAGTCTGCCAAGTGGGGAGGCCCTGGCCTGCAGTTCTCCCCTCCTGGAGACTTCTAGCCCCCTCCTGCAGAAGCTTGAAGAGTTCATCAGAGACAAAACAATTGTGTTTGACAATCTGAATTGCACATGGTCTGCCAAAGCGAGCTTTTGGGCCTGCGTCGGGGAACAGGTTGCCAATCTTGCCGCAGAGTTCTGATGTCTGGAAGCAGACACTAAATGGAATGAGGCAGTGCAGCGCTACCATTTCTGACATGGCCTATGTGAGGAAATTCTGGATGAGCTGGCATGGGCAGATCTGCCACCCAACCTGGATGCCTTGGTCAAGCAGTGCATCAGTATTGATGACCATCTATCTGCATGCCACAATGAGAGAGAAAGTCAAGTTCCTGGCCCCTTTCCACATCTTCATCACAGGAGCCTGAGCAGAGCAGCTGGGTTTGGCCTTGCTTCTCCGATGCAGAGTAAAAAATGCTATTTTTAAAAACCCCATATGGACCATATTTTTAGCTGGCCCTTTCTCTACTTGCATTCACCATGGAAGAGCCAGCCCCAGGGTTCAACTGTTCCCAGAAATTCACATTGCCCCACATACACTTCAAATAATTCCTGTAGCTCTTCTTTGGACCCCGCCCAGGTTTTCAACAACCTTTTTTAAATGGAGACACCAGAAATGGACAGTCTCTCCCAGCAGTTCAGCAATGCAGTATACAGAGATAACATCTATTACTCTTACTTGATATTCCCCTGTTTATATATTGATGCAGCATCAGACTGGGAGCTCATGCTCAGCTGGTTATCCACCATGCCTCTTAACTCCTTTTCAGAGAGTCACCATTCTCCAGAGTGACACCTTTCTCTTTATTAACTATATGGCCCTGCAGTTGAGAATATTTAAACCCATGTTGTGTTATTGTTCCCAGATTGCTAACTGATCCAGAACACTGTATATCGGGGAGCTGTTCTCATTCTTATTTACTGTCTCACCAATCTTTGTGCCAGCTGCAAACTTTATCAGCAATGATTTATATTCTCTTCTTACTGTAGATAAAGTTATTGAATGACACTGGACAAGTCCCTTCCCCAGCAGGATGCCTGGCAAATCCCACCTCATTGATGATTCTCCAATTAACAGCATTAACTATAACAACAGCCTGCTCCTGTTCCCAATAAGCCAATGTCAAAGATCACCTTGACTTTAATGGGAGTGGATTGGACCCTTTCTCTCTTCACTTTCCTCCTGTTTTTCCTCTGGAATAGGGTGTTTTACCAGCACAACTATATTCTTCATTACTTTGTAGTGTAAAGAAACAAAAAAGCCTTTTGTGAATGATTAAATACTTTGGTCTTTAATCAGCCACAGCAGCCATTCATTTGTCCCTCTCTTACAGTGCAAGAGAAATATTCCCTTAAGAAAACCAACAAACACCTGGAAAAATAAACCAAGAACCTTGGTAGAAGGGAGTCTAGGAAATTTAAAAAGGATGTTGCCTTCAGAGTACTTATTTCATTAACCCAACCAAATATACAATGGGTTTTTTTTGTTTGGTTGGTTTTTTTGTAGCAGTATACTCTGGTTCTAGTGATAATTTAAAATTCTTATCTTAGGCTATGTCTATACATACAATGTGAAGGCAGCACAGCTGTACCGATATTGTTAAAGTACTGCAGTGTGTCTGGTGAAGACGTTCTATGCCGATGGGAGTCAGCTCTCCCATTGGCATAATAAAACTATCTCTGCAGGTGGCAGAAGCTATGTCAGTGGGAAGAGCTTCTTCTGCCAACATAGCGCTGTGCACACAAGTGCTTATGTAGTGTAACTTATGTTGCTCGTGGGGTGGGGAGGGGTTTCATACCCCTGAGCGATGTAAATTATGCTGACGTGGGTTGTAGTGTAGCACATAACTTCTTGCAGACGGCTTTCAAAAAAGTCAGGTTGGGCTGATGCCTTTCCATTAACACCTGCCTTCCATCTGCCCACGTTATTTAAGTGTTAACAGATTTTCCTCCAGGAACAATGCAAGTAAGAAAAGCCAATTCTGCCTAAGGCAAAATGGACTACTTTGGATTTTCTGTGGATTAATCTTTCATCAAATGGAAATAAAAGAGCAACAACAAAAGCTGTGTCATGTACATGCCATTTTCTTTCCATTAGAGCCAGAGGTGGGACTACAGTAAGTACACAGAGGAATTTGAGTAACTTCTCAGAACAAGCCCAAGGTCAACAATTCTTCTTGATGAAAACCTCAGCAGCACAATTTGAAATACACCCTCACCACAATCAAACAAGCCATACTAACTCTTGCGCTCTTAGTGCCAGATCCTCAGCTGGTATAAATTGGCATAGTCCAATCATTTCAGTGGATCATTGCCAACTTACACCAGTGGAGGTTCTCACCCTATACCACATGGGAATTATGATATAGCAAGTGTGAGTACATACACACTTCCTAGGCTTTTTATTCTTTACGGGGGAAAATATGCTCTCGATTTTATTTTTGTATATATATGAGAAAAATCATCTCTCTGTCTCTGTCAGCACCAAGGGATACACATCAGGCTAAAGAGAAATTTCCTATACACTGATATCTGTCTTATATATTCTCTTGTGTAATGGTGTGGCACCCACCTCTCACAAGCGCCGCCTTCTGGTCAGGTGTGTCTGCAGTCTTTAAACTATCCCAGCCCTGGTATTGGGCAGTGCCCCCAGGGCTTCCTCCCTGGAGGCAATGGTTTCATCTTCTCTGGGCCTTTCTGGTCTCAGCTGGGCCACTTCGTAGTTCAGATTCCCTTCTGGGCATTTATTGCTGTCCAATTGTTGGTCATTTCGCCGGTTGCCTATGGGAGGGAGGGGGAAGGCCCATCCACTACTCCGGGTCCCAGCAGACACGCACTGCTGTGTCCCTTTAATGAAACTACTTTCAGTTCCCGGGCCACTTCTCTGTGGCCCAAGCCTTCACCCTTACATCAGGGCTGTTCTACATTCAGGCCCAGCAGCCAACCAGGAGCTTTGCCTCACTCCCCTGGTCCCTGCCAGCACTGAGCTGTCCATGGTGCTGCAGCTCCCTTTGACCAGCCAGAAGCACCATCTGCACTTCCTGACTCCAGCAAGAAACTGACTCTGGTCTGCACTTCAGCTCCTTTTATACTAGCCTGCAACCCTCTGGTTGGCTAGCTCCTTGCAGCCTCCCCATGATTGGTTGCTTTCCTGCACAATCTCTCTAGGCTGCCTGGAGGACTTAGCTCCACTGCTCCATTCCTGAGATGGGTGTGGCAGGACCTTGGTGCTCCAGCAGGGGGACTCTGGGCATAGTCCACCCAGTCACACCTTGGTTTTGTAATGCACTTGTCATCAAATTGTCAAGATCAAAATGTTAAGAAAATAGGAACACGATACCACACAAATAAGTAAGAAACAAAGATGCATATTACCATCTAGCACAAACAGAAGTAGAAACAATGGTCCTTTATCTAATTGCATTGGAGTGTCTAGTGAAGTTGATAGGAGTTTTGCCATTGACTTCAATGGGAGCAGGACTGGGTCCAAATTAATAACCATAGTTTTGTACTGCACCACACACACTATATTAATGTAAAGCAACCTAAAGGGTTAAGTTCATATCAGTGTTCCAATGACTATTTAGTTCGTTATCCACAGCTTCAATAAGAGTGATTGAGAGAACCCCACACCAGAATATCCCATGTGGGAAACCCAACTGCAAAGGCAGACACCACTTCAACCAGAAGGGGAAATTGAACTTATGCATCCCACATGCCATGTAAGTGCTCTAACCACTAGATTATAAGGGAGGCAGCAGCTGCTGCTCTTGCTGCTGCCACTACCACTCTTTTGCAAATCTAGCCTTTCATTTCCTTTGCTTTTATATTAAAAGTGCCTGGTCAAACAAAATGGTCTGTTTGACTTGAAATGAATTTTTTGTCCATTGCAAGCTTTTCAACACTGCCCAACCAAAGACAGACCTCTGCTAGGCATGGAATAGTAGATCAGTCTCCATGTCCATTCCAATCCTGGTTCCCTTTAAAATTGTGGTAGTGTATTTTGTTGGTTTGTTTTCATGTGACTGTTTGTCCAATAGGAACTAGACCAGGGGTTGGCAACCTCTGGCATGTGGCTCGCCAGGGTAAGCACCCTGGCGGGCCAGGCCAGTTTGTTTACCTGCCGCGTTGGCAGGTTTGGCCAATGGTGGATCCCACTGGCCGCAATTCACCGCTCCAGGCCAATGGGGGCGGCGGGAAGCCGCGGCCAGCACATGCCTCGGCCCGCGCCACTTCCCGCAGCTTCCATTGGCCTGGGACAGCGAACCGCGGCCAGTGAGAGCCGCAGTCGGCTGACCCTGATGACGCGGCAGGAAACCAAACTGGCCCGGCCCGCCAGAGTGCTTACCCTGGCAAGCCGCGTGCCAGAGGTTGCCGACCACTGAACTAGACTAAGAGCATTGCACATCAGCTGTCAGATAGTAATAAGTTCTGTCCATTAGTGCTCACATCTTGTGATCTAGGAATGAAAGGCTCCATTGCCCTAGAATCAAGACCCTGAGACATCCAGTCCCCAGGTCTTATTGTTAAAATGTCACCAAACCCCCCTGATAAAATTACAACCTATCAGAAGTAAATAATTCTCTATATTTGTATTAAATACCCAAGGGCAGTAATTCACTTTATGGGCCAGTGAGTTGGAAAATATAATTACTACATTAATGCCACTTTTGATTTATGAGAGGAGTGCAAAGTCATCAAACACTACAGCATCCTGACTTTATTTTCACACCTGTAATTTAAAAGCAAACAACAACCCAACACAGATTAAATGAAACTTGTTTACAATGCTCTCTGGTTCTGGGATCTTGTCTGCCAGGAATTGGAAAGGGGCAAGGTTTCATGACTAGTTGAACTAATCTTTGAAAACAGATGTTTGCAATGGACACACAGACGGATACATTTTTGCATGGGTATTAAATATGTGAAGTTGCATTTTGGATGTTAAATCCAGATTTTACTATGGGAGGGACTGTGTTGTCAGGAAAGGAAGAAATTTAACTGAGAGCTTGACTCTGGGGCTTACTTTTTGATGTTAATTTAGATAAGATTGGTTGTTAATGTGAGACTACTATCCTACTGTCAGTTGTGATAATGAAGGACTTTAATGTCTGCCCCCAAAATCAAATCAGTTGTGACAGGACTGTTGGAAGAGCCCCAGTAAGATGCATTTTAGTGGAGTATTAATAACATAAGCTGCGGTGACACAAGTTATACTCACAAAAAATCCTTATGCTGGGCAATACTAATGGATTACCATTGATGTAACTCAGCCTTTCATGTCACGTGGGGGGGGGGGGGGAGAATGGCTCTACTGGAATTTGTCAGAAGATCTGGTGATGAGGATCACTTTTACCCATGTTATTATCATGCTATACCTGTGAGAAGAAGAAATGTGTCTGCTCTAATCTTACCTGATATCTGACATAATCCCTTCCAAGAAATAAATTAAAACCATTGGTACTGGCAGGAAAAGGGGTTCTGAAATTTTAATTTAAATTGGGCTCATCATAATCCCACTTCCTATAACAAAGGTTTTTGTTAATTTAAATTTAGTTCTTAGGAGTTTTTTCCCCACATGCTCTGGTCCCTAATACTCCTATGAAAACTGATTTAAGTAAGTCTGTAAAAATGTAAATATTGTTCATTTCAGCATGATATTCCACACCTGGTACAAGTAACTACTAGAAATGGTTGCATGATACCAAAACTGTGAATATTTTTTGTGAATAAAAATGGCACGACTCCACTGTTTATTCAGAAGGGTGTCATATTATTAATGGTTTATAGTTATTCAGAATAAAGCAGTTTACTCATCAAAATGTTAGTGGATCCAGTAAATTTCATAATTTTTAATCTTCAATTATTTTTCCAAAACTCTGTACTGGCAGAAAGTTATTTGCTATTGCTAAAACTTTCAGACGGGCCTATGTGACTTAGGTGTCCAAGTCCTATTGACTTTCAGTGAGACTTAATTAATGTAGGTGCTTTTGAAAACGTTATCCTATTTGTTAAAGTTTCAGCCAGCCAGTCAGGGAGTAGTAACAGTCCTATATCACTTAGGCAACTGGTCAGACAGCAGGAATAATGAATAGCAGAAGTGAACAGTTTGCAAATAACCCGTAGACTGAAATTGGTTTGCATAATAATCTACTGGGTGAATAGTTACAAACAATACACACATCATTAGCCCCCAGGATCGGTTCATGAATAATTTGCAAACACAGCTAAATATGTTGGATGATATATTCACAGTGATTTATTTGACTATGGACCAGATTCTGACCTCATTTCAACAATGTAAATCAGTAGTAAATCCATTGCCCTCAATGGCGTTTACCAGCATAAATCCCATCTAAATGAAATCAGAACCAGGCATTATTAGTGTGCTTCTTCTAAATCCCCATTTCTAAGGATTCATAAATTAATCACTAGCACAGTTACAATGACATCAGACCTGCAAACAAGAATAGAATTTGGCCCTAGAAGTTTAGATGATATTAGGTATATTAGGATACTGCGGCAGGACCTAGCTATGCTTGGTCCTGCAGCAGTGCAGGAGGCTGGCCTCTATGACCCCTCAAGTTCCCTTCTAGCCCTACATTTCTATATTTCTATGAGTGGAGTTTTATGGAGATAACTTAATGCTAAATACTTGTTGATTTTTTACTGATGCGTCACTCTCCAACCAAATAATGAAATCCATGTTTAAAGCTTTAGTTCAGATCTGACCCTAGCCGACTGCACTGTCTTGAGGGGGAAAAAACATCCAAGCAACATAGTAACTTGCAAACATTTACCCCTTACCATAATTGAAACTACAGCAACTCAAACTATTCATTTTCTGTCTCAAATAACGTGCGCAAGTCTGTCTCGCTAACAATTCAGTAGAGGAAATTGACAAATGATCACTGTATTCAGCCATCCATTTAAAATATGCAAGCGTTTGATTTCAGCAATGGATATTTCACTGAAAATGCTGCATGATCCACTAGTCTCCCCAAAAGGGAGAGAAAACGTGTGTGGATAGCCTCTGAAAATATGCTCATGAAGAGAAACTTTTTTTTTTTTTGGAAAGCAGGGGATTCAAGAAAATGATCTCTGGACTGGAGACTGGAGAACTTTTGCCATAATTAAGAACTTTCTAGTGCTCTGGGGTTTTAGTTTGTAGAATGTTGTAAAATTTGTTTTCTCTTTACCTATAAGGGTAAGAAAGCAAAAGATCCCCCCCCACACGAAAAAGAAAATCAATTTATAAGAATAAAAGCCAAGTTTATGAGATGTTACATAGTACCTTGACCATAGCAAGGAATGGAAATAGGCGCTGTTCCTGTCATTGACTGAGTTGTGGGCAGTCTGGCCCATTGGTAGGTGCAAGAGTCTAGCCTACCAGTTCGAGCTGAATTCAGATGGAACAGCTCCAGGAGCAAAGCCAAGGATCATAGTTGAGAGTCAGAAACCAAAGCCTCAGCTGCAGGGTGAACCAAAGTCTCAGTCAGAAGGTGTAGTGGACAGTCAGAGTCAGAAGTCAGGAAGAAGCTGGGAGCTGGAGCAAGTCTAGAGGCAGTGACAGGCCCAGACAGAATTGTGGGCTAGGAATGTGCTGAGCTGTCCCTGGATTGCTGCTGCTAATGAGCTTAAGTATCAGCCTGCTGACTCCTTCAACCACTCAGGTGGCACAATCAGACAGCTGCTATCAGAGCCAGCCAGCTGCACTTATTAGGTTGCCAGGAGACTGGCTCTCCTGCTAGCTCAGTCCATGACAGAAAACACCCCATTCCCCAAGGGTACCTACCAGGGACCAGGGGATCTGGCTTCAGGGGATATTTCTGATGGAAGTCACATATGAAGTAACAGGCAGCAGATTTAAAACAAACAAAAGGAAGTATTTTTTCACACATCACACCATCAACCTGTGGAATTCCTTGTCAGAGGATGTTGTGAAGGCCAAGACTATAACAGAGTTCAAAAAAGAACTAGATAAAGTTCATGGAGGATAGGTCCATCAATGGATATTAGCCAGGATGGACAGGGATGGTGTCCCTAGCCTCTATTTGCCAGAAACTGGGAATAGGTGACAGGAAGGATCACTTGATGATTACCTGTTCTGTTCATTCCCTCTGGGGCACCTGGCATTGGTCATGGTAAGAAGACAAGATACTGGGCTAGATGGACATTTGGTCTGACCCAGTATGGCCGTTCTTATGAGTTCTGGAGCATGGATGTTTTCTACTGGCTCCAACAATCACTCTTCTGGTCCATAGCCCTCCCAGTCCACAAGATAATAGAGTCTGCCTCGAACATACTTGGAGTCTAGGATTTCCTGGACCTTGTACTCCTCTTGGCCATGAATATCTATGGGAGGTGATGGTGAAGATCAGTTGGCAGGAAAGGGATTCTCCTTGTAAGCTCCAGAAGGGATAGATGGAAAGTCAGGTGGATCTTCAAGGATTCCAGCAACTGGAACCTAAATGCTACAAGATTAATTTGTTTGGTAATCTTAAATGGGTCTAGGTAGTGGTGGTCCATTTTGTATGAGCAGTGGGTAGATTTGAGGTGTTTGGAGGACAACCAAACCTTATCTCCTACAGGGCTGGTGTTAGAACACCAGAACTTGACATTACTGCAGTCAGCCATTTTGTCTGTCCAGCTACTGCTAGCTGAAAGCCAAATATCACATAGCTAGAGATAATCATTAGGGCTCTGAGAGGCCAGGCCAAACAGCATGATTGCAGTTTTGCTAATCATAATGAG
Organism: Mauremys mutica; assembly: GCF_020497125.1. Lineage (NCBI taxonomy): Eukaryota > Metazoa > Chordata > Testudines > Geoemydidae > Mauremys > Mauremys mutica. Next base: position 106,259,059 of record NC_059077.1, on the reverse strand, counting down.
TGGATAGGACAGAGTTAATGTACCATGAGAATGGGAGGGAGTGTGGGGATAGGCGACCTTGGTTTTAAGTGCCCCGACACATAAGTTTTATTGCTGTTATGACTAGAAATACTAGAAATGCTTTGAGAAGAGCTAATGAGCAATTTGCTGAAATTAGGAGAATTGGTGACCCACTAGGAGTCACTATGAGTTATGTGCTTTCTTTAAATTAGCCATAGGGATTAAGCAAAAGAATACACTTTGGAGCAGTCTGAGGAAGCTTTTCCTTGGGCAAGGAGCTGACACCTAAACTCTCCATCAGCTGGATGGTAGGAGGGCCCCTGGAAGCCTGGCTGCTGATCATTTGAAATCATCTCACACTTTGGGTAACTATAATATTTGGGGTGCTCTGAAACTGGTGTGTGTGTGTGTGTGTGTGTGTGTGTGTGTGTGTGTGTGTGTGTGTGTGTTGGAGACCTAATAAAAAGTAGTTTTAGGTAAAAGCACTCTGGTTTGTACTAGTCATTTATCAGATGGAGGATCTGTGTTCACGTTTGATTTATTCCTGAAGAGAAAGTTAGGTTACCACTGTTTTAGGTTCTAAAAACCCTGGATAACAGTGTAGCTCAGTGTTTTCAGTTGACATGACTTCGTATGCCTCTTTGCTGGCTTCCAGTTATTTGGCAAGGTCTTGGTGGACCCAGTGAAGGTGGGCAACTGGATCTGCTGCAGCAGGAATCTGTTGGTGAGGCTGAATAAAGGCAAGGATGGAAACCATAGTCTGTATAGCCTGGGCAGTCAGGTGAATTCATAGACCGAGTTGATGTATGCTAACTCTGCATATGACAGGATGATACCCCAGTTATTTTGATGATAACTGAGAAAGCAATAGAGGTAGTGTTCAAGGAGCTGGTTCACTCATTCTGTCTGCCTGTTGGTCTGCGAGTTATAGGCCGAGGAGATAAGCACTTCCATTCCTAAGCATTTCCAGAGTTTGCACCAAAAACAAGTGAATTATGAACCTTATTCTGAGACTATTCTGTTCAGCAGCCCATGAAGCCGAAAAATGTGAACTAGAGAAAGACAGGCCATTTCCTGTGCAGTTGAGAGGGATTGAATAGAAATAAAATGCACAATCTCATTCAGATGAACGGTGATGAGAAGGACAGTGCACCCGTGGGAGTGAGATAGCTCTATGATGAAATCCAACAACATCAAGGATCAGGGCTGAGAGGGGTAGGCACAGGTTGGAGGAGACTGAATGGTTTGGCATATACGCAATTGCTCCAACAGCACATATTACAAGAAATAATGTACCATTAACATCAGTAATCAGTTCTGGCCACCACAAATTCTATAACACCATGTCTTGGTTTTTGAAGCAAGTGAAGTGGCTGGCAACTGGCATATCATGACATCTTTAATACTACGAGTCTGAGGTGGCCCTCTGGGATGTAAAGGCACTTTCCACGATAAAGCAGACCAACCTTCAAATGAAATCCTGAGCTGGGCAGAACATTAGGGTCTGACAGATAGTAGTAGTTTTGAGCTCTTGAGGAAGCAAGAACCAGATGAAGAATGGCTGTTGTCGCTTGAATAAAATCTGATGGGTGTAAAATGATAGCTAAGGGAACTGTTCTGACTTGACATATTGGTCCTTATGGGACAGGGCATGTATCTTCCCATTTCATGATCCAGAGTGGTAGTTGATGACAAAGTCGAATCTGGCAAAGGTCTGTCTCTGGTTAAGGTTATGAGCTGTTAGGAGAGATTCCAGATTCTTGTGGTCAGTAAGGGCCTAGATCGGGAACCAAACTGCCTCTAAAAGTTGTCTCCATCATTCAAATGCTGTTTTTATAGCAAGAAAGTGCTTGACACTGATATCATAATTCTTCTCAGAGGGTGTTAGTTTTTGTGAATAGAAGGCACAGGGATGGAATTGGTTACATAGACCCAGGGTGATAGCATAGCTCTGATGACAAAGTTCGAAGCATCTACCTCTGGGGTAAAGGGCTTGACAGGAGCGGAGATAAAAGATCTCTTTAGCTAATCAAATACAAGCCCTGCCTCTGGCAACCAGACCAAGAGGACTCCCTTTTGAAGGAGCGCAGTGATCGGAGCAACTAACTAAGAGAGTCTTTTGTTAAAATGCCTGTAGAAATTTGCAAACCCAAGAAACCACTGAACAACACCTCTTACATCCTTTGGGGCTTTCCACCAGAGATGGCAGATACCTTTTGTGGGGCCATTGTTAGCCCTTCAGGGGAAACATGGCAGAAAAGAAAATATAATTGTGTCTTTGCCTTCGCTGGGTTTGAGATGGATGCATTACCTGTTTTATACTTTGAGAAGTAGCGGTTGTTTGAACATTTAACAGCACTCATCTTGTGGCATGGCTATCACAAATAACTGAGCAGAGGACATGGCTACATGCTGACTAAGGGCTAGAGCCTTATTACCATGCAGGTCTCAGCTATCAAGGTTTATTCATTCACTGTATGGTCAAGGCTGTGTTTTCCCCAGAGCATAGTTGACCCAGAGTGTTGTTTCTGTGGGAAACACAAGGTGTGACTGGAGAGCACCAGCCAGCCTGTCATGGCTGAGGGGATATTTTATTTTTATTGGCTGGCATGCTACTCTTATGGTATAATTTTGATTAACCCTCTCATTCCAGCGTCCTTTACTTGTTGCTGATATTTAAAGCACAGTAGCCAGCTTTTACAGCTGCTGCCAGCCCTCCCCTCAGCAGCCTATGCTGGGTTACATAAGTACAGTCTCTATTTCTCAGCTGGCTGTCTAACACTTTCCATAAGGGCAGAGTTTTAGGGAAGGGAACAGGTTGCCTGGTGCTTCGAGCTCATATTAAGCCTATCAGTAGTTTCCAGCCCTGGATTCACAGTTCTTAGGCTATGACAACCGTGCAAGGCCAATACATAAATAAATAAAATAAACAGACTACATATTTGAAGCATGGATGATCATTTTTCCTGGGGTAATAGGCTCCCCTTGGTGAAAGAAATTGCAAATTACTATTAGTTCATATGGCAGAAAATTACAAATTCAAAAGAACATAAATATGTTCTTCCATTACTGGAGCTTACAATTGACTATGAGGTAGGAGGGGGCAATACTAATAGGAGGCTATCAAACAGAACAGAGCAGTTAAATTATATAATCAATTTAATGTGCTTGGTTGGTTGACAAAGAAATCTGTTCACTCCTTTGCCCTTATTGCAGAACCTTCATGGAAAAAAAAAGGTCCAATGTATAAAACTCTACAGTAAACATCTTATTGAGATACATCTGCACAGGAATTAGAAATCTACAGCCAATTCTTCCTTCAGTGGAATGGGAAATTGCTCACTGGTGTCAGGAAGGAGGGACTGGACTCCTGACTTGTAAGAAGATGCTGCTGTATTCTACACAACAAGGTACATGACTTGGTATAATTACTATAGAATCCTTTAGAGTGATTTTTTCCCTAAACATTGTGAAACAATTTCATACAGCCTTGATTCTAACCAAATATTCAATTATCTAATGTGACAATGACTGATGGTAAGAGTTTGTGGTTTTAGATGGCTGGATCCCTCTTTAGGTTTCTTTTCTGACCATCCTCTTTCTCTGCTCTGCTCTCATTTGGTCAGATTCTTTTTTACAAATAGATCAGTAAATCTGAACTCTTGCTAGTTGAGGGGACTTTTCTCCCTGGGTACAAAATAATATTTTCTAAGGATTACTCTGTTCCCATTATTATAGGCAAAAATATCCCCGGTTTACATACACTTCATGCCTACACTTCTAGTCACTTTCAGCCTCTTTGCCTGTGGATGGCTCTGAAAAAAACAGCCAGGAAACAGCAGGTTATAAAAACTCATCTAATTCCCCTTCCTGCTTCATGTGCACATCCAAACCTCCCACTGGTTTCAGCAGTAGTGTTGGGTGCATCGGGAATGCAGGATCCAGCCCAGTACATGTAAAAGTTTTCGTCTTAGCAAATTACCTTCATCCTTATGCGTAACTACTTTTCTAAAGCAGCAATGCCCAACATCTGGTCTGGGGCAGCCTCAGGCGAGACTGTGTTAAGAAGGAAATTTGTATTTGACTCTGAATTGAATATGTGGTCCTTGAGGAAGAATTTATCTCTTTCTAAGAGATATGCTCTCCATCAACCAGGAGTTATGGCCTGTGCCATGCAAGAGATCAGACTAGATAATCACCATGGTCTGGTCTGGCCTGAAAAACTATGAATCTATGCGTCATGCCCTGTGATTTTAAAGTGAAGTGTTTTAATCAGTCCTATCACTGATTCTGCTCTCTCTGAATTCAACAGCAAACCTCCCATTGTTTTCAGTGAAAGGATAGCTGCTTCCTTAGCTATCACACTTGGACAGAGAATATGATACAGCTGAAAGGATTCAGGCTCCACGATCTAGTTTTGGCCTGTCTCTTTGTCATCTCTCAATCATAACACTAGAGTATGACTTGTCTTTCTCTTTAGAAAAATACCACAAAATTATGACATTGAGAATACTAATCATCCACTCAGCTGTGTCCTCATACTACACAGGATAGTCTGAATCAGTTACAATACATTTATATTAGTGGATTGATACTAGTTGTACTTAGATTACTTACTAGGTGAAGAATGGTATCCACACACCGTAGCTGTCCCAATTTTAATACGCTAGTGTGAAAGTGGAGAAAGGGATAAAGGCAATTTGAATATAGAGATCTTAGTTCGCATGTTGTAACCAATCTCAGAGTGAGAATTCATTTTTCTCTGACATTACCTATAAATTACACATAAATGAGTCTCTTCCCAACCCAACTGCCTGGGAACATCCAATACATTTGCTAGAGACAAGGTGGACAAGGTAATGTCTTTTATTGGACCAACTTCTGATGGTGAGAGAGAGACAAGCTTTCAAGCCACACTAACTTCTCTCTCTCAGCAACATAAATTGGTCCAATAAAAGGTATTACCTCACCCACTTTGTCTCTCTAATATCCTGGGTCCAACATGGCTACGACTATACTGCACAAATAAATACATTTGATATCAGAATTCTGGCTGTTGCAATTGGATTGCTGTGATAGGTGAAAGACATGTAAAGCCACATGTAGGCAGCCTGTTCTCTATTATCTAGGCCCGTGAACAGCCTCATGGTGAAATCCTGGCCCCATGGAAGTCAGTGGAAAAACTCCCATGGACTTCGTGGAAACCAGGATTTCACTAGAAGTGTGTTTATTCCAGTACAGGTATGGAATTTACACTCTGACCAAGATTTTCAGACATGACTCATGATTTTGGATGCCTCCGTTTTTGGGTGCCCAACCTGAAAACCCTGACAAGAGTCTGATTTTTAGAGGGAAAGTGCCTTCGAGGAGTTTTGAAACAGGTGCCTTTAAGGCAGAAGGGTCACCAGTTTAGCATTTCACATGAATGATGGCACATTTCACATTAGAGTCTCCCCCCGCATCTCAGGTACTGCAATGTAACGTCCGCACTGGTTATGATGAAAACCTGGGTCCTCTGTTCTTTATGCAGCATAGTGGTGGAGGCTACTGTCATTTCATTCATTAACTCTCTGTATGCAGTCTTACATTGCTCATGGGATCAGTGCATTTATAATTGAGTTGGTTAGACTGTGTGAACTGAATATTTAATTAAATCTCATTTGGGTATTATTTAGATATTCAAATCAGCTACACACTTAGCTTGTTCATTTGTGAAATATGCTCTTTTCTATGCATGCAAAAGTGCCTTTTCACAATGAGCTCAGCTCTGATCTCAGTTCAACGCATGTGTAGTGACTACAAGTTGAATAATCTATGTGCTTGAGGGACCAGCAGTAGTAGCTCCACTGAACTATTGCTCCAATGGGATTTTTCACTTTTGCAAAAGCACATTAAGCTGGACGTGCTTGTCGCACATGTCTGTGCCCAAAGATAACGAAAATGCAGCATGCAGATGTGGAAGGACATTTCCTAGCACGTTGCTTATTGACATATTCTTGTTTGAAACTATCTAGAATACATTGCATGTACACAGGCCATTCTTTTAAGGAGTGTTTAGTGATTTTGAGTGCCTGACTTCAAGCCCCCTAAGGACCCAGGTTTGCATCATAACTAGTGCTGACACGACATTGCAGTACTTGGAAGGGGGAGATTACCATGGGAAATGTGCCATCCTATACATGAAATGTTAAACTGAAGACCTTTCTGCCCGTGTGTGCTAGCCAGCCAAATAGAAGTTAAACAACTCAAAGAAGCAGCAGGGAAAATTTCTTGTTGTCCTGACGAACATGGTCCTGGCCAACTTTCCCTCTCTCAAAACAAGGTCAAAGATTCCTGTCTCTGTCTGAGTTATTGCTCATCCCAGGGCCATGATTCCTTTTGCTTATATAGTCACTGCACCACCAGCTTTCATCTTTTTATCAAGGACCTAGGGACACTTGAAATCTGAAAGGCACTGTATAGGATCAAAATCCAGGAACAGATGTCATTGCATAATTGACATCAATGCCTTGAAATCAATGGAGCTATGACAGTTTACGCCAGCTGAGAATCTGCTCCCTAATTTATTATAATGGGAGCTTTTTAGCCTTGAAGTGGCTATTATACAGTCCTGGTCATTTAAAATTTCCCCTGTCATGCAAGAAGGAAGCATCTTATTTATTTACAGAAACTCAGTGTTATTCAGAGGATTTCATCCTACAGGGCAGGAAGAATTATAAGAGGCCAGGACTGAAGATGTTTTTTCCACCTTATTTGCATTAAAAATAGTACAAAAGGAGAAAACTTTGAACAGATTTCCAACACTCTTTCCCTTCTCCTTCCCCAAATTTCAAATGCAAAGTACACAAAATTTATATTGGTGGATGTAAAATGAGAACCACAAGTATCTTCTAGAGTCACCATCTGATGCTAAGCCAATAGCACACTCAGCTAGTTGTCACTTACCTTGCTGATGCCCTGGAGCAGAACCATTTTCCATTGGAAGGTTAGCATCACCGAAAGAAAAATATCAGCAAAGGATTGAAAACAGGCCTTTCTGTCTCCATATTTCCTCCCTTGAAAGCATTAGAGTGAGTTTTGTTGCAGCTCTGAGGACTCCTGGAGTCTTTAGAATGGAGACACTAATTTCCTATTATACCTGCCCCATTTCGCCATTCCCCTACCAAGATTAATCCATCACCAACTGAAATTTCCTAACATTTTCACTAAGAAAGCTCAGCTGCCAGTAACAAGAGAATATATGAAAGGATATACATACCAGGCTGTGAGAGGACACGCCCTCACTCAGGTGGGGAGGAGATTAATGAGTTCTTCTGGGCCTGTACAGCACTAATGAGGCACACCTGTAAAGCTTGTTCTGCCTGGAAAGGGGCGGGGGCAGTGCGGTGTGTGTGGGGGGAGTCTTAAGAAGGGAAACTTGCCACAGGAAGAGATGGTGAACAGGAGGAGAACTGCTCCACCACAGAGAGTGCTGGCAACAAACACAGGTCAGTAGAGAGGGAGACAGCGGCAGGCCTCACTGCTCTCAAAGATGCACAAACCAGCAGCAAAGCAGTATGTGCCAAGAGAAGGGACTGGGGGTAGACCCCACTAAGAGACAATATACCCCCTGATAGACCAAGCCCAAAGAACTGAATCCAGACAAACTGCCTGATAGATAGGCCACCTTTGCCTTTCTTTGCTTTCATTCAGATTCCCCTCTCTCATATGGGAAAGAGAGGGGAGAGGATCTGTTTGTTTACTCAGAGAACTCCTCATATGGCACAGATGAAAGGACAGTATAAATGACCTGAAGTGTGGTCTGGAGGGGACTTGAGGGAACCCCTGACCCATCCCTCCATGAAGGGGTATGATTATGTAACACAGGCATCTCATGTGATATCCATCTTTGCTTATTAAAGTCAGCCAGCTAGATCGTTCTTTTATTCTCCTCTCTGATACCATGAAGGCAGCTATGGAGGTGGTGTTTTTTTTAATCGGTACTAATCAGAATCAGCAAAAGTATCAAACAATAGCATTTTGGGCACTAAAGTAAGTCAATACCAATAATGCCATCCCTACAAAATCTGCAGAGCACTGGATCCTTGTTGCTCTGGGAGCTTGTTTGTCAGACGCATTCAACGGTGAAAGAGCACAGTGCAGATGCTTTAATTAGGCTGTGTAAGACTTCAACTTGCATTAGTCTTGATTTTGGCCTCTGGACATGGCTTCAGCTCAGACAAATGCAAAAAAACCTATGAGCTTCAACCAAGGCAAAACAAACACCTCTAAGGAAATTACAATCAATTTTCCCTCTAAGCTGCACAGGCATATGTCCAAAGAGCTCCTAAGCAAACTACGGTTAAAATACCAATTTCCCCTCCACACACAGAGCCTATCGGATCATAAACAGAGATATAAAGGGTAGTGAGAGGTATGAAACAAACCCCACCCATAGATAAGTTGGGAGGGTTTTTCTTCAATCATAAAATCTCACTTCAGCTGGAAAATCATTTTAATGAGCTATTGTGGCAGGTGAAATTGAAAATTCTGGGCAGATGACAGGTTGCAAATTAGGCACTGTGCCTTCAGCCCTCTTTATTATGAGTACAATACTATTTGTGGAGGGCATATCGAATACGACTATTGGATTAGTATAGAGAGATGCCACACTTCTCTTTTTCCATAGCTGAGGATGAGGTTAGCCTCCAATCATAAGTCTAGTTCTTATAGCTCCATTAACCTGAAACTTCACAGCTGAAACTTTAAGCAAACGTAGAATATTTCTACTGGTGGTAAATCAGCAAAGGTGTTGGCGAGATAAGAGGGTGCAGAAACTAGAAGATCACCCTCACTTTGTGAGCATTTCCCCTTTTTTTTCTTGTGGGGGGGAAGGAAATGTCTTAACATTGAAATGTCTATTTATTACTGAAGCATGGTTTGTTTTGTGTATATATATATATATATACTCCTGCACTGATCACTGGGCCAGCAAATTTGCAGTGCTGTCAGCTGCTTTGCTATTTGCTGGTAAGCATGGGCATTCCTTGTACTCTTACTCTTACTAAAGTGCACTGTTTTGCTGGCATCACACCAGGGAGTTACCAAAATCTGGCTGCGTGGTTTGCAAACAATTTCTTCTGTTCAGTCGCTTTTGCAAACAAAGAAGGTCCTCAGATGGTGTGTTTCCAGCTCTGTGTTCAGAAGACAATGGAAGGGTTAAACATTGCAATTTATATATATATATATATATATATATTTTCAACTTTAATAAATAAGTTGAAAATAAAAAGTAGCCAGAAAGAGCAGTTGGAACCCTGGAGAATAACGGAGCACAGAAAGTATGGGTACACTGCAATGTAAGCCCGAGCTCAGACTTGAGCCCAAACCCCCTTTTATCTACACACAAATCAGTCAGACTCAAGCTCACACTTAGGGTCCTAGGACCTGAGGCAGGACCCACAGTTCGACCCCTATTGCTTTGCCATGAGATGCAGTTCTCCACTGCCACAATCCTATGAGCCAACTTTATTTGTCCTCTCTATCCCAAGAATCTCCAGGGAAATTGAAGCAGCCCCCCAGTGTAATGCAGCAGCTTAGTGTGACAATGTTTAACCCTTCCATTGTCTTCTGAACACAGAGCTGGAAACACACCATCTGAGGACCTTCTTTGTTTGCAAAAGAGACTGAACAGAAGAAATTGTTTGCAAACCACGCAGCCAGATTTTGGTAACTCCCTGGTGTGATGCCAGCAAAACAGTGCACTTTAGTAAGAGTAAGAGTACAAGGAATGCCCATGCTTACCAGCAAATAGCAAAGCAGCTGACAGCACTGCAAATTTGCTGGCCCAGTGATCAGTGCAGGAGTAGATTAGATGGTTTAAGACAGAGGATAGGAAAATGAGAGACCAGAACTGCACCTCAGTGTCAACTAGCTGACATCATGCCCATTTTATGAGGAGTTTGACTGGATGTTGGGCACTGCGCCAAGAACCAAGCCAATGGAGGTGCATGATGATCTCATCAGCCAAAATGGCGCCTGTTATTGGAGAATTAAACTTCACATTACTGCAGTCAGCCATTTTGTGTGTCCAGCCACTGCTAGCTGAAAACCAAATACCACATAGCTAGGAATAATTTTAGGGCACTGAGAGGCAAGACCAACTAGCTGTATGATTGCAGTTTTGCTAATCAGAATAGGAGGCTGGGACAGAGTTAATGTACCATAAGAAGGAATGTTGTGAGGGTAAGCACATTAATGTTTGTGATGCACTGGGATACTACACTTTTGTAAATAAATACCCTTATGGTGCTCTGTAGTGCACTAGACATTACATTCTTGAATCATTGTACACCTTATAAAGTCCTCAAAGTCTGATACTTGCATGCTTTGTAGGTCTGCATAGTCTTGGTGAATGTGATGAACTTTATAAAGGCTTCATGGCCCAGGCTTTTTCATGCCCACATAACTCAATGGAGACTCTATAAAATTGGGATAACCCAATGAATACATTGCAAACAGCATGAAGTGCCATGTATAACTTGGGAAACACACACAACCCCAACACCTGAGGCACATATTATCACACCCACATGGCCCCCATCTGGATTTCATAAAGGCTAGATAGCCCAATGCCAGAGGTGGATTAAAAAAAAAACACAATGATTTTCAAAAGATGAGATGGCCATGTTGTAGTTAGTCAGACAGGAAACCAAATATGGGCCTGGCTTGCAGGGAGCTAGGGTGAAACACACATTTTATACACAAGTGGGCCAAGATCTGGCAGTAAGTACAGGGAAGAATGGCGTATGGGGAAACAGCTATGTGGTCTATGCAGGAGTTGGATTCATCCTTGCTCATCTTGCAAACCCCATGCAGACGTCTGTTGCAGAGCATTTCTCAAATATTTGCAACAATTCTTAGACAAAAATCTTTGTTAACTTGGAATTAAAGTTGAAAGGTTGTATAACGTTCATGGGGGAAAGTACTGCCTATTAGAGAATGAATATTTATTTTTTAATAAATATATAAAATAAATGTCGCAAAGGTTAGAAAACCTGGAAATTCAAAATTGAAAGATTCCACTCTACAATTAAAAAAACAAATATTTGAACCAATGGTGGAAATGTACAATTAACAACCCAAACCGCTTTTACTCAGCCTCATCTTCACTGCCTTTAGAACCAGCCAGTTATTTGAAGACAATCTGAGCTTTCAAGCACTACACATGTGAATTTAATCATTGACTCCCAAGCTTAATACATTTTACTAGACTGATTTACTCTTAATCTTAGAGAGTTCTAACACTGCCAGTTCCTTGGAAGCAGACTGCATTTGTGTTGACTTCACAAAATCACTTGTCTCCTGGTACCTTTAGGCCGATACACAGCTCACAAAAATATATGCTGTTGGCCAGCTTGTGAATCATGGATCATAGTGATCTCTTGAGGTCTATAGAATTACCACATGTAAACCAATCTCCTAAAATACTGACTCAACACTTCATTGTTGTAACATCTGTGTGTGTGTGTGTGTGTGTATATATATATATATATATAAACAAAATCCAGTTATTACTGTGACATTAGACCCCATATCATTTATGGAAATATGCTTATGATATGGATATGGCATAACGGAGATATATTTTATGCAAGATAGGTTTTGTATGGTATTGCAAAGGTTATGATTTACTGAATGTGATTATCCAATTTGTATGCATGTATCATTTCTGTATTTAAAGTTAGGAATATTGCATATGTAACAATTACAACTGTGTGTGTATTTGGGAGACACCCACCAGATATCAGGCCATCAGCTTTGATGGGCCATTAGGAAGAAACAATGAGACTTTGAAGATAGTAATCTCTCTACTTCCTGGGATGTAGCTGTGACTTTACTAGGTCAGGTGATCCTGTCACCTGGTACTAAACACTATCTTGGACTTCTAGTAATTTTCCACTAAAAGGAGGGGGAGATCAAGACTGGGAAACAAAAGATTCCTGCCTGATGTAAATATTATTTAAGGCTGGGGAGTAAGGCAAATAGGACTCTTCTCCATTGCCTTCCTGCCCAAGAAGAAAGGCAGCTGAGAGTACCTGAAGAGACAAAGGAACTGAGCGGTGGGAAAGGCCAGAGCTGAGTCCAGACTAAGACAGGAGTCTAGTCTGTAAAGAGAAATAACTGGAACTGGAACTCCAAGCTACAGAAGCTCGGCAGCTTGTCTGAAACAACATTTAGGGTGAAAAATTACTTCTTGAAACCAATCTCTTGAAGATCTTAAGCTTAGTATGCGTGTTTTGTTTTATTTATTTGGCAATCTGATTTGTTCTGTTTGCGATCCCTTATAATCACTTAAAATCTAGCTTTTATAGTTGTTAAACTTATTTCTTGTTTATAACATAACCCAGATTGTGTAATTCATATAATAAAGGGTGGGGGGGCGGTAAGAAGTTGTGCATATCTCTCTCCACACTGAGGGAGAGGGCGAATTTTTATGAGCTTGCACTGTGCGGATTTTTCTATGCAGCAAAAGACACTATTATCTGGGGTTTGTCTCTCCACAGTGGGTGTGCATGTGAGTACTGGATGGATCCACTCACACAGATCTGACTGCAGTCTGTGTCTACAGCTGTGTGTGGTCTTGCTTGGGTGTGTGCTGGAAAGGGGCTTGAGAGCCTGGCACTGCAACCCAGTGCAATGGAAACCCAGGCTGGTAGGGCCGGAGCGCTGAGTGGGACCCCAGCACATCAGGTGGCATCCCAGATGAGGGGGAGGGGAAGGGTGTCTAACCTGTCACAATTACATTTTTTGTGTAAGTAATATGGGTTTTCCAAACTTATGTCTGGAAATATGCATTCATTTTGAGCTTTGTAAGCTCATTCATACAAGAACATCTTTTAGGCTATGGGTGTGATTTACCTGCTGATGTACACACACCTGTGCTAGCTAGCTAGAGTGAGTAGAAATAGCAACATAGCCATGGCAGCATGGATAGCAGCAGCTGTGCCAAGTACACGGCCACCAGTTCAGGTGTGTTTGTACTCAGCACAGCGCAGCCTTGCCTCTAGTGCCACAACCAGTGCTATAATGGCTACATACAATGAAAGCTAGTGCAAGTATGTGTATCTGAGCAGGGGAACCACACCCCTCACTTGTAATGTAGACATAGCCTCAGTTAGGATGTTGTTGGAGGTAATACAAGGAGTATTGTGAGGATGTCTCAGCCCCTTAGCAGGAAGAAAGGGAAAATATAAAACATTGTTAGCTCATGAGATAAATCAGATGTAGCCAGCAGCATTCAGTTGCAAAATGACTACCTTAGTCTCTGCTGCTTGTCTCTGCCAAATTTAAAGGGTCAACCACAGAAATGTATGCTGGGAAAAAGTTCCCAAGATGGGGGCAACCCCACAGTTGGGAATTCCTGAAGTAATTTATAGATCCTTAATTCTAATGAAGGTTTGCAATACTAAGTAAATTGCAACAGCCCAGAAGAGTCAAATGAACTTTTTTTGCATAAGTGCTGCCGCAATCTTTGTTGATGGTCTAGTCACATCCTTCCATTTCCATAGGCATAAATAGAGAAGCATTTATAAGAGCACTTTTTATAATATAGCCATGTTTGGTGTGCTTCCTAATGCATTTTTGGTAGCTGAAGTAGCAAAAGTATGAAACCTATCAACAATCGGTTTGTTGGCCTGCTTTTGTTTCAGTCCCATAGTTTCCAGCATTTTTAGATTGAATTCACAAAAAAATGCTTGAATTTCATCAATTCAAATCTGGCCCAGATCACAAATGACAGGTTGTTTTACCATCTCTTATCTGTTCAATGGTCTATATAATATGAGCTGGTATCCATTTTCTGCTGAATAACTACCCTGTGGTGGAATCCTGGACCCATTGAAGTCAACAGGACTTTTGCCATTGACTTCAGTGGAGCCAGGATTGCACCCAAAAATCTCAAAAGCTACTACAATTGGCATTCTCAGCTGAGTCCAATGGCTTACCAGGCACAGAACCTGAACTGATCTTTCATCCCTCAAGATGCTTCCTCTGGGGCACGGTGGAGATGCACTGGTGTAAGGAAGACTGCGTTTAGGGACTTCATTCTTCATTGCCATCAAGCCAATACTTTCCATAAGAACTGGATGTATTCAAGAATACATTTTAAGGCTTTCAAAGAATACTTTGAAGATTTGCCCAGAATGCCTCTGATAAATATTGCTTAAGCCACTGAGCCTGAAACAAAGAGCACCAATGGCTCTAGAAGATCAGAGTAATTTGGTCTAAAGGAAACAGGTGGGAGGGGAAGAAACTGTAGGCTCTAAGAGGCTCCAAAGGGAGGGAGTATGCAAGTAACAAAAGCAGGAACAAAAAGGGTTGGCACAATGTTAGGGAGCAAGTGAGATTTTACATCTGCAGAAGAACAATTCTAGTTCAAGGGTCAGCTGAGGATGGGAGCATGTGATGTATTGTGGTAACTCTTTGCTTCTGTTCAAAAGTGGTGAACATATGTTCAGTCACAGTCTTGTTCTCAAGGCAAGATGAGTATTTCCCTATGTCTAGATTTATGTATTTATCTCTCTGCTTGCCCCACCTCCTCTTCTACATGTGTTGTGGCCAAGAGGCACTTAAATCCATATTTAGGGACCAAAGTAAATGACTCAATGACCAGAAATGCTTGAGCCCCCACAACTGTCAGCACCTTGGAAAACTCAGTCTACTTTACCTAGCACCCTAAATAGGGATTTAGATGACTAACTTTAGGCACCAAGGTTGGAATATTTTGTATGCTTTGGAACATTGTGCAAACAAGGCACCTGAAGGCTGTGTTGTACAGTGTTTAGGGCATTAGATTGTGAGTCAGGAGACCTGGGTTTTTATCTCAGAACTTCCATGAACCTGTGGTGGGTCAACTCAACATTCTGTGCCTGTTTGCCCTCCTGCCCTTTATTTTGAGTGAAAGCTGTTTGGGGTAGGGGCCATCTCTTATTGTGTCTGTACAGCCCTTTATACAATGGGGACGTGCACTCAGTAAGATCCTCTGGGTGGTGCTAAATGATGAACAAGAATGACAAGAAAAAAAATTTAAAAAGCTTTAAAGATTCAATTTATTAATACCCACATATTTGGGTTTTTTACCCAATGAAGGACTTACATTTGTACGTTTGTCTTAAACATTCAGAGCAAAGAAGGCATTTCTGAGCAGTTTGGAATTGTCATGAAAGATTTATATTCCAGAACCAATAAGGCTGTTGAATATATAATGGACTGCTTTTATTGGCAAGGAAAGCCTGTTTGCTTGTTCCTACTATATAATAAAGACTTTTTTTTCTTATATTCTGCTGACAGAAGCAAGCTGAATGCATTGTGGGTTGAAAAGCACTCTATTTATAGCTTTGATGCAAAATGATCTCTATTCATTACAATGTCTCATTTGCAGGTTATCATTCTGCACTTCTGTGAAGCAAGTCAGCAGATGTTTCCACCAGTCTATATTCACTATGTTAGGATACGGAAATATGCTGGCTCTTGGTACCATAGCCATCATAGACAGAATAACAGGGCAAATATAGCCTTTGTTGAAAATAGATTAGGTATTGCAAGAGCAAAGCTTTCTGCCTTGAATACCAATATAACATACAGCATTCAAATCCTTTTGTTTTTTAAAACAAACCCACCAATTCAGAAATATTTTGTTAATTATCTAAGGCTAACGAGAGCTCTTTTCTTAATACTTCCTGCCTTTTTATAAAAAATACTAACCTGAGGTTTTGTGGATGGAAGATTCTCTTTGGTAATATACAACTTTCCAGACTATCACTGATACTCTACTCTCTTTGCCACATGAAAGAGATACTCTATTACTCTCTACTTTTAAAAAACTATTTTTTTACATACAGTTTTAAAAACTGTAACTCTTTTTTACAATATTTCACAGAAGCGGCATTGTTACAAATATCCAGTACATTTTGAAATCAGTGTTACTACTTCAGTCTAATACTAATATTAGACACAATATCAACACACTTAAATAACTCTGAAAAATATGAAACTTCAGGTTTATAGATAAACCCTGAAAAGCAGAAGTCCTATCAATTTCATTTTTCGGGGTGTATTTTTTTAGCAATTCTTGAGTTTTATGCAGATGTCCAAAAATCTGGGTTTTTTTGGGGGGAGGTTCCCTTTGTATATAAAAGTAAAGAGTAATGTGTATTATATACATTACTCATCACAGTAGTATAATCTATATTATATACCAGGGATTGGCAACTTTTGGCACGCGGCCTGTCAGGGAAATCCGCTGGTAGGCTGGTCCGGTTTGTTTACCTGCAGCGTCCGCAGCTCCCACCGGCTGTGGTTCGCTGTTCCAGGCCAACGGGGTCTGCAGGAGCTGCATGGGCTGAGGGATGTGCTGGTTGCCGCTTCCTGTGGCCCCGATTGGCCTGTATGGCCAATTGCGGCCAGTGAGAGCTGGAATTGGCTGAACCTGCGGACGCTGCAGGTAAACAAACTGTCCTGGGCCACCAGTGGATTTCCCTGACAAGCTGCATGCCAAAGGTTGCTGATCCCTGTTATATACATTACTCATTATGAAGTACATACTTTAGTAAGTAATCTATTTGTAATGTTTCCTAGTCTAGTGCACTTTAATGAAGCACTGTTTCAAACAGCACTGTCTTAAAGCACACTAGGGAACCTTTAGTATGCACCAGCAAGGTCAACACAGATCCATTAATGTACAACATGTTAATATGCTTTAGAAACCATACCTCCATAGTCCATATTACTGCTCCATGTAGACAAGCCCTTAGACTGACGTAACCATTTCTGGTGTTTATTGGATAAATACCAATTTCATTTCTTTTCTTTTCATATTGGGGGTGTATTATTGGTGTCTATTGGTTAAAACTGAAAATCAGAAGACTTAATTATAGAATTAACTCAAAAGTTTGAGTGTGTGTGTGAAGATTTGGGGAACCATGTTGTTTGTTAAAGTAATTAACTAATTATGTGGATGCCCAATTTTAGCAGTAGATAAAAAAATATAAGAGTCACATTTAGTTTAGTGGTCCACTCAATCTTAAATCAAAATTGAACTAAACTATGTAATGCAGCAATGGAGTAAAAACTACACAATTTAATTACTTAATGCAGAACACTTTATGATAGTTGCATTTCCAGTAACTACATTTTCATGCTTAAGAAACAGATGGGTGAGTTGTCCTCACTTTCTTTCAGCAGTCATTCAACAGCTGCTGGCGCCCCCAAAATATAAACTTTGTCTTCATGTTGTATGGGACTGGATAATTTTGCAGAACACAAGATAGTAGCTTGTGAAGTCAGCTCCTGAAAGGTTCTTCTGAGCTGGAGTGTTAGGTCTATTGCTCTCTGCTTGTGATCCCAAATCAGAATAAGATAGAGTTTTGTATTTTTGAACACGGTTTCTCTTCCTAGCAATCACTGTCCTCCGTTCTTTGTCTCTGAGACAAGAAAGAAAATTATCTTTTTGGAGCTCTCACTCACGTCTTCACTGCATCCTGTAGGCTCTTTCAACCCTTACAGATATGTGAACAGTAATCAATGCAGGATCCACTTTTTAAAAAAATCACTCTCCTATATCTCATAAAGCGTACCTGGCAAGTGGATATTGTGCACCCTTCCCTAGTTCTTGTATTGTATGGCCTTTATTGAAGATGTCCCAGGGCACATCTGGTCTTTTGTTTTTGATCTCACGATGTTTCTCTTACAGTTGCTTTTCCCAGGTTATGGACTCAGAATTTTTCAATACAGTGAAAAAATCCCCTCCTTTAAGTTTAAGAGAACAGTGAAATTATTATTTTGTCCTGTGTTGAAGGTTGGTCCAAACATTTTCAAAATTTCCAATATGATGAATTATTTTCTGAATTTTACCAAAAAAGGTACAAAAAAAAGTCAATTTTTTCCAGCCAGTTATTGAGCTGGTTAAAAAATTTCTAAATTCAAAATTTTTTGCAAAAAAAATCAGGTTTTTTTTGTGCAAATGTTCTCTCTCTTTTTGACCAGTACTAGTTGTAGTAGTCTAAAGTTTGGTTGAACTTGATTTGTTCAAGTGTCTTCTCTTGGTCATTAATATCCTCCTAATATTCTTCACCAGTACTCTTTCAAAACTCTGCCCATATATTCGCCAGTTCTTTTTATTTTCCCTAAAAAATTGGGGCAGGGCAAGAGGGGTGGAGAAGGAGACAGAAATTCAATCTCTCTCTTCAAAATCAGTACAGAGGCTGTGTTCTACAATTAGTTAGATATTCATTCCAATCAGAAGGAAAAACAGAAAAATCTGGAAACACAAATCTTCATGTATTATCAAAAGGAACGTGAGCACAATTGAGTTTGAATGTTGTCGGTTACAGATTCTGATATTAATGGAGTTTCTGAGTTTGTTGCATTGATTTCTGGTTTTACTCCACAAAAGTATTTTTTAAGAACAAGAAAATATTAGTTAGGACAACTCTTGCTAAAACCCATTAACTTGACTTAAATTTCATCAGAGGGTATACTGCCAAATCTTGATAACCTTATTTGGTTTTTATTCATCCTTAACTTAGACTTCCTGTGAAGACATTAAGGGCCAGATCCAAAGCCTATGCAAGTCAATGGAAGGGCTCTTTCTGATTTTACTAGACTTTGGATCAGGCCTTTAAAAAGAACAATATAAAGTATGGAAGAGTTTAGGAGATTATTTACAAAAAATCAGCTTAAAACACCTTCCACTGATCTCATTTCTACTTGCCCTGTGAAGCCTAGTCAATATTTGTGGTACATAGAAGTCAATGGGAGTCTAGTTAAGTAAGTAAGGGCTTCAAAGTTTGCCTTTAGACTGCTACCACAGCTATGAACTAGAATTTAAGCTAAGAAAAGCGAAAGGTTGAATAAACCAGCATTTTGCTAATATAGCAATAAACATTACCTGCCCAATGAATTCTGTTTTTATACTTAACACTAATCTCTAATACACCATGTTATCATTGTAACAGAATAATAATTTTAGTGATAATATCTGCCCTTAAAACACCCCCAAAACCACCAGGAAAAAACGAAACAAAAAAATCCAGAGAGCCTGCTATCTTTTCTGCCACTAACAGTTGAGTAGGAATCTGAGACATGCTCCACGAAGCCTGCAACCATTACACTTTACCATGTTACCTAAATCTTTTTTGATTAAAATAATGCAGATATTTTTCTACTGCTTTGATGGCAGTTTTAGAGACCCATATTTGTACAAACAGCAAAACATGGTTCAGTGCAGAGATTCATTACAGAATTGTCAAAACTGCATGCCACCATTCAAATAACCACTTTTAATCCATTTCAGAAATTAAGGTATCAGAATTCATTTAATTCATTCCAGAAATTAAAATATCAGAACTAAATCTTGCCGAGTGGCAAGAACCCACAACTCCCCTAGAATTTGATGAGAATTGCAGATGTCTCATTATCTTTGGATTTGGCTCTAAATATGGGCCAAAGTGTAGTTTTCTTAAGCCAATTGAAGCAATTCCTTAAATACAATGGGGGCAGATGCAAATTTAAGTAATGTAAGTGTTAAAGTCCATGGTACTATGACAATTTATACCAGTTAAGGATCTCCCCCCCTCAAAAATCACCACAGAGGACAACATATTAGCTAACCTGGAAATGCATTTTCCAGTGCTTTGCTAGTAGTTAAGATTAATTACTACTTTATAATGTCAGTTAGACTCCTCTATGACTAATAAAAACCAAACTGTTTTGATTCGAAAAGCTCTGCTTAAGAAAACAAGACCAGGGCTGCATAACACTGACATTTTTATTAGAATTCATTTGTAACAAATGGAACTTGTGTCAGCAAAGAACTGATTTTCATACAGACTTTCTTTCGCCACCAATGTAACGAAGTAAGAAAATAAAAAGCACGCCTTTCATTCTGTAAAACATTTACGCGTACTACTAATTAGAGGTAATTGTATTTTTTTTAACAAGCCATTTTACAAGGTAATTTTTTTTTAATTTTTCAGTCTATGCATCCAAAACGAGAGCAAAGAACACAACTTTTATTATCTTTGTAAAGACACTCCAAGCTTGAATGGCAAAGCCACGTAACAGATGGGGATGACGGGACTTGCAGCCTTCTGATATCTGCTGGAGTATCAGGGCACCCCAAACAAAAAAAACCAATCAACCAACCAACAAAAACAAAAACAAAAAAAAGAAGAAAAATAAAGAAAAAAAAAGGAAGGAAGGAAGAATAAAAGGAAAAAAAAGCTGTTGCATTTGTTGTTGTTGCAAACTCCCCTCCCCATTTTTACATGTTCTGTGTTATTTACATACACATAAGTGGATTTTCATAAGCAGTTTCTTACAGATGGGTTCAAGTAATAACATTATTGGGTGTAGAATCAATAGGGCAGTGCATAGTACAAAGGTATAGAAAGTGCAGATCTCCCTAGAGGGCCCTCCCTTCCCCCAGCCAGCCTCTCCATTGTCTAACCATGCAATCATTTTTAAAAAAAGAGCTAAAATAAAGTTCTGTACAAATCATTTTTATATATTTTGAGTCTTTTTTCCATTGTAACTAATTACAAAATTATACATAACTACACATACATAGGTAAATAATAGCACCGTACTGGTTATGCTGATGAAATCAATTCTAAGCTTGGAAGATTATGGTAAATGCAGATAAAGATGCTTCTTCTTTAAATTAACTATAGAATGACTATACATTAGTGTACAGAAAGTGGAATGCACATCAATGATGCTAACAGTTATCTTTAGAAACAACTCCTCAACAGCAAGATTACTGGAATATTTGCAGTCTCATTTGTCCTACAATACTTTCCCTCACTATTTATTTCTGATTTTTTCCCTTTTTCTTTAGAATTTGCAAAAGTTTCATGGAGAGAAGCCTCTGACCTGTTAACAGCTCTGGTGTGCAACAGCCCTCCCTAGTCTGTGCTTCTAAAATGGTGTGTATATCTGACTACATTTGGCTAAAAGAACATGACTGCACTACGTAATCTGGCACTTTAATAATTCTTCAAAAGATACAAATCAAAAAGAAGAAAAAAAGAAACATAGTGCACATTCTTCTCTGGTTCTGATATAAGTTAATGAATTTCGTTCTTGAGGTAGCCTTCTATAATACTTTTATTATTATTATTATATATATATTTATATTTGTTTTTTGTTTTGTTTTGTTTTTTTTTCTACAAAAGTGCTCAAATACAATGCTTGCTAGTGTTTGGTCTTTCATACATTTCTTTCTACTAGTGATGGGAAATATGGAAGAAAAAATAAATCCTGTATGTTACACCAACATAGCTGAACTATACGTATGGTTCTTATCTGACACCTGAAAGAAAGAGTTCCTTTGATTTTTGTGTGCTAACATGGAACAAGGCATGACAGAGACCTGGGCCACTGTAAATGGCTTCAGCTAGAGTCTCAGAAAATATTTAACATTGTTTAAAGAATTTTTTTCTCTCAAATGGAAATCTAAAGTCATTTTAAAGCATATTCTGAGGGCTAAATCCTGCTTGCCTTACCCATACTAACGCTCCCATTGCGACCAATAATTTGACTTCAGTGGGCCTACTGACGTGTACAGTGAGCAGGATTTGAAAGGAATGATGCATGAGTACTGCTAACAACAACTACTACTTACTACTAGTGCAGTCCTACATCTCCGCAATGGCAATACTGTAATCATCAACACTGTGGTTTATGAGAGCCAATTTGGAAGGAACCTTAAAGTAGTGGGCATGTCTGTTGTTGGAGTTATGAAAGGATAAAGGGCCCTGACTACCCAAATGTTTTGGGCTTGCATTTATTAACATCCCATATTCGGTTAAAAACCAGGAATGCGTATTATTCAAAGTGTTTTTGTACATGTGCTAAAAAGATAATGCTTTAATTGAAAAGAGTAGCAAAGATATGAAGTAACTAATGTAAATACAGACATAACAAAACTTAAAGATATGCTATCAAAATAGGCATCAAATATAAGGCACTCTAAATGTGAAATAAAAATAAAAACCAGCATCTCTAAATAATGCTGTATGCCACAAAATATTTTTAGTTTATTAACAGAGCAACATGAGTTTGGCTTTGCCCTGTAACACATCCTAAATGCAAATTTCATAGCACATACTATAGACAATATATGACTGAATACACTTTTAAACATCTTGATAGCTATATTACAACATTCTCCCCTCCTAAAGGGATATGCACTGACCTTTTCCACATGCACACCTCCTATACTTAATAATATGGTTTGTTATTGCACTATAGTGTTACAAATATTGAACTTCACTGGAAGCCTCAACCACATAATGTGTGACTGTGTGTTTATAAACAATCTTTTTTTTTTTTTTGAGTCGGGGTGAGGGTCAAATATCACTGATGTGCATTCCTCATTTCCCTTCTTACCAAAAAGCTATGGACTTTGGAAATGCAGAGATGTTCAAAAAGTACCATATGGGTTGAATGTAGTATTCTGGAAAACTTTCCCACCACTTCAATAAATCCAAGTCATGGAAGAACTGATGCATCTATGTGTATCTATCTATCTGTCTGTATATCTGTAGATATATCTAGAGATAGATATGGATAGAGAATTATAAAGAGAGCAGTGTGTGTGTGTGTGTGTGTTAGTAGCAGCTTTATACTTTGCGCCTCCCTGTTGATTCCAAAAGAAACCAAAAAAGCCCCACTTTGATTAACTGATTAAGAGTATTTCTTTTTAAAATAAAAACAAAATTAAACCAAACTGTAATATCTAAGAAGAATGTGGTACTGTAGATAAATATAGGACTGCACAAAAATGTGCAAATTTTCAAATTATTTAACATTTCTACAGCAAGATATTACAGATAACAGTTCTACAGCTTAAAAAAAATCTACAATTCTGAAACAAAAAATGAACAGTTATGCAACTTTTTTTTTAAATTCACTTCATCAAATGATAAACTCTTGTTAAAAAAAGGAAAAAGTTTACACAGTTAAAAATGAAGCACAGGTCAGCAGTATCTTTACAATACTAAAAAACTAAATCAAGGACTTTCTTTTTAAACATTCCCCCATTTCCCCTAAAGTGTTATTATGAGCATTATGGTGGGAAGGGGTGATGTTGAAGCAAAGAGTCCGTTTTGTTTTAAGAAGCCAGGTACCGGCCTTTTAACAAACATCTTGCACTGAATTGCAGTACTCTCAAGATTCATCTTTGCAACAATCATGCAATCCTGAACAAGATGATGGTTCTTTGCAATAATTTCCTCTTCCCTTTAATTTCAACCAAAGTTGAATCCTTGAGGTATCTGTAAATGAGATCCTTCAGACGCCTCACCAGTCAGGATTCTTTTATTATATTTCTGGTTAGGTTATTAAACTGTGAATTCTTGGTCCACCTGGAATAGTTCTTGGGTTGTTTTGTGTGTGTGTGTGGGTGGTTTTTTGTTTTTTTTTAATATTCCCACTAATTGGTCTTTAGCTAGGAGTTAAGAAGTACTTCTCAAGCACACTGTATGGCTCAGAAGAGGCTCTCTGGATCTTAAAGGGCCTGCAGTAAAAATCCAGGATGGGTCAGGGGGTTTTACGTTGCATAGTGATCAAAGCTGCCCAGATATTCCAGTGCGGCTCGATAGCCAAACTGGTATTGATCCTGGAAGAAAAAGAGAGAGAGAGAAAATATAAAAACCTCTTTGTTGTTTTTTCATTTAATCAGAGGCTCTGTGAATACACTATATCCCACAGAGGCCACAGCAGTTCAGTGATATCCTCCTGCTGACATCAACAGAACACACTGGTTTGAGTTACAGTAAACAAAGATGGGCTGAGATGCTCATTGAATGCAATAACATTTTCCTTAGATGGAGCCTGCTTATTTGTGATGCGAATATATATTCATTTACTGAGCATTTGTTGCTCTGAATGAGTACAAGAGGATTAGCAGAAAGCTTTTTGTCTAAGGGGAGTGCATTAAGATTTACCTTTTGCATTATTTCATACTGTTTGAGACTTGCTAATAAAATGTTCAAATAGCATCTCAGTGAATATGACTAATATGCTAAAACACCATATTCTGGTCTCAGTTCCTCCCAGCCCAGGTGTGGGGTGCTGCACACATAAACACAAGGTAAAATAGCCTGTCAGGAAGCACAGGGGGATCCAATCCTGCCTTGTTGTATAGTTACCAAATTATTACTGCCCAACGGCAGGAATTAGGGGCTCAGAGAGGAATGTGAAGTTAAGCACCTGATTAACATGGTGCAGCTTATACTTCACGCCAAGTCTCACACGACCTACATCAATTTTTATCTTCTGCATCTGAAAGTAAAGGTGTGGAAGTGCAGAGGGCTTGAGGTTTACTAACACTCAGTGTGAGTGCTACTCCTAGCACTTCATCTCATTTGCACACAGTAGCAGTCTCTTTATGTTGGAGTGCAACAAACTTGCACACCTCACTTAATGTGAAAGAACAGAAGTTGTTTCTTTAAGACCTCCAAAATACTGAATCCGCCTAGGGGACTCTTTCATGTGATGCTACAGTCTTGCAGCCCTAAGGATCTGGGTTTCATTTCGCTCAGATCACAATTCAATAGCTTCCATTGGACCAGCAGTCCATATCATAACACACCCACTTCAGTTTATCTAATTTGCCATGATCATTAGTGGCTCTATTCTGCAAGGTATGAGTATTCTGGCCATGATCCTGCAAAGTACTTAAGCACATGATTAACTTTAAGCATAGGAGTAGCCAAATTGACTTCACCAGGATTAATCATGAGCTGGATGGGGACCTGAGTGCTCTGCATCTTGCATGATTGAGCCCTAGACTTCTGTTCTGTTCTGGATAAAATTAACACAGTGCATGGAAGATTTCTACTTTCAGTCTGGAGTGGAAGCACATCATCCACAAGTAAGCTAAAGTAGAAAGAGGGAAAGTATATACATTGCACAGCCCAGCATTGTATTTATGTGGACTCCACAAAAGCTTATTTTTCTATATGCAAATTTGTTTATAGGAACCAATGGGACAGAAAGTAGATATTTTTCATTTTGCTTAAATGTACATTTTCTACAGCAATAAAGGTAATGGAAAATAAATGGAGTTTACTCTTCAATTCTGTCTCAGTGAGTTACTTGGCTAAGTGATAAAACTTTAAAAATGGTCTAATTTCATTTAAAGAGCTGCAGCGACACAGGAGCCAGCAAACAGCGCTGTGAACAGGGGAGTTTGAGTGGGACTTCTGTTGGAGGAGAAGGTATTTGTAGCTATTTGTATTTGTATGTATGGAGGCTGGTAGGGGCATGTGCTGGGAGAGAAGCTGAGCCCTGATTAGGGGGCAGGGCTTCTCTGATTAGGGGTCCTATAAAGGTAGACAGCTACAGCGGCACAGGAGCCAGCAAACAGAGCTGTAAACAGGGGAGTTTGAGTGGGAGTTTACAGGGGGAGTTTTGGGGAAGACTAAGAGAGGCAGGCAGAGGAACACAGGCTACTGAAGGGAGTGTGCAGTGTTCTAGCAGTGTCTTGGTGCTTGTTGGGGGTTTGTTTTGCTGTAGGTGGTGGTGTTTTGGGTTGGTTTGTGTTTCCCAGATTTACAGGATTTAGGTGGGAAGCCTATGACCAATTCAGAGGCAGCAGTTGTAGTGACCCAAGCAGTGGAAGATACAATGAAGATGACTGGATGTGGAAGCTGCGGCATGTACATGATCCTGGAGGGGGTACCTGAAAAGAGTTTCATCTGCATGAAGTGCCACCTGAAAGAACTGATGGAAGAACAGATCTGAGGATTGGAGATGCAGGTGGAAACTCTGGTCAAGTTTAGAAGGGGGTTCAAGCGGATGATGGAGCAAAGACATGATGAGGCTGAAGGGAAAAGCTCAGACTTGAAGATGGAAGCAGGACCAAAGAACTCTGAGGGGACACTGCGGGGTAAGGAAAGTGGATGGTGGATGCATGTGACTAAGCGAACCAGGCAGAGGAAAAGAAAGGCTAATGAAGGAGCAATAGCGCTCAGGAACAGGTTTGCGGAGTTGGAAAATGAAGAAGGGGCACAGCAGGTGGTCGCTGAAGGTGAGAGGGCAAGGAAGAAGAGAAAAGCAGCAAGCCCTATAAGGAGAGGGGAAGAGTCAATGGAGATGACACCAAACATGAGCCCCAGGAGGATATGGGATGGGTTGCAGAGGATTGCAAGGGCAAATAGAAATCAAGAGGACTTGCAGCCAGAGGGGAAAGGGGAATTGCACTGTCACTAGGAAAAGGCAGGTCTATGTGATTGGGGACTCCTTACTGAGAAGAATAGACAGGCCTGTAACTAGAGCTGATCCGGAGAACAGAAGGGTGTGCTGTCTGCTGGGTGCTAAGATACGGGATGTGGAACTGAGGTTGAAGAGGATCCTAACGGGAGCGGGAAAGAATCTGCTGATTGTCCTTCATGTGGGAACGAATGATACGGCTAGATTCTCGCTGGAACGTATCAAGGGAGACTATGCCAGGCTGGGGGAGACACTTAAGGAAATCGAGGCTTAGGTGATCTTCAGTGGGATTCTGCCTGTTCCTAGAGAAGGCCAACAAAGGTGTGACAAGATTATGATGATCAACAGATGGCTCAGGCAGTGGTGTTATAAGGAGGGCTTTGGGATGTATGGCCACTGGGAGGAATTCATGGACAGAGGACTGTTCTCTTGGGATGGATTTCACCTGAGTAGGGAGGGAAATAGACTTCTAGGATGGAGGCTGGCACAACTGATTAAGAGAGCTTTAAACTATGAATTGTGGGGAGATGGTTGGGAGATGTCCAGCTAATCTACACACCAGATTTTAACATCAGGAGGTAAGAAAACAAAGCAAGAAAGGATACTGTCGTAGGTAGGAGAATGGACGTATGGAGGAAGGGTACTGTAGATACAATTCTAATAGGTGATACTGGCGGTAGAATGTCTGGGTAAAGAATGTGAGTGAAGCCAAACAGCAAGAATTAAGATGTTTGTACACCAATGCGAGGAGCCTAGGTAACAAAATGGAGGAACTAGAGTTTCTGGTGCAGGAAGTGTAACCGGATATTATAGGGATAACAGAAACATGGTGGAATAGTAGTCATGACTGGAGTACAGGTATTGAAGGGTATGTGCTGTTTAGGAAAGACAGAAATAAAGGCAAAGGTGGTGGAGTAGCACGGTATATCAATGATGAGGTAGACTGTAAAGAAATAAGAAGGGATGGAATGGATAAGACAGAGTCTGTCTGGGCAAAAATCACATTGGAGAAGAAAGATACTAAAGCCTCCCCTGAGATAGTGCTTGGGGTGTGCTACAGACCGCCAGGATCTGATTTGTGTATGGATAGAGACCTTTTTAATGTTTTTAATGAAGTAAATACTAATGGGAATTGTGTGATCATGGGAGACTTAAACTTCCCAGACATAGACTGAAAGACAAGGGCTAGTAATAATAATAGGGCTCAGATTTTCCTAGATGTGATAATTGATGGATTCCTTCACCAAGTAGTTGCTGAACCAACAAGAGGGGATGCCATTTTAGATCTGGTTTTGGTGAGTAGTGAGGACCTCATAGAAGAAATGATTGTAGGGGACAACCTTGGTTTGAGCGATCATGAGCTAATTCATTTTAAACTAAATGGAAGGATAAACAAAATTAGATCTGTGACTAGGTTTTTTTATTTCAAAAGGGCTAACTTTAAAGAATTAAGGAAATTAGTAAGGTGATTGGATTGGAGTGAAGAACTTGGGGATCTAAAGGTGGAGGAAGACTGGAATTACTTCAAGTCAAAGTTGCAGACACTATCAGAAGCCTGCATCCCAAGAAAGGGGAAAAAAATCATAGGCAGGAGTTGTAGACCAAGCTGGATGAGCAAGCATCTCAAGAGAGGTGATTAAGAAAAAGCAGAAAGCCTACAAGGAGTGGAAGATGGGAGGGATCAGCAAGGAAAGCTACCTTATTGAGGTCAGAACATGTAGGGATAAAGTTAGAAAGGCCAAAAGCCATGTAGAGTTGGACCTTGCAAAGGGAATTAAAACCAATAGTAAAAGGTTCTATAACCATATAAATAAGAAGAAAACAAAGAAAGAAGAAGTGGGACCGCTAAACACTGAGGATGGAGTGGAGGTTAAGGATAATCTAGGCATGGCCCAATATCTAAACAAATACTTTGCCTCAGTCTTTAATGAGGCTAATGAGGAGCTTAGGGATAATGGTAGGATGACAAATGGGAATGAGGATATGGAGGTAGATATTACCACATCCGAGGTAGAAGCCAAACTTGAACAGCTTAATAGGACGAAATCAGGGGGCCCAGATAATCGTCATCCAAGAATATTAAAAGAACTGGCACATGAAATTGCAAGCCCGTTAGCAAGAATTTTTAATGAATCTGTAAACTCAGAGGTTGTACCGTATGACTGGAGAATTGCTAACATAGTTCCTATCTTTAAGAAAGGGGAAAAAAAAGTGATCCAGGCAACTACAGGCTTGTCAGTTTGACATCTGTAGTATGCAAGGTCTTGGAAAAAATTTTGAAGGAAAAAGTAGTCAAGAACATTGAGATCAATAGTAATTGGGACAAAATACAACATGGCTTTACAAAAGGTAGATCGTGCCAAACCAACCTGATCTTCTTTGAGAAGGTAACAGATTTTTTTAGACAAAGGAAATGCAGTGGATCTAATTTACCTCAATTTCAGTAAGGCATTTGATATGGTTCCACGCGGGGAATTATTAGCTAAATTGGAAAATATGGGGATCAATATGAAAACTGAAAGATGGATAAGGAACTGCTTAAAGGGGAGACTACAACGGGTCATACTGAAAGGTGAACTGTCAGGCTGGAAGGAGGTTACTAGTGGAGTTCCTCACGGATCGGTTTGGGGACCAATCTTATTTAATCTTTTTATTATTGACCTTGGGCCAAAAAGTGGGAATGTGCTAATAAAGTTTGAGAATGCCACAAAGCTGGGAGGTATTGCCAGTACAGAGAAGGACCAGGATATCATACAGGAAGATCTGGATGACCTTGTAAACTGGAGTAATAGTGATAGGATGAAATTTAATAGTGAAAAGTGCAAGGTCATGCATTTAGGGATTAACAACAAGAACTATTGTTATAAGCTGGGGAGGCATCAGTTGGAAGTACAGAGGATTAGAAGGACCTCGGAGTATTGGTTGATCACAGGATGACTATGAGCCGCCAATGTGGTATGGCCATGAAAAAAGCTAATGTGGTCTTGGGATGCATCAGGTGAGGTATTTCCAGTAGAGATAAGGAGGTGTTAGTATCGTTATACAAGGCACTGGTGAGACCTCATCTGGAATACTGTGTGCAGTTCTGGTCTCCCATGTTTAAGAAGGATGAATTCAAACTGGAACAGGTTCAGAGAAGGACTACTAGGATGATCCAAAGAATGGAAAACCTGTCATATGAAAGGAGACCCAAAGAGGTTGGCTTGTTTAGCCTAACCAAAAGAAGGCTGAGGGGAGATATGATTGCTCTCTATAAATATATCAGAGGAATAAATACCAGGGAGGGAGATGAATTATTTAAGCTCAGTACCAGTGTGGACACAAGAACAAATGGATATAAACTGGCTATCAGGAAGTTTAGACTTGAAATTAGACAAAGGTTTCTAACCATCAGAGGAGTGAAGTTCTGGAACAGCCTTCCAAGGGGAGTAGTGGGGACAAAAGACATATCTGGCTTCAAGACTAAGCTTGATAAGTTTATGGAGGGGATGGTATAATGGGATAGCCTAATTTTGGCAATTTGTCTTTGACTACTAGCAGTAAATATGCCCAATGGCTTGTGATGGGATGTTAGATGGGGTGGGATCTGAGTTACTACAGAGAATTCTTTCCTGGGTGCTGGCTGGTGAGTCTTGCCCACATGCTCAGGGTTTAGCTGATCGCCATATTTGGGATCGGGAAGGAATTTTCCTACAGGGCAGATTGGCAGAAGCCCTGGGGGTTTATCACCTTCCTCTGCAGCATGGGGCACGGGTCACTTGCTGGAAGGTTCTCTGCACCTTGAAGTCTTTAAACCATGATTTGAGGACTTCAATGGCTCAGAGACAGGTTTGATACAGGAGTCGGTGGGTGAGATTCTGTGGCCTGCATTGTGCAGGAGGTCAGACTAGATGATCATAAAGGTCCCTTCTGACCTTAAAGTCTATGATTCTATGATTCTAAAAGTGTGTGCAGGTGCGTAAAACACTAAGAGTAGGGCTGTCTCATTTTTACTGAACAAGTGTCATTTTCTTAGAGCAAAATGGCAAAGTGCAGGGATCAATATTAAATTTCAAATCATAAACATTTTAATGGTCACTATCAGCCACCCAAGGCTGTAGAAGGTCCTACAAATGCTTTTCCTCCCCCCTTCTCCCTCTTTTTATGGGTCTGATCTGTTGGCTTAGAACTGAGAGTCAAAGGCTCCAATTCATGACATTCAGCACCTTTTAACTTAAGTAGTACTTAACTATATGATTAAAGTTAAGCATGTGCTTACGTGTTCTTTATGAATTGGGATGATTCCTGAATCGGGCCAGGAACAGGCTGGCTAGCCGTGCCCAAGACCTCTCCCTCACCAGACTGCAGAACTTTCACTGACACTGAGATCACTAACTTTATAGTGTCCCAGGGCAAAAAGTTGTAATCTAGGGTTTTTTTCCCCCACAGGGATGTAATGCTTTCATGCCAAACAGTCAAATTTGTGTTTATATGAAGTCTGGATAACCATAAAAACACTATAGCCTCAATTTCAAGCCACGGGACACATTCTGCCCTCCCAATGAACAGAAGCCAACAGGGTGCACCCACAGGCCGAACTTTGCTCCCTGATTATGAATATAGATTACTAGCATGAAGGAAAAAATCAAAATGACATGGGAAATGTTTCCATCTCAAGCTTCTTTTAGAAAATAGGGTCACACAAATATCTTATTCAGTCACCACTAAAATGGACATTTTCCAGGCTGTGGTATTTCCTATCCACAGAATGGGAAATAGCCTAAATGCACTGCATAGGCTACATACATAGCTACAGTACTTAAGAAGGGAAAGTAAATAGTATACCTCCTATATAAATTCCTGGCTGTGGAAACCTCACTCCCATCACCTGCCATTCCTAACCTTGCATCCACCCAGCCACCTACCCTGACCCAGTCAATGCATATGTATGTTGTTCTTCTCACCTCTGTCTGTACCATGGCTGGCCGTTGTGTCCTTAACATTTTGACTGTCTGGAAGATATCTACAACACCTTCATATCTCATTCTTTCCAACACGATGCTCAGGGTTATGAATACTCCAGTCCTCCCAACACCTGCACTGTTGCAATAAAAAAAGAGTGTTAATTGACAGTTAAAATGTTGAAAGAATTGGCTGATTATTTAGCCGTGGATATGATACACCATATGTACATGGTCATCTACACGGGAAAAGGCTCTATAAATTATACACATTGACAAAGTGACCATTCTCTGGCAAACTCAAATTTGTACTAATGTACTTCCAATGAAAGTTGGATAGTCAGGAAGCATTTTAAGTGATTTTGTTTGTGACCAAGAATGTACAGTGGTCAGTGTGTGGTAGGGGAAAATGAGAGGGTTCACTGGCCTGCAAATAGTCTAACTGGAAATGAAAAAAGAAATGGAAGCCAGAATTTAGGCTACCTCTCTGTCCTTATCTCAACTTGTTTCGGTCCTGTTACATATGGTATGTGAGATTACTCCCTGTTCTGAGACCCTTGAAATATGCAGGGGTAAGTTAGGGACAGAGCACCAGCCTAATCTTTCAGTTTCTTTGTTTTTATCGTTTAATGGAGAACTTAACATAATTTTCAATATTCTCACAAACAATGCAATATAAATATGGTGTATGTGAAAAAAATATAGCTTGTTTTGAAGAGGAGTATAACAATGCTTACTCTTCACATACAACAAATTTGAAAATGAAACAAAAACGGATGGCTCTTTTAAACAAGTCTGATTGTTTCCAGACCTAGTATTTTTTGACTCTTTATTACTTTAAGACAACTATTTAGAACTTTTTAAACCAGCAAGAGGAGCGAATTAATTCATACTGTTGTGTTCTTGAGAAGTAAGAAAGCATCTGGAGAGTTAGTTAATGAGGAAGACACTGAATAATATGAAAAATCTCCACATTTTCAGATCCTAATTAAGCAGCAAGTGTAACGCTTGGGTAAAGTCTGCAGAAAATGGATGGATTCATTTACTTTGGGCTGAAGCTGACAAGCATATTTAAACAGTGTGGCATCTTTTCACCAAATGATGTTTCGGATTTCTAAAGAGTCATAACAATGATGTAAGTACAAGTCCACAATACCTCTAGCAGCGTTTAAAGACCTATCTCATACAATGTGTCTCAAGCAAAGTGGTGAGTTCAATTCTGCTATGACAGTATATAAAAGGGCTAGCCATGTTATTCATAGGGTCCTCTGTTTAGTAAAAGTCACAGGGCCTTCGGCAGAGTTCCATAATCCAGATAGTTCCTCATGGTTGGGAAGGATGCTTTTCATTAGGGGCATGCAGTAGAGTTTTAACAGTTAGGGAAGGGGCTCGTAAATGTTTTATCAGCTAGGAGGAGGCAGGGGGAAGAGTTTATCTTTAAAGGGTTGTGTGTGTTAGGATCGGCCGCACGGTGGGTAAGGTCTTGGAAATCTGCTGAGAGAGGATGCTGACAAAGAAAGGGCCACATAAAATCACAGGATCCTGTGTGGCCACTAAGCTGGCACATACCTATGTCTCGTCCCAGCGTACACTATTTCCACTGAGCCTTGGATTTCAGGAAAAGTCCTTTGCTGACCTAACTACTTTTTAATTAACTGCCTAATGAGGTTAGAAAGTTTTAAATAGTAACACATTGATTTGTTTGTAAAATTCCTAGAGAAGGAAAAAATCACTTAATGTCAGAGTGGTAGGTAAGTAAACCACAGAACAAATATATAGAAGAGAGAAAAATTACAGGGAACCAGGGAGCAGGAAGTTCAGAGGGTGAGGAATTTCCCTGGTCTCCCCCTTTACAAATAAATCCCCTGAAAACAGGTCAGAATACAGCTCATAAGCATTTTTTATAAGAGGGCTGCAGGATGAGATTGAGCTATGTAGCAGTGAAGAGTTTGTAAAGAGGTGGGGTTGAGGTGGTTTTGAAATGCTTCAATTCATATGCACAAGATCTTGATTCTGAATGATTCTAATAATGACAATTTAGATGTCAGCAATGTTAACTATTTTGCTGCTGCTAAGGCATCCAAGAACGAAGAGGTATGATCTTACTGGGCCTGATCCTGTTCCCACTGAAGTCAATGGTGCAACTCCCATTGACTTACAATGGCGCAGGATCAAAGCCCATAATGATCTTCATAATTTATTGTGAGTGGCATCTCATTTCAACATCATGTGTGGGCAGAGCTTGGAAAGAACTTAAAAGGGGCCACCATTTGTTTTTTCATCTGAGCCCACATACGGGGCCAAACATTACCCACTACTCCTCTGGCACATAAATCCCTAAGTCACCTAGTGTCATTCATCATTCATTCATGCCCGTCACCCCAACCGGGGTATGGGCCGCCAACCACAGATCTCCAGAGTCTTCTATCCTGGGCCATTCGCTCTAGCTGGTTCCAGGTATAGCCCATTTTTTTGCTATCAACCTGAAGGTCGCGTCGCCAGGTATTTCTTGGGCGGCCTCTTTTCCGCTTGCCTTGGGGGTTCCACCGCAGTGCCTGTCTGGTGATGTTGGTTGGCTGCTTGCGTAGTGTATGTCCTATCCAGCCCCACCTTCTCCTTCTAATTTCTTCCTCTGCTGGGAGTTGACGGGACCCAGCTTGATGACCTGGACTTTGCCGACGACCTTGCACTCCTTTCACACAGTAAACAGCAGATGCAAGAGAAGACTAACGTAGTGGCAGCCACGTCATCACAGGTTGGCCTCAACATCGACAAGGACAAGACCAAGATCCTTAGGATCAATTCCATCAGCAACGACCCAGTCACCTAGTGTGGGACAGGTCTAATCTTGGAGAGTCTGTGCAAGATAATTCATTACCCCCTACGCACCACTGAACTCTGCTCTGCAGTGCCTTTCTTCTTAGCAATATGTAGCGGGTATTTAGGGACACAGCAAAGGCGGGGTTTAGATGGTCCAGCAGATCCACTAGCTTAAACTTCCTATTTAGGGAAATACAGAGGCCCCAGCTGCTACTAAAGTCCACCAGGGCAGTAGAGCAATTGTGCATCCAGTCTTAACTAAGGGCTGTTGCTGGATTTGGCAGGGGTAAGATATTTCCCTTTCCGTTCTTGTTTCTATATACCCTCTACCAAACCTCTACTTGGCCTTCACATGGGAGAAGAGGGCATTATTCAGCCCACAGAAAGAAACTTGCACCTGTATTAATTGCCCCCCATTATATAAACAATACAATTTAAACTATCAAAAATACACTTTAATGTTGCGAAATTAATTTCTAAAATCCTAATGGAATTTATAGAAAGCAATTTATTAAGTAAGAGATCAAAGATAAATATATTATCTTTAGCCATCTGCTAGGGACTTTAGAATATTGTAACCAAAGCAAGTTGGCATAAAATAATAACCCCCCCCAGACACACACACTCACTCAGGATTATTTCTATGGCCCTGATCCTGAAAGCTGCTGTCATCCTCAATTCACTTATAAAAGGAACTGAGGGTATTCAGCACCTTCTCAGAGGGTAGGCTCTACATTCTGAGCTTTTAGCTGACCAGTCAAAAAACACTGACTTTACTGTGGACACAGTCTCTGAATGCGATGGTTACAATTACACTGGATTGTCTAATGTAGAAACCATTTTTCTTTGGCCTATTTTGATGATTATACCCAGCCTGCTACTCAAGGACATCTAGCACGTTTACCGGTAATGATCACCATCACCATAATGGCCTCATTGCTAATTACTATTGAAAACACAATCAGGTACATCACTCTATAAGGCATTTCCCACTATGTGCTGAATGCAGCATAGACCAGGGTTGTTTTTATCCTGTGGCAAAGATCATTTGTAAGGAAAAAATCATGTTTCCTCTTATTTCAGTGGCACCTTTAGTGTCAGAATGGAATTTCACCACAAAATAGTTTCAGCATTACTGAAATATAGGGGATAAAAGGGATTTGCATTAGATTGTTTTATTACATTTCTGATAGTTCATCTGGGAAGTCATTCCATTCATCTCTACACTTTCACACCAATTAGCTAACCCCTAAAGTCAACTTTGAAACTTAAAATATCTTCTTAATCAAGAAAAACAATCAATCTGCACTGAGGGTTTTTACTTACCTACAATGAACAGAGATCGGTCCATCCTGACCAAACTGCTCTTTTGTTTTATGAACTTGGCCTATGAAGTCAATAAATCCTTCTCCAGACTTTGGCACTCCTTGTTCTGGCCAGTCAGTGAACTGGAATTGCCTCACTGTTCGGGACTGGCCATCCTTTAATGAAAGACATACACAGTATACCACGAAAGAATGTTCCAGGAGTTGAAAGTCAGTCAGTCAGTCAGCAAACCAGAACAGCAATTTTGAAAAATGTACATTTGGAGGGGAAAAAAATATGCAAAGAGCAAAGATAGCTAATATCACATTTACTAAGATGCTTCCAATCACAATGCTGATGAGCTTGTGTTTTTCCTCTTGTTTTGCAGTTATTCCACATTGACATAAAAGGGCAATTTCATTAACCACAACAATGCTCAAATTACTCTCAGCATTGGCTAGAATATTGTCTGACATTTAGATCCTGGGAAAAGAGAGTTTGAGGACAAGGAAGTTGGGAGCCAGTTAACTGGTGGGATTTTTTTTTAAATTAAATGCTTGTGAGAAGTTCTGGATTTATAGCCCACAAGATTCAAATGCTCTCTTTATTTGGGGAAATTCTATGGCCTGTGTTATACAGGAAGTCAGATTAGATGATCACAATGGTCCCCTCTGTCCTTGGAATCTATGAAAACAGGTACAGGATGGCCAGCGGCAGTGCAAGCTTCCCCACGCTACCTGGCCAATATGCTTCAACCTCTGCTTTGCTGGGCCATCTCTACAGAAGGTAGTTCATTCCCATTCAGTCCTCTCCTTCTCTGTTAAAGCTACCACTAAGAATGCCAGGTTTCAGAGTAGCAGCCGTGTTAGTCTGTATCCGCAAAAAGAACAGGAGTACTTGTGGCACCTTAGAGACTAACACATTTATTTGAGCATAAGCTTTCGTGGGCTACAGCCCACTTCATCAGATGCACAGAATGGAACATATAGTAAGGAGATATATATACACATACAGAGAACGTGAAAAGGTGGGAGTTGTCCTACCAACTCTAAGAGGCTAATAAATTAAGAGAAAAAACTTTTGTAGTTATAACCAAGATAGCCTATTACAGACAGTTTGACAAGAGGTGTGAGAATACTTAACATGGGGAAATAGATTCAATGTGTGTAATGGCTCAGCCATTCCCAGTCTCTATTCAAGCCTAAGTTGATAGTGTCTAATTTGCATATTAATTCAAGTTTAGCAGTTTCTCCTTGGAGTTTGTTTTTGAAGTTTTTCTGTTGCAAAATTGCCACCTTTAGGTCTGTTATTGAGTGGCCAGAGAGGTTGAGAATGCCGGTTGTGATAGTGTTCTTTTGTGATGTAGACAATTGTCTATTAGGAGCCAGACTGAGACCACCAACTCATTTCACATACACTAAACATCCACTGACTCTCAATGATTATCAGTCACTAGCAACTTGGACTGGACTTAAACTAATGACGCAATAGATAGAAGATTCCATCTCTCATTACAAATCTACAGGAGCTATCCATGCCTCTGTGGTTACTTTCTTAAATGAAGATTAGCATTATTGCTTATTAAAGTTGCATATACTGTAGCATTCTTACTTCTGGAATAAAGCCACAAGTATTGAAGTCAAATGTAGACTTCACTTCATGTTTAATGCCTGGTTAACATTTAAATGGCTAGTAAAGTAAATGCAAAATGCAATGTAACACAATACTAGGGAATACAGTTGTTTTAAACACTCAGATGTTGTGCTTGCTGATTTTGAACACTGTCAATCTGTATAAATTGTGACTTTTAAAAGGATTGTCACACATTGAGCTATTGCTGTTAACCTTCATGCCTTCTGGACACCTTACACTTCCTGAAGGCATCCACTTTTCTGCCATGAAAACAGAAATAACATATGCCATGTCACCATGCCTTTAGGCTGTAACTGTGGCATTGTACGAGGAGAGGAAAGAGAAAACTAGCACCAGATGTCATTTCTTCAAAATGATCTTTTACAGAGTGAAACCAATGGATCATCTAAACAATTATGGGAACCCCCCCAAAAAGCAGATTGGAAGGTAGAGGCCAGAGGAGTTTTCCACCAAAATATTTAGCCATGCTTGCTCTGACAACTGAAATATAGGTCATTTAAAAAATTTAACAAAACAAAAAGCAATCACTTGTTCCTATTTTTCTACTAGTACTTTGGGGCTTTCTACCTCTCAGGTCTACAAATGTGTGGGAAAAACAGGGAGCTTCTACACAGCGCTCTCACTAAAATCCAGTGAAACAACAAAGACGTTGTTTAAGCCTGACTCACCAATCCTTAGTGTTCCCCTCAAAAAACCTCAGTGACAATGAGCTCTCTAGTGTTAAAAAAATTGTTTACTCCAATTTAAATAAATGCATATTTCAAAAACTGCACCCGGTGAGCACAATTTGTGTGGTTTTTTAAGAGCACTACACCCCTTAAGAAGCCCAACTTAAGCTATTTGCTAATGTTTCTTACTAAAATGTCATTTTCCCAGGATAAAACTCTCTTCCCTTGTAATGGCCGCCATGGTATCATTCCTCCCTCGAATGATGCACTACAATGTACCCTCCAAAGCCACTATAAGCGCAGTTCCATAAATCAACTGGCAAGAGGTGCTCTAGCAACAGAACGGCTCACATTCTCTCGAGCAAACAAGCGAACAGAAAACCTCCTATGTGACACTTTGGCAACATCCTAGCTATCGCAGGTGCCGACTTTGTCATTTCCCAGAGGTGCTCAATACCCACCCCCCACTCCATCCTTTCCCCGAGACTCCACCCACCCCCGCTCCACCCCATCCGGCCTCTTCCCATCCCGTTTCACCCCTTCCCCTGAGCGTGCCCTGCCCCCAGCACCTCCTGAACGCTGCTGAACAGCTGATCGCAGTGGCCGGGAGGTGCTGGGAGGGAGGGGGAAGAGCTGATGAGCAGGGTTGCCGGTAGGTGCTGAGCACACACTATTTTTTCCCTGTGGGTGGTCCAGCCTCGGAGCAGCACCCATGGAGTTGGTGTCTATTCTAGATATCAATTAACAAGGGAGACAGCAGTCCTTTAGTGTTCGTGTGCTTAGGAAGCATCTACTGGACCTACATTATCTTTAAATTTAAGACAAAACTCTGCTCAGGCAGTGGCTGGAAACATCACTAATTTCTATCTCTATATTGTGAAACATACTTGTCACTAAAGGTTTAACTTTAAAGGGGCCTGTCTGGGACAGGAGTCTGTAAAACCTGTTCCTATCCTGCTTTAACAGCAATTAACAGAACTTACATGTTATTTAATGATTATACCATAGTTTATAAAGTCACTCTGATGATTTAGACTAGCATGAAAGTAGATTGGGAACGGATCTACAATCTCTTATGTTATCTCTTCCCCATGCTGCTGGCAGTATAAATGGTGTGGCTTTTTTTTTAGTGAGATATCTCTCCCTATAGCAGTCAAGTTCCAAGTATAAAATTTTATTAAAATCTTTATTTAAAAATATTTGTAACAGTTTACATAGACAGAGTAAAAAGTGCTGTTTTCAACACACAAACATTCAGATTGCTGTGTTGAGCAAAAGAGGTCCAGGTTACTTTTAATGTGTAACCCTACTGACTGACTGATCATTTGGACTTCTATTTTGCCTCTCACCAGGGCTATTCAACTGCCTTTCAATGAGCTTATAGAGTATATAATGGTCTCTTATACATATCACTAATAGGCTAGTGCTGCATGAAACTGCCCCAAGTTGATGATCCTCATAGTTTACAGAGACAGTGGGTGTAAAGCAGTTAGAAATCATAGATTGGAGCAGTTATGGAGGTTACCTGGACTTTATGACAGTTCACCGTGCAATACAGTGATAACATCTACAAAAGCAGCATACCAGACTGTTGATGATATTATCAACTTACAAAAGACATTACACATCAAAGGGAGGAAGAATGGTAACAATAAAGTGTTTATTCTGCTCTGGATATGCCAGTGATTTAGTTACATAAATTCCATTATCGTTAGTGTAAATTAGTCATGTAAGCACTCCATACAATGAGAAAAGAATAGGTCTGATTTTAGTATGTGGTGAGCACCCACAACTTTCAGTGAAGTCCGTGGGAGCCGCAGGTTCTCATCACCTTGGATAATCAGACCATATAGCTCTCTAAGATTGTCAGTTAGTCATTTAACACAACTGGAACCATTAGGGCAATGCCGTCTTCAAAACTAGGGAAACATTAAGGGACTCTGGAGTGGTACAACAGGATTGGTGAGGCGTACTCCTCACAGGTTAAAGCAATGAACTTTTTAGCAGGTGTGTTAATACTATGGCGAGGCAAGCTATTTGTGGCATACAAGTTATTTGATAACTTTTGCCCTTTTATCAATTTGCAAACTAACTACTAATTTTTACAAACAATGCGTTTGTTAACTCGAAACTCTTTGATGAATACCACGTGAACGCATTTTATCCTGGGGATTGTTTGCAAACGATCCTCTTCAGCTACATCTTTGACTCTTTGCTACTCACTGTCTGTAATGTGTGACTGGTTACCCACGTCACTTGCATATATTCCAATTTAGGAGGAACAGAATGATTTTACTAACTATCTACAAAGGAGCCACTCCTTCTCCGGCTTTGTTACCTAGAGATGGCTCATTTATATGAACCTCACTCTATTTTGGTAGTTCACATAAAGTGCTAACCAATCCAAACTGTGCCTGTTTTTGTCTTTGCTAAGTTAAACTCCAGCCTCTTTAGCCCAATACTAGTCTTAAAGTTCCCTGTGGTTAGTGAAAATGCCATTTAGCTAACTGCAACAAAGAGACCTGTGGCACCTTATAGACTAACAGACATATTGGAGCATAAGCTTTCGTGGGTGAATACCCACAAGTGTTTCGAGTGACTAATCTACCTTTATCTGTAGCCTATGTTAGCATCAGCAACCTAGTCATAATAATAGAAGGAAATCATAGATTCACGGATTATAAGGCAGAAGGGATCAGTGTAATCATTTAGCCTGACATCCTGTATAACTCAGGCCATAGGACAGCCCTGAATTAATTCCTGTTTGAACTAGAGCATATCTTTTAGAAAAACAGCCAATCTTGATTTAAAAATTGAAAGTGAGAGAGAACCCACTTGGTAAGTCATTCCATTGGTTAATTAACCTCACTGTTAGAATTTCGAATGTAATTTCTATTCTACATTTGTCTAGCTTTAACTTCCAGCTATTGGATCATGTTATACCTCTCTCTACTGGATTGACGCGCCCATTATCAAATATTGGTCCCCTATATATGAAATGTCTAATTTCTTGGGTATGGATCTGGAGCTCTAAGTGATTTTATTTCTTGAAAGTACAGCATCTTGCTATGTTGCTGCAATCAACAGTATTGCTACAGTGCGTCCAAAAATGGAGCAGGGTAGGGGTTTCCCTACCATACCATGTGAAGTGTTAGAAATGACAATATGAGGATTGGCAAAGATATTCCTATAAAAATAAGTTTATATACAGTTAATTTTCCATCAATGCTGAACCTTGGACTCAGCAGTCCAGATAAGGAATGCATAATGCAAATTAGCAAACCAGGGTCATGGCTGTGTAGCTCTTCTCTGCAGACACATTAGAACTCTAAAGAGTAAGCTATGCCAAGAATCAAATTATAATGTGCAAAGCTTGTCAACTTTTCTTAAGAATGCTGTTTGCTCTGCGGTTTTTAAATCGCACCATATTAACCTTCAAGCATGCATGACCTAAAGAGCTGTGTAGAACAACAACATATTTACAGCTTTAAGTGATGAAAATTCCAAAAATAAGTATCAAGCAGGGTCTGGAGGAAGAAATGAATGGGAACATGGCCTTCTAATCAGCTAATGCTTTTCAGCACAAACACATACACAGAACTTTCCAAAAGTTGTGCTGCCCAGATGTTATGTTTGAATTACAGCCAGTTGTTCTCTTACAAGGTTGTTATTATCTTTCCCTTCTCTTTGGCTATTGCTTAGGTCTGGGAATCAAGAATGTCCCTAAGGCATTGCTAATAAAAAAGAAAAGGGGAGAGACTGGACTCCTTATAAACATATAGAAAACAGAATGATGTTGAGCTAACTTACCCTGGCATCTGTGACCTTGAATTCCCTTAGGATATACTGTGGCATGTTGTACTCTGCCATGGGATCCACCACAAAGTACTGATATCTGGCTGAACGCTCTGCTGGCCAGTACTGGTGGCATTTTTCCTATTTAAAAATAAAAGTCCAGTTCCGTGTTACAAATGACCATGTCTTCATCACTGAGGATTGTTATAATCTGTTTTAATTATAGCAAATTCAGTGCTCATGAAGAACACCATTACTAACAGAACTAAAACCTAAATTCTTCTATTTGTCCATAAAATAGATACAGCTCTGGCATGTGTCATTGCCAGTGTCTCCAAACTGCCCTGTTGCTGGGCTGTGGCATCAGTCACAATGCTGAAAAACGGTTTTGTCCCACCAACTTTCAACACTGTGAAGAAGGGCTACTGCTGCCACCTGGGGCTTTAGTATCAGTTTCGATGGCGTGGCTTGACACCAGCCCACTAAGAACTAGACTTAGATTGGCCACTAGCCTTTTTTCTTTTTCTTTTTTTTAACTACTCTGTTCCTTATATTTTCCAATAAATAAAAATTTCTGAAAAGGAATGAAAAAGTTATCTTCAGGCCTCCAGTTCACAGGTCCGCAATGAACTCAACATATAGCTTCTGAACTGCTCCCCGCACACCAGTTGAATTTTTATAAAAAATGATCACATAGTGCCTCAAAATCTGCAAATCTTGGTGATTTCAGTTCATAAGGGTATTCAAATCTTAAGGCCATTTTTCCTTTCCTTCCCTTCATTTGCCTCAAGCGCCCCTTGGCCTCTGAGGATCTAGCCTTTTATAGCTATTATGAATTCCCTGCGCCATCTAGTCTTCCAAATATAAAGCCTGATTCTGATATCACTTACCATACACCAAGATTATTATACTGGTACAATCCTACCATTTCTGTAAACTAGTTCAATCCTTCTATTATACCAAGAGGAAGCTTAATGAGATTTAACACTGTAAACAAGCTGCTGAATCTGCAAAGGTCAGCATAATAAGTACACAGGAAAAGTTGGGATGTAAAGAAACCCAGAAATGGAACAGTTAAGACTTTTAGCCTCTCGTGTGATGATTTAATTTTATTGTTCGACACGATCACTGATCTTTATCGCTGATCTTTACTTTTTGGAGATTTTATAGGAAGGTGTGAATTCTCCTAAAGAAACAAAGTTTAAAGGCTATGAAAACAATACTCACTCTGCCCATTTCTCGCAGTTTAGTAAGCATGACTACGATTGTGGAGTTATGCTCCCAGAGCATCCTCCAGAAATCTTCAGTTGTCTCTGCCAAAGGTCCCTGTGTAGCTATGTAAGCTTTTTGTTGCCTACATCAAAAACAAGGGAAAAAACCCAAAGTGATGACACTCAAATGCTCTCTGTTTATATGTAAACATTCTATTGAGACAATATAAATTTGAGGAAAAGTAAGGACAAGATATATATTATTAATG
Organism: Mauremys mutica; assembly: GCF_020497125.1. Taxonomy (NCBI): domain Eukaryota; kingdom Metazoa; phylum Chordata; order Testudines; family Geoemydidae; genus Mauremys; species Mauremys mutica. The sequence goes on along the minus strand of NC_059077.1, from coordinate 106,216,139 downwards.
GTAAGCACGTTAAAAACCTATTAAGATTGTTTAATCAAACAATGGCATTTTTTATTTTTAGAACTTGGTGAAGGAAATTGCTCTGTTAATATTATGATGTATGTCTTTATCATTATTATTTAAATTTTAATGCAACTCTAATAGCTCAATTTTGTGTGTCATAAAAAGCACTTAGGAAACACTTAGTTGTGCTTCTTCATTTTGTAGAAATGACTGTCGTACAATCTATTAGGTTTATGAATTATAGCACCACGCAGCTTCTTTATTAACTCATTCAACAGCTTAATGCCTCCAGCAAAAGTGGGGAGGGTGCAGAGACAAAAAAACCCTAAGAGTCATGTGGGCTTCCACACGTGGTCTTAATACTGCCCTAACTAATGGCCATATTTTCCTTCCACAGGTGGAGGGCGCCAAACTGCCAGAATCTGCAGTGAGGGAGTGGTGGGTAGAAGGGGAAGCTATGATTCTGAGAATGCTTCCTTTGCTGCCTGATCTCACAGGAACCCCTCTGGCTCCATGAAGATTTAAGGATGGAGACAAAAAGAAGCCACTCTCTGTAGCATGCTGACTCAGTGGATAGTCAAACATATCGGAGTGGAAGTTAGTACTACTCCAAGCAGCATTAGCATTTACTGCATCCCCTTCATGGCTTGTGCAATGAAGCTGTTGGATTAATCAGCCAATGACAGCTGGCTCCTGAGGAAACATCGTAATAGTGGTCGCTCAGGGGAGGGTTTGGAAACTGTGTGTGGGTAATGGCTGCTTTGGTGCAAGGCCTTGGCCTTAATGGGTTCACAACAAGATCCACACACATCTCAGGATATCCGCTGCTTTAGGTGGATAAATCCTCTGTCTTTTCTTTCCCTGCCTCTCTCACTCAGGAAAAAATTGAGGTCCCAATTTAACTATGTGTTTAAGCAGAAGACTAACCTAGCACATAAGGAATCCCTTTGACTTATGAGTACTCCTGTGCTTGAAGTTAGGCATGATTATTAAAACAGAGTTCTCTGCCAAAAACAGTTTTTCCTGCACAGTGAGGTGCATAGAGGTGAGAAAATAGTTCCGTGTCTATTATTCATTAATTAAGAATGAAAACCAACATGGAATGGTGTCACATATACAAACAGTGCTGTCCTGAATTTTGTTGCAATTTACTGTCACTATATAAATGTATATGTAAACTTTGTAAAGTTTTAAACAGTTCACATCACAACACACCAACATTTAGTACCTGTATCCATCAATAAAACTGGCATTGATATAATCAGAGCCTTCTACTCCTCGGATCGGCTGCAAACATACCCTCGTTGATTCATATGGCATAATATTAACAAGGCGATTTTTGAATTTATTACATGGAAGATTGGCACTGATGAATCTTGAAGTATGAGCTTTAGAGCTAGCCAGACGCTGTTGAACAGAGAAAAATATATTGAGGAAAAAAATATGACAAAACTCAACAATTTCAGTGTCTGATTTCTGATTTGATTATCTCTGTTTTGGCTGATTAAAAATTCTGTTAATTTTAAATGGTTACTTTCCTACATTCTAATTGTACTAACTAGATATTTACAATCTGCTTTTTAATGCCATGGTATATCTTTAACATTCTATTTATACTTATGAAAAATATTAGAAATATTAAATACCATGAACATGAATAACAACCTTTTCTAACAATAAAGGAAAAGCTCTATGGAAGATACTTGTCTGGATACTAATCAGGGTTAAAAAATTCTGTGTAAAAATGTAAGCTTCTTTTTCAAAATACCAGCCCATAATTGTAAAATTCTAGCCTCAGGAAAGAGCCTGAAGTTCCTAGGATCAACTAGTGTAGGATTTAGCACAAAATATTTACTCCAATACATTTTTATCTCCCCATTGCATACAGTACCTTAAATTCCAGTTCCATTCCTGTGACATTCTCTCCTGTTTCTATCTGTGTCAGCTTCTGAATATATGCATACAGATTTCTGGCTGGCACTTCGGTATTTCCACATGTCACTGCTTCCAGCAGTGCATCATGGATAAAGATGTATTGGTCCTCTGTTTGAACCATGTAATTCCTCTGGGCTCTCATTAGAGTTACGTGGCCATAAATATCTACAGTCTTTTCATGCTTTATTCTTTCTAACATGGCATCTATTACAATGAAGCAGCCAGTCCTGCCGACTCCAGCACTAAAAGAGAACCAAATATGGGATACAAAAAAAGTGAAGGAAAAGGATGTTTAATTTCACACAATTTGTATATTTTTATGGCATCCACTTCAGATAACTTCAAAGGTTAAGACATGGGAGTGACTCTGGGCTTTTCACTCCTGTACTAATATTAACTCCAGTTACTATAAAGGGGCCCTACGGTTGAGAGAGTTGAGCTCCCATGGTAAGCAGCTGAAAGCACTAACCACTCTGCAGAAGGCCCAAGAAGGCTTAGGCTCTAAGATGGCAGGAATAAAATAAATAAATACAGAGAAACACCTTCTAGAAACATTGTTTTTCCCCAAAAGGGACAATGATCACAGGTTATATGTTTTTAAGGGCATTCTCCAATTATGTAAAGAATGCAGGCTTTATTTTATAATGCTACATTAAGAAGAGAGTCATTCGTTAGTAAAACTGAATGTCATATATAGTGCGCCCAACTCTTAGATCTGTCCAAGCTGCTCTTGTAGGTAAACTTTATGCCACTCAGCCTCTGATCCTGGGGTTGGATCTTGATGCAGTTTGCATTAGCCTCAACCCCTTCACCCAGCCAGGCCACCAACATGACCATTTCACCAGGTGCTGTGAGTTGGGGGGCAGGACTGGCTATATGCCAGTTGTGCACCACTATGCTTGGGAAATCATTAGCAGGTCATATATAAATCTCCTTTGCATCTCCAGAGGAGTACAAAACAGACTTGATGGGGGCCAGGATCTGGCCCTATATATATATATATATATATAGTGATAGATAGATATAGTTATAAATAATTATTAATTTAAAGGGACTAGATACAACTAAAATCATGCTTAAATAAATGCAGTTGGAATCAAGTCTGAGTTCGCGATATTCACCATACAGGATCTGCAATCTCCTGCTCTGTGGAGCTCATTTTACAAGAACATCTACATAGCGCTTCATGAGAGGTTCTAAGTGACCACAACTTCCATTTCTTCAATGGGAACTGGGATGTTTCTGCACCACACAGCCTCCAGTTTCATTTCAAAGCGAAGGAAGTCACCACTGCCTAGTTCCATGCATAGCAAGTGATTAACTGTGAATGTCACCAAAGTAGAAAGTCTTTTTTTTGTTTGTTTTAGGATGGGGTTGTAGATTGTGAGGAGAAGTCTAGGGTACAGTGAGAGTTTTGGTAAAGGCAGCTGAGATCTTTCAGATGAAATATTAAGTCCAGTTGAAGAGAACTAAATCCAGCTCGGTAGTGGATCCATTTAATAATAGTTTGGTTTATGAACCCTGCTGTCAAAAATGTACCAAATTTTAGGACTTTCATTTTTTTAAATCACCTTGTCTTTAGCCAAAGGGTTCAGTGTTATATTTCATATATTGGTTACCATATTATAACTCTAGTGGCAACTGGAGGAGGGAAAAGAATGTAAAGCTCAAATCTTGATATTACTCAGAGGACTTCCTCTGATACTTTACTAGTGGCCATACATAGTCCATTGCATGGCAGTAGATATAAGCAGATCCAAAGGACCCACTGAGAAAGTATAAAAGAATAAAGGAAGAGCATATGGTCAGAAAGCATTGTTCTCAGAACTGCAGACAATTTTGTTTATTAAATAAGGGTAACATTCCTTGAGGCTCAACTACTGAAGCCTAGAGGAAAATTACTCACCAGAAAGCTTTTTCGTGAAAGTAGTAGATGAAATAGGTCAATTTTTCAAAAGGATGGTTGCCGTTTGTAGGCACAAGTTATATCCACAATATATGGACCCTCGGTTCAACTATGTGAGCAAATTTGGGCATTATGACTTTAGCTATATGACTATAGGAGAAAATTACATAGAAGTGTACATTGTACCTGTAAATTCATTTTTGTGTGCTCAGATCATGCCTGTGAAAAGGAATGCTAGGCCTCAGCCCTTTGAAGATTTATTCTAATAATCCTATACTCTTGCTTCTAAGCCGCAGGCACGAGATTCAGAAGAGAGCATAGCAAACGAGTCTATAACCCTCCAGAGACTCAAAAAAAAGGAACGCTGCTGCAGTAAGTCTTAGAGTTCTAGCCAAATGCTTCAGTTTCCTGGGGCTCATGATGGGGCCTAGGGTTGCCAACCCTCCAGGATTGTTCTGGAGTCTCCAGTAATTAAAGATTATGTCATCTGATCACATCTCCAGGAATTCATCCAACCAAATTTGGCAATCCCAATGGGGCTAAAAATAGCAGCGTAGATGTTCCTGCTCTGGCTGGAGACCAGGCTCTGCAACTCACCCCCCTCATTGGGTTTCAGGTGGGAACATCTACACTGCTGTTTTTAGCCCTGTGAGCCTGAATCAGTTGCTTCCTTGTTGTTGTTGTTGGTTTTTGTTTGTTTGTTTATTTTTTGTATTGTAGACATATCCTCAGAGATTAGATAATTTACGGGTGATCTTAAACTGAGACATGCTAATAAAAAAATACAATCCCAAACTCCCCAGGTCAATTACCTAAGAAATACAGTCTTTTAGTGAAGTCTTAACTACCATATGTCCATCCTGCACCCAATAACTAATGGCAAAACAGAAAGTTGTCAAAATTCTTTATCCTTATAAAGAGTTATCAACAAACTGGTTGTTCTTGTAACCCAGATTAAAAAAAAAGTACAGAACATAAAGTTGTTTTATTCACCCATGAGAAAATTCTTGTCAGTCAGATTCCACTTGTCTTAGACATCATTAAACAAACATTTCTGTACACCAGTTACCTGTTTCCAAAGGTAGACCTTCCAAACAACTACAACAGAAATCTTGTGCTAACACACCAAACCCGTCAATCTCTATTTTGTCTTATGCTACTTTGGGGATCACCTTAACGTTAACTGAGATTTGGGGCTCATATTGATCATATTGATGAAGTTTCCAGGAAGATGAAAAAGGCCATAACTTCATTAGCTAACAAGAAATTCATTCACCTTGGTTCAGTCAGAGTTATGCACTCCAGCAAGCCTGAGCTGTTTTAATCTTGGCAAGGCTCTTTTCTGCAGACTGGCAAGAAAATCACTGCAAATGGCACCCACTGGCCTGGCAGATCGGTTTACATGAAGATTTAAACCATAATTTTCTAATTCAGGGGCCACTCTTGCTTGCAGCAATCAGCAGAGTCTGTGATTGTGGATTACAAAAAACTTCGCATTTGCATCACAGGTGCTATGATTGTGGCTTCTTGCATCTGTTTTGATTGTGCAAATAACCAGTAAAAAAGCTGAAGAGTGTGTGATTTTCTAAGATATGTAGAGTAATCCATATTTCTCTAAATGCAAAATGAATTTTACTAAGAACTAGTAACACACATACTCAGTCGTTGGTACCTATGGCATACTTCCTCGTGCTGCAATTATGTTAAATTTTAGAAGCTAAGCAAATTAGGCTAAATGAGAATTTGGATGGTAACATAGTGGAAGTGTCACTACTAATTCAAGGTCTAGCTATTTCCCCTCTTGCTCAGAATTGAGCTAATGCTCCAGCACAGTGTTTGTGAGAACTGTGCTGCTGGATGATGGATCACTTTTCATATGAGACACACAAGGTTACTCTGGCACTTACTGACCTTAAACAACCCACTGGCCATTACTGGGTCAAACAACCACCAAGGTAAAACTCTGCCTTTTAATTAGAGTAGGCATTTTTCACTTTCTCTCCTCACCTGTTGTGTTAACATTTATCAAGGGCAGCTCTGGATAGAGTGTACTGTTGCAGTAAGATAGCCTATGGGTCACAATTATAGTAAGATCCATGTCAGAAAGGAATAGTCACCAAAACACTACACTGTAGAATGTAATTCCTGGACTAGTGGCACAAAGCCACAAACTTTTCCAAAGCTGTGATTCATTCAAGCATGTGGAGGCATCAAAATTTGTAAATATGCTAATATTCCCAACTATAAGAACTGAGGGACCAACATATCAGTTAACGTTGAGGCACCATGCATCCAGATCCATCCACACTAAGTTGCTGAAATGTTCATCCTCAGCAAGGTTTATCCAGCAATCATTTATCTACCTCAAGGTGTTCTGAGTATTCAAAGGTTTCAGAGTAGCAGCCGTGTTAGTCTGTATCCGCAAAAAGAACAGGAGTATTTGTGGCACCTTAAAGACTAACAAATTTATTTTAGCATGAGCTTTCGTGAGCTGCAGCTCACTTCTTCGGATGCATAGAATGGAACACACAGACAGGAGAAATTTATACATACAGAGAACATGAAAAGGTGGAAGTATGCATACCAACAGGAAGAGTCTAATCAATTGAGATGAGCTATCATCAGCAGGAGGATAAAAACTTTTTGAAGTAATAATTAAGATGGCCCATAGAAGGTGTGAGGAGAACTTAACATAGGGAAATAGATTCAATTAGTGTAATGACCCAACCATTCCCAGTCTCTGTTTAGGCCACAGTTAATTGTGTCTAGTTTGCATATTAATTCAAGTTCAGCAGTTTCTCTTTGGAGTCTGTTTTTGAAGTTTTTTTGTTGCAAAATTGCCACCTTCAAGTCTGTCACTGAGTGGTTAGAGAGGTTGAAGTGTTCTCCCACTGGTTTTTGAATGTTTTGAATGTTATGATTCCTGATGTCAGATTTGTGTCCATTTATTCTTTTGCGTAGAGACATGTACATTGGCCAAGAATAAATGGACACAAATCTGACATCAGGAATCATAACATTCAAAAATCAGTGGGAGAACACTTCAACCTCTCTAACCACTCAGTGACAGACTTGAAGGTGGCAATTTTGCAACAAAAAAACTTCAAAAACAGACTCCAAAGAGAAACTGCTGAACTTGAATTAATATGCAAACTAGACACAATTAACTGTGGCCTAAACAGAGACTGGGAATGGTTGGGTCATTACACTAATTGAATCTATTTCCCTATGTTAAGTTCTCCTCACACCTTCTATGGGCCATCTTAATTATCACTTCAAAAAGTTTTTTTCCTCCTGCTGATGATAGCTCATCTCAATTGATTAGACTCTTCCTGTTGGTATGCATACTTCCACCTTTTCATGTTCTCTGTATGTATAAATTTCTCCTGTCTGTGTGTTCCATTCTATGCATCCGAAGAAGTGAGCTGCAGCTCACGAAAGCTCATGCTGAAATAAATTTGTTAGTCTTTAAGGTGCCACAAATACTCCTGTTCTTTTTGAGTATTCAAAGGCGCAAATGGGCTGAACTACAATGAGGCTCCAATATATCAATCTGCTTTGAGGCCCTGATGTGTCTACCAGCCTCAAGGTAACGAGGCATTTATCTTCTTCAAGGTGCCAATGCTTCCATCTGCATCAAGGGGTCCCGAATCCACTCCCTCTCCCATACCTAGGTTCTGAACTCTGGTAGAGTGCTATGTCACTACACAGCACTCAGAGACTTTGCTCTTCCCCTTTCCTGGTGCAGAACAGACACCTTAACACCTCAGTGTCTCATGGTGCTATGCCACACTGCAGACACAATGTGTTTTCAGACACCCCAGACTGATCCTCACAGACGTAACTCCAAGGAATATCAACTTCCTAAACAATGGCAGAAGTCCTATCCAGTCCTCCACTTATAACAAACACCATTCTGTGGCTATACACCCTCAGCATTAAAGCTATGCTGATTAGTTCCTGTGGAAATCACTAAATCATAAGGTTGTGTTCAACAGTGATATCTGGTCATGATATCAAGACCCTCCTGATTCAAAGAGGTTGGCCACAGAAAAATGCAGGTAGTGTAGAAAGTGCTGCGTGATGAGTGACCATTTAAGAATCTTGAAACTTCACCATTGAGAATGAAATCCCAGGTGGGTTAAGAGAGGAACCCAAACCAAAATACTAGATTTTACACATCTCTAATTTCTGGAATGTTTACAATCTGAGCCCAGGTCCAGATCTGAATCTTGCCAAGCCCAGTTTTATTTACAACGGGCCAAATCTAAACTTCTTTTTGAACGTGCCTGACTTTTGACATGTTAGAAATCTGATTTTAAAGTAAGAGAAACTCTCTAGTTGAGATGCTGCATATGAGCTCTTGGAAACAGACAGGGAGAAAACAATTAAAAATAACATTGTATAAACAGGGTTATCACATAACACTATGTACAAGTCTGTCTATTTCTTCCTAAAAAGGGGTGTAGGTTATATTACAACCTGCTCAAACAAATACAGTAATGAAGGAAAACCAAAACCAAAAAATTAAGCAGAGAGGCTTATCATTAAGAAAAACATTTTCATGTATTCTCTAAATAGTTTGTAGACGGGATAGCTATCTACTTAAGCTGCACTCTACCTTTTAAAAGAAAAGGATTTGATGTTTGAGACAATATTCCATTTCATCTTCGGGTAACATGATCTGTGACTTTTCCAAGGATTTTAAACTTTCCTGATACCATATTTGAGGCTGAAACTCAGGATATGGGAATGTGGGTCAATTATAATATACTTTTCTTTCAGTAATGACCATATAAATGCTACTATTTGAATCTGTCTTTTTCAAAAAGTAGTATATTTTTATATCTATTAACTTAATTCTATAACCTAAGCAGAAACACCCTCTACTTCAGTTACAACCCTCTGAAAACAAACATCTATTGTATCTTTGTTAATTACTTCAAAGACAAAAAGGGGTTTTATAACTAGATGTGACACACCCTGCTGACATTTAAATGTGACCACAATTACCCAGAAATTACATTAATCACTGTTATTTGATCATGAAGAATTTGAACTGTGGGAATCCTTGTGCGTGCGTGTTTTGTGGGAGCTACATTTTTGGCTGAAATACCAAATTTCCTTACCAACTTTATTTTCTTTTATTTAGTTATTTTCATTTTATTTTGCCCAGCAGTATCAAAATGTGTTGCGTGACTCAAGTTGAAGGATTAGAATTCCGGAGGAGAATGCATTTCTCTTTGATCCTGAAGAACTACGCTCCACATCATGGTGTTAATAACAGAACGCTGTTTGTGCTTTTTGTTTTGCATCACTTCAACAGCCTTCAAACCACAAACACGATAAGAACAGCACAACTGATAAACCATCTCTATTTGATCTGCTTTTCGTTGTCCTGGTTGCTAGGCACCCAGGCTGATTCTCTCATGTCTTAGAATAAAGTATGAAAACATCAGCTGCAGGCTGAAGCCCCCACAGTTCAATCCATTTATTATATTTTGAAATCTCTAAGCAAGAACGAAAGGGGAGAGGATTCATTTTTTCCAGACAGGACAAATACATAATCATGGACCCAATGCTACAAAGTACTAAGCAATCTCAGCTCTCACTGAGGCCTAATCAAACAAGGGAAAAGCACTCAGCACCTCACAGGACTGGGCGTTGTTTGCACCCATACTCCAAAAGCAAAATCATCTTTTCTAGCTACTTTCCACTAAGGGGATGATTCAGCTAATGAGCATTAGGTGACAAATAAACTCTAAACATTTGTTGTCACTTCCTTAAGCTCTTTTGTAGCATGTAAAATTACTGCCAAACTTAAACGTTGAAACAAATACATCTTATTTTAGTTAGTGATAGCCACTGCAATGTTTACATGCTGAAAGACGATGCAATCCATTAAACAAGCATGCCTACCAGGAAATTGTTATTGCTTCAATTTTATCATTCATCCAGTTACAACATTTGTTTTCAATTTCTAAAAACATGACTGAGTCAGTCCCACGAGTTGAAATATGCTTAATGTCCCGTGATGCGATGCAGTTACAGTGCACGAAAAAGGAAAATTAAGAGGCATATGGGGGCCATTCTACACTGTAACAGGTTGGCTTTTATGATTAATTTGTTGTTGTTTTAATGCTGACCCTTTATTGATACTTCAGTGATCTGGCAAAGGAAGACAATGTAATTACAAAATTTCACAGATCATTTAATTGGAAACAAAGAGAGTGAAATATAGACCAAAAATCATTTAGGACATTCTTGACATATATCAGGGGATAATTTGATTGAATATTACAGTTTCAGATAGAATGAGACTCGTGTTTATGAACTGAAAGTACGTCAAATTGATTGTGATAACGGGGACTGCTCTTTTTCCTCCTTGTGATTATGGCACAATACCAGCCTCATGTGGAACGTGACATGGAATTTTTAAGTTTAATTGATCACTGGACTACCCTTTTTTCCCACCTTTATTTTATACTGAAAAGAAACATGATCTTTGCCAGTGGAGGCTTGTGAGGTTTCTTAAACCAGATACAAAAAACAAAACAAAACAATACAAAAAAAAACCATATAAAGGAGAGCACAGAACAGACAAAAGAGCCTTTTGTACTCAAAATATAGTAGGCAAAGCCTAGCCTACTGATCCCAAGGACTTTTCACAAGCATCTGGATGGCGTACGGGAGACTTTTAAATCCAAAGCTAACCTTGGACCTCCATCCCTTATGTGAGCTTCCTGAAGATTTTTCTTTCAGTCTTTACAAGGCTCCTGTATGCTCTTGAAATTCCTTAGGCTCTTTAAACATATTTACCCCTGCATATTAGCACAGATCTTTGTGGTAAAGGTCTTGCAGAAGTGCAAAAACATTCAGGAGGTGACCTGTATTCCTAGAGAGTTTGGTATATTCCACAGGAGCTCCCCTGTTCAACTCTGTACATTTAACATAAGAACCTCCATATTGGGTCAGATCAAGGTCCATCTAGCCCAGTATCCTGTCTTCCGACAGTGGCCAATGCCAGGTGCTTCACAGGGAATGAACGGAACAGGTAATCATCAAATGATCCATCCCCTGGTGCCCATCTCAAAAAGAAGTTGCCTGACTGAATTTTATTTTTAAAAAAGCATAAATCATAAAGAAAAATATTTTTAGCTTTTTCTCTAATAATTTTGAAGTTGCTTGAAAAGGTCCGATCCAGGACATAACTGTTTAAATATTAATTTATTAAATTAAAAGTGATGTGATTCCACCATTAAGTAAATGCATAGAGTAAGTGGTATGCAATGGAAATTCAAGAACTTGTGGTTCATAATATAATTAGTGCAACAGAATGTATTTTTACTTTTGGTGCTTCTGTTAATAAAAAAAAAAATCACACTTAGAATAACATCACTGAATCAAACTCCTTTGATACGGTAGGAATTTTAGTTTCAACTCTGCAGAGCTGCTAAGTGCTGCAGAACCACAGATTCATTCCTATAAAGCTCCTAAGGAATGTTGAATAGCAGAGTTACATAGTATAAGGGGAACAATAACTCCTCCAAAACCTTGCCAATAGGTGATTACCATTAGAGACTATCTACAGGCTATTAATGGAGGAAGATGTATTATTCAAATACTCTGCTAATATGGAAGCAAAAACAATGAATAAGCATTTAATTCAAATAATGGACTGAAGGAGAATATCATTTGAAATAATAAGTATCAGAGCTACAGATGATTCTAAATGAGCAAACTTTAAAAATGTGGCATCTGTTTACCTTCAGTTATGTTTAGTGTAGCAATCAGATCTGAAAGGTTTCTGTATGATTTCTTGGAGGGAGTTTGTATGATTGCTTTTAGCCTTTATTCATGCATGAATGTAGATTTGGAGAGATTTCTCATTCTTGTGTGATTTGCAGATTTGGATTAATATTGTATGATTACTTATTCACACTTCCTTCCTCAAAATATCAGCCTTGGAGGAAGAACGAGCTCTTGCCAAGTGTGCTAGCATAATGGAACAGAGTGAAAAATATTGTAGAGTATCAAAAAATAAAAGTCCACAAACTCCAGTTTTAGGCCACTTGTTTTTTCTTACCTCTGTTTTCTTCACAAAATTAATTGTTGCTTTTAAATAAATCAGTCCTCTATGTGTTTTTAATTAAATCCCAGTTCTTATAGAAGATTTTATATAAGCACTTTGTAAAGTGAATCAAAAGCATTACATGATTCCTGCAATTATTCAGAAAAAGAAAGATCGGAATGTAGGACAAGTGAAGCTTCTCTAGCAGTCTGAGCAGAAATGGTGTTTTACTTGTACAATAAGGATTTGTGTGTGAACTTATATCTTCAAACTGATACAGTCCACAAATGCCCTCCTCTCATCTTCCTGTATGTTTAAATACAATATTATATATTCTAATGTATTGTATTCTGTATGTAGTATCAAATACAATGAACTGTATTTTAAAAAAATACTCTTTTCCCCATGAGGTTTGGTGAGTTTCGGCATACATTTTTACATTATATATCTATATGATACATTCCTAAAGCATTATTGTGATTATGCATTCCAATGAAGAGTGAAGTAAAGATCTGAATTCACTAACTTTGAGCTTTGAAAGGGAATCTGATCTGCAAAATAAATTTGAAGATGCACCTGAATATGACTAGTGTCTTCCAACAGTATACAAATCTACTCATGAGCAGCTGTAAAATTTGGATGATGACCTTCTATGGGTAAGTTATGAGGGAAATATAATGGTGATCAAATTCTCAATAAATAAAAGTGAAGATTAGGACAGTGGGGAAAAGTGAGTGAGTACAACATATGCTTCTGGAGTCTGGCAGCAATTGCTCTATTTTCCTTGTGCACTTCAGAGACAGCAGAATATTTGCAAGGATGTCTCCAGTCCCTTTTTCAAACTTCTGTCCATCACTGGATTTCATTGTGGGCTTTGCTGACAGGAACATGCACATACACAGCACTGCATCTTCTCCATCTCTAATGCAAGGATGGCCATCGCCCAGCTATTCCTGTCTCTGCGGGAAATCAGCACATGGGTGAAAAGAGGGATGTGTTTTAAAGATCCAGTCAAAGTGATGACCTTGTGTTCCTTGTGCTTGGGTAAGTCAATACGAGAATTCATTGCTCCGGGGTTCCCCATGCCACATCAGCATTTTGTTCAGTACGGGATATCATTCAAAAGTCCTGGTCTTTTCCTACTTGGACTCAGCCTACTTTAAGGTATGCTGCACTTTGAGCTGGGTGTGTGAGAGATGCTGTATGGAATATGAGTGACCATTTAGAATATTATTGATACCAATATTAAAAAATTGTAATGAATCTTACAAGATATAGCATGTAAGAAAAGTTATAATTGACTAAATATGATAATCACATTTATTATAAGTGTGTTTCATCTTTGTATTGCGAGTTATAAATGTGTGTGGTATATTTGTATATCAAACGTGTGCTGTGTTTCTGGGTGACACCCCCTGACAGATGGGCATCAGCAGTATCTAGCCTGCTTAATGGCTCATGAAGGACAATCAGCTGTACAATGAGCCCATTGAAAAAAGGCAGGGGTTACACCTATGAGTCAGCAGGATATGTAGAGACATGTCTGTCATTTGAAGAAGTGAGGTTTTTTACCCGCAAAAGCTTATATCGGAATAAATCTGTTAGTCTTTAAGGTGCCACCAGACTCCTTGTTGTTTTTGTGGATACAGACTATAACACGGCTACCCCCTGATACTTGTCTGTCAGGACAGGGGACTCCAAGGGCTTTTCCATGCCCAGGTGCTCTAATCTTGTGTTTGGGACAAATGATGTACAAACCACATGACAAGGATATAAAAAAGCAGCTGCATCTTCTCCATTGTATCTTCAGTCCTGCTTCTCACCTCTGGAATAACTTCTCTACAAACTGAAGCTCTGAACAAAGGACTGAATGACCCATCCAAGCTTTGGATGCATTCCAAAGGAACTTTCAAGCCAGCAGACTCACCAATGCTGCTAAGAATCTGATATATGGACTCTGAAGTCACATGTATCTGATTGCTTTGAACACTTAACAACTATCTTCTCTTTCTTTTCTTTTATAATACAACCTTTAGTTTTAGATGCTAAAGGACTGGCTGGCAGTGTGCTAATGTGCCTGGTCCTTTGGGGATCAGAAGAGCATTTTATATAGTGAGCAGAGTTATTTATAACGTCTCCCTTTACTGGACCTATGTGCTGATCGGGAGCCAGAGAACTGGAAGGCAGTAAAGCGGGCTTTGTGATTGCTTTTTTCAGCTTCTTGATAACCAGTGTGGGGGATCAGGAGCACAGTTTGTGACTGGTTGGTGAATCTAACTTCAGTGTTAACCTCCAGTTTGGGGAGGATCTGCTCTCCATTTTGCAGTCTGCTCTGACCTTGGCATTTTTAGTGACGGCTACTCTAGGCACCTCAGGTCACAAGGTGATTTCCAGCTCAAGGAGACATACTTGTGCTAGCTCTGCTCAAGCTAGCATGCTAAAAATAGCATAGCTGCACCAGTGTGAGCTGCTAGACACCTTGAGTATGTACCCATTCATACTGGCACACAGTTGGGGTGGCTAAATTGTGGTGGCCACACTATTTTTAGCATACTAGCTCGATCAGAGCTAGGGCGAGTATGTCCCCTTGAACTGGAAATCACACCTCTAGCTCAAAATGTAGATACATACCATATCACTCTACAAACCTGAATAATATCTACAATTAGCAGGAAGCTTGGAGTTGACAGTGTTCATGACCAGATTCAGAGGGGCAGGAATTTTGGATCTCAATTTCACAAGATATTTCTTTACCTTTTGTTAATAACATAGGTTGAATGACTGACACAAAAAATCTAGCAGCATTTCAAAGGAAGAAAGAAATACCATCTTGCAACCTGAGATTTGGTTGAAAATTTGTGACTGCTCTGATACATTGATGATGATACTAACAGACAGATAAAACAAAATAAGATAGTGATTGTATGCAAAGCACACAACTTCCCTGATGAACTCTTATAATTTGATAGTAGCATGCCACATTGGCGTGTTTTCTTAGCCAGAATGCTAAAAAAGTGAAATGGATAAATATCTTTTTTAGATGCCCATGTGGATAAGCTGCCAGTGACAGAATTTGCCCCACAGGACCTGGTTCTCTCCATTACACCACCTGTTTTTTGTTTTATTTCACTGGAGTTATACTGATATGAAACTGGTGTGACACAGTGGAGAATCAGGCCCACCATGCTTAATAACCCTAAACATTTCTCATTTCTTAACTGTGGTGGATCATTGAGTGGTTGCACTTTAATTTCTCTCTCTCCATAGGATCTGAAACTTTATGAGTTATTATATGGGACAAATTACCTGCAGAAAAGCATGGAATAATTTTTGTAGCAATATTTTATCAGTTTCAGAACAACCATAAAATGAACTTGAATACCATTATAATAAAAATCAGGTGTCAAAACGAAACAAACACCACACAATGCATGATTCAGTTGGAAGGAACAATAGGACAAAAATCTGATTCCAAATAACAGGATCCTGAAGTATTTATAAAAAATTTAAAAAAATGAAAGGAAAATATTCAAGCATTGGAACACTGATTGGAAAGCCTCCATACAAAGATAACAGAACTATTTTTAAAGCTGCATTTTATTTCTAGAGGCACAGGAAATCGATTTGAAAAAGAGGACTTTCATGCTGATTACTTTAGATCAAAATACAGCCTGTGCAAGTGCAGCCAAAAATGTTGTGTAGCCAAGCTGATGCAATGTGTTCCAGTGTACTATGTGTCCATGGATATTTGGGAATATACTGTAGGTACAGCTGGGAAATCTCAGTGGTACTCTTATCCAGATCTCAGCTATTAGGTTATAAAAATATTTTCACATTTCCTGCAGATGGCTAGATTCTTTTCTTCACTAGTAATTTTAGTTCAGAATTCATTATGGACAGCTGTTGGCTCTGATAGAACCTAATTTTCTCTTTTACCAGACTCAGCTGCAAGCAGTCAGATTTCCTTTCCCTTACAGAGTATATTATATATAAACATGAGCGGGTGGAAAAGTAACCAATTAACTAAATACATATGGATAAAATGACTCATTGAGATTGCTGATCAAATAATATACCAAACTACAGCATAAGTCAAAGGAAATTACAGGATTTGTAGAACATGATAATAAATATATGGCAATAATTATCAGCACTAAAATGCATTGACGAATTGAGATAACATGTGGAAAACATATTGTTTTTGTTTAAACAAACTTATATAAATTATTACATTTTAATATGGTTCAGGTCATTTAAGTAAGTCACTGAAAGATCTTTAATCTCCTAGAGGACCTATTCAGTAGAAATTATTTGTAGACAGAAGCCAAGGCATTCTTCCATACCCCTCTAGGTCAAATCAGCAGAAAACTTGGCCAAACCTTGGAACCATTTTTGCCGTCGTCCCCTCTTGAGGAAAGCTGCTCAAGGAGAAGGTATATGCTTTTTATTAAGGCTATTCAAAAAGGTATGACAGAAAGAATTCCAGAGAAGGCAACAAAAATTATTAGCAATATGGGGAAAAAACAAAACAAAAAAAACTCCCACGAGAGAAGAGTTTAAGAAGATTGCGACTATTTCATTTAAACAAGCGAGGAATATGGTAGAAATGTGTGAAATAATAATGTAAGACTTCAAAGAAGGTCAATTGGGTGCTCCCTATTTATCTTTTCTTAAAATACATGAACAGAAACTCAAATTAAAAGGAAAGTAATTTAAAAAGAAAAGGAAATAAATACCTACTGTGGCAAAGTTCCTCCTCTACCTTGGTGGGTCCTGCGCTTATTGGTGGATTTGCTCACCTCATAGATTCACCCTGTGGGTTGGGAAACAGCCCAGAGACCTTCCCCTCTGGTAGAAGCTACAGTCCAGGTCAATTCCTCCTGTGTTTGATCAGGAGTTGGGAGGTTTGGGGGGAACCCGGGCCCACCCTCTACTCCGGGTTCCAGCCCAGGGCCTTGTGGACTGCAGCTGTCTAGAGTGTCTCCTGGTACAGTTGCACACAGCTACAACTCCTTGGGCTACTTCCCCATGGCCTCCTCCCAACACCTTCTTTGTCCTCACCACCGGACCTTCCTCCTGATGTCTGATAATGCTTGTACTTTTCAGTCCTCCAGCAGTATGCCTTCTCTCTCTCAGCTTCTTGCATGCCTCTTGCTCCCAGTTCCTCGCACACACTTCCTCTCCTCTGGCTCCCTGGCTCTCTTTGGTCTGACTGGAGAGAGCCCTTTTGTAGCATCAGAGGGGCCTTAATTAGAGTCAGGTGCTTAACAGCCTCACCTGACTCTTAGCAGGTTAATTGGAGTCAGGTGTTCTCATTAGCCTGGAGCAGCCCCTGCTCTGGTCACTCAGGGAACAGAAAACTGCTTATCCAGTGGCCAGTATATCTTCTTTCTACTACTCTGCTGTTCCCAACTGGCCTGGGTCTATCACACTAGTTATATAACATGTGAAACTACCTCCCTGAAGATATTAAAGCAAAGAAGACAAAGGGCTGACGAGTAAACAAATCCTGAATGATTATGCATGATGAAAAATAAAAATATCCACAGTTACATTAGATAGTTAAAAAGAATGAGATGGTATAGAAATACTCATGAAGCATGACTAAGCCAATCATTCACTGGAGTTTTACATTTTTCGTTGAGGGATTTGGTACTTGCCATGGTCAAAAATGGGTTTCTGATCTGATCTGCTATGTTCCTTTACTGCTCAGGTGGTTTACAAAATTATTACTTTTACATGAAAGAAAATCTTGCGTTATGCATTCATAGAAGCTCTATTTTAGGATTTCAAAAGATAAGCTGGCCCTCAATCACAGCGCTGGCGGCACCAATGGGTTTATAAACATAGGACTGATTTAATCAAAGAGACCACAAGAAGATATTTTTCATTATAGAATCTGAATGAGTGCTATTGTTATTTGTCATTTGTGCGCTTTCAAATTTTAACGAATGCTTCTAGTGATAATTACTGGAATATGTACAGTGTAGAGGACAGCTAAAATTACATTTATGTAGAAATTTGGGAATTATTTTTTTAAATTTTTGGTGAAACTTGAAAAATATCAAATTAGAATGTGATTTGTTAGTGTTCTTCTTATCACTGGGGATTGCTTTATCCTATATAGCCACTTCCTACCTAGATTTTTATAGCCACACTCACTGTCAAGGTATCACAATTGGGTGCTTCCTAGCAGCTAGCACACTCCTCATACTGTGTAAGCAATAGATAATTATCACTCCTCTACTTTCAGATTTTTCAAATGTGGGTGCCTAAAGTTAGGCACTACACCAGGGGCCTAATTTTATAAGGTGCTGAGCACCCACAGCTCTTTTTTAATTCAGTGGAGTGGGGGAAGGCTTAGATTCTTTGAAATCAAGCCACGTATTTAACAGCCTAATTGTGGATCTAAATGCCTAACTTTTGGCACCCAAGTTTGGAAATTTTGGATTAAATTCCCAGAATCCTTTATTAAAATCATTCTAAGGATCCATTAGTACTTAAAACTGTAGGAATTTCCAGGTGTACAGATTCACACTTTGCTTTTTGTCTATGTAGTTCCAGTGGCTCTGAGCATACAACACACAGGCAACTGCATGAGGATTCTCCTCATGATCAGCACAAAAAGAAAAAATCTAGGATACCATCAGTTTGAGAGCCTTTAAAGTACAGGACACTAAAATGTCACATCTCTGAAACTGATTTTGTAGGGAATGTGAAGCTAGCCTTTCTATTCCTCTTCTTGGAACATTCAGGTTCCTGTTCCTGCCACCCAGGTTACTAGTAAATGGTTCTCATTATGCAAATGAACTGAAAAGCAATGTGTTGGTCTTCCAAATTCTTGTAATGAGCCATGAAACCAGTGTCCATATCTGATCTTTTAATACTTGTCCTCAAAGGAAACCTGCACAACACTTTCCAAAGGCGAGCCTGGGAACTTAAATTCATAATGCTGCTAGACACTAAAAATCATGGACTCAACAGGGACACTTGATTTCATGGCTCATTACAACAATTTGTAACACACACCTGCATGTTGACCCTTAATAGCCCACTTCAAACCCCTTTTGCTTAACAATCTAACCCTTATTGCCTGCTCCATTTCAAGAGGCCTCCTACAACATGCATCATTCCTTATGCTTAAGAGTTTGTCCCAACTTGTATTGAGCTCAGACACTCTGAGTTCCTTCCCCAGATTGAAGAAGAGCTCTGTGAGCTCAAAAGCTTGTACCTTCCACCAACAGAAGAATATCCGAAAAAGGATATTACCTCACCTGCCTTGTCTCCTCCAGCACATTGTATGGTCAGAGTCACTGAGATTGTCAAGGAAAGTATGAAACAAAAATTAGAAGAGAGAGCTTATTATAATAAATTTATACTAGCAGGAAAGAAATATATATTACAGTTATTAAATATCACTAAGTCTCAAACATTTTTTCTTTGGCTCCAAGTGCAAGGAACATTGCCAGGCATCTCGCTATCTAATGCACTTCTTTAAAATGAAGAAGTAACTTTGACATCCACTGCACTTGGCTTTTCCCTGAGACAGGGAAAGACCTCAGGATTATGGCAGCCTGTGGAGGAAGAGAAGTTCTAATCAGTCACATAGTGACCTGAAGCTAGTTGCAGGTGGGATGTAAATAGGCTACCGTAATCCAACATATAGCTGTTTTCCATATGTTGCAGGGAGAAAGACTGCATATTAAATGCAGTGGGAAAAGAAAATGGGGATAAGTACAGGAATTGTGGAATACTTCACACCGGTGGTGTTAGAGATCTTTATTATACTCTTTTCCTCTTCAATGCTATCAGCCACCCATGGAAGGAGAGTAAGGATTCTGAGTTGTTTTCAAGGCAGAGGGAGGGAAAGGATGAGGAAGCTTTTAATGTTTTCAATCTCCTTTGAGAGATTTTTGAATACGTACTGGAGGGATTTTTTCCACACCGTGAAAAAGGATAGACCTTCATCGGCAACCTATTCACTGCCAGGATTAGAAACCGAAGATTGTGTGGTGTGCGGCGGTGGGGGTTGGGAAGTTAGAGTCCAGCATGAAGTAGAAAGGCATTTGTGTAATGTGACACATTCCTCTGGAAACAGTGCACTCATATCTACACATTTGAAACATTTTACCTTGGACAAAAATTAGGTAAATACCCTATTTTTAAAAAAAATGCAGGGCCATATTACATGTATTTGTTAAAGTTAACTTGTCTTTAATGTGCTAATTAGGAGTTTCAGTACATAAGGGCAGGGTGCTACTCCAACCAAACCTGACTTTCCCTGTTCACCATAACAGAATGCAAAGTGCATACTGAAACTTCATTAAGCTAAATGTCTCTGAAAGATATGCCCTATGGTGCTGATATTAAAAAAAAATTGAAATGTCTGGGATTGCAAACTTACATGTTAAGCTTTTATGTAGTGTTACTGAAGCAAGTACTAAAGTTTCTGTGATGTTTTGAAAACAAAGTGGTATAGAGTTTCCAGATGCCCTCCAGTACAATTTTATTGTGATCTGATTAGCACCTGTTTGCCTGCACTAATCTAGCTTCAAACATAAACATGTGCTTTCCCCACTACCATTAGAACACATATTATAGTCTATCTAATGCAGAATCCTCGGGTTTAAACCTGCATTTAAAAAAATAAATGCCTTTTAAAAAAATCACCTCTGCAAATTAAGACACATCAGTGTGGAAGCAGAAGTTGTGCTGTGATATTGCTGAACTGCTCTACAACAAAGAAATGAAAGGATAAACGTTTAAAAATTAAAATTTGGAGATAAAGCAGCATCTATCTAGCTTAGGTATTTCTAAGGTGACTATTACCATGGAATATAAGCATCACAATACTTATTCCTATTGAGCCAATCAAGATTTGGATACATATCATGAATAGTATCTACAAAAAAAGGTAGGCTTCTTGGATTTCTTTCATCCTAAAATATCAGTCTCTTTTGAATTAGCTCATTTTTCCTCTTTCACTTTTTAAAAAGTGTTGCTTGTATTCCTGTCTTTGCCAAAGTATTAAAGAAATAAGGATCACAGAATTTGGTACGATATGCAGAAATTATTCCTAAATTTGTTTAACTTTTTGCTCCTTTAGGGCTTGTCTCAAGCATATGTATCACTTTAGCTTGATATAGTTAAAAGCTGTACAACCCCCCTAGTATGGATGAAGTTTTATCAGTATTATTCCTGCATAGGAGGCACATTTATACCAGTATAAGCTTTTGTGTAGATGAAGCACTAATCTTGTCTTTGGCACTATTTCAGAAGCTTTATGCCACTATTTATTCCCTTCAGCATTGAGTATACTTTGATGGGACTGCCTCTTAATATCCTATTACCTAAACAATACATACTTAGGGTATGTCTACACTACCCGCCAGATCGGCGGGTAGCGATCGGTTTATCGGGGATCAATATATCGCGTCTCATCTAGATGTGATATATCAATCCCTGAATGCGTGCCCGTTGACTCCGGAACTCCACCAGGGCGAGCGGCGGTAGCGGCGTCGACAGGGGGAGCTGCGGCCATCGATCCCGTGCCGTGAGGATGGGAGCTAAGTCAGAATAAGATACTTCGACTTCAGCTACGCTATTCCCGTAGCTGAAGTTGCGTATCTCTCATCGACCCCGCCCCCTAGTGTAGACCAGGCCTTACTTTCTCTTACCCTTCTGAGTAACTAAGATCCTTGACTGCTGTACTGTAGGTTTTACATTTCTGCAACATGTTTTTTAAAACAAAACAATCAGATCAACACTCAGTATTTCACATGCAGCCAAGCTGTCAATTGCCAGAGCTAGAATAATTTTCAGTAACACACAAATGTTTCTCCTTCCTGGATCTTATTAGTATATGACTAGAGAGAGGGGATTGTGTATTCTCTTTGTATTTTTTTGTTTTTGCTTTTGTATTGATCTCATTATACAATATTCTCTACATATTAGATATGTACAAACCATTTCTCTGACCATATGACTTATCTAGTCCAGTCATTCTGAATGTTGCCTCCTATTTTGTATCAGCAGCTAATTTAATCATTTAGGACTGAGAACTCCTTCCTGGTCACTGATCCATAAAAAGAATCCATCCTAATGTTTCAGTGTGGTACTCCAGTTGTCACTTCCCTTCACTTCAAACTATTTCCACTAATAAGCACTCTATATCTTGGCTATGTAAGTAAATTCTTTATGCTTTCAACTAGCTCATTCCAAGGGAGGTTGGTGGCACTGTAGCCAGCCCTTTGGTTCAAAACTGTCTCAGCTCCAAATTTAAATCAATCTGTAGATCTTTATCTAACCTAGTGGCTACAGTGGCTTTGGTTCAAAACTGTCTCAGCTCCAAATTTAAATCAATCTGTAGATCTTTATCTAACCTAGTCTCTAGAGGATGTCTGTCTACAATCAATCTTCAGAGATTGCCATATCTGTTTTTAAGAGACATAGTGGACTGGAAAAGCAGGAGGATTGTGGGTCAAGATTAAGGTGGATTGGTAGAAATGTGTGGAAAAGCATGCATTAAGCCCCTTCACATACAATACCTGTATGTTCCCAGTTCTTAGTCTGTTGTGTTTATACGGTCAAATCCTCAGACCCTTACTAGGTTGTTAATCATTCCTTGTACAGGCAAACTCTTATTGATTTCAGTGAGAGTTTACCAGAGTAAAAACTGAGAAAGGAGCTCAGCATTCAGCTCATGACCACCACCACCACCACACCAACAAAAACAGATATTCATAGACATTCAATGAAAAAGTAGCTCACTCCTGTGCTATATATGCTTAGTGGCCTAGCTGATTTGTCTTTTCGGCTGTACTGCGTTGAAAGCTTTTTTGGCATCAAGAGAAATTGCATCCACAGCTTCTCCCTGTTAATTGTTTCATTAGCTTCTACCAAATGTATAAATAAAAAGCTTATAAAATTGTATTAATATTTTTATAATCTGTCATTATTACTGTTTATTGAGCCCTGGCAAAGACATTAACCTACCCCCTAGATCTTACAATCTGATCCTTTGTGTACCTCATATTCAGAGTGGGCAACAATGACGCATATTAAGATTTCTATTGACTTAAATGGGACTACTTGCATAAGTGCTGCCCACCATTAGCAATGGTTGCACAATCTGGCCCTGCATTAGACGGACAATAACTTTCAGATACATCAGGGAACCTTGTGATGGTCTAATCTCAAAGCAATACAGATTTAAAAGAAACAAAAAACAGAAACCAACAAACCGACCAAACCACCTACCATTACCACCACCAACAAAAGCACTTCTTTGCACTTTTTGACAGGAAAATGGTGTTTTTATAAGGGAAGTGAATGAGCTTTGCACACAAACAGAGGGAGGGAGCCCAACCGTAAGTTTAGTATGGAAGAGTGTGCAAATGTAACCCACACACCTTCTGGGTGTGGTGTTCTGTCCCATCTAGGGGCACAAAGACCAGTGAGAGAGCAATTAATGAGTCTGCTCGACGCCTGTACTCACCTCGGCAGGAGGAGTAAGCCGAGTCGATGAGGAAGCCCTGGCAGTCAACTTGCCGCCGTGAGGACGGCCAGGTAAGTCGAACTAAGATACTTCAATTTCAGCTATGCGAATAGCATAGCTGAAGTTGCATATCTTAGATCGATCCCCTTCCCTAGTGTAGACCAGCCCTTAGCTACCAGCCAGTTCACTTTTAGCTCATGCTGTAGAGGCTCATGCACTAAGCTCCAGAGGTCCCCGATTTGATTCTGCCTGATGATGACCAGGGTCTGTCGGCATTACACAAAGATGGGGAAAAGAAATAAAAAAGGCCTTTAAAACAATGGTAAGGTGGAAACCAGGAATTGAGAAGTAGACAGGCATATAGGTAGCACAGCTCTGAAAGGGAGGATGAAAAACTTGAAACTGAAGTGGAAGGTAGGAAGCCAGTTTCAGGGAAACTAATTATCACTCATGAAATAGATCATGGAGTCATCCTGGATAGATCTCTGAAAACATCTGCTGAATGTGCAGTGGCAGTCAAGAAAGCTAACAGATATTAGGAACCATTAAGAAATGGATTGATAATAAAACAGAAAATATCATAATTCCATTGTATCAAACCCTGGTATGCCCATACCTTGAATAATGCATGCAGTTCTGGTCACCACATCACTAAAATTATATATTATAATTGGAAAAGTTACAGAGAAGGGCAACAAAAATGATTAGGGGTCTGGAACAGCTTCTGTATGAGGAGAGATTAAAAAAAAAGACGGATCGTTCAGCTTAAAAGAGAGATGACTAAGGGGGAGATATGACAGAGGTCTATAAAATCATGAATAGAATGTAGAAAATAAATTGGGAAGTGTTATTAACCCCGTCATATAACCAGGCATCACCCAGTGAAATTAATAGGCAGCAGGTTTAAAACCAACATAAGGAAATATTGCTTCACACAACACACAGTCAACCTGTGTAACTTGTTGCCAGGTGATGTTGCGAAGGCCAGAAGTATAACTGGGTTCAAAAAAGAATTAGAGGGTAGGTCCATCAATGGCTATTAGCCAAGATGGTCAGGGACACAACTCTGTGCTCTGGGTGTCCCTAAAGCTCTGACTGCCAGAAGCTGGGATTGAATGACAGGGGTTGGATCATTTGATAATTGCCCTCAGGGACCCTGTGATCATCTAGTCTGACCTCCTGCATAAGACTTCCCTTCATTAATTCCCATTTGACCTAAAGCACCCCTTTTAGAAAAGCATCCAGTCTTGATTTAAAAATTACCAGTGACGAAGAATCCAGCACAACCCCTGGTAATACATTTCTCATGCTCCCTCTGAGCTTCCATCCAATCTCCATTTTAAAGTGAAGGACTAAACTTGAGTCTGAAATTCAGACTTTTCTTAGTCTTAATAGCAGTTCCCTTTTATCTTCTCTAGATTTCATACTATTTGTTTTAATGTGCAATATTAGAAACCATAAAAAAAATTATTACTCAAAAAATACCAAACCATTGTTTCTCCAAAATTCACCATTTTAAACCAAGAGCAAACACAACACCACTTCTTTTTCTCCAGTGATTTATGAATATACCTGTGTGTTAAATAGCCCGTCTACCCTCTCTGCTTACAGACGTCTACTAACAAATAGTATATTCCATTTACACAGACTCCATGTATTCTAAAATTATCTCCCAATGCACAAGCCAAAAATCCTTCTCTGCATCCATCAAATTTGGCAATTTTGCACTTGAATTTCTAATTTACCATTATTTACCTGTCCATAAGTATGTTGCCAAATAGCCAACATTTCATTTTACAATTATAGAATGTCACTGAGATGCAAAAAACCCACTAGATCACTGAGACCAAGCCCTTTCATAGCATGGCCAGGATGCAATCCCAATACAGAAGAAACCTGAGAAGCACAAAGGATATTATTCATATACTTTAAAACACAGGGCATTAATCATGAAAACAATTTCAGTGTGATATTTAGAGATGCTTTGAAGTAAAGTCTGTGCCTACCTGCAATGCACCACCATAGGTCCAGCATCAGGAGGGTTACAAGTTTTGACTCGTCGTAGGAAAGCTAGGAATGGTGTAGGATGTTCTGGAACTCCGTGGTCAGGCCAGGCAGTGAACTGGAATTGCCGCACTTCTCTTTTCTCACTTGAACCATTCTATCAAATCAAAACTTTTAATGAAACAACTGCATACGGCAGCACTATGGGATGAAGTGATGGCATAACTGCATATAATGATGAAAACCAGCTAAACCTCCTGTGGGAACAGAGAGAAAGCGAACTCCTGCTATAGGAGAAAATATTACAACTATTCTAAATTGCTGGTTTTGTGGTTCAGGTGACATGAGGGTTTTAGTTATACTTTATAGCACACAGCAACACCTGCCTGTGATTCAGCTAATTCTTCATTCAATTAAACCGTTGTTCACAGTGAGAGCTCCATTTTTACCGATAAACCGCCAGCCTGGGAGAAAAATGCACTGTGATAACAGAAGATCTGTTTTATTCTTCAGTGTTGTCAATAGGATCAAGATTTAAGTAAATCCTTAAGAGATCTGATTTCTCCAAAGCAGCCTTCTTTAAATGGTGGGAGCAGGGAGGACACCACAGAAAACATACCTTGTAAAGTGCAAATGTTCGAACACAGTACGTTGCCAATTCAACAGTGTCTAGCAGGGTCACTTGGATCAGCCCATATGTCTCTGTCCCTCTGCTTGGCCAATACTGATCACACTTCACCTGTAATAAACATATAACATATTAATTTTACATATTAATATATTTATTTACAACATTATGGGCCGGAGCCTCAGATAATGGAAATCAGCATAGCTCTATTAAAGTCCATGGAGCCATGCAGTTTAACAACAGGTGAGTATCTGGTGCAAAGCATGTACTTTAATGCACACATGGATAGTTTTTTCTGGTTGTGGCTCTTAGTACTGCTTTTATTATGGTTACCTTGATTTAGGGTATAAATCAGTGTAACTCCATTAAAGTCAACAGAGCTCTATCAATTTACACCAGGTTAGGATCTGGCCCAGTCTTCAGATACCAAAAAATAATAATAATAATAATAATACAATGTTGCTACAAACTCATGTTTTTAAAACTTTCCACCAAACTGTATATATTCGGAATGTTTCACATTAGTTCCAACATATATAACATGATGTTCTGATGCTAATTTAAATCATATTTTAGTATGTACAGAAATATATCACAATGAAAGACTGGATTTCTTTGGCTTTTAGTTCTTTTAGTTAGTGAATAAAATAAATAGAATGGCACCAATAACTATGAAGTTAATATAATTTCCTTCTCAGTTCATTGTTATGAAACATATCAGGAAATTACATCAATAGACATTTAAAATACATGGTTTGATAGAAAGAATTCATCCATCAAATTTTAAGACACAAGCCATTTCATCCAGAGAAATCTCCATTTCAAAACATTGCGTGTTTAGTTTAACAAGCTGAAATAATTCTGTATAAAACAGATGCATAATACAAGTGTGTATTTATTATCTTTTCTGAAACGGAATGATTTGTTTTGGTTAAAGATACCATCTATGATCTAAAAGGCTAGGGGGAAAAAGAGTTGTTGATTATTTAAGACAATCACAGTAATAGTATAAAAACAATATAAGGTTTCAATATTTGAAAATTCTTTTATTTGAAATGAATGATACATGATGCTGAGGCACACACTTATGAAATAAATTCTTACAAATTACCCTGGCTAATACAGTAAAGAAATAAGCTATAGTTTGAACCCAGTTGGATCCAAGTTGAATCCAAGTCAGATGCAATCCTAAAAGAACAATGAGAACAAATACTGCACTATAGTCCCGATAAGAACACGAATTGCTGTGTGTATTAATCCAAATTGTTTTTATTTATGGAGAGAAGAGAACACCCAAGAACACTCAGATGTTCTTCAGCTTTTCACCCTGCATACAGATTCAGCACTCTCCCACATATGCTGTGACACCAGCACCCTTCCCAAGCACCACCATCCTATACAGTTTGAGATTTCAAAACATTTCATTCATTCTGAGGAACAACAGGAAAGGTCTACGGATCGCTGCAGATCTATGTCAACACTGTGGTTGGGATTGTGCCTACCAGCCCCCCAGGTAGACAGACTCACTCTAGCTTTGCTTGAGCTAGCATGCTCAAATTAGCAGCCTGGGCTTGCCACCTGAGTTACATGCCCGTTCACCCAACCTCCTGGTGGCTAGCCCAACGCGCTGAAACATCCACACTGCTATTTTTAGTGCACTAGCTCGAGCAGAGTTAGCATGTGTTTCTATTTAGTCTGGGAAGCAAGCTCCCAGCTGCACTGGTTCACAAACCCTAATGGTTCACAAATCACTGTTTGTGAAACTGTCATCTGGTTGAAGAACAGAAAAAAAAAACCTTTAACAATTGAACCTGCTGGAAAGAATTCATTGGCTGAGGCAGAACGTTTGATGGGAAGTGATGTCCTAAATCATACTTGAAGGTCTAAAATAAAAGGAACAAGTTATTAATGGGAATTTGATTTTTCAACATTCTTAAAATAGGGTGACCAGATAGCAAGTGTGAAAAATCATGAGAGAGATTGGAGGGTAATAGGCATCTATATAAGAAAAAGGCCTAAATATCAGAACTATCTCTCTAAAATCGGGACATCTGGTCACCCTATCTTAAAATGAGCTTCATGGACTATATTATTATTTTATTAATAAGAATTAGGAAATTACCACCTTCTGCAGTTTTCTGAAACTTTGGGAGAATTAATATTGGTGGGTTCTGCTGAACATCTGTGATTTATTTGTAAGATATCTACAGAAGGTGGAAGCCACACAGGTCTTGTGTAGACTAGATAAAAGATGCTTTTTTTCAATTGTGTTAGCTCAATCCAGCTATCAACTCACTGAAAATCCCACTTATCATTAATGTAAACACAGATTAACACTTTTAGCTCAATTTTAGCAGGTCCAGTTATAGCTTAGGAATCTGCCTCATTCATGGAAGATGCCATATTATATGCTTTTACACATTCAAAAAAACTTAATAGTTAAAGCTCTTGTTTGGGTCCTTAGCAACCAAAACACAGATGCATTACTATAATTATGTTTAGAGTTGGTAAAAAAAGAAACAAATTTTAAATACTTCAATTTAAAACTATAAATAAACCTAATGCAACTTTTAGTATAATGCATATGAAAACTGAATGTGTGTGAGTGTGAGTGAGAGAGAGACCATGTGTGTCTGTCTATCCATCTATCCACCCACTTAGCCCTACAAGCATCTCCCACTTTCAAATTATATTTCAGTAGAAGCAGTACCAGCAGTAGAAGCAGGCCTAAAGAACAGCCAGCTTTCATGCTGAAAATATTTGATAATAAC
The DNA here is from genome assembly GCF_020497125.1 of Mauremys mutica. Classification (NCBI taxonomy): domain Eukaryota; kingdom Metazoa; phylum Chordata; order Testudines; family Geoemydidae; genus Mauremys; species Mauremys mutica. The sequence continues at coordinate 106,187,324 of NC_059077.1, read as the reverse complement.
AGCTCCCAAAAGGATCTAGAGAGAGAAAGAATGTATCATGTTCAATATAGTTAATGCAAAGAAGGGAGTTTTCTATAGCTTTTTGAAGTCTCAAAAAGCTTTTCTTACGTTGTCCCATCCTTCCAGGGATGTAGCATGCCATTTACCTTCCTGAAAAGAAAAGATATGTTGTGGCCTAAACAAATTGAAAATGCTCCTTTAAGTCCTTTATTCTCCAAAACATACTTATTTCCTTAATATTCACTAATAAATCTCCACATCAGACATTAGGAGGGTCACTGGAAGTGCAGTGAGCTAATGGTAAGAATGCACTCAGATTTCAGAAGCCTGTAGAAAACCACTCTCTTCAAATTAACCCTGATGAAAATACATTATTTTTTTTCTTTTGGGTGTGTGTGTTTTAACTCCTCTGCCCCGCACACACACACCCTTTAGAGATGTTCTGAAATATTTCCTGTGAGAGCTGCTGTTCTTGGGTCGTGCTGTTTGGGAATATTTGCAACTTCCAGTTCAGTGCATCACGTTATTTGAAAATGGGAGCCGCAGACTACAAATACTGATGTTTAGAGGAAACAGAATGGATTTAAGTTTAGAATTTTGGAAGATGATATGAACTGTAAGTTGATGGTACTACAGAAAGTACTCAGACTTGTCCCAACATAAGACATTTTCTCTTTCAAAGATGTGTCGTCCCCTGCCCGCCAGCCTCTCATGCTCTGTGATCATAGATATTAAACTCCCAGGACTCTTAGCAATTTTCAGTCCGATTTATCTTTGTGAGAGGTTAAAACAAGATTTGTTGGTTGGATTTCAATGGCAAAAGAATATTAAAACAGTATATCTTAACTGTCAAGTGACTATTGTGCTGGTAGAGTCACTATATTTAAATGTTTAAGCCAAGATTTTCTGAAGTGAATAGTGCTTTTAGTGCCCAGCTCAAGACACTTAAAGGGAGCCTGATTTTCAGAGGGTAGGTGCCCATCACTTTCTGAAAATCAGGCCCCTTTAAGATGACTCAAGTTGGACACCAAAAATCGCCAGTCACATTTGAAAACTGTCGCCATTATCTATTTCTTAATGCTTCTGTCTGAGCCTAATTTGACTGCAGGTCCCTTAAGGGACTGTGTACAGTGCCAAGCAAACTGACAGCCTTTAATACATGAAATAAATAATAATGATGACGATGATGATGAAGTTAGTCCCTTGCACCTCCTCTCCAGATGCACACATTTACAAGGTCAGTCCATCGAAAACATAACACCCTCCAATAGATTCAACAATACCCCCACTCACATCTCTTTATTTTATTCACCCCTCCCAGGGCTGGCTCCAGCGTTTTTGCCTCCCCAAGTGGTGAAAAAAAAAGAGAAGGTGCAATCGGAGGCACTTCAGCTCTACCGCCGCTGCTTTATTCTTCGTCAGCAATTCGGTGGCAGGTCCTTCCCTCCGAGAGGGACTGAGGGACCTGCTGCCAAATTGCTGCTGAAGAGCTGGACATGCCACCCCAAGCACCTGCTTGCTGCGCTGGTGCCTGAAGCTGGCCCTGACCCTCCCAACCTGGTGACATTTTATCTTGCTAACAAACCAACTGCCACTAAGATCAGGGATGACATTAGCTGGCATTGGTTCAAAAGATGAATGCATTTATCATGTAGTCTTAGTGCTATTTTTACACTAGGCATATAAAGATCATGATAGGCACATTCTTATAACTTCAATATTCTCTCTCTTTCTCTCAGGCTCTTTCATACAAAGCAGCCAAATCCTCGTTCTTCATGGTATTATGAGCACTCACTGAAAAGAAAGCTGTAGGAAAATTGAATGTAGATTTTTTTTTCCAATCGGAATGAAAAGCCTGAGACTGTTTCAGACCTGAGGAGTTTAAATATCACCAAAGAATATTCATAGATATTCACACTTCAACAAGCCACAGACACCAGAGAGGATACTGGCTTGCATCAACAGAGCTGAAGGAGGCAAGTTTCCATATGAGCATGCACACAAAAAAATTCCTGACATTCAGGGTAGAGAAACAATTTTCCAGTACAAAGTTCTACCACTCAGCCTGAAAAACTCCTTGAGAGTATTCCTAACAGGCCACCTGAGACAATAGGGACAAAATGAAGTTCAGGAATGAGACAACAAGCTAACATAGGCAAATCCAGGCAGACTGCATCCCTTGCTGCAAGAACAGCATATAAATTTTGAATCTGGAAGAATAACAGTTTATACAAAAATGGCTTTGTTTCAGTTTTCCTACGTACATACAAAGGTGCTCACTTCTACACAGAGTTTGGGATAGTTCTTATTAAAAAAAGAGATTTTTCTATAATGATGCTGAATAATAATAATTTGTCTTGAGCTTTTAATTTCTTTATTCAGAATAGAAAAACAAATTATGGTGAGATGATATCTGAACAGTATCAGGTCAGACTTTACCATTGATTCCCCTTGTCAAAACTGTAAAATGATAGATTCAACCACATAACTTTCCATTAAAAATAAAGGTCAAGATGTTATAAAATTACTTGTGGTTTTAGGTTCTTCATTTTTTGGAGCACCTAGTTTGAGACAATTATAAAAGGCCCAACATTCAAAAAGAGCAGGGGTGTAAAAGAGGTAGTGAAGGGGTGTAAAACTAAAAATGCTAAATTCAGATAAGTACCCAGAAGATTATAAGCTTGCTTGAAGCTTATCCAAATTGCTTAAATCTTTTGGGTTTGCAAAACCGGGCTGCAAATATGGAAACACTAGACTCTCCTGCAACAAAGTTCAATTTCGTTTAAGGTCCTGTCTATACTAGACTTTAAATGCTGTTTTAACTTCTTGTTAAACACAATTGAAATAAACTTGCAGCAAAAACAGCTTGTAACACACCAGTTAGTTAGCAAGTTAACTCCCTATTTAAAAAAAAAGTATCTAAGATATGATCAGTGATACTAATTATCACGGGGTGCAGCCCTCATCGCCCGACTGGTGCCTCCTCCTGGTCATGCTGGGGATTAGCTTGAGGCCGACGCCCACATTCACAGTCTGCACACTGGCTCTCTGGCTCTGCTCCTGCCCATGGCTCCTCTCTCAACTCCCAGAACTGCAGCATCCTCAGCTCTATGGCTGGGCCATCATCTGTTTCCCTCTTCGGGGTGGGGGTGGGGGAAAGAGGCGCATATCTGTCCAACAGTCCAGCCATTTCTTCAATGGTGAGTGTGGGGGACCTGTGGCTGCTCACTGCTCTGGGCCCAAACCCAGGGACCCTGTAAATAGCTTCCTCCTGTTGCTCCTCTGTAACCTCCATCAATGCTGCTATATTTCCCTTCCCCATGGCCCCAGCACCTTCTTCGTCCTTACCTCAGGGCACTCAGCTCTTCAGTCCCAGCAGCCAGCAAGGAGCTCCCTCTTGCTTCCCTGGTCCCTGCCAGCAGCTGCTTTGTCCAAGGTCCTTGGTTCTCTCAGCCCTCCAGGTATGCAGTCCTTACTCCCTTGGCTCCCAGCAGCAACTGACTCTACCCTGCCCTGGCCCCTAGCCTGCCTGGACCCGGATTGGCTGCTCCACCAAGCCGCTCTCCTATTAGCTGCTTCCTCATGCAGCCTCACTAGGCCTCTATTAAAGCTTTACATGACAGTGTGGGGAAGATGCCACTTCATACAAATTCTTAATACAGGAAGGTAGTTAATAGATAATTCAAAACAAAATCTGTAAATTACTTCTAATTTGATCCTTAAAACTAAATGCATCACAGATTGGTATACATGAGAGCAAACTAAGGTTGGACTCCCATCATACTTTTAACACAGTTCTCCCCTCCAACTGCCTCAACCATCTACCCAGGCATTTACAATGTTAAATTTAAAGCACTCTTTAAACCTCTTTTAAACACTTCATGTGGTCAGTGAAGACAGGGTCTTAGGGATCCAATGTGAAAAAAGGATAACAAATTATTTTCCCAATGGTCTTGCTTACAATGGTCATTTTAAAGGGTGAGATTGACAGTCGTTTTGTTTGATGTTTTGTAAGGCCAGATCGTGATGCACTTACAGTGAGTACCACCTTATTCCATAAATACTACCATTGACTTCAGCAGAACTATTCTGGGTGAGTAAGGGTAGCACAATGACACCTAAGGGGGAAAAAACATAATTTTGCACCATTCTGATTGCCACTTGAAACACGAGAAAGGGAATTAATGTTTAAATATTTGATTTGGTGAATGCAGTTTGAGTTAATGCCATTTTAGCATGAGATTGTGAAAGAATCCTAAAGGAGTCAGGCACCCAAATTATACATACTTTCAGTCGGAGTTGAGCAGCTCACTGCCCATTGTGCCTTTGAAAATCTCCCCCTTACTGGATTGCCGTAAGGTTGAGTTTTACAAATGTGCCGGGATGAACTGGTCCCACAACAGAATGTAACACTTCCAGTGTTATAAGAATTACCAGATGCATTTTACCATAGTGAAGAAAAAGCAGTACAAAACCTATACATTTCTAATTTACTTTTTGTGAATCTGGTGTATGCATGGTCTAGCAACAGTTTTGCCAGCAATGCAATTTGGGGGGGGGGGGGGGGCTAGATTTAACTCCCATCAATTCTTATCCTTTTTACATCTTAACATTCTAAGAGAGTTAAAAAGAAAGTAATATGGATAGTTCCTTATTGATCCAGAAGTTATTGGTTTGCCATCCTAAATCAAAAAGCAATAGCAAATCAAGTGCTTATCTCTTCCCATGAAAGAAGATAGTATTATTCAGCAAGAAAGAAGTGCCACTTACAACATCCTTCCTTTCCTGACAGCATGGCTGTGGAGAGCAGAAAGCTGAGAATTTATAGCTAGCTTACCAGATACAGACATGCATATTCTTCTAGTTTCCACAGTAAGTAACCATTATTTTTGTGGCTGGTCTTCTGTTTACATTAAGTATTCATCACTTTTCAAAAATGAATACACCCAGCCTATACTGCATAGTGCAAAAGCAATGTTTGTATGCTAACCATTGACACTTTGTTTGGACTAAGTGAAAGATAGAGTGTTCAGGTTATACATGTTATTTGCAAAAAACAGTTAAATGCCATATTAGTGAAGATGTGGATCATTGTCACTTAGGCTGCATATGTCTTCAGTACAACCTGCTTTCTATTGGATGCAATCAGAACTGCTCAGCATATTACAGACCCATTTCTGCCATCAGCAAATGGAAATTCACCTCATGTGGTAAAGACCTGTGCTTCTGGAGCAGAAGAATCTGGGGATTATACCCAGAGCTTCCTTGAAATTCTGAATGTCCATGGTGTGTAACGCAGCACACCATGCATTTGCATCAATGATATTCATACTAAACAGACTTTGGGAGCAACCATGTTGCATATTGAATTTATTGCACAACCAAACATTCTTCAGCATTGCTTTCTGTACTTCTAGAACTGCTATAAAACTTCCCTGATGCCATTCAATACTCCCCTCTCCCTATAAAAAAATAAAATCAAAATTCTAATTCCAAGCCGCAAGTAAATGGATGTCCTGGTCCCTTTTACTTCTCTAGTGTGTGGGCATATGCTGTCTATACATTGCAGCACCTATATTTTTTTTACATGTGTGATGGATTATAAACCTCTCAAAACATTGGGACTTCAAACTGAGTGTTCTGACTGGGTGACATATAGTCCTGAACTCTCAAAAAACACACACAACACTCACCAAACAAAAGCAGCCTAGCTGTTACAGTGAACGTATATTATCAAGTTCATCTAGCTTCTCCAAGGAGAGTGGAACCCCTCTTGGCTTCTCCACAAGTGGCTGTGGAGGAGCAGGTTGCTAATGGTTGGACTCAGAACACAATGAAGAGGATGGCACTACCAAGGTGAGTAGCATAACACCAAGTGCCAAGGGGGATTCTGGGCTGCATGAACCCAGTGCGTAGCTATTGCACTGCTGAAACTATATGTAATTATTCTCTAAAGATGGCAAACACACACAAAAAGGCACTTAATTCTCTTTAACCGTGATAAATACTCCAAATAGAAGCAAAGCCTATGGCCCTTAATTATTCCCAGTTGTTCTTATTGCACTAATATAGGACTGGTACAGAGGGTCTCATTGTTTCATTATTAAATTAATGGAAAGATGATCCTGCTTTCCTACTGGTCTTTTGACACGTAGGATAAGACTATTTCTGCATACAGCTCACTGTGTCTATGGCAACATGTAGTTCAACTGCCACATAGCAAATTAATTATTTTTTGTTCGCATTTGTATATATTCGTAGCTTGCAACAGTCTCCATTTCCTGGTAGTTAATGACTGGCAAGTTCAACTTAAGGGCCTGCAGCAAAGTGACAGGCACTTGACTCTTCCAGCTGGTCATTAGCTATGAGGAAATGTATGAAGCATCGGTGTAAGTAATAAGTAGTTCCTCATCAATCCAGAATTTAAATTGAGGTTCATATTTCTGAAGCAGTTGCTGCAAGCCTTATATTGTATTTGGCTCTAATTTGGCGGGGGTGGGGGCGGAGGAAGGGGGGAGGGTTGGTTGTGACACAGGATTCTGGCTGTGAACACCCGTGTTAGTGATGCCCCAGCGAGGAAAATATTGTCAGTGATAGCACTGAGGAGGAAGTATAAATGAACACTGTGTCTGTCCCAGAACATTCTGGAGTGAGTCTATACCAAGGAATTAGAATAAGGAATGGAGGTTTAAGATCCCTTGCAATGGAGTTACCTGCTACAATGTTCTATCCCAAACAATATCTTTGAGGGGAATATATGGTGACCTAGTGGATAATGCAAATGTTGCCTCGATGTAACAACATTTCCTTTTGTTCCACACTGAGGTCCCCTGTCCCCACCTGGCTTCTCAGATCAATGCATATGTTGATTGTAGCATGGAAACAATTTCAGACCACCTGCTACGGCATGGAGGTCCCCTGAGAATGCAACAAACCAAAAGGATCTGGCACTAAAAATGTAAATTTTGGAGGGGGCGGGAATCAATCCAGAAACTCTCACACCATAATATTAATGCTTTAAATTGTTTTATGTGTTCCTGTACTGTAACAGTTAACTGCTTTTCCTAATCTCTAGTTTTCACCCCTTAATGGTTTCCTTTTATTTCATTCAGATTAAACTCATGCATGTAACAAATATGTTATCAACATTTTTCCATGCACTGCAGTGTGTATAATCCTTTTTCATATAAATTACGTATGTGATAGCAGAGTAATGGGACTGATTTCCTCTCTGAGGTCTGGATTAGGTCAGGTGAGATTGCAGAGATGACATTTAAAACAAAAACAATGTGTGAAGGGCTTTATATGAAAGAGCTTTCTTTATTCTGCAGCTTCCCAATAGCCAAACAAATGGATAACTAATTCACTGTAACATCTTCATTTGACATTCTCAGCTGCTAAATATGTAAGTTCTCAAAGCTGAGGTTAGTCAGACATCTAACACATGCTAATGAACCAACTTAGCTTGCTTCTGCAGATGCCATTTAAAAAAAAACAACCCTTTATCCATGCAGCACAGGTTAAAAAGCCTGATGCCAAGCTCCAGCACTGAACAATGAAAAAAGGAAGGTAAACAAAACGAAGACATGAAGATAGAAAAGGAGATGAAGTCCCAGAGAGGAATGATCTTCCTTTGCAGAAGAGATAATGATCAGGGATGTCAAGACACGGAAGCGGACAGAAAAGGGAACAAAGAACAAGAAAAACAAAATTGAAGGATGCCCTAATCTTCATTAGCGTTTAATAGTGTTTATAACTCATTTTTGAAATTTCATTTGGTCTTGTGCTGTATAAAGAAATGATGGTGTAGAAAAAAATATGTAATCTTCTAATCATATTCTTTCCTAGACTAGGGATTCCCACTTCTACCCCACTAGTAATACCATTAATGCCATTATCTGAAGATGCTAACTTAGGAGGGGAAGAGGTAACCTAAGTGTCATATTTTCACATTTGCAAGCTCCACCTTAAACGAAATTGCCCATTCTGCTAAATTATGTATTGAGATCTGGTTACATGGACTATTATTGACTGGGCTGACTGCATGAAACTCATTTCACTTATGAACTAAGAATGAGCTAAATCATAAATGAAAGAAACACACAGACAGTCAACTGACTAGGACTGTCTGGACTCTCATTACACTCAAGGAATGTGTTGCCATTGAATGCAAATCATATGTAAAGGTGATTATTATTCTGATCAGCTCTTTTCAGGGTACAGTCAGCAGAGAGCAGAGTTAGCTTGAAACTGCAATAAGCAATTAGTGAAGAGAATGAGCAGAGTTTTATTTGGTTATTTCAAAACAAGTTTCTGTACATGGAGCAACGATCTGCAGTGTTAAGATACATGGGAAGTATTTAAGTAAAAATACCTTCTGCAAAGGACTGTTCATTATCATCAGACTTTAGAGTAGCACTGATGCCATTTAGAAGTAACTTTATTATTAGAAGCACTAGTAAGGAAATGGGCAGAATTTCATTTGCCTACGTCAAAACAACTTTCGGTTCCTGGGCTAAGTAAGGCCTGGGGCAGCAAGATAAAATAAAGTATTCTGAGAAAAATATTTTCGGCAATGGACTTATTACCAACAGGTATGTGTGGGCAGTGATGTTAATGGAAGTTGAATTTACATGCAGGCACTGAGTCTATAATTTAACTGCTATATCTTGCCTGAACTGGACGCTATTCCTTTATTTTTAATAGGTTCTGAAATGGGAAGAGGCCAAATCTGCACACCAATAAGTCTCCAAACCAAAAGTACTGCAGTCACGAAGTTCAGGTTACATAAGCAGCAGAGCCCTGTATACATCCAACATGGGAAGAGACGATAATGTCATTACAGAAAGGAATGAAGTATTACAGTGGATTTTGTTTTGCTACCATCTCAATAAACTAAAAATGTTCTAATTTAAAAAATGGAGCTTATACATAAACTACTTATATATAAACTATGATCTGGTCAGATGCACAGTCTACTTTTTACTGATTTAAAGACTTTTGTATGCCAGCATATTTTCCCCCCTCTCTCTTTTTTCCCCCAGTTGGAACTTTTCTTGACTCTAGATACTTTTCGACCCCCGTGGCTTATTTCAACCTTGGTGGACCACCTCCATTCTTTTCACAATGTTTAAAAAATCCTTATTTTTAATTTAACATTACGGTCATGCCATTTTTTTCTGATACCCACCCACTCCAATATTTCCTTTCTGAGCACATACATACCCTGCATTCCATCTCCAGCTTCCCTAATTTTACTTTGACCTTTTCGGGTTATTCCTGGTGAAGGCCTCATAGTTGAAACACCATAGATAATTTTGTCTTCTGTTTTTGGCATGTATTAGTAAGAAACATTTTTTCTTTTAGCAGTCCCATGTGCAAATATAACACCCTTCTTATATTTTTATCCACAACTGAGTACTCATTGATTTTAACTAAAATGAAGTCAACAGAATATGTCCAAAAGTCGAGTGATGGTGACATATCTTAACTTCCTTATGAAAAGATGATTCAGCCATATTTTTGTTCTAGTGCAGGAAGTGACACTTCCAATCCCCTACTCTTGTTTCTAATGATGGATAAGTCTCATGAAGTTGAGATGTTTTGTTCAGATAAGCAGCCAAAGTTTGGATTCTTATCTGAATCTTACCCAAACCTGCACAAACTGGGCTAGAAGTCAGGCACAAATATGCTGTTTCACAATGGTAAAAAAGAAACAAGAAAATACAGACTTGCAAAAATGTACACTATTTTAACAAATGATTTGAATTTCAAGAACTGGTTCATTTCTCGTTAAGTTAGGGCCAACTTTCTGACTGGGCAGAAGTTTGAATTCATGTTTATTTTTATCAATTCAGGCACTGATCCCTATTTGGTTCTTGGTAGAAAAGTAGACTTCTTGTTATCACATGCCAAATTGACATTGGTCTCTCTGGGAATCGTTAATACAGCTTGCAGGTTGTTTTAATCAGAATAAAAATTTGCCAAATAGTATGTTAGCTGATATTTTCTCATTTTGTGTGGGAACACAAAATATTCAGCAGCTCAATATTACAAAAAGATTATGTCTTCCTATGTGTTTGAACAATGCCTAACATATTTTGGCCCCATTACTAACAATAATAACAAAATTCAATTATAATTTTAAGTGAAAATGGTTCTATTAGAAAATAGTAAGTTGCATCAAAACATCATTGCAGTTTAGTTTGGACTTAGTTGAAATTGCTGGAGAAACATTAAAGATGATGGGTTGTCAAGTTTCCTAGTCACTAGAAAATAGACTAAGAAAAAAGTGGCATGGCTCCACATGTGTATAGCTCCACATTTAATAATAAAGACACTATTATTAGCAATCACTCTCAAATATTTCAGATACAGAGAGGATTGGGCAAAAACTCAGGCAAATTTGAATGAAAAACTTATGCAAATGATAAAGCAGATACAAGTTTTAATTCTTTTTTAATTAGTCTACAAAAGCAATAAAGTTCTTTCTTACCCTGGACCTTTCCTCCAGTTTTGTCATCATGACTACAGTTGCACCCCGTTGCTCCCACATCATTCTCCAGAAATCTCCAAAAGTTTCTGGGAGAGCCCCTTGTGTTGCTATGTAAGCATTCTGCTTTCTGTAACCATCTATGTAGTTGGCATTGACATAGTCACTTCCAGGTATGCCTGCAAAGCAGGAAGAATGAATACATTTGAGAAGTCAGATCACATCAGACACTATTCCTGAGATATTCTGTTACAAAGGTGAGCACAGGTTTCTCCATATGTTTTAATAAGTATATTTGAAACTTGATAAACAAACAATATAACAACATTGTGATGTCAATTGGCATGGAAGAAGTGTTTAGATAGGGGCAGATTCTTGCCTTGGCATCAAACTTAAGTTTGAGAACCTCTTTTTTGCTTAGATTGCAGAAGCCAATTATAATATATGCTAGTATCTATTCCAGACAGTTTTGGTATCTTTCTGCTAAAGTGGTGATCAATCAGTCAATAAAATGCGTCAAAAGAGACAAATGGGCTCTCAAACTCCAGCTGTCTCCTGTCCCCACATTTCCTTCCCTCTCTCCAATGCAACCTATCACTTGATATTGTTTTCCTACAATGTTTAATTTGCAAAAGAGAGAAAAAGGAAGCAAAACCACTGTACAAAATAAACTCTCTAACTTTAGGAGGAAATCTGCATCAGCTGCACAAAGCTCAAATGGACAAATTGCCAGTGCATGACTTTGGGGGCTTGTATGGGCAGAATGCTCTACAATAACCACACTAATGTGGCCTGCTATGCTTCATGACCTATATAGGCATTTTGGCCAGTAACCACATGCAGTTTGTTGATTCAGTGGCCATGCTGCGCTGCCCAGAAACTCCCTTGCATGTTGTCAGGAAAAGATCAACTGTGGAGCACGGCTCCATTTTTTGCAAGAGGTGGTTCTGTTGTATTTCAGATCTTGTGTATCCTTCCTGGGGGGAGGACAAGATTTCTTCACCCAAAGGAAAATTATAGGCTCCCATGTTTTCATTCTTTACAGTTTTAAATATGGGAAAGGTGCTGATAGTTTCAGACTACTATGATTACTGTTTGTACTTCTCCCCATAATTGGATTGCAGTAGATAAGTATTGGCCTTCTTTTAGGAAAAAGAATATGGAAACCAAGTGCAAAAAAATCATGGAACCTACTATAACATATGTGTATGAAGTAAACACCTTCACAAACCTGAATAAAAATTAAATACATATGTAACAAGGTGGAAGGTCTAAGACCCTGCAGTCCTGTTCCGTTGAGTCACCCTAGGCATAGGTACTAAAACTCTTTATTGAGATTGAGAGGTATTACTGTCAAGTCATGCAGGCATGAGGGTCCAATGGGCTCCAACTGGATATACAGGGGTTAGCATAGCTCTTCGAGCAGAGCAAAAAACTGAGATAGCACAGAGGAACTCCCAGACATAGTGTAACAATTCGGCCTCCATTTTAACTTAATTGTGAGCCCAACTGTAAGAAGTGAGTGAAAGGTCATAAAATACCACAATAACCTAGAATAATAAATTTATAATAATAAATAAATTTATTATTTTTAATAAATAAAAAGATGCAAAATGGAATCAGAAAGACTGAATTAGTCCAAACAAAAAGGCCTACCTGATATAATTCAAGGGGCGTATAAAGACCATGCTGATAAACAAGAGAAGTGTGGGACCGGAAATCAATGGCCCAGAATTGTTGGACAAAATAATGAAAGGATGGGCTATTTCACCCATTGCTCTCTTATGGGGGTTCTTAAAAGAAAATACTTGGGGGAGAAAAACACGCTATCAACTACTTCGGAAGGGGGGGACAGGTGGACCAGAAGGAGTGAGTTTCACCACTGTGGCTGACACATCCTCCGTCTCCTAGGATCCACTGTGACACTGCTAGCCCTTTGTCATCCTGGTCCTGAAAGAAGTCCTGACCAGACGGGGCCAGAGAGAGGAACCCAGATGACATCTGCCACCACTACCGGCTTTGATTAAATCCTGAACCCCAGCTGGGAACATGAGACTTTGATTCCTGCTGTCACCCCCCACCCCATTTGTGTGTCCTTTTCATTCCCCACCTTATTTCTTCTCTTTCCTAGCTCTCTTTTTTGCCTTTCTGTTTAATAAGAGACTGGCTTAGCTGGCCAAGGCTGTATACTTTGCAACAGTGCTGTAAGACTCTGACCAAAGAGGCAGCTAAAAGCAATGCCCTACATAGCCCAATGTTGGTACCAGTTTGCTATGTCTTGCAGTGGTTGATAAGACCATGCGCATGCTGTGCCTGCATATTTCTGCAGTAAGGTTGCAAGTGAGAATCTACACCAGAGGGAGAAGCTGCATTTTCAACCTTTGCTGTTCTTCTCTCTCCTTTCTTGTGTGTGTATTTGTCTTCTACAAAGTGGGATCAGACTTTAACAGCAGCTTCAGCATATCTCAACTAGCTCTTTTTCTCAAAGGTTATTACTATTTTTAATACCAGCTAAAAAACTGTTAGGGGGAGGAGAAAACTCTCTCTCCAGCTAAAGGGAAAGAGAACAAGGAGTGTTGTTAAACTAAAAGACTTACTCAATACTTTACTTTTCAAACAGTTTAGCTCTTTTTCCTTCTTTTAAAGAAAAGATTAAAGAATTTTTAATGTATGTTTACCATAGAACTAAGATGGCTGACATCTCTGTATACCAAACCCCGAACCTTGTTTACAACTGTTTAATGTTGTGCAATAACAGGATCGGGGGGAAGGCAAGGGAGAGCTAGCTCAGTGGTTTGAGCATTGGCCTGCTTTGTCAGGGTTCAATTCTGCACCCACTGAAGTCAAAGGCTCCCATTAACTCCAAAGATGTCATATCAGGATTTAACTCTGGGACTGTGTGCTCTTCTGAAGACTGTTTAGGGACACAGCATATTCATACCATACTTACAGTGTCATTACCAGAGAGACAACATGGGTGAGGTAATATTTTTATTGGACCAATTTCTATTGGTGAGAGAGAGCTGGTGTCATTACTGTTTTCTAATTGATGACTTTGAGATCTTAGAGAGACTGGGATTTGGAGCAGCTGCTTTTTCTCAATTTTTTTTTTCATTTTTATGTGGAAAACTTCTGTATTTTTGGAAATTTTGGCTGGAACATATCAAATTGTGCATCCAAATAGAATAGTATGAAAATAGAGCTGAGTCTTCTGAGTCAATTTTCTTTTGGCAGGAATTACCGGTTTATGCTTTTATAATTATGCTAGATAATACTTAATCCTGCCTGGAGTCAGAGGACTACATTAGAAGACCTCTAACGTCCCTTCCAGTCCTACGATTCTATGTCAAACTACTAGATTCACAGCTATCAGCGGCACTAACTTTCTAACTGCCAGGGGGTGCTCAACCCCCCGCTTCTGCCTCAGGCCCCGCCCCCACTCCACTCTTTCCCCAAACCCCCTGCCTTGCCCCCCAGTCCACCCCTTCCCCCAAGGCCCCCCAACTCCCCTCTTCCTGCCCCCACTCCACCTCTTCCAACAACAACTAGCTCTTATATAGCGCTTTGCCATCACTAGATGTCAAAGCTCTTTACAAAGTATCTATTTATGAAGAATCTTCCAATCTCTACTTCAGGATCAGAGTCAACAAATCTAAATCTTCTTATTTATAACTTCATTTATAACTGAGCCTATCTCTTTCCAAAATTCACATCACATCCACTAACAGGCACATGTGTGCCCCTGTCCCTCCACAGCTATCCTAAGAAGCAGTTAGGTAAATTAGACAGACTATTCTGAAATAAATGGGAAATCTGAATGTACAGTGGAATAATCTCATCATCAAATCTTTCCTTTTGCTACTTATAGAGATTTTTTTTAATGTACCTATTTTTTCATTTCAGCACCCAATTAGCATTGAATAAGGTTACTGACCCCTTACAATGAGACTAATTAAAATCCAATATAATCTGGAAAAGACTATAAAACTATGGATTACACATTAGGATAGGCTTAGTTTGGCCAGTAAAACTAGCCTTGGAGGCTCAAGGAAGCAATATAGATTTTTTTTAACCTGTGTAAATAGCATTTAGTTTAACTGCAACTAAAATTTCAATTTGGCTTTATATATATATAAATATGTGTGTGTGTGTGTTTATATGCATGCACACATGTAGGAGGAAAGTGCTGACTAAATATCTCAGGACAGGAAAAGACCTCTAACTTCAGAGCTGACGAGAGAACAAGCAGCATTCCCAGATCTAGAAGCACCCATGATCAGAGGAAAGCCTACTGACTATGCCTTAGACTAGACTAAACTATGCCCTACCAAAACAAAAATTTTCCTGAGAAAATTTCTGCTTTCATCAATTTTTTTCCAAGTTTTTGATGAAAACAATAGTTTTTAGTGTTAAAAGCTGTTTGGTCTTTAGTTTTGCTATGAAAACCTGAAAAAAAAACCATTAAAAATGGGGAAAACAATCATTTTATTTGACATTTTCTATACGAAATAAGACAGTTTTCCTGACTAGCTTTACCATGCACTGAAATTCCTCAGATGGGGTCAGAACTGGCATAGAATGATCCCTCAGCTATTTATTTTACAGTGCTCACCATAACACTAAAAGGCACAACAAACTGTGTGGGAATGTAGGGAGGAAAGGGAAAAGATTTCTCCCCTAACTTCTTACTGTCCTGATGGTGTCCACCCTAAATATAGATGCAAGATTCACTTGTGGTCTATTTCCCTGTCCCCACCAACTTTTTTATTGCTGTTGTACCTCTTGGCTAGCAGCTTTTCTTTCACAATGATGATTCTCTTCTCTTTCCTTTGTCCTCAGTAATTTTTTTGTTGACTGCTCTTGCTTATTTTCGGATAATGGATGATTTTCTTGATGCTCGCACTTACTTCATCACAGACATTTTAAAAAGTCATGTGTCTTGAAGGTCACATCATGTGACTCCTGATTATTTTTTCCTAGTAAGGCTATGATGTGTGCATGCCTGAAAATCATCAATTCCATTTACAAAGGATGGGACTTGGGGTTCAAAAGACTCTCTCTGACTTGATTGGACACATTTTCGCGTTTCCTTGAATGTGGACATCTGAGTTAATGATTTAGAAAATACATCTGCTGGGGACAATGTCACATTTTCTTCCTTTATCAAGATAATAAAAAAAAATCTTCACAAAGCAGATGAGAAGAAGCATGAGGCCAACATGAGAAATCTATACCTACTGGGTATTATTAATGAAGAAACTGAATCAGGCTGGTAAGAAACATTTTCTGAATAAATTAGAATTACATTATGATGTCTGGTATCACACCATGAAGCATATGTTGTTATAAATTTAAAAAAGCACTATATTTGTAAAGTGATCTTCTGGGATGGTTGGCCTCCGGAGACAACAGTACACAACTCACCCTGAAGATTATCAGTAAGAGGGAATACTGTAAACTCTACATCAAACATTGCACTAATACTCCTTGAATCCAATGTTAACCGTACTGCTAAAGAACCAAAACAAAAAAATAAAAAAAAAATGTTCCAGAATGGCTGAAATTTTAATATTTAAAATTGTCTGAACAAGGGATATTCCCAGACTAGATCCCCACTCAACCCTGGAAAGAAATCAAGAGAGAAGCAGAGTTAACTTGTAAGAGTATTTGCAGAGGGGCTTTTGCAGGGCCAAGAGAAGGTGGAACATACCACAGAGCCGGCACTCTCACCTGCATCCCTGTTTACTGGTGGAAGGGGCTCTGTGCTACACTTCCTCATGGAGACTGGACTCCATGGAATTTGTAAGGGGGGGCTCCCTTGGACATGAATGGGTAAACCCTTTCTCTGCAACATTTCCCTCCCCCAAAGCAGATGACATGTGAGCAGTTATCTTCACTCGAATTCTCGAAGTGAATTCTGCTTCAAGTAGTACTAAATTAATGCATCTGCACTCCCATCTGTGAAGAAGGCTGTGTGCAGTGATGTGTTTCAAGGGAGGGGAGTGCAGAGAGGCCAACAATAAGCAGGATTGGTTTTCCCTGCTCAGATTGTGGGGATTCGTAGGTTTCACACTATTCAATCCACTTATTCCTCCGCCAACCACAATGAACACCACTCCCACTCTCCCTTGTTACCTCTACACATGCCATCACCACGCCATGACTCACATGCTCTACTAGACACACCTACAACTACTCTGACTTAGTCTCCCAGTCATCTTTTCTCAGACACACACCAATTACATTCAAAATGAGCTCCAAAAAACTCATTTCACTCACTCTCCCAGTCAACCCCCATCCTTACATCAGGCATACACTACACCCTTGCTCAGCCACCTCACACAACACACCCACCAATCCCTTCAGGGCATGGGCCTTTTCATATTATTCTCCGGCAAGTGTCTAGTGCAATGTTTGTGCTACATAAATAATAAATAGTAATAACTTGTAAACTGAGCAAAAGTGAAATGCTCATTGCAGGGGGAGATACATGTACAGTAACAACATGTCATTTTATAGTCACTTCTCTGACCATAACCACACTCCGAACTGAGAAAACTGGACAACACTGTGTCATATCTAATAGCATAAAAACAATCAAATGCCAGCCAGTTTGATTGTACTATGGAGAAATCTTGCAAACCTTTGTTAGTTGCCAGAGCTTAAAGGCATCTTACCCACAAGCACAGAGGCAACTGCCATCATTACTTAAATTTGGGTGTAACAGTCCAAGATCAGTAGTTTTTGAATGCCTGCTTTCTGTAAACGTGTGGGTCAGGAAAGAGACAATTGGCTAAATTCTGTATTTAGTTAAACCACTCTGAAGCTGGAGGAACACATCAGTGTTATTCCTGGTTTATGCCAGTGTAACTGGGCACAGAATCTGGCCTGATCTCTTCAGCATCATTCCCATTGTAGAAGTTGTACCAGTGATGGGGTCTCAGTTCCTGCCCAAGAGCTCAGTTGAAGAATGAGTTTCCAGGTGGTGCAGAACAATTCTCTCATACCCCTTTTCTAGTAGCCCTTCTCTCTATGGGAAAGAGTCACCAAAGTCTGCAAGTTTCTTCCTTGGCATGCAGATCTAGCTCTGTGGTGGCAACATTAGATGAATGGTTGAGCACAAAAGACCTTGGCTTCTCAGGAAAATAAAGTAACCAGATTTTACACACACAGAGCGTAAAAACCAGTGAAACAAAAATACCCCAATAACACAATTGAGATACACAGAAGATAACAGGCATAAAAACAGTTTTTCTGTGGCTACTGATCAGAGGGGTAGCCTTGTTAGTCTGGATCTGTAAAAAGCAACAATAACTAATAGATGTATCGGAGCATAAGCTTTCGTGGGTGAATATTCACCCACGAAAGCTTATGCTCCAATACATCTGTTAGTCTTTAAGGTGCCACAGGACTCATTGTTGCTTGTGGCTACTGACTTACTATTGGAATGTTTTCATGAAATAAAATGAGAGTTGAACAAGCAGCAATATTCTCTGTGTACACAGGTTAAGAGATACAAGTCCTACATAATGGGGCTGGTAATGCAGACCTTAGCATTATTTCTTTGATTCCCTGAAGAAAGTTGTCATCTTAAATAGCTTTAATTAGACTTTACATTTTATTCACAGACTGAAATCACATCATGAAATTGTTTCAAGTCTTTACAAAGGCTAAGTACTGCACAGTCTTTCTATTTAAGACAAATTAAACCATAAACCTTTGTTTCTATGAGGTTTCTCTAAAAGATGTGCTGTTAAGTATAAAAAAAGAGTCTGAAGTAATAGGATTAAACTCTGTCATGCTTGTAAACAATTAACTTGAGATAATGTAATGATGAATAGAAAATGCTGATGAAGCTGTACTATCGGCTTAAATCAATGACTAATGTTTTGAACTATGTCAGGATGAAATGAACTAAAACAGCTATTGGATGCAAATCAAAAATGTTGTTTCTGAGAAAGTTCTCTTGTAACAAGATATATATTGGTAAGGAGATTACCAAACTCAAACGGCGCCATGGAATAAATACCATGTAGTATTTAGAGCTCATTGAAAAAAGAGCAGTATTCAGCTGAGACACTTTTAATAATAGAAACTGATAAAATGAAGAAATTTCACTAGCGGACAGGAAAATATAATATATTGCAAAGTAGTTTAAGGAACAAAGGGAAGAGGAGAAACTTAGGTGGAGGAGAAGATGGATTGTTGGCATGGGAAGGTACATGGGTTGGGCTGAGAATGGGCTGATGGGACTAGAAGAGTACAGGAAAGAAATGAATGGAAAGGAGAAGAGATATAGGAGTTCCCAAGGCAGAAGGCAATATATAGAGAGAAAACTTTGGAGAGGAGAACAGAATATGAGAAGGGAACAGGACTAGGATGACTGAACAGACGGAACAAGGAAAAGGACCATGGAATGGAGAGAAGAGAAGACAGTGAAAAGGGAACAGAGAGCAGAAAAAGATGGAAAGATTTAGAGCTAGAAGTGGGATCTAGGTGTCGGTGGTGTGGGCGACGTGAGAGCAGAAATAAGCAACAAGGAAGGGGAAAGATGCAGAGAGACAGAAAATTATCTCTAGGAAAGAAAGCCAGAGCAGACAAGCAAGGAAAGAAGGCTGAGAAAAGTGGCAGTAGGGACCAAAGAAAAACAAAAAAAGTTACAGTCACTTTCAAATTTTCTAAACTGGTCAATAGAAAGACTCTTGGCAAGGAAGCGGCTGGAAGGGTAGAAAGAGATAAAACACAGAGAGCCACAGATAATAACAGCACAATGCCACAAGTATGACAACAATGCATTCTGATGACAGTGTCATATTGACACAATATTGCAAAACAAGTATTGAAGTGCAATGTGAGGACATCACACTGATAACTGTGTGGCTCTCTGAAACTCAATTTATCCATAAAGCAGTTCTCTAGCTCTTCCAGGGTGAGTAAAGATATAAAATACAGCACTATGATGTATATCAAAGGAATTCCTGAATGGAAGTAACTAGTAATGTTAATACTTAGATGACATAGCATTCCTATTACCTATAAACTAAAATACTGCTTCAGACAAAAACATTTTCAGTTTAATTTTTTTAAAGCAAAATAATTTGGTTGGAAAACAATTTTACTATCAGAATTTACATTAAACAACTAAGGACCAAATCCTTCACCTCTGTGCAAAAACCAAGCCCACGGACATTTTGCAAGGACTCTCCAGTGGGGATACACGTGTGGGGGAATTGATGGACTTATTTCCTTTTGGTGTTGGAGTAACAGTAAAGCAACTGTGTCTGCGCTAGTATGGCCTCCCAGCTCCGGTAGCATCTGCAGCCCCAACATATTTCTTCACTGAGCGGTATTGGGTTGTAAGCGGATCCACAGTCCATGTTGTTTACTCTCTCAAAATTCACTTCAGCTTTGCTGTTTAGACAGCCAGTCAAACCTAGAGACAGCCATTCAGCCTGCCCTTTCTACACCGTTATCCTCATTATGCATTCACGTTGCTTGCGGATGGGAAGGGACAGGAAATCACCCTAAACATTTGGTTTGGTTTTGTGAACAGAACATAATACAACTGCAGTGTGACAGAGAGCATGAGTAACCAGACTGCAGTACACTACAGTTGCCCTTAACTGTTCAGCAAGTAGTTAACAATATAAATTTGTCAGAATACCTTCTACAGCTAAAGATTATGACCCAAATAGTGAATGTCAATTTAGTGGTAACTGGTGACTTAATATAAAATAAGAATATTAGCAGTTTCTTGCCTTTTTCTTTCCTAAGATTTTTCTTATATGCACAAATTTACTCCAATGCCCAATCTAATTTTAAAGGTGCTAAACCGCCCAACAGAAATAATCAAGCAATTGTTATATGGTAGATATTATTTACACTTGATTTTTTTTTCAACTGCTAGTATTATGCAAATCTAAATACAGATCACAGATTTTTAGCCTTAGATGCCTCCGAACAAGAACTGGAAGACTTTTTGTACGTGCATTTGAAAAATATTTTATTTCCCACTATTTTTAAATCTTCTTTTAAAGTTTAAAATGAATTTTTTATTTGTGCTAATTTGATCTGTTTGTGCTTAACAAATATGAGGCAAATTTCTGCTCTCAGATCCACACAGATCCATGCATCAGATATCATTTCTGATATGCTGCTCTCTTCTAGTGCTATGGAACTTCACCTTCTTCTCTCCTTGCATGTGTCCCTCCCGGACACATCCAAAACCAGCACAATATCAGAGATGAGATTCAACTTGCACACCGGAGCGGAATTCTGCCAAATGATTTTTTTTTTCAGATAGAAATTGAAATGAACATAACCAACTTAGGTTTACCTCCTAACATGGCATTTAATGAAAAGAAATTAAAATATCGCAAATTCAAAACCATTATCCATTTACACAATATTCAGTGTTGACTGTGGAACTCATTGCCACGGAAAGTTGTTGAATCCATGAACTTAGAAAGATTCAAAAAAGGGACTGGATGTTTAAAAGTATAATAAAAATACAACACCTAATGTTAATAAAACTTTTGGAAGAGATCTTTAACCTCGTGATTCAGGGCTTAAGTCGATTAACTTTTAGAGATGAGGGAAGCAGATTATCCTACATCTGTCTACTGCTGGGTTCTTAAATCTTCCTCTGAAGCATCTGGTCCTGGCCACTGTCAGAGACAGGATAATGGACTAGATGGATCTTGGATCCACTTCAGTCTGGCAATTTCTATGTTCCTTCTTTGTGCAACAGCATCAATAACAAAGCGATCACAGTTGTGCGAATAGTGCTTGTTTAGGCACTGGACTAGGACTTGGGAGATCTGAGTAAGATCCCTGGCTCTCCCTTCGTGATCTTGGGCACATAACTCAATCTCTCTGTACTTCAGTTCTTCTCAGGAATGATAAACTCATTAATGTTTGTGAGGTCCTCAAACATTACAGTGGTGGGGGTCACCATACCTAGATAGATTGTTAAGTACTACAGATGCAAAAAACCAAAACACACGTCTGACTGAGACGTTCTAAGCACCTGATATTATTTGGGGATAGGTGCTTTTTTGTATAAGGTCCACAGGTATTTAAAATAGTGAACAATGATTCCCATGAGGTTATAACAAATGCAATATAGTCCAGCTACTGGGCCTGACCTATGTGGATAGTGCCACTCTGAAACATATTCCTGTAACAATATTAAAAGCATTCATTTCCATGGCAGCTTGAAAACAAATGCAGCTGTCAAATGAAATACTAGGTAGCCTATGTATTTTCCTACCAGGAACGTTTATTTTTATGTATAGACTGACAAAACAGTGTAATGAACTATTGACGCTTGAAAAAGAAACACTTATTACGCAATGTTAAGCCAATATATTAAATTTGGCAAGTTAGATACATAAAAGAACTCAGACATATATCGACAGAAAATCTCTTCAGACACTGGGAGTTAAATAGTTAACTTATTGCTTATTTCAAGTCAAATTATTTTAACACAAGCAAACATTTCAATTTATGTTGTTTTGGTTGTCCTGAATTGAGGCCTGAAAAGTTTATAAAGGTAGGTAAATCACCAGGTTTAGTTAAAAAGCTATTTGTGTATGTAAGCCTATCACTGATATTTCATATGGCTATAATTATGTTTTATGCACTTAAGATCAATAGCATTTTTAAAGAGTTAGTCACTTTAACCTCCTCAGGTTATTTATGCCATTAAAAAAGGGAAATCAAACATTACAGTTAGCATTTATGTTTTCTCAATCCCTTTAAGTATTTCTTTACCAGGTAGAATCCTTCTCCGCAAATACTACACTTGCAAAAGTGTTATTTAGAACTTTTCTTTTATTCTCAATTTTTATTTTAAAAGGTTAGTCTACTGGGTAATTTGATTAACCTTGTTTAACTGAGTGTTATTTCTGCGGTTTTTTTTTTCTTTTTCGCATTTTGATGATATCTTCAAAACATGTTAATTTCCAGGGTCACTTGTTAAGGGGAATCTGGCAGGCCTTTTCAAACCCAGTCATCTCTTAATTCACTTATGAGTCAACAAATGGATTTATTTGAAATTAAATGTTCTTCTCGTTTGTCAGTTACTCAGCTCTCTTCCCAGCCAACATACAATGAAAAATTATTTCCCTTACTTTAGAACTAGTTACTTGTGACTTTAAATATACTTTGGAGAAATGGTAAACAATTCAGAAGAGCATCACTGCACAGTAGTTTGGTTTTTGTTTGGCTGGTTTTTATACTATTTACCTATTCTCTCTTTATGGAGTTGTTGTTTTGTGTGCTGAACTATAACAAACCAACAGCATGAGCATCTAACCAACAACAGAGACAACTCTAATTTTAGTAAACTCTTTGGTGTTCAGCTAGATATTTCTATAAAGTAATGTGAGAAAATGTAACTGACACCACTGAAAAATTTAGTCAATACCAGTTAAATGAGCTCCATAGGTGGAACAAATGTAAGATGATTATTATATGCAAATTTTTCAAGGCAATCATTTAAATTTTCTAATATACTTGAGAAACTGTGTCTGTGTTATCAAAGCGTACAATATGCAGCTGCAATAAATTAGGCAAAGAGGTAAAGCTCAACCAGTGGAATTGTGTTTTCCTTCACCGAGCATTTACTTGGCTGTGCATAGCATATTAGAGAATTGATTACACCTATAAATATCATCACTGCTATATCCCATGTCTGCAGGTTTGGAGTAGCCAAAGATAAGGCATTCACAATGTCGATTAAAACACTGCACAATTTAACATATAGAATGTTAAGAATGAAGCAACTATGTCTTTGCATACAGGATACAAGGATTGAAAGTCCTCTTTAATTTTAAAGCCAATTCAATATACAAGATCTATCAAAGCTTACTAAAGGCAATTTTTATTTTCATTTAAATGGTCCCACTTAAATATGTAATCAATCATATTACTGACATCACTAATACATGGTGGCCAGCTGTGTAGAATAAACTGAAAATCTGCATTAATTCCAAGAAACAGCTTGGGTAGGTAATGAGAGGTAGCCAGTGAAAAAGATCCTCTGATGGATAATCTTTACTCCTGTTGTTTTAGCACTTGGGAAACTAGACAAACCCTATAGAGCCCATCATCTTGGATAGCCTAGTCACTCACCACAGGGAAACACACTACATGATCAGATCTTTGCAGAACTGTCTGTCAAAGACAGCTACAACTAAAACTTGTCATTTATACTACGATGCCCATCTACAGGCAATGACATTTGAGTTTCCAAGAACACAAATACCTGAAATTCAGTTATTGTCTGTCAATGACTTCCAAGAAAAATGTGTTTAGTTTACAAGTAAAAAGTTGGGTTTTCTAACTGCCAGTTCTGTATACTCACTCTGAGACAAGAAAGCCAAGCTCTGTTCTTTCTGGCTCATGTGTTATCAGCATCACTAAAGATTTGGCAAATGAAAATGAGTTATCCATTATGCTGATAACGTGAGAGCCAGACAAGAAACCATCTCACACTCCCTAATAGTTGTGCTGTTAGGAGTAAAAAAGTAGTGACAATTTTTGTCAAAAAAGTATGTATATAAGACTTGGCATACACACAAGGAGCAGATGTGTTGAATAAGAAGTCTCCCTCTTTCTATATATGACCTTGTCTAGTTTTTAATGCATCATGTTATTGAATTACTGCAAATGAACACTGAAAAGGATGATTATTACATGAATTTAAAGCTATTAATTTAATTGACAAGAAGTGGTAAAATTATTACATTAGCATTTAATATTTAATGAGTTTAATTTGTTAAATAGCTCCTTACCTTCTATTGCTGAAAGTAGAACACGAGAATGGTCATATGCAATTACATTTGCATATCTATTCTTTGGTTTGTTTACTTCCAGGTTAGAATGCTCCCACGTGAACTGCTGGCCAGGGTCAATTGACTTAAGAAAAAAAATGAAAAATGATTAGCTTAAAAACACAAGATAACATGACAGCAAACAGAACACTCCCAGTTTTACTTGTGCTTTATAAAAAGTCCACACAGCCAGAGATTATTCATATAGCACTGCATGACACAAAGCATTTAGCCACAGCCTGAAAAGTACTGCACTCTCATCATACTGATGCCTATTGACAGTTACATTTAGGCATCTTCCTTAGATAGACTCTCATTTGTTCTTATACGAAAGAGAAAAACAGGAGAAGCTCTTTTTCTACATGGAAGGAGAGACAGAGAATATGAAATAATATGGACACATAAAAATGGAAATTTATTACTCATCTAGGGATAGCTAATCATGATTTTTGAGATTTTAGCCATGTTTTGAATTGTAAACTATAGAAATACCATTTATTCATTAGTTTTCAAATCACATATGGATCCACCTGTGTTTTGCAAACATTTTTGCACATATACTAGATTATGCTTTAGAAAGAAATGGAATTTAAAAATTATTAATTACTTGTACCATGGTAGCGCCCAAAGGCACCAGCTGAGACTGGGGACCCCCTTGTTAGGTCCTGTATAATACACATATCGGGGGCCGTAGGGGAATATGGTAGTAGAAACAGATTCTTACTCTCAACATTTCTTATAAGCTTATAGATAGTTATACAGCCTGCCTGAAGATAAGAAAAATGTCGAACTGATTCTCACTGTCAGACTATTTTAACTAGAACAACTGTGGAAAGATAAGTCAGGAACACTGGAGTAGGTCAATAATATTAAAAGTACTGTAATCTCCCCGGTTATATAGGTACCATTCATATATCTACATTTAAGATATTTGGCATCTCTCACTGTAGTTAATGAGAGAAATATTGATGGCCTCTATACAGTTTATTGTCAAAAACTGAAGTTCAGCTAGACAGTAAAACACAAAGCTGCATGGAAACTGTTATAAAAGTTTCTTAGCTACCCTGAAGAGCTTCTGAACGTGTTACAATTGTCGTCAGTCTAGGGCAGATCCTTGAATTCACTTTTTTGTAAAACCCAGCCTGTTTACTGACCCTAACTTCTACACTAGTAATTAAGAGCAAGGATTTTAAAGGTATATAAACATCAAAAGATAGATAACTACTGGGAATTGGGAGTTAAACGCCTCGGTGCTTCTGAAAATCCCACTAGGCACTATCTGCATCTTTAGGCGCCTAAATATCATTAAAAATCTGGCCCTTCTACAGTTTTGAGATGAATAATGCTGGAATTGGAGTTGAATAAGAATCTGGAGATCAATGAAACAATTAAGGCCACTATCATTTATTCTCCTGGATGATACATAGAAAGAAATTTGATCTAGTTACAACAAAAGAGGCAAGAAATACTGCAATATGTAAAAGAAATGTAGGGGTTAAACTACAATCACTACATGTGAAGACTTAACACTGCATTAGGATTTAAGACTTAAAACCAATTAACTCTGAGCTAAGTAATTATTATGATCCAGAAATTACAGACGTCATTGAGAAGGGGCCAAACCCATGAAGATTTCTAGTTACACAAGTTAAACTTTTTATGGTGTAAGATATTCTAAGGAGACAGACATTCAACATCCTGCAGACATTCAGCACCTTCTTCAGAAATTATTACACCTCTCTAACCCTTATTTAATTGTTTCCCTTAGGATATGGTTCAATTAGAGACGTGTCAAACTGCCCAAATTAAATTAGAGTAATTAGGCTGAATCTATCAGTTCAAGGATACTGTTAAATCCTTTCTCATCTAATGTTTTTTTTTCCCTTCATCTGGATACTTTATTTATAATATGACACCGTCTACAGTGCCATTGGGGGAACAAAAGAAAAGAATTCTCTTGATTCCTCTTCACAAATTGTAGCCTGTTGCATCACACTGCCTCCTGTCATGTTGGGTTACAATGCAACATAATGAAAACTGAGGTTAAGAGATGAGGCTGACTCCATGCTTGATATATCCCAAACTTACACCAGTTTCTTATAGATTAAGTATCAATTGAAGAGAAGCAGTGCCTTGTCCTATCTGAACTGCCTTTGACGTTGTACTTTCTCATTAGTATCTAGAATTCAGTTAGATTAAATTATTGGCTCCAAGAAGTGTATCTAGCATAAACAAGCTTATCAGAGTGAAAACAGAAATTTTAGGAAATAAACTTGACTGGGGAGAGTAGAGTAAAATGAAACAACAACAGTATAATGTTTAAAATGTCAGTCTTAATCCAAACCTGTATAATTTATTACATCTCCAATCTGGATAAATAAAAGGTCAGGAAATCCCAGTGTCATTGACTAGCAAATAATAGATTACTTATTACCGCTTACCTGAAAGGACTTGGCACAGAAAAATGAACTGGTCTAAAGGAAACCCTTGTTCACTGGAATTCCAATTCTTCAAGGGAAATTCAGCCCTCTCAACTATCAACACCCCCCTCTCTTTCTGGAGGCTATGAAATAGATGCTATGAAAAGCATTCCATGTTCCCTCTGTGATACTACCCAGTGCAGTTGTTATATGGTATAGAGCAATTGATATGGTTAATATTTACAGAGGTTTCTCGGCACTACTATGCTCTTATGTTTTGGGGACAACTCTCCTCTGACTGATTCATGAACTAACTCCATTCCCCACAGGGAATAACTTTAAAAGGGCAGCTACTGGCAGTAGAAAGAAGCTAGTCCACCCATCAATGGTATGAAGTATTCCAAACAAACAGGGGACTCTCTTCATTTCATCAACCATGTTGGAAAGATAGTCAGGGAATCACAAACCAAACAAATAAACTGGGCCCTTCAAATATATTCCCCAACCATGATCATAAAGGGGAATATCTACAGTTTTCTGACTACTGAATGGAAAGGGCAAAAATGTTTAGTGACTTACATGAGAAGAAGAAAGGTCTGTTTTAGGAATTTTCAAACTGCTTGTTGGAGCTATAACTTGATGGCAAGGAAAATAATGTGGGTTGTGTACTAGGCTTACTGCTTTGCTGTTAGTCTTGAAGCTTAAGGTCAGCACCTCTCTATGGCTTTGCCTTGAGTTACTGTAGATGCACTCCATCCAGTGGAGGCTTTTTCGACCTCAAGATCAACCTAGAGGTGACTAGCTCTCCATCATTAATGGCCATGAGACTGCTGAAATTACTCATCACATGGGTCTGGCAGGGGTTGGAGTTTGATTTTCCTCTACTGAAGCACACCTGATACGAGAAATACAACCGCCTATATTTTGAAGGCAGATTTATAAGACAGGAAGTAGGCTGATACAAAGTTCAATTTCAGAAACTAAAAGTTTTTGGTTATTTTGTCCAGGGAACTGTGGCAATGGAAAGAGATTTAAAAAGAACATATTTTACCAGCACACTTCTTTTAAAGTAGCCTACTAACCACATATGTTTTCCCATAACCCAGTGGTACACTAACTAACTAAATTCTGAATATGTACAAATGTTTTCCTGTTTTTAAAATGCTTTCAATTAGGTTGGAGAGCAGTCAATGCCATCAGCTTTGCTTGAGAGGCTCTGCAGATCACACAGAGATAATTACAAGACACAATGAATTTCCTTAGTTTAGATGTATATTTTATATTTGATGATAAACAAATAGGCACATATAAATAATGGCTAGATTGTAGTTTTATTGCCTGCCCTGTGTAAGGGGTGGCACATAGTTAGGAACTATGATTCCATCCATGCTTCCACCATGTTTCATGGCAGAAGTTATACAATACTAGCAGTAGCTTACTACCCACCTCCCACCACCTGCTCAGCTGTACTGGCTGGTGCACTGGGAGACAGAATCTAGATTCCATGCCCATCTGGATGGGAGAGAGGTACCTAGTGGGTGTACTGAACCTGCTTATCCCTATCTGACTGGACCCCAGAACCTGTAAGGATATGCAGGAGTGTTGGGTTGGGTTGTCTTACTCTCCCTTTCTCACCTAGGTGGCCACACTCACTGGTCTATGATTTGGCTGTTAAAAATCCTGCCAAGCCCAGTTGTAAGTTAAGATCCCGATGTTCGGATGAACTGTACAGCATTCATGTCAGGGTGTGTGTTCAAAGATGATTTAAAGTTTCCCTCTCTTTTGACTGGATCCTGATGCTAACTTTGTGCATGGTTGGCAAAGTGCTCTTAGTTGTGCAAATGACCACATGAAGCTGAAACTGCAGTAGGAGATTTGACCAGAGTAGAGTGTCTCAGCTACACTTCCCTTCTTCTGGACAGTTTTTCTTGTTATGCTGGCAGCAGGGATGTGGAATGAGATCAGAAACCCCATACCAACTGTACAACACCAGAGAATCACCTTTGTACTAAGGATGAGCTTCCCTGTGCTGGTTACAACAACCTTAGGCCTAGTTTATGCTGGCAATGCAATGCAAACTGGTCACTGCCAATGGAGAATCTGGTTCCTAGTTTTTTGTTTGTTTTTTTTACACAGAAAATATTTTTATATAAGAGATACTTTTAAATAAATCAACCTGCTCTGTCTGGGCTTATTCCTTGGATTATTATTTTCATAGATTCAAGGACTGGAAGGGACCTCGAGAGGTCATCGAGTCCAGTCCCCTGCCCTAATGGCAGGACCAAATACTGTCTAGACCATCCCTGATAGACATTTATCTAACCTACTCTTAAATATCTCCAGAGATGGAGATTCCACAACCTCCCTAAGCAATTTATTCCAGTGTCTAACCATCCTGACAGTTAGGAACTTTTTCTTAATGTCCAACCTAAACCTCCCTTGCTGCAGTTTAAGCCCATTGTTTCTTGTTCTATCCTTAGATGCTAAGGTGAACAAGTTTTCTCCCTCCTCCTTATGACACCCTTTTAGATACCTGAAAACTGCTATCATGTCCCCTCTCAGTCTTCTCTTTTCCAAATTAAACAAACCCAATTCTTTTAACCTTCCTTCATAGGTCATGTACTCTAGACCTTTAATCATTCTTGTTGCTCTTCTCTGGATCCTCTCCAATTTCTCCACATCTTTCTTGAAATGCGGTGCCCAGAACTGGACACAATACTCCAGTTGAGGCCTAACCAGTGCAGAGTAGAGCGGAAGAACGACTTCTCATGTCTTGCTCACAACACACCTGTTAATGCGTCCCAGAATCATGTTTGTTTTTTTTGCAACAGCATCACACTGTTGACTCATATTTAGCTTGTGGTCCACTATAACCCCTAGATCTCTTTCTGCCATACTCCTTCCTAGACAGTCTCTTCCCATTCTGTATGTGTGAAACTGATTGTTCCTTCCTAAGTGGAACACTTTGCATTTGTCTTTGTTAAACTTCATCCTGTTTACCTCAGACCATTTCTCCAATTTGTCCAGATCATTTTGAATTATGACCCTATCCTCTAAAGCAGTTGCATTCCCTCCCAGTTTGGTGAGTCTAAAGAATGCCTGAACTTCATGTTTAGTAATCAAATGGAAGATGTAGTTGAAGCACTAAACAGAAACAATCTTTAAAAACATACAATTACTGTATAGTATTGTCCTGACAAAAGGAAGGATGTTTGGAGCCACAATACTTTTCTTAGTTGACACAAGGAATCTTAACACATTGGACATAACAGTCTGTCCTGGGACCTGAGTCTCCCTTTCTCTATACCTCGTGTAGTGATTTACATCAATGCAAAGTGAGATTAATACTCTTCTATTCTGATTTTGCAGCATTTTGCTGTCTCTTTGCATTGGTCTGGCTGACTACACAAGGTGCAGGGCAAAGGATAATCAGGCCCTGGGGTCTTAACAGTACATCTGTCCCACAAGAGATTTTCTATCCTGCAGAGTGAATTCTATGAATATTAATAAGTTTCTGTAAAATACCAACACTCCCTTCCTGCAGGTCACATAGCATATTAATATTCCAAGACTGTACCTTTTGTACTAAATCACATACAAGGTGTGGTGAGTTAGGAATGGAGGTCAGTCTTCTCACTCATTTCCACTGGCCACTGTCAATTTGCCTGTAATATTATTATAATACTAGCATACAAGGGAGTGGAGAAGAGATCCTCTTTGCAGGCTGCCTGTAGAAGAAGAAGTCTGACAAGCCTTAGAGTCTCTCTAAATTGCTACTTGTTATTATTCTTTAATATCTGTATTTCAGTAGCACCTAAAGATTCTAATCAGGATGGGGAATCCATAGTGCCAGTTACTGTAGAAACAAATAAAAGGCGCAGTTCCTGCCATGAAGAGCTCACACGCTCAGTGTCAGTGAATGAGGTCCTCACAGAACACAGACTAAACAGGTTCTTATTTAAAATTCACCCCCTCCTGCAGCTTTGGCTGTGTTCTGAAGCTCCAGGAATGTGAGGTAAGTAACAAAGACATGAGGCAGGACCACACCACAAAAAGTTCATCCAAACTTCTCCTCCGACTAGTTTAGTTCCAGGGTTTCTCCTTCCCTCTTGCTTTCTCAAGCCCCAATTTAGGCTAGTGCAAAAGGACCTGCCAAATTTAAAGGAATACTTGAATCCCATTGCTCATGCTGACAGGTAAGCACGTGCTTAAGTGCTTTCCTGAACAGGGTTCTTTTCATGATTCAGGGATTAACTTCAGAGATTGACTCATTCTTTTCTCTTCCTGAGTCAGTTCTAATATGATCCACTTTGTTTGGCTACAAGGGAGAGTTAGTAGAATAGCTCAGAACCTTCATGTAGGAACCTTAAACCAGAAACTTATCACATCTCAATATTAGCAGTTACAGTTTTAAAGGGAAGGTGGTTTTTTTTGAATGACTTGTAACTAAAATTTTCCTATTTTCTTCTAATGTTGCAGATGGAATCTTCTTTGACTTCAAAGTAAATCCTGCAATTGTCAAGCCAAAACTATTTTCATCGCCAAAGTTTTAAGAGGCTAAAAACAGAGCTCACGATAGACTCTGGCAAGTCCAACTGTGGAGCCAAGCTTGAATGCACAATAACTTTAGACAGACAGACCAACTGACCGATAGATAGATGAATGACAACATAGCATCCAACTGAATGTCAGTGAGTCTCTAAGGCATATTCTTCGAGAATATTACAAGATTACTTTCTGTCACTTGGAGAGGATGTTAGGTAGATGAGTAAAGCATCTGTGTTTTTACCTCCAAGTAAAAAGATACATTAGTCAGTGGGTGGAGAAAGTGTAATATATTCCTCAGCATAAAATGATCCAGGACTTTTCTGGGACTTCCATGACAAAACCCAAGAGAACACATGGGATTTATTAGCTGAGTGTCCTTCAACCCGTTGATTTCAGACAGCAATGTAGAATAATTGTGAGCTATTTTTTTTTCTGTTTTGAATTGACCAATACAGTGATCTGTCTCTCCTACTGAGCCACTTTTGTGTGACTTAATTATGAAGAGGACCTTAACAAATGAAAGTTTTAGTGAGGAGCGAGAGGTGGAAGAGGAAAAAATCATGCCCCCCCGCTTCTTTTAAAATTTTGTGACTTGTGAGGAAAAATGCATAAGTTTTTACTTTACCCCAGAGCATAAAAAGCTTTATTTTCTAGCATGTATTTTATTAACTCCCTATTTTATTTATGATCTGCAACCTATAGGCTGACACAGCACTAGTTTTGTTTATTTTTAGGGGCTCCACATTCCCCAGTAATTAATAAAGCATTCCATTGTCATGGCTTGGTCTTCCACATGTCACCAGCTGCAGAGAGAAATTCTTCTGTGTCTCAGTAACTCAAGTCACAATCTGCTTTTAACGATCCTGGTTTAGTACTATCTCAGCTACCCCACAAGAGCATATTTCATCCCCTGGGAGAAGACGGGCAATGAAATTTTGGTTCAGTTGGGTCTGATTCTTTATCTCTGCTGCTATTTAATTGATCAAAAATGAAGATGGGGACAGCTGTGCTTTTTGTGTTTGTTTTTTGCCAGATAAAATTATATTTTTGCAGTACATGTTTCTCCATATCGTCTGATTAGAAATTCATCAACACATTTTGACTTAGAAAAGGGCTATCAATTTGCACCATCACTGTTCTCAGAGAGACAATTTTTGTCCTTCTGTTTTTGAAGAAATGAAGGAGCTTGATGCACCGTGTTTGTACCTTACACCTCCTGGTTTTACATGTTTAAAAAAATAATAAAATTTCTTATCCTATTAGATGGCAAAAAAAACTAATATAAACATAAAACTCGACCAAATGATTTTCAGCTCATAGTTCTAATATCAAGATAATCGTTGTCAGTTCAAGATAAAAAGAAACTGTTTACAAATATGTCTCAGGATGTGGGTTCTGAACTTTAAGTAAATAACTACATTTAATTAATCGATCAAATGCGGAGTTGGGCATGCCCGCTTTATTTGTTATTGGCCAGTCAGATTTAGTAGCTCGATGTATTTAGTCTTTTGCGTAGCTCACATGCAAATAGAAGCTTGCTATTCAGCACTTCACTGGCTCAGAATGAAAGAATGATGTATTGTATTGGCTCTACTCATCTAATTGCAGGAGACACACAGTCTGATTTTTTTTGGCTGTACCTATGGTGCAAAAGTACACTGGAAATTACTTTAAGATGTCACTTATATTTTTCTTTTCATACTTGACAAGTAAACTAGAAACCAGCAGAGTAAACTGACAAACATTACTAGTTTTGAGACTAAATTATAGGATTCCTCCCCCACCCTGCTTTCCTCCCCTCCCCCAGAAGGTTTTTTCTCTCTCTTATTCTAAATGGCAAC
Source organism: Mauremys mutica (assembly GCF_020497125.1). Lineage (NCBI taxonomy): Eukaryota > Metazoa > Chordata > Testudines > Geoemydidae > Mauremys > Mauremys mutica. The sequence goes on along the minus strand of NC_059077.1, from coordinate 106,154,185 downwards.
TATTTTTAAAATGTTTACACGTAACAAGTTTGCGACACATTTTTGGACACTTGATTGCATTTGGAGGACATTGATGTGAATGTGCATGGATTCTTTACTTGTTCATTGTAAAAAAGGAGTTGAGCATTTTATTATACCTATTTGATAATGGGAATTTATAAACTATTAAACAACACTTAATGTATAAATCTTATCTTCAACTGTTCAATTCCTTCCTCCCCTCTCCCCGCGTCACTCCCCAATGCTTAAGTGATCTAAAGCTGCTTCACAATATGAAAAAAATCAAACAACAGATGTCTTTGTCGGCCATTCACCAGTTGTATAGCAGGATGTGTTCATCACTGCAGCATATTATACTCCCTGTGCACTTCTTTATGATGAAGGGCCAGATGGCTTAATCCATTGATTAATATTTAGCTCTGCATATTGATATAGTTAACACAATTTCTGTCAAATCCAGGTAAATAGACCTTAACTGTAATTTACTTTTCCCTTCCCATTCCCTGCCCCTCCGTTGCCCCACCCACCCCCAAAAAGAATTGTTTTGTCGAGAGAAAGCTAATCTACATTTCTTGGGACTGAACAGCCATGCGGGAACAAAGGGTAGAATGGTATTGGCAGACATCTCAGAAGTGTGAAAGACCAATAACTCATGAATAACAAGTCGGCACTAACAGTTTTAATGAGTGCTCTAATGGTTTAATGGATGGCACTTTAATAGGATTTCTAGTAGATTCATTTGGAAAGCTTGTCTTCAATAAAGCTGTCATTAACAAAGAACTGCGTATCTTCACAGCATAGCTGTGTAGTACTGAGGCTTTGTACACATGAAATAACGATATCTGTAATACTGTTATTACCATCCCATGCTTTGACTAATCTTTTAGCTATTGTGTTATAAATGGTTGTCTGCTGGAAATGGGTCTGCTCTGTTATTGTGAAAAGACTTGGACGGTGTTTACAACAGTGATGCACCATCCACTAAACAAGTTTGTCACTGGAAGCTGGTATAATGGAAAGCGGCTGTTGGAATAATTTTAAACTGGGAAAACAAAACCTGCTTATTGTGCTGCTTGTGAAGTAATCCACTAAGCTACTTCTAAGGGGGCAAATCCTGCCCCCCACCAGTGAGTGCTCTTCTTAAACTCACTGTGGTGCAGTTCTACTGAGTGGGTGAACAGTGACAGGATGCCAGACCTCCTGGAGGAAGTTCACACATGTCCAGGTGCCATGGAGCTGTGCTCTACTCAGGCACTCTATGCCGCCAAATCAGGAGAGGGGCAAGACTGGGGAATCTGTGACTCTTCCGAGCCTACGGGGTTGGGGGCATCCAGTAGCTGCAGGGGCTTCATGGCTGTCTCTCTGCAGAATTTCCCAGCACACAGCTTGGGTGCTGTATACTGGAATGACATTAAATCATCAAAAGCACAACGGGTTGGAGAGAAACTAATGATTAAAGAACAAAATATGGAAAGAATGGTGAAAAACAGAAGTCTCAATACACGTCAAAACAAATAGACTATGCAAAATTAGACAAAGTAGTCAACTGCCCATAAAAATGAACAATTTGACCTCTTTCACCAATGTCAGTGATTGAAACGAGAAATGCATATAATATCTGATGAATCTATAATAAGATGCTAATATATTATGCAGGAAACTTGCTAATAGAATGAGATTTACATACTGCATTAGCAAAACATGAATGCTAAATGCACAAACATTAATACCTCATCATGGCAACTTGCCAATGGAATTAGATTTTCCTAACACATTGGGGCTTGCACATTAAATAGTAAAGGTTGCTATTACTGAGAAAGTTGGAGCCTCACACCCCCATTCTCTTGCACACACAATGCAAATTTGGGTTATACAAGGAATGCAGGGCTGGGCCCAAAATGCACAGCTGGACACTGAACAGTCACGTTGATGAATTCCTACTGAATGTCTTCAAGCATTACACCAAATCTCTTAGCAATACATTATCAAGAAAAAATAAATAGATGATGGCTGTTTCAATAGCAAGAAAGTCAGAGAATCAAGCCGTAGCCCGAAACAGTCCTGAAGCAAAGCTTTGCCAATTCACTGCTCCTCCCCATCCACCTGTCTACATGGCCAAAAAATGATGTGTTCTTAACCTGGGTTAGTTAATCTGAGTTAGTATATCAGTGAAGGCATAACAACTCAGCTTTTAACTCAGAATAACAGCTCAAGTTAACACCAGTGCAGGAGCCTGGGGTTGAGCTCTCTCCACTCGGCACGGAGTGTCTTCACCGAAGACGTGCAGCTGCATCAGTGTAGCTGTGCCAATGTAACACTTGTGTTCAACAAGAAAAAACTAATCAGTGTGGAGCCTAAAAATGAGGTATACACCAGTGTTTCTCAAACAGGTATATGAGTACCATTGGGGATACGCTGAGATCTTCCAAGGGGTACATCAACTCATCTAGATATTTGTGTAGTTTTACATCAGGCTTTATAAAAAGCACTGGCAAAGTCAGTACAAACTAAAATTTCTCACAGACAATTACTTGTTTTGTACTGCTCTATACTATACACTGAACTGTAAGTACAATATTTATAGTCCAATCAATTTATTTCATAAATATGGTAAACATGAGAAAGTAAGCAATTTTTCAGTAATAACTGTGACACTTGCATTTTTATGTCTGATTTTGTAAGAAGTAGTTTTTAAGTGAGGTGAAACTTGGGGTATGCAAGACAAATGAGACTCTTGAAAGAGGTATAGTATTCTGGAAAGGTTGAAAACCACTGGTATACACCAAATATAGCACAAGAGTATAAAACAGGAGAAATAAAAATTAGGACGGTCTCCTGATTCTTAAAATATCTGAAACTGTATCAGTCTTTAAAGGGAAGCTCATGCCTCATAGAAAAATATTGCTTTTAAAAACAGGCCTACTGTTATCACTTATATTTTTCTGTATTTCTCTTATCTCAGCCTTATGAGTTCATATTTATTCCTCACATAAAATTATAATCCTCTGTTCATGATATCATAATTGATTGCTGGGGAAATTATTATATGCTGAAAACTGAGGATTATGCATCACTTCAGGTAGAAAATAAATAGCAGGAGCAGATGAACGCTTGAGGAACAAACATCCTAGTTTCATGCAAATATTTTTAGTGATAAAGAAAAAAACATATTGATAATCTATGTTATATAGTATATGGTATAAGCATAGTTGTTCCTAAAGATTTTTCAATTCACGAGACACTAGCTCCTCTTTAAAATTTCACTGTATCTTTTAAGAATTTGCAAATTCTGCTTTTTAAAAAACAAACAAGGGCTAATGATTAATGAAGTCTTCCCTGATACACTATGACTTACAAAACAAAGTTTCATCTGAATAAGAATAAAATATCCATAACTGAACCGAAATATATCACTAAAGTATACATTTTATAACCTTTCCAGAGTCACCTCTGATTTTCTCAGTAGATTCTCTAACACTACAAGTAAATCTTTAAATATTTTTTACTAAATCCTCAGATTTATCTACAGTTGATAGCACAGTCCCTCTGTGAATTACTTTTCTTGCTGTAAGAAGAAATGAGCTGTTTCTCACCTTCTCCCTACCCAACATACTCACCCAGTAGTAGTGTTGTTATTTGTAGTTGGACACCAATATAAAATCAAACAGGGGACCACAAACTGCGGAGTTTGAGAGAGGGAAAAGGAGATCCCACCTGCTGACCGAACAAGGTGCAAGTACTAACCTTGGGGTGAGTGAGTTTGCTTGGCTGTTTGTTTTTCTTTCTTTATCAGGTTATTTCAGTTACTGGGTCAGTTGGGATTGTGTGTCTGGGGACTGTTTGAACCTTTGCTCCCTGGATCATCCTTTATCATCTTTGATCAGCCTCTATCAGCTGATCACCCTCCCCCATGTGATGAATGAGGGGGTAGGGCTAACCAAGGAAAGAAGGCCTTAAAAGCCAGAGGCTAAGCGACTGAGGGGAGCTAGCGAACAGGGGCCCACAAACAGGGGAGTTTGAGAGGAAGTTGGTGGGAAGAAGACATAATATCGCAATGGTTAGGAAGGGCTGCATTACCAGTGCCAATGCTGTTCCTATCTCCTGTGCCTGTATCCAGACAGACAACCTAGCCATGGATGCCTCTACCCAGATCCTGGTGTGGCTTTGCAAAGACTGTGGCCTGCATTTCCGACTCAGAGAAAGTCAGACTGGGGGGACCAGCCAGTGTGAAAGGTGCCTGCTGGTGGAATCTCTCAGGAAGTAGGTAGAAGAGTTACAGCAGGAGGTGGCTAGGATGAGGAACATCTGTGCCCACAAAGAATTCCTCAAAAGTATTCATATGGAGACATCCAAGGCTGAGGAAACTATCCAGTTACAGACGACTGCTGTCACACCACCAGGGGAGGAGATATGGCTCTGTCACAAGGAGGACACTGGCTGCTTGTTACTTCTGACTGCAGGCAGTGCTCCACCCCTACTCCCAACCCACCCACCATGGTGATGGAAAACTGATATGCTGCCCTGGCAACAAGCAATGAGAAATCACCCCCAAGGCTCGGAGGATTGTAACCACCATTCCCAGGGGGAAACGTAGGGTAGTGGTGGTTGGTGAATCTCTTCTAAGGGAGATGAAGGCACCCATCTGTCACCCTGACATGGCATACTGGGAAGTATGCTGCCCGCCAGAGGCCCATATACGAGACATTACGGAGGGATTGTAAGGATCATCTGGTCCGCTGACTACTACCCTGTGCTACTCATCCATGTGGGCACTAAGGATACTTCAAAGTATGACCCTCAGCAGATCAGAAGTGACTACAGGGCTCTGGGATATGGGTGAAGGAGTTGGGAGTGCAGGTTGTGTTCTCTTCAGCCTTTTGGTCAAGGGTAGGGGCCCAGGCAGAGACAGATGCATCCTGGAGGTGAATGCCTGGCTGTGAAGATGGTGTCACCATGAGGGCCTCGGCTTCCTTGACCACGGGATGCAGTTCCAGGAAGAAGGACTGCTAAACAGAGATGGGGTCCACCTATTGAGGAAGGGAAAGAACATACCCGGATACAGACTGGCTAACCTAGTTAGGAAGGCTTTAAACTAGGTTCGACGGGGCAGGTGACCAAATCCCACAGTAAGTAAAAAATGTGGAGACCTGGGAGAAGCTTTGTAATTTTGGGGGAGCATGGGCTGTTATAGTGGGGATAAAGTAGAGACAAGACTGAACTGGAGCAGGGAAATCAAATCAGTATCCTAGATGTCTGTATACTAATGCGAGAAGTATGGAAAATAGGCAGGAAGAACTCCAAATGCTAGTAAATAAACATAACTATGACATAGTTGGCATCACAGAGACTTGGTGGGATAATACGCATGAATGGAATATTGGTATAGGAGGATACAGCTTGCTCAGGAAGGACAGCCAGGGGGAAAAGGGAACAGGTGTTGCCTTATATATTAAAAATGTGTACACTTGGACTGAGGTTGAGATGGAAATAGGAGACAGACTTGTTGAAAGTCTTTGGGTAAGGATAAAAGGTGTAAAAACAAGGGTGATTAATTGTAGGGGTCTACTACAAACCACCTAACCAGGAAGAAGAGGAGGATGAGGCTTTTTTAATCAACTAACAAAATCATCCAAAGCAGAAGACTTGGTGGTGATGGGGCACTTCAGCTACCCAAACATCTGTTGGAAAAATAACACAGCAGGGCACAGATTATCCAACAAGTTCTTGGAATGTATTGGAGACAATTATTTATTTCAGACAGTAGAGAAAGCTACTAGGGGAGAGGCTGTTCTAGATTTGATTTGACAAATAGAGAGGAACTGGTTGAGGATTTGAAAGTGGAAAGAAACTTGGGTGAAAGTGATTATGAACTGGTAGAGTTCATGATTCTAAGGAATGGTAGGAGGGAGAACAGCAAAATAAAGACACTGGATTTCAAGAAGGCAGATTTTAGCAAACTCAGGAAGTTGGTAGGTAAGATCCCTTGGGAAGCAAGTCTAAGGGGAAAAACAATTGAAGACAGCTGGCAGTTTTTCAAAGAGACATTATTAAGAGCACAAAGGCAAACTACCTCACTGCGTAGGAAATATAGGAAGTATGTCAGGAGACCACCATGGCTTAACCAGGAGATCTTCAGTGATCTAAAAATAAAAAAAGAGTCCTACAAAAAGTGGAAACTAGGTCAAATGATAAAGGATGAACATAAACAAACAACACAAGTATGTAGGGACAAAATTAGAAAAGGTAAGGGACAAAATGAGATCAAACTAGCTAGAGACATAAAGGGTAATAAGAAAATATTTTACAAATACATGAGAAGCAAGAGGAAGACCAAGGACAGGGTAGGCCCGTTACCTAATGAGGGGAGAAAAACAATAACAGAAAATGTGGAAATGGCAGAGGTACTTAATGACTTCTTTGTTTTGGTTTTCACCAAGAAGGTTGGTGGTGATTGGACGTCTAGCATAGTGAATGCCAGTGAAAATGAAGTAGGATCAAAGGCTAAAATAGGAAAAGAACAAGTTAAAAATTACTTAGACTAATTAGATGTCTTCAAGTCACCAGGGCCTGATTAAATGCATCTTAGAATACTCAAAGAGCTGACTGAGAAGATATCTGAGCCATTAGCAATTATCTTTGAAAAGTCATGGAAGACGGGAGAAAGGAAAAATATAGTGCCCATCTATAAAAATGGAAATAAGGACAACCCGCGGAATTACAGACCAGTCAGCTTAACTTCTGTACCTGGAAAGATAATGGAGCAAATAATTAAGCAATCAATTTGCAAACATCTAGAAGATAATAAGGTGATAAGTAACAGTCAGCATGGATTTGTCAAGAACAAATCATGTCAAACTAATGTTATAGCTTTATTTGACAGGGTAACAAGCCTTGTGGATGCGGGAGAAGCGGTAGACATGTTGTATCTTGATTTTAGTAAAGCTTTTGATACTATCTCACATGATCTCATAAACAAACTAGGGAAATGCAACCTAGATGGAGCTACTACAAGGTGGGTGCATAACTGGTTGGAAAACCATTACCAGAGAGTAGTTATCAGTGGTTCACAGTCATGCTGGGAGGGCATAACAAGTGGGGTCCTGCAGGGATCAGTTCTGGGTCCGGTTCTATTCAATATCTTCATCAATGATTTAGATAATGGCATAGAGAGTACACTTATCAAGTTTGTGGATGATACCAAGCTGGGAGGGGTTGCAAGTGCTTTGGAGGATAGGATTAAAATTGAAAATGATCTGGAAAAACTGGAGAAATGGTCTGAAGTAAATAGGATGAAATTCAATAATGAAAAAATGCAAAGTACTCTGTTTAGGAAAGAACAATCAGTTGCACACATACAAAATGGGAAATGACTGCCTAGGAAGGAGTACTGTGGAAAGGGACCTGGGGGGTCATAGTAGACCGAAAGCTAAACATGAGTCAACAGTGTAACAATAGTTAAAAAAAAAAAAAAAGGAAATGTCATTCTGGGATATATTAGCAGGAGTGTTGTAAACAGGACATGACAAGTAATTCTTCCACTCTACTCCATGCTGATTAGGCCTCAACTGGAGTTTTTCATCCAGTTCACATTTTAGGAAAGATATAGACAAACTGGAGAAAGTCCATAGAAGAGCAACAAAAGCGATTAAAGGTCTAGAAAACACGACTTACGATGGAAAATTGAAAAAATTGGGTTTGCTTGGTCTGGAAAACAGGAGACTGAGAAGGGAAATGATAACAGTTTTCAAGTACATAAAAGGTTGTTACAAGGAGGAGAGAGAAGAATTGTTCTTCTTAACCTCTGAGGCTAGGACAAAAAGCAATGGGCTTAAATTGCAGGAAGGGAGATTTAGATTGGCCATTAGGAAAAATTCCCTGTCAGGCCAGTTAAGCACTGGAATAAATTGCCTAGGGAGATTTAAATTGCCATCATTGGAGATTTTTAAGAGCAGGTTAGACAAATACTTGTCAGGAATGGTCTAGATAATACTTAGCCCTACCATGAGTGCAGAGGAATGGACTAGATGACCTCTCGAGGTCCCTTTCCAGTCCTAAAATTCTATGAAAAAATAAATAATATTTACTGAAGTAATTTGGCTACTTAAACAGCCCACATGGCTGTATGAAAGTGGAGTTTCCTGTCAAAATGGTAATACGTGCCAGTTCAAACACTAGCATCATAATATGGGAACAGCTTTCTTGTACCATTAATGTTTTTTAATCAGATATGCACAACCAAGTGCTTCTAATACAAGGGGCACTGGTAACATAGAAGGAAACAGAAAACATATCAATAATTGCCACTTCAAATTCCTGGTTTTTTTCCAAACCTATCCTAATCCTACTTCTCCTAGAGGCTCAGATACTGCTGTAAGTAGAAACAGACACCAAGCAACCTTTATGAATGCCATAGCATATGTGCTTTTAATAAAAAAGGCAGACAACTGTTCACTGTTCACTGAGTACACTAATTGTTTCTTAATAACTGGAGCACATCCTACAACGTAAGATTATAGAAAACCAATCTATGCTATTTGCAGTATTATAGTAAATAATAATAAAAAACAATAAAGATAAAACAAAAATAGGAATTTTTGCCAAGAAGAAATGGATTTTTGCATATTGGTCTATGTTATCTGTATTTTTAAGGTGATTAAATGTTGATGTTTCATTGCTAGGGATTTATTTAGCTGCTGCTTTTTTGTAATAATCTCATATCAGTACCAGATTTATATATGTTTTTGCAATATATTGTACTGTAGGAGTACAGTGGTTAGCTTTCCGTCACTTAAAAGTAAAAGTTTAAGATAAATTTTCTTTAATAAATAAATGATACTTTCAGCACAAATCTAATCCACTGATACTGATAAACTATGGCAAGCCTTCTGACATTATGGCAGTCTGGCACTAAGCCAGAATGTGACTTCATCTTCTCCAACACTCAGTGGCAAAGCAAAGGGCTGATTGTAATCTGCACCACAAAGCCTGATGAAAAGAAACATTAAAATGATACACAATCCCTCTGACCAGTTAGACTAAGACACTCAGAGAGGCAGAGATAGGGCACTATTGCTATTAGTATACATTATATGGCAGATTCTCACACCAAAACAAAGATCTGAACCTGCACAATATTTTCTACCTGGATCCACTTTCTTAATGCACTAAGGGTATAAATGCCAGACACCTGTCTAAATTACAGACTAAAGGCCTCAGATTAAAACTATTCAAGCAGCAAATAAAAACCTGTGCAGTGTTATATTTTGTGTGCTATGTGGTAGCAGAAAAATATTATGTTCAGTGTATTGTATGCAAGGTAACATATGAATGTGTCAATTCAGGTTCATTTTGTGACACCTTTGTATTACTAAATTCTACAGATTACGTTAAAGAGGAATTATGATACAAGATGAGTTTCTAAATGAATATAGCTTTCTGCTTAGCAGCTGTCAAATTCATATGAGGCCCTGCATTGCATAAAACCCCTACTGAAACTGTGAAAGCCCCAAAAGGTTTGTAGTAATCAATTTGGGTCATGAGTCTTGTCTTTAAATTAGGGAATTCAAAAGAAGACTGTGACATAAATGATGTGCAAGTGTAATGTGGAAATATAACACTTTGTTACAAGGCAATTGAAATATGATACCAATTTAACAGGTAAAATATAATAAAAAATTACAATTGTGTGAGGTAGAAATGAACTTTCTGGTGAGCAAAAGAAAATACACAACCTCACCCTTCCAAAAAGCCCCCTGGAACCCAACTAACAAAATATCAGACAACCAAATTAGAAGAAGATTAACTCTTACGACACTTAGAAACTTTTCCTCCCTTGAAAAACAGGAACAGGCAGGGAAAAGTTATATGAAAGGAAGTGTGGCTTTGGGAGTCGTACACGTCTACCTCATATTTCCCTCAGAGAGATGGGACAGGTAGAACTGCGAAGTGGGCAGTCAGCACAGCATAAACAGAAGTGAGACTATGACTTTACGTGTTTCTGACTTGGAACGTGGTCACGTGCCAAGGTTTGGGGTAGTCATTGGGAAGCTTTGTGCTACGCCAGTAGGAGGAACATTGGGAGGCAGGATGGATCACATTAGGAAGTGCACCTGCTAACAGGGATACGTCAGCATGAAGACAAATGGGAAATCGCTTTCTTCTAGCTGTTGGTGGGGACAAAAGGGTAGCAGAGCTCTTGTTTGCCAGAGGAGGAAGGAGAGAAAACCAGGACACAGAAGTCCTGCTGCAGGTGAGGAGACATGGACAGGGACTGGAGACCAATGTAACTGGGTGCAGTTCTGCACTAAAAGACACTATAACTCTATTAATTAAAAGGCAGGAGAAAATGCAGATGAAAAGACTAGGGGAGCATTGACAGAGGAACATGGAATAATGCGGAGTTCTGAATACTGGAGAAGTTCATTAAGGAAGCTGAAAATGATACTGTAAGCTTGAAATCCTACATTACAGTCAGACAATCTAAAAGGTACTGTATATTAAGTAATAAACTCAAAACACATTGCCAAGACTGGCCAAAGCCCATAGGTTTTCACACCTTGGCTAAGATTTGTTTTTTTTTCTCTACATACTCCTCCTTACCCAGCCAAAAACCCAGAAGTGTTTGCTGCATAGGTCCCTCTCCCACATGTTTTACCTTATCAAGCGATTCTCTTATCATGAAGCTGGTTCTTTTTAGGCCTGCCACTGCTCCTGTCACCTGCCTCTAGATTGAGTTCAAACATAGAATCATAAAACTGGAAGGGACCTCAAGAGGTCATCTAGTCCAATCTCCTGCACTCATGGCAGTACTAAATATTACCTAGACCATTCGTGACAGGTGTTTGTCTAACCTGCCCTTAAAAATCTCCAATGATGAAGATTCTACAACCTCCCTAAGCAATTTATTCCAGTGCTTAACCACCCTGACAGTTTGGAAGTTTTTCCTAATGTCTAACCTAAATTGCCTCTGCTGTAATTTAAGCCCATTACTTCTTGTTCTAACCATAGAGGTTAAAGAGAACAATTTTTCTTCCTCCTCCTTCCAACAACCTTTCATGTACTTGAAAACTGTTATCACGTCCTTCCCTCAGTCTTCTCTACTCCAGACTAACCAAACCCAAATTTTTCAATCTTCCCTCACAGGTCATTTAATCATTTTGGTTGCTCTTCTCTGGACTTTCTCCAATTTGTCCAAGTCTTTCTTGAAATCTGGTACCCAAAACTGGACACAATACTCCAGCTGAGGGCTATTCAGTGCGGAGTAGAGCAGAAGAATTACTTCTCGTGTTTTGCTTACAAAACCCCTGCTAATACATTCCAGAATGATCTTTGTTCCAGTTTGTCCAGGTTATTTTCAATTTTAATCCTATCCTTCAAAGCACTTGCAACCCCTCCAGTTTGGTATCATCTGCAAACTTTATAAATGTACTTTCTATGCCATTATCTAAATCATTTACATCTTTGACTCTAATTCTTTCCTTGTGTCAGATAGCAGAGAAGCACTGTGGATTAAAGAGGGCCAAGAGACAGCTGGAACAAACTAGGAGGCTGATCTCTGGACTTAGGAGAAGCTGAACAGGAAGTAGGGAGAAGAACTCACAAAAAAGGGATGGAAAAGGAAATGAAATAGTAGCTGAGAAGGAGAAAGTAATAGGGATCCTACCAGGAGCAGGTGTCATTGGATATGGGATATGAGGTGCAAGTAATGTGCAGATAATTAGGGGGATGTAGCTGAAGCTCGCTGGGTGGGCAAACTTATCTAAGACATTATTCTTATCCAAATGAAGCTCAACCTTAAAGAAGTTTCACTGTACTTCAAAGCCCTGCGATGAGCTTATGATCAGGAAGATGTGAATTTTTATTGAATCAGTTCATCAATCCCTGCTCATATGAAGCTCTGTGTCTTCTCGGTTTAATTCAGGTTAGAAGAACGTCTTCAATAAAATTTTAAGAATTTTCACAAACTAAAAGGAAAAACAAATAATGGAATGTTACTGGAAGCAAGGCAGTGCCAAAAAATCTACACTGATCATGGAACCGTTTGGGAAAAGTAAAATCACATTTGCATTGTTTTTCAAAACTGGAAATAACAAGAGGGGGTTTTGTTTGTTCTCAGGAAAATTAAAGGTAACTTACTCAGGCCATAATTTGTTACTTTGCTTTTTCTCTAAGAAGACCGGATGGCTCAATAGACTGACCCTAGGTTATAGCCCCTTTCACTTAATAAGTCAGCAGTTTGAGACTAGCTTGAATGGATATCGACTGAAGTGTTACCATCTGTTCAGTTCCACAAGTAAAACTGGTTGGGGGTCTTAGTCCACACTTCCTAGTCTACATTACAAAATTCAGTTTCACTAATTAATACCCTTGTCTCAACAAAAGAGAGACCACAGATTGGGTGGACAAAGAGAAAGATCTTAAAAGGCAATCTCTGTAGATTAGGGTTGAGGTACATTAGGGGCATAATGAGTGGGAAGCCTGACTTCACTACTGCTGCTCATGTTTAAATGCTGATTTTATAATTGTTCAATGCTAAATGCCTACTCTTCTTTGCTAGAATATTAAGCAATGAACTGGGCAGATACACAAAACAGTATGAAGCTGTAGGAGAGGCAGCTGTTGATATCTGACAGAAGCGATACAAGAATGAAAAATAACCCAGGGCACTGGCTGTAATTGGCTACGGTTCTGGGTTCTTTTACTGATTTAAAGAACATACATATATGAAACAGCAAGGCTGTTAAATTACATTCAATCTTATACTTCAATGTATCATCTCTGCACAATGCTAAAGAAATGTTGGCAAATTAATGCCTGGACTGTGTACTTTAATACACATTGTACCAAAAAAATGTGAATTGATATAGTATTAGTTATTTATTAAAAAACAGTGTTGCCAGTACAGTTGTTTCTGAGAAGCTATAACATTTCCTTATACTTAGAATAGGAAATAATTGTGGAATCTGTTAGCAAATGTTGACTTTTTTATGATTAACGTTAACTTTCCGATTAAGAGCCTGGCATTACATTAAGTCAAAATCCAAATTCCTTACTCAGCTAGAACTTTCACTGACTTCAGAATCTGGCCCATTGTCTGAATAGAACTGAAGCAAACTCTTACAGGATGGCATGACTGTCTTCACCAAGACAATTCACAAAACCCGAGGCTCAGATGTTGGAGTGCAGCCGATCCACACACCGGTTAAAGCTCACCTCTCCATCTCCTAGATCTTCCTATAGCCTTTATACAGTGATGGTCTTCCTGTGCCAAGTTAGAACAGCCTGAGGGTATTTTTTACTTTGGGGTTAAATTATTGTTTTATTCACAGTGAAGTTAGAGTGGGTTCGCAGCTAAAAGTGGTGAGTATTTGTGCAGGGAAAAGTGGTACTTTCAAACACCTCAATTTTCTAAAGGTTCAAAATATTTTCTTATATCCAGTACATTTCACTGCTTGATTTCAAGACTTACATTGTCTTGAAATCTTGTACTCAGGTGAATTGAAATAGAAAGTGACAATGAGATGCATATTTCAGAATTTACTCTATATAAAGACATTATTGTGAGTTTTAGCAGGTGTTTCTGAATGAGGAAGAAAATGATTGCCAAGTTTAAGATACTAAATGACAGATAAAATATCTGCTTTCACTCTTTTTATACTGCAGTCTCCAAAATCAAGAACACTATAGATTCATACAGTACAATAAAAATTCACTCGCATTTTGGTGATTGTGGCATTAAATAGCAACCCTGAGATAATGTGCAAATAAACTTATTTTTCTGAATCACAGAGGCTGTATTTTCTCTTGACGGTAACAAGATTATTTTTCAGAGTAGTCTTTAGGTAGTTTTTAACAGTGTATCATCAGATGAAAAGCAAGCGTAGTTCTGTACTGTAATAGTAAATGTTCAGTAACTGTTTAAATCTTTCCTGCCCAAGTTATTTAAATACACTGGGTATTTATATGTTCCAACCTTTGGAGTTAGCTTTAAAGCGATGTTAATGAGGAAAAAATAATTATGCAAAAGTTTATACAAAAGCTCTTTATGAAATAAAATTAATAAATGGTGCTTTCAGCCTGTCCTCTCATAAACAAGCAATTCACTCCACAGAAAATGAAATGTTAACTTGTAGAAGCTTGTAAAGGTCTGCCTCAGTGCTGTTACTCTTGAGAGTGTCAATGCTTAATCTGTGGGGCCTGGACACTAAAGAAATAGGTACATTATAAATTATATCAATTACGAGATATCTGAGATTAGATAAGAATAATTATTTATGTTGGACCCACAGTATCCTAGGTGTATGACAAGTAGCTAGCTGGGTAGTAATGGTTTCTTCATTGCCATTATGGTCTACCATGTCATGGCATTCTAAAGGAGTTTTAAACCATTAACTATTGACATGACAGACTGTAAAGGGAGCACTGTATCAATGACTATTCAGAGAGTCCTTAATTCATGGATCACTGATAGGACACACCATAACCACCCTAAAGGAGCACTCCTGGTCTGATGGACACAACAGACCATAATGGCTTTGAAGGAGCAATTATGATGTATTGTGTTTAATGGATGCTATCAGAGTCCCTTCATCCAAAAATTATTGACATGAGAGGTCATTGCTGTCTGCAGTGTCTATTCATGTCTCCATGGATTATTGACATGATGGCCCATAATTGGTTTCGCTGTTCCTGTTGCATTCCATTGTACTATTACAGCCCACAATTTATGGATTATTGACAGGACAGAAGACAATGGCTTGGAGCTGCTATATGCTCAGTCATGACTTCGGGCAATTACAGACTATTTAATCCATGCAACATTGACACAATGGACCATAATTCCCCCATTGCAGCTGGTATTGTATCTGTCTTGCTAATGTGTGCCACGAATGATCCTTATCCATAAAAATTCTGAAAGGAACTTGGGTTCTCTTAACCTACAATCAACCGGAGTTCACGTATTCAAAATAGTCCAAGCATTGTATCATTTGTACACTACTTAGTGCATGTACTGTTAAAGTATGTATGACAAACAACCTTATGAAAAGGAATCTCCTGTGAGCAAAGTAGCCACCTCACTACATCAGTCATTTTAACAAAGGCACCTGCCCCATCATGGCTCTAATGGTATGTAAAACTGAAATAATCCAGGGGTATAATTATCACACATGAGGATAGAAAAGAGGGAACCAGGGATAATGTTAAGAATAGTAAGAAAGAGAACATTGAGAAAATTACCTCATATTCTTGTGAGAACTTCAAATTGTCATTAGCTTTCAATCTTTCAATGTGATCTGCAAGTTCCAAGATAGGTATTGGAGGATGGCTAGCCATACCTGTTGAAAGAGAGAGAAGGAAAACAGAATTTAAAATAAATCAAAGAGATTGCATCATTCTAAAATTTAGAGAATACAGTAGTTAGAATGGCTAGAAATATGCAAGTTGTAAAGATGTTGTATGTGAAAGAAGCAGGCAGAGAGTTTGGTTACTCAAAGCAGGACATGCTCTGGAGAGATGAGCTTTGAAGCCAAATAAAAAAAAAGTCACCAAGCATATTCCCAAAGCTAACATTCCTAGTGTAAAAGAAAGTGTTATTGTGCCATGAGTCAATGAGGTTAGCTAGGCAAGGAAAAATGAGACAGTTAGACCTGATGTTGACTTCTGCTTTGAGTAATGACTCTTAATGTCATTTCAAACTCCTTCTCCTGCACTGTATGAAATGGAAACTGTGTTGAATTAGATGATGAAAGGTGAGCTGAGAAAATAGACACTGAAAGAGGCCTAAAGGGGAAAGAATAGTATTTTGACAGAAAACAAAGTGACTTATGCATAATCAAGGAAAACTAACTTGGAGAATGAAGGTTACCAGGGTAACCGGAGACACCTGAACCTGCAAAGGAAATGGTATAAAATACAATAAAATAAAAAATCCCAAATAAATTAATAAAATAAAAATAAAAATGAAATGGATAGCTAGATAGTTAGAAAGGACTAATAACAATGTTTCAAGGACTGAAAGACTGACTATACATTCTGACTAAATCAGATCAGGAATACTTTAAGATAGCTTTAATATTTTATGAAGGTTAGAGATGACTGACATTCACATGCAACTATGTATGACTAGAGTAACATGCATCACTGCTTACAGACAACAGTCACTAAAGACAAGATTGGACATCAGACAACTAGAGCTTCAAAAATGTTTTCACTAGTAGCAGATTGTAGAGACAGGGGTTGTACAATTCAGCTGGAAACACATATCTGGCTGCACTAGTACTTTAAAATGATCTTACTCCCAAGCCCCCTTATCAACCCCCAAAAGTACCTACAATCTACTTCAGGTGTAAACATCTTTGTCTGTTGATGAACATACAGAACAAAAGAGAGTGAAAGAGAGAGAGGAAAAAAGATGGGGATAGGGAGGAGAAGAAGGGAGGAAGAAAGAGAGAGGGAGAGAAAAAAGGCAGAAAGAGATGTGGGGCCAACTAGCACAGCCTGCCAGCTGAAGATTTGCCAGCCCACTCCTTGTGGCCATGTTTTTCCAAACAATTAGTTTATTTGGCCCGCCCCAAAATGGTTTGCATTTATTTCTTCAGGTTTACTTTTACCAGGCCTAGAACAAAATAGCCTGTATAACCACTTGCAGGGAGAAACCACAGCTGGCTAGAAAATTTAAACTAGTGAACCCCAGGATCTGTTGAAATTACAAAAGAAAACAATGATGACTACAGGGGGCTCAAAGTGGAAGCCATGTTGCACATTTCAGTTTGCTTTGTCACCGTGAATCTCAGGAGTGTTCTGTGGGACACCTAACTTGCATTTGCTACCGCACCACTCAATGACCATGGGATTATGATATGGTCACTTCATTAAATGATTTTGCGGTATTTCAGTAACCAATTAATAAACTTCAGTACATATGAAGGACCAGCAGCACTGATCCTAATCATTTGAGCCTTGTACATTACACAGAAATGCTACAGTCATTTAGTCAAATGCTACCTGCACAATGATTCTGCCACTGTGAGGTTTTATTATAGATAGTATGACATGCTGCCAGTCAATTGAACAAAGTGGGGGATCCAGGAATATTGGAGATATTTTTTGGAAGTTATAGGTACAAAAGTAGTAGCCAAAACTCTATCTATATCCGTTCTGGAGTCTCCCATTTTCTCAGTTGTCAAATTAAGGGCTATGTTATATTCATTTTTGAAAGGGTGGGTGACTTTTTTAAATAATTAAACTGATTTGATCCAGATCAAGCACCCCAATGAAAAGTATGGGAGTGAAAAGGCACAAGAAAACTCTAGACTTATCCAGAAATGGAGGTGGACTGATGTACATCTAAAACAGTGCTTGAACAAAGAAAATAATAGAGACAAAGATGTTTAGACCTTTTCGAGCGAATCGTGGGAGAGAGTTATTATCATATAAGGACTGAGTGGTAGTTTGGCTAGAGAGGGAGGACACAGAGCCAATCAGGGAAGCGTAGGGGACTGAATTACTGCTCAAAGCTGTAAAAAGTAAAGCCAATTGGAAACGGGAAACAAATTAGTAACAGTAGTAGAAGGCCATCATAATCAATCAATCATACACACACACACATGTGCACTTCTGACATGCACAAAACCATTGTCTGGAAACCGTACTCAGAAGAAAATATCCAGAGGTCCAATCTCTCTACTGTAAACAAGAAGGTGAGTTGTCTCTGTTAATTAGTGAACCTATCCTTTTCAACAACACCATGAACTTGGATCTCAATACTTAGCTCAGTGTGAAGGGTATTTAGTCATTTTAAAGAGTCAGAAATTGTGGATATATTATTAGGCTATTTGATTAATCAAATCATAGTTAGTCCTTTTTAAACTGGTCTTATTTATAACCATCATTACAGAGGTACCCATTAGCACTTCTAAAGTTGAGCATCTACTACCATTTAAATTTCTCACTATACATTTCTAAAGGGTGATTTTGTAGTAAACATTTGGTGCAGAGTGAAACTTGGCATAAAACTTTTCTAAGCAGGAAACTTACAGATAACTTTTAAAATTAATTGGCTGGCTCTCACTTGAACATAAACCCCTTCTGCCAGGACTCATTTTATGATCCTATAATTGAACAATACTTAAAATTCTTTAACTAATATTTTACAGTCAGCTTATAAAGTGCAATAATAGCATTTGGTAGGGCTATTATTTTTAAAGACACAACAGATGCAACTGAGGTGACAAATAATTACTTTTTCATTTCTGAAGGTCTTTTGCTATGTACTCATTCTGTGCATCCATATCAAATAGATATGTACTCTTGTTAATATGCATCCACAGTTCTTAAAGAGATATTATGTTATATGCTATGGGTGCATATTAAGGCCACATTCTGTCCCTGGTGCATATAGGAGGCTCCTATTGACATCAACATGGGTTGTGTGCACCTAGGGCAGAATTTGACGCACAGAACACTACACAAAAGGTTGCTGATCAGACTTATTTTTATGGCTTTACAATACAGAATGCCAGGGCTGCCCAGAGGATTCAGGGGGCCTGGGGTCTTCGGCGGTGGGAGGCCCCCACTTCGTTGGTAATTCAGCGGCGGGGGGTCTTTCCGCTCTGGGACCCGCTGCTGAAGTGCCCCAAAGACTCGCGGTGGGGGCTCCCCTGCCACCGAATTGCCGCCAAAGACCCGGAGCGGAAGAAGCTCCAGGGGCCCGGGCCCCGCGAGAGTTTTCTGGGGCCACCGGAGCGAGTGAAGGACCCTGCTCCAGCGGCCCCGAAAAACTCTCATGGGGGCCCCTGTGGGGCCCAGGGCAAATTGCCCCACTTGCCCCCCGCTCTGGGCAGCCCTGCAGAATGCATACTTTTGCTTCATATATGCTATGAACATGTATTAAAAATAAGACAAAATGCAATTACATCTGAACAGGCCCTCTGACATGCTTAGTAGGTCTAAAAGAATAACATGCCAATGACATGCTTTGCTTTGCTTTTTTATTCAAATGACAAAAAAGATAAGAAATTAAAGCACACAGAAATGTTAAAATAACGTTAAAGACCTGACTCATATCAATGAAGACAACATCATGCAAAGTTACACCTGAATTTCCATACATAACCAGCCCTTGTGCCTATGTACTGCGGAGGATTGCAAAAAAGTGAGTGATTTTATACTGCATAATTGTGTTCCCCAAAAAAGAATTAAACGAGAGCTTGTGATTCCAATAACATGTGGAAATATCTTCTGCTTGTCTTGTGGTAAACGTACCACTAATTAAGAGGAACATGGTATACTATATGGGATACAATACTTAGGCACAATAGGGAGAGTAAGGGCAAAATTCACCCCAGTGCAGGTGAAAGGACCTCTGCATCAATCACTTAATCCACACTAAATCCTATGGGTGAAAGCCTGATCCAACTGAAGTCAATGGAGATTTTGATCTTTATTTCAATAGGGCCAGGATTCCACCCTTAATGCGGAATGTAACCAAGCACCTGGCCTTATGTTGGCTCTCTGCATTGGGGTGAATTGTACTATAAATGAATAAAAAATACAAAAGGAGCCTTTCATTTGCTATTTTGTTGCTTCTATGCATTTATGAAACAGAAGATCAAGGTGTTTTTGTGGTCTTAATATCATTAGGGAGCACACATTTGGTTCGAAACTTGCTCAAGATATGAATGCAGCTCCACATTTACAAGCCCCTCATGAATAAACAATAAATTAGAGATTACATAGAACACTGAGCTGTGATAACACACAATAATTGCTTTTAAAAAACAAACATATTGGAAATCTGACTTTTTTTTTTTACACAAAAACCTTTATTAAATTAATTATATTACAGGCCCACATCAAACTAATAATCTGTGATCATTAAAGACACATCTATTGAAATATGTATTTGATATAATACCATAGAAAAACAAAAAAAATCATGATGAGATGTTTCTTTCATCAGGAAAACCAATAAAAGTGGCACTTTTTCTGTCAAAAACTTGTAAAAACACAAATGCAAAACTTGTATACAGCATGTGCAACAGATTAAAGGCCCAACAATACTGGTCTGCGATCAATGGGAATTTGTCTTCCATCAGAACTCCAGGAGGGTATGCTTAGTATAGTATTCTTTGTTAACAGTCACTACAGTAAAAATAAACTTGAGGGAGTAGGTTCAGCGTTTGTCTACATGGAGAAAAAAAAACAGAATAGCTACCTCAAAGCATTCCAATAGTTATTCCACAACAGCTCCTTGTGTAGACACACTATTCTGGAATAAAATAAACTCCATTCCAGAATAATTAGTGTACTCCCAAAGCGGAGCAATGATTCTGGAATTAAAGTGACTTTTATTCTGGAAAAGGGTTTTCAAACGCGAGCTATTCTGGTTAATTTCCCCAAGCAGACAAGCCTGTATTCTCCCTTCAGTGCTGACATAACTCTCATGAATATGAATAGGAATTGCATGTATACAACGAGAGGATAGCCCTGCTAACTTGCAAGTCAGATGTATAAATCCAAACATCAACTTTTCCCCTTGTGTTTAATTTGCTATTTTCCAGTTGACCTGTTCTATTTTGTTTTTCTTCATCTTGGAAACAAAATGGTGCAGCTTCCTTGAATAACTCTCCCCACACGGAAATGGTGAAGAATTAGTTATGTAAATATGAGTAAATCTTTGAATTCAAAGCTGTTATAATTTTCTTTATTTTCCTTGAATTTCAAGCATCTTTTTATTTAACTAATGTGCTATAATGAGATAATTGTTTAATTGGTGTCCAATTACACAAATTATTTACGAGTATGACACATTTTGTACTTTAATGAAAAACAAAAAGTGACTTGTCAGGAATAAATCAATCCTGTTCCTCAGCTGACAAGCAGATTGGAGTCACTTTACTTTGTGTAAGTCAGAGCTTCTCCTTCCTGTAGATGTCATTCGATGAAATCTTTTGTGAAGACGTAATTATTGTTCTGACCCTGACCCACCAGTCTTTGTTCATGTGGCTTAGTGATTCATAACATTTGCTTTCCAGTTTAATGATTTTAATGCCATATTTTCTAGTAAACTTGGGGTAGAATAGCAAGACTATGGCTCTCCTTCACCCCTGCCCGTCCACCTTTAGAAAATGATAGACTTATAAACTGAAATCCCTTATGCTGTTGGGAGATTGGGCTTTTTCATATTGACTCAAAGAAAACTTGGCGCAGGTGTGACCCACTTGCTGGCATATGGGCCTATCTAACAAATGTACATTTGTATGGAAAGCACATATGGAGACAGGATCTTCTTCTCAGATGTAGAACTGTGGGCTATTCCCTTATGTTAAGACACAGTGCCAAATTTATCCATGGTGTAACTGCTTGTTACAATGGAGTGAAGCCAGAGATGAATATGATCCTCTGTGTTCAGAATAAAATGAGAATTATCCTAATAACACTATTCTTTACTGGTAAAACATGAAGAAAAGTGATAGGAAACTAAAAGCTTTATTGTTCTGGCACTTCTGAATTTAGATTCATACGGTGACTTCATATTGTATTAGTATTTTCATCACCAGTTCAACTTGATCATTAATAAAATAAGAAAGCCCTGACGTTGAACTAGAAGATAAATACTACCCACAGTCCACATAGTTGCTTTCAAATGGTTATATTAAACCAGATACATTAAAGGTGCTTTTACTCATATGGAATGCCATTCAAATGCATCTTAATCCAATAGGGTGAAACCTTGACATTCACATCCCACTTGACCCACCCTTAGACAAAATACATTTGTGGTTTAAGATTAAAAACATAATTTTTTTTTGCAAAATTATGTCTTGGGCATCTGACAAATGGTTGTTTTTGAGTCTTTCAAATAGTCAAAGCATTTGTCACCGATTACTCTTTATCAAGGTTTGTTATTGTGAATACAGGGGATTCCAGTACACACTCCATTATCATCTCCAAGTGGAAGCACATCTACTAAATTTCTATTTTGACAGGCATGTGTTTTCCCCTTAAACACTGGGGGGGGAGGGTTAATGATGCTCTGCCTCACATTGTCTAATTTATTTTTGATCTCTACCCCCATTAGTAACCATATTAAACAAGAGATTAGTGAGCTAAACATTTCAATTTAAGTTCAAATTGTCTCCTGAATTGCTCCACAGTATCAGTTCATTAGGAAACAAAATGACTATTTTTGATGGTACTCCTTCAGTGGCAGAGATTTTGTATTCATCTGTGTCTGGAAAGCACCCAACACACTGTGGGTACTCCAACAATCTAAATAAATGAAATAAACAAATAAATATCCTCTTCACATCCTCTACCTCCCTGGAGTCTTATTGTCCTGGTGCATACCGACTACTAGAACACGTTCGACACTGCATCACTTAATAGAATTGTTGGTAACTGTGTTCAGACGGGATAAAATTGTATAGTGTAGACAAGACCTTTGTATGAGGGAGATTGTAAATGCTTCAATAAAATATACACAACACAATCCTCTGCCCCACATCCTACTGCCCTTTTTTTTTTAAAGGGAAAAATGTGGAAGGACAAAAAATATGGTTCCCATGAACATAGGGCCTCTTTTTATTTCATCTTGCTGGCTTTATGTTTGAGTAGAATTTAAAAATGTGTTGTTGACAGGTTGCTAGCCCATGCCACAATGTCTACACTACTATTATTATCTATGCTAGCTAGATTAAAGCTAGTACAGGTATGCCTACCTATGCTATCATTGCACCTTCACTTGCTCTGTACACATAGTATTATGGTGAAATCATAGCTCCATTAAAGTCAATGGGAATTAAACACGAGTTTATGCTTCCACGTGGGAATAGTGACACTGACTTCAGCAGGGCCAGGATCTCACCCTTAGGATGTGTTAGTAACACCTTCTAACATGCTTTTAAAACCAGGACAAGACAAACCGCCTAGGGCAGAAACTGTCTCCCTTGTTACTTGTTTGTATGGTACTTAACACAATGGGCTCCTGATCCTTGATTGGGGGTCCATGGTGCTACCACAATAGAAATAATAATGATTTCATTTGCAAGCCACAAGTGCCTGAAACTCAGACTTCATTTTACAAAAAGGGTTTGTTGCCAAGGGACAGGTCTAATAATATCAATGAATTGTGGCTTCACAGCCAAGTTCACTGAAAACTGTCTATCTCACATCAACAGCTGTTGCAAAGAAAGGTCCAAATTCACTCATTTCCCGTTCTTTCCAAAGCAATGAGGTAAAACTACAGTGTTTACAAGAGCTAATGTACAGCGTTACATTCTAATGTTATTAAGCACGAGCAGCCTCTTCCCCTACTTTATTTTAAAATATGACAAAAACTAAACATAAATGCAAGATTAAGACTACAAATTTAAACACACAAAAGTAAAAAAAAGAAAATCGTATGAAGTAATATTAAACCGTCCACACTGCACATTATGCCTTGGGAGCAATGAATTTGGAAATCTGTTTTAGAACATATATGATGGGAGTTAATCTGTAAGAACCATAACTTTTTCTTTTTCTGACTTTTGTGCATTTGTATACAAAATCTCGCCTTTGCATTAACTGTTTTTTGAATGTAGTAAAGATGATGGATAAATCACAGAGCGTTAATAAGTAATAGGTCAGGACTAAGTGCTGGGACTTCAGTTAACTCTTTTGAGATAAATTGTGTGTGTGTATTGTGTGGTTTAGTAAATCTCTGAGAATTTCTATTTAATTTCCTGATTTTATGCATTTAAATGCATAAAAGTGCCTTAAAAACGTGGCTACATAGTTCCTCCCCTTCCACAGTTACCAGAGAGGACCAAAATGTGTTGTAGCAGGGAGCTTAATAAACGTAGGATCTTCTTGGTCAGGGAGTTCACTAGTAGCTGCTGAAGGCAATTTATAGTACTAGCACTGATTTTTGTACATTGTTATGGGTAAATCAGGAAGATTGTAAACGCAATCAATCAGAATTAAGCTTGGAACTTCATTTAAATCATACTGTGATTAAAAAAAAAAGTCTACTGAAACACATCACCGTCCAAATTAAGAAAATTCCAAAGATAAAATATCAACCCATCTATACAAGGGTGATAAAAATTCCAATGCCACTCACATTATTTTCTTCTTATCCTGTGCTTGGCTGTCAAAGTTACTCCCATTAAGAAAACAAGATTAAACATACTAAAAAGAGGAAAGTGGATATAAAGCAGGTTTAAAGATATTCTGCAACATGCCATTCTTATACCTCAGGAATAGTTATATATAAATATACCCTTTCGACCTCACACACTGCTCCTGTTTTAGAAGACAAGACTATTTTTTCCAGCTAACCTTGCCTTTTTATTTTGCACATCCACAAGGTGCATGGCCCAGACACTTAAAGAGACTGCAGTGTTGTGCACAGTGAATATGAGAAGTATGCATGATTCCTATAAGCAGTACCCTTCACCATTAAAGGGCTCTCACAGTTTAGTAAACCAGTCCCTGAAACGGACACTGTCAACTGGAAATCTAGTCAATTTAAAAAAAAAATTAGTTAAAAATAGTTTCAGGGAAAACACCTGCTCCAGAGACTTACGGCCAATTTTTGTTCTCTTGCAGTTATATTTTCCTATGTTAAAAATTGTTTTCCTCTTTTCTGTTGCCATGTAAAAGACACATACAAAACCAAGGGAAACTGACTACCTGACTCTGCAGTGGAAAGAAGGAATATTTGTACACAAAGTATTGTCAGATGCACACAATTAATAAATGGGGGGGAATAATTTCCCAGCCCCCTATCTTTTTTAGTATTCTTCATTGCTACTTGTAACAAGAATATATAAATTGTTTCTAGGAAAAAAATGTGCTTAAGTTAATAGAGTCTCCGTTAATTATTTCAATATGGGATTTTTCTTAAACTGCGGAAGTTAAAAGAAATTATTCCCAACACTATTAGTAAGAAACACACTGCAAAATCTCATCATTAATCAATATAAAGAATTTGGTAAAAACTAAAGAATTCAACATTTAACAACTTAGTTCTCTAGCAGCAATGCCATTTAAAGAAATATTGTTGAAAACCGTGAATGGTCACAGTGCTGTAAATGGGGGAGTTCTGCGTCTTACCTGGAGTTTGAAAATTAAGGCGTCGCAGCTCCACCGGATCTGTGGGATGATGAGAAGGAATTTCCTTGCTGTTGGGTATGCTGCTTTTTCTAGAGTCGGATTCAGCCCTCTTCCTGCAAGGATAAAGTAAACACAAACACACATAAGATCCTAAGTGTTAACTACACAAATATACTTGTCTGACCTATTTGATACTGCTTCTTTTTAAGAGTATTCACTAGTCAAAGCATAAGATAAAACAATTGTGTGCATCATGGTGGTTAAGGCAGCTACAATTTACATGGTTAAAGGAAATTTAAACACGAAAACATTGGTTTGGAGTAACTGCCTTCAGCAGTAGCCTGATCCTCCAGTTCATCATTCACGGGACTAGAATAATTAACAGTTATGGACTATTAATGGGAAACTTCAGGAAATCCACTTTGTCTCTGTTTTAAAAGCTAGCTACCTAGCAGCTTTATTAAATATATTTGTTTAAATCTTCGTTATGTAATTGTGAATAACATATGAAGATGCTATATTTGCTCTCATCACGTTTTAATACACACAGCTCTGTACTGTTTTATTTATGAATAGCTTTTATTCATTAGGCACTTTCAAGGTTTCTGATATATATCAGAACACTGTTGCTTTCACTTTCTAGGGAGTAAGAGCTCAGTTCTCAATATTTCAGTTTTGTAATAGGGTGAGTCACAGAACACCCATGGCCCCAATCCTTTCCATGGTCACAGAGCCCCTATCCAATTTAAGTGCTTCTGATCAAATTAGGGGTAGGGTTTTCAAAAAGTGCCTACGGGAGTTAGGTACCTAACTGTCATTGACTTTCAATGGAATTTTGATGCTCCTGAAAAGCCCTCCATAAATGCAATGGGCAGAAGAGACAGAAAAAGCCCGGTAGGTCCCATTTGCCTCAGAAATGTGGCATCTTTGTGCTTTTTAGCTCTTATGGGTCTCATGTCAGAATGGGCTCGTACTGTCTGAGAGTTCCATTCTCTGAGGTCAGCCAAGGAGAACTGTATTGGCTTCTAGAATACCTACTGATTTGCATTTTCATTCCTTTTTTTTTTTTTTTTTAATAGAAGTAGTGAGGTTGAAGGTGGCAAAAAGCCAAATTTCAAGAAAGGGAGGAGAGGTGGGAATAAGAGTTATTACAGCTATACCTTTCTCAAGTGTCCTGAATTTTATTTGACATCACACTCTTGGGCCATCTTCCTGATTAGGTTTTCCTGTGATGGTGCTAAAACCTGTATGAACCTGCTGCACTCCCTCTTAAAACAGTTTAAATTCACTTCTTCTCTGTCCAGGTATTACAGGCAGAGCAGTGAGTAGTAACACTGATTAGGACATGATGTGATGGGAAAGAGAAGAGTGATGGGGTAGGAGGGAATCTTATCAATTTTAGCTATGGACTATGGTTAGCTGTATTTTAGATGACGGGCAATTTCTTTTGCTTGTCTTTAATATTGAAGATACACAATTTGTTCATCAAGACCAAATTTCCCCTCTGGTTGCCTTAATGTACTGTGCAAATTGTGTCTTAATACCACAAGCTCTTGAAGTTTGGAACCTCTGTTAACTTCAGTGGAAGTTCGATATGCAGAAGACTTCCAAGATCAGATTGTGAAAATCAAATAATTCCAGAGTTTTAATGCAAGACTCTTGAATTTATACTCCAGATAAACCCTTAGTATGGCTGCTCCTCCCTTCAGTGATGGTACAAGAAACTGTTTTTTTTAAATTGTTTTGAGAAGGATGAAGAAGCGATTCCTTCAGTCTACCCCTCATTCTTCTATGTCACTCCCCTCAGCCACAAAGGCAACAGGTATGGCAATCCTGGGGAGTCTTTGTTCACTCTGGACCCACAGCTTTGTTGATAACAAAGAGTCACTTGACAGGAATGTGAGTCAGTGCTTTCTCTAGGGGTTGAATGTATTATCCCCAAATTAATCTTAGCCCCTGCCATCCCACAGAGCCTGGTATGACCATATACTACGCTGACACTGGAAAGTTGTGCCAGCTTCAAGGTGATTTATCCCAAACCTTGTAATCTGGTACCTGAGTCCTAAATGGTTTGTTTTGCCACTTATTGGTCCTTCTGCTGGTCAAGCTGGCTGGGTATCAAAATGCTCTCTATGTACTACAAGCCCCACAAAATTGATTAAGCCCCAGTTAGCCTCCTACAGACCTAAAGAAAGGTAACTTGCAGGGAAACAGTTCCCATGAATAGACTTCTAGGACTGTGAAGGAATCAGTCTTCTTAAATTGTTGTCAGGTTCAACCAAATAGACCACAGATCAGTCTCAGAGATAAAATTATAAAGTCAGATTCTGCCATCCTTAATCATACTGGGAGAAAAGCTGGCACAAGTGAAGTCCATGGACATTTTGCTAGGATGTCATCCATTAGTAGTACCTCACTCAGTGAGTAGCCCCAATGAAATCACTTTAAAACTTTATGAAATAAAAAGCTGCACAGGGACTCACACTACTGCACATTTTGCTTCATGAAATCAGTGGGTCTATTTACAAGTTGGCACTAGTCAGCATAGTTCAGAGGCCATGGTGATGTGTGCCATTCTAAAATCCTGGATAGATGGACAATAAGCATGGGTGTCAAAATTGAGGTCCTAGGAATTAATGTAAAAGGTCCCAAACTCCACAAGTTCTACACCTTTCATTTATTTAATAAAGTGTTTGGTGACCATCAGTGAATCATTTAGGTGCCATTCAAAATTTAAAACAACTGGTGCTATGCAAGGCCTTCAGTGGGCAGATACAGAACGTTCTACCCTATAACCACCCCACTATATGCTTCCAGAAGAGTTCCATGGCTGCCAGGCCCTCACTTCTAGTATTTTTAGACATGCAGTTTCATTAAAAAAAAGAGATACTTTCATTGAAAAAGGCGGTAAAACAGATTTTCATGAAAATTCAGTTAAGTAAATGTCACTGGGCTAAATTTCTTAGAGGACCTCAATCCAGCTTCAAAAGGCATTTTTTATTTTTATTTTTTTTTAACATACAAAACCTTTATCTGCAAGAGCAAATGGAAATTGAGTGTATAAAATGGAAAGCAAGACATTTAGTTACTTGATCTGGATCTACAAATTTGGGTGGTTGAACTGTTAATTCATTACATATACAAAATTGTGGATAAATATTTATCCAAATTTAGTACCAAATCCATTATTGTTTTTACATTGATATGTGTATTCCATTTTCTTTCAATTGTTAGGAAGAATTTTTATTTATATCTGGTGCTCTTAAAAGTGAAGGACTAGGAGAACTGCTTAGAGGCAGACATAATTTGCATTTTTCCACATATAGCTCTGCTAGTGTATATCAGCTTTGACCTGCACAACCCCCGTTTCTATATTAAAAAGCACTATAGTATCCTACAATAGCTTCAAAAGTTAGAGTAAACATAAATAGCCTCAAATGCTACAGTAATGCTAAAACTGCAGCGTTTGGGGCACTTACTGAGAATAATGTATTTTTGTTTGCTTTAATTAGAGTTATTCTAATTTTGTCTCTCTCTAGACCAGAGAATGCTATAGTAATTGCATCAGATTGAGTGGGTTCAAAAGGATTTATGATGTGGAGAACTACCCTCTAAGGACTAGGAAGAGATCATCATTTTATTTTTACTTGTGACCTACTGTAAGTCAGGATTGCACCCAGGTTGTTAAAAGTGCATTAACCCATTAGTACATAATTCTTCTGAAGCTCCATTTTGAGACATGAACACCATTTTAAACTTGACCAAAGAACTCTCATAAATTGATTTGTACTATCGCCTGAAATTGTAACTGAGGAAAACATAAGATATGGGAAAAACAAACAAACACTTTTTTTAGTTAAAAGATGAAACATTGCTATAAATGCCTTCGCAGTGTTGTAAGCATTATAAAATATCTAGAGCACTATCAGGCTGTCTTTATATTTTATATGTATCTGTCCATGATCATTTAGACTGACAAAAATTCTGTTTTAAATCATCATCGTGATAAACTGTCTGTACTTTTTTCTCTTTTTTTTCTTTTTTGGTGTAAATGGAGGGCAATTGTTCTTCACTTCTCACCTGTCAGGTTTACTGCTCCATTTTAATGCAGCAAAGAGGGGAAAAAAGGTTAAATGTTAGTTGGCCAATGGCAAGAAGAGTAACCATGACAACAGGAGATTCAAGAAATGGTGTTTTACAATGAGGACACATAACTTACATAAATTACGAAATGACAGCTCATCAAAACATTTAATGCCTTCTAATCATGGAATAAATGGAGGACACAAGGTTAAGTTCAAAGAGTCTTTTGCTGCTGAAGAAAATATTTTTTTGTATTAATATCACATTCCCTTTTGGTCATCACCTACAAAATAATGCCACAATCAATTACATCCCAGGAGGTTGCAGATGCTTGATATATTTTTGAATTTTACTTACAAGTTGGAGAAAAGACTTTCATCTAACCTGGGTACAGGGAAGTTTAGTGTAACACATTTTTTTCATTAAAAGAAGGCTAAATGGATGAGATATTCCTATAGAGTAACTAAGACTTGCACTAAATTACAAAAGATTTGTATCCGGTTTTATGCAACCAGGTAATAAAATGTCAGAAATTATTTTTAAAAGGTCTCTTGACAAGTAAGGTAATCCTAAATCTTTCTCCAATAAAATATTAAATACTCTTTTTTGCTTTAAAAGAAATAGCTCATCTTAGATCTATAGTGCATGACCTATAAAAATGGGTGGAACTGGAAAAAGACTTTATTACTTGCTATCAACAGGTCACATAATTGAAACTATTCCCAAATACCAAAAATACAGTGTATCATCATGATAATGTGGGGAGCTACAAAGATTTTATTGCTTGGAAGCTGCAATGACCCTATTACTTACAATGGGTACTAAAATCTTTATAGTGCCCTGCAACATCACAGATCTTTTTCTTTTTTCTTTTTTAGAGTCTCTCCAATTTTTCCTTAGAATCACGTTACTGTGGCACAAATCCGGATCTCCTTGCTAAGTTTTTATTCAGTCCTTACTTGTTCTGGCAAAACTCCACTGGGTTCAAAAGGATTTAAATTAACATTCCAAGCCTCTGAGCAGATTCACACAGCTGCATTTAAACAAAATTCAACCTGCCAAAGAAATGTTTGTTTCTGTCTCCTAAACATGGAATGTCTCCCAGAAACAACACTGATTAAAGCGAGTTCCACGATGAGCAACATCCAGCCTTGCATCCATGGTGGGTTTAAAGTTATGTATCTCATGAGCTTCCAGAAACACAGAAAACAGACAAGGGAATTTAACACCAATGAAAGTTGATATTTTCAGCGGAATACATAATTTCTTTCTAGCAACGTCCCTGGCAAATCCTGAGACGTTGGGTAATTTTTAGAGATTTCTAACATTTATTAATTAACATTTTCCTCTCCCTCCAAGACATGTGCTGTTAAATTCATATGGCCAAATTTACAAGTGAATCTAAGGGCTATCTTGTAGCTTTAACAAGTGCCCTGCATGTGAGGCAGCATGTTATTGCACTGCCCTAACAACACCCTGGGTGATAAGCTGTGACTCTCAGAGTCGCAGTCTGCCCATCAGTTATCCTCCTGCTCTGGGGGAGATGTACTTTGTACCAAGCCTACACCTGATGCAATGTTTATCCTCCAGTGCTCTGGCAGAGCTATGCTGCTTGGTGCATTGCTGGAGGCAAAGCCAAGACTCTATCCATTCTCTGTCCACCTGCACAGGATTGGGAGCGTGAAGAATGCTTCCCCTTCCTCACTTACGTGGGTGTCTTATGCTCCTATACTGCCCTGTGTTGTTGCACAAGTAGGGCTGTGGTATGGCTATGAATGAGTACAAGGAGAGTTTAAAGTTCTATAATGTACCCCTTCCACCCATACATGTATCTTTCATCAATTTAGTTTCCCCTGGATTCCCCTACATTAATTGCTGAAATTCACACTGAATTTAACAATGAATTTAACAATGGGTGGGGGGGGAGAAAGTGTGACCAAAAGGGGCTTACTGGACACAAAATATAGCCAATGGTGAATAAGAGAATCTAAGATGATGCAGCACATGCAGAGGCCAGATAAAATAGATTAGTATGATTTTTATCTTCATGTTGTCATGTTATTTAAATATATAGAATTCTTGGGAAATTCTGGATACAGTTCTGATTTTCTCTGAGTATATATTACCTGCTTCTCTTTTGTCTGAATCAACAAAAAAAACAGTTTTCTTGAGGGCAAGAGTATAGCAAGAAAAGCAAGGGGAAAAAAAGAGTTTTGTCCGGTTAATTCACTTAGACTACTAAATCCTAAAGACGGGAATGTCTGTTCAGAATGTTTAAGGAACCTTTCTCAGCATGATTCTTTCCCTTCATTAAGGGTGTGGAGTGAGTACCACTGCTTCTATTATCACATCATAATTCAGCTGGGTTTATGACCAATTTAAGACAAAAAACTCTTACTTCTGTACTGAGTACCTCGATCAGTCTGAAGCATGAAGAATCTCAGAATGCAACTATGTTCAGTGACAGAGGGTGCGGTCCAATATTTTTCCCATTCATTTTTAGAAGTACTAATCCTCTTGATTTAAGCTTGGATGACATTTGGCCTGCACTCTCACAGCTGAAGAAGAAAGCCTAAAATCTCTCAGATTTGGCATCTCTCAGCCTCACATCATATCAAGCAGGCCACTTATGACAAACACTGTCCCATTCCTCTTTATGTTATATGAGGCCCATCTCAGTGGCTTTGGTTCAATCTGGAAAGCTATTTGCAACAGCCTCACAAATAACAAAGGTATCAGACACATACTCCTTGCCTCTGTAGGTAGTAAAAGCTTTGCATTGACTCAGGCCACTTATCTACACTACCCAGGCCTCCTCCAACTGAGGGCTAGGGTTGATTTCTTTATTTGTCTTCTTATAAGTCAGTTACTACCACCCCTACATAATATTAAAATTTAATAACAGTAATCTTGAAATTAGCAGTACATGTCTGTTCCTAAAGCAGTCTCTTGTCAAAAATCCTAGAAAAGAGGCAAGACTCACCCCTGTTTAAGATACCTCCTTGGTTCCTTTCCTTCAACAGACATGGTGCGTATACTCCCACACTTCCCCTCCCCCAATACTGCTTCCCTTTTTGCCAAAATCATTTTTGGTTTGCTACTTCTTTACTGGGTAATATGATTTTTTACTATTTCAGACTTCTGAGACAGTTCTACTCCCTGTTCCAGGGTTAGCTCAGACATTAACTGTGTTTTTTTCTGAAAGTTCCTTAACATCCCAACTACTAAATGATATCTTATATGTTCTTCCTTACAGATATCAAAGTCATTGGGCTTTTTTTCTTCATCAAAGAATTTATAAATTCTTCCATGTTTTCAAAAGGTTCAAAGCACTTTTTAAAAGCATGCCCCCATGCATGTATTCCGTTTTTTTAATACACCCACTATATCCACACAAATGTCATATCCTAATTTAATTTACCTCTTGATTTAGCTCAAACCCAGTTTACATTACTTTATATGTCTGTAAATGGTTGTAAGCTTAACTTACACAATCCTTATTCACTACCTCTGAATTTGGCCCAGAGCTACAAAGCCAGACAGCGTGTTTTAACAAGAAAAGGGATATGGAACAAAACTCCAATAAAAATGTTTTAAAACTCTCAACACGTTTCTAAAAAATTTTTTCGGAAAAACTGTCGAAAATGCCGAGAATATATGTTGGTTTGACATAAAGGAGTTTGATTGGCATCTGTTTGGGGTAACCTACCTAACTTTGTCTCTGGCAAGCTGGGCAGCTACTCATGCCAAAAAATGGATCCAGTCCCTTTCAGTGAGCAAGGGATGTGAGCATTTTGTGTCCATAAAGCCCCCTTTGGTCACACTTCCCCCCCTGCAATTGGAACCCACAACCTGAGTTCTGCCTGTTCATCTGGATAAGCATTTCTACATTACTCTACCAAAAAACATCTGAAGCATCAGTGTCTGCAAGCAGAATTCCACAAGTGAATGAAGCTCCTACTTTGTTAACAGTGAGCATTCCACATCATCCTTTCTGCATCATCTGATAACTTCCCTTACTAGGCCAGGTCTATGCACACAGTTGAACCAATATGAACCAATGCAGGTATGATTTTATACTGATTTTGCTAAACTGGTGCAATTTTGTCTGGGGTTTAAACCTGGCTTGTATCAGTTTAACCTACACCTGTAAATTCACAGAAACAAGCTGAGATAAACACTTACATATTGATACAGCTGCATCCACAATAGGGAGTTGCACCAATTTAAATGTGGCAATATCTCATATTAATTTTGTTAAACTGGTACATAATTATATGTAGACAATCCCTTGAACTCTAAAAAATATAGATGGGTATCCTCCCAAACATCTCTAGTGCTACTAGTAAATAAAAGATGCAAAACGTGCCTTCTATATTCTGAATATGGGATTCCCTTCGCACTCTTGACCAAGAAATTTTTATCTGCTCATGTGGTGTACCTCTATAGCTTTTTGGCAACACACTGTGAAGGACGTAATTATGGGTATAGTCAATATTCTCAGGGTAGGTATGGATCTGCCTTATATTTTGGTGGGGTTTGTTTTGTTTTTTGTTTTAGCAGCTTTGAAGGCATTGTATTTGAGATAACCGAAGTAGTGACATGAATTGAGTATTTCACTTCCAGCCTGTTTCCAATTACCAGTTTTTATAATGACTGATAGCCACAAGGAGGGGCTCAGGCGGTAGGTACTAACAGAAACTTTCATGAGGCATAACATCTGCAAGAAACAGAATGATTTCTGTGCTGCTATATGATTATGATCATAACGGGCATCTTTATAAATATGTGTCTGTTTGGATTCCAAAACAGA
The DNA here is from genome assembly GCF_020497125.1 of Mauremys mutica. NCBI lineage: Eukaryota > Metazoa > Chordata > Testudines > Geoemydidae > Mauremys > Mauremys mutica. The sequence goes on along the minus strand of NC_059077.1, from coordinate 106,120,188 downwards.
GGTTGCCTCAGGACTGTTCTTTACACTGAACAGAGTATTTCTCTTTCAGAAACCTGAAGGCCTCTGCATTCACCTTCAGCTGTTTTAGACTGCAGACATTTGGGGAGGGGGGAAATCCAGGGCGTTTGAGGCTTATGAAGATTTTTTTTCTTCATCAGAAATAGGTACATTTACAATCCTATTGCTTTGCAGAAAATATTTTCATTAAATGTGGAGTACTTACTGCTTCCTCAGATTTTCATGGTTAGTTTTATTCAGACATATCTGAGGTTTAATGATGGCTCAGCCACTAACAATTATACATTATCGATATACTTTCAAAACTGTTTTGGGTAAAGAAAAAAATCAAAGAGTAAAACTTTGAATCTGTGCTTCCGACCATCTTGAGTCTTCCTCTTCTCCGCCTTGCACATTGTGTATTCACTGACATTTGTGCAAAGTAGGTGTAAAAGGCTAAGAATCTTAAATGATAGTACTGTACGCAGACTTTGCCTGCACTTTGCACAGGTGTAAATGACTGAACAAGGTATAAGGCAGTGGAGACTCTGACCCTCAAATAATGGCAAAACCTAGATCTGTCTCTTGTGCAGTGTGATGTAACATACACAGGGTGACCAGATAGCAACTGTGAAAAAACGAGATGGGGTGGGGGGTAATAGGCACCTATATAAGAAATGATTATATGGATACACCTGTACACATACACTAATGTACATATATATGTAAAATACAAAAACATGTTTAATACCACAAATGGCAATACAGTGTCATCAGCAAAAGAGTGAAACCAAATTACTATAACTATAGGGAAAACAAAGTAACTTTTCAATTCTATACAAACTAAACAAAATTTCTTTTAAAAATATAGCAAGAATCCATAGGATGACATCTAATACAGGTCTGTGGCATCTTACGCTGGGGTTCCGCTCTGCGGTTAAATGCACGTAAGATGCAACAGACCTGTATGTAGAGTATGGCACAACAACTTTTTATCTGATGCCACTGTATCTTAAAATGGTCAAAATATCTAAAAGTCACCTTAGTTTAAAAAGAACTATTTGGTAAACTTACCTTTTATAAAGAAGTATAGCTATAACAATGCAGATGATAAACACCACTGCGAGAACCGGTCCTACAACCCAAATCAAGCCTTCTTCTTCATCTGTAATTGGCTGGGGATCGAGATCCATTGACACAACAGGATCAGAATATGGGCTGGTTGCATACATGGTCTGTAAGAAAATAAGATCCTATTCAACGATAAAGTAATGAGCATGAGAAATAACTGTGCTAGAACTAAATAAATGTACATGGAATATAATGGCATTATAATATCTGTAGTTATTCTTCAAATCCTACACTATATAGATTCAAATGTAAATAATTTATTATTATTACTATTTTATTTATATTGTATCAAAAGTGCGATAGGTGTATACAGAGAAATGAGGAGATAAGGTCTCTGCCCAGAAGATTTCACAATCTCAGTGAGCAATGTAATGATGAAGAACTGGGGAGATGATGTAACAAAAGAAAATGACTGACTAGCAAAGTACAGTGTATGATTTGTTTGTTCACTTCTTTGTTTTGTTTGCTCTGCTGGGAAAGGAAGAGGGAACAAGAGTTTAAATGCTTCCTGGAAGAGGTGTGAAAGAACTGAAAGAGCAGACGACAGAATTATAGTGGACATTCGGGAAGGTAGGGTTAAATATAGGGATTTGTTGGCCCTCGGGCAATAGTCACATGCAGCTTGGTCAGAAACAATGGGACAAAGTGGAGAATGCAGAGAGGCAATAACAGAGAGCTAGATAGGAGCTAAGTGGGTTAGGGACTTGAAGGCAAGGGGAGAGACTATGAACAGAGGCTGGACATAGAGCAGTAGAAAAGCTAGATGACTTTGGAAGCAATGTAGCTGAGATATGATGAAAGCTGGATAATGGTTTAAGCAAAGAAAATGGAGAGAAATGGACAGATTATGAAGATGTTGTAGAGACAGAGGTCTACTATGGTCAAAAGAGATAGAAAGGAGTCACAGATAAATTCAGAGCCTGTGGCAGAGCAAGGATGTGGAGTTGTCAAGGGTAACGGAGAAGAGGGGAAGATGGATGAATGCTGGGTAGTGGACGAGAAGCTCAGTTTTTGCCAGACTAAGCTAGAGTGGCTGAAGGCTGTGCTTTTTCCAGCCATGCTAGTTGTGTCATTTCGGTTCCTGTCAGGCCACTTTATGGAATATTCCATTCATTTGGGAGCTTTGCTTAACCAAACTGTGGGTAGAGTCACATCAGGGTGTCAGCGCTAATGAAGCAAGGAGGAGGAAACTTGATGGCAACTTTATATGTGATGCAGGCCTTAACAATGACACCATAAAGAAAGAAGTTTTCACTTCAGATTAGATAATTACTAATTTCGCAGGTCAGAAAAGTTTGAATACAGACGTGGTTACATCTGAAAATTGCTTTAAATAGTTTTCTAGTTGCGATAAAAAAATGATTACGCAGTACTGACCAATGATGATATGTTCAGTTGTCTTGTCATATAAGTGAATAAATGGGTTAATATGAATAAAAACATTTAGAAACTGACGATATGAAAAAATGACAATGATTGTCTGTGGGACAAGCAAGCGCAAATAATGTACCATTTGCTGTTGTTTTTTATAACAAGTTTTCTTCTAAGGTATGAAAAGTTGCTTAATCATCTGCGTTCCATCATCCTGCTTAAAGGAACCTTGACCTAGGTATTTTTCTGCTTCAATGTTAATTGAAGATGCAGGAGATTCTGCTACTGAAATATTACTTTGCCTTCAGCCTCTCTTTCCTGAGCAAGTAGAACCAAATGCTGAAGCCAAAATATGATAAACTACCCTATGGGAATAGGCTGAACCAAAGAAGAGATATGAAATCCTTGATGTCTACTTTTACCTATAGGCATTGTTAATACTCTTAGATTTTTAAGACAAATCTATTTGCTGATCACTTGTAAATGCTTAGAGTTCTGTGCAGGAAAAATGCTGCGTAGAAAGTATTCTGCCTGTTTAGAAGAAATACTCTACTAGAATGCAAGATTCTAACTCTAGCAGGCTCTCGAACCGATGTGTTGAGAACAGAGTGCAATGGAGCAGGGGATGTAGATGATCATTTATCTGAACTCTCTTCCTTCCCCATAACTACAAAATCCTGTTACAGATTCTGGGTACCATGACAAAACAAACTTTTCCCAAGCTTAATTTGCCACTGAGCCCTCCTTCTAAGGCCTGTGCAACTACGAAGACCACAGATAAATTCTGTTATATTAGATTTTTAAGTTGTAAATGTCCAAACCAAACCTTTTTGTGTTCATTTATCTTTAAGGCAGTCACAGTCCCAAAATCAACAATGTTAGACATTACAGCCTTAGTTAATATATAAAATTACAGGAGGAGCAAAACTTTGCAAAGAAAAAATTGAATCTTCGTATGGGTAATTTGTGAGTATAGCTTTTCAGATATCTAACTATTTCCTAAAAGCTGCCCTATTTTTCAGCTTTAAGATTTAATGACATGAAGGCTATGCTTAATTCACAAGGCCACTGGCTCTTCTATCAGCAGCTGTAAATCATCATTTAGTCACTTTTTTGGTTAACTTTTCAATGGTGTGTAGGATTTTATTAATGAACAGATTTTCCATTCCATTGACACAGTCTTTGCAATCACTGTAAGACAGAAAGAGGAAACGGGAACCTTTTGTTCTATATTAGAATGTCCTTAAAGCAAAAAGAACAGGAGTACTTGTGGCACCTTAAAGACTAACAAATTTATTTTAGCATGAGCTTTCGTGAGCTGCAGCTCACTTCTTCGGATGCATGTTAAAGCAGTTCATTTTCAAATGAAGCCACAAGTGGTAAGTAGACTAAGTAGAACTTCTTCCTTCGTTTCAACTAAATAAACTCTCCACACATTTAAGGCATTGCCAGATACTGGAGGTCTTTGACTAGACTTCAGATTACTGCTACAGTAGGTTCAACTGGCAAAGCCCAGCAAATGTATCTGTCAGGCTTAGGAATCAATTAGAAAGACACCATACATACAACATATTGCATGTTCAAATGTTAAAGTATGAAGCAGCATCTTTCCACAATCCTATTTCTATCTTTGTTTAATTATTTTTTTACTGTTTTACTTGCAGCTAAAACAACTCAAGCATAAAGGGACATAAGAAAAGGATGAATTACATAATGGGAAGAGACAACTCATTATTTAAAGCACCTCAGGAATTCTCCTTATTATTGCATTATTTTCTAACTTTCTTACATTTCACTGATAAAGTTGGTAGCAAATTACTATAATTGAAGAAGCTAGCTGTGCATGTCTCTGATTAGATAGATCTTTCCAAAGATTTTTGGTAACAAACACCATTGTCTCAATGGTAGTCCCCAGGCAAGAAAGGAACATTTTTTTTTACACTGTGAAAGATATTGCTGTGAAGCTCATGCCTCAGTAGTTGCATCACGGATGTCATGAAGCAAGGCCTGTAATTTGCAAAGGATCAGAATAGTGCTAATAAAAGGTGATCTTTACCCTTCAGTTACAGAAGCAAATAATACATTAAAATGCATGCAGAACGATTACCTTCTAGCCCGAAAGATCACTGTAAATAAGCAAGGAAAGACACTGACTTTCGAAAAGCACTGACATACCCTGTAGGTAACTGACCTTATGCGAGTGGGCAGAGGAGTGATCGTGTGAACAAATACTATAAGAAATGAGTGAATGTAAACTAAGGAATAAAAACAACAACAGCAAAAACATGCAGCCCACTTACAGATTCAGAGTGCTCCATTACAGCCAAAACAAAGAAGACATATTCTTGACCGCTTTGGAGTTGCTTATTCTCAAAGCCACCATACTGCTTTTTATCCCCCAGGGTGAACTCAGTAGGAAGAACTTCAAAGTGAGCTGCAATGTATGGCTTTAATTCAACTTCTCTCCCAAAACGAATGCTTCTGCGTTTCCTAACTATCTCCTTAAGCAGCTGTAGGGGGGAAAAAATAGAGAGAGAGAGAGAGAGAGAGAGAGAACAGAAAGATAACTGTAAACAACATTAATGTGACTTATTGATAGTTTAATGGGAAAACTTAATTCAGTGCCAGGAACTATCAAAATACCATTTATGCTCATTTCATGGTGCTTGTCAGCATCACTAAATCTCAGTTCTTGCAATCCTTAAATTTTTGGCCTTTCCTGTTAAGGTAAGATACTAAATTGCAATTGCACTGCTCAGATTATAAACATTGGTCAACTAGATCAATTTTCAGTGCCTGATATCATTGTCCATGCTAATGAAACCCCACAGAATTAGTTCCTACAATGCATTACACTCTTTCTCTGAAAAATAAAGACAATTTGTTGCATAATAATTTTTATATGTATGCAGCAGCCCTACTGTGACCTCCAACTTAATACAGTGAATCCCAATAAAGCAAATGAACTTCCCTTCGAGGAAAGAATTTGAAAATAATACAAAATTGAAAAAAAAAATCCCAGCCTCTGAAACTCAGGCTTCATTACCTAGGTTTAATTTTCCAGGGGGACTTTCTAAAATGCAAACACTGTCTTTCTAGCACCATTCAGTATTACGAAGAGTTTAGAACACAAACAAATAACATCATCATCCATATTCACAAAATAGTCCATTGGATTTCTATAACAGCTTTCATCTGAGGCTCTCCAAGAACTTTACAAATAATGAATCTCAAACACACACACCCAGTGAGGGTGGTATAATTAAATTAATTTTACAGATGAGTAAAGGCAGGCAGAGAAAGTTTAAGGGCACAGTTTCTTGATGCACTTATCACCCACAATTCCAACTGACATCAATAAAAGTTTCAGATGCTCATCATCACTAAAATCAACCTTTAAACAACTTGTTCAAGGTCACAGAGCACTTCAATGAAAGAGCCAGGAACTGAACCCTGGAGTCCTGACACCCAGACCACTTTCCATCACAACAGTTAAGCACCAGAACTTAACATACTCAATGGAGACATAAACTGTATAGCCTGCCTTTCAAAATGTAAACCTCCTTTACCCCATTAAATATTTGCTCTGATGAACAAAGCCAAAATATACGTCAGGGTAGTTGGCAGTAAGATTAAATACGAGCTCATGTTTGTATGTTAACTAATAAATGAAATAAAGCCGACCTGGTAAAACCACTGATTAATTACTTATTTAAATGGCCAAATGCTTATTCAATATCTTTTATCACATTGGATATACTGACATTAAGCAAATACTAATTTGACTCATTTAAAAATAGCCTGAAGTTTTCCTGCTTGACAAGTGATTACTGCTAAGAGTGTTCCCTCATTTTTCACCCATGAAACTTATCCATTGTTCTTTTTTAAAGTAAAAGCAATAGACTCAGTCTCCAACCTTATATTCTTCCAAGGTCACATAGTTATTTTGAGTTTTTCTGCTCACAGACAAAACGAACAAAATGGGTAAGTTTTCATTACTTTGTTAAGTGTAGGAGGCAAGTCTCTAGGGGAAAGTTACAGATCAGTAGCAAAGAGATTAAAATGTAATTTCTAGTATATATTTTCATTTTAAAAGTATGCTTAGTCAGGGAAGCTCTAGCTGAACCAACTTTTTCAGTATTACACTGCAACTTAGATGGCATTTCTCTTTGCCATCCCCAAAATGGAACAAATATTTCCTAATTATGCGGCAAACAATCCAAAAGCATACAAAACAAGCAACCACTCCTTTCTCTGGGATATGACTTAAACTTAACTCACTACTAAAACAAAGTTCGTTAACATTGATTATCTGAACATGCCAGTTCATTAAAATTTTGAATCTCAAATGGGTTAAAATTAGAAATGGGCCCAAGATGCAAAATTTGGATACAAACTTCCTTAAAGGTTGGGGGTGTTTGGATACTGGGCTTTGCTCTGCTCGGTTACAGAGATCAATATAGTGACCAGATATAGAGTTCAGACCCATCATGTTGCACTAGCTTTATGTTGGTGTAATGTTATTGATTTCAGTGGAGTTACACCAGCATAAAAACTAGTGTAATGGACCCCTCGATCTGAAAATGAACTTCCCAAGCATTTGAAGGTGTTTGGATCCTTGAAAATGACACTGCTGTAAAATGACACTGTTGTACTGTAATCTTAGAAACAACTGTAGTGATTTTTGCACATTATCTTTTATTTAATGTGCATCCAGAATAATTTTCAGGTGACCCTCACCTGTGTAAAAGTGAGGGCTGCAGTGGGTAATAGACAAATCTTGGCCTATTAATGATGCTTTTATCTAGTTGGTTTTGAGGGCCACTCTCCCTTTTTAAGAAAAAAGCCCCACCTTCTGATTGCTTCACATGTGCCAGGACTAGGTAGAGTCAGTACCAGCAACAGGAGAGGGGAGCAACGGCTGCCTGAACATTAGCCCTGGCTGCTGTTGCTTCTAACAGCAGCAGCTCAGAGGAGATCTGCTGAGGGAGGTATTCTTTCATGATGCCATATGCTCCCAAGGCATCTGCTAGTGGGATTCTAAGAAGCATTCACCCCCAAAATATGTACATGCAGTGATGCCAGCCTGCTGAGCTTTCTATCATTCCCCCGAGGCCAGCCTTTCCACAGCTCTTCTCCCAGAGATGCTTTCATCAGCCACTGCTATTTCTCTCTCCCTTCCTAGCTTCATCTCAGAGTGGAGTTTCATGGGCAAGAGGGGGCTGGAGAGGGGTAAACCAGGATAAAGTCACTCCCAGCAGTGGATGAAAAAGACCACTGAGAGAAAGCTTGGTTATATACCAGGCAGGCAGGGGAAGTTGAAAGCAGCTTGGCAACTGGCTTCAATACATACACATCCACCTCTCCATAGTCAGTTCCACTTGCCTGCCTCCTAACGTCAGGTCCAGCTCCTTCGGGTATTTGGGAGGGCAGGGAGTTTTTACTGACTGATGGTCCACAGACATCAGTATATTTATATAAAGGGAAGTATATGCTTCCAGCCACCCTTTAAGATGAAGAGTCAGATTTTCAAAGGAGTCACAGGGGACCGATCTCCACTGGAATTCAATGGCATTAACTCACCTTACTCTTACCACCACACCAACTTTGAAAATCCCAGCCAATTTTTTTGTTCCCCATCTTACCAGTTCATACTATAATTATAATTTGGGTTTTAGACCTTTCATAAACCACTGCAAGTTGGTGGATGTTGGTCAATCAAGGCCAGCTAATCTTAGCTCTGCATGTGGATGGAAATCTGGTTTACAAAATCTATTCCACATGACTGAATAGACCCCAAGTGCACCCTTGCTTTCATTCATATTTCAGATATAGGTGATGTTGTTGCCATATGTAATTAACATCACACTTATTCCCAGTGATACTTTAGAACAGGACTAGGTTGAAAGGCTTTGAATTCATTTAAGACTTAACATCTATTTCTGGGTGGTTGTTTTTTTCGTTATTCCTTGCAACAACAAAAATTCTCCTAAATAATATTTAAATCCAAATCATAACATCTGCCATTCATATTGCTTCCACAAAGATGACATATTTACTCTGTGTTACCAAGTCTCATCATAACTAAATGTCTTTATGACTATATGCATTTTCCAAAATCTAATGGCCACAAACTAGCAAACAAGGCATGGTTTCTGACCAAGCAAAATAACAGTTTACTCTGCTTGAATCAACTGCAAGAACCCACGGTGAAATTCTGGTCCAGTTGAAGTCAATTGGAAAACACCCAATAACTTCAATGGAGCCTGAATTTCAACCCCCGTTTCAAGTACATTTTTTCTCCCTGATACCTTTCAAACTCATAATATCTGTCTAACTAGTGGCCTTGTCTTGCACCCTTGCTTTTTACCCTCCACTACCTCTGACTTCAATCAGAGCTGAGGGTGCATGAAACCTCGTAGGTTCAGAACACTTAGATTAGTGTGGATACAGTCTTCTTGACTGGTAGATTATGGATTTACTGCTCCAAAACCACCTGCCACTGAGGTCTCTTTGGGTAACCTATTTCTGCAAAGCATTTGGGAGTGTCTAGCATATTGAGTAACTCCCTGTGCAATATATCCCAAACCTAGATATCTGAGGATGTAGTAGACAAAACCCAGAAATTCCCCTAGCTCACCTCCATAAAGACCTAATCATTTGTCAGTAGTTTGGTTTAGAGGTTTGGTGAGTTTTCTTCTCATTGGTGCATTTTACCCTTTATTTGTGTCACTGCTTTCTCAAGTTGGTCAGGGAAAGACTAAATAACAACAATATAAAGTTCTTATTTCCCCAGATAGGGGAAAAAAAACCTTTAAGCATCAGAAATTGAATGAGAAAGCATGAAGTGCAGCCACGGCCACCTTTTGATTTTCCTCCCCCTTCTCAAGAGTTACTACATATATTGAAGGCAATTGTAAAAGATATATCAAGGGCTTTAGTTCTTTAACAGAAATAATTTTCATTTTCCAGTCAATGCATATCTTATTTCTTCCACCATTAATTCTACAATGTGGTCTCAATTATATCAGTAAAAATGTAGGAAACAGCCCATCCTGACCCAAATATTTCTGAATTAATAAATGTTCTTTATCAAACTATTATACAGATTAATGCACCACAACTTGCAGAATGATTAAAATGACCCTTTGTTATGGGAATCACCAGCACAGACCCGTAGAATTTTATTGCAACAAAGTTCAATGTCATCCTGCACCCACACTTATCTGTTGTTGTTGCTGAATCTGACTGTGGATTTTGGAGGTTAAAATTGGGCAGTAATAGTAAATCAATGTTCCATTACTGAATGGGTCTTTCCAGGGAAATTTTATTGTTTAACTACATTTGATGTCATCTAGGACTGCGTCAAGGCGCTGATAGCCTTTACAACCAGCTCTTTTAAAGGAAAGAGATTAATGGCTCAAGCAAGTGGTCTCTGCATTTTGAATCCGATTATGATCAAAACAGAAAGAAGACAATGCTGTAAACTGGTTAAAAACTGATTAAAATAATGAAGAGTATTTCAGGCTTTCATTGTTTACTCAGCAGCAACCATGTCTTCCTTTGAATAACTTAGTAAGAACAACTAAGCCTTTTGCATTCTTCTAACGAAGAATTACTATTTTCCTGCTGTTGCAGATAATTTTCTTTTCTGGTCACTGAAACAATTAAAAACTCCCAATTATTGGACAAGGTTATTGAAAACACTTTCCTATATTGACCTACAATAGATGCCCAGAATGAGGAATTACCTCTTGTTTTCCTTGCCCCTTGGAGTTCAGGTCACAGAAAACATATTTGGGCAGTGGGGGTAGGGAAAAAGTGTGGTGACCACTTGCTGAATAAGCACTTTCTGTTGGCTGTTTTATGGAGAAGCAATGGCAACTTCATTACAGAATACTCTTTACCATGACTAAAGGAAAAGGGGAAAGTATATAGGGCTTGATCCAAAAAGCCTGCTGAATTCACTGGAAAGACTCCAAATGACTTCAATGGGATTTGATTAAGTACCTAGGGAGCAAATTGGAGATTCTCTGTCATGAAGATGTGGGGATATTATCTGCACCAGTTACACCACCAATGAGTGTGGCCTCAAACCCTAGACAGATATAAAAATAATAATCATAATGATACCTCGCTCTCGTATGGTGCTTTTCTTCTAGAGATCCCAAAGCACTTCACAAAGGTGGTCAGGATCACTACCCCCAGTTTACAGACAGGGAAAATGAGGACAGATTAGATTAAGTTCAATGCAGACATAGAAGGAATCTACACTAGGCTGGCTAGAAGTAATACTAGCTCAAAAGAGATAAAGTATTTAGTTGTTGTTTTTCTGAAATGAAGCCACTATACACTGTTCTTTGGAGTATGGCGCTTGTATTGCGAATTGGTGACACACAGTTGTTTTCTCCTATGAGGTTTTTAATTTTGGAATACTGAGCACCAAGAGAATAGAGAATACTGCAAAGATTTCCTAATCATCGGTATTACAGTATGTGAGAAACAGGTAAAAAGACCACAAGGTAAGTCAAATGTTAAACAGCAGTGCGAATTGCAATTTAGCATTTGTTACATCCTTAGCAAACAGCCCACTAATGAACCAGGCCTTTACTGCAGTTCATATCATATCAATTAAGCTTTTGCTGACAACTCGTTTCACCTTATGCACTTTTGCTTTATGCTTTACAATAGGCAAAGAATAAAATATTAATGCCAACAAAGATCAGACAGTTTGTGTGCTTTATTGAAACTTAATGTCTTTAATGTCTTCTAATTTAAGTAATTAGATTTTTTTTTCCACCCCCAGAGGGTAATTCAATCCAAAGATAAAATATCCAGACAACTAAACTCACTGAAATCAGTGCATTAGTGGGATGCAATCATTAAAATATTTTAATTACTAAAATAGAAACAGAAAGAATCAAAATAGAAATACTGTACCTCATCTAATTCCATTTCATCCGGACTTTCCCATGGTTTGATAAACTTTCCATGAGACTTCTTCAAAGGCACAATTACTATATAATAACCTCTGTAAAGGAAGTAATAGATAACAATGAGGTCTAAATCAAGTGAGAGGATAAGTCAAAAGGGTTGGATGTGAGCTTAAAGCCAACTTCTCTGGAGAGAGAGAACTGTGCTGAAATAAAGGCAAATTTTGTACATGAAATGTTGTTACAATCTCCCAAAAAGGTTCTTGTACACTACTGAGGCTCTTGAATTTATCATCTGTTTGTTTTCTAGTGTACAGCATTTGACAAACAAATGGCACTAATTACCTGCTTTTTCATCTAAACACATAAATATTTATATGAAACTATAATTATAATATTTCATAATGCCTACATGGTTGACTGCAGTTTATTATCTCATTTTAAATGTAACAGGCATGGGACACTTGTGACCTGCCAGCATTCTAAGCGTATGGAAACCAATAAGCTGAAACTTATTACTGGATTTTTCAAGAGTCCATTTACCATCACACTCTTCTCCCAATTTTCATGTATAATGGGAATGAGATGGTAACATAATGTATTTGTTGATCCTGCTACTATTATCATACTATAGTATTATATAGACATAATACAAAACTGGTCAATAATATATAGTAAGAAGTAAAAGGGTATATATGGGGGAGTTATACATATAACTGAGAATTAAGAATACATTATATATGTATAATGGGTAAGAGTGTGTGTGTGTATATATATATAAACACTGAGAATTAAGACATTATACACACACATACCCCGAGAATTAAAACATTATATATCTATAACAGACTTGTGTGTATATTTGTGTGTTATATAAAATGACAATTAAGATCATATTTTATATATATATATATATATACACACACACACACATATAATTAAGAATTAAGATAACATTTTATATATAAACACACACATAATGTCTTCTTAATTATCATTTCATATATATATATTTTAAAAGACACACATCCCCTTTACTTCTTACTATAAATTTTCATTAACAAGTTCTGTAACTGCCTAACATATAGTTCATTACAGTGGAATAGGAAACCCCACCATTTGGCTTTCTTCACAGTCAGGACTTTAAAGCAAAATACACTCCCAATTTACTAGTCAAACATTCCCCTGAAAAACATCCTCTTCTCTTCTCCCATAAAGAATTTTCAGTAAATGACATTTTTCAGTATAATTGAGCTGAGGCAGCATTTTTTAATTTTTTGTTCCCGGATTGTCTCCTTCTCATTTTCTCCCACCAAACCAGAGTATATGTCAAGCAGGTCTATCCTTTCATATTAGTGTGCAGAACTGAGGAAACAGAGTGACAACAATAGATATTATATATTTTCTTAATATATTTGTCAAAAAAACACTTATTCTTTGTTTCAACAGCAGAGAGGATAAAGGAGAGTAGTTGCCTTCCTTTGCCCTGATGACAGATCTCATATTTAAGGTGCCTCCGTGTCCTCCATTAGTGACTAGTAATAGAAGATAAGGCTGAAGGACCATGGACAATCTTCACCTATCCTGGCCTGCCATTTTTTATGGCTTATTATCCATTTTCTTTCTGCCACAGTGGCTGTCTGTTCATTTCACTCATGGTTAGGAATACAGTTGAACAGCCTCCTCTGAAGCAATTAGTAAGAGAAGCCATAAATATCCTTCTCCCCAGTCCTATACAAAGAGCTCAGTCTAAACCAGCCTATGAAGTAACCATCTCAATGGAGTGCCTTCAATCTGGATCTCCCTTTTGGCAGCATGTGAAAACACTCCTAGAGATAAAGGAGTTCTATGTTGTAACATGACTGCACTTTTTTATTACCATACAAAATGCTTAAATGTGTTAAAATTTCCTTTTTTAAAAAATATCAAGGGCCTAATTTTCAAAGAGCATCCACAACTATAATTGATACCAAGAAGAAGTGTAGGTACTCAGATCTCTAAGTACCACAGACCCGTGAATGCTATTTACCAATCCCAGCCCATAATAATTCTATCCTAGATTTGTAAAACAAAACATGTAGCATGAGTCTATAACAACGAGAGGGGGCTGACTAAATATCTTATCTTTTATGCAGATCAATAAAATGGGGAAACAACCCTTTTTCTAGCAAATGCTATAGGTTCAGATTCTGCCAGCTTTACTTACATTGAGTGAAATCCTGGTTCTATTGAACTCATCAGCAAAACTTCCATTGACTTCACTAGGACCATAACTATTTGGGACCCAAATAGTCCCATTGATTAAATTGATTTCAGTGGAACTACTGGGAGAGGAAGATACTGCTCAATTTGAGTATAAGCCTTACAAAATCTGGGCCTTGATGCTGGGTATGTATCTCCAAGCTTTTGTATTTATTTATTTCACATGATTTCTTTGTTGTTTTATCAGTGACTCAACATAAAAACCAGGATACAACAAGATCAAAGCTAGCATTATAGTACATTCCTTCATAGAAATAACTATAAAAGATCATATTAAGATAAGACTGAGGAGGCTTATATATAAGATGCTGGAAGTTATTAAAAATGCTGCAAATAAGATTTTCAGAAATAAATACGTAAGACGGGATTGTCCTTTCACAGACCAAATGGTCTTCATGTGGTCTCTTAAAAATGTATCGTCTTATTTGATCCTTCAAAAAAGGATGGATGATCCCATTTTCTATTCAGCTAGCTGTGCCTGCTTTGCTGAAACAGGAGTTATATAAATACTGAAGTATGAGTAGTAATAAATCCCTGGTTCCTGTACAGCCTTAGCAGAACTGACTAATCCCTCAGAAATAATAATTCATTCAAATGGGAAGCAAGAAGTTGAGGCTTAAACAAAGTAATTTTTACATTAAACTAAAAGACAGATCAAGCAGCAAGTCAACCATTTCAGACACCTTTAGTCTGGATCACCTTGTGTATTGGATAATTCTGTGAAACCATTTTTTGCCCTACCAAACATGATAAACTCCTGGTTACCATCACCACACCATTAAGAACAGTGCCAGTCAGAAGATTTTGACAGAGGCTTAGTCAGCTGACTTTTTGGGGAACTGCCAAATTTAACTCATTCATTCTATACAATAAAATGGATTGTTCTTTGGGTCACCGCACTAACTTGTAAGCAAAGGTATCAACTTTGAAAAAAAAAATGCATGGTCTGATTCTGCAAAGAAACTGTGGTCTTGGAGGTACTAGGCTCCATATCTATATTGGAGGGTTGTGTGTGCATTTGGCTTTACTCTAGCAATGACACAACTTTGCAAATGCTAACTGATTAATCATCATAATACCCTTTTGATGTAGAAAAGTATGTAGGCACCCTTTACTAGAGGGCCTCCGAACTTTATTGGGAGTGTTCCAGGGGAAAACTCTGTGTGCTGCAATCTAGCCTTACAAACTACAACTCCCATGATGCCTTGGGGAAAGGTGGTGGGAGACTGCCTCGTGCAGGGAGAGCAGGTGGTAGACTTCATTTTGGGAAGAGGAGAGAGATTGCTGCTATGGAGCTCTGTCCATACCAGGAGCTGCTGCTAAGAGCCTACAAGGGCTTTGATTGAGCAGGGAGCTTCAAGGCTGTCGGTGGCTTCACTGGAGTCAGAGCAGAGACTGTTGCTGTGCCTAGAGCTGAAAAAGAAGTGAAGAAAGGGCCTGCAGTGAAGGAGCTGTGAGTAATCCCCACTCTTGTTTGGAAAGTACTTGCAAGGGAAGGGAGCACAGCAGAGAGACTGAGTCTGAGGAGAGGCAGAGTGATCTTCCTACCGAGCCAGGACCCAGAGCTGCTGACATTTGGTGGAGCCAACTCGAATTTCAGAGGGGTTGTGTAGTTTTTTTGTCTTAGCTGGACTGATGCACAGAACCAACAGAGTGCTGTCTCCAGCTGCAGATCTTGCAGCGCGCCCACGCAAGTAAGTACCTAGCTCTCTGAAATCCAGAGGCGGGTACACTCTGGGGTGGGGTGAATGGTGGCAGTGTAAATGCCACTTACATGTTTCATTTATTACTGTATAGTATATTTGTTAATTGATTTTATTCAACTGCTTCTGTGGATTTAAATTACTAATGAAATTTATTCTTAGTCTGTTATACCCTGTTTTTTTAAGTTTTTAAGTAAATGAGTGTTAGCTCAATTTAAGTATATTGGATGTATATTATTTATAATTGGTATTTGAGTTAGACCCATGCCACAGGTTATTATTATTACTATTTGAAGGGGTTCATTCCTGGAGGTTCCCAAGGCACACCATTGAGTGTGTACAGGGGCCAGCCAGGTGGAGGCACCGCCAATTTTAAATTCCTTTAGGAATAAAGGGACTGCAGCAGAGGGGTGGATAAAGGTTCCCACTTATCAACATCACCACTGGGATACTCAGGATCTCCTTTAATGTCAAGAACATCAGGTGCCCAGGCACACAGGTGAATGTTGCCTGCTCCTGAGTAACCCAGGGAAGTAAGGGGGGGTTACAATATTATTATCCCAAAATTATAATTGGGGAAACAGAGGCAGAAAAGATAAGGCCAAAGCTGTCACACTTAGGTGCTTAAAATTAGGCACCTGAATAAGTGACTGGAGAGTGCCCTCCAGCCCTATTGCCTTCAATAGGATGAGTGCTCAGCTCCTTTGAAAACCAGGCCACTTTTAGTCAGGTGTGCTTATATTTGAAAATTTTGGCCTAAGTGATTTGAACAAGGTCATAGGGGGAGTCAGGGACAGAGCTGGGACTGAAATATAGGATTCCCTTGTTCACAGTGCTGTGCTTAATCCACTGGGATGCAGCTTGCAACACCCCACCACCACCACCAATAGCCTGGGTAACCATAAATTGTTCTGGAATCTCTCTAAAATTCAAACCAGATTTCATAGTTCCAAAGTCCAGCTTTGGGCAGCTGTAGAGAAAGGCCCTGAAAAGCTTTGTTCATCCCTAGCAACTGATTCACATGTTCAGTGCTGTCTTTGGAAGGAAAAGGGCTAAAATCTTACTTTAATAAAAATAAAAGCTGAGATTTACCTCTGGCTTTGCAGGCCTGAAAGGGCAGCTCTACCCTCAGTGCAGCGAGAGGGAAGGTTAGCACGCTGTTTGAAATATAGTACAGGGAAAAAGAATAGCACTCCTTATATGCCCTTCCATACATCCTAATAGCTTTCCCCATTTCTTAGGAATATCCTAGGTCCATCATCACTCTTCAGCCCTATTGGCATTTAAAAAAAAGTTGGAGAAGTGTAGTTTCTTGGCTATGATTTCCCTCTTACCATAGGCTACCGCTATTCACCTAATGGAATAAAATCAACTTCCTAAATCAATATATTGAGGTAGTCAGTTCAGATTACAGTGTTTATCCCTTTTTTCTATTGTAAGCCATTAGATGGCTACAAACATCTTCTTAATTACGTTATTTTGAACAGATCCAACTGTATAGTTTTAAGTTACACGTAACATTTCATTACCTGTTTTATTTTTAAATACACATTTTGTGTTTAGTCCACATATTTGCCTCAACAGTAGCTGTAGATTCCTTCAACCTGCCCAGCCACAACCTTAAGATGACTCCTAATTTCATGTGGTCAGTAATTACAGTGGTTTCCTCAAAATTAAGAGAAAATCAGCTGAGAGTACAACTTTGCACACTGTGTTCTGGCTGAGTATGTGAACAAGTTACTTGGGCTATCATGGATTAAATTTATCACATGCATTGACTAGTGGAATACCCCCATTAAATCATAACCACTCATTTCCCTTCACATTCATGAATTTCTCTCAAAGCATATAATACAAGGTGAGTCTATCTTGTCTAACACTCTCTGTCATGCTTTCCAAGTGTCAGACTGCCACACACAACCTTGATTAGCCAATCAGACTGCTGCACACACACTTTTAGCACACACAAGCAATGTTAAAGTGGAGTACAGAAGTACACATAAGGTAGGTTGCAGAATGACACTAACTAGCTCTATAAGGAATATCTATGCAGCACTGACAGTTATTGGGGGGAGCAATCCCATGTCAGTTGTTAGAACATTCACTGCATAACCAGGGCTCCGGTAACACACAAAACAAGCTAAGTGGGTCAACAGAAGATGCAAAACACTTCAAGGGATTGCTTAACTGTTTGTTTTCTTTGGGACCCAGGCCTGGCATAATTTCCCCCCTTTACTTGGGAGGGATTCATAAACAGGCACAGCAACTTTCAGTCAGAAATACTATTTTTAGTAAGTACACAAATTTTGGCAAAATGCCAGAAATACCTTACCTGAAGCAGAACTGGTGAAAAGACACCCATTTAGCTCTGGATATGAATATTTTTGCACAGCTCTATTACAATATCGACTCATTACCATTATTAGACACTGAAGAATGAAAGTTATGCTCCCCAACATATTTAACAAATTGTGGTGTGACTAAGAAATTGCCCCCATGTCCCATTAGTGTTAATTTAAAATGCACTACAGTAAAGCCATTAAATTCTTATCAGTTTTGCCTTTTGCCTAATTAACATTAATACAGGATTCTCTATATTTAGTAATCCTACCATATTAGGATAGACAGAATCATGGTAGCGCAGTGTTAATCACATACAAATGGTAACCGTAAAAAGTTTAATGGTGATTACTGTACAAGATGGTTCTTCCCTCCCAGGCACTACAGCTATTATTATCTCCTTAAACTCTAAGAATTCAAGCTATATTTAACAGATAGGGACTGCTTTTAAGCTTTAAACCATTTTATTGTATGCAGCTTTATTTCCCAATGAATATACTTTTCTATCTCATGGAGGTCTCCAAGCCTAGTGGGGTGCGGTTTTGTGGCTTCCGCAACGGGGGAGTGCCAAAAAAACCAGAACAGATTGGGTTCCACAAGACATCCAGCCCCCTCAGTATATCCAGGGTAGGCTGGACGTCTTGTGGGATTTGGCATGAGATTTGGAGCCACGATAGGCGCCCTGTGCTCAGGGCCACTTTTTGTTTGCTAG
Organism: Mauremys mutica; assembly: GCF_020497125.1. Classification (NCBI taxonomy): domain Eukaryota; kingdom Metazoa; phylum Chordata; order Testudines; family Geoemydidae; genus Mauremys; species Mauremys mutica. Next base: position 106,101,739 of record NC_059077.1, on the reverse strand, counting down.
TTACCAGCCGTCAGCACCTCCTTCCTCCCTTATCTAGGTTGCTGAGGGCTAAGCTAATAAGTGCTTTGTGGCTGAGGGATAAGCTGGTACCTGCTTTTTTCCCCATACCACAGACTGACCAAGGTTGTTTGGGTTTTTCACCTTCCTTGCAGCAAAACCTAGGGGTTGGCTTTTGAGCAAGCAGAGGGCTGGATTCTCGCCCTCCTGGAGGTCACAGTTTGAACTTAAGTGAGAGTCATTTAGTTGGCACAACTTTTGGCATTTGCTCAGTGCAGGAACTTGCTGATGTCGGCTCCAGATCCAAAGAAGTGACATAGTGGGCATCCCAAGGATGTCTCCTTATGAGATGGGAGCATTGGGTCTTACCCTGGGGGTGCAAATGTGAACCAGGGAGCCGGGACACTATGCCAGGGTACCGCCCTGCTGATGTGCTTGATGGCGGTGCTCTCTGGGGGTGGAGATCCCTTCTCGCCACAGCCCTCAGAAGTGGGAGCAAGAGAAACCATCCAGGTTACATCCTAGTGTAATGATTGGCTCCCTCTGAGGTGGGACCTCCCCCAAAACTGGCAAAGAATCAGCGGGCTGCAAGTGACTGCACTGTGCTGTCCCCTGATAGGAAACTTGGTTGTAATTTGGCTAATGAAGTTGCAGCCTGGTTAAAACCCATACTACATGTTCTTGCCTTCTTCTGTGTGGTGAACACACCAACAGGGGCTTATTCTCCCAGCAAATACCTATGCAATCCAAGGGGAGCTACATGTTTACATTAATGACAAGATTAGATCCTAACTCCTACCAATAGTCTTCCACTTTTTTCATTACTTGTGGGGAAAGTTATTGTCTCTTTCTCTGTTGCTGTCATCTGCTACTGTTTTACTAAATATCCCTAGCTCTTTTCTCCCTAGAATTTCCTTACATCATAAATCTTTTTGACTTGTTCCATCTTCAGTCTTCCTTAGCTACATTTGTACTGACCACTTTTTCCTCAGTCTAATGAAAATGGCTACATTTTTCACTTTTTCACCCTTTTAAAGTTTCAAAGTAATTCTTTTTCTGATCTCACCTGTCTTGAATGCCAATTACAAAAAAGGGGAACAGCAGTGTAGAAAGCCTACAGTAAAAACCTACCAGAGAGAAGGCAGGTTGCATCCCCAACAATATTTAATGACTTGCTCATTTTCCTCCCCATTTCCCTCACATCACACATGGGAACCTTATAGAACAACAAGAATCACTGGAACCAGAGCAATAACACTTATTGATTATACCATGCTTCATGTTTTCCTGGCTATCTTTCTAATCCCTGCTGGCACTGTGCTGTCAGCTCTTTAGTACTATCTCTGTTGTTTAAGTCTTCACAGGACCATTTCTCCAAACATTTAAGCAGCCTCTGATAAATCTGGTAAACTCTTCTCCAAAACTGTCAGCAAACACTTCCCTATTTCCTTACTTGCACCTGACTGCCAGGAGCTGGGATTGTACAACAGGGGATGGATCTCCTGATAATAGCCCTGTTCTGTTCATTCCCTCTGAAGAAACTGGCCCTGGTCACTGTCGGAAGGCAGGATACTGGGCTATGGCCGTTCTTATGTTCTTACCTGGATGTTACTTAACTTCATTCTTGCCTATATAATTAGTTCATTCAAAGTATTGTACAAAGTATTGTAATAGCCTTTTAAGCCTCCACTAGTCCATGCAGTGACTGAGGCTTGATATTGCAAGTTGCTTCAGTGGGAATTGGTGGCACAAATGTAACTGAAGGCATAAGCTGGCCTGCAATATCTTATTACTTGTAATGATTCATGATAAGGACAGTTACAGTTTGCAGGGATGACTGTGAAATAAAAATACATAATTTTACTTCTAAACTGATAAGTGAGCACTTTTGATCTAGAAAATACTATGAGACAATAAACACATAACCCAAAATGCCATTTTTACATAATCAAATTGCACTTTAATACTGTAGAAAACAAAACCTTGAGGATGGTTGATAATTTTCCATTAAAAAACTATTTTTGATGGCAAATTGGATTTTTGACTAAATGAACATTTATATTAAAAGTGTTTACTTTCTACAGAAAATGTCAGCTTTTTGTCAAAAACAAAAACAAACAAACAAAAAAAACCAGGAAGCTCTTGGCCAAAAACTTCCTGTCTGAAAACTCTCTTTTTTTTTTTTTTTGGTTTTTCAATGAAAAGAGGGGTTTTTTTTGTCTTTCTCAAAAATTTCAAAAGGGAAAAATTAATCTTTTATGACCAGCTCTACAAAATCCATTTCTAGGCTGTGTCATGGAGTCAAAAGGAAATGATGGTTTAAAAGTGCTGACCTGAGACCATAATGAATTGTTAGATCCATAACAGGGGATTCAATTACAGACTCGCATTCCCATAATTTCTACCTATGATGTTTTCGTTAACCATGTGTGAATATCTATCTTATGCCAATCAGATTCCAGGAGAGCCTAAAATGATTAGATTGTATTCTGTGTTTGTATATCACCTATCTGAATGGTCCAAGACTAGGGCTCCTGGGCACTATGGTAATATAAATAAATAATAATAATAATTAATAGATGAAAAATTCACTGAAATATTCCATTTTATATCTTTTGGGGATTAACAAGAGTTAATTTTGGGATGTAGGAAACTTGCCATTCTTACTAACTGCAGAACCTTTACTCACTTTATATTCTCATTTGCAGGTACTTCAGGAAGTTCCACAGTTATCATCCCATCTAAGTTGGTCTTCCCAATGAAGACTGGCTTGGTGCGCAGTACATCTGGTGCAGTCTTTGCTGTAACCCTGTGCTGAAGACCTCCAGCACTGTTCCCCCTATTCGTCAGAACAAAGGAATACGATGTCTCTGGCTTCAAGTTAGTGATAAGTTTCTGAGTGGCTCGACCATCCACCTCAACCACCATTTTCCCATCATCGTAAAGGATCTAATAGATACAAAAATTCAAGGCCTTTAGTCATTGGGGGGGAAAAAGTTGTAAAATGATTGGTATTGATACACTGAAAACATAAATGAACCCAGCCATAAATTTAAAATGCTAATCGGCAGTATTTTATGGTAAAAATGTTATTGATAACGGCATGTCAATCTAATTATCTTTTTCCAGCAAAAATAATTATTTAAAATAAAGTGTCCTCTATTATAATGTACATGGTACTAGAGATGTATTTGTTAACATGTTTAAAATTCTTATGATGCTGATACAAATGAGCTGAGCATTTAACATGCTGTTTACATTAAGGCTGTTCTGCAGACTTGTGTTTACTGTAGATCTACCCATCCTTAAAGGTTCCTTGTTTTCTGAACCAGTTTTCATATTCACAAAAGTTCATAACATACTGCTCTTTGCTGACCTTTCCCCGTGGTGAGCAATAAGTGCTTAAATGGTGCAGAAGAAATTACAGGCAAGACTGCAACTTACACAAATCTGTTTGACCATATTATAAATAATTGGAATGCAAGAGTTAGAAACCAGATAGGTTTCTTTTTTAAAGAACAGGTCAAAGGAGTAAAGAAGATCACATTCTGTTACATACAATACAGAGCAGAAGCTTTAAAAGAAAATTAATATTTTTAATTCCTCTGTTTAGGAAGACCTGTTGCACTGCACTATAAACAAAGAGTTCACAGCATGTATAATATCTAATACCAGTCCAAGTTTGGAATGCTGCCACTGTACTAATTCTAAGGTGGAAAGTTCACATTGCCAAAGGACTGATTTTAACTGCTTGGGTCAATATTGCTGATTAGCATACACTTTTAAATATAGCAGAACCAAAAAAAATCCACCTGCTCAGTAAACTGCTTAAGCAGGTGAACTATATCCTCCAATTTTATACTTGATGTCTTACAAATTAGAAAACAACTTACTTTGAAAGGCATGGCAGAATTGTAATTCTCTGGAATCTCCCAAGACAGTAATACTGACGTCTTCATTACTGCTTTTACATGAAAATTTTTTGCAAACACTGCTGGAAAAGGAAAAATAATGTATTTAAACTACATCTTGAACCTTATCTCCTATCGCTTGTCCACCACTACCAATAAGCATTAAGGATAAAAAGAATAGAATGCAAATCTCTGATTTGCTTAAGACAATCATTTAAATACCTCATTCTTACGAAGTTCATTCATCTAATACCATCTCAGTATGTTATATTTTTCCTTACCTGAAAATACTGGGCAGATGTTAGCCAGACTTGCTTGACATGGGGTAATTGGATTCTAAGGTATCCAAAACATATTAAGATTTACATACTTTACCTTTTGTGTTGGTTGAACCTATTTACATGAATGGGCGGGTCAGTTTATTTACAGCTTCAAAAATACTGATATCCAAAGACCGACATTCCTTTAAAGGACAGCGCCATAAGCAGACAAATCCTACCTTGATCCACGGGCAGTGTCCTGAACTGGACACTTGGACTATATGGACCGGGCCCTTTGCTCGTGTGGGCACGTACTTTTACATCATATGTAGTATCTGGTTTTAAGCCAGAAAGTGTCATAGTGGTATCAGCGGGAACAATGGGGAGCTCAATTGGGTGGTGTGCAACATTGATATCTCTGTACAGCAGGGTATATTTGGTGATAATGCCATTTCGCTCTGCTAAGACCGGTGGCTGCCAAGTTAATTGGACCGACGTAGAGGTGGAGCTTTCTGAATGGAGGTTCTGAGGGAATCCATTGGGTACCTCTTCTGGAATAGAAATCTCTTTTACCATCTCCTCCCCATAGCCCACTTTATTTCTAGCTGAAAGCCTGAAGAGATAAGAAGCTCCTTTGTGAATGTCTGTGGCTGTGAAGTGGTCTTCTTTCTCTGAGAACTCCAGCGTTGTAAACATATCCAAATCTTTGCGGCCAAACTTCAGGCGGTAACCCTGCAGGGGGCCAAAGGTATCGACAGGAGGGTGCCACTGAATAAGAGCCGTGTTCATCTGTGTGTGGCTAATCACAAGCCGAGGTTTTCCTGGAACTGTAGCACAATGTTATTTAATGATGATAAATATAAACGGAAATGTGCATTTAATTTTTGAGGCTTTTTAAATAGGAATACAGCTGTATTTGCCTTTCCCTCACTCTTTGTTCCTCAAATAACTATCTTATAAAAGTTCAGAAATAACCTCTTTCTTCTGCACTATTCAGTCATACAGTATAATAGACTTGTTGTTCCCCCCACCCATTTTCCAAATACAGAGAAAAGTATGAACATTCAGGGACACAGAATGTATGAAACACAAGTGAGGTAAAACTTCCAAACAGCTACTACCCATCTTTGCTTACAAGTACTCGCTTGTGAAAAGGAGTGTTGTCATAAGCATTCATTAATTTAATCCAGGGGAAAACATTTCCATTTCTGTAAGTAAAAAAAAATATGGAGAAATTACAGGTTTCTCACTATGCCTAACATATCTACTACCATTATTATTATTTTTTGGGGGGGGAGGGGAATACACCTATGATAGAAGGTAAGTCAGCTGGACTTTCTTCTTAGCAATCCTAGCATACCACCATTAGGAATCCTATCTACCTACCTTAGGTACTTATATGTCATCTGTCACTATAGTGTATCTGAGTGCCTTGCAATCTTTTTTGTATTTATCCTTTCAATGTCCCTGTGAGATTGGGAAGTACTATTATCCTCATTTTACAGATGGGGAACTGAGATACAGACAAACCAAGTGACTTGTCCAAGATCACACAGGAAGTCTATGGTGAAGAAGGTATTTAATCATGAGCTGCCCAAATCAGAGGCTGGCATCCTAGCCACTGGACTATTCTTACTCCTAGATACTGCTTATCAGCCCTTCATTCGCATGTGTTTGAACTCCATGTAGATTACACTGACCAGTTGTAAAGCTTGCTCCTCTTAAGCAGCTTATTATGTCTGAAATGTATACGTAAACAGCTCACAATAGGAAAGTCAGCAGATGCACAAGAAAAAGATGAGGATGTCAGCTGGAGAGCAGATAAGGAGAAAATAGGGTTGGGAAAAGAACTCAAAAACTGCATTTAAGAGATGTAAACATTATGAAAATGTGTACAATGGATGAAGATGACAATGTTATTGGACAATGGCGTGGGACTATTAGCTTGCACTGATGCAAGTCTGACACTCCATGTTATGGGCTGGATAAATGTAAAGGATAACTTGTGTTCATTTATCAAATTTTCACAACAATCTTTTGAACTGTACATTTTATCTTTTCCCCAGAACTGCAGAAAATCAGTCATAATTAGAACTATTGATAATAATTCCAAAACAAGAGAACAAGAACACCATTTCTTGGTGAAAATTACGCAAATGATAAGCTTTTTTTCCATTACTCCCTTCATAAGTCCTGGCCATTGTCTACAATCTGATATGAATTCTGGTTTATTTTTATAGCCATTTACTACAGAGTCTTCCTTTTTAAAGCCTAATTCTTGTCCAAATAGGATCCCAAGCACTTTCTATGTTTTCACCCCACTTTCTGTAGTATAAAATGTATTTCTCTGATTAGTTCTGACCTTTTCCCACTGACGGATATGAGTCAGTATTGGAGCAGAGAAAAGACTGTGAATGCTCTCGTAGGCTAAATTTTTCATTGTATTATAACTATTATTGAAGCCAATGGAGCATAAGCAAGAGGAGAAGAGCCCACAAAAATAGAATAATAACTCTTTCAGATTTTTAGATGAGAGGTTGCTGGAAGCTGTCACTAAATTATTTATGCCATAAATTGTTTTTACTCTTGTGGCAGCCCTCACATTTAAGACTGTTTCTTTTAAGTTTGATTGGTGGTGCCTATATAAAAGAGGTAAACATTACAGCTAGTTCTCGAGCAGAATAGAAAAGCCAGCAACGTTTGCCTAACCACTAAAAAAAGAATTTAAAAAATTAAAAATGCGTCTATGTTGTCTAATGGCAAAAGCAAAAACAGAAAGGAAACTAAAGAACAAGGAGCCTGACAGGAGAGTGACTGTGAATATGGAAAGTGAAATTTGACTGGAAAGTACTTCCAGTTCTCTTAGGGTGACCAGATGCCCTGATTTTATAGGGACAGTCCTGATATTTGGGGCTTTTTTTAATATGGGCTCCTATTACCCCCATCCCCTGTTCTAATTTTTCACACTTGCTGTCTGGGCGCCCTAAGTTCTCTCCTGTACGTCAGTCCCTTGATAAAATAGTAACACTTTTTTGTTGCGGTATTGTAATTCATTTTAAACATTTGGAGGCTAAATTCATCACTGGCATAAACAAGCCCCACTGAAACTATTACTAAATATTTTAGATTGTGAACAACCACAGAAAACTATATATATCTATCTCTCTATATATATATAGTGAGTATAATGACTGAGTCTACTTTGTTTATTTGATATACGTAGTTTTGTCTTAGCTATATGGGGCAATATTTTGTAGTACATCAATAGAAGTTCCCGCATCATGTTCAATACAATGAATGAAATCCTAGTAATATGAGACCTCACTAGAGCAAGCCGTTGTCAAATCTTTCCAGAGAAGTGAAGAAAGATTGACAGCTTTTGTATGCAAATAATGAGGTTTGCAGTTAGTGAAGTGTGCATTTCACTTTTGCAATTCATGCTAAACTGTAAAATACATAGCTGTAAAAACAATTTATATGGCTATCATAGGTACCAATAAAGCTGAAGACACTTTTTTTTCTACTACCGGCAAGGGTATTATTTTAATCATGAAGAAATATTTAAATTCTTTGATTTGTGACAGTAACTTGTTTGTATAAAGACTTTCTAGAAATATGATTACTGATACTAAAAATGGATATAAAACAGGAAACTGAATATGGTATGGAAAGTATATTCTGGAATGGAGACCTTAGCCAAATACCATTACTACACTATCAACTGAGGTTACTGAAGGCTCACACTTGTGAAATAAACTTGACAAGCCTTCCCTACAAACAAGTATAAACTATGGTTTTTAAATACTAACTAGACATAGTAAAACAGTTAATTATCACCAACTGGTTCATACCTGCCTTAAAGTAGTTTTTCACATATGGTGAGTTTTTCACTGGGAAACATTTAGAGTCCAATTTTCCTCCCAGGAACACTAGTTTTACAGTGATGTAATTCAACTGACTTTAATGGAGATACCTCTTTTAAAACAAGTCTAAATGAGAGTAGCAAGTCAGGCCCTTAATTTGTTTTGTAGTATTTTTAGACCGTTCCTTTGTAGAAGCTCCCCATTAAATGAAAGCTGTCAGAAGTTGACAGGCCCTAAATTAGAATTATTAGCTTTGCTTTGGTATGTGAGTTTGGGAAAGTACAAGTGCATCATTCCTCCATCTGCCTACTCTATTCTTGTGAAAAGGTAGGGTCTGAAATCTGTCTGTACATTCTGTAGTATGCTTATCATTCCCTTTTATAAATGCCTGTATGAGAATCCTCCTTACTACAGATAATAAACCATAGCCAGGTCTAACATATTGTCTGAATGGGTATTCATTTAGGGAAAAAAAATATATGGAGCAGCAAAACGCTGAGTTCCTGTTTGTGCAGAAGATTGTGGGCTGGTAGGTGTGGACATTTATCAGATTGCCATGGCATCGAGTAAAGGGACAATGCCAGTGACGTAAGCCAATACTGGGCTCTGGGTTTGTTCTTGGAAGGTCACGCAGCAGAGGAATTCCATTACAGCCTTTGTTTTGGAGAGTTTATAGATTTTTTTCAAGTGACTGGAGATTTTTTTTTTTTTTTTAAAGGAGAGGGACACAAAATTTTGGGACAGTCAAAGTTGACAGTGCCCTTCTGTGATCAATGTAGAGACCACCAGCTGAAGCTGAAAGTTTTGCTTCTATCATTCCATATCGTACAATTATAGTTAGAGACTGGAATGAATTTCATTAATCAAAATATCATTGAAATTACTGTGTTTATTAGAGCTGGGAACTGAGTTTTGGAAAACGTTTTGGGTCAAGTTTTGCTTTTACCTACATCAGAACCAAACGTGGTCCAGAAGAGGACTGCATTTTGTCTGAACTACTACAGTTCATTGGCGAGGTGGAGCCAGATAAAATATATCTGGTGTATATTAGTCATGAGTAATGAATGGAAGGTACTGGAGAAGCTGGAATGCAACTACATGATCAAGTCCAGAGGTGGGCAAACTATGGCGTACGGGCCACATCTGGCCCACAGGACCCTCCTGCCCGACCCGAGCTCCTGCCCCAGGAGGCTAGCCCCTGGCCCCACCCCTGCTGTTCTCCCTCCTCCGCAGCCTCAGCTCACCCCTCCGCCAGCACAATGCTCTGGACAGTGGGGCTGCGAGCTCCTGGGGCAGTGCAGCTGTAGATCCCAGCCTGACCCCTTGCTCTGTGCTTCACGGTGCATGGCTGTAGCGCCGCCAGCCACTGGTGCTCCAGGCAACACGGTAAGGAGGCAGGGAGCGTGTGTGTGTGTGGATAGGGGGCGGGGCGGTCAGAGGACGGGGAACGGGGGTTGAAGGGAGGCAGGGCTCCTGGGGGGACAGTTAGGAAGGAGTGGGGGTTTGATGTGGTGGCGGGGGGCAGGGGTTCCGGGGGCAGTCAGGGGACAGGGAAAAGGGGTGGTTGGATTGGGCAGGGGTCAGGGGGGCCAGTCAGGAAGGAGGGGGGGTTGGATGGGGCGCCGGGGAGCAGTCAGGAGAAAGGGAGCGGAGGGGGGGGAGATGGGGCAGAGGTCCCAAGGGTGGGCCGTCAGGGGGGCGCAGATAGTCAGTGGGAGCCAGGCCACGCCCCCCTCCCCTAACCAGCCCTCCATACAATTTCCAAAACTCGATGCGGCCCTCAGGCCAAAAAGTATGCCCGCCCCTGATCTAGTCACTACAGTTGAGATTTTCCTAAGTAGTCTAGGAGATATGGCTATATCTGCCACGGAAATTATTGAAGATGCGTTTCTAAACCCATTAGACTGCTTTGAAAAGCTCAGCCTGGGTAGTTATAACATATATACTGTTTGACTTCCCACAGTTACATAATCCATAGATTATTGTTATGATAGTTTATAATAGCGTTAGAGGGCTGTTATGATTTATCATGATATGTATGGAGTGTTTTTATGGCCATGTTATAAAACCAAGAAAATGAACATTTGTAAGGAAAATAAGGCTGCCCTTTCTCCTTTACTATGGGAACTCCAATTTTAAAGGTCTGGTAGGGTTCCTCACAAAGTATTTTCTTTTTTTGTGGAGAGAGGAGGGTACTGTCCATTTGGCAGAACATTTCTTGCTCCTGCTTCCTGCAGTCCACTCTGATCCTTTGGCATTTGTCAGGATAATCCTCTGTTTGCCATTTGCTGATTTTCCCCTTGCTTATAAAATATATTGTGGGGTGCAGGAGAGAAATTACCTAGCAGTAGGTTTATAGTTAAAACAACATTTTTCTGCTACATCATTAATTTAGGAAGGGACTAGGATAGGGACTTGTTCCATTTTTTTGGCTCAAATGAAGAAAGCTCCATCGGCTTACAAACCAAAGGCTCCCTCTGCCCTACAAACACCTTCATTTGCACTAGAGACAGCTTCCATACAGCAGGTGTATCAAAACAAGTATTGCAAGTGGAGAGACAGCCAATTCAGAGATGAAGGGGTATCCAAATATTACCTGCACCGGTGGTAGACACTAGTTTGGGCTTGCTACGTGCTCCGTCTCCTTTTGTTGTGTAGGCTGTCACAGTGAGGGAGTATGTAGTTTCAGGCTGTAGTCCAGAAATGATCATTTCCTGAGATGAAATAAAACAATAAGAACACGTATTAAAAATTCATTCCTTACTAAGAAAGCGAAGAATAATCTAGTCAATTGCTACCTATCACATAAAGTACATATGCTTTTGTGCTACGTGTAATGAAGATACACATTGGAGTGTATCAGAAGAATGTTTTGTGAGTGAGACACTGTAATGCAGTATGTTTCACTTTTTTCAAGTAATACAGACAGGGCATTTCTAAGTAGCATGCTTCAGGTAGTTTTATATAGCTTAGGCCAAAGAACGAATGATGTGACCAGTGTAATAATCATCCTGAAATGTATTGCCTGGAGAGTCTTATTGCTATTGTGAAATTAATGCAAGTTGAAAAATAAGTTTGACCTAGTAGTTTACTGGCCATTATTGACATAGGTATGAAATCACTAGCAATAAGTCAGAGAGCTCCAGTTTTACCCATACTTCTAAAGCTATTTCAAAATACACTAAGTACAGTTCACCAGAAACACTATTTGCCTTCATATATAGATTTCACAACAACTTGTACTTGTTACAGCGCTGCTCATCCAGGAATCACAAAGTGCTTTACAAATTGTTAACTACTCAAAATCTCAAAGAGCCACTCAATCAGCATTCTTAGAGCAAACCCCAGAGCTCTCAGGCAAAGTACACCAGCAACAGAAGGGATCAATTCTCAACCAATACAAAGAACAGGGTGTAGTATATGCAAAAACCAAAAGAGACCTTTTCACTCACACATGTACATACACATGGAGGCCACCTGAAATAAAGACTTGTTTTTGCTCTAAAGGCAGCAGGAGAAAGTTTTGTCTTGATAAATCAATCAGGCAGATAAGCATTATTAGTCTGTTGCTGATTCATGGGTAAACTGAAGAACAGAGAAGTCTATTTATCCAAAGTCACACAGTTATCATGGCTTCCAGTTCTCAGTCATAACCACTAACCTGCACTCCTTCTCAATTCTGTGTGGCTGAATGGATTTACACTAATTTCAGCATTGCTAAAGGAATGGCACACTTCAATGTCAAGAATAAATGGCAAATGTGCAATCATGTAATCTTCAAATGCAACAACCATAAAAGTTAACAGCAAAATTATGGGCCCAACTGTCCACAATAAATTGATTTTTCAAAATATGAGGATAGGAACACTGTACAGATTAAATTAAAATCTGGCCCTATATTTTCAGTCACTTGTTAGCAGTACCAAAATTACTAGGTAATAATGAGAAGGGATGGGTGAAATGTTTCCAATAAAAAAGAACAAATCTGAAAATTCATCCCCAAACTCAATTCTACCCAAATGGCAAAGTTGGGAAGAAAGACATTTCACTTTCAGTCTTTCAAAAGGCAATTACAAATGATGGTGACAACTTAGAACTATAAAAGTAAAACAAATTACAGTTTTCTTTTAAATAATGATTCACACACTAGCCTCATTTGGAGTACGTTGTATTCTACTGTATGCAAGGATAAACAAACACATACAGTAGTGTCTTTTAAAAAGGCAAATTGAATGTAATAAACACATTCCTTAAACCATAAATACTGTGAGACGTTTGCCTTCCTTGGTTCGATTGGGAAGTTTACAAAACAGACACATGTTCCAAACAAAAAGAAAGATGAACTTGTACTTCTGCTGCACACTACACACTGAATACAACAAAACCTGAAGGGTGACCACTAGGCAAATCCAAACTGTTTTGGTTTTCTTTCTGTAATACCTTCTTTTAAAGCATAGTTTCTTTGGTTGCATTGCCAGGCAAAGTTAGTTACAGCCATCAAAACCAACAAAAACACAAAACAATGTTGTACGTTTCAGCACCATGCCAAACTCACAGAACAAAATATAAAAAAAAAGTGAGGAAAATTTCAATAATATGTTAGTACATGCAGTTGTGCAAATGACAAAAACATTTACAAAACAGAAAGAGGTTAAAAAAAAACAACACACTTTTTGTCTGACCAGTCAACAACTACTCACATGTTCGGCAGTATCATCATATTCCCACTGATTCAGAGTAAAGAATGGTGGAAAGAAAAACAAAAGAAATGAAGAGAGGTTTGTAGCCTGGTTGAGGCAATTTTGTTGTTTGTAGTAAAAATAAATAATAATAATAATAAAAAAAAATCTCCAAAAACTGGCTGGCAAAATGAAATACCCTTTGAAATCAGATTAATGAAATTAGGCTGGGCATTTTCAATTCCATATTTATTACCAGAGATGGTACAAAAATTGTAACTTTTCTTTCCTTGAAGGGTAAAAGAACGACATATTCCCTAGTACTGAATGCTATTATTGCTCAGTAATATTTTATGACTGTATTAATGAAAGCCACTGATATAGAATGAAAGGCTGCCTGTTTTTCTAATCATATGTTACAAGGCTACATTCATTTTCATTTCAATTTAGCCTGTCCAAATTACATCAGTGCACCTATTTAGATTCATAACTGCAACGTGTATACATACTTGAAATGAAGTAATGAAGCCCTGTTACCATCATTTGGTTTTTCATTGCATACGCCAAGAGAACACACATTCAGTGAAATAAATGTGAGGGGGTTAGAATGAGCCAACGGGGGAACTAGCAATTAAGAGCCAAACACTAAAGAAACCTACAAATGAGCAAGTTTGGCTTTGGCATGGATGGTGTTTTGGTGCCAATATTGCACATACTCTCTCTCTATGTCCACCTTCTCCAATTTAAAATGGAGTCAGAACTACGGCCACACAGAGCTTGAAAGTGGATATCTGAGCAAGACAAAGGGAGAACTGAAGCTCAGAGGCTTATTGTTTTCTCTTTCTCATTGTGACGCATGGCTATAAAGGGTTAAACATCCTGCAAAATAAATAACCCTCAAAAGACATGTGGGGAGATAATGTTTGTGTTTTTGTGTATTTACATATGTATGAGTAGGGTGGACAATGTAATCAACAGTCCCTGTCTATGCTGTATTCTGATAACTCAGAGGTCAAAAGAAGATCCTAGCATTTAAATGAATTGTAAACACGGGCTATCTCAGTATTCATCTCTCTTTGAAATGTACCATGAATTGTGGAAGAACAAGCAAATGGCCTTATGTTAATTCATATAGCTAAGTACTGATGATGGACTTCCTTCAAAGTCATCCTAATTACCTTTTGTTCCTCGAGGAAATCCCAACTCGTCAAAGAGGACATGAAATTCTATAAAAGATCCCTGGGCCCTGATTCTGTCATCTCAGATCTGCTTAGACTTCATCGGGGAAGTTTGAGTCACAAGACTGAGTTCCCAGTTATGCTGGTACACCCGGAATATGAGATTTGGACATTGGATTGTGACCTATGAACTGAATTCTAAAGGAACTCTTTGCAACTACAAAATTCACCATCTCTGCTATGAATCTGAACCTCAATGAATTGAACTCATGTCTGTATGTATAATGATCTTTTAACCATACTCTCTCTTTTTTGTTTTTTTAATGAATTTTAGTTTAGTTAATAAGAATTGGCTGTGGTGTGTATGTAGGTAAGATCTGAAACATTCATTAATTTGGGGGGTAATGTGTCCGATCCTTTGGGATTGGTAGAACCTTTTCTTTTGTATGATGAAATAAGATTTCCAGATATGTTCATCATATCTGACATGGGTACCTGGATGGAGGCCTGAGGCTGGATCACTTTAAGGGAACTGTGTTGTTTGGACTTCCAAGTAACCAGTAAGGTAATAAAGAAACTGTTTTATGCTGGCTTGGTGAATCTAAGTATTGGAATATCCCACCAGCTTTTGGAGGCTTGGCCATCTCATTCTTTGCAGTTCACCCTAATTGAGTGACCACAGCTGGCTCCCCACTAGGACCCTGGCCACACTCAGAATTGCAAATTTGTAGTAAACCGCAGGCATTTATGGTTCATTCTGTTTAAACTAAGAGAGCACAATGTTTTGCCAAATAAATAAATTCATAAATATGTAAAACAAGAAAATGGACCTCTTGAGAGCTGGCACAATACTATTTAAATAGGCATGTCAACAAAATTGAAGGGACAAGAGATCATTGCCCCCCCAAATGAATATAGAGAGTTGCAACTTATCTATTAATTCCGGGGGTGGGGGGAGGGATGCCATCATTTACTAACATCAAACATAGAACTGGTTAAGATTTAACTGTTTACTTTCAATTAAGGTGATAATATCTGATGACTTTTAGGGTGACCAGACAGCAAATGTGAAAAATCGGGATGGGGGTAGGGCGTAATGGGAGCCTATATACGAAAAATACCCACAAATCAGGACTGTCCCCATAAAATCAAGACATCTGGTCAACCCAGATGACTTCCTATTATTCACATACAAAATGAGCCCGGGCTGTGAGAGGTGTGCAAACATTTATAGCTTTCCCTTAGGCGTATACATCAGAGGCATAATTCAGGTAATTTCCAAGTCCACAAAGTGTAAGTATAGCCCTACCATTAGAATCCTAATATTAGAAGTTCTTTTGATCTTGATGTGATCAAATACATGGCCCAGAACAGAGATTTCTCTATCATATGCCATGATTTGTAAAACAGATCGAACCACTTTCTCAGCATCTGCATTTTGCAGCAGAAGCAACCTTAAATTTTTAAAACAGACTTCAAATTTTACTTGATATTATTGATTTGAATGATGTATTATGTTATTTAAATACATGAGTGTGTTCTAAAAGTATGACACAATATTCAGGCCTCATTTGATAAGAGTGGTGAGATGGGTACACGCTAATGCTTTCAAGGCAGTACTAAATGCGCCAAAGCAGGGTTCTAATCTGCCTACTTCTGGTTCTGATGCTAAAACATTGAACAGATTATTCCATCCAGGAATAAGAGTTATCTGTGTGAAATATCTGGTGGCTGGATCAGACAGCACACATGCTAAAAGGCACTGACTATGATCTGCCCGGATGCCCTTTGGCACTCTTCCAGAGGACATGCAGATCATGAAGTGTGTAGGTTTAGGGGAGCCTGCAGATGGTTACAAAGAATTGCACTAAACTTAGCTGTTTTTCCCCCTCGTGTATGCATACACAGGCTGTCTGAATTTGGCACAAGAAACTGTAAACATAACCATTCTGGAGAACCTACTAAAATGGAAATAAAACATGTCAGCTTGTGGGCCAAAGTGGAGGGGGAAAAAGACAGGTAGTTATTTATATGTATTTTGTAAATGCAGCATTTTTACTGCAGCCTATAAACAGAATAGAAAATAATCTAGTTACCTGTGCATCAGCCAGCATGACATCCTTCAGCATGGGTTGACCCTTTGGCTCTCCATTTTCCATCCTCACATAATGAACCTGGTATCCTCGGATCTGACCATGCTGCTTATTGGGTACAGGCGAGCGCCATGACACTTTAACAGAGGTAGAGTTGACAGCCTCTACCTCGACTTTGCGAGGAGGACCACTAGGAACTGGAACAACATCATTGGATAAAACAGAATTACAGGCACCTGTCCCACCCATTTAGAGTCTTTTTCTTTCTCTCTCTCTTTAAGGGCAGACCCACTATGTTTTCTTTGAAGAATACAAATTGTTCAACAAATGAAAATGCTCAACCAATCTGCTCTACCTTTCAGTGAAAAGATCAAAAAACATGACTGATGCAAAAAATGGAAGAAAAAAGAGTATTAGAGAAATAGAAAAACATGTAAAAATGTACAAAAGCCAAGGAAGATGCTTTGAGATTCAAAGCATTAAAGTACAAAGAGATATTTTGTAATTGAAATAATAATAATAAAAAAAACAAAAGATTTCAAAAAAAAAAGTTCCCTTTTGTTTTGGTTGGGTTTGGGTTTTTTGCAGTGGAACAAAAAGGTGGTTGATAATTGGGACATCTTCTGTTATATTCAGATATGGAAGACATTTGACAACCTAGATATTTAAAATAAAAATATGTAGAGCATCAGTTTTCCAAAAGATTTTTTTTAAATGCACCAAAGAACAAGAAGGCCATTCTTAAAAATCAAAAGACATAAGCTCATCAGACAGAAGAGTTAAAAAATAAACAACAAGAAAAACGCAGAAAGATCCCCCCCGTGAGATCTGTGATTTTTTTTTAATAGATGAGGAGGGGGAGAAAGAGCAATCTGGGTAGGTTCGAAGGAGTAGCAGTTTCAATTTGCTCAAAAAAACCCAAAACTTTGTGTTTAAAGAAAAATTCAAAACTGATGTAGCAAAGGAAGACCTTTGATTAAAATCACATGGTGATAGTAACAGTGATTTTGGGAAAAAGAGGAGCAGGGACAAAAATGGAATACTCTTAGCCTATACAAAGACAGCAGATCGAGAGAGAGTCATAGAGGTGCAAACGGATGTAGTGGAGGCAACATACCATCTTCATCTGTCCGAATCAATACTGATAAGCTCTCTGGGCCAGGTCCGACATCAGTGTGGGCAGTCACAGAGATCCGGTATTCAGTCCATTTTTCCAACTGTTCCAAAAGGTACTGAGTAGTGTCCGAAGCAATTCCCAAAATTTCATGGGGCTTGTCATCTTCCCCATCAATCCCAATGTACTTGATTGAATATTCTGTGATAATGCCATTCTGTTTTTCCACCGGTGGAGGTTGCCAACTTACCAAAATGCTAGTGGAGCTGGGGCTGGTGCAACTAATGTCTTGAGGAGGAGCTGATGGCTCTAATTTCAGTAGTGGGTTAGAGGAGGATTTGAGTGAAAGGATAGGAGTGGTTGAAAAAAAGAAAAAAACATGAACAAAAGAAAAAATGAAAATAAATAAAAAGGGCAACCAAACAAAAAAAACCAAACCCCATAGAAACTTAAAAAGCAAAACATCAGATAATCGTATGCACCTTGGCTTATTAAAGTGAAGAAATTAAAAATGAATAAACCAACTAAATGGTGAAAAAGGATGTGGGGGAAATACATGAAAATGAAGCCTCAAAATAATATTACGTACCTGCAATTAAAATTCTTCTTCAAATAAAAACAAAACGTGATGCTTTTATATGTCTATTCATCTATCCTTGTAATGTCTGCAATTAGTGCAAGTTAGGATATTTTAAATGATTATTTTATGTATGTATTTCTTGCCAAATTTTAACTTCTACTGTACAGTCAGTCTTACATTCATTGAATAGTTTTTTTCCCTTTTACTATATTCCACATAACTTGCAATAATTGCTAGAAATTGCTTGAGAAATTCCCTTTGAAACTTCCCTTCTGTCCCCCCGCTCCTCCTCCCAAAAAGATTATATTTTCATTTTTCTTTTTACAACTGAGTCTGCCTGGATCAAGTAAACTACAAATAATGTTTAAATGGAAAGCATTTATTTAAACATTTATTGTAGCCAATATAGTGTAAAAGCATGCAAAGTCAATAGAAGATGAAGAAAATCTTAGTCAAAGATTTACCTACCAGGACAAAAAGTGACAGGCTTGTTGATTCTGACTGTACCTTGTACTTACCCTAGATCAGCTCTCAGTTATATTTTTTAACTCCTCTTGGAGACACCTTTGCTAGTGAAGAATTAAATCCTACCAGCAATTTTTTTGGTAATTTCAATAAACTACCACCTCCGCGCATTTTGTCAGCAAAATAGCTATTAAATCTTACTAAAAGACTTCCCTAGCGAAACAAAGCAAAAAGATACAAAGCTCTGAATTTATACTGTATCTTACTTCACATGAGCATCCATCATTTAGATCAAATATAACTTGTATTAAGAAGACAGCTAAAGTGCTTGCCCATTGTGTGTGATCTAGTCTCTCCCCCATATCCTTAAAGGAAAACCAAATGGATTTTTGGTACTACCTGGCACATCAAAGATAATTAAAGCAGCTGAAGAGTTATAGGGCCCTGCTGTGACCTACTGCAGTTACACATGTATCTTTTGGTTCCTCACAGATCTTCTATGTGGATCAATGGATGTTCCTCTGTGTGGTATTTTACCCTTCTCAGGGGAAAATAAGTGAGAATGTACCAGCATCTGGAGGAGTTGAAGGGGTAGATTAGCTTTTTTCTTTACAAAAAAGTCAGTGATCAAGGCACAAATCAAGTACACAGGATATACTGGTCATTACGCTACAGAGCATGAATCTGTCTAGGAAGTATAAAAGGAAGCGAAAAGACTCCTTCAGGATATCATACTGACAGACAGATATCCCTGTAGCAGCTTTCTCTGAAGCCATGACTGAAGGTTACAAAAAACTCTGGAGAATATTTTGGCTGTATCCATGAGAGATTTCTATTTTTTTTAAGTATCATGGGGTGGCCGTGTTAGTCTTTATCCACAAAAACGAGGAGTCTGGTGGCACCTTAAAGACTAACAGATTTATCAGGGCATATCTTTCGTGGCTAAAAAAAAAATTTCTTCAGATGCATGCAGAAGCATGCACTTCTTCCATGTATCCGAAAAAATGTTTTTTTTACTCACAGAAGCTTATGCCCAAATAAATCTGTTAGTCTTTAAGGTGCCACCAGACTCCTAAATTTTTTAAAATCATTATATTAAAATAAATGCAAACCATTCTATCTTGTGTAATTGTTTTTTAAAATGCAATTTCTCCTTTACTTTGCAAGGTGATTTTTACACCATGTGCAATCTAGTAAACAAATCTATTAGGTCTTATCATATACCATGGACGTAAATTGGAAGTTTGCCATTGATTTCAATGGGATCTCTTGCAAAAGTCTGACTACCGAGTACTTTCTTTTCATATATAACCTTTGCACTTTTTCACGTATTATCTCAATATGTAAAATAAAAAGAAGTCTACACACAGTGTAATGTCATCTTACTGGCCCTGTCCCATTTACTTCTTTCTTACATAACTAGGAAATGGAAATCAATGGCAATTTTGACTGTGCACAGAGTACAGGATTGGGCCTTAAATATTTAACTTGTAGCCACACTTAAATCAATTCCCACCCACCTTTTATGATGCTCATGCTCTCACGTGTAACTGAAATGGTCTCCATGAAAGGAAATAATTTTCTTCTATATCAAAATACTGATTTTGCATAATTAAAATGACAGTGCCCCATGACATTATACTTGATTCTTAGATAAGGGCTGCACAAATGACAGCATAATTGGGCCCTTTGTGTTTATTTAAAATGCCACAGACATGCCTCAGGAAGTTCACATTACTCATAAAACTCAAACTCTAAAGCAACAGTTCTTCAGGTACCTTAATTGTTACTAATATCTCATCAAACACTAGCAAAGCATGACAGTATAAATACAATAGCTCGAGCTGACTGATGCAAACCAGAATTTTGATGAGGCTTTGCAGTATTCATTTAAATAACCTTACTTCACTAAAAGTAATGAACCAATCAGCCTATAGAAAATTTAAACACATGATGGAATAAAGTTTGAAAATGGAGCAGTAAAGCGAAAGAATTACACAAAGTAAACTTTAGCTGATTATATCAACTCTTTGGGATGTAATTCTCCATTACCTGAAGAAGATCCCTTTAGTTAAGCTTCAATTTACATGTTTTTAAATTCCTATATAAATTCCCATCAGATTATTTCAGATAAGCCCTATAAATTACTCACATCATTTACATGAACAGCCAACAGAATGTGGTTTTCTTGTGTGTATCAAAATGACCTATAATACTAAGGTGCCCACCTTCCAAAGACTGGTAAAAAAAACCCCATTAGGCAAAACTTAGAAAGAATAACCATAGTTATCAGCATGCCTGTTAGTGCATACAGTCCTGGAACCTTCAAATGTACACATTCTGCAGGAAGAGCATCTCTGGATAAAAGGAAATAAATTTTATGGAATTTACACTGCGGAGCAGGAAATGACTAGGCAGGAATTTTAAGGCTCCAGACCATATAGGAGGCATGCCCTGCATGGAAGATCATTAGTCTGCTAGTGGTGCACTAGAAGCTATACTGATATCATCATAGTACTGTCTCTTTAGACATTCTGAAGATGTTCTGCTTCTTCTCCTAAGGATATGCAAAAGCCAATAATAATTCAAAAACAAGTCTTCTAAGCCTATTATAAATATATATCTTAAGCACTGTCCTGCTGTCGTGTTACTGAGATTCTTGCTCTCTATTGCTGTCTTACTGGCTTATCTGGCTGTGTCTGCTCAGCAGATACAAGAAGCAGAATAAAGCAAGCAAGGAGAGACACCTACTTGACTGCATGGTTCTCGCTGAGATTTCTGCAGTTGAAGCACCCAGGCCTTGTGGAGAGCGGGCAGCCAGACGGAAGTAGTACAAGCTGTTTGGCTTCAGGCTTTGCAGGCGGTAAGATGTAGTTGGCTCAATAGAAACACGTTGCTAAAGATAAGCAATAAGAGAACTGGACGTATTGATAAATATCCAAAGATACTTATTCAGAATGTTGTCTAAGGAGAAAAGCCCTCCTGAGACACTGATAACAATGTCATCAATGGGATTAATTTGTTTAAAACTTCTTTAAGAAATGTGAACATAGCATTTTAAACAAAGTAATCTTAACCAAACAATGAAAGGAAAGTGACTCTATTACCTACAATAAATAAATAATGAAGAATGAATTTTTAAAATAAGCAGTTCAATGTATCAAGCTGCTAGGGAGAAATTTTGTTTGACAGTTTAAAAGGGATTAAATAATTATGTTCAAAATTTAAAAGAATATTTGGACACTGACAGATGACTAGAGCCTCATCTACTTATCTACATGTACTTATCACTCCAATGAAATTGGACTTTTATGGGATGGGTGATCTTGGAGTTAAGGCTAGCCTATTGTTAGATTTGCATTCAAAATCTTAAGCAGCAAATTCTTCTAAAGGTATAAATATTATCAAGGACCTATGATCAGGACACAGTACAAGTTTAGGTAGGGGCATATATTTCATATGAAATTAAAAGATAGATCTGGGAACTCTCCTCTTAGCAGTCTTTTTTAGCTGCTGAGCATGTGCTTACATGTCGTCAGTACACATGAAGAACTTCTATAAACCTAAACTCAGTGAAGTAGCAGTAACCAGCTTTTGCTGTATTCCCAAAACAGCAACAAGATAGTGACGCAGGAGGGCACTGACATATCTAGCACTCTGCCGCTGTCTCCTGAGACCACTACTCTCGTTCTTTGCATTGGAAATCAGCTTTATAAAATTGAACATAAAAAATAAGAAGAGACTTGTTTTTTTAAAAAAGATTGATTTAATGCAGCCAAAGAAACATTTAAAATGCTAATTGTTTATAAAGAGCAAACAACATCTAAAAAAAGTATCTTATGATTAGAAAAATGTATTTTCTTCCTGAAGCACATTGAAAAATACCAATTACCATGTTCTAAAAGATTCTCATTTATTGACTAACAGAAACAACTACTCATTATGGGTGAAATCCTGGCCCTATTGACTGCAATGGGGCTGGGATTTCTTCCTATGGGTCATTCCTAAGAGCTGGGCAAAGTCTGTGAACTCCATGCCCTGGAGGCAGTAAAGGGTTGGACAGCCTGAACTAGCCTTATCTCTTTGGAACTGGGAGCAACCTCCATGCCTTTCCATGAACACCCGTAAAGCTTCCCTTGGCCAGTAGCCACAGAGCCTTACTGGTAACAGTGCTCAGAATGTGCCATCAAGCTGGTTGCTCTGTTGAACAAACCATATAATGTCAACATTCTCATACACTAGGAAAGCAGCTAAGCTTATACTTCTCAATCATTGCAGCCTTTCATGTCTTATTCCATTAAAGAAATACAAAAGGTGAGTAAATTTTCATTTACCTCTTCACCCTGGTCCCCATCTTTGTAAACCAGTTCATAGCTGGAAATGGTGTCAGAGCGGGGAGGGGTCCAAGAAAGTAATATGCTCGTTTCAGATTCAGGTTCTGCTTTGAAGTTCAGTGGTTGCCCTGGGACTAAAGTGAAAAGTTATACAGTGTTACCACCTATTTATTTCCCTTGTTCAATACTTATTATTCAAATATTTTCAATTATCATTGTAGTACTTGGCACAATACTATCTTTTGTTTTAATTTCTGAACTTAAACAGATAATCGATGCAGCTGTACTAAGAAATAGGTACAAAGCGAAAAAAAGTATGCTGTAGTATAATGATATTACCAACTTACATTTTATCCTAAATTATTTCAAAGTCCCTCAGAAACTGTACACAAAGAAATGATATACAAACCACAGAAATGCTGTCATCCTACAAGTGGACTACTGACACCTGTTTAAGAGCTTACAGCAGTGACTCTCAACCTTTCCGGATTACTGTACCCCTTTTAAAAGTCTAATTTGTCTTGCTTACTCCCAAGTTTCACCTCACTTCAAAACTACTTGCTTACAAAATCACACATAAAAATACAAAAGTATCGCTGCACACTATTACTGAAAAATTGCTGACTTTCTCATTTTTACCATATAACTATAAAATAAATCAATTGGAATATAAATATTATATTTACATTTCAGTGTATAGTATATAGAAGAGAATAAACAAGTCATTGTCTGCACGACATTTCAGTTTGTACTGACTTCACTAGTGCTTTTTATGTAGCCTGTTGTAAAACTAGGCAAATATCTAGATGAGTTAATGTGCCCACTGGAAGACCTCCGCATAACCCCAGGGGTATGTGTGCCCCGGTTGAGAACCACAGGCTTACAGTAGTACTACAGGAAAAATTTAGGACTGGAACTAACGACTATCATAACAACTGAAATTGCTTATGTGAACTGTGGCAAAAAAATGATGTATGAAATAAAGTACCGGTAAGTTATATACAAGGTGGGGAAAAAATCTTCCAAAAACAGCTAAAACCATTACAGATAATTCCAAATGCAAAACAAGTTTGCTAAACTAGCAAGCAATTAAGATATTAAGCGTATCCTTGTCTTTAAGGAGGAACTTGCACACTTCTGCTATATCGTTACTCTTCAAAAATGGCATCCTGAGGCGCCATGTTTCTTTTCTTGCCGATTAACATCTTTATCAATTTATCTCAGTTTTCTAATAATTAAATGATTTTTCTAACTGCCAGCCCTCAAAATGCAACTTTGAATCTGACAGATGAGGGGGTTTGTGGGGGGGGGGGAGGCATTATCTGGCTCATGTGTCATTTGTCATAAGGTTTATTCAGGCCAAAATCTACCCTCAGTTACACATGGGCATCTCCACTGAAGACTATGTAAAGTGTAAATGAGGGCAGAATTTGTCTTTTCAGTTAGAACATAGGCAATAACTTTGGCACCCAAGTTTGAAAATGTTTGGTTATGATTTCTATTGAGAATGCATGAATCACAATAGAATCCAAGCTCACTCTTCCATTGTTGTGCTGGCTTTGCAGGAATAAAAAGCAGTACACTTCTTTGGTCAGAAAAATAATTAGCTATTATTCTCAATACACACAGAGAGCAGCTGTGGTAGGTCATAATAACAACACAGATAATATTTTTTGCATAATCATTTTTAAGAGTAGACACTCATTCTCAATTAAAGTACTTTTCTTTTGTACAGCCACAGAAAAGGAGTAACTAGCCCATCAGTGAGTAAAAATAAAATGTACTTGTTTGTAATACTTAGGCTCTGCAGATTTTTAGGTGCCACAAGGAAACATTGGAGCTATGGAGTTCAGAAAGCCATTTGGACTTATGATATCCAACAGGTTATGATAGCTAGGATTTGACTTCTAAGTTTTGAATAAGTAGATTGACAGCTAATGGGAGATGTAAATTTGCCTGTATAGACTTTTAATAGCTTGTAATTGCCTACCATTAGTCCCCTCTGAAATAAACAGGACAAAATAGAAAGACAAGATGGGATAGGAGAAAAAAATCTTCTCTCCTACACTGAAGTAATGTGTCAGAGTGAACCGTAATCCAATGTAACTATATATCTTCAGAGAACAAAAAAGAGAGCAAAAAGCAGAGTAATTAACTTTTTCTTGAAAAGATACCTGGTGTAATAAATGACCACTTGGTGGATATTACAACGCTCCAAGGACGTCTTTGAAAAATACCGATAGACGTACAAAAGGAAATCACAGCAAATAATGACAAATCATTGTAAGTACGTAAGGAGCAACAGAACCATTTGAATGGGAAATACAAATTTGTAGCAAGGGGCTGGGAGTTTTGGACTAATTCTGACTTGGAAATAGATTCTGTAATATCACTAGGTCTAACCTGCATTACTATCATGATGCTGAGTCCAAGTCATATTGTAGTATAAATGTATGCACAGAGCTCCATGTGGCTGCCTTACAACTCTCTTGGATAGGAACCAACTGGAAGCTGGTGATAGTTGCAATTTGCCTCATACTAAATCTGGCTTAAAGTGAGTTGTACTGTTGGCCTGCCAAAGCATAATAATGAGCCATGGAGTTCAGAAAGCCATTGGACATGGCTTTGTCCCATGTGTAATTGTATCAAATGAAGGAAAAACACAGGTGGACACTCATCGGGACTTTGCCTGCTCTACAAAACAAAAATGTCTGACACAGGACTATCAGACTTATGGAAAAGTGCTTCACTTGGATGAGCATGGATATTGGGAAGAATATTGGCAGAGTAACTGAGCAATTATAGTGTAATTCCAATGCCACATTTGGCTGGAATCTAGGGAGAGTCAGTAACATCACCTTGTCCTTGTGGGACTTTATGTAAAATAGATTAGAGTCCCTAAAGCCTTATGATAAATAATAATAATAATTGGAGATATACCTATCTCCTAGAACTGGAAGGGACCTTGAAAGGTCATCAAGTCCAGCCTCCTGCCTTCAATAGCAGGACCAAGTACTGATTTTTGCTCAAACCACTGAGCTATCCCTCCCCCCTCTCACTTACCATGGGAGCTGCAGTTGCTGCCACAACAAAAATAAAATTAACCATGTTAGAAATTCCACCTCACAGTTATGGTGCGGTTCAAAAGGAGATCTCATCAGTTTTTTGAGACCAGCATAGCTATCTCATGATATTAGGGTTGTCTAATGGAAGATTTTAGAAGAAATAAGCCCTTCCAAAATCTGGAAAAATGTGGGGGAGGGATAGCTCAGTGGTTTGAGCATTGGCCTGCTAAACCTAGGGTTGGAGTTCAATCCTTGAGGGGGTCACTTATGGATCTGGGGCAAAAATCAGTACTTGGTCCTGCTAGTGAAGGCAGGGGGCTGGACTCAATGACCTTTCAGGGTCCCTTCCAGTTCTGTGAGATAGGTATATCTCCATATATATTATTTTTGAACCACGCAGATTAACTTCCCTTCTCCAAACGCATGAAAGGCCAAAACAACTCCGTAAGAGATGCTGTCTATAATCTAACTGACAGCTGCAGAAAGTAATCAAGCAGTTTTTGCACAGGACAAATCAAGTAATCCACTCGGGTCCTGAATTTTCTCCACTTCAATCTGCACAATTTCCTTGTAGTCTCCTATGAAGCTAGGAAAACTAAATACTGTAGAACAAGGAAGCCATGCCAACTAGTAAAACACTCCTAGGATGGGATGGAGAAAGGTTTCTTGGTTCTCAGTGATTATATATTGTGAGACACTCATCTCCAACATCGCTCTCCTCAAGGATTTCTCCTTGAAGTCCTTGTTTACCATCTTAAAGCTGGGATTCACTTAAAATGTAATGGGACGCCATTCAGGCAGTGAACCTTAACTCCACCAGTTTGTGGCAGATATTTTCAATTTGTACTCAGGCAATGTCTGGAATTGTTTTGGATGGGGGGAAGGGAGCAGGAAGGGTTGGCTTCTATATAACTCCATAACAAAACAGAGGGAGCTACAACAAACAAAATACTAAACCAAAACCAGTACAATACTGCTGTAGGAATGACTCAAAGCCTCAAGATGTTGCATAAGCACTGCCCAAGTTGAGTACAAATTAAAAGAATACAAACTAGCTTTTTCACTCATTTCAGGAATTTCACTGTAACACATATGTGGCACTTCTTTAGCCCAGAAAAAATGGTGCTCAGCAGTAGCAATGCAAACAGGAACCAAGCTGCATAAGCAGATATCTGCAGCTTCTGACCTATGCCACAGATGAAAAAGCAACTAAAGAGAGGCAGTTACAGGCTGTGGCAACTGTGCAGGTTGCCTTGCTCTTGCTGCTGGGGTGTGTTCTACAACATAGAAGTATAGGCTAAACCAAATCCAACTTGTCACATTGCATGATCATCGCACAGAGTGGGAATTTTTTACAGCACAGGTATTTTTGGAGAACAAAACATTTCAATAGCATCTTTTATCCAATGATTTCAAAGTGCCCTACAAACATTAATTAAGATTCTTAACTTCACTGTGAAGTATGTATATTCTTATTCTCATTTTATATAGAGGAAATAGACACAGAGATGTTAGGCAACTTACACAAGATTACACAGTGCATCATTGACAAAGTAGTTTATAGAATTAAAAATTAACTGATTTCCAGATCCATCCTCTAACCTCTATATCGGGGTGGGCAAACTTTTTGGCCCGAGGGCCACATCTGGGAATAGAAATTGTACGGCGGGCTAGGGTGCGGGATGGGGTTAGGTCTCTGGTTGGGGGTGTGGGCTCTGGGGTGGGGCCAAAAAATGAGGAGTTCAGGATGTGGAAGGGGGCTCTGGGCTGAGGCAGGGGAGTAGGATGCAGGGTCAGGGGATGAGGGCTCCGGCTGTGGGTGGGGGCTCTGGGGTGGGGGTGGGGATGAGGGATTTGGGGTGCAGGAGGGTTCTCCGAGCTGAGATTGAGAGGTTCAGAGGGTGGGAGGGGGATCAGGGCTGGGGCAGGGGGTTGGGGTGTGGGGAGAGGCTCAGGGGTGCAGGCTCCAGGCGGCATTTACCTCAAGTGGTTCCTGGAAGCAGCGGCATGTCCCGTCTCCAGCTCCTACACAGAGGTGCGGCCAGGTGGCTCTGAACGCTGCGCCATCCTCAGGCACTGCCCCTGCAGCACCCATTGGCTTGCAGTTCCTGGCCAATGGGAGCTGCGGGGGCAGCACTTGAGGCAGGGGCAGCATGCAGAGCAGAGCCCCCTGGCTGCTCCTATGTGTAGGAGTCAGAGGGGGGCCATGCTGCTGCTTCTGGGAGCCGTGTGAAACAGCCCCGGACCCTGCTCCCCGGCTGGAGCGCTGGAGAGGGGCAATCCCCAGACCCACCTCCCCAGTGCGAGCTCGAGGGCCATAGTTTGCCCAGCCCACTCTAAATTATGGTTCCTATCATGGTCCTTTGTACATGTCCAGAAGCAAACATAGAAAGCAGTGTGATTCTTAAAGTAGCAGCTTAGGAGTCAGAAGGTCTGGAAATGGGCACGGAGGAGTTAACAGGAGAAGTTACAAGCTGAGTGGAGTTGGAAAGGGCCAAGATTTTGTGTTTTGCTGAGAACCTCATAAAGTTGTTCCTAATAAGCCTTTACAGTTTAGGAATAAATAGCCCATTTTTTTTTCTTTTTTTGTCACTTAATATTCATTTTTGTTAAAATACCACATTCTCTCTGCACAGTACACAAGGTAATTAAAAGTAAACTGAGATAGTTTATTAATCCTGTGTCTGTGTCAACTCTCACAACACAGAAGTAACTTATGTAAATAAGGCTGGAGGTTTCTGACTCCTTAGAATTCTACAGTTTTAAACCTAGAGTGATAATATTGAAGAATAATTAATTAAAAAGTGTAAATGTGCAGTACATTTTGTCAAAAATCTCAAAACCTATAAATTAACTGCTGTAGAAGTTAATGAACAACTAACAATGCTAAAGTGCAATACAAATACGATGGTACAAACTCAAAAATATATTAAACATTTACTTGTAGGAAAATAGTCTAAATGATAGAAAAAAACGGGAGAGCTATTCCTGGGAGTGTTTATGGTATATGGTCAGTTTAATTCTACTGATGCAGTGAAGTTATCTTATAGGTATTTCACACTGCCCTCTCCCGTACTCAAGTTCAAGGTCCACAGTAATGTGTGCTTCACATTTCCAGCATTCTTTATAGTATTTTACATTACAGGGCTCAAAACCCCTATTAATTCAGTGTCTCAGGGCAGGTATATTTTTTGAGGTCACTTTTTTTTTTAAACACATACCTGCTCAGTGGGTCACTTAACTCAGTTATTCAGGCAGAAAGGAGGAGAGAAAGGGAAGAGAATATCAAGGAAGGAAGAGGAGATGCAAATAAACCACGCATGCAAAGCATGAATTGAACAGGAGGCTAGAAAAATAACATAAAAGGAATGGGAGGACAGAGATAACACAAGAAGAGAGTGAAGAAAACAAGAAGAGAATGCTGCCATGGCTTGTAAAACAAAAGTACACATTTTCAGTTTAAAATAAAACAAACAAACAAACAAACAAACAAAAACAGCCTAGAAGAACAAACCAAAGAAAAGCAGAAGGGGAAAAAATAGTAGATTAAAAGGAGGAGAGGAAACATTGAGAAAGGGAAGTGGAGGGACAGAACAGGAGAAGGAAGCTGGAAAATGGAACAGAAGAAGCGATAATATTGTGGCTGGCATGCAAAAACTCGTATAAAGGGCAGGAAATACAGGAGTTTCAGCTCAGAGAATTTCTTGGATTGCTGCCTTGTGTATAGGAAAGAGTATTACACTGCTCCCATCACCGTAGTATCTGACTGCAGGGGTCTGAGGCTGTGGCTTTCTTCACCTAGATATGCCTTGATATCAGCAGGGTTATTCCTGCAGATATTGAGCTATGTAAAGAAAGCTGGGGTTATCTGAATGGAGGTCTTCTGCATTAGGTCCTCTTTCCCACAAGGCAGCATGGCTCCCTCATCAGCATTATATATTACTCAGCAATTCCATTGTCAATTTTAGGAAAGATAGCCACTTTCTCTGGCGCTATTCTGCACTGCACCTACCCCTCGCCCTTTTCCCTGTCCCAAGCCTTGTGGAGATCCAAGTGAACAGCCATGACATAGACAGGCTTCCATGAGCTCCCAGACAGGCTGCTGCAGGACTATCGCTTTCTCTCGTTTGGCATTTCCGGGGCATTTAGCACTGCTTTCTACTTCCTCCATGTCTGACACTCCAGAGAATTATAGGGCCCTAGGTGAGCAAAATGCATTGGTTTTAGACTTCATTTTCATTTACAGACTTTTTTAACATGGGGGCATACACAGAGGAAGGAGGGAAGTGATGATGCCAAAATGACTGATTGAACTGGAGTCAAATTACTGATGATGATTAGGCAAGAAACTAATTTTAACAGGGCACTTTATTACTATTACATTTTTGCATGTGTTTGATGTTCATGAAAGGTGTCAGACTGACAGCCTCAGAGTCTACTACCAAGCTATAGTATAGAATTGTAAGAATAATTTGTTTAAAAATTGCATGTTTTTCTCTGCATTTCAACGCTTCTATTAGAAACAGAACCAAAAAAACCCAAAACACATCCAACTCATTAGCTTTACAATAAGGTTTGAACGTGTAATATAACGTGTAATATAATATTTTCCCTTTTACATTTATTTTAAAGATAGTCAGATATCTGCTCTTTCTATAATTGTTCCTTTCCATGCATTCAAATTCTTTCTTAACTATAATGTTCTGTGGTGACTGTACATACACTTTAACTTTCATGTTAAGTAACATTTTTAAAGTTAACAATGTGTTTTATATAGTAATTTTTTTTTGTTAAATCTAGGAGTTTCCCATAGTTATCTATGTTTCCTGGAATTCCCTGTCCTGTGGAGTGTCTGGTTCTCCCAGCAATGCTCCCAGTCCTTACATAGTGGTTCTTCCTGGTCTGAGAAGCTAATAAAAGCAAAATCCTTTGTTCCTCCTCAGTAACTTCCCCCTCTCTGCAGAGCTTAGGAACATCCCTGGCCCAGAGACCCAGGCGGAAGATTGTTTTTATGAGGTGTGCAAGATGAAGGATGCACCTGGAGTCTGCTCTGGCATGTGGACGAGGAGTTGGTTTGAGAAAATCAAAAGAGTGAGGGTTGTGTTTCAGGGGAAATGTAACTTGTGAGTTCTGTAATGAATTAGCTGTGAATGGGGACCAGGCACCAGAGACATAGTTTACAGGTGGGGCAACATAAGTTAGGAGAGAACATCACAATCCAGTATATATGAATTTGTCCGTGCTGAAGTCCAGCATTTGCAGGAGTAAAATCATTAGGGAACATACATGGCTTG
Organism: Mauremys mutica; assembly: GCF_020497125.1. Lineage (NCBI taxonomy): Eukaryota > Metazoa > Chordata > Testudines > Geoemydidae > Mauremys > Mauremys mutica. The sequence continues at coordinate 106,070,906 of NC_059077.1, read as the reverse complement.
ATCCTCCAGTAATTGACGTCAGGGGCAAAGCTCCCACTGATGTTAACAATGCAGGATCAGGGTCTTTCTACCATTTTCTATGTTGACTTTTAATAGCTACATTTTTTTAAAATGTTGGCTATTCATGGTGAAAATGTTATCCATTTGTTTCGATGGCATAAATATCATAATAGTGATGAATAATAATAATTATTTTTTGTTTTATTTTTTATATTAACCTCTGCATGATAAATGTACAATTGTTAAAAACAAGGCAATTGTAAGTTACAGGGATATAAAAGCATGTTAGATACCAGTCCTTATTCTTCAAAAGGGAATTATTTAAAAACTCCTTCAAACTCTTCCAAAGTGTTTACTTGTAACTTTCTACAAATATACAACTGCTCTCTAACAGCAGGTGTGTTAAATGTGATTATGGCAAAATTCGCTTTAATCAGTGACAAACAGACTGAAACCCCAACTTTGAAAACTAAATGTAACCTTAACTATGGAGTTGCTGCTGACAACTTCATAATGTAAGATCAAGAGGCTTTTCCAAGATTTATGGTGAAAGAACATAACAACTGTAAACCATAAGAAATCAGGATGTCATCTGTCTGGATTTGCTGTAGTTAAAGAAATGCAAGGAAAACAATACCAGAGAACACAGATTTAAGCTACTCTTTTAAACAATTTGCAGCTTATTATTCAACAAAGACAACACTTTCAACTGCTCACAGTTTAGAAAAAATAGTTATCCTCAGACAAAAAAGAATGAAATGTAGATTGACATTCCATCCTAGAAGTCAGAAATCCCCTTTTCTGGACAAGTCACTCCTTAAAATATATATTTGAACCACTGCTTTGAATGGTAAGTGACATGATAGACACTCAGTTAGAGAGCTACAATATTTTACCCCCACCCCACTTATGTGAAACTGAACCACAGCCCACAATAAAAGCAACTTGGGAGAGTTCTACTACATGCCATGGAAAAATCATCTTTTTGATGAAGAAAGAAGAAAGAAAGAAAAACCAACAATTTGTGACCAACATCTTAATTGAATTGTTTTATTTTGGATTAGTTAGATATTAAACCTAGATATTGAGCTGCAGCAGTGGCTCTTGGGAATTGTAGTTTGCATGCCTTGTGCCATGCCATTATCCCCAGTGAGCTGGGTTCCCTGGTTGGACTCTTACATGAGGCCCATAATCTCCCCTCCTGCTGAACCACTGAGATGCACCATAAAAGTCCCATAGCTGTGGTGCACCATGGGAGATATAGTTTGGGCATAGAGTACAGCCCATAAACAAGATTGTGGGCATGAGGTACCCGAACTACTACTCCTATGATGCACCGTGGCAGCTCAGGGGAACATATTTTAATAAGAACCAAGCTGAAATTAATATTTAGATTATGGTTCCAAATCTAAAACTTTGTGTTTTCAGGGTGTTCAGGTTTTTTATACAAAAGTAAAGTTTTCAATGGAAGCAGACGCTTTTTGAAAAAAAAATTGTTTATGAAAAAGTTTCAATTAAATTTTTGACCAGATCTACTCAGATAACCTAGAAAGTGAAAAGTAAAAATCAAGATGCCTGTTTCTTTAGCATTATTTTGTCATATTCAACTTGAATATTTATTATGCTGGTGCTGAAAATAAAACCCTTGCAAATGTGTTTCTTTTTCAAAATCCTCAGAACATTTTCCTGCCTCCCAATGATCACAATGCACATAATAGGAAAAGGCTTTGAAGGAAACCAAGCTAGCATAATATTGAATTGCACTGCTGTCAATCAAACTCTAAGACACAAATGCTGGTCCCAGTGAAGTCAATTGGAGTTTTGTCTTTGACTTCCATGGGAGCATGATTTGGTCCATCAAGTGATAGCTTACACAATTGAAATAATTATTCATGTGTTTTTAAGTTCTATACAGAGAAAAACAAACAAAAAAACAACCCCAAACCCAACCATCAATCCAGGTCCTGCTTCTTATGGCATTCTCTCTCTGTGTGTATATTTTTATATACACATATATTTTTATATATACACACACATACACATGAGAGAGAGAGAGAGGGAGGGAGAGATTCAAGCCACAAAATCCAGACCCTAATTTGAATACTCCAGTTTTTAGAGGAGGGAGGATATGTATCTGAAGTTTTCATTAATCTCTTTACAAAGATGGACCATTCACTAAATTTGGATCCAGATCGAGGTTCAGATTTAAAGCTTTCCTAAAGTTTGATGCCGCTTTAAGCTGGAGAGCACTGGCGTTGGAACAATTTGTATAGTGGGGGTTCCCAAAGCCGTTGAAAAAAACTGTAAACCCTGTGTATGATGGAAAATATTTTAAATTAGGAGGTGCTGCCATACCCCAGCACCCCTGCTGGAGTTCTGTATTAGGTAAAACTTCCATACCCCTATCCTGTTGATTGAAAATGTTCACATGCTTCCATGCATTTTCCATCAGGCTTGTGCTTTAAAAAGCCTCTCCTCTCTCAAAACTGTTGTTTTTATGAGACAGTGTAAAAATAAAATGTCAGGTCAAGTCAGTTCCCAAAGTGAAAACGCTGGCATTGAGAATCACTCCAATAGCATCATCATTATCAGGACTTCTTCATGTTACAGCAGCAAGAAGAAACAGCACAAGAGGGCATGTTAAGTGATCCAGTTTTAACAACACAAGGATACCAGAAATGTTTAAATACATGGAGAACTCCTCAGGTGACTATGCTCAGTAACATAACTTGGGTCATTCCAACTGGACCACAGCAGGAAACAGTTGCTCCATTGAAGTTAATGACAAACTCCTACTGACCTCAAACAGAGCAGAACCAGGCCCTTACTGAACAAAATGGATGAACCGCTTGTTGTGTCTCCAGCTAATACAATCTATCACACTAAGAACTAGAAAGGGGAGAGCAACATGGCAATCTAAAGACAAGACTCTGAAAAATGTCACAAATATGTCAAAAGCCAGAATTAGTATTCACTATCTAAATATACATACAAATATCAATCACATTGCCATCAGGTATGTTAGAAATGCTAATGAATAAACTTCTAATTTTAAATAATTTAAAAAACTGAACACACATTTCCCCAGTACACAGTACTTGCAGAAATTCCAAGACAATGGATCAAATTCTGTTCTCCATTTACTCACATGTAACTCCACAGAAGTCAATGGATTTGCATGCAGGTAAACAATGGCAGAGTTTGATACAGTGCCTTGAGTTATATTTTGGAGACATGTTTTTCAAAAGCTGAGGGACCTTGAACTTCTACCACAAGAAACTTTGCTAGTGCTAAAAAATTCAACTGACTTACAAGTAGCATTTTATATTTCTATGTTACCACTGAACTATGGCATATTTCACACATCTTGTTCTAGGACAGTAAACTCCTAGGGAGTTTTTATTCCACAGAGCTACAATAAAATAATGTTTGCAGTTTAGCACAACCAGCATTTGTGGCTTTTGATTTCATAAACATTCTTTGCATTCACTGAGCTTGCTAGTGATTTGATAATAAAATTAACTCCTGTACACAAACAAAACCTACCTGCAAATATAAAACAAAGAAACAGTAACCTTGTTTTACCTAGAGCTGTGGTGCTTTCCGTTGATGAGTGGGGAAGGGAGGTTTATAAATCAGAAGTATGTGGATGTGCTTCTCTGTGCATATACACTGTTTTAATATGATTTTAAACATTTTCAACACACACAGATATATGTATAGGTATGTGTATACGTATGTGCGTGTATGTGTAGTATATACGTATTTTACATTTCCAAATCAATGTTAACAAAAATGATCTAACATATGATGCCCCGTATACAATCTAAATTAAAATCAACTCCACAGAATATTCAAGGACAAGACCACTAAAATGCCAGCTAATAACTGCTGGACAAACATAGTGTGGTACTTAGCATCAAAGGTACTGTCACAGCCAAATAGTGGCCACAACATTTAGCTTTTTCCACAGCCTCACTTAGAATACTGTTGCTTTGGTTGAGTTGTTCGAGATTTATACATTACTGAAAAAGGGAATGGAAGATTTGACGATAAACAGTTTCCTCCATTTTAATGACTGCAAGGGCTGTGGAATGGCAGAAAGATGGTTTGTGAATGATGCCTTTTAATGAGCAACATTTTGGAAGATAAAAAGAAAACTTTGGACATCTCTTGGGAGTATTTATTTCCCAACATTCACTCACTCAAATACTGTCTGCCCAATTTCTACATGTATGTAATTTATTCCACCATATTGCAGCCTTACCTCCTGTCTGAGTGATGACTTGAATGTCAGTAGACAGGGGTCCATCCCCGACAGAAGTAAAAGCAAGAACCTTCACAGAATATGTTTTCTGTGGTACCAAATTTCCAATAGTGGTGATATGGCTGTCAGCCACATTGTGTTTCATCCAGCTGTTGACATGTTGGGTGGGGTCCATGGTGTAATAAACTCTGTATCCTTGAATCTGGCCATTTGGTTCCTCGGGTTCTTCCCATTGTACCAAAATTGTAGTTGAGCTCAACATACGAGCCTGTACACTACGAGGTGCACTAGATGGTGCTTGTTCTGCGGTCCTTGTTGATACTGGCTCACTGGGTGGGCCCCGTCCAATATTATTTACAGCAACTACCCTGAATTCATATTCTGAATATGGGCTTAGACCTGCAACACTGTAGCGTGTTGTAGCCACCCCATCAATTTCTTTATACAGTTCCTCAGAGTTTTTAGGTTTATGTTGGATTATGTAGTAAGAGACTGGCTCAGGGTTCCCAGAATCCCAAGTCAATGTTATGCTTGTTGCTGTGCTTTCCGTCACCACAGGAGTTCCTGGAGGTTTGGGTAAGGCTAAAAATAATACCATAAAATTAAGTTAATAAACAGTACATTCCAATCCTTCTCTACTCTTAAAGTGTGATATGAAATCAAACAAAGCAAATCATGACATGAAGTGGGGTGCAATGTACTTGCTTTGGGCAGGAGCTACATCCCCTATTTAGAATTCAACTCTTTTGCAGGAAATCCAGTTGTTTAGTGCTGTTATTTATTCCAGAAACTTAACAGCGAACACAGAAATATCTCAAATCCCACATTAAAAAAGGTCTTCTGATACATGGCACAATAATGATTTTTACCATAGATCCACTAAGCACCTGCACAAGAACAGCCTTGCAGAGAAAGAGCGTGCACTGTTAAGGCTCGATTTTCAGAGGTGCTGGATACCTTCAGCTTCTAATGAACTTAACAGGAGTTGCAGACAACCAATAACTCTGAAAATCAGCAATCAACGTTTTAACCATTGTTGCTTTTGAAAAAATATACGGCCCTTGATTTAGCTAGAATGAAGGTAGCAAAAAACAGTAATGAAAAGAGAGGTTTGCTTATCTACTAATATGCTTGCTGCCTGAATCGGTAGTTTATAATTTTAGTAATGCAGGAGTAGGCCAGATAGATGGACTAAATTCAAAGAACGTTGCAAACAAGAACATGTTTTGAAGTGCAACTATATGATAAGGGCTGATCCTGTAAGGAACTGAACTGATCTCTGCCTGCAGTCAGTACGAGGTTAGGGGAATCAACACCTCACAGTGCATGCTCAGTCTTCGGTACTGGATCTTACGTACTGTGTAGTGAGTTTAGGCACATCCTTGAACTGCACCACCCCAGGAGGCCTTCCAGTCACAATTCTTGCTTCCTCCTTGCTCTGCGTGGAACGTCAACATCAGCATGGAACCCCTTGGCAAAGGGCCCCTTGTTCTTTGCAAACAACTCTCACTTAAAACCAGACAAACTCACACACCAAACACGTCTTAAGGACATTTGGCCATAATGAGTAACTTATAAGGTATCTACAGAAAGCTTGTAACTTGTGAAGATTCTTGATCATTGTGAGATGTACAGACAGGTAATATTTAAGGAATAATGTATTAATATTGAAAAGATGCTTTATGGACTTAGAGTAGAAATTAGTCATCAGGAGATAATGTGTCTTGGTGATGGCCCATTTGGGCAAGGCGGAGTTGTCACCCTGCCCCGTTTGGCTGGTGATATAATGCAAAGCTCAATTGTTTAGCCATGTGCAATACTAAGACTTTGAATGGTAAACCTTCAGAGGCAACTATCAATACCACTTGAAGATTAAAAAAAAGGAGCTTTACAACAATGGGTTTGCCCTGTCTGTGATATAGAAGCAAAAGGCTGTTTCCAGTATAATGCAGAGGAGGAAGAAGCACTATCCATTCACTGACAAAACCACCTGTGGACAGGGAGTGCATATGGATCTTGATTCTTGAGAAACCATCCAGTTGTGCAACAGACTGAACGTGGGGTGGGAAATCTACTTT